>NC_071513.1:36850000-39350000 GCF_027887155.1 Malaclemys terrapin pileata | reverse complement strand
CTGGAGTTCTCAGGATCTTTCTCCATTCCTCAAATGATTTCCCCCTTTGCAACCCACTCTGTCTTCTTCGTGCTGAGTTTGAGCAGCTTGCTGTCCTCCACATAAATTCCCAGTCAGGCCCTGGGAAAGCAAAGAGACTGCACCACCTGGAAAAGGAGACATAGCACGGTGGCGGCGTCCACATACTGAACGCGTTGCAGCCCAAAGGTGTCTCAGTTTCATCCAAAGCTTCACCTATATGTTGAACAGGAAGGGTGGCAGAATAGAGCCCTACACCACCAGCACGAATGGGCCCCTGGGATGTCTTAGCAGGTTACCACAGTCACCACCCCCCTAAGTCTTCCCAAGAACCGTCTCCTCCCTTGCCTGTATGGTCTCACAAATGGATCAGTAGCACTGTGTGATCAGTGGTACCCAAGGCTGCTGATAAAGCTAATGAAATCAGCCTGGATAGCTGACCTTTGTCCAGTTATGGGAGCTAGACTATCAGAAGAGAGGCTTTGGCGAGGCAGTGTTGCCTAGTGGAT
Source organism: Malaclemys terrapin pileata (assembly GCF_027887155.1). Taxonomy (NCBI): domain Eukaryota; kingdom Metazoa; phylum Chordata; order Testudines; family Emydidae; genus Malaclemys; species Malaclemys terrapin. The sequence goes on along the minus strand of NC_071513.1, from coordinate 39,349,473 downwards.
AGGTCACTGGACTGGGACTCAGGCGGCCTGGATTCTATGCCTGGCTTGGACAGGGTCTCTAGGTGTTACTTCAGACAGTAACTTCCAGAAGTAGTGATCGTCCATTCCACCCTTACCCACTTGACGTTAACAAAATAATGTTGTATTTTTATGAAGCTAGCATAATTTACAGCTAAAATAGCACACAAGAAACATGTCCAGTCCAATCTCCTTTGTCATCTCATCTTTGTTTAAGGCCAGGGTGCCAGGAGGGAAGAGGAATGAAGAAAACAAAACACAAAAGGGAGTTTACGTCCCATGTCACTAAGATGTGTGTAGTGCTGCCTAATGTTGCTATCTCACAGGGTTTCAATTTGTGGATGTTAAACCTGTATAAAAAGCTCTTCCTCAAGGAGGGGCGTGTCCCCCATTCCCTTTATGGGACTTGCTGTGAATCTGCTTCCAGATGGTTATGTGGCATGCTTGGACTATTCAAAGGTTGAGGCAGTTCTAAAGCCTGCTGCAGATGGACAGAAAGTACTTTTGCAATCTATGAGTGACCATTGTATTTCTGTTATCCCGGCCAGGACGCCAGGAAAAGAAATGAAATGAACCCACTGCTTCTGCTTTTATGGATTAATTTCTCTCTAGCGTTCAAGCCAAACGTTTTCCTAGATCCCCTGCCAAAAGCAGGGAACTAACTGATAATGCAGATGCTATTAATAAAGCAAGTGTTGTTACATATTCATATCAGTCAGATTTCTAATTCAACTACATGAAAAAAACACTCTGTACCAGAGAAGCATTAGGGAGGATAATGTAAGTTTCATTCTACCAGCATTGGCAAATCCTACTCTGTTCAGAATCCTTCGTTTCAGGATTCCTGAATTAAATATTCCATTTGGCCCTCTCTGATTTTTGTAGACTAATCTCTGCTGGCTTTGCATCCCAGCACTAGGGACATTTTTGTCTGACTGTTTAACTCTGTTTTGCTGGGAGGAGCAAAGATCCATCATTTCCCATTCTAACAGATCCTGTTGATTGGCAGTAATGTTGTCCTCTTAGCTAGGTACTTGGCAAATGTGAGTTCCCCAGGGCAGGTTTCCTTGCCTTGATTTGAGTTAGATACATTGATCTGCACTTAGTCATTCTTGCCTAGCACTGTCTGAGGCCACCAGGGACTGTAGGCACTGGTGATTCCCTGGGCGTGTCAGGATGGAGGGAGGACTAATATCACACCTGGGGGTTTGTCTGCATGAGAGCTGGAGGTGTAATTTCCAGCTTGAGGAAGATCCACGCTTGCTCTGATGGAATTAGCGCATTGAAAACAGAAGTGAGGCCACAGCGGTGCCTGGGGTGTGAGGGATTAGCAGCCCTGAGCATGCACCTGTGGTCTTGGATGGGTTCATACTGGGGGTGCCTAGCCTCTCCCACCTCTCCTCCTGCTGTGGCTACACTTCTATTTTTAGCTTGCTATGTCCCCTCCAGCTGGGAGTCCCAGCCCCAGTGTAGCCACACGCTTAGACTCTTTCACGATACATAGGCAAAGCAGCAGAGCCCAGCAGTTCAGCTGCCCAGAGCTCAGAGAAGCTCTGCCCCCTCCAGGTACAAGTAAACTAGAGCTGGAGGTGTGCTTTCCAGCCGGAGGAGGTGCACTTGTGCTAACTCTGATTGCTGGAATTAGCAGAGTTGGCACAGCAGTGGGAGGCACTAGCAGCCCGAGTACATACCTCAGCCAGGGTCGTTCTTGGGGCGGCTGAGCCCCTCCCACCGGTAGTGCCACGGCGGTTACACTCTGTTTTTAGCACGCTAGTTCAGTTCAAGCTACCTTGGATCTGTCTCATTGAGCTGGGAATCCAACCTTCCAGCTCTAGAATGACACACCCTTCCCTGTAATCCCCTGCTTCACTGCGTACAGCTGGAATGAGCTCTCTTGGTCCTTTATAGGGATCACCTGACCCCTTCTCAGTTGGGTCTGATAATTGTACAGGGCCGGCTGGCTCCAGCTCCTCTGGCCCTTCCAGGGGCAGAGCACTGTGTTATCTTTCTCCTGACATCCCATCCCCAGGATGATGGAATTCCTTTGTGGGTATGTTTCCTAGTAGCTAAACTGTTCCCGTTTTAGGGCAGGTTCTGCATGTTAACTTGCTGTTCAAACCTAGCTCTCCGAGTGCATATTACCTTTATTCACCTTGATCACTGCTCTGCGGAACCAATTGATCAATTTGTCCTGCTTTTCTGTTTCCCTTCCTGACTGCGTCAGCTGCTCTTCTACCGTGTCCACAAGAGTCTCTGTATTAGGAGCTCTGACTCTCAGTGAGCTGTGCAAGTTTAACATTGACTGCGTGGACAGGGTCTATTTCTCTGCTTGATTCCTGCACTGTAGCATTTTGCTAAGGACAGCTTTGGGAGGACTGTGTCAAATACTCACGCCAGCCAGCCTGGTGTTTATGCCATTTGCCACCATTCTATATGATCAAACAGGAGGAATGCCTTCTCAACAACATTGTGTCAAGGCATTGCATATCAGGGCAGTGACCTTGCACAAGACCTTAGGAATATGATGGATGGATAGATAAACAGAGAAAAGATTGGGGCAGACGCCTTCCTTCTTTATTTTGTGTATTTTACAGCAGTGGTTCTCAACCAGGGGCACACATATACCTCTGGGGGTACGCAGAGGTCTTCCAGGGGTACATCAGCACATCTAGCTATTTGTCTAGTTTTACAACAGGCTACATATAATGCACTAGCGAAGTCAGTACAAACTAAAATTTCATACAGACAATGACTTGTTTGTACTGTTCTATACACTGAAATGTAAGTACAATATTTATATTCCAACTGATTTATAATTCTATGGTAAAAATGAGAAAGTAAGCAATTTTTCAGTACTAGTGTGATGTGACACATTTTTGTATTTTTGTGTGTGATTTTGTAAGCAAGTAGTTTTTAAGTGATGTGAAACTTGGGGTACGCAAGACAAAACAGACTCCTGGAAAGCGTACAGTAGTCTGGAAAGGTTGAAAGCCACTCTTCTACAGCGCCAAGTATGACTGCAGGATCCAGGAACATCACACAAGAAGTGCTTGTGATGGGTGGGCTCAGACAGGTGAAATGGGAATGAGCCAGCTGATAATGGGACACATGCAGGGCTAGGCTGGAAACAGATATACAGTGCTGTTTGGTTTTACAAGACTTATGCTCTCCAGCATAAGTTTATATATAAAAAACAAAGTGTACCGAGAAATCCCAGCAAAGGGCTAAATACACTTACAGAGTTGTTCCTACATCAGGACATGCTTTTTGTCATCCATGCCTCCAAAATTGCAGCAGCATTTTACAGTAAGCCATAAATTGGAAGAAATACCTTATTATTCATAAAGCATTATGGATGTGTCTGTAAACGACCGCACAGTGAAGACTGCATTGAGAAATGCGTGTAAAGCACAACTGAAATCTTATATTTTAATGATTGAATTCAGTCTCCAAATTTGGCCCAATAAATCATCAGAGGTTGATTGAATTTTTCATATAAGTTTTTTCAGAAAATCTTTACTAACATTTGCAGAAGGAATGCTTGAGTTTGACCTTAACAATCTTACATTTTTTGCCTCCCTTGAGGCCTTCACGACCTACCAACTTTTCACACACAAGGTTTCAGGTTAGGACACGTCTGCAATAGCCCATTCAAATTCCAACCCGGGGATTGCCCTTCTTCACCATAACCGAATTGATCATCGCCAGAGAAGGGAAATGCCCAGCTCCGTCTTCTGGAAGATCCATCCTTCCACAGGAAGCAGCTGCCTCTGTAGCAAAGCTGCAAGTTCGTGTGTCTGACAGCTTGTGTTTCAACTCTCCCCCTCTCCACCCCTTCTGTTGTGGTGGGAGGGCACGAGGCTTGCAGCTGAAGTGCCGCAAGAGTGGGGTTATGAGCCCTGCTCTCTAGCTTCTTCCTTTGACCAATTCCCTGTGGTTTGTAGAGGGGTTCTAGGTCCATCAGACTGGGATTCCCGGAAGGGTGAAGCCCCCTCCCAAGGAGCATTAAAGGAAAGGGGGTGCAGAGATGGATTCCCTCATCCTCTTCTCTCCTGTTCAGTGCCCTGCCTCCCTTTAGAGCACCACCCTCAGCTCCTGGCGCTGCTGTCTGGTGCAGCACAGGGGACAAACGCAGCTGGCTTTATGGGGCAACATGGAGGGAGTGGAGCTCTGCAGGGGCCGGCGGGAGTGTGGGGAAGTGGGACTGATGGGAGACAATGGGGCTCTCTGCAGGAGGGGATGGCACAGCAGCAGTCCCGGTGTGTAACAGGCTGGCTTGCCCAGGGCCTGGAGAGCCTGGCCTAAGCCAGCCCTGATTGCAAGATGAGCCACACTGGGGGGAATCGGGTAACTCCAGTATGAAAAGGCTCCGGAGAAGGGGTTAGGTCAGAGGCAGGAGGAGAGCATATGGAGCTGTGACTGGGAGAAGGCGCAAGTTTGGCTCTTGCAAAGCCCTAGCAAGGTAAAAGCTGTAAGCGAGAGTTAGAGGAGGGGCAATGAGCTGAAAAACTCTGTGTGGGTTTGGGACTGTTGAGTTCTGTTTTGATCAACTGTGTTTCCAGCTGGAGGAGAAGGTGTGAAGGGCTGGTTAAAGGATTGCTCTGGGAAGGTCAGTGGAGACTGAGGGAGTTCTTGGAGGGGCCTGGGTGAAGGGGAAATAGAGATGGGGAGGCCACCCTGTGAAGTGCACTGAATAACTATATACTGACTAAACAGCCTGGCAGAGTCCCTGACACAGTCTTCATCAGCCTGGCGTTCAGGGAGAAGGCGTTCCATTAAAATGCAGGAGACCACCCATTAAGGCACTATCACTGCCCAGCCACCACTCATTAACTTTACAAACCTCCTTCTCCTGGCAGGGGGAGTTAGATACCATTATCCCCATTTTACAAATAGGGAAACTGAGGCCCAGGGAGTTTGAATGAGAATGACCCAAGTTCGTACAGCAAATCAGCAGAAGTGACCAGATTAGAACCCAGGCATCCCTGGCTCTCCAGCCCATGTTCAGTCTGTTAAGACATATCCTTGTATGAAACTTATGGGCTGATGGTGTCAGGGTCCGCTCTTGCTGGGGAAGATGGCAGACGAGAGACACACAATCTGATTTGTCCCCCTTTCAGCTTGGCCATTCTCCAGTCACACTCATGCTACCGAATCCAAGTGGAAAATCCATTTCTCAGCAGGGCTGGCCCTGTGCTGTCCTGAGCCGGGGCAGTAGAATGTTTAGTGGCTATTTGGTGTAGGAGTGACTAGGAACTGTGCATGGAGAGGAGTTTACCATTTGCATAAAGGCAGCAAAAATCCTAGGGCCATCTCACTGTCCAAATTAGGCACCACAGAGGCAGGGCTGACTGCACCATACTGTGAAAGCTGGCTGCTGCTCAGGGCAGCAGAAAGTACGGGCTGCAGCATGTTTACCTGGTGGTTATTGCAGGGGAGGTTTGAGGGATGAGGAGCTTCTTTAGGGTGACAAACCCGTACCCACTCCAGAGAGGATGCAGGTTGTGAAGATAGCACAGTACAGAGAGGCAATACCCTGTTCTTATTCACAGACAGGAGCATCTTGCTGAGTGTGAATAATGGAGGGGAAGTGCAATACTGTAGAGCACTATGAGATCTTTTGATCTCCAAGCTGCTGCCAAAAGGAGGTGAGCAGAGTTTTCCCCATTGGCAGAAGGTAGGGTGAGGCAGACTTACCCAAGGCCACAGAACCAGGAATAGACCCCACCTTTGCCAACTCCTAGGTGGGTGCTTTAACCACTAGACAGTGCTTCATATCTAGGGAGCAGATTCTTCTGGGAGCTGAGTGACCTCGACACCCACATGTCGGCACCTCGCAGAAGGCATGTTAGGCCCCAGGGGGGTAGATCATCGTCACTTCCCACAACAGTTGTGATCCACTAGCGGGATGCGAGCTCACAAGGCTGCGATGTGCTGTACGTGGTGTGCAGTGTCCCTGCTCCTCACGTAAACACTCCCCCCCACCTCCCCAGATCAATCAGCATAACTGCCTTGGCGAGCCAAGAGCCTAACTGAGGACTAGGGATCAGCATTAATGTAAAGAGCCATTGGCTTTCTGAACACTTCTCAGCTGCTTGGGCAGCTCCCTAGCACTTTAACTAACAATTCCCCGTGCCCTGTTCCAACAGGCAGCAGGTCTCCTGTCACACCAGCCTGGAATGGATCCTGCTGGGGCTGATTTTGCTTCAGCTGTGCCGGAGTCTTGGTCAGGAACACGGGGGAGGGTGGGATCTGTCGTGGTATTCAATGAACTCGTCCCTGTGATGAGTGTAGGTCTGGGTATAATTCCCTGGGTCTGGTCTCTTGCACCCCTGAGGCTGTGAGTGTCTGTTAGTCTGCTTTAAATGTTCTGACAATCAGCGAGGTGGAGGGAGCCCCATCCAGCTTTCCATGGGACAGATGTGATTTTACTAGGACATGGGAGGTGCCACCTCGGGGAAGAGAGGCTCTGGGATCCAAATAGCCAATAATAGGCACCTTGTCCCACCCATCCTCCATAAACCAAAGGAATTAGCTGAAACAGAATTCCTGGAAAGCGCATGGAAAATCTGTCTCCTTCCATCCCCAAACAGGAGGCTTAGTGCTACACCTGGACATGCTGTCGGGACAACGTACCATGTCAGCACCATGTGAGTGATCCGGAGGAATTCCTGAGAGAGAGAGAGAGCCATGTGGCTCACTGACCAGGGCAGCCTGGTAACAAGTGAGACTTCTGCATCCAAACGTGTGCTTGGGGTCCTTGCTGTGAGCTGGCACCAGGGAGGAGGGATGATCTTGGAGCTCAAGGAGCTGATTTTCAGCTACGACAAAGTCCCAAATTCCAGTTGAAAGTTCTAGAAGCTGTGGGTGCTCAGCACCTCTGCAGCTCTGACCTGAGCGCATCCAGAGATCCATTAACACAGCCAGGAGACTCAAAACACCAGCTTAGGGCTAAACGCAACTCTGTGTAAGCAGGTGTCTGTGGAAGTCAGTGGACTTGCACCCACTTACACCAGAGGATTATCTGGCCCAGAGTATGCCGTGTGCCTTGCAGGACTATGGGTACGTGTTCCTTCCTGTTCAGAGCCCCGCTGATTGCAGAACTCACCAAGCTCGGAGGGGCTGTGTGAGCAAAGCCCCAGTGCTCCTTTGGACTCTAAGACTGTCTCATTTTGAATTAATTTTAAGGCTGTTTGAAAACTCTCAGTGGCGAGGAAGGATATTACTGCATACTGCAGCATCTCTCAATGAGACTTTTACAAAGGCACTCTCAGCAGCAAGCACACGGGGCAGTTAACCGAGATCTGAACCGGTGTTAATAACAGCCGTTAGCAGTGAAAGGACTCTACAAAGCCAAAGAAACAGTCCCTGTTGAGGCTCTCTGGTGACTTAATGCAACTCATTCAGCTTGGAAGGTGGAAGAGGTCCAGTCATTTCCACTTCTTCTTTATCTTTGAATTTCACTGTCTACTTCTCCTGCATTAGCCCAAGCTCTGGGCTGCACCTCCAGGTTTCAACTGAACAAATGCAGCTATTACAGGTGGGTGTGGGTGGGGGTGTTGAGCAGTTATATTACAGTGGTGCCAAGAGGCCAAACAGCTCCGGGCCCCGTTGTGCTAGATGCTGTACAAACATACAGCAAACGGCCGTCCCTGCCCTTGGGAGCTTGCCGTCTAAAAGACAAAGCATAATAGGTGGAGGAAACAAACACACAGACAGGGTGAGGGGTGGAGGAGGGGAAGTAATAAAAATAATCAGATGGACACAGTTCTTAGGCAATAATCACAAGTTACCAACTGCCCAATTAGTATGCGATGGCAGCTCTCTGTATGCGTTATGGCAGAGGTGAGTTTTTTTGAAGGGGGGTAAAGAGGTGGCTTTATGGATTTTTGACTGGTTGCTTTTCCCCATGTGTATGCGATGATCTGGGGTAAAGCCCAAATATGCTTGCGAGAGAAAAGAAGAAGTGAGCATTCAAAGTGGGCAGCATTGGTGGAGTGTGTATGTTTATATCTGTGTCTATAGATCTCTCTCTCTCTCTCTCTCTCTCTCTCTCTCTCTCTCTCTCTATATATATATATATATATATATATATATATATATATATATATATATATACAGACACGTACAAACACACACACGTTCCTATTATGTTTTGTTAGTACTCTTTTGTTTTCTTCTTAGGGTACATCTACACTACAGGGGGGAGTCGATTTAAGATACGCAAATTCAGCTACGTGAATAGCGTAGCTGAATTCGAGGTATCGCAGCCGACTTACCCCGCTGTGAGGACGGCGGCAAAATCGACTTCTGCGGCTTTCTGTCGACGGCGCTTACTCCCACCTCCGCTGGTGGAGTAAGAGCGTCGATTCGGGGATCGATTGTCGCGTCCCCACAGGACGCGATAAATCGATCCCCGAGAGGTCGATTTCTACCCGCCGATTCAGGCGGGTAGTGTAGACCTAGCCTTAGACAGCATCACCTGACAATCTCTTTGTTTAAGTGACCAGGCTGGGGAAAGCTGCAAGCAGTAACAAGTGAAAGCAACTCCCTTGTCTAACCCATTGGGGATTGAGCACTGAGATGATTCTGTAGCAGCAGAGCTGTCTTGTAATTTAGGTGATAATTTTATTTTGGAAATAACATTAGGATGCTTACAAGCTGGGGTTTTGTGAATGCAGCTGGTGCCATGGGTTGAGCAGGCAAATTTGTAGTTATTTGCTCTTCTGCTAGGCACTTTCCACTTTCATTTTCTGCAGCAAGGGTATCATTTGGAAAAGGCTCCACTAAATTTTCAATTTCTTCTTGAATGATGATCTCCATTTGATTTGATTTGCTTTTACATTTTTCTAAAGCGACTGCGAGCCTGTGAGCACGAACTGGAGTGGTGTATGTCTGCATATGCGTGTGATGCCAGAATCCTGCTTATCGGCCACATAAGTGTTTGTTTGTAAACAGACTGTGCTGGAAAGAGGCTTGAGGGGCATGTCTGATGAGATGGGGGAGGAGACTGATCCCCGCGAGATGTGGAGTGGGACAGCCCGTCTTGTGGTTTAACGGGTGTGACGACTGGAAGTCAGAGCAGCTGGGTTCTGTTCCTGGATCTGCCACTGATTTCCTGTGAAATCTTGGGCAAGGCACTTGATCTTTGTGTGATTCAGTTTCTCCATCTATAAAATGGGGGTGATGCCCACCTGTCTCACTGGAGTGTAAAATAGTTCATTATAGAGGCTTTGCACCTTCCCCTGACACGTCTGCCGATGGCTGGCCCATCAGAGCCATTTAGTCCAGCTGTTATGACAAGGCCTGTGGTGCTGCTCTAGCTTATGTGGATAGATGTTAGTATGGTGGGTGACGTCTGGATAATATGAAGAGCACGCTGATTTATTTACTGCACTTTCATTCCTCTGGGAGAGGAAATAGCAGACAGTGGCCGAGGTCTGCTGACATTTACTGCGGCATGAATGATCCCATCTCCCCTTGCCAGGGAGGATAAATGTCACGAGAGGGACGTTTGTGTCTGGTGAGTAATGGTGACAAGGCAGGTAAGGTATCACGGAGCTAGGGACCAAGCCTCCTGGGGCTTGGAATTTAAAATCACTAAGGAGTCTGGCTTTCCACAGCCTGGCTGCACTAACGTAATGAGGGGATTGCTGCTCACACCCAAGGTCTCTACGTTAAATTACAGTGCTCAAGGCTCTGTGCAGCTAGCACTTAACTGATCTCGCTGAAGGGCCTCTCTCAGTCCAGGCTTCCTGTGTGCACTAGGAGGCTCTGGTGATCAGGCCGGGCCAGAACAACTCATCAGAGTCCCCTCCTTTAACAGCCCATTTTAGGATACACACTCTGTCTGAGCCCAGGCTCATTCCCATCATGGCAGGATTTCCAGGCACTTCTGGCATGCTCTCCCTCTGGAGAGCATTCACCTTCTCTAGTCTATTTCCCCAAAACCTCTCCCACGCGGTTCCCCAAAAACTCAGTTCGACTCCAATCTCATCGCTCAGGTCCATGTATCTGGCACACAGCAAAGCTAGGCTGAGTTGATCAGACTCAAACGCAGGAGATGGATGCAGGATACATCATAGATGCCAAATTATACAGAAAACTTCTTCCTTTGTATACATTTACTCATCACACTGTGTGACTGTATGTTACATCACACACTTCATGATTGGCTTGGTTACTTGTTAGGAATCAATCTCTGTACAGCATGCTTTGGCCATAGATAATCTGACCTCTACCATCTCTTATATTTAGGCTTGTCTATTAATACCAGGATGTTCCTGCTGGTCTTAGCTAGCCATCCTGACTCCAGAATACTGCTTGTAATGGCAGTACATTTACTTTCCATTCACTTTCCCAATCATGCCCACTAAGAAGTGAGGTAAGTTACTAACGTCAGGTCCGACCTACACTACTCTGTTCAGGTTCTTATACCACACTCATCACTGTAGTATCTGAGACGATCTGTTTACTACATTGCTATTACACACAAAGCCGTATTTGGTTCCACAAGTCTTCAAGATTGTGCCTGTCCCTGGCAGAAAAGGCATTGCACCAGGTTGCAGCTTGCCACTGGACCCCAAATGAACAGGAATGGCAAATGCACAAAGAGGGTCAAATCCGAAAGACTGTGTAACCCTATTCTGGGAGGGAGTGTCCTACCCACCTCCTGACTTTTCCTTATATTCTGACAACACTTGTATAGCTTGTCATGAAAAATGATCTTTGAATTGGACTGAAATGGCTTTCAATGGCACTTGGAGAAAGCTGGGGAGGTGCTAGGAGTGAGGGAGAGGCTAGGAGGTTTGGTTTGGGGTCTGATTGAACTTCTAGTAATCTGCTAGCTGCTACTCTGTCAATGAAACTACAATAGATATGTGAAAAACTGCACAGGGAGATACACACAATGAATTGTGTGTATCTATGTGGAATGGGAGGCAGCAATGCTGGAAAAGACGGACAGAGCCATCCATTCCCATTGACTGCAACAGACCATCATTCTCCAGTACGCTAATCCCCCTGTGATTTTTATCTAACCTATTTTTGAATGCTGCTAACTCAACTGTCTCCACTAGGCAGCATAGTCCATTGCTGTCCTAAATGTATCACTGTTAGGAAATGTGTTTAATCTGTATTTTTTGTTCTGATCCATTACTCTTTGTTTTGCCTCTCTCAAGATAACAAAAGGCCCTTCTCTTCCCTATAAACCTGACATGAGTTGTTTCAGATCGCGCCCAGTCCCACACTCATAGGTTCTATTTGTGAATGGGGAAGCGGCATGACCTTATGGTTACAGTGCAGACCTAGGAGTCCAGGGAGCATGGGCGGCAGGTATCATAGGCCAGGGGAGGCTGAACCTCCTCAAACAGCCCATTGTGGCCCCACCCATGCTCCGCCTCCAGGCCCTCTCCTGCCTGCTTCCAGTTCCTGCTTCCAGGCCTGGTCTGGGGCTGATTTGGGGTGGCTGGGACCAGTGCTCGCAAGGCCCAGGGCTGGGGGCGCTGTGGCCGGGCTGTCTGCCCAGCATTCCGGTGCACGGGTTGGGCTGGGCCCGCCCAGCGCTCTGGGGCTGGGGATGCTCAGGCAGCCCGAGGCTGGGGCAAGGGGGCCAGCACCCACAGTGGGGGTGCTCTGGGCTCCAGCAGGGAAGGAAGGGGCAGAAGGGGGGGAGGAGGAGGGGCAGGGGCTTGGGCAGAAGGGAAGGGGCTGGGTATTGCTGGGTGACCTTGGGCCAGTCACTCGTCTTTCTGTGCCTCCATTCCCAATCCCAAAAATAGGAATGTCCCTTATCCTCACAGTGCTCTGAGATCTTCTGATGAAAAGTGCTGAATAAATGCAAAGCATTGTCCTCTATCTCCTCTGTTATTTCAGATGCTTGTTTTTTATCCACTTTAAGGCCAGCTGGCCAAGATGGGACTATCTGTCTCTTAGTGCGTGGAAGAAATGTAATGTAGCATTTGGCTAAATTGATTTTTTTTTCAAACTGCTCCTATCTTTGCTATTCTTCATGCAGCCAGCATCGTTTTGGTAACCAAGGTATTTGCATAATATGTATTTTGTGGTAATTGTTCCAGTCCTGAAAAAGTACACATTAGCACACAATATTCTGATGGCTCATGCTGTCTTTGATGCAGGGGCAAGAATAGGAGGGGGTGTCCAAAGGAAGCATAATCTAATCCCTCTCTGAACCACAGCTCTGCTGCTGGTAGGATTCCTCACCCTTCCTAATGGCGTTCAGTAGAAATGAGCGCTGGGGAGCTATTTGCCCTATGTCAGCACTTGACGCTTTCATTCAGAATATGCGTTTAATGCTATTCATGCAGTCTGAAAGAGCACCAAAGCAAGCAGTTCTGAGGTTTTTCCAGATTGGCCCAATGGATAGGGCACGGGACTGGGAATCAAGATATCTGGGTTCTAATCCCAGCTCTGCCACTGAGCAGCTGGATGACCTTGGGCAAATTACTTCCCTTCTCTGTGCCTCAGTTTCCCTTCCCTGCCCTTTGTCTATTTAGAATGCAAGCTCTTCAGGACAGAGCTGTCTCAGTATGTGACTGCATTTTGCCAGCTGCCTTCCATCCAGCATCTGGACTCGCTCGGCGTGGAGGCTTCGTGCTGCTCCAGCAGAGACTGACATCTTCATGTGTGCAACGGCTGGTTTCTGGCTATTAGGATGCACCGCTGAGAGCTAGCGAAATATGCACACATGGGTAGCTGAGCCACGGGAATGTTTTCACTGACGAAGGGCTGAGGAGAGGCTATTTGTTGTGGACCATCAATAGAACAGGGCGATTAAAAAAAATGTTTTTTTTTTGCCAAATAGTAAATTTATCAAAAAAAAAAAAAAAAAAAGATTTTTCTGGGCACTAAAACTAATTGCAAATTTGGGTTGAATTCCGTGAATAGTTTCAGTAAAAACAAAGGGGGGGATGGAAATATTTCAGAAATGTCAGAATGGTTTGACCCGAAGTTTTTTCAGTTTTTTGTTTTGGTGAGAACAACAACAACAAAATCCATTTCGCTCCGAAAGTCCAATTTTTGTTTTTCTGGATTTATTGGTTCAGCCAATGAAATGAAAAATCAATTTGTCACTCAGCTCGAATCGTCAGCATGCTGCCTGTGAGCAGAGACAAAGGGACAAGGATGAGCAGCTCCGTCTCTGCTGCTCTGTGAGCGTCTCGTGGGTTTGATGCTAATTAACTTGGGGGATGCTGAGTCTGTTTTGGTTGTAAATCATTCCAGTTTCTCACTGTTGCCCGGCCCAGACAAACTGTCAGGTTCAATGTAACAAGAGCTCCTTAGGGGCTCATAACCTGCCATGGAAGAAACAAAGTGCAACCCAGCCTTGGGATGTGTGACTTAGGTGCATGGGATAGCAATCTGCACACAGTATAATTGGTATAGAAAACCGAAATTCCCTTTTAGCAGCGCCATCTACAGCTGTAGTCAGCTTTGGTTGTGCTAGCTGGCTCTTGTGACAAACAAGGGACTGTGAATTTGCCTGCAGCACTCTGAGTGGCCTTCCCACTCAGCTGTGAAGTGCCTTTGTTACACCTCCTTTTGTTTGTAAGTGCTCCCTCCATATACACGCCCTACAATGACATTTGAGTCTTTTGCGAGATGACTTTGCCATGTAAATTCATATCCAATTTATTATCTGCTCTGACCCCCAGGTCTTGTTTCTGCATTACCACATACCAGACTGCAGACTCTACTCCTGTCTCTGCGTTGATTACGTCTCCCCAGCTATATTACTTCACGTTCTATCTGTATTAAATCTCATCTCGTTTATCTCCCAAAATTTTGGCAACTCATTCTGCGATCCCTCCTGTGGCGCGGCTTTCCTCCTCTCCCTCTCTCCATTCGTTTGATATGCTCTTCAGATTTAATCCGCGTGAAGTTTACATTCAGATCCCTAATGAATTATGTTGAGGAGCTAAGATCCCAAAGCTGATGCCTGTGGGAACCGCGTAATGCTTCTTCACATTTGGAGGCTGCACTGTTAACAATTACTCACTGCCTGCATCTTGTCAGTCATCCTCTTTACACAGTCTGGTATCTTTCTTTCTACAGAATCTTTTCAGCTCCTTTAAGGTTTACATGTAATTCTGTCTCTATAGAGTCTTTGTATATACCTTACATACTAATAACATGTAACACAGCTGCATGTTGTCAGCATGCTGGCCACTTGGAGCTGCGTATGAATGCAGCAATGTAGGAATTGTCAGACTAAGACCCCTACTGATTTTAGTGGAAGTCAGTACCGTAGCTAGTGGGGTGCAGGGGAAGCAGCTGCTTCCCCTTAGCACATTTTCCAAAAGCGGAGCCCATGCTCCGCTCTGAAGCTTGGTCTGTCTGGCAGCGCTGGGCTCCTGCAGGCAAGGGAGGGCAGCACGCCTGGAGGAGCCATGGGGAGGGGGCGGCACGGTCGGAGGAGCAAGGGGGGTGCAGCATGGCAGCCCGCAACGCGCCCCCCCACCCCCCCCGCAGACAACTTTGATGCACTGACTGGGTCCCGGGGCGCCCCTGGGGCAGGGAGGGTCTCCCCCACCTCCTCGCAGCAACCACACTGGGCGGACCCACGGCCGGTCACTCCCAGCAGGAGCCTTGCCGCCGCTCTCGGCTCACTGGAATAAAGCTCCCCCGAGGAGGGGAGAGCGCTTCCCCCCTCCCGCCGCCGCCTCTCAGTGCGACCCGCCCACAGCCAGGCTCTGCCAGCAGCCCAGGGCAGGGCAGCACCGCTGGGCTGAGCGGGCGAGCCGGGCTGCAGCTCGCTTGGACTGCGCCTGGTGGGGCTCGCTGCCTTCTGCCCCCACCCCCCAAGATGTAGCGCCAGCGTTGAGCCTGGGCTGGCGCTGCTCGTTGCGAGCCCCTCTGAGGCAGTGACAGCGGGGTTTGCTGCTCTCTGCTGCTGGCTGGGCCAGGCCTAGCGGCTGGGCCCCGGAAAGAAGCAGTGGAAGGGCAGGCAGCGAACTCCCAGGCTCTCCCAGTCCCGGGGGCAGCTCCAGCCCCCTCTGCACAGAGAGCCCTGGGGACCCCAGTCCACGGCACTCCCATCCCCGGTAACCCCTCCCCAAGCTCCATATCCCGTGTACCCCTCCCATGTACCCCGTGCCCCTGCCTTTCCCTCCCCTTCACCTCCCCTCGTACCCCCGTCCTTTGCCACCCTCCCTACATCCTCCCCTCCACCTCTTCTCAAGTCAAACCCCCTGTCCCCCTCCTTCCACATCCTCCCCTTCACCTCCCCTCGTACTCCCGTCCGCTGCCACCCTCCCTACATCCTCCCCTCCACCGCCCCTTAAGTCAAACCCCCTGTCCCCCTCCCTCCACATCCTCCCCTTCACCTCCCCTCAAACCCCCTGTCCCCTGCCACCCTCCCTCTACATCCCTCCCCTCCATCTCCCCTCAACCCCTCTGTCCTCTGCCAGCCTTCCTCTACAGCCATGGGGGGGGGGGCAGCGCGGCCAGAGGAGCAAGGGGGGGGGTGCAGCATGGCCGCAGTGTGGCCGGAGGAGCCAGCTAAGGGGGGGGCACAGCGTGGCTGGAGGAGCCAGGGGGTGTGACAAGGGGAGGAGCCGGGGGGGGCACCTTTTTTATGTTTGCTCCCCCTGCTCTTAGAACCTGGCTACGCCACTGGTGGAAGTTAGGTATCTTTAATTCTTTGAGGATCTGAGACAAATCTCTTCGGGGCAGGTGCTTTCTCTCACTCTGTGTTTGTGCAGGATCCAGCAGGGTGGATCCCAAAGGCAGCTGGGGTCTTGGGCATGTCTGCATCGCACATAAGCCTAGGTGTATGGGACCCAGGCTAGTGGACTTGGTGTTTCCACACAGATCTGGGTTTACAGTTGTTAGACCTGGGTCTCACAGCCATACTAACACATCCATACTGCACTACGCAGATCTCCTGACTCGGGTCTGTCGTCACCTGCATCCACACTGCAAAATAACAGGGCTTGGAACTAAGGCTGGGTCTACACTACCTGCCTGAATCGGCGGGTAGAAATCGACCTCTCGGGGATCGATTTATGGATGTGACAATCGATCCCCGAATCGACACTCTTACTCCACCAGCGGAGGTGGGAGTAAGCACCGTCAACGGGAAGCCGCAGAGGTCGATTTTGCCACCATCCCTACAGCGGGGTAAGTCGGCTGCGATACGTCGAATTCAGCTACGCTATTCGCTTAGCTGAATTTGCGTATCTTAAATCGACCCCCCCCCCCTCTAGTGAAGATGTAGCCAGAGTCTCAGCGGGACTCAGGCTCTGACCCACCCACTTTCCAGGACCCTAGAACCCAGATCTTGAGTGCTTGCTGACCTGAGTCAGACTGATCTGTGTGTGGACGGAATGGGGGCGTGGGCCAAAAGCTGAATCACAGCCCACGCTAGTGTGCAGTGTAGACGTACCCTAAATGCTACCATAATAGAAATAATTTAGCTGTGTTCACACCCCTGCTAGCAAATGAGATCACTGGCAGGAATGTTACAGGAGAGCAAATGTTACAGGGGGAACAAAGAATTTTAAATGAATTTTGAAAAATATTCAAAGGACGCAACTTTTGAATTTGTGAGTATTGTAGGAAATCTGATTCTCAGAATCTGATCAGGAAACAGAAGTGTCATGTGACTTAAATCCTCACAATTTAACTTCTTGTAAACAAACTCTAGGTGGAGGAATATTTGTGGAACTTACATGGTGAGTGATTCTAAATAGCATGTTTGCTAAAATCACAACCTGCTGGTGGGTAGTTTGCAAGGAGGCAGAATTCATCAGCTAAATTATTCATCTCAAACTGCTCACCCGGATCTAGTTATCACCATACACACTTCATAATAATGCATCCATGTGTTTGGTGTCTCTTCTGCCAGGCCACATCTTTTGGCCTCTGACATGCAGCCGCTGCATGATGCAAGTCATCATTGCACTTTCCTGTTCAGTCCTTTCTCTGGTCTGGTCTGACCTGAGTCTGGGGTAACCATGTAGACTCTTGGTCCTATGGCATAAGACAGAGGTTCTCAACCTTTTTCTTTCTGAGGCCCCCCCAGTATGCTATAACAATGGTTCTCAACCTATTTACCATTGTGAGACACATCCAATACTAACTGTCTGGCCCTGAGGATGTCACATGGGCCACAGCGCTGTGCTGATTGGGCCACAAGTGGCCCGTGGGCCGCAGGTTGAGAATCACTGTGCTATAAAAACTCCACGGCCCACCTGTGCCACAACAACTGTTTTTCTGCATTAAAAGCCAGGGCCAGCGTTAGGGAGTAGCAAGCAGGGCAGTTGCACAGGGCTCCACACCACAGGGGCCCTGCGAAGCTAAGATGCTCAGTTTGCGTCTTCGGCCCTTCATGGGGCTCGGAGCCCTGGGCTTCAGCCGCATGCAGTGAGGCTTCAGCTTTTTGCCCCTGGCCCCATCAAGTCTAATGCGGGCCCTGCTTGGCGGACCCTCTGAAGCCTCCTCGCAGCCCCCCAGGCCTCTGTACATGGCTAGGCGTGGAGCCATAAGGATGTGGGTTCCGAAGGGTAAATCTGCTCCATCTGCGGCTGTGGGAGTCTGTTCCAGAACGAGCAGAGACACTGGGTCAGAGGTTTCTTCTTCCTCCTTTGTAATCCCATTGGGGATAATTAGTTTCCTGGTAGGAGTTAACACAGAACACCGGTGATCAAAAGCACCCCCACCCCAACACGATTCCCCTCCATGAGCTTTACTTGACCTAAGTTACAATCTTCCCCCATTCTCCCTCATGGCGAAAGAATTAGCATGTCTGTAGCTTATTTTCTGCCACTCCATAAACTCCACTCTGCGATGAGCCAGCAAGTCAAGCAGCCATGAGGCTGACGGGAAACGTTCCATCGTGTTAGGAATGGACCCAGGTCCGTAAACAGGGAACTCATCTTCATCTTGGTTTGGAGAGGCTGCCTACTGGCCCTGCTACTGCATTGTGAGAGTACGTTGTAATAAAACTCCTCCTCTTCCTGGGCTGAGTCACCCCTGCTCATGTTTGAAGGAGCCCACAGTGATTGCTAATTAACAGTGACTATCCCCTGCAGAGCATTTGAAATTAATGAGATGAAAGGGAAGGGCACCTACCTGCCTGCCACCAGAAGGGGGAAGGGAGGGGCTGGGTTTTTTAGTTAATTTAGTATCAGAGGGGTAGCCGTGTTAGTCTGAATCTGTAAAAAGCAACAGAGGGTCCTGTGGCACCTTTGAGACTAACAGAAGTACTGGGAGCATAAGCTTTCGTGGGTAAGAACCTCACTTCTTCAGATGCAAGGCTAACTATTAAATTAGTTAATTTAGTGCTGCATTGGCAACCCTGGAGACCAAAAGCTGCCCTTGGAAAAACAGATTCAGCATGTCCATTGGTGGTACAACTTCCTCCATCGCTGCCCTGCCAACATGCTTCAACCCTGACCCAGTGTGACTGCTCCTGTGGGTGAGAAGATTGTTCAGTCGCTGTAGCCACACCATCCTGGGGTCTTCTGCTGGGATGCCTGACTGGTGCCACTCGGGGTGTTGGTGGCCACCCGTTGGAGCAGGAATGGGAACCATCAGCTCATCTCACTGTGAGTGGATATGACCTCGTTCGTTACCAGCCAGGGCTAGATTGGAACCTGTGACCTATTTATGGCTGTAGCAAATCTTTGTATGGCATGATCAATCCCCTGACCCAGCAGGCCCCTAGAGGGATGACCTCTGCCCTCCCAATTTCATTAGCTGCAAGTGATGGAGTAGGGAGGCAGAGCTGTAGGGGCGAGATCTGTACTGAACATTCAGAGTGGCCCATGTTACCTGCCAGCAGCCTGGGCCCATCTTGCCTAGCTGAGCCCCTGGTGCCGTGCTCACCCGCCTCCAGTGACACTCATCACTCTGCACTCCCCAGACGTGGTGGTGTGGCTTGAAACCCAACCTGCCTTTTATGGCAAGCAGTTGCCATCTCTTTGTGTTTGTAGCCCAGGAAAAGGGGCTGAATTTTCATAGAGCAAGAGGCTGGTGAGTTCACCTCCTGCTTCCTTCCGTGTTCAGATGCCCAGTGGCTCTTCAGGACTCATTCGTGACTACGGCCTAGACAGTAGCTGCTCTGCTTTAGGGATTTATAACCCCTGTCTCCTGGTGGAATGGGCAGCTGGGCAGCAGAAGGGTGCTAAGAGTGCATCTGGCTCAGTTCAGGATTTTCGGTGTATTGTGGGTTGGAGTTGGGGATTGTGATCTGAAAAGTGGGAGGAGCAGTTCTGGTGAGCAGAGCTCTCAGCCATACATTTGAGCATTGAGCTGAGAATGGGATTGACCACCTGAAGTGGACGGGAGTGTCTCTGTGCAGTCAGCCCTGGATAGGGTCCCTGAGACTGATCCTGAAATTCCTGGCCAAACTAGAATGGGTGCCAGGATGAGATAATCCCGTCACTAATTCCTGAGTCTGGCTGAAATGCAGTCTGTGTCCATCTGGCTATTTGTAGCACCGTAGGTGCCTAGGGGGTCTGATGTACTTAGAACTGGACATTACAACTAGACTTGGTATGTCTACACGTGCTACAGTCTCACCTCTGACTCTAGTGTAGCTATCCCCTAAAAGACAGTCCCTACCCCAAAGAGCTTATGGTCTAAACAGACAAAGGGAATGTTATTTCCACATTACAGATCAGACAGGGGCACAGAGATTAAGTGACTGGCCCAGGATCATGCAGGCAGTCTGTGGCAGAGCAGGAATTGGACCTAGATTTTCTGAGTGCCAGTCCAGTCTCTTAACCCCAAAACCAGCCTTCCTCTCATCCACCTCTCTGTGATCTGGGATGTACAAAGTGTATGTGTGCATGAGAGAGAGAGAGAGAGAGTGACTGAATGAAATTAGTGGGCACAAAAACTGCCAGATTAACAGCTGTGGAGTTGGAAGCCCTCTGTTTGCTCATAGATCAAGAACAGTATGGGCCACAACACTGTAAACTCCATCTAATGTGCTTCTGTCTAGGGGGACTGCCTCAAGGGCTCAGAAAGTAGTTCAGCCTCCATGGTCCACTCTGACCTGGGTGTATCCAAAGAGTGCCAGTTGGTGATGGTTTTTCTGATGCCCACTAGGAGTTGGACTGAGACCTACAAGGTCTCCAATAAGTTGCCAAGAAGCAATAATGACTTCCAGCCCCTCTCAGCCTGCACGGTTTTGAGCCCATGATGTAGAAGTGGAAGGCTGTTACCAACCCCATGAGTAAGCCAGCCCCTTGGTGCCATGTAAACACAGGAACTGCACCATGGATAAACTCCCCTGTGCAGAGGGCCTGCCCAAGGCCGGTGTGCCACTTAAAGAATTTCACCCAGTGGCTGTGGAACATACCAGGCAGGAATGTTAAAAGAACATGTTTCCTTGGTCCTGTCTCAGTGCAGGGGCTGAACTTGATGACTTCTCGAGGTCCTTTCTAGCCCTACATTGCTATGAGTCTATTATTCTAATCCAGTGAAGGAGATGGGACATGTGTTTCTTTCTTCATAAATGACAGATCTGTACCAGTATGGGGCAGAAGGGGCTGGGTGAGGAGACAGACTCCCAGTGTGGGGCAGAGGGTTGCTGGGGATGGGATGGGCAGAGCCAGCCCATCCTGGTGTGGGACAGTCATATACCATAGGAATATACTCATCTGGATAAGCCCAGAGAAGCAGGAGCTGGTGAGTGATCACGTGAACTGTATGTGTGAGACGAGCGTTGAGCAGCTTATGCCCCAAACCCCTCGATAGCAGCTCTGAGCCAAACCCTGCTTGTGCAGCTTTTAATCAACTCCTTGACAGATACCAGCCAAAGTTAAACGAATTTGCAAGATTGATGAGCGAATGCCACGGCATTTTGCTACTGCGTGCTGCAAGCGCACCAGGCAGCCTCTTGGAGCAGACACGGCACTGCCTGCTGTCGTAGTGCCTCCCAGAGAGCCTCTCCCCTTCTCATCCAGTTTAGTGGGGCCTGTCCAGAGAAGGGCTGCAGGGGTGGGCTCTTCCCATAACTCGCCAAAATCTAAACTTTCCTGTTGCTCTTGCAATGCTGGGGGCGAGAAGGCAGGTTCATAAAGTTAAAGCATCACTTTTTATTGGGCACCAGGACCACCTGGAAATGGAACAGAACTGACATTCTCCTCCCCCCACCCCCATGGCAAATGCCATCCTGTGCTGGGAAAACATGGGGATCACACAGGCGTGGAACCCAACAACCATGGGAGCAAGCAGTAGTGAGATAAGCCCTAAGTGACCTGTGTTTCAGTTTGATGCAGTTGACATGCCCTGGACAGTACAGCCCTGTGAGAAATCCAAGCAAATGGGCAGAGAGAGTGACACACCCATTGGGGCTGGATGCTGAAAGGAGTATATGGTGCACTAGGTCTTGGTGTAAGAGATTCCTGGGTGCTGCTGTGCTGTGATCTAGCAGAGGGGCTGCAGTTCTGTCTCTGTGCCGGGGTCTGCTAGACATTGTGTTTTGATAGAGCAGAGGTGATGCCGTCATGTCTCAGTGCAGGAGGTTTCAGTGTGCCATACTGTAATATGCTGAAGATAATGCCTGGTGACAGTTTGACAGGTTCTCCTGGGACAACCCTCACTGACATTCCATCTTCAGAGCTGTCAGGTTTTTGCTTCTGCACTATAGCATTTATCGTAAACAGACAGAGTGGGTAATTCCTTCCCTAGTGTTTAAGAAGCAAGCCGGACCATGACGTCATTTGCATTTTCTCTTGGGGATATTCTGTCCCCATTAATCACTGCTTAGAACACATTCTCTGTGAGACGCTGGGAAGGGAAGGTGGGGAAATTACGTATCAGTTCGGAGTTAGGGGTGACATTAAAAACAAACCCTAAGAGAGTCCTGGGTCGGCTTCACTGGCATGTTGCTGCCAGCTCTAGGTGTGTGTGAGGCTGAGGCTTTGTCGTCCTCGGAGAGTTTCAGAGACTGACTTCTCGATGGGACATACTCAGCACAGCTTGTGCTGGCTCAGGCAGGGCTGGCTTACATGGTGGAGATGCTGCCCACAGACCACCAGATTGAGTCTTGGCTGCTGGAGCACGTGCAATGCGCATGCAGCATTTATGGCCTCCAGCATGTGCATGTGAGTCTGTTAATGGCTGATCAACAGCTGGCAGGCATGCTGTTCATGGGATGATGCTGTGGGGCAGACCTCAGCGATAACCAGTTTGGACAGAACAGATCTTAGCCGTATTAGAACCACATTAGGCTGGATTAGAGATGGGCCTGAACCAAACACCTGAGTCAGAACAGACCCAAACTGTAAACAAGTCTGGATTTGGATCTAAATTTTGTTTCTCGGGTCCATCTCTGGTTTGGATAGACTCACCCCACACTCACTCCACCCAGGCCCACAGTGGAATCTCTAATTTAAAGCCAGCACTCCCAATTCATATATTATATCCCACACAACAGAGGTCTGATGATGAAAAAGGCAAAATAGGCACAGTTTCGGGTTAGATTGTTGGTTTTCTTAGCAAGTGACAGGAGCCACATGCTCTCGAGTGGAGCTAGCAGAAATTCAGAATTTATAGTTCATGGGAAATTTCAACATTTTAAAATTTGGATTAGGTCCAATTTGGACTGAAGCCAGAGTTTTAAAAAAATGTCCTGTAACCCATGGATTCTGAAACAGCGTTTCCAAAACCAAATCTGCTCTTCAGGTAGCTGCTGTGTGAAAGTGACATGATTTTATCGGTTTCACTGTGATTTGATGAAAATGCATTGAACCAAAAGCATTTTCGCAAATTATTTTGGGTGCCAGGAATTGGCATTTTCTGATGAAACTCTTTTGTCAAAAAGTTTGCAACTAGCTCAATTCCTGAGTTCTGATCCAAGCTGTGACTTCAGTGGAGTTACCCCAGGGAGGAATTTGGCCCAAGATATATTCACATCCTTCAAACCTGCTAGAGCAGGAGAAACCTGGGACTGTTCCACCTGCTTCATGCCCAGTAATGGTCCTCATGGGGACTGAAATCTCAGCTCCAGGGGCCTTTGTCTTGGCTGCTTCCCAGGTCTCAGTCGCACCAGCTGGGTCCCCCTCACCCACAGTTTGCAATGAGCAGGCACCCACCAAGTGACTTCTTGACATAACATGCTTTTGCATTAACCATGAAGGGGCTGGCCCCGGTTCCGGTCCCAGCAGCGGAGGGGAAAAAGGAATAGGGACGGGTCCATTTTCACATGGGCTGGTGAGTGGATCTGCATACTTTTGCAAACCCGGGCAGCCCGCCGCCGCCACCCCCCGATGCCCAAGCCGGTGGCAGCTTTGACTTGTGTGTGCCCCAGGCAGATCGACCAGGGGACTTGGATGTGTTAAGTCATGATGCGCCTCTCTCTCCAGTTAGGTAGGACCTGAGCTTGTTCTGGTGCTGCTTTCCGCTCCGAGAGCCGCGAGGCTCCCAGCTTACAAACCTTTTGAATATTGGAAAGAAACAAACCAGGAACACAAACAGCGAGGCCCATGAATTACCATCCTGTCTGGAGGGGCATGGAGCTGGAACGAGACAGGCGCTGACAGCTGCTTTGATGAGGTTGGGCAGAAACGGCGGCAGCGGCTGCATGTCAGCTGCTAACATCCCATCTCTACAAGCTTTTAATTCCCCTCCTTTTGTCTCTGTTCCCCTTGGCAGGCAGCGTCTCTCAGGAGTGCAGCACTGCAGTGGAGATGCCCAGGGACACATGTGCCAGCCCCTTGAGTGCATGTGGTCAAATAGGGACCAGGGTCTCACCAGCATGAGGGGGCGGGAGGAGGATGCAGATAAACAGCTGTTGGTCCTGGAAGGATCCAATCCTTCACTGGAGGGGCAAAGAGGAAGCGAAATAGACTAGCTTGGCCAAATGGCGTTGAAGGCAGCAAGGGAGCAATCTACACGTATTTCAGTGAAGTATTTTATATCTATTGTTTAAGTGCTCAGAAGTAAGCTATGCACTATGCCGAAATTATCTATCCAAGTGTGGTTTAATGCTGGGCCCTGCATGATAGTATTGCGCAGAAATAAGGCCCTGCCTTGAAGAGCGTATGTGATCTAAATTCAGACCTAACTCAACCAGTGAGGGTCGTATACAGGCAGGAGAGGAGGAGCTGGGGGGAGGGCGGGGGTGACCATGATGAAAGCAGGCAGTGACTCAGAACTCCCTACTCCCAGAGCACCCGGCAGAAGTGAGCCGAGAAGGGGGTGGAGTGAGTTGGCTCGCTGATAGGTCTGAGGTGGGGGGGGGGGGTTCATGCACCGAGGGTGTCGCGAGGGAGGCAGGCCCAGGCCGGGGAGTGGCGCAATGCCATGGGGGTGGGCGTGGCGGCTGCTGTTGGTGGACTGGAGCTGGGGAGGGGAATGTGGAAGGAGGCAAGGCTGGAAATACGAGCTGGGGCTTGGTGATGTGACAAGGACAAAGAGCTGGGATTTGAAACCCAGAGCAGTGGGAGCCAGTGAAGGGATCTGAAGGGCAATGGAGACTCAGGTCCATTGAGCTGAGTGGGACAAGGGGACAAGCAGGCCATAAGGAGAAAGTAATGGTCTGCTTAGAGCGGAAGGATGGAGTCAGTGACTGGGGTGAAATTAAGCCAAAGGAAATAGAGGCTGAATCTTGGGGTGAAATGTCCTAGTGATGAGATCTGTGGGACAGTCTCCCTAGGAAGGCACCTTGTTCTAAGACAGGAGTGAGCAAACTAGTGGGGAATATACGGTAGGAAATAATCCTATGTTGTCTCTCCTAGTTTGAGGGGTGGGGCCGGTCAGTAGCCCTGCTTTTCTCTAGTGACTTCTCTCCAAGCCCTGTACCATTATCAGCAAATTGCCCTTAATCCCTTAAGGGAAGGAATCGTTATCCTCGTGATACCGACAGGGAAGCTGAGGCACAGAAAAGCTTGAGTGGCTTATCCAGGGGACCACAACAGTGAGTGGATGAGGAGTAGAGCCCAGTGTGTGAGGAGTAGCGTCGATGACCTGACAGAGCTTTTCCCTCTCTAACTCATGTGATTCTCACTGTCCTTCAATGGTGTGTGAGGGCTGGGACACCGTTACTCATTTGGGACATCAGCTGGTAAGAGTCACCCTGGACAGCTCCACTACCCAAGATGTGCATGTTAAGTGGGAGACCTGACCATGGACTGAGTTGGGAGGAAGACAGCAGTGGGGCCAAGTGTGCATTTAGTAGATGAAGGTACCTGAGGGGCGAGTGAATTAGGGGTGGGGACGATGCAGCGCGGGCTGAGGTGTCAGTACCATTCTGGGACAGGGCAGTGTGGAGGCCAGGGAGACAGGCTGGCGGGTAGGAGGTTACTCATTTAGGGCACTAAGTGAGTAGGGAGGGAGGTGGATCATAGATGGGCATGGCCGGATGAGGAGTGTAGGGTTGGATGGAGACGTCAAAGGCTTGGGGATGGAGGAATGAAGGGATAAGAAGGGAGGGGAGAGGGCTTTGTGAATCTCTGCCTCAGCTTCCTTTTAATGGTAGATTTTATTTTCCATCAGTCATTTCCTATGTTCTCTTTGCTTCAATCTGGTTTCGAAATGGTTTTCTTTGAAACTCGGCTCCTGTTTTCAGTATGTAGGAGCCTCATTGAATGTGTCAAAAAACCCTCTCGTATGTAGTCTCAGATGAGCTGGAGTGCCTTCGAAAAATGGGGCAGGAGCTGGCGTTCATCTGGAGTGGTCACGCTCTGTCAGCCTCTGAGGACTTTGGGATTCGTCTCCTTTCCTCTTGCTTCCCTTTCTCCCACCACCTCCTCGCCATGGCTGTGGGGAGCTGGCGAGAGCATGCTGCCGTCCTCCTGACAGCTTTTTCCATTAAGAAAGCTCATTTTTCACATGTAGCTTCAGCAGACTAGACAGACTATCTGTCCCCAGCCTGGCCCTCTAAACGCTGGGAAATTGGCAGCTGCAAGGAAATGGGCTGTTCCGTGGCTTCCCTTCCCTGCTCCAGCTGAAATGCTGACTCCAGCCCTGAGAGTGATGGAACAAGTGCTTACAAGTTAGCCGGGTAGGCTAGGCTCATTTTAATAGGGCTGCACAACATAATAAAGCGGGAGAGAGCCGAACACACAAAGGCAAAGCAGACAGTGAGGGCTGTGTTTGGTGAATGTAGACTTCTTCTGCACTCCGCCCAGAGCTGTGGTGCTTGGAGCCCCTGGGGGGAGGCAGGAGAGGGGAAATACAGATATTTCCAGTTGGCCCATGTGTACAGATGTGAAGCCATAGCACTTTGCAGCTTCAGAATACTGCCACCTTTTGGGCTTGATCCAAAATCCCTGATTTCAGTGGCTGTCCTGCCACTATTTTCAATGGACTTTGGATCAGGCCCTAACTGCTGAGCATTGTTGTTATTCCAGGTCCTCTGTGATACTGCAGCATCCAGTCCTCTCCTGGAACACTCTCACAAGTTAGGTTTGCTGCTCCTGTAAAGATACAGTAACAGCAGCTTATTTATTTAACTGGGGTTTGACAAACACTTATTTCTATCACAGCACTGACCTGGTTTATAACCAAACAAGTTTATTAAACAAAAGTCTGAGGGTTAAATGATACCAAGTACAAGGAGTAAAGATAGAACGGGGGCCACATTCACAAGTGAAAATATGCTTCTCAGACTAACACTTTCAGCGTGTTCCAATCCTTGCCTCATCGGGTTTCTCACCTATACCCAGTTCCCAGAGACGTCAACCCCTTTGGCTGAAGGACCCAACAGTCTCTAATTTCAAGAGCTCTGGCCGCTGAAGCCCCCCAAGCAGAGATGACCGTGTCCCCTTATAGTGTGTGTGAGTGGGGCAGAATGAGGGCAGCCAGCTTCAGCACGCTCAGTACAAGTCAAGCAGCAAATCTGGGAGGGGAGAGAGGGGGGACATATGACCACTCCCCACTCATCTCCTATGCCCCCAAGTGATGGATAACTATGGGGTTCTCTCCCCTTTCTTTTCATAGCCCAGTAAACCTCTGACGTGTATTTGAAAAGCACACCCAGACTAAGCTGCTCTCCCCTGCTGGCGTGTAGACACCAGGCTGTCTTCCCAAAGATCATTGACTACGTTAGAAGAAGCAAGAAGGCTTCCTGCTGTTCTTCCCTTCCTGTTGACTTCCCATCCCGCTGCTGCTTCGTATGTAAATGGAGCTTCCATTGTTTTAATTCCATAAAGCTTAATTTACACAGGAGACAGGTGGATAGCTGCCTTCCCTCCTCGCTGGGGGAGACGTTTCTCCCTGTCTTTGGTCACAGACTTCAAAGCATAATTTCCCACAGTGTTAACGCAGCCATTTCACAATTATATTAATCACCTTTCGTAAAAGACCTCACTCAATACCCTATTATGATACAGTGACGCTGTATACGATCAGTGATTCAATTGCTTATTGTTTGAGGTTATAGCTACCCTGTTTCCCCGAAAATAAGACAGTGTCTTATATTAATTTTTGCTCCCAAAGATGCACTAGGTCTTATTTTCAGGGGATGTCTTATTTTTCAGAAATGAAAAATGCCTTATTATCAGTGGATGCCTTATTATCGGGGAGGTCTTATTATCGGGGGGATGCCTTATATTACAACGAGAGGCAAAACTGTAAGTAGGCCTTATTTTCGGAGGATGTCTTATTTTCGGGGAAACAGGGTAAGAGGCTATCTCCCCCACTCGCTAGGTTGATGGCTTTGTTTACCTTTTATGTAAATATACCTTCATTGTCTCTGCCAGATGATCGGGCTGGTCAGACAAGCAAATATTCATTCCTTTGATTAGGGCAGACTGGGCTTATGCATTGCTTGCCAAACACATTTTAAGAATTCCATTCTTGCACACATCCATACCTATTTGTATACACCCCGTGTATACACCATGCAAGAATATTAGTGATCAGTGAGTCATGAGTTTTGCAGTGATATCTCACCTGCCACCTTTTAGGTCTATATCATGAAAACAGTGCGTTAGGTGTAGTGAGTGTGTCAGGCCTGTCGAGTAGTGAACCACCAGTGGGCCTTCACGTCACATCCTCCCAGGGACAGAAATGCAGATGTTTCTAGCTGTTCAAATAGTGGTGGTGCTCCCTGGTGGTAACAGGAACTGAAATGCAGGTGATCCCTGTTCAGTGCCTGCAGAAACATCCTATTGTCAATGCTGGTTACTGTACTTTATTAAACTCTGATAATGTGCTGAGCCTTCTACAAGACACAGATGTCAGGACAAAATCCCTTCCCCCAAGCACTCCTTATCTACAACACAGACAGAGTGGGCTCCCACGGGGAGTAAGAGGATTTGATGTTAAATCCCAACTTGTTTCCTGAGAACCCCATGTTTGATCACCGTGAAAGGTGGTTGTGCTGTTTTACAGGGGGTTTAAAGGACAATTAGTAGCATAACTAGTGGCATTGGGGGCAAATTAATAAACTATTAAATACAATGTTGGCCAGGAATGTATGAAAATTGGCATTGCCTTTACAGCTTGGACTTCACAAAACGAATAGCCTCATCTGAGACTGATTTGCATATGCAAAATAGGCTGACAGGGGCTGTCCCTTTGAACTCAATGACACTAAAAGCAAGTGGTCTGAATTCAGATATAGAAATACCACTAAATGGTAGGAATGATCTGATTACATAATCCAGGCCAATTTGCCAAAGGAGACATTTTCAAGATCTGGACTCCTTTTTCCCCCTGAAACCAAACCAACTGGCATATGAGAAATGAACTCTATAAATTGCCCATTAGCTGTCAGAGTCTTATGCTGATTTATGCAAAGGTGCGTAATTTGCATATTAAATGAAGCCATTCCACTTTCCAGTTGTCTTTAACACTTGAAACCCAGAAGACTGATCTGTTTGAAAACTTCATGAGGCAAATACAGCGCATATCGGATTAAATAATGATGGATTCAAATAGATACTGATTTGCATAGGCTGATCAAGCTAATTACTACAGTGTCTGCAGGAACTCAGAAAATCATCAAATTTTTATGCAACAGGAATGCTAAGATCTGTTGCTATGAGACTTGATGCATAAATTACTGCAAGCATTATGAATACATCCAATAGGATGCCAATTTGCAGTTTCTTGATTGAAAAATCCTATATGGGTTCTGTATCAAATGGGGCAGCATTCTGTGGGAAAGAGATGCAGGCCAGTGGGCATGGCGGTGCTGTCAGCAGATCTAGAGCTGCACATAGGATGGTCCCAGCACGGCGGAGTTGTTGAGACGAGCATTTCTAACACGCTAACAGCATTCTGGCATTTTGCTCTTCATCATCTGATGAGAGGCCAAATCTTCTCCATTGATAATTTATTATGTATTTAGTCTGTTTTTAAAAGTATCTTTGTGTGTCGGTGCATTATTAATGCTGTCAAAATGGTTAATACAAACGGGGTTAACTGGCCCTAGGATATGAGCAATCCAATGAAACGCATGCTTTGTGAGGAGGTAGAGTTAGTCCAGGTAGTGAATAAAGAGCAACTGGGGACTGGATCACTCACCCAAGGAACTGGTAATGGGGTATTCTATGGCACGTTTGACTCCAGCCAGAGTCACCAGAGACCAGAAATCATTGCAGCTGATAGCTGTCTGGTGTGAAATCAATTCTTGGGTAGATCTGGGAGAAGAATTTTCAGCAAATAGTAAATTTGTCAAAAAATGCATTTGTCAGAGACCCAAACCTATTCACAAACAAATTCTGTGAATAATTTTGGCCCAAATAATAAATTCAGAAATGTCAAACGTTTTGTTTTGAAAAAATCAAAATGTACTGTTTGGAAAATATGATATTTTTGAGACAAAAAAATGTCAAATGTTATTTTGATTCAACACTTTGTTTCAAAAATGTTGATTGGAATTAATATTTGAAACATTTTGTTTTGACCCAAACACTCCCCCCCTCCCCCAGTTTTTTGTTCTGGCAAGAAAAGCGAAAAAATTCAGTTTTGGTTCAAAGTGAACTGACTTTTTTCCCCCCAGTTCGGCCACTAAGCTAAAAATTCCTTTATTTGCTCAGCTCTCTTCATGGGCTCTGTTCAGTTCCCAGTGCGATATGTGTCCCAACACCATTTCAGTTGGCAGCTTCCCAGAGGAGGGGAAGCTTCCATTGCTGATTCCCGGGCTGGATTCTGCCTCTAGGATTATCAATCCCACACCTTTCACCAGTACTACATTTGTGTGTGTATAATACATATGGGTGCATACAGCTAGACACACACACGCACACCTTGTTCTGTGTATAAATAGAGAGTTGCTGTCTTCAGGGTTGTCAATACAGCACTAAATTTATAAATGTGTGTGTATAAAACGTAGGTGGATGGGTGTAACTAAAGATAGACATATATACCTGTGAAATGCATGCCACTGATTGTGTAATGCTAGCTGCCTCACCTGCTTTCTGCCCACTAATCCATCCCCCCACCTTTTGCCCGAACGTTCCAAACCCATGAGCAGCTTCCAAACTTCTTGTGGGAGGAAATTTTCCTCCTTTCCGGACTGGCGATATTCAGTCCTGCACTAGGTACATGTCTCAGAGATTTCCTTGCTTCTACCCTTGATAGGTCCTGCGATAGCAGACCTTGGCATTGTAAGACGCTGGGACGGTTCCCCTGCTCGTAATGATTAAAAGAGACAGAGCTGTGCCCATTTACACCAGCTGATGATCTGTCCTGATGTGCGGAGATCTATTTTATGCCATTTTAAAGAGGTTCTAAAACATATTTGTTATAACTTTTCTCTCTCTACGGCATATGCAGCCACACTCCTGGCGTGAAGGGAGCTTGGCTTCACAGGTGCAGGGGTATGAATAATACCACTAATAAACTGATGTGAAAACTCTCTCATATAGCATTCCTGTTAAATACGTCCCACATCCAGAATAAACTACTGGGTATCGTAAAGGTTTTATTATTGGCGCTCCTTTGAGCTGATCCTATGGCCTTGCCTCTTGTCATACAACCATGCTGCACTCAGGCTGGTCAAATTTTTTCTACTGGATCCCCCATTGTGCATTAAATAGATATACCACATGAGCAACGAAAGCTTCATTACTGGGTATTCCTGTAGGGGGCATATAATTAACTTGTGAGGTGTTGCCTATCTCTAAGGCTGCGAGTCTGTCATGGAGGTCATGGATTTCGTGACTTTCCCTGACCTCCATGACTTCTGCAGCATCCGGTGCTGGCTCAGGCTGCCCAAGCCGGGCAGCCTCTGGGCCAGTAGCATCAGTTTGGGTGTGTGGGAGGGAGATGGAGCAGGGGGTTGGAGGGTGCGGGGGGGGGGCCTTACCTCAGGGTGAGGGGCTTCCTGGCTCCCACTGGCATGACCCTGCAGCTCATAGACAGAAGAGGGGCCAGGGGGCTCCTTACGCTGCCTGTGCCTGCAGGCCCTGCCCCTGCAGCTCCCATTGGCTGCAGTTTCTGGCCAATGGGAGCTGCGCAGCTGGGGCTTGTGGCGGGAGCAGCGCGCAGAGCCCCTGACCCCTCTGTATCCTAAGAGGTGCAGGGACACTCGGAGCTGGGTAGGAAGCCCGCCAACCCTCCCCTTCCACCCAGCACCAGCAGGGGCAGCACACCACTGCCTGCTCCTCCCCAAAACCAGCGGGGGTCCTGGCCTGCCCCCCAGCACCAGCAGTGTCCCGGACCACCATCCGCAAGCACCCACGACACCTCAGCTCAAGTTTTAGTTAGGGGTATATAGTAAAAGTCATAGACAGGTCACGGACCGTGAATTTTTGTTTACTGCACATGGCCTGTCTGTGATTTTTACTAAAAATACCCATGACTAAAACGTATCCTTACCTATCACTGCTTGCCTAGTATGTATTTCCTGTCTATTTCTTTGTCTTGCCTAGTTCACTTGTAAGCTCTTTGGAGCAGGGATTGTCTTTTGTTCTTTGATTGTACAGCACCTAGCACGTTACACTCTGATCTTGTCTGGGATCCCCAGGCACTATCATACTACATTTAATAAACAATTATCCTATTTTGCCCATGTGACACTGTACCCCACATTCTTCATAGAAATATTGTCATGATATGAATATGGCATAACTAAGATATGTTTTATGCAAGATGGGTCATGTGAGGTATCATTGGAAAGGTTATGATCTACTGAATGTGTTTATCCAGTTTGTATGCGTGTATCATTTCTGTATCTGAGGTTAGGAATATTGACTATGTAACAATTACAACTGTGTGTGTACTTGGGGGAATGCCTAAATCAGCCTCAATGGGCCATTAGGAAGAACAATAAGACTTGGAAGATACTAACTTCCTGCCTTCCTGAGAATCTCCCAGTGTTGCTACCTTGACACTACAGGGTCAGGTGATCTGATCACCTGGTACTAGACATCCATCTTGGGCTTTCAGTGTTTTTCCATTCAGGGGGGGTGGGGGTCAGACTGGGAAGCAAAAGATCCCCACCTTATGTAAATTCTGTTTAAGGCTGGGAAGTAAGTCAGTCAGGACTCTTCTCCATTGCCTCCCTGCCCAAGAAGGAAAACTGCTGAAAGCACCTGAAGAGATAAAGTAACTAAGCTGGGGAAAGGCCAGGACTGGAGTCCAGGCTAGGGTGACAAGATAGCAAGTGTGAAAAATCGGGACAGGGGTGGGGGGTAATAGGTGACTATGTAAGAAAAAGCTCCAAAAATCAGGACTGTCCCTATAAAATCAGGACACCTGGTCACCCCAGTCCAGGCTGAGACAGGGGTCTAGTCTGTAAAGAAAAATAATTGGAACTCTAAGCTGCAGAAACTCTGCAACTGCCTAAAACAACATTTAGGGTGAGAAATTACATTTTGTAACCTATTTCTTTAGTGAATGAAGCTTAGGTTGCGTGTTTTGTTTTCTTTGCTCGGTAATCTGCTTTGTTCTGTTTGCTATCCCGTATAATCACTTAAAATTTACCTTTTGTAGTTAATAAACTTATTTCTGGTTTATTCCAAAACCCAGCTTGTGCCGTTCATATGTGGGGGTGGAGGCAAAAAGCTGTGCATATCTCCCTCCACAATGAGGGAGGGGGTGATTTTTATGAGCTTGTGTTGTAGAGTTCTATATATAGTGCAGGACAATATTATTTTGGCTTTATACCCCAAAGGAGGTGTCTATGTGAGTGCTGGCCATTCCCCTTGCTAAGTCCTCCCACACAGCTGATTTCAGTCAGTGTCTGCAGTTGGGTGTGGCCTTACTTGTGTGTGGACTTACCTGTGTGTGTGCTGGAGAAGGCTTGAGAGCCTAGCACAGCAAGAACAGGTTGAGGAAACCCAGGGTGGTGGAAAGGGCGAGCTCAGTGAGACCCCAGCACATCAGGTGGCACCCCAGGAGGGGGGTTCAACCCGTCACAGCCCCATTAGCCTAAGGAACTTCTGACAGCACAGGAAGCGTTCAGATTAAAAGGAGATTTTAAGAAACTTGCTTAAAACACTGGCATTGCCAGGCAGAAGACACCATATTCTTTAAAAAACAGCTTTATCTGAAGTCAGCTCAAGAACTTTACTGAATCTCGAAGACTCAAATTAGGTGCCATAAACCGCAGGATTGAAACACGGGATCTAATGTTATTTTTATCACCTCCCATCAGTCCTGTCAAGGCGAGGGTCCCATCCAGAACAGCAGGGTTCATTGTAACTATGTCCCAGTTGATGATGACTATCTCTGGATAGTGGCTAAGCCTGAAAGGTTTCAGAAGGACAGCTTGTCTTTTGCAAAATAGACCTCCTACTCCAGGTGCATGATAAAATTAAACAGCTTTTGCGCCGTGTCTCAGGCCAGAGTTAAACCAGCAAGTGAGTGGGTATGAGGCACCAAGAATAAAACCTTGTGGCCTGATTTTTGTGAGGTTCAGAGCACCTGCAGCTCTCATGGACTTAGAGGCCTTGTGGGGGTTTGGCATCTCTGCAAATCAGGCAGTAGGTGTGTTGATCTGTGTAGCTAGTGCTCATCACTGCAGTAGCTAGGTAGGTGCTAGGGAATATTCCATACATCCATGTGTACTCCTCTCCCCTACCATTGTACCCCTGCTCCACACAACTTCCTGCATGATGCTAACAAAATCCCTTTCTCTGGCAAATGTTTGCTGCCAATAGGTGGTGACACAGTCCCCTTGGGGAAGAATGGGGACAAGCTCACTGCCATGCGGTACCACTGTATGTATGCTCTGTTTGTTTTGGGCCCAATTCAAAGCCCATTGACGTCAATGGCCCTTTCTGCATCCAGGCTGGACCTGCAAGTGAGCTGGAGGCCAGGCAGGGACCAAGAGGAAGGGTCCATGCCCCAGGCTGATTCTGGCAGTCCCTCCCATAGTCCCAAGGAGGAATCGGCTGTAGGGGCTAGGCTACTTCCTGAGCCTACCGCCCTCCCCAGAGGAGATTGAATGGTGATCTGTAAGTACCTACACTGGGAGAAGGCATTTGATACTAGAGGGCTCTTTAATATAGCAGCCAAAGACAGAACAAGATCCAATGGCTGGAAGGTGGAATCACCGAAGTTCAAACTGGAAATAAGATACCAGGTTTTAACAGCGAGGGGTAATTAACTAGCCACTGGTCCATATTCCCAAGGGAGGTAGGAAGTTCTCTATTATTTGGAATAGTTAATTCAGACTGGATATGTCTAAAGTATCTGTGTAGCTCAGCCACCACATGTTGTCTAGAGGCAGCAATCACTGGAGGAATTTCCGTGGCCTGTGTTGTGCAAGGTGTCAGATTAGATGACCACTTTGATCCTTTATGGGTTTAAAACCTATAAAAGACCATCAGCCTAGCAAATGCGTACTCATAAATCTGGAATAAAAGCCAAGATTTGGAAAAACCCAAAGAGAAAGTTTGATTGAATTTTAAGGCTGTTATAAAAGGCTTTGGCACACCAGGCGAGAGGGACCAGCCTGCCATTTGTGAAGGAATTCAGACAGATTGCACCCTCACAATAATAGAATATAAACGATCTATAACTCTCACTCCCCTTATTTAACTACTCTCTGAAGTTTATATACAGTAATAAATTCCTGCTCTGCAAATCAGTCTGAGCTGATCAGGTAGTTAAGCATCCCCCTTGGTGTTCATTTCCCAGTTGACTCCCTCCCCATAATTTTTCTGAGCAGGGGAGGGGAGGGAGGAGGAGGCTGGAGGACAGCGCAAAAAAAGCTCAGTATTTTTCCTGTCTGAAAAAGTCTGTACAGTAACATCCTTGAGGACCAGGAATCTTTCCACTCGGTCTACTACCTGCGATGAGCTGAACATAAGTCAGGCAACAATAATGGATTAATAATTTGTCTCTTAAAAGGAAAGCCAATCGAAATCAGAACTGTTGAGTCTGAAAGAGATCCTCCAGCCACCTAGTGTGGCTCTGCGTCCATCCCCCGGCATCGTGGCAGGACCGATTCAGCGATAGGCATTGCTATGCCATCTGACCAATAACATCCCATCTCTGACAGTGGCCATACCAGCTACTTCAAAGGAGGGTACAAGAAATGCCATGTGAGTGACTAGGGCCCTGATTCAGCAAAGCACTCAAGCCCGTGCTTATGTACCATTTGACTTCAATGGGATAAGCACATGCTTTGCTGAATCCAGGCCTTACGAAATAAGCTGCTCATGGGGCAGGTTGCATCCTACCTCCCAATAGTTAGAGGTTGGTTTGTGTTCTGAAGTAGGAGGGTTTTTAACCCTCTGGGGTTGGGCTTTTTCTTCAGTCCTAACATAACAGTGGGCTCTCTCATTAGCCGTAGGAACGTGTGATCCTGATAAGTGTCCTCGATCACTCTTCCTGCTAGTCCCAGACCAATGTCAGGTTTCAGAGTAGCAGCCGTGTTTGTCTGTATCCGAAAAAAGAACAGGAGTACTTGTGGCACCTTAGAGACTAACAAATTTATTAGAGCATAAGCTTTCGTGGACTACAGCCCACTTCTTCGGATGCATATAGAGTGGAACATATATTGAGGAGATATATATACACACATACAGAGAGCATGAACAGGTGGGAGTTGTCTTACCAACTCTGAGAGGCCAATTAAGTAAGAGAAAAAAACTTTTGAAGTGATAATTAAGATAGCCCAGTACAGACAGTTTGATAAGAAGTGTGAGAATACTTACAAGGGGAGATAGATTCAATGTTTGTAATGACTCAGCCATTCCCAGTCCTTATTCAATCCTGAGTTGATTGTATCTAGTTTGCATATCAATTCCAGCTCAGCAGTCTCTCGTTGGAGACTGTTTTTGAAATTTTTCTGTTGTAAGATAGCCACCCGCAGGTCTGTCATTGAATGGCCAGACAGGATAAAGTGTTCTCCCACTGGTTTTTGAGTATTATGATTCCTGATGTCAGATTTGTGTCCGTTAATTCTTTTGCGTAGAGACTGTCCGGTTTGGCCAATGTACATGGCAGAGGGGCATTGCTGGCACATGATGTCATATATCACATTGGTAGATGTGCAGGTGAACGAGCCCCTGATGGTATGGCTGATGTGATTAGGTCCTATGATGATGTCACTTGAATAGATATGTGGACAGAGTTGGCATTGGGCTTTGTTACAAGGATAGGTTCCTGGGTCAGTGATGTGTGGTTGCTGGTGAGTATTTGCTTTAGGTTGGGGGGTTGTCTGTAAGCGAGGACAGGTCTGTCTCCCAAGATCTGTGAGAGTAAAGGATCATCTTTCAGGATAGGTTGTAGATCTCTGATGATGCACTGGAGAGGTTTTAGTTGGGGGCTGAAGGTGACAGCTAGTGGTGTTCTGTTATTTTCTTTGTTGGGCCTGTCTTGTAGGAGCTGACCTCTGGGTACTCATCTGGCTCTGTCAATCTGTTTTTTCACTTCAGCAGGTGGGTATTGTAGTTTTAAGAATGCTTGATAGAGATCTTGTAGGTGCTTGTCTCTATCTGAGGGATTGGAGCAAATGCGGTTATATCTTAGAGCTTGGCTGTAGACAATGGATCATGTGGTGTGTCCTGGATGGAAGCTGGAGGCATGTAGATAAGTGTAGCGGTCAGTAGGTTTCCGGTATAGGGTGGTATTTATGTGTTCATGCTCTCTGTATGTGTGTATATATATCTCCTCAATATATGTTCCACTGTATATGCATCCGAAGAAGTGGGCTGTAGTCCACGAAAGCTTATGCTCTAATAAATTTGTTAGTCTCTAAGGTGCCACAAGTACTCCTGTTCTTTTTCCAGACCAATGTGTCGCTATTGTCAATGGTGGTGTTTTGCACCATTCCTGTGCCACGCTGCCTCATTTCATGGAAGTTTATTCTAACCTGGGGTATAGCCAATAAAGGGCATCCCTCAGCCTCCATTGGCAGCTTGTTCCATTGCCAGAGTTAGTCTTTAATAAAATTTCCCCTGCTGCAGAACCATTACTGCTGTTTCTGACCGTGCTGAAAAGTGAGGCTCATGTGTCTCTGCTCTCCTAGATCATCCCCATACAGCTGTAGACACCAGACAGGGAGAGGGGACAGGTTAGTGCCCTATGTATCAGGCTGGGAAGAGTTGGAATCCCAGCTGTGAGTCACAAGTTCAGCCCAACCCCTCTTCTTTCCGAGCTAGGTTCACTAAGGTCCAGGCAGTTGAGGTGGGAATCTTTCAGGACCTTAACTAAACTTCATTGATCCCTCCTGGGTCCTTCAGGTGATTAAGGTCTGAATACCTAGTGCAGGACTGAATATCGCCAGTCCGGAAAGGAGGAAAACTTTCTCCCACAGGAAGTTTGGAAGCTGCTCATGGGTTTGGAACGTTCGGGCAAAAGGTGGGGGAATGGATTAGTGGGCAGAAAGCAGGTGAGGCAGCTAGCATTACACAATCAATGGCATGCATTTCACGGGTATATATGTGTATTTTTAGTTACACCTGAGAGAACCAGGAGCCCACTGCCCACCAGGAGCCCCAGTGCCATCTACCATAGGAGCTCCCTGCCTCTCAGCAGCCTCAGTAACCTCATGAGCCCCCAGCACCGACCCACCCACCTCTCCCCAGTTTCCAACTCAGACTCCCCCCATCCCCAGCTCCACCTTCAAGCGCTCAACTATCCAAGCCACAACTGCCTAGTTTTGTACGGCTCCATGTACTACTTCTGCCACTGCTCAGGATAGATTGTGGCCTGGTGTTTATGGCCTGGTGAAAATTATGTGCAAATAAGATCATGCAGTAATTTGCATAGAATGTCATATGTGGAGCAGCACAAAACTTGACAGATATGCTCTTTATCCAGCAGCATGCCAGTTGACCCCTGGCATCACATAAAGTAGCCTGAAGGAAGCTGCTGTCAGTGGCCCCAATGGACTGTTGTGACAGCCAGGGTGCATGGAAATCCCAACTGCCCTCCTACGTCACACCCTGGGAAGGGAGTGACGACACTGGCATTGTGCACCAGAGAATTCCCCCCAGGCACCCAATTTAGGGCCATGTCCGTAGATGGCATATCATAAAGCAGCCTCTGTGCAGGGAAAACCTGAGCCATAGATTTGTCCCATGTGCTCTTGCCCTTGGAGCTACACAGAAGCTGACAACCCCTCTCCCCCCCAATCTCATCAAAGGCTTCCCACTTCACAGGTCACACTGCCCAGTCCTCTCTGCCCTTCTGAGGCAGCCTGTGCAGGGACCTGGCTCAGAGGCTTCTACGACTGAAGTTACTGAGTCAGTTGCACAAAAGCTGACAAAAAATGAATGGGTCAGGCAGGAAAGACAATTCCTAATGCCACTGCTTGGCTTTTAATGCCTGGGGCCGCTGCCCCAGCTGTGTGGGTAGCACCTCCATCTTTACCCTCTCTGCACTCCTCTTTCAACTCACACACATGTGAACTCCATTCCGCATTAAGGGGTGTTGCCTACGTACACATAGCCAGGAGAGAGTTAGACCCATGAGTCCCATCTTCCCCATCATGGCAAGTAAAGTAGATTCTTCGTCTATGGGGAATGCTGCAACCCTGCAAGGCCCAGGAGGTCTAGAAACCAGGATAGCAGCACTGCTCGGCAGCAGACGTCCCCACACTACCACCCCGCAGCGGCTGTAGGGAGCTTGCACTCCACTGTCCATGACCCACTGACACAGCCCATGGGAAGTCCTGCCTGAAGAGGTCTGACAGGCAGCAGCCTCATGGCTCCTGGTCAGCTCTCAGCCCTATGTAAACCCAAGGGGCATTCTAGTCAACCGTGTGGATCTGTAGTTGCCATGGCTATTACTGCTCTTGAGCTCCTGGCTGTGACCTTGGCTTGATTTGGACTTTGCCTCCTGACCTGGACCCAAAAACCTGACTCAGACTCTGACCCTTGGCATTGACCCTGGCCAAAACCTGACTATGAACTCCTCTGCTCCTCATAGCCTCAGGTTTGACCCTGCTCTGACCCTTGGTCCTGACGGCAAGTGTCAGGAGCCTGACACTGCCTCTCAGAGAGGTGAATTACCTCCATTGATAGAAAAACTTCTTCCATTGATGGAGGAAGCATCTACTCTACATTGGCACTTCTGCAGCACGACAGCTGTGCCACTGAACCTGCTGTAGCTAGCCATAGTCTTGAGTGCTTTGCCATTTCGATCCCTGCTTTTCTCTTCCCGGTCTCCCAGCAGCCAACCACAGTTCTTCCTCCCTGTGGGCTGTCTTCAGTTATCCACAGCTAAACATGAAGCTTCAGCTTCCCTGGCTACTTCTCTAGCTCTTTGCCCTTCATTTCATGGCCTTCCCAGGCCCTTGTAACTCGAACTGTAGTTTCTAAGCTGTCAGGTCATTTCTCAAAGGCTTATTGGACCACTTCTCAAAGGAGCACAGCCCTAGCTCTCCAGCAGAGTTCTCCAACCACTGCTGCTTCCCACAGCTCGGATCAGTTATTATAATTAAACCTCCCTAAAACTGTCAGCTGGGGTCACTAATTATTCCTGGGTTGCCAGGTCACAGAGCCTGGCTTGCCTTAAAGGAAGCCTGGGACATCTGCCTGCTGGGGGCCGCGGGGAGATCAGTGAGTAGTGCTCTTCTGTTTAAATTGGTGCATGGCGCTGTCATTGCTGGGTGAGGGATCAGGCTGCAGAGACCAAAGTTCATGTACCATTTTGGAAGCAGGGCTCTGGACTGTAGGGGACAGAACAGACTGTAGCGTTTAGAGTCCACAACGTCATGGTATCTGAGCACCTCACAATCTTTGCACTGTATTTATCCTCACAGCAGCCCTGTGAGGGAGGTGCTAATATCCCATTTTACAGATAGCCTCTCTGTGCCTCAGTTTCTCAAGTGATGTGCTTGCACAGCCGGAGCAGAGAATTGAACCCAAGTCTCTTGAAACCCAGCCGTCCTTCTCCATGAGGAGGTAAATTTATTCCTCTCTGATGTTTACATCAGGCCGTCCTTATTGTAATGTTAAATAAAATATCCTGTAGTTGTTAAGCCTCAATAGGAGCAATAGCACAGCTGATAGTAAAGCTAGTATCAGAGGACACGGCGCTGCTTTTTGGTTAAGATGTCAAACCAAGATTCTGCCCACTTGTGCTCTCTAGCCTTGAGCCTGAGTCTGAGCCCTACACGTTGCAGTGTAGACATACTTCTAAATCCACTGGTGCGCTCTGTAATAGGAGGGGTGCTAGCCAATTCTAGTTCTGGCTTCATAAAACTGACCTGTGCTTTGGGGTGAAAGGTGCTGGATAAACATAGTATGTTAGTCTGGTCTGTACCCAGGCACTCCCCAAGGGCAGTGTAAGGAGGGCTGCTGGGGTAAGGTCAGGATTGTGCAGGGAGGTTCAAGTTTTCAGTAGAAGTGAAGGGAGCACCTGGGTCTGGTGTTTTGCAAAGGCATTGGGGGTGTGGTTCTTAGTGATAAGAAAATGACATTTTGACAGCTAATCCAGCATGCCCTGCTGGGTCACCGCATACCCCAGCTAGCCTGCAGTGCCCTCATCCAGCCCAGCCTGAAGCCACGTTGTGCTCCTCTCTTGTATTTTGGCTGAAGCAAGAAAACCACCAGGGGGTTTAATGATGATTCTTTCTTTAAGCAGTGAATGGTCCTCTCTAGGTGCTGAGTCTGGCCTCAAGCTCCCCCTTGTGACCTCAGGCATGTATTGTACTTACTCATGCCTGCTCTGTTCAGCTAGCACTAGCTACAAAAACCTCTCAGCCCCCTCCTCCCCACAGGCTGGGTGTGTCTGCGCTCGCCATCTCAGTTGCTGTCCCCAGCAATGCTCATTACCCTTTGCATACAGTAATGCTGCCTGAGCTGGATCATCCTTGTCAAAATCATGTCCTCCGTTTTTGGAAGCCCCTTTACTAGTGTGGACAGTGAATCTCCATCACGGTGACATTTGATACGAGGCCACCGACCAGAGTCCCTGTGGCAGGGTGGCTGGCCCTTTAAGAGGAGATGACTTTTGCCCCGCCCAGGGGTGGCTCTATGTATTTTGCTGTCCAAAGCACAGCAGTGAGGCAGCCTTCAGCGGCGCGCCTGCTGGAGGTCCGCTGGTAACGTGGATTCGGCGACATGCCTGCAGGAGGTCCGCCGGTCCTGTGCCTTCAATGTACCCACCGCCAAAGCTGCGGGACCAGTGGACCTCCTGCAGGCATGTCGCCGAAGACTGCCTGACTGCTGCCCTCAAAGCAACTGGCAGGCCGCCCCCTGCGGCTTGCCGTCCCAGGCACGTGCTTGGTGCGCTGGTATCTGGAGCCACCCCTGGCCCCACCTGTGATACTTAGCTCACCTACCCAGGTGGACAAAATGAGCAAAGTCACATGATAGGCAGGTCATGTGGCTAAGTCAGGTGCTGGGGTGGAGCTAAAACAGGCCTGTAGAGTTAAAGGCAGAGTGCAGGAAGGAAGCCCGGGGAGTTGCTATATGATTGAGAGCAGGCAGTGCCTGAGCAGAGCTTAGAGGGTGAGCTGAAGGTTGTCTGAAATCTGTAGGGCACGGTGACCTCGAGATGGAACGGCTGTGCCTAGCCTGAGCCAGGAGACTCCTGCGTCTTAGACTTGGATACCCTGGAAAGAGCGGGCTCTTATTTTAGCGAGTTAGCTGGAGGTCTGAGGTACTGCAGTAACTGAACCAGCCTGGGAGATTCAACGTGAGTGAGGCAGCAACTGGTCTGGAGCTAGGCGATATGGTGGCAGTCCTAGGGAGATTAAACCCAGCTCTCTCCCCTACTCTGTGCAGCATCGGTTCCTGAAGCCTGGTAAGACCAGGCCTAGCTCCCTCATGTCCTCAGACTCTGTGTGCCCCCCAATTGCAGCTGCTGGCCTTGGGGCACTGTTAGCTGGGATCCCGTGAGTCCCCTCACGGTGACCAAGTGTTTTGTGTTTTGCCTCTTTCCTGAGCCCTCATCACTGTAGGTCAGGTTTATCTTGCCCAGTGCTTCTGGCAGGCTTGCCCCCCATCCCAAGCCAGGCTGACTCAAGCATAGCGAGGGAGAGCCCTGGCTGAGCCCACATGTGCCTCAGACAAGCATGGCTCAAAGTACGGCCAGAGCGGCAGTATGTGTGAGTGAGGCTACTATGGAGGTCCTGGCTTTAGTGTGGCAAGAAAGATAGGAGGGTCCTTCTGCTCAGAAACAGTGTCTGCCTAACACTCCCTACCCTAGCTGTCCTTCATGCTGCCAGGTCAAGCCACGCCCAGCTCCAGGATGGGATGTCTCTGGGCTTAATAGGAAAATCCTGTTCTCCCAGAAGCCTTAGCCTTTGTATATCCAGTAGCGGGCACTCACTCAGGTGCCCAGTCTGTTGTCATCCCACACCAGCTCCATGTGACTCCTTTCATCCAGCACCCAACAACCATAGTCCAGTAATCTGCCTCCCCTTGGATATCACCAGTGGCACAGCAACTCTGGAATGGGATCTCTTGCTAGCAGCTCGTAGGCTACTCCTTCCCAAACCACGATAAATACAAAATGGGAGTCTAACTCCCTTTCTGACCAAGAGTCTGGAGCTGTCACATGGTGTCTCAGATCCATGTGACTCACGTTTCCAGATATGGTTATCCGTTACCTTGCCAGCACCCTCTCCAAGGGCAATAATATAATAATAATAATAATAATGCCTTTGGGACTGTCCAATCCCTCCCTAGGGACAAAGCTGTCTGTGACAAGGGCTTCCTTCCTGAGACCATCCACATTAGCTTAATGACCCCATGAAATCAATGGTATGGTTTTGGGGGATGATCATGGTGGGACCCTATGCAACTGCCCTAGGAGTTCAAGAGGGAGTTAGATTCACCCCCATCCCCGCCTGACCTTTCTGGATCACCAGTGCAGCATGGTGAAAAAAGCAGGAGCTGCTTGGCCAGAATTTCCACCCATCCTCCATGCAAGGGCTGGGGAGGGCTCTGGAAGGGCCTTGATTCCACCCCAATGCAC
Source organism: Malaclemys terrapin pileata (assembly GCF_027887155.1). Taxonomy (NCBI): domain Eukaryota; kingdom Metazoa; phylum Chordata; order Testudines; family Emydidae; genus Malaclemys; species Malaclemys terrapin. The sequence goes on along the minus strand of NC_071513.1, from coordinate 39,306,201 downwards.
CAGCCTGTGTAGCTGAGCCAATGAAGAATAGCGGAGTAATGAGCAGTGCAGTTAGCAGCTTACAACCATCCAGGAGCAAAGGAGGTGCGGAGAACAGTGATTCTGAGATACAATTCCAGCCAGATACGCACCAGCCTTTATGCAGGGGTGACAGGGCTAAAAGCAAATGATCTCATTAGCCCTTCGTTTGGAGTAGACAGCAAAGTAACTGATTCCTTGTATGTATTTGCTGAACGCTAGCATGAATCAAGGGTAGAGATATTTAGGCTAAAGTTTCCCTTAACTGCAGTGGCAAGGGTAAGGTGAACCTAATGTCGGATCAGCACAGCTCTGAAGTCAATGGTGCTAACCCTGGTTAGCTGAGGATGTGGCACGCGGTGTTTATTTCACATAAAGCCAAAAAGCCACGTTGATGCAACACGAAGGTTACACAGGTTAAAAATCACAGAAGTCAGGAAATGCCAAAGCTGAGAGGTTCAGCAGCAGCCTTAACTGAACGACAGCGCAAGGCCGGTACGCTTTATGGAATACATTACACACAGAGCACACACTATGCAGCTAAAATGTCAAGCGAATAAGCAAGAAAAGTGGATGCAAAGTGGTGCAAAATTGTATTGCTTCTTATCTCTGATAATCCTCTTATGTATTGCTTCTCTTTTATCCAGTGTGTTGTCTTTCGAAGGTACTGATTCAGCCCCCCATGACGGTAGTATCTGAAGCTCGGATCTCAAAGGTATGTAGGGCCCTAACTCCCAGGGGTGTTAGGCACTTGTGTACCTGAGAGGGTGTGGGCCTGTGCGAGGTAGGGCAGTGCTTTTACAGGCAGATCACTGAGGCAGTGAAAGGCAAAGTGCAAGATTCACAAAGGGGACCTAGGCACTGCAACCTTGAGGCCAGCTTTAGGTACCCTACAACCTCATGAAATCCACAGCCTTGAGCTGGGCCCCGCAGTACGTGGGGGTAGGGGAGAGGTCTCTAACTGGGATCCACAGAAGCTAAATGTGGAATGGGGAGCTGCCTACACTAGCCAATAGGAAATGCTGGGGGGTGGGGAGGTGTTAAGTCAGGAGAGGGCCCTAACCACTGTCTCTGAACATCTCCGGCTGAAGTCGTTCCATTCTGTACAAATGACTAAATCACTGGGACGGGGCCTCCCACACCTTAACCACTGGGCTAGAAGGTCATTCTCACTCTCTGGTCCAATGAATATTCAGCTACTTATGCAAAGTGGGACAGCTTCACTAGGGCAGATTGAGACGCCCTCCCTACAATATCCCTTAGCCCAGGGGCTAGGGCACCTCCTGAGGGGGTGGGGCCAAAGGTTCAAATCCCTGATCCAAATCAGACAGAAGGAGGGTGGGGTTGAACCCCCATCTCCTGCCTGGGTGAGTGCTCTACCCACTGAGCTAAAGGTTGGGACGGGGCAACTCCTCCTCTGGCTGTGTCTGTGCAGGGCCTGGTGTGTGGGGAGGTGGGGGAGTTTCCACTAGGCTGGGCCCAGCAGGCAAGACAGGCGCTGAGGCTGTGCACGTGCTTGCTGGCAGATTTTTTTTTTTTTTAAATGTCTAGGAGACAACTATTGGCAGAAACTTGGGTGCCTAGAAGGTTAGGTGGCAGCTGGACAGGGGGTTCTGAGGATCAGAATTTTGGACGTAGACACCTAAAGCAGCAGTTAGAGAGAGATTCACAAAGGAATGTAGGCACCTAAGTCACTTGCCCGAGGTCACAGAGGAAGTTTGTGGCAGTTGGGGGTGGTGGAGAAAGTGCCTTTAAAACAATGCCTAAAAATCCCACACCAAAGTGTTTGAGTGAGCCTTTGTCAGTCCCTGCTGAAAATTCCCAGCTCTAGTAGAACATATTTATGGTATTTGTCCTGCAACAGGAACAGCAAAAGAGTCATTCTCCCGCTTGGGTTGCTCCTAAGTCTGGACTCAGGGTAAAGCCACGATTGAGCTTGTAATGAGCTACCCCTTTAACCAAGAAAATGGGAGTAGAGAGTGCTCCATATGAGCAGCTTGGCTGTGCTAATTTACCTCCTTTCCTGCCTTTGTGTGATTTTGTTTTTAATATTAGATTCATGGAGTTGTTTGTATTTAACTTCATATGCTTTAAAGGGTAGGAGTGGAGAATTGCCCATGCTTAATAACTGGTACATTTCAAATCATCTCTGAAATTCACACCTAATTCAGTGGATGGGGTGTGGAGGGTTGGGTTCCCCTTTACTGCTGCTATTGGCCTAGGGATAGTTTACTGCAAGGTTGCATTAACAGGGTAGCAGCACATCTGTTTGCACGGATGGCCGCAGAACAGATGTGTAATTAAAGCTTGGAATTTGCAGTTTTGCAGAATGCAGAAAGACTTGCCCAGCCCCTAAAGCTGCCTTGTTTGTGATTCAGCTTCTGTGACTTTTCCCCTGTCCCTGCTGTTACAGCAGTGGGGTTTTGGGATAGTTTTGCCAGGTGTGTATTTCAATAAGCTACTTAACATCTGCCTCCCGCAAACAATTCCAGCAGGAGCAGCAGTTCCTCCCCCTTCTCCTAGCACCCTGAATGAAAGGACGAGACCCCCACTCCGCTCCAGCATACACTGACTGTTGTGGGTGGTTCACCACCCCAGGCGAGGCAGGGAAGTTGCCAGTGTTGGCTCTGGTTTTCAGAGGGGGTTCACTGATCTCCATCTCCATAACTGGGAAGTGTCTGTCCTCAGCCGTGCTGCCCTCTGATTGAGCAGGAAATACAGCTCGGCGTTTGAATGGGGGGCTCGGGAACATGTTGGAGGGGGATATGAAAGGCCCCTGTATGTCTCATGCACTCAGATAAGGAGCTGTGTTTCTCGGGTCTTCGCTGACTGTCAATGGTTGTGATCTCCTGTTAGAGTGGTGACTCTTTGGGGGTGGTGAGCAGGTGGAGAGCTGAAGGCAGTAGAGGCTAGCTGGAGTGCGCTAAGTGATGGCTGTGCCCAATGCAGCCGCTTTGAAATTTCCACACACCTGGGGTCAACTTGGCTCTGTGCCGGCCAAGGCAGGAACACTGAGTGCGGTGCACTTTACTGTGTGCATGTCTCTGGGCTGAGACCTCCGTCCCAATCCACTCTGCAGCAGCGGTTACAATTCCAGACGCTTCTTGCGAGAAGAGTGATTTGGTCCCTTGTCCCTGGCCGCCTCCTCACCCCACTGCTGTGTCAGGTGCTGTTAGTATGTTGTCTGCCTGGCTGTAGCCTTCCTGTCCTTGAGATGCCTGTTGCAAGGATTGCTGGGGCTGGAGGTCGATTTCGCTTACAGCAGGGTAATTCTGTTGCCTGGAATGGAGCTGTTGTGGAGTTACACCGGTGCACCTGAGATGAGACTCTAGGTCCTGGCTTTAATGCTGAACCACTGTGTGAGCTTCCTCAAGTCACTCATCTGTGTTTCAGTGAAGGAGGATTATCACCTTCCCCACCTGGCCTGCGAGGGAGGGGGTATAATTCATTAGCATCTGTAAAGAGCTTGGGGATTTTGTGGTCGGAGGCTCAGGGTATTGTGCTAGCTGCAAAGCATTTTTGGATCCTCTGGGATGGAAGGCGCTAGAAGACTGAAGTTTTATCGCAGACCTGGCGATGAGGAAGAGTCTTGCAATTACAGAGCACTTTTCCTTTCGCGACACCCTGCTGGGGAAGGGACATGTAGATTTCGCCTTGCGCTATCAGCTTTGTTTAGGGTTACCATATTTCAGCAAGCAAAAAAGAGGACGGGAGGAGCCCTGCCCTAGCCCCGCCCCTGCCCCTCCCACTTCCCGCCCCCCTCAGAACCCCCAACCCTCCCCCCGCTCCTTGTCCCCTGACTGCCCTCTCCTGGGACTTCTGCCCCTAACTGCCCCCCCAGGACTCCACCCCCTACCTAAGCCTCCCTGCCTCTTGTCCCCTGACTGCCCCCTCCTGAGACCCTCCCCCCATCCTAACTGGCCCCCTAGGACCCTACCCCCTACCTGTCCCTTGACTGCCCCAACCCTTATCCACACCCCTAGACAGATCCCTGGGACTCCCACACCCCATCCAACCATTCCCCACCCCCGACAGCCCCCCCCCAGAACTCCCAACCCATCTAAACCCCTCTGCTCCCTGTCCCCTGACTGCTCCGATCCCTCTCCCCACCCCCTGACAGCCCCCCCCCAGAACTCCCACCCCCCCCCCGACCACTCCTCCTGGGACCCTTGCTCTTAACTGCCCTCCAGAACCCCAACCCCTACCTAAGCCTCCCTGTTCCTTGTCCCCTAACTGCCCCCTCCTGAGACCCCCCCACCCTAACTGCCCCCCCGGACCCTACCCCCTACCTGTACCCTGACTGCCCAAAACCTTATTCACACCCCCACCCCCAGAAAGCCCCCCCCGAACTCCCGACCCCGCCCTGCTCCCTGTCTTTTGACTGCCCCCTCCAGAACCTCCCTGCCCCTTCTCCGACCCCCTGGTCCCCTTACTCTGCCGCTCAGACCAGCGTGCCGGGGAGGAGGAGCAGGGGGAGGAGCTCCAGACTGCCGGTGCGAACGGCGGGCTGGTGATCTGCGAATGCAGGGAGGGAGGGAGGGAGTGCTCTCAGCTGCCCGGGAGAGGAGGGGGAAGTGGAGGAGAGGCTCTCTCTGGCTGTCGGAGCCCCATGTAAGTGGCACCATCCGGCTGGCTGCCCTGTCAGCCGCGCGCGCTCTGAATAGGGGGGCGGGGAGTCCGGACATTTACAAATTCCCCCCGGACGCTATTTTTAACTCTAAAAGCCGGACATGTCTGGGGGAATCTGGACGAATGGTAACCCTAGCTTTGTTCATTTTTAGGATGTGTAAAATACAGCCAAGGCTCATTCTAGGCACTGTCCATGGCAGCAGGCACAGAAATGCCAAGCCCTTCTCTATTCGAGCCCATGTGATGGATCTGGTAATGTTCAGAATCAGGAATGGCATGAGGCAAGGCGGTTGTTTCTTGCTTGGCATTCAGTATATAGCAGGAGGATCTGACCTTGCGCGCTCTCTCATGGTCCTATACCAGCTATGGACTGGCTACAGAGCTTGCTTATATACACCAGATGTGTTCATCGTAAGATCCTTTAATGCTCTGCCAAGTATGGATGGGTTGATTTTTAAATCAAAGCAATTTAAATCACAAGTTTAAACCATGATTTAAATCAGCAAGCAGGAAGCCTTGATTTAAATAATTTATTTTAATCATGTTTTGCATTGTTTACTCAATTATTTTCCTAAAGAATGGTTGATTCTGACTAGCTGGTGACCATTAAAACATGTTATTTACAACTAAAAATAGTCTTTACCCTAAATATGGTGCTGCTTTTTGCTAGCCAGGAGGAAACACTGTATTTATACGTGCTTATTTAAGCAATTATATAGCTTACCTTCATTTAGATTCTGAATTTTTGAATTTTTTTATGTTAGAAAATGGTGAATGATGCATTTCTCATTTACTAGATGATTCAGTTTTTACTTGGGATTTGTGTCAAGCTCTGTTTGGATGGAAATTCAAAATCAATTAAAAATACACCAAAAATAGCATCTTAAGGTAGTTTTATTCAATTAAAAATATTAAGTGCTGGATACATAAGAGGAAAAAAAAGTTTAAAACATGTTTTTGTTTTCCATTTAAAACTAACTGATTTATTAAACAAAGGAAGTATTATTTGTAGTGAATTAATTGAACAGATTGTTTCTGGTGACCCTGTCCTTCAGGATTTTAGAACTAGTAGATCTCTTCCTCTCACAACTAGTTGTTTGTAGATTGGAAGAGGACAACAAGCTTTCCTGCTTTTTCAATTGAGTTGGTTTGAAAGAACTAGTCATTCATCTGAACTAGTTGAATAAACTGAAATTAAGAAAATATTCTCTCTGCACCCGCAGAAGAGGATACTGTTCTCAAAAGCTGTTTTAGCACTTCAAAAAACTCTAATTCCAGGGACATACCCAGTGACTTCCCCCAGTTCAGTGGTCTGGCTTACTTTAAAACTTAGCAGCAAGCATGTACTAGTTAATAGTATTTTTTGTAATTAATTTAAATGATTTTAATATATTATAATAAGTTTAGGCTTTAACAGAGGTTGCCATATTTTGAAATTTAATTTTAAAGAGGTTTATTATAAAAATAAACCCCTATGTTTAATTTAATTTTTAACTCATGGGGTTTTTGTCCTCCTGATAGAAGAGGTTTGGGGCACATCTGGTGGTTACTGGGCAGGAACTGCCGATGTTTCCAGCTTTCCCAGCCATGCCCAGGGCTGCATTCCACAGTGCCTTCAGGCTCAAAACTTTGCATTTTCTGCTGTCGGACCCTGAGCACTGCAGCTTCTGGCATCTTCTGGCTGCTGCAGAGATCAGAGCTGCAGCTGCTCCAGCTGTTCTCTGCACAGAGCTTCAGATCCTGGGCTGCCCTGGTTAGTGCAAGAGCAAAACTACAGCCATCGCAGCGGCTCCCTTCCCAATGCTGTGGGCCCCAGGGTCACAAGCAGGATGTGGGTCTGCTGCTGGTCCCTACTGCCTTCAGCTGTCCCAGACCCAGAGCAGTAGCTCTTTGTCATGCTGACCTCTGTGAAGTTGGTCTGGTGGTAGCAGAGCAGCAGTGCAGGGTCACTGCTGACTTATATTCATGAGCAGGGATGATGGGTTTTTTCAGTAATATTGCATGTGGCCAAGGACTGCAGCCTGGGGGTTTGGAGCAGTGATCCGAACACGCTGGACAAACCTCGATCCGTCTGAGGTACCCAGCCACACCGATCCTGCAGTATTTCTTCCTGGCGCTTCCCCCATCAGATCTGGGCTCTGGAGACTGGGATAATGTGTGAGGAAGCGACAGCCTGCCCTAAATCTCTCAAACGCCCCCCGCCAGAGAGAAAAGTGCTGGTTGTAGAGCACAGCATCAAGCTGGTTACAAATATTTACCCCGTGGCAGTGCCCTCTGTGGTGTGAGCTTCCTCATGGCAGTGCCCTGACAGAGCCGGCTAGGGGACCCTCCGCGGTGTGAGCTTCCCCATGGCAGTGCCCTGACAGAGCCGGCTAGGGAGCCCCCGCCGTGTGAACTTCCTCCTGGCAGAGCCCTGAGAGAGCTGGCTAGGAGCCTCCAGCGATGTGAGCTTCCCCGTGGCAGTGCCCCACTGAAACCAGGAAAGCAGTGCCCTGTCCGAGCAGTGTGAGCCGCCTCACAGTTACAGCAGTGCCTGTCATGCAGTGTGACCTTCCCCGCAGCAGTGGCGGCCTCTCCTCCTTCCAGCTGCTCCTTTTCCACTTGCAATGGGAGATGTTGCTTTAAGCAGGCCAGTGCCTCCCCCCCCATAAGCCTCTGCTCATGTCTTCATGGTCAGTCTGGCCCCATAGCCCCACAGAGGAAGGGCCTTCCTCACCTCTCACTGCATAAAGATCTCCTGAGTGGAATGCTGCTGCCAGCGCCTGCTCCAGGGCATTGTGCCTCAAGACGGGTACAGTGCTGGCAGCAGCACTGCAAGTCTTTCCCTGCCTTGGCCTGGAGGGACCCCATAGGGCAGGGGTCCCCAACCTTTTTCGTCTGGTGGGTGCCAGACGACAAGCCACAGAGGACCGTGGTGGCGGACGAGCATCCGCCGAAATGCCGCCGACAAGCGGCAACGTCAATAGGCATTTCGGCGGATGCTCGGCCGTTGGCCAGCACACGGGCGCACTTAGACGCCCCGGCGGGCACCGCATTGGGGACCCCTGCCATTGGGGGTGCCAGGGCAGGTCAGTCTCCACGATCCTTTTGCTCGTTGGCCTTTGTGCTGCTGCCCCCCGCCCACGAGGAGCTGCGCTGAGACCTACCAACTCAGTTCACGTTGCCGTCAAACAGACATGGCTTTCGGTGCATGACCACCCAGGCTGAATTCAAACCTTCAGCCCAGAGGTGAAAGCCTCTGACTGACCCATTCCAGCCCCCCCATCAGCCCTGGCTTTTAATGCCCCCCTTGTTAGAATAAGCCCAAACCCACCCCCCATTGGGGAAACAGAGCAATAGAAACAAGTTGAAGGGGACACCTGCTCCTCAAACCTACAGTGGGAGTCCTGGGATCTAGCTGCTGGCCTCACCTAGAAGCTGGTGAGCTGCAGGTCACTGCTCCTTGGTGGGTATAATGTACTAGCTCCCAGTGTCGGCTTCCTGATTTGAGAAAGAGCGAGAGGCGGCTGTGTTTACCAGCTCGCTTCCTGCCGTGGTTCTGGGGCTGAGCCAGCCGGCTTCTTTAAGATTCTGGTCACAGCAGGTGCTGAATTTCTAAGGCTGAGGTGATCTTTCTCTTTCTACACAGACGCCGTGGTCCGTCCGTGCTGGGCAAAGAGAGAGGGGACAGGGGAAGAGGTCAAATATCCCGCCAGCCGCCTCGGCCAGAGGGAGCAGACAGTGAGTATCATGCACCACGAAGCAGCTCGTAAGTAGACAAGACTCTTGACTTTTATTGTATTTGGCTTTGTTTTGGGAATATTTCCATCTCTGCTGAGCCGAGGGGAGGGGCTGGGCCTGGGGGAGACCTGGCAGCAGGGTTCAGTCCCCACTGTTCTCAGTGATGGCTAGAATGTTGCAGCGAGATGCCGTGTGTCCCTTCTCCACTGTGTGTGTGTCTGTTGCACAGGCAGATCAGTGGCTGCTCTCGATCTCCTTTAAAGCACCACTAGTCCCTGTTCATTAGAATCAGATTTATTAGAGTCACAGAGAGGGGGAGAGAGAGAGGGAAAAACTAAATCAAGTCCTTAATGAAATGGTCTGCCAGGCAGGCTGTCGGCCACTTAACCTGTCAGCAAAACAGAGACTCCAAAATGCTGAAGGGGGAAAAGGAGCAGAGGGAATCAAATGCCGATTTCCTCTCCTGCAAGAAGAGTGCTGGGAGGAGGGCGTGGGCTGTTTTTCTGTCTGAGGATTGGTATTGTGTGTACCCCCTCCCCCAAGGCACCCAGCTTTGCCCCACTCGAGACCTCCCTGTTTGAATCAAGGGTGGGATTTCATTCCCAATGCCCAGTCAGTCCCAGGCTTCCCTTCATGGCTCCATCAGGAGACCCCCCTCTCTGTTCCAGAGACAGGGGGAATTCAGACTGTCAAAGCGTCCCCTCCAGGCCTTTCGCACTCTCCAAGGGTGAGAGGAATTTGGGCTCAGGGACTGTTCAGTCCTAGGATTCCCCAGCCAGCTCCATGGTAATCCACCCCCCTGCTTTCTGTTTGTGTATGGAACGGAAGGGTAAGCCTTTTAGGCATAACGGCAGCTCTAAGGATTTTCCTCTGATCCGGTGCTTCTGTACATCTAACTGTGGAGAACAAAAAACCTGAAATCTCTCCAAATCTGAGAAGAAATGCAGGGAGCCTCCAGCATTGGTAGGAAAACATTGACTGGAAGGATTTGCAAATCAGGCAAGCCCCCTCCGAGAGGCATTCAGACAGGTTTCATTGGATACAGACAGATCTCCTGTACTCATGCACCCACATGCGGTTAAGCCCATATGCCCACCCCTTGCACACATTGCCCAGGGCACTTACAAATATATCCAAACATCCTGCACTCATGCACATGAGCATGCTTCATGGAGCCTTTGATATGCTTCTGCATAGAGACACTGGTCCCTAGAATACAGTCATGCCCAGGGTCCTTGGATACATCTATGCATGAGTGTCCCTGCCCCACACAGACAGTTCCCTAGCATGTGAACATACAACCCTATGTGCTGTTATAAGACACATGAACCAATGGGCAGGCTGGTCTAACACACACACATACAAACATCTGTTCAGGGGACAGAGTGCTGGATTGGGACTCTGGAGACCTGGGGTCTATTCCCAGCTCTGCCGCTGAGCTGCTGGGTGACCTTAGGCAAGTTCCCGCCCCTCTCTGTGCCTCAGTTTCCCTTCCCACCTTTTCTCTGTGTTTGTTTGGAGTGCAAACTCTGCAGGGCAAGAGCTGTCTCTTCCTATGCGCATATGCATAGTGTCTGGTCCAGTGGGACGCTGATCTCAGGTGAGGATCTCTAGGTGCTCCTATAATCCCAGTAGTAGTAATGCAGTCAGGCATGCAGTCCTCTGGGGCAGACATACCCATGCATGGGCACGTGATCACCAGCACGGCCACCCAGAGCTGTGAGCATTGCAGACTTGCTCATAGAATCATAGAATATCAGGGTTGGAAGGGACCTCAGGAGGTCATCTAGTCCAACCCCCTGCTCAAAGGGGGACCAATCCACAGACAGATTTTTGCCCCAAATCCCTAAATGTCCCCCTCAAGGATTGAACTCACAACCCTGGGTTTAGCAGGCCAATGCTCAAACCACTGAACTATCCCTCCCCCCCATGATATTGGTCCCAAGCAGGAGATAATGTTTCACTGAGATGTGATGCTGCTCACAGGGTATTAAGATGCTGCTAGCTCTCTCTGGCCATTGCTTCCTCTCCATGGACCTGCTACTCTGGTTGAAGCAGGTTCATTAACGTTATAATGACATAGAGAAGGGTGAGATGCTGGCTGGCAAAGCGAAGTAGTAAAGTATGACCAAGAATTAGGAAGGGGAGAGAACTAGGCTGTGGCTAGCTTGGCAAACCGGCATGGGGATGGGCTTACTGAGATGAATGCAGGCCAGGAAGCAGTGACTGAAGATCATTCCCATTTGCTGTCCGTCTGGTGCTTTATGTCCGATGAGTTTGGCGGATCTCAGTCAAGTCCCCAGGGAGACACCTGGCCCCGTCACAAACATCTTCAGGACAGTGGGCACTGACTGGCTTCCTTGAAAGTCTCACAGAATGCCCAGTGACTGAGTAGACCCTGGAGACTGAGCTCCCTTCTCAGCCCTCAAGGGTGCACATTGGCATGACTGTGAGGGGAATGCTTGTTCTGCGGCTAGGATGACCAGACAGCAAATGTGAAAAATCGGGACGGGGGTGGGGGGTAATGGGAGCCAATGGGAGCCTATATAAGAAAAAGACCTAAAAATCGGGACTGTCCCTATCAAATTGGGACATCTGGTCACCCTAGTGGCTGCCTCTCTCCTGCAGCCAGCTGGCTCCTGCTGCAACGGGAGCTGTGCTCGCTACAGTGGGGCAGAGGTGGTTAGAGAGCTGGGAGCCAGCTGCCTGTAGCTGTTGCCTGCTGCACAGTCCTGGCCCATCAGCAGGGATGGACAGCACATTGCTGGGATGGATTCCAGTGTGTGGCCAAACCAGGGCTGCTGGCAGGTATTGCCCTTACCAGCGCTAGAGTCGCTAAAGAAGGGAACCTGCCATTACATGAGATGAGCATTCCTGTGGTGACGGCTACACGTGCCAGAGCAAAGAATCACAGAGCCTGTGGCTGGGTAGCATTCAATCCACCAGCCTACTCTCCAAAACCACAGCCCCTCCCACCTCCCCTTAATGGACACCACTACCCCAGAGCCATAAGGCAATTTCCAGTCCTAAGTGATGTTATAATTAAACTGCCACTAGAGGGTATTTCACACTGCGGCTTAGTTTGTCAAGTATTTACTACTGCGGGTGCCTACCTGAGAGGCCGTGGTTCCTGCTCCTGGTGAATGGATCTGGGGGCTGGGTTGACCATCAAAATGAGAGGTTATTTTTGTGCCTGTTACTTCATTCGTTATGTTCCTGCTGTACTTGCTCTTGGTTAAAGCTCTGTTCCTCTGGGAACCACGCAGCACTTTAGAAGGGGGGCTGGCTTCTTGCTGTGCGGATTCCCAAAGTGCTCAGTCCCCAGCATGCACTGCGCTTGAGACTCTTGCCACTTATTCAAGTGCCTAGATGGCAGTGGAGGTCCCCTGGGCTGCCCAGATTGTTGGAGGAATAGGGACCAGTCTTCCAGAGACAGGAGCTGGTCTTTCCAGATCAGCTGATTTATGGTATCTCCTCCCTCGCTGGACCTCTGTCTAACCCATGCTCACAGCATGGGCTCTCCTGGTGATAGCCCTATACACTCCTGGTGCATCTCTCAGCCAAGGACCTCAGTGACCTGGAAAGGTCAGCCTTGCCTCCAGCATCCCATGTGGCCTTATTCCCAGTTTGCAGGAAGCAGAGAGGAGCAGTGACCTCTCCATAGTCACACACTGAGTCAGCAGCTGAGCTGGGGACTAGCTCGGTGCCTTAGCCACAAGACCCTCACTGCAGATGGAAGCTAAGGCTCAGCCAGGTTAGGTAACGTCTTCTGAGCTAGCTGAGGAGCTGAGAACTGATCCCAGTCTCTTGGTGCTCTAAGCAATACAGGCTCCACCCCTACACATGCTCTTAGAGCAAGTGGGCTTGACCCACTTCGTCCTTGTGTGGTGAACAAGGGGGTTGTGCTCAGTGTGAGCGTGAGCAGAGGCTGCCTGTGAGTGCAGGGTTCAGTAGTAGCTGTAACCCCACCCTGAGCCACAGCGACTCCCGTGCCCTTATTGCAGGGTAATGAAAGGGAGGAACAAGGGCACATCTGAGGGAAGATGGACTTAAACCCGCTCTCCACCATGCTGAGGCCCCAGGCTCCACTCTGTGTCCACTCATTGTGCTGTAGTAGCCCCTCGGGGTCCCATTGTGCACTTAGTGAGAGACAGTCCCTGCTCCAAATTGCTTCTGATCTAAATGGAGGGAGGGGGCAGCAGAGGTATGGAGAGAGAAGGTGCCGTGCCCAGGGTTCCATGGCCGTTCAGTAACGCAGACAGGCATAGAACCCAGGTCTCGTGCCTCCCATGCCAGTGTCAGAGCCACTGTGCCGCACTGCCCCCTGCTTCTGCTCTGAGGCAGGAGTAACTGGAGGTCCTAGCAGTGCTCTCATCAGTGCAGGATCAAGCTCCCCAGGCTCCCAGTCCGGCTCAGCACTTGTGGTTTTTACTCATACATACAGCTCTGTGCACCTGTGAGGTGGAGGAGCCAGCCCAACTGGATCAGTGATGTGGCAGCTATTAAGTACCTAGCAGATTATTAAGGGATGGCAGAATGTGGCAGAAGAAACCTGACCTCTGGGGACTGACGGCCTGGCCCACCATGGGCTATCGCTGCCTGGACTCATGCATGGCTCCTTCTGAGAGCTGCAGTGATGCCATCATACCTGTCCTGAGCAAACTGCACCCTCCAACCATTTTCTTGCTCACATCATTAGCTGAAAGAACAGGAGTACTTGTGGCACCTTAGAGACTAACAAATTTATTAGACCATAAGCTTTCGTGGGCTACAGCCCACTTCTTCGGATGCATATAGAATGGAACATATATTGAGGAGATATATATACACACATACAGAGAGCATGAACAGGTGGGAGTTGTCTTACCAACTCTGAGAGGCCGATTAAGTAAGAGAAAAAAAGCTTTTGAAGTGATAATCAAGATAGCCCAGTACAGACAGTTTGATAAGAAGTGTGAGAATACTTACAAGGGGAGATAGATTCAATGTTTGTAATGGCTCAGCCATTCCCAGTCCTTATTCAATCCTAGGTGGCTGAACTTTGTGACTTTGTCCTCACCCACAACTATTTCACATTTGGGGACAATATATACCTTCAAGTCAGTGGCACTGCTATGGGTACCCGCATGGCCCCACAGTATGCCAACATTTTTATGGCTGACTTAGAACAACGCTTCCTTAGCTCTCATCCCCTAACGCCCCTACTCTACTTGCACTACATTGATGACATCTTCATCAGCTGGACCTATGGAAAAGAAGCCCTTGAGGAATTCCACCATGATTTCAATAATTTCCATCCCACCATCAATCTCAGCCTAGATCAGTCCACACAAGCGGTCCATTTTCTGGACACTACTGTGCTAATAAGCGATGGTCACATAAATACCACCCCATTCCGGAAATCTACTGACCGCTACACTTACCTACATGCCTCCAGCTTCCATCCAGGACACACCACACGTTCCATTGTCTACAGCCAAGCTCTAAGATATAACCGCATTTGCTCCAATCCCTCAGACAGAGACAAGCACCTACAAGATCTCTATCAACATTCTTAAAACTACAATACTCACCTGCTGATGTGAAAAAACAGATTGACAGAGCCAGACGAGTACCCAGAAGTCACCTCCTACAAGACAGGCCCAACAAAGAAAATAACAGAACACCACTAGCTGTCACCTTCAGCCCCCAACTAAAACCTCTCCAGCGCATCATCAAAGATCTACAACCTATCCTGAAAGATGATCCCTCACTCTCACAGATCTTGGGAGACAGACCTGTCCTCGCTTACAGACAACCACCCAACCTAAAGCAAATACTCACCAGCAACCACACATCACTGAACAAAAGCACTGACCCAGGAACCTATCCTTGCAACAAAGCCCGATGCCAACTCTGTCCACATATCTATTCAAGTGACATCATCATAGGACCTAATCACATCAGCCATACCATCAGGGGCTCGTTCACCTGCACATCTACCAATGTGATATATGCCATCATGTGCCAGCAATGCCCCTCTGCCATGTACATTGGCCAAACCGGACAGTCTCTACGCAAAAGAATTAATGGACACAAATCTGACATCAGGAATCCATAATACTCAAAAATCAGTGGGAGAACACTTTAACCTGTCTGGTCATTCTGTGACAGACCTGCGGGTGGCTATATTACAACAGAAAAACTTCAAAAACAGACTCCAACCAGAGACTGCTGAGCTGGAATTGATATGCAAACTAGATACAATCAACTTAGGATTGAATAAGGACTGGGAATGGCTGAGCCATTACAAACATTGAATCTATCTCCCCTTGTAAGTATTCTCACACTTCTTATCAAACTGTCTGTACTGGGCTAGCTTGATTATCACTTCAAAAGTTTTTTTTCTCTTACTTAATCGGCCTCTCAGAGTTGGTAAGACAACTCCCACCTGTTCATGCTCTCTGTATGTGTGTATATATATCTCCTCAATATATGTTCCATTCTATATGCATCCGAAGAAGTGGGCTGTAATCCACGAAAGCTTATGGTCTAATAAATTTGTTAGTCTCTAAGGTGCCCCAAGTACTCCTGTTCTTTTTGCGGATACAGACTAACACGGCTGCTACTCTGAAACTAATCATTAGCTGAGATATCAATTTCATTTTAAAAACTGCAGGCTGAGCAGCAGGTGCCGAATTCATTGCTGGGAGCCAGGCTGCCTCTTCCGCTTCATTATTTATAGCTGCATTTGGCTGCCTTGCTAACTTCTCCGCTACCTCTGACTTCTGGCTGTGCTGGGGAACACTGCTTGCCTTCTGCTAGCTCCGGCACTAAAAGCCTGGAACACTTCTGCCTTTTCCTGGCTGCCATCTGGCGCCTGACCCGGCACTCAGTGATGCCAGCAGCATAGCTGACTCCAGCAGGGAGCTCAGCTTGACCCTTCCAGTGCTGGTGGTTGAAGCGTGTGCCACCAGCAGCAGTTATATACGCCCTCAGGCTGAGGGGGCGCTGTTCTGGTGAGGCAGGGTGGGGGCTCTGATAGCAGTGCAGGTACAAGGGGGTAAAATTACAGTCTGGGGGTTGAGTGGCAGCTTCCCAGTGTACCCTCCCGGAGCTGCTGTCGCCACACGATGGAGTATTTGGCTATGGCTGGCACCCACGGTGGGAATAAGAAACTGACCAAACGGCTGGGGGCCAAGACTAACTGGGGAGGACAGTGAGAATCACAGAGCTCAGGGGCTCCCTGGATTCAGTGCTGCCCTTTCACACAAGCCTAGGCAGAGCCGGCTAAAAGGGTGGACAAAATCGGTGGCTTCATTCCCAGCTGGAGGCTCCTGGCTCACTGAGTGCTCCCTGGGGCTGGGGAGCATGTAGCTGTCGGTGAGCTGAGTAGCTGTGGTGGGGGTGAGGAGGGACGAGCAGCTGGGAGTGCCGGTTCATGGAGGGGAAATCCGAAGGCCAGACCTGAATGCAGGCTGTGATGTGGAGCATGAAGCTGAGAGCGAAGTGTCTCCGACCATCCAAGAAGCAGGGCATGCAGGATAACTGACCATCCTGAAGTGTTTTATTGATTGTATCTTTCTTCCTAACGCCCCCTAATAAATCCTGACTAGTGCAGCGGATGCTGGTGCTATTGAAAGCCTCACCAGCCAGCCCTCTTCCCCCTGGCGTCATGGCTATTTTAGCTGCACACAGGTTTCAGCTTTCTGGAACCTACCCATTCCAGCCCCACTGTCTGACCCCTTCCCAGCCCTTTGCATGGGGACTGCCCCTGCTGATGCTTCCATATGCAGCTCAAGTTGAGGCAGGAACCTGGAACGCAGCATTACATGCAGGTCAATCTGGCTTTCTGTTTAAAGACTCAAGCGGCCTCCTGTTTTTTACCCTCCTCCTCCCGCTTCGTTGCAGGAAGACAGCGTGGGCTGGTGACGTGTGCTCAGGTTGAGGAGACAGGCCTCCTCCCGTGTTCTAACCGTGGCTCTGGGACAAGGTGCCTCTCTGGGGTGCCAATCGCCTACCTGTGAAATGGGGACACTAGTTCGTAGCTGGGGTCATGCGAGGGGTGATTACGTAATGTGTGGAATGCACTGCAAAGATGTACTCTGTATTCACGTCATGTTAGAGCAGTGGGTCTCTGTGTTCTCCATCCTGGGGCCCTCCTGGAATCTCCTCCTCCCGTTGAGCAATCTGGGAAGGGTTTGGGTGGTCCCACCCCCTGACACATCAGCTGAGAACCCAGCTCTAGACTTCTCCTCTTGCTCCAGCTGTTAACTGATGTACCTGGATCCCCCACCAGCAGCAAGGGCAGCCATTGCTGTTCCTTGGAACGCTGACTTCTGCGCCAGTCCAGCTCCCTGCTGGCCTAGGAGTAGATGATTCTTTGCACCCAAGCCAGACTGTGGGCATCTTATACGTCGTGCAGCCCTACAGGCAGAGTGGGTGAGCTCCTTGTGCCTCGTTGAGTCTGTGGGAGCAACTCCCAGAGTGATCTGGCTCCATTGGGTGGGGTGATCTGCTGCCGTTTCTCTTGGCAGCAGGTGGGGAGGAAGAGGATGGATTCTATATTCTGATGAGGGCACCCATCCTGCCTCACCACAGCTAGGATCAGGGCGGCACTGTTCTGTGGAATTAGCCTCTCCCCAGCTATCAGTCCTCTAGAGCCTAAGTAACAGGGCCCCTGTGGGCTCCCATCCAAGATGGAGATCAGAACGTGAGGCTGGTGCTGCCATGTGCTCCCTATAAAAATGGTTCTTGGCTATTTCCCAGCTCTCCTGCCGCACGTGCTCCGGATCCCACATGCATTGCAAGCAGAATGCCAAGTGCAGACCGGCAGATGGGGGAGCCAGACCGTGTTCTGCGGGAGAGCCAGGATTTCAGCTGCTCTGTTCGGGGTGTTTGGGGCAGAAAAGAAGGGTTGAGGGGGGCAGGATCAGTAACTTTGGGCCCGATCTGCAAGATGTGTACATGCAAAATGCCCGTGGAGTTCAGTGAGAGTTCTGTGCATGGATTGGGCCCATTAGAATAGAGATGAGACCTTTAAATATCCATCCACGGGCTTCTGCTCCTTCTGATGATTCCCTTTTCCCAGCCTTAACATCCTCTCCTGAGCTTCTTAGGTTCTTTCATCTTCCAGGGAGATTGCCAAGAAATAGACGCTTTTCACTGAAAATAGCTGATCCGGTTATTGGGGAGTTCACTGGCGGCAACGAGACAGACCAAAACGAAGCCCTGCTGTGCTCGGTCCTGCTCTTCCCTTCCCATGGAGGGGCTGGAAGGGGAGTCCACCCAGGAGCTGGGCATGCCAGAGGAGGGACCCTTTCCAGCTTAGAATGAGGTTTAGAGAGTGGAGCCTCGGCAAGGTTGTGTGGAACCATCGGCAACCCTGTCATACCTCTCTGGAGCCGGGGATGTGTGCCAGAGTTGTGTAGCATATTCAGCAGCAGCCCCCAAGCCTTCCCTAATGGAGGCAGACGTACCCTTAGGCCCTGCGCACTGCATGCTGAATGAAGTTAGCTCAAGTAACAACAGCAGGGAAGTTGCGGCAGCTCAAGCGCTATACAGCCCTGCCTAGAGCCCTGCGGTCATACTCGGGCTGATGTCCCTGTGCTGCCGTGGCTTCACTGCTGCTAGTACTCAAGCCAGCTTTTTTCCACCTCCCGCTTGTAGCATATTCATACCCTGACACAGCAGGAGGAGCCCGAGCGCTCCTGCCTCAGGTTAATAGCAGGCCTGATGGAGAGCCTGCCTGGTGGATCCCCTAGAAAATGGAAATTCTGTGTCGCCTGGCAGGGATGAGGCCTGACCATTGACCCCTGTGTTTGGGTGTCTCCCTGAGCACCCCTGGGCAGCTGACACCTGAGTTTGGGAATAGGGCTCCTTCCTGAGGAGCTCTGTTCAGGCCTGGGGATCTGCCCGGTGGGTCCCTGCACTACCAGCTTCTGTGATCAGGATCTGGAGTCTCTCCCCTGGCCCCGCATGACATCTTCACACTTGTTCAGTATTCAGGGTCTGGCCCAAAGCTGCCAGGACCCCTGGCATCCAGGCTTCAGAAAGAGTCTCAGTCAGGCAGCTCTGTGCTACCATACCTGGCTCCAGGAGAGAAGTTCTCTCCTCAGCCCCATGCTGCCAGCACGTGTCTTTTGGAGCTGGAGTCTCCCCTGAGGGATTCCACAGGCCTGACCCTCAGCTGGTGTGATCTGGCAATGCCCTATTGACTGCTGGGGAGCCCGCTGCATGTCTCCCTCAGCTGTGGTTCAGAAAGGGCCCTCTCCTGCGGCTTCCTGTATGCTGCTGACAGGAGGGCTGGAGAGCAGGACTCTCTCTTGAGAATCCCTGGACTGCTGCTGGGTCCCTGCCTGGCTGCCACCCCCATTAGGAGGCAGGGGCTTCCCTTGAGGATCTCCAGGCTGCCATGCAGAGAGCATACCTTGTTATGGAGACTCTTCCTTCTGCCCTGCCCCTTAGCCCCAGGGCTCCACAGTCCATTCCTCCTCATGCCAGGGAGCAGCACCACTAACCCCCAGCAGCAAGAGGGGCCTGTAATGAAGAAGAGGCAGCCATATTGTTAGTAGCACTTGGGCTCCCCAGAAGGGGCAGCTGGGATGTCAGCAGGTCTTTCTGTCCTGGCCCTTCCTCCTTCCTTGGCTCTGAGAACATTTCCAGGGGTGCCAACGTGATGAAAAAAGACCCAGCCTCGATGAACATGCTGGGGATTTTTTCCGCTTTCTAAAATAGCCTGAGGTTACAGCCCCCATCCATCAGGCTGGCGCCCAGGGCCAGGCCATGCAGGCTGCAGCCTCTGCTTGATGGATAGGTTCAGAGACGGGCTGGCTATCGAGGACTGACTGCAGGAGCTGGCTCTAGCACTTCCCCAGGTAATTTTCAATAGTAAGAATTCTCCCCAGGCTGGCTGGCTGAGGACTGTGAAGAGCAGAGGGGAGAGGATTTCACCAGCTGACCTGCCAGTGGAGTCCCTTTTCCACCCTCCTCTCCCTCGGCGGCTCAGGGCCGGGACCCTTTCCACAAGCTCAAGCCCACGTACTTGGGTAGCTCCGAGCAGGGTGAGCGAGAAGCTTGGTTCAGTATGGCAGACCCAGAGCTCCCACGCAGAACGACATGCATCTGCTCAGTCTGTCTCAGCTCCAAGCTGGGGAGGGAAGACAGCTAGTGGGTTTTCAGTAGAGCTGGGTGTACAATTTCCAATGGAACAGTTTTCCGTTGGCAAATGCTGTTTTGTTGAACTCGAAATACTGTGTGAGAACAAGTCGATTTCAGGGACGTTTTTGACAGGAAAGGATTGAAACAAGAACAAATGATTTTGATGTTCTTGTTTCATTTCCGTTTTATCAGTTCATTTCCTTTTGTTTCTACGTTGATATGATTAATTGTAATAGCATATTAATAGTATCTGACATATTAAGAAATGTATTTGTTTTGACGTTATCTAAACAAACTGTTTTTACCATAGCAAAACAAAATGATTCCAAATCAAACATTTCTGGCATTTCCATTCCCTGAAAAATGTCAATGTTTTGGTCCGATTTGGAACAAAAACAAATTTTGAAATGTCATAATTTCCCACAGTCTAGAAGATTTGTTTTCCAGTGTTCAGCTTCAGGGGCAGAAATCAGGGCCTGGCACCGTCTCGTGTGTCTGCGACTAGCAGTCAGTAAAATTGGGCTCTCTACTCCCAAGGCTTGTGATGCTGAGGGTTTCTCAGGCATCTGCAGCCTCTGCCCAGTGTCCAGATGAACCCACACTCTATACTGGTCTCTCTTCCCCTCTCTGTGCACCTCATGCTCCCTTTCTCACTTTCTGCCAAGTTCAGGTTAAGGCAAAGGCAATATTGGCCGTGCCAGGGACCCTAGCTCCTGGATTCATGATATGATCAGAATCTTAACTTGCATTGAAAAATAAATTAAGTTTTGTCTGCCTGAGTCTGCAGAGAGCCTGATATGATTGCTCTGAGAGGGGGCAGCTGCCCCATGCATCTCCAATGGGATGATAGCTACACCTGGAAGAGCTGGGGGGCCACCCCGCTAGAGGAGTCTGAGTGTGGCTGAAAGAGTAGTATGCAGCAGGCCCAACTCATCTACCCCAGCAGATACAGCCCAGCATCAGGGGTCAGAACTGGGAGGTTCTTTGCCACCACCCCTGTCTCTGGCTGTATGGGAGGGGACGGACTCCCTGCCACTGCAAGTGCGGGATGGGGTCATAACATGGGCTTGGAGGGTGCAGCCATGAGCAGCTGCGAGCCATAGTGTGTCCAGGGCACAGGATCACCAGAATCCAGCCCTGTTCTGTGCCCTGTGTGTCTTGTTCTCCCCCATCACTCTGTCTGTGCCTCTCCATCTCCTCTTCCCTCCTTCACTGCTGTCTGTCCGCGTCTCCACTCCCTGCCGAATATCTGTGAGGAAGGTTATTGCTGCACCATTCTCTGTGTGATACAGTTTCCTAGCAGGCCCATGGGTATCTCACAGCTCCTGGCAGTGAGCAGAGCCTCCGGGACCCTCCCTGCACTGTGCCCTCAGCCCTGACACAGCGCCGACCACCCAGGGGCCTATGAGATCCAAGCCCATCAGCCCTCTCACTCCTTACATGTTTTCCTCTGCAGCATGACACACAGCTGCAATGTGCCTGGGCCAAATTCAGACATGGTGTAAGCAGGCACAACTCCAACGGAGTCAGTGGAGTGGTACCTGCTTACACTACTGTGGGTCTCAGTTGGTCCCCCGGTGCCTGTTGGATTGAGCAGATTTCTGGATAGAAGGAGACATGCTCCTGTGTCATCTCCATGCCGCATAAATCTGAGAGGAGTTTGATTCCACCCCATTGCTGCATCTTGTGGTGCCTGGGTGTTGGTGGCAGTGTGTTTTATGCTGCGTGGTCATCATGAGGTAAATGTTCCCAAAAGTTATGGGGCAGGAGTGTGGTCTAGCAGTTAGAACAGGACACTGGGAGTCTGGACTCCTGGGTTCTAGACCCAGGTGTGTCACTGTCCTTGGGCAAGTCACCAAACCATTCTGTGCCTCAGTTTCCCCATGTGTAACCTGGGAATAGTGCTGACTTGCCTCACCATGATGCCAGATTATTAAGGTTTGTAGTGCGCACTGAGCTGCTGGGGTGGAAGGTGCTAGCAGAGGGCAAGGAGTTACTGTGGGCCTCAGCTCTGTAATCAGTGCCTTTCATGCTGAAAGCCATTTTCAGGCTCCCTCTGTGGCCCAGAGATATGGATGGCCTCCAGCCTTCCTCTAGTAAGGACAGCACTATTGTGAGCTGTGTAACACCCTGGGAGCATCCCCACTGTATTCCTGAGCAGGGCTTGGAGTCCTGGGGCAGGAGTTGGGAACATAGCGAGTGCGGCGTGGCTGCTGAGGCACTGCAGACATGATGATCAGCAGAGCTGCTGTAGGGCAGGTACTGCCCTCCTCATTGAGCCTGCCCTGGGATGCTCTCTCCTGAGTGCCCACGCAGGCTAGATGACTAGAGGATTTTAAGTCAGGAGAGAGTGTGAGGCCACAGATGTGTCCTAAGTACTGGAGAATGTGGCACAGACAGATGTGTTTTTACCAGCCAGCAGGAACTAGAACAGTGTGAAAGGGGAGGCATTGGTGCAACCTGAGCCTATACTAGCCAGCTCGTGTGTGGAAAGTGTCACTAGCTTCTCGGGCACGAATCCCAAGTGGATCAGATTCATGCAGGACACCAGGAGATGCATCTCCTTTTGATGTCAGCGGGAGCCAGGCCTGCTTTTGCCGGGGCTGCATTTGGACCATTGTCCGTGAATGGAAGGTGCAGGTGGAGGTGTTTGTTTTCTTTCCACCCTGAGTGTGCCAAACTCCTCCCAACGTCAGGGTGTTTGCCTTGTGCCATTCTGCTGCAATGATAATGGAGATGGCCAGTAAATAAAACCCCTAATGTTGTTTGTCTCTTATCAGAGAGATTAAGCAAGGAGCTGAGGGGGATTTTAAAGCATCCCCGATGAGACTGGATCTCCCAGGATGAGACTGAACAAGGACAGGTAAATGCATAGCAAACATAGGCACCCGCCCTAAGCACAGCTAGGACATGAGCTGCCACTGAACTGCTTAGAACGCCTGCCCTCTACCTTGACACTGGAACCTCCCTTCTTGCTCCCTTTTTCATGGTTAATTGTAGCAAACCCCTGTCACCAGCTGCAATGGGACTAGAAATCAGGCCCAGGTTCTTTTGATTTCAGTGAGAGTTAGGCACCTAAGTACCTCTGAGGATCTGGCCTCCATCTCCAAGAGCAGCAGCCCATTCCACGTGGGCTAGAGGAGGAATCTTATTTAGCTGCTGGCAGTAGAGGGCCTGTGACATGCACAGCTGAGCAGTTCCGGTTCCATCCCACAGAATGCAGTGTTGCACGGATACAAACCCGCCAGTTCATAACGATAACATAATCCTTAATGATGGCTTCTCTGGAATAATGTTCATGGAGCCACTTCTCCTACCCCTCCAGTAGCAGGTAATCCCCGGAGAGCAGGGCAGATTCCACTGGCAGACCTCACCAGTTCCCCTGGTCAAGTGGAGTGGCCTTAATCCAGCAACACACTTAAGCATGTGCTTAGCTTTAAACCCATTCCTGGTCCCACTGAAGCCAATGGGAGCATTCACATGCATGAGTGCTTGGCTAGATCAGGGCCTTGCTGCCCAGAGAGCAGACAACCCAAAGAGGGTCAATGCAGAACAGGCACCTGCTTCTCTTCTCCCGCATGACAACGCAACTGAGCAGGGAAAGCCTGGAGGGAAGTAGCCTGGCAGGGGAGAGTCTGGAGCCATAGGAAGAAGCAGAGGCAGAGTTTGAATCTGGTGACAATTGACAACATGATGATGGGATGAAAGAAATGAATAATCAATGAGTGCCCACTGCACACTCTGTACTTGTTCTTTATTGCAACAAAAAAAGAACCAGAACTGGGTGAGTAACTTGGAAGAGATGCTGCTCTAGAGTGAACTTTGCCTCCTTTCTGTTTGCAAACTATCCCTAAACAGCCTGTAACTGTCTAATGTTAATGAAAATTTGTGGAATATTTTCAGGGAATTATTCTTCCCAAGCTGTTCAGTGCATGTATTCAAACTGTGAGAAGTGCTGGTTAGTTTGGATTGGTTACATAGGTCACAGGGGATGCTTCTGCTCCCCAATTGGCTGACTATAACTCTTAGGGCCAGGTTACTGGTTCAAATACTCACAGTCGAAGGCTTGGCTGCGTGGGAAAGTTGCACCTACAGTGTAAACCCATTTACTTAAACCTTTTCAAACCCCTGTGTGGACGCTGATTGAAGAGGGGCTTTTCTAATTTAGCTTCAGTTCACTCAGAACAGTTTACGCCAAACCAAAATAAGAAAGGCCATACAGGATCAGACCAATGGTCCATCTAGCCCAGTATCCTGTCTTCCAACAGTGGACAATGCCAGGTGCCCCAGAGGGAATGAACATAACAGGTAATCATCAAATGATCCATCCCATCACCCATTCTCAGTTTCTGGCAAAGAGAGGCTAGGAATACCAACCCTGCCCATCCTGGCTAATAGCCATTGATGAACCTGTCCTCCATGAATTTATCTAGTTCTTTTTTGAACGCTGTTATAGTTTTGGCCTTCACAACATCCTCTGGCAAAGAGTTCCACAGGTAGACTGAGCGTTGTGTGAAGAAATACTTCCTTGTGTTTGTTTTAAACCCGCTGCCTATTAATTTCATTTGGTGACCCCTAGTTCTTGTGTTATGAGAAGGAGAAAATAACACTTCCTTATTTACTTTCTCCACACCAGTCATGATTTTATAGACACCTATCCTATCCCTCCTTAGTCGTCTCTTTTCCAAGCTGAAAAGTCCCAATCTTATTAATCTCTCCTCATATGGAAGCTGTTCCATACCCCTAATCATTTGTGTTTCCCTTTTCTGAACCTTTTCCAAGTCCAATATATCTTTTTTGAGATGGGGCAACCACATCTACATGCAGTACTCAAGATGTGGAAGTACCATGGATTTGTATAGAGGCAACATAATATTTTCTGTCTTATTATCTATCCCTTTCTTAATGATTCCCAACATTCTGTTTGCTTTTTTGACTGCTGCTGCACATTGAGTGGACGTTTTCAGAGAACTATCCACAAGGACTCCAAGATCTCTCTCTTGAGTGGTAACAGCTAATTTAGACCCCATCCTTTTATATATATGTGTAGTTGGGATTATATTTTCCAATGTGCATTGCTTTGCATTTATCAACATTGCCCTTCTTTGACTGAAATAAGAGTGTCCACATGGGTTTGTACCAGTTTAACTGGACAGGCTTAAAAACCATTTGAAGTTAAACTGGTGCAACTTGCCCAAGTTGGCCTGAAAGTGAAAAAAATTATTTTCTCAAATATTATCTAATAGTTTGCTGTTCCTGCAGCTATTCTTGCCAGTAAAGACATTGGCTCAGCACTAAAAATAACTAGATAAAACCAAACCAGGGACTGTAGGCTTATCGCAGTAAGGAAACTGCAGAATGTACCTCATCACTGGAAGTGGTGTAACTGTACCACTGTGTGCGCTATGGGGGGGGGGGGAGGGGAGAAAGAGTCCTCTGAATTTCAATCCTTTACTATAGATTTAGAAGGTCCCTGCTGTGCATCTTGTGCTTAGGAGGTGGAGAGTTATTCCCATGGGTTGGCCCTACCAAATTCACAGCCATGAAAAACACATCATGGACTGTGAAATCTGGCCTCCTCCTGTGTGCTTTTACTCTACACTATACAGATTTCACAGGGGAGACCAGTGTTTCTCAAATTGGGGGTCCTGACCCAAAAGGGAGTTGCGGTGTGGGGTGGGGGAGTCGCCAAGTTATTTTGGGTGGAGGGGGGGTCTCAGTATTGCCAACCTTACTTCTGCGCTGCCTTCAGAGCTGGGCAACCAGAGAGTGGCGGCTGCGGACTAAGGGCCCAGCTCTGCAGGCAGCAGCGCAGAAGTAAGGGTGCCAATACCATACCATGCCATCCTTACTTCTGTGCTGCTGCTGGAGGCGGCTGTGGCTTCAGAGCTGGGCTCCCAGCCAGCAGCCACCGCTCTCCAGCTGCCCAGCTCTGAAGGCAGAGCTGCCGCCAGCAGCAGTGCAGAAGTAAGGGTAGCAGTACCGCAACCTGCCCTACAGTAACCTTGCGACCACTGGACATCTCCTTTTTGGGTCAGGACCCCTACAGTTACAACACCATGAAATTTTAGATTTAAATAACTGAAATCATGAAATTTATTATTTTTAAAATTCTATGACCTTGAAATTAACCAAAATGGACTGTGAATTTGGTAGAGCCCTACCCATGGGTGAAGTAAAGCAATGTGTGGGGAAGACCAGACTAAAGTAATGTCTGTCTGATCTTATCTGGAATTTACACCCCACTCATCATCCTAGGTGCTCAGATACTAACATGGAAGCTACATTACCTGAGAGGGTGGGGTCTTCATGCCAGAGTTGGGATCCATTGGTAGAGAGGTTTAGAAGAGCCCAGTACTGAATGGTCATGGCAGTTCATTCTCCCCTCCCATGGGAGGAGTGCTTCCATGTCAGGGTTAATGTCCCATGATGGAGCAGTAGGGGGAACTGCATTTGCATCCCTTTAGTACAGGAATTCTCAAACTCTTTTTGCTGGACCCCCCTTTGAAAATATTTCAGGCTGTGATAACACCCCCCTCCCCCCCAAAAAAGCGATAGCAAATTACTGTACATACTCATAGCACTAAATTAAGCACATAGTCATTATCCCTGCAGTCAAAGGCGCTGAAGCCTTTCAAAAAGTGTAAAGTAGAGACTTACCATATTTCAAGTTCCCAAATAGAGGATGCTGCCGAGGGGATGGGAGAGTTGGGCAGTGGGTTACAGCAATACCGTACTATGCCACTCTTACTTCTTTGCTGCTGCTGGTGGCGGCGCTGCCTTCAGAGCTGGGCGGTCAGACAGCAACTGCCACTCTCTGCCCATCTCCCAATCCCCCCTACAAAAGCCTTGCAAGCCCCTTTTGAGTCGGGACCCCCCGTTTGAGAAACGCTGCTTTAGTAACTATCCCTTTCCCATAACACGGGCCTGTCTCCCAAAGTTCCCTCACAAGCCATCGTGCACTCCAGCGAGCAGAAGGGGCAGCATCTGGCTTCTAACACTTGGGATGCACAGGCCTGAGTTATGCTCTGAGACTCGAAGGATATTTTAAAAATCCAAGGCAATAAATCTCTCTGGAGCTTGCTTTTTCTGCGTGACACTGTCTCCTCTTGAGAGGATCTAGTGCTGGAGGCAGATGAATAATGCCTGGGAAGAAGAGCTAGCTGGGGAATGCAGACGTCTTCAAAATATGATTGTGGCAAGCAGTTATTCAGGCCCCATCTTCCCTGCTGCTTACTGCATTGGAGATGGCTCCCCCATCTGTGGTGCTAAATAAGGAGAGGTTGGTGAAAGAAGAGCTGGAAGGAAAAGGTCACAAGTCTCTGTGGCTCCTTTAATAACCACAAGGGGATCCTTCATCACACATGGTGATAGCTCAGCCACCGGTGAGTTCTGTACCTGGATGTGAAGAGGGCTGGAGAGTGTAGTGACCATCAGTGCTCCTCACAGCTCAGTGAGGTAAGCAAAGGGGATGGAAGGGTGATCAGCTGTCATGCTACAGGGCACAAGCTGGTCACCAGCAAGGGACAGGAAGAATTTTTTTTTTTATGCTGTGTGCAGTAATATGACTGTCCTGGTACCTATGGGTCTCTCCTTCCTCTGAATGGTCAGGTGTAAGTATGGTTGGCACCTTCCAAGCCGTGCTCTGCAGGACAGTAATTATAACCCTGATACTAGGTGGTTAGGGTTGGGTTGTTCTTGGTAAGGGTCAGCAGCCACCCACCTTGTAGGGGTCAGTGTGTTTTGGGCTCTGTGTCCCATGGGTCACATTCTCCCATCATCTGGAGCTGTGCTGAGCACAAGAACTGAATGGGAGAAGATGGCTTGAAGCCACCTTTATGCCTCCCACATTCTTGGCTTTGCTGGGTGGCCTTCCTGGCCCCTGGTGTATATTAAAGAAGCCTCGGACCTGCTCCCGTTTACATTGGGCCAAAGCAGTCTACTAAGACCCATCCCACATCCCTGAATCACCAGAGCACAGCAGTGCCCAGTCACACCCCCTCCCTCAGCATGTCTCTATGCCACGTGCTATAAGGCAGGCAGTGTGAAGCCCTGGGTCCGGTTCTTCGCAGCCCAGGGGGCCCCTTACACCAGGGTATCTGCCAAGACAGATTCTGCTGGGTTTGTGGCAGTGTCAAGGGGCCAGAAGGGGAGCGGGAACCTGGCCTTTGACTCTCTCTGCCCTTGCCCTGCAGCTGAGATCAGCTGGGACACTTTGCTGACAGGCCCTGGATTTCCTGTCAGAGCGTTGAGGGAAGGGCCCTTGACTCTGGAACTCAACCTGCCTGTGAACAAGCGAAGCCCTGAGCCTGTTGATCTTCAGGACACGTTGCAGGGCCTGTCTGCTTACCTGGCGCTTTTCTAACAGGGTTGGAGAGGTGTTTGGGGGTTTGGTTTCGGCCTCTAAGAGGCTGGTGGTAAGCGCATTGCACCAGCGGGAAAATAAAGAATCTTTAGCATGTCCGGAGCATGAAGCAGTCACCTGCTCAGAGCGCTGTGCAGAGGCAGGTTTCATTGGGAGTCAAGATGTCAGGGCATGTAATTGTGTCCTGTAACACATCTGGGCAACAGTCACCATGGCAGGGCAGCAGGCACCAATGCAGCATCCCAACATAACATCTTCAGGGGCAATGCAATGGGAAGCAGGACAGCAGGCAAAGCTGAGACTTCCCCAGGGAAATTCTGGATATAGGACCCTTCTATATAGTCTGAGGCAGACCCTTCCTTGCTGCAGAGCTCTGTGCTTTATTAGCTCCTAGACAGGCTGTTAGGTTGCTTCCATGACTTGCAGAATACAAACCTCCGGCAAGATGGCTTGGCACAGGAATTTCTAGGGCAGACAGAATCTGGGGACACATGGGTGGTGCAGGACGTAGGCCCCTATCCAGATGGCTGTTGCCCCCGTGAGAGGAACAGCTAAAAACAGCACGTTTGTTCGTAAGCACATAGCACATCTCCCAAAGGCAGGACGCTGGGCCAGATGGACAATCGTGTGATACTGTGTGGCAGCTCCTACAGCATGTTCCCAATTTGAGATGAGGTCAGCAAGGAGGAAGTACCAGGTCAGGTGGATGCAGTGGGCTGAGCGTCCCATCATGATCCAATAAGTGGAGGGAGAGGTGTGGGACCCCACATGCGTGATATTTCAGGCCACTGCTAGCACCAAACTGTGACACAGGACATGTTGACTCGGGAGGAAAGTGCAGCAGCTCCACAAGCTGGTGTGCTTGCACAGGAAGTCTGGCCTTGCAAGGTTCATTCACATGAGAGAATCTTACTCGGGTGAGTAGCCCCACTGAACACAATGTGAATGCTTGTGTAAGGTATAGCAGGGGCAGACCCATGATGTGCATCTTCTCCCCAGTGACACAGGCAGGAGACCCAGTTGCATTTGCTAAGCAATTTATTGTCTGGGCATTAAATCTTGTCCTGTCAGGAGGTTTCCCTCTATCTGAGGAGATGTCCTAGGTTCCCTCTGAGGTCTATACATGCAGAAGATGAACATAGCTAGTTACTGGCTGGGGTAGGGAGTGCAGGTGCCGCATGAGAGAAGCTAGTACAGACTGAGGCCTCCTCCACAAGGAGAAGGACAAATTTCTCATCTTACCTAAGTGGGCAGCACAGAGGAGAATTCAGCTCAGTCAGAGGAGGCAGAAGCTGCCTTTCCCTGAGAGGTCTGCTACCCACTTGGCAGACGACATGATGGAGAAATCCTGCCAGCCGTCCTGTGTCTGGATTTTTAAAAGGGCTGGCTTGTTCCATGAATGCTAACACGGGAGCTGTGCAAGCTATGGGAACAAGCAGGAGTCAAAGTGAGGGGAGTGCAGGGGAGTATAGCTTCCCCTCCTCTTCCTGGCTTGCAGGGAGCACCCAGAGTTACATAGAGGATCAAAAGGTATAAGGGCGATAAATGTTCATGGTCAGGGAATGATGCAATCACTGGCTTCCGGGGTCAGGAAAAAGAAGAACAGGAGTACTTGTGGCACCTTAGAGACTAACAAATTTATTAGAGCATAAGCTTTCGTGGACTACAGCCCACTTCTTCGGATGCATAAGAAACTTCTGTGGGAAGGTTGTTCCTCAGTTGTCCACCAGGGAGTTCCTTGTATCTTCCTCTAAAACAGCTGGTGCTGGCCACTATTGAAGACACTATACTGAACTAGATAGACCTTGGCTGGACTAGATGGGTCTGGTCCAGCCTGAAATGAAACAGAGGAAACACAGCAGACTTGAAAGACATAGAAAGGTGGTGATGGTACTTTATTGCTGTGTAGAAAACCTGGTGGGTTTCATTTAAAAGCCATGGCCGTGACTGAGTAGGAGGAGAGGTTTTGAGAGACCTGGGTTTGGATGGGGGACAAGGACTCTCACATATATTTCTGGGTTCCATGTGGAAGTATGGATTGGGGAGGGAGCATGGCCTGATAGATGGAGTGCTGGACTGGGACCGGGACCTAAAATACCTGGGTTCTGTTCCTAGCTCTGGCCTGCTGGGTGACCTTGCACAAGATCAAGTCTCCTTTCTGTGCCTCAATTTCCCCATCTGTAAAAAAGGGGAGGAGGGCTAAAGATACTGATCTCCTTTGTAAAGCACTTTGAGCTTCATTGATGAAACAGGCTATATAAGAGCTAGTTGTTGTTATATCAGGGATGCATTTGCCTGCTGTGGATTTATATCACCAGTTCTGGTATTTGGCATGCTTTTCTGTGTTCTGATGGGAAGTGTGTGTGTAAACTTGGGGTCCCGTGGTTTTGTTGAGTTTGCAGCTTGCTTGTTTATTTTTTTTTAATGAAACATAACCTGTCAATGGCAAGTCGCAATGAGCTGTGAGGTGGCTTCGCTTTTTTATTTGACATAAAACATCTCCTCTGAAATGTTTTAACATTGTCAGAGATGGGAAGAGTCGCACTGGGTATTTCTGGATTTTACAGAGGTAACCCATGCTGGGGCTTTCATTCCTTAACAGCTGTTTTTACATCAGTGCCAGATTCACTGCTGCCCAGCTCCTTGGACAGACATTTCCATTAGTGCAAAGTAGGTGGAAAGTGCAGAGCTGGTTGGGAATATTTTGACCAAACTTTTATTTTTTTGTTGAAAAATGCCAATTCATCAAAACCGAAACTTGTGGGAAAGGGTTGACTTTGACAAATTTCTCAACTTGAAACATTTCTGAAGTTTCTAAATTGTTGAAACATCTCATTGCAACGTTTTTTGAAATGAAAATTTTCAGTTTTCTGATTGGAAATGCCTTTCTGTTTGAAAATTTAAGCTAATGATAGCCTTAAAAATGTGAAGGGGAAAAAAATTCAAAATCTAACCCAAAAGTTTCAGAAAACGTTGTGACTGACCTGAACCACATTTTGTGGAGGGGGGGATTTTTGGTTCATGAGCATTTTTGAAGTTTTCAACTTTTCATCCCAATTTGGGTCAGGAAAATTTTCTGAAATCCTGACAATTTTCACAGGACGTGAAAAATGTTTTCTACCCAGCTCTGGTAAAATGCTCCAAATGGTGATCATTCACATGCAGTTTGCACTGCTGCAAAAGACTGCACAAGGTGCAGGGCAAAGAAGAACCAGACTCCCAATCTTGTCGAGTCAGTAAGAATGGGGCTGGGGAACACCAGTGATATCAGTGTGTGCAGCTGGGCAGGAATATATTTTTGCTTGGCTGGCTATCCGGTGGCTCAGGGATGTGTGCGTTCCAGGCACAGTTCTTTGTTTGTCCTCATTCATACAGCACCGTGTGATGATGAGACCCAGTATGGCGGCCACCAGTACTGCTGAGCTCCCCTTCCTACTTGGATCTGCTTTAACCACCAATAAAGAGGATTACCCAATCTCATGCTTCAGAACATCAGCTGATCACTTGCAGGGGTCAGGAAGGAATTTTCTTCAAACACCATAGTACCATTACCTAGGTACATTATAGTAGCATTTCATAGAGTTCCCTCAGGTGCTCAGACACCACAGTTATTGGTACAGAATAAGAACCAGATTAGAAGAGATTATTCCTCCAAATATCAGGTATTAGTCACAACTGGGGGCAGGATACTGAGGGTCATGCTGGGCACTGGGGAAGTGCTGGTTCTGTACACGAGCTCTCCCTGCAATACCAGAGCAGTTGGATATTTCTGCTAATTGATAATCACTAAAATAGTTAATAATGGTGTTGTCTACAATGTCATCAGTAGGCTTCAGAATAAACACCCCATTGTACTGAATAGGGACATGTCAAGCTGCTGTTACAGTTTGCTTGCCCACACACTCCAATAGCAATGTAGTGAGTTACACTCAGCTTTCCTTTACAACCATAAGGGACAGAAGATATTTTTGGTTTTAAATGTAAGCTTAAATTTGGCAGATGCTGAAAGGGTCCCCAGAGAAGTACAGATGCAGCCAGAGAGTCATTAACCACTCGCTCTGCCCTCTGCCTGGGTTTGATGGAACAATGATCTGATTTAGTAGAGCAAATCCTCTGTGTTCCTATGGGATACAGTTGGGGAAACCTCTGGTTTCTCCTTGTTTCATTCAGGCCTGTGTCCTGGAGTAGGATGTTCCTGCTCTCTCCCTGCTGCCTTTTGTGATGCTGTGCTGAGGCTAAAGCCGATTAGCCAGGATGATTTTGCACTACTGCTGCCTCTCATCCCAAAGCAATGGAATACTGTCATACTGTGCCTGTTTACCTTACAGAGGACTCAGATAAGAGGGGACATGATAAAAGTATATCAACTAATGTTTGGTAGAGAGAAGGGAGATTGAGGACTTCTCTTCCCCTGTCTCCTAGAACAAGGGGGACAGGCAATGCAATTGAAAGGTGGCCACTTCATAACTGAAAAAGGAACTACTTTTTCCACACAATTAGCCTGTGGAACTCACTACTACAAGATATCATTGAGCCCAGGAGCCTAGCAGCTTTCAAAAAAACCCTGGGCATTTATAGGGAGAACAAAACTATCTAGAGTTAGTATAGGAAGTATTTAAACAAATAAACATGAGTTTTAGAAGGGATATAAACCCTCCTGTTTCAGGGCATAAGCCAGCCTCTGTTGAGGGGTCAGTAGAACACTCTTCCTTGGGTAGGTCTGGGCTGTCCTCTCTTGGGGCTGGTCTACACTAGGGGGGGATCGATCCAAGATACACAACTTCAGCTACGCAAATAGCGTAGCTGAAGTCGAAGTATCTTGGATCGAATTACCTGGGGTCCAGACGGCACGGGATCGATGGCCGCGGCTCCTCCATCGACTGCGCTACTGCTGCTCGCTCTGGTGTAGTTCCGGAGTCGACGGTGAGCGCGTTCGGGGATCGATATATTGCGTCTTAACGAGACACGATATATCGATCCTGGATAAATCGATTGCTACCCGCCGATGCGGCAGGTAGTGAAGATATACCCTTGGAGATAGGATACTGGTCTAGGTGGCCTATTGGTCCCATCCAGTCTGGCAGTGCCTGTCCCTACTGTCTTCTCCTACATTAGTGTTGAAGGATTGCTAGCAGGGGGCCAATTTGACATGGAGGTTCTGGCAGACCCTGCTCCCCTGCTGATGAGATGTTACTGCTTTTCCAGAACTACTGGAGTAAGTCATGCTGATCCCTTATTATTAATTACACTTGTAGTGTGTCTGTTGCATCAAAGTCTTATCAGAGGAGAGGCAGCTTAAGGCGCTGGGAAAGGCGTTTGATTGTTAATATCCAGCATTGCGTGCGTTTTATTCCCTTCTTCCATTTCATGGTGGCTGACTGTCTGCATTACAGCTGAAATTAGGCCTTTTTTTAACAAAATTGGGTCCTTTAATCTGAGTGCTGCTAACTTGTTGAGCTGATGGTTTGCTGCCTGAGAAGTGAAGGCAGTCTAAGACCAGCCCATCTGAGCACCATACAGTCCGAGGCCCCAGTCCAGAGCTCACCTCTGGACCAGGGATAGTGGTACTTGGTCTGCGGTGGGAGCTCTGAATGAAAGGGGTGAGCCCAGAGCTCTCAGGGAGCTGTGGCTCTGTTCCCAGCAGAAAGGAGGCTCTGAAGATGGCTCATAATAAGAATGATGATTAATAGGGGGTCTGCCTGTCTCTTAAGGCCCTTCGTTCAGGGGTCTCCTGTGCAGAGATTAACCCTCGCAGCGTGCTGGTGGGGGGTGTGTGTGTCAGATTTATTCCCATTGTACAGGTGGGGAACCTGAGGCCCAGTGAGCAACCTGAGGTCCCACAGGATGTCTGTGCAGAGCCAGGCAGAGTCCCCAGATGTCCTCCCTCCTGGTTGGAGAGCCATGAGAACACGCTCCCTCTGGAATGGCAAGGAGGTACAGGAACAATCCTTGTCTAAGCCATGCTGCAGCCTGGAGTCATTCCCTGCTTAGGGATAGTTGTGCTACAGGACAAGTTTTCCCTGCCTAGTGGCCTGGTGCAGGGGTGCTGAGTTCCAGCAGGCCCAGAGGCCAGCGGGTATTGGAGCAGGGAGGAAGCTAGGGGAACACCTAGGAGAGGGAGTCAGGTTGTCATGGAGAGCCAGCTATTGGACTGGCTTTGAAACCAGCTGTCACCCCCAGCGATGGTAAAATGCTGAGAAGCTGCTGAGCCAGTCCTTCCACACAGGTGATGCCAGCCAGTCCCTGTCCCCTGTGAACCTCCTGAAAGCCCATCCCCAGAGCTGAGGCTGGCGCTGGACTGGGCGCCCCAGCCAGGTGATTAGCAGCCTTGGATTTACAGCGTCGGGGATTAGCATCTTAATAGACTTTACTGCAGCTCGCATCTGCTGATAAAGGAGCAATGTGGTTCTAGCAGGGAGGGGGGATTCCAACATTCATTCCAACGTTTGTGGCAGGGACTGAGGTGTATTTTATCAGCACCACAGCTGTGCAAATCCCAGCTCGACTGCCAAAGCAAAATAGACAGAGGAGTTTTCTCATTATATTCCACCAGGCTAGTGAAAGTAAAGGTGCCCCTGTGCCTTTCCCTGCCATTACGTCAAACAGCAGCCTCGGAGGAGCAGCGCACAGGGATAATGCACAAGGGGATGGTCCTGTGCTCAAAGCACAGTACTGGCAGCAAGGACTCCTGGGTCCTGTTGCTGGCTCTTCCATTGATTTGCTGTGTGAGCTAGTCACTCAATCTCTCTGTGCCTCGATTTCCTTATCTGCAAAATGGGGACCTCACAGGCTAAACTCAGCCGTGGTCCTGAAGGGCTTTGGTATCTGGGGTTATATATTGCTGCCCAGCTGAGCAGTGTATCTGTCAGTCTCAGATGGCAGATAGCTAGAGTGGGATTCATATGGTGGAGTGTAGAGTTGTCCGGGAGGGAGGGCGGGTAAGGTGAAGAGGGCTCAGGCTAGAGAAGCTTTCAGATGTGCTGGCTAGGCTGGTAGATACAGTCATCCCCCTTCCCCCCCCCCCCGCCCCTCGACAGCAGGAGTTTCTGTCGAGTCAGGATGAGCAGGAGCTGCTGTGATGCTTTCAGTCAGCATTTCACCTTCCCACGTTTGCTTTTGATATTGTTTTGTTTTTAAAATTGCTTGATTCTGTTTTAAATGCTCATGAGAGTAGCAAAGCTGATAACAAGCTACTGTAGAACCAGGCACAGAGCTACCATAGAGGCAGCGGCTGTGCCAGCGTCCCCTCCACAGCTCTGTCCCTGTACTGCAAATCTGACCTGCAGCCTCTTCTGCTACTCTGTCCCACACCTGAGCCCTCCCACAGCTCTGCCAATGCCCCTCAGGTCTGACCTGCAGCCCCCTGCTATTCCAGTCCTTGAACTCCACAGCTCTGCCAATGCCCCTCAGGTCTGACCTGCAGCCCCCTGCTATTCCAGTCCTTGAACTCCACAGCTCTGCCAATGCCCCTCAGGTCTGACCTGCTGTATCCCTACCGTTCACCTGAGGGATGAAAAGCTCATGATTTGAAGCAATAATACCACCCCGCAGGCCAGCCATGCCCACCCCTTTCCCCCTGCCTGGCACGTTCCATACTGCTGCAAACCAGCTCAGCTGCTAGGCGCATGAAAGTATGGCAGACCCGGTTTGTGGAGTGACAGCTGGCTCATGCCAATGACCCAGCAGTTCCAGCCATATATTCAGCCCCTACGTAGCCCACCCTCTTTGGAATAACTGCACGTGAACAGTGGGTGTGCTGACTCCTGGGCTTTTTTCCCAATAAAATCGGGGTGTGCTTCTTCGAGCAGCAGTTAGATATGGACACTGTTTTATATGAGAGCCATATTCAACCCTCATGACCTCAGGGTAATTACAGCTCCAGTGAATTTGGCTTATTAAGTCCAATCAGTGCTCTAGGGGTGAGTAATGGCGCTCTCCTCCCTTCCCTTCTCCCCCGTCCCCCGGCCTTTTTTTTCATTTTTTCTTTCTTTCCCTCCTTCTAAGGCATCAGAACTCCGCTGGGAAGGTGAGAGAACTGATAGCAAAGTTGCAGAACACCCTCCATTCTCTCTCCCTCAGCCTGATGCTCTGCCTAGGAGAGTGCTGAGCATGTCACAGAGAGCTCACCCAGAGCTGAGCTCACATGCACGTACTCACAATGGCTCCATTTGCAGGGAAGGCCATGACCCATCCTCTGCTCAACAGTTTTCTTTATATGTTCTTATTTTTATCATTTATGTCACTGCGTACAACCAAACACATTTGACACATTATTATGCAATGGTGAAGTTAAACCATGGGTTCTTAGCCTGGGGGTTACGACTGGGGTAAACAGATATCAGGGGGTTGCAACCACCCGCCCTTCCCAAATTGCAAAATAGGAGGGGCATCCCAGCTGGATGAGAGGTGGGACTGAAGGTGCAGTGAGCCCTGGAATGGTTTGAAATCAATCAATGGAAAAGGTTAAAAATCACTGATGTGGAGAATAGCAACAGATTGCAATGGCGGCACCTATGCAGCATTATTACTACGAACATAGTATCATAGACATAACATAGCAGCTAATTCACGTACACTTGGATTTGCTATATACCTAGGTATCCACAGATATGGGCTGTTTCTAAAAGACCTACTAGCTCCCATCAGGGCAGAGGCTTTTGGCCAAAGGGCTGGGGGTCAGAGCTTTCCCAGCAAGGGGCAGCCAGCTGGTCAACATGCTACTACTGAAGATCAGAATGAGCCGGAGTGGAGTCATTGTCTCATTCAGGGGATCTTAACTTAATCACGGAGCTGCAGCGTAGCTCAGCAGCATTGCTCGTGGAAGAGAACTACCGAGATGAATCCCGTCTGAGGAGGCAGCTTCAAATGAATAGCTCAGTTCTGGTTTCAGCCATGCTGTGCGGTCACCCTTAATTTTGTATCTGGTGTCAAAATATCACAGTGCTGGGGGCCATTGGAAATGCAGATGGATTGGAGTCGATAGAGGATGTATCACATGCTAACTGCCGAGAGAGAACAATTGACTTGTAGCCAAATGGCCAGGAAGAATCTAGCAGAATAAATAGTCTGGACAGTAACACTCAACCAACAGCATTGAAAAAACATTCACTTTCAGTCACTTGGAAATGATTTACCAAGGGTCGTGGTGGATTCTCCATCACTGACAATTATTAAATCAAGACTGGATGTTTTTCTAGAGCTGCTCTGGGAATTATTTTGGGGCTGTTCTCTGGCCTGTGTTATACAGGAGGTCAGACTAGATGGTCACAGTGGCCCC
Organism: Malaclemys terrapin pileata; assembly: GCF_027887155.1. Classification (NCBI taxonomy): domain Eukaryota; kingdom Metazoa; phylum Chordata; order Testudines; family Emydidae; genus Malaclemys; species Malaclemys terrapin. The sequence continues at coordinate 39,269,053 of NC_071513.1, read as the reverse complement.
TTCTGGCCTTGGAATCAAGGAATCAGTGAAACTCGTTCATCATTTTATTCTTCTGGTTGCAACCATGTGCAGTTTCATCTGTCTCTGGTACAATTGTGCACCAAAGCCACCTTTTCATAGCAAGATACTCTAGCAATCAAGACACCAATGAGATTGTTATCCTTTGCATTAGTGGGTCTGGGAAGAATATAGGTGTCATCACGTATTTGTTTTCTATCGTGGCATTCACTACAGGGGGTAGGGCATTGAAAATGTGGCAGTTAGAAGGTGCAAACCGTAGGGGATTAGGTCATGACATAAAATGGGACAGATGATGCAGAAATCAGCACCCCAGATCACATGGTGTGCAAAGGTCTGACTCCAGTGAGGTTAAGCTGGAAGAAGGGTGATGTGACTATCAGACCCCCTTACATTGCAGATCCATTCCTTGTGCGTCTCTGAGTCCATGCTGCTGACTGTGCTGACAAAGACAAGCATTGGGTCCCAGGAGCCCTGCAGAGCCTGTACAGCTCTGAGAGTTGGGGCTGGATGCCTCAGGCATCATCAACCAAATTGTCAGCTTAATTCCAGCAGCAGAATCCTAATTTCTGATGGTGATGTAGGAGGCAGGCAGAACGGGGCTGGCTGTTCAGATCCCGGGGAGGGTTGGCAGCAATTGCAATTGGGGGGGGGGGGGGACACAAAATGTTTGGACACATAAACTCAGCAAAGCTGAGTGGGAAGCCAAGGAGACACTGCACTTCCAGCAGGCCTTCCCAGATTCAGATCCCATCCTTGATCCCCCTTGCTTCCTGGCTTGGGGCACCTAAGACGTGACGCACACTCCCTCAGGAGGGAAGGCACGGGCCCCGTGCGGTTGAACTACATCTGAGCTGCACTCCTGAAAGCAGCATGGCTCCTCTCCCGAGCGGAACGAGGCTGGTGGAGAATGAGCCTGGTTGAGGGAGGTCAGTATAACGACTTGGTGCCCTGTGGCCTTTCAGCGCCCAGCCCCCTGCCCTGTGTTGTCGCCAGGTTGTGTTCGGGGTACAGCTTTGTTATACACCCTGTCTCCCTCTCCAGTCATGTGATGCAGGAGGAGAGCTGTGATGATATGGAATGTGGTCAGCTGCCTTCAGACGCTCTCCGACAGGTGAAAATCCAGCGTGACCCCCTCTACGGCTTTGGTTTTGTGGCCGGCAGCGAGAGGCCAGTGGTGGTGCGCTCGGTAACAGCAGGTACGTGCTTGGCTCACAGCCGCCTTGGGGAGAGGGTCTGTCCTGAGTGGAGCAGATCAGACAAGTGGGAAGCAAGGAACAGGCAAAGGAATGGGAGCTGCTTGGCTGGGATGATACTGCCATCCTGCCTGGGGTATGGGCGCTGCAGGCTGGGAGCTGGGGCTGGAGGAAGGCAGACGCTGGAGTGCAGGGTGGGATGGGCTGAGAGTTGTAGTTCTCTTGCCGGTAGCTGACAATGGGGTAGAGGCTGGGGGGAATTGACTGTTAAAGGCAGGGGCCTTCAGACACACAGTCTGCAACTGACAGGACGGTGTCTGAGAGACCTTGGAAGTACAGCAACCATGCCCACTCCGTGCCCTGCACCCCAGAGTGCCTTGCCCATGGTGGAGAGGGGGCAGTGGGAAGAAGGGGGCCTCGTGCTGCCTGTCAGCAGCCACAGGGTCCGCGGCAGCCAGGACCTGTGTGAGCCAGCCCCAGCCCATGCTGGCCAACAGGGTGATCGAGACGCTTTGAGCTGAGTGAGGAGGAGTGATGGAGAGCATCAACTGAGGGGAAAGAGCAAAACCCAGGAGGGCAGTACAAGAGGAAGCAGAGCACAGACAGGTGGCAGAGCAGCTGGGGACACGGGGGGCACATAACATGCCACTTATAAGTGGGCACCAGCAGCGCCATGGTTACCTGCCCGTTAGCCAGACCCAGGGGAGTTTTCACCGCCAGGGCACCTTCCAAAAGAATCTCTACTGCTGAGTCAGGAGCTGCAGGCACGGCAAGTCCCCTGCCATGCCCTGCAGAAGCCTCTGGGCAGGCTGCCATGGCGTGAAGCACAGCTGCTGCCATTGCGAAGGGTTCTGGGGCATGCTGGCGAAGGAAGATGGCTACAGTAGAGCCACAAGCAGGAACACTGGATGGGTTCCACCGAGCGGGTTGGTGGAGGAAGAGAGCCAAATCCCTTCTTTCAGGGGTACCAGTAGACATGTAGCCAGTTCCTCCGGCTGGGTTTCAGCCCAGCCTGTGAACGGGTCCCTGGCCTTCCCAGCCCAGTTCTTTGAGAAGCTGGAACTAGCCCCTGTACGTGGCACCGGTATCTCATTGAACAACAGGAACAGGCCACGTAGGAGGGTTATTAGACGAGCCACTGCCATTCATCCCAGTGGGAGCTGTGTGCAGGCCAGCCGAGCTGAGAACAGAGCCCCGTCACTGAGGCCTGCTCCCTTCGTTCTGGGCAGCACAGAGCCCCATTCCCCTGCTCGCTCGCTCCCCCCCCAACTGAAACGGCACGCTCCCTAATGCAGGCAGGGGCTCTAACATCTACTCTCCTCTCAATGGCAGGAGGCCCCTCTGAGGATAAACTCTTGGCAGGAGACCAGATTGTGGCCATAAATGATGAGGATGTGAGTGAAGCCCCCAGAGAGAGATTCATTGACCTGGTCAGGTAACAGACTTCTCTTCCACCTCATCCTGGGTGCAGGGGAAAGGGTGGACAGAAAGGGGTGTTAGCACTTACATCTCTCAGAAGGCTGGAGGGGGTGACCCCAGAACCACTAACCAAGAGACCTGATAACTGGCAGAATCTGGACATCGCTGCAATGGAATTTGCATGACTGCAGCCTCAGCAGCCACTTTCAGGTACTGCAGTGGTCAAATTGGCTCTGCTGGAGTCAGCACTGGCTCAGCACTGCTGTGAGGAAGCGCACCCTGCCAGAGACTGAGTTAGCACAGGCAGGGCAGTACTGTGGGGAAGCTCACCCCACTGAAGGCTGGCACTGACAGGAAGTTTGATTAACCTTCACCCACACCACACGCTCGTCCACTTAAGTCATTACCCTTTCTGACACCCACCCGGCTCTGAGGGCTATGGAGCCGCGGGAGTTTTATATAGGTCAGAACACAAGTGAGACTCAGTCCCCGCTGTGCACGAAGCTCATCCAGGGACCCCTCTCAGCGGTGGCCTGAAACCTGGAATGGGTCCCTGCTTGCTCTCTGGAGAAGACCATGACTGGAATCTGAAAGGCAGAGAGCTTTAGGAGAGATGTGATTCACACTGGTGTGAGGGAGGGGAACTTGGCCCTTTCACCCTATCCCATTTCCCCACCAGCGTGCCTATCCTCTTAGCTCTGGTGTCACAGCTGGGAAAGGACCCAGGTGCTAAGAGAAGGATCTTTATTTCAGCACTCCCTCTCTGGTTCGGGGAATCCCCAGCAATCCTCACTCCTTTGAGCCCTGCCCAAGCCCAGGAGCCACACCTCAGACAATTATCCACCTGGGCTGTGTTCAGGGCCGGCGCTTCCATTTAGGTGACGTAGGCGGTTGCCTAGGGCTCCAGGATTTGGGGGGCAGCATTTTGCCGCCCTCAGCAGCAATTTGGCGGCGGGGTGGTCCTTCCACGCTCTGGGTCTTCAGCGGCAATTATGCGGCTGGTCCTTCACTTGCTCCGGGACCCGCCCCCGAAGTGCCCCGAAGACCGGGAGTGCGGAAGGACCCCCCCGCCGCAGAATTGTCGACGACGACCGGGAGCGCGGAAGGACCCCCGCCTAGGGCGCCAAAAACCCTGGCGCCGCTCCTGGCTGTGTGTGATTCAGAGCAAGTCATGCTGGGCTCTGGAATAGCTGTGATTCTCTAGTTAACACAGTCTATTCAATAATATCTCTATAGCAGAGTAAGAAACTACAAAGATCCAAACATCCCCAGCTGGCAGAGATGTTTGCAGCAGCTGTATGAGGCGCTGCCAGCACACTTATTACCTGGCACATGAAGCTGCTCTAGGAGACCGAGATGATCTGAGCCGCTGGCTGAGGAGAGAGTTTGCTGTCTGATCTCTCAACTAGGCTCTTCCAAGTGGTGTTTTCATCCCATCGTTTCCATATGTGTCCTGTGTCATGGGGCTGAGAGCAAACCTGTCCAGTAACCTTCCCTCCTGTCCTTTCTCTTGTAGGAGTTCCAAGGACTTCATCATCCTCTCTGTGCTGCAGACTCACCAGGTGAGCTCCGGGAGCCCCATGCTCTTGTAACACAGGACTCCAGCTCTGACAGGGCAGACACAGTATGCTGCAGGGCAGGGGAGGTCTGAAATCCAGGCCTATGCAGATGGCCATTGAACTAGGACGTGACCTAGAGAACATATGGCTGCTCCGTCTAGGTCACACTGATGCTTCCGAGAGAGAAGCACAGTTTGGGGGGAGCCAGTGAGCGCACAGGGTAAGAGCACTAGAGTTTCCCCTTTGGAGACTTGATTCTATGTTCCGTGACGGCCCCAGATGAACATGCTCAGCCTCGTTCTCAATGAACATTTGTCCAAATCCCAGAAGTTCATCGTCCAGTCTGATCAGAGCAGCAGGATGTCCATGATAGAGACCCAGAAGAGGATACTAAGGGGCACTGCCAGCCAGAATGAATTGGCTGAGCGTGGGGAGCCCAGGACTAGCACAGCGGGGGCAGGTGCTGCAGGTCAGGATTGAGGGGCATTGGCTGGGCTGTAGGGGCCCAGGACTGGCACAGCGGGGGCAGGTGCTGCAGGTCAGGATTGAGGAGCATTGGCTGGGCTGTAGGGGCCCAGGACTGGCACAGCGGGGGTGGGCTCTGCAGGTCAGGGTTGAGGGGCATTTCATAACCCTCTGGGGAAGCTTATCCAACCCTGCTCACCCTCACCATTCCTGGCTTTCAGCTCTGATATTACTTCTTCCGTACTCACTGGAATTTATTACAGTTGGATAAAATAATCCAGGAATATTCTCCAGGCTCCAACAGCCCATCTGAGGGAGAGGATCTCTCGAGCTCTCTCTCCCTCTCCCATCTCCTGTGGCTAGTAAGGCCGTGAAACGCTCTGTCCATGAGAAGGAATAATAAAAATAAAGAAGTCCCTGGGACGACTGCACTCCCCAGGGTTCCTGGTGTGTATTACAGAGCCACCAGTGATGCCAGAGGGAAGATATTTTACTCTTTAGCCTCTGGTGATATCTAACAGCAAATCCCAGCTTGGTGGTTCCTTTGCCAGGGTGACCGTGCTGTATTTTCTTGTGTCTTGTCTGGACCACTCCTGTGCCTTAGTGATCCCTGGGTAGAGCAGGGGAAAGGGTCGTTCTTTTTAAATCATTCTCCAAGTGGCTGTTCTGACTGTCTGCCCTGAGTAGCTTGCAAGAGCACAGGAGGCACTTACATATTCCAGCACTGTATCTGAAGCCAAAACTCACTGCAGTTGGAAAGGATGGACCCATCCTACCGCCAGGCTACAGCTTCCTTGAATGGCATTTAGGAACGCTGAGCGTTGGGGAGCGCATAGCTACTGCAGGACCAGCCTCCACCAGCAGGAGTCATTGTAAGGGGATAGCATAGGAAGCCTGACTGGGGTGGAAGAAGGAGAGCCTCCTTCAGTGGAAGCCTGTGGGGAAAATGGTGCAGCAGTGCTGGACGCCTTCCTGGGGTTCAGCCATAAATGCACATCTGGCATGTTTGTGGTCAGGCCCAGGACCCCTGGTGGACTTGGCATGGTGACACCTGGTGGGAATCCCCTGGAGAAACAGAGCCACTGAGCTCCCCGATTCCTCTCACCTCATTTGAATGCCATGCTGCTGGAGACTCTGCCCAGCAGTGACAGGTGCTGGCACCGAGTGGTGAAGTTGCAGTGGAGCGCGAAGAGCCCGTGGCTGTGGAACAGATTGAACTGTCATGCCACAAGCAATGAAGGCAGGATGTCATTTCAGCTTTCCCGAATCTTTTGATCTCGGTGAGAGAGAGACGTGCGAGAGCCCCTTCCATTCTCTCCTGCTTTCTTGCTCTCTTGGAAGGAGGGTGCTACTGCCCAATGCTGTTCCCTAAAGAATGGAGTGAACGCCGGCCTCTGACACAGCTTTTCTCCTTCCTCTGGAAAACAGCCTGGCAAGGCAGCGTATTAACTCGGGGCCAGCCGCCTTCAGACCGAAACCTCAGACACTCACAAGAACGGCTCGCACCCTGCAGCACACCTTGAGAGAAGTGCTGTGTGCTGGCGACATGTGCCAGTCTGAGCGCTCCAGAGACCCAAGTCCTCTCTCTAAAGTCCCAGGGCAGCACAGGCCCAGGGTGGATAAAAATCAATGATTTTTTTTTTAATTTAAAAACAGATTTTTTTTTAATTTAAATCGGATTTTTTTATTTTGTCATTTACATTATACTCACTTTTTCTTTTTAAAAATAAACCTGTTTAAAATGAAATCTGAATTTAACACAAACTATATTAAAAGCCTACATTTATTATAATCTCTTAAAACATTTAAATAAAAAATAAATATGCTGAATCCATGAGCCTCTATCAAAAACTTTGAGTTGAAGGCTGATTTTCTATATAAAGAAAGAATCGGGAAACATCTAACTTTTGAGATCAAGCTTTATAAATATGGCACAATAGTAGCGTATTAAGGGCTTGGTTTGTTTAATAAAAATAAATTTTATATACTGTTTTTTGTGTTTAATTAAATTCTAGTTACCATTCTAATACAGCTTGAATCATGAGAAAAAATAGAGTAAATAAGCAATATACCAGGGGTGGGCAACATTTGGCATGCGGCTAGCCAGGGTAAGCACCCTGGCTGGCCAGGCCAGTTTATTTACCTGCTGACACAGCAGGTTCGGCCAATCGCAGCCCCCACTGGCCACGGTTCGCCGTCCCGGGCCAATGGGGGCGGCGGGAAGCCATGGCCAGCACATCCCTCGCCCGCGCCGCTTCTCGCCGCCCCCATTGGCCCGGGACGGCGAACTGCGGCGAGTGGGGGCCGCCATCGGCCGAACCTGCCGCGTCAGCAGGTAAATAAACTGGCCCAGCCCGCCAGGGTACTTACCCTGGCGAGCCGTGTGCCAAACGTTGCCGACGCCTGTAATATACTATATTCTATCAGGCTAAAAATGTATAATAAGAATCTGAAAATATTAAGCTAGATAATTGCTTAAATAAATGCGTATAGTTATAGTGTATCCTTCTAGGTAGCAAAAAGATGTACCATATCTAGTGTAAAGGCTCTATTTAGTTTTAAATCAACATGTTTTAATGATTATATCAACCAATGAGAATGCACATTTCTTTAGAAATAACAGAAGTGCAAATGGAAAAATTGATTTAAATTGATTATTTAAATTGAGGCTTTCACCTTGATTTAAATCGATCCAACCTGCGCAGGCCGTTGCAATGCAAATTTCTGTCCCCTACCCCTGACAGTATGACTCCAGACCAGGAGAGACCACCAGTAAAGGCAACAAAGATCAGTAGCACTCCAGGGTTCAGCCTGAGAGCTGTGCCAATAACTGATTTTTTTGGCTTCACTGGCTGTTCCAAAAAATCAGGAAAAATTATTTTGGGTCAACCCAAAATGAAATTTTTTTTTCGAAATTTTCAGCCAACTGAAAAGTTGAAAAAAAAAATTTCGTTTGTGTCTAAACTAAGCATTTGATTTCATTTTTGAGCTATTTTTAAACATTTGGGTTTTTTTACAACATTGAAGTAAGTTTCTAAATGAAAAGTGATTAGAAACAAAAATTCGAAATATTGCAATTTTTTCTGAATTTTTTAGGGCTTTTTTTTTTTTTCCCCTGAACGAAACAATTTGGCAAAATCACCACCATTTTGCGACATGTTTCAGTCAACCAAAATCTGCATTTTTTATGAAAAAAGGTTTTGGCAAACAGTGTTGCCGAGCTCTGGTCCATGGCCTGTGTGCTGAGCCTGTGAGGTTTTAGTGCCACAGTGATGCTTGTGAGGAGGCCACCTGACCACCAGGCACTGGAATGAGAGCACCAGACCATTTCTCGTGGCCATCACCGGACAATGCGATTCACTCGCTAGCAGCCTGGACTGTATTTAGGAACCAGTGAATTAGAGGTGGAGAGCCACATCCGCAGCTGGTGTGAGTCAGTGCAGTCACACTGACTTCAACAGAACTTCCCTGATACTATGATCCAAAAGCTCCAACTCTCTTCCTCAGTCAGTCTCCTCTGCTGCCACCCAGTGCTTGCAGACTCATACGTTGCTTCTGCCAGTGCGCCTTTGTACCTCCCCTCCCCTCTCCACACAGGTTCCTGAGGGTTCTTGATCATCATCAGGCAGGTGGAAACTCAGTGGGTTGTGATGGTGACCCCAGCTTGGGGAGGTGGATGGGACATAGACACCCATCATATTGTTAGTGCCTCCAGCTGGTAGTGGGAGTGCACTGCAGGCATGGATCCATGACTGCTAACATGTACCAGGTGCTCCCATTCACTGTGCTGTGTGCCTCACCTTGCTACCACCAGTGCCATAGACATGTCACACAGAGGTGAGGTTTGTGTCGGATGGAGCAGCCCAAGACACGCTAGCTGGGCTTTGATTTAGGCAGCCATTTGCAGGTCCTTGTCCTCACTCCCCCACATGCTCAGGAAACTGAGGATGAAGTTTATGGCCGTTTCCCTCCATGTGGATTGTGCCCATCCCTGCCTCAGCACCATGCCTACTCTCCCATAGGACTGGAGTGGTGGCGCTCCCTAGGGGGCCTGTCTCTCCAGCAGGGCATGTGAAAACATGAAGAATTTCTGCATGTGTTCTGTTACCTAATGTTATCACAATGCTTCTCTTCTGCCTCTCTCTTGCACTGCCTCCAAGGAAAGTCTTTCTCTCCCCCTCCCCAAGCTCCAGCTTCAAGGACAGCTGTTTAACACCCTGTGTTCTCTTTGCAGTCCCCAAAATCCGCTTTCATCAGTGCAGCCAAGAAGGCGAAACTGAGATCCAATCCAGTGAAGGTCCGATTTTCAGAACAGGTCACGGTTGGTGAGACAGATCCAGTAAGTGCTGCTCCTCCTTTGTCCACCATTGCACTGATGTGGGTATTTCTGCTGTCAGTCTGCTCCTCTGAAAGATGGCTCTTTCTGGGCTGGTGCAGAAATTCCTGTGGGCCATTCCTGCCAGAGGGTTCTTGGGTGATGCCTGAGAGACCTCTGCTAATCAGCTTGTAAGTAATGGACTGTGGTCTGTCTAACTTCACTTATAGTGGACAAAGGATTGTGATGTGTGTTGTGACAGAGGGATTCGTGAGTACAGATAATAGGGCTGGCATGTGATCCACAGCACTCTGCAGGAATCTGATCTAGTTGTAAGGTCCACCTGTGTCCTAGATAGCTTCTGTGAAGGAGATGCAGCTGCTTTGTAGATCTCTGTAAACTGGAAGGATAGACCGATACGTACATCTCATGTGTACCCGTGGTTGATCAGGCCACAAGTGAAGGGGCAGGGTCTCTATCTCTCAGGGTAGTTTGGTCCATGCCAGAGTGTGGCCTTGGAACTGCCCTGTGGCAGAGCAAAGCAGGCTGGGAGGTGGCTCAGGGCTATGATTGCAAGGCTGTAGCTCACTCCACGGATTCCCATCCCCTGCACACGTGCATAGATTGACTGGTTTCACTTGCAGATGCGCCACGCCGGGAAGCAGGTAGTGACTCTCCCTTTTCGTGAATGTCAGGTTGTATTTATGTGTATGCAGTGCAGATTACGGCATGCTGCCCTCTGACAGGATCGCAGAGCACCTGACTATCACTCCGAGAGAAGCACTGAGTACATAGATTATTATTTAGCCATACCAGCAGCCTGTTCGCACCCGAAGGACCAGACAGCCCAAAGAGAGAGAGCACAGACACCAACATTCATGAGGAGGCCCACCAGGTTCAGGGCTAGCTGAGCTTCTCTTCCTTTAGTTGTAGTACTGATTGGTGACAGCATTATACAGACATGGCCTAATGTTTGTAAAGGGTCAATATTTGTTTAGTGGTAGGTAAGAGGGTGTTTTGTTTTTTTCCTGCTTGTTTATATATTAGAAATATCATTAGTGTTAAGCCTGACCTTGTCTGGAGAGCTCCTTGGAAGTCTCTGCCCTTATGTGGCGGAACAGCAGGTGTTTGAGATGTACCAGATCTTTCTTTCTAGGTGTTCATCAGGCATTTGAGTTAAACAGGTGTTAACAAAAAACAAGGAGATTTAAACAATCCATATCCCCATATTCAGGTTTCATTTCTTGAATATCTGCCAGTTCTCCAGTCATCCATAGAATCTCCAGGGGAAAAAAAAAAACAGATTGAAAAGATCTGATTTCTAATGTAAAGAGCGTGCAACTTTTTTTAACCTTGCAAACCTCCTTCAGAAGGAATCAAAAAAGGGCACAAGCCCAATTTTCTTTCCCTTTACAGCTCATCCTAAAAACTTAAGTTGGTCCCAGGCCCGTTTAGTCCTATCAAGACCATACACTTTAAAAGTGTGCTGTGCTTGCGCAGAGAAGTCTAGCTCTGATAGGCTGAAGCACCCAAAAAGTTTGTCCTCTGAGCCAGTCAGACAGCAGAAGATCTGTTATGATATTTTCGTGACGAAATGCTCATCAAAACAATGTAACCCAGATCAGGCATTTGGTGTCAGAGAAACTGAATCCTTGGCTGAGAAGGTTTCCGTGAGATCAGTGTCTCTTGCTTCGACCAGGAGGGTGTTTTTCAGAACACTATGTGGGGGTTGCCAGTTGACTTTAATGAAGAGTTATATGGTTTAAACCCCAGTGCAAAGAGCTTTGAGACTGTGCCTGTGAATGGGGCCGTTTTGCCTGGGTATTTCTGAATAGCCATGAGAGACTGTAATCCTACGATAATGTTTATCCCAGTGACATCTCTTAATTGCAGAAAGATTTTGATAAGCAGCGCTAGTAAAAATAAATCTTAAAGTGCTTCTAGCAAATTCTATTTTTAAGCCAAATCAATTAAGTAATTATCTGATTCAAAAATTGCTTGCTAAATAAAATCATTCTTCGCTGTGCTGCCCGCATGGGGTGTGCAGTTCAACAGATGGGTTCCTGTATGGCTTGAGATGGATCAAGGGAGATTCAAGTATGTGAATCCACCAGACAGCTCTGAAATTCTCAGCCCTTGTGCTTTCAAAGAGCTCGACGCAGATGCTGTATTTTCACAGGAAATTTGCCTCTTCTTAGTGCATAATTCTGAAGGAGCAGAGGCTTCAGTAACCAGTATATCACTGACATTCTCTCTCTCTCTCTCTCTCTCTCTCATATTTCATGGGCCTCTCCCCTCATTCCCTGTCTTTCCCCCATCTCCTGTTCCTATACTCTTCCTTTCAACCCCCCATTTCTTTGCTGCATTCCCTTCCTGTTTCACACCCATTGGTGGTCTGCCTTTCCCCTGGCCCTGTTTGCCAGGAGATGTTGAAGAAGGAAGCTCTCCTCCTCATCCCCAATGTATTGAAGGTTTTCCTGGAGAACGGGCAGATCAAGTCATTCACATTTGATGGCCGAACAACTGTCAAGGTGCGAGCCCTCCTCTGACCCCACGGGCCCTTCCTTGGCTTCTGTGTTTCCCTTATCACATTTGCTTGTTCTGTTTCCCAGTCTCCTGCGGCCTTGCACAAAGCATGTTGCTGTCTGTGCACTGGCCCCAGATAATAAATAGCATGTTTCCCTCCCTGGGTGCTATATTTTCCAGGTACAATATTCTGCTCTTCTGTGACCCCGTCTTCTCTCCCTCCCCCATTTCACCAGCCTCCACCTTTGTTTTGGGGTCCAGTGCTGAATCAGGCTGTCGGCATGCACTGTGCTACATACCCTGTTGTGCTACCCTCATGATCCCCACTCTGGCACTAGCTATAGCTCTTCAGAGTCGGGTCTGACATTCCTTGTACACAGCTGGCCTGGGGAGGGGGTACATTTGCAGCATGGTATGTGGATTATTATTAAGCCTGTTATGCCCATTAACAATAACAGGCTGTTCTCCTAATTCCCAGCGCAGCCTGATTGAAAACATCCCCTCTGTTATAACAGTACTGACCAGTCAGAGATTTACATCTGCCCATCTAATACCCTGCCTTCTGTCCTCCCACGGGTAGTGGAATGGCCCGAGGTCTCTTTTATAAAGACATGTCCCCTAATGCAATGAGGGATCGCTCCTTTACTGTTGCCATAAGGGAGGTTCCCTTAGTCTCCCTTTGAGCTAGGTGCAGAGTAATACATTGCTATTGCACAGGCCATGGTCTGTTTAGTTAGTAGTTCTCCGATAACACTCTCCCAGGGCCTATGGAAAGGAACACAGAGCTGGGCTGCATAACAACAGTGCCCTGTTATACCCGGAACAGCAGCTCTTGCACCTCCTGCAAACATGCATACAGATGTTACCTGCTGGGCCCATGTAACCCTGTCTGTGTCTCTCTCTGGGTTACATTGCCAGGACGTGATGGTGACGCTACAGGACCGCCTCTCCCTGAGATACATCGAGCATTTTGCCCTGGTCCTGGAGTATTCCAGCCCAGAGCAGAGCCACAAGTTCCTCCTCCTCCAGGACAAGCAGCCCCTGGCCCACGTAAGCTTCTAAGCTGCATGGCTAGACACCTGCCACCAGGCCAAGCATTGTACTTGTAGCAGGAGGTCTGGCTCCATGAGGGTGGGGAGGTTTCCACCTAGGAGGAAGGAGCTCAGGGCTAGGCTGAAGGTGTAAGATGGAATCAGTTTGGTGACATCAGTCACTGCTGGAAAGGGTCCCACAGGCTCAGTTCTGCATGGGGGAGTCAGTGCTCCGGGGAAGTCCTGATGGGGCTGCCCAGGGAGAGAAACAATCCGTGATCTATCTGTCATACACTCTCCCATGGCAACGCGGAGATTCTTTTGCCCCCAAGACTGGGAGGGTTGGGAGGCCAGTGTTAACTAACATCCCCGGCAGAGCATAGGAGAGCTAGGCAGCTGCCTTCACGTGTGGCCAGGAGATGAATCCAGGACTGCTGGTTATAGCTGCCAGGCATGGTTCCTTACAGTGTTAGACCTAAACGAATGATGTGCTTTAATCCTGCCCGGGAGGGATGAGCTTCTGCTGGGGCAAGTGGGGAATCCAGTCTGCAGGTCCATCCAGCCTGGGGTCCCGGGGGCTCACTGTTCCTGGGGTGAAGGGCATTCAGACTTGCAATCGTACTTTCTGATTAGCTGATGCAATGGAGACTCTTTTAGTGCCACATGGGGCAAGGAAGGGTTTCCACTGGTAGCTCCTTAGCTATCAGGTTCCCACTGGCACTTCAGCAGGCTCTGGAACCAGTAAGACGGGGAAAGGGGCTGACTGAGTGGCCTGTGGATCTACCCAGCTGCATAGGAGACTCAGGCTTGATACCTGGACTGGATGAGGTTGGGAAAGGTGTGGAAGGAAGCAGTGTCCTTAGCCCCGTGATAGGGAGAATGTGCCTCACGTTGTTCTGCAGCGCCCCCTCTGGCCAACTGAGGGGCAGTTCTGATGCCTTGCAAGGAGAGCCCAACCCATTTCTCCCTGGCAAAGGGCAGGGGCTTCCAGGACGGCTTTAGTAAGAGTAATAATAATGTACGTCTTTGGGCTGCTGTACAAACACTGGCTTCGTGTAACCGGGAATCCTCAGCATCCTTCTGGGACACTCCCACACGGGAGAAGATTAAAAGATGGCAAGCCACATTCCCAAAAGGCTTCCCATTTGGGCTCCAATTGTGCAGGCACAAATCTTCAATTGTAGACCTCTAACTGTCTGGTCTGTGGGTGCAGTCAGGTAGTGGGAGGTCTGAGTGTTCGTACGTGCATCTGTACCTGTCTAGTCGAATCTGATCTGATCTATGGGGTTGATATGACCTTGGTCTATAAGTGCCTGCAAAACTGGGCTTGTAATGCCTCTATAACTCTGCCGGAGCCCCACAGCCTCTTGCAGGAATGGCCCTGAATCCTGTCAGCTCCTCTCAGTGAGGCTGCCTGACCTCCCTGGCAGAGATGGGCTGAGCTGTGAAGTTCCAATCCAGCTCTGAATTCCCCTAGAGTTTGGTGCATTGTGCCCTAGTGTACCAGTTTGGGCTGATCTCAATTTCCAGGGTGAGTAAAGTGGACAGGGAATGATAGGGGAAGGGGGCTGTGAAATGCACGGGGTGCAGAGCTGGATAAAGGACTGCTCCCCACACTGCTGCCTTACGACAGTAACTCCTGCTTCTTGCCTCACCTGCTCTTGTTCATCCCCTGGGACAGGTGGTGCAGAGGACACATTATCAGGGGATGCGATGCCTCTTCCGTGTGAGCTTCTTCCCCAAAGACCCAGTGGAGCTGCTGCATCGAGACCCAGCAGCGTTTGAGTACCTGTACATCCAGGTAGGGGGAAGGACAGACAGAAGGTCAGGCCCGTGGCCAATAGAAATACAGCCTCATTGCTGTTCTCGGGTCACTTCAGTCCCAGCATTACCCAACGTGCTTTGCATTGCCCTGCTAGTGCCACTCAGAACTCTGGCAGTGAACTTCCTGCTGGCAGCGCCCTGCCAGTGCCACTCAGAACAGTGGCACTCTGAGCTTCGTGCCAGGGGTGCTCTGCCAGTGCCACTAAGAACACTGGCTCTGTGAGCTTCCTTTCAGCAGTGCCCTGCCAGAAGTAAATCTTTTCTGGGATGGCTATAACGTTGTGTTCCTCCCCTGCGTTTGATGGAGATGTCAGACACTGTGAAGGCTGGCAGATCAGCTGAGGTGGCAGATGGTAGAAGAAGAAGCCAACCAGTCCATTGCTGTCTGCAGAACAGCCGGCCTGTGCCTGGCAGCTCGGTGCACTGCCTTCCCAAGGCAGAACTGTCTGGCAGCAACACTGGGATGCTCAGGTGTTGTGTTTGTGAAGCGGCCGAGGGGCCAGCTCCAGTTTGATTCTGAGCAGTCTCCTCTCTTACCCCAGAGCCGCAACGATGTGATCAGGGAGCGCTTTGGGATGGACCCCAAGCCAGAGACGCTGCTGAGTTTGGCTGCCCTCCATATCTACATCACCGTCTCCGCCACCCGGCCAGCCCAGAAGGTGTCCCTCAAAACTGTGGAGTGAGTCCTGATCTCCCAATTCCCCCTTCCCAGCCCTGCCCCCATTCCCCAGCCACGTATCGTTACCTGGCCAGGGCTCCTCCTTTGTCACTGGGGCTCTGCAGGTGAATGTTTCAGGATGAGGCGATGTAGGGTGCAGCTGGAATGCAGGTCAGAATCAGCTGATGGGAAGTGGGTTTGGCAGCAGGCCCAGCACAACGCTGTTGATAGGACACACAGAACATTTGCAAAGAGATGCCTGAAACCAGCAGGCTTTCATTACAAACACCAGACCCAGCACAGGCTGGTGGAGAAGTTTGCTGTGAACCTGGGGCCATTTCCTGATTTACACCTTGGCGTCCAAAGTAGGCAAACCTGATGGGGCTGTATAATTCCAGCATACAATTGTAGCGATGCTTTGCATTTCCCTGTCCTGGGTCATTTGAGGCTTCCAGATTATGTTTCAATCAATAATGAATTAACCTTCACAGTCCTGCCCCGCCCATCCTATGAGGGAGGGAGGTAGGTGTTATCCCCTTTTCACATATGGAGAAACTGAGGCATACAGGGGTTAAGGGAGCTGGCCAAGTGTCAGAGCCAGAAGTAGACCCAAGATCTCCTGAGTCCTGGTTCCCAGCTCTAACCATTAGAGAATCCTTCCTTGCTAGCTGAAACTGAGTGGTTCTGAATGTTGCTTTGAAATCAGGGTTGGTTCAACCCCCAAATGCAGCGGATGCAGCACTCCTTGAAGGGAGGCCAAAGAGACCATTCTCTTAGGCCTGGTCTACACTACGAGTTTAGGTCGACTTTAGCAGCGTTAAATCGAATTAAGCCTGGACACGTCCACACGACGAAGCCCTTTCTTTCGACTTAAAGGGCCCTTTAAACTGGTTTCTTTACTCCACCTCCGACGAGGGGATTAATACTAAAATCGGCCTTTGCGGGTCGGATTTGGGGTAGTGTGGACGGAATTCGACGTTATTGGCCTCCGGGAGCTATCCCACAGTGCTTCATTGTGACCACTCTGGACAGCGCTCTTAGATGCACTGACCAGGTAGACAGGAAAAGCCCCACGAACTTTTGAATTTCATTTCCTGTTTGCCCAGCATGGAGAGCACAGGTGACCACGCAGAACTCATCAGCACAGGTAACCATGATGGAGTCCCAGGATCGCAAAAGACCTCCAGCATGGACCGAACGGGAGGTACGGGATCTGCTCGCCATATGGGGAGACGAATCAGTGCTAGCTGAACTCCATAGCAGTAAACGAAATGGCAAAATATTAGAAAAAGTCTCAAAGGCCATGAAGGACAGAGGCCATAACAGGGACGCACAGCAGTGCCGCGTGAAAATTAAGGAGCTAAGGCAAGCTTACCACAAAGCCAGAGAGGCAAAGGGAAGGTCTGGGGCAGAGCCACAAATATGCCGCTTCTACGTGGAGCTGCATGCCATTCTAGGGGGTGCAGCCACCACTACCCCAACCGTGTGCTTTGACTCCATCAATGGAGAATCACACAACAGGGAAGCGGGTTCGGGGTACGCGGAAGATGATGATGATGAAGACAATGAAGATAGCTCACAGCAAGGAAGTGGAGAAACCGGTTTCCCCAACAGCCAGGATATGTTTATCATCCTGGACCTGGAACTAGTAACCCCCAAACTCACCCAAGGCGTGCTCCCAGACCCTGAGGGCATACAAGGGACCTCTGGTGAGTGTACCTTTGTAAATATTACACATGGTTTAAAAGCAAGCGTGTTTAATGATTAATTTGCCCTGGCAATCACGGCCAGTACAGCTACTGGAAAAGTCTGTTAACGTGTATGGGGATGGAGTGGAAATCCTCCAGGGACATCTCCAGAAAGCTCTCCTTCATGTACTCCCAAAGCCTTTGCAAAAGGTTTCTGGGGAGGGCTGCCTTATCCTGTCCGCCATGGTAGGACACTTTACCATGCCAGGCCAGTAGGACATAGTCTGGAATCATTGTATAACAAAGCATGGCAGCGTATGGTCCCGGTGTTGCTGGCATGCAGACAACATCCATTCCTTATCTCTCTTTGTTATCCTCAGGAGAGTGATATCATTCACAGTCACCTGGTTGAAATGGGGTGATTTTATTAAGGGGACATTCAGAGGTCCCCGTTCCTGCTCGGCTGAACAGAAATGTTCCCCGCTGTTAGCCACGTGGTGGGGGGGAGGGGTGAAGTGATCATCCCAGAGAATTGGGTGTGGGGGGGGGGTGGGGGGAGGGGATAGTTGGGTTTGTTAACCCGGAAACCGCAGCCCCTCCTTTTACATTGCAAACCCATTTTAAATGGCCAACCAAACGGGTCCTTGGTATGGGAAATGAGGGCGTTGCTGTTTGAAACCATTCCCACATGTTATGAAGGTTAAAAAAGCCAAAAGACTGTGGCTTACCATGGCTGCCTGCAAGCCGAATTCTGTTGCCTGGCACTGCCTGAGTGATCTCTCACACCAAACCGGCAGGCCCTCAATATAAGAGGAAAAATGCGACCTTGTAACGAAAGCACATGTGCTGTGTAATGTGAACAGCAAAATTTAACGTGAAAGAGTGTACCCATTGTTCTCTAAAATGTGTCTTTTTTAACCACCTCTCCCTTCTCCTCCACCAGCTGCAAATGTTTCTCCTTCACAGAGGCTAGTGAAGATTAGAAGAAGAAAACAGCGGACTCGGGATGATATGTTCTCGGAGCTCCAGATGTCCTCCCACGCTGACAGAGCACAGCAGAATGTGTGGAGGCAGTCAATATCAGAGTGCAAAAAAGCACAATATGAACGAGAGGAGAGGTGACGGGCTGAAGAGGATAGGTGGCGTCAGGTTGCTGACAGAAGGCAAGAGTCGATGCTCCGGCTGCTGGAGCATCAAACTGAAATGCTCCAGCGTATGGTTGAGTTGCAGGAAAGGCAGCAGAAGCAGAGACTGCCACTACAGCCTCTGTGTAACCAACAGCCCTCCTCCCCAAGTTCCATAGCCTCCTCACCCAGACGCCCAAGAACACGGTGGGGGGGGCCTCTGCCCACCCAGCCACTCCACCCCAGATGATTGCCCAAGCATCAGAAGGCTGGCCTTCAATAAGAGTTAAAGTTTTAAACTGCAGTGTGTCCTTGTCCTTCCCTCCTCCCCCACCCCACCCGGCGCTTCCCTCCTCCCCCACCCCTCCCGGGCTACCTTGGCAGTTATCCCTCTAGTTGTGTGATGAATTAATAAAGAATGCATTAATGTGAAGTAACAGTGATTTTATTGCCTCCCCAAGCGATGCTCGAAGTGGGAGGGGAGGGTGGTTAGCTTACAGGGAAGTAGAGTAAACCGGGGGTGGGAGGGTTCATCAAGGAGAAACAAACAGAAGTTTCACACCGTAGCCTGGCCAGTCACAAAACTCGTTTTCAAAGCTTCTCTGATGCGCACCGCGCCCTGCTGTACTCTTCTAACCGCCCTGGTGTCTGGCTGTGCATAATCAGCGGCCAGGCGATATGCCTCAACCTCCCACCCCACCATAAATGTCTCCCCCTTACTCTCACAGATATTGTGGAGCGCACAGCAAGCAGCAATAACAATTGGAATATTGGCTTCGCTGAGGTCTATCTGAGTCAGTAAACTGCGCCAGCGCACTTTTAAACGTCCAAATGCACATTCCACCACCATTTGGCACTTGCTCAGCCTATAGTTGAACAGGTCCTGACTCCTGTCCAGGCTGCCTGTGTACGGCTTCATGAGCCATGGCATTAAGGGGTAGGCTGGGTCCCCAAGGATAATGATAGGCATTTCAACATCCCCAACGGTTATTTTCTGGTCCAGGAAGAAAGTCCTTTCCTCCAGCTTTTGAAACAGACCAAAGTTCCTGAAGACGCGAGCATCATATACCTTTCCCGGCCATCCCATGTTGATATTAGTGAAACGTCCCTTGTGATCCACCAGGGCTTGCAGCAGCATTGAAAAGTACCCCTTGCGATTTATGTACTCGGTGGCTTGGTGCTCCGGTGACAAGATAGGGATATGGGTTCCGTCTATCGTCCCACCACAGTTTGGGAATCCCATTGCAGCAAAGCCATCCACTATGACCTGCACGTTTCCCAGAGTCACTACCCTTGATATCAGCAGGTTTTTGATTGCATTGGCTACTTGGATCACAGCAGCCCCCACCGTAGATTTGCCCACTCCAAATTGATTCCCAACTGACCGGTAGCTGTCTGGCATTGCAAGCTTCCACAGGGCTATCGCCACTCGCTTCTCAGCTGTGAGGGCAGCTCTCATCCTGGTATTCTGGTGCTTCAGGGCAGGGGAAAGCAAGTCACAAAGTTCCATGAAAGTGCCCTTACGCATGCGAAAGTTTTGCCGCCACTGGGAATCGTCCCACACCTGCAACACGATGCAGTCCCACCAGTCTGTGCTTGTTTCCTGGGCCTAGAATCGGTGTTCCACGCCATGAACCTCCCCCAGTAACACCATGATTTGCACATTGCTGGGGCCAGTACTTTGTGAGAGGTCTATGTCCATGTCAATTTCTTCATTACTCTCGTCGCTGCGATGCAAGCGCTGCAATCTCCTCCTTGCCTGGTTTTGCTTTGGCATGTTCTGGCTCTGCATATACTCCAGGACAATGTGTGTGGTGTTCATAGTGCTCATAATTGCCGTGGGGATCTGAGCGGGCTCAATGATCCCAGTGCTATGGCATCTGGGCTGAAAAAAGGCGCGAAACTATTGTCTGAAGGAGGGAGGGAGGGAGGGGTGAGTGCTGACATGGCTTACAGGTACAGGGAATTAAAATCAACGAAGGTGGCTGTGCATCAGGGAGAAACACAAACAACTGTCACACAGAATGGCCCCCCCAAAGATTGAACTCAAAACCATAGGTTTAGCAGGCCTTTGATTTCACGGAGGGAGTGGGAAGCAAATGAATACAGAACAAATCTGGTCCATCTATTTTTTAATCTTAAGCTGGCAGCAGACGGTGCCACATGACTGATAGCCCTCGGCATCTTCTGGGTGTTTGGCAGAAAATGATGTACTATGACTGCTAGCCATCATCGTCAAGACGGTTCAATAGGCCAGGAGACAAAACGTGTCTGCCCAGGTGCCTCTGATTGAACTCACTGAGGAATACGACGATGACAGATACCAGTCGTAATACACCATCCACTACCAAAAGGCAAGGAGCTGTTGCTGTGTAGCAATGCAGCCCCACGTCTGCCAGCACCCAGATAGCCGATGACGGCTACCAGTCATACTGCACCGTCTACTGCCAAAAGGCAATTAGCTGCTGCTGTATAGCAATGCAGTGCCACGTCTGCCGGCACCCGGATGACATATGGTGATGGTGAACTGAGTGGGCTCCATGCTTGCCATGGTATGTTGTCTGCACAGGTAACCCAGGTAAAAAGGCGCGAATCGATTGTCTTCTGTTGCTCTGACAGAGGGGGAGGGGCCTGACGACATGTACCCAGAACCCCCCGCGACACTGTTTTTGCATCATCAGGCATTGGGATCTCAACCCAGAATTCCAATGGGTGACAGAGACTGCGGGAACTGTGGGATAGCTACCCACAGTGCAATGCTCCGGAAGTCGATGCTAGCCTCGGTACTGTGGACGCGGTCCGACGACTTAATGCGCTTAGAGCATTTTATGTGGGGACACACACAATCGACTGTATAAAACCGATTTCTATAAAACCGGCTTCTATAAATTCGACCTAATTTCATAGTGTAGACATACCCTTAGCCCTGGCAGACCGAAACAGCCAAGGCTCAGCCTTCTTCACTGCTTGTGTTGCCCTGTAGACGCTTAGCAATGGCTTTGGCTCCCTCTGTTGGCAAGAGGGTGCTTCAGTGTCCCAATAACTGTTTCCAGCTCCTGTCTGCCTCTCCACTCCCATCCTTTGCACCCTGCCAGTTGGCTCCCTGAGATACAGCCAAATATGGCCAGAAGAATGGAGCTGTGGCACATCAGGCAATGCCTGCAGATTGCGCGGGAGGGGAGGAGAGCGAAAGCTGGGTACTCGGATTCATCTTCACCGCAGTCTGGGGTCAATAGTCAACCTGCAGAACGTTCCCCCTCCTCCTGTGCAGTAGATTGCAGGGCAGAATGTGTGCCATACCATGTGAGCAGGGGAGGAATAATCCAGCCTTCATCCTGGACATGCACTAGGCAGCCAGTCCTTGGCAGACTGAGGTTTCTCATCTCAGCAGTAAGAATCCATTCCTCCTGAGGCCAAAACTCCAGCCACCTTGATGCAGCCTGGTATGAGCTACCAAAGTCTGTGCTAGCATCACACCGGGAGAGGGGCCCTGATTGGGAGCCATGTGGGGCAGAGACCTTGTCTGTAAAGCACCTAACAGATTAGAAATAATAAACGATTGTAATAATGGTGGAATAGGAGAGAACTCCTCCTGTCTCTCCAGTCACTTGGAATAAGGACAAGCTCTGGATTTGTTTGCCTCTCTGGAGTAGACTTGAGGTACTTACTGGTTTGGAAGCAGAAACAATGTAGTGAAGTGGCGGATCAACACTTGGTTATAAATGTGGCTGGGTCTTTATAAACCAGCAGTAGCGTTAGAAACCGGGGTCCAAATTCAGACCTGATGTCAATGGGTGAGACTCTGTTGACTTCAGAGTAGTTACACCCACTGACACCAGGGCTGAATTTGGCCCCAGATTTGTATCTTGCAGTGAAACCCTGCCTTGCTTCTCATCCCCATCCCCTACACCAGAACTCCCCAGCGGTAGGATCTGCATCTGACCACTTCCTGATTCACTCTGCTAAGGTAGCAGGAGGGCTTAGAGGAGGCCCAGTGGTGTCTCAGAGCTGCTCCCCACCCACACACACCTGCCCTCAGGTTCTGTCCATGTGTATTGTTCTCCTCCTTCCCCTCCACTCTCTGTCATCTCTCTCTTCTGAGCACCTGCTGCTCTCTCTCCTCTCTCTGAAGTCATTTCTGCTTGCAGGAAGGAGTGGGGGCTGGAGCCGTTTCTGCCTCCTTCACTTCTGCAGCTCATCAAAGAGAAGAGCCTTCGGAAATCTCTCTCTCAGCAGCTGAAGGCCCATCAGAACCAGTCGCCCAATGGCACCAAGGTAAGCAGAAGCCAGCGCAGCCCTAACATGGGTTCTGGGTGGGGAGTGCTGCAGCTGATATATGCCTGCAGGAGCTTTTATGTTTTCACTTGCGATTAGTGTGCATGGCTAGCCAGGGATTCGTGTTATTGTATGCAATTGATGTTTAAGTCCATTACAGTGTGCTGTAAATCCCCGGGGGTGACAGCCCGCTAGCCTGCTCTTTGTCATGAATCCATTTGCCAGGGTGATCTGGATTTCACAGCAGTAAACCATGGTGGAGCACAGTCAGTTCAGATAAACTAAGAACCACCTGAAACTTGGCCAAAAAGTCACCAGTTTAGTTAACTTGGCTTTAGGATTATTTTCCCATTTTTTGCTTCCGAGCATCAAGAGTCAGATGTGTGGCAATGCCCCAGGAGAGGGGCCTGTCTGCCCATCCAGCCCCTGCCATTGCTGGAGTTCCTGTGAGGGAGGCCATTTCTCACGGGAGCCGTAGATCCCAGAAGGACACATCATCCTCTAAGGGTTTACAGAAGTACCTGCATGTCTGAATGGACATTCTCCTTCTCTGGGCCAATAAACTTTTAGACGTTTGCCCTGCCCCACTGCAAAATAAACTATTTGTTTCCAACAACAGCAGCTACTTGCCTTCAGTTGTTAAGGGAGCATAGCTGCCCTCTCCACGTCACCTGGGGATGTCTCCATTTCATGAATCATTTGAGGCACAATGGCAAATTCTAAACCCCCCAGAACTGTGCACCAAGCACTCCCCAAGCTTCTGGAGAGGACCTTCCTTGACTCCTTCTTTGGGATCCTCTTTAGCTTTTTCAGTCTCTTGAGTCTTTGCCTTGTTACACTGATGTATTTCCTCAGGTTTCAACAACCCAGGCAAAGCTCCAGTATCTGCGGATCTTGAATGAGCTTCCGACCTTTGCAGGAGTCCTCTTCAACACAGTGGGACTGGTATGGTAATTCCAGCACGATTCAGAGTAGACCATCCTCATGATTTTGGGTGGGTCTTTATGGGTTCTGAGGGTGCCGCATAATTGGCAGTTGGCCTTTGGCATGCACAACAGCATATGCACACGCACGCACATGCACGAATGTGCACAGGTACCCATGATCGCCAAATAAAAGACAGAACATTTCCCAGATTCTAATGAACTCCCCTGGTGTGAGGTCACAATACTAGTCTGCCCATAAAACCTTCAGTCTCCACTGACTACAGGCCAGATCCTCAGCTGGTATGAATTGTAACTCAGTGGAAGTCAATGAATCAGTGCCAATTTCTACCAGATGAGGATTGGGCCCTTTGTGTCTGTAGTGGTTTAATTAGATGATCTTCTACCCAATTAATTTAAAGGGCCTCAGCCGTACTCTTAAATCCCAGCTCCACTATAGAAATCCTGTTTGCCAGGGTTTGCAGCTGTAAACGTTTAGTGGCTGTCCTATCATTGGCCCTTGGACATCTCATCTTTCCCTCCCCCTCCATGAGTGTCTGTGAGGCCTGGAAGCATGTGAAGGGATCCTTGATGGAGAACCGAGTACCAGGAAACGTTCCCTGTTCTGTCTTTGCAATGAATACATCAGACAGCCTTGAAATTTCTGTGATTAGCAATCCCAGCCTGTCCATTGGTCTGCAGTGTCTCGGAAGCTGTTACACTGATATAATCTGCCTGGGTATAGTCCACTCCTTCCGCCTACTTGTCATCCCCATTAAAATCATCCTCATCAACACAGCCTCATTTTGTCCACTGCAGGGTGAAGGCCACGCAGCCAAACCATGAGCACATAGGACCTACCAAGGTTCCCAGTTGCCTGGCTCATCTCCATCTCTAGTGGCCCTTGTGCCACCTTCCATCCATGGCTCTCCATTCTGTTGTAAGTTTCATCCATCTGCTATCGTTTCTTCCTGCCACACAGACTGTACCCACTTTCACGACGTCCTCTTACCTTGCTTCCTTCCCCATTGGTTTGGTCTGCAGCATGTTTTTTCCTTGTTTCTTCATAATTATGTAAAAACTCCAAAAGCGCCTATCCCAACAGCTCCAAGCACTCCATTAAAAAAGATCCAGACTATATTAAGCACAGTGTGGTTGAGGGATTAGAGCAGGGGAGTGGGCGTCAGGTCTCCTGCCTCCCATTCCTGGGTTCTGACACTGACTTGCTTCATATCCTTGGGCAAGTGACATCTCTCCATGCCTCAGTTTCCTCAAATGTAAAATGAAGGGAGGGATATTGATCCAGGAGGGGCCCAGAGAGTTAATGCTCATAAAGCACTTTGACATGCTCAGATGAAAGGCTCAACGGAGGTGCAATATATGCATTAGGGCAATAATAGAGTGTGATCTTCATCATTATTTTCCTGTGTGTGTTTGTCTAACCTGTAGCTTTCCCTTCACGTTCCAGCTTAGCACCATGTGTCATGGCTGGAAGGGCCAGGTCAATACTGATTGCCATTGTTAATCAGAGATCAGCTTCTTATTTTCCTTTATTGTTCCGTAAAATTCCTCCCCAACCCCTCTCGTCCTCCTCCCCTTTCACCGGCCTCCTCCTCCTCAGAGGTTATTTAAAACCCGCCATCTTTGTAACATGCTTTTACTTTTCTGTAGCGCGACAACAGGCCTGAATATTTCATGCAGACAATCAGTTCTGCTATTTATTTTTAAATAGTCTTGGCAACCTGCATGCTGTTCCGAGGTGCCATTCCCAGCACTGCGGAAAAGGGAGTTAAACTGTTGGCAAGCTCCAGGTGTGTTCTCAGCATTGGCTGCCCCCCCTGCCCTGCATTAAGTATCTCTGGTGCTGTGACCCCTCCCCCCGGCCCAGATCCAGGGTGGACTTCAGCCAGCCGAGTAATTAACGTCTTGGCTACAGGCTTGGCTCAGTGTAAGGAACAGAGCTCAGCTGGGGTTGGGCAGGCAGCCTTTTCACATACAGCTGCATGGCATTTTTTCACATGTCTGTCTCTCTCTTTTGATTCGGCTGGGGTGGCCGCCCTCTCAGGACGAGAAGCAACCGGCCACCATGCTCCTGGTGGGCCCCCGCCACGGTATCAGTCATGTCATTGACCTGAAGACCAACCTCACCACGGTGTTGTCAGAGTTCAGCAAGGTCAGCAAGATCCAGCTGTTCAGGGAAAACCAGGGTGTGGCACGAGTGGAAACCAGCATCCTGGATGCCAAGGTAGGCACAAGTTCCTCCCAGGGCAGGTGCAGAAGGAGTCATGGTCTTCAGCTGGGAGAAGGGCTAGCAGGGAGGTTCACACGAGATGGCTCAGAGGCTGTGGGTCAGAGCTCCTCTGAGGACTTGTCTTCAGATGGCATTTAGGGCATGAGTGCAGATGTGTTGGTTGGTCTCATCATTAATGTCTCCTGGACACTTGTCCATTGGAGAAGTGGGGTGGTCAAGTAGAGAGTGCACTGGACTGGGAGTCAGGAGACCTGGGTTCTAGTCCTAGCTCTGCTGCTGGCCTGCTGCGTGACCTTGGGCCAGTCACTTCCCCTCTGTTTCCCCTGCGTCTGTCTTGTCCACTTAGAGTGTAAGCTGCCTTGGGTAGGGCCTGGCTCACTATGCGTTTGTAAAGCGTCTGGAGCTCTGGTCTTGGTCGGGGTTCCTATGTGATACTGTGTGCTTTGACCAGATGCGGGGTTGCAGGTTGGGACTGAGATGACTTTAGTGAGCTGGGTGGAGATTCAGGACATGAGTAGCAGGGAATTCTGTCCTGCCACCAGATCAGGGACAGACAGTGATGACAAATGGACACGTCCTGGGTGGGTCATACCCCTCTGGCAGGTACCCGAGGGGTGTGTCTCTTTCTTACACATCAGCAACACTGGAATAGCTTGGCATGCCAATGAAGTCTCATCGAATTGAACTGAAAAAGTGTTAGTCAGGACTAGGGAGCATTGACAATGCTGTTTGAGGGCCCAGTGGGAACAGCAGGGGTGCTGCAATCGAGACTGAGGCGCACTGGCAGGAGCTGGCACTGCTTTAGCCCTCACTGAACCCCTGCAGTCAGCCCCTCACCTCCGCAACCAGCCACACTCTCTGAGAAAGGCTGTAGGAAGGAACCGTTTTGAGAACATCACCTTGCAGGTCTACCGGCCTCTGTTGGCTTTGCCAGCTTCTCCAGCTGTGCCTGGCAACCGCAAACATAGGTGATCTCCACAGAATCCTAGGGGCTGGATGCAGAAGAGACCCATCTCTCTGCCAGTCCATGATGACTGTTTCCATTTACTAGGCGGGTGTCCCATCATGGTTGCAGAGTCACAAGCGCTGGGATTTTCATCGTCCCCTGGGAGATGCTTCCCCAGGAACTCACTGTCAGGAAGTGTTCTTGATACTCAGCCTAAAGGTTCCCTTTCTTAATATCAGCCTATGCCTGAGTCTCTCCTCCCTCCCCCCATGTACTGTTCAAAGCAGATGGTCTGTCTCCTTGGTGTGAACATCCTGCTGAGATCTTTGGACTGTTAGCATGTCATCCCTCTTCAGTTGCCACTTAGCCAGGCTTTAGTACCTTTAATCTCTCCCCATCAGTCTCTGCCACTGGCCCCTGATTATTCCTCTAGCAGCCCTCTTATCTGCCTCTAAATTGTCACAATCCTTCTGGTAACAGGGCACCCAGAACTGAAGCAATATTCCAGGCACAGAGCCATAGAGAGTAGGATTGTTACCTCCCTGCTGTGGGATGAGAGACCTCTGTATATGCAGCCCGAATTTGCATTGGCATTGCTTGCTGCGAAATTACATTGCAAGTTTAGGTCTAACTTGCTGTCCACACACACCTCTAAATCCCTGCCAATACCTCCATGCACGGGCAGAAATTGTGGAAAAGCAGCATCACTTGCCCCATAACCTCAGCCGTGCAGAACACAACGCCATCCACAGCCTCAGGAACAACTCTGACATCATAATCAAAAAGGCTGACAAAGGAAGTGCGGTCGTCATCATGAATAGGTCGGAATATGAACGAGAGGCTGTTAGGCAGCACTCTAACACCACATTCTACAGGCCATTACCCTCTGATCCCACTGAGGGTTACCAAAAGAAACTACACCATTTGCTCAAGAAACTCCCTGGAAAAGCACAGGAACAAATCTGCACAGACATACCCCTAGAGCCCAGACCAGGGGTATTCTATCTGCTACCCAAGATCCATAAACCTGGAAATCCTGGACGCCCCATCATTTCAGGCATTGGCACCCTGACAGCAGGATTGTCTGGCTATGTAGACTCTCTCCTCAGGCCATACACTACCAGCACTCCTAGCTATCTTTGAGACACCTCTGACTTCCTGAGGAAACTACAATCCATTGGTGATCTTCCAGAAAACACCATCCTGGCCACTGTGGATGTAGAAGCCCTCTACATCAACATCCCACACAAAGATGGACTATAAGCCGTCAGGAACAGTATCCCCGATAATGTCACGGCAAACCTGGTGGCTGAACTTTGTGACTTTGTCCTCACCCACAACTATTTCACATATAGAACGAAACCTACTGACCGCTATACTTACCTACATGCCTCCAGCTTTCATCCAGACCACATCACACAATTCATTGTCTACAGCCAAGCTGTAAGATACAACTGCATTTGCTCCAATTCCTCAGAGACAAACACCTACAAGATCTCTATCAAGAACTCTTAAAACTACAATACCCACCTGCTGAAGTGAAGAAACAGATTGACAGAGCCAGAAGAATACCCAGAAGTCACCTACTCCAGGATGGGCCCCACAAAGAAAGTAACAGAACGCCACTAGCCATCAACTTCAGCCCCCAACTAAAACCTCTCCAGCGCATCATCAAGGATCTACAACCTATCCTGAATGACGATCCCTCACTCTCACAGATCTTGGGAGACAGGCCAGTTCTCGCTTTACAGACAGCCCCCCAACCTGAAGCAAATAGTCACAAGCAACCACACACCACACAATATCACTAACCCAGGAACCTATCCCTGCAACAAAGCCTGTTGCCAACTCTGTCCACATATCTATTCAAGGGACACCATCATAGGACCTAATCACATCAGCCACACCATCAGAGGCTTGTTCACGTGCACATCTACCAATGTGATATAAGCCATCATGTGCCAGCAATGCCCCTCTGCCATGTACATTGGCCAAACCGGACAGTCTCTACGCAAAAGAATAAATGGACACAAATCAGACATCAAGAATTATAACATTAAAAACCAGTCGGAGAACACTTCAACCTCCTTGGTCACTCAATTACAGACCCAAAAGTTGCAATTCTTCAACAAAAAAACCTTCGAAAACCAACTCCAGCAAGAAACTGCAGAACTGGAATTAATTTGCAAACTGAACACCATTAAATTAGGCTTGAATAAAGACTAGGAGTGGATGGGTCATTACACACAGTAAAATGTGTATTTTTCCCATACTAATTTTCCCCTATTACTCACACCTTCTTGTCAACTGTTTGAAATGGGCCATCCTGATTATCACTACAAACGTTTTTTTTCTCCTACTGATAATAGCCCACCTTAATTGATTAGTCTCATTAGAGTTGGTACGGCAACACCCATTTTTTCATGTTCTCTCTGTGTATATATATCTTCCTACTGTATTTTCCACTGCATGCCTCCGATTAAGTGGGTTTTAGCCCACGAAAGCTTATGCCCAAATAAATTTGTTAGTCTCTAAGGTGCCACAAGTACTCCTCGTTCTTTTTGCTGATACAGACTAATATGGCTACCACTCTGAAAGGAGTATCTCTGGTTCACATCATTCCATCCCCACTAGATGCATTAGCTTGAGGTTTTTCAAACTGAATCTCATGCTGTTATTTTTTTTCCTTGTTTCTAAACCCCCAGGTGTCTTTGTATGAATGGTCTCTCAACAGAGGTATTCACAAATAAATAAATAAATAAATTAATGGAGATATCCTATCTCCTAGAACTGGAAGGGACCTTGAAAGGTCATCGAGTCCAGCCCCCTGCCTTCACTAGCAGGACCAAGTACTGATTTTGCCCCAGATCCCTAAGTGGCCCCCTCAAGGATTGAACTCACAACCCTGGGTTTAGCAGGCCAATGCTCAAACCACTGAGCTATCCCTCCCCCCACTTGGGATTCCAAATGCACCATTTGGAATCATCTCCCGAATCCATCCATGTGCTGTTTATTCCCTCTTCTAGATCATTAATGAACATATTAAATATAGACCAAACCTATCACCAATCCCTGGGTCACCCAGCTCGAAACTTCCCCCCTGG
The DNA here is from genome assembly GCF_027887155.1 of Malaclemys terrapin pileata. NCBI lineage: Eukaryota > Metazoa > Chordata > Testudines > Emydidae > Malaclemys > Malaclemys terrapin. The sequence goes on along the minus strand of NC_071513.1, from coordinate 39,239,731 downwards.
ATACTCAATGCTTTGCTGTTTACCATAAACTTGTCTTTCTGGTCCTCCAGGCAGTTTGCAGCCCACATGCCAGTGTCCATAATCCAAACAGTCTGAATTAACTGGGGAGTGAGATTTTATAGGACACTGTATCAAATGTTTGCCTAAACTACAAGTGGTTCCCATCCTCTGCTTTCCCATCCTCCACGAATTCTGTAACTGTATCACAAAAGCAATCAAGTGTATCTGGCTCAATGTGCTCTTGTTCTTTACAGACCAGTGCAGTTTATTGCCCGTGGTTCCACTGTAGTACCAGGTTGCTTATTTTTCCGTCTATTTGTTCTATTCATTTACATATGAATAGCTTTATGGGCTCGTAATCTCTTGGATCGCTCTCTTTTCCTTTGCGGAAATCCAATATTAGGTTTGCTTTTTGCCAGTCTTCTGATACTTCCTAGGTTTTCCCACAACTTTTCAAAATTCATTGTCGGTGAGATGGTTTGTGTCCTGATTCCTTTAAGGCCTGATTGAGAACTCATTTACCTCTGTGAAGATGCTCCCATTGACTTCCCTGGACAGTGGATACCCTAGCATTCATGTCATCCAGATTAGCTGATTGATATCAGTACAGATTTTCCAAATGTTCCCTCATCTGATCTTTATCGGTAATTGTTGTTTTAACAAGGACTCCTGGTTTCCATGTTTTTCCAACTTCTTTTCTTTATTTTTCTGGAAACATCCAAGCAAAGCAGTTCAAGTTCTCAGCTATTTTTGAGCCTTGGTTAATTTAATTCCCCCCTCTCAGTTATAAATGGGTCTGTTTGAGAGGCAGTGATCCAACGAATATCCCAAGCTACTTCATTTATCTGTGTCTCTGTTCCCATTCCCACCCTTTCTCTGCCTTGTCTAGCTAGCCTCTAAGCTCTTTGAGCCGGGACTGTCTCTTAAAATGCCTCTGAACACCACCTAGCACCCTGGAGCTCTAATCTCAGCTCGGGAGGCTGGGCATTACAGTAATGCAAATAATAACAGAGTTTATTTTCCCCTTGATATTTATAAAAGCCCTTCTGAGCCCTTTGCCCCTTTAGCACTGAGTCACCAGCTTTATTGATGAATGTTGATCCTTCCTCTGTGAACAGTAACTGAACTCTGTGCGTCTTTCCGTGGTTTCCTCCCCATCTCTGGGGCAGGTTCTTCTAACCAGATCTCCCAGCAGCCCTTTCCTTGCATCCTGTATTTGTAGAGCCAGTCTAGTCTGTGGAACTGGAATTATGATGGGTTTGTTTGGGATTCCCCAACTGTCTTCTCTGCTGGTGGATTTTAATATCTCCTCCCATAGCCTTGGTAATTCCTGACAATCTGCCCTCCTGAAGTTAGACACCCTTCTGCTGCTGCCCTGAGTGATCCCATTGCTTACTCTGCTGAATTCAAGTAGCACATGGTGATTGGTTCCAAGCTTCCTTTTGATTCTCTCTGCTCCTGTCTCTTGGGAAGTAGCTGATCCATGATGACTTCCCCTTTGCTTGGAGTTTCTACTTTAGCATCCACCTATATAACTCAGGAGCCTCTTTGATGAAGCCTGTTTGGCTGTATTTGTTGTTCAGCAGGTATCTGAGCAGTTAAAATCCCTGGAGAGTACAGCATCCTGTGGTTCGGAGTCCCCCACAGGTTGGTTCTTGCTTTGGTCCAGTCCTGGTAGTCTGTAGCAGATGCCACCTGTCATTCCTCCTTGATCTTCCATCCTCTGCATTCTTACCAAAATAATTCCATCACCACACTCTCCATTGTCTAGTTATGTCTTGCCAAGGCTGCAAATACTTGTGAAGAGATAGTGGTATATTCATATCTTCCTACTTCGTCTATGTGGATTGCACCCCAGGCCATTCTACTTATGAGCATCATCCCACTAGGTTTCTCTTATGCCTGCTATGTAAAAAAATACCTAATCTCCATCATGAATAACCCTTCTGGTTCTTCCTTGCATCCATGCCCCTTTCGTTTGTGGGCAGATTATGGCATTAATACATCAATAATAAAATGATAAATATCCTTTGATTGACCTTTTGTCTTTGACTAGCTATTAATGTTTGAAAGACAGTAATAAAAAAAAAAGTGTTCCCAACTGCCAGATGAATTCAAGGCAGCCTCATTTCGTGTGTGTGCATTCAGTGCTCCTTAAAGATGCCAGATTAACAGCCCTGAAAACCGAAGCCCTCTGTCTCTCCACAAACATTGAACATTCAGCAATAGAGCACGCAGTTCGCCGCTGACAATGTGCTCCAACCCAGGGAGGGAACGGCTACTGTTGGGGTGAGAGAGTAGTTCTTTGCCTATGGCGCTTTCAGTCCTCGACCACTCATCTGAGACTGGCCACAAGAATGACAAATACGATGGCAGTTTGTGATGTTGATACCCATCTGCTATGAACCAGAATGAGACTCCCCCAGATAGCTCTCCCCTGGAACCTCGCTGACCCCCCAAATTTGAACTGGAGACTTGGACAGGAAATGCTCTGTATGGCATTACCAGTCCCCTGAGCCAGACAGTCTCCTCAGCTTTAAATAACTTTATGAATAAGGTCCCAAGTTCTTCTCCACTGTAAAAGCAGACCCACTCCTGGTTCCTGCCATGTAGCGCAAACATCTGCTGTGAAAACAGTTCTCTTGTAGAACTTCCACCCACCCAGTGAATTCATCCACAAATTGTGACTTCTTGTGAAATTCAAGATGGCTGCCCAAAGTCACCGAAAATGCCCCCATCCCTTCCCACTGGTACAGACAAGCAGGGTCCATCTGTATCTTAAGGCTGGAATGTGCTAGGAGAGGCTGTTAGAACCTATCTTAATTATATCCACATGCAGAGACAGGGATTCAAAGCCAGAGTGTCTGGCCCAGAATGAGGCATATGCTAATCTTAGACAGAACTGCAATGGCTGAGACAGGCTAAAAGGAGAGGGAGGAAGATCATTACCTGGCAGTGCTAATCTGCTTTCTGTAATTATTCTATTGTACTGTAGCTCCCCCTGCTCTGACTAAATAGTGAGATGCAAATAAATCCATTTTCTCTGTGATTTTAAACCATTAGAGGGCTGTGTTCTGAGAATGCCCTTTCCCCTCTAGAGACCTGGAGTCGAATCCACATCACACTTCTAAACCTGCAGGCGCTTTGCAGAATAACAACAGCAGGGAGGGCATAGGGTGACCAGATGTCCCGATTTTATAGGGACAGTCCCGATTTTTGGGTCTTTTTCTTATATAGGCTCCTATTACCCCTCACCCTCTGTCCCAATTTTTCACATTTGCTGTCTTGTAACCCTAGGAGGGCATGTGAAAGATATTCATTTTAGGCATAGGCGGGTTGTGATGCTCTCTCCTCTAGGAATTCCCCTAATTAGCTACAGGCATCTACTAGCACTGGGTGAATACGTTAAAAAATCTTCTCAGGACAGTCACTTGAATAAACAACTGAATCTACTTTGCTTATGTCCATGACCCTTTTGCAATTACTTTCTGCAGATATTTGAGCATCTGAGGTTACTGTGGAAACAGCAAATTTTAAAGTGACTGTTAAAGGATCTGTGTAGAAAGGCCATGTTGAATTCTGAAACATCAATGTCAGGTGCCCTACAAACCCAATCCTAAGGGTTAAAGTTCATCCAATCAGGAAACAGGCACCTACCATGCGATTTATGTGTCCAAGCAAAACTACCCAATGCTTCTTAGACTTCTAATAACTGCTCATGCACAACTACAAACCAAGGATTATTTGCAGAAATGAGTCAGTGAATAATTTCAGATTACAGTTACACTTGAGAATATCATAAATCACTCACGGATAGTTCATGAGCAGAAGTTGCAGCTATGTTGTCTAATGAATTATTCACTATGAAATAATTGCTTTGCTCTCAAGCTTCTCTGATATCCCAGGCTCTCTTTCCGAGTTAAAGACAGCACAGACTAGTTAGATCTGTAAGGTTTTACAAATCAAGATGTGTCCGTGGTTTATTTTTGTAAATGTTAGTGAAAGCTGGGAATGGGGGGCGGGGCATGGTTGGCTTAGATGTCAAACTTCACATGAAGGTTCTGCAATCCACACATTGCAGCATTGTGGCCTCACGGGAACCTGAAATTCAAACCGACTAGTGGAGAGAAATGTAAAAAGTAAACCAACGTGAGGCAGCAGGCACCATTGTAGTCATGCCTGTTACTGTAGGTGGTTGCTGATGTTCTGGCAGTGTTGGTGATGTTTCCCCGTTGCAAGTATAGTACTGCAAACACCACAGAGCAAAGTAAATAGCATGGTGGTGTGATAAAGGTCAGGATTTTGCAGGTGCCCAAGCAAATAAGGGGCCAGATTCTCAAGTGTACACAGTGCCTAAGCCAGTGCCCGTTGAGGTCAACAGAGGTGACATCCTGGCCCCACTGTAGTCAGTGGCAAAACTTGTACTGACTTCAGAGGGGCCAGGGTTTCCCCTACAAGTCTATCCATTGACTTCAGTGAGCATTGGATCAGACCCTAAGGATGCAACACACAATTTGCATGGCCACTGGTGAATGACACCTGCACTGCACCATGCTCAGCTGGCGAGGTACTGCCATAGTGGCTCCCAAACAACCTCACCGGCCAGCCAACAGCACAGGGCGCATGGCTGTGGAAAAGGGGGGTGACTGGAGCATTCCTGGGTCCCAGCATTCCCCAGATGCCAGAATGGCCTGTTGGAGTCCTGGGCATACTAGTGCGCAGGTGGCCCCAGATCAGTGGAATAAAGAAGTGGCCTAAATCCACTTTCATACGCCACCTTTCTCAGCAGCATTGAGTGCTGCTTCCCCATCCGCCACTCCAGGGCTGGGCCATGATTTTTAAAGTGACAGTGTCCCGTTAAAGGCAGCCCAGAGACTGTTTAGCACTGTTCCCTGGTGTATTCCTCAGCAAAAATAAAGAAAAAAACAAACAAGATCTCTTCTACATACACGTGTCGTGAGGGGGACGCTGGCATCAAGGTCCAGACAGAGATGAGACTATCACCGTCTTGTTGCACCATTTAAAAATCCATATGACAATCCCAGCAGGATTTATTCCAGGCCCAATTTCCAGTGCAAAGGCGATAGAGAGGCTGGTTAGTTTAATCCCAAGGAACTCAAGCCTAGGTTTTCCATAGAAGGGTAGTAGTTGCCCTATAAATAAGAGCATCAATCAGACAGACAGCTGATTAGATCCAAGGCTTGTTCTTTGAGTTCAGATCTGACATTCCTTTCCTTTCTCACTGCACTCATGATTTGATTAATCCATCCCTTTCTCCTGAAGCAATCATTACATTGGGTTTTGACTCATTACAGCTGTGTTTACAATAAACTTTTATTTTTATGACACAGCCACTTTGTAGTTGGTTGCTTTTTATTATTATTATTGATATTAGCGGAGACACCCTGCTGTGCCCCTCTAAAAAATACATTGGTGCGGGAACTAGGGGAGTTGGAGGTGCGGTAGCTTGAAGCAGTAATAAACCCAAATACATGGTTTCTGCCTTCAGCACCCCCACTATGAAAATTGTTCCAGCACCACTGGTGTCAGATTTGTGCACCCAGCCAGGATGCCACCTGGGAACTGGCTAACTTCACAATGGCATCTGTGGGTTCAAAGGGTCCATCTTTTCCCAGTGGAAATTCCCACCTGGGCTGCATGTCGTACCCAGCTTAGTTGCAAATGTGAGCGAGGAGCTAAGATGAGGTGCAGAAGCGGCATGGGGGCTGGTGACTAGCCAAGCACAGTTCAATCAAAAGCATCAGGGTAATTGATTTCATGTCTCCCAGCAGGGCCTGCAGCCAGCCAGCACTTAGCAGAGATCAAGACTTTACAAAGGAAAACAACGAAAAAATTAATTCAGAAAGATCCCTGGCTGCTACTGTGCCTAGAATCTGGCTATTGATTTCAGTGTCTTGCAGGGGCCTTGGGGCTGCTTCCAGTGTGTAATGGAAATAAAAGGCCTTTCTACAAGTACATTCTGTAGCTTTCTAATTTTTGCATTGACTGGGCTAACACATCCCCTCCTGCTTCCCCAGGGCCCCCTCCCTGATGTAAGCAACAAAGCAGGTGAACAACTGCAGTGCACATTGAGGAACCTTCCCCGGTGGGTAGAATAATGCTCGGCCAGATCCTGGAGAAAAATCAATAGAACGATGCTGGTTGGCACCAGCTGAAGATTGGCCCATCCTCATTGCTACATGGAGGAGCCAGGATTTCCTGCAGTGTAGCGTAAGATCTAGGCCTTCCCAGTTGTCATGATGCTGCTTACCATGGTCACTCAGAGCTTCATGGTGGCAGCAGGGACAGAAATAAGACCCTGCTTCTCCCAAAGCACAGGTTCAAAACAGCTGACCTAAAAGACACTCTCCACTAGCAGTATCGCACCTATGACACACAGTGAAGCAGTTCTGATTCTAGCCAGTAGTTGGCATTGGTGCACATACACCCATGCCCATGCATGACAGTACTATAATGACTTAATAGATCTTAAAAACATTCTGGGGCAGAGATGGACTGAGTTTATTTACAAACATTGCTACCAACATCTGTTTTATAGGAGCTACTGGTACAATTATAAAGACGGGGAAGGAGGCAATTAGATATCAAGCAGGCCTTCCTGTTATGCAATGCACAGCCTTTCTAGAGGTGATGGGCGGGGGAGGGTACATGTGTATAAGTAACAGGATCTACTACTCTAAACTGCATGAATCCCATTCGTTTTATTTGCACTGAACCATGCTGAAACCCTTCCTTCTGGAGAGAGTGAGAGGAAGATTGAGACTTTTTTTATCTAAGGCTTCTAGTGTGGAGGAGCAGTTGGAAATGCTGCTAACCAGAGTCTTGCTAGTTTAATTAAAACAAGGCACCCAACAATATGTGGTGTCAGAAGTAGACACATTCCCCTGCCATCTAGAACACCGTGGATATTGCTGGCTTCCCTGCATTCAAAATGGACTAGGAATCGGGCAGCCATTCAGAAACACGACAGAGATTCAAACAGCTTGTGGAACTGACATTTTCTGGACCATACAAAGCCAAATCTGAATAAGAAACAAACGCAGCTATCCAAGACTGTGGACAGGGGCAAAAGCGGAGGCACTTTCAGCATGCGGTCCATTGGTGCAGAAGATTGGAAAGCACTAAGAACTTGCTTTGATAAATATAAAGCATGTGCTATGCCAAAAACAAATCCAGTTTTTGATAGTTCAAAACTCCACAGCAACGCGCAAGGAGTCAGAGAGACATTTGATTAGTCTGTAAGAGAATGTAAGATTACCGTGATATCATATAGATGTTGATGGGACAGTGAGAGACTGTGTAGTTGTTGGTGTAGAGAGAAACTTCCCTGTGTAGGAGCCGTGCTTTCCCTAGAAAAAGCTATGGAGATAGCTAGAGCTAATGAGCTAACAGAAGCCCAGCTAAAAACAGCAGCCACTGGAATCAAGGTGGAGAACGATACTCAAAGTTATATACCCATGGGGGTACATACCCAAAGGCTCTGGAATTGGACAGAAGCTGTCAGAAATTAAGCTGATGACCAAATTTGCCCTGCAAAAGGTATTGCTGATCAAACTGGAATAAACAGAATGACTTTACAAAGGCCTGCAGATTGTATGCAAACAAAACTAGGAATTTTATTGATCAACAAATGACAGAGAAATAATGTTCCTTTTCACAATGAGCTTTGAATTGATGGAGTCAGAGCTAATAATGCTTAAGGGGAAAAAAGGTCAGGCACCAGTGAAGAACTGACTGTCTTGTTAGGCCCAGATGGTCAGATTATTAGCTATAAACTTGACACTAGAAGTCAAGTAAACCAGAAAATGTAAATTATGACCTCAAGTTCTATTGCAGCACATGAATGTGCATCGCTCTGGCTATGGATGGACCGTGTAAAGTACACTGAAACAGATACAAAAATAACAATACTTAAGCTTGAAGTTCATATTGTGGTTATGCCTGTTCACAGATTCATGGATTTAAAGCCATAAGGGACCATCTTGATCATCTAAACCAGGGATCGGCAACTTTTGGTATGTGGCCCGTCAAGGAAATCTGCTGACAGGCCAGGCCGGTTTGTTTACCTGCAGCATCCGCAGGTTCGGCCGATCACAGCTCCCACTGGCTGCAATTTGCCGTTCCAGGCCAATGGGGTCTGCAGGAAGTGGCGTGGGCCGAGGGATGTGCTGGCCGCTGCTTCCTGCAGCCCCCATTGGCCTGGAACGGCAAACCGCGGCCAGTCAGAGCTGCGATCAGCCAAACCTGTGGACGCTGCAGGTAAAAAAACCAGCCCAGCCCGCCAGCGGATTTCCCTGACGGGCCGCATGCCAAAGGTTGTCGATCCCTGATCTAACTAGACCTCCTACATACATAAGGCAGGCAGAGAATTTCTCCCAGTGATTCCCCCATCAAGCCCTATCACTTCTGATTGAGCTACAGCATAACCTTTAGCAAGATATCCATTCTTGATTTAAAGACATGGAGTGATGAAGAATGCACCACATCCTTAGGGAAGCTGTTCCAAAAAGCTGCCCCATATTTCCCGGGTGAATTTGTCTAATATTAACATCCTGATGTAGCTGGTTGAAAAATAGGAAAATGTTAATGGACATTTTCTTCAAAAATTTCGTTCTCTCTTTTTTCATTAAAATTTGAAATTTTAACATAAAAAATAATTGAAAAATCAAAATGTGGAAAAGTTTTGCCAACTCTGTTTCCAGCCCCTCTGGATTTTATTGTGCTTTTATCTGTGAGTGTAAAGAGCTCTCAAGCATCAGACATCCTTGCCTCATGAATGTACTTGTAGTTTTGGGTCTGGATGGACGTTGAAATCTTGAATGGACTAAACTGGTGCAATGTGTAAATCCAGCTGAGACGATGAAGTTTGAAATTTTCAAAGGAATAGGATTGTCCGTTAAATGTGTTCTAGTTTCTCCTGAGCCAACATTCATCCTAAAGTTGCCACTGCACAGCAAAAACCAGAGAAATAATTCAGTAACAACATCCATAGAGAGAATCATCCAGGGAAGGGTAGGCCTGTTGGTGATATGTGGTCAAGAGACTCCAGCAGTGATACAGTAATGATCCCAGTGAAAGAATGGGCACCCAGAACATGCCAGTTAGTGATCAGAAGATGGCAGATATGAAACAAGCCACCATGAAAGATCAACACGTGAAATGTGAAAATTAAATGGTCAGGCATTAGAAGGAAATAGCCTCTCATTGGATCCAGGGAGATGAGCACTCAATCTTGCAGTAGTGTTTAACGGTGAGAAAAGATTTCATGTGCATGGAGACAAGATACACCAGTATGAAGACACATGGAGCATGTGCCATGGAGAACAGAAAATAAATGCCCTTGATATACTCCATCGACATGGTGCATATTAGAAACTCACCAACTTGTCTCAAGACATCCCGTATGCTCCAATTTAGCATCTAACCCTATTCAGCAAAGCACTTAAGCACGTACTTCCATTCCATTGACTTCAGTGGGATTTAAGCACATGCTTAAAGTTGAGCATGTACTTAAGTGTTTTGCTAATCGGGGAAAGATTTAAGCAAGTGCTTGAATGCTGTGCTGAACTGGGACCTAAAAGAGCATGCCTATATAAAAGGATCAGTAATACCACATGATCTGCCACGAGGACTACAGCAGACCACTGGCACTGATTTGTTTATGTGGAACAACACAGGCTGTATAAGTGTTGTTGATTATTACAGTAGTAGTTAGGATACCAGAATCCCCGCAATAATCCAGAGGAGTTGATTTTCCAGACATGGAATATCTCGGGGGAAATAACTATCTTCGACGGTAGTCCTCGCTGTTCCTTACAGGACTTTGCCAAACAGTGGGATTCTAAACCTATCGTGGTAAATCCATGTTATCCACAAAGAGAAAATAATCAAAGCCATAAAACACAGTTCAGTTCCTTTATTATTATTACTCAGCAGCTCAATTGAAAGCAGTTCAAAGCTAGTGCTGCGTAAATTCCCCAGCAACATTGATTGTAAATTGAACAACTGACTATTCCGAATGGAAATTTTTCCCATTTATTCCCAAGTCTGATTTAACAAAGTATCTTTTTAACAACCCATTTTCCTTGCATGCTTGGAATATATAATATAACCAAGTATCTTTTTAACAACTCATTCTCCTTGCATGCTTGGAACATATGGATCTAGATTAATAGGATTTTAAAGTATCTTGGTTTACCCTCTCCTTTGTCTCTCATTCATAATACCTTCTCTTTTCTTTTACCAGCCCGGTAAGGGGGTAAGCAACTGGATCAAGTGTGATGTTGTACAGCTAACAACGTCATTTAATTTGCAATAATAAAATCTTCACACTTGACCAATTGTATAACAAAACTAGCACCCATCATTTGCCTAAATGTCATTATCGTTTAATCAAGCAATGTGTTCTGCCGAATAACAAAGCAGTAATGCTAAGCTAGTAATGCTAATTGGTATTAAGACTTCTTGCTTGTAGAATAGTAATGTTATAGTCAGCTAGGATGTGCATCTTACTAATTACCAAACAAAAACTGAGTAGCTGTGCTCACGTGGAGACATGGCAAGGGTCATTCAGCATTAGTAATCCTCATGCGTTCTGCCCTTTGGCTTTCAGTTATCTGCAGAAAGTGCCAAGTTGCGTTGATCGCAGAGTCACTCAGAACCCAATCCTGTTTCGCTCCTGATAGAATATACAGATTGGGCTTCTCTGACAATGATTCACGTTGGAGAGATTGTGGACAATCTGGCTCTCTGATTCATATGGTGGAATTGTCCAAAAATCAAAATATTCTGGTTTTAGTAGAAAACCCCCTTGAGGCTAGGTTCTCACTGCATCCGCTCCACTTGCTGCAAAGGAGTGAGGAGGCATCAGGGAGCTGGGGTTACCCAGCTCTGGCATCTCTTAGAGCTCTGCCACTCCTGCTGTGCAAGGGTGGGCAGGCAGCTGGTGCAGAAGCCGGCTCCATCAGATTTGTGTCAGTAGGGAGTTCCCTTCCACAAGGGGACTACTCCAGTGGCCATTTATGACCATTGCGTGGCTGGCTGGTTCTTGCTCACATGGTCAGCGTCTAACTGATCGCCATATGTGGGGGTCAGGAAGGAATTTCGCCCCAGGTCAGATTGGCAGTGCCCTTGGGGGTTTGTCACCTTCCTCTGCAGTGTGTGGGGTGCCAGTCACATGCCAGGATTATCTAGGTATATCTCACTTCATTGTTTCCCTGCCATTTCTTGGGCCTTGGGCACTGGTGTACCTTGGTCCTTCCAATTCTCTGCCTGTGGCACATAAAAGTTATGTCTCCTGCGGGCTGTAATACTTTGATCTAATTTCGGCTGTTGGGTTTAGTGTGCAGGTGTTGGGTGGTGGTGATGGCCTGAGAGATACAGGAGGTCAGACTCGATGATGTGGGGGTCCCTTCTGCCCTTAAACTCTGTGACATTCCGACCAGAAGCTGCCCTGTGCACCACCGGCGCACAACCCAGAATCTGGCCTTTGAGTTGAATTTTATCCCCTCCATTAGCACCATCAGGTGCTGACAGTTGCTTCTGCGGCCTCGGTCAGGTCTTACCACTTCATTTCTTCTTGTTAGCTCTCAGATTACTCTTGCTGCCGACTGGAAAAACCAGGGGCTCCCTCCTTCAACAGACAGCTTCAAACACCTGGGAAGTCTTCAGCATGGAGAAAAGGGACTAGCCTCAAGCAGAAATCTGAATATATGGGCTACCTTACCTCACTTCCGCTGAAGCTAGGAGCTGGGTTAAAAGGGGCAATGCTCCTCACAAGCGCATGAAGAGTCTAGATCCTGTGAGCTCTCCATTGTGTTGCAGATGCAGCCACTTCATTTTCTTGTCTCTTGTTACTCTCTTTGATTCCTGTAATCTTGATTTTAGTGTTTATTTGTGACCACAATAAAAATCCCTTTTAGAAGAAAAAACCCATAAACCGTGCTGGTGGCAAAGATTCCTGTTTGAGCGAATTTGCTTATTAGGCACATGCCTACTAGCAGCTGTAAATCAACTGCTCAGCTGCTGGTGAGCCAACTTCTTTACTTTCTTTGCCCTTTACACCTGAGTCAGTGAAACCCAGCCAGATGCAAGCATAGCTGAGAGGTAAACAGGAACATCTATTCTATCTGGAAGGGCTGATGGCTTCCTGCCCAGGAATACTGCATTGCTGAGGCCGGAAGGGAGGGGACCAAGGTGTGTATAACTGAGGCCAGGTCATCATCAGCCAGGAAGAGATGGAGGTCCATAGCCAATCCAAGATGTTAGAAAGTGAGCGTTGTTATGACAAATCTGGTAAAGCACGCTGAACACTAGTCTGAAACAAAACTGTGGGCATTGGAGCCCTTCTGTCATTATAACACAGGCAAATACACCTCCCACTGTCTGGACTTGATTATCTTCATAGTCATCATCTGCTTATTTTGGAGAATATTAGCCATTCGTTGAAGCTGTCTCTGCAGCTATCCCTACTCAGTTCCTTTATTATTATTACTCAGCCCTACCAGTATAGGCTCTGAGAAGATGATAAAGACATAACCATCAGACTGGTGCTTCCAAACCCTGCATCTCCTGTTACATTCACAGCTTGTGAACCAAAAGAGTAGCAAATACCAATCAACACTCCCTATATTTCCTCTGGGAGCTCCACGGACTGCTCTGCATATGAAGCCACATGCTTCCAAAAATGGCCAAGCCGTGCAACCTAGGACAGTTTTGGGTTTGTCTCTGAGAGGCAGCATGGTCCAGTGGATAGTGCACTGGACTGGGACCCAGGAGACCTTGGTTCTCAGCTCAGCTCAAGCACTCACCCTCTGTGTGACATTGGCAAATCACGTCTCTCCCCGCTCTTTGTCAGTCTTGTCTACTTAGATTGTAAACTCTTGGGGGAAGGGAATTTCTCTTACCTTTTGTGTAAATAGCACTTAGGACAACAGAGCCCCACAATTCAATTGGGCCCTATAGAGCCGCACTGTAATATGAATGTTAATCAGCTAGGTTCACAACTATCCCTGAAATACCAAGTCATCTCAGACATAAACTGTTTGTCTCATTGCGAATACCTGAGCCTGCTCTATGTTTACATGTTACATTTTTCCCAGTCAGTGGCCTCTTAGTACCGTTACTGATGAGGCGATAACAGAAGGCATTTCTTGTGTTGTGAAAGATAGTGATGTGTGGCTCTCATTTGCACTGGTCTCAGTTTGTTTACATTTAAATGCCTTGAACCACTCTATTCTAGAGAAGTTGACTTCTATGGACTGGCCAGTCATAGGCTTTGTCTGTACTGGGGGTCTGCCCTGAGTCCAGCCATCAAAGACCAGTCACACTGCAGCGGCACCTGTGCAAACCCCTAATATAGTGGTTTTCAAACTTTTTTTCTGGTGACCCAGTTGAAGAAAATTGTTGATGCCCGCAACCCAATAGAGCTGGGGATGAGGGGTTTGGGAGGGGGTTCAGGGCTGGGGATGGGAATGAGGGGGTTGGGGTGCAGGAAGGGGATCTGGGTTTGGGGGGGGCTCAGGGCTGGTACAGGGGATTGGGGCACGGGGTTGGGGTGCAGGCTTACCTCTAGCGGCTCTTGGTCAGCAGTGCAGCCAGGGTGCAGAGGCAGGCTTCCTGCCTGTCCTGGCACTGCGGACCGCGCTACACCCCAAAAGTGGCCAGCGGCAGGTCTGGGTCCTAGGCGGAGGCGCACAAGCAGCTCCATGCAGCTCTCGCCTGCAGGCACTGCCCCCTCCAGCAGAGCTGGTGCTTGGGGTGGGGGCAGTGTGTGGAGCCCCGTGGCCCCCCTGCCTATGAGCCGGACCTGCTGCTGACTGCTTCCAGGGTGCAGCGCAGTGTCAGAACAGGTAGGGACTGCTAGTTTTTACTGGCTAGCCGCCAGGGTCCCTGGGTGCTGAACAAGGCGACCCAGTGCTTTGCATTCCACGACCCACTACTGGGTCGCAACCCGAACTTTGAAAACCACTGCCCTAATACATACAGGCAGATGCTATTGTATCAGCAGAGCTGCTTGAAACCGAGGTTAACTGCGTCAGTGCAAATAGCCATTCTGCCTGTCTACCCAAAGGGTTTACACTGGTTCAGCTTTGCCGTGACTGGCCACTGATGGCAGGAACTGGGGCAAATTCCCAGTGTATCCAAAGCCTTATCTTTGCAGGTGGAAATAGTCTATTCCTAACAACAGCCTCTTCCTAGCATGGCTAAAACAGGATGATGTGGGGGGCTTGTGGGGGGGGATGGTGATCGTGACAATTTTACAATAGCAGGGGTGCAGGAGCAATATTCTATACATAAAATAGCTGAGATTATGTCTGAGTTTTCCCTTAAAGCAGGGATTAAAATCCTTTCATAGCATGAGAATAAATGTTTCTCCTAAACAAAATGACACCGCTTGCTCCTAAGGCACAGATTGAACTTTCCAGATGGCTAGCAGTAAATCTTTGCCATAGATTAGGAGTTGGGAGAAGTTAATAATTCACCCTTCCTGAAGTTTCATTGCTGGGAGCTCACATTTCTTCAGACCTCTCTAGGTCCTGGTGGCTTCGTTTTAACACCGGGTGGCGTAGGTAGAGTTAGAGCTATGTGAAATCTCGTACCTTGTTTTTCTGTTTGGGGCTAAGGAAGAGGAAGTGGTGGTCGTTCATCCCATTATATAGCCGAGTTGTGTTTCTTGGGTCACTGGTTTCTTCTCTGTGGATCTGGTTGTGTGGCAGAGCCATGGCTGAGGTGGGAAGTGGGGAGCATTCCCCTCCCACCTAGAAAGAACACAATCCTGTGCAGGATCCACATACACAGTCCCCTTTGGCGCGCTTGGCTTAATTTGTGTATCAGCTGAAACCCATTGCCTTTATTTGCTTTTCCTTTTTTCCTTTCCAGCCGCTGGTGCTGCTGATGGAATGGCCCGAAGCCACCAATTTTGCCTGCCTGCTAGCAGGCTATTGCCGCCTCCTGGTGGACACCAAGAAGATGATCTTTTCTAGGCCGTCCAGCCAGCCACCACCTCCTCAGATTTCCAAGGCAGGTACGTTTCAGCCTCTGTTTTTTGTGCCCCCTCCCCTGCTGTTTAGCACAGTTAGGAAAGGAGATTAATTCCTTCTGAAATCTCCTCTGCATTGGGATGGAACCAAACCAACAGTGGCCCTTTCGACACAGCAGGCAGCATTGGCTAGCAGGAAAAAGCCGGGTTTCAGAAGACAGAGGTTCTAGCTCTGGGTATACCACTGACTCACTGAGTGCCCTTGGCAAATCACTTACGCTCTTGGGTCCTCTGTCTGTGAAAGGGTATCAGTAATTATACCCCTCTTGTCACATACAAAGCAACATTTAGTATCATAATGTCCAATCCACATGGAAGATCTAAGCTGGCTCAGCACATTCCTGTCATTTAGAAAGACTTAGTGCCACCAGCAAAAATCAGCACTGGATGCCCACAGGCCAGCTTGCAATGTTCCTGCAGAGATCATGTGCAGACACTGTGATTCACGATCCTGCAGTTGGCATGAGTTTGCAGGGTTCTTCGCTGAGGAGACTGTCCTGAGCATCTGTGCAGAACAAAGAGACTGTACTTGGGACTGTTTTTCTGCTATCTTTACTGATCTGCAGAGATGTAGATTCAGACACACTGACATCCTCCAGTGGGTGTTGGAGGAACTACGCTGGGGGCTTCTGGCACTGCCGCTGTTGTGCGTTAGAACCAAAGGTGTATGGCCCAGATTCCCAAAAGTGACTCATGATTTTGGGTGCCTTAATTTTGAGGTGTCCAATCTGAGAAACTTAGAGGGGCCTGGATTTCAGGGGTGTGTGCTTAGAACATCCGGGAATCATGCCACCTTTAAAGGGGACTCGTATTGGGCACCCAAAATTACCAGTCACTTTTGGAAATCTTGGCCTGTGCAGGGGGCAATATAGAGTGTAGAAGCAGAAGCATTAGCCAGGCAAGGAGATTCTTCCTAACTAGGATGCACATGGGGTTTCACGTCTCCATTTGAGATGGGGCCAGTTGACACTACCTTAAAGGACCAGTACCCATCAGAGTCCCATTCTATAACTGAAACGAATATGTCAGGGTAGATCCGGCCTCTTCCTCTGCAGCCACAAAGGACCCAGTGCCACACTGCTTGGGGGTGGGACTGGGGAGCTCTCTCTGTGTCCTCATGCAGCTGGATTTGTGGGGTAGGACAGGAAAAGAAGTGGAGGGAGGCAACACATTGGTGGCTATTTGGATCCAACAGCCAATTTATCCCTGTAGCATGGTGACACAGGAGCCCCTGTGGCCTGCAGGGTGAAATTCTTTCCCCCTTCAGCCCCACTGGAACCCGATGCACCAGCCCAGATGCCCAGGTTTGGTTCAGAAAGGTTGGATTTAGCCTTCAAAGCCAGGTGAGATTCCCTCAGGGGAACGTGTTTCTACAGGAGGGGTCAGATAGCCCCAACAGAGTGAGTCATATTACCTGGGCTCTGAATTTCCAGGCTGCAGTCAGCCTGTGCCAAAATCTTAACTGTAAAATCAAGCCCTGGTTCCCACGCTTTGCCTGGGAGAGGAGCACATCTGTCTTCCCTGGGGCCCACTGAAGTCTCCTGTGGAACGGTAGCTGTTTTAAGGGTGAGTATTGTGCTGGTATTATCAGTTAAATCCATCTCGCTTTGATGAGGTCCAGCAGATCAGCTGCCCTTAACAGGAGCCAGTACACTTTGCTGCAGAATTGTGTCATGTGCTTCCCCCATGAAAATCCTCTCAAAGCTGGTGTTAACACTAGTGGTGACAGCTGATAGCTCAGCTGTTTGCCAGCTCCTCCTTACCCCACAGCCCAGAAACTTACACAGCTAGCCCACAGAAGGAATTCAAATATGCAGCAAAGGTCCCCTCCTTGCCCCCAGCTTTCCCTTGAAGCAAATGGGCTCTGGTTCTGTGCCATGGGCAAGTGGCTAGTGCCCTGTAGTACCAGGCAAGCACCCTGAGCTCAGTTTCCTGAAGCCAGCCTCCTGCTTGTCCCTTGCTGAGGGCTCTGCAGGTGCAACAGTGTGCTCAGCCTGAGACTGGGAGATGGGCGAAGTGGGAGTGCCTTGCGCTACGCTGCAGTGTGGTCACTTCAGGAACGGTGACCATGTAGGCAGAAGTTAGGTGGCTGTGATGTAGGGATGTGTACAATGGATCCCACTCCCACACAGACAAGTTTGTCACTTCAGTGTTCACCCCATCTATTCACTTCAACCTAGATCTGGAGGTTGCCCGCTTCTAGAAGGGAGGGAATAGTTCAGTCTCCGCGTCCCGTTCGGTCCTCAGCCTCTCTCTTGAGCCTTCCAACGAGGGAGCTGGCTTTGAACTGGTGACCTGGAAGTGAAAGGTTCCATCGCCCATCCGAGTCCCCAGAGACATGCAGTTCCTAAGAGAAGAGGGGTTCATGATGGAGGAGTTGCTGTTTAGCTACACAAATTTAGCCCCTAGCCACTGATGTCTCCATTTAAAATATACATCTATTCTTGTTGGGGTTTTTATACTGCAGGTGATGAACAGTTTAATACAAATGTGCAGATTGGGAGACAAATTGCCCAAGTTGCTGAACTCATGAATTCAGTTCGAATTTATTTGATTTTGTTTAAACACCTCTACCTCGATATAACGCTGTCCTCGGGAGCCAAAAAAATCGTACTGCATTATAGGTGAAACTGCGTTCTATCGAACTTGCTTTGATCTGCTGGAGTGCGCAGCCCCCCGGAGCACTGTTTTACCACGTTATATCTGAATTCATGTTATATCGGGGTAGATGTGTATTTTGTAACAAGGAGCCTGTGTCCCCAGCACTAGTTCTTGGCAGAGCTGTGCAGGTCTTCTGGGATGCAGTCAGAAATCCCCCACGAGGCCTGGACTTTGTCTCACCTGCACAAAGAAATCTCCGGAGAGTGGAGGACACTCCATACATAATGTTTACTACTGATGCTAGAGGACTGTAGTTGGTTTAGATGGTCTTGGTATACTTGGTCATGCTTTAGTGCAGGGGGCTGGATCAGATGGCCGATCAAGATCTTTCCAGCCCTACATTTCTGGGATCAGCAAGATCCAATGGCTGGAAGCCAGAGCTAGACAAATTCAAGGTGAACATAAGACACAAATCTTTAGCCATGAGGGTAATTAACCAATGGAGTAGAATCCCAAGTGGCAGATTCCCCATCACTTGGAGTCTTTACATTAAAAGTAGACGTCTTCCCAACAGATAACTAGTTCCACCACACACTGTTGGGCTGGATGCAGGAGCTGTTGGGTGGGGTTCTCTGGCCTGGACTAGATGATTACAATGGTCTTTTCTGGCCCTAAAACCTATGAACCATTAGAATGAAGCTGGCAATTCTAGCTGCTGCATCTAGGTGGGAAACTCCAGTTCTGCTGAATGTCCCAGCTGGTTCATTCACGTAGAAGACATCTGCCACTCTGCTTAATGCACCTGGTGTTCTGGCTGTGCCATTGCCTGAGGTGAGCCACAGAGCATATGAGCACGGCACACATCACTGTGCAGTTTGTCAAAGGGTTCTTTCTGCTGGGTCGCTGCCCACCTGTTTCTGTTGCTATTGCCCAGCACAGAAATGATAATTTTATGCATGTCCTGGACTTGTATATAAATTCTCTTACCCGACTGAATACTGGTGAATGTGCCACAGAGCTGGCAGGAGACTGCGGTAGCTGAGTTAGGGAATGCACCAGGTGCGTTGCTGGAGAGCATATCAGCCGAGCTGGTAAAAGCTCTTGGCATACTGCAAGGGAGGGCTAGGCTTGGCTTAGCTGGGCTGGGAAGTGGGTGTGTTGGCGGAGAACAAGTAGCTGTGTCCCCATAGATTGTGCCCTTTGTGCTGTTGCATGTTCATGCCAACTGTGATGTCCCAATGATTTTAATGCAATAGGAAGACTAGCAGGAGGCAGGTGAGTATTGGTGGCTCCCTACAGTGCAGGATAGATTGCCTGACTGTCCCTTCCTTCTCATGGGTGCTGCTCTAACATGATAATTGTTATTTTGGTTTAGATTACATCAACGCGCACAACATCCACCGGCCGGCTGCAGTGGGGCACTCGGGAAAGAAAGAGAGCGGGTTCTTGGGTGGCGCTGCCTCCAGCCCCAGGGAATCCAGCCCCCGAGTTCCCAAGGGGTCGGACTCGGAGCTCGTCAGCTTTTGTTACCTGCACATGCGGGAGCAGAGGAAGCAGCGAGAAAACAGGACAGACATCAATGAAAACCTGATCTTCTTTGAGGAAACCAGGCCCAGGACCAAATCCGACCCCACTTCCAAAAGCTCCGGCCAAGACTATGACGGTGTTGCCAATGAGTACAACCCGGATGGCCTTGACCGGGACCACCAGGCAAGTAGGGCAAGGGCCAACACCATGGACAACCACATGAGGAACGATGCCATGCACTTCTACTGTAACTCCTGCAAAGCCAAACTCAAGAGCCGGCTGGCCTCTCGAAAAGGTGGCAAGCCTGGCAGCTCCCATGACAACATAGTGGACTTGATGTCCCTCCCCCCTCCGGGGAGTGATGAGGAAGGGGACGAGACCACTGCCCTGCTCCCCGCTATCGCTGCCCCGCCTCCGGGTTTTCGAGATAATAGCTCTGATGAGGACGACCCCAAGCGCAGGGCTGCTGCGCAGAGCCAGGAGCAGGGCCGGCACCTCTGCGGCATCCTGTACGATGAGATCCCCGTGACGCTGATAGACAGCGTGCAAACGAGGACAGTCCGAGATCACGCCCAGGAGCTGGACGATGCCCTGGTGTCCACCCTGCAGGCTCTGGAAGCCCTGGCTGCTTCGGAGGATTGTCCGCACCCCCAGCCACAACAGACAGCAGGTAGTGGAGTAGGCAGAGCTTTTGTGCTTCCATGTACCATCTGGGGGTGAGTCTCCCCCTCCCTTTCTCTCTCCTCTCATCCTTGCCTCTCTCTCCTTCCTCTGTCTAAGCTTTGATTCGTATTTGGAGGGGATTCTGGAAGCACAGGCCTTAGCAAGAGCCCCATCCTGGAACTAGTGCAGAGGGGGAACAGACGGGCAGGTGCTGGAAAGCTTTTGGGGGGCTGGAGGATGGAATCCTCCTGTCTGAACTGGAGAGAAAGAGCAGTCCCCATGGCTGGCGTGCTTCCTCCCTGCAGCTGGGATCCACCCAGCTGCCTGCACCCCAAAAGCCATGCAGGCTGGGGCACAAGAAAGCCCTACAGAGCAGAGCTCCGACACGCAGGCTGTGCCCTGGGCTGTGAGGGGTCCCCCAATCCTGGCACCCCTCTCTCTCTGATGTACCCTCCTTGGTGCTGCTGACACAGCCATGGAGGAGGGGGAAGTGGGGTAAGAGCTGTAGGTTCTTCACGCTGCTGGAAAGATTACAAGCAAACTTGGGGAATTTTCTCCAGACAGTGCAGGGTTGGTGGTGGTCTCAGTGACTCTCTGATCTATGACCTCTGTCACCAACAACAGCACAGCCAGTGGATGGTGCCCAAATGGCCAATACTCCAACATGCATTGACAGCCCTTCAAAGAAACTCAGCATGATGTTCCACTGGAAGAAGCTGCTGGATCTGCTGCTGGCCGCACAGTTTGGCAGCTAACGCAGCACTGCTGCCCTCCCTTCCCCCAGGGAATTGAGAAAGGGGCTGGGTTGAGAGCTCTGCCTGTGCACAAAGCATGCCCAGCATGGGTCCAGAGCTCTCCTCCCCAGATGCACTCTCAGGCTGGAAGGAGAGTTCAGTCTTTGCAGCACATCTGCTCCCTTAGAGCAGCAATCAGTGTCAGTTGGGATGGGGACACCTGTCCACTGTGAAATGGACTGGGACCACATTGATTTCACACAAGCCAGCAAACAGTTGTCAGATGGTAATGACTTTCAGTCTCCAGTGAATTTGAACCAGCCACCTAGAAATTAAAGACTCCATAACCCCATATCAGTTCCCTGAGACGCCCTCACCCATTTCCCTCACACCCAAGGCTGATGTCAGAGATCACACCATCAGTCTCAGGTACACTGCAGCATCTTCACTGTTCATAATGAAGAAGGGAAGGAAATCCCAGCTGGCAGTATGCAGTAATATCCTGATTACCCTGCACCCATAGGCACTGACTCCGTGGGTGCTCCGGGGCTGGAGCACCCACAGAGAAAAATGGTGGATGCTCAGCAGCACCTGTCAGCTCCCCCCCCAATCCCCAGTGCCTCCCACCCGGCGGTGGGCCCCACGAATCAGTGCCTCCCCCTCCCAATCTCAAGCATACCACAAAACAGCTGATCGTGGCAGGCAGGAGCCTGGGAGGGAGGGAAGGGGGCAGAACTGGGTGGGAAGAGCCGGGGCGGGGCCTTGGGGGAGGGGTGGAGTGGGAGCAGGGCTTGGGACAGAGCCGGGGTCGAGCACCCCCCGGCACTTGGGAAAGTTGGCGCCTGTGCCTGCATCTGTTTCTGGGAAGCTTCCCCTCGTGCATGGGACGTGAGAGTGCAACTGCTTTGGAAATCAACGGCCCCCTCCTTTCCCAAGCACAAACCATTCAGTCAGCCTCTCCCGAGGCAGCTCTTTTGCCTTTGGGTGAAGCAGAGCCAAAGCATGCCTCTCTATGTGATTGATGTGCGCGGATTAGTAATCAGATCAACACTGTGGGACAAACTCATCCCTGGCGTAACCCCGCTGACGTCAGACATTTGGCCCTGGGCATTCACAGAGTTATCCTGCCCTGGTAGATTCTGCAGCTGTAAGCCACTTTAGCCAGGTTGCCCTTTTAAGTGCAAATATGTTATCAGCTGGATTCCTTCAGGCTGAGTAAAGGGTGAACGCACTAAGGCCTGCTGGGCATGGGTAGCAATACTGGCCTCCCTCAATTCTCACAAGTCCCCCTCCACGCTCCAGCAGCATTGTTACTGCCAGGTTTCCCTGATTGCACCAGACGACTCCCCATCGCTCTACTGTTCCTAGTGTTGGAACTGTTCCCAGGGCCTCTTTCCAGGTTAAATGCTCTTGTTGAATTAAGTCAGCCAGCCAGAGTGAAGCTGGCAATCAGTCTCAGTTAGACTTGCCTGGACATAATTCCCATTCTCTCACAGAGGCATTGCCCAGAGCAGGTGAGCCAGTCAAGATCTTTCCAAGCCCCCAGCTGTGCTTCTCTTGGAGGTGGTGGGAGGGGGGAGCTGAGGTTTCTCTGCTGAAATTCTCTTTCCTCCAGTGGGTACTGTGATCTCTGGGACTCTCCTACCCCTCTGTGTTGCTGTCTCCTCCAAGCAGTGATGAGACCTGAGGATAACATCCCCATATTCCTCTTGTGTTTTCTCAGGTCTGATTGTTCTGGCTGCCATCACGCCCGAGTCCTCCTTGGACTCCGGCCACGAAACCAACTCCTCAGAGCTAACCGATGTCTCAGAGATGGTCTCGGCCATGAAGCAGCACCAGAACGCCGCCTACTTCCTGGCCCAGCACATAAACAAAGAAAAGCTGCTCACCAGGAAGGACCTTCCCTTCCGAATCCAGAGCTGTGCTGCCCAAGCCGTCCTCACCTCGCCATACCTTCTGGGGCACCAGGAGCCAGGCCCTTCCCTGAAGCCAGCTTTCTCTAACCAGCCCCCCAGCCTCGCTTGCGGCAGGATTAAGCAGGAGCAGCAGCACAGAGAGCAGAGTAACACCTCGGCTGTCCAGCCAGTGCGCTCACCGCAGCTGAATGAGCAGAAGAACAGGGGCGTGACAATGCCGGGCTCCGAATGCAAAGGCCCCAGCCACTCGAAAGCAGCCTTTGAAGTGTCACTGCACACTGCAGCTGCCTTGAGCAGAAACCAGGTGCAGGATCTACGGGAGAAGATGCCCAAAGAGGTCCGGCTGAGCCCTAAACTAACCCTGGATCCTAAGGGTGGAGTGACCATTTCAGCTGCTCTGCAGCAAGTGGTAAGCAGCAAAGGCTCCCCTGCCCAAGTGGCAGCCGTGGTGGCTAGTCCTCAAGCAGACAAGCAGGCCAGTGGGAGCGGCAGCTGTGTGCCTTCCAGTAGCAAGCATTTAAAATTTAAAGGGAGTCAGCCAGCTGTGGAGACCTTGTGTGACTGCCAACCGCAGCCGCAAGGCAAAACCTCTCTGAGCCCGAAAGAGCCTCATGGCAGTAGGGGCGACGCTTTCCATTCCTCCCCTGTGGGTGGCGAAAGACTGCAGCCCAAGACTTTTCTTTCGAAGAGCTACCCGCAGAAAGTGAGCGGAGACCCTGGAGGGAAGCCGGCAAGTGGGGAGCCAGGTCAAAAAGCAAAAGGTGACACTGCTAACCCCGTCTACCAGAAACACATTGGTCCTGTGAGCCAAGGGGAGGAAATGCAGCATGAAAGTTGTGCCAAAAGCTTAAAAACAGAGGGTA
This sequence comes from Malaclemys terrapin pileata, assembly GCF_027887155.1. Taxonomy (NCBI): domain Eukaryota; kingdom Metazoa; phylum Chordata; order Testudines; family Emydidae; genus Malaclemys; species Malaclemys terrapin. Next base: position 39,216,366 of record NC_071513.1, on the reverse strand, counting down.
GCAGTCTGCACTCTCCATCCACCAGTGGTACTTCCAAGAGCACCAGCGAGGATCCCAAAGGGCAGATCCAGCTGGTGTCCAGATCTGAGGGCTTGCAGATTAGCACCGTGCCTTCCAAGAAAGCAGAAAAGCTCCTGGAGGTGACCCAGCAGGACTCTGACGTTCCAGCTAAACCCAAAGCCCCGAAAGCCCACTTCAGGTTGAGGAAGCTGTTTTCCGCCACCTTCCCAACGCGGCTGAAGAAGGAGACGGACGAGCGGCAGGCCCAGCTGCAGAAGGTGAAACAGTACGAGCTGGAATTCCTGGAAGAGCTGCTCAAGCCAAAGACCAAAGGTGACCTCCCGCCACCGGAATACCTGCACCCTTCTGTGCCTGGGCGCTGCAGCTGTCAGCTGAAAAGCAGCCCTGTGCAGAAAGTCCCAGGGATGTCCAGGGAGCAGAGGCGCAGCTGCGACTGCAAGCGGATCTGCAGAGGGGTGAGACCGCACCCCAACCAGATAGCAGCACCGGAGCTGGAGAGGCGAGGGAGGGAGAAGGCCCCTGACAATCAGAAGCAGGCTGAACCAGATAGACTTACAAGCACGAGCAGCCCTTCTAAGAGCAGGCGGATACGATCCACAAGCTTAGAGTCCAGAGACTACCTGTCAGATCCAGAGAATGGCATGTCTTGTTTGACAACATGCACCTCCCGTGGAGAGTGCATGGGGGCACCACACTACAAGAAGCTGATGCGCCGCTACAGTGTCAGCGAAATAGACCAGACTGACCGAACATCTCTTTCTTCTGACATCTACCAGGACACCTATCCAGCCAAGCAGACAGACCTGCAGAGTGAGGGTGACCCCGGGGCCCATAGCTCTGCGCCTAAGAGCAAGATCCAGGAATCCCCAAGAATAGGTGACCCATCTTATGTTCAAACAGCACAGGAGAAGAAGAGCCAGAAGGGCTCAACGGCTTTCTCCATCCAGGAGGAGATGTACCCTAGTCACGCTGAGCTGCCAGAAGAAGACATGGAGGACAAGAAGTGCTGCTCCATCCGGTATTGCTTCTACTATAGGAAGTGCGACGTGGCAGATGATGGGAGTGAGAAGGATGAGCTCTCTTATTCCATCCCCATGCAGATCCTGCCAGGCATGAAGCTGGACAATCAGATGGTCCCAGTAATGAGCAGGACCCTTCAGGTCCTGGATGCCACTGCCTGCAGCAGCCCTGAGGACAGCCAGACCCAGGAGATAGACTTAAGGACCTCCACCTTTGAGGGGAGCCTGGCTAAGGTCCATGCCCTTCGAGGCCATGCCTATGCATTGCCAGACGGGTTTCTGGCAGTGCAACTGGACACTAACGAGCTCCTGACCATCCTAAGGCAGTGCGTGGTGAGCCCCGAAATTCGGGACTGCAAACCCTACATCTCCCAGCTGGCCGAATACAAGCAAGAGCTTGCCCTGAAGTTCAAAGAATTCAGGGCCTCCTGCCGCAGGGTGGCAGCTGTGGACAAGAGCCCGACGCACATGCTCTCAGCAATCACAAGCAGCTTCCAGGTGCTGAGCAGCCTCATCGAGACATTTGTGAAGCTAGTGTACATCGTGCGTTCTGAGTCCCAGCGCCAGGAGCTGCTGACCAAGGTGGAGGAGGTGGTGCGGAATTACACCTTCTTGCTGAGGGCGGCAGAGGATTCAACAGCCAGAACGCTGAGTCACCACCAGACGGCGGAGCAGCAGTCCCGCCAGTCAGCCACGGTTGCGACTGTTATGAGCACATTCACCCGCTCCTTGAAGACGCTGATCAATAAGTAAGCTGGCTACGGAACCGAACAAGCCAGTGTATTCCAAGCTGTGTGTCAGTGGTTCTTCTAGTGAGTGTGTGTCCGCAGGGAAGGCCTGTTTGTAACAGGACTGCAGGGGCAAAGACATTCTTTACTTCTCTGTGGAGTGAATAGCTGCATTGGTGGAGTTTGAAGGGGAAATTTAAGTCTATAGTTAGCTGTCTGCCAGCCTGTAGGTGGGCTCCAGGCAGCCACTCTGCATGCTCTCCCATGCCGTCTTATCAATGACCTTACCTGGGAGGTGTAGCAATTCACTCCCCCTGCTAATTTGGTTCTGGGTCTCCCCTGGACAGACAGCTGACACTTTTTACTTTAGCATGGTGCACTGGGCCAGTGTAAGTAGGAACTGAGCTGAGACCCTCCAGCTTCACTTGGGTCTGAGTCCGCTTGGATCCAAGCCAGCATCTTGCCACGTAAACAGCTCTTATGCCTCCAGAGACCCTCAGACTACAAGCGCTGCCCTCAGTTAGCAGCAGGATATAAAAGTCCCCAAGGCCACGTTAGAGGGAGCGAAGTAGTCTCAAGGTGGGGGGAATCCTATAGACCTGATGCAGGGAGTTGGGTTGCCCTAGCAGATATCAGAAAGCCAGCACAGATGTGCACACACTTGCTCTGGTCACAGGCACTAACTAGTGCAAGGTAGCATCCCAGGGTTACAACTTAATACATCCAAGCAGGGTGTCTTTTCCTCAGCTGGATGGATATAGCTGAGTTACAGAACACCTGGGGAACCCAGCCTGTTCCATAGTTATAACAAGCCACAGGCTGGGCTAGCAGCTATGGGTAGACCTCCTTCACCCACCTCTCCAGTGCTGTGAAGGCTCAGTCCTAGCCCTCTCTTCACAGCCCTGTGGGACGGTGTGGTAATGTCCATTAGGGAGTGAGCAGCAGAGAATAAACCCAACTGGCTTTCACCTATAGCATAAGGTTAGAATTCAACAGCTGTTCTGGAAGTGAGATACACGGGCTCCACCTCTTGAGCCAGTCATTCCCACCTGCCTGCTGATCGAGGTGGGGAGATCCTGGGAACTCTCTCTTACTATGCCACTGGATTGATAGCCAAGAGAAGTCTTTTTTAGCATTTGGGTTTTTTTTTCTTCCAGACGTGTGGTGAAATGGTGCCTACTTGCTTTCCGTCATCCCCAACACCCCCCGAAACCTAGCATCTGTTGCTAACAAATCAGAGCGCCTTAACTGGTGTGTCAGTGCACCTCCCTCTCCTCCAAAACAGAGTCGAGGGGAAACCCCAAGTTTCTGCATCCACCCTAATCACCCTACCAACTCCGCCTCATGCGCACGTGAGGAGGACAGGCCTTGGTGGAATCCCTCTGTTGCTGTGTTTTAGAGCATATGCATCCAAGTCTAAAAGAAAGAGAAATTAGATTGGCTAGCGAAGGCAGGTGTCAGAAGGGAGATGCACACTCACTTGTAGAGTGTAAAGAGATGATATGGGATCTCAATCCAATGGATCACCTCCTATCTCTATTTTTTTATATGAGACACATATATTTGAAATTTCTTGTTTTCCATACGAGTTATGGAAATGCACAATGTGCTTTTAACACGTGTCCTTTACCTAGTGCAATAACCTTCCCTGGCCCACAGCTTCAACCAGCCTTTGGCCATTGTCATCAGCAAAGAACGGAGGATCTCACTATATGGACAGAGCACCTCTTGCCTCTGGCTTTCAAGAACCATGTAGCAAAATATACAGTGGAATAGCCAAAGCAGAGTTCAGTCCATAGCAGGCGATGCCTATTACAGTCCTGAAGGCCAACAGGGAGCTGTCCCCATCCATTATCTACTAAGAAACGGAGAGTTTCCTTGAGCTCCCCATCATGCCTATATCATTCCTCCATAAATCTCTCAGCCTAATAGAGAGGAGACTTTTTTATTGTCTGTATATAGTATATATAAATAAATATATATATATATATATATATATATAAAAAATTATATATATACAAATTTATGTCTTGTTTTACAAACAAGAAAGATTAAATATATTAATCTTAATATCCAAACTCGCACTTTGTGTCTGTTTTTAGGACTGTGAATATGTATTATTATTATTCTTTACACACAGTGCTGTTTGCAAACATCGAAGCCTACATCCCCACCACCAAAAGGCAGTCACCTCTGGAGGGAAAGCAGTAGCTATTTACAACACAGAGCACCACGCTACACACTGGTTTTAGGGTCAGGAAATGAAGGAAACCAAGCAAGTGAAAGGGGAGGATGATAGTAATGACATACCCAAATTGGAATTTAATCAGGACACTGGAGTTAACACCGTTATGAAAGGTATCAAGGGCTCTTTAATAGCCACTGATGGTCAGGTCCTTGGTTTTATGTCTCATCTGAAAGACGCCACCTGTCCAACAACACAGGTCCCTCTAATACTCTGATAGGTCACTGCATCAGTTCTGATTCAGAGGGAAGAGCACCCTCTATTGGATCGTTTTTAACAGACTATTGGAAAAGACATTAGTGCTAACTGCAGCAGATAAGTGACCACTGCATAGAAAGGTCAGTTCTTCTCCAGCTGTTGGTTTTTTTTTTTTTTTTTTTTTTAATTGTAGCTAAGCATAACAGTTATACTAGAAAACATAATCAGGGACACATTCAAAGGGACTCCATCAAGTGCTTCCTCAAAGCACTTTTTAATTGTTGGTTTTTAATGGAAGCTTGAAAATACCATTTATTTCCAACTAGTAAGCCTTTTCCGTGACTAACAGTGGATAAACTCAGAAGTCCGAAGTGCAGACAATGCGATGTTTATTGGGGTTAGTTTCCAAGCAAGCATATTTCAAAGCCCTTCACACCAGTCAGTCTTAACTCTATCTGCCAATAGGTCCCCAGTGTTCCGTTTCCATCTCTGATGCTGCAGAGCGTTTACCCTGTGTCCCCCTTCCCAGCTCTGATGCCTGTGTCCCTGTTCCCCATTCCCTGTTCCCGTTTCCCCACCTTAGCAAACATGATTCCAATTTCCCTTCCTCCCACTTCCTGTTTGACCCCAGTTTATATAGTAATACTCTCAGCTGTACCTTAACCAATCATTTTACTAAAATGTAACTAACCAATCCTAACATATTGTAACATTTTTTAACCAATTATATCCCACTACCCTAATTAACTTACACCTAGCAAAATTAATTATATAGCAGACAGAAACAATTAAAGAACCAGACAAATTAACTATAAAAAAGTGGGGGCCATAAAAATAAAACAATACAGAAATACAGAAACAATACCACAACCATTGATAAGTGATTTCTTGCCAGACAGGTTGCTATCTAAGTTTTCTTTAACCATTTTAAGAACTGTTTCTTTATCTGGTGTTGATGGGCACTATCGGGACAGAATAGTCTTCCTAACAGCCCAATAGCACCTTATTTGAATATAACTGGTTTGAAATGTGAGGATGTGACCATACGCTTCCCAGCTTATGGCTGCCCCTGCTGCTTCGCCAAAGGCCTTAGCCTAAGAACAAGGCCTCAGACTATCCTAGTAAAAAAAGGCCCATACACAGGCGTACTGTAATTTTGATTCTTTGTTTTTATACCTCTGTAACTAGCTAAGTGATAAAAATACACCTAAGTTCTTAAAGTATGGGCCTTTACAGGCAGGCCTGAATATCTATATTCTAACATACACCAGTGCAAATCCAGCATAACTTCATGGAGTTCAGATTTACACTGCTGGAACTGAGAGCAGAATGTGGGTCAAAGGTGATCAGGCTAGATTTGACTCACTGATTTTCTTTACAAAGGAAGGGGCATTGTAGTTGAATGCACTCAGCACAGGGTTGACATTTCTGACTTAACCCTAGTGGCTGTGATAGTGGGGGAGAGAGGAGCTACCCTAAAAAAAAATCCCTATGAATAAGTTTGAGTCAAGAATGCTGGGAGAGAATGACTGGGCATGCCACTAAAATTCTCTTTAAAACTTATGGGCAGCTCACTCCCAAAACTGGCTACCCTGTAGAAACCCAGTTTTAGGAAGGTCTCACAGGGTACTGGAAACCTAGTTAAATATCAGAAGTTCACAACATTATGGAAATGGACAATAAGCCACGTAATCAACAGTCAGCAGCATGAATTCATGTATTTAAAATACATATAATTGAGTTGTTAATATTGAGTGCAATTCAATTACAATAAGAGATGGTCTGTTACAGGCTACTGCACCTGCTCACAGAGATGACAGAAAAAACAGCATTCAGCAACACACATTCGGCATGAAAATACATCCTTGATTAGGCGACTGGTGGTAACTGAGGGCTGACTTGCACTTAAAAATTAGTTTCCCGTAGCTACATTGCTCAGAGCTGTGAAAAACTTTGCACCCTGAGCAACATAGTTAGATTGACTTCACCCCTGGTGTAGATGCTGCTAGATCGATGGAAGAATTCTTCCATCTACCCACCTATCACCTCTCAAAGAGATGGATTAACTACATTGACAGGCAACCCCCTTCCATCAATATAGGCATGTGCCATGAGAGCAAAGAGCTAAGTGTCTTGCTTGACATCACTAGGTGAGTGATAACACTAATGGTGCTACCTATAGCTTCCCTAAATAATTCAATTTCAGGCCAAGAGACAAAGACATTTCAGATTATGTGGACCTCCATGATATCAGGTTTAATAAACTAGGAGGTTTACAATAAACGTATTTTCAGATCATCCATGGGTTGGCAGTAATTTAATCCTTAACCTCCAAAGATTAATAACCACAGCCTAATCCAGGCACTATTTCTCTCTTCCCGGTACCAAACATAACTGAATAAGTAGCTCAGTGGATTTCAAAGGCACTGTGGCCCAAGTCCTCAGCAGTATTTAGGGTCTGGGCCTGTCTCTGCCTTAAAACCATGTAAGCTTCAGATGGATCTCACTCCTCTGAATCTAGGCTCCTGCTCCTGCCCATGTTGCCAATGTACAGGCTTCCTGAGGGGAAGCTCATGAGCAACTACTTCGGAAGTAACTGAGATTTTGTTGCAGCCTGACATATATTGGGGGGAGTGTCTAGGCTTTTTCTCCTTAAAAGTTACTCCATTGTTATCCTATAAAGCTCCACCAGTGGTAGCAATAATAGCACGGGGTAGACTGGCTTCTAGCATCTCAACCAATTTATCTCAGCCAGTTCAGCACAGTTCTAGGCATCATGGCAGTTAAGACACTCGTGGGTGATGGAGCCTTTTCTAGCTAGCACTCACACACTTACTATTGCTGATGGAGCTTCACCATGCCAGTGAAATGGTGGGTGATTTCCCCCTAAAGGCTAGTGTAGATGGACCTAAAGAATCATGGGTCAGATTCTATCTTTGGGCTATGCATACTCCTGAAAATCCCATCCAAAAGGACAACAAGGAGTCCGGGGACACCTTAAAGACTAACAGATTTATTTGGGCATAAGCTTTTGTGGGTAAAAAATCCACTTCTTCAGATGCAGATCCATCCAAAAGGGAAACTAATGGAAATGATACGCCACAAACTCTGTGTAAGGGGAATTCTAAGGTGGGGTCTATAAATCAGAGTCATGGTCTGCCTGCTCTAGTGTATACCTGATGTACCCTTCTTCTTCAGCTTACTAGCGTATGTGGTGGGAGTAACTGGTAAGGGGATGGCTGCAGGCCACAGTACAGACATAAAAGAATGCTGCTTCTGCATGCAGGAGGAGAGAAAGAGAACAGCTAGAATTTAACCCCACAGCTAAAGCAAATGGTTCAGAGATAGAAACAAACCTAAGCTTCCAACTATTACAATCAAACTGGTAGTTTAAAAACTGTACAATACTCTGTAAAAGGCCCAAATCAGAAGACAGAGCAGAGAGGGTTTTTTTTTTTCTTAAATGTCTTTCTAACAAAGGCTGACAGAAAAGGCAATAACGTAACTGGTTTAGCAATGTCAGATACATCTTTCTAGGTGGAGTTAGCACTTCTGAAAGTTGCAAGATTAACAGCTCTGGCTATTTGAGTCCTGTTTGTCCACAGAGCAAGTAGAGTATTGAGGTCAGTAGTGTAAGCTTCCCTGCAGTGTATTACCAATGTGCCTTAACGTTGATCTGGACGGGTTATCTTTATGGGAGTAAGAGGAGTTCAGAGACTCAGTGACCCATTCAATCTTTCCCTCTCTGCTGAGACCAACAAGGAGACCAATTCCAGACAATTATTGTGGTGTTTTTTGTGACGTGGACACAAGTCTGCCAGAGAGTTGGAAGACCCCAACTCATTTCACTTGGGCCACCAAACAGCCATGGTTATGACTTTTCTTTATTACTAACCTGGGCAAAACTAGAACAAGTAAACTAAAGAGCTTTATTCCTCTTTACCTATTCCCTGATCCATCTAATCCCCTCGCTTTTGTGTATATCATAGGCATGCTGTAAATTGCTGCAGTAACATCTGAGTACTAGAAATCATGATCACTATGATGCTCCATTTTTCATTTCCAGCCTATCTTGGAAGTGTGGGAATTAATATCTTTTTGACCCTAGCTGGAACATAGGTTTAATGAAACAGAGCTAGAGGCCTTCACAAAATGGGATTTCCTGTTCCCAATATTGCCAATCCTGAATGTTCAAAAATCATGAGACTGGCTTTAAAATCATGAGATTATGTAAACATAATAGATTTGGTGTTCTTTTTCTTTGTCGTCTTCTTTTTGAGCCTTTAGAGTGCACTGGGGTCACATTTTGAAGCTTTCTCCAGCACCACGAGAGCTAGACACTCCACTTTTTCTGTAAGAACGAAGGCTGAAATCATCACATATCCACTTGACTCCAGGAGCTGTGGCTTTAAGGAAAACAATGACCCATAACAAAATCATGAGAGCTGGCAACACTGCATTCCTAATGGGACAGCAATAGACATTTGGCCAGAATAGTTGGAAGGAATGTGGCTGACCTATAAAGAAATACAGGGAATTTTTCTAGCTAAATTCTCAACCTCCAGAGAAAATAATCAACCCTTTGCAGCACTTTGTTATTTACAAATAGATAACTTGGATGAGTAAGGATTACAGGATTGGGCCCACAGTTTGAAAATGGTTCCCTTTGGATTGGTCTTTATTTCTTGTATGTATATATACTGTTAAATACTTGGTGATACTTTTACCACAAACCTACCTTAATCTGCATGGCTTAATAACACTGCGATTGAAAAACTCACAAGAAGTTAATTATGCTAATATGTAGGAAGAAAAATGATTACCCAAATAACAAAAACAAAAATCAAATTAAACAGCCTGTTAGCATTCGACCCACATGGGATCAAGAAGTTAGAGACAATACCGCAGGTTTGGAGGGGAGACCAGCAAGAAATCTGATTTTTTTAAAATAAGTCTCAGGATACGGCCAAGGGCAACCTACTGGAAAATAAATAGCCAAAAGTGTTAATGAAATTTTCAGGAAAAGTGGAAGGAATTCCATTTATGGGGATAATTTTTCTTAACTCCATAATATACATGTTAGGGTCCATTGACTATTGCTTGGAATTCTGTGAATGCTTCTATTATTTTCAAAAGTTGACAGATTCATGATTCATACAAAGAAAAGACTAAGGACTTGTCTGCACTATTCATACTTCGCCAGTATAGCTACAGCAGCAGAGCCCTCTAATGTAGACAGAGCATAAGCAATCAGAAGGATTTTCTGCCGGCATAGCTACACCTCCCCAAAGGACATCAGCTGTGCTGACGGAATTACTCTCCAGTTGTAGCTACACTGCGGGGGGGAAGGCATGCAAAACCAAGTTGACTTGTCCATGTAACTTTGTAGTGTAGACCAGACCTGACTAAGCCTGAGAGAAACAACAGAAAACATCATGGAATAAAGGGCAAAGAGATCCTAGGCAGGAAAGATGTGGAAGAACAGAGAGCAAAGGGCATTTCCTGCAGTGAAATATGTGAACAGAATAATGGTTAAGGCTGGGGGAAAAAATTGCAGGCCAGGATTTTGTCTTGAAACTGCAACTTTTAACAACACACAGCAACTTTTTATAATTGCCGGAAACCTGAGTGGTGCTGCTGTAACCTTTGGGTGGGCTTGAGTTCACGTCATTTCCTGTCTCCAGTTCCTTAAAAAAAAACCCAACTCCCATAGAAAGTATCTGGAGACACAGAATCCCAACTCCCATAGAAAGTATCTGGAGACACAGAATTCAGTCTCTAAGGATCTTCAGCAAGGATTTCACAGGGTCAGCCTCCCCACATTCAAGTCCCAAAAGGAACTAAAGAAATGAATTTAATTAAATATTATTTATCATAAGATTTTATAACCTAATTTTTACAGCATGACATGGCTATTTTATAATCCACAGACATTACCTTCACACTTCCGCAACAGTTATACATAAACATAAATAAAGAAAACAAATTAAAATCTGAACATTTCAGTCCCCACAGAAATACGAGAAGAAACTGAAAATTCCCAAAAGCTTAGGTTTTGTTCACCTAAGTCTCAGTTAGAGTCTTTGATCACCAAATCTATACAGTCTGCTGAGTCTAAGGGCTTGTCTACATTACCTGTTGGATCAACGAGCAGCGATCGATCCAACAGGGGTTGATTTATCGTGTCTAGTCTAGATGCGATAAGTTGACCGCCAAGCGCTCTCCCGTCGACTCCAGTACTCCACCAGGGCGAGAGGCGCAGGCGGAGTTGATGGGAGAGCGTCAGCTATCAACTTACCACAGTGAAGACACCACGGTAAGTAGATCTAAGTACGTCGACTTCAGCTACGTTATTCACGTAGCTGAAGCTGTGTAACTTAGATCGATTCCCCCCCTGCCCCCAGTGTAGACCAGTCCTTAAACAACATCTTTCCTCCACTTGCTTGTAGGAATCTTCAGTTGGAATCCATGCAGACTCTTTCTCTTCTGAAATCACTGCTAGCCAGTCAGCTAACTCATTAACCAAACATTCAGTTAAGTGTATAGATTTAAATAAAACCCTGCTGAAAAACGCTTCTGAGTTAGGAACAACTGCCTGCTTTCTGCTCCTGGGCTCAGCTTCTCCCAATTCACATAGGGCACATGGCCGCTGCAAAACAGCTGCCCTGACTGCTTGCCCTCATGGAGTCTGACCCCAGCAACAGGGAACCTATTGGAGCTTACCCAAAACTACCCACACCCAATTCCAGAAGCTTCTGGATGTGGAGTGCTTAATCTGCCTAGCAACAATGACCCAGACACAACTCACTCTTACCTCCCGGCAATGGGTTTCTTAAAGAGATATCTCCTTATTAGGCACATGGGTTACACTGCAATCCCATGCACCAGGTTGCAACACCACTCATTTAAATTTGGCCCAGCTGCCGCTCCATCGTGTTTGCCTTTGTGAGAGGACGCACCATCTCTTCCGAGCTGCTGCCCTGCTTTAGCAGGTAGCCTGCATGGCTTTGAAGAAAGTGCTGGCACTTATGTGTGGGTGTGCACTCAAGGCTGGTGCCCTTTGTGGGAGTACCCAAAGAAGCTCCTCATTCTTTGGGAAAAAGGTTGGAGGAAGCCTGAGACAAGAACCTCCCACCTCCCCCAGAAGCGTGTCTGCCTAATGCCATGATGTCTGACACCTGTTTCTATTATTTTTGTGTGTGTGTTTATTTTTTTATGGTACTAGAACTGACCACACCAAAACTGCAACTTCAACAAACTGTGGCTGCAACTGTTGAACCAAAAAAAAAATCACAACTTTCTTACAGCCTTAAGAATGTTGCAAAAATTGTCCAGAACTTATTACTGTCGCATTTAGTCCCAATGAACCTTTCAAGTTAACACATTGAAGTGCACGTGGGACTGGGTAGTTGGTCTCAAATATTGACAATACATCAATACTGAGAAAGAGTGACAAGACAGTAGAACTCCCATCTTTCCTACAGCCATTGCCGTAGCCATTGCCAGGCATGCATTTGCATTACAAAGGCTAGCAACTTTTTTTTTTTATTAATAAAAAATGAGTTGCTGTGGAAAGCACAACAACTCACCAAGAAACCCTAAATTTGTGGGATCTGCTACCTTCCACTGGACCTGGCATTGAATCACAGTCCCTGACAAATTCCACCATGGTGATAAGGTAGGGAGATGTAATTTTCCTGAAACATCATGCCCTAGATAAATCCTATCAGCCAGTCGTGGTAAAGCTTTCACTAACCCCAGCCTACCTGATTTCTGGCCTGGAGCCTAGCTTGGGTGATGGCAGGGGGCTTCACCCTGCACTAATGGGAATGACACTTTGTGCTTCCAGATACGGTTTGAGGGCTGTGCTGTGTCAAAAAGTGGTCAGAGCAACTGCTGTAAAGCCTGATCATCTCGTGAACCAGCCAAGCCAGAAACTAATGCCCTGTTGTACCAAACGTTCTCACAGTATGAACCACCTCTTGATGGAGAGACTGCTGGAGGGCCCACCTCTATCACTACATAGAGCTCTTGCCCTCTCAGTCACCATCACCCAGGCCTCCTCCCTCCCGCCGGCCATGGCCCATCATCCATGCCTCCTACCCCACTGCCCTCCTGCCTGCCATGACTAGTGTCCCAGGCCTTTCGCCCTCTATTGCCTGAGCCTCCTACCCCTACTGCCCTCTCACCTGGCTCATCATCCCATAAGAATATAAAGATGGCCATACTGAGTCAGACCAATGGTCCATCTAATGTAGTATCCTGTCTTCTGACAGTGGCCAATGCCAGGTGCCTCAGAGGGAATAAACAGAACAGAGCAATTATCAAATGATCCATCCATTTTCATCCAGTTGCAGCTTCTGGCAGTCAGAGGCCTAGGGACACCCAGAGCATGGGGTTGTGTCTCTGACCATCTTGGCTAATAGCCATTGATGGACCTATCCTCCATGGATTTATCTAATTAATTTTTTAACCCAATTATGCTTTTGGCTTTCACAACATCCTCTGGCAATGAGTGCCACAGGTTGACTGTACGTTGGGTGAAGAAATACTTCCTTATGTTTGGTTTAAACCTACTGCCTGTTAATTTTATTAGTTGACCCAGATTCATGTGTTACATGAAGGGGTAAATAACCACTTCCTTGTTCTCCGCACCAGTCATGATTTTATACACCTCTCTCATACACCCCCTTAACTGTCTCTTTTCCAAGCTGAACAGTCCCAGTCTCTTTAACCTCTCCTCATACGGCAGCTATTCCATACCCTTAACCATTTTTGTGTCCTGTCTTTGGGCTTTTTTCAATTCTAATATATCTTTTTTGAGATGGGGTGACCAGCTCTGCAGGCAGTGTTAAAAGTGTGGGCGTACCATCATCGATTTATACAGTGGCATTATGATATTTTCTGTTTTATTATCTATCCCTTTCCTAATGGTTCCTAACGCTGTTACTTTTTTGACTGGCGCTGCACATTGAGACGCTGTTTTCAGCGACCTAGCAACGATGGCCCCAAGATCCCTTTCTTGAGGGGTGACTGGCTACAGCTAACCCAGACCCCACCACTGTCTGTGCAGCCAAAGTTAAGCGCTCCAACGTGTATTCCTTTGTATTTATCAGCCTCTCGCCCTCTATCACGCGGGCCTCTAGTCCTTCCCCAGCCCCCGAATGCGGGTCGATGCGAGCAGGGCACCACACGCCATAAACTGCCCCACGAGGGCGGCATGACCTACCGCCCACCCCCGTCACATAGGGGCACTGCCTAACCAGCGCCTATCCCGGCCGTTTAGGACTATGGGGAGAAGCTCCTCCCACCGCCACCTCACTGCCCAATAGCAGGCGAGGCAAGCTCTACCCTCAACCAATCCCCATCCACGCCCCCACCCCACAGGGAGCCAACACGCCTCAAACCGCAACGCTACGCAGCCGGCGGCGCTGACTTGTCTCTAACCCCGCCCGTTCAGCTGCCACGCGCCCCCGCCCCTCAGCCACTCCATTAGCAACCGGCAGTGTCGCTTCGGCTGTTGTTTAGCGCGAGAAAGGTAGGGGGTGGGAGGCCGCCCGCAGAGTAGCTCCCACCAGATCCCGGCGCGTGCTCTAGCCCCACCCACTTTTACCTTTGGCCAATTTGCCCCCTGGAAGGTCGTTTTAACTACGCCCCTTCGCGCCAGCCGACCAATAAGAGCCGGGTACGGGTGGGGGCTGGTGGTAGCCGGGGAAGTTATAAAGGGAGGTGCGGCTGGCGGGAAGGGGAAGATGGCGGAGTAGACACGCGTTGCTCTCTTGTGCTGTCCCGTCAGCACCCCCGTGGGGAGCGGCGACTGGAGCCCGGATCCCAACCCGGCCCCGCTGTGAGGCGGAGGGAGGAGGAGGAAGCCGCCGTGATGCCCAATATCAAGATCTTCAGCGGGAGCTCGCACCAAGACCTGTCCCAGAAAATCGCCGACCGCCTGGGCCTGGAGCTCGGAAAGGTGGTGACCAAGAAGTTCAGTAACCAGGAGACATGGTGAGAGGGGCCTGGGGAAGACTACAACTCCCGGCATGCCACGCCGCACACCGCTTCTGAGGGCTGCGAGGTCGCCGCGCGGGGTCTGCTGGGAATTGTATTGCTTTGCGGGGACTCCCGGTTTCGGCAAATGGAGTCCGGCCTGGCGCGAGGGAGGGGTGCTCCATTCCCCAACCCCTCTCCTATTGCTGGGGATAGGGGGTTGGGTGAGGGCCCAGCGATATTCGGAAGTTTCTGGGCTGCTGGGGTGGGAGTCCCAGTGCCTTGTGGGAGGTGAAGATGCCCTGGTAACGTGGGGAGTCTGTAGTCTTGGGACGTTTGTTCTGCTGGCTGAGAGCAAGAGGCTCCGCCGTGGCTGGCTGCATGGTCTGCTTCAAAACAACGTGTCTGGCCTTCTTCGGGCTTCTGTTCCCGGAGTGTGAGTGTTGTAGCTCACTCTGCTTGAGTCTGCTTACAGCGCTCCAGTACCTCGGCTGGTGCGGGCCAAGGCTCAGGTCAACACTCTGTTGCTTGGGAAAGCCCTGAGCACTAAGCAGTTCCCAGGGGGAAGTGAACACAGAGTGGAAACGCTGACAAGTTGCTCTTTTGAAGGACTTTGGTGTGTGGACGCTCTTGAGTCTTAACTAAGAAAGCCACAGAAGAATAGGCTTAATTTGTGGAAGTTTGACAATTGTGGAGCATCTTGTGTAATTGGAGAGCTCTTGGCTGGAGGTACAGGTGTTAGACAATGGACCCGCACTATTCACTGCTGTTCTTGCCCCTCCTGTGGCTTCCACTGAAAAACCAGAGGGGCTGATGCCATATTGTACTATAGGAGCATATTTGATCATAGACTACATACACTTACATTTACCTTTAAAGCGAGAGGGGTGTGTTAGAAATAGAGAGAGTATACTTAGATTTTCAGAAAGCTTTTGACAAGGTCCCTCACCAAAGGCTCTTAAGCACAGTAATCTGTCATAGGATAAGAGGGAAGGTCCTTTCATGGATTGGTAACTGATTAAAAGATAGGAACAAAAGGGTAAGAATAAATGGTCAGTTTTCAGACTGGAGAGAGGTAAATAATGGTGATTAAGGTATGAGGAGAGATTAATAAGACTGGGACTTTTCAGCTTGGAAAAGAGACAACTAAGGAGAGATATGATAGAGTTCTATAAAATCATGACTATGTGGAGAAAGTAAATAAGGAAGTGTTATTTACTCCTCATAACACAAGAACTAGGGGTCACCAAATGAAATCAATAGGCAGCAGGTTTAAAACAAACAAAAGGAAGTATTTTTTCACACAACACACAGTTGACGTGTGGAACTCCTTGCCACAAGATGTTGTGAAGGCCAAGACTATAACAAGGTTCAAAAAAGAACTCAAGAAGGTCATGGAGGATAAGTCCATCAATGGCTATTAGCCAGGATTGGCAGGGATGGTATTCCTAGCCTCTGTTAACCAGAAGCTGGGTACAAGTGACAGGGAATGGATCACTTGATTACCTGTTCTGTTCATTCCCTCTGGAGCACCTGGCATTGGCCAATGTCGGGAGATAGGATACTGGCCTAGATGGGCCTTTGGTCTGACCCTGTATGGCCATTCTTATATGATTCCCCTGCCTGTGTACATGTACTTGAGCTTATGTGACTATGAATAGCAGTGTGTAGTTGAGGGGCATGGGTCATGGTAGCAGTGGTTTGTCTTAGCTGTGCCATGTACAAACCCACCTGAAACCTGGTACCCGCTTGGCATGGCTAAACTGTGGAAGAGCTCTGTGTAGCTTGAAAGCTGGTCACACTTACCAGCAGAAGTTGGTTCAATAAAAGATATGACCTCACTCACCTTCTCTCTATCTGGGGGTTGTTTTGCCATGCACTAATCTGAATACTAGATATTTGTTCAGTAGTTTTTATTTTTTAATGGTGTCCTACCTCATAACTACTGTTCTGCCAAGCTTCTAGAAAAACTGTAAGCAGCACTGTAGGAGCCCCAAGACACCAGCTAAGTAGCATTAAATAAATACGGCTTTTACTTCTAAGTACAGTAAAGATCTTTGTTATCAAACACTAGACTATTGACATTCAAAACTTGAAACTTAGGCTAGAGAATGATTTTCCAAATGAAAGGACCATTAGGGTGTGGCTGATACATCCAATCACACTGCAGAGCATTTTCTGAAAGCTTGATACAATTACCACTGAAAGGGTCAATGTTGATATTTAAAGCTTTATTATGATCACTTTGAGCAGCCCATGAAGGCAGCTTGAGGCTTTCATCTCTCTTATGCTATAGCTTTTAGTCCCTCTGCAGACTGAGAGTTCAGGAAGCAAACTGTGAACTGCTTTCCCTGATTGCAGACAAGATAGTGAACTTTTGATTGCTGTGTTGTTGTTCCAGGATATTAGAAAGACAAGGAGGGGTGAAAGAGACAAGCTGTGAAGCTTACACAGAGCTCTTCTTCAGGTCACTGTAAGCTCAAAAGCTTGTCTTTCACCAAAAGAAGTTGGTACGATAAGATATTGCGTCATCCACCTTGTCTCTGTAGGTAACTTTTGAGTTTAGTGTCTATGTAGATAACTAAAATATTCTGGGAATTCCCAAGCACTATGAATCTAACTTTTTCCAAATCTCTACAATCTACTGTTGTTCTTCATCCTGTATTTTTTTTTATCATTCTTAATCTTTTTCAAAAACAGCAAATGTAAGTTCAGGGAGCTATGGATCTAACATGCAGTTATAAAAGTGCATTACTTCTGAACAATATAAAATGGGCATGTCTTCACAGAACATGGATCATGTGTATTCACAGAACACAAAATTACTGTATGTGCTCATCTACTACATACTCAAACCAGAGTAAAGGGTTACCTGCAAGGATCCTGTTGTAAGGGCTTCAGAAGTAGGAGTCTTGTAAATGTTTTCCAGGCTGTATATGAGAATGGAGCGCGCACACATCAGGAAAAACAGTACATAAGTTTTCATTGCATGCTTACGGGCTGTAAGTGAGAACCCAACAGGTAGGAGACTTAGCTAAAACTTGGCAAAGGCGGGTGTTTGTTCACTGAACTACAGCTTGTATCATTACACCGACTTCACAACCATGTATCAAACACTCTTATCCTTCCAGCTGACTGGTCAAGTTCTTAATGTTAGCAAATAATGCTGACTGCACAAGAATAGCACAGATGCTGTTTCCTCCCCATCAGTCACTAGGGTGTTTACCTGGAGAGATGACATTGGCTGCCTAATCAGTGCTGCTTGGGCTTTAACAAAAGAGCAGCTGATCCTGATTTTATAGCCCACAGCAACAAATATAAGAGGAGACAAGAAGTTGGGAAATGTGTGAGGGAAGAGAATGGGCGGGTTAATTCCTTTTATGAAAATCTGGGTCTACAACAAGACTGCATGTAAAATTAAACTGACCTCAGCTTGAGTCACATAATCTCTTGCAGCCACTTGCCCGTTAGTAATAACCAATGTCTCTGGCTGTAGTCCAAAGTGAAGCTGCCTCCAGACTGTAGTACAGATGAGGGAAAAGTTGCCCCATTTCTTCCTCCATGGATTCTGGGCTTTCTAGCGATTTCCAGTGTTGCTGGCTTGTCCTCTCAACTGAAACATTTTGGAGCAATCTGTTGCTACATAAGGCCTTACACAGCACTTCCTCAGACTTCAGATTTGATATAGAAGCCACTGCCTCATCTCCTCCCCCAGCTCCAGGGGCAGGCCTCTCTGTACATGTTTCTAAAGCTGTCTAGTCATTTGCTGCTGGCACCAGGACCTCTGGCGTATATTCAGAATCCCTTCACCAGGGATTACTGTGCATTATATCCATGAAGAAATTAACCCTGAATACTTTCTCAGAACAAGATGTTGAAGGGTTCTCTGTTCAATGTCAGTAAATCACTCTTAAATGTTAGACTTATGTTGTTTTCCTGTCCGGTGGGCTCTTCTAAAAATCTGGCTCAGGGCTTGCTTTGCTGATGTGCCATCACTTTTTCCTTTTTTAAAAGAAGCCTTGTATGAGTGAAATTGTGTTCAATGGTTCCCCTGTGTGACTTGGAGGAACTTAAGCCCTCTTCAGGGGGTGCAAGTATATTACATAGAGATCTAAAATAGAGGCCGTATGGTTTTTGCTTTACCAGCTGAATCGGTATATTTAATCAAAATGAGCAATGTAAAAAAAAAAATAGATTCTGCCTATTAGCAGACCTTTGATTGCCAGCAAAACATTGCCATTGTCCAGCTGTTGCTAATAAGCAGAAGGCAGGTTTGCAGGCCTGCAGCAGGGAAGGAAGTGCTGGGATGGCTTTCTCTGATTGCAGCCCTGCAAACCTGCCTGTGGGGAAAGGAAATGCAGTCTTGGATACTGGGGCTTTCTTCGGGGAGCAGGGTGTTGGGGGCCCATGGGGCTGCACAGGACCTCCCAGCACTTCCTTCTCTGGGTGCTGCCCTCTGGCATGCCACAGCCTGGAGAGCTCTTGGAGAGGTACCATGCAGCTCCAGCATTGGGCTGCAGCTCCACTCCCTACTACTGCCCTGTCTGCAGCCTCCCCTCCCAGTCCAGCCCTAAGCCACTTACCTCCTGTGCAGTCCCTCTGCAGGCAGGTTTGTGGGGATGCAGCCCCAGAAAGAAGTGCAGGTTTGTGGGGATGCAGCTAGGGAAGGTATGTCCCAGCACTTCCCTCCCTGGCTGCAGCCTTGCAAAGTGCCATCAGGTGGAGCTTTTCTTCCAAAAAGTGTTAAGTGGCATGCTGTTGCCAATATCTGAATGCCATTAATATTAAATATTA
The DNA here is from genome assembly GCF_027887155.1 of Malaclemys terrapin pileata. NCBI lineage: Eukaryota > Metazoa > Chordata > Testudines > Emydidae > Malaclemys > Malaclemys terrapin. The sequence continues at coordinate 39,197,377 of NC_071513.1, read as the reverse complement.
AGGGATGGGATTTGTTCCCAGCAAAATGTTGCAATTAACTGGAAGTTATTAATACTGTATCTGGGTTGCTATTAAGCAAAATGTACTGTACTGTTACTGAGCAAATAAGCAACTGCCTTTCTGTTGGGTATTGTTGATCGGTTACTAAGTTGCATGGAAATTGCTGATGCAGGCTGCTTGCTGTTACCAAATTGTATTTGTTTTGTGCTTTTAATTTCACTTGTTTTTTATCTCCTCCTGCACCTAGTGTGGAAATAGGTGAGAGCGTGCGTGGAGAGGATGTCTACATTGTGCAGAGTGGCTGTGGTGAAATCAATGACAACCTGATGGAACTTCTCATCATGATAAATGCCTGCAAGATCGCATCAGCTAGCCGTGTCACTGCAGTCATACCATGCTTTCCTTATGCTCGTCAGGACAAAAAAGACAAGGTAGTGCAAACAGGAGTTCCATAAAGGAATATTCCCATCTAGTCTCTAGCCAGCAGCCCATGCTTCAGAGGAAGGTGTGCAACTCTTTGGTTCACCTATTTGTGCAGAACTGCAATGTGTAAGAGAAGGGCGGGGGAAATTATTTTAACATAGTCTATCACTTTTTCATCTTGACATTTGCCAACCTTTATCATAATCAGTGGAATTGCAGATGCTGTCTTGATTCGTATAAATGTCTATTCCTTTTGGAAACTTATCAAGCTATTTTCCTCCCTGGATGGAGTGTGGGTGTTTGTGAGAATTGGGCAGTTTTAAGTAAAATTGAAGTATATTTTCAGACTTTCAGGCAATGATTTATACCCCTGAGGGAGAGGCTGAAATGTATTATTTCTTTTAAACCCACAAGTGAATTTGCTGTCATCCAAATTAACATGGCTTTTTCTTGTACTAGAGTCGCGCCCCAATTTCTGCCAAGTTGGTTGCAAACATGCTGTCTGTGGCGGGTGCAGATCACATCATCACCATGGACCTACATGCTTCTCAGATTCAGGTATGAACTGAAACTTGGGAAGATAACACTTTTCAGATGTAGACAAGCAGATGATACTTCCGCCTCACAGATCTTACCTGTGGGATGGTCTAGGCCAGTAGGGCAATGGCACACAGTGACTAGATCCTTAGTTTATGTTGCATGACACATGGTCACTTGTAAATAAGATTGCTGTTGTTCTTGATTGACCAAGCAAATCAAGGCCCTACACTCAATGTGATGGTATTTCTATGTCGGGTTGGTTATAATGTAATAACTTTTGAATGCCACATCTGATAAATGCAAACATTTCAGGGAATGTTTTAGGCACCGATGGTCAGAATTTTGTTGATTTAGGTGAAAATTGAAAAACCGGAAGGGGGAAATAAGGAACACACAGAGCCCCTGGTGTCTGAGTTAGCAGAACCTGCAGCTTCAACTAGGTCTGTTGTCTGTTTGATCAAAGAAATGGTTGATGGTGCCATTACATGTTCTGTCCTAACAATACCTATCTCAGCTCTGTCCAATAGAGTTTAAATGTTGATACCCTTAGATGCTTCTTTCCCAACCAAAAAAGAGAGTTAGTGGTGGGGTAAGGTGGAGATGGAGGTGCACAGACCCCCTGGTACAGGCTGGGGGACAATGGCATGGGGAGGAGTACAGGAGAAACAGAGTCCTTGGGAGCGGCAGAACAGGAATAGGTGGTGCACAGAGTTTCTGGCATACAGGGATTGCAGGGAGTCCCTGAAATACAGTGGGATAGAAGGGTGGCACACCAAAAACTCATGAGGAGAATAGAGATGCAAGGAGCGCCCTCCCCCCAGGATGTGCAGTGAGCTCGGTCTATAGAAGCAGTGATATGTGTGACCCACTAGTTTTAATAATACATTCACCCTTGTAACTATTGCCTTTGAAGACCTGGGCAGGTGGCTCATATTTCCCTGTTTCAGCTTGCTCTATGCAGGTATTGAGTCTTAACATGAGCCCAAAAAGGGAGTGAGTAGGTAGGGTTGGTATTTCTTGCATGTAGGAGATGGCAAAATAGGCAAGTATTCATCTATGTAGTCGTCATCCACTGACCGTCCAGGATTGACTATCTTTTGGCATTTGGGCAACCTGTGACGTTTCCCTGGAAGCTTCTGCTGAGTTAGTATGAAGTTGGCTGCATCCTGAGCATGAGGCCAACCCTCAATTTAAAAAACAAACCAAGCAACTAGCTGCTATGCTAATAGATGGAGTTAATGTCCACATCAGGTCCTTGCCAGCATCGGACTGTTTTCATGTTGATCAGCAGAAGTGCATAACACAATTTAAGAGTAACAGAGGGTCGTTTTTTTGTGAACATTAGCTCACTAGCCTCTGTAACTCCCCATAGAGGCGGAAGATGGTCTCTTGCATTAGTATTCTGTGTATCCCGAAGATTACTGCACATCTATTAATGTAAGTGTAAGGAGAGCTGAATACTTACTACTACTATGAAAAGGCTGTGGCTGGAAGCCTGATTATTTTCAGGGCTTCTATTGTTTTTTGCCAGGTCTGTCTTTGGAATTTGACTGTCAGTTATGCAGAGTATATCTACTCCTGTTTGTCTTACCATAGGGTTTTTTTGATATCCCTGTGGATAACTTGTATGCAGAGCCTGCTGTACTGAAGTGGATCAAGGAGAACATTGCAGAGTGGAAGAACTGTACTATTGTTTCACCAGATGCTGGTGGAGCAAAGAGGTGAGATATTAGAAGCATCAGAACTGAGACTAGTTGACAATAGTATATCTTCACACCATTTTAATTAGTAATCTGTGTTTTTTCGTAACAGTGTAAAACTTCTGAGATCTGGAAGTATTCGCTACTCAAACCTGCTTCCCCAAAATCACAGTCAACATTCCCCTTTTGGCAGTTGGCTTGGAGTAGCCTGATATGTTATCCTAGAGAATTTACAGAAGGCAAATCTTGAAATAGGTTGCTGAAATTACTTGGAGTGGATTCCTAGAATTACCATTGCTTAGACACTTCATAGTTCATGCTTGTTCCTTAAACTGTAAAGTTGTTGCATATTCCATGTAAAAGTGGAATTGCCCATGCATGATTTTTTAGAAAGGGAGGGATTGGAAAAGTAAGTGCAGCTTTGTTTTCAGGCAGGAACTTCAAAACATCTGCTACATGATAATATAGTAGCAGATTGAGATACTGTGCTCATTAGTGCAACTCTTTGAAAATGTGATCTCTTCGCTTTGTAATGTTTTCCACAGCAACTACAAATGATAGAACGAGGATATGTCCTTAAACTAATTCTGGAATATTTCCCTAAATCATACCCAAACCTCAGTTCTTACTGCCAACATCCCATTCCACAAACTGTTTGAGAGTAATTATAAACCCAGCAGTGCGCTACTGCAGTGCAGCCAGATGTTTTGAACATCCACTTCAATTAGAACTCACAAAGTATACCAACCTCTTGCATGTAAAACTACTGATGTGGCTTGTTTCTTAGTGCCAGCATCTGGAATGCCAAAGCAACTAGCTGTAATCTCTGCACAAGATTTTCAGAAATATCACATTGCATTCTGAAGTCTTGTGGCCAAGGTTTTCCTCTTCCCTGATCATTCTTCAGTGTCTTTGAAGTAGGGAGGGAAGTATCCCCATTTGGCAGATGGGGTGGCATGTGCCCACAGGCTAAAGGTTGCACGGAGTCTGACAATCTGGAGGTTATGGGCTATCCGCACCATACCCCAACTGATTAGACAAAGGTAATTTCTGTTGGGCGCCTTATATAAACATGAAAATTTGCACAAGTTTAGCTAACAGATTTAGTTAAATCATGAGAACCACTGTGGGCACAGACTCAGTTTAAACTAAGCTTACTTTGATTTCATCTAAGACAGTGTTTCTCAACCTTTTTGTGCTGGCAGCCCTCTTTGGACTTAAAAAATGGAAACCCCCCCCCCCCACCTTAAATACCATTAAGTAAATTATAAATAATACTCAATGCTGGGCATTAGGGGCTGGCAAGCAGGGCAATTCCTAAATTACATGCTTCGGCCCTGTGCAGCAGGGCTCATGCATGTAATTTAGGTTCACGGGGCCCTGTGCAATTGTTCTTCTTGCCACATCTTAATGCCAGCCCTGCACTTGTCACCTTCCCTCCTCCCCAAACCTGTGCCATGACCCCCTAGTTGAGAAACACTGATCTAAGTCCATTAGGATTCTGTTTAAGTTTAACTGACATACAAGCTTCTTAAATTAAGGCCATGTATACGCTTCCACCTTCGTCAGCAAAACGTATGTTGCTCAGGGATGTGAAAAAGACACACAGACACACACACACACACACACACACACCCCCGCGAGCCACATAAATTTTACTGGCGTAAGTGCTCATGTGCACAGCGCAGTGTCGGTGGGAGATGCTCTCTCACTGACATAGCTACCACCACTCGTTTAGGTGGTTTTATTATGTTGACCGGAGAGATCTCTCCCATCAGCAAAAAGCAGATATGCGAGCTATCTTAGAGTAGTGCAGCTGTGCCACTGTAAGCTTGCTAGTGTAGCTATGACTTAAGAGTCAACAGGGGTTTGCACAGATTTAACTACATCAGTTTAAGATCATGCCTTTAGTTAAATTGGTGCAACTCCACATGCGGGCAAGGCTTGAGATAGCGTTTTCCAGGGAAAGCCGACTGCCTAGTATATTGATGTGAGGGGTTGATATTCAGCAGATACAGAAATGGTTGCAAACCAGACTCCAGTTTGAAGAAGATGGAAGCCCTAAACTTAAATTAGAAAATTCATTTAATCTGTTTAAAACAAACCCTGCTGTGTCCACGAGGCATGTGACACACAAGTCTGATCTGACTAAGTGACACTAAAGGCCAATTGGCCACAACAGATTTCAGACACCTAATCTATGTATAATATAAATATAATTATGTTTAGTGACACACTAGCTGTGGCATCTGTCATTCTTCTAGAATATAAACCAGTGGGTCTCAATCTTTTCCATACTATGATCCCATGTTACAAAGCTTTTGGTGTCCTTCCCATCTAGCCATAAAGGGAGGGTGGTCATAACTCCCCATATAATGAGGAGTGGGCTCCAGGTCTCTGGGAATTTTTCAAGTGCAGAAACACTTATCACCAATCCTTATGTATCCCAGGCACATTTATCTGAGCAATAAGTAAATCCTTGTTAGAACCTGGTCACAATGTTTCATGCTGCCAGGATCAGTAGTAACCAGAGGATAGTTTGGGTAACTGAAGTTCTCAGCAGGGAGCCTGGGTTTGGGGGACTACAGGGTCTGCAACTTGACCTTCTGGAGGAAAGGGGAGTGAAACTGATTCATTGGGCAGATGTAGAAGTCGTGGGCTCCAGGTTGCCCATAGCCCCTTCTGCAAACATTTGCTTGAGTTAGAAATTGGTTTACTTAAAGTGTAAAGCTTTTACATTGAGATGCCTAGATAGCGTAGTGATAGGCACATTATAAATGCCTTGATGGCTAGAACTAAATTACATAATTGAAAAAAGAACAAGTAGCCGTTACTCACACCTTCTTGTCAGCTGTTTGAAATGGGCCATCCTGATTATCACTACAAAAGTTTTTTTTCTCCTGCTGATAATAGCCCACCTTAATTGATTAGTCTCATTAGAGTTGGTATGGCAATACCCATTTTTTCATGGGGGGTGTGTGTGTGTGTGTGTGTGTGTGTGTGAAAATACAGTAGGAAGATTTTTTATATATATATATAAAATATATATATATATAAAAAATCTTCCTACTGTATTTTCCACTGCATGCATCCGATGAAGTGGGTTTTGGCCCACGAAAGCTTATGCCCAAATAAATTTTAGTCTTGAAGGTGCCACAAGGACTCCTCGTTCTTTTAGCTGATACAGACTAACACGGCTACCACTCTGAAACCTGTTACATAATTGAGTTACCTTGGGTCTAATCAGAGTTGACTTCATTAATCTCCCTTAAGTGCTCTATTGTTACATAACCCTGAGTAATGACTGGCGTCCACTTGCAATGTCCAGAGAGAACTGGCTATATTTAACATAAAACTAACACTGAGACTGTCTTCACTGACAAGACCGAGGAGTTCGGTGGCACCTTAAAGACTAACAGATTTATTTGGGCATAAGCTTTATTTTTACAGTGGGATAACTAATGGAGTTCAGCTATCCTGTTATAAAAACATAGTGGAAATAAGGCAGTTCAGTTTTACTGCCAGGTAAACCAAACGAGGTCAGTCACAGGTGTGGTGGGGGTGGGATAGTGTATAGTGCTGATCTTGCCTAGCTATCTCATGGTGAACACTATAACTGCCTTGTTTTCACATAGGATTCTACAACAAGATAAATATTGTGTTTTGTTATAAATCCTTTTACGGTGAAGAAAAAGCCTGAATGTCATTTAGAAATGTACAACTGTTTTCAAAAGGCAATCAAACAATTAGCTGTTACTTTCTGACCTAAAGTTACCTGGTGTTCTCTTTTCATTCCTTTCTCCTCTCTTTCCAGTTGTCTTTTTTTTTTTAAGCTCCTCCCCCAGTAGACGGGAGCAGTTATGAATTTAGTGGTTGGAGGGTTGTTGTAGCTGCTAGTATGCTTTCTCATTAATTAGACTTTGGCCTACATTTATTTGTGGATTCATAACCTGGAGTGTGGTAGCTCTTGGTATTTGGAGAGAAATAGTGACATTTCAGGTGTGACTTCAAGAATATATGTCCTAGTAACCATGTGCTTGACCATGCTCCTGTGCAGAACTCCAGGTAACTTTATGCCATGCAGAATTAACCACTTCACAACTGTTTGATGTGCAAACAATCGGAAGGGGAATTAAATCTTCAGCAGTCAGTTGCAGTGAGATGACCTTGAAATCCTTGTTGTTAAGCACCAAGTACTGAGGAGAGATTCCATGTCTTCTCTGTTATATCTTCTGCTTTTATTGGTTGGTCTTGTTTTTGGTTTTTTTTCTACAGGGCAGCAAATTAGCTACATACTGGGTATCTCTATGCTAGCTTTTTCCTTTTAATTTCCCACTTTTGCTACCACTAGTGAAATTATGCCTGTTAGCAACTGGAAACGTGTAGGGAAAAAAATCTAGTGTGGATGGGGCCAGTATGGTCATCAAATAGATTCACTTTCTTTAAATAACATAAAAAGCTCTTTTGGGAAATAAACTGAAAGTGATTCCCCTTGGGTGCTGAAACTTTAGAGGTTTATCAGCAAAACACACTATTTAAATAAGCTCTTGACAGACCCAAAAAATGCAAATTTTTAATTTGCACTGATCAAAATCAAAGCATTCCTGAAGACTCCATCACCTTAATCTAGCTGCTGCAGCTGGGGGACAGCAGATCAGAGGCTTCAGGGTAATTGATCTTGAAAGTAGCTCCACCTTCATACAGGTTTAAAAGCAAATATATATTCAAAATAGGAGGCAGAGGGGACATCTTCTCTGGATTTGTCAAGAACAGCAATATAATGGAAGCTGTGACCATTTGCTGTCCATTCAGTCTCAATTTATGTAGTCTTGGAGCAGTTTTTCCCTTCTCCTGCCAAAGCTTCCTCCATGAGGAGCATAAGCACAATCTTGAAACCTCGCGCGCTCTTTCCACAGAGTGACGTCCATTGCAGATCGGCTGAATGTGGACTTTGCCCTCATTCACAAGGAGCGAAAGAAGGCTAATGAGGTGGATCGCATGGTGCTGGTGGGTGATGTGAAGGACAGAGTGGCCATTCTGGTAGATGACATGGCAGACACCTGTGGCACCATCTGCCATGCAGCGGACAAGTGAGTGAGGAGGTTAGGTGTAAACTGCACATGATATAAACTTGTTCTTGCCTATATCGCTACATTGCAAATAACTATTAACTTGTAATGGAGTTGTGCCTGATGATGATGGGTTTGGGGTCTTGGACTGTGAGTCAAATAAGTGTTAGTAAACAGTGAGTACAACTCTCTCCTCGCTAGCCCAGTTTTCAGGGTTACATACAGATTTGCACTGGTTTAAAAAGGCACCTTTAATGGCACAAATTTGTGTAAAAAAGGCTTCTGTCTTCTGACTGTCATTTCATTAGTTCTGCAGTCACTCTAGACCCTGAATTTCTAATGTAAAAATCCTGGCAAAAATCTTAAAAACCTTCCAAATCAATTTTATAGGTTGTAAAGAAGCAGATCTGTACAAGAGCCTCATGTTCTGCACAGGTACCTTTTGTGTTTGCCATGCCACTGGCAGTCTAAATACTGCATGTAGAAGTACTTCTTACCAAGGCTGTAGATCTGGTCTTAAAGCCCAAGTCTGAAGACCAAGTTCTTCAAATACGCAGGTTGCTTACGTAAAAGCACCTTGGGATATACTTGTTTCGTAAAACTGCTTCAACCTATGTGGGTCACCTAATGCCCCAGCTTGGCATCTCCCTTTATCTGAGACTGCACCCTCCAACCAAATCATTAACTGTATGGGAAACATCAAGTAATAGCCCCTTCCCATATATTGTGGGGACCCAACCCCCATTCTTCTCCCACTGCTCACCTTACAAAACTTGCCTTTTGACCCTGTCATATTTGTTACCTTCTAGGCTTGTATCAGCTGGAGCCACCAAAGTTTATGCCATCCTAACTCATGGGATTTTTTCCGGGCCAGCCATTTCCCGGATAAACAATGCCTGCTTCGAGGCAGTTGTAGTCACAAACACAATACCGCAGGAGGACAAGATGAAGCACTGCTCCAAAATCCAGGTGAGGAGCTACTTTGCTTTTGAGCTTGAGGGGGTTAGGGAGTAGATGGTAGCGTAGGTTGTCTGCTTGCTTTCCTGTTTGGGAAGAAGTATTTGGTGCAAATTGTCAGTCCTCTTAAAAGTGATCTGCAAAGCCAAAGGGCCAAATTCATTTTTCCCTTCTCTAGAACATAGAGAAGCCTGAAAGGTCATTTGAAAAGCTTTTCTGCTTTCTGTTTTAGAAACAGATCTTGCCTAACCTGTTTCTCCTGAAATCAGAGAAGTTACTAGGTTTGTGGCATGAGATACAAAGCAAGTGAAAACAGATTGAGGGGAATCTAATTTTTAGGTAGGCCATAAACCAGTTGGAAGAGAGGATCTTAAAGATTCTAACACCCTGCCTTGCCCCTTCCTTTAAGCACAGAATTCCTGATCCACTTGTGTGCATCCTGCAAAGGAGACACCCGGCAAAACAGGGATGATGGGACTTTCTATTCCTGGTACTTGAAAAGGAAAAGTCTTGAAAAGCCTTTCAGATGGAAAAGGGTGCACACCCATTTTTTTTCTCCTCTTGGGTCTCTTTTATCGTTTCTTAGCATTTACAGAATTTAATGATCAAAGCATTTACAAACATTAATTAAAACAGATGGAATAGAATGCTGGCAAATGTATTGTATTGTGTACCCTGCAGCATGTCTTACTGATACGCAGTAGGAGTAGTCGGGGTGACCCACAACAGGCCCATGAAGCAAAGACAAAGTGCTTTGAGGATTACACAGATAGTAAAAGGTTCTGGAGAATGCAGACACCAACCAATTATTCTTCTTCGAGTGATTGTTCACGTCCATTACACATTAGGTGTACGCGCGCCGCATGCACGGACGTCAGAAACTTTTTCCCTTAGCGGCTCCCGTCGGGCCGGCAGGGCCCCCTCCCTCCCGCCAGAGCGGCGCCCTGCTCCAGGGTATATATATCCCTGCCGACCCGACCCCTCCAGTTCCTTCTTACCATCCGTGGCGGCGTTGGAACAACTGTCTCGTCTGAGAGTGTCCCTTAGCATAGTCATTAGTGTTATTTAGCAAACAGTTATCAGTTAATTAGTAGTAGTGTTGAGCTTAGTAGTTAACAGCTCATTAGGTACTTAAAGTTCCTGCTGTGGTTGCTGGTCAACCCCGGCACCGGCCCTGGACGGCAGGGCATGCCGCACACCCAAGGCTTGTGCCACGTGCCGCAAGCCTATGCCATTGAGCGACCCCCACAACTCGTGTCTCTGCTGCCTGGGGGAAGCTCACCAGAAAGAGCGCTGCAAGATCTGCAAGGCCTTTAAGCCCAGAACTAAAAAAGAAAGAGACTTTCGCCTCAAGCAGCTGCTCATGGAGACAGCGTTGCAGCCCTCCACTTCGGCGGCACTGTCTGCCTCAGTGCGGAGCGCCCCGGCGCCGGCGGGTCACTTGAACCCCACGGCACCGACCCAACGGGGGCATGTACGACACCGGTCGTCTTCGCCTGCAAAATCGAAGGGCCAACCCAAGGCCCGAGGACGCTCCCCGCATAAGAGGGCGGCGCCGGTGAAGACCTCGAGTGCGCCTAAGGCCAGCACGGCCCTGGCACAGACCCCGGTAGTGGCTCCGGCGCCGAAAGGCCCGTCGAGCCCCGGGATAGGCGTGTCGAGTGAGGATGAAGGGCTGGAGGAGCTCTTGGAACAGCCCTCCACTCCGGACACATTTGAGGCAGCAAAGGACCTCATTGCATTGTCCGTTGAGGCCCCTCCACGAACTGAGGACGCTCCGCCGAAGCTGCCACACAGAGGCAAGCCGGCGATGGTGCACCCATCACGGTTGCCATCTTGGCACCGTTCAAGGCACCGGTCCCGGTCGCCCTCCGCCTTGGCGCAGAAAGCGCCGCAGCAGTCGGGCTTCAGCAAGCGGTCGACACCGACTCAGCAGCCAAGCACGAGTCGGCACCGGGATGTGTCGGCGGTACGTTCCCCGAGACCGACCAGCCGTAGTCGTTCCCGGTCCCGTGATCACCGGTACTGATCCAGGTCCAGGTCGGCGAGACGCTGCTCCAGGTCCTGGTCGCGGAGGCGCTGCTCCCCAAACCCGGACCGGCACCGTTCTATGGCTCCACCGTGGCCTTCCAAATCACTGTCCGTGGTGTCGGAGACTGACTCGGGCCGGTATGGCGGGTATGCCCATAGGGCGCAGGCTAGCAGGGACTACGAAGCCTGTGGCCATCCCCAGTGGGGCCAACCGAGCCAATGGCCGTTCTGGACACCCTGGGCCTACCACCAGCAAGGGCCCCCATCTAGGACCTTGAGATCCGGGCCATCAGGGTACTGATCCCACTCTCCGCGGTACCACCCGCCATCTCATAAGGAGGCAACGGTCTCTAGACCGCAGGAGCAGGAGGGAGTGGACTCGGCACCGAGCACAGTATCGTCCCAGTCCCACACCGTGGGTCAGGCCCCAGAGGAGCAACCAGTCGATGCCGGGTTGCAGGAAGATGAGGATGAGCAGAAGGCCCCGACCTCTTCCTCCTCGCCGGACGAGGCAGTAGCGGGCACGACGGTGTCTGGCCCTCCCCCGATTGATCATCGGGCGCACCAAGACCTGCTTTGCCGGGTAGCCCTCAATCTGGGTTTGCAAGCGGAGGAGACTGTAGAACAGGAGGACCCCATGGTCGATATCCTGAGCCCGGAGGGGCCCTCCAGAGTCGCTCTCCCGATTATACGGACAGTCCAGTCCAACTATAAGATGGTGTGGCAAACGCCGGCCTCCAGTGCACCAACTGCAAGAGGTGTGGAGAGGAAATACATTGCCCCATCTAGAGGGTTTGACTTCCTCTTTTTGCACCCGTCTCCTTGTTCGCTGGTGGTCTCGGTGGTCAACGAGCGAGAGCGTCATGGCCAGCAAGCCCCTGCGCCCAAGGGCAAGGAGGCAAAACGATTAGACTTGTTCGGAAGGAAAGTCTATTCATCTGGGGGCCTTCAGCTGAGGATCGCTAATCAGCAGGCGATTCTAAATAGGCACAATTTTAATTCTTGGGCATCAGTCTCCAAGTTTAAGGACTTCCTACCACCGGACGCACATCCTGAGTTCACGGCCCTGGTGGACGAGGGGATGGCGGTGGCCAAGACCTCATTGCAGGCCTCCCTCGACTCAGCCGACGCAGCGGCTAGAACAATCGCGTCAGGGGTAGTGATGAGGCGTTCGGCATGGTTACAGGCTTCAGGCCTTCCGCCAGAGGTGCAGACCACTCTGCAGGACCTCCCGTTTGAAGGTTCGGGCTTGTTCTCCGACCAAACGGACGCCAGGCTACATGGCCTTAAGGACTCGCGAGCAACCCTAAAGTCATTAGGTATGCATACCCCGGTGACACAGCGCAAGCCCTTTAAACCTCAGCCACCACAGAGGCAGTACCACCCTCGCCCTCGGCACGAACCGTACCGCCGTCGTGGCAGGGATAACAGGCGGAGACGCAACAATACGCCTAACCAGGGCCAAGGTCACGGCCAGGGCAAGCCGCAGCCAGGGAACAAACCAGGCTTTTGAAGCTACGCTCGAGGACAGCGTACCACATTCCATACCGGATCCTCCTCCAAGTTTCAAGGACCGCCTGTCCCATTTCTACCGGGCATGGTTGCGCATAACATCGGACCGCTGGGTCCTGCGCACAGTGAAGGCGGGCTATACCCTCCAGTTTTCCTCGCCCCCTCCCTGCCATCCCCCTTCCCCGTCCCTCTTCAGGGACCCCTCTCACGAGCAACTTTTCATGCAGGAGGTACAGACCCTTCTCGCAGTAGGAGCAGTGGAAGAGGTCCCACCGGACCTAAGGGGAAAAGGATTCTACTCCAGATACTTCCTGATTCCCAAGGCAAAAGGGGGCCTCCGTCCTATCTTGGACCCGCGCGACCTAAACAAGTTTCTGGTCAGAACGCGCTTCCGTATGGTCTCCCTTGGAACTATTATCCCATCCCTGGATCCGGGGGATTGGTACGCTGCCCTCGATATGAAAGATGCCTACTTTCACATCGCCATCAATCTGGCCCACAGGCGGTTCCTGCGCTTCACCATCAACCAGCGCCATTTCCAATTTGCGGTCCTGCCTTTTGGCCTGGCATCAGCACCACGAGTATTCACGAAATGCATGTCCGTGGTAGCAGCCTTCCTTCGGAAGAGAAGGATGCGCGTGTTCCCATACTTGGACGACTAGCTCCTCGCGGGCAGGTCGGAGGCCGAGGTCCGATCTCGCGTGACGCTGGCCTTGCAGATGTTCGACAGGCTCGGCCTCCTGGTCAACGTGCCCAAGTCCACGTTAGTTCCCACACAGAGACTGGACTTCATAGGTGCAGTCCTGGACTCGGTGACCGCGCGGGCAAGCCTCCCAGAATCTCGATTCCTGACAATTCAGAGGGCCGTAAGCTCAGTCCAAAAATTCCCCACAACAACGGCAAGGTGTTGCATGCAGCTCCTGGGACACATGGCAGCCTGCACACATGTAGTCAGACATGCCCGCCTAAGGCTCCGGCCTTTGCAGTTGTGGTTTGCCCAAACGTACCGCCCCAACAGAGACCCCTTGGATCTAGTGGTGACGATCCCGGATCGGGTGTTGGGCTCGCTCCGCTGGTGGCTCGATCAACAGCAGGTCTGCGAAGGGATCCCCTTCGCTGCCCCACAGCCCACTCTGACGTTAGTAACAGATGCATCGGACCTGGGTTGGGGGGCGCATCTGGGGGAACTGCGGACCCAAGGGTTGTGGTCCAGAGAAGACAAGCTGCTTCACATCAATCTAAAGGAGCTAAGAGCGGTTTGCCTTGCCTGTCAGACCTTCCACACCACCATAGAAGGTCACAGCGTGGCAGTCCTGGCGGACAACACTACCGCCATGTTCTATATAAACAAGCAGGGCGGGTCCGGATCCTCTCCCCTCTGTCACGAGGCACTCCAATTATGGGACTTTTGCGATTCACCTCATTGCAACGTATCTCCCGGGGATCCAAAACGGCTTAGCGGACCGCCTCAGCCGATCCTACCGAATGCACAAATGGGCGTTGAGGCGAGACGTCCTGCATTCAATCTTCCGGAGGTGGGGCTTTCCCCGGGTGGATCTTTTCGCCACCAAGGACAACAGTCAATGCCTTCAGTTCTGCTCATTTCAGAACCTCAGCCCGGGATCATTGGCAGATGCCTTCACGATTCCGTGGGGAGGGAGCCTGAGGTATGCCTTCCCTCCGTTCCTGCTCATACACAAGGTCCTCCTCAAGACCCGCAGGGACAGGGCGACAATTATACTCATCGCCCCGGCCTGGCCACGCCAGCATTGGTTCATGACCTTGCTGGAATTGTCCATAGCCGACCCGATCACCCTCCCCCTCCATCGCGACCTAGTCACACAAGACAAGGGTCGCCTGCTCCACCCGAACCTATCATCGCTACATCTCATGGCGTGGTATCTCTCTGGCTGAACGATGCGGAACACAGGTGCTCTCACCAGGTTCAACAAATCCTCCTTAGTAGTAGGAAGCCCTCCACAAGAGCGACCTACCTGGCCAAATGGAAAAGGTTCTCCCACTGGTGCGAGCCTCAGCACATACAGCCTTTACAGGCCTCAGTTCCGTCGATCCTGGACTACTTACTGCACCTCAAGCATCAGGGGCTTGCGCCCGCCTCGATTAGAGTGCATTTAGCCGCCATTTCGGCTTTCCATCCGGGAGAGTTGGGAGTGTCAGTGTTCTCCAACCCCACAGTGGCCTGATTCCTCAAGGGGCTGGAGACGGTGTTTCCCTACTCGCGCCCGCCTGTCCCTGCGTGGAGTCTGAACCTAGTCCTAACTAAGCTCATGGGACCCCCCTTTGAACCCCTAGCCACTTGCTCCCTCATGCACCTCTCGTGGAACGTGGCGTTTCTCGTGGCCATCACATCGGCCAGGAGGGTATCGGAATTGAGGGCCCTCACTTCAGAACCCCCTTATACAGTTTTTCATAAGGATAAGGTGCAACTGAGGCCGCACCCCAAATTCCTCCCGAAAGTGGTATCGCAGTTTCACATGGGACAGGACATTTGCCTCCCGGTGTTTTTCCCAAAACCCCATACGGACCCTCACCACCGCAGCCTACATACCCTGGATGTCCGAAGGGCATTGGCGTTCTACCTGGAACGGACCAGGTCGTTCCGCAAAACACCTCAGCTGTTCATTGCCATTGAGGAACGTATGAAAGGCTTGCCTATCTCGACACCGCGCTTGTCGGCGTGGATTGTGCATTGTATACGCACATGTTATGAGCTCGCCAATGTTCCGGCCCCAGAGATCCGGGCCCACTCGACTAGGGCCCAAGCGTCCTCAACAGCCTTCTTGGCGCAGGTCCCTATCCAGGAGATCTGTAAAGCGGCCACTTGGTCGTCCGTGCATACGTTCACAGCCCACTATGCGATCCACCATCAGACCAGAGAGGATGCGATGGTTGGACGGGCTATGCTACAGTCAGTTGTACCTTGACTCCTACCCACCTCCAATGGTAAGCTTGGGAATCACCTAATGTGTAATGGACGTGAACAATCACTCGAAGAAAGAACGGTTACTTACCTTCTGTAACTGTTGTTCTTCGAGATGTGTTGTTCACGTCCATTACACTTCCCACCCTCCTTCCCCTCTGTCGGAGTCTCCAGCAAGAAGGAACCGGAGGGGTCGGGTCGGCAGGGATATATGTACCCTGGAGCGGGGCGCTGCTCTGGCGGGAGGGAGGGGGCCCTGCCGGCCCGACGGGAGGGCTAAGGGAGCCGCTAAGGGAAAAAGTTTCCGACGTCCGTGCACACGGCGCACGTACACCTAATGTGTAATGGACGTGAACAACACATCTCGAAGAACAACAGTTACAGAAGGTAAGTAACCGTTCTATCCAGTGCCCCAGTGTGGTGGGTATTAACTCCTTTTTATTGACGAGGAATTGAGGCATTGTTTTTGCCCCAAGCTTATATGATAAGTTTGTGGCAGAGGTCAGTACTTCTAACTCTTTGCCCTGCTGTGAACACTAGCAAACACCACTGCACTGCGATTATATTGACAAGCAAGCTTAAGGCATTTTCAAAAGCTCCTTAGAATTTTAAAAATCTATTTAGCTCCTGTCTCACTTTCAAATCACTGTCAGTGGGGCAGTCTGAATGTTCAGTTGCTTAATTTAACATTTTCTAGGTGGCCTGTGGTGGAACATTTACCAAAATAGCTATCCAGCATAGTTATGCCAGGATAGTTATTTCAGTATAAGCCCCCATGTAGACTTAATCTGGAATGAGAGCATCCAGACGCGGAGTTATTCTGGAGTAACTATTTTGGTAAATTTCCAAGTATAAACTAGCCCTAAACTGTGGAATTCATTGCCACATGAAGTTGAGGTCAAGAAATTTGAGTATCTGGAGTTGTCATAATAAATGCTAACATATTTTAAGCCTCATTCTTCAGGGTTTAAGTCAATCTCTAACTATTGGACAGCAGGATGAGATCTAGATTACCCCACATCTTCCTATGGCAGGGTTCTTAGACCTTACTCTGAAGCATCTGGTACTGCCGCTGTCAGATAGGACACTAGTCTAAATGGACCTCAAGTCTGATTCCATCTGGCAATTCCTATCCCACTCTTAGAAAAGGCAGAATGGAACAATTTGCAGCAGTACGTTCAGAGTGATATGAAATGTGGTATCCTGTCATGCCTGCTTGTTTAGAGATTTTGTTGTTCTCCCTGTATCTGACAGTCTGCTACAGATCTGCTTATGGTTATCTTTGTAATGGTGGGGCTTGTGCCTTGAAGATTCCTCATGGCTTCCCAGCCACGCTAAGGCCTTGCAGTGTCTTCCACCAGGTAACTGATACTTTTTTTCCCCCTACAGGTTATTGACATCTCAATGATCCTTGCAGAGGCCATCAGGAGGACTCATAATGGGGAATCTGTCTCCTACCTATTCAGCCATGTCCCCTTATAACGGATGCTGGATGCTGCTTGTGTGGCTTTTTTTAAAACCAAAAGTTGTTCAGCTAATTATAAAGTTCATTAGAAGACTCTGCTTGTTCCAGTGCAGCTCTCCACAGCTCCTCCTCTGCACACATCAGGCTCAGTTCTGGGAGGGGGTGGGGTGGAGAGCACACATCTGTAATGCTCAGGCTCCTGCCAGTAGCATCCCACTGTGATTTCCTCAATAGTTTAAGCTTCCAGTAGTATTGAGTCAGCACTGCAGATCCCTGGAGAGCAGAATTGACATGGCCAATTGCCACAACCTTTTTTTGGAGGGGAAGTTTTGCCTATGGGGAGGTTAGACTACTTTGCATGCACGCCTGGATTTTTTTGTATGGGAAGTAGAACTCCTAAGGACATGCTGGCCTGAAACTACAGCAAGAGTCCAAGGGATTGCTGACCCACATCACTTATTTTGTACCTGACAGAAGCCCTTAACAAGGTGGTATAAGGAAGTCTTGTATGTTGACCAAGTTTCTGACAAGAAGTGAGGCGCTACAGGGTGGGACAGCAGTTTCCTCTTCCGGAAGGAGATCAAGGATCTGTCACCTGCTGCCTGGAGTGTACTGTGTTAAACTCCTGAATTCAGATTGTTCTACTGAAGAAACTTGTTGCCCTCTAGTTTTCCCCTCCTTTGCCAGTCCATTAGTGAGTCTAGCCTCCCTGACCTGTATGTTCCTTGGACATGTATCTGCGGGGTAGATCAAATGGGCTGATATGTTACTTCCTATTAGAAGTTTTATTTCTGTGCATTTTAGCCCCTTCTCTCATGAAGTTTCTGATGTATTTTGTTCTGGTTGCAGTATTTGCACCCCACCTTTACTCTTTGCCATGGCAATACCAGAATCGGCCATCTCTACAAAATCCTCTTCCCTCCTCAAGGAATCTTGGGAATGTTAATGGAGGAAGAGGTAGGCTGCAGGACTTTGGAGGCCTTAGGAAGTGCTAAGGATGGCTGAGTCAGCCAGCTGTTCTTCATGTAAGGTGCTCAGTGATAGTAGGTCAGGCGAGACTTGTTCCCTCTGCAGCTTTTATTGACGTTTTCTCAATGTCACACTTAACTCCAGGCAGTTTCTTTCCTAAAGTAGGAAGAGAAGAAACAATCAAGCCTAGAGCTGTCTCCAATGCTCCTGCCTGTAGAATAGGCATCATCCAAAACTTGAATGCATGGTAGTTGCACCATCCCACAATAAGCGGTTAAACCAGTCTTTCCTGGACTCTTACGAGGTAGCAAACCAAGCTGGTTCTTGTATGCATTTTGCTTTTATAAACAGTCTTGTCTAACTTTGGAGATAGGGAAGGGAGTTATTTGGAGTCACTTGTATCTACAGCCAGTATCAGGTGGGAGATAAGTGTAGCTGGAAAAAGCTGGCTGTCTAGATTTGGAGTGGTTCTTTTAGTTGTTAGGTATTGTGCCTTTTTTTTAAGTAAGATTTCCCCCTCTCCCTCCCTAGAATTTTTGTCTTGCAGTAACTTAAAACCCTACACTGTAAGGGGGGGGGTGGTGTATGAGAAGTTGGTGTTTGTCTAGAAAGTGTGTATGTTTGCTTCTTTGCTTTGCTTCCTGCATTGAGCTCAACTGAGGGGTCCATCCAGGACTTCTGCCTCCTACTTCAAAGCTCCTGCTGGTTCACTGCCAATACATTGTGATCAAAAGCCAAGAGCAAGGACATCAAAGCAGTGTGAGGATTTTCAGCAGCATTTGTGTTTAAACTAAAACCTCAATGAAGGAATTAAACTTTTGTTTAAAAAAAAATGACAGACTTTTTTTTGTAATTTGTAAATGCTTTTAAAACACGTATGGCGCTATTGAGCCTCTGTATGTTCTGTTATTGAGAGCTTGAGCATCCATAGGTTGGTGAAGGACAGAAGAACTTTCAGTTCCTTTGTAGTAGCAATATACCACTTGTGTGGAAGAAATATTAGAGCCCAGGTACCTTTGCTAGAGGATGCATTAGTTTCATATCAGATACATCTGATCTTAGCCAATTCAGTAAACATGGTAGCTCAGCTAGTTAAGTTCTCGGTGCTAAATGCAGTTTCTGTTCTACTTATACAGTTCCCATCATCGTATCTTGAGCACCTGTTCTGTCTTAAATACCACTCAGATATGTAATGACATTAATGGGATTAAAATAACCGTGAATTTGAAATTGTTCACTAGCCCCTTTTAAGATTTTGTTTCACAGGTTTCTTTGGAAAGAGATGAGGGTACAGGTAAGTTGCATGACTGTCAAGTAGTGACATTAAGAACCTTTCTTTAGTGCACAAGACACTGATTCACATGAAAAATATTATGGGGGGAGTTGGGAGAATCCAAAAGCTACTTGAAATGTACTGCCTGCCCCTCCATTGCTAGCAGGCACACCAATTCTGCTTTGGACAAGTCTCATTGTGCATAGGTAGAACTTAGTGATTTAGCAGCACTGTAAAGCACCACTTGAAAGAGAGGTATTGGTTAAAAATAGGGCTGTCAAGCGATTACAAACACAGTAGCTCCTCACTTAAAGTTGTCCCGGTTAATGTTTCGTTGTTACGTTGCTGATCAATTGGGGAACATGCTCATTTAAAGTTGCGCAATGCTCCCTTCTAATGTCGTTTGGCAGCCACCTGCTTTGTCCACTGCTTGCAGGAAGAGCAGCCTGTTGCAGCTAGCTGGTGGGGGGCTTGGAACCAGGGTGGACCAGCAGCCCCCCTATCGGCTCCCTGCTACTCTAAGTTCCCTGTACAGCAGCTGCCCAGCAGGCTATCAATTGCTGGCAGTTCAGCTGTCTCTCCCCCCACTGCCATGTGCTGCTCCTGCCGTCTGCCTTGGAGCTGCTCCCTGAGACTCCTGCTTGCTGTACGGGGGGAGGAGAGGAAAGGAAGAGGGTGCCTGTTAGGGTGTCCCCCTGCTCCTGCACCCCGCTTACCCCATCCTCCATAGAGCATGGGGGACGCACAACAGGGCTCAGGATGGAGGGAGCTTGCTGGCAGCAGCTGTGGTCTCAGCAAGCTGATCTAATTAACAAGGCAGTATACTTAAGAGTGGGGTCAGCATACTTAAAGGGGAAATGCGCATCTCTCTCTCTTACATTTGGTGTGTGTCTCTGTCTCTGTCTCCAATGCTCTCTCCCCTCCCTCCATTCCTGTTGCCTTGTAGAGTGTGGAGTTAACCCTTGAGGGCTCAGCCAATTGCTAGTTCATCATTTAGCAGTAAGGCATCCCCTGGGAAATATCCCACCTTCTGACTCCACCACCTCAACCAATCTTCACAATCATCATCACTGTGTACCAGTATTAAATTGTTTGTTTAAAACTTTGTGTGTATGTGTGGATTTGCTTAACATCGTTTTGCTTAGTCGCATTTTTCAGGAACATAACTACAACGTTAAGTGAGGAGTTACTGTACTGCAATTAATCACAGTTTGAAACTGTTTCACTGTTAATAATAGAATACCATTTTAAATATTTCTGGATGTTTTCTATATTTTCAAATATAGGCTGGAGGTTCTGGGCTTCAGCCCCCCTCTGGACACGGGGCTTCTGCCTCCCTCCCTGCCCAGAGGTATGCTATGTTAAAATATTGATTTTGTTTTCAGTTAATCGCGGGTGTTAACTGATTAATTGACAGCCCTAGTTAAAACTATAGTGCGTGATATTGCTTGGATGGGTGTGGGCCTCCACTGGATAAAAAAGCACCATACATCAGAGACTTATAGCGAGAGCAACTAGATGTAATTGGTAAGATTCCCAATTGCTTCGTGGGGTTTCCCTGTTCAAAAGCAAAAGATAGATACCAATTCTATAAGGACATTCTTGTTGCCATACCTTTAAGGGAAACAGCTGCTTCTGGGTGACTAGACTCAGATGATGTGATCTTAAAATGAATTTAAGAGGTGCAGATGTCTTGATATAGATTTGCATGTCCATGATTCTTATAGGTTTCAGAGTAGCAGCCGTGTTAGTCTGTATCCGCAAAAAGAACAGGAGTACTTGTGGCACCTTAGAGACTAACAAATTTATTAGAGCATAAGCTTTCGTGGACTAGAGCCCACTTCTTCGGATGCATATAGAATGGAACATATATTGAGGAGATATATATACACACATACAGAGAGCATGAACAGGTGGGAGTTGTCTTACCAATTCTGAGAGGCCAATTAGTTAAGAGACAAAAAACTTTTGAAGTGATAATCAAGATAGCCCAGTACAGACAGTTTGGTACTTATCAATCTTGATTATCACTTCAAAAGTTTTTTGTCTCTTAACTAATTGGCCTCTCAGAATTGGTAAGACAACTCCCACCTGTTCATGCTCTCTGTATGTGTGTATATATATCTCCTCAATATATGTTCCATTCTATATGCATCCGAAGAAGTGGGCTCTAGTCCACGAAAGCTTATGCTCTAATAAATTTTAGTCTCTAAGGTGCCACAAGTACTCCTGTTCTTCTCTTTGCATGATTCTTATAGTAAAATTAAATTCCTCTTCTCCCAATCCCCCTTACATTAGTTTGAGTGCAGTAGCGCTGCTCAATGCACATTGTGCTCTGAGCCTAAACTAAATCCCTTTTTCCTGTACTTCGTTCCTAATTGGCCCTGTAGTGGTCTGAGCCCCTAAAGGAATGTGAAAGGTGCATATTTCAAATTTAGCAGACAGTTCTCTAAGAGAACTACATGCCACGTGCATACATGCTGTTGTTTACTGAACATCATCAGCCTTCCGTGTCTTTACCATACAGTTCCTGGGAACATCTTGTGGCAGAATGATGCCTTTTGGAAGGTGATATTATACAGAAGGGGAGCCTATAGTATAAGCATGCAATGCCAGAAACTTGTAATTCTTCACTGCTTACTTCCTGTACCCAGGAGTAATGGCGCACTCGGCTGCAGTTAAGAGATTTTTATAATTAGGCACTGCTAAAGATGAACTGCACAACGAGTGAAAGGCACAGTCAACACAAAACATCTCTGAAAACATACCTATTCTCGCAACCCTGTCTGAACCAGAATGTGACCTCACTAATGGCAGAACTCTTGTATCCCTGCTATTTGATTTTTGCAGAATGAGGCAAACCAGAAGTTGTCTACACAAGAGCAATGTAATTTGCTCCTTGCTTTCTTCCTTTTTGGTAGGAGAGCAGATCTGTTTGAACACTAGCTGATTTTTCTGGACTCCAGTGTGATTTATTGAAATTCAACAGGATGATTTCAGCCTACAGCAAAGGAAAAATGTTGAGCAGGATCAATGAAAGCCTAACAGTTTTCACCTAGAACATGGAGCAAGTCAAACAAAGTAAATGAGACATGAGCTCATGCCAAGTTGTAATAAATGTGAAAGTTTGGCCTGCTGTAAAAGCTGCCTCTCAAAGGCGATCAGGCCTTACTGATGGAAGATTTTCCCTCTTTACTTTTGCACTCTACTCTTACATCAAGTTGTAGGTTTGTCATAAATTCTCCAGTGCCCAGCCTGTGGAGAAGGAGAAATATTTGAAGTGGTTGGTTTGTGCTCCACCCTTTCTCACTGGCCCAGTATACCCCATAGTAAATCCCTCCTTTCATTTAAAAAAGTTTGCTGGTCTATGTGCAGAGGGCTGGAGAAAGCACAATCCCATGTCTGATCACATGCAGAGAAATCCTGTTAACTGGATGTTCCTGGAAATTCCCCATTAGTGGGATGTCTGAGCCCTGACAAACTCGGAGACTTCAATCTAATTTATTAACATGATTCACAGTCGTTCTTTGCTCTCATTTGAGATCCAGGTTGCTTCCATTTCTTCTTGTCTGTCAGTATCTTGCTTCAATTGCTATAAATTAACATCAGAAATGAACCACGAAGCTGGTTCCTGCTAAAGAAATCAGAAATGCTGTCATTTAAAGCAAAATTATCCTGCATCTGTGCAGACACAAAAATAGTGACTTTTGAGAGTGATAAACCCCCATACCCAGAAAAAGCTTGGCCAGTAAAACAATTTCAAGGGCTAGTTTTAAAGCTTTTTGTATTAGTGGTTGATTTTTGGATGGTCAGATCTCAGCAGTTAACGCTCCACAGAATTGACGAGTTGCAACCACTCTTTCCAGACAGTCTTCCCTTTGTCGAGTATGTGCTTTGTTGGAAAGGGGGGGCTCACAAACTCTAACACAGCCTACAGTTGACACAAGAAGAGTGTAGTGCTGAATCCCTGCAACCCTGAGAGTGCATTACAATCAAGGTAATATAATGGTTTCCATGCTGCTCCCCGACCCCACCCCTGAGCAGCCATTGGCCATCTGTGCTCCAGTATGCTTACCTCACTGAGATCGTGCGGCTATTCTTGCTGATGCCTCAGTCCCTAAAGCACCCCAGTTGATGAGCTGTAATATGCCTGTCCCTGGCTAATGCTGATGATATGTTCCTGAGTAGCAGTGAGGGCAACCAATGAGATTATGGCAGGGCGGTGTCTCTGTGAGGAAAAAGGATGTGGTAACCTAGCCCTCTATTTCTCAGGGGCTGCAAATGACATAAGGTAAAATAAAGCTCATTCACCATCTGCAAAGGAGAATGAATTGAGAGCAAGCCAGGAGGGAGGGAGAGAGAGAGAGTGTGTGTGTGGAAAGCAGGAACAGCTGGAGGATAAACACAAGGTAAAATATTGGTACAGTATTTCTAAAAGGGGGTTTCTGCCTTATCTCTTTGGCTTAGTGATGTACTCCCCCCCCCCTTTTAATTGCTTAAAGAACTGAAGTCCCCTCTGACCCTTTTAAACAAACCTCCTAGGGATGATCCTAAGTGAACCTCATTAGTCCTTGATTTTTGATCGGCGCATTCTTCTCTGAGCAATTTAGTGCATAAAATTATAAGGGTGTTTTTATGCTTTCCTGCCCACAAATCAAGCCTTTTGCAGAGCAATCTGACTAGAATACTGTCAAGGCTGCTTCCCCACTCTGAACTTTAGGGTATAAATGTGGGGGCCTGCATGAAAACCTCTAAGCTTAACTACCAGCTTAGATCTGGTCCACTGCCACCACTCCCAATATGCTAATTCCCTTCCCTGGGTAGCCTTGAGAGACTCTTCACCAATTCCCTGGTGAATACAGATCCAAACCCCTTGGATCTTAAAACAAGGAGAAATTAATCATCCCCCCTCCTTCCTTTCTCCCACCAACTCCTGGTGGATCAAGATCCAACCCCCTTGGATCTAAAAACAAGGAAAATTAAGTTCTTAAAAAGAAGGCTTTTAATTAAAGAAAAAGGTAAAAATCATCTCTGTAAAATCAGCATGGAAAATAACTTTACAGGATAATCAAACTTAAAGAGCCCAGAGGACCCCGCTCTAGCCTTAGGTTCAAAGTTACAGCAAACAGAGGTAAACACCCTAGTAAAAGGTACATTTACAAGTTGAGAAAACAAAGATAAAACTAACATGCCTTGCCTGGCTGTTTACTTACAAATTTGAAATATGAGAGACTTGTTCAGAAAGATTGGGAGAGCGTGGATTGATGTCTGGTCCCTCTCAGTCCCAAGAGCGAACAACCACCAAAACAAAGAGCCCAAACAAAAGCCTTCCTGCACCCCCTCCCCAAGATTTGAAAGTATCTTGTCCCCTTATTGGTCCTTTGGGTCAGGTGTCAGCTAGGTTACCTGAGCTTCTTAACCCTTTACAGGTAAAAGGATTTTGGAGTCTCTGGCCAGGAGGGATTTTATAGTATTGTACACAGGAGGGCTGTTACCCTTCCCTTTATAGTTATGACAAATACCCAATCTGAAATTCCTGGAGAAAAGGAATGTAGAGCCCCTCCCGCACCTTTGATGACATTTGCTTCATGTGAATATATATATATATATCACCAATGTAGATTAACTTTCTTATCCAGGCACTTCAAAAAGTGGCATCAGACTGTAAGGGATCACCAAGATTGCTGGATCTGACTTCCCTTTCTCTTCCCCCCACTTCTCCCCACACTGGTTCTGTGATTAGGGTGACCAGATGTCCCAATTTTATAGGGATAGGCCCAATTTTGGGGGCTTTTTCTTATATAGGTACCTATTACCCCCGATCCCCCTCCAGATTTTTTACACTTGCTATCTGGTCACCCTATTCTATGACCCTCTGAAAAGGCTGAGGTTAGGATGGCATTGTGTGGGGTCCATATTCATTGAGTCTGGATCAAATTTATAAATGAAGTTTGGTTCTCTCTCCCCCTCCCCCTGCCCCCCATCTGGCAGTCCAACCAACTCAGTCTGGGATCTGAGTCAACTTACTACCCCAGTCACAAAATCTACTTGCTCTTTGCATCATCACAGGTGATAAGACTGCAGCCTCAGCTGATATTATTTGGGGCAGTGTCAACACACATTTTTATTCACTATTTGTTTATGATACAGCCTGTAATGTGCTAGTATTTTCTAGACCCTGAAGAAGGGACTATCCCTGGCCTAAGGAACTCATGGTCTAAAAACAGAGACCAACTGAGGATGGAGAACAAAAAGAGGGACTTCATATACAGGTTACCAAGATTCCCCATATGCTGCATGGCAGAAGTGGGATTTTGAAGAGGGACTTTGATGTGGACAGGGTATGGGCCTTATGGACAGGAAGTTTGGTTGCCCCATGCCTAGGTACCCTTGAGGGAGAAGGCCCAGACTCTCAAAGGGATGTGGGAGCCTAAAGAAGCAGAAAGGCTAGAATACCCACTAAAATTCCTAGAGGAAAGAAAGTAAGAGCCGCTCCCCAGCCTACGACGACATTGGCTTCATGTGCAAGAAGCTGACAAACAGATGAGCAAGGCGCGGGGGCAACATGAAGCCTGACATGGTCATATAAGTAGGGGGGAGCAGACTTGTACAAGCTGGAGGAGCTGACAAGAAGTTTAACTTTGATGCAGTTGCAGATGGGGGAGAGGGGAGGGGTGTCCAGTGAAGGGATTTTTGTTTTGTTTTGTTTTGTTTTTTGAGAGAGAGGAGTTCAGCTGCATTTTGTATGAACTGAAGGGGAGGCGCATGTCTGTGTGTAAAAGTAATATGGTAGGTGAGACAGATGCTGAGGAGGAGAAAGCATCAGGATTTGGATCTGACCAAGATGTGTAGGGAAATGGAGGAGGGTCCAGGCCCAGGGAGGATGGTGGCAGTGATATCAGTAACAGAGAGAGGCAGTGGAGATGGATTGAGAGGGAAGATCAGGAGTTTGGCTTTGGTTGTACTATGTTTCCATCCAGGAGATGGCTGAGATGCGGGCTGAGAAGTGAGAGCGGATGGGAAGAGAAACAGTCCCTGCCCTGAATGTACAATTGGAAGTGCACTCTCTGTGACAGCTGTGTGCTCCCATTGTCACCCCAGGATTCTTCCAAGTGCTCCTATCCTGCAAAGACTTCAACTGACTTTAGTGAGCCTGTTCGCATGTGTGTGAAGTTGTGCAGCTGTCTTTGCAGGAGCAGGGCCTAGGTGTGTCACTGTGGCATCTGAGTACCACCCGGGTCATGGCACAATTGGGTTCCCTAAGCAGGATGGGTGAATAATCCTGGGGAGGAGTGAAATGCATCTCCCCCTCCCCTTGCTGGAGAGCTTGCACTCAGCCTACTTCCTCCCTGGGGTGACCTCCATTGGCTGTAGCAGAGCTGCAGCAGCAAGGAGTTTGACCCATGGTGTTGAACTCGTATCTACATGTCATCTTAGATCTGAAATCTGTTGTGGCAGCTGCTGCATGATGTGATTTTTTTTAAATGACTTTAAATAAGATCCCACTTTTTTCATATCATTATTTGTATCGCAGTAGCGCCTGGGACCAAAGGGCCTGACCCAGGACCCCATTGTGCTAAGTGCTGGACAAACAGACCAGTCCCTGTCCCAAAGAGCTTCCAATCCAAGTATAAGATGAGACATTGGGTGGAGACAGACAGGTGGGGAATACAAGGAAACAACAGGACAGCAGTGGGCAGTGTGGGGTAAAACCCCACTCCACTTACCATGCGAGAGGCAGCAATGCAGCATTGCCCCATGCTGAAGGGATGGGCTGGTGTTTGCCCTGCCCATGCCTGCGCCCTGCCGCTGGACTGCTCAGGAGGAGGTCACCAAGTGCTGCTGTGAAAGAAGCCCTCATACCCAGTGCCTGTTTCCCCCACCCTGCACCATGGAACTGCAGTGATTCTCCACAGCCACTCTGCCGGCTTTGACCATATGTTCCCCACAAACTAATGCACACTATCCTAAAGGCTGGGAATTATAGGCCTGATCCAAATCCTATTGAAGTCCAAGGAACAGTTCCCCCAGGCTTCAGTGGGCTTTGGATGAGGCCCTACATGCCTGGGTTAGCTCCAGTGGGAAGGAATGTTTAGCTTCCATGGCACAGGGATTGTGCCCTGGGATGTGACTGTACAGTACCCAGCTCCATGGAGACCCAGACCTCTCGTTTCCTACACTGGCACAGACTTCAGCCAGACCCAGTGCTCTGTCAGGATAAACTGCCAGGCTCAGTCTCTCTGTTTTGATGGAGGTGATTCTAGGCAGCCACACGTAGTTGGTACAGGAGCAGTGGTAATCTGGGGTATAGACACTGCAAAAATCTTATCAAGCTACATAAGATACCAGATCTCCACAGAAAGGACCATTGGATTGATGTCTCTCTCTTGGGGATGATTGGCTCCAGCTGCTTATAGGGTAGATGCTGATAACAAAGACACAAGGGAGAGCAACAAAAGGCACACGCTGGGACTTCAGGCTGCTGCCATGAGGCAGCTCTGCTGGAAAAACACATACAACAGTTATGTCCCCAACATGGGGAAACAAGTATATAAGGAAACGTTAGGGCTCATCCCGTAGGAGAGGAGGGATAAAATGTGTCTCTCATGTTAGCAGAGAACTGGGGTAAGACAGGGTGGGTGGTGGAGGAAAGACAGAAAATCAATCCTCCCATTGACCAAGGGACAGGGCAGTCAGAGTGTTCCAACATGGCCTGGGATCAGTGTTTGAAGAGGGATAATTTCTTTTGAGTTAGTTCCAGGTAGGAGCAAACTAGTCAGCCAGACGATAATACACCTTTCCAGCTGGTGAATGACTCCGACTCACTTGCCCCATAACCTTCTTACAAACTCTTATGGGTTTTTTTTCTACCCGATCCTAGTGACTAAAGGAGAAGGTCTCAGAATGGGGGACAAGGCCAGGATGCAGCACGGAGACCCTGAGGGGAGGGAAGAGGAAGAGAGAAGGTGGAGCTCCAGGAGTTACAATGTAGGGGCCGTCTCCAGCTTCCTCTCTACCCTTGTGACCTTCCCCATCTACAAGACCATCTTCCGCCAGCAGATCCATGCCTTTTCCATACAGGAGGCCATACAGCAACTGCGCCAGGAGGGCATGCGCCGCTTCTACCGGGGCCTCTTCCCACCACTCTTGTCCAAGACGCTCCAGGGAACCCTGTTGTTTGGCACCCATGACAGCTTGCTCCTTCTCCTCACCAGCAACCCTTCTGAGCCTTGCACGCTGGGGGAGCGGTGGACAGCAGGATTCCTGTCTGGCTTAGTGGAGGCTTTAGTCCTAAACCCCTTTGAGCGGGTCCAGAATGTCCTGCAAGATGGACGGAAAGATGCCAGGTTCCCAAACACCCGCAGCATCCTGCGGGAATTCAACTCATATGGTCTGAAGGAAAGGCTGGTTGTAGGCTACTATCGTGGCCTCAGCCCCGTCCTGCTGCGGAACAGCCTGGGCAGTGCACTGTACTTCTCTTTTAAGGATCCCCTCCGTGATGGCCTGGCCACGAGGGGCTTGCCTAGCTGGCTCCCTGCCCTGGTGTCTGGCAGTGTTAATGGGACGGTGACTTGCCTGGCATTGTACCCTCTGAGTGTCCTCATTGCCAACATGCAGTCACAGGTTGTGGGGAGGGATCTCCTCGGCCTCTGGCAGTCTGTGTGGTCTGTCTGGGAGTCGCACGGGAGGAAGCTGACTCTTCTCTATCGGGGCGGCTCCCTCCTTGTCCTCAGGTCCTGCCTGACATGGGGTCTCACCACTGCCATCCATGACTTCCTGAAAGAGAACACAGGGCAGAAGTCCCTGGTGGAATAAGGGGAGAGGCCAGAGAACCATTGGCCCTGACATTTCTAGTGTCATGTCTCAGAGCCCTGAGGACTTCGAATGGGATTTCGCTTGTTTACAAAGAGGCCCTGAAGCTCATAGTCAATAAAACTTTAACACACAAGCTAAACCTCCAACCTACAGGTCAAAGGTCATTCTCTGAGGCCATACTTTCAAGATCAAGGAGCAACTTTGGGGAGGTGGGAAGGGGACTTACCAATCAGAAAGTTGCTTGGTTGTTTTTTTTTTTTAAACAGCCTTTTAATAAGCTGGAGTTTCGTGTTCTGTGGCAACCTGGAGTGAGCCAAACCCTGCCTGCAAAAGGCTGACCTGATCCTATGTTTGTGGTGGTGCCTGTGCTCTCCTAGTCTAAGCACAGGATGGAGAATCAGGTGAGCAGGGTTCTGTTCCGAGCTGTGCCACTGTAACCTCATAAAAACATCTAATATCTTGTGCCTCATCTTTAAAAATGGGGATCATAGTATTTTCCTGTTTAAAGTGCTTTGAGAGCATGGGTCGAAAGTGCTACAGAATTGCAGTGTGTTCACATATTATTGCAAACCATAGATGAAACATGCACTGTCCCTCCTATAAGAGAATTTCCCTCTACTACTGCACGTTCATGATTCCTTAAGCACTGAACTGAGCTAAACCCTAGAGCCAAATTCTGTTCTTGCATTTGCGCTTCTGCCACTGGTTAGTTCAACGCTGAGGATATGGAGAACAGGGGAAAGTGGGCTGAGGTGGTGAAACTAGCCATGCAGTTTAGGTTTGGCTATTCATAAAAGGAAGAAGCTGGTGGAGCTGCTAGAAGGCAGGCTCCTTCAACTGGATTGACCTGAAGCATAAAGCAGAAAATTGGGACTCTCCGGCTAATCTCTCTGGAAGTGGCAACTTCTAGACTCCTGCGTGAATTCCTGGCTCCATTGTAG
This sequence comes from Malaclemys terrapin pileata, assembly GCF_027887155.1. Classification (NCBI taxonomy): domain Eukaryota; kingdom Metazoa; phylum Chordata; order Testudines; family Emydidae; genus Malaclemys; species Malaclemys terrapin. Next base: position 39,167,740 of record NC_071513.1, on the reverse strand, counting down.
TCAATGAGATTATGAGAATTTGGGGGGCAGGATTTCAGGCCATGTGTGTTTTAATTCTCAGTTCATGTAATTACAGAGAAGGTTGGGGTGAAGGTTATGGCCACAGCAGGGTTCTGCAAGCTTTCATGATCCTCCAAACATCCTTCCAGAGTTCAAAGCTGGGCTTGGCACAGAACCGTTCCTGTTGTATGTGGAGGGTGATCTGCCTCTGCTAACTGCCAATGCATGCCCATGGTGATGTTAGATCTGTCACAGCCTTTGCTAGTACTGCTCAGACAACATTGATGACTCTCTTGCTGAGTGGGTGGGGTGGGCCTGTAGCAGTTCCACTCCTTCCTCTCTGAGAGATTCCAGGTGGGTGTCACTGAGTCATTTCTCTGCCTCTCTGAGACTTCTTACATGCCAGCATCTATCCTGTTCAACTGGTGGGCATGTTGGCTGAGAGATGGCATGAGGCTGTGCCCTGATGCAGCACTGGAATGTGGAGATGACCCTGCAGGAGGGCAGAGCGTGCACTGAAGATGTGATAGATGATGCATGACAACTTGTTCTGCTCAGAGATGAAATTCAATGTCAAATAAATTAATTTTTTTTTTGTTAGCCTGATTAAATCCAAGACCCTTTAGACCAGATTCAGCTCAGATGTAAGCAGCTGCAACTCCAATGAGTTGTCATAGGCCAATTAGATAAATTTGCCAATCATCATGATTTTTGTTCTTCTGAAGAAAGCAGTGTGGCCCAGATCCTCAAAGGTGTTTAAGCACCTAATTCCCAGTGAGATGTAGGCACCTACCTACATCTGCACCAGAGTCTCAGGTATTGGTGAGATACTTTTACTTAGCAATTACATCAACAATCTGATGATGAGACACGATTCAGTATCTGACTCAGGCTGTAACCTCTGTCCATCTCTCTCTCTCTCTATCCAATTTCCTGTTAGATTCCTGCGTAGTCCACAAGATGATACTGTGCCCCAGTCCTTATGCTTCATGGGGTTAGTGTATGTTTCACTCTTCACCTGAAATGACATAACACTGCTTCTGTATTATGGTTCTTCTAAACAAGACTTCTAACAAAATTCCTGCTGCCCTCCTTTCTGGAGCATTCTGGGTTATTGCAGGAGGAGCCCTCACAAGTGACTCAACAAACTGACTTTGGCAGAGGGACACCAAACAAAGAGCAGTGTTGTGACTCTTGTCTCCAGACAAGTGCTAGTACCCCACAGCGGACTACTGATTTATAGCTATGGTTGCCTATTGTTTGGGACTGGAGGGTTTATAATCTAATGAACTAGTGAGTTTAGGCCTGCAGCCAACACTTTGTGGCTGGATCTGATCCCTGTGCTATATTTATGTGGCCTGCTTGGCATACTCAGGTTGTGGAGATTCTAAGGGTTCATTGCAAAATTAAAGTAAGTAAAGTAGCTGCCTGAGTCTGAAGACAGCCTAAAACAATGCCACAGAGGGATGCACCTCTCTGCCCCCTCTCCTCATTGAGGCATCAGCTCTCTAACCTGATGTCACCACTTCAGCATCAACCATAACTTTCCATTGCTGGTTGTTTTAGGGGATGGCATTGGAAGAAGGGGTGAGAGTGGCAACTTCTGCAAAGAATGGAATGCAGAGGGATGAACAGACAGGAGAGGGAAAGGGGAAGAGAAACAAAGGGCAGAAGTAATGGTGGCTTACCAGCGCACAGAATCTCTCACTAAGTAATATTGAATGTAGCAAGGAACTGGATAAACAATATTGAACAGATTAATGACTACATACAGGCCAGACCCTCCTCTTGATCTCTTTGCAAATCTCCGTGTGACATCAGCGGACAAGCCCCTGTAGATTGAGGGCAATATGATGTCCTGAATTTATACCTTGGCCCCATTCAAATGTGGAATCCAGAGTTCACTTCCATATGAATTTGACAAGCTGCCTTGCATGCTTTCCCCTAATGGTCCTTCTTATGTGGCCCATGTGCTCAGAACAATATGTGGTAGCTCTCTTTTCACAGAGTTTTGTTATACTGTCTACCTGAAAATCTTGCACCCTTCTGTCTCTTCAGCTTAAGCCAGAGAGTTGCAATCAGCCCTCTCTATTTACCTGCTCTTTCAGAGGGAGTTTTTCTCCTGTAAAATCAAATCTATCCACAGCCAGGCAGGAGGATGAAGCATCTGTCACAACACCCGATACACTCCCACTGATGCACAAATCTGGTACTAGTTTTGCACATAGCTCTTTTTTCCCAAACAGCCTCCTTTTAAATTGGGAACGTGCCAGGAAAGAAACCTAGGTAACAGCAGAGTCTCCGAGAAGCATCAGGTGCTGGTGTCACTCACTGCCCAGCTTCTCTCCTCTACCATTTCTTTGTAATAGCATAATAAAATGCTGGGAGGGATTTCTTTTTGATGTCAGTTGGGGAAGTGGCTTTTTGATGCTTCCAGATCAAGATTTAATGGGTTGCAGAATAAAGACACGAGCTATTCTATTAGAAGAATACTGACATTTTTAAAGGGCCTTCCCTCCCTAAGGATCCCAATGTGGTTTACAAACTGCATGCAGCACTACTTAAATGCAGCCCCTTCTGGGGTGGAGCATGCCAGCCAGCATACCACATACGATACAGCAGCTGGGAGGAGGGAAATTTTAGTCCAGGGCCCCTGCTCTTTAGTGCCAATCCACAGCAGACTCTCTCTGTTCTTAAAATCTCATCCTGAAGATCCCCATCAGGTAAAGAGCATGGAATTTAATTTACCTTGGAAGAATGAAGGTCTGAGTTAAGCACACAAGAACTTCAGTGGTCTGATTTGTTGGAGATGTTACGCAACCACAGCGCCTGGTGATTTCAGTGAGTTCTGAGTGTTCACAATTGAAAATCAGACCATAGATGCTTAAAAACTGATGCTTAGAATACTGAGATATCCCCAAGACCTATTCACCAATGAACACCAGTGTTGGAAGCAGAAGATGGCGATTTACCCTGAACATCCCAGTGGCAAGATGCAGGGCAATTGTCTGCCATTGTTAGACACACTATTTAAAGCAGGGGTGGGCAAACTTTTTGGCCCGAGGGCCACACTGGGGAATAGAAATTGTATGGTGGGCCCTGAATGCTCACAAAATTGGGGCTGGCGTGTGGGAGGGGGTGAGGGCTCTGGTGGGGGGGGTGGGCTCTGGGGTGGGGCTGTGGATGAGAGGTTTGGGGCGTAGGAGGGTGCTCTGGGCTGGGATTGAGAGGTTTGGAGAGTGGGAGGGGGCTCAGGGCTGGGGCAGGGGTTGGGGCTTGTGGGGGGGCTCAGGGGTGCAGGCTCCAAGCAGTGCTTACCTCAAGCGGCTCCCGGAAACAGTGGCATGTACCTTCTCTGGCTCTTATGTGGAGGCGTGGCCAGGCGGCTCTGCACGCTGCCCCATCCGCAGGCACCCCCCTGCAGCTCCCATTGGAGCGCCGGAGGGGGCCATTGGAGCATGTAAGAGCCAGAGTGGGGCCATGGAGCGGCTCCCACCCCTGCTCCCCGGCCAGAGCGCCAGAGCAGGGCTGAGCCGCATGGTGCGGCCCCCAACCCAGCGCCCTGGCTGGAGCGGAGCCGAGACGCAAGGTGTGGCGCCTCACCCAGCGCCCCGGCTGGAGCACCAGAGTCAGGCCAAGCCATGTGGTGCGGCCCTGGACCCCGCTCCCCAGCAGGAGCTTGCGGGCCAGCTTAAAACGGCTCGCAGGCCGGATCTGGCCTGCGGACCATAGTTTGCCCACTCCTGATTTAAAAGGTCTTTAGGTCAGTGTATGAAAATTATAGTTGTATGTCTAAGAAGCTTTGAAGCTTCCACGCAAAATGGTTTCTTGATTATTCAGATCTCGTCCCAGAATTCAGAAGAGTGTGCGTAAGGGACTTGGTTGACTCCCCAGGCCACATCTCCAGCCCAAAAGGCTAACCTTCCAACTGATGCTGCTAAGCAGCATCTCAGAAGAGACAATGCAATGTTCAAGCTGCCCATGGTGGACAGCGTTAGGGAGGTAGTGGTCCCATCCTCAATTGCCTGTGAATTTATAGCATGCAAATGTGGACCCCACAGTTTACACAGTACATATCAAAATATAAAAGGAAGGACAATAATTACAGTACACGTATTGAAGGCTGATAGAAGAGGAACATTTATAGAGTCTAGAAAAGGGAATTCTCAGGAGAGCTATGAGCACAGTCTATAAATATCTTCTCTGTAACTATACACAATAGGAGTGGATCATTCACGTTCTCAGAAGACAGTTGGATGAGGAATAAGAGCCTGAAGCTAAGGAAGGAAATGGCTCGTTCTGGCTATAGGAATAAGAAGGCAGTGGGACAGACACCCACAAAGGAAGTGATTCATATCCACTCAGGGAGTTATATTATAGGCACCTCAGAACTATAGAGTGGTGAAAAAGCAGCGGGATCTACTTCTAGATCAGACACAGCCTCTGAAATATATCAGCCATCCTCTTTTACACCAAAAACAAATGACAGAGATGAAATCAGGCTTAGACAGACATTCTCTGCAAACAGCCTTTAGGGATAATAGTTTTTGATAGTCCCTTAAAAAACATCTTTTCATATGCTGTTATATACTGCTTACTGTATTTTTCACTCCATGCATCTGATGAAGTGGGTTTTAGCCCACAAAAGCTTATGCCCAAATATGTGTGTATATATATCTCCTCATTATATGTTCCATTCTATATGCATCCGAAGAAGTGGGCTGTAGTCCACGAAAGCTTATGCTCTAATAAATTTGTTAGTCTCTAAGGTGCCACAAGTACTCCTGTTCTTCTTTATGCCCAAATAAATGTCTTAGTCTCTAAGGTGCCACAAGGACTCCTCCTTGATTTTAAAAAACAGAGCTGTCTTTTCCAAGCATGGACCAAATTCCTCCCTGGTGCAATTCAACTGATTTCATTTGGGTTACCCTAGGGATGAATTTAGCCCCATTTCTTTGTGTCATTTCACTTGAGCTTCAGCCACTAGATGGTGCTGTTGGGAAGTGAATAAGAACAGTCTTTGTCATCTTGCTGCGAGGCACGCCCCTTTCTTGGCCCTCCTCAGAGGGGTTCTTGGTCCCATGCTCAAAACTGCCTCTGGTCTGGTAAAAACCTACTTGTTACCCCACACTCCAGCATAATGAATGACTGAATCCTAAAATAACACAGAGCTCTTTTCCTCCCAAATTGGGCACGTTTCACCAGAGAAGCCCAGCTCTCCTGCCTGCTTATCTAACACCCTTGCTGCAGGGCCGAGCTTCCAAGGTTTACTGGTGGGGAGATGGAGATGGTATAATTTAGCTCGGATTAGAGAGCCTCATTCATGGCATTGCAAAAGGCCATGAGCTCATCCTACACTTACCTGTGGCCTAGCGTCCTCAGATCCGAGGGCTTCAAATCCAGGCCACAAACAGGCTGGTGCAGAGTCTAAAGTGGACCACGTCTGAGCTAAGATAGGTATATTTGTTCTGCTGGAGATGGCGGCGCTGCAGGGTTCCTACAGCCAATTCCATTCAAGAGCCCTAGCCTCAGTCTCTTCCATGTATTATCTTTAGGGCTAGATTTTCTCATGCTTTGTCTCCGGAGTCCGGCTGAGAAAGGACTTGCTTTTCGGAGGGTTGGGAAAGAGGCCCTATATAAGGAAGTGCTGCTTTGTGTGTGTGTAAGTACATAGGACCATCTGTCAGTCCATGTGCCTTGTCTGTGCTTGCCCGTCTGCATGCCTTTGAGCATCTGGGTGCCTGTCTGCATGGAGATATGGCCCCACCAGCATATTTTCGCTACTGTTTCTCCCTATTTCAGCTCTGCCGATGGGAGCAAAAATATCCTAGGGAGCTGCAGTCTGTTTGCCTGGGTCTGTCTCTCTGGGGGAATGTGTATCTGCGTGCTTCCGTATCTGTCTCTCTGCCTGTCTGCGTGTATATCCATCTGTCTCTATTGGTGTGCCCGCCTGTCTGCGATTCTCTCTCTGCAGGGAGAGTAGACACCCCTATGCAGCTGCTTTTCGGGGGTCCCCCGTGGCCCTCTCACACGTGGGGAGAGCCAGCTATTGTGTAGCCGATGGAGGGAGACACCCTCAGATGCATGCTGCAGGGCCAGCCCAAGGACCCACCCCCTCTCCGCAGCGCCCGCCACCCCCCGTCTTCAGCTAGAGTGGGGGAAGGGGCACTTTACCCCCGCTCCGGTGCACCCTGCGAGGTGTAGTTCTCTGGCGCGGCGCGGCCAATGGAGGGCCTCGAGACCCAACTACGCTTCCCAGCATGCCGAGCGGCGGGCAGGGCGGACAGCCAATGGGAGGTAGGGGCGGGCAGTAGCCGGAGTATATAAGGAGCCGCCCCACGCGGGAGAGCAACAGACACTTGAGCGATTGCAGTAGCTTTCAGGGGAGCGCTACAACCAGCATAGTAGGTACGGGGCGTGCCAGCCCCCATTGTATACACCCGGGTGCTGCTGGAGGTGCACCATTGCACGTACTGGGGGCCGGAAGGGGGGCGTTGGCGGCAGCTGCTGTTTCTGCCTGTTTCATGCACTGGGGACCCTAGCGGAGATGCCCCACTGCCGGGGCTGCTCCCGTTGTGTGAACGGGGGGTTCTGGTGGAGCCTCCTTTTTGTTGGGAGGTGGGGGCGGCTGCGCTGCTGGGTGTAGCCGGCTCTTGGGGTGGGGAAGCTGTTCTCCCTCTTCCCCTTCTTCTCACCCCCCCCCCCCCCTGCGGAGCTATCTCCATGTGGCAGGGCTGGGCGGGATACAGCCCAACCCTGCTGTGGGCAAAGCGCCCGGGGCAGGGATGGGCCGGAAACCGCCGCCCAGAGGCGCGGGCTGCGGGAGCGTCCCTCTCCTGTGAACTGGGGGCGGGGAGCCGCCGACCCGGGGGTGCTGCGTGGAGAGCCCCGGGACGGGGTGAGGTTCTAGCCTCTGTCCTGGGCGGGTCTCGGCTCCTCCCCGCGCGCTGCCCATTGTCCTCCGGCCCCGCAGTCTGGGGAGGGGCTCTACCGCCCGCCCTGCGCCGGGGATCGCGGGTGTGTCTGGCTGCAGTAGGGGGGGCTTAAGCCCCTCTCCCCACAGCACTGCTCCCTGCGCTAGGGGGGGGCGGCGAGCTCCGCCCCACTGCCCCTGTGGAGCACCGCGGAGTCTCTGGGGTCCCTGTCTGGGCGGCTGCAGCCGCGGCTAATGGGAGGGAAGCTGGGCAGTGGGTTTTTATGCATTGATGGAGACACTAATCCTTACAACGGGTGTAAATGTTGGCTCGGCAGAGAGACGCAAACTGGGTTGTGGGAGCTAGGTGGCATTGCTCAGGCACTCCTGTCCTGTAGGAGCACTTGGCTGTAATCCAGGCTGAGAGACTGAATGGAGCGCAGAGGACACTTGGCTGGGGTCTCTAGATGTGTAGACTGGCAGGAGTGGTGGGTGATGGAAGGTTCTGCTTCTCTACCACGTAGGTTGGGGAAGAGGCAGGTATTTGATAAAGGGGAGGATAATGCTGTTCTGGCTCTGCTCCTGTCTCAGAACAATGTAATTCTTCACTATTAGGAGCCTAATACAAAGAGATCTAGTCCTATCACTTCAATCCTAGGAGACAGGGCTCTGGTGCCCAACCCAAATCAGTTGGGGTGTGTCTCTTGTCCTAATCAGCCTCTTTTAAAACAAAACTCCCTTATGGGCTTTTCCTCCATCCCTGTTCTGACACGTGGCCTTGCTAGCTGGGCTGTCTCAAAAGCCCGTCCCTTATCAGTGCTCGAAGTCTGAGTTGAATTCTGAGTGCTTTGCTAATATACAAGAAATCATCAGCCAGGAAGTTCATACTTACATCTGGTCATTCTCCCCAAAGGGTTCTGGCATGTGTAACTTGGCACATGCTACCTGGGATTTCCCTTGTAGGGATGGGTTGTAACTTGCTTATCTTACTCATTTAGCTAAAATGTGTGATAAACCAGACCTCTCTGAAGTTGAGAAATTTGACAAGAAGAAGCTGAAAAAGACCAACACGGAGGAGAAGAACACACTCCCTTCGAAGGAGAGTAAGTATCCAGTTCCCTCTCTTTTTTTTTTGGGTTAAGTGGTTCCTAAATCTTTGTATGCATGAACAACTTAATGGATGACCACCTCCTTACAGCAACATGTAAGGTTCTCTGCTGATGACTTTAAATCTTAGGTGTAAGTTGGGTCTAGTGCTTCAGACAGTTCTTATACTTGCCAGGCCATACTTCTCACTTGCAGAAGAAGCTGAATTGAAGTTTTTAGTTACTCTTGTGATGTGAGCCTCTGTCCAAATGGTCTGGTGTCCAGATAGAAGGGAAGAGGAAATGTTCTAAAGCAAGGGAACGGGCAGAACTGCCCAAAGCCTGGTACTCCAAAACACGGGTCTCCTATTAGCATTTTGTTGTGACACAGACTTCCAATTCTGGCTGTGTAGGAGTGTCAAGTGGGAGCGGATGTGCTTGTGCTGATCTCATCACTGAGGAATCTGGCAGGCTGAGGCATTTTTGGTCTGGGTTTTGTTCCAATCAAAAAATATTGTTGTTTTTTTTTTTTTTCCCCCTAAACTGCAGATAGGATCTGAGCCTCAGCAAGAGCTAGAATGACACAAACACCTGGCTGGGGGAAGTTGTCGGTATCTTAAAACACATTTTTAATAGTATGAGGGTTTCTAGCTCTTATTGCACTTTGCTGTTTTAAGCCTACCTGTTCAGGTCTTTCAGGCATGTTTGCTGAGGTAACTGTACTGTGCTATGGTGGGGTCTTTTGAAATAACAAACTCAGTAGTGAGTACTGTAGGCAGCTGCCTAACTACATGCAAAGAACTGGTGCTTTAAGATTGAGGCTGAATGGTCTAGACAAGTCACTTCACCTTTCTCCTTCCTATCTGCAGAATGGGATGGTACTTGTCCATCTCACTAGGTGTTGAGAATTCACTGAAGAGCAGTGAGTTCTCAGGACTGATTCCTTTCCAATTTGACCTGGGCAGCAGCAATGTTCCTCTGTCATGGACACCCATGAAAACTGGGTCTTAAAGCTTTCCATAGGAATAGTCCCCTTAATGTCCTCTGTAAACATGTTCTGTTGTAGCATTGACTTGATGGGGGATAGGTATGGGGGGGGGGCAGGGGGAGGACAACTCAAATCTCTAAAACTATGCCCCACACACCCTACCTCAAAGCTTGCCCAGGATTTGGATGCTCCTCAGCCTGACCTGTAAGGTGCTAGTGTATTGACTCACTGTCAAGGCTTTGCAGCTCTAGAGATGATAGCCATATATGGGGCTGTCTCTGCAGGTAGAGCAGCTATGCTGTGTTGTCCCAACCCTTGAGGAAGAGGTTAGCATTAAGGCAGAGAGGCTAATAGAACTCTCTTCTCTTTCAGCCATCGAGCAGGAGAAGGAATGCGTGAAGTCTTCATAGAGGGAGATGGCATGGCAGGAAGAGCCACCACTTAATTTTTTTGCTTTGAATTAAATCATCTGTTTTTTTTAATTACATCTACCTGTATAGAAAAATGCTGCAACTTCTAACCTTGTTGTCCCACTGTGCCAGCTGCTTTGGCAGGTGGAGGAATGAAGTATGGTCCTTTCAGAATCCATCAGTAGCCTGACCCAACCCCACCTTTTCTGCTTGGCCACCTCCTGTTTACAGCACTGATCTTGCTCTAATGCAATGAGGGAGGAGAAGAGGGAAGCAGAGGGCATGGGAGCTCCTGGCTACAGAGACCCCTTCTGCTATGTGGTGTGGGGGGAGAGGGGGGTGAAATTCTTCTGATTTGGCCTCTGGCCTACTGACCTGGGTCTGTCTGGCATATTTGCTCACAATGGTGTTTCTGCAGCCTCACTCACAATTTTTTGTCTTCCTTGAAATAAAGTGAAAAGTTTATTATAAAAATAAAAAAAAATATGATATACTTAAGGACTCCAGGCTTCTTTCCCGGCTCTTCAGCTTGTTTTGCTGTTGATCTGTCAGGAGGCATTGGTGCTGCAACTGAGCTTGGGCAGGAGATATGGTAGAGAAGTCTGATTGCTGGTGCTTCCCAACCCTGCCCTTGATGTTTTTGACTTGTAAAGCTAGCCCACAACCATATTGAGGTTCCTTATGGTGCTTAAAGACAACTCAGTCAGTGTTAGTCACCCTCTGGGTAGGGATGAGCTCCTGTTTCATGGGCTGAGAGAAATTTAAGGCTACGTAATACTCCTGCTCACAGGGTATTCTGCTGATGTTACTGAGAAGCTTCCACAAGGCTCAAAGGGAGAATGTGACCTTATCTAGTAACTAGTCTTGTAGGCCAGGCTTTAAATGGTTTGTGGAATGACATAACTAACTTTGGTTAGGAGTCAGATTATTTTAACCAACAGTGTTAGTGGCACATTCTCCCTAGTGTGGATGCAGTTGCACTAGAATAAAAGTGCTAGCTAGGCTGCTGCTCTTGCATAGGAATGCAACACTAGAGTTGGTATAGCTACTCACCCCCCCCACCCCCCCAGTGGGTGGATGTAGTTATACAAGGCCTTAATGTAAATGGATGCTCTTTACTGGTCACCGTACAAGCCAAATGATGCAGAGGTGGGAGGGGAATGGGACTAGGTCATTTCTCTCCCCCCACCCCCAATCTGCAGCAGCTCCCAGGTTCTTTATCCCTCTTCTAACCCCATGAGCAGCAATGAAATACTGATGCTGCCATCTGCCTTCAGGGATAAACACCCCTCCCATCAAAAGGGGTGGGGGTCAACTTGCTGTTAGTATTTCATCTTCATGCATTTTGGGGAAATGCTTGACACTACAGAGGCATATTGAACATCTTGATGTAAGTAGCTTCCCTAAGAAACTCAAAAGTACAGAATAAGCAGAAGTTGTCTACTTCCCACACAACTCTGTCAAAGACCTGCTCTTCCAGTGCTAGGCTTCTCTGCCAGTTTTGCTAACAGGTACCAACTATGATATGACTTTGTGCATTAAGCCTCTGGATTTCAGCTTCCTAAAAGCAGCCTGCTCTGAATCATCTGTCCCCAGTAGCCGTTACTACTACAAGTGTTTGTAAAGTTACCTGGGTGCTGCCAGAGCGTTTGCCAACACAGAGCCAGGATACTGCTGAAACCACTGAACTTTCTGCTATTACTGAGGCTGGAATCAGGCACTTCTGGGTCCTGTTTGATGGGGTGGGCATCAGGGTTGGAAGCTCTTGCACCAAAAGCACTGGTGTTTAACAAAGCTGGAGTAAGCCAGGCTGGTCTATGCTCTGTGGAGTGAGTTGGCTGGTGCTCACAGGCTGGGTATCTGACATCTGTGCTCTAAGGACTGCTAACAATTGGCTCTTAAGAGCTGCACCAGTGCAGTGGATACCATTTAAAATTGTTCCCTAGCATGTGACCTTACAGCTGTTCTCTTGTGTGAAACAGCTAACCAATAGGAAGATTTGGGCCCATCTCTAGTGGGCTGGACATGGTAGAACCAGTACTGCTGTGTAGAAGGCTCATAAGTCTGCGTGTCCTAGTGCAGATGGAGGGTTAAAACACTAGTAAAAAAACTCATCCATGCTGATACTATGGACTAGAATATGCAGTAGTTGCCTCCAGGTGTGTGCTGTAATTTGCTACACATTCAACCCTTTTCCTGTGAGGTGGGAGAGGAGAAAGGGCAGAGAGCTCTCACCGCAAGAGTTCCTTACAGCCCTATCTCAATACCTATAAACTGATAGAATAAGGAGCAATGTATACCTCCCTCAAAAGAAAACTCTTCCATCCAGCATAAATAAAAGACAAGCACTGGACAGCTTCTGGCCTGCTCTCACTGTCTGATTCAGTAGTCCTAGAATATCTTCCCTGGGGGAAAAGGGGTGCCACTTACTGAGACTTTCAGCAGCTGCTTTGTAGTCCTTATAAAACATTTGTGTTTTAAAAGTCCCCAGATGGTGGGGAAGCTCAAGCCCTAGCAGGGCTCTGGTATTGCCTGTCAGCGGGTGGTTTGACTCTTCCCAGACCATGTGTAGGACTGTAATTGCTGTGCCTCTACTGGCATTTACAAACCTCCCACTGTTGCAACTCAACCAGCGGCAGAAATTGTGGGGCTGTAACAGAGTGGAGGTTGGTGTTTTGCCACTGTTGCCTGGTGGAAAGTTCAGAGCAGGTCTATAAGTGTATGCTGGTGTTCCTATCCCTGTTACCAGTTGTGCAGCTGTGCCACTGGTTGCTACCAAATGTGGGTGAACTTAAGGAGAAAAAGAAAAGCTAGTGCACACAAAGGGTGGGTGAGAAGAGGCACCTTTGCTCACCATGTAGGAATCATCTGAACAGAAGATTCTAGAAAAGAACAGGAGTACTTGTGGCACCTTACAGCCCACGAAAGCTTATGCTCTAATAAATTTGTTAGTCTCTAAGGTGCCACAAGTACTCCTGTTCTTTTTGAGGATACAGACTAACATGGCTGCTACCCTGAAACAGAAGATTCTAGGATGCTCTTAATTACTCAGGTCACCTGCCAACCACAGATTATGGCTAAGGCTGTAAGAAAGCGTAGTCAGCTGTATGGGAAAGCGGTTACCATGCTGCCCTTGGACAATTTGTCTATCTAGTTCAGTAACTTGCTACCTACACTGGCCTGTTGCTGGCTCCCACTCCAATGAAGCATATTTCTAAATAGGAAAGATGCTGCATAGCTGCTTCTAAACTTACCCTGTAGAACAGAGGTCGGCAAACTATAGCCTGCCAGCCACTCCTGGCCCATCGGACCCTCCTGCCCAGCCCTTGAGCTCCCGGCCAGGGAGGCTAGCCCCTGGCCCTCTCCTGCTGTTCACGACCCCCACCCCCACCCCCCAGCCTCAGATCGCTGTGCTGCCAGTGTTAGGGCGGGGGCGGGGGAGAGGGGGCGGACTGTGAGCTCCTGCTGGGCAGCACAGCTGCAAGAGCTGCTGGCCTGCCCTTGTGCTCTAGATTGTGCAGCAGCGCGGCTGGCTTTGGCCAGGCAGTGCAGCTGAGAGTCCTGGTGCTCTGAGTGGCATGGTAAGGGGGCGGGGAGCAGGAGGGTTGGAGGATGGGGACAGGAGGTCCTGGGGGGTGGACAGGGGGCAGTTGGATGGGGCAGAGGTTCTGGGGGTGGTGGTCAGGGGATGGGGAACGGGGGGGGGGGGTTGGATAGGTGTGGGAGTCCCAGCGGACCTGTCGGGAGTGGGGGTGTGGATAGGGGTTGGGGCAGCTAGGGAGCAGGGGGGATTGGACAGGGGATGGGGTCCTGGGGGTAGAGGGGTCCCAGGGAATAAGGAGCAGGGGGGGCTCTGAGGGGGGCAGGAAGTGGGAGGGGGCTAGGCTGTTTGGGGAGGCACAGCCTTCCCTACCTGGCCCTCCATACAGTTTTGGAAGCCCGGTGTGGTCCTCAGGCCAAAAAGTTTGCCCATCGCTGCTGTAGAAGCAGTGTTGAAAGACCTGAAGGTGAGTGGGTGGAAGGGGTTCACAGAGATTCCTGAGTTGGCATGGTTCCTCTTCAAGCACCTTTCAGTGTATCATTTGCCTGATCTACCCCCAGTCAACATAACTCCCGCGGTCCGTGATCCACTATGGCCTCAGAGGTAAATAACTTTCAAACTCAGGAAATGAGCCCTGGTTCAGAAACTGTTGGTGTTGTGAGCTTCTAAGTCAACAAAAGGGTGTTAATGCAGCAGGAAACTTAGGTCTGGTCTATACTACCCGCCTGAATCGGCGGGTAGAAATCGACCTCTCGGGGATCGATTTATCGCGTCCCATCGGGACGCGACAATCGATCCCCGAATCGGCGCTCTAACTCCACCAGCGGAGGTGGTAGTAAGCGCCGCCAACAAAAAGCCGCAAAAGTCGATTTTGCCGCCGTCCTCACAACGGGGTAAGTCGGCTGCAATACGTCTAATTCAGCTACGCTATTCATGTAGCTGAATTTGCGTATCTTAAATCGACTCCCCGCTGTAGTGTAGATGTACCCTTAGTCTTGCTAATCAGACCACTTACATCCATTTCACAGAAGTGCTTGTACCTCTTAGAGTGCAGGTGTATCTCAGGCACAAAGAACAGACACTGGAGCTTCCACAGCAGAATGAGATCTTGGTGACCCTAGAGTCACCCCAACCAGAAATAACCACAAAAATCGAGTCCTGGAAGCACTGCCAAGATGAACAGGAGTACTTGTGGCACCAGCTAATGGCAATGCTCCAGTCAGGATGCACAAACCTCAAAACTCTTAGCCAGTATTTCAGGGGGTAGGGTTGAAAGAACAACTCTGAAAACACAGAAATGTAAACATAAATAGGTAAATATTCAACGGGGTTTCCCATCCCTTCCTTAGGTTGCTACAATGTAGCTGGCACTAGTTCCTTAGCAACTTTATTTAGGAGGGAGAGATCCTTATATACTCAAAAACTGCATGTTTGCGTCTGTTCTTGCTCCCCTGCTGGAATCCAGAGAATTAAAATAAGTGAGGGTTAAAGATTGCAATGTCAGGGATGCATTGAATGTGCATCTCCTGGGCCATTAATCACAATTAGGGCTGAGATTCATAGCCATTGCAGCTTTGATTTGCTGTTGTATTGACAGGATGTGCTTAGTCGGGGGAGGTGTTGTCTATATATCATCAAGGACAGTGTGTAGTCAGAGCAGGTGATATCAAAGTAATGTGATTGTCTGCTTTTGAACACTGAGACACCAATCAGGCAGGGAATGGCAGGTCACGATTTTCATTTTGATTTCACTTGGGATACCATGGGCAAAAAGAAGCCCAGTGCCAGCTGGGAGTTGTGAGTCTACTCCTGCACAGTTTGCAAAGCCGCGGACAGCACAGTGTGTAGCAACTCCACATTGCAGCTATGTAGAAATCAGGTACATTGAGGCTCAGCTTTGCACAGTCCTGGCCATGGAGACTGCAGAGAGCCATGAGCTGCTGTTGATGCCACAGAGCTAACTCTCTTGTATTGATTCTGTGTGCATTCGGGGCGGGGTGCCCTAGGTTTCTGTCCCTATGTGGTCTGGCTGCTTAAAGCCAGTTGTCCCCTTTTGACACCAAAGTGCATGCCAATCACCATTCACTTTAACCTTCCCTTTCTAGGAAGGTGAGCAAGAAAGTGGTGGCTTTTCTGCTCCTCATTGATGTCCAGGTGCACCTGCAGTACAGGACCACCAAAGAAAGGCCTGAACCTGGGTTCACCAACCAAGAAAGGCCTGAACCTGGGCTGGAATCTTCCTTTGTAGCTGTGACCATTCTGGTTGGGATCATGAATAATCTCCCGTTGGCATTAGTTTGGGTTCCTTTTGGTGATGCTGGATCTCTCTGCGACTTTGGTCGCTACTAACCAGGGGTGGTTGTCATATATCAGTTTTACCAGATCCTGTAGGAAGAGACACTTGTTTTAAAATAAGACTCACTCACCGTTTTTCAGCCGTAGCTTTAAAATAGAGTAAACCTCCATTGTTGTTGGCTACCACATTGGCTACTACATATCTACTGTGTAGCTTTTCTCCTGCACATTTAGATGCTCTGTGATTTGGCAAAAATAGGAAGTGTTAAGCAGACAGAACTATGTTTTGCCTCAGAAAAGAGAATCATAAACCCAGCTTTAACTCCATTAAACTCTAGTACTGGCCACTGTTGGAGATAGGATACTGAGCTAGATGGACCACTGGTTTGACCCACTTTGGCCGTTCTTATGTCTTAAAGGTCAGAAATTAAATCTCCTACAAACGGAGGCTTTGCAGAAAGCATCCATACCCCATCTGTCTGACTCGTCAATACATATTTATCACAAACCCCTGCCAGCTCGGGACTCCAGCACCCTGCCTTGCTGAGCCAGACACTCCCGTCTGCTCCAACAAAGACCCAGGGTCTGAATTACTTGCCCCAAAGCTACAGGTTTACCTGAAAGCAGCTTACAGAAGCGTTACTGCCTTTAACACTCAGATGCCCAACTCCCAATGGGGTCTCAACCCAAATAAATCCGTTTTACCCTGTATAAAGCTTATACTGGGTAAATTCATAAATTGTTCGCCCTCTATAACACTGATAGATATGCACAATTGTTTGCTCCCCCAGGTATTAATACATACTCTGAGTTAAATAATAAGTAAAAAGTGATTTTATTAAATACAGAAAGTAGGATTTAAGTGGATTTAAGTGGTTCCAAGTAGTAACAGACAGAACAAAGTAAGTAGGGTAACCAGACGTCCCGATTTTATCGGGACTGTCCCTATATTTGCTCGTTTGTCCCACGTCCCAACCAATGTCTGGTCGGGACACTGGACAAACAAGCAATTTTTGCCCTCCGCTCCGGCTCGCGCCCCCTCCCTTGCCCCAACTCTGCCCCCTCCTTCCCCCATTGGATGGCTCCCCAAATCCCCACCCTGGCCCCACCCCCCTCACTGCCCCATTGGATCCCTCCCCAAATCCCCGCCTCTTTCCAAAGCACGCTGCATTCCTCCTCCCTCCCAGGCAAGCGCTGGAGGGAGGAGGCCCGGGGACGGCGGGGTGAGTCTGGCCTGGCCCTGGCCTGAGTGCAGGCAGGAGGGCGGGGCGGTACCTGCAGGGGGGCAGCCCCGGGTCCGGCCTGGGGAACCGGCTCCCTACGCGCCCATGGGTGGGGGTGGGAGTGGGGGGGCAGCAGCTGCCCGCGTGGGGACTCCGGTTCCTCAGGGTTTCACCTCCGCCACGTGTGCCCCGGCCCCAGAGGGGTGTAGTTGGCGCCGGGTGCCAGGCACATGCCTCTGCCTGAGACACGGCGAGGGAGAGCCGGAGGAGCGGCTGGAAGGGCCGGTCGGGCGGCGGCTCCGCTGCGGTACTGGGCATAATTAGAATCTGTGAGTCTGTCTGCCTCCGGGGGGCAGGGCGGGGGGAGCAGTGCGTACCTGGCTGGGTGTGCAACCCTCGGTGAGGAGATCCCATCCCGCGATGCTTGGGCGAGTCCTGGCCTGGGGGCCGTGGCAAAGTCCCGCTTCTCCAGCGGGGTGTAGCCCAGTGGCGCGAAGGTCGCTACAGCTCCGCACTCCCGGGCCCGCGGGGAGCTGGAACCCGCCAGGGAAGGGGCTGCCCCATGCTGGCACACCCGCGGCCAGCCCAGGCCGGTCTCCGTGCAGGTACCTAGCGGGGGCGCTCCCCCTGTCCATGCCTATCTATGCGGCATCGGGGTGTTGCGTCCCGGGACCCGGGGGCCGCTGTTTACATCTGCGTGTGGCCGGCGCCAGCCTAGGCGCTTCTCGCTTGTTCGTGCTTTTTTTTTTTTCTCCCCACCGGCTTTTTTATTTTTTGGCTCCCGATATTTCGCCTCTGTGATCTGGTCACCCTAAAAGTAAGTCACCAAGCAAAATAAAATAAAATGTTCAAATCTATGTCTAATCAAACTGAATACAGATAAGATTCTCACCAGTTCCAGAATGCTCCCTTTTACAGACTAATCTCCTTTTAGCCTGGGTCCAGCAATCACTCACACCCCCTGTAGTTACTGTCCTTTGTTCCAGTTTCTTGCGTCTGAAGAAGTGAGGTTCTTACCCACGAAAGCTTATGCTCCCAATACTTCTGTTAGTCTCAAAGGTGCCACAGGACCCTCTGTTGCTTTTTACAGATTCAGACTAACACGGCTACCCCTCTGATACTTGTCCTTTGTTCCAGTTTCTTTCAAGTATCCTGGGGGGTGGGGGGAGAGGCTCCCTCTTTAGCCAGCTGAAGACCAAAATGGAGGGGTCTCCCAGGGGTTTAAATAGACTTTCTCTTGTGGGTGGAGACCCCCTCCTCACCCCTATGCAAAGTCCAGCTCCAAGATGGAGTTTAGGAGTCACCTGGGCAAGTCACATGTCCATGCATGATTCCCAGTTTTTACAGGTAGCATCCATTGTTTACATGCTACCTTGAGCGTCCTCAAGTAGACTTCTTATGTGGATTGGAGCATTCCAAGATCCATTGTCCTTTAAGTGTTTCTTGATTAGGTACTTAATTTCAACATTCCTTTCTCCAGGAACTGACCAAATGCTCTACTAAGGTTATTTAGAAATCAAGCCAGTACACAGCCAACATTCATAACTTCAAATACAAAAATGATACATGCATACAAATAGGATTAATACATTCAGTAGATCCTAACCTTTGAGATATGTTACATGGCATATATAGCATAAAACATATTCTAAGCATATTTCCATAAAGCCTTATGGGAGGTACCGTCACACACGTTCCCTAATTCCAAAGAGAAAGCAGATTTCACCAGTCTCCAGACCGCTTGCCAGAGCCCCTCAATCCTGACCTGCAGCCCTTCTTGTCATCTGTGTCCTGGGCTCCACATACAGCTCTGGAGATGCCCTGTAACCCTGACTGGCTATTCCAGGCCTGAACCACTCCTGAATAGACGTTGTTAGTCATGCCACACTGGGGGACTTGAATGGTAAGGACCAAATTCAGACCTAAGTTAAGAGATTGCAGCCTCCAGTAAAGCTGCACCTGTTTGACCATTGTCTGAATTTGACCCTCAGTCTCTGTGAGTCACCAGGAGCTTCGTATTGTTTCACTGTGACCCCTGGCACAGCCCCCAGGCCGGGGAAGGCAGATCTCTGAGTGCACAAGGGAGTGCACGTAACCCTTCTGCCTTTGGAGGCCTCAACAGAGCAATGATACTGTGTTTTTTTACCGCCCAGGATTACAAAGTCCTTTACATGCTAGAGTCAGATCCTCAGCTGCTGTCAATCAGCATAGCCCTGTTGAAGTCAATGGAGCTACTCCAGACAAGGGTCTGGGCCCATGACTTTAGCCTGACCTTTGTGAGATCTGTAAATAGTGTCATCCCCATACTACGGATGGGGAGATAGGCAGAGAACTTCACGGAGCTTGCTCAAGGTCACAGGGAGGCTGGCAGAGCTCCTCACCTCCTAACCACTAGGCCATCTTTCCTGCCGCAGCAATTCCCCTATGTGGAATGGCTCCAGTTTAATGCAGGAGGGGAACACGCACCCTCTCTGGATTTGGTGTTGCTACTATGCAAACCTCCTCTGCTGACCAGGGCTCTGGAGGCACCGAAGGTTTTGCGCATGCTTTGAAGACCTCACAAAAGAGGAAGTGAGCAAAGGAAGCATGAGACCCAGTAACCGCTGCTCTTAATAAAACTTCCCCCTCACCCTTCATTGCACAAGTGAGTCAGAGTTGTGCTTTACCTTTCTGGGGAGACCAGATTGCTGTTTCTCTTCTACCAACTCAAAGTGAACTGCCACTTGGGAGGAGGGGAGGACACATGGAAACCCACATGGCTGGGCAAGGGGCATACTTCCCAGGTTGATTCCCCCCTCTTACATAGGGACCCACATCCTCTTGAAGGCAGAGCAATGAAGCAGGTTGTCCATTCCATATCAGTCAACATCAGGCCAGAGGCATTGGTTCCTAAGCATGGGGGTTATCCCAGGGCCTCCAGTCCTAGTGTTGGAGCTCTGTTAGGGGAATCAGGATAGGGCTGGAGGCATCATATCTTACGTCACATCACACGTCCGCACTTATCTTGCATCAGAGATAGCATCAGCCATAGGACGAGGGGGATGCATTTATGATGAAGGCCTGTCTGTGCTGCTTTTGTTACCAAGTCAGAGGACCCAGTGCTAACACAGATTACTAATTGCATCTCCATAACCTTGGATTGTCCAGGCTTTTAACCCGATCACTGGGACTCCATTAGGTGCCATCTACACTACATCTGTAGCCGTGCTCCAGCTGGGTTGGGAGACAACTGTGTGGTAAGCAAGTCCCCTGCCTCAGTTAGAATTGCAGTGCTGATGGGGCCTGAAACAGCCATGTGTCTCTGGTTATGTCGGGGAGCTTCATTCAGCTACACATATACCAATAAACTCATTCACCGGGCGACAGGCTGAGGCAGGGGGTGGGTGATGGGACAGAAAACCTTTGCCCCGAGGTCACTGGTTCAGCTCTGGCCAGGCCGTTAGTGACTGATAGTCACTCAGTGACTTCTTCCTGTCTGGACCTCTGGTGAAATGAGCAGGTAGGCTCAGGCCCACACCTCCCAAGCAGGTGTTGGCAACCCACAGCGGGCACTAATGGATCTCACAGACTAAGCACAGAAGCCCCGGGCTAGCTGATGACTGGGTGCCCCCCACCCCTATTAGACGATGTATAGGCCATGTTGAGGTGTGTTAGGAGGGGACTTGCACTGCCCGTGCTACACCTGCTGTGTGGGGAAAGAACGCTCTATCTGCATTGTGCCGTTAGACACGGAAGACTGTCCAGATTTCAGGGCTCGGCATCCCCAATAGGGGCTAGATTTTCTACAGAACTAACTGAGTTGCCAGGTTCTCAGGAGAGCGTGCTGTTCTGTGTGTGGGAGCAGCTGGGCGCTGAGAGCCAGCTGACCTCCCAGCATTAGCATCCCCTGCTCACAGACTGCACAGCCAATACAATAGATGAGTGACCCCATCACTTTGAAATTCCACCTCAGCCTGCTCCATGCTGGGTCCTTGAGATCCTTTTAGGCGTGAACAGGATCTGACTCCAGAGCAACAGCTGATAGGGCTGGCTTCTTACACACCACACCTAGCCCTGCCTTTCATCTCTCCCCTCCAGCCTCTCTTTCCAAGGCTCTCTGTGCAACCTCCCAGAAGGCTGAGTGAATGCAGGCATGTCTAAACCCATCTCTGCTTGCATGACCTAGGTGTGCCTGGGGTAGGCTCCCACACAGAGCCCTGCAGCACAGAGAATAATCAGCCTTACAGCCAGGCTCCGCAGAGCTTGATCACACCCAGAGCCAGCTCCAGAGCTGGGTCACAGAGAGAGAAACCAACCCTCAGCCCTGAAGCACAGGGGAAGAACCATGAACTTGACAGCCCAGGCGTGAAGGCCCTGCCTGCAGAGCTGGCCTCCCGGCTCTGATACAGGAATAGACCCTCGCAGCCAGGGATTGCAGCCCCCCGCGCTGTGACACGGCAGTGATGAGTGATGAGTCTTAGCAGGCGTGCAGACCCTGCCCCCACAGCCAGCCCTGTGACATGGCAGGGTCAGCTTCATAGCTCCACCTGCAGGGCACGCCTGCAGCGCCGTATACCACTGCCAAGCAGTGCTGGGAACTGGAGCGATGCCCCTCCCAGCACAGGTGTGGGCGCAGAGAGTGGGGGATGGGAATAGAAGGGCCTTGGAGATTCTGCTCCCCCAGAGCTCCTTGTGTCTCATTGCAAAGCTGCCACTCAGGGTGACTGGGACATGCCGGCTGCAGCGCAGAGTCAGAGGGCTGAGCAGCCGTCCTGGTGGGCTCAGACAGGGCCAGGGCATGGGGCAGCTCCAGGTGGTGTTGAGGCAGGAGGGATTGCAAAGCTAGTGCTGGGTGGGGGTTAAAGGAAGCTGGGAGGCATGTCTGAACAGAGAGGCAGGTGGGGGGATAGGGATGGGAGCGCTGCCTACCAGCGTTGGCGCTGTTGGCAGCTTCTCCAGGGAGAAGGCCAAGCGGAGATCACAGGCAGCTGGGCTCTCTCGCCTCCTGGCCACAGCCGTATTTCTAGGGATGAGAGGTGGCTCCGCACCCTGCCAAGGGGGAGGGCCCCATCTGTCTGCAACAATAGAACAAGGTGATGTCATTCCGTAACCGGCTGGGCAAGTGCTTCATTCACCCTGTCAACAGCCCCAAGGAGGAAGGGCAGAGGGCAGGCAGGCACAGCTGCTTCTTCTTCGAGTGATTGTTCACGTCCATTACACATTAGGTGTGCGCGCGCCGCGTGCACGGACGTCGGAAACTTTTTCCCTTAGCGGCTCCCGTCGGGCCGGCGGGGCCCCCACCTTCCCACCAGAGCGGCGCCCCGCTCCAGGGTATATATATCCCTGCCGACCCGACCCCTCCAGTTCCTTCTTACCATCCGTGGCGGCATTGGAACAACTCTGTCTCTGGTCTGAGAGTGTCCCTTAGCACATTAGAGTTATCTAGCAGTTATCAGTTAGTTGTGTAGTGTTTAACCAGTAGTTAACGGCTCATTAGAGTACTTAAAGTTCCTGCTGGGGTTGTTTGTTCAGCCCCGGCACCGGCCCCGGGCGGTGGGGTATGCCACACGCCCAGGGTTTTAAGGCCTGTGCCACGTGCCGCAGGCCCATGCCATTGAGCGACCCCCACGCTTCGTGTCTTCGTTGCCTGGGGGAGGCTCACCAGAAGGAGCGCTGCAAAATCTGCAAGGCCTTTAAGCCCAAAACTAAAAAAGAGAGGGACTTTCGCCTTAAGCAGCTGCTCATGGAGACGGCGTTACAGCCCTCCACTTCGACGGCACCGTCTGCCTCCGTGCGGAGCGCCCCGGCTTCGGTGCGGGAACCGGCGCCGGCGGGTCACCCGAAGACCGCGGCACCGACCCAGCGGGGAAGTGCACGACGCCGATCGTCTTCGCCGGCAAAAGTGAAGGGCCAACCTAAGGCCCGAGGCCGCTCCCCGCACAAGAAGGCGGCACCGGTAAAGACCTCGAGTGCCCCTAAGGCCGACACGGCCTCATCACGGACCCCGGTAGTGGCTCCGGCGCCGAAGGGCCCGTCGAGCCCCGGGATGAGCGCGTCGAGCGAGGATGCAGGGCTGGAGGAACTGGTGGAACAGCCCTCCACTCCGGACACGTTTGAGGCAGCTAAGGACCTCATTGCCTTGTCCGTCGAGGCCCCGGCACGCGCTGAAGGCGCCCCGCCTATGCTGCCGCGCAGAGGCAAGCCGGCGATGGTGCGCCCACCACGGTCGCCGTCTCGGCACCGTTCCAGGGACCGGTCCCGGTCGAGCTCCGCCTCGGTGGACTCCCGGTTGCCCCCGGCGCAAGAAGCACCGCAGCAGTCGGGCTTCAACAAACGGCCGGCACCGACTCAGCAACCGAGCACGAGTCGGCACCTCGAAGCATCGGCGGCTCGTTACCCGAGGCCGACCAGCCGTAGCCGTTTCCGGTCCCGCGATCACCGGTACCGTTCCAGGTCCAGGTCGACGAGGCGCCATTCCAGGTCCTGATCGCGGAGGCGCTACTCCCCAATACCGGACCGGCACCGTCCCACGGCCCCACCGTGGCCTTCCAGGTCACCGTCCGTGGTCTCGGGGACTGACTCAGACCGATACGGCGGCTATGCCCGTAGGTCACAAGCCAGCAGGGACTACGGTCAGTCACAATGGGGCCAGCCGAGCCAATGGCCATTCTGGACACCCTGGGCCTACCACCAACAAGAGCCCCCATCGGAAGCCTCGAGACCCGGGCCATCCCGGTACCGATCCCGCTCCCCGCGGCACCGTCCGCCATCGTATAGGGAGGCAACGGTTTCTAGACCACCGGAGCGGGAAGGAGTGGACTCGGCACCGAGTACGGTACCGTCCCAATCCCACGCGGCGGGTCAGGCCGCAGAGGAGCAATTGGCTGATGCCGGATTGCAGGACAATGAGGATGGGCAGAAGGCCCCGACCTCTTCCTCCTCGCCAGGTCAGGCGGTAGCGGGCACACTGGTGTCCGGCCCTCCCCCGATTGACCATCGGGCACACCAAGACCTGCTTCGCCGGGTAGCCCTCAATCTGGGCTTGCAAGCGGAGGAGACCATAGAGCAGGACGACCCCATGGTCGATATCCTGAGCCCAGAGGGCCCCTCCAGAGTCGCTCTCCCGATTATACGGACAGTACAGTCCAACTATAAGACGGTGTGGCAAACACCGGCCTCCAGTGCGCCAACTGCAAGGGGAGTGGAGAGGAAATACTTCGCCCCATCTAGAGGGTTTGACTTCCTCTTTCTACATCCGTCCCCCTGTTCGCTGGTGGTCTCGGCAGTCAACGAAAGGGAGCGACATGGCCAGCAAGCTCCTGCCCCCAAGGGCAAGGAAGCTAAGAGATTGGACCTATTCGGGAGGAAAGTCTATTCATCGGGGGGCCTGCAACTGAGGATCGCCAATCAGCAGGCGATTCTAAACAGGCATAATTTTAACTCTTGGGCATCAGTCGCCAAGTTCAAGGACTCCCTCCCACCGGACGCGCATCCGGAGTTCACGGCCCTGGTGGACGAGGGAATGGCAGTGGCCAAGACCTCTTTACAGGCCGCACTGGACTCAGCCGACGCTGCGGCTAGAACAATCACGTCGGGAGTCGTGATGAGGCGTTCGGCGTGGTTGCAGGCTTCAGGTCTCCCGCCGGAGGTGCAGACCACGCTGCAGGACCTCCCGTTTGAAGGTTCGGGCTTGTTTTCCGACCAGACGGACGCCAGGCTACATAGTCTTAAGGACTCACGAGCGACCCTTAAGTCGTTGGGTATGCACACGCCGGTAACGCAGCGTAAGCCCTTCAAACCCCAACCGCCGCAAAGGCATTACCACCCTCGGCCCCGACACGAGCCTTACCGCCGTCGAGGCAGGGATAACAGGCGGAGACGTAACAATACGCCTAACCAGGGCCAGAATCACGGCCAGGGCAAGCCGCAGCCGGGAAATAAACCAGGCTTTTGAAGCTGCGCCCGAGGACAGCGTACCACTTCATATACCGGATCCTCCTTTGGGTTTCAAGGACCGTCTGTCCCAATTCTACCGGGCCTGGTCGCGCATAACATCGGACCGCTGGGTCCTGCGCACAGTGAAGGCGGGCTATACCCTCCAGTTTTCCTCGCCCCCTCCCTACCATCCCCCTTCCCCGTCCCTCTTCAGGGACCCTTCTCACGAGCAACTCCTCATACAGGAGGTACAGACCCTTCTCGCTGCAGGAGCAGTAGAAGAGGTCCCTCTGGACCTAAGGGGAAAAGGATTCTATTCCAGATACTTCCTGATCCCCAAGGCGAAAGGAGGCCTCCGTCCTATCTTGGACCTGCGCGATCTAAACAGGTTTCTGATCAAAGCGCGCTTCCGTATGGTCTCCCTTGGAACTATTATCCCATCCCTGGATCCGGGGGATTGGTATGCTGCCCTCGATATGAAAGATGCCTATTTTCACATCGCAATCAATCCGGCCCACAGGCGTTTTCTGCGCTTCGTTGTCGGACAGCGCCATTTCCAATTTACTGTCCTGCCCTTCGGCCTGGCGTCAGCTCCACGGGTGTTTACAAAGTGCATGTCCGTGGTAGCAGCCTTCCTTCGAAAATGAAGTGTGCGTGTGTTCCCGTACCTGGATGATTGGCTACTCGCGGGCAGGTCGGAGGCCGAGGTCCGATCTCACGTGACGCTGGCCTTACAGACGTTCGACAAGCTCGGCCTCCGGGTCAACGTGCCGAAATCCACGTTAATCCCCACACAGAGGCTGGACTTCATAGGTGCTACCCTGGACTCGGTAACCACGCGAGCGAGTTTACCAGAGGCACGGTTCATGTCCATTCACGGGGCCGTAAGCTCAGTCCAAAAATTTCCCACGACAACGGCAAGGTGTTGCATGCAGCTTCTGGGGCATATGGCAGCTTGCACGCACGTGGTCAGACATGCCCGGCTGAGACTCCGGCCTTTACAGTTGTGGTTCGCCCACATGCATCGCCCCAACAGAGACCCATTGGATCAAGTAATCACGATCCCGAACCAGGTGCTCAGCTCACTACGCTGGTGGCTCGATCGCCAGCAGGTATGCGAAGGGATCCCCTTTGCTGCCCCACAACCCACTCTGACGTTAGTGACAGACGCATCAGACATAGGCTGGGGGGCGCACCTTGGGGAACTGCGGACCCAAGGGCTGTGGTCCGGAGAGGACAAGCTGCTTCACATCAATCTGAAGGAGCTAAGAGCGGTTCGCCTCGCCTGCCAGACCTTCCACGCCTTCCTAAAAGGTCACAGCATGGCAGTCCTGACGGACAACACTACCGCCATGTTCTATATAAACAAGCAGGGCGGGTCCCGGTCTTCTCCCCTCTGTCGCGAGGCACTCCAATTATGGAACTTCTGTATAGCCCATGCGATACACCTCATCGCGACGTATCTTCCGGGAATTCAGAACGGCTTAGCAGACCGCCTCAGCCGATCCTATCGAATGCACGAATGGACACTGAGAGGAGACGTCCTGCATTCGATCTTCCGGAAGTGGGGGTTTCCCCGGGTGGATCTATTCGCCACCAGGGACAACAGCCAATGCCCTCAGTTCTGCTCGTTCCAGAACCTCAGCCCGGGATCATTAGCGGATGCTTTCATGATCCCATGGGGAGGGAGCCTAAAATATGCCTTCCCTCCATTTCCACTTATACACAAGGTTCTTCTCAAGACCCGCAGGGACAGGGCAACGATTATACTTATTGCCCCAGCCTGGCCTCGCCAGCATTGGTTCACGTCCCTGCTGGAACTGTCCGTAGCCGATCCAATCACCCTTCCCCTCCATCGCGACCTAGTCACGCAAGACAAAGGTCGCCTACTCCACCCGAACCTGTCTTCGCTTCATCTCACGGCATGGTATCTCTCTGGCTGAACGATGCAGAGCACAGGTGCTCTCACCAGGTTCAGCAAATCCTCCTTAATAGTAGGAAGCCCTCTACAAGGGCAACATACCTGGCGAAGTGGAAAAGGTTCTCCCACTGGTGTGAGCCTCAACGCATACAGCCTTTACAGGCCTCGGTTCCGTCCATCTTGGACTATTTACTGCACCTCAAGAATCAAGGGCTTGCGCCCGCCTCTATTAGAGTTCACTTAGCCGCTATTTCGGCTTTCCATCCGGGAGAGTTGGGAGTGTCAGTATTCTCCAACCCCACAGTGGCCCGATTCCTCAAGGGGCTAGAAAGGGTGTTTCCCTACTCACGCCCGCCGGTTCCGACGTGGTCTCTGAACCTAGTCCTAAATAGACTCATGAGTCCTCCCTTTGAGCCCCTGGCCACTTGCTCCCTCACGCACCTCTCGTGGAAGGTGGCGTTTCTCGTGGCCATCACGTCGGCCAGAAGGGTATCAGAATTGAGGGCCCTCTCATCGGAACCACCCTATACGGTGTTCCATAAAGATAAGGTGCAACTTAGGCCGCACCCCAAATTCCTCCCAAAGATGGTGTCACAGTTTCACATGGGGCAAGACATTTGCCTCCCGGTGTTTTTCCCAAAACCCCATACGGACCCTCACCACCGCAGCCTACATACCCTGGATGTCCGAAGGGCGTTGGCATTTTACCTGGAGTGGACCAGGTCGTTCCGCAGAACACCCCAGCTGTTCATTGCTATTGCAGAACGTATGAAAGGCTTGCCTATCTCGACACAGCGCTTGTCGGCATGGATTGTGCATTGCATACGCACTTGTTATGAGCTCGCCAATGTTCCGGCCCCGGATATCCGGGCCCATTCGACTAGAGCCCAAGCGTCCTCAATGGCCTACTTGGCGCAGGTCCCGATCCAGGAGATCTGTAAGGCAGCCACCTGGTCGTCCATACACACGTTCACAGCCCATTACGCGATCCATCATCAGACCAGAGAGGACGCGATGGTCGGCCGGGCTGTGTTACAGTCAGTTGTACCTTGACTCCTACCCACCTCCAATGGTAAGCTTGGGAATCACCTAATGTGTAATGGACGTGAACAATCACTCGAAGAAGAAAGAACGGTTACTTACCTTCTGTAACTGTTGTTCTTCGAGATGTGTTGTTCACATCCATTACACTTCCCACCCTCCTTCCCCTCTGTCAGAGTCTCCGGCAAGAAGGAACCGGAGGGGTCGGGTCGGCAGGGATATATATACCCTGGAGCGGGGCGCCGCTCTGGCGGGAAGGTGGGGGCCCCGCCGGCCCGACGGGAGCCGCTAAGGGAAAAAGTTTCCGACGTCCGTGCACGCGGCGCGCGCACACCTAATGTGTAATGGACGTGAACAACACATCTCGAAGAACAACAGTTACAGAAGGTAAGTAACCGTTCTATCCACCACCAGCAAGTTCCTGTGACAGCTCCACATGGAATTTCCTCTTTGGTAGAGGAATGGCACCTCATGAGCCCAGACCCTAGTAGCAAATCCACACACCCAGCTGCTAGAGCCAGGATCTCCACACCCAGCCTGTGAGGGCAAACCCACACGTACATCAGAGAACTTGTGCCAGGTTTCACGCTGCCAACTTCTGAGTGCAGGAGAACCCTCTCGTTACTGGGAGGCTCCACACTGCGTCCAGTGATCCCCACATGCTCTATCATTATGCTAATGCCAGAATCCACATTTCCAGTCACTGCATCCAGTGAGACCCACACGCTCCATCATTACGTTAGTGCCAGGATCCACACTGCCAGCCATGCATCCAGTGAGATCCACACGCTCCAGTGCACTAGTGCCGCCTCACACTGCCAGTCTCTACAGAGAGATTCCTAACCCTCTTGAGGGGCTTAGATACCTGGCTTCCTGCAGGAAGGAGAGTGCTTTCCTGTTCCTCCCTGGAATGTGCTTTTGGAAAGGCTGTAGGGGGACCTAATGTTTCACAGTCCTCACTAGTCCCCTCCCCTTTTCTTGCGGTCCATTTAATACACATAAAGCTGAGTCCTGCCTGCTACCAAATGCTTCCCACTTCAATCCAATTCCTTCCCACACACCTCAGCCACGCTCGTGGTGACCAGAAAAGGAGGGTTCTTTAAAACGGAGGCTAGGGCATCTCCTCCTTCTCTGTGATGCATGAACAAGGCCTGATTTGTTTTTTCTTTTAAGCTGTGTTTTTTTCCGGCACACGTTTTTTACTGTGGAAATATCAGGAGTGTCATGACTGGACTCGCCTACTTTTGTTGGTGGTCTTGTTCTCCGCTGTACATTGGCAGCTTTCGCACACTTGGCTGGAGGGGGCACTATTTTTGAAACGAGAGGCCTGTCTGACCAAATGGTCGCTGGATGTGGGAGTTAAACAGAAGTTATCAAACCCACATTTCTTTCCCTCTGAGCTGCTCAGCTTTCACTCTCTTGAGACCATCATTCACTAATTCTCTAGCTACCCTACAGTCTTCCGAGGTAGACAAGACATGAATTTCCAGTGGAAAAACAAAGGACCCTTCCCCCCCAGCCCAGCCTTTTTTTGACAAAACTCTTGTTGGCCTCTTTAATACATAATAATTAGTCACCCCACCCCTCTGCAGCTTTAAAGGTGTTTGTGGGGTCTCTTCCTGACCCCTCATGTAACCCGGGTGGGAACGTGGGTGTTGTGCTGGGCGTGACTGTGCAGCTTTCATACCAACTGTAGAGTCCAACTGCGCACAGTCACTGCACAGCACCGCGGAGCTGCGTTGACAGTAAGCAGAGCCACACGTTACATTGGGAGGTGGGAGAAGAAAAGCACAAAGAATGCAGACACCTATAGCAGCTATCCAGAGTCCTCCTGCCTCCATCAAGACAGGGGCTGCTAAAGCCCCCGGACAGTAGCCAGGGGACCCGGGTTCTAGCCCCAGGCAGTAGAGCTCCCTTGACAATATCCAGAGAGCCTGGGTTTAATCTGTCCCGACTAGGCCTCAAATCAATCCCCATGTGACAGAACATTCCTCACAACAACTCAGGGCCCTTGGATCACTGGCCAGAGCCCCAGACCACCACGAAAAGGGTGTTTTGGCTGGATGCCTATCTCCTAAAGAGCACACTTAGCAAACAAAGGGGATCTTGAGTCAACCAGCTCCCTGGACAGTATCCAAGGAGCCTGGGTTCAGCTGCCAGTTTGAAGACCCCCTGACCAGTAACCAGGGAGTTGTAATTCCATGAGTACCTTGGCCAGTCCCATGGGTGAAAGTAAGTCCAGTGACTTACCGGTATGCTGGGGCCAGCTCTGGCCCCCGGAAGGGACGGGGCCTAGGGTGGAAAGGGCGTGGCTGAGAGAGTCAGAGCCAGCCCCAGCCAACCCTGTAAGGTAAGTCCCCCCCCCCAGGGTAGCAGCAGCAGCCCGGGGCTCCGGAGGCTATTTAAAGGGCCCAGGGCTCCCCTGCTTCTACTGCCCCAGCCCTTTAAATAGCCGCTGGAGCCCTGGAGTAGTGGCGGTGGTGGGGCTCCGGCAGCTATTTAAAGGGCTGGGGCAGTAGAAGCAGTGGGAGCCCCAGACTTTTTAAATAGCCCCCAGAACCCCACAGCCCTACCCCAGGGCTTCAGCAGTGGGGCTCTGGTGGCAATCTTCTGTGTGCCCCAGGCCATTTAAATTGCCCACTGGGGAAGCCGGGCCACCCTGGTATGGCAAACCGGCTCTTGCCAGTACGCGGTACCGGGGCGTACTGGCTTACTTTCACCTCTGGCCAGTCCCAGGGAAGCTGAGTTCTCTCTGCAGGGGAGATGTGCCCCTCCCCGCCCAGCTGGGCACATCCTTGCCTCTGACTGCACAGAGCATTTCCCTCATGAAGGAATTTATTCCCAGTTACTTTCCTCCTTTTGCCTCGGCCACTAGTGACCCACACTGAGGCCCCAGGCCAGGGCCCATGAATGAGCCCTCCCCAACAGGAACACAAAATAGAAACAGCCTGCTACAATTATTCTCCTCTTCAAAACATTTTTTTTAGAAGATCCCTCCAGCAGCAGGGACTACGTATGGAAACACGTGGCAGCTGCATTGCCTCACCCGGCCCAGTCCTCAGAGATGAAGGTCAAGGCTGGGTGAAGCCAACTGGCCGGAAAAAGGCAATTCTCAGAATTGAACGTAAAGCAAAGCACTCCGCTTCTAGCCCGATCTCAGGGCTGTCCTCGCTCCCGTGAGAGCCCAGCATGCAGAATTACACAGACAAAGGAGCATGTTTTCCTCGGGCTGCCTAACCTCTCCCATCTAATGGGTCATTAGATGCCAAGGTACTTATGGACATTGCACATTCCAGAGGAGGGGCTCACACATGTCTTGCAAATTTGGGCTTCCTTCGGTGTCCATTGGGAGCAGTGGTTCCTGGGAGCAGTGAGCAGCAGCCCTGGTTCTCCCAAAACTCAGGTCTGAGCTCTAGGTGGCAGGGATGGTCTCCATGGCTTACATGGAAGAGGTCTGTACTCCTAGAGACTCTCCTACCCTCGACTTTCTCAGCCTGACCCATCAGCACTAGCACTGATGGAGCTGCACCAGGGAAGGGGGATTTAATCAAGTCCTGAGTGCAACCCTGCTATTCCAGCCTTGTCTATTGCTCAGAGATCTGAGAAGAGAGCTCTGGAGCAGGATATGGATCTTGGGAGATCTGGAGAAGAGCAACCCCCCCCCCCCCCATCTGCAGCTGGAAGTTTAAGAGAAGTAGGAGCCCTCACTTAAGAGCTAGTTTGGGGGAGCACTCTTCCCACAATGCATTGTGACTTTGGGCCCTGTTGCTCAAATCCCCACAGCTAATTCATGGGTTGGGGAACGGTGACATGCTGGGGGTTCAACCCAGAGCAGTAAGGGGGTGTGTCACTGCCTACCCTGTAGTTCTGGGTGCCTTAAATGCTGGGCTGCTGTGGCTCACAGCCCTGCCACCAACAGCCAGCGTACAAGTCACACTCTGGCTTCCACTGCCCAGTGACCCCAACACCCTCCTAGTCCCAAATTTCCCCAGAGGTGCCTCCCTGCAGCATCCAGCCCTCTCCTGGAATGCTCACAGACGTTACTAAATTTGCTGCTCCTTTAAAGACCCAGTAACAGCAGTTTATTAAGTTAAACTGGGGTGACCAAACACACTAACATAATCACAGCACGGTCGTTTATATTAAATGTAAAACAAGTTTATTAAACAAAATGTCAGAGGCTTAAGTGATACCAAGTGCAAGGAGTAAAGAGAGTCTGGGGGACAAACACACACAAGTAAAAATACGCTTCTGCAGCTAAAACGTAACTTCAGCACATTCCTTGCCGAGGCAAGTTTCTCTCCAATATTCAGTTCCCAGAGACTTCAACCCCCTGGGCTGAAGGATCTGCTTTTCTCAGATATACAAGAGCTCTGGCCTCTTGTTTCTGCCCACTGATTGAGACCAAAATGGGTTTCTGTTTCTGCTTATATCTCCCAACGTTCATTGACCCTGTTACAAGCGGCAGGAAGGTTTCCCTCTCTTCTTCCCTTTCTGTGACTTCCCATCCCCCTGCTGATTCCTATGTAAATAGAGCTTCCATTATTTAGATTCCACAGGGTTTAATTTACATTGGAGACAGGTAGATAGCGACTTTCCCTCCTGGCTGGGAAAAAACCTCTTTCTCCCTGTGTTTGATCACAGGCTTTACAGCATATCAGGGAGTATCCATAGTTCTTCACATAGTGTTAATGCGGCCATTTCACAGGTACATTAATCACCGGTGTCACCAGCTTTCATAAAACACCTTTTATAATACAGTGATGTGGTATACGGTCAGTTGATTCAATAGCTTATCATTTGAGGTGCAGACCCCACCATTATAGCCCAGTGATCCTTTGCAATGTATTTTTTGAAGAGTAAGCACAGACCAAGCTTCTGTCTCCTGCTGGGGGAGGGGGATAGGCACCAGGCTGTCTTCCCAAGTTCATTGACTCTACTCCAAGAGACAGGAAGTGTCCCTGTGGGTGCTGTCTCCATTCCCCAGTCGAGCGTGTTAAGTCTGGCTCTCCTGGTGGCTTTGTTTACCTTGCATGTAAATGTGCTTTGCTTTGTCTTTGGTCACCCCCCTTGCCTCATTATATCGAAGACACATTCAAGCAAGTGGAATCCTGTTTTGTCTGGGACAGCCATGGCTTGGGCACTGCTTGCCAAGTCACGTTCAGAAGATAATTCTAACTCACATTTATAACTCTTAGCACACACTCTGGACGTACACCACACACTGATTTTGGGGACCAATGTGTTACCAGTTTGGGTATGATACCTTACATGATACCTTTTAGATACTGATTATGCCAACAGTGTGTTAGGTGTAGTGAGTGTGTCAGGCCTGACAAGAGCTGCTGACACACAGGAGTTAGCCACTAGTGGGCCTGCGTGGCACAGAAACACCCAGGGTTAGTGATAAACTCATCTGCTCCCCTCCTTCACCAGCCTGGACTTAACTGTTGATCCAACCCCTCTGGATGGGTTTAGGCACTTTTGGGAGAAGGGCCACATCGTCTTTGTGTCGCATGGCTGATTGTGGAGAGAAGTCTGCCCGAGAGGTTTATTAAGCCTGTTCAGGGAGCGAATGGCATTCCAAACCCTTCCTTGAGGCACTGGCTGTGACTTTTACTGAGCAGAGGGAGAGTGACTGCAAGCAGTAGGAGAAAAGCAGAGAAGGGAGTGTTGGAGAAACAGAGCACAGAGGGAAAGAGCAATGTTGCAATGCAGCCCTCGAAATGTCCCTCACTCCGGAAGAGGGTTTATTGACCAACTGGGGGAAAGTCATTACAAAAAAGCCGTTTATTTCAACGCATTCCCCCTGTCTTGGCCCTTCTTCCCCTTTTCACTCTGGTACCAGAGGGCGAAGGCGGATGACTCTCCCATGGTGGGGAGTGCAGAGAATGGCACCTGGGCCCTGTGGCGCAGAATGGGAAGCTGTGTTTGTGCTGTACAGTAGGCCGGAGCACAGCCCAGACGCCTAGACCAGACGGAGGCTCTCCACTAGCATCCCCAGCCACTTGCAGGTTCTTGGATTGTAGTGAATGAAAGCATGGGGAAGCACACGTGTTTCCAGACATCTGATTTTCACCCAGCCCCACTTGCCTCACATTAACCCTCCAGCCAGCTGCCTCCATTTTGGAGAAGCACCTGCCTTTCCCAAAGGAGGCTGCCTGCTTTGGGAGGGCTCGGAATGCTAACTGGGGGGCTCAGCCTAAGCCCATCCCGGGGTAATTACCCCACAGCACAGGTTCAGCCAGGATCATCAGCATTGCTTCAGGAAGTTTAGCTTCTTCCAGTGCTTCTCAAGAGGGAGTGATGCCTGGCCCCAAAGGAAGGAGAAGCTGCCAGATCTCCAGAGGGGACATGGTGGAGGAGTAGCAGTAAAAATGGTCTCACTGGAAGCTGCTTCAGGACCGTGTTCTGGTGAGGATGCTCATCTCCTGCAAACAGGGGAGCTGGGTTGAGTCAGAGAGGGGGGAAAGGATGAGAAGGGGGTGCCCACCTTAGCAGGGCTCCCCGTGCAGCCTTCCTATGCTTTTTCTTTTACAATATTTCTGGAGTGAATACGGTGCCAGGTGCCGGATTGATAGCCCAGTGGAGACTGAGCTGCTCTATCTGCCCTCAGAACAGGGACAGTATGGGCACAATGCTCCCACTCCACCCTGTCAGTGCGCTTCACCCTGACCCATGGGGCCCTCCTCTTGCCTGAGCATGTGCTTCGGTTTTCAAGCTTTGGCTCCTCTGCTGAGAATGGTAGCACGGGGCACTGGGACGGGAGGTTTTGGGATGGTGACCCCTGACCAATAGAACTGGGCCTAGCCCATGTCACACAGGTAGCTGTATACAGAGAGGATTTTTACACACTATACACTCGACCTGGAATGGTGGCTTGTTTATATTGCCCCCTTCTCCATGAGGCAGTGACTGGTTGTAGAGGAGACCAAAGCCCCATGAAATTGCCAGAGGCTACTTTCTGGCCGATTCATCCAGTGAAGCTCCAATGCGGGGAACTCTGGCGGGACTGTAAGGTGTCTGAAGGACAGAGGGAAGGAGGAGGCTGAGTCATCCGCAGAAAGAGAGCGCCTATATACATGCAAATATCTGGGGATCAACAACAATGGGGAAGGGAATTCAGCAAAGCCTTGCGGCTGTTCAAATGCACCTTGTCCCCCACAGTGTAATGCCCTTGACTTCAGGGGAATCACACCGGCAGTGAAC
Source organism: Malaclemys terrapin pileata (assembly GCF_027887155.1). NCBI lineage: Eukaryota > Metazoa > Chordata > Testudines > Emydidae > Malaclemys > Malaclemys terrapin. The sequence continues at coordinate 39,133,200 of NC_071513.1, read as the reverse complement.
GTTATCCACTATATTTCTGTATACAATGGAGGACAATAATAATCTTAATTAGCACCCTTCACTGTGGATGTTTTAGGGAAACTCATCGCCCCAGGAGTGAGTAGACCCATTTTACAAAGATGGGGAAACTGAGGCACAGCAAGCTGGTGCCACAAGCAGAACCCAGGAGGAGCCCTGACCTCCAGTCGTATGCTCTAGCCAATGCGCACACTTCTTCCTCTCAGGTCATATTTCGAGGAAAGGAGATTTGGCAACATTCCAGAGCTGAATAAGGGAAGAAGACGTGTATTTGTTTTGCCTCGAGTGGGAGAGATGGAGGGATCAAGATAGAATAAAAACTGAAGGAAAGGAAGTGGAAGCAGGTGCAAGCACGATCATTCCATTGCCTGAAATCTCTGAGGCAGAGACAGGGTGGAAGCTGCCCATGGAAGGAACACAGCTATAGGCCAGACATGCTGGGAGCTGCCTCTGTGCACCCAGGAGGAAGCACAATCACCGCAAAGTCATGAGCCAAACTGAATGGAGAAGTGCAGTTTGAAAAACTGTCCCGTGTTTACGAGGAAACTGCTATTAAAGTCCAGACCCACTGATCTCACTGCAAAACTCCCCTGCAGTCACAGTGAAAGCAGCAAGCAGCAGACAGAGATGTCGCTGGCTTTTGCTGGTGCAGACTCTGGGGGCGGGCTCCTACTGACTAGGACAGCTAGGGTGGAGGAGGTTGCAGCTGTTGAAAGCAGCTGCATCTTTTACTCGAGGGGAGGGGGGACACCTGTGACAACCATGGCAGCCACAGGAGTGGGCAGTGGTGGCTGGGGACAGCGTATGGCTTGGGCAGCTGGGGGAGGTGCTGCTGATTCTTCTGTGCATCCCCAGAACAGCCTGTGCCAGTGGAGCTACCACGGAGCCCGTGGTGGAACGAAAAGCCACCAAAGGCAAGCAGTGGAATGAACCCTGGGTTGCCCAGTGAGAAAATGCCTCTCTCCCCATCAGTACAGTAGACAAGGGAGGTGCAATTTGTCAGCAAGATTGAATCCTGCTCACTCTAGTTTAGGCACTGGGTCTGCATTCAAATAGCATCATTAGGCCTGCTCAAGGCTAGAGCTGGTCGAGGTTTTCCAGCTGGAAAGTCCCCCAAGGAAAAAGGCAGTTCCAGCTACACCAACATTTTGGGGCTGGAAAATGCCAAGTGTAACGAAAACAACAAGGAGTCTGGTGGCACCTTAAAGACTAACAGATTTATTTGGGCATAAGCTTTCGTGAGTAAAAACCTCACTTCTTCGGATGCATAGAGTGAAAGTTACAGATGCAGGCATTATATACAGACACATGGAGAGCAGGGAGTTACTTCACAAGTGGAGAACCAGTGTTGACAGGGCCAATTCAATCAGGGTGGATGTAGTCCACTCCCAATAATAGATGAGGAGGTGTCAATTCCAGGAAAGGAAAAGCTGCTTCTGTAGTGAGCCAGCCACTCCCAGTCCCTATTCAAGCCCAGATTAATGGTGTTGAATTTGCAAATGAATTTTAGTTCTGCTGTTTCTCTTTGAAGTCTGTTTCTGAAGTTTTTTTGTTCAATGATAGTGACTTTTAAATCTGTAATAGAATGACCAGGGAGATTGAAGTGTTCACTTACTGGCTTATGTATGTTACCATTCCTGATGTCCGATTTGTGTCCATTTATTCTTTTGCGGAGGGACTGTCCCGTTTGGCCAATGTACATGGCGGAGGGGCATTGCTGGCACATGATGGCATATATGACATTAGAGGATGTGCAGGTGAATGAGCCCCTGATGGTGTGGCTGATGTGGTTGGGTCCTCTGATGCTGTTGCCAGAGTAGATATGGGGACAGAGTAGGCAACGAGGTTTGCTACAGGGATAGGTTCCTGGGTTGGTGTTTCTGTGGTGTGGTGTGTAGTTGCTGGTGAGTATTTGCTTCAGGTTGGGGGGTTGTCTGTAAGCGAGGACCGGCCCGCCTCCCAAGGTCTGTGAGAGTGAGGGATCATTTTCCAGGATAGGTTGTAGATCGTGGATAATGCGCTGGAGAGGTTTTAGCTGGGGGCTGTATGTGATGGCCAGTGGTGTTCTGTTATTGTCCTTGTTGGGCCTGTCCTGCAGTAAGTGATTTCTGGGTACCCGTCTTGCTCTGTCAATCTGTTTCCTCACTTCCCCAGGTGGGTATTGTAGTTTTACGAATGCATGATAAAGATCTTGTAGGTGTTTGTCTCTGTCTGAGGGGTTGGAGCAAATTCGGTTGTATCTTAGGGCTTGGCTGTAGACAATGGATCGTGTGATGTGTCTTGGATGGAAGCTGGAGGCATGTAGGTACGTATAGCGGTCAGTAGGTTTCCGGTATAGGGTGGTGTTTATGTGACCATCAATTATTTGTACTGTAGTGTCCAGGAAGTGGATCTCTTGTGAGGACTGGTCCAGGCTGAAGTTGATGGTGGGGTGGAAATTGTTGAAGTCCAGGTGGAATTCTTCAAGGGCCTCCTTTCCGTGGGTCCATATGATGAAGATGTCATCAATATAGCGCAAGTAGAGGAGGGGCATTAGGGGACGAGAGCTGAGAAAGCGTTGTTCTAAGTCAGCCATAAAAATGTTGGCATACTGTGGGGCCATGCGAGTACCCATAGCAGTGCCACTGACTTGAAGGTATAAGTTGTCCCCAAATCTGAAGTGGTTGTGGGTGAGGACAAAGTCACAAAGCTCAGCCACCAGGCTTGCTGTGGCCTCATCAGGGATACTGTTCCTGACAGCTTGTAGTCCATCCTCATGTGGAATATTGGTATAAAGTGCTTCTACATCCAGGGTGGCCAGGATGGTGTTTTCAGGAAGAACATCAATGCATTGTAGTTTCCTTAGGAAGTCGGTGGTGTCTCGAAGATAGCTGGGAGTGCTGGTAGCATAGGGTCTGAGGAGAGAGTCCAAATAGCCAGATAATCCTGCTGTCAGAGTGCCAATGCCTGAGATGATGGGGCGTCCAGGGTTTCCGGGTTTATGGATCTTGGGTAGCAGATAGAATACCCCTGGTCGGGGTAACGAAAGTGTAACGAAAAACATCAGTTTTCCCATGGGACATTTTAACGCCACTTCTGTTCTTAAGTCAAAATGTGGATTCAAAACGAAAATCCTCCTGAAGCGACCCCGGGGAAACTAGCCTTTCCTGCTTCAAACAAAGACTCTTCATTCAGAACTTACAACCAGCTCTCATCTATCCTGCTCAGTGTGTCAACCCAGCTGCCATGGGATCTGCCAGCCCTGACTCTACTCTAGAAGGTGATTCCCCCAGTACAGGAGTGTGGGCCATTGGGGAAGGGAAGGATTCTCTTCTCCCAGCAGGGCAGGAGATCCGCCTTGAACAGCCGGGAGCAGCATGTGGGGAATCCTGGCACTGACTGAACCCAGATTCGACTCCCTCCAGCCCACGGTCTTTGCCTGTCGCTATTCAGATGAAGAGCAGGCCCTTGGCTTCTTTTCCTTTGCTAAATAAGGACAGAGGCATAGATGGTGGGAGGCCAAAGGGCAAGTGTAGGTGCAGGGCCGGCTTTAGGAAGTGCGGGGCCCAATTCGAACATTTCGGCGGGGCCCCAGCAGGGATGACTAACAAAAAAAAAACATGTAAAGAAAAGCCTTTCATTTCTTCCATGTATTATTTACTTTCCATAACTATATAAATAATACAATTATATATTATGTACATTGCATCATATGTGCTGTTGATCGGTTATTAATGAGCTCTGTTTCAAATGTGTGGGTCCCCGCCACTCCCTGGGGGTGTGCTAGGGTGACCAGATGTCCCAATTTTATAGGGACAGTCCCGATTTTGGGGTCTTTTTCTTATATAGAATCCTATTACCCCCACCCCCTGTCCCGATTTTTCACACTTGCTGTCTGGTCACCCTAGTGGTGTGCACATGTGTGGGTCCCTGCTGCTCCCTGCCCCCCTCATTGAAGCAGGTGTGCAGGGTTACTGCCCTGGGAACTGCAGGGCACCAGTGGACATGGGGCTGGCTGGAGGCAGGGCAGGGGCTGACTGGAGGTGGGGTCTGGCTGCAGGCAGGGCAAGGGGTGCGGGGCTGGCTGGAGACAGCGGGGTGTGGGGCAGGCTGGCTGGCTTCAGGCAGGGCTGCAGGGGGGTGTGGCGGGGGTTGGCAGGGCTGGAGACAGAGGAGTGCGGGACTGGCTGGCTTCAGGCAGGGGGGTGTGGCAGGGGTTGGCTGGAGACAGGGCAGGAGGTGCTGGGCTGGCTGCAGGCAGGGCAGGGGGTGCAGGGCTGATGCGGGCAGGGGGTGTGTGTGGGGCTGGCTGGCTTCTGGCAGGGCCGCTGGGGGGTGCGGCAGGGGTTGGCTGGAGACAGGGCAGAGGGTGCGGCAGGGGCTGGCTGTGGGCAGGGGGTGCACAGCTGGAGGCAGGGCAGAGGGGACAGCAGGGGCTGGCTGTGGGCAGGGGGTGTGGGGCTGGCTGGAGACAGGCTGGCTGCAGGCAAGGCAGGGGGTGCAGGGCTGGTGCGGGCAGAAGGTGCAGCAAAGGCAGCTGGATCCCCAGCCCTTTAAATAGCCCCCGAACCCTCTGCTGTCCCAGGGCTCTGGGGGCTATTTAAAGGGCCCGGGGCTCCCCTGCTTCTACCGCCCCGGCCCTTTAAATAGCCAAGGGAGCCCTGGAGAAGCAGCGGGGCTCCAGCGGCTATTTAAAGGGCCGGGGCAGTAGAAGCAGCGGGAGCCCCGGACGTTTTAAATAGCCCCCAGAGCCCCGCAGCCCTACCCCAGGGCTCCAGCAGTGGGGCTCTGGTGGCAATTTAAAGGGCCGGGGGCTCCAGCCCCTGCTGGGAGCCCCAGGCTCTTTAAATTGCCCCCTGGGGAAGCTGGGCCACCCCAGTACGACGCACCAGCTCTTGCTGGTATGCCGTACCGGGGCTTGGGCGTGGGGCCCTCTTAGGGGCGGGGCCCGATTCAGGGGAATTGGTTGAATTGGTCTAAAGCTGGCCTTATGCAGGTGGAGTCTCAAGGCCTGTCCCAGATTATTACCATGGGGGTGATGGTTCTTGGGGTACCAAGGGTTGAGTCTTCTTGTTACCTCCGGCCTCCAGCAAGAGGAAATCTTGCCTGTGGTAACTGGGTGTCAGCTCCCCAACACCACCAACCTGTCAGCCACCCTCCTCCGGGCTATGCCAGCCCCATCTTCCCCTGCAGGTTAACAACAGGTGCACCCCGGTCCTCCAGTCACCTTGAAACATTTTCCCTGCGATATCCAGCCCCTGACACTGGCTACTCACAGAAATCCCAGCTCCTCTATCCCCAAGGGAGCAGTGTACCCCAGTTTACCAGTTTTGCCTTAAATCACTGCTCCTGTATAATGCACAGGGCTGAGAAGCACTCATAATAAAGCTAAGGAAGGTTTATTTAAGAAGGAACAGAGGTTCCTCTAGAAACAAGAGAGAGAATAATGGAAACAAACAGTCACAATACAAAACAAAACCATAAAACATGAACTAGGGCCCACACTATTAACAGTTCCCTTTCCTGACTAATAAAGTAGGTTCTCCCCCCATAGTTTAGTCCGTTGCAGAGCTGCTTGGCCTCCCAGGAGCAAGGATCCAAACTTTCATGGAACACCTCAGCCAGATGTCTCCTCAGTGAATGGATAGGAGTGGCCTTCTCCACCCTGTGCTACACTGAATCAGTCTTTTGTCTTTGTTCATAGACAGGGAGATCTGCTGGATTGGTCCTTTTTACGGCCAAGTGGCTTCAATTGTTTGTTGTTGTCTTTGATGGTTTCCATTGACTGTTCTGGGCTGGGGCAAGGCTCGACAATTGAACAAAACTGACATTACATCACTAGACGACCAGGAAGGGGTGACAACTCCCTCCCGTTTGAATGGGCCGTCAATTCCCATACCTACAATTCCCTAGTGGAGGGGTAGGCAACCTATGGCACGCGTGCCGAAGGCGGCATGCAAGCTGATTTTCAGTGGCACTCACACTGCCTGGGTCCTGGCCACCAGTCTGGGGGGCTCTGCATTTTAATTTAATTTTAAATGAAGCTTCTTAAACATTTTAAAAACCTTATTTACTTTACATACAACAATAGTTTAGTTCAGTTTGTTTACCTGCTGTATCCGCAGGTTCGGCCGATCGCGGCTCCCAGTGGCCGCGGTTCGCCGCTCCAGGCCAGTGGGGGCTGTGGGAAGCAGCGTGGGCCGAGGGATGTGCTGGCTGCCGCTTCCTGCAGCCCCCATTGGCCTGGAGCGGCAAACCACGGCCAGTGGGAGCCACGATCGGCCGAACCTGCGGATGTGGCAGCTAAACAAACCGCCACAAGCCGCGGGCCAAAGGTTGCCAATCCCTGGTTTAGTTCTGTATTATAGACTTATAGAAAGAGACTTTCTAAAAACATTAAAATGTATTACTGGCACGCGAAACCTTAAATTAGAGTGAATAAATGAAGACTCGGCACACCACTTCTGAAAGGTTACCGACCCCTGCTCTATACCTTCCTTTCCTGAGCCCACAGAGTGGGCTAACTAGGCTGTGTGGTGCCTCTCAGCAGGGCCGGCTCCAGGCACCAGCCTGGCAAGCAGGTGCTTGGGGCGGCCGCTCCGGAGACGGGCGGTACGTCCAGGTATTCGGCGGCAATTCGGCGGACGGTCCCTCACTCCCTCTGGGAGCAAAGGACCTCCCGCCGAATTGCTGCCGCAGATTGCGATCGCGGCTTTTTTTTTTTTTTTTTTTTTGCTGCTTGGGGTGGCCAAAACCCTGGAGCCGGCCCTGCCTCTCAGGCCTGCCCGTGGGGGTTAGACACCCCATCGCCAGCTGGAGTCAAGGAGCAGGCACTTTGGTAATTTATCCTCAGGGACTGAACCTAGAGTCCACCCAGGCTGGGCACAGAACTTCAGTTCTGGGATGCAGCCTCCCAAGGGCTGTATGTGTTGCAGGTGAGCAGCTACATCCCTGCTAGCCAACAGTCCTCAGCATCCTTCCCTAGGCTTCAACTCTCATCCTACAGCTTGACTGTGAACCCCAGCTTGACCTCATCCCTGATTCCCGGCAGGCCTCCTGGCCTCAGAGAGTGTCTGAGTGCGTGTGGAGAGAAGCAAAGAAAAGCTGCGTCCGAAAGCCCATGATGGATGGTGTGAAGGGCTGTACTACCCCTTTAAGGGACAGTCTGGTGCTTACAGGCAAACCAGTCTGGGAGCTATCAAGGAATCCTGCCCCGCCCTAGGCTATATAACTAGGAACAGGAAGCTCAGTGGGGCCTAGCCCTGCTGGCTGGGAGCTATGCTGTCTGATACAGGCCCCAAGACACTAGCCTGACTTGGGCTTCAGAGCCTGCTTTTCTGACTGTAAGGTCTGGCTCAAGACCCTGGGGTAAGCACCTTATGTTAAGTGGCTCCTTTCCTGACCTGATATTGGCCTGCCTCCCCTAGAGCAGTAAGTGAGCTAGGGGCTCTGCTGGGTGAGGCTGGCTTAGAGGCCCTTTTTAGAAGGCACATGTCTGTTAGCTTGGGATTGGGCTCCCCCTTCTTGGACCCTGTAGAGGTGGGCACAGAGATCAGATCATGGTCTTCTCCCTGGTGTTGCTCACCAAGCTGCTGAGGGAAGCCCTGCTCGTTATTCTAGGAGATCAAAAATGCCCCATGAGTCCTCTTGCTGTCTGAAACTTGCAGACTTCCCCATCTGTGATTGTGGCAGGCACATCCAACTCTGACTCTCTGCTGTGCTGGGTAGGGATATTTGGAATACTGCCCCTCATTGTCCCACTCGGGCAGGCTGAGCTGTGCTTCCACCCACTCTGCCCATGGCCATTGCACATGCCCCTAAGAGGCATGGGTGCCGTCCACAACACAAATACCATTGTTTTTTAATGACCAGTTTGTGATACTGGTTACAAAAGGCATGGTTCTCTGCCTCACAGCTGTGGCTGAGTCATGCTTGTGAACCTGCACCTACCATTTTGTCTCTCCGTGCATGCTGGGAAAAGCTGGGTGGCTATCTCATAGTGGGAGATAAGATGTGTGTAGACAGAGGTGCCAGCAGGATGTGGTGTAGTGCACTCTGGGATGCCCTGCCACACCGAGAGCTGGGAAAGAGATGGATTGGCTCACCCAGTGATACGGGGCAGGAGGGGAAACAGTGTGCTGACTTAGTTGCAAAATGCCAATCAAATGCCAGCATAGACTGATACAACTAACTGCTACAGCTGTTAACTCAACATTAGCCATGTTGTGCGTGGACACCAACCATGCTACTAACTGGTTACAAAGTCAGTTACCAGTTCTGGTGTGCACAGTTCAGCTCCCGTTCGTGGAAAGCGGGCACTTCGGAGTGGATTGAAAAGCAACATGACCAGAATAACACTCCTTCAAATTCCTCAAGGCCTGTTGGAACTGGAGCTGCTGTGGTGAAACAAAAGGGCGAGCGGGAGGAGGAATGTGGTTCCCCAGGGTTTGCGCTCATGGAGGTGGGGATTTGTAGGGTTTGTATAAATTGCAGATTGTAATATCTCCTGCACATATACCTCCTGTGCAGCTGATCTGTCCTTGAGGCCACAAAATCTGCACCACCTTCCTCCCTGGCCTGCACACATTCTTTGCAGCCAGGCTGCTCTCAGCAAACCTAGGATCCTACTTTACCAGGGCTTCGTTGCCTTTTTCTCTCCCACCATACATGTCCTTGGTGATGTATGAAGCTGTTTCCCAGGACTTGTGCTGTAGGTTCCCTCTCATCAACTTGCTGACTGGCTTTGCAAAGGGTCTGATCCAGTTTGTAAGCTGTTCTCTGCCACCCTACTCGCTTGGCAGCCCTCTTGTGGCTCAGTTAGGCGGTATGGGAGTTTCACCTCTGAAATGGTGGTGGACATCTCACAAGGGGTGTTGTGAGAGCTCCTTAGTATGGTGCGTTGCATCTGGTTTTCCATATATGGTCTATGCAAGCCAGAGAACCCATCCAGGCTCCCCACAGGGACTAGAAATCATACTATACCTCCCATATTCATGCCCCTGAGGAAGGTCAGCAACCACCATCTTGCAGATGCAGACCATAAGCCCATCTTTGCCTGATCCACTCAACACAATGGGTGGCAAAACTCAGTCTCCCCTTTCCTCACACCAGCCTGGGACACAACTAATTCCTCATAGCGGAGATAAGAGCGTTCATCTGCCTGGAGAATGCATTCTCCTTTTGGTTGCAGTCAATGATCTAAAATACATCTCAAGTTGTAACAGCTGCAGTCGAGGTGTATTTCTAGGGAGGGGTTTGTCACAGAGGATATGGGGCAGAGTTAAGATCATTTGTAGGATCATAACTAAAAATTCCTGCTGTCCAATTGTTTTACTCTAGCAAAGGAATAGTGCTGGTTTGAGTTAATGGATATTTATTCTCAACCATCACTGTGGCTGAACAAATGTCTTTGTCTGGAAACTGAACAGCAGGCAGGAAATGAGGGAGAGGCTGGAAGCTGCGGATAACCTCAGTGCAGGGGACCATGAACTGATAGCACTCTCAGTTTTTAGAAAGCAGAAGGAGGGGCAGTGGCAGAATGCGGGAGTCTGTAGAGCTTGATCCTGCAAGGTGCTGAGCAGTTGGTGCCAGTAGCTTCCTGGGAAGGCACAGGGCATCGATAGCAGTTAGCACCTTGCAGGAGATGCTCAGCACCTCACAGGATTGGGCCGTAACAACTCTCCCAGGCTGCTCTGGCCACCTTCTCTTTTCTAAAATCAGAGACCTCGCACACTTGCACTGGGGTTACCTTCCATGCCCAGCCCAAAGAAAGGTCACACTCTCATGGGCTGAGATGAAATAAGGGATTACAGGAGAGTGGGGAGTTTCTGGAAGAGCTGAGAACCAAGGTAGAGCCCCAGACATCTCCACGTCCTGGTCTGGAAAAATAAGGCGCATAAAAGCCTGTGTGCAGGTGCCTTCCCAACCTGCTCTCCAAGCATAGTCCAATGGTATGTCAAATTCAAACATGCTCCTACAATTCCTCCCCCCGGATTGCTCAGCCTGTCCCCTAGATCCTCTCTCTCTCCTGGCAGCCCCTCTGCCCTCCCGCATTTCCAGGTGGGGTAATGTGGCACTTGCTTCACTGAGTCAGCAGACCCCTCTTATCCCTTTCCCAGCAGGATCCACCCCTGCTAACAGGGAGGGTTGTTTCAGGCAAACAGTGCCAGTCTGTTTAAAAAGAACAGTGGGTGTTTGCGTGCGTGGGGTTTTTCTTTTTTTACAGCAGGTGCTTTAAGAGATCTGATAAGGACCAAAGGAAAAAATCACATGACACAAACATGAAGCCGCAGTGAGGTGAGGTCAAGAAAGCAAAACAAAGCAGAATTAGCAAAAGCTGTAACTACAGAGAAAAGGTGTTGCAGCTGTGTTGTAAGAGGGACACAAAAGAACTTATCAAGGAAATAACAGAGGGGAATGAAACAGGCGGAAATACCGACCACTGCCCGCTACCTTGCTTCAGTGTTCAGCCTAAAGGATGCGGATGCAGAAGCAGGGCTGGGAAGCTGAGCACAATGGATTCTACTGTGGCTCGGTTGATGGCAGCATGAGGGATAATCAATAAGGGGCTGGCAGGATTAAAAGAGGATTTAGATCAATTCAGACAGATTGGCCTGATGCAGTTCACACAGCAGTTCTTAAGGAGCTGGCTGAGACAGTAGATTCCTAGAGAGTAAGCGAGGTGCTGGAGGAGGGGGAGCAAACAATAAACTGAATATCAGGTAAAAGGTGATCCTTGTCCAAGGTGGTTAGTTAATAACAATAAGCTGCCAAGGGAGCTGGTGACATCGCTGTCCATTAGAGGTGGTTAGGACTAATACGATATGACTTTTCCCATGGCATCGTTCCAATAGCTAGATCCCAAGTGCTTAATGGAATCATACCAAGAGGGGCAGGGTGCTCTCAGGATATAAGCTTCCTGGTTGGGCAGGGAGAAAATGTTACAGTTCTTCAATCTAAGCAGGCACCGGGGTCCTGGGCCATGACTAGAGATTCTAGGACCTACAGGAATACTGCACTTACCAACAACAAATGCATGTCATGACAGTGCGGTGTATGTCAGCGATGCTTGGAAAGAGTGGGGTCAAGACATGATAGTGGGAGCAAAGCCCCTATGTGAAGAAGACCAGGGCTCAGTATCCAGCAGAGAGCTTAAGCATGTGCTCGAGTTAAGCACAGGAGTAATTACATTGACTTCAGTGGGACTAGGTGTGCTTAAAGGTGAGATCACCTGCATAAGAACTTTGCTGGATTGGGGCCTCAATGAAGAATTATTGGAGCTATTGTAGAAAGCTGCTCATAATGCCTTCCAATGATAGGGTAGGAGCTGGATTTAAAAAGCCAAGGGGGCCATCTTCTTGCACCTATAACATAATTTCTATCAAAATAAAGACCAGGGGTTTTGGTCAGTTGTCAAGAGCTTAAAACCACGTAAGTGATTACTTGTAATGGAATCAAAATTAAACGCATGAGCGTAAAACTTCATCTCTTCTCCCACTCCCCCCATGTACTCTGAAGGACCTTTAGGATCCTTAAACAAGGAGGATATGAAGGATCTTTAAACAAGGCATGAATCATGCAGGAACGTGGATACTGTGGCTGCTGCTCCCATACCAGGCTGGTATTGCCGCTGCAGAAAAACTGCCAAAATCTTCGGGGCTGTTTTCTGTGACTTCTTTTAGTTTCCACTGTTCTTGTTTGGGTTTGTTCCCTAGCTCTTGGGAATGTGTCATGGAGAGTGGAGACAGCTGTGCATGCTTTGTCCCTTCTGGACCTCACCACTCCCATCCCTTTATGCTAGTACCAAATAGATCTCCCTGAGGAAGCCACACAAGATGGGGAGATTTATTTGATCCATTTAGAAAATGAAATCTTTTCCTTTCCTGAGCTCAAGCCCCTGTGTATATGCTCCCAGAGAAGAAGGCTATTCTAGGGAATATGGATTCTAACATGGAGGGGAGGCAGCAGGAGTGTTAAAGCAACCTCAGGGAACAAGCAGCCTCTGCCTTGGTTCTGTCTCTTTAAGGCTGACACAGGCAGTAATGGGTCTTGAATTTCCCCCCTTCTCCAGCTGCAGAAACTGCAGTGGGAGCTCGTCTCACAGTGAAGGGAATAGCAGAGACTGGAGGGGGGAGGGATCTCCTCCCAGAATCCGAGGGATGCCAGAACCTGGAGGAGAATCTCCATTCTTGGAAGCAGGAGGTTCCCCCGGATTGCAATGGGGGTGCTGGTCTCTATTTTCTACTCCTGAATACAGAAGGCTCCCCTGGATTTCAGGGGTGGGCAGAGATTAAAAGGTATCCTGCCCTTTGTGTTTTATTGAATGTCCATGGATGAGTAAGAAGATCCTTAAGATGTTAACAGAAATTCTGGGCAAAATGCAGCCCAGTAACAGTAATGAGTGCAGTATAAAAGCCTAGATGGACAGATAGAGATAAGAAAGGTATTAAGTACTAGGTGCACTTCCACTAACTTCAGGAGAGTTGCTTCCACGTGTTCAAGGCTGAATTGGACCTTTAGGGGCCTTTTCCCCTTCAGCAGGATAAATTCCTCTAACTGTGGGCTGTAAGTGTCCTAGAAGGATCACTGTTTCTTGTAGTGAGAGGAGAATTCAACTTTCATGCTTATTTATGCCTGGGCTTCCTCCCCCCTCCAGGCTATTTCATACCCCACCCAGAATGTCGGGGGCATGTCTGTTTCATTCCTCTGGGGAATGCTAGAATGTTTGCCATTCTGTGGCAGATATTGTGCTGATTCAGCAGCTGCTGGTGCATCTAAATTGAGTAATAATTGCTATTTTCTGCAATGGAGAGTTGCATTCTGAAGATTCCAGAGGGCATGCCGAACAAATGCGAACCTGCAGTAAAATGCTGGAGCACATTCCTCATCCAGGGCTACTCAAGAGTGTTACCTCACCCCTACCTCCCCTTATTTCTTGCGTCCGGGAGCAGGTATTTGTGTTTGGAAAGGAGCAGCTGCTACACTTTGGAGCAAATTATTTTAAGAAGCAGTTGGCTTGTATGCAAGCATTGTTTATAATCTTTCTTTCCCATTTTTTTATTACAAAAGAGTTTAGTATGAAAAGAATTTTTGTTTCTTTGCTCCTGACCTGTAGCTCTGTGCCACTCCACAGCCACCAAGATTTGATAAAGGCAGGTGAAAGTTATAAGCAGTAAGACAAGACAGGCACCATAAACTTGTGGAACTTATCTCTGCAGGACACTATCAAGGCAAAGGGGTTAATAAGACTTATTAAAAGGGTTAAATGCTTATATGAAATAGGGACAACAATGGTATTTGTGCTGGCTGATGAAGAGTTATCAGCCATCAAGGGCTATCGACCATCTTATCTCAGGGCATAAACTCATCACCAGCTGGGGTCAGGCAGGAAATCTCCCCAGGCTATTATGCCTTCTTCTAAAGCATCTAGCATTGGTCATGGGTGGAGAAAACAGTCAGACTAAATGGATTGTTGGGGTGTCATAATGCTGTAGAACTTCCATGATCATCTAGGAATTCACAGTCACACAATAATCACACAGAGTTCCATGACAGCAACAGGGGTAGAGCTCTGATCACACAGGCCCCATCATGTGAGCTCCAGGAGAATCTCCTTTTACTGTATAAGTATTGGGAGTATGACACATTGTAGAGCAACTCTGTTTCTATGCAAAGGTGAGCAGTGGTGATATACATGTACTAACTGGCACCAAACAATGCATCACTTCTAAAATGAGTCCTTGGGTATAATTGATTCTGAGAGCTCGGAAGGGGAATTATCATGACACTCCCATCGTAGGGGATGACCCTATAGCAGAGCTCGGTGAATTCTAAGAATCTCTTATGCAGACTGTTGCAAGAATAAAAATAAATTCTCAAGCAGAGAAATGCCAGGAGCCAGTTGTCGTAGCCCTTGGAGAAGGCAGGAATTTGGTACTCCATTCTTAGCGGGCCAATAAAAAAAAGAAAGAAAAAGCAGTAACTCTGAGGAACGCAGCACTGCTGATATCATCAGAATACCAGTACCACGAAGTATGCATCTGTCTGACAGCTGGAGCTCCTAATGTTCAATACAAAGTGCACTTCATAGAGAAGGTTATTTGATGCAAAGGCATTAGCAAAGATAACTGTGAGCTCTATAGTTATTAGGCCTGGGTGGGTTATAGGCAGACCCTGTCTGTAGGGAGCAAGGATGTGAAACTTACCAGACTGAAGTGCTTTACACACAGTGCAGTTATTGTAGTGGGGGAAACAACTTGTGTTTTCTAAGAGCTTCTAGGGATGAGGCTGAATTCAGGCAGGCTCCATAATCAATATTAGGCAAGAGGGATCTGAGCTGCTTCACCACGATCTAGCACAGAGCAGGTGTAGTGGCTTTTATGCCACCTCCTGCTTGGTTGTCAATGTAGGGACATGGCTGAGGTGCTTCTGCGCTCTGGCTATTCCCAGCTGCTAGAATGACCTGTTGGGGCCAGAGGCATAAATTAGCTAGCTGCAGATTTTACCTGGGACTAGACTGGTATCCAGCCTGCCCCAAAATCCTGAGGCACAAAAGTGACATACTGCCCCTGATCCTGAGCTGCACAGAATCTGCTCCTTTGTATCTGCTGTTTATTTCCTCTCTCTGGGTGCAGCCTAGAACTTCACATTCATTAATACTGTTGTTGACCCTTCTTCTGAGCCCAGGGTCCCCATCTTGGCACCCTTGTTGACCCTCTGCCAAGTAGTAGCAGAATTCCTGGGCCTTGCAGGTCAGTCTCCCATGGAGGAGAAGTCAGTGAGGTGGCATGTAGATGTGTACTCGGTGTAATTGCTTTATTTATACTACATACACCAGTCCTGGAACAGAGACAGTCACTAACAGCATGCAGGAAAATCCTTTCAGAAATCTCAGCCCATGCACCAATGCCTGGTTCCCAGGGAGCAGCCCTGTCCCAGGAATTACCTCCAACTATGGAGAACAAAGCAGCGAGTGAATTCTCTTCATCCTACCACAGATGCTCACCGTGGATCGGTGCAGAACAAAACTGACAAAGAGCAGCATGTTGTAACTAGCGCAGCTGCTCGGAGCCATGTCTTCCAGAGACTGAACATTTGCTCACAAGCTAAGAAAAGACACTTTGAAGGCTATGTCTAACAGTGCCACCTGGTGACTTCTGTCATCACAATACTGAATCTCCCCTTACCTCCTGCAGTCGCAGCCCTTCTCTAGGTCACTCTACGCTTTGATTCTGTGTCCAGGTTTTGGCTACTACAAATTTGGTCACAATTCATTTTATAGCGAGGGACCAGCCTGATATTGAAAGACATGAAGTAGTCACATATGGTGCTGAGAGGGGCTTGCTGGACCAAAAAAAAAAAATCCTCTGGAAACCAAAGAGCCCCGGACTGGGCTACAACAGGTGTCCTTGAGGGACTGATAGATGCACGTAGGACAGACGCAGATCTGAGGCCTGGGAACAGCTATGCTCCTTCATACCAAAAGAAAATCCCTCCTTCAGAGTGGGGTGGGCACCCCCTAGAATCAACACTGCCCTCCACATGCCCCATTTGTGGAGATACTCACCGCTCCTAGTTCATATCACAATAAAAAGCAGCAGCAGAGACACAACCCCAAACCTGCTGCACATAAGAGAGAATGGGGGGATGGCTCTGGGCATTGGCCAGGGAGCTCAGGGTGGCAGAGTGTGGAGTTGGGCCAAATCCTGCATTCAGCTACACCCTTGTAAATCTGGAGTAACTCCATGGCAGTGAATGATTACTATCATAGGCAGTGTGTGAACACCCCCATGGGGAAGGCTAGCCTCCCGGCCCTACTCTGCCCCTTCTACTCCTCTCACCTGCCAGAGCACTGAGCCCCCACCCTGCCCACTGCAGCTGGAGGAGCCCCGGCCAAACCACCCCGGCCCCTGGGCCACCTTCTGGCCCTGAGCACCGGCCCGACCCCCGGCCAGCCCTGAGCCACCCCTGGCCGGCCAGCCAAGCCCCAGCTCCAGGCTGCCAGCCTGAGCTGAGCCCCTGCTGGCTTCGAGGGAGAAGAGAAGCTAGGGTGGGGCCACAGCCTGGGTTAAGAGAGGCTTAGCCTTCCCTAGCCTATGATACCAGCCGCCCATGGCTACTATGAATTAGGGTCAGTGTTATTCAGATTAGGCTTAGGGTTGCTTAGGTTCCATGTAGCTACAGTGTAAGTGAGAGTGTTTTGTAAAATAAATTCAGCCGCCCCCCTGACCCGACCTTGCTTTAACAAGCTGGTCAGTGGGGTTGCATGGGGGTAAAACTGTTGTGAGGAGACTCAGGACCCAGCTCTTACGTTATTTTGAGCCTGTGAATGCCCCACACATTGAAAATGCCTAAGACAAATCCTAGACCCCAACCATTTCTGGGTGCAGAGCTGGCGTATGCTGCGCCCTACGGTCAGGACGTGGTGGCCAGTCCCTGTCTAGGGCTGTGATCCTGAGAGGTGCTGAGCCCGTGATTCCCAGGGACATGAGGGGGCGTGAATGGGATCTCCCGTGCATCGGTTTGACCGTGCTCTAACTCAACGGCCTCTAGCTAGACACGCTGGGCCGGGCCTGCTTCTCAGTTACACACAGGCCCATTTGCCCAGCTCTGCCAGCGTAAGGGATGGGAAGGTGGGTGTAGCTAGAGCGGGGCTGCCTGGGAAAGAGAACCAGGACCAGGCAATCTGTGAAGTCAGTGAGAGTGGTGGGTGCTCAGCAGCACCACTGAGGACCAGGCCCTAAAAGAGTCCCAAAGAGAACAAATTGGTTCCAGGGACGGGTGTGTGAAGGAGAGGAGAGGGAACAGCCAGCAGTTTGGTTGTACTATGTCTCTGAAAGGCTGCTCTCTGGGTTCACTGTCACCAGTTCACTTATCTCCCCCCTCTTTCCTCTGCGGTAAGGCGTTTCCTGTGTCCTGCATAGACCTGCCGGTGCTTCAGGTTTCAAAGAATCTGCTCAGACCTTCTCTCTGGGGGTAGGTAGGCAGAGGCTGCCATCTGCTGGATTCAGTGTCCTTTCCCCACAGCTTCCCCCCCCGCCCCCCGCCCAGGCCTCTCCAGTACTCAGTGCTGAGCTTTGAACAACACTCATTTTAGAGCCATAGGATGGTGCCCAGCTGGTCATGTGTCACGCTAACAACAGTCCCTGCCTCTCGGCTCATTGTGCCTCCAACCACAAGGCCCTTTGTGTGTGGTATGGAAGCGATGGGGAAAAGTGTTAGGATAAAGGGGAGGGGGTGGCCAGAGCCTTTGCTGATCCCAGCATCCCCACCTGAGTGCCTGATTCTGCAG
This sequence comes from Malaclemys terrapin pileata, assembly GCF_027887155.1. Classification (NCBI taxonomy): domain Eukaryota; kingdom Metazoa; phylum Chordata; order Testudines; family Emydidae; genus Malaclemys; species Malaclemys terrapin. The sequence goes on along the minus strand of NC_071513.1, from coordinate 39,115,913 downwards.
TCCTTTGTGCTTTAAATAAAGATGTGCTGAAGTATGAAACAGGAACTTGAATACTGAGCCCCGCTGTAGGAGGATGTGGAGAAAAGGCCATAAAGGAACTTCGGCAGCTAAGGGCAGCAGAGCAAGAAGTATTTGAAGAGCTGATTAGCTAGAACATCCTGTGCCTGTCTATCCCCAGACAGGACATAAACACAAGAGGCAAGGGAGTGGGGAGGAATGATAAGGACAATCTGATCTCAGGCTTCAGGGCATGGGCAGCCTACAGGGGTCAGGAGGGAATTTTTAGCCCAGGTACAACTGGGGGTGGGTAAAACCCTAAAGCATTCCCTATTGGCTGCTGCGGGGAGCAAGATACTGGACTAGCTGGACCAGTGGTTGGATCCCATACAGTAATTCCTATTAGAGGCGGAGACTTCTGCACAAGGAAGTGCCTGCTAATGACTTGCCTGTCTCCAAGCCTTTATCTACGAATGCAGGGCTGAATTATGCTTCCTCACAGAAAGAGGCAATGGGGGGGTGGGGGGCGGGGAGAGAGAGGAGATGTAGCGCCTGAGCAGAAAAGCCTAAAGACACGATGCCTGTGTAAGACACAAAGGGCTTGATTCCCAGTTACGCAGAGGTCCCCTTATGCAGCTCTGGGGCCACCAGAGGCAGAGCATAAGTTAGAGCTGCCCTGTGGCTGCTCTGATTTACACTGGGGCCCAGGCAGGCCACTGAACAGCCTCAGAATATGGGGAATGCACACGTGTCTTAACGTAGGATTGGAAGCCCATTGCTTCAGAGGTTGTGTGGAGGGGGAGTGTTGGAGTCACAGCTCCACAGTCACCCTGCCCAGAAACACCCTCTCTGAAGCTTCTCATGTTGCCAGGCATGCTAGCCAACTTCCCTCCCATGTGCTTCCCAGTGCCCTGCAGCCAGATGATGGCTGCCCCTCCTTGAGTCTAGAGCACCTGCAAAGCCAGCCATCATTCGCCAGGCCCAAGGGCCACAGGTTTATGTCTCTCTGAAAGCTCCCTCCATGTTCAGCATTTGCATGTGACACACACAAGCCAGGAGCACTGAAAACAGGCTTGTGGGTACAGCTGTGGCAGCTGATATATGCAAGGACTCCCACCATTGTTAGCGCATAGAGCTGCAGCCCTGGGAGGAAATGCTTAGCACGCACCTTCGCTCAGATCAAGCTTCCCCTGCTACCCCTGCTCATGCTGCATTGTTACTATGCCAGGCTGGACAGCCAGTGTTTGTTTTAGAGCGGGGTGTGTTTCAAGCCATTTGCTGCAGTGTCGACCCACTGTCTACTTCCAGCAGGATCCTGAGTAACGCAGTCTCTGTGCCCTGAAGAGCTCACCAGGGAGGCTGTGGCTGGTCTTCTGCAGTTGATTGTTAGCCAGATTCCAGAGCAGTGGCTCAGGGGCAGCTGGAAATCCCATAGCCTGCTCTGTAAGACACACAGGGATTGGATTACAGCATTCTCGAACACAGCGAATCCCAGACAGGATTAGCCCAGGCTAATCTTTGCTCTGAAAACCACCCCTCTCTTTGTGTGGGAGCCCTGACTCCTGAGCTACACTTTCACTAGCACGGAAACATGTGAGAGCTGGTAAAGTGCCAAAGGGGATTGGCACGAGCTGGCTCAGGGAACTGGTGAGGAGATATTGATTGGTTCATCCCTAGGTCAGTGCTTCAAAGCAGCCTCTGGGCCGTATCCCAGCAGAGATTTTTACACCAAACTCCCCTTGATTTCAATTGGCACTACCATGCAGGACAATGCTAAGGCCATTTGCATCTGATGGCTGTTGGATGGCCTATGTGAAATGAGTTTGGTGGGTCTCAGACTAGTTTCTGGCATCACAAATGGCATCTCCTCTTTTAGAGAGAGCAGGTGGGTGAGGTAATGGCTTTTATTGGACCAATTTCTGTTGGAGAGAGAGAGACAAGCTTTTGAGCTGCACCGAGCTCTTCTTCAGGTCTGGGAAAGGTACTCTGTGCCAGAGCTAAATACAAGGTAGAACAGATAGTTTAGCATAAGGAATTAACACATATTTCAATGGTCTGTTTGGTGTCTGCTTTCTCACCCTGCTGCCCAGAACAGGAAACAATCGAGGTCTTTGCATTGCAACTGGGTGTTGAAACCCTTTGGACAGGAGCCTCAGAGTAGCTGTAGTGTACTCCACAGAGAGCGGTGTGTGTGTTTAGAGAAACTGCAGCAGAGGCAGCGGGCTCATCCATATGCCCACAGGGGGTAAACAAACACATGGCTGAGGCACAAGACCCAGAGGCAAAGGTGGAGGTGGGATGAGTTCCTCAGCGCTCGGCCTGGCAGTGCTATGGGCAGCAATAGATTCCTGGCAAGGGCAAAAAGGCTTTATCAGGGCTCTTTACCTTGGCACAGGCTCCCTGTGTTTACTGTAACACTCACAGCTGGGAGCGAGATTTGGACAACGGGAGTAAACATCCCAATCGCCTCAGTACGTGCCTCAGGAATCTGGAAAGCAGCAGCACGGTCTGGGCCGGAAAAAGCAAGCTCCCGCCCTCACTCTGCACTGATCGTGCCCAGAAGGGCCCTACGCACTGTGCAGTCCCCTGAGTTCCAAGCCCCTTCTCCCCAGACCCCTGGTCAGTCTGAATAACCAAGCTGGCACCTCCCCTTCCCCACAAATGCACATGAGCCGTTGTTCCAAACTAGGCACAGGCAGAGAGCAGCAATGTCTGTTTGTCCTGGGGTCAGCTGCTAATTAAACAATCATTTCCTGCTATTGTCCTGCATTCCTATTCCCTTTCCTTCCATAAATCAAGCCCCTGCTGCAGGCTGTTCCAGACTGGGTCACAGAGCAAGGAATCAGGCCTGCCCAGATGGAAACACTACATGTTGCCCACATCTGAATTATGCCAAGGGTCACTTTCTGCTCTTTCCTGGGAGCTGGGTCAGTCTAGCTGAGTGCACTCACTGGCCCTAAGTGGGAGGAATGCCATGCACCCATATGATGCAGCTGTTGCAGAGCGATGCCTGGACCCTGGGAGTGGGTAGGTGCCCAGCATGCTTGATATCTTGCTCCATGCTGCAGCGGATGCAGTTCAGTGTGCTAAGCAGTGCAGGGTGGGGTAGCATGGACATGCTGAACTGCTTCTGCAAGCAAAGGATTTAGCTAACGCAGGCAGGGGAGAGGCTGGAGGGAAGGGCTTCTGTTCTGTTTGAAGATGTGTTGGGTGAAGCAGCCTGTTAATTTCCTGTCATTTCCACTTTGGGCACAGCAGGAAGGGACTGGCTGAGCAGCGAAGGACCGATTTCCAAGAATGCACGGCACCCACTCCGTGTCCAATGCAGGAATATTCAGTGCAGGCTCCTAGTGTTGTAAAGTCTTAGGCAAAACAAAGACAATTGTCTCTCTCCTTTTTTCTCCAGGGCCCGCATGGGCCTCCCCTTAGGACGTGATTGGACCCTCTGCAGTGAAGCCAATTCTAAGCCTCTCACACTATAGGAGCCCTTGTATAGAAAGCTCCGAAGGTGCTGCTACAGACAGACAAGAAAGAAAGAAAGAACTGAAATCCTCCAAACCACGGCAGCTCCTATCAGCAAATCCCAGCATGTTTATCTGAACATGAGCCCCAAGGCCTGCAGAGAATCCACTTGAAAAGAGAAGGACAGGATTGGTAATTGGTTTATATAAACATTTCTGTAAAGAGGATTCCTATCCTGCTGCGTTTACACTGCAGAGCTCCAGGGCCAAAACTTCCGTGCTGCACCACCCTGAAATGCTAGTGGCTCTGTCTGGGGAGGGTGTGCAGTCAGGGCTGCCCGGGAATGGTCTGCTTAAGGGCCTGATCCAAAGCTCATTTATATCAATGGGAATCTTTCCTCTGACTTCCAAGGGCTGTTCATCAGGCTCTGTGTCCATCCCTGGGAAGCTGCTGATGCAATTGAAAGCTGCCCTACCTGGCAGAAACCCCAAAGAGGGCAGTGGTGTAAATGCACCCTTGCCCTTCCTGGAGTTGAACCCCCTCAGGGCGTGCACAGGGTACGGCCCTCCAGTTCACACATGCTTTCATATCTGTGCAGTTCTGTCTGTGAATGGCCAGGAGTGCCCAGGTCTCTGAATGTTACATAGTGCGTATCTAGGTGCTTGACTGTTGCATGGATACAGCTGCATGGATGTCCATGCCTGGCTGTTGCATTGTCTCTGGTGCTGCATGTTATGCTACACATTCATAGCTGTCTGTTTGAATGAATTCATGTCTGTCACATGTACACATGCTCCATATACTTAGCTCTCTGCCTCAGCTGGGAGGGATGGACTAGCTGACCTCTTGATGGCCCTTCCAGCCCTAGGTTTCTCTGTTCCTATGAAATGTTGGCATGTGACTGCACAATGGTCATGTGCAGGCTGCATGTAGTGTCTGTGCAGGTTCACATGCCTGCATCTGTAGCTAAGTCCTGTCAGCACTTTGAGTTGGGCAGGAGGAGAGTGACAATCAGACATTGTGGGGGTGGCTCAGGGACCTATTGCGGGCTGGCTGAGACGAACTCCTATGTGTTTTGATCTGGGCTGAGCTGTTCCTAGGAGGCAGGACAGGAGGCAGAATGATCTAAACTGCTCGGCGTCAGTTTACTGTGCCTCTAGCAGCCACTGTTCTCTCCAGCACACCTTTGTTTTTGGCTATGTTCCTGGCTTTCGTATAGGAGTCCCGGATCAGAGCAGCTGCCAGTTCGCCCTGGGTTCTGATAATGCTCCCATCCCCAATAGAGCCCCAGATCTGGCCGTTCTCTGCCAGCTCATACCAGGGTGCCGATAGAGCTGCCTTGCTCTAAAGCATCTCTGATAAGGGCATTTCGCAGGTTGTGTACAATAGCACACACATGGTGCAATGCAATTAGTGCTGTGCAAATAGTGTACCTGTGCATTAGGCCACATGCAGATAAGCTTGTTCTTCCTTCACTACTGAGCCCTTGGCTGAATTTGCCCCTGGAGGCATTTTTCTCCAGGAATCCTGGGACTCTCCTCTGTCACTGCTGCTGGGGGCAGGCAACACAGCACTGCCCCAGCCAACCCTCCCCATAGCGGTTGGCTCTCCTGTCTCTGAGCCCCTCTCTGTTTCTCTCCCCCTCTGTTCACTTGGGCTCCTCTCTACCAGGGGGGTTCAATTCAAGGACTTCCTGAGGACCCCAATTCAGCAAAAGCAAGTCAGCACATGACACCCTCTACAAGTGTGCTAGAGTTCCCGCTTTGGCCTGTGCTGTTGCAGCCAGAATGCCTCCAGGGATCCCCCCAGCTGTGCAGCCCTCCCCCACAGTGACTTCAGAGCCCCTCTGTGTTACATCCCCCCCTCCCAACCCCCCACATCATTGCACTTTTCCCCACAGCAGGGTAGTGGATTCTGTGAGCGGTGACCCCTCCACACTCCCAGGGCAGCCAAGTGTGTCCTGGAAACATCCTCCCCTGCCTTTAACAGGGCAAGGCAGAGAACAAAGGCCCCTCAGCTGCCACACTCATCCATCCCATGGTGGGGCTCACCCACCCCAGCACAGAGAAGCAAGGCCCTGAGTGGCTGCAAGGAATCATCCCCCATTGAATGACAGCGAAGGGCTTATTTCTCTGTCCTCCGCCCCACGCAGGGGATGGCTGATAGCCTCCCAAGGGGTGGGGTTGCTCAGCAGCTGTACAGATACACAGCCCTCTCGTGACACCATTGCCTTCCATGGATTTGGGCCCCTTTGCACCGGGGCTCAGCTGGGCTCAGCTGGGCACAGCGGCCATTCCTTCTGCGACCCCGGTGGAAATGGTGGTGGAAATATCTCTGTGTCTGCTTGTCTCCAGGACAGGCTGCATCAAAGCCCATCGTCACTGAGCGATCTGTGCATGCGGCATACGACCGGTAATTATAGCAGTGCCCACCAGGCCTGGCACCCCCCAGGCTGAGCTTGCCAACTCTGCATCCCCGGCTGGGAAGCAGCGAGGAGTAACTCTGGCACACTTTGGTTTTTCCCTGGAGCCAGGTACATCCACGGTCAGGTCCTGCTGCCTCTCCTTTGCCACTGGGACACACAAAGGATCCTGCCCTACCCTCTCCATTGCCCTCATCTGCAGCAGAGGGAAATCATTCTCTGGCATCATCGATGGGGCCGAACCATGGTCCAACCTTGGTCTGCCCAAAGCTGCGGCACTGTTTGGGGACTAAGGCCCTGATCCACAGGGAAGCCAATGGGATACAGCATTGTCTCCAGTGGCTTTGGGTCAGAGCCACAGCTAGCACAGGGTTTGTTGGTGTGCTGTACGCTGCGGGGCCGAGCTGCCTGGGGGGAGCTGTGCTGTATCCATGTCCCCCGCAGACCCGCCTGCAGCTGATCAGTGCTTGGGAAGGCTGAGCAGAGGATTATGTTTTCCTCAGAATTACTCTCTCTTCTAAACCTCTGCCAAGTGTGTTGTAATACAATTCCAGTAAACAAACAGCCAGAGCCCTCCACAGAGCCACCCGAGGAGCCTTGGGAGCAAACCTGCCCTGCCGGTTCTTTGCTCAGACTTGTGACTTAATGTTTAACAGAGTCACAGTGCTGCTCTTCCCAGCCAGGAGCGGGCTCTACCCCTCTCTCAAGAGATTGCTTTCCTTTCCGCCCACATGGCCTTGTCTGTTTCACAATTCCTGTTACCAGCCCCTCTGCGGCTCTGCCCCAGCACTTGATTCCTCCAGATCCAGGTCGATTCAACACCCCTACCCCACGGCTGAGCCCGGAAGGCGCAAGTCCCAGTCCATTGCAGCCTGATGACACCTCAGCCAGTTATACTGCTACCAAAGGCGGCATTTTCAGAATGCACTATAGCAGGCTGGGGACTCAGGGAGCTACCTGGCCAGACAATGGAGCTGGAAGACAAAGGCTTTTTGGCTATGCCTATGCTCGCCTTCTTCCCACCCACTGCTTAATTTGTAATGAAAGAAGTGCTAGGGCTCAAGCAGTATTTTTACATTCATAACTGATGCAGCAAGCCCAGAGGTGCCGGGGCTAGGAACTGCCAAATCTAGAGGTGCCGGGGCTCAGCCCTGGACCAAATTAAGCACTGCTTGTTTTGCACAGGAAAGGGCCTTGCTGTTGTCCAAGACGTTCACAGCCATATAGGAGGGCTCTGGTGCATTCTCATCACAGTGAGTCTCTGAAGACTGTGAGGCTGAGCAGTTCTGTTGTTCTCCTACTCTGCTCCCCATCCTGCCCTCCGGGGGAGGAGGCATTCTCTCCTCTGTGTGATGAGAGACTGAGATCCCTGCTATCACAGTCCAGTAAATAAAACTCCATCCCCCACGCCCCCTGTCCCTGGAGTGAGAAATCCCAGGGGCAGGGAACCTTTGTTTGACTCTGATGTCTGGCTGATGAGTCTGAAACCCAGATGACCCACCAAGGGGTGCATGTGCTACCTCTGCCTTCCCCACCCCCCAGGCTGAACCTTTTCTAATAAATCAAGATTTAAAAAAAATCTCAATTTTGTCCTAAGGCTGGGTTTCTAAATGAATGACTCTGATCTGCCCAATGGCTTCTCCCCTCTCCCCTGGGTGCTGCAGGACCACCCTGGCTGGGCGCTGTCTGCATGCTGTACAATACATCTTTAGAGAGGCCCTGAGAGAGCATGTGTTCTCCTGCTAACCGCCCAGGTCTCCTCCCGCGACTGGCCCCACCTCGCAGACATCATCTTCAGCGCAGTGCTGCCATCTGCTGATGCCGGGGTTCAACGAAGCCAGACAACAGAGGGAGCAGGAAGACAAAGGCTTTTTGGCTACGCCTATGCTGCTCACCTTCTTTCCACCCACTGCTTAATTTGTAATGGAAGAGGTGCCGGGGCTCAAGCAATTTTTTTTACATTCATAACTGATGCAGCAAGCCCAGAGATGCCGGGGCTACAAACTGCAATTAACACAGCTTCTTCTCCTAAAATGTCCCCCTGTTGCTACCCTTGGGGCAGCTCTGCACCATCGTAGATCAGCAGCCAGTGTTTGAGCCACTGTGCCATCAAATTCTGCTCAGAACAGGTCTAGACAATGGCAAAAACGCCAGCAGCCTCCAACACCTTGTCCCCACGCCAACCTGACCCCGGGGGCTTCACCAGTGGGAGCAACAAGGAGAAACTGTAGAGAGAAAAGGCTACTGTAAAGAAAGCATGAGAGAGAGCTGACTTCATTCTGGGCAGCTCGCTGCCAGAAAGGCTCGAGCCCTGTCTACATCAGGAATTAGCACCACTTCAACTACTAGCTTAGACAAAACTGTGCTATTTCCCAGGATAAGTCAAGGCCAAAGCAACGGAAGGGCTCTAGCATTAGTGGTTTCAGCATGAAAGGAAAGGAGATGGCTCAGAAGGGATAAAAGAAGGGAAATGAGGATAAACATCAAGGAAGCACAGGCCAAAAACCCAAACAAAGCAAGGAGGAAAGACAGGGAAATGGGGGAAAGGGAAAATACAAGAAACAAGAGTTAAAAGAGACCCTGCTGCTCCCACTGGTCTTAACGGAGCTAATGGGTGCTCAGCACCTTGGAAATCAGGATCCTTTTATGTAGGTGCCTCATATAGGGTCAGGAGGGTCACTTTTGGTGCCCACGTTTGAAAATCTTGGCCTTATCAGTATATTCCTGTTCAGGGCCCAGGCCCTCAGAGGCCTGGTCTACACTACGACTTTAATTCGGATTTATCAGCTTTAATTCGAATTAACCCTGTAACCGTCCACACAACGACGCCATTTAATTCGATGTAAAGGGCCCTTTAAATCGATTTCTGTACTCCACCCCAACGAGCGGAGTAGCGCCAAAATCGATTTTAGCAATTCGAATTAGGGTTAGTGTGGCCGCAATTCGATGGTATTGGCCTCCGGGAGCTATCCCACAGTGCATCATTGTGACCGCTCTGGACAGCAATCCGAACTCGGATGCACTGGCCAGGTAGACAGGAAAAGCCCCGCGAACATTTGAACTTCATTTCCTGTTTGCCCAGCATGGAGAGCACAGGTGACCACAGATACCTCATCAGCACAGGTAACCATGCAGGCTGATAATCGAAAAAGAGCACCAGCATGGACCGTGAGGGAGGTACTGGATCTGATCGCTGTATGGGGAGAGGATTCAGTGCTTGCAGAACTTCGTTCTAAAAGACGAAATGCAAAAACTTTTGAAAAAATTTCCAAGGGCATGATGGAGAGAGGCCACAATAGGGACTCTGAGCAGTGCCGCGTGAAGGTCAAGGAGCTCAGACAAGCCTATCAAAAAACAAAGGAGGCAAACGGTCGCTCCGGGTCAGAGCCGCGGACATGCCGCTACTACGCCGAGCTGCATGCAATTCTAGGGGGGGCTGCCACCACTACCCCACCTTTGTTCGTGGATTCTGGGTCGGGGATAGTCTCGACGCCTGAGGATTCTGCCGATGGGGTAGAGGAGGAGGAGGAGGAGGATGAGCTTGCAGAGAGCACACAGCACTCCATTCTCCCCAACAGCCAGGATCTTTTTCTCACCCTGACTGAAGTACCCTCCCAAGCCTCCCAAGCCAGTACCCAAGACTCTGACCCCATGGAAGGGACCTCAGGTGAGTTTACCTTTTAAAATATAAAACTTGTTTTAAAAGCAAACGGTTTTTAATGATTACTTTGCCTGACTTTGCATTCGCGGTCAGTTCAGCTACTGGAAAAGTCTGTTAACGTGTCTGGGGATGGAGCGGAAATCCTCCAGGGACATCTCCATGAAGCTCTCCTGGAGGTACTCCGAAAGCCTTGCCAGAAGGTTTCTGGGCAGTGCATCCTTATTCCCTCCTCCATGGTAGGACACTTGACCACGCCATGCTTGCAGCAAGTAATCTGGTATCATTGCCTGACAAAGCCTAGCAGCGTATGGTCCCGGTGTTTGCTGGCATTCAAGCAACATCCGTTCTTTATCTTGTTGTGTAATCCTCAGGAGAGTGATATCACTCCTGGTAACCTGGTTGAAATACGGGAACTTAATTAAGGGGACAGAGGTGGCCGTTCCTACTGGGCTGTTTGCCTGTGGCGGAAAATAAATCCTTCCCTGCAGTTAGCCAAGCGCAGATGGGAAATTGGCCCTGAAGTTTTCCGCGTTTGGCTAGCAGGGTTCTTCCCTGTTACCAGCCACGCGGTGGGGGGAGGGTACCGTGATCATCCCAGAGAATTCATGGCGAGGGGGGGGGTCGGCGGCGGGGGGGGGGGGGGTAGTTTGGTGCCTGCAGGGATCTTCCCTGATACCAGCCATGCGGTGGGGGGAGGGGTACCGTGATCATCCCAGAGAATTCATGGCGGGGGGGGGGTTAGTTTGTTTTCTGGTGCTGCTGAATGTTAACAGAAAAACCGCAGCACTCTACTTGCCTGAAGGGGCCCAGACAAGCCCCCCCACACTGCCCCCCCCCCCAACTGGCTGAGATTGGCCAGGCTTCTGCAGCACTCTACAGGCTATGCTTGGTATGTGGGAAAGGAGGGTGCAGAAGCTGTAAAACAATGGCTTACCATGGCCGCATGCAAGCCGAATTCTGTTGCCCAGACCTGTGATCTCTAGCAGCAAAGCCACAAGCACTCAGCATTAAGAGGCAAAATGCGACCTTGCACAGAAATCACATGTGCTATGTAATGTGAACAGTGTTGGTCACCGTGAAAGAGTATAAGCATTGTTCTGCAAAATGTAGCTTTTAAAACAATTCTCTCTTTTTTCCCCTCCCTACAGCAGCTGCAAATTCCTCAAGCCTCCCTCCTCCATCCCGAAGGTTATCACAGATAAGGCGTCGTAAGAAGAAGACGCGGGAGGACATGTTTTCTGAAATTATGCAATCCAGCAGGAGTGACAGAGCTCATCTGAATGAGTGGAAGGAAACAGTTTCAAAGTATAGGAAAGAAGTCAGTGAACGTGAGGAGAGGAGGGACCAACGTGAGGAGAGGAGGGACCAACGTGAGGAGAGGAGAGACGATCGAGATGAGAGATGGCGGCAGGAAGACCAGAGGATGAAGGATGCAACGCTGGGGCTGCTCCGGCGTCTGGTGGAGGTTCAGGAACGGCTGCTGGAAAACAGACTGCCGCTTCAGCCCCTGTTCCACCCTCCCCCCTCCCCATGTTCCGTATCCTCCTCACCCAGACGTGTAAGAACGCGGGGGGGGAGGCTCCGTACACCTTCCCATTCCACCCCAGTAGACAGCCCAAGCAAAAGGCTGTCATTTTTTTAACCTTTTCTTTGTGGCTTTTTCCTTCCCAGCAATCCTCCTCCCAAATACCACCCGGGTTCCCTCCCTCTTTTTCTAATCTATTAATAAAGAATAAATGATTTTTAAATGATAGTGACTTTATTTGGTTTGAAAGAAAGCTGGGGGAAGGGGCAGGGTGGGTTCCTTACAGAAAATCAGTCAGTAAAGGGGGAGGGTTTTCATGAAGGAGAAACAAACAGATATTTCACACGGTAGCCTGGCCAGCCATGAAACTGGTTTTCAAAGCTTCTCTGATGCACAGCGCTTCATGGTGTGATCTTCTAATCGCCCTGGTGTCTGGCTGCGCGTAATCAGCAGCCAGGCGATTTGCCTCAGCCTCCCACCCCGCCATAAAGGTCTCCCCCTTACTTTCACAGAGATTGTGGAGCACACAGCAAGCAGAAATAACAATGGGGAGATTTCTTTGGCTGAGGTCAGAGCGAGTCAATAATGAACGCCAGCGACCTTTTAAACGGCCAAATGCACATTCTACCACCATTCTGCACTTGCTTAGCCTGTAGTTAAACAGCTCCTGACTCCTGTCCAGGCTGCCTGTGTATGGCTTCATAAGCCATGGCATTAAGGGGTAGGCTGGGTCCCCAAGAATAACTATGGGCATTTCAACATCCCCAACGGTTATTTTCTGGTCCGGAAAGTAAGTCCCTTGCTGCAGCCCTTTAAACAGAGTAGTGTTCCTGAAGACGCGAGCGTCATGAACCCTTCCCGCCCAGCCCGCGTTGATGTTGGTGAAACGTCCCTTGTGATCCACAAGTGCTTGCAGCACCATTGAAAAGTACCCCTTGCGGTTTATGTACTCGTTGGCTTGGTGCTCCGGTGCCAAGATAGGGATATGGGTTCCGTCTATTGCCCCACCACAGTTAGGGAATCCCATTGCAGCAAAACCATCCACTATAGCCTGCACATTTCCCAGAGTCACTAACTTTCGTAGCAGCACCTGAGTGATTGCTTTGGCTACTTGCATCACAGCAGCCCCCACCGTAGATTTGCCCACTCCAAATTGATTCCCGACTGACCGGTAGCTGTCTGGCGTTGCAAGCTTCCACAGGGCTATCGCCACGCGCTTCTCAACTGTGAGGGCTGCTCTCATCTTGGTATTCTGGCATTTCAGGGCAGGGGAAAGCAAGTCACAAAGTTCCATGAAAGTGCCCTTACGCATGCGAAAGTTCCGCAGCCACTGGGAATCGTCCCAGACCTGCAACACTATGCGGTCCCACCAGTCTGTGCTTGTTTCCCTTGCCCAGAATCGGCGTTCCATGGATAGAATCTGCCCCATTAACAACATGATCTCCAAAGCACCGGGGCCTGTGGTTTCACTGAATTCTGTGTCCGTGTCCGTGTCCATGTCCTCATCATGCTTGTCGCTGCGCTGCCGCCGCCGCTGCCTCCTCGCCTCGTTTTTCTGGTCCTGGCTGAGCATAAACTCCACAAGAACGCGCGAGGTGTTTGCAATATTCATGAGTGCTGTCTTGACCTCAGCGGGCTCCATGCTTGCCGTGGTATGGAGTCTGCAGTGTTCACCCACCCAGGAAAAAAGGCGCGAAAATGGTTGTCTGCCGTCCGTTGCTTTCATGCAGGGAGGGAGGGAGGGAGGGAGTGAGGCTGTACCCAGAACCACCTGCGACGATGTTTTTTGTCCCATCAGGCACTGGGATCTTAACCCACAATCCCAATGGGCGCAGGAGACTGCGGGAACTATGGGATAGCTATGGAATTGCTACCCACAGTGCAACGGTGCAGAAATCGACGCTAGCCCCGGTACTTGGACGCACACCACCGAATTACTGTGCTAGTGTGGCCGCACTCATTTCGACTTTATACAACCTGTTTCTCAAATCCGAATTATCTAAATTCGGATTAATCCCGTAGTGTAGACATACCCAGATACTCACTACTGAGTGCGTCACTCACAAGTGGGAAGGTTCCCTCAGCACAGGATTATTCATGCTGGTGAGCTCTATGCCCAGTAGTCAGTGTTTGCAGGCTCTGGCCCTTCGGGTGGAAATCCTTCAGGACAGGACCCTTGCCTGTACTTGTCTGTGTTGTGCTCAGCACCCTGTTGACGCAAACTAAATTAGATCAATAATAAATAAGTAATAGTGAGTAATGTGAATCAATGAATCAAAGGCAAATGTAGGCAAAATACCAGGGGGGAAATGTGCTAATGGTAAACTCTATCTGACTATGGAATAATCCCCCTCAGGGGGTACTGGGAGCCCTATTAAAACAAGACCGAACAAGGCACTAGAGAACATAGTGACGTAGTTACATAGCTGTGAAGCACTGAGAACGGGCGCTTTGTGTCTGGAATTGTCTGATGACAACTTGCCATCTCAGTCGTAGACATTTGAAAACTTTATAAAAAAATGAGTGGGACAACACCCCATAGTCACTTTGGTGTGTGTGGGGGGTGTCACTGTGGGAGAAGATCCCCTGCTGACCCCTGGAAAGTATGATTAGTTATTCCTGGGCACAAAACTAACTAGCACCCCTTTAACTTTCCATATAGTCATCCACTGAGGCTTAAATGCTCCCCAACGTCACTTCCATTCACTCCCCCGTAACAAACACCTCCTGACCTTCCTTGTATTCCCACTACCTCCAGCCCATGCTCCCTAGTTCTGTTCTATCCAGCAGTCTCAAATAGAACATCCAGCCTAATGTTATAGTAATCCTTAGCTCAGCTTAAATCCTTCTATCACCTCATATTTTCAGGAGGAGGAGGGGGAATTCAGTGGCTCACCACCCATGCTCAGTATTCCCAGGGGCCGTGCTGGTGGCACGCCCAAGAAGGGCTAGCTCAGGGGCCCATATGCCTCATGGAGAGTAAAAAACTTCCCAGCCAGTTTAGGGCCTTCCCAGTGATTGATCACCAACTGCTGTCCCCTGTGCATCTAAAGGCCTGTCCTACCCCCATTGAAATCAACTGGCGATGTCACGGGGAGCAGGGCTGGGCCCTACAGTTTTGTTTTGACAGACAGAACTTTCCAGCTCTCGTGTTTGTTGGTGTGTCTAATCCCTGATTTGTGACTGGTTTGGATGCTAGTCCAGGCATGGAGTCATACACCCCTGATTCCACCACTCAGCACCGAGAACGGATGCATAACATGGCCAATGCCCAGCTGTGGACATTTTGAAGATAGCCCTTAGTACTCTAGCATGTCCCACTCTGTGTCAAGTCCCTCACATACTCCATCCTGACCATCTCAGCCTCCAAACCCTTCCCCTTTTCCCCTTTTGCCTCCCTTCCTCCAACCTGTTCCAGGCTCCAGAGACTAGTCATTACCCATCTCCCTCCTCTACCCATCCCCGGTTCCCGAACCACCCATTAGCGTGTCCCCGTCAACTTTTCAGGCAGAAAAGGAAGGGAAGAGATTTCTAGCAGGCAGAGAAGGGCAATGTGGAGGAGGGCTCCGCCTCTCCCCACCCAAAGCCTGGAGCAAGTTCAGATTGCCTGACTTGCCAAGCCTCCGTTAGATCATATCCGCCACATATCAGATCATGCATGAGCCAAGACACTGTTAATTAGATCACAGAGCCACAATGTTGTGTCAGGCAAACTTTCTATAGAATAGTCATGTAAAAATGGGCCATATGCATACCTGGAAGGAGGTGTTTGCCTTCCTTCTGTTTTCTCTTCCCCCATTTTTCTTCCTGTATCTTGATGTGTCTTTTCCCATGTCTGGTTGCCTTTCGGTCATTCTTCTATCATTTGTTCATCGTTTTTAACTCTCTCTCCTTCCCCACCATTATCTTTCTCCCCTCTACAACCACACTGATGTGTGCAATGTAAGAACCTACTGTAGGCAGAGCAGCTCCTCTCCGGACAGGGTGTTGTGTCCTGCTTGCTCTGACAAATGGGACCGATGAGTGAATGGGTAACAGTAATTGGAGGGCCTCCAAATGTGGGTGAACTGACATCATCATCATCATGATCATGTTCCCATTACACCTCTGTCGTTTAGGGCAGTGACAAAGCTCCTTCACTCCTGTCTGTTTCTGGCAAGGCTTTCAATGGTCCCACAGCTGTGCCACAGGTTTTTCAGCTGACAACTGAACTGACAGCTCTATCCTAATTCATTCTGCCACCCTTTCCCTAGCTCCAGCGACCCCTACCCCACCCATGTCCTCTCACTGACTTGGCCCCCTCCTTCCACTCTCTCCTGGGCTCTGGAAATACCCACCTACTCTGGGCATGGCTACACTTGCAGATGTAGAGCGCCGGGAGTTAAACCAGCCCTCGGAGACCGCAGCAGGGAAAGCGCTGCCATGTGTTCACACTGTCAGCTGCAAGCGCAGTGGCGTGGCCACATTTGTGGCGCTTGCAGCGGCATTGGGAGCAATGCATTATGGGCAGCTATCCCACAGAGCACTTCTTCCCATTCTGGCGCTATGGCTTGTGGGAAGGGGAGGGGAGCTGTGGTGCATCTTGGGTCCTGTCCCAATGCCCCGTGATGCATCGTTTTGCATCCCAGCAATCCCTCTGCTTCAATCCACATTTGGCACCATCTTTCAATGTTTTTTGTACTGTGCGCTCTGTCTTCTCTTTCGGTCTGCGGGAATGGATCCTGAACTTGTGAGGAATATGCTGATGGATCTCACCAGCACGTCACAAATTTCAGTTGAGTTACTCCTTAAGCTACAAAGTGACAGTGAGGAGTCCGACGATTATGTCGACTCGCATAACACATACGACATGAGATTGCTTGTGGCATTCACGGACATGTTTACCACAGTGGAATGCCACTTTGGGGCTTGGAAAACAAGCACTGAGAGGTTGGATCACATCATCATGCAAGTCTGGGATGACAAGCAGTGGCTGCAGAACTGTTGGATGAGGAAAGCCACTTTCATGGGACTGTGTGCTGAGCTGTACCCTGCAGCACAAGGACACGAGATTGAGAGATTGAACTGGAGAAGCACGTGGCTATTGCAGTCTGGAAGCTGGCAACTCCAGACTGCTACCGATCGGTCGCTAACCAGTTTGGAGTGGGAAAGTCAACCATTGGAATCGTGTTGATGCAAGGTTGCAGGGCCATTAATCGCATCCTGTTCAGAAGAACCGTGACTCTGGGCAACATGCATGACATTGTGGCTGGCTTTGCACAAATGGGAGAGGCGATAGATGGCACACATATTCCAATTCTGGCACCAGACCACCTAGCCTCTGAGTACATAAATTGGAAGGGGTATTTCTTGATGGTTCTCCAGATGCTTGTGGATCACTGTGGGCGTTTCATGGACATTAACGCAGGCTTGTCCAGAAAAGTGCATGACACATGCATCTTTCAGAACACAGGCCTGTTCAGGAAGCTGCAAGCCGGGACTTTCTTCCCAGACCAGAAGATCACTATAGGGAAAAAGAACAGGAGTACTTGTGGCATCTTAGAGACTAACAAATTTATTAGAGCATAAGCTTTCGTGGACTACAGCCCACTTGAAAGCTTATGCTCTAATAAATTTGTTAGTCTCTAAGGTGCCACAAGTACTCCTGTTCTTTTTGCGGATACAGACTAACACGGCTGCTACTCTGAAACCTGTCATTATACTATAGGGAAAGTCCAGTGTGATCCTTGGAGACGCTGCTTACCCTTTAATGCCATGGCTCATGAAATCCTACACAGGGAGCCTTGACAGCAGCAAGAGCTGTTCAACAACAGGCTGAGTCGGTGCAGAATGACTGTTGAGTGTGCTTTTGGCCATTTAAAGGGCCGCTGTCGCTGTCTGTATGGGAAGCTGGACCTGGCCGATGACAATATTCCTATGCTTATAGCTGTGTGCTGTACCATCCATAACATTTGTGACGGGAAGGGTGAAAACTTAACTCAGGCATGGACCACGGAGATTCAACACCTGGAGGCTGAATTTGAACAGCCAGAGAGCAGGGCTATTAGACGGGCCCAGTGCAGGGCTGTAAGGATTAGGGATGCCTTGAGGGAGCAATTCGATACTGAAAGCCACCAGTAATGTTTGGTGCCCTGCACGGGAGTGAAGTGCAGTGGTTCCAATGCTAGTAGGCATCTGTGTTTGCTATGTATGATGCACTGACTTACAGTGCCTGTTGCTTTCCTGGGCTACGGTATCTTTTACTTAATGCAATAAAGAATGTTTTCAAAGCCAAAAAATTCATTTATTGAAAAGAAACACAACTGCTGGGGAAACAGAAAGGGCATGACACATCTGTGCTGTGTGGGAGGAGGGAAGGGGGCGGGGTGGGGAACGGGACAATTACAGATTTGTGTATGTCCTGTTATCATACTCAACCTTCCTTTCTGGAGTGCCGTGCAATGAGTGCTGTACTTCAGGCTGGCTAAAATGCATGGTGATGGGGGTTGAGTGCAGTGTGTAAGGGTCATAGTTTGCAGGGCTGGTTGGTAAAGCTATAGGTATTGGAGGCAGCTGGTGGCGATAAGAAACCGGATGTTGGGGGAAGTGGGTTGGCGGTGATATGGGGGCAGAAGGGAAAGAGTTTTGGGACAAGGGCTGCAGGGGCGGGTGGGCGTGGATCTGCTCTGTCTGCAGTGCTATGATTGCCCGCATCGAGTCCACTTGGCGCTCCATAATGCTTAGGATCTCAAGGTTGCATCTGTAAAGCCAAAATGCAACACTTAACAGAGGCAACATTGTTCACACTAGACAGGGCAATGATTCAGCTGAACTTAAAGACAAGTATAGTGTACACAATAGCAGAAAGTGCCCATCCTAAAGCAAGCGCACATAACCCGCAGGAGCTCCGAAATGGTGAGTAAGCACAGGGGCAAGGGGACTGATTGTTTCAGGGCCGTACTGTCCTCTGGGGTCCTGTGCCTTGGAGAGAGCCAACAACTGCAGGGGGCCCCTATACTGAACACTGTCCCCACATTTTCCACAGGATGAGTTCATCCTGGAAGATACCTTGCTGCTGAAGGTGACCTGGGACGCAAGGGAGGGTCTTCTATTACAATGCAGCTTCTGCCCTGGCCCTTATGCCTCTTGCCTGTGTGCAGCAATGGTCTCCCTGCCCCTCACGGCACAGTGGTGTGGACATGTTAGCCTTACTGGGACAAGGAGCACAGTAGCTCTGCCAAGCAACCTGCGCAAGCGGATTGCCCAGCTTCTGCATGAGACCTTCGATGAGATCACTGAGGCTGATTATCGCAATGTGAGAGAGCACATCAACGCCCTATTCCACATCTAGGCATGCACGCAGCCCTAACCCTTCTTTCTGCAAGCCTCCTCACCCCAAGAGCCCGCACCAAGCAACTACCTTCCCAAAATAAAAGCCACTTACTGGGCACCTCCTCTGCTGTTTGTTCTTCCCCCAGCACCGTCCACTGCAACTGGCTACCTTCCTCCTGGCTTGAAAACAGCTCCTGGCT
This sequence comes from Malaclemys terrapin pileata, assembly GCF_027887155.1. NCBI lineage: Eukaryota > Metazoa > Chordata > Testudines > Emydidae > Malaclemys > Malaclemys terrapin. The sequence goes on along the minus strand of NC_071513.1, from coordinate 39,097,335 downwards.
GCATGCATCTAGGGATGCTGGGCCGTCCTCTGGCTCTGGGCCCCCCTCCTCCTCAGCACCCTCACTCCCGCTTTCCTCCTCCTGCCTTGTTTAACTCTGGGCTGTTACAGCCTCTGAAGTACCCACGATGCTCTTCGGAGTGGAGGTGGGGTCGCTCCCAAGTATCGCGTCCAGCTCTTTGTAGAAACGGCAGGTTGTGGGCGCAGCACCGGAGCGGCGGTTTGCCTCCCACACTTCGTGGCAGGCATTCTGCAGCTCCTTCACTTTAACCCTGCACTGCATTGTGTCCCGGTCATGGCCCCTTTCTATCATGGCCCTTGATATCTGCCCATAGGTATCGTAATTCCTATGGCTGGAGCGCAGCTGGGACTAGACAGCTTCCTCCCTCCAAACACTGATGAGGTCCAGCACCTCACCATTGCTCCATACTGGGGATTGCCTGGTGCATGGAGACATGGTCAGCTGGAAAGATGCGCTGAGAGCACTCCACGCCTTGCTGAGCAAACAGGAAGGGGATTCCCAGATAATTTAAAGGGTGGGTGTGACGATTGGTCACCTGAGGACAGGGCAGTGGAGTTCAATGTGATGACCAGAGTGGCTAGAACAGGCTTTGTGGGACACTTCTGGAGGCCGATCAGAGTGCATTAATAGACCAGGGCGTCCACACTGGCACCATGGCGCTCCAGCCAGGGCACAGGCAAGCTTTATGCTTCTCATGGAGGTGGATTATCAGGGGCACTCCAGCCGCAGAGTCCGGGCACTCTACATGCCTTGCCAGTGTGGACACCTCAGGAGTTAGGGTGCCCGAGGCTGATTTAATGCGCTCTAACTTGCAAGTGTAGCCAAGGCCTCTCTCTATTCGTAGCAGCAGTTGGTATCTGGATCTGGAGTCAGTATCATCTGGATCCTACCAGCTGCTATTTACCCAATGGCTCCAAAACAAGTGGATTATCACATCCACCTTTGGGATGCTGTATTGTCCTTCACTGGAAGAAAACAATAACACTCAGGGAAATGTGAACTTCACTGAGCTGTAGGGTGTTACCATCACTGAAATGCTAATGTTGCCATCTTGTTTATGGCCATGGCTGCCACCCCGTTGAGGAGGCAAAAGAGTCACATGATCTTTTCCTTGTTCACATTATTAGGATTTGCTCTAGACTTCTAAAAAATAAGGTGAAATCTTAGGCCAGATCCTTAGCTGGTGTAAATCAGTGTCACTCCACTGCTGTCCATGGAGCTATGCCAATTGACCACAGCTGAGGCTCAGCTCTTTGATGTTTCCAGTGCTGTTAGCTAAACGTCTTGGACTCCCTTGATTTAGCTTTGGGATATTCTGAGTGTTATCACAGTCCAGTTCCAACCACCTTGCTGAAGCATAGGAAGGGCTTTTCGAATGTTATTTTATTATTTGTATTACAGTATCACCTAGAGTTGCCACCTGAGGCCAGGGCCCCATTGTGCTGGGCCCTGTGCACAAAGTACAATAAGAGAGAGCTCCTGTCTCGAAGTGCTTACAAGTGAAAGAGACAAGACAGACAAAGGGAGTATAAGGATTCTCATTTTATAGCTGGGAACTGAGGCACAGAGAGATCAGGCGACATGCCCAAGGATCCCACAGAAGTCTGTGGCAGAACCAGGAATCAAACCCAGATCTCCTGAGTTCAGTGCCCTAACCCAGCTTTAGATAAGATTTTCCTGCATTTAAAATAATAAGAAAAATTATTCTTTGTATTTGTACCCCTCCTTCCAACTGAGGAGATCAAAGCACCTTACAGGGGCCAGATCCAGCACCTTTTGAAGTTAATGGAAAGTTAATGAGTTAATTGCTCATTGACAGCAATGGGCTTTGGATTGAACCATGAATCTCATGAAATTCCTGAGATGCAAATAGGCATGATTATCCCCATTTTACAGATGGGAAACTGAGACACAGAGAGGTGAAGGGCCTAATGCACCTGAAGTTCCCACCGACGGCTCCAATTTTGCCCTGAACATAGTTCAGTACAAATCAGGACCTCAAGTGACTTGCTTAGGGCCACACAGTGAATCTCTGGCTAACTGGGCATGAAGCCAGATTTCCTGCCTCCCAATCCTGGTCCTCATGTCACAAAACTATCGATTCAACCCCCAGTCTGTTACTCTTTTAAATATGGAGAGTGAAACCCCTTGTTTCTTACCATGCTATTTGCTATGAAGATAAAAGGGAAGGAGAGGCCAAGCAGCAGATCAACCAAAGCCCTTCAGAACCCCCAGTTTTGGGGCAATAACCCCTGCTAATTTTGCCAAAATGTCTCCATGATTTCTACTGTATGTGCCCAGACTGTGAAAGTGGGCTGTGAAGCAGCTAGTACATGCCGCTGTCCTTTGGGTCGGCATCCAGATGGGGGATGGCAGATGTTTCCCTCCTCCCTGGGAATTAAGGGAGGAGATCCTTCAGCACAATCAGAGATCATGGCAAATTACAGACAAGCTGGTCTGATCCCAGCTGGCAGCCAATAGCAGAGAGAACAACCTCCCTTCTGCCCGTAAAGATGATTCCCTCACAAACCAGAACAATAAGGCCCTGCACACGCTACAACAATGTAACAGTGTTACAGAAAGTTATGCATTTTAACAGTGGCTAATGTGGTTTGCATCAGCACTACAGCTCTGGGTCCATTAACCCCAGCTGAGCCAGAGGACTGTTACAATGGTACCCCTGAATGACCTATTATAATAGGCCTGTGTGGATGGGACCAAACTGTGTTATGACTATGTCACCCAATTCAGTCACAGCCCTTATCAGATCTATACATGTGTATTAGTTCCTGAAGGAGCAGCATGAGTATTCTAATATGGTTGTGAAAAAAGGCTAGTTTAATACAATTATGAGTCTTCCATCACGTTAGGTTAAACTGCATTCTTTAACAATTGTCAAGGGAATTTAGTGCTGCTGAAATATGTCAGATTGACCAGGAGACTTGAACCCCTGTTGAGCCTCAGAATATCAAGCTGATAATGCAGGCTCCTTTCATACTATCTCTCTGCTGCTAGAGGGGAGTTCAATCTCTGTTCTCTTTGGTCCCTGTGTTGAGATTACCCACAAAGGTGCCAAAATGCTAATTAGTGTCAAGTGTGGTGCCAGGTGGACCCCCATGCACTGAGCCCAGGCTGGCTGACTGACTAGGAACATAAAGCTGTGTCACACAGTTACTGTTCTTTGGGGAGACCCACTTAATTCAATTAAAACAATCTTTATTAGCAGCATGATATGCTCTATGAGCATTACCAAAGGGCTAAAGCCTAATCCAGGGGTCAGCAACCTTTCAGAAGTGGTGTGCTGAGTCTTCATTTATTCACTCGAATTTAAGGTTTCGCGTGCCAGTAATACATTTTAATGTTTTTAGAAGGTCTTTTTCTATAAGTCTATAATATATAACTAAACCAGGGATCGACAACCTTTGGCCTGTGGCCTGGCGGGCCAGGCCGGTTTGTTTACCTGCCGCATCCGTGGTTCGCCACTCCAGGCCAATGGGGGATGCGGGAAGCGGCAGCCAGCACATCCCTCAGCCCGCGCTGCTTCCCGCAGCCCCCATTGGCCTGGAGCGGCGAACTGCGGCCACTGGGAGCCACGATTGGCTGAACCTGCGGACATGGCAGGTAAACAAACTGAACTAAACTATTGTTGTATGTAAAGTAAATAAGGTTTTTAAAATGTTTAAGAAGCTTCATTTAAAATTAAATTAAAATGCAGAGCCCCCCAGACTGGTGGCCAGGACCCAGGCAGTGTGAGTGTCACTGAAAATCAGCTTGTGAGCCGCCTTCGGCACACGTGCCATAGGTTGCCTACCCCTGGCCTAATCCAAAGCTGACTGAAGTCCATGGGAGCCCTTTTCATTGACTCCAAGGGGAGGAAGCTTGGAATCAGGGGCTAAAAGAGAGAACACTGTCAGCAGCTGATCTCACAGATCAGGCAGCATAGGTTAGGACTTCATGGTAGTGAATGGGCTTTCATCCCCTGAGTCTGTTTCGTGTCTGAGTCTATTTTTGATTTGATAGCAGGTTGCTGCATGTCTCCATGCTGTTTCTGCCATCACTTTCCTTTTCCCTTTGTCTTTTGCCATTTCTGATCATTTGATGAAGAGTCTTTCTCATGCTCCTTTTTGCTTAGCATGTAGCAAACATCTCTCGCTTTGCTTGGCTGCACAATGTTCCTCCCTGGGTTGCTGCTGCACTTTGTCTTCTCTGTTACTATTTCCATTTTGTGGTCACTGAGTTTATATTTGGCAGGACCCTGCTTTTATTTTGCATATTTTTGCTGGGGGTGGGGCAGTCTGCTAGTACAAAGCGTTATGTTGAGAGTACTGATCTGCTCTATCCTAGTGAGTAGTATAGTATATATTGTTTTTATGGGGTTTGACCCAGTATCTTGTTTATTACTATTATTTTGTATTATTTATATTGTTGTAGCACCTACAAGCCCATCATGGATCAGGATGCTATTGTGCTAGCTGCTGTACAAACACAGAGTATGTTAGTGTATGAATGTGGCTCTTCCCTCCTTTGGTCCAGAAGTTAGTACAGTTGAAGCCTGGAAGGGGTGCTAGGTAGGAATGGAGTATGTTTTGATCAGGTTACTGGTTGGCCTCCTGAAAGTTGAGCACCCACAGCTCCCATAGATTGCAACAACAGTTGTGGGTGCTCAGCACCTCTGAAAATCACGTTAGCAGTGGAGGTAGTATATACTGCTGTGATGGCACCAGAAGATGAGTGCTCTTCTAGGCATTTTGATTAGCCATGGGAATCTGCAGCTAATACTTAAGTGCAGAACGGTGGGTGGAGGGGTTTAGTGAGCCTGCACACTATTGGAACATAAGAACAGCCATACTGGATCAGACCAATGGTCCATCTAGCCCAGTATCCTGTCTTCTGACAGTAGCCGGTGCCAGAAGCTTCAGAGGGAATGAACAGAACAGGAGAATTTATCAAGTGAGTCATTCTCTGTCGTCCAGTCCCATCTTCTGGCAGTCAGAGGTTTAGGGACACCAGAGCATGGGGTTGCATCCCTGGTCATCTTGAGTAATAGCCACTGATGTACTTATCCTCAATGAATTTATCTAATTTTTTTTTAATCCAGGTATATAGTTTTGGCCTTCACAACATCCCCTGGCAACGAGTTCCACAGGCTGACTGTGTGTTGTGTGAAGAAATACGTCCTTTTGTTTGTTTTAAACAGATTGCCTTTTAATTTCATTGTGTGACTGCTGGTTCTTGAGCTATGTGAACGAGTAAACAACACTTCCTTATTCACTTTCTCCACAGCAGTCATGATTTTATAGACCTCCATCATATCTCCCCCCCGCCCCCAGATGCCTCTTTTCTAAGATGAACAGTCCCAGTCTTTTTAATCTCTCCTCATACGGAAGCCATTCCATCCCCCTAATCATTTTTGTTGCTCTTCTCTGTACTTTTTCCAATTCTAATATATCTTTTGAGATGGGGTGGCCAGAACTGGATGCAGTATTCAATGTGTGGGCATGCCATGGATTTATATAATGGCACTATGATATTTACTGTCTTACTATCTATCCCTTTCCTCATGGTTCCTACCATTTTGTTAGCTTTTTTGACTGATGCTGCACATTGAGCAGATATTTTCAGAGAACTATCCATGAGGACTCCAAGATCTCTTTCTTGAGTGGTAACAGCTAATTTAGATCCCATCATTTTGTATGTATAGTTGGGATTATGTTTTCCAATCTTCATTACTTTGCATTTATCAACATTAAATTTCATCTGCCATTTTGTTGCCCAGTCACCCAGTTTTGTGAGATCCCTTTGTAGTTCTCTGTAGTCAGCTTTGGACATAACTATGTTGAGCAATTTTGCAACATCTGCAAACTTTGCCACCTCACTGTTTATCCCTTTTTCCAGATCATTTATGAATATGTTGAACCTCATTGGTCCCAATACCAATCCTTGGGGGACCCTGCTATTTACATTTTTATGCTGTGAAAACAGACCATTTATTCTGACCCTTTATTTCCTGTCTTTTAACCAGTTACTGATCCATGAGGGGACCTTCCCTCTTATCCCATTACAACTTACTTTGCTTAAGTGCCTTTGCTGAGGGACCTTGTCAAAGGCTTTCTGAAAGTCCAAATACACGATTTCCACTGGATCCCCTTGGCCACATGGTTGTTGAGCCCCTCAAAGAATTCTACTAGATTGGTGAGGCATGATTTCCCTTTACAAAAGCTATGTTGTCTCTTCCCCAACATATCGTGTTCACCTATGTGTCTGACAATTCTGTTACTATAGTTTCAACCAATTTGCCTGGTACTCAAGTTAAGCTTACCAGTCTGTAATTGCCAGGATCACCTCTGGAGCCTTTTTAAAAAATCCACCATCCTGACTTTTTTGGCACAGTGGGCATTTGTCCCGTTTGCTCTTGCCAATTTCATCAGTTGGCAACAGCAAAAAGGACCAAAGCTTACTCTTGCCAAAAAAATGGGGTGCAGAGGAGTGTGTGATGGGCTGAATGGCGATGACAGCCCCGTGTGTGTGTGTGTGGGGGGGGGCTCAAGCGAGCAGCGACCCCAACCCCAGTCTTGGGCACAGCGATGGGGGAGGGGGGCTCGGGCTAGCCCCACGCGGTGCCCCGTGTGCCCTTTGGACGAGGGGGGAGGAGAGGGAGAGGAAAAGCAGAGCGTGGCAGGGGTGAGGGGCGGGGTCAAAGGGGACAGGTAGCTCCTAACCCCGCCCCCCAGGCTCCACGGGTGGTGGTGCGCGCGGCGCGTGCCCGGGAGGGGGCAAACCCGCCTGTAGCCGGCCGGCGGGCGCATGCGTGGTGGTGGGCAGGGCGGGGTACCACACCGGGCTGGCCGGCGGCTGCCCTCGCCCGTCCCCGGCTCAGGTAGGAGGCGGTGGGGACGGGCGCGGCGGCGGTTCTGCGGTAAGGGGCGCGCGGGCCGGGTCGGTGCTGCTGCCGCCGCCTTCGCGCGGCCCGGGGATGGGTCCCGGGGTCACCAACCCCCCGCTGATCCCCTCCCAGCACCCACCACCTGCGCCTGGCTCTGCCCCCCGGGGCCCCCAGCGCCCCTCCCCCCCCCGCCTCTCAGCCCGCCGTCCCCTCCTGGCGCCCATCCCGGGTCCCCAGCGCCCCTCACTGACCCGCCTTGCCGGGGCCCCTACAACCCCTCCACTGCACCCATCCCTAGCCACCCCCAAGCGCCCCCCTTCACCTGGCACAGCACCCCAGGCCCCCTGTCAGTGCCCCTGGGACCCCTGCCATGGTCCTCCCACCCAGCCCAGCAACCCGGTGGGCCCTAAAAACACAGCCCCTTTCCCCTTCCCGGGCCCAGCAGCCTGGGGGCCCCCTATTGACTTACCTCCGCAGCCCTCTAGGGCCTAGCACTCCCCAAGCCCCTTGCCCTGCTTTCCACCAACCCAGCACCTCTGGGGCACCCAACAAGCCACCTCCTCAGAACCTTCTGCCCCCAGCCCAGCACCCTTGGGGGCCCCCCCACCTTCCCCAGCAAGGCCCAACTGATCTAGCACCTCTGCCCCCTCCCCTAATGCCTAGACCCACCTGGCCCAGCACCCCTTGCACCTCCCCCACTCTGCTCCTCTGTGCCCTCCTGTGGCCTGCCCTCTCTAGTGCACACCCTGCCTCCTATGACCCAGCTTCCCAGCACCATTGGGTCTCCTACCTGGCATAGCAGCCCTCAGCCTCTTCCTCTCCCCCCCTCCCGGGGGGGCTCAGCACCCTCTCCTCCGCCCAATATAGCACCTCCCGGACTGTTCCCAGCACCCCCCACTCAGCACAGTACCCCTGGATGTCCCTCACCTTGCTTCCTTTCTGCCCCACACCTGGGCCTCATTACCCTCCACCCCGTCCTCCTGGGGTCCAGCACCCCTTAGGCATCTCCCCACACTGCCCCCACCCCAGGGGCTCATTACCTTCTGGGCACCCCCCTCACTGCCCTGCCTGGCACCCTCTGAGGATCCTGTGCTTTGCCCCCCTGCTTCCTGCTTAGTCCTGGGACCTGTGGACATCAATCCCCCTGTCCTCAGGCAGGTTCTGGCACTGTCCTTGTTGCCTGGGCAGAGATGGGAGAATGTCCCCCATCCATAGGCCCATGAGGCCCAGTACTGCTGCAGTGCTATTGCCCTGTGTGTTGAGGCGGTCGTGGTGATGTTACAGGGAGCCGGCGAGAATTGAGTCTCCCATGTTGGAGCATAACCCAGGTGCTGGGGTCTGAGCATTAATTCCCATCTCCCTCTTACAGTGATAGAAAGCTGGACACATTCATTACAAAGCCTTTTTTGCTTTCTTCTGAAGCTGCTAATGGATCTAGGGAGAGACTTACTAAATTAGATGTAGCCTAAACACAGACCTTCAGCTGTACCGTACCTGTGCCTTAGTTATAGACAAGTGCTAGTGACCTGCATTAAGGAAACTTACTCTTTTCTTTCAGAGCATCATCCATCGTACATTCAGTCACATATGATATTAAGAGTCCATTGATAGTTTATAAAGGGTTAAATTATTAATATTGGTTAGAAGCATGTTACAGACATGAGTTGTATGTATTATAGATGGTTATAAGCATATCAGTAGATGTCATAGCTGTAAGTCATGTTTATAAGCAACCTATTTACCTGTTGGACTCTATAGCGATCTATACCAATTGATCAATTATTTATTAAAACACCGACCCATCAGTCACTAGCTAATCCTAGATAGGATATTAATATAATGTCTGACTGCTCCTTCCACCAGAGGTGTTTGCAGCAACATATGCAGAACTGGGTAAAGTGCTCTTGAAGTCAAGCCGCTTTTGACAAGGGATTTAGAGAGGAGGATCAGAGGGTTTCAGCTGTCAGTGGTGAGTGGGAAGCTTTCCTTGGTCATCTGGCATAGGGAAGCTGTGCTGTGTTTTTGGGTTTGTTTTTTTTGCAGAATTTAAGCTTTCATTAAAAAAAATCTGGGCTCTTTAGAGATACTTCTAGAAGGTTACCTTTGCAACCAATGTAACCCATGCAGTGCTGTTGTCCTGACTAGGCAGACAGGCTGCTCAGTACTCTTACTTAGGTCTTTGCTGAGTAGCAGTGAAGCAAAATGAACAAGACATTGGTCAGTTTCACTTTGCCTGCAGCAGAGAAACTGGGGTCAATTCAGTTTCATTCAGTTGGTATGTAGAAGAGCTCTGTACGGCAGAGTAACTTCTCTTGGGGCAGAAAGTCAAAACCAACCAACCAAATAAACAAAAAAACAATGTAAAACAGAGGCTGCTGGAGTGTAGAGAGAAGTGGAGGCCTTCCCTTCCTAAATGATAAGTCAGGAGCTTCTGGGATTGGGATGGAACAAGCTATTTCTCCCTCTAAGTACCCAGAAGGGGGTGGGAGTGCTGGTTTTAAATTAATCTGCCATTTACTTGCCAAAGGCTGATATGAACAATGAGGTCCCCAAGCAGAGTCCAGGGACTCTTGGTAGGAATTCTAGGAGCTGAGGTTGGCAGGGAGCTCAACTTTTAGCAGAGCATTCCCCTGGTCCTCATAGTGAAGGGCCCTCAGTTTTCATATCTGCCTCATGCTAACAGGCTTAGTCCTTTGGCTAGTAGGTTTTGGGTACATTTTCAAGCCCTTGATCGTATTTTGGAGTGTGTGGATTGGTTGTCCAGCCAAATCCTTATTTATTGACTTCCCAGAGCGTCAGCTCTATCTGTCCTGAGGGAAGAGTCTTTGGGACAGGGTTACAAACACTGCAGAACTTGTTGCTCATTTGCCTTTGCCCTTCTGCCAGCTCTCCTTAGCTTTACCCTTTTCCAGTATGATGGCGAAAAAACTAGTGTCTAGGTCAGAAATGAAGAAAATTCTGTTATTGTCCTTTGCTCCGATTCAGAATGACAAATGAATGCAGATGCAGCGGACTGAGCGTAGCTGTGGATAACTCATTAACTGTTCTTTGTTTTTTAGTGAATGTAACGATCGCGAAAGGTGACAGCTTGACAATCCTGGAGACTGAAGTCATTTATCACTAGAACAGGTACATTAGACAGCAGCAGCAATATAGACCTCCCTCTCTCCTCTGTTGTGTCTCAACGCTGATTTGTAGAACGTCTCTAGGGGAGAGAGGGCAGTTCAGTCCTTGGCCTTTCTGCAGAAGATGCAAACATGTGAACCTGTTGTGCTGGTAGTTCTTGCACGTGGTCACCTGTTCATTAGGAACTAGGCTGAGCCTCGCAAGGTCACTTTTCACAAGGCCACAGCATATCATATTGACGTGGAACTCTTTAATAGGCAGATTATCATGTGATTCGAATAGAATTGTTTGTTTGTTAGGTGTTGCAAAAGCATAAAGAAAATCCCTTCTCTGAAGAGCCTACTCTTAAAATTGATCACTTTTTTATGCTATATCAAGAGTTCTGTATAACTGTTTTAAAAACAGCCTTAAAAAGAGGAAGTACAGTAAAAACACTACTCACACTCAGTTGGAGAAGTACCAAGCTCCGCATGTGAGTCTCCTTTGCAGGAAAAAAAGCTTTGCAAACAGAAAATAGCACAAAAACAGGAGCTCTGTGATTGAGAAATGCCTTCAAAGCCCTATAGGGAACTCTCCAGAAAGAAAACACACAATCTTACAGCTTAATGTGAGTCAGTTAGCTTATCTAAAGCACTCCAGGGAAACTAAAAACCACTCCTCTTATACTAACATCATCTCTTTTTGACCTTAACCACCAAACAGTTTAGCAAGTCAGAGACATGAAATCCAGCCTACCTGAAACTTCTGAGCTAAAGGTTGAATCATGGACATAGAGTACTTTGTGACAAAGATGAGGAGGTGACAGAGGCTTACTTTATTCAGTTTTTTTCCTGCCAAACCCTAAAAGTTGGAGCATCACACTTCAATTTTTCTGAAATTCCCTAAATTAAGGGGACCCAGAGCAAGATCACAATACATTTGTGAAATCTTATAATAAATGCCAAGTATCTCTTAAAATTTTTGGGAAAACAGTGTCTGAATCGCAGTTCCATAGTGTCAGGGAGAAAGGTAAATGAAAAATTCTCATCCATTTGTGGTGTGGGTACTGTGTGAATCAACTTGTGAGTAAATCCCCTTTACCACTTTCTCCCCGTACCACCTGCCTTTGATTTTGACATGCCTTAGCTCCATTGACTGCAAAAGTTGGAGGTGGTTGGATCTTCTTCATGGAGCTGTGCTGCACTCCTGTAAAATCAGTAGTCTGTCCTTTCCTCTTGGGGTGTATTTCTCACACTACCCAAATGCAAGGCACAATGTGTGATAAAGACCTACAGTGAGGTCACAGAACTTAAAATGCTGTGTGATTCCTTCTTTTAGGGTATGTCTATACTTACTTCCTGGTCTGGATGTAAGCGATCGATCTTCTGGGATCGATTTATCGCGTCTTGTCTAGACGTGGTAAATCGATCCCGGAAGTGCTTGCCGACGCCGGTACTCCAGCTCAGCGAGAGGAGTACGCGGCATCGACGGGGGAGCCTGCCTGTCGCATCTGGACCCGCGGTAAGTTCGGACTAAGGTACTTCGAATTCAGATACGTTATTAACGTAGCTGAATTTGCGTACCTTAGTCCGAAGTGGGGGGTTAGTGTGGACCAGGCCTTAGTGTAAATAACTTTCTGTACCCTCCATTGCATGGGTTTTTATTTCTGAAATGAAACGGGACCATTCCTCAGGATGGAACAGTTCAGGTATGTCTTAGGGCTTGTCTACACTTGAAATGCCTCAGCGATACAGCTGCATGGCTGTAGTGCTTCAGTATAGATGTTAACTACATTAACAGGAGGGGTTCTCACATTGATGTAGGTAATCCACCTCCCTGAGAGGTGGTAGCTAGGTCGATGGAAGAATGTTTACACTTGGGGTTAGGGACAGAAATTCTTTTCTTCTTCAGCTCCAGTGATTCTGGTTATAGGGACAAGTAGCTGTTCAGTCAATCATACACTTCTGTAACTCAGCTTATTAGCTGAAATTTTTGTTCCTGTGCAGAGAAATTAATTGTTGGATCAACTATACTTTATTCAAGGAGCTGTTTGTTCTGTTTTTTTAAATCTGTAGGTTGTCCTACTCCTGCACTCCTTCTGTGTTGCTGCAATGACTGGAAAGTCCCTGCTCTTAAAGGTCATTCTCCTGGGGGACGGTGGAGTTGGGAAAAGTTCCCTCATGAACCGTTATGTCACCAACAAGTTTGACTCACAGGCTTTCCACACCATAGGGGTGGAGTTCTTAAACCGCGATTTGGAAGTGGATGGACGTTTTGTGACCCTCCAGATTTGGGACACAGCAGGACAGGAGCGTTTCAAGAGCCTGCGAACCCCCTTTTACAGAGGAGCAGACTGCTGCCTGCTGACCTTTAGTGTAGATGACCGCCAGAGCTTCGAGAACCTGGGCAACTGGCAGAAGGAGTTTGTCTATTATGCAGATGTGAAGGACCCTGGCCACTTTCCATTTGTGGTCCTGGGCAACAAGATAGACAAACTTGAGAGGCAGGTGACCACAGAAGAGGCCCAAGCATGGTGTTTAGAAAATGGGAATTACCCTTACCTGGAAACCAGTGCCAAGGATGACACCAATGTGGCAGTGGCCTTTGAGGAAGCTGTGCGGCAGGTGCTGGCTGTGGAGGAGCAGCTGGAGCATTGCATGTTGGGGCACACCATTGACCTGCACAGCAGTTCCAAATCAGGATCTTCATGTTGTTAGGAGTCACCTAGGGATTGTACCCAGGACTGATTGTTTAAATAGAACAAGTGCAAATGGCTCTTGGGCATGCTGAGGTATGCAGACAGAAAGGACAATGGGTGGGGTCACTGGCTGTAGGAGTCGCAGCCTTTCTAGCTGTATAACAGTTGGAGTTTATGGGTGTGAAGAAGAGGATTAGGGGAGAGAACTAATTAGGTGCATTTGGAAGTAGTTCTCCCCCCTCCCTTCCTTCTTTCTAACAGATCTAAGGACAGGGTTAATCTGAGAGGGTTGCAAATTATGGTCTGTGCCAAGATCTATTCACAAAATGAGACTTGCGGAGTGCTAGACATTCCCCAAATTATTTTATTAATGAACTGAAAAGTACTAAGCCCACTAACCTCTGCTGCACCTCATGACTGTACACTGCCAAAGTAAGGTTTGATCAGGTTGCTGCAAATAATAAAACCAAATGGGAAGATTTCAACCTGGAATTGGCATAAGGGTGCCAACTATAGGAATGATTGACATAGTTCTGTTGCTTAAATTAATCCCTTGGCATCCTGACGTGCCCTAGTCTTTCTGACGCTCTCAAAAGAAACTTGCAGTGTGGTAGAATGATGCTGTGAGTGCATCACACTGGAAAGTAACAATGTTCCAATCATTTGAAGAACAGGGTATGAGGGAGTGGAGTATGTTTGAATGTTGCAGCCTTCATTCTAGATAGCTGCCTACCTTGGTCAGTTTTCTTCCCATATCTAACTTTGCTCCATATGGATGTTACTTTCCTAGTGTGACTAGCCTCCTCCTAGTTTGTGTACGCCCTTGTTTTTTTCTGAGGCTCAACACTAGATGGAGCTGCTCACCTTTTGGGTGACACTGGGCAAATCCTACCTCACTCATAGTCTCAATGTCTTGCCTGTGAGGAAGGCTTTAGAATGAACATGGAGGACAGTCGACTCTGTGTGAATCTTTCGCGGGTCTCGGTGCCATGTAATTACTAACAGATCATGGCCCCAGCTACAGGCTCCTACACTGTTGATGGACTGAATAACAACTCCTAGAAGTGCAGATGACTGGGCCAGTAAAACCACCCTTTCGTAAGTGTGCTGGTGTAGCGGCCCTGGTTCTGGCTGTGCTTTGTTAGCCCAAGGGTCACTGTCTTAAGCCACTTCAACTCATCTCCTTTAATCTGGATGCTGCAGCTCTGAATCAATTAAATCTGCCCCCTCCTCTGAGCACCCCACATTCCCCCTCCTCCCTCCCGCTCTGATCTTGGTTGGGGATTGCTAAGTGCTTCCCTGCTCTCCACTCGCCCTGCAGCCTCTGCACCCCGCCCCCCACTCCTGCAGCCTCTGTGCCCCTGCTCCACACTGTCCCTGCAGCCTCTGCACCCCCCCGCCCCTGCAGCCTGTGCGCCCCCCGCCTGCCCTGCCCCTGTGCCCCCCTGCAGCCTCTATGCCCCTACCTGCCCTGCTCCTCCTCGCCCTGCAGCCTCTGCACCCCCCGCCTGCCCTGCCCCTGCAGCCTCTATGCCCCTGCCTGCCCTACTCCTCCTCACCCTGCAGCCTCTGCACCCCCATGCCTGTCCTGCCCCTGTGCCCCTTGCCTGCCCTGCTCCTCCTCGCCCTGCAGCCCCTGCACCCCCCCGCCCCTGCAGCCTGTGGGCCCCCGTCTTCCCTGCCCCTGCGTCCCCCTGCCCCTGCAGCCTCTATGCCCCTGCCTGCCCTGCTCCTCCTCGCCCTGCAGCCTGTGCACCCCCACGCCTGCCCTGCTCCCCCGGCAGCCTCTGCCTGGCGGGGGCTTTGGATGCTCAGCGGTGACCGGGGCAGCGTGGGTCCCTGCAGCCCCGGCACACGCCGCACTCCCTGCCCCGCGCCGCAGCCTCCTTCCTGCCGCGTGGGGCTGCAGGAAGGGTCCCTCAGTGGCCGGGGAGTCCCCGCCTGTGAGGGAAGCCCGAGCCGCTGGCTGGGCCCGGCCTCCCCGTGGTCCTGTGGGCTCGGCTGGGGCGTGCGGTCCGCCCGGCCTCCGGGGGCAGCAGCGGCCCCTCTGCCGCCTTCTGTGGCTGCGCCCCCCCCTTCCCCCACCTGAGCTCGCTACAATGTAGCTGGGCGGCTGGGCTGCGCTGCGGACCCGGCGGGTCGTGCTGGGGCCAGGCAGACCCTGGCTTATGCTGCCTCCCTATTTCCCCGGACATGTCCGGCTTTTTGGCAATTCCCCCCGGACGGGGATTTGAGTACCAAAAAGCCGGACGTGTCCGGGGAAATTCAGACGTATGGTAACCCTACCAAAAGGGTGAGGAGTTCAGTGAACTTTCTCTGCATTTACTGCAGTCTTACTGTTCTGGTTGATAGACTTGAGTGGTAGGGAAGCCATTTCAGCTAATTGAATCTTCCTTAGCCAGATGACTGGCTCCAGTCAGTGGGGAAGAGCTCTGGGCTGCCTCAAAATGGCTGAAAATCAAAATTTTGTAGAGAAAACATATTACAAATAAAGCCGGGGCTTTGCTAACCCAGGGCTCCGGCCTGTATGTGGCTACCAGTCTCAAGCTATCCATCTGTAGCATTGGGATCAGTGCTTGCTCGCTACTATGTATTCTGCAGTTTTATGCTCTGTTTGTCAAAGATTATGTTCTGATGACTCTGTCTGTAACTGTAGAGAGGCCTGTCTCGGGGAGAGCTCCCCTGCAGTCATCTCAGTGCTGAGGAGCGCATCCATCATGGGCCCGGTTGATCCCATGTTCCCCTGTGTGAGCCTTGATGGTAAGTCTCTCAGCTCAAATACAGCAGCTTTGTTAACTTTGTCTGCTGGACAATGGAAGTTAGTCTCAGTTGCCTCCAGGCTCCTGCCTTGCAGAGGGAGTGTGTACTTTGCATTAACACAAGATAAGTCTGCCTTCTCTCTGCAGGGCAATAATGTGGAAGTGATGATAGCTGCAAAGGGTGGGGCCTAATTTTAGTGATGTTGAGCACCTGCAACTCCCATCGACCTAAATGGGGCATTGCTTGATGCTTTTGGAAAATCAGACCTATGGTGTTGACAGGGGTGCCCTGCATCTCCCTAGTTACACTTTGCTTATACTATTTTTATTTAGCAATCTTGGATCTCCACGGGCGCCCCCAGAGTTACTAAGGGCCTTGCCTTCATTATAATGGTACTTGATAATTCCAGTGGAAATTCTATAACCCAAACTCTGTCTCCTATAGTCCTGGTTAAAGACTTAGTGTAGACAAATTTGGGAACCATGTTTAAAAGTTATTCTAATTGAGCCGGTTTCTAAGATGATTCAGTATGGATGGGCTAAAAGGTGTTAGAATGTTTATAAATCATAGTGATGGAGCCTAAATGTATTTAGTCCAGCTAGGCCAGATGTTAAGTGAAGCCCCCTTTTTTTTGACCATGCTGCTTTTCCAGCCTAGTTATCGCATGATCTGTCTGAGCATCAACCCTTTCTAGGAAAAAGTACAATTACTGTGAACAAGCTGTGATGTGTGAGGGAGAATGCGCAGCAGTGTATCTTCCTGTACTTTGGGTGCTTGTTGACGCTTATGGCTGAAGCTTGAAAACCTTCACCGTATGTGAACTGTGCATATAGGTTTACTAGCTGTCTGTATAAACCTGGAGTGTGTTAGTGTCTTTTGTTTGTTTTTAACAAACGATATGGTTAATTTTTTTAAAAGCTGTATGTAAACTCCATTTTTAAAAACAAGTACGGTATTTTGTGTATTCATTTAATTTATTTTCAACCAATGCGCGCACAATTCCTGGGAGAGCCAGGATCGTGAATTCTTCATTAAAGGTCTATTGCCAACTGCTTGTCTTGGATGGCCCCTCCTTGACACACTCTGCTGCGATTGCTGCTGGTAAAGAAACTGGGGTTGTAAAACTGATAATTTACCTTGATTTTAACCAATAAAAGATGGATGTATAAAGTGAATTCAGAGCACAGCTGCTTTTTCATCACTAGGCCACTATCCTCAGTTGGTGTAAATCGGCATAGTTCTCGTGAAGTCAATGGAGCTGCTAATTACCACCACCTGAAAGTCTGGTCTGAGATGTGGCAGGGAAATGTAACCAAGGCATCCAAGTGCCCTGTGTGCAATGGGGTTGGTTATTTCTGAATATTTATAATAAGAATCATTGTCTAAGAAAAGCAACTAGGGGAAGTGCAGGGACTCTGATCATGCCCTGCAAACTTGGTCAGATCGAGGCTTGATTGGACATCTTGCCCCATCCTCTTCTTGTGTACCTATATAGCACCCAGGCACAATCTGACCCTACCATGATCAATGAGCATTGACACTACCAGTCTGTTTAAAACATTCATCAGTTGGCAGTTTCAAGCACCAGGGATTTAGCCACAAAGCCAGAAGCCTTGTAAAGCCAGACCACATCTTGGTAGATTGAGTAAATAAACATTTTAATGGCTGAGAGCTCCCGGAAACTCTGCTAGACTTTCTAGTTGACCAGGTTTGCCTACACATGTATTTTCCTGTAGGTTTCTTCTTGTGTCCTGTTACAGAGTCTGATTGCTTATCACCTTGCAAATGGTTTCAGTGGAAATGATGCTGATGCCACAGCCAGAAGAAGGGACTTCATTTTAGGGGCAGAGGAAGCGTTAAAAGTATCCAAAGAGCCTGTTTTCATGCAGGCATCAGAGGATGTGGTAAGAGAAATTCCCAGTAATTGTCAAACTGGAGCACTGCTGTTTCTAAGAAGGTTTTACTATCAATTTCCAACATTTGCCTGAAATATCCACTCTAACTGCATGAATCCAGCATTCTCTCACTTTGACTTTTATTTTAGCTTCCATTGCAACTGTAAGGGCCAACATTATTTATGCATTCTCCTCTAGGCGAACAGTTATAGATAGCTCCCTGCTGCCCTGTGCTGAGTAGGATTCAGCAATGGCATGGGTTAGTGGTTGGAGGAGGGGCTGCTTCCAGCACTCGTGATGGCCTTTGTGGCCTCAGGTAAGTTGCTTGGTGTTCCTGTGCCTATGTTCCCCAAGCTGTAAAATTAGGGAAACGATACTTCAGCCATCTTTGGAAATGGCTGTGAAGTTCTTTGGCTGAAGGCTGTGTGTATAAAGCATTAGTCTCTGTCAACGTTCATACAGAAGGAGGGTGGACAGCAGCTGGATGTGAGCCCATCGGCTCCATCTGATGGGAGCATTTCCTGTATGACCTCTTGTCTGAAAACAAGGAAAGCATGTGCTTCTGGTAAACATTTGGGTTTCTTCAGCACTGGCCATTGAACTGTGTTCTAATTAAGTTGCAGCTTAACTCATTTCAGACATCGTTTGGCTGGTCCGGAACTCCGTTAAATAGACTTTAAAGAGGGGTTAAAGCCAATGTTCCCTCTAATTTTTTTCCATCCATGTGTGGAATAAATTTTGTTGTGTGCACCAAGGTGTGTGCGGATGTGTGCTACCAGTAGAAACACAAAACCTAGATATAATATATATATTTTTAAAAGTTACCATAGGTATAATTACTTCAGTCAGCACAGGTTAGGCATTTTAGAACTCACTACTCAAAGAATTAAATTTAAATGTAAGAGAAATAAAAATTATGAAATGTGTAGACCAGTAAAATAACCCACTTTGAAAGAATAAAATTAGAGAATATATGTGCATTGCAGGAAGTAACACAAACACACACACACACACACGTACGTGTTGGTGTGTGTGTGTGTGTGTGTGAGAGAGAGAGTGAGAAATGGGGATAGTGTTGTGGGTGTGAGAGAGAGTGAGCGGGACAGTGTGTATGCTGGCTGCTGGGGAAGTTCCTGAGAGATGCCGTGCTCTGTCTCTTTAAGACACACATGGAAAGCTTTCCTGCTTTGTCCAGAGCCCTGTCTCATCCTCCCCTGCTCTGCGGAGATGGGGTACATGGGCAAGGGAAAAGTGTGTGTGTGTGTGTGTGTGTGTGTGAGAGAGAGCGCCAGAGATTGTGAGCTGGCTGCTGGGGAAGTCTCCGAGACCGTGCGCTGTCTCTTTAAGGCACTCACCCAGAAGGTTCTCCTGCTCTGTGTCCTGAGTCCTGCTACCCCTCTCCCCTGCTCTGTGGAGATGGGGTACAGGAGTGGGGGAAGGGGAAAACCCTGACAGCAGCACCCCTCCCCCCACTCTGCACAGCCAACAGGAGGGTCCCAGGAGCAGCTGCAGGAGCAATGTGGCTACAAAGCAGCGGGGGAAGGGGCACCTGAACACATGCTGCTGGATGGGTGGTGGCTCTCCTAATCAAGTGCGAGGCACTTGAATCACTCCTGGGTGGGCGTGATCTGGGGGGAAACATGGACAATTGTAGCAGGGACAAATGAGGGACTATAGAGGGGAAATCTAATGCCCATCTTAGGTGGCTGTATATGAATGCAAGAAGTATGGGGAATAAACAGGAAGAACTAGAAATTCTAGTGAATAATCTTAGCTACAACATAATGAGTATAGTGGTATAGGAAAGACACAGAGGAAAAAAGGAAGATGATGTCTTGTATATCAAAGATGTCTATGCTTGCGCTGAGGTTGAGATAAATGTGGGAGGCAGACCTGTTGAAAGGCTCTGGGTGAGGATAAAGGGGGTAAAATACAAGGGGGATGTCATGGTAGGGGTCTACTATGGACCACCAAACCAGGAAGAGGTGGATGAGGCTTTTTTTTTTAAACAACTAAAAATCATCCAAAACACAGGACTTGGTGGTGATGTGGGTCTTCAACTACCCAGGCATCTGTTGGGGGGGGGGAAATACAGCAGGGCACAGATTATCCAACAAGTTCTTGGAATGCATTGGAGTTGGAGACAACTTTTTATTACAAAAGATGGAGAAAGCAACAAGGGGTGAGGCTATTCTGGATTTGATTCTGATAAATAGGGACTAGTTGAGAATTTGAAGGTGGAAGGCATCTTGGATGAAAGTGATTGTTAAATGGTTGAGTTCATGATTCTAAGGAATGGTAGGAGAGAAAACAGCAGAATAAAGACTTCAAGATAGCAGATTTTAGCAAACTCAGAAGTGGTAGGTAAGATCCTGTGGGAAGCAAGTCTAAGAGAAAAAAGAGTTCAGAACAGCTGGCAGTTTTTAAAATAAACTTTATTAAGGGCACAAGAGCAAACGGTTCCAAGAAGTAGGAAAGATAGGAAATATGGTAAGAGACCACCCTGGCTTAACCAAGCATGTAGGGAAAAAATTAGAAAGATCAATGGACAAAATGAGATTGAATTAGCTTGGGACATAAAGGGTAATAAGAAAACATTTTACAAATAAATAAGAAGCAAGAAGAAAACCAAGGACAGGGGAGGCCCATTACTCAATGAGGAGTGAAAGACAATGACAGAAAAAGCACCAATGTCTGACTGTTAAATACCTTTTTTGTTTCAGTTTTCAACAGAAAAGTTAGCAGTGATTGGATAATTAATATAGTTTACATCCATTTAAATGGGGTAGGATCTGAGGCTAAAGTAGGAAAAGAACAAATTAAGAATTGCGTAGACAAGTTAGAGGTCTTCAAGTCAGCAGGCCTAATGAAATGGGCTTAAATTGCAGCAAGGGAGATTTAGGTTAGATATTATGAAAAACTTCCCAACTGTAAGATTAGTTAAGCGCTGGAACAAATTACCTAGGGAGGTTGTGGAATACCCATCACTGGAGATACTTAAGAACAGGTTAGACAAACGCTATGAGGAATAGTCTAGTTATTACTTAATCCTGCCATGAGTGCAGGGGACTGGACTAGATGACCTATTGAGGTCCCTTCCAGTCCAATATTTCTAGGATTCAGTGATTCAATGATTTCAGTGGGAGTTAGAGACCTAAAGAACTTTGAGGATCTGGGCCACAATCCCTGTCTCTAATTTTTAGTCTGTAAAGGACCATGCCCGCATTGCTGTAGAAATATTTGATTTAGCTTTATTGAATCCTTTCTACAAGGACTTCAAATTCCTTGTCCCTCCCAGTCATTGAGCATTTTGATAATCGGATCTTAGTTAAGGGTCAACTTCTACCCTTGGATACATCAGTAGAAACCAGTTGGGTGTATTGGAGGGCAGAAGGAGATACTCAATAGACACAGTTGGAGTGCACATCCACAACTCCACTCCTTGGACTGCTGATGAAAACCAGAGCATTTCTAGGGTTTTATGTCCTTTCTCCTGTCCACTTTGCAGCTGAGAAGCCCATCAAGTTGCTTGGCTATGCCTGCCTTCCTGTTCTTCTCTTTACTTGTATGCTCTGTTACACCCACAGTTGATGTGCTGGCAGCTTTTTTGAAGCGTTGCTGTGTATTAAACTAAGCTAATTTGTAATGGTAGTGTGCCAGCTTGGACCCATATTGGGCACCAAGGGATAACCCATCAGCTAGAAAAAAATTCATTGCTACCACCTGTTAGGCACATATCTCGTGGTCATCACCAGGGTGGGTGTAGATGCTGGAAGTGGTGCAGTGTTGCTGTACTACGATATGTTTAAACATTATTGAGTGTCCAATCCAAAGAAATCATAAACTCACAAAAAGGGCCATGACTTATAGAAACATTGTCTAATTTTGACCAAAAGTAGCAGTAATCTTCTAAACACAATTGATAATGCAAATATGTACTCAAAATAGTATGGTTTGGGGAAATATTTAGCCCCATGTGATCTATTTTGTGCATATTTTTAACAAATGGGATGCTGACACTGACTATACCCAAACTGCTGTCAGCTGCACCTATTTTTCTCTCACTTATTTTGGTTGCTGTGCTCTAAGGTGTGGGAAATGGGCCTACTCATATTTAGCTGACAGATGTAGGGTGAGAATTCTCTGGTGAAAGAATGCTGCACAATTTCAAAGCATTATGCTAACAGAAAGCTCCTGAGGGTGGGGGTGACCCATTGCTTTGGACAAGGATGATGGCACTGCTGATTTCAGCCACAAGGAGGAGACTGAAGACTAGGAATCAGTAAAAGCTTCATTCCTTAGTGCCATGGTAAATCATCCCAAAACAGCAGACAGGAACACTCACTTCTTTGCAGGAGCTATTTCTAAGAAGAGTTTGAGCAGGCCCTCCCCACCTCTGCAACAGTCTATATCTCAACCTGGGAAAGAAGAGTGGAATAAAGCCTCCAAAATTCTCTCAAGAACATAAGAATGGCCGTACTGGGTCAGACCAAAGGTCCATCCAGCCCAGTATCCTGTCTACCGACAGTGGCCAATGCCAGGTGCCCTAGAGGGAGTGAACCTAACAGGTAGTGATCAAGTGATCTCTCTTCTGCCGTCCATCACCACCCTCTGACAAACAGAGGCTAGGGACACCATTCCTTACCCATCCTGGCTAATAGCTGTTAATGGACTTAACCTCCATGAATTTATTCAGTTCTCTTTTAAACCCTGTTATAGTCCTAGCCTTCACAACCTCCTCAGGCAAGAAGTTCCACAAGTTGTCTGTGCGCTGTGTGAAGAAGAACTTCCTTTTATTTGTTTTAAACCTGCTGCCCATTAATTTCATTTTGGTGGGCCCTAGTTCTTATATTATGGGAATAAGTAAATAACTTTTCCTTATTCACTTTCTCCACATCACTCATGATTTTATATACCTCTATCATATCCCCCCTTAGTCTCCTCTTTTCCAAGCTGAAAAGTCCTAGCCTCTTTAATCTCTCCTCATATGGGACCTGTTCCAAACCCCTAATCATTTTAGTTGTCCTTCTCTGAACCTTTTCTAATGCCAGTATATCTTTTTTGAGATGAGGAGACCACATCTGTATGCAGTATTCAAGATGTGGGCGTACCATGGATTTATATAAGGGCAATAAGATATTCTCCGTCTTATTCTCTATCCCCTTTTTAATGATTCTTAACATCCTGTTTGCTTTTTTGACTGCTGCTGCACACTGCGTGGATGTCTTCAGAGAACTATTCCCGATGACTCCAAGATCTTTTTCCTGATTAGTTGTAGCTAAATTAGCCCCCATCATATTGTATGTATAGTTGGGGTTATTTTTTCCAATGTGCATTACTTTACATTTATCCACATTAAATTTCATTTGCCATTTTGTTGCCCAATCACCTAGTTTTGTGAGATCTTTTTGAAGTTCTTCACAGTCTGCTTTGGTGTTAACTATCTTGAGCAGTTTAGTATCATCTGCAAACTTTGCCACCCCACTTTTTACCCCTTTCTCCAGATCATTTATGAATAAGTTGAATAGGATTGGCTCTAGGACTGACCCTTGGGGAACACCACTAGTTACCCCTCTCCATTCTGAAAATGTACCATTTATTCCTACCCTTTGTTCCCTGTCTTTTAACCAGTTCTCAGTCCATGAAGAGATCTTCCCTCTTATCCCATGACAACTTAGTTTACGTAAGAGCCTTTGGTGAGGGACCTTGTCAAAGGCTTTCTGGAAATCTAAGTACACTGTGTCCACTGGATCCCCCTTGTTCACATGTTTGTGACCCCGTCAAAGAACTCTAATAGATTAGTAAGACATGATTTCCCTTTACAGAAACCATGTTGACTTTTGCCCAACAATTTATGTTCTTCTATGTGTCTGACAATTTTATTCTTTACAATTGTTTCAACTAATTTGCCTGGTACTGACATTAGACTTACCCATCTGTAATTGCCAGGATCACCTCTAGAGTCCTTTTTAAATATTGGTGTTACATTACCTATCTTCTAGTCATTGGGTACAGAAGCCGATTTGGGTACCCCCTTCCTCAGTCAATAGCCTAAGGATGAAACAAACACTTGCTAGATGCAACCCAGCCATCTTCCTTACCTCAGCCAGGGAAGAACTGAGCAGACAGAACGGAAGGAGATTTCCTGCTTGGCTCTCCCTTCTATCTTTATTGTAACCATGTAGTGAAATAGCCCCCAGCAGTGAATTTTACATAGCTGTTTGTCCCCAGTTATCTCTAGCAGAAGCAATAGACTAAACCCCAAGAGAATCTGAGCCAGGTGTCTCTGTTCCGGTATCCCTCTGCCAGCCAGCAGCAGAAGCAGAGACCCCAAGGTGCAATGACGATCTTGCCTTGCTATAGATTTTTAGAATCATTCCATACACACAGTTCCTCCTGTCTCTCAAGACAACGAGTAGCTTAAGTGATAATTGATTATGCTATAAATGCTGATTGAGGTTTTGCCCCTCTGTCCAAGCTCTGGAAGGCATCTGCTAAGTATATAGACCCCAGAGACAGAGCCTTATGTTAGTAAAAACTTCGTATATTAACTATGCTATGGCCACTCAGCCAAATGTGAAGTCATAGAGACTCCATTGCAATCAGAGGAGCTCAGCCAGCTTTTCATCAGTGTAACTCAGCCTGGAAATTGGCCCACTCCCCTTTATCTTTCTTGAAGAATTACCCAAGTAGCATAGGTGTTGCACTTTCCTCCGTGATGTGGGGAGGAGGGGAACAGGGTTAATCTAGGGGTGTCAGAGATGGAAGTAGAGGCTTGGCACAAAAAAGTATGCAAGTTCCTACCATTAGTTTGCCACAGACTTTGCAGCTCATAGACTCATAGACTTTAAGGTCAGAAGGGACCATTATGATCATCTAGTCTGACCTCCCGCATGATGCAGGCCACAAAAGGTGACCCACCCACTTTCCCTTAACTCAGCTGTTGAAGTCCCCAGATCGTGATTCCAACAGCTGAGTTAAGGGAAAGTGGGTAGGTCACCGTTTGCCACACACTTTGCAGCTGTCAATACAGCACACAGCTCACACCCAAGGCATGCAATTTGTACCAGTATTTCACTGGTTTGTTCAGTATACAGTTGGCCAGGAACTATTTCACCCCGCTCCTCACGTGAAAAACTTCAATGAATACACAATGCTTTTTTTTTTCATTTTTGGTACAGACTCTTCATTAAAAAAAAACCTCTCCAAGCATTTGTTTTATTATTATTGTGTTTTCAGCAACAAAAACCAAAAAAAAAACCCACCTGATTTTTTTCATTGACAAAAAATGTTTTGTTGGCTGAAATTTCCAATTTGTCAAAAAAGCTACCTTCCGGCAAAAAAAGAAATGCTTGGAGGAGAAAAATTCCAACCAGGTTTAAGCTAGTGTGTTCATCCCACAGGCTGGGGGCATTCAATAAAGTAACTTAATTGCTCCTTCTAGCCATAGCTGTTCTGATCAATCTTAACCCCTTCAGGGGCGGTGTGGGGTGAACACCCCATTACACCTGCAGAAACCATACTAAGAAATGTTGTATTGGAACCTCATGAGTGCTGCCGCCAGGGAGAGGTGGCTGTTGCTGAACAGCTAGTAGCATGGTGTCTCTTCCACCAGGATGGCTGTCAAGAGCAAAATATACCTCCCACCTTAGCAGTGAGAGATGCAGCATGTCTTGATGGCTCTACATTGTCACCTGTCATCACTCCTTGCAATTCACTAGTATGATAGAGCTGGTGTTCCAGCCAAATCAACTGCCTGGGCTTATTGTATTGCTTCATACCATGTTTGCACTCCCTACGCACGTAAGGCCTGTGCGGGAGGGGCGCTGAGGACTCACAGCTCTCATTGACCTCAACAGCCTTGGGCTGCCGAGTGAGCGTAGACTACAGCATGTTGGGGACACATCGCACTGAAGCCATCATTGCTGAAAATTGACATCTTTAAACAAAGGTCTTGCAGCTGAGGCCACATGGATTTATTATTGACCTAGAGTAGCCATCCTCCCCCAGGCAGGAGGGCATTTTAGTGTCTATGCCATTCAGTCCTGGCCTCCTTCATCCCCCCTCCCTATTCACATCCCAGCCATGCTTCCCAGGGAGCACTTTCTTGCTCTGTGAAGCAGCGAATTGAGTCTGGATTGTGGATGACCCCTCAGCTTCCACACACTACCCTGTGCACTGCTGCACCCAGCCCTGACCCTGCTGATAGGAAAAGTAATCCACTTCAGCAATGAGAGACTTCTTGTTTATGTGGCGCGTTCCTGGGCGCTGGCCGATCTGCGAGCACACAGAGCTCTTTCAGCACAGAGAAAGGAGGGTGACAGCCTGTGGGAGAGCAGAGGACAATGGGCTCAATTGATGCATTGTGGTGATCCATGGGTTTCTGCAAGCCAGGACTCGTAGTGTGGAGAGCAGCCTCAAAGGACAGGGCAGAACACGAGCTTAGGATGGAAGTAGCACAAAGCACTTAGGGTGAAAGCTACCCCTGCACTTGCATCATTCAGCCCTGTGTTAAAGGCTTACATGTTGGGGATGGCCTTATATAGGGCCTCTGTGCCAGGATGAATATCATCAATGTGGCAAAACATTCTTAATATCTTACTATCTAAGGGTATATCTAGCCTGCAATCACGGGGCGTGGACTAGCACCGGGCGTTGGTGCCCAGAGTTCTGGGTGGGTTTGCACAGCCTGTGCTGAAGCAGTTACACTGGTCTGGGACCCAAGTTAGCTAGATAAAAGTTGGAGCTGATGGTGGAGCACTTCTAGGCCTACCCAAAGCCTCCCAACTGTCATCAGGTTGATCTGCAGCAGGTCCCGAGTTCATTTGGCCACCCGTTCTGGACGAATACTCCAAAACAATCTCTGCAGCCATTCCTCTGAGGGCATAAATGAATTCACTCCCCTTCTGTGGTCTCTTTCTGCAAAAGTTCTAGTGTATGTGTTTCCTGGCAGGCGCATGCCCAGAAATGGGCCGTTTACAGTGAACAATTGCAGGAACCAGACTTTTGACTTGGTAATTTTGAGTAGCTGTTCTGGAAACCTGATTCTAAGGGTACTACTCACCCAGCCAGGGCAGAAATTCATCGTGTCACCTAGTGTCCAGCCTATACTGCCTGCAAAGTTCAAATCCTTGCAGCAGAAAGCCAGTGAGCTAGCCACAGTGTGAGCATCAGAGATGGTTAAGGCCAGAAGTGACCATGATAATAATTTAGGCTGCCATCGCTCGTCACCCAGCAATTCCCCTTCTGCAGAGGGAATTATGTGTACGCTCACTACTGAACCCTGGACACTTGAGATAGGTTTGCACAAAATGTCTATCAAATAGTTTCAATCGTGTCCATGGAAATCACGTTCTGTTCCTAGGTGGCTTGTGAGCAGGAAAATAAAGGACTAACTGATTACTAGACTGTTTACTGCAAATCGTTTGTTCACCTCTATTTCTAATATGTTTTGGTGTGAGCCACCATGACTGGTCCAGCTGTCTGAGAACTCAGTTTAGTTGGGACCATGCTGATACTAAATTTAAATGTGGTTCCTTCAGTTTACAGCCATAGCTAGGACCTAAGGCCAGGGATACCAGAATGGGGAGGAGGGCCAAGGGGCCATGACTGGCCCATTTTTGAATATGGACAGACCTGGCCCATCCATTTTTCACCACGGGCAGCCAGCCCTGCCCCTCCGCTTCCCCCTGAGGCTCACCCCCCCAAGCTGGAAGCTGGAGCCTGGCCCTGGTAAGAGCGGCCCGGGAGCCTGGGCAGCTGTGGGGAGCCGTGGACCCTCCACCTGCCCAGGATGGGGAGGGGCCTGAAAACAGCCTCCAGCCTGTGTCCCCACCCACTGGGCCCCCCCCGCCCATGGCAGATGGAAGGTCTGTGGCTCCCCACAGCTGCCCAGGCAGCTCTTACCATGGCCTGGCTGTGGCTCTTTGGCCCCTGAGGCCCCACTTCCCTCCCCTGGCCAGGCTGGAAGCTGGAGCCTGGTTGGGGTAAGAGCCATGTAGGCATCTGTGGGGAGCCGCAGACCTTCCACATACCCTGGGTGGGGAACCTGGGAGGGCAGGGGCACAGGCCAGGGGCTGCTCTTGCCCCAGGCACATGGAGGGGCCTGGGCTCATCGACCAGCTATGGCTTGACCGGGGGGTGGGGCCTTGGGAGGAAGCAAAGGGGCAGGACCATGGAGGGGGTGGGGCCTCGTGCCCCCCCACACTTTTAAGAAGAATCCGCCCTGCCCCCCCCCCCACCTAAGGGACTGACTCACCCTCAGATATAGCATGTAATAGTACTGTGCACACAGCTCTTGTGTCCCTTAATAAAGCTACCACCTTGCTTTGTTTTTTCTGGTACTTATGAAAACAAGGGACTGACAGAAACAGTGACCAAATGATACAGCAGGCAAGTATTATGCAAGTTTAACAGGCTGTTTTGCCAGTGCGCCGCCCTTCTCCTGGTCAATAACTGTGCCATTTCAGTAACAAGGCCTCCACCACACACCTGCCTTCTCATCTGCAGCACTTTCTAGTCTTGGGCTCCCTCTAGTTGCCAATTTTCTAATCGCACAAAACCGAACACCCTTGATTCTGCCCCTGCCCTGCCCCCTTCCCAGAGGCCCTCACTCACTCCTTCGCTCACTCTCCCCCACCCAACTCACTTTCACTGGGCTGGGGTAGCAACTGGGCGCCCACAGGTTCTGACCCTGTAGGTCCCATTGGCCACGGTTCCGGGCGCTCAGGATGGGGGCAGCACGTGGACATGCTGGCTGCTTCTGGGGAGCTGCACAGAGCCAGGGCAGGCAGGGAGCCTGCCTTACCCCCGCTAGACTGCTGACCGGTCTTTTAACAGCCTGGTAAAACCAGATGTCTGGCAACCCTAGCTCCCTCCCAGCTCTGCCAGTGTCCCACAGTCCTGGCCTGCCTCCCCGCTTCTTTTTATGGCCTATCTTGCTGATATTTTTTTCAGTCACGTCTTTCTGATGCCAGGTGCTAGGGTGAAAAATCCTCAAAGGTATTTAGGTGACATCAATGGGAATTAGGTGCCTAAATACCTTTGAGGCTCTAGGCCTAGGTTTCTACGGGGACATGTCTAGTGTATCGTGTAGCAGGACCAGTGCTTCTGCTTCCATCCGGTGTGACATCAAAGAGTTATTATCAAAGCAAGCTCACCAGAAAGCAATCTCCTTTGTGTCCAGCTTGGCGGCCAACCCAGAAAGACAGGCGGACAAGCGGGTTCAGAATGGTCTTAATTTTAATTTATTTTCTTTAATTTTATAAAATACACCTTGTAAGATAAGTCTCTAAAAACTTGCTCCTTTTTATTGGTTAAAAAGTTGAAATTCTAGATCAGAAATGAAGGAAACACTTTGAGTTGATTAACTTTCGTTTTTGTGGGTGTGTTTGGATTCCAGGAGTGGGAGGGTGGGGAGGAAAGGGGGAGAGGGGTTGGTTATTTGTTATGTTATTAAATCAATACAAAATACAAGACTTCATTTTCCTGATCTTGACTGGTTTCTTCCCACCCCATTCCACCCTACCCCATTTCATCCCACCCGCTCCCCAAACCTATGTGTACTGGGGAGTCTAACCAATCTATGTCAGCATACATGGTGGCAAAGATGCACCATGCTCCCTGCTTGGCAGGATTGCTGGCTGACCCTGTCCCTGCTGAAACCAGTGTCAGAATCGCTGCAATGAAGGAGCTACAGTCTGCCACTGAAAGTAGTTTCTTCAATAAATAAACACCAAGCCAAATTTCTTTACCTATTGTTAACAAAAACAGAAGGGGAAAGGCTGGAACCAGGAGTATTCAGCAGTCATGGACTTTTTACTCCCTGTCTGTTGGCTGCTGTGGTCGTTTGACTGCTGAGAACTTCTGGTAATGGCCAGTCTACAAAGGGGAGCAGCTTCTCAATCGGAACCTTGCCCTCTCTTAAGCATGTTGAAATAATACGATCCTTTCCCCATCCTGGTGTCTCCAATGAAAAGGGAAACATGGAAATCTCATTCTAAGTTTGGCTGCATACGCAAACATTGGCTCATAAACTTGCCCAGGGAGAAACACCTACATGGAAGCTGGAGGGTTTGGATTTGCACAGAAATGGCCATATTTAAAGACTGTGCAAATCCAGTCATGCAGAATGTGCTGTGCCCCCCTTAGTCATTTATTTAATTGCCTTCTGAATGACTGGCCATGGTCAAAATGAGACACTGAATCTTTCAGGTTTTGGCCAGTTTCAAAATATACAGCCTGGCTCATGGGAAACCATTGAGAAAAAGGGAGGGCTGGGAGTGGGGAAAAGGTTAAATTTGGTATGAATCAGAAACAAATCAAGATCTTCGATTTACAGAACATTATGGAAGCAAACGTCACCCGAAGAGAAGAGCACCATTGTGAAGGTATGACAGAGTTCAATGTGCACAGCTGGTTACAAGAGGAAAGATGCGAAAAGACATACAGTCCAAAGAGTTATCCCGTGTCTACAAAAGGGACCCCTCTGGGTTTACACTCTCAGGCCCCTGGTTAGAGAAGTCCTTCTAGTCCAAGCTGGTATCCACCTCTCCCCTACTGCTTAGGACCTGCAGTAGGGGACACAGGGAATGTATCCCATGCAATGCTGAGACAATTCTAATCCCTATTTCTGTTGAGGTGTAAGACCAAGAGTCCCTTTAGTCTACAGAGACACCAAGCTCCTTTATGCTTTAAGTAGGGTTGGCTGGGTTAAGGAAGTGGGATTCTATGAGCATCGGGGTCTGTGCTCTCTCCCCATATTGGGAAGATCCTTGCTCTAAACCCCTTTTACCCTGGCTGCAGCATGCCGATTAAGGTAAATTCTCTTTCTTTACCATGGAGAAGTCCTCTTCTCCTCCATCTGCAGTATGAAGATGGAAGCAAGTTCTGGGTCTTTTATAACAAGGAGAGTCTCTAGTGATGGAATCAAGGCCAGGCCACTTCCTCCTCTCTCTATGTAGCATCTTTCTCACTCATGGTAGAGCAACAAACATTGATTCCTGCCTCCCAGAAGCAGGAAGGCTTGTTCCTATTTCTAGGAAGTGTCGGGAAGTTGGAGTCAATCCCTCATCTGCTTTTCCTGGTTTTGGTCTGGCAGGAAATCCTCTTCGTTTAACTTCCCCTATTCCCAGCAAGACTTGCTGCAGAGCAACATAGCTACAGACGTACACCGAGAGAAAAGTGCATGAGGACGTATCCATCATTGGGAGTCTCCCCGTCCTTGTGATGCTCATCGTGATGGATACAATAGAGGAAGAAGAGGGAGAGTCAGCGGTGAAGATGGAGTTAAAGTAGGAGACCTGGTATTGGATGGCTGCATTGTTAAAGCCTCGTGGTTAGAGAAAAAAGGGCATTTCGGATATCCCGGCTCCCTCTGGCAGACTAGAACTTTGTGCCTCGGCCCATGAGTTTGAGGACGGCAAAGTTGTAAGTAGCGGCAATCATGTAAGTGAGCTGTAGTGGGGGAAAAAGAGCAAGTGAGAGATAGGAAGATTCAAACCAACATTCTCTGTGCAGCGAAGCAGGGCTGGGCCAGAACCCCAGATGGTGTAAATCCACAGATATCAATGAAGCCATGTTGATCTTCACCAGCTGAGGATCTGGCCTACTCTCTCCATAAGCCCCCGCCCCTTTCAAACTGATTAGCCATCTCTCTCCAGGATGCCTGAGATGGCCTTCTTAACATCAGTCAGACACTCTTCTCCAAGCTTTTTGGACGCCTTTTATTTAGTTGGACCAACAATAAGTTTACCAAGGCATAGTCAGTTTTCAAGGAATGGTCATTTTCCCAACAGTTTCAGCAGCCCATTCACCAGCAGTACTGGTGCAAAAACACTAGCATGGAATATCTCTGATGAAATGTAAGTTACGTGAGGCATTCAGGGAACGGCTGCATACAATACAGCAGAGTGCTTGTTGCAGGGGGTTGGACTAGGTGGGTCGGATGGTCACATCCAATCTTGTCATCTGCGATTCTATGACACTATCCACCTCTCCTTATGATCCCCACCTTCCAGCAGCAACTTCTCCTGCTACCTTCTTGGTTCTAAAAAGCACGGCTCTGCTCCAATGAGCAAGGGGAAGAAATAACCAGGCATTCTGTGTTAAGTGCGTTTCTTGACTACCAGCTGCCTTGTTTTAATGTTCTCACCTCCTAACAGCATCTCTTAGGATGAGAAGAGAAGTTTTAGGTGGAGCATTGACTCACCAGTGAAACCAGTGTGGCTGCAGCACCAACAAATGCGGCAATAAACAGGTGGAAGGTCATTTGGAACTGCAAGGAAATAAAATAATGAGTCACCATTACAAATGTTTCCCCAACAGCAGAGACAAAGGGGGTTTCCACAAGGTATCTGCAAACAGGTCTCTCTTCACAAAATTTGGACTGGATCTGTGGAGCCAGTCAATGAGATGGCATCCCAGCAGCACTTGGTAGTGATGGGCATGAGGGTCTGCTTTAGGCACATTCATATTCATCCAGCCTTGGCCCTTCTACAAATTGCTCTACCTGTGGCCTTCCAGTGGTGTCCTGTGTGGATCGCCTAGCCTAGGGGAAAGAAGGGTGTTCTATCTCCATTCAGTGAGGGAGGATGGTCCAGTGGTTAGGGCACCAGCCTAGGACTTAGGAGATCTGGGCTCAAGTCCTTCTGCTACAGACTTCCTTTGCAACTTTGGATAAATCACTTAATCTCTCTGTGCCTCGACTGTCATCTGTAAAATGGGGATAATGGGACTTCCCTACCCACAGGGATACTGCGAACTGCTCAGATAATACAGTGATGAAGGACAGATGTGTACCATAGACAGATGTGCTCTCTGTTGGCATTTCCAACAATAGATCTCTGTCCTATACAACATGGCCACCTCCTAGATAATCTTGGGCTCCTCAATGCTGTCTCCTCAATAATTCACTGTCTATGCTGTTCGCATTCAGTGTTTTAGGCTTTGCTACCCTGTTCATCCAAAACAACTCAGCTCTGACCTGGAAGGATTCATATTTTTGCTCACTTAGAGAGAGATTGTCAACCAGCAACACCTATGCTGCTGTATAGACATTAAACCAGGTTATGTCAACTCTTCTAATCTCACTGGAACTGATTCTGATCTCACTTGCACCACTGCAACACACTGACTTCAAAGGAGTTACGCTGGTGTGAGTGAAAGGAAAACATGGCTTGCTAATTCTGTGATCACGTCCAGCTTGGAGCCCACTGCCTCTAAAATGAGACGTGACATCACGTGATTTTAATTTATCATTTAGATTGTGATAGCACTCAAAATGTGCCATGCGCTCCCCAAGCACAATGGGGCCATGCTCCATGCCTCAAAGACCAACCTACATTTTCACCCAGCCCTCTATACATATCAATTCATAATGCAAACCCACAGCAATAGGGTCTGACTCCTGGCACCGAGAACTCCAACTTGGCTGACGGTGCCAAACGTCTTTGCCTCTCCTGATCCAGGTACCTGCTCAGAAGGAATGGCTGGCATGGCCCAGCAGTGCACTCACCTCAGGGGTCTTACAGATGGACAGAAGGTTTGAGCCGCACACCTTTCCTGGGAAAGCATTCCATGGAAGGACACCTACATGAGACACAAAAGTCATCCAGGATGAGCTGAGTGGAACTCCACAGGGCACAGGAAACCTGGCTCAGTCTTCCCCATTGTGAGCCACTAATGTATGTAGAAAGTGGGAAAGGCAGGTCAGTTACTTAGACAGGAGAGTGGAAAGAAAGTCATTCTATTCTAATGGTATGAATACACTGCAAACACGGGGCGTGACTGCAGCTTTAATACAGCTGGCTTGGCTACTGGCGCAGAGAAGCAGTGGCAGGATGCACTTTAGCCTGGGCTGTACAAGCCCACCTGGGTAAATACTTGGGTGTGGCCCATGCTGCTATGCCTCCATTGCTACCAGAACCCGAGTTAGCTGTGTTAAAGCTAGCTTGGGTATGTCTACACAAGCTGCAGTCACACCCACGGTTGCAGTGTAAACAGACCCTCAGTGTTTGAGATACATCTAGCAGCAAGTGCCTCCAACTAAATTATGCTATATCTGCCCGTCTGTTCTATCCACCCCAAATTGTCACATCACCCTTCCAAGACCCTGCTGATCCCACCCAGACGTCTCTGCTCATAATTCTCTGCTGCATCATCGGCTTTTCTTCAAGAATGTCTAGAATGCAAAGCCAAATCTGGGGGCTGCTGGAGTCAATTGAAGTCAGTGGCAAGACTCCCATGGGACCTGGGTCTGTTCCTGTGTCTTTGAAAAAATGGTGCTTATTAGAGAGAGATGCAATCCAAGGCTCACCATACATCCTGGCATCAGCACACAGCGTGCCTATACTGGCAGAGGTCTTGGTGGGGAAGGCAATGGACTGGCATGTTGACCAGGTATTGAAGTAAATGTAGACGGGCACAGCAGAGCAGGCAAACACCAGGAGCCAGACGATGGTCAGGGCATAGGTGATGCCCACAAACTGAAATGGTCAAGACAAGCAAGATGGCAGGAAAAGGGTTAATGTTCTGCCAGAGCCTTCAGACATGAGAGCATGAGACTGGAGATTTGCAAGCAGCCTGACATGAGATGCAATGCAAGGTTCTCCACCAATCGGAAGGAAAGAGAGAGCACCTCCAGCAGACACAACAGGGCAGTTGTCTGCCTGTCGGAAGGCTAGAGAACTGATGCCATGTGTGTTTGTGTGTGTGTCTGTACACATGCGTCAATATCAATATGCACACAGGCACACACCTGTATATAGACACACACTCACAATTGAAAAAATATATTTAAGTGAGGCCAAATTTTCAAAGTCAGGCACACGCAACTGTGCACACGTTCTTGCACCTGGCTAATTCCTGTGTGCCAATATCTAATCTGTGTGTGTGGATTGGGTATCTACCTACACACCTGGCTAGGGCAGTATTTCACTCGCCACAGGCATGTGCCAATCCTTGATTTGCACACACACACACTGGGGATCTGTGCGTGAAATTCACTGATGGGCATAACTGGGCCTTGTGCAGCCTTCAGTGCAGGGGCAAACTGTTCTATGGGCATCAGCAGGCTGTGTGCAAACCAGTGAGTGCAGTTGTATCCACCCAATATTGAAAATCTGGCCCATGAGGTGCAAAATAAATTATCTTAAAAGGAAACCACAGCCGTTCTGCTCAATTCCCCAAGGCCAGGAGCACCCTTCACCGTTTCTGTAAGCTGGGAATTGCAGATGAAATGAACCTTTTGAATTAAAATTGGGATTAAGGCCTAAAAAGCTGCGTTGTGTCTAATAACACATGGGACATGCTGTCAGATTGCCCAATCCTGAGAGGTGTTAAACCTAACCTCAACCCCCAGTTTTTCAAGCCCCTTGTAGGATCGGACTTGTAGAGAACTGCTGGCACTTGCTGTACTATTGGCTTAATGTTGGATGTTTAAACAAGAAACAATTTGTTTGAAGGTCAAGCTATAAAACTCTCCTTCTAACTGCTTTAGCACTGCCTCATCTCGCTGCCTCCAGACACCTCCTGATGTTTCACTGCGGCACTGTCACGTCCATGACTGCCCTGTCATTGCACAGTGGCCAAGGTTTTGAAAAGTGGCTACTGATTTTCGGGCACTCAGTTTGAGACACAGCAACGGGGCCTGGCTGTCAGAGGACAGGAGCTCAGCCCTTTCTGAAAAGCAGACCCTTTTAAGGTGCCTCAAGCTGAACAACCCTAAAACTTGTGACCCCCCAAACTCACAAGTCATGAATCGTAGTCAGTAGCCGCAGTGGAGGCCACTGGTGGAGGCAGATTGCCAGAGTCATTGCTGCCTTTGAGCAGAGGAGGACTGCCAGCAGCCGGCCCAGAAATAATAAAAGACCCATTCCTTATTAGTCATTAAATAATATCTAAACATCCTACCAGACCACTGCACAAACACAATGCAGAATACATATGTTTGTGGGGAGGGAACATCTTTGGGTTATGTGGAGCACCCAGCACAATGGGGCCCTGATCTGGGCCTACAGGGACTACTGCAATACAAATAATAATCACTGATAACTCCCGGGGCTGAATCCTGTGGGGTGACAGGACCCCTGCAACTGCCAGTGAAATCAACTGACTTCAAACAAAATGCTTTTTGTTTAAACATTAAAATTAAAGTGCAACGTCCAGCAAATAGAAACAATGGAGGGGCTTGAAGAGAGGGGGAATAAGGGTGGGGAAGGGGTTAACAAATAAGAGGTCAGCAAAGGTGGCAGGAGGTGTAGCTGGGGTGGTGAGGAGTGCATCTGGCTGTGGGGAGCCTCCGGTGGTGGGGCAGCTGAACCGGCGGGGTGCGCTTTCCTTTTAGATGCCATCGAATCAGTGCAGCTGTTCCACCAGGTACGCGACTCCACCGGAGCCTGTCAGCCGGATGGAACAGGGCTGCAGTCTCATGCCCATCAGTCACGTCAACCTGCACAAGTGTTCCAGTCACGTGAATTAGTGCCAAACCCTGGTTAAGATCACCTTGTCGGGATGTCCTAGCCATTTTCCCAAACACTGACACACCCGCTCCAAAGAGTGAGCTTGATGGTGGCCTCTGGAACCCCTCCCCTTCTGGCCCCCTGTTACCGTAGCGCTGAGGCCCTTGCCGCAGATGGTGGTCTTGTAGTCGCCAAAGATCTGCCTGACGGCACCAGTGGTGTAGAAGCCCTCAGCCAGAAGGAGGGCTCCATAGAGGAAGAAGAAAGAAGCCGTTCCATAGATGACATACTGGAACGCGTGGATCCTGGAGGGGACACAGGGAAGAGACAGAGACAAAGAGAGGGAAGGAGAGAGAGAAAGATAACCTCTTAACTCTCATTGCAGATCTCCTCCTTCAAACCCCCTGGAGCGATAGGATGCACCACAGAGAGAATCTCTTCTGGGAGCCACCAGCAGCGAGTTCCCCTCCCAGGAAAGACAGAGCAAAGGATGGCCTACATGAACAGCTCCCCAGGACTTACCTAGAGCCTGAGAAGCAAGTTCTGACCTCTGCTACTCCCCCTCCACTCCAGAATCAGGCTAAAGCGATCAGGGAAGCTACCTCAAATGGGAGAAAGGAGGGAATAGGCTAGGGAGGATGAGGAAGATCCCAAAGGAAATGACCAATGGAGCAGGCAAGAGGTAGGGAAAAGCATCTGCCTGAATGGCTTATGGGTGGCACAGCAGGGAAGGAGAAAAGGAGATACCTGGTCCCATGCCTGTGTATAAAGCCAGGCAGAGAGCGTGGTAAATCGAGGGCAGCGAGACCTGCTCTGCCTGGCAAGTATGGCTACCCTGCGTTCTCCATACCTACCGAGAGCGGAGGATCCAACACTATATCCACCGTACCTAGCAAGGGTCAGATAGAAAACACGTGTGAAAAAAACAAGATGAAGAAGGGTCCCCTCCAGGCAGGGAGAACACTCAGCAGTCTCACCAAGCCTCTGCCATAGGCTGGACTGAAAGAGCTCATGGGCCCATTCAGTGCTCAGAACTCCCCTGAGTCAAAGCAAATCTGGCAGGCATGGACAGCCCCATGATCACGGAGTCTTAACAACAGCCCAAGGTGATGGGAACAGGGCTGAACTAACTGCATGCCCAGAGATTTGTAAAGGGGGTCAATTCTTCCCATTGGGATGAAGGAATCATTTGACCATCTGTGTAAGAAGCAAGCAGATCAATGACCCCATAGAAATGGATCATGGAGCCTGTTTCCCAACCCAGCTGCATGTTGATACCAAGATAACCAGCTAACCCATAACAGGCTTGGGCTGTTTCAGAGCTGGGTGTGAAGGTGGCCAACAGGTGACGGCATGTTATTGCCCAGAAGTTTTAAGAATTTCTGGCCTAAATTTTCAAAAGTGACTGGTGATGTTGGGTGCCCTGATTTTTGGGTGCCCAGTGTGAGACTCCTGAAGGGGTCTTGATTTTCAGACAGTGCTAAGCACCATCCCTCTGAAAACGAGGCCACTTGAAGGTGTCTCAAGTTAAGCACCCAAAACCACAAGTCCCTTTTGAATCTGTTTTCCAGAATGTGGACTCACTGCACTGTCAGCCCTGCAGCCTAGTGGTTAGTGCTCTGCACAACCCTGTGGGAAAACCAGCTTCAGATCCTGGCCCCAATCTCATTCTCGCTGGGATGGCAGGGACTAAGTTAGCTTAGTAGCCCAGGGACTCAGGCAGCATCTCTCACAGCTCCACACTAGCCCGAGTGACTGCAGAGCTGTGCGGAGTTCTGATGGGAGTCCTGTGCAGCCCTCCAAAGCCAGGGGAGTGATGGCTGGGAAGCGGGCCCTGGAAAGGGGCATCAGTGTCTAGAGCATGAGAAGACGAATACTTACACGTCAATAAGATACTCATAATCCTGGTAGTTTTTTGAGAAGTAGGTCTCAATTAGCCGCTCGGTGCCAGTGAGTGCTTCGTGCCCACAGCCACAAAACAGTGCTACCCCAAAGAAACACAACCCAGTGGCAACCAGCGAAGCAAAGGGTGCCCCTATCAGACATCTTGCGCAGCACTCTAACCAACCTAGGGAAGAAGAGAGAAATCAGCTCGATCACAGAGCTCTGTCATCATCCCAAAGGGGTGGCACACTGTCAGGTAGGTTAATGTGCCCCTCCCCGCTCCCTGCCCCATGAAAAGTTTATTAATAAAAACTAATAAAGGGAGGGAAACAAGGGAGGCTTAAATAACCTACTAAGAAAAAAATGGTTTCCCCAATGTTAAGAAAAATGCAAACATCCATCTGCAGGGCTGGAGAGCCAAACTCAGTGGCATTGACACTGCAATTGTGGGTGCTCTGCTCTGTAAGAACACCAGATAGAGAAGCTAAGATCTAATTCTCAAGTTTTAGTACTGGGGCTCCCCTCCTTAATATCTGAGCCCCTCACAGGTTAATTAGATAGGATATGGTGTTCCCTGTGGACCTCCTCTGCATGTGAATGAAAGCATTGCCCTAGGACACAGGAACAGGGAAATGAAATTGACTAGCTGCTAGCAACACAGGTGAAACTGACTAGTCTCCATTTTGGAAATGTCACAGGGCGAGAGACAAATGAGATGTTAAAAAGGCTTCCCACATGAATAATGGGAGCTGTTGTGATGGTCGCAGATGAGAACTTTTTTTAATGTATGATTTTTACCTTGGCATTGAAGATGGAGGGTGATATTTATGCACTTCATTCTTACTTAAGCCAACACCCACTTCCCTCCCTACTCCGCCCCACCGTGTTTTTCTCTTCCCGCTGAAGAATGGGCCCATAAGATATCCACAGGGTCACTGGCAGTGATGTTCTCCCCTCCCCTCAAGTGCAAGGTTACAGCCTGTACTGATCCCTTCATGGCACTGAGAACAATGGGGCTTTGTTCTTCCCTTGCCAGCTTGTGTATGCTCCTCAGTGTTCGCCATGCTCGGGGGCAGAGTAGGACCAGGGGAAGCAAACAGGGAACAATGGGTGGACTATTCAGTTACCAGAGGTTTGGAACCAGCATCTCGGTCAGCAGTAAGTGCTGGTGGCTGCTGCGGGGTCTGTATAGCTGCATCCATGGGAGCGGCAGGCTGGGATCAGGCAGGCCTCCTCAGCATGTGTGACTCATGGCAGACAGGTGATTCTGCAGCAGGGCTGGACCAGTGCACGAGATGGAAGTGGATTCCATCAGACAGCGTGATCTTCCCATCGACGTCACTCTCCAGGAATGTGCTCCCACACCCCAGCCAAGCAGCCTGAGCTCCTATTTTGGCATCCTCGCCGTTGGCTACTGCAAGGGACTGGGAGCCAATCCAAGAGGAACGACTGACCTTGGGCCTGATTCTGCATTCACCGATGTAAACCAGGAGTAGCCGAGGGAGTCGCACTGCTGTGAGATCAGAAGGAGGCCCTGTGTGTGTGAGACCGGGCAACCTGCAGCAAAGTAGCTTAACTTCCTACATTGTACCTAAGTGGCTTAACCGACCCAGCCCGGAAATTGGGAGGTAACGGGACACCCAGGCCACTGTCTAATCTAGATGATAGCTAGCTAATAACCAGTAATAGCTATCATTAAGCAAAGACACTTCCAGCCCATCCATCGTTACCCAGGAGCCTCTGCTGAGCTCCTCAGCAATGAGCATTCAATACCTATTTCCTGACACAAAAAGGTTAGGCTCATCAAAGAGGACTAAAGGAGTTAGGCACCCAATTCCTATTGATTCCTAATGGGATTTGGGTACCTAATCTCTGCCAATCTTTGACAATCCCAGCCTAAACGCTTGGGTAAATCTGGTAGTTTTGGACAGAAAACGGAAGGATTTTAGTCTGGAAAAATCCAGATGGACTTCTTTAAAGTATTATGTTATGGGATAGATTCCTATGGGAGGTGGTGGAAGCCCCATCACCTGGGATGGTCAGACCCAGACTGGAGCAAACGCTAGAAAATGGGGTGTAAGGAACAAGCCTGAACTGACCTGGGAGATGAACTGGATTCATGGTGCTCCTCTAGGTCCAGCGCCTAGGATTTGCTATGAGATGATCTTCAGAGAGCTCCTTGCACCCTAAGCCACATGCTTTGCACTGTGAGAGGCAGTCACCTTTCAGGAGACATGGCCCATGGAAGAGCAGTTGCAGGAAATTCAGAAAGCTACGACAGCCCCTGATTCAGTGAAGCCTCCCTATTCGGGAAGGGCGCTTAAGCAAGTTGCTTTAACCTTAAGCATGTGCTTAAATCCCGTTGAAGCGGGATTCAGACACACGCTTAACACTAAACATGTGCTTTCCTGAATTGGGGCTTTAATGCTTAGCACTGCAGCTGCAGCAGTGAAAAGTTGCCCTCCTTTCTTCCACGTTTGGCATGTGAATTGAGTGCTGGCTGGCCAGCCCAGGAGCCTGAAATCATCTCACCTGCTGGCTGGCCAGCCCAGGAGCCTGAAATCATCTCACCTGCTGGCTAGCCACAAAACACAGACAGGCTTCCCCTGTTCTTTCCCACCGCCCATTAATGGAGGGGCCCTCGTCTGGAAGGTGAGAAGAGCTGGGTCTCTCTGGCCCAGCCAGTCCTTAGTCTGTTGGCAAAGTTTGCCCATGGGGGCACTGACTGCAGGGGTAGCTTTTGGGATATAGACCCCGGGAAATGGGCTGATGTGATTTTAATCTCCAATGAAAGGTGCAATCTAGGGAAGATGCTTTGAAGATGGTTGAATGTCCCAATCTAAGAGGCACTTTGCAAGAATAGGTTTTGCTTTGTTTCAGCCAGAGGCAGCAAGTGAGGGACCGAGACCCTGCGCATTGCACTGTAGATTGTGTCCACACCTCACAGCGATGGATGTGATTGTTCTTGGGGACCTCTTGTACCGGGATCCATCTCAGCAGAGCCCATCCTGCCCCAGTGCTGCCTGGATCTCTCTGGCCTGGGAGCACAGGGGCTCTGGGAGGCAGTAGTGTGTCACATGCTGCAGGAATCTGGGACACAACTGAAGGGAGGCGGGGAAGGCTTCTTGTGAAGGGGGTAAGAGAAAGAGCCCCTTGTATCAGCACAATTCCCGGCCTTGTACCTCAGCCCAGCTGACAAATGGGGCAGAACAATAAGGCCAAAACAACAGGATGAGCCATTGAACTAGGAGCCCTGTCTCTCCAAGTCACAGACCCTCCCATCCCCGGCAGTGCAACACCCCCAGCCTCTGCCACCCTCCGCCCCCCCGAGAACTCCCCCCACACAGTGCTCCCATTGACGGGGCTGATGAGTGCTGAAAGGTCCAGTGTGCTAGCCCAGCCCTGACTGGTACAGGGGTGGGCGAGGAGGGGGTGCAGAGCAGTGAGGTAACTGCATATTGCCAGGAGGTGCCAGAGACAAACAAGGGCCTCAGAGCCCCATAGATCCCCAGTCGGGACAAAGCCTCTTCTGTGAGGCCTCCATGCAGCCACTCTAACAAACTCCAGCGGAGAGCTGGTGTTGGGATTGGGGGAGCGGAGCGTGGCTTCCCGTGGGCAGCCCTTCACTAGCTGGGGAGAGACCCCAGGGGCTGCCCAGGATCAGCCAAAGCTCCCGGGCCCTGGCGATCCTGGCTAAAGTTAAAAAGGTAGAAAACCATCCCAGGTGGTCTCCTCCGAGCAGCACAAGCCTGCAAGACTGCCCGGGTTAAAAAACTTTATGATTATTACTATTGAGGTAGCATCTAGGAGCCCTCGTCATGGACTGGGGCCATGGTGCTAAATGCAGCCCCATCTCCCCTTAGCACAGACCTCCGGAGCAACAGACGTGGCAGAGGCAAAAGGAGGTTCTTTTATCAGAGACCAGCCAGTGCCTAGGGGCAGATGCCTCCCACCCTCCCCAGATTACCCCCAGGCAGCCTGCAGGGCCTCACAGCCTGTTTCCCTTGGCAGACTGCAAAAGTCTCTGCCAGCTATCCAGAGGCAAGCTACTGGTCTCCCTGACAGAGCCCAGGGGGCCCCATCTCTGTCCCTATGAGTCCAAGCGGACCAGGGACCCTGGCCCTCCTCCCCAGAGGCAGACATGGGGCCTTGTGCACTCTGGGAAGGGAAGTGAGAATGCAGAAGAGGGCTGTCCTCTCCTGCAGCCTCTGCCTGTGCTGGAAACTCAAGTCAGTCTGTGGTCACTCCCTGGCTGCAGCTCGGAAAGGGCAGAAAGTGAGCGTCACTAGAGTGCCGTTCTGGCCAGGAAAGAGACTCAGTAACAGGGCATCAGCAATTTCCCATGGTTCCCCCTGCCCAGGCCATTCCACAGCCCCTGGCTCCCCTTGCAAGCCAAAGACTGGTATTTCTAACACAGTTCTGCACCTGACTGGAGTCTGAAAACCAGGGGGCCAGCTTCAAGGGCTCGGTCCAGGAATGAATATGGCCCCAGCCTGTGTTTTCTTGCTGTCTTCTACATCATGGCCACGAATAAAGCCCCCGTCCCTAGAATTTAACAGCCAGTTCTGATGATGATGCAGAGCCAGCGAACAGCAGTGCTCACACGATTGCATCAGCAAACTCAGCAGAACAGACTCAAAGCCCGCCAGGGAGCTGGTCTGGGGAGCAGGAAGGTACCATTTACAGCGTCACGTTTCTGACCACACAAGCAGCCTCCTTCATTCCTTACCAGCCTTGCTGTTGGGCCTGTTCTAGGCCTCTGGCCTTGGTGTGACTGCACCTGCCTTTTGCCTCCACCCCCACTCCTCAGCTCCACCCCATTCCTGCTGCGGTGTCCAAAGCTCCAAGGTCTGAGCAAAGAGTTGCCAGGTTATCCCAGAACGAAGCATCTTGTCTGGTTGCCAAGGAAATGGCCACTGGACTCAGACCCAGAAGAGAGCTTTGGACTTCCTGATGCAAAGCTTCAACTGTTAGACAGAGGAAATTAACAATATTGCATCAAAAAGCAGCAGCCTTTTTTAAACCATCAAATTAATGCTGGAAAGGTTGTCTGTGAAAATGAGAATTCATTTCACTCCTCAACTCCCCCTGTGGTTTCCGTTAAATACCATCATCTTCACTTCTTGCCCTATGAGTTGCTGTGCACTGTTAAAATAGCTGCCATGTTTCTCCCCAGAGGTGGCTGAATTTAAGAGGGGGGTATAAAGTGATCATGTGCCTAGCTATCTGAGTGGAAAGCACTCTGGGATCCTTATAAACCTGTCACAATAGCACTTCCTAATTAGATAGCACTTTCCAGACTTTGGATTAACTCACACAACAGCCCTGTGAAGCAGGTAATGGTTATTATCCCTGTTTTCCAGATGGAAAAACTGAGGCACTGAGCACTAGGTTGTTTGCCAAAGGTCACACAACACTTGAGGGGCTGGACTGGAACCCTGGATTCCTGGTCCCTTGCATTCATCACTAGACCATGCCACCCCCCTAAAGATAAGATCACTGGGAGTTTGTCTGTACTGCAATGTATAGGGTGTGACTGCAGCTAGTGTAGACATACCTGAGATAGCTTTAATGTAGCTAGCTTGGGTATTGGAGCAGTGAAGGCGCAAGTAATTAGGCAGGGTCCTGGGCAGGCTTGTACAGTCCACGCTGAAGCCCATGCTGCTGCGGCTTCACAGCAGTGTAGACGTACCCTATATTCCCTATCTGTAACCTGATGGTTGATCTCTCTCTGGTGTTCTCCAGCCTCCCTGTTCAGAAGCTCCCGTATGCAGGGAGTCCAATTCCAAGCTGAAGGTCTGGTCAGCTGGATATGTCTCCTCCTGGCCCCAGTATCCTGGCAGTAGGAATCTACATCTCCCTTCATCCCCATCCCTCTCATCTGTCCCTCCTCATCAGAGACCTCCCTCGACTGATACTCCATTTCCTTCAGTCCTGCACATGCCGTCTGCCCCTCCACCTTGCCTGCAAGGAGTTTTATATTGAAAGCAGATCTGGGACAGAGCCATGTCTGCCAGTGCCACAGCTCCTCCCATGGAGCTGGCTGACCTTGGAGCAAAGCATCATGAGGACCCAGGAAGTCGGAGGCCCTGGAGTCACATCACTGCTGAACCACCCTCCAGGAAGAAGGATGGCAGGAATCAAAGCAGGGGTTCTCATGGAGCCCTAGAGAGAGGGGAGTCAGCTGTGTAGGGTTGGGGGCCTAGCCGTGGAGATGATCTGGGAAAGGTTCTGTCTCGTAAAAGGTGGTGGCAGCATGGAAACGTTGATGACCCACTGGTCACTTCTCAAGTACATTGTGGATTTTGAGAGAGAACTGACAACTACATTAAAATTAGCAGGAGCCTCTGGATCAGATGACTTCAAACTAGCCCCACATACGCTTCCCTGGCCCTGGAATTGGCACGCTGGTTTTCAAGCCGATCTGACTATGGATATGGATTTTAGAGGAGGATGCATAATTTAGCTTTAAACAGAAACCCAGTTGCAACCATTGCTATGGAGCAGCTATCACTGTCTCATAACAGCACCAGCAGAATTTCTTTTCCAAGCTTAGGCTAAGACATTTAGCTTGGAGGCATATCCACCCAAGGCAGGCTCCCCTCTGACCCACAGCCCCTTTCTCGTCACTCCAGTGTCAGGTCACCCAGTCTGCACCTGCAACAGTTCAGTAACAAAACTTGCTAACTTGGAAACTGGAGGGTAGCAAGGCTCCATGCTGCTGGCAGGAGGGCACCCAACCTAGTCAGTTACAGCTTGGCACCTCCTCGCTGGAACTCGCCAGGCACATGGAAAAAGCTGATCATAAGCCCTTACAGTCTCACCATCCTGCTAGGAAGGAAAGTTTAGCGCAAACACAATAACATAGAATTAGTCTCTCCCCCCCTCCTTGAAATCTTGGATTTTAAAGAAACTCCTTTTGTGTTAGCTGGAAAGTTTGG
Source organism: Malaclemys terrapin pileata (assembly GCF_027887155.1). Lineage (NCBI taxonomy): Eukaryota > Metazoa > Chordata > Testudines > Emydidae > Malaclemys > Malaclemys terrapin. Next base: position 39,052,690 of record NC_071513.1, on the reverse strand, counting down.
AAAGTTCTCTCTCATACTCACCCATTGCCTCTGGACTCAGTCAAATCCCTGTCACCTCCTTTCCCTTTGTGCCTCGCTTTGTTCAGCTGGAACAATCCTTGCCGCTCTCTCTTCGCTTTACTTTGTCTCTCTGAATATCTCTGGCCTCTTCTCTAGCAAAGAAAAGGACTTTCTGATTGACAGCCAGCCCCCTTAAAGAGACAGGCCACCCTTTTCTCCTCCTTCTCCTCCTATTCTCCCTCCCCCTCATCAGAGCTACTCCCTCATCTTGGGGGTAGCTCCGTAGTACCCTACTGTCTTTGGCTGCCGACGTCTCTCTGCCACAGATTTGTTTGTTTCCCTATTGTCAGAAAGCAGGCGCTCCAGCCGCTTCGTGTGGGCAGATCAGGCAGTCCTGCAGCAAATTCAGTGCTTTTTGGAAACTCTTGAACTAAATCCAAGAGATGGTAGTAGAATCTGAAGGGATTAGAACATTTGATTTAATTTGTATTGACCTTGCTTGGGCCTTACCAGGGGCACCTATACACAGTGTTCACCTGTGCAATTGTTACATATAGGAACATAATTACTGTGACAGAGCACAGATGGCTGAGCTGTCCTTGCCATCACAAAACCCCACTGGGATAGAGTTTATAACCAGCCATAAAACTTCCCACCAGGACTGAATCTCAGGACAGAAGCCCCCTCTCCCAGAAAGGATCTATTTTTAACTTGGGTTTATGTTAAAGGGAGACACTACCAGGTGTGGGTGGGGTTTTGCAAAGCCTTTAGGTTGGGTTTGGGGTCAGTAGGATCAAAATCCAAACCCAAGGTTCCTAGAATCCAGGTGCCACTTTCCCCAAACCCCTAGGTTTCAGGGTGGAGGAGTAGGAAGGGGGCCAGATTCCATTTTTCTCTCCATCTCCAGGTTCCAGTTTTAGAGTGACTACAACTTTCCTGCCCTGGGATAACGGAGAATGAAATATGCCACCAGGGGATCTGATGTGGCCGTGTCACGTCAGAGGAGCATCAGAAAAGGACTGGTGTAACATGGTGGAGTCAGGGTTGGGCTGGCATCTAGCTAGCATCCCTCTCCACCATGCTCATTGGTAACTGACGGGCATGCTCATCAGAGAGATCAAAGACTGAATAGGCCGCCAGGCCCTGGAGATGGTCCTTCTGAGCCCAAGAGATCAGTGGGCCAGGGTGGGAAAGCGCATCCTTCAGCTGCCACACCATCCCTGGTCTATGGGTGAGCAGGACTCCAGTCTCCAGGGCTGCCAAGCCAGCCTCTTTCCCCAGCACTAACTTCGGCCATGAAGAAAAGTGCCCGTGCCCAAGCCAGTCTCTTGTTTGAAGCCTTCCACCCCTACTTCCTAATCCCCAGCTTGCTCCTATTATTGTAATGACAAGGGAGAGCAGAGGGGCTCCAGGCTGCTGGGTCAATGGGAGGCCTCTTTCTAAAGCAAAAGAGTGAAGCATTCCCACCCTGGGGCTAAACCCCACATGCAGGCTAACTTACCCTGGTTAGTGAGCACCTGAGTACATCTATGCCCCTCCAGCTCTCAGCTGCAGGAGAAGGACTGTGATAACAGCTATGAGCACTTAGCCAGGGCTCTCCGTGTTCCAAGCCTAGACCCCAGGCCGGATGGGCATGGAGCCCACAGCACACAGCCCACCTGGGCAAAGCAGCTGCGTCATGCCAGGGAGGAGCTGGAGGGGGAAGAGTTGGCAAGGAAGGGGGCGAGGTCAGGGGATGTGCCTGGCAGCCCCCACCCTGTGGAAATCCCTGCTGTAGCCAGAGGCTACCCCCTGCCACTTCCCTGGCAGCCAGCCTGAGAGCAGGCAGCAGCGGGGCTGTCTGTCTCATAGGGCAAATCCTCTCTGGGGCCAGGTGGAACGTAGGGCCCCTTGCAACTGCACTAGTGCAGTACCTGGCCCTCCCCCAGGGTTCGTCCCCCAGCAGCCTGGAACCGCTCCTGTGGATCCCAGGGTTCCCCCCAAACCCGGATCTCTTGGCAGACCTGGGGATGCCTCCTCCAGTAAATGAGTCACTAGCAGTTGCAAACTCTCACCATCACATCCCCTTCGGTCCCCCTCTCCTTGTGCCCTTTCACTCCAAGTCACCAGCCCTAAGCCACCCCGGCAAGACCCCAGGTTCCCTGCAGACCTGGAGTCCTGCGAATCCTCAGGAAGGCCTGCAGAGGGCAGCGGGGCCCTGCCAGCCTGCTGCCTTGTGCTCTCCGGGGTGGCTGAGAATAAGGCGGGATTGTCTGAGGCTGATAAATAGTTTGCTCTTTGTGCCAGGCTGACTTAAGATGGAAAAGCCTCCGGCTCTACACACTGCTGAGGTTCAGGACATGCCCATGGGCCAGTGAGCTAGCCCAGGGGTGACTTTACATGGCTGCGGCAGCCTCTGCGCACCTAGGACAGGCACCTGGCCCTGCCTCCACACTGGATCTCAGTCAGGGGTGCAGTGACATACAGAGGGAAAGCACAGGGGCTGGGGGGCCTGGGAATGCCAGTCATGTGGTGGAAGCGGAGTGAGCGTGGGAGGAAGCGGGAGGAGGCGGTCTGGCACTGGCAAGGTTACTGAGGCATCACTGAGGACGGGGTGTGAAAGGATAAAATGCTAAGAACTTGGATCCGTGTTGTGTCTGAACCCGACTCCCCAAGGAGCTCAGAGAATGGGCCTGAGCCCTGGCTGCCCCTTGTGGGGTCTCTGGAGCCTGAGCACTGGGCAGCAGGCTGGAACCACACTGGGTTTGGAGGAATAACCCAATGAAGGTTAAACTGCCCAGATCCAGCTCTGCCTTGTCTCCCATCCTGGGAACCCCGGCCCTGCACAGCATCACCTTCTCTATTATCCCCACCCAGCGCTGCCTTCTCTGTCCTCCAGAGATCCCCACTTTCAGTCACTACTGCCTGGCCCAGTGCTGCCTTCTCCTTTACCCTGCGGGTCGGGCTCCCTGCCTAGCCCCAGGCATTGCAGTCCCTGTGCTGGGGAGCAGTTTCTGTAGGTGCTGCCTCTTCCCTCTCCCCACCGAATCACTTCCGCAGGAGATGCGTACCGGTGCTGTGGTGGTGATGGGATCAGTGCTCAGCACTACAACAGGTTCAGTTCTTTTGTCTCCCACTCGTTTTTGTTCCCTCCAGACAGCAGTGGCAGCTAAAGCTGGTTTCCTTTGTGCATGCGCTCGGTGTGATTGCTGCAGTCAGCTCTGCAGGATCATGGCCCGGGAACGCAAACCCCCTGCCTGCTGGGGAGGACAGAGGATATATCAGCCAGTGCTGGGCGGCCAAAGGACCCGATCCTGCCAGGCCTGCAATACAGGAAGATGAGGGCACCCAGCAGGAGACACTCAGCATGGCAGGGTTGAGTTCTTACCGCAGCACTAACTGCTGTGTGTTCCAGATATACACAGGCCAGCTCAGATGCAGCTGGGAGACCCCCTCCCAGCTCTCCCGGAGTTCCCTGGAACTAGAGATGTCAGCAACGAAGAGCGTTCCCCCCTATTTAAATCAATATGTATCTTATTGATGCCAGAACCACAACTGACCAATACGATCCTCCCACCACCAGCCAAACTGCACGCACCTGGCACCAAAAGGGGTTATTCTTGGCACAGACTTCTGACTTGGCACAATGCAATGCTGAAGCCACAAGATCATCCCAGAATCAAAACTGGGCCCTGTTATTGTTAACACGTGGCTGGTCCCTTCTGGGCACCTGGGAGGACTGCCTGCCTGGGACAGGCCAGCAACCATCTCGTCCCAGGTTTGGTCCCGGCCAGCCAGATCCTATTTGGCCTGGATACCTAGGACTGCAGCCCTCAGCAGGATGCTGAAGCTGACAGTACCCAGGATGAAATTCGCAGATGCCAGAGGCAAGGCGTTAGTGAGGGAGGTGCTGAGATGGTTGAACTGCCCACAGCAAAGTATTGAGAGGAGCCTGGGCCTACTCACACCCAGAGCAAGACTTCTCCCACTGCACACTAGTTGGGTGGAGAGCGAAACAACAACGTTATGGACAGAGTCAATACCAAGGGGGAACGAAGAAAAGGAGAGTTAAGAAGAAAAATAGGGACCGGGAAGGAGAGGGAAGGAAAATAATTCTAAGTAACAGCATCCTCCCCAAGCAGTAAGGAGCAGGCCCCAGACTCCATCCTGGGAGAGGATGGATGGATGGATGGATATGGCTTTGTGATGTTCTGCTGGTTTCCCCCTGAAATCTATCCAGGTTAGAACTCAGAATATCTCCCCCCACCTGCCATCCCCCCCAACGCTTTGCCAACACCTGGAGATCCAGCCGTGTTCCCTCTGCTTCCTATGGCAGCCACAGCAATAACAGACCTGGACATGGAAGTCAGCCCACGCTGGCAGGGACGACACAAGAGGCCGAATAGACTCCAGCTCTCACTCCTGCAGCTCTCCTGGCTCTGCAATGCTAGCAGCATTAACAACCTGTCCGGGTTCGTATGGAAACTACGCTAATCCGCTGGGACTCAGGACAGGCCCACAAGGAGCAGGCTTGGGGGAGCAAGGAACCTTTCTAAAGTCATGCTGGGGTTGGCTTTGCCTCCAAGGTCTGCACTGGCCAGAGAAACCGTTGGCTTGATCCTGAGCATTTGCAACTCCCATTGGCCAGGCCTCTCAGAAGTAGATCCCAGCTAGACACTTAACAAGCAAGACCTTTGGTGAAGCTTTGCTCCCTAGAGAGCTGTTTACATGGGCAGTGCAAAAGTGGCCACGGCACTACAGTTTTCCAGGCTCCAGAGAGGTTTGAGGTTCAGGGTCGGGTCTGGTAAAGATGCAGATCAGCTGTTTTCCAGCCTCCCATAGCCAGTGTTACTCTAGGGAGTAAAATGGATAATTCAAGGCAGGGCCGGCTCTGGCTTTTTTGCCGCCCCAGGCAAAAAAGTCTCCGGCCGCCCCTCCCCCCCAGCGCGGCAGGGGAGGGCAGCCGGAGCCCCGGGAGGAGGGCGGCGAGCCCCAGTCAGGGCTCCGCTCTCCCTGGCAGCTGCGGGGAGGGCGCCGGAGCGGGAGGGCGGCCGGAGCCCTGGGAGGAGGGCGGAGTGCCCGGCTGGGGCTCCGCTCTCCCCAGTGGCCAGAGTGCCGGGGGGAGGGCGGCGAGTCCCGGTCGGGGCTCCGCTCTCCCGGGCGGCCAGAGCGCCGGGGGGAGGGCGGCGAGCCCCGGCCGGGGCTCCGCTCTCCCCGGCAGCCTGGGGGAGGGCGCCGGAAGGGGAGGGCGGCCGGAGCCCTGGGAGGAGAGCGGAGTGCCCGGCCGGGGCTCCGCTCTCCCCAGCGGCCAGAGCGCCGGGGGGAGGGCGGCGAGTCCCGGTCGGGACTCTGCTCTCCCGGGCGGCCAGAGTGCCGGGGGGAGGGCGGCGAGTCCCGGTCAGGGTTCCGCTCTCCCCAGCGGCCAGAGCGCCGGGAGGAGGGCAGAGTGCCCGGCCGGGGCTCCGCTCTCCCTGGCGGCTGGGGGAAGAGCGCCGGGGGGGAGGGCAGCCAGAGCCCTGGGAGGAGGGCGGAGTGCCCGGCCGGGGCTCCGCTCTCCCCGGCGGCCGGAGCCGGAGCGCCGCACCATGCCGCCCCCTTCCAGGTGCCGCCCCAAGCACAATGTTGGTGGGCTGGTGCCTGGTGCCGGCCCTGATTCAAGGTCTTCCCCCAGGGAGAAAGAGCTGATCTCAGCTCCCATGCTGACCCCTTCTGCCAGCTTGCCTTGGTTGCACGGGGAAATGGTTGCAAGAGTCTTGCCACAGAGAAGTTGGGGTTTGGTGTCTCAGGGAAGCCCTGCTCTTGCAAACGGTTCAGCCTTCCCTTGCAAAAAGACAGTGGCATTGTGTGTGTGTGTGTGTGGGGGGGGTGTTGTGTTCTCTTGGGAGGGGGTGCAATCAGGCATCCTCCCCGGCAGGATAGGTGTCTCAGCAAGGGCCACAGTCAGTATTCTGTAGTATCCTTCATCTCAAAGGTAGCCAAGAGGCTTTCCAAAGCAATGAGCTAGACATTGGTAGTGCAGCGACCGCATGGGCAAACATAGCCACCATTATGTGCCCAACAATAGCTCCCACACAGCTTCGGCTGTTCAGCCCTGTTTCCCCAAGCAAGGGAGCGCTGGCCAGGATGTTAGGGACATCCCCTGCTCTTTGCCAGGAGTCGGGTGGGATCTTTAATGGGCTAAGGACGGCGCCATTATGTCTCATTGAAGGATGCACCTCTCGGAGTGCAGTGAACTCCCCCGGTTGTACTGTACTCAGGTGTCAGCGCTGGGCAGAGTTCAAATTCCCATTATGGTACTTGGAGCCATTGCTTTCAGATTCGGGGAGAGCCATCCGACCGTGGTTCTATATATACACCTAGAACGGATATGTACAGCGATACCATAGAGTTCCTTTCCCATCTCTGCCTGGCAGGAATTCAGTACTTGGCATCTAGTAGGCGCAAGTCTGTACCTGAGAGTGCTCTTCCCCCATCCCTGACTGGCAGCAGTTCAGGAAGATGTCACACACACAATTTCCATTCAAATCGGCAGACGGTAAGGGCAGCCATGGCACATCCGGCCTCCAGTAGACACAGATTTCCTGGGATATGCTTACTATGCCTGGCCACTGCAGTTTGAGTTACAGTCCCAGCGAAATCCCTGCATGGCATCAAATGGCCATGTGGTTGAACCGCTGCCAAGACACACACAGAGCCCTGCAGCAGCGAAGGGGTTAATAGATGAGGTCCCCACACCCCCACCACCCGGCCTTTCTAGCAAAGGCTGCACAGAACTCCTGGCTATTTGGCGGTCGTCACCACCAGAGGAGAATGGATTCTTTTTTAAGCACAATTAGTCCAAGCCCATAAAATATAACAAACAAGGAAGAAGTCCCCCGAGGATCCTCCAAAAAGGGTTTACGTGCTCCTTGGATTAGCCTTGAAATCCTCCAAGATTTCTAAAGTGCAGTAATTATTTCCAAAGGCTGAACCAGCCATTCTTGGGAGGATTTCAAAGGGAAAGTTATCGTGTTCCCCTCCCTTATCCCCACGCACTCCCCCCCCAGTATCCCTGACACACACACATGCACGCGCACACCAGGCTGCATAGCTTTGGCCAATCAGAGCCTTTGGCGAGAGGGAGGCAATGCTGTCCAGTGGTGAGAGGTGCTGACTGAGTCAGGAGTCCTGGATTCTGTCACGTGTGTGGGAGCTTGGGCCAAGTCCTGTTCAGCGCTCTGTGCCTCAGTTTCCCCATCTGTAAAATGGGGGTTATACTGACCCTCCTCACGGGACAGCTGGTGTGGGAGTTCCTTTGTTGATGTTTGCACAGTGCCTTGAGATCCTCAGATGAAATGGGCCATGGAGGTGCAAAGTCTGAATGGCTATTCTCCATTTTGCTCTCAGGGCCCCACCTCACATAGCGCTTGCCTGCATCACTGACCATCTCTGTTTGCATCAGCCCCTCTCTGCTCTGCCTGTGACCAAGGTCTTCCTCCCCCTCTGAACCTCTCTGCCTTTATGTGCGTTACCCGTGTGCTTGGAACACCCTTGCCACAAGCCCCTGGCCTCGCCTCAATTCAAACCACTCCAAAAATCCCACATTTGCAGCATCATCTACTGAAACCGAGGGTGTCTACGTTAAGTACAAATGTCACAGAGGAACTGCCAGGCTGGATCGGAGCCATGGTCCAGCAGTTGTGCCTAGCAGGCGAGGTGGCCTGATCCGGGATGGGGACTGGGTTTTCAGAGAGGGGAAATAATGACACAAGAGAGAAAGAAAGCCCATCCCCCAGTAAGATCCCTGTGGCTAGCACAGCAGCAGAGTGTGATGTGATGTAACACAAGGATAGCAAACCCCCAGCGAAGACCCGCTTGCAGTGGGAGAGAAATGTGTCCGCAATCTGGTTGAGTGCTAGGATTATTTCTAATCTCTCCTCACCCTGCTGAGGGGGCCTCTCTGTCATCTCAGCACATCCCTCCCTGGCACAGAATTGATTGTGTTCGTTCAATGCAGTCTAAGGCCTTCTCGTTGGAGAGTGAGATGGGTGCATCCATTAATATTGAACAGGGGGCTCACTTGCAGGCGGATGGCCCCAAAGACAGACATGGCAAGGATAGGTGCGTCCCAGAGGGGGCCTTGCAGGGGTTACTGATTCCCCTGAGCTCAGTTCTGTTCGAACAGCAGGAGCGGGAGAGCTCTCCAGGCCGGGATTACTGCTCATGGGGAGAACTGAAGGAGAGTCTTGAACTACGACAGAGCTTTCTCAGGAGCCAGCCCACAGCCATGGAACCAACTCCCCCAGGACCTTCCCATCTGCCTCACCTTCCTCTCCAAGACCCAGGCGCAGTTCTTTGACCTGCCTTCTCAAATATAAACACAGAGCAATACGTGTGTGTGTGTGTGTGGATGTGTATTTAAAACAATGCCAAACCACCCCGCTGCCCTGCACACACATCTCCCCCCGGGACGCGGAGGAGAGAACAGCCACGGGACAGATGTCAGCAACGCTGCAGAACACGTTAGTGAAAAGCACTTAGATTGTGTGGCAATGAGCGTAGTACCAGAACCTACCTAGACTAGAAACTGCCCTTCTCCTAGGAGGGGGTAACCTCTACTAGGCGGAGGGCAGGGGAGGCAGTGGGGGAAGGCCTGGAAATACTAGGGGGAGGGCTCTGCAATTTTCAGAGTCTTAAGACAGAAGCAGCCTCACGCTTCCTCCTTCCACCTGCATGTAACACACAGGTTCAGCGGGAGCTCTTAGACAGCACCAATGATCCCACTGAGTCATCCCATGACAAGGGGGCTCTCGGGCAGCTCGGGACACGCCCGCGGGCTCAGCACTGCAGGGAGGAACTTGTGGCGCCCCAGAGAGGTTAAAAATAACACAATCCAGAGCCAGTCCCTCCTGGCTGCTTCCGTAGACAGTACAATAAAGGACACTGCAGGGGACTCTGGCTCCCAGCTCAGGGCTTTAGCAAACAGAGCAGAGGGGAGACGAAGGAAAGAGGGACCCTACAGTTCTTTTTGATCAATGAAGGCCCCAGGGAAACCTGATGGTCTGCTGAAAAGTCCCCCACAGCCTCCTACACCAGACATTGACAGCAATGAAACTAGAACGGCTGCCAGGTAAAAGTGCACAGAGTTGCCGCAGGGGGTTAGACAAGTTCTGCCTCTAACAGTGGGGGGAACAAAACCCAGTGTGCAGCCTCCCACCTGGGAGACCCCAAGGACATGGGGGACCCCAGACCCAGGACATGGGCATGTAAAGGAGATCCCATCGATATCGGGCGGTGGGGGGAGAATACCTGGACCTGTGGTGGGGGGCATCTCCATGGGGACACAAGATGTGTGTGGGGGGGAAGGTGACACCTTAACTCGTACCAGGGCGCCTCTCCAGCAGGCTGCCGAGAAGGCACCTGAGCCAGGGTGACTCTCCCAGCTGTCGTAGGTTGACCAGATGTCCCGATTTTTGGGTCTTTTTCTTATATAGGCTCCTATTACCCCCCACCCCTGTTCTGATTTTTTACACTTGTTATCTGGTCACCCTACAGCTGTCATGAGGGCAGTAGTCCGCCGGCTGCCTTCGGCAGGGAGCAAATCAAAGTCAATTGCGATCCCCACGTCAGGCTCCCTGGGTCACACTTTCTATTATGGAGCCATTTATAAATATGCTCCTGTCATTTATTCCAGTGCCCCATGTCCCAGAGCCCAGAATGCAGCATGCTCCTGCAGGGGGTCCTCCTCGCCCACCCTCTGCCCCACCCCACAGGGCTGCAGCATGCCTGGCTCAATCCTCAGACTCGGCCCCAAGCGTTTCCCTTTGTATGGGGAAGAGGGGGCAGCCCCCTCCTGGGCTGGGCTGGGGTCCCTTGGTGGAGCAGTGGGGCAGAATTCCTCACTTACGTGGAGGGCGATGGGAACCCACATGGGGAAAGCCCAGGACCAGTGAACAAGACCTGTTGTTGGCCTCCCGCCAAGGGAGGGCCAGGGTCCCCTGATCACGGAGCAGTGGGAAGGAGCTCAGGGCTGGAGCCCTGGCTGAGTGGGGAAGCGCTGCAGAAACGGTGTCATACGCTGGAGCAGCAGCACTGAGAGAGGGCCCAGTCACCTCCCTGCTGTGCTATGCAACGCAGAAAGGGCAGCAGCATGATCCCAGCCTGAGCCTGAGCCTGAAGTGTCAGCCTCCTGGGCACACTGTGATTGGGAAACAGCTGCTGAGAGGCGGATCCAGGAATGGGACAAAGTCCCCCCTGCAATAACTCCAGGCACACCCTCCCAGCTTCCCTCTCACAGGGGTCTCTACCACAGGGCTCTGCGAGCTCCCAGCTGCATGGGAGAAGGATGAAGACAAGGGAGTAGGAGAGGGTGTTAGCACTACAGGTCCTGTCACTGCCCCCTAAATCCTCCTTGCCTGGCATCCCTGAGATCCCCCTGGCAGCACCCCGGCTCCTGCCCCTCTGAGATCTCTCCCTCCTCTCTGGTTCCAGCTTTTGCTGGGGCTGCATTTTATTAAGGATCTGGAATGTCTGTAGCACAAATCAACCCAGTTGTGGTGAGGGCCAGAGCTAGGCTGGGCCTCAGCATGGCAGAGAACTGGGGGGACAAGGGGCAGAAATGCCTAGTCTGGTAATTCAGCCACTTGAAAGACTGAGGGAAGGAGCTAAGGAGACTACAAACAAGGGGGGAGAGAGAGAGAGAGAGAAGGCTGGGAACAGGGTAGAGAGAAAGAACAACAAAGAAAACTGTGAGAGACAAGAAGGGAGATGGAGGGGGAAGATTCGAAGGAGGGAGGGGAAGAGTGTGGGGGAGGAGAGAGGAAGCAAAGGGAGAAAGCTGATGTGAAGGGAGAACTGAGCTAAGGAGGAGAGCACACAAAGGTGGCACAGGGTGAGAGCAATGGAGTAGGAGGGGAGGGAGAGAGAAGTGGCCACTGGCAAGTGTGGGTAGGGGCAGTCAAGAGCTATTAGCTCCAGCACTAGACTCAAGGGGCAGAGGCTGTCCTGAAAATGAAGCATAGCATCTCTGCCTTGACCCACCATCCCAGCGGACTGCTCTGTGATAGCCATGGGCTGGCAGCAGCCCTCAGGCCCTAGGATCTTGGCTCAGGGGCAGAGTCTATCATTACCCTCTGGTGGCTGCAGACAGCAAGACATTCTGACAGCTGAAATCTGTCTGGCGCTAGCACAAGGGGGACAGGAGACCTCCCTTGTCAGCTTGGGCATTAGCTCGCTGTGACACAAGTAGGAGATGCTGGCGGGGAGCAAAATGCCCCTTCTTCCCACCCACTTGCTGTGTCCCCTGCTCTCTGGGGCCCGTGTCCCATGCCAATGTGGACACATGGGTCACATGTGTGGTGAAAGACTGACCACGGCTTGGTGCAGCAGTCAGCGGGTGAGGCAGTGAGACAGTCACCTTTAAAACCAGAAGTGTCTACTAGGGGGAAAAAAGTTGGCAGATAAATGGAAAATAATGAATAAGTTTGTGAAAAAAAATCACAAGCGGTTCCCAGAGTCTCCCCAGGCAGCAAGAGAGAAGACATGTCCAATAAATAATTTGCTATGATTTGCTTGGATCTAATTAATTAATTAGTATCACAAGATTCACTAAAGCACTTAGCCCAAGCAACAAAAGCATTGTGCTGGAGTATAAACTAAAACAGCCTTTCAATATAGGGCTACCCCAGGTACCAGACTAGCGGGGCTGAGAGCGGGGCGTGAAAGAGGGTGCGGGAACAGAGGCTTTGCGCCAAGTACAAGTATATAGTAGGTGGCAGACACTTTTCAGGACATTTTTCAAAAGAAGCAATTCCCTCCCATAAAAAACGCTTGTAAACATTTTCCAGTGAAAAGCCTCCTCTCCCCCACCCCCCCAACTGTTGGTTTTTTCAAAAACTGAAAAAACATTTTTGTTTTTCATCCAAAAAGTGGATTAAAAAAAAAAAACTTGCATTTTCAGTGAAAAATGTAAAGGCTGGTGAAGGGGGGCTGATGTTCAGAGGTGCTGCACAGCGACAGCGTCTGTTGGTGTCAGCTGAAGCGAGCGGTTCTCAGCGCTTCTGAAAGTCTGATTTGTAGAGTTGGCAGATGGGGAAAACAGAAGGGAGACATCGGATGGATGCAGCACAGGGCTCCCTCCTGCAAAGTGTTAAGTCCCATCTGATCCAGCAAAGCAATTAAGAATGTGCAAACAACTATAAGCATAGGAGCAATCCCATTGGAGTAAAAAAAGGTTACTCAGGCTTAACTTGAAATGTGTGCTGCAGTGCTTTGCTGGATCAGGAGCAGCGGGCTCAGCACCTGACAGGATGAAATCTAAGCATGTGAATAGGAATAATCCCAAGATAGTGAGTCAGGGCCATCCCACCAATTTTTCAAATCAGAGGTAGTCGATGAAGGCACTTAAACAACAGCCCATCAGGAAAACGAGAACTGCTGAAGGCCAGAGGCTCTGCACAATCCCAACCCAGTGTAGCTTGAAAAGGAGGGGGCTGTAAGCAATGCTTTTACCCTCTGCCCTGACAGTCTCAGTCTGGTTAGCCAAAAGTTCAGCTCTTTCAGGTTAGTTCTGGTTCACGTAACAAGCGCTCACACATGCAGGGTAGAGTATGGCTCTATGAGATGGTCTAAGTGCTGGTATGTACCCTCACAGCAAGTTCCCATATGGTGACAATCGATCAGCTATTGATTCACCCACTTTCTCTGCACACTGATGGCATCTAGTTCTGGGTGCTTTAAAGCAGGTAGCAGGTCAGTTCCCAGGCAGAAGAAGAGTATGGAATTGATGCTGCTCTTATTACCCAGACAGGGTAGCAGCAAAGACGACTTCCTGCTTTCCAAGAGGCTGCTCCTCTGTTTTATTTCCATCGATTCCAAGGCCAGAAAGGACCATTGTGATCCAGTCTGACAAGCCACAGAACTCTCCCCAAATAATTCCTAGAGCCGATCTTTTAGAAAAAGATCCAGTCTTGCTTTAAAAGTTGTCACTGATGGAGAATCCCTCCTGACCCTTAGTAAATTGTTCCAATGGTTAATTACTCTCACCATTAAAACTTTATGCCTTGTTTCCAGTCTAAGTTTGTTTAGCTTCATCTTCCAGCCATTGGATTGTGCTAGATCTTCCTCTGCTAGATTGAAGAGCCCATTATTAAATATTTGTTCCCCATGTAGGTATTTATAGACTGTAGTCAAATCACTCCTTAACCTTCCCTTTGTTAAACTAAATAGATTGAGCTCTTTGAGTCTATCACTGTAAGGCAGGTTTTCTAACCCTTTAATCAGTCTCATGACTCTTCTCTGAACCTCTCCAAATTGTCAGCATTCTTATTGAACTGTGGGCACCAGAACTGGACACAGCATTCCAGCAGGGCCAAATATAGAGGTAAAATAACCTCTCTGCTTCTACTTGAAGATTCCCCTGTTTATGAATGCCAAGATGGCATTTGCTCTTTTGGTTACATCGTCACACTGGGAGCTCATAGTCAGCTGATTATCCACCAGGACTTTTTCAGAGTCCCTGTTACCTAGGCTAGAGTCCTCCATCCTGTAAATCAGGATTATGTTCTTTGTTTCTAGATAGATGCATTTACATTTAACTGTATTAAAACACATATTGTTTGCTTGCACCCAGTTTACCAGACAATACTCCTTTCTGTGTCAGTGACATGTTCTCTGCGTTATTTACCACTCCCCAATTTTTAGGTCATTGGTCTACTTTATCAGTGATGTTTTTAAGTTTTCTTCCAGTCACTGATAAAAATGTTAAATAGTGTAGGGCTATGAACCGATCCCTGCAGAACCCCACTGGAAACACACCTGCTCTTTGATGATTTCCCATTTATAGATTCATTTTGAGACCTATCAGTTAGCCAGTTTTTAATCCATTTAATGTGTGCTATGCAAATGTTATGTGGTTCTATTTTGCTACTTAAGGCTTCCCAGGGTCACTTTGGTTCACATTATTGCCAGGCAGAACTCCACGGCAGCAACACACAGGTCCCAGACCCTTCTGCTCTGAATGCCCAGAGCCACCTGAGCTAAAGGAACTCACTGTCCCCTGCTAGGGGCTATGACACACAGTTGAGAGGTGAGGATTCCTCTCACTGGTGGCGCAGTTTGTTCATTAGGACACAGAATCAATCTGCAAGAGGCAGTGCTGGTTAACAGGCCTCCTCTCTGAATTGTCATGTCTGAGACAATGTGCTTAGAATACAGCAGCACCTCCACCAAGCACAAGGATCTGATTCATTCTAGCAATTGCTCGCCAGAAAAAACAAGGACACAGGTTAGCTATGGACAGGTGGGAAGAGAGAATTTCAGCTGAGCCAGTTTGCCCATCCCTTCACATTCCCTGGGGTAGAAAGGAGAATTTCTGCCTCCTGGCTACATATGCAGGGCTGGCTCCAGGGTTTTGGTCGCCCCAAGCAGCCAAAAAAAAAAAAAAAGCCACGATCGCAATCTGCGGCGGCAATTCGGCGGGAGGTCCTTTGCGCTGAGCCGGAGTGAGGGACTGTCCACCGAATTGCTGCCGAATAGCTGGATGTGCCGCCCCTCTCCGGAGTGGCCACCCCAAGCACCTGCTTGACAAACTGGTGCCTGGAGCCGGCCCTGTATATATGTACACTTACCATAGGTATGCCCCAGTCATGCCTCAAATGCTTTAGTGTATTTATCCCTATCTTCCAGGGTGTTGGGAGGATAATGGCACCACCCTATTTTACCAGATGGGGAACTGAAGCAGAGACTAATGCCCATATCCTCAAAAGTATCTTAACACCTAGCCCCCCCACAATACCTTTTAGGATCTGGGGCTCAGACTTGCCTAGGGTCATACAGGAAGTCTGTGGCTGAGCAGGGTCTCAAGTCCCAGGCCTGGTCCCCACTAAGTCCCCACTTCGGACTAAGGTACGCAAATTCAGCTACGTTAATAACGTAGCTGAATTCGAAGTACCTTAGTCCGAACTTACCGCGGTCCAGACGCGGCAGGAAGGCTCCCCCGTCGATGCCGTGTACTCCTCTCGGCGAGCTGGAGTACCGGCGCCGACTGTGAGCACTTCCGGGATCGATCCGGGATCGATTTATCGCGTCTTAACCAGACGCGATAAATCGATCCCAGAACATCGATTGCCTGCCGCCGGACCCTCCGGTAAGTGAAGACAAGGCCCCAGAGTAACACCCTAATACTCTATGCAAAAGAATAAATGGACACAAATCTGACATCAGGAATCATAACATTCAAAAACCAGTAGGAGAACACTTCAATCTCACTGCTCACTCAATAACAGACCTAAAAGTGGCAATTCTTCAACAAAATCTTCAAATACAGACTCCAACGTGAAGCTGCAGAACTGGAATTAATTTGCAAACCGGATACCATCAGATTAGGCTTGAATAAAGACTGGGAGTGGTTGGGGTCATTACAAAACCTAAACTTAATTTCCCCAATACTAATTTCTCCCTACTGTTACTCACACCTTCTTGTCAACTGTCTGTAATGGGCCACTCTCTTACCACTTCAAAAGTTATTTCCCCCCCCTTGGTATTCTGCTGTTAATTGGTTTATCTCGTTAGACTGACCTCACACTTGGTAAAGCAACCTCCATCCTTTCATGTATTTATATTGTACCTGCTCCTGTATTTTTCACTTCATGCATCTGATGAAGTGGGTTCTAGCCCATGAAAGTTTATGCCCAAATAAATTTGTTAGTCTTTAAGGTACCACAAGGACTCCTCATTGTTTTTACCCTAACCACTGAACTTCCTGTCTCTCCAGGGCAAGCAGACAGGTGTGTACATGGACACCTAAACGAATGACTCACTAGACACCACAAAAAGTCAAAGCAGAGTGTAGAGGTCCCAGAGCTGTCTGTTCCCCAGCAGGGTGATGAACTGCAAAAGCTACTGTAGGGAAGTGACGACCACAGTGTTCTCCATCCAATGTCATTTCTGTGTTATTTGGGGATATTTCATCCTTTACAGAGCCTTTCCCCACTAGGTAACTAGTTCAGATTCTCCCCACTTGATCATTAATAAGTGTCATTAGCACCTTCCATGTGATGAGTTTGATGAGGCTCAGTTCCATTCCTACAATACAAAAACTGCCATCAGGTTTAGTGTCACCTGGCCCCTTGCTGGACGTCTCAGTGCATGGATTAAGTGGGCAGGAGATTAAATTCCGGTCCCACTGCTCCCAGCGTGCCCCTAACTGGACCTGGAAGGATCGCTACTTACTAGTATTGTGGGAAGAGCCCCGGTCATGGATCAGAGCCTTATTGTGGTAGGTGCTGCACAAACACAGCAAAACCACAACCCCTGCCCCGAAGATCCAATACTCCAAGTATAGATAAACCAGCTGTACCCATCAATAAGGCACATCCCTCCAGGTCAGGGGAACGGCGGCACAGGATAGCAGAATTGCCTGCGCTATACCTCTGGTGTTGATAGTATACGCAGGGCTTCACTCTTTGGGACTGGCAATATGGAACATTTCAACAGTGCTACAATCACTTTGTAAAAAAGATTTTATAGGAGCAAACAAAAGGATAGAGAGGAAGGGAAAGTTGTCATCTCGATTCTCCCAGCAGCCAGACCCTGAGTGAAGAGAGAGAGAGAGAGCGCGCTCCACACTGGAGAAAGGACAGGCCTTATTTTAAGCTGATCATGCAGAGCCCTCAGCCACTCAAAACCAAGAGGCTTTACCTGTAGCAAATGGCAGGTTTTGGCTCCTGTTGTGGGCTTTCCCAAGTGGGACGCGGAGTTTTCCCGAGAACTGTCAGGTGGGCAGGAATTGTGCTCCCAACAGTGCAGAGGAAGGACTGGGGACAGGAAAATGGTGTTTTATCAGAGCCTCTCGCTTGGCTGCCCTCAAGCCCCATGGCTAGAAGCCTTCTTGAAGGGACGAGGGCACATGGGACTGAAGGGGACGGGGAATGGCTGCAGTCAGAACAATGTATCAGCAGGAATGAGAGCTTGCTCTCAACTAGGGGAGCGGGAGAACCCCTCAGCATGTCAGATGCCATGTCTAGTGCCTTATGTAGCAGGACACCCTGCTGCGTCTCTGTCAGGTAAGGGCATAGATTTTCCCCTTCCTGGTTAGTGGCTGGCCCTGTTCCTCTGCCATGCTTCAGGGCTGGCCTTCCCCTCCAGAGCATCACAGGAGCAGGCTCAGGATTAGAGCTGTGCTGAGGACGGGAATTCCATTTTGCAGAGAGCTCAGACTTCAAGGTTTGTTTTTGTTCTGATTAGAAATAAACCCCCAAAAGTTCAAAGTTCTCTGTAAGGGGGAGAGGGTGGGGGGAGAATGTGGTTTGCATCCATCCAAATGTTTCATTTTGACATTTTTGATTTTTTTATGCTGATATATAATAAAAAACTCAAACCAAAAAGTCATTTCAGCCAGAAAATCAAAATGTTTTACTCCAAAAGTGTCAAAACATTGTCACAACTCCCCTCAACCCTCCCTCCCTGCGCACACACTTCTTATTCCTCTGAAACAACGGAAACACATCCTCCAATAGAAAACTATTCCAGCCGCGTGTTTCTGTCCAGCCGCTCATCATCGCTCCCACGTGTTGCTCATTGATAGTAAGACGGTTAGGTGATAAGTAATAGCCTGTCTGCAAGCTGGCCTTCTGTCTGCAATCTCAGCATGACAGCTCCTTGGCTGTAGTTTCCTTAGCAATTCATTCTTTATGCCCTAGCTCCAGCTCCTCTGCTGGCAAGGTCTCAGTTTGGTCTTTGCATTTGACTACAGGTTTCAAAACCATGCGTGGCCAGCCATGCTCACTGAGATGCAGGCAGGTACTGACCAATGTGATCTGTACGCCCTCCCTTCTAGGACACAGACAGGGACAACCCTGAGCACAAGCAAGGCAAGTGCATGCTTACGCCCCTGGCTTTAAGTGGGTTGTGGGCTGATTATGCCCCTCTGGCAATGGGGACCACAAGGGAAGGCAACTCTCAGCCTGATTCCCAACCTACCTTCCTGCTTGGAGTCTCACAAGTCATAAGACCAGGCCTGGAGGAAAGGGGATGCATTCAGAACACCAGGTCAGCTGGCCTGTGGAGAAGAGGGTGGCGCTTGGAATCCATCACTTTGGTTACATCGGAGATGAAGGTTTCATAAAAATCAAACCAGCCACCTCTGCCTGATGTTCTTCAGCTATTTCCTTCCTCGAGGTCTTTGCTTCTATCCAGTGGTCCAACTCTGCTGTCAGCTCCATGCCTGGAAATCCAGACTAACTCAGTTGATTTGCACTAGATTCACACTGTTGTGAGAAAAAAGAATCTGACTCATTATCTCTTGGAAGGCATGAAACAGCACTGCTTTTTTCTACACTATTTCAGCTCTTACCAATAAATAGTTGGTTTTTTCCCTAGCTACACATGGAGGATCTAAGACTAAGAGCCTGTTTCACTAGAGCTGTAACCAAGTCACAAGGCCTGGTTGTGCCCGGATCTTTTTACACCATGATTAAAAACACAGTATAGATGACACCTAATGGAGTCCTGTATGTGTCCCCTCACAGCATTATTGCCTAACGTATTTTCTGGATAACCCGATTCTTTTCTAGCTGCACCCCCAGTCTCACCAGATCCTTTCCATTAGCTGGCATCCCTCTGTGCTGGTGAGCAAGACTAGGATTAAAGTTTAAGAATATGCCATATAGCATCGTTCTTCTTCAAAACCACTTTGGGAAGAGAGCATTAGTGGTATGCAAAGTCCTTAGTTGTCTCATGTCTTTTTTTTAGTTTAGGTTTTTTTTAGTTTTTAGTTTTTGGGATTTTTTTTTTTTTTAGTTTTGTCTCTTTGTTTCACTCAGATAATCTTCAGACAGAGTAGCTTTAAAATGTCTCTTTAAATAGAGGCTAAGTGTTCTCTGATGTCCTTTTAATAGCCCATCTGTCTTCCTCAGCACTATACAAAATGATGTTTAAGGCTATTAAAGTTTCCTGGACAGGCAAAAAGTTATCAAGAGAAAACTCTTCATGTGATTCCAGAAAGGTGCTTTTATTCTTCGCCAGAAGTTGGGGAAGAGAGGGATTTTGTCATATTTTGGCTCCTTTATAATGTAGAAAATGCTTCTTCCTTTTAAAAAAGTTTTTGTGCTTCCTTTTCACATTGGAAATTCGGGTCTTGTCTATTCCTGCTTTTCCTGAAAAGATTCGATGGGAGAGCCAGTAGGTTTATTCCATCCTTGATAACCAGGTAGTGGAACCTGGGCAATTAAGAAGGATTGTGATTTTTATTCCTACTGTTTAAAACTCTTTGGGTTTTTTGGTCAACCGACATTTGACTCAATTGTTCTCCAGACAATTAGGAGAAAAGTCTTTATTAAAAATTACACATCTCCAGACCTTCACTTATGGCCTAACTGAACTCCCAGTATGTCTCTTAGATCTACCAAAACCTGCAAAACCAGTGAAACTAGATTCAACATTCCTGATATTTCTACTGTGAAAGAAAACAAGCAGCAAAGAAAAACTTTTCAAACCCCTGTCTTTGTGCATCATAAAAAGAGTCACGAACCCAATTAGCTCCCCAGTCCTCTGCCCCGTGCTAACTGGAAAGACTTTTCATGGCTGACTCATTGTCCAGGACTCAGTATTGTGACACTCTGTACCCCAAGAAACATCCTGGCGCACCCATATTTACCATGGTAATAGAATTAGGATATGTTTTGGACAAAGTATGCCTTGCAAGGTATCATTTTAAAACTCTTACTCTGTTGAACATTAATATCCTGTTGAATTGTCTGTGCTGTCATTGTATGTGGAGTTATGAAGTTTTGCTATGTGTATGTTACTGAAATATGTTGTGAAGTTGGAAACACCCACAACCAGCCTTTCATGTACAACAATGGGACAGACAGACGCTGATGATAGCCCATTAAGGGGAATCCATCACACTCACAAGCACTACCCCAGGAACTGTACAATCGAGACCTCTCAGAGAGAGCACTTAAACCATGGAGACTGCTTGACTCATGTCATAAGAAAAGATCTTTCCAGCAAAGCTAGAGGAACCTATAATGGAGGGGACGTGACATCATCACTTGCCCCCCGCCCCCTCCCACAACTCAACACCTGGAAACACTTCTGGAGGACAAAGGTGAACTGGGGAAGTGATTCCAGGCTGGAAAGTGGCAGTCTGGGTAATAAACTTACACTGGTCAGGTATCTGACCAGGGGAGGATGGTACAGTCCTGGGGTCCTAGGCTGGGTAGCTGTGGGAACTGGCTGGTTGGTTCATGAGAGGCTAGGAGAAGCATTCATGTAATTCAGCTGGGTGTGTCCCTGCCTGTGGATGTCTCTGTAAGTGCAGGACTTGGAGAGGTTTGCAGCTTGTCACAACAGCACAATGTGAGAGGGAGTCCAGGTTGGTGAGACAGAGGGCTCAGTGGCAGTAGCGTAGCTAGCGGGGTGCAGGGGAAGCAGCCGCTTCCCCCGCCTTTCCAAAAGTGGCCGGAGGAGAGACGGGGGGCGCAGGCTGGCGGCCCGCAATGTGGCCGGCAGCCATGGGAGGGCGGCAGGTGTGGCCGGAGGAGTGGGGGGGCGCGGCATGCGGCCCGCAGTGCGGCCAGCAGCCGCGGCCGGAGGAGCAAGGGGGGGTGCAGGCTGGCGGTCCGCAGTGTGGCCAGCAGCCATGGGGGGGCGGCGGGCACGGCCGGAGGAGCGGGGGGGCGCAGCATGGCGGCCGGCAGCCATAGCCAGAGGAGTGGGGGGCCGGCATGGGGGTGGCATGGCAGGGCCGGAGGAGCCATGGGGGGGAGGAGCGGTGCAGCTGGAGGAGGAGCCAATGGGGGGCGTGGCCAGAGGAGGAGCCAAAGGGGGGGCGCCTTTTTTATGTTTGCTCCCCCGCCTCTTAGAAGCTGGCTACGCCACTGCTCAGTGGTACCCCAGTTCCAGGTGGTACCTTGGGGAAACCATCACAAATATCCAAAAAAGCTATGGCCCAGATGATCAAAGGTATTTAGGAACCTAACTCCTTTGAAATTAATGGGAGTTGGGCACCTACATTTCTTTGAGGATCTGGGCCTATGTGACCATGGTCTTGTAGCATAGTGTTTATAATATATTAGGTAGGACCATATATATTATATGTATATAGTATAGGGGCAGAGTTGGGGGAAGGGTAATCAGCCTTTTTCAAAATTGTTTATAAAACTGTTTGAACATGACAAGCCCTGCAGATGTGCTGAGCATTGGTACTGCCTTTCTGTTCTTACTCCTTTGCTCTGTGGAGTCCTTAAAACCCTGTTTTAAATTCTCTATGCAATGACCAAATTGCTGTTCTGTTTGATGCACTTCCCTATAAATAAATTAATAATACTTTGTAGTGGAATAGCACAGATCCTCCAGGTGCTTTACAGTCATTAATTAACAAAACCTTCACAGCAGTCCCTATGAGCTAAGTATCATTAGACCCAAAACAAGCAGAGGCAAAGCGGGCCCAAATCCTCATTGCCAGGCACCGGGGGTGCTCACTGGGCAAAGTGGCTGTGAAATTCTACCATTCTGCGATGAGTTGCACACATGCAACTCACTAGATTACTGAGCCCCTCATTAGCAGCAGATGATGAGACCTGACCCATCCTTTCCTTACAGTTTTATGGGCCAACACAAGGCACAGAGCAGTAGTAGAATCAGACTTTAGGAATCTGTCATTTGCATCAGCTTGCTAGTAGACAACTGGGACCCAGGAGACCTGGGCCTATTCCTGGCTCTGACATTGACCTGCTGGGTGACCTTGGTCAAGTCACTTCCCCGCCCCGTGCCTCAGTTTCCCCATCTGTAAAACAGGGATAATGAAAGCCCTTTGAGATCTATGGATATGAGAAGGTATTATTATTATTACATCACTACCTCTCAGGGCTTCTTCCTGTCCAGCAGAACATTTTGTTAATCTCTGAACCTCCTGCTCCAGATTTTCTATATTATTCTCAATGGGTCACGTAGCAAATTATGTTAACCCAGGTGCAGTGGAATTCAGGCACTGGGACTAAGGGCTTGATACTGAAAGGTGCTGAGCACTCTGGTCCCAATCCAATAAAACCCTTAAGCACACCCTTAAGCACACACTTAAAATTAAGCAGGTGAATGGTTCCACTGACTTCCCCAGGGTCACTCATGCTGACAGCTGAGTATGCGTCACTCTTTGCTGGACTGAGGCCTGGCTGCTCAGTGCCTTCCAGGATGAAGCCCCTCAGAGGAGCTCCCATAAGTGATATTGGTTCATTAACAAGTTTCCAATATGGACTTCCTTCCAGTGACACATGGTTCTGCTGCTCCAGCAGATGTAGCAAGGAAAATGCCTCTCTATTCACCAGCCAGGGTGAGGGTGAAGCCTGGCTGTTTGAAGTAAACTCTTACAAGTCAATGTGGATTGTGCTGTGATTTGTTCTAGTCTAGGCCAATTACCTGAACCAATCTCCCAAAAGGCAATTAGTGGATTAGCTACCCAGCTTCCTTGGCAGAGCACAACATTTACGTACCACGCCATGCTTATGAAGCAGCCTAGCCCAAGAACATAAAGATCTCAGTTAACATAGCAAGGACCAGTGCACAAACATGATCATTGGTTAATATTGTTAAAGCGTCCTGAAGCCCCAGTTTGGGCTCTGGTAGGTGCTGTACAGACCATCGATCACACACACTCCAACATGCCTAGGACCAAACTCCTTCCTGGAGTAAGGTCACTGAAGTCAGTGGACTTCTGCCAGAAGTGGCTTCCCCATAAGCCACTCACACCAACCCAGCTCTCTCATGCACCTCTGGAAGTCCCAGCCATAAACAGCACAGCTGGCCCCACATGGGTTCCATTGGTTCTCACCTCTCCCACCCAGCCCTTGTCTCCTTAAGGGTTGGGTTGAGAGGGAAGGTGCGAGGATCTCTCCCAAAGACAGCACACACCTAAGGGGAAGTTCTGGGGCTCTCCCTCCTTCAATTCCAGCTTTACAATGACTTTTCTTTGTAATTCAGCTCCTGCAACGTCTGTGCTTTACGAGGGCTACGTCTGGGAGAAGCCGAGACCTGGCAAGCTGGGAATTCCCACTCCCACACAGTCATCCCTGCTACATCATTTACTATGGTGGCTACAAGTGGGGAGCAACTAGAACCAGAGCGACTACAGGCTCTCAGAAAACCCAGTGCTGCTGTATCCCTCCTGCTGGGATGGGAATAGCCAGGAGCTCCCAACAAGCTCCTGCCCCATTCCCTACAGAGCTCCTGCTGGGATGGGAGTGGCCAGGTGCTCTTCCTGATTCACTGGTTACTCTTGCCATTGGGTGGGCGGCAGAGATGATTTTGAGCTGCAGTGTATCTATTACAGGATCTCTCTCAGCTCTTCTCTTCTGTAGCACGGCCAAGCTCCTCATCCTTCCCTTCCCAGCCTTGCACTGCTTCATGCTTAAGGATTGAAATCACAACCCTGGGTTTAGCAGGCCAATGCTCAAACCACTGAGCTATCCCTCCCTCCCAGCTACTCACCTAGCCACCCCTTTGTTTCCCTCTCCCACGCATCTCTACTCTGTACCTTTATCCATGCTGTCACCTTGGATGGGAGCTCACCCTGTGACCTCACCCACCATTTTCTCCTTTGCCTTTCCTCAGAACACTTCTTCCAGGAACCCTGCACACCCCAGTCTTCCTCTCTTTGCAACAATATCTATAACAACATCCAGAGAGTCTCAAGATGCATGCAAAGCTTCTGGGTGATTCTACTATTGTGTCCCACATCCTTCCTTCTCCCAACACTGCAGAGTTGCCTCTCTCATCATGCTGTGTCCTCTCTGAGGCTTGTCTACATGGGGAAATTGCCTGGCATCGCTACAGCAGAACAGTTACTCCTTGATAGCTAGGCTGGTATCACTCTCCCATAGGGGGAAGCCCTTAGAATGCATGGTCTACATACATCTAATGTACACCCGTGCAAGTCCATTGACCTTGCTGGATAGACCCTTGATTGACACTGGTGAGAGATCCAAATCAAACCCAGTCCTGCTTTCTTTGGAAGACACCAGGCGTGTTCATACATGCTGCCTAGAGAGAAAATAAAATCAGTTATGAATATTGCTAACAACAATTAATAACACCTCAGAAGCACTGGCTCACTCTTCCCCGTTCACCATGTAAATATCAGTGTGATCCAAGCACCTCCATCCACTCCACCCTGATTAATCTGAACAGAGATCAGTGAAGTAGGCCACATACTCTGGATTGTCTGTCACCAGTATCTTTTCCCCAGTAGTCTTGAATTCAGTTGTTTCCCTTACTGCTGCATCACATCAAAGGAACCCTAGGTTCTCCATCCCACACTGATGCTCTCAGACCTGATGCACCACCACACTCTGCTTATGTCATTTCTTAACATCATTCTCTGCCCTGTGGTGCCAAGCTAGGGAGGCCCTTGGGTCTATTCTCTGGGGTTTACATTAAGGACAAAACAGGAAGAACAACAGGGTACAACAAAGAGGAAAGAGTGTTGTCAGAATACTCTCCATTGCTGCCAATGGCAGCCCGTGACGATCGGGTTGTAATGGGGTCACCACCTCCAGAGCACCCCCTCATAGCCTCAGTAGCATCCCTGCCTCAATTTCCCCTTCTCAGCTTGCTGCAACAGCTGCAGTGACTTGGCCCTCCAGCTAAGTCATTAAATAAAAGTCCACCCCTTCCAAGTCCAAAAATAAACTCAAAGAAATGCTCCTCCACCCAGTCCCCAGCTGGGCCCAGTTCCTCCTACCTGAGGATCTGTCTTCTCTGCTTCTCCAGAGTTACTTGCCCCAGGAAAGAATCCAAAGCTGTCCCAGGGCTGTCTTCTCTCTGGCTCAGAGAAGCCAGCAGGCAAATGCCCTCTGCTGCCCTCCTAGCCTTCCCCTGGTATCTCAGGGTCTCCTACAGGGCCCTTGCTGCTCTCAGCAGCCTTCTCCAGGCCTCTGCTCAAGTCACTCCCCAGGCCTCTCTTAACTCCCCCCAGAAGCCTGCTTGACTCACATGATCCATTTCCCCACCTGGGAAGGCGAGTTAAGAATATCGAAGTAGACTGAGACCCATCTCCCTTTAAAGTGACCGGTGCGTGTACGCCCGAGGGGGCTGATGGCAGAGACCATGGTCCCATGTCAGAAAATGCCTATACCACGCCTGTGACAGGGACTTTCTGCTCCTGCTGGCACAGTCTGCATCACCACCCTTTTCAATGCATGCAGGATGCTTTGGCAATGCCCCAATCAGATACAGCACACACGCTTCTGTCTATCTACACACCCATTTATCTGGCCCCCCATCACGGCGCACCTTCCAGGCGTTTAAAAATAGCCCAATAATTCACTCTCAATTTTCCAGTCTAGCTTGTAGGACAAACAGCTTTATTACATGAGGGAGTACTTTTGTTTGCTTGCATGTGTGTGTGCACGCCAGCTCCCAGGAGGGGTCTGTCTCCCACACTCCTGAGTGCCCCCCTGCTTTGGCCGGCTGTTTCACCATTCCTGCGATGGGATGTCCGCGACACAGAAGAAGGGACAGTCTCTAAGGCAGGCGGGGCCAATCCCGCGAAGGCCTTTGAATATCAGGACTGAGACCTTAACCTGGCCTGTGAATGCAGCAGCAAGCCAGTGCAGAGGGGAACCCTGGATGAGGCGCTCACAGCAAGGACATAGCAAGGGAGGTGCAGAGCTGGGTATCATCTGCGAACCGGGGGCCCCTCAGCCCATGTTGCCTCCGCAGCTCCACCAATGGCTTCCAGATGCAGGAGAGGATCTGGGGACTCTGCGGGTGAGGACTTTGGAGGTGGAGGAACAGCTCCCCGTAGGATGCCCTCCGAGACCCTGAGCCATGTCAGGGTATTTCTGTTCACCACTACAGCTCCATGGAGCTGGGGCAGGAGTGACCAATGGCACCAAAGGCCACGCAGGCAAGTGCTGGTTACAGCGGACATGTATGAGCAAATCAGCACTGCCCCGGAGACCAGCGGTGCTGCCCAGCAGAGGGGTGTGATGAGGGAACCCGGGGGCTTGCTGATTCTGAGCATCCCCTCTGCAGTGCACAGATTTTCTATGGAGCCCGCAGCCCAGTACAAAGCTACCTGCCACTGCCACACCCCCTGGGGCAGGGCAAAGATCCCGCCACTGCCTGCATTAACTCCCTGGGGATTCATCCTGCTCAGGGGTAATGGCCCCCGCTGGTGCAGTTTGCATCTCCCAGCACAGTAAGTCAAGACTCTCATGCTGCACTCTCGGCGTCGAGCCACCTCCTTTGCCTCTGGTGGAGAGCGAATGTGCTCAGACCCTTTGATTGCTGGCGGCTCTCTAGGGTTCCCTCCCCAGTTTCTGAGGCTGAAATCTGAAGGTTGTCACTTTCCTTAGCCTTCCCAGCGAGGGGGCTGAGCTGTTTTTGATTCCAGCTCTCATTTGGCTTGGAAACCTTCCAAAAATGGTTTGTTCTTTTCTTTTGATGTTGGAACAAATCCATCCTCAGGGAGCCAGGAACTCCTGAACACGGCAGTTGGGGGCTTGGGGAATATTTTCTAGGATCACCGGGAACTGGGACTCACCTGACAGGCATCTGCATAGCACAATGCTCCCTGAGTGGCTAAGAGAGCAATGGGGATGTGGATCTTCCCCGGATGGCTACTCTGCTGGAGCCTTTGCTGGTGGGATGCTCCCTGACGGATATTGTCCCAGTCTCCGGCATGGTTTTTATTGGATGGTAACTGCACCTCTGGGGACTGTTACGGAGTTTAACATCAGGCCAGGGCCAGAGAGCCCTGCCCGCCCTGCTCCCCCCTGTGATGCCAGCCTCAAACATTCACTTGCCCCTTGGCCACACTTCCCCTTATGCATTAAACGTCCTCCTTGATCTGATTCCTAAGGCCACTGTCTTCTCTTCCTTCAAATCCCTTCTGAAGGCCACCACCTCTGCCGGGAAGCAGGGAAGCTAACAATGGCCTGGCTGGGTGGCTGTCAGGGAGAGCAGACATTATTACTTATTATTTATAAATACGGCCCTACCAAATTCACAGTCCATTTTGGTTAATTTCACAGTCATAGGATTTTTTAAATAATAAATTTCATGACTTCAGCTATTTAAATCTGAAATTTCATTGTGTTGTAACTGTAGGGGTCCTGACCAAAAAGGAGCTGTAGGGTGGTTGCAAGGTTACTGTAGGGCAGGTTGCGGTACTGCTACCCTTACTTCTGCACTGCTGCTGGCGGTGGCACTGCCTTCAGAGCTGGGCAGCTGCAGAGTGGTGACTGCTGGCCAGGAATCCAGCTCTGAAGGCAGAGCTGCCACCAGCAGCAGCACAGAAGTAAGGATGGCATGGTATGGTATTGCCACTCTTACTTCTGCATTGCTGCCTGCAGAGCTGGGCCCTCAGTCAGCAGCCACTGCTTTCCAGCCACACAGCTCTGAAGGCAGCACAGAAGTAAGGGTAGCAATACCGCGACTGCCCTAAAATAACGTTGAACACCCTCCCCCGCAACCCCCTTTTGAGTCAGGACCCCCAATTTGAGAAACAATTTGGCATAGGTGGAAACTCCCCAATATGTTGTGCTCTAGTGATCCAGAATCTCCTCCAGGTAGGCTGAAGAGGCAACTGTGGGGAGGTGGGGGGAGGAGAGGTTATCAACAAAGGGTGATCCACAATTACCTGGGAACTAATCAGTGTTCTGGGAACCCTCCCTGGATGAGATAGATAGATAGATAGATAGATAGATAGATAGATAGATCAACACACTGGTCAAGTGTGTTATGTGTCTCTCTCTAAGCCTAGTCCACAGAGGACAGCCATCTGCTCCTGCTGCCAGCTAAGGACTTGGCCCTCTGGCTCAAGTGGCAAAGGCCTATATACTGAAGGTAGAGGCCCCAGAGCAGGGGCGGCTCTAGCTTTTTTGCCGCCCCAAGCACAGCAGGCAGGCTGCCTTCGGGGGCATGCCTGCAGGAGGTCCCCGGTCCCGCGGGTTCAGCGGCATGCCTGCGGGAGGTCCACTGGTCCCACGGCTTCGGCGTACCCACCTCTGAATTGCCGCCAAATCCGCGGGACCGGCGGACCTCCTGCAGGTAAGCCGCCAAAGGCTGCCTGACTGCCGCCCTTGCAGGGACCGGCAGGGCGCCTCCTGCGGCTTGCCACCCCAGGCACGTACTTGGAGCGCTGGGGCCTGGAGCCGCCGCTGCCCCAGAGTCAATACCCACTGAGGATCACACCACGGGTGTCACTACAGCTAGATGCTCTATCTCTGCTCCTCTCCTCTAATGGGTTAATTAGCCCTGTCTGGAGCTGCGTTGGGCATGTTTCTGTTAAAGAGGTGCAGGGGATTTATGAGTTGCAGCCTTTCCTTGTTCTTTCTACTGCATGTGAAGGAAAGAAAACAGGGAAGTGCCTGTTTTCCCCAGGGGCTGACAGTTGATTGCGAAGGGATGAGCTGCCGGTTTTGATGTCAGTGCTGACTTCTAGGGCCACTGCTCTGCTCCTCTTTCCTCAGACATTTCCACGTGCGTCTCTGTTGGTCATTTCAGAGGAGGGGACATCCTTCAAGCTGCCAGCATCTCAGACAGCGAAGGAGGAGAGAGGAAGAAGCGTTAGCCCCTCAGGCTTCGGCAGTGACTCTCCAAGAGATGTCAACAGGGATCACTATTAAACAGAAAGGACTGATTGTGGAGTCCTGACCTCCCTGCTACCCACACAATCCTTCGCGGACAAAGATACAGTCTGTGGGCCCTCTCTCACAGCGGTGCCAGAGCTGTGCTATTTGGAACCCCAGCGTGGTGAACTTCCTCATAGCAGTGTCGTGTGTGTGCAGGACACTTCCCTCTCTTTTGGTGCCCCTCCGCTGGTTCACACACAATCTTGAAAGCAACTTTCCTGCCTTTGGCTGAGCAGGACTGGCTGGGAGCAAGGCAGCCTGCCTCAGGCTCCCTTACCTTTTGTTTTCCCACCATCCCCTTTCTTCATTAATTTTGTTTCTGTGCTGCCTGACACACCAGGCACATCACACACACCGCTCCTCCAGTGAATGCTACCCAGCGGGAAGCTGCACAGATGTTGCAGTGAGGAAAAGGTCTGCTGTTTTAGCTAGGGGAAGCTGCATCCCCTTAGTGAGGGCATGAGCCAATTCCCATTGCATTCAAGGGAAGGACATGATCCAGGACTTCAGTGAGAGCTGGAGCAGGCCCTTGGAGGCCTGGATGGGATTCCTTGTAGGGTATATCAGCCCTGGTCCCAGATCACCCAGAAGGGACCCTGAAGAGCAATGTGAGATTCTCTCTCTCCGCTGGCCTTGGGCAAAGAGAGAAACAGAGATCACAACCAACTGGGGCTCAACACTGCAAGATGCAAGTAATTCCTGTTGGCTTCAGCAGGGCTGCAGGAATAACTCATCCCTGGAGTGGGAGCACACCACTCCTACAGCATTGCAGAGCATTAAGCGAGGGGCCTCAGGGCCAGCCTCCCCCACAATCTCTTTACCCTACCACTACATCTTGCATTTAGTGGGCAGTCATTCAGACCGAGAGCTTGTCTACATGGGGACATTCTGGAAAGTTAAGGTGAATCAACTAAAGGTGTGAGGTTAAAGTGCATTAAGGCCTGTGTGGACACTCGCATTCAGAAGTGGCCTTCGCTCACAGTAGTTTAATCCTTAGGATTTCCTTTCCCAAGGGTCCTGTGTAGACAAGCTCTGAGAGACCTAAGGGAGCAGCTCCCAGGAGAATCCAGTCTCTGCCTCCCCCTCCCCTCCCCAGCATCAGCATTTTTGAAACAAAGCAAAGTCCAGCCTTGGAAGGAGAAAAATGCCAACTAAGCCGAGCAGGGCAAGGGTCACACTTCAGCCCCTCTGAGTTACCTGGCATGGCAGGCCACTTTCACACACTCAGCAGCTGTGTTAGGAACTGTCATCTGCAGCTGCAGCACAGTGGCTCCCCTCCCTTCCCTCCGCCCCCCAACACCTCTTCAATTAATAAAAATCAAGTCATCCAAATAAAAAAAAAAAGACCACGTGGTGCTGCCCTGCAGCCAGCGAGCCAATGAGACCCAGGCCGAATCCTTGGGGTAAATGCCGCGAAGTAACATACTCCACATCTCCACCGGCAGAGCTAGCTCGCTGGTAATCAGCCCAGACAACCTGTCACACATGCTCCTGTCACGGCTGTTTTATTGATAGCCTGGGACAGGCACCTGCCTCACACTGCGCTGCCCGACGTTTCAGCTGGGTTCTTCAGCATGCTGAGCACTCCCAGGCCCCGTTCAAAGGGTCACTGTCAACTCCAGTTAGGCCCATATTTTGTTTAAAAACAGGATTTGCAAAAACGAATGGCTCGAAATCCTGAGAGCGGCTGAGAGTTTGAAATGCCCATGAAAGGTGACAGGAGGAGCAGGTGCTCAGCAGCAGCTCAATCCTGCAAGGGAGGCTGCCATCTCAGGAGCTGCTCTGCACCTTGCAGAACCAAGCCCCCAGGGCTCAGCGCCACTCCGGATCTGGCCCAGTTAGTCACAGAAATATTTGCATGATCATTTTTTAATTTCCTTTGAAACATGTTTTCCCTCTCCCGTGGTGTGAGCAACTCAAACCCAGCAGCTCCGAGGGAGTGCCCGGTAATCAGAACTGACTAGTGAGGCGAGCAATTGTGAAACTGAGCAGGCTCCGTTCAGGTCACATCCCTGCCTGCAATCCCACGGAGTGAAATGCCAGAAAGGAACCAAAGGGCATTAACAGAGAAAAGCAAATGTCATTTTTCTTTTAAATAAGTGCTCCGGTTTCATTTGTCTGTGGCTTTGTTTGAATGACTCAGGGAAGGATTTATTTTAATTGGTGGGGATTGTTTGGGGTTGGTTTCTTTTGTTTTTTGCTTGCTGGGTTCTTTGTGGTGCCAGGTTTTCAGCTCCCATTTAGTCAGTTAAAAAGGGCCAGATTTCAAAAATGCTCAGTCCCAGTGTGCTGGGCTCTTCTGAAAATCTGGCCATTTAGATGTTTCAATAGGATCTGATCCCTTTAAAATATCTGCCCCTTGAAGCTTCCACCTAAACAAATGAATGAATGGAGTGTTTCAGCTCTCACCTGAAGGTAAACTGATCCATGGAAAGCAACTCCGGGTTCAGGGACAAGGAACTAGGCAGCAAAACCTCCCAGAGCCAAGGTCTGTCCTGAGATGCAAGTGCCCAACTTCTGTATTAATGGGAGCCGTGCAGGAGCACCCGGGCAAAATGTTTCCAGTGCACCAAAAACAAATCCCCCTCCCCTGCCCCAAATGGGCAAGAGAGATGAGTGTGCAACAATCAGGAAAGGAATAGACTTTATCCATTATACATAACGCCTCAAGAATAGTAACAGCACATATTGTTGCATCAAGGAAACTCACCTCTATTTTTAGTCAGACATTTCCAGAGCAAGACTGGATTTCTCATTATCTTTTGCTGATTTCAAACATTATTCTTGTCTAGCTCACTCTGCGGGGCCATGCCATTTACCCTGTGCTGAATGGTTGAACAACTGGATGGGAACTGTTCAGAGCTGAAGATTGGGCTCCATGTCTTTGGGATGGTGATATTTCCACTCAATATGTAATAAAGTCCTGGAGATGATCTATAACCTCAGTCTGACACTCTAGTTCATCAGGCAGGTGCCCTCACTCATTCCTGAATAGAATTACCAGCTCTGCTGTCTGGCCCAGAGCTCTTTTAACCATTTCACTGGTCCGCCACCTTGATTGAGCATGTGCCTAGCAGACAGGACACCTGGGTTCTCTTCCCCACTTTGCACAAACCCCTTCATCTTTCTGTGCTTCGGTTTCCTGCTCTGTCAGTAAAATGACGCTAATCCTCTAGCCGTAGTGAGGACTGAGAAATGTCTGTGCAGTGGAGCTGGGTGAAAATTAAATCACTTCCTTTGTAATGTATTCTCAACCAATCAGGGAACAGAAACAATACCATGTGATTTACCTGCCTAATTGCAGATAATTGACATAGATCCCAGCGAACTGTTCAGAATCAATTCACAGGATCAGAACGTCCCCCTGGAGTGCGGGGAATATTTCGGAATGTCAGATATGATTAAAGGAAGTCACAGATGGAACAGGAAGGTTGGTTTTGTGATGAAGGCTAAGGCCACGATGTCTAGGGTCAGTTCCTGGCTCTGTGGCAGTCTACATATGTGAAGCAAGCCATACATCTTTCTGTGCCTCAGTTCCCCATCTGTAAAGTGAGGGAGATAATCTTTCCATTATCTGCATGGCCTGTTAGCTCTTTATAGCAAGGAAACTCTCTCACTCTGCATTTGTACAGCACCTGGCCCAACGAGGCCCTGATCTCTTGGCACTTCTGTAAGACAGATAATTAATAATAATAGTCTGTGAGCAAAAAAAGAGGCCCTATTCTACTCAGCATGTAGCTAAGAATGAGTCACTCAGCGCTGCGATTCATTCTTTGAGGGTGCAAAGTGTTAAGAGTGTTTTCAGGCCACTTTACATTCAGAGCCTGCAGACAGTTCTGAGGCGAGGATGAAGCGGGGGTGGGGAGGGGGGCAGGCTCAGATGCAAAGAAGCCGAGGGTGAAGCCAGCTTTGTCTGGTAAAGTCTATATGGAAAAATAAAATCCTGAGGCCAGATTCAGCCCAAGTGTAAAGAAAATTCAAACAGGCCAAAGAAGGAAACCCTCAAAAAGCTCTCCCACGGAAATGCAGTTCACTGAAGAGAGGAGCCCAGGATGGGAAAGAGGCAACCTCTATAAGAGAGAGAAATTTGGCAGACCAGGAAGCCTTTGGTAGCTCATACACTGCAAAAACTCCCTCTTTTCCAGCCAGTTAGTGCAGCAACTCCAGTCTGACTCGGGGCCACGGAATTGCTGAGCCTGCCTTTCCTACCTCCACCCTTCTGAACTGATCTGCATGCCATTGCCTCCTCATTTGTATGGTCAGCTGGGGAAAGGGAGCTTGTTGCATCAAGCAGCCTCCCGCGCTTGCCTCCAGTGCCTCAATTTCAAGGGACAGCAGGGAAACCTGAGTAACTCACCGTCCATCCTCTTGCACATAATTCAAGATGAGCGTGACGGGCTCTGTCCTTCCCAGGTGCCCCGGCAAGGAGGCTCTGTGGCTGCATTACATACATTGGGGTTTGTGGCACACAGTACGGATTAGCCTGGCTCTCACAGCTGTTTGTGAATCTGGAGGCAAAGGGCTTTAACTCCCCCATGTTCTTCTCATTTTCCCTGTCTTGTAACCAGGCGTTTTAAGTGCACTTAGTGCTGGAGATGGGTTGATCACCCTGGAGCTTGAAATCCCCCATATCCAGAGAACAGGTACATTGTGATCACTCACAGTAAAAGCTGCTTCAGCCCTGAGCTCAGGGGTGGTTCCACCTCCAGGACCCATCCACTATATGCAGTTGGGGGGCGGGTGATACCAATGATCACACACGTGGTGAGGAGGGCAGACGGAGCTCAACAGTCCAAACACAGACCTCCAAACTGTATTTTTTTTAATCTTATGATTTTGGGGCCAAGCTCATGATATTTGGGAGGGTCCGACTTACGATTTGTGAACTTTGGGGGCTGGTGAAACCGGAGACGCCCAGAGACTCCAGTGAGAAGTACCCCAGAAAGGCTTATAAATACCTCAAAATGATTCTTTTATCATCCTAACCCCCAGAGCCAGGACCAAGTACTAGAGCAAAGGAATGTGGGCTAGGTCTGCGTCACCTCCCAGCCTGAGCCCTGCAGCAGGTGCAGCAGCAACCAGCCCTGAGGCTCATCATGCTCTGACCCGCCCCGACCCCACATTTGTCAATGACACACAGAAGAAGGCCCATTTGATTTGATCCGAAGATGTTACTGCTGCTTCAGAGAATGGTGCATGCTTGGAGATGGCCTGCTCTCTATAGGAAACACTGTGTTTGGGTTGGGTTTAATCCATTCCCAGAAGAGCAGCTCTTTGCTTCAGCACACCTCAGCATAAAAGCATCTTACTTTCTTGAGCGTCTTCTACTATTTAACGGGCCCGGATTCTTCTGCAGCCCTCCAAGGAACCGTGGGGAAGCAGGTGTGCTTTATGCAAGCAGCGCTGGAGCCAAGGACCTTTGTGATGTGTGATCAGTACCAGCCCTGGGGCAGCATCTGGTCCAGGCGTGTCTTCCCTGATTACACCAAAGATGTCCGCCAAAGTGACTCCTGCTTCTGTCCCTCTCGCCCAGCGCTGGCGTGCACCGAGTAGACAATTTGTATTCCTGAATTGCTGTGAGGTTGCAAATTGCTCAAATAAAAATTAAATTAACCAAAAAAAAAGCCAGCAAAATGTGGTAGCGGGTTAGCAGAGGACAGGCGGACGGACACGGATGTGACGGGAGAAGGAGGAGAGCTGAAGGACAGGTAGACCGAAGCACAGACACCAGGGGAGAAGAGATGAAGGGAAGGTGAACACATGGAAGAGAAGCAGAGGACCAGTGGGCACAGACTTGTAGGGAATCAGGGGCTCTCAGTATGATCTCAGCCCCAATCTGCCCTTGTCAGAACTGGTCCCCTTGTTGCCAGACTCAGCAAAGAAGCTAAGGGCTGAATGTGTCCCAGAGACTATCTGCACAGAGATGTGCTCCAGCCAGGAGTGGACACATCTGCACAGGTAAATCCACCAACAAAACAGAAGAGAATTTCCTGGATTTGGCCTCATTTCCTCTGGCCAAAGTTTCTCATGTCTCTAGTAAAGAGACAGCCCCACCCAGCACCACCACCACCCACTTGCCCCCACATACTCCAGGCTATTCAGTGCTGGCTGCAGCTTTGGCCCCATTGCTCTGCTGCCTCCATCAGCAAAGGCACAGACTGTGATTTGGAAGCTGAGATTGGTGCAGGGAACTAGGCCATCATATTGGCTGATTATTCCTGCTGCTCCATAGATGGTACCAGTGGGGCTCCCCTCCCCTCAGCGCGCTCAGCTTCCCTTGTGGAAGGGTCTATGCCGAGGGCTCTGTGAGTTCAGAGCTGTGTGTGAGGAGGATGAAGTGAGGGAGGGGAGAAGCAGTTAGCATCGCAGGCCACTCACTCCCCCCTAAACTCTTCTGGAGACTGGAGCCCTGAGATCCACCGGGCCACTCCCTGGTTCCCTCTCCTCTGAGATCTCGTCCTCCCGTCGGCTCCATTTCCAGCTCTCCTGGAGCTGTTTTATTAAAGAGCTGGAGATGCAGCAGCACAGATAAATCCAGCTGTGCCAAGGCCAGAGCTCTCCCTGCTGGGCCTGAGAGCGTAGCTGAGAATTGGTGCTGAAAAGGTGCTGACAAGGGGAGGAATTGCTTATTCTGGTAATTCAGCTGCTTGAAACAAAGGAGGGAGATAGCAAGACTTGCATCCTAGAATACTCAAGGAGCTAATAGAGGAGGTATCTGAGCCTCTAGCTATTATCTTTGGAAAGTCATGGGAGACGGGAGAGATTCCAGAAGACTGGAAAAGGGCAAATATAGTGCCCATCTATAAAAAGGGAAATAAAAACAACCCAGGTAACTACAGACCAGTTAGTTTAACTTCTGTGCCAGGGAAGATAATGGAGCAAGTAATTAAGGAAATCATCTGCAAACACTTGGAAGGTGGTAAGGTGATAGGGAACAGCCAGCATGGATTTGTGAAGAACAAATCGTGTCAAACCAATCTGATAGCTTTCTTTGATAGAATAACGAGCCTTGTGGATAAGGGTGAAGCGGTGGATGTGGTATACCTAGACTTTAGTAAGGCATTTGATACGGTCTCGCATGATATTCTTATCGATAAACTAGGCAAATACAAATTAGATGGGGCTACTATAAGGTGGGTGCATAACTGGCTGGATAACCGTACTCGGAGAGTTGTTATTAATGGTTCCCAATCCTGCTGGAAAGGCATAACGAGTGGGGTTCCGCAGGGGTCTGTTTTGGGACCGGCTCTGTTCAATATCTTCATCAACGACTTAGATATTGGCATAGAAAGTACGCTTATTAAGTTTGCGGATGATACGGATGGGAGGGATTGCAACTACTTTGGAGGACAGGGTCATAATTCAAAATGATCTGGACAAATTGGAGAAATGGTCTGAGTTAAACAGGATGAAGTTTAACAAAGACAAATGCAAAGTGCTCCACTTAGGAAGGAAAAATCAATTTCACACATACAGAATGGGAAAAGACTGTCTAGGAAGGAGTACGGCAGAAAGGGATCTAGGGGTTATAGTGGACCACAAGCTAAATATGAGTCAACAGTGTGATGCTGTTGCAAAAAAAGCAAACATGATTCTGGGATGCATTAACAGGTGTGTTGTGAGCAAGACACGAGAAGTCATTCTTCCGCTCTACTCTGCTCTGGTTAGGCCTCAGCTGGAGTATTGTGTCCAGTTCTGGGCGCTGCATTTTAAAAAAGATGTGGAGAAATTGGAAAGGGTCCAAAGAAGAGCAACAAGAATGATTAAAGGTCTTGAGAACATGACCTATGAAGGAAGGCTGAAAGAACTGGGTTTGTTTAGTTTGGAGAAGAGAAGACTGAGAGGGGACATGATAGCAGTTTTCAGGTATCTAAAAGGGTGTCATGAGGAGGAGGGAGAGAACTTGTTCACCTTAGCCTCTAAGGATAGAACCAGAAACAATGGGTTTAAACTGCAGCAAGGGAGGTCTAGGTTGGACATTAGGAAAAAGTTCCTGTCAGGGTGGTTAAACACTGGAACAAATTGCCTAGGGAGGTTGTGGAATCTCCGTCTCTGGAGATATTTAAGAGTAGGTTAGATAAATGTCTATCAGGGATGGTCTAGACAGTATTTGGTCCTGCCATGCGGGCAGGGGACTGGACTCGATGACCTCTCGAGGTCCCTTCCAGTCCTATAATCTATGATTCTATGATTCTATGAAGACTGAAAACGAGTGGGGCAGGAGAGAGAGAGAGAAGAGCCTGGAACAAAAGAGAGACTGAAGACAACAGAGGGAGACAGGCACTGCAAACACACTGTAATAGGGCTGTTTGGCCCGGGTTTACACTGGCCTGCGCTGCCATATACCCTGGCACAGGCACCTAGCTTTAAGGCCAGAAGGGAGGGCACCCTGGTGGAAAGCAGCCAGCACTTTCCCACTGCTGGGGAAGGCACAGAGGTCCAGTGGAACCTGAAGTGGGTGGCACTGTCTGGGAAGGATGGGGGTCCAGGGCACGTAGGGTGAATTAGCACATCAACTCGGCAGCTTTCCAGCAGCTGCAGTGGTACCAGCAGCCCCGTTTGAATCAGGCGGCCCGGCTGGAACGTATACCCCATGTGCTGGCTTTGGCTCAATGCAGCTCAGAGAAAGAGAGGCTAGGAAGAGGGAAAGAGAGAAACATTCCAGCCCAGACTGACAGGGGACATAAATATTATTTTTCATTCAGAATTATCATCATGAGAAATCGTGGGTAATACAGACCTATTGGAGCTGCACAAAGGCAGCCTGCCCACAGAATTAAGAGGCTCCCAGCTTCTTTAGCAATCCATGGGAGAATGCCATCACTAACCGAGTATCAGCTTCTTCCCTCGCTAACCAGGCTCTGGGGCATTCACATTAACAGCTGGTCACTCAGGCACATCCCCTCCATGGCCTGCCAGCCACCTCCATTGCGATGCACCAACTGGTGTCCTGCCCATCTGCACAAGCTCCCTCCATCCACATTCGCCCTCCTTAGCCCGACATTGGGTTAGAGAGGTGGATTTGGCACGCCCTTTCATTCCATGGTTTCTCTGCGGCGGCTGCCAAGCAGGGTGCAGATAGTGCCAATTGCGATAGCCAGCAACTGTTCACAGGTTTTGTGATGGGGTGCCTCTCCTATGGAAATTGGACTGAGGCCACTAGACTCAGGCCTGGTCTACACTACGGGTTTAGGTCGACTTTAGCAGCATTAAACTGAATTAAGCCTGGACACGTCCACACAACGAGGCCCTTTCTTTCGAATTAAAGGGCCCTTTAAACCGGTTTCTTTACACCACCTCCGACGAGGGGATTAGCGATAAAACCGGCCTTTGCGGGTCGGAATTGGGGTAGTGTGGACGGAATTCGATGTTATTGGCCTCCGGGAGCTATCCCACAGTGCTTCATTGTGACTGCTCTGGACAGCGCTCTCAACTCAGATGCACTGACCAGGTAGACAGGAAAAGACCCGCGAAGGTTTGAATTTCATTTCCTGTTTGCCCAGCGTGGAGAGCACAGGTGACCACGCAGAGCTCATCAGCACAGGTAACCGTCATGAAGTCCTCCCAGGATCGCAAAAGAGCTCCAGCATGGACCGAACGGGAGGTACGAGATCTGCTCGCCATATGGGGAGATGAAGCAGTGATAGGTGAACTCCGTAGCAGTAAAAGAAATGGAAAAGTATTAGAAAAGATCTCCAAGGCCATGAAGGACCGAGGCCATAACAGGGACACACAGCAGTGCCGCGTGAAAATTAAGGAGCTAAGGCAAGCCTACCACAAAGCCAGAGAAGCAAACGGAAGGTCCGGGGCAGAGCCGCAAACTTGCCGCTACTACGCGGAGCTGCATGCGATCCTAGGGGGTGCAGCCACCACTACCCCAACCGTGTGCTATGACTCTCTCACTGGAGAAACACACAGGGAAGACGGTTCGGGGAACGAGGAAGATGACGATGGAGGTACTGTAGGTAGCTCACAGCAGCAAGGAAGCGGAGAAACCGGTTTCCCCAACAGCCAGGATATGTTTGTGACCCTGGACCTGGAACCAGTAACCCCCGAACTCACCCAAGACCCTCAGGGCACACAGGAGACCTCTGGTGAGTGTAACTTTGTAAATATTTGTAAACATTACAAAAAAAAAGCAAGCAAGTCTGTTAACGTGTATGGGGATGGAGCGGAAATCCTCCAGGGACATCTCCAGAAAGCTCTCCTGGTTGAAATGGGGTGATTTTATTAAGGGGGACATTCAGAGGCGCCCGTTCCTGCTCTTCTGACCAGAAATGTTCCCCGCTGTTAACCACGCGGTGGGGGGGAGGGGTGAAGTGATCATCCCAGAGAATCGTGTGTGTGTGTGTGGGGGGGGTGGTTTACTTGTGTTTGTGCCGCATGTTAACTGGGAAACCGCAGCCCCCTCCTTTTACATTGAAACCCCATTTTAAATGGACAACCCAATTCATCCTTGATATGGGAAATGCGCTGCTGTTTGCAACCTTTCCCGCATGTTAAGAAGGTTAAAAAAGCCAAAACACTGTGGCCTACGATGGCTGCCTGCAAGCCGAAATATGCGACCTTGTAATGAAAGAGTGTACCCATTGTTCCCTAAAATGTGTCTTTTTTAACCACCTCTCCCTTCTCCTCCACCAGCTGCAAATGTTTCTCCTTCGCAGAGGCTCGTGAACATTAGAAAGAGAAAACGTAAGACGAGGGACGAGATGTTCACGGAGCTGCAGATGTCCGCCCAGGCTGATAGAGCACAGCAGAATGCGTGGAGGCAGTCAATGACGGAGATGAGAAAAGCCCAATATGAACGAGAGGAGAGGTGGCGGGCTGAATCGCGGGAAGAACAGAGCAAGTGGCGGGCTGAAGACGATAGGTGGCGTCAGCTTGCAGACAGACGGCAAGAGGCAATGCTCCGTCTGCTGGAGCATCAAAGTGATATGCTCGAGCGTATGGTTGAGTTGCAGGAAAGGCAGCAGGAGCAGAGACCGCCGCTACAGCCCCTGTGTAACCAACAGCCCTCCTCCCCAAGTTCCATAGCCTCCTCACCCAGACGCCCAAGAACACGGTGGGGGGGCCTCCGTCCACCCAGTCACT
This sequence comes from Malaclemys terrapin pileata, assembly GCF_027887155.1. Classification (NCBI taxonomy): domain Eukaryota; kingdom Metazoa; phylum Chordata; order Testudines; family Emydidae; genus Malaclemys; species Malaclemys terrapin. Next base: position 39,013,004 of record NC_071513.1, on the reverse strand, counting down.
CCACCCCAGATGATCGCCAAAGCATCAGAAGGCTGGCCTTCAATAAGAGTTAAAGTTTTAAAATGCAGTGTGTCCTTTTCCATCCCTCCTCCCCCACCCATCCCAGGCTACCTTGGCAATTATCCCCCTACCTCTGTAAGGAACTAATAAAGAATGCATGAATGTGAAAAAACAATGACTTTATTGCCTCTGCAAGGGGGAGGGGAGGGTGGGGTGGGGTGGTTGGTTTACAGGGAAGTAGAGTGAACCGGGTCGGGGGGGGGGGGGTTGGAGGGTTCATCAAGGAGAAACAAACAGAAGTTTCACACAGTAGCCTGGCCAGTCACAAAACTCGTTTTCAAAGCTTCTCTGATGCGCACCGCGCCCTGCTGTGCTCCTCTAACCGCCCTGGTGTCTGGCTGCGCGTAATCAGCGGCCAGGCGAGTTGCCTCAACCTCCCACCCCGCCATAAAGGTCTCCCCCTTACTCTCACAGATATTGTGGAGCGCACAGCAAGCAGCAATAACAATAGGGATATTCTTTTCGCTGAGGTCTGAGCGAGTCAGTAAGCTGCGCCAGCGCGCTTTTAAACGTCCAAATGCACATTCCACCACCATTCGGCACTTGCTCAGCCTGTAGTTGAACAGGTCCTGACTCCTGTCCAGGCTGCCTGTGTACGGCTTCATGAGCCATGGCATTAAGGGGTAGGCTGGGTCCCCAAGGATCACGATAGGCATTTCAACATCCCCAATGGTCACTTTCTGGTCCGGGAAGAAAGTCCCTTCCTCCAGCTTTCGAAACAGAGCAGAGTTCCTGAAGACGCGAGCATCATGTACCTTTCCCGGCCATCCCACGTTGATGTTGGTGAAACGTCCCTTGTGATCCACCAGGGCTTGGAGCAGCATTGAAAAGTACTCCTTGCGGTTTACGTAGTCGGTGGCTTGGTGCTCCGGTGACAAGATAGGGATATGGGTTCCGTCTATGGCCCCGCCACAGTTTGGGAATCCCATTTCAGCAAAACCATCCACTATTGACTGCACGTTGCCCAGAGTCACTACCCTTGCTATCACCAGGTCTTTCATTGCCCTGGCAAATTGGATCACAGCAGCCCCCACCGTAGATTTGCCCACTCCAAATTGATTCCCGACTGACCGGTAGCTGTCTGGCGTTGCAAGCTTCCACAGGGCTATCGCCACTCGCTTCTCAACTGTGAGGGCTGCTCTCATCTTGGTATTCTGGCGCTTCAGGGCAGGGGAAAGCAAGTCACAAAGTTCCATGAAAGTGGCCTTACGCATGCGAAAGTTTCGCAGCCACTGGGAATCGTCCCATACCTGCAGCACGATGCGATCCCACCAGTCTGTGCTTGTTTCCCGGGCCCAGAATCGGCGTTCCACGGTATCAACCTGCCCCAGTGACACCATGATTTCCACATTGCTGGGGCCTGTGCCTTGTGAGAGGTCTATGGCCATGTCAATTTCCTCATCACTCTCGCCGCCGTGCTGCAATCGCCTCCTCGCCTGGTCCGGGTTTCGCCTTGGCATGTTCTGGCTCTGCATATACTCCAGGACAATGCGCGTGGTGTTCATAGTGCTCATAATTGCCGCGGTGATCTGAGCGGGCTCCATGATCCCAGTGCTAGCTATGGCGCCTGGTCAGAAAAAAGGCGCGAAAGTAGTATCTGATGGACCAGGAGAAGGAGGGCGGGAGGGAGGGAGGGAGGGAGGGCCGAGTGACGACATGGCGTACAGGTACAGGAACAGGGAGAAACACAAACAACTGTCACACAGAATGGTCCCCCCAAAGATTAAACTGGAAACCCTGGGCTTAGCAGGCCGTTGATTTCACGGAGGAAGGGGAAGCAAATGAACACAGAACAAATCTATTTTTTACATCTTAAGGTGACAGCCATACCAGTACGATGATGATGGGTACCAATCATAATATACCATCATCTGCCAAAAGGCAAGGGGCTGCTGCTGTGTAGCAATGCAGCCCCACGTCTGCCAGCCCCACGTCCGCCAGCACCCAGCATCGCCCTCGGCCTCTTCTGGGTGCTTAGCAGACAATATTGGGCAATTGGCAGAAAATAGTATATTATGACTGGTAACCGTCATCATCGAGACAGTAGCATGTCTGCCCAGGTGGCCATGATTGACAGCCACTCCAGTACGACGATGACGGGTACCAGTCATAATATACCATCGCCTGGAAGGGGCTGGTGCAATGCAGCCCTACGGCTGCCAGCCCCACGGCTATCACTCATGCTACACCGTCTACCGCCAAAAGGCAGTTAGCAGCTGCTGCTGTGTAGCAATGCAGTCCCACGTCTGCCGGCACCAAGAGGACATATGGTGACGGTGAGCTCAGCTGTGCTGAACGGGCTCCATGTTGTCTGCACAGGTAACCCAGGTAACCCAGGTAAAAAGGCGCGAATCTATTGTCTGCCGTTGCTGTGACGGGGGAGGGAGGGGCCTGACGACATGTACCCAGAACCGCCCGCGACACTGTTTTGCATCATCCGGGCATTGGGATCTCAACCCAGAATTCCAAGGGGCGGCGGAGACTGCGGGAACTGTGGGATAGCTGTGGGATAGCTACCCATAGTGCAATGCTCCGGAAGTCGACGCTAGCCTCGTACTGTGGACGCGGTCTGCCGACTAGAGCACCTAGAGCATTTTATTGTGTGGACATACACAATCGGCTGTATACAACCGATTTCAATAAAACCGGCTTCTATAAATTCGAACTAATTTCGTAGTGTAGACATACAGTCACGGAGGACTCTGGGATCAGTTGGTAACAGCTTTTAATCACTACAGAGCCGTGACTGATTTGAAACAGCAACCTAGAGATGAAGGACTCCGCAGCCCATTCCCTATCCCAGACCAAGCCAACCCCCTCGGTGCTCATCTTTTATATTTGTTCTGGTTTCAAAGCGTTTTCTTATAATTTTCTCTCCAGATGGACTTTGTCTGCCTATGCCAAAGTACATGCTTGGAAGCTGAGTTGAGAGCCCAAGAGTTTAGCTCCCAACCTGCAGCCCTTTACTCGGGATAGTAGATGGTAGTGCTTGGGTTTTCCCCCCGTTAGCAGCAGATTATGTAAAGTTAAAATTTCAAGGTCTAAAAGTTCAAGGTCTGCTCAGCTGGTTTGTTTCATGACTAGCACAGCCTATTGGGTTTTGATTGCTCGTGTCAGGGAGGGAGGGACAGACAGACAGATGTTTGTCCTGTACTTCCTATTTGTAATGGCTAGATGGACTGGATAACTCAGAAGAGTCTTTGGAACCCTACCAGCTGTTTTTCCATAGGCAGTTTTACTCTGAAAGTGACTCAGTAACATGGTGAGGTTTCCGATTTATTCCCTCTCAGCAATTCCAGTTCAAATTGGCTCCATTTAGAAGTCAAAGGATGATTTTTCTAACTGCCAATGCTGCAGCCTCCACCTGGGATCTCAAACTCAAACTGTGCTCTGTCCTCTTCCTTCAATATCACCCATAATAAAGCCCCTGTGGCCCACACTCTGAGCACAAGATGCACAAGGCTGAATAGACTCCAGCTCACTCTATGAGAGCCGCATTGGCTCTGCAAGGCTAAACAGGAGTAAAAGCCAGCAACTGTTTCACAGAGCACTGCAATATTACACAGTAGTTTAGAACAGGAACTGAAGAGTAATTTCTTCAACAAGCCAACTCCTGCTGCCGGCGCTGCTACACTGACCACGGGATCACACTGCAGATCCCCCATAGTCCGTAACATGCAGCAAGGACTATGGGGCATTGTGCCTCAAGGGTCACTCCAGCACTGAGGGACAGGGTAAATGCTTCTCAGCTCCTGCTATTTTACGGGGGGAGGGAAGTGAGGCCTCTTCCCAGCACCCTTCCGCTCACCTCCCAAGACCCTTACAGCTTATGAGTAGGTGGATTCCCTTAAGTTATGGGGGCGGTTTGCTGCCAATGCAAATGCACCTTAACAGGCTCATGAACCAATAGAGACTGAGTTGGTAGCATCTGTTGGGCGCTTGATGTGTCAGTCTAGTGCCTGGGCCCTGATCCTGCAACATGCATAAGCACATGCTTAACTTTAAGCATGGAAATCATCGCAGTCGTCCCTGGCAGTCTCAGCCGGGAGGCCCCGGAACGAATGAGCTTGGACACAACCTTCTCGCCCTTGGAAGTGCATGGATGCAACAAACTGGCAGAGGAGAGTGGAGAAAGTTTGTACCATCGCTGCTTGCTTTGCTGATAAAGAGACCTGCTATCTCCAGGGCTGTCAATCTGTCACCTTTCAGCACTGCTAAACTCAAGTGGCAGCAATAACTCCATCTGTGGTACTGTGCAGACACCAGCTATTTAATAAATGCTTATGTTTTCCCTTGCGTTACATGTTCTGCCCTTTTCAGGGTATATTGATAGTAAGCAGGCAAAGTAGTTCCAGGCCAGGAGGAAAGTTTATACCCCCCACTTGGAAGCACTGTCGAAAAGTTGCATCCCTTGAATCTTGTTCCTCGTGCCATTGTGTGACTTGATAGCACTGCACTTGCCCCTAGCATCCCTATCCTGCATATTGTGGATGGAAGAACAGGCTGAGCAGGCGTTAGGGCACAGCTGTTTAATGTTCAGCACTCAATGGAGGGGAATCATAGGAACAAGTCGCTGATGGCAACAAAACCAAAGACCCATCTGATGTATTCAAAACGGCAGCACCACTGGAGGGCAAATTGGCCCCAAAGATGCTAGCTACTCATTTTATCCACCACATAACCAAAGTTATTTACTGCATAAATCTGGGATAATGTGCTGAACCAAACAGCTGTCTGCGCTGCTTTCCTGGATGCAGCTTGGAAGCAATAGGCCTCAGCCAAAACACCTGTGTGCTCAATCCACACATTTTCTAGCACATTCACCATGAGAGAATATCTCCACTGGCCTTTGCTTCCAGGGGTCCCTCCATATCACAGACTGAGAGACTACTAGCAACCAGTGCTGGGCGAATCTCACCGGGTTTAGTTTGGACGCATGCCCATACGTTGCAATGGCCCTAATAAGCTGGGCTGAGCAGCGAAACAGGAGCGTGGATCTCAGAAGGGAAAGCCCTTTCTGTGATATCTGGGCACTGAAAGTTCCCATCCCAGCAGGAACACAGGAGAAAAATGAGAATGAATGGGGAAAAAATAGCGATCTGAACATCTCAGAGTTCTCACCGCTTCAGTTCAGGTCCAGGTCTAGAAATGTGAAGAAGTTTGGGGGTTCTTATTTATCTCCGTAATTTGCTCTTGGGATGTCTCCAGCCATCTGTCATGTCATCCTGCAGAAGGTATCAGACGTTGGAACCGCAAGTTTAAATCCTAGCAGGGTCAGCTCATCCCAATTGAGGTGATCCCATGTAGTTCACTGCATGCTGTTAAAAATATAAACGTGACCTGTCTAGTCTGCATGGACACTAATGATCCCATTGAATTTTGTGTAAGAGCTTGGTCCACTGTCCTTGACCAGGATTTCTTCTGCTGGGCAGCATGTCCTCAGTCCCTGGGGTGGCTGCATTTCAGGGGTGCTGTGCATATGGAGTTTGCAAAGGGATTAGCAATGATAGGTGCCACAGAAATATGAGCTATAATTATTATCGGAGCATCAGTTCCAGCTGATGACCAAGCCCCTTTGCATTCTGCAGCTCCTGTGTGACTGACACTGTACACAGGAACTAGCTACACTGGATCAGGGATCCACCTAATCAAGTATCCATTCTGATAGGAACCAGGACTACAGAGGAACATGCAAGAAATTATGGAATAACTAGTCCATAGGGGGAGTTTCTTCCTTAGCCCTGTCAGTTTGAGGTTGCTTTATGTCCTGAAGCATGAGGGTTTATTTCCCAGCTGTCTTTTATTTGCTGTCTGTTGCAACTATGATTGTTCTACCTATCCATACAAAAAAACGTTATGAACCCTAACAAGCTCTTGGTCCCAGTATAATCTTGTGGCAGTAACTTCCACAGGTTAATTATGGTATGAAAAAGTATTTCCTTTTATCAGCTTTAAATGTGCTTTCACTTTCATTGAATATCCCCTTGTCCTTGCCTCATGAAAGTGGGTAAACAGAAGCATTCTACTGATAGTCTCTACTATTCATTAGTTTGTATCCCTCTGTCTTTTAGAAGGTCGTATTTTTGAGCTCCTCATTTTCTCAACTCTCATATACCCTTCAGGAAACCCTGAAAGGGAAAGACAAGTGTAATTTTGTCAATAGTATCTGAAGAGAGCAAATACACCACAGACTTGTTCTGTTTATTTTTCAAAGGGAATCCAGTGTGCATGAGGTCAGACTCATCCCAGGTATAACACCATTGACTGCAGTGGAGTCACGCCAGAAATGGATGCAGCCTATATAATTTATTTTTAATAAGCTCAGATGAATTTTGGTGCCTCCAAACTTAGCAAAGAATGTGCTAATTTGTCCCAAGTATTTATAAATATGCACGGATAGGTGTGTGGAAGGAGGGTGGGGAGAGTGGAATGTCTTGGGGCATCTCTACCCATGGCATTCATTATGGTCTAGACCAGTGCTCCCCAAAGCCACCACTGCAGATTCTCATGTTTAGGAGCTAGTTTCCCATCCCACAGGCAGTTGCCTAGCTCTTCAGAGAGAAAATTTCATCCATGAGGCTGGGAAATTTTACACCAAGTCTCAGTGGAAGCTGGAAGGGTAGGGGGTGATGTACACTGGAAGGCAGGATGGTGTTAACGAGAGAAGCATGGAGCCTCACTAAGGTAATATCATGTCATCTGATCTGCAGCCAACAAATGGACATCTGTCCATCTAGCACCTTTGGCCAGCAAATAAATAAATAAAAACCCCTAGAAAAAAGGCCCAGGTCTAAAATAGATCATTTTACCCATAGTCCAGAGCTTCTCCTTGTTATTTTTAGATTTGAATAAGTCTTAAATACTTGGAAAAATATATAACCCTCAAGGTATAGATGATCCACATTAAAATAATTGCATTTCTTAAAACTGATTAGAGTTGTACAACACAACTGTTGAACCAGTTCCCCCCTCCCCAAAAGTAATTCTGGGGGCAGGGAGAGTTGGGGATTGATTAATTTAATTTATTATCATCATTATCATTTATTACTACTAGTTATTACATAATCCTGCCTGGAGTGCAGGGGACTGGACTAGGTGACCTATTGGGGTCCCTTCCAGTCCTACACTTCGATGATCACTGTAATGCCCATATTGTGCTAGGTGCTGTCCAGACACATAGAAAGAGACAATCCTTGCCCCAGAGAGCTTACAATTTAACTAGACAAACCAGTACAAAGGGTGGAAGACTACACTAAATACACACACACGTTTCCTAATCAGAGCTGTCACAGTCTGTTCATGTGGACAAAGGAACAGAACCATGAAAGGGTCAATCACAGGAAGGTTGCCAACACCTTAATTCTAGTAGCATGAATGGGAATGTAACAGCAACGAAACACCTGATGAAGAAGAGGGGAGGTTGTACCCGCCCTGACTCAGCACATGAAGAAACGGGGTGACAGACTGTTTCCGGGTTGGGGTGCTCCTTAGGTTCTGCTGCTTCAATGGTGGCAAAGTCTCCAACGGCAGGAGCTGCCATTGTTTCCTCTAGCGACGTTGCCAAAAGTGAGATCTAATGCTGGAGAAAGGTGGGAGCGCTTGATTGGGTTGTATAGCACCTGGATACTGCAGTGATGGGTTCATTAGACGTGACAGATCAGTACACCGCGCACTGCTGTTATCAGGATGACCCTGTGCCTTCACTTCCACAGCTGGCATGAGCGGAGATCTCCCTTCCAAGAGGCATCCGCTTCCTGCATTGTCATTATTTGCATTTCTGTGCACTGGAGGAGCATTTGCTACCTAATTAAACTAATCCTTCATCTCGTCTGCTTTGTGAATGCAAGGCAGGGGAAGCAAAGGGTGGGAGGAGTGGGAAGGGGGAACATTAAGGTGTCAGGGATCCGATTTTTGATTCCTTCATTCTCTCATTTCCTGCTGCTAAAAGCACGTAACGCCTCGTTTTTCAAACTTGTCCCTTCCAGGACTGTCTGGCAAAAAAAAAAGTACATTCCAATTAGCCTCAGCAGGACAGCCAGGGCCGTCCGGGGGGGGGGGGGGGGGGGACGACAAGTGGGGCAATTTGCCCTGGGCCCCACAGGGGCCCCGTGCACCCTGGCCGAGAATCCCTTTCTTGGCTAGAGGTGCCTTTTTACTTATCCGGTGACGGTCCAGGTCTTCAGCGGCATTTCGGCGGCAGGGGGCCCTTCAGTCGCTCCGGGTCTTCGGTGGCATTTCGGCGGCGGGTCCTTCAGTACTGCCGAAGACGCAGAGCGACTGAAGCACCCGCCGCCACAGACTCGGAGCGCCGCCCGGTCAGTATGTCCACTCCTCCCGCTTTGTCCTGGGCCCCCTGAATCCTCTGGGTGGCCGAGGACAGCCCATATTTAACGCAGGCAATGCTACAGCATATTTCATTTCTAGTAATCTCCTTCTGCTTTACTGCTTTGAGACCATCAGGGTTTGGGGTGGGGGAAGAAAAACAAATAGAACTCATCAAAACCAACAGAAAAACCTCATGCTCCCAGCTCATTAATCGTCTCTGGGCCTACTAATCACCATGGCAACGAGTAGGCCTGGAGACCCCCCAGCCCTCCATCGAGTTGTTATCTGAGCCACGTTGAAGCGTGGTGACTGCCTAGAATGTTTGCAGTCCTGGGAGAATTAAAGGGGGCGAGGATAGTGTAAAGGAGGGAGAGGGATGGGGGAAGTCAGCATTAGCTCCTCTCTTCCCCAGCTCTATGCAGACTCTGCAGGCTGAGCCATTTCTCTGGGTTGGCATCAGCCAACGCATTGATTTTTAGAGCAGTTTCTCTGCTTTGTTTACAGGCACAAACTCAGACAGGCAGGAGAGGTAACGGGAGAGGCTGAAGCCATGGCCAGAGTTCTCCTAGATCAGACACAATTGAGCGCTAGCCTGGCTGGCCTCATTTCTGCAGACCCATCTGCCAAGAGAACACGTTTTGATCGCAGTATAATGGGCTCCCCAAAAGTGGTTGGAAACACTTGAGGCACTTAGAGAGACAGGACTAAAATAACAGAGCGTCGGTATTACTGCCTTACTTTCACTTCTTCAGATTAATAGTGTGCCCTGCACTCTGCGCCCCCCAGTGCCACACGCAGCACCGTCGCTCGCGCTCATTCTCTCTCGGCATGTGGGGAGGATACATTTCAATCGTGTCACATATTAGGCTATGGCTATACTGCGCACGTTACAGTGGCACAACTGTGCAGCTACAGCAGCGCCGCTGTAAGGTATGCAGTGCAGCCGCTCTCGGCAGAAACAAAACCAAACCACCCCAGTGAGTGGTGGTATCTTTGTCAGCGGGAGAGTATCTCCCCCGACAAAGCGCTGGCCATGCTGGCGCTTTGTGTCGGTAAAACTTTCGTTGATTAGGGGTGTATTTTTTTCACACCCTTGACCAACAAAAGTTTTACCGACAAAAGTGCAGTGTAGACATAGCCTAATGTTTTACATAAGGCTTCCCTTCAGAGCTCTGTCTCAGATCAGACACAAGGGCTGATATTCAGTGCCAGGATCCAAATGGACTGCAGGTCTCTAACTCTTTTATAAGCAAAGTGGGCACAGTACAGAACTGTTTAATTTTATTCAGCCCCAAAACACTGTAGAGAGTAAATAATGGCAGCAAAGACCCAGAGAAGTACAGCTGAGGGACAAAAGCTATGCCACCAGCTGAGATGTGGAACTACCAGGAGAGCAGATGAGGCAGAGACATGGCCGTAACTGCACCAGAGGACAGGAGCTACAGAAGAGAAAGCTCTCATGCCAGCACTGGAGCGGTTGTGGGAAGACCCTGGGGAGAGATTGTCCAATAAGCAGGCTGGAGCAGGTCCACAGTGGGGCTTAAGAACAAACAGAGTGAGTTTGAACTGGATACTACAATGAATGAGGAACCAGTGGAGTGGTTTGAGGAGGGTGGTGGGCATGGCTCTGGGTATGGGAGGGGAATGGAAAATACTACAGATGCTGGAGCCTAGCGAGCTGGGGCAGAGCCATTGCCCAGCTCCTTCCAACTCCCACACCATGGTCAGTCCTATCCTCACCATCCTCTCAAGGCTGCTCTTTGGTGACTTTCATTGCAACCAGCAGCAGTGGGTGCCCACCAAATTCACCACAAGTAACACAAAAGCAGTGCTTCTCCCTCACACCAGTGGGGGCTTCCCCCAGGCACAGCTCCATGGGCCTTCCCTCAACCCCCACAAAGAGGATGAGCCCAGTCGTAAGGACATAGATGTCAGAAACAGTGATGGGGATGGCCAGGCTTAGGGGCCAGAGCAGCGGCTGTCAGGTCTAGGGGTTGGAGCCAGAATCAGGAGTCCAGAGCCAGGTTGGAACAAGGCAAGAGTAAGGCTGGGAACAGGGCTGGAGCAGGCTGAGGCCTGTGGAGTCTGTCACTGTTATCAGGCAGGGGAGGGTTCCAAGCCCTGAAGTGACTGAGCTGCTGTTTCTCCTGTGAGGCTTATATACCTGCCCTGGGAGTCACCCCACCAGCTCCTGGCTTGTGCATGGCCTGAAGTCTAGCACAGGAATGACTCATCACCACATGCAGCTTTAATCAGGCTCTAGTTCTGGTATGACTCATCTCCTTGCAGTAGGACAACACCTTTCACTGGCCTGTACCCCTTGATGGCACCTCGTGATTAGCTCAGCCTCTCCATGGACAGACTATTCCAGAGGCTATTTGTTGTCACAGTTAAGAAATTCCCTCTAATGCCCGGCCTACAGGTTTCCATGTACAGTCTCCAGTCTCGCTGCCTTGTTCTGTCATCTCAGCCCCTGTAAACAATCCCACCCCCTCTTTATCCTCACATATTTCAAGAGTTATCTCCAATGTGACCATATTTCCCTGCATTCTCCGGCCATTTTGCCCCCCTCTTCAGAGGCCCCATCTCCTTCTCATACTTTAATCCTCTTTATCACCCTTCTTTGGATTCTCTTCAATTTCTCAAGGTCCATTTCACAACAATATGTCTGACCTCCTCTGCAGCTCTCCCACTATGGTCCCCATACTACTGTGTGTAGAGGGGCTGTTACCAGCTCATGTAGTTTATACCAATAACTCTGTACATACCACATAGCCCACAACAACATTTGCTTCTTGAGCAGCTGGCTGACATTGTGAGGTCTCAGCCCACGTGGTATCCTTTCACAGCCCAAAATCCTTGACTGCATTCTGTTAGTCAACTTTTAGGAGACTGTCAGGTCGGGGATGCTAGTCTGGGGGCTCAGGGGAGTCCCCAGCAGCAGGAAGGAGCACCTTGCCTGCCACAAGCTCCATCTCTCCTCTACTGACAAATTCCCTCCTCTCTTCCCTGCAGGGACTCCCCACACCCTGCCTGCATGGTGTCACTCTGACCTACCCTTTGGGCCAGGATCGGCTTCCATGGGGGTCCAAGAAACAACAGGGCAGTAGAGTGGAGGCATGTGGTAAGGGCGAGGAAACAGGCCAAGGAGATGGGAGGCAGCTGTGTTAGGGCAATTCGGGGGTGGCTATGGGAGGGTAGCAAAGCCGGGTGACTTGTGGGAGAGGAGAAGGTGAAATCTGCAGCTAGCCAGGGGTCAACACATCCCTGAGGAGAGAAGCGCGCTCAGGATTAAACTGCATTCTTCCATTTTGCATCTGTGCTGGCCTTAGCTTTTGTCCCCAAGTGTTTTATTCAACACTTACCTAAATTAAATCTCCCCTTTCAGTGTGCCCATCTCACTAGGATCACAGGATCATCCCGTAATGGTGCCTTATCCTTCATTCTGTTTGCAGTCCCTGTCCCTCCCAGTTTGCTGTCATCTGCAAATGTGATCCAGCTACAGTTTATTTTATGAAGAGTGCAGTCAGGACCACGTTCTCCCCCAGAGATCACTACAAACAAGATTTTTAAGCCCCAGGACTCAGAAAGGCATGTGGGCACATTTGTCCGAGCCTTCACACAAGTGCAGGAGTTCAGTTGCTTGTACACAAATGCACACAGGGATGTCCAGATATATGCATGCCTATAGATAGTAACAACGAGGAGTCTGGTGGCACCTTAAAGACTAACAGATTTATTTGGGCATAAGCTTTCGTGGGTAAAAACCCACTTCTTCAGATGCATGGAGTGAAAATTACAGATATAGGCATAGATATATATTGCCATTCCATGCATCTGAAGAAGTGGGTTTTTTAACCCACGAAAGCTTATGCTCAAATAAATCTGTTAGTCTTTAAGGTGCCACCATACTCTTTGTTGTTTTTGTGGATACAGACTAACATGGCTACCCCTCTGATACCTATAGATAGTAGTAGGCATCCTTCAGTCTTGAGAGACCATGGGTATGCGCCCCTGAGAGGTAAAGAAATGCCTATAGATAAGCACAAATGTACGTATAAGTGCATGCAAAAACACAGATATGCATCTATACAGTTACATGCTTATATACACATGTACATTCACGCTTTCGCAAAGTCTTTTGTGCTTGCATGAACAGCAATTTCCTTTCTCTTTCTTTTTCTTTTGCCTTCCCCATCACTTGTTCTTTCCTCCACTATATTCTGTACTCTGTGAAGATTCTTTAGAGCAAAAGGTTTGAAACCCACCCGTCTACTCACGATGGATTATTATTGCCTACAGTTTATAGGCTTTTGTACTGAGAACTAGATGCCCAGAGAAGAGATCCAGAAATCTCGAAGGGCTGGTTGTAACCGTGCCTCAGTGGGTCACAACTGAGGAAGCCAAATTCAGGACGAACTGCTGAGAAATAGGGCAGATACACCCCAAGACTGGTTGCTAATCCCCCATAGGATATACCAAACCAGCCACAAAAGTAAACTTCTGTTTCACCACACTGGCTAACAAAAAGTCATAAAAGCAGTTTCCTCCAGTATTCCAGTTCCAGTATTACCACCAAAAACACTGGACTTAAAAGTTGAGTGGTTCTTTACAACCAGTCTCATCAACTAAAAGGTTCTTCTGATCCCAAAGGACCAACCACACACCCAGGTCAATATATAACTCAGATCTTACTCAAAAATCAGGCTGATGCCAATTCTTTAGTATCTAAAATCTAAAAGTTTATTTATACAATAATTGCAAAGTTCTTGGTTCAGGCTTGTAGCAGTGATGGAATAAACTACTGGCTTAAGTCAAGTCTCTGGCTGCTTCCAAATCATTGGAGGGTCCTCTCAGTCCCTTGGTTAGATGCTCCCATTAGTATAAATTCATATTCCAGAGGCTTGAGCAGGATAGAGGCAAAATGGAGAGGTTTCCAGGGCCTTTTATATCTTCTGCCATGTGGAGGGAACCCATTGTTTCAAACAAAGCCCTCAGCACAGCTAGTGGAAAATTACAGGTGACAAGATAGTGTTTGGAGTCACATGGGCAAGTCACATGTCCATGCATGAAGATTTGGACACAATAGCAGCCAACAGCACATCTGCAGGACAGTCCATTCAGTGTAGATGGGCGTTTCCCATGGTCCATTATCTGTTAAGTGTTTCTTGATAAGCCATTTAATTTGAATAGTCCCTCCAAGAGGGACTTGTTAGTCCCTTGTTAGTTACCTCAGGAGCAAGCATTTGAAATCCAGGTATAGAGCCAATACTCGTAACTTCAAATACAAAAATGATACATGCATGCAGATAGCATAATCATAACCAGAAATCATAACCTTTTTATAGACATCTTACATGCCACATTTTGTACAAGATTTGTTGCAAATATATAACAGTGGTTGCAACAATGATCTATATGGTCATATTTTAATCAGATAATGTCACACTGGTCTACACTGAAAACTCACATCGGCATAGCTGTGTCTCTCAGGGGTGTGAAAAATCCACATCCCTGAGAAACGGAGCTATGCCAACCTAACCTATGGTGTAGACAGCGCTAGGTCTACAGAAGAATTCTCCTGTCTGTCAACCTAGGTACCACCTCTCAGTCAGGTGGATTAACTCCGACAAGAGGAGACATCATTGTGTATGTGTGTATACAGACAAAGATATATAGATAGGGAACCAGGTAGAGCATGGCATAAATTATCCTTATGCCAAAACTCCAGGTTCAATACCTTACAGCTGTATTATTTCCTAGCTTCAACTGGCTATAAAGACTTTTAAAGAAAATGTATTTGATCGTCTTCTTTTGAAATACACTGTAATGGACTGATTTCCAGAGTCAGTAAACTGTGTCTGCCACAGATTCATGTTTCAGGGCTTAGGTGGATGAACTGCAGGGAAGGAGCCAGCATCCAAAAGGTCTGAATCAATACTATATGAGGTGAGGGAGTAGGAGTAACCTCTCCTGGCTTGGTAATGGTTTGCCAGTTTATCGGGCAATTCCTTAGTTCTAAAAATCCCCTTGGTGCCAGCAGGGAAGGATGAAAGCAAATTGTATTAGCTGATCCAAACTCTCACAAGACGCCCAGACTACGAGGGCCATTCCAAAGAGAAGGGAGAAGATCCCACCACTGCTGACCACAGTGGCTGTGAGGAAGGTGTTGAACATCGAGGGGTATTTCTGCACACCTAGGCTATAGGCAGCTGTATTCTACTCCCTCCATTCTATTCCTTCACAGGAGCTCAACACAAGCCTGAAAATGTCACCTGCTGCAGGAAGCAGGGGAATTCAGTCTCAATTCACTCAGTCCTGGAGGGACTTCCCCAACATTGCTCCACTAATGGACTCCAGCCCCTGAGAGGGAAAGAATTTAGTCTCCAAATTCATTCATTCCTGGGATAAGAGTGCGCATAGTCAGGGTCACTATTAATAGAAGAGACACTGATACACTGCAGTTTTCTGCCTGCAGAAATAGGCAGCAGCAACTAACAATGCAACGGAACACAAGGGAAAGGATCCCTAGGGAGAACCAAGTTCAGCTTCATGAACACAAACAGCACACCACAGTTAGCACAGGACGGAGCATCCTTTCCTCAGACGCACATGTGCAATTGCCATTGACGGCAGCAGGAGCAGTGCAGGTAGCAGCAACTGGCCCTAAACATCAGTGGCATTCTGTCTTCGATGGCCCCCCCATCACCACTGTCTCTGAGCCCCTCACAGTCGTAGCATCTTCATCCTCCCAATACATACGTGAGCTACAGCAGTGCTAGGATCCCCATTGCACAGATGGGGGAGTTGAGGCACCGAGAGACTAAATGACTTGTCCAAGGTCACACAGGAAGTCAGTGGCAGAGTAGCGAATTGAATGCTGGTCTCCTGTGTCCCAGGCTAGACCCCTCATTCCGAGGTGGTTTCTCTGAGCTTATCTGCAGAGTGAGTGTTATCTGTTGTATGGGAATAGTTCTGTTCTTTGGCCTTCTTCTATACCCAGCATCGCTCTAATTCTGATGTCGTGATTTGTTCCATGGTTTGGTGTCAGGATTCCACCCTCGGAGGGACCTGAAGGGGGACTGTCACAGTGGATCAAACACTTGGTGAAAGAGAGCACCCCAACTGGACAAGGCACTTGAGCACACGTGCAGCACTGAAGGGCAGAATTGTGCTCTCCCTCAGTAATGAGCCTGGGCACTTCTTAGCTTATGCAAGAAACCCTTTGGAGACTCTTCTGTGGGGTCCACTCAGCAACTCACACACCGACCAGGTTGAGCAGAGTGAGACAGAAACTGTTGATCTGATCCATCCCCTCTCTGTCCACTAGATCGCTAGGAGCCCAGCAACGTCCTCTCTCTGATTATTTATCTAGCCCGCTTTCACGCTAGACGCTTAGACAGCCGGATACTGTAGGATTTTGAGGTTGAGGGCAGCGAGGTTATTCTTTGAGGAAGGGGAGGCCTCCCCCCCAATCAGTCTCTCTTCCCCCAGTCTCCCTAACTAGTAAGCTCAGTCCACAAGAGAGTTCACAGGCCTCTGTAAAATCTGGGCCTATCCCGTGCAGTGTGAATCCCACCAGTCAAGTCTCCCTTGGCCACGGGCTTTGCAGGTCCTAGAGGTCCTCTCGGTTCATGTTTGGCATGTGGCAGGGAGGGGGAGAGGGAGGAAGTCCACATTTAAAAAAACAGAGATTAATCCTGCATTCCTCCCCAGCCAAACTGGATTCAACAGGAGCTCTGGGTGTGCCAGGCCAGGTGGTTGGGGCCAGGAGCCGGAGAGCTTTGGTAATTAGCAAGGGGAATCAGGAACCATCATGTGAGATGGGGCTGGATCCACCTTTGCCTGGGAGTTTTCTCCAGCAGGGCAGCAGCTCTTTGGGCAAAACCTGGTGCCCAAGTACAGCAGGTGTAAGGCCAAGCGCTGTGCAAACCAGGAAAATCACTTCCGAGGGGGGTTCACTTTTTTGTTCCTGGCATTCCGTTCATCAAAAATGAGGCATCCAAAGTGAGCCCCCAATGCCCTCCCTGCTCTTCCCCCTGCTCTTAATCTTTTAAAAGCCCGCAACCGAAAGCGAACATACTGCAGCAATCAGCATATTAAAACAGGGTTATCGAGAATAAAAGGCATCAATTATAAAAGATCCCCTCTGGACAAAGCAATAGGCAAAGGATTACTGGGGATTTGCACCAGCAGAGGTGGCAGCTGGGGCTTTGGATTCCCGATTGGAGAAGGGGCTTTAAGAGGCTCCCTTTGAATGCTGCTGGTGCCGCGGCATGGACTCGCTGTTTCTCTCTCTCCCGTAATGAGATGCAGTTATTCGCTGCTTATCCTCACAGTCTGTGGACTTTTTGCTGAAAGAATAACATTGCATGGGTTTCCATCGCTGAATTATTCATCCCGTAGCCTAGGCATGACAAACCGCTCTCATTAAAAGCACAGGGTGAGACTGTCCTTACACCAGAAGGGAAGGGGGCGTGGCATCGGACTAGGGCTTTCCACATGGAGCATCCCACCCCAGGAAGGCACTGGGGCCCCTGGTTCTCCATCACCTTGTACCCGGTGGAATCATCTGCACCTGGGCAAAGGGGAGAGAAGATGCTCCCACATCAGAATGGTCCTGGTATCCCCTCTATGTGCTCCAGACTCCTATGCCATGCCAGCTACAGAGAAATTCAGGCCCATCAGGACAGGGTGGGTGGAACAGGAGATGTGTCCAGAACTGGAACTTGCTTGTGTGGCGAGTTAGGGGAATGGACAGGAGGAAGGTGTGGGGAGGAGGGGGAATCTGGGAGGTGCCCCCAGGCTGTGATAAATAGGAGAGATGCCCCAATTCCCTGGGTGGACTCAAGCTACCCCCAGGCCTCTGTCAGCACCAAGAAGCTCATACCAACCCAAATGGTCCTGGAGTGTGAGCAATAAACCCCAGCATCTCCACCTGCCACTGGAAGGATGGGGCACCCAGAACCAGGGCCCCCCACAGCAGCAGGTTTGTCAGCAACGTCTGAAACAGCCCTGATGTATGATGTCAGGGATCCAGGCTCAGCCATACCTCTGCAAGGAGTGGGGTCCTCACCAGGATGGGGAGAGCAGTGTGTCAGGGCCCACCGGAGACCTCCTGGGAACAGAGGGGAGCTGCAAGACAGAGGGAGAGGCAGCCAGACAGAGCATGATCTGCTCAGTAGAAAAGAGCCATGTCCTGACTATAGCATGTGGAGGGCGTCCAAGACTTGATCAAGCACTAACCTCTCACTTGGATCCTGCCCAGGTTCGGTTCCCTTCTCAGACCCTCCTCCCCTGAGTGGGGCAACAAGCTAGTATAAGCAGCTCTGCTTCCTGATGCCTGCATGCGGCTCACACCTTGCTCCCATATAAACAGCAGGATATTTTTAGCCCTGGAAAAGAGCCATGGAATTGGAGAGAGACATTTAATGCAGTTTTGACCAAAGTCTCCTTTCACCTTGCAATCTCCTCTCTGGGCCGACCTGCGCGTCCCAGCGAGGCCCGGTGCTGTCTGCATCTGATGGGCAGGGATGTGTTGCCACAAGTTCCAGGGAGAGTCCCGCTGGCTGAGGACATGAGGGCAGTTAGCACCCCCTCTGGAGGCAGATATGCCAGCCAACGGAGAGCAGTGGGAAGGGAAGGCCTGGGATTACTGCAGGTTAACACACCCCACTTAGAAGTGAACAACACTTGATGCACCATTGTAGGTTGCATGTTAACAAAGCTCCCCAGGCAGCACCGATAGCTGTGGCTCAGGAACTGGAGCCTTCGTGGCTAGGCCTCGGATCCTGGGCCAGACGGCTCACACTGGCCAGGAGCCCTTGGGTTCCCAGAGGGAGGGAGGCACAGGAGTAAAGACAAGTGCTGCCCAAGGTGTTTTGCAGCTGGTGAAGCTGGCTAGGATCAGAAACCGATGCCTTGGGCTTAGGAGCAGTGTGTGCCAATGCCCAGGCTAGCACACGTGCTCATTGCCCTGTAGAGTGACACTCCTGTCCCCACACAGACTGTCTTACACTCCCCGCAGCACCCACCGACACCCATGCACTACCGACACTCATGTGCCTTCATATGCATCTCACACTTGCACCTACACATCTAGACACCGCTCACCCACTCACACATGTACTTGAGTACACACATATACACTTACCTGGGCCTACACCCTTCCTCCCTCCCATGAATAGACCTCGGCCTGCTCCCCCCCTCTCCCCCCGCATCCTTGCACGCAGCTACCTATACACATGGGGCATGTAGTACTTCCATAGCCCCGCTCAACACATTGTCACAGACGTGAATTAAATCTCACGCCTTCCTGCCAGGCAGGGAAGTAGCTTTATCCCCACCTGTTAAACGAGGCACAGAGAAGTGAAGTGAGTTGCTGAAGGTCACCCCTCAACTCAGTGGAAGAGCTGGGAAAAGAATCCAGGCGTCCCAACTCCCAGTCCATGCTCTCACCAATAGACAGTGCGTCCTTTCAGCCGGTCCTCCTTGCCCTTGAATGATCATGCCCACTGCAGCTTTTCAGCAGGGTCTGCCTCAGTATTTGATTGACTATATTTGCTTTATGCCAGTGTTTCCCAGCCTTCTCCTGAGCAGCTTTCCCCTCCCATCTAGCTGGGATCCTTCCCAGTGAGCAATAGGGAAGAGGAGGGTTTTCTCACCCACTCCCCTGCTGTCAAGAACCCCTGCCTTCTTCAGAGAGAAAACAGAGACCTCAGAGCAAAAGCCAAGGAGAGAGAGAGAGAGAGAGAGAGAGAGAGAGAGAGAGACAGCGTCTCCTAGGACTTTGCCGTCATCACTGTGCTTGCTACATGACTTCTCCACACAGGACCTCATCACAGCAGAGGGGACAGAACTCACATGCTCCTGCCCCAGCTTCTACCACCCTTATAGGAGGATTCTAGTAGCTGCTAGCAGTATAGAGCTCATGACACTCAGCTGAGCAGTTTGAAGTAATAAAGAGATTGGTGGCCCTGCCGTGGGACTCAGTGCCTGACAAATTCTCCCTTTCCACAGAACTTTCTGTTTTATTTCATTTCAGCAGCTGTTCATTTTATTTCCCCTCAGTTGTGTTTAATGTCCCAGCAACCATTCAGACCCTCCTCCCGCTTCCCAACACTGCTTTCCCAGCCGGGAACATTCCCCAGCAGCAAACTGAAGAGCAAGAAAGTCACACTTGTTTGGGTTTGGGGGGAAAAACAAACTCAGTGTGATAGGTTAGAGCTCCACAGCTGGAGTGAAACAATGGCAGAGATGCTTCCATGGCCCCTGAGCGGCTGTCTCAGAAGGAATCATAACTAAGTAGATAAACAGGGCAGTTGAAATCCCCCGCCTCCAGCTCTGCCTGGGCAAGGAGATACCACAATCTCTTCCAATCCAGAGGAGCCCCTGTATCAGGCCCACAGTCTCCACAGAAATCTCTGGGCTCTTGTGACTGTCCTAGGCTCACCTGTGATAGGCCCATTGACTGAGACATTGAAAGGGGCCGGTTCTTCAGAAAGTGCTAAGCATCTGTCATGGGGTGCACCCACCACTAGCGGCACCTTCTCCTGGCCATTCTGGGGATCTGCTCTGACTAGGGGTTGTGCTCTCCTCCGGCGGCATCTCTCCTGTCATCCTCTCACCATCTGCCATTCAAGGAGCTCCCTCTTTGTGGCTTGGCCTTCCAGCCAGATCACCACCTTTCCCTTTCCAGGGGAGTATATCAAATTCCCTCTATTCAAACTGGCAGTCTTCCCTTTACTGCTCTGACCATGCCACTCCTCCAGTGACTGGTAGGGAAACCCGGACCCACCCTCTACTCCAGGTCCCGGCTCAGAGGTCCTCTCGTCAGCACCCAAGGTCTGACTTACCCCATGCCTTGCTGCTTTTCCCCTGAGCCTTGCCTCCCTCTCTGCAGGGCCAGCTCTAGGTTTTTTGCCACCCCAAGCAAAAAAAATTTTGGCTGCCCGCCGTCCCAGCCCTGGGCTCCTCACCGGACCCCCCTGCTGCCCCAGCCCTGGGCTCCTTCCCCCCACCCACACCCCCTGCCGCCCCAGCTGTGGGCTCCCTCATTCCCCCCCCACCATTGCCCCACACGCACACCTCCTGCCGCCCCAGCCCTGGGCTCTCTTCCCCCCACCTGCACCCTCCTTCTGCTGCAGCCCTGGGTCACTGGTAACTCGCTCCCAGGGCAGGTCATTCAGCAGGAATTTTAGATGTGCACAGAACACAGACAGAATTGGTTCCCATATGGTTACAGAACTGCAGTAAAGTGGAACAATTTTCAGCTTGTGTGACTGGAGGATATCTGGATGCATATTATAAGACTGTCCTACATAAATGAAGAAAAGTTGAGGGGTCTTTATTATTCTTTTGTTCCTCCCTGTCTTTCTATGGGGAATTTGCCAATGCAATATCACTGTCTTCCTTTTAAACAAACAAACAAAAAAGGCAATGGCTGTTGAAAATAGCAATTCCAGTCCTAGTAACCACTGGGAAGCATTTCTTGCTCAATTTTATCCTACTTTTTCTACAGCAAGTTACAGTGGATCAGTATATTTGATTTGGGAGAAATGAAGTAACAGCTGCCCAACTGAGCTTGAGCACTCCTGAATTTTGAGGTGTTCAAATCTGGAAGGCAGGTGCGGGGGGGGGGGGGGGGGGGGCTGTGGCTCTGCGGGGGAGCATGGCAGCTTGTATGTAGCAATGTGTCTGGCACTCCTACACACTGGTCTGAGTAGCACGGTAAGGGGGCTGGGGGGTTGGATGGGGCGGAGGTTCAGGGGGGGCAGTCGGGGCAGGGAGAAGGGGCGATTAGATGGGTCAGGGGTTGGGGGGCAGTCAGGGGACAGGCAGCAGTTGGATAGGCATAGGCATGAGAGTCCCAGGGGTTTGTCAGCGGACAGGTAGGGGGTGGAGTCCTAGGGGGGAAGGTGGGAGGGGGAATCTCAGGAGGGGGCAGTTGGGGACAAGGAGAAGGGAGGCTTAGATAGGGGGTGGGATCCTGGGGGGCAGTTAGGGTCAGGGGTCCTGGAAGGGGGTAATCAGGGGACAGGAGGGGTTGGATGGGTTGGGGTTTATGTGGGAGGCAGTGGATGGGGGTAGGGTGGGGCTACCCTCCCTCCCCATGGAGTGTCCTATTTTTTGAATGTTAAAACATGGTATCCCTACCTTCCCAGTGCAGCTCTCCATTCACTGCAGCATGAGGTCTCAGCAACCTCACTCCCTCCCCCTCTTTCCTGTTAGTAGTGGCCAAGGGAATGCTGGGAAATGTAGTTCTTTCCCTGCTCCAGGGATGGCTCTATAGGCAGGGAGCTAACCAAGGAACTACAGCTCCCAGGGCCCCCTCTTGGTTCTCAGCTCCCATGCTGGATCCCTGCTGCCCCTGCAAATGGGCTGCCCCAAGCACGTGCTTGCTTTGCTGGTGCCTAGAGCTGCCCCTGCCCTTCCAGCTCTCCCACTTGTCTGTATTTGCAAGGGAGTAACTGTAGGCTACTTGCCTACAGCCCCAGACGTCCCTCCCTTCTCCCAGGGTGTGACTACAGACTCCTTCTCTGCCACCTCCTCTGCTGCTAGCTTCCTGGCTTATATAGGCCCTGCCTGTTTCCGCCCAGCTGATCCTTTTCCAATTAAATCCCTGCTCCCTGTCTCCTTTCCCAGGTTCAGGCTGGGCAGTTAATTGGCCCCGTTAGCCACTCCAGGCCTTGTGTGGGGTGGACACCCCATCACAGCATCCTCCCTCCGAAAACTAGATCCTGGCAAAGTGTCGCCAGCTGGGCACCCAAAATCACTAGCCCCTTTTGAGCACAGCACCTAGCACAATGGTGCCCTGACCTTGACTGCAGTCTCTGAATTCTACTGTAATACAGAGAAGAAGAAATAATCAATATCTGGGCCCGCTGGTGGAGCAAGAGGATGGGGAGGAAGGCCAGGGTGTATTAACATGGAGAATGAATGCCTTTGACTACCAGCATCCAATGGGCCTTGTGAAATGAGCCACGCAGAGACCCATTGGTGGAGCAGCATGGCTAAGCTAGGACTGAGCATCAGGGAATGATATTCTTGGTAAATGGCATTATTAGGTTAACATTGTGGGAAGACTGTTGAATTTTACATAGTGTATCTGGCTCCTGGCTAAATATAACTGGATGGGCTAATCTAAAATAATTGGAGCCTTTGCCTTTTTAGCCGAAGGTCTCTTTTCTTGTACCTGTGAGAAAGTTCAAGGCTTCATCTCCCATGTCTGTGAAATCTCCTATTGCTAAGGAGCTGTAGTGGGAGTGGGGGGACAGGATATGGTTTTAAGGAATACATTGAAAGAGGAATTTTTAGGTTTAAAAGTTATGCATATTTGAGATTATATAACTGTACTGCACACACATTTAATAACAGGTGATGGACCATTCCTTCCCAAGGAGAGAGGGGTTTTTGATTTATTGATCAGATTAGGAGTCAGGAATCCTGGATTCTACTTCTGGCTCTTCCACCGTCTCTCTGTGTGATCTTGAACAAAGTCATTTAATCGCTCTGTGCCTCGGTTTCCCCATCTGAAAGATGGGGGATGAAACCAACTTTGCAATGACATTGCGAGGCCCCATTCATTAATAAATGTGTGCAAAGCACTGCAAGAGCCTCAGATCCACTAGGAAGGCAAAGTAGCAATTACTCTGTATGGAAGCACTTACTCATCAGTATGTTACACTAGGATTATTTATTATTACCCAGGCTGGGACATTAAGGTGCACGCAGCATATCTGTGCTGTTTCTTCAGAGAAACACAGAGACCAGCACAATTCTGAGAAACCAGGAAAATAAATAAGAAATAAATGCCCCAGCACAGCACATGCAGAGAGCAAAGGGAAAGAGAAACAAACAAACAAACCCACAACCAGCCTCCAGGACTTCTTTTTCTGCAACATTAATTTTACACCCGTGACCCTATTGGATTGCTCAAATGTGTGCTTACTGAGAAGTCACTTGCTATTACCTAACCCAGGGATTCCCTCACATGGGGTGAGAAAAGACAGCAAATGGCTCTGTGCTTAAGGCTGTATTCATGTGCTACAGTGTGAGCACAGGGGAAACACCGAACTTGCACCTTGTATAGTATTGTGCATTTACGCTTAGGCAAAATGAGTGTAGTGAGGGTATAAAATGCTCCCACCGTGATACCACTACATTGTGTAGGGCATGTGGAAATGGCCACAAGAGGCAAAGCAAAGGAGAATCTGACCCCTGGATTCTACCCCAGACTCTGTCACCAACTCACTGTGTGACCTTGGCATGTCATTTCACCTCTCTGCCTCAGTTTCCCCACTTGTAAAATGAGGCTAAAAGTATTCTCCTTCCCTATGTGGAGAGTCTAGAAGATGTTGTGAGACTCACAGATGTCTGTAAAGTGCACCAGATCCTTTTCTGAGAGGCACTAGAGAAGGGCAAAGGTTTGTTGTACTGCTTTTAAGCTGGGATCTGATGGGAGACACAGGGCATTCTGGCCTGTGTTTCACATCACACTGCAGCAGTACTGAAGGATAATTACAAACCTAACGGAACAGTAAGAATAAAGTCCTGCTTTGCCACTGGCTACTAGGCCAGTCTTCTATGGCTCAGAACAGCCCTGGGCCTGTTCTGTTCCTCCTGTGGTGTAAATCAGGTCAGTGGGGTAATGCAGGTGTAAACCCACACAAGTCTGAGCAGCATCCTGACCAAGAGCTGTAATGAGAGCATCGTATCCATGGCAGCAGATGTTCAGCTTCGGACTTGTTGACACAAACACATTTTTCCTCTTTCCTTTTTAAAATAATGTCATGATTTATTAGAGACTGTCAGCAAGGCAGAGCTAGGTAGTTAGAGATCAGCCCGAGTGGCTAAGTGGCTGAAGCCCACCACCCTTCCAGCCTATCACGAATGACAGGGGAAGGGAAATAATTGGGGACCTATGCTCTTTTTTCCTCTTCTGTGATGTAGATATCTGTTGGTTTTCCTTAGACATATGCATAATATCAAGTTGTTTTTTCCAGTTTTGGAGGAGAAGTCCTAGGAGGACTATGAAACAGCAGAGAGAGCTTTCATAGCCCTGGGGTACAGTGAAGGCACTGAACCTTTCACAACGAGGTTCTTTCCTCCCAAGGGTTCATTAGGAGTTTGGGTTAAAATAATTAACCAAATCAACTCAAAACGGCATTTTAAACACTCTGCCTCAGAATCCTTCCCCCTCTCACTGACACAGGTGTCCAGCTCTTGTTTCTGGTGATAAAATCTCAGTCTTCCAATAAAACAGAGAGAAGGGAGAGGTCCAGTGATTAGGGCACTAAACTAGGAGATGAGTGCCCCAGGTTCAGTTCTCTGCTCTGTCCAGGTAAGCCCTTTAGTCTCTCTGTGCCACAGTTCCCCATCTGTAAAATAGGAATAATGGTTCTTCCTGATGCCACAGGGATGTGGTACAGGTAAATATGTTAACTATTGTGAGGTGCTCAGCTCCTATGGTAACAAGGGCCATATACATACTATGGACAGGAAAGTCTACATGCTTCTAATGTGAAATACAGCCCTTCCAAAACAAGATCTCCTTTATACATTGCAAAGAAGCAAACCAAGTCCCTAACCAACTGTCACCTGCCATTGCACAGAAATGCCCTTGCAATTGGTTACTATTGTTTCAATAGGGATTTACATGCAGCATGAATTGTTTCAGGAGGATTTGACCCCTCCGGTGGCTGGTGCTCTGGAACCACAATCTTTTTCACAATTGCATCTGTGAGTCCTAATTAGAGATGGGCTCCTGCTGCATAACTGAGATTTGAGACTGGATTTGGGACACCCCAATGTTCAGCCCCAGGAGTCTGGTTCTGGACCCATCTCTAATGTTAATCTGAGCCTGAATGAAAGAGACTGAGCTGTAGCATTTCTCTTATTGAGGGCCTGATGCAGAATCCATTGAAGTCCATGGAGAGACCCTCATTGATTTCCATGGGTTTTGACTCAGATCCTGAACAGGGCCGGGGGATTCTGCAAAACTGGCCATTGGATTCATCAGGAACATCCCTGATGGCTAGCAACATCTGGCCAATGCAACGTGTGCCACAGCTAGCTCTTAGGAGCACTGCAGCTTCTTGTTATCCCAGGATAGACTCCGAATCATTTAGCACAGGGGCAATGTCTGCTCCATAGCTAACCTTCTCCAAGAGTCAGCATTCTGCTAACAAGGCGTTAATCAAGACTCCTCAGTGGCTATGACTGTCCAGTTTCAGAGTGGCAGGAGAATATCACTGCATGGCAGGCAATGGTGTCACCTACTCAGAGTGACCCTGTAAAAGGGGGCTGGGTGGGTACAGAGAAGAGAGTTGTGGGGTTGGTTGTTAGAAACCCTGATGAAGGAAATTGTACTATGCCTGCAACTCTGACATTTAATTAAAATAAGCCAAGATTCTCCTGAAGCATCTGTCTCTGCCACTGATTAATAGCATAGCCGTTATCCTGTCTGTGGTTTGCCTGTTCATTTTGCCCTTTCTGGGGCCATTCCAAATGCTGTCTGGTGCCATGTGACTTAGAATAAGGGTCTCCGTGAACTTTCTCCACAGCCTGAGCTATCTGAAAGAGCTGCCTTGTAAATTGTGCTTACATTCGCTCCTCTCTAAGCTCAGCTCCCTCAGGCTGGGAACACTCTAATTGAAGCCATTTGAAATTCTCACTGCATGCTTCTGTCATCCTCTGCAATACTCAAAGCACCTACCTCGAGCCCTCCCCTCCCACTCCAACCCTTTTGATTCAGCCATGTGCATCCAAGCCCCAGAGGTGGCTGAACTTCAGTGGTGGGTAAGGCTTAACTCTGGGGCCATCCTTGCCTGACACTTTAACACCATTTATTTTAGAGATGGGGCCCTGTGTGTAAATGTGAATTTGGAATCAGATCAGAATCCCCAAAGTTCAGGGGGTCTGTGGATTTAGGCATCCAGTTAAATCTATTATAGGACTAGGGTTGAATCACAACGTTCCCCAAAGTGTGTGTACAGGTGCGTGCACCGAGCAAAGCTGGGATCTGGTACTGGAATTCTTCCCCCCTCTGGTTGGGACAAACATTTATGGCTTAGACAGCTTGTTTAAAAGCCATAACAAATCTGTGATCATCTAGGACTTCATGGTTCTCACTATTCCACACACGCAGATCTTCATAGCAGCAGCAGGAACAGAAGTCAGCACCTCCTTCTCTAAAAGCACTTGAACTACAGGAGAATCTCCATTACTTAGTAGCAATATAGGATCTATGACACACAGCAGAGCAGTTCCCATTCCACTCAGTGGAGGGCAATAGTGACATATACACATTGCTTCCTTTGAGAGAGTCAGGGAATTGCTCTTAGTACTAGATATCAAAAGCAGTTTGCAATCTGCAAATAGCAGGATAGCCCATTAGAATTCAAGTCAGAGGAGAAAACAAAATGCACCCATGAAGTGTATTTCCAACCTAAATGCACATGATACCTGTCTCCTGTGCATTCCGCTCATAGGCAGTATGGAAACATTGCTATCAGCAGCATGTTCTGAAAAGAGCAGGAAACATACATAACAACAATCCCCTGAGGTGGAGATGGCCTGGGGCTGAGCTCCCTGTCCATTCAGTATCCCACACCAGAACCCACCCACCTCAGAGCTCTCTCAATGTCTGTCTTGGTCTGTAACTGGCATGGCCAACGCCCCTTATGGAAAGATTAGATAAAAGATATATAAGGGTCTCTTAATTTGCCCAACTTTTACTCTGTCCTCCATCCATTGCAGCCTGTGGGAGTTCTTCCTTAGTAAAGGTTTAGGCATTGGACCATGGTTTATTCAATGAGCTGTCTCTTCAGGATCCCCCTGGATCTAAGGTGTTACATCAGTGCAAACTTGGTATCATCCCACCCTAGCAAGAGCCAGTGCTTCCCCTTCAAATCAATTCTCCCTCTGAGCTCAGAAGAGCCTGAGAAATCCCTACTGTTCAGACATCCGGCCCAGCCCGCGAGATACCTAAGTCCTGAAGCCGGTCGCTCAGGCTGAGCATTTCCAACCTAGGTCTAGCGCCTAAATCCTCTCTCCCTACAAAAATGACCTCTGGCTGAGAATGGGTGTCTTCCCTCAACTGGGCTGGAAAGTGGTTTGGCTGCTATTGTGATCAGAGCTAACCCATTTCAGAAAGCAAGCCTGGCGGACGGAGGGGACCGAGCGAGCTTCCTGCAGTGGGTGTGGAAAACAGCGTGAGTCTGACTACACTAAGGCCAAACTGCTTCCAGCCTTGGTTGGAAAGGGGGAAGAAACAGGGTGCGGTATCTGCAACCACAGATCATTCAGCCCCTGGCCCAACGAGGCCCAGCTCCTGACTGGGGTCCTGCGTGCCATCCCATACAAAGAGTAGCATTTCCCCAGTGTACTGAGGGAATTAGGCATCTAGATACCTTCAAAAATCTGACCCTAAGTGTTCTGTGAGGGGCCACTCCTGCCAGGCGTTTAGTCCCTCCTGGGAGCTGAGTCTCTGACCCCCCAGCACACAAGCATGGAAATCCCTCTGAGGGCCGCATCGCCTTAAATGCTGTTGAGCACTGAGCGCTGTCCAAGTGCTGAAGCCTAGTTCCAGTGTGAACGCTGCTTTCCACGGCCCTAAAGCCCTAGCCCACAGCCTGGCTGGGAGAACGGAATCACCTTGAACAGAGAAAATTACCTGCAAGAAAAAACCCAAAACACAGCAGAAGGAGCCAGCCTGCTCCTCAGAGACACACAGAGGCTTTGCCCTCCCTGTTAGCACATTCAGTAACAGGACTGCGCGGCTCTATGAAAGCAGCGAAACTCCCTGTAATTTCCCCCAGGTCAAATAAACACACCGCCAGCACAGAGTGGCTCTGCCCTCGGGGTCTCCCTGGAATCACTGCTTGAATAAAAAATGCACCCGTCCTTTTACATAAAACTGAGAGGTGCATGGGGCCAGGTCCCCAGCAGCCTGGAACCACAGAGCAGGGTTGGCGGCTGAGAGGAGGTTTCTAGGGAACTGTTTGCAGCCATGTATTGAGATCAAATCCAACCACCTTCTCCCTGCCATAACACTACCACCACCACATTGATTGTGAAGCAATGGTTCACTCGGCAGCATAGTTTAAGTGCCCTGCCAACCTTTCCTCCAGAAATCCTGTTTTTCAGGGGTTTCATCACTCAACCACTTTAAACGGTGTTAGCTAGGCACTCCGTACATGTACCTGCCTGGATTAAAGATATATACTCCTAAAAAAAGGGTGAAGCCAAATTTTTGTCTAGCCTAACAAAGGAGGGTTAAATGGGCACAACTCTGTTAAAAACAGTGGTGCTAGGCTGGTTTACATCAGCTAAGGATCTGGACCTATGGGGATTTTTTTGTAGGGGTGACAGGGGTCTGTGCAGGAATAAAAAATTGCTGGCTTTTGGAGGGGCATGTTCTGTGCCCCCCACAGCCCTGGGGCCGGACGAGTTCTGTGCCCCTGCCAATTTTGGGAGGGATGGCCCCCTGCTTGCCCCCCTTTGTGCATGCCCTGAGGTGTGATGCTTTCTTCTGTCTCTTCCTCCTGCCCCCGTCAGAACCTTTCATCCTCATGTTGTGTTGACTCTCCCTTTATTAACAGAATATGACAAATATCCTACCGTGATAGTGTGGAATGCGCCCGTTTGCAATAGTGTTATTACAGGGGATGGGACTGTTGTTGGCGATTGCTCCAGTACTTTTTTTAATAAGGCTGTCTCCAAGAAAGGTTGGATCCCATTCTGCACAAAAGTACAACAGTACAGCAAGGATCCCAAAGCCTGCAGTCCGCTAGCGGGATCCTGCCAGGGCTTGGGGCTATTCCTGGAGAATTTTGTTACTAAGGAATACAGCTCCATCCAGAGCACTGGCCACTGTGAGTGCCTGAGTAGCAGCAAGCCTTCTCCCTTCCCAGGGGTCAGAACCTTGCTCGTTCAGCCCTCCACGCCCTGGCTCACTGGCTGGGCCTGGGGAGTACAAGGAGAAAGGCAGGGCCCTGGCTGTTCCGCGTGCTTCTTGTCTGCAGAATGCTAGGAGCTTCAATTGCACAGCTGGGCTGTGCATGGGTGTCTTTTGCTGTTTACACAGAAAGGGCTAAAAGTTAGGAGTCAGGGATGATTGGGGAGCAGCTGCCCTGGTGGAGAGCAGCTCATTTTTACTGTCCAAGAAGATCACCCACCCTGGATACTACGTGTGCCCTGATTAGTACTCCCCCAAGTCCCACGGATACTGACTGGGGCAGGAGCCAGGTTTGTAGCACTTCCAGCCTATCTCCTAACCTCCAAAAGCCCCAACAGCATTTCAGTGGCTGTTAGAGTTCCCTTTTGATTTCCATGCTTGTATGTTTGACGTTTTCCTTTTGCATGAGATTATTTTCCGTGCTGCTGAGCTCTGTACAGCACCGGCTGACTCAGAACCTCAAAGCACTCACTTTCCTGGGAGGTAGGTAAGCTTTAGTTCCCTTTTACTGCTGAGGAAACAGGGACACAGGAAACATGGCCCTTGTTGGTAAGGCATTGGGCTTGAAGTCCACAGAGCTGGGTACAATGCTTGTCTCTGTCCCAGGCTTCCTGTGCAGCCTGGGGCAAATCATGTTCCTCTCTTTGTGCCTCAGTTTCCCACTCTGTAAAATGGGGATAATACTACTTCCTTTCCCCTAGTCTGCCATGTATATTTAGACTGTAAACTCTCGGGGGCAGGAACTGTCTTTTACTAAGTGTTTGTGCAGCACCTGGTATGATGGGGCTTCAACCTGGATTGGGGCTTCTTAGACATCTGTAATGCAAACAATTATAGGAGACTTGCCCAGGATTAGATGTCAAATCAGCGGATGCAATAGGACTAGAACCCAAGCAACCTGCCTCTGAATCAAGTGATCCTTGCTAACGGACTACACTTCTCCCCTTTTCACTGGAAAAAAAAACCTCACAGGAAACTATAGACAAAGATCTACATTTTCTGAATCTATCGCTCATTTTTCCTCATTAAAAAACTCCGAAACTCAGCAGGGAGCTTTCAAAATCCCTGATTTGGCTTTTTTAAGAAAGAGAAGCTAATACAGACACAGCAACGTGCTTTTGAAATCTGCGACCATCTGGACTCATGGGATGGAAATTGTGCCATTCGAAAGGGAAGATGCTAGCAGGCATTATGGAGCGGAGCCAATGCCCAGTCAGGACCCTGAGGATATTTCCATTGACTTCAGTGGGCTTTGGATCAGGCCCTGCGTGACCTTGGGTTTCATTTATCCAGGGCCAGAGCGGATTTTCTGTGGTTTCTAGTATTCCCAGTGTCACTTTAATGAAAGAATTAAACAATAAGAACTGGGCAAGCCAAGGAAACAGCAGCACAGAGGTGAAGTGACTTGCCCAAACTCATATAAAAGGTCAGGACCAGAACCCAAGGACCAAATTCTCCCGCAGAGATCTGCTGTATATGTGGTGTGTCTGAGAGCAGGATCTGACCCTAGATTATCTGACAGCCGGTCTTGTGCTGTAGCCAGAAGGGAGTCGTTCCCTCCAAGCCCAAACCAAGCTGCTGGGCTGGCCTTACTAGGGAGATGGAAGGAAAATGCTGATGAGCAGGAAAGTGCCAGGAAATCCGAGGAGAAGGAACTGAAAGGGAAAGAGAAGGGGGCTGCAGGTGAAAGTCCTGTGTCCTGGGGGCTCTGCAGTAGAGCACAGCGGCTCTAGTCCAGCACACGTTGGACCCTGGGGGGTTAGATTGATGTCATCAGCTGCCAGTCTTGCATTGTGCAGTTCTCCATGGAGCACTCCCAGGAAGAGGGCTAGACGGGGGGAGGCCGAGCCCGCAGCTCAAGGCGGAGAGCGGGCAGAGATCCTGCCCCGGCAGCAAAGTGCTTCAGAACTAGGCTACAGCGAGGGCTGCTTAAAGCACTTGCGGGACTGGCCTCACCCATCCCCCAGGAAGCTGGCAGCGGGAAGACGCCCAGCTCCTCCGCCCTGGCTTTCTCCAAGCTGGGCTAGCGAGCGGCGCTGGCACTTGCTGTAGGACTCCAGCTCAGCGAGAGGGAAGCTGCCAGGTGGGAGTCCCCCGGATCAAACAGCTGCAGGCTGGATCGGACCCCTCTGCTCCCCCCAGAGCGCCTCCCCAGCACAGCTGAGCTGCTCTGCACCCAGCTCCCAGCTGCTGAGGGCTGCGCCTTTATAGCTCTATTTCTACAATACGGGCAGGGGGGTCTCCTCACCGCCTGCCCACCGAGAGTCGCCAGGCTCCGGAGAGCGACCGCTGGCCACAGCGCCCCAGCGCAGCCCGCTAGGAGTCCTGGGCTGGCAGCTTTGGGTTGAGGAGAAGACTTCTAGGCGCTCGCAGCGAGGCAGGGGGTGGGGGAAGCAGGAGAGGAGAGTCCAGCGGAGGAGGGGGAGGACATGTCTGTGATGAGGCAGGGGGGGTGCGCTTTCCTGCTCGGGCTCCCTGCGTCCCCTAGCAGCTCCTCTTCGCACCCAGAGAAGGGGGGTTCAGCTTGGCCGAGGAATGAAAACTCTCGCCCTAGGCACCGTCTTCTTCTTCGTCTTCTGCCTTTTGCAAGAGCACATCCCGCTCAGGTGAGGAGCAGGGTCGGGGGCAGCGCAGGGGAACATGCACGAGCAGGTTTGGTGGTTTAAGTTTGGGAGGGGGATCCTTACCTGCAAATCCCACCAAGGATAAGAATTGCCCATTATGGCCCAGGGGAAGGAGAAGAGGGTGGGAATGTAGTTGTCTGTGAAACTTAGCCCCCTCCAGCGTGCTGGGATCTGAGAACCACGCCACTCGGTCTCCCCCGGGGCTCCTAACGGTACCGACCCACTAGCCTTTGGCGAGCGGGGACAAGGGGCGCATGGCGCTGCACAGTGGAGATGGAAGCGGTGCCTGGCCCCAGCCCGCTCGCAGACAAGGAATAAAGGAGGTTCCGTAGGCGGGCGGGAGGGGGAGGGGGAAACCTGCTTTTTAAAGAACCCCGCTAGGTGCAAGGAAGGGTGAGCTCGGGCGGCGAGGCGGGGGCTGGGCACTGCCGGGGAGACGCAGGGCGAGTCTCCAGCGCAGCACCGAGAAGCTCTGTCCACAGGCTGCAGAGCAGGAGGCGGAGCGGGACTCTCAGGTTCGGAGTCGCTCGGCTGCCCGCGGGCTGAGGGACAGACACCAGGCACCGCCTAAAAGCCTGGGGAGGGCTGGGCGAGGCTGCCTGGGGACCACACGGGGGCTGGAGAGACTCATAACTGAGCATCCCCCTAAGGTTCGCCCTGCTCCGGGCTTTGACTGCCCGGTGTTAGCGGGCAGCGCCGGGGGCCGGAACCGGGCGTCGGACAGGGGCGTGCCCGCAAGGTGGTGGTTTCTCTGCCCTCTGAGTCTTCACTGAAACAGAGAGACCTGCCGGCCTCGGGGACAGGGAGTCTGAGCCCAGCCTGCCTTCCAGCCCTGGCCTCGCTATTCCCCCCCAAGTGCCATTAGCCGGAGACACAGAGGGGAACTGGGGCTGCAGCCAACAATTCCAGACCCCACCAGCCTCCTGCTGACTCTCCAGTGCCCTATGCCCCCAACCCGGGTTGCGCACTCCACCAAACCCTCTGGCACTGACCCACGAGAGGGGAAGAATCAGAGGTGATACTGAGAGGCTGGAGAAACCCTCCCAGGCATAGGTGCTGGAACTAGAGGTGCGGGGGGTGCTGCCACACCCCCTGGCTTGAAGTGGTTTCCATCATATACAGGGTTTACAGTTTGGTTCCATGGCTGTCAGCACCCCCACTATACAAATTGTTCCAACACCCCTGCTCCCGGGCCACAGGTAGGGCTCTAAAGAGAACAGGACACACTGTGGAGCAGGGATGGAGCAATTCATAGCTCTGAGTGCACAGGGAGAGACAGGAGAAGTAGGACCAGGTGGGGTGGGAAGCGACTACCAAACGGGGATTGTAGCCAAAGGCCACCCTCCCCCCATGGCAGATCTGTTTGCACAAGGTAGCTGCAAAAACAACACAGGGGCCTACCCTGGAATTCCTCTTTCATAAGGGAAACTCATCTACAGTGCCTGGGGTAAATGTTCACCCCTGTGCTGTTTCATAAGGGACGCTCACAGGTAACTGAGACACCCCACCCCATCTACACCCCACCCCAGTCCATGCTGTGGGGGGAGTAGCAAGGAAAGGGAGAGTGGCTAAGTTGCCTATATGCTTCAGATGTTATAGATGGGGGGAGGTGGGAGATGGACAGGACACAGCCTCTTGGGTCACGGACAGTTCGGTACAAGTTGCAGCAAATTTTGTGTCACCTTTTTCCTCTTCTCTCAACTGATGCACTGAGAGAAACTTGGAGACAGCTGGGAACCTGGGCCTGAGGATCTGGTAAGCACAAAGCCAGCGCCAGGGTTTATAACTGAGCATCAGGGGTGTGTAATGTGCTGGGCATTCACCTCCCAGACCAAGGGTTTATAACTGAGTGGCAGGGAGGCGCTGCTCATTGACTGCAAACTGGACGTTTATCTCCAGGACAGTATATGGTGCTAAGCAGTGTTTGCTGAATGGGCATGTAGCTGGCTCCAGAGGCAACGGCCTGTTCCCTGCAGCTCCCTAATGCACATGCAACAGCACTAATGGATTGATCCTTCCACTTGCACTGTGGAGGGGGGGAGAATCTTTCATCTTCCTCTAAAGTGAGGGCTCAGGTCACTGGTCTGTCCGGCAAAGGCCTGACTTAACTCTTTGCTGACCTGGTTTCTGGAACACTATGGGTTTCCTATCAGTGGGCTGTCCCACTCCCCACAGATTCTCTTCCAGCCTTTTGGTCTCACCCAAGCTGCTCATGCAACAGCAAGCTAATATGAAAAGAGATGTTGTCAGGTGCACATAGGAATTAAGCAATATAACTTGATAGGCAGGGTTTTCCCTGGGTGACTCTAGCCCAGGCTGTGTCTTTTTGGGTGACTATAGCACAGGCAGGGATCAACACTTGCCTTGGGCGGTGCTATGAGGTAACCGATTGACTTTTATTTTCCCAGAGACCCAACATGCAGCGTTTTACTGCTCTAAGGAAATGGAATGTGCAGCTGCAAGTAGGGGCAGCGGTATCACATGTGCCTAGATCTGGCGTGATAGCAAGCAAGGATGTAGCATCGCTAAGAGCTAGTGCCAGAGCTCCCTTGGGCCCAGAGTTTTAAAGCCATTTCTTGTGTGTTACAGCACGTCCTGCAATGTGTTTAGTCAATGTCTTTTATTTTGTTCCTTCAAATGATCATTACAGATTGACGGAGGGAGAGAAACTGACAAGCAAATGTAGATTCATCAAAATATACCGTTTGAGATAATTTTGAATAAGTCTCCATCATCCACAGAAACAGTTCAGGAAATAATTCATGTCAGATTCTCCTATGATTTCGGTGCCTGGGGTAAATGTTCACCCCTGTGCTGTTTCACTCCTGCAGTCCCATGAAACCCTACCAATATTTTTCACTTCTGGTGTAGAATATCTAAGGAAGTTATACCCAGAAGTCCCTACACTGCTCTGCAAATGCACCTCACTCTTGTCCCACAGCATTCTGGGTATTACAGTCCTCCAACCACACAGACACACCACCCAGTGCAGCCCGTTTCTGCCCTTCAGCAAAGCACCACACTCCAGACCCATAGCATCCCAGATACTCCAGGCCTAGACCACCCCAGAGCTAGGCCAGTGCATCTGATTCCCAACCTGCAGCTTAACTAACATTCCAGTACTGAGCCACTAAACTCTACGGGTGATCCTACAGCCATGTACGCTATGTGCAGTAAACAGCTAATCTTATGCACACATACAAAGACAAAGTGTTTACATAGCTGATATGAATTCTTACAAAATCGTATGAAGTTTGGAATAGTAATCCCATCAGGCCCATTTAATCAGTGAGCATCATTTAATCAGGCAGGAAACTATCGTACAACACTGAAGGGGAAATATCACTGAAGATACTATGCATTGACAGGGATCAATCACCAGTACTGGGTTTAGAACAGAGTGTAAGGGAGCTGAGTGCCCAGCACTGGCACTAACTCTTCTATAATGAATGCAAAGAAGCGTTTTCTGTTTAAAGGAGAGCTCTCCTCCATGTGCTATAGAATCCCCATACTTACTCGGTTTGCTTTGACATTTGCCATGCCTCATGGGGGCAGATGGTAGGTTCGTGATCCAAATTTGGCATCATTTGAGCAAGAGGTTCCTGAGATACAGCCTCCCCCCAAAAAGACAGGCATACCTCATGTTGGCTGATTCTACCAACATTTTTTTTGCAGTGTGTGTGTGTGTGTGTGTGTGTGTGTGTGTGTGTGTGTGTGTGTGTGTGTGTGTGTGTGTGTGTGTGTGTTTCAAGCCCTGTCTCTGATCATGCCCTCAGTGGTCTCAGTTGATGAATATTTACCTCAGCTAGTGCATGGCACCCACTGCCCCTTCAGGGAAGCAGTACTGAAAACATCATTCAGCAGAGTTACTCTCTAGAGAGGATCAAGCCTAACACTCAAAAGCCAAGTGGATACACAACACATGTGCAGACAGACGAGCCCACAGGCTTGCTAGATGGCCAGTTTTCACACTGTGGCCACTGAACCTGCACTACCCCAGAGGACTATAAGTCTGAGTACACCCTGGGCAGAAATCTGAAGGTGAAACGTGACAGGTCACTACAATCTGCTTCTGAGCCATCATCTCAGGCAGCCTTTGTCTCCCTGCAGTGTTCTCATTAAGCTGAGCACAACTTATTGAGCTGATGGGACCACTTCGCACCTCTCTGAACCTCCAGTGCTGCAGCTGGATGTGCAGAGCCACTTCCTTCCAACCGCCCTGTGTCCTTGCTAAGAAGGTCCCCTTTCAGGATTCCCCGGTGCTGGTGATCTGCATTAGCAAAGCAGTTGCTGATGATTAATTTCATGTAACATTATAGCAGAGCAGCTGCTCTACTACAATTACAGCTGAAAAGACTTTTCTGTTTAAAGGAGATTCTTTTAAATGCTCTAAAATTGCATGTATAGCTGGATTGGATTGACGTTTAATGTGCCTCCTGGGGGTGTACAGCCAGGGTGAGGTTAATGTTCCAAATTTGGGCTCAGCCCTCATTGTCTCAATACACCGCTAACTCATTCGCATTCTGCCTTCACACTGTAGCAAACAAGCTACCTACAGTGGATCTCCACTCAGACACTTCCCCTACTCCACAGAAAGAACCCCACATCTACTAACTTTTACAGCCCTCCGCCATCAGGCACACAATGCCATCTAACACTGCACTTTCATTTACCCTTCATTACACCTACAGACCACCCTCATCTCCCACCTAACTCCTTGCCATGGGGATTGTTACTGACACAGTCTATGCAACACAGTGCTGAAGTTAGCCATACTGGCTTTCTCAAGGTACACATGAGCCTCTGCCCTACGATCACACACCCAGGGGTCAGGGAGACAGGTCACACCAGTGCTTAATTTGTAATGAAAGAGGTGCTGGGGCTCAAGCAATTTTTTTACTTTCATAACTGACGCAGCACACCTAGAGGTGCCGGGGCTACGGACTGCCAAGCCCAGAGGTGCCGGGGCTATGAACTGCCAAACCCAGAGATGCCGGGGCTCAGCCCTGGCACAAATTAAGCACTGGATCACATCCCTCCCAAGGAACACAGTCCCCACATTGCCTCAGATCACAGTCCCAGCTTTGTCAGGCAGCTCCCAGCAATCCCTCCACCATCCAGTACAGCTACCCTGAACAGAGTGCATACAGGTAATTCCCAGTGATTATGGCCAGCTCCAGGGGGGACAGAATGCAGGTACTGTGGGGGTGAACCTTAATTCTTCATTTCCTAGTTCTCAAGAGTTTGCGTTTTGTAGAACTCAAAACAAAACCAAGACACCTCTGGGCAACCTGAACTCTGCATTAGTGACGTGTCTGGTCAATGACTAACTGTGTGTCAGGGAGGGGAAGGCCCAGCGCTGGGATTTATAATGGAGGCTACGTCCTGTTGTAGTCAAAAAGACACCCACACAATGATTTTAGTTCAAAGACTCAAGCCTGAGGCCAGTTTATTGACATACATACCAGTGCACTGGGGTGCAGTCCGAAGACTGACACCCCGAGGGCCGCTCGCAGGCGGGCTTTTATTTCGTCAAACCGCAAACGAAGTACACACAATGCGTCATGAGTTAAGAAACTGGGGTTGGGGTCAGCCCTGCCCCCAAACCACAAGTTAAGAAACTAGGGTTGGGGTCAGTCCCTCCCCAAACCGCGAGTTAAGAAGTTAGGGTCGGGGTCAGTTCCCCCGCCCCCCAATCTCCCCTAGGTACCTTCCTCATTTTTCCGAGAATTGGATGTTTATTTGGGTAGAGGGGCGCTTGGTGGTTTTCCCCAGAGGTGGTACTTGGCACCAGTTTGGGTACATTTCTCAAGACACATGTTATTTTCCGGGGTCTTTTGGTTAAAGATTGGGGGGGGGGTTTCATGGGACCCCTAAAGAGGATCTATGATTGGCTATTTTTGCAGATAGCTGGAATCACAGAGTGGGTCACAGATCACCCAAAGGAGAAGCTGCATGAGTCAAGAAACTGCATTTAGCTAAAGTTACCTATTGCTTCACACAAGTGGTTATTATATTTCATTAGTCATGAACATATTTCATTAGTGCTGCTGCTGGGGCTTTTTATTTTTATTCTTTCCCTCCTTGCCCCTCCCCACTCCTCTGGACATGACCCTTGACCGAGTTTGGCAAAAAATTGTGTTGTTCAGTCTTGCTCAGGCTTAGGCCTGCACCCTGGCCTGCACTGCTTTGTGCAAGGGCAGCTAGCATAACAGATCTCTGTTTCAGGGTTTATTTAGGGGCCTTCAGATTCCAGCTCTGGCTATTAAAAAGAAGGCCCCCCTCCTCTATTTCCCCACAGTCCACAACTGGAGCAGAGCTAGGGGATGTGAGTCCTCGCTCAAGGAGACATGCTCATACACTAGCCCTCCTCGAGCTAGCGCACTAAAAATAGAAGCATAGCCACCGTGGCAAGGGCAGCAGTGAGGGCGGCACGGGCTAGCCGGGCCAAGTATGTACCCCAGGGTTCAGGCCAGTTTGTGCTCAGGGCAGCCTGCCCCTCCCACTACTCACTGCTGCCGGTACTGCCATGACTACATTACTATTTTAGCACGCTAGCACGATGAGCGCTAGCACAAGCTGAGGAATCACACCCCTAGCTCCTAGTGTAGACGTAGCCGGAGTGTCTAAGAACGGAGTTCCCGGTGCTGGGGTTCAGGACACCAGTGGAAGTTCAGAGCCTAAGTAGCCTTGAGGATCTGCCCCCCCCCCCCCAGCTGCACCAGGAAGCAGGTGAGGAAGGAATGATACTTTACTGGCCTGGCCCATCACAGAAGAGGACATTCCCCAGGCAGGTGGGTGTGCAGCAGGATCTTGCAAGGCTGCCTGAAGGGGCAGGTAGATCGGCTGGGGAATCCCAGCTAAGGTTTAACCCTGGACATCAGCATCCCTGGAATGGGGAGGTGCTGTTATTTCCAAAGGGACAATCATTAGGAAAGGGAACTTGGGAAGAAAGGAGGAAGGAAGCAAACTCCCCACCCCCCATCCCCAGTGTATTCATATGTGGGCATGGCATCTTCATCCTTCCATTCACATCCACCCGGTCACCCACAGCCCACCACCGGAGCAGCTCCGCCAGCAGCCAGGCAGACTGAGCTGGTCTGTAACCCTCCTTCCTTCGCAGGGCAAACACACTGACAGTAGCAGCAGCAGCAGAGCCGATCCCTCTAATCAGTGAGTTTACCAGCTGACAGCTGATTGACCGAGAACTAGACAGGAGGCGACACCTCTATCAATCACCCTCCTACCTCCTTGCACTCCTCAGCCCCTAGTCACTTTAAACCTTTGCTGCAAGTGGCTGGATACCGAGCCCCCCTTCCTTTGCTGCACCACTGGGGGAACTCACCTCTCCCTGCTCTGGTCCAGGCCCAGCAAAGAGTCCCCGCACCAGACCACTTCACTATCAGCAGGATTAGGAGGCATTTCACAGCCCCAGAGGAGTGAAAGAATCCAGTGCCAGTGTCACAGAACTGGGGTCCTGTTGGTGTCAAACTACATGGCCATTGGGAGAGGTGCTCACATACTGCAGAAGGCATCAATGCCTACATAGATAGTGAGGCAGAAAGGCTTTACTAGCACTTAATGCTTTATTGTCAACCAGTCCATCCTCGTGCCCTGGGAGGCAGGTAAATATGGCAGAGATACTGGGCACATACTAATGGAAAACCTGAGACATAGGGTGACATTGTGGCCCCGGTTGAAGTCAATGGGAGTTTTGCCATTGACTTAACTGGAGGCTGGATTTCACCCATAGAGAAAGGTTAAATCCTAGAATCAGACATATTGGGCTGGAAGAGACCAGGAGACGTCATCAAGTCCAGCCCCCTGCGCTAAGGCAGGACCAAGTAAACCTAGACCAGCCCTGACAGGAGTTTGTTTAATTTGTTCTTAAAATACTTCCAGTGCTGGGGATTGTACACCTTGGACACCTATCCCACTGCTTAACTATCCTTGTAGTCAGAAAGGCTTTCCTAGAATCTAACCTAAACCTCCTGTGCTGCAGAAAGTCTTTCACTCTATGCATCCGAAGAAGTGAGGTTTTTACTCACGAAAGCTTATGCCCAAATAAATCTGTTAGTCTTTAAGGTGCCACCAGACTCCTTGTTGTTTTTATTCAATTTGTGATCCACCGTAACCCCCAGATCCTTTTTTAGCAGTATACCCACTAACCAGTTATTCCCCATGTTGTAGTTGTGCATTTGATTTTTCCTTCCTAAGTGCAGTACTCTGCACTTGTCTGTATCAATTTTCATTATGTTAAGTCCAGACTCTAAATGATTTGCCTGAGATCAGAGAGTACATGGCAGAGCTAGGAGTAGAACTCCAGAGGCCTGGCTCCCAGTCTGGTGTTCAGGCCAGCATTATTACCGCAGTTGTGTGAGGCACTGTACAAACTCATAACAAAGAGACAGGCCCTGCCCTAAAGATCTCAGGCCAAGAGCCAACTCCAACTACTTACACGAGAGGCACAGAGCCAGAGCGCACAGAATGGGGTACCCACCCTGACACAAGATGACCACAAGCCCACGAGCATAGACCAGCAGGACCCTGGGCCCAAGCATAGGTAAGCAAGCTGATGCCACCAGTGGAAGGCATCTGTGCTGTGTGAAGTCAGGCAGGGCAGAGGCCCACAGCTTATTCTGTCCCTGCTGCAAAGCTTCTGCTTCACCTGGCACCAAGGGCTATATGCTGCAGCTGCTCTCCTCCAGGTCAGACACTCCTCACAGAGAGACACAGACGCTGTTATAGGTAAGAGGAGAAAGAACAGCTCCAGCAAAGAGCCAACGCCTCCCTGCCGCCGGCAATGCAATTCCCCAGCTGCATGTGACTGTTCAGCACTGGTCAGGTACAGTATTTCGAAAACACCGCAAGGGGGAACAGCTGCTTGTCCAATTCATTGATATTTACCATACTCCCGCCCAATCCTGACATTGACAATAACCATGTTAGCAGATTGTGAGTTTCCTCAAGTAGTGCCTTGGCAATACCAGCCAGGATGGCAGCAACTTCTTCAACCTGAAGCCCTGTCTGTGCCAGGCAGGTCTCTGGCTCTAGGAGCTCCACCACAGCAATGCCTTAAAGACTCCTGCTCCCCAGCCCTCCATACAGCACTGAGGCAGATGCTGAGGCATTCCTGGACCAAGAGGAAGGATTCCAGCCTGCTAACCTCCATCCTTTCCCCCTTCAGGTTGGTTTCGGGGAAAGAGGAGATTAAATCCACTTCCACAGACTCTGGCCAGCCTATGTCACCCTCTGATTTCTTGGACAAGCTCATGGGGAAAACGTCAGGGTATGATGCCCGGATTCGACCTAACTTCAAAGGTAAATATGGCGCCCAAATAAGGCTTAAAAATCCCACAGCAACTGAAACCCAGAATCTCTCAGACAGCGCTGACTAGAACCAGGGACAGTGTGAGCAAGTGATTTGGTGCAGGACCCATGCCAATGCCCCTCAACCCTGACCTGTCTCCCCCTGCTATTCCAGCCTGGGAACCTGCTACAGCTCTGCCATTGCCCCTCCATTCTGACCTGCAGCCACCCACTATTCCAGTCCAGTTGTTATGATTACAGCATTGCCTGGAGCCCCATTGTGCTCGGGGCTGTACATACACACACATAGTGAGAGACAGCCATTGTCCCATAGAGCTCACAATCTAGCAGACAGGACAAAAAGAGGGAGGGGAAGCATATGCCTCAAGAGGGAAGTAACCTGCCCAAGATCCCAATGGCAGAGTCAGGACCAGAACTGTGGGCTCCGGACTCCCAGCCCACTGCCCTTGCTTTTGTCTACAAGTTTTCAAGAGGTGAAGAACCAGCCAGATTTTTGTCCCCATGGCCTTTTCTCCATCCCCTGGAGAGACCCACAGATACAGTTTATAAGTGTAAATGAACACATGGGGGGGTCTGGAATCCCCCATCCCCTTAGAGTGCATGTGTGTGCACAGGTGTATGGGGGTTATGTGTGTGT
The DNA here is from genome assembly GCF_027887155.1 of Malaclemys terrapin pileata. Taxonomy (NCBI): domain Eukaryota; kingdom Metazoa; phylum Chordata; order Testudines; family Emydidae; genus Malaclemys; species Malaclemys terrapin. The sequence goes on along the minus strand of NC_071513.1, from coordinate 38,971,069 downwards.
GTATGTGCAAGTGCCTGTGTGTTTATTGGGGTGAGTGACTGTTGGGGTGCAGAGGAGGAGCAATTCCCCTCAGACCAGCTGCTCTAAGGAGGGCTCACACCTCGTCTGGTTGTTTCTCAGGCCCGCCTGTCAATGTGACATGCAACATCTTCATCAACAGCTTCGGCTCTGTCACAGAAACCACCATGGTAAGACGTCACCATCTGTCCCACCTTCCTTCCCAGCCCCTTCCACTCCCCCAGAAGTCTGCGGAGGGGACAGCTGGGTGTGGCACCTCCCATCATGGGCTGGGAATTTGGCCCTCTTTGCTGTGCCTGCACCAGGCTCTTGGAATGGGCAAACTCCATGAGATCTGGGGTCAGCTCCAGCCCACCTGAAGGTTTGTTCAGCCCCACCTCTAGTGTTAACCTTGTAGCTATCATGGAGACCCATTGCCCATGGTACTGGGAGACTTATGGGGAAGTGGTGGGACCCTTGTGGGACAAGGGGCTAAGCAGTGGGGGGTCTTGGGGGAAGGCTGTGAGAATGGACTAGGAACTGCATTGTGGTGGGGAGAGGTGGATGGCAGGAACCTCGTGAGAAGCTGGAGCCTTCTGGGGGCCAGAGAGGAAAGAGATTAGTATTAGCTCCCTTCCACAGGCAAGTCTTGCTGTTCCCCAGGGATGTGCAAGGCCGCTCTGAGCTGGTTCCTGTAGGAGTGTTTCATCCCCAATGGGGTGGGGTAGCCCTGCCTGGCACAGTACATTCAGCCCCCCTGTGAGGAGCAGCGATGTCCAGCCAAGTACCCAAGCTGCCTTCCCCACCTGAGGTGGGCCCCTGAGGCTCACGGCTTTCTTAAGACACGCCAGGCAGTGGGGGCCAGAAGCCCTGTCCTTTGGCCAGACCCACTGTCAGTCTTGTAGATGAGATTGAACTGAAAGGCCATAGTCACTCCTGGCCATTGAGGACCCTAGGGCACCTTCTGCCAGCAGAGGAGATGAACCATATGCAGTGGGGCCAACCCCCAAGGTCCTACAACCGTGAGCCAGACCCCCCCAAAATCATGAGACTAAAAAACCCTCATGATGTTTGGGTCAGAGCTGATATTGTGATTTTTCCTTTGCTGAGCTCCCTCTCTTCACCTCAGTGTGTGCAACCATTAACGCTGCCAACTCCCCCTCCCCACCCCCCAGTTGCAGAGTTAAGCGAGTAGCAACCCATATGGAACTTGGAACAGTGTGAGGTGCAGCAGGCTGCACTGGGGTGGAAGAGAAAATTGTGCTGCTGGTCAGAACAAACAGATCTTTGCTTTAGGAGAGCTGAATGGGCACAGGAGAACTCTGGCATGTGACCCTGAGAGAAGAGGGCTGCAGGGGCTGAATTGAAGTCAGCGCTGCTGAAATTACAAAAAAAAAAAATAATAATAATAATCATAAGAGTCCCAGGCTAAGCCTCAGGCAGGAGGCAGTGGATCATCTTACCCTGTGGCTCGAGGCCTGCAATCTAAGTACAGTGCCCTCACAGAAATGGGGAGGACGGTTTTAGAGGTACAATTAGCACAGGAACTGTGACTTCTTTGCTGGCGGCGGGGGAGTGGTGAATTTACAGTAAGTGCCAACAACTGTGAAAGCGAGTACTATCAGAGGAAAAAGGCATTTCAGAGAAACGTATCTTTAAAAACTTTAGACAGTTTATATGCAGGCCTGGCTTACCCATCTTCCATAGGAAGACCCTGGCAGGTTTGAAACAACCCCAAATCCTCTCACAAGGCCTGTCTCTGGTCACAAACTCCTGGCCTGAACATGAGACACCGACCCCCTTCTGCAATCAGGGCTGTCCCTGTCTAGTTCCAAGTACTTTGTTTGGGTCTGCTCTTCCCAGCTACAAGAGGATTTGTACTGGGGATTTGCATTAGTCACCCTGTTTGACGTTAGCTCCTGTAGGACACATCCATGAAGCCAGAAACACAGTCACTATAAACGTTCTAGATATTTCAATAGGGTTATTAAAAATCTGACTATTCCAGGAGTGCGATAGTACCTGTCACTGGCTGCTCCCTCTCACCCAACCCTTCCCAAGAACGCCTCTCCGCCGCTGAGCGGAGGAATGAGAGCGTTGCCTGCTTCCTGCAGCAGCTCCAATTGACTGCTCTTCCCCAGGAAGCTGGCCCTCTTTCTCCAGCCCCACTCATCACACTAGAGCCAAGTCCCTCGAGGCACGATGGGTGTTTGATAGTAGGGAATATTCTTCCTCCCCAGCTGGTTGTGATGGGTGGTCCTCTCCCCTTAGGATTACCGGGTGAACGTCTTCCTGCGCCAGCAGTGGAATGACCCCCGCCTGGCATACAGGGAGTACCCGGACGACTCGCTGGACCTGGACCCCTCCATGCTGGACTCCATCTGGAAGCCAGATTTGTTCTTTGCCAACGAGAAGGGGGCCAACTTCCATGAGGTCACCACCGACAACAAGCTGCTGCGCATCTTCAAGAACGGCAACGTGCTGTACAGCATCAGGTACCCACAGGGCAGGGAGAAACAGGGAGAGCTCCCTTGGGGGGGTGGGGGGGGATGAAGAGAAGGCAGGAGAGGAGATTCTGCCTACCTAGGGGGAAAACAAGGCAGGGTCATCCCGGGAAAAAGGGATCAAGAACGAGTCTTAGGATCATAGACACATGGGGATAGAAGGGATCTCATCTAGGCCATCCCCTGTATTGAGGCAGGTCCAAATATACCTAGACCATCCCAGACAGGTGTTTGTCCCCTAACCTGGTCTGCAAAACACCTCCACTGATGAGGATTCCACAACCACCCTAGGTAACCTGTTCCAGTGCTTAACTACCCTGAGAGTTAAACAGGTTTTCCCCAAGAGTCAACCTAAATCCCCCTTGCTGCAAACTCAGATGATTACTTCTTGTCCTACCTTCAGTGGACGTGAAGAACAATTAATCGCTGTCCTCTTCATTTATTAGAGCATAAGCTTTCGTGGACTACAGCCCACTTCTTCGGATGCATATAGAATGGAACATATAATGAGGAGATATATATACACACATACAGAGAGCATAAACAGGTGGGAGTTGTCTTACCAACTCTGAGAGGCCAATTAATTAAGAGAAAAAAAAAAAAAAAAAAAAAAAAAAACTTTTGAAGTGATAATCAAAGTTTTGGTTTTTTTTTGGTTTTTTTTTTTTTTTTTTTCTCTTAATTAATTGGCCTCTCAGAGTTGGTAAGACAACTCCCACCTGTTTATGCTCTCTGTATGTGTGTATATATATCTCCTCATTATATGTTCCATTCTATATGCATCCGAAGAAGTGGGCTGTAGTCCACGAAAGCTTATGCTCTAATAAATTTGTTAGTCTCTAAGGTGCCACAAGTACTCCTGTTCTTCTTTTTGCGGATACAGACTAACACGGCTGTTACTCTGAAACTTGTCCTCTTCATAACAGCACTTAACATATCTGAACATTCATCAGGCCTTCTTTCCTCTGGCCTAAGAATGTTCAGTTCTTTCAACTTTTCCTCATAGGTCATATTTCCTAAACCCTTTATTGTTTTGTTGCTCTACCTGGACTCTCTGCAATTTGTCCACATTGTTCCTAAAGTGAGGTGCCCGAAACTGGACACAATACTCCAGCTGAAGCCCCACCAGTGCTGAGTAGAGCAGAATAATTACCTTCTATCTCTTAGGTAGGACATTCTTGTGAATATACCCCAGAACGACGACATTTGCCTTTTTCCTGCCAGCATCACATTGAATATGAGTTAATTTGTGATCCACTATAACCCAGGATCCTTTTTTGCAATACTACCCCCTAGCCAGTTAGTCCCCATTTTGTAGCTGTGTGTACATTTGATTTTTCTTTCTTAAGTACTTTGCACTTGTCTTTACTGAATTTCCTCTTGTAGATTTCAGACCAACTCTCCCATTTATCAAGGTAATTTTGAATTCTAACCCTGTCCTCCAAAGGTCTTGCTACCCCTCCCAGTTTGGTGTCATCCATAGATTGTATAAGTGTACTCTCCACTCCATCATCTAAGTCCTTAATGAAAATACTGAATAGTACCAGACCCAGGATGTACCTCTGGGGAACCTACCCCACCAGATATATCCTCCCAGTTTGACAGCAAGCCATTGATAACTATTACAAGTATGTTTTTTCAACCAGGTGTGCATCCACCTTTCACTGGGACCACATTTCCCCTCAACTCTTGATCCTCTGACTTGTGTAGAAGGGAGCACTCACCGCAGGTGCCCCTCGGCCTGGCTGGACATGGTGTAGCATCCTTTTCCTCTCCAGCATCCCCTGCCACTGGTCACTCTGGTCCTGTGGTGGTGCCTCATCTTACAACTTGGCCCTCCGGGAGAGTCACATTTCAGTTCTACCCCTTCCAAGATGACAAAGTCTCACAGATAATCCAGTATCTTTGCATCAGGCCCCCACCTCTCAGCCCTGTGGTCCTTGTATACTTCTCTCAGGACTTTAGATCATCCTTATCCTCTTACAGCTGGTAGGGGAACCCAGGCCCGTCCTCTGCACTGGGTTCCAGTCCAGGGACCCTTGGACAAGCAGCCAAGGTCTGCTCTGTCAGATGCCTTGCAGCTGCCTCCCTGGACTCCTTCCATTAGCCTTTCTTCAGGTCTTTTCCCCAGCCCCTTCCTTGGCTCTTGGTAACAAGCAGCATCTCCCAGGGCTTCTCCCCGGGGTCCAGTTCCTCTCTTTGTGTCAGGATCAGCTGCAGGAACTTGCTCCAATCCTACATCTGCCAGAGAGTAACTGCAAAGCTCTTTGCCTACAGCCCCTTCTGAGCCAAACTTCTCTTTATAGTCCCACCCAGCGCTTCTCCAACTGGGCCTTATCTTTAATTACACCAGTTGCATCCTCCAGATGTCGCTCAGGCCTACATTAACCCTTTCATCACCAGTGTGAGGTCACTACTGATTCGCACATGTCCCTCCCAGTGGTGAATAGCCTATTACTATTACCAGCTCAGGGAGTTACTCCTTTAGCTGGAGTGATACAGGCCCATGCTTGTAGTGCTGAAGTTTCCTGGTTCAAGGACCCCGGTGCGGGAGCCATTACACATAGAACTAACGAGAGGTTCTGCTCCTGCTGTTAACCATGGGCCAGCAGCACAGCTCTCTGACCCCACGAGTCCCAGGGCTGCTTTGGAAGACAAAGGGCGGGAAGGGCTATCCAAATGCAGCAGGCTCAGACAAACCTGCTCCATTCTTTCTGCTCCTCTCAGGCTGACGCTGATCCTCTCCTGCCCCATGGATCTCAAGAACTTCCCCATGGACATCCAGACATGCACCATGCAGCTGGAGAGCTGTGAGTACCCCCTGGGAATACAGGGCAGGGATAAGAATGTAAGGCAGGATTGAGGGCCATGTCCCACCATCTCTCCAGGTTGCTCCTGTGGTGGCTGCCTGCAGCAGCACTAGGGGAAGGACAATCAGCAGGCTGTGTCCAGCAGCTGTCTTTGTACATGCCTCCTGTGCTGGCCCCCTCCCGAGCTGGCTGCATGTAACCCCACTTCTCTTGCAGCCTGGGTTCCCTCGGCCCACACACACCTGCAGCCCCTGCTGCTGCTTGTGACTGAGGGGGCTGCTGGGTAACCAGGAGAGGAGGAAGGGGAGGGGTGCAATGGAGGGAGATGGAGAAAGGGGTGAATGGAGGTGAGGGGGAAGCAGGGGAGGAAAAGGTGGAAAGGAGGGGCGAATGGTGGCAGCAATGAGAAGATGAGCCAAGGAAGGCTCTGGGGACACAGCCGAGGGGGGCTGTGGGCATAGGAGGGAAAGGGGCATGATTAGTGAGCAGCTGAGAGACACCAAGTGGGGGAATTCTGACCCTGAGCGCTCCCTTCATTTTGGGGTCAGTGGCCCCCACTGTGGGACCGGGTGTCCTACACTGCAGGAGGGGGAGGGCAAGCGGGGAGAAAATAGGCCTAATACTGTATATGAGACCCTGGCAAGAGGATCATGGCTGCTAGAAAAACTCATCCATACTCTAGTTCCAGGAGAGAGAGAGAGAGTTCCTTATGCTATGCTTGGGGGAATGATTACAAGTGTGTGTGTGAATAGCCTGTATATCCCAGGTGTGCTCGTCAGTAGGTTTGCATGAGTATGAATTTCTGTGGAGGCATGCATCTCTATGGCATGATGTGCACACGTTTGTGTCTGTATTGCATGTGTGAGTCTCAGTGCATGCATGTCTGTGGTGTTTTGCACATGTGTATCTATTATGTGGCATGCATATCTGCACATTTGTGGCTATTCCCTTCCAAACAGGAGCACTTTCAAGTCCTTACGCCGCTCTAGTCCCAAGGCGTGAATGCATGGACTCGCAGCGTGCATTGCAGGCAGCATTTCAACACGTCCAGCTATGCAGGGCAGGTCCCACCTCCAAAACTAGTGGCTCACAGGACAGGGCAGAATTCCAACTTGGGAAGTTCTCCACTGCACCACAGCCCTTCACAGCTCCTGGGCTAACCTCAGTGGGAATGCCCTGTGCCAGCACACGGAGCAGCCTCAAGTCTGCTTCTCCATCATCGTGTTTCTAGAGTTAGCCTGAGGGTTCAGAGAATTATCTCACAATTTTCACTCTCTCTCCCCTCGTTCCCTTGCTCCATCCACCCTCACTCTCTCTCGTGCTCTCTCTGTTTGCCAGTTGGCTACACCATGAATGACCTGATCTTTGAGTGGCTGGAAGAGCAAGAAGCTGTCCAAGTGGCAGAGGGCTTGACACTCCCACAGTTTATTCTGAGGGATGAAAAGGATTTGGGATATTGCACAAAGTATTACAACACAGGTAAGTGCGCACACACACACACACACCAATACAAGTCTGCCCTGACAGCATCACAGCACAGGTAAACGACCCCCCTAGACTGCCCTGCACATAACTCCACCCTGGGGTTTCTGCAAGCGATCAGAGCAGGAAGGTTGGTCCTGATCCCACCCCAGGAACAACAGTTTAGGCCTGGAAGTGCAGCTGGAGATTGTCGCCAATTGAAACAGCAGGGGAAACTGGGAGCTTATCTCCCTGAGTTATCACTTGCCAGGCCAGCAGGGCTAATGCCCCAACTCTTACAAAGAGTGCCAGGGGGCTGCCAATGGCCACACCTGGACAATGCCTTGGTTTTGTGTCGCCCCAGAATGCCAGTCCATGTGCCATGAGCTAGGGAGTTCTGACCAAGTCACCACAACCTCTCTTAGGGCTGCCCAGACCTAGGGACCATCCATGGCGCTGACCTGTCCTGTGTCTCTCTCCTTGCAGGAAAGTTCACCTGCATCGAGGTGAAGTTCCACCTAGAGAGACAAATGGGCTATTACCTGATCCAGATGTACATTCCCAGCCTGCTGATTGTCATCCTCTCCTGGGTCTCCTTTTGGATCAATATGGATGCTGCACCCGCCCGGGTAGGGCTGGGGATCACCACAGTGCTGACCATGACCACCCAGAGCGCGGGCTCCCGGGCCTCTCTGCCAAAGGTCAGTGGAAGGGGGTTACGGATCACATCAGCATTGCCTGTGCCATCATATCATCTATTCCTTGCTCCAACACCACTGCTCCTCCCACTCCTCCGGCTTCAGCCAGCTGTCGTGCAGGGAGATCTGGAGCAAAGCAGGCCCAGAGCAAGCTGTGGGAACCTCTTTGCTTCTATCCCAACTTCCTGAGCACATGCCATGTACCCCAGTACTCTCCCCACTCCCCCTACTGGATGGTAACTGTATGTCAGGTCCCAGACACAAGAGGTCTCAAATCTTGTGTGGGGCAGAACCCAGTGCAAGTACCAGTAACCAAGGGCCAGATCCTCAGCCTCAGTAGAGTGATGTAGCTCCACTGAAGTCAATGGAGCAACACTGATTTACATCAGCTGAGGAGTTTGCCCCTGTTCTCAGTGCGCCCCGGACCTGCTGAACCTACAGGCGCGGGCCCTGTGGAGAAAAGTCCCACCTTACCACTGCTGGGCCTCACTGGAGCTTTGCTTCCTCTCCTGTGCTGCAGCAAACTGTCCGTACGCCAGGATCACTCTCAGCCACGTCGTTAACTTCCCAGCAATGTGAATTTAGTAGCAATTGCAAGGATGGAAAAGCAGAACTACGCTGTAATTACAATCACTGCATTCGAAAATGGAACTGAGAAGCTCAAGCCTGGAATAGCTGGGGGCTGCAGGTCAGGCCTGAGGGGCATTGGCAGAGCAGTGTGGGGAGCCCAGACCCAGACTCGCAAGGGGCTGCATGTCAGGAAAGAGGGGCATTGGCAAAGTGGGTGTGGGGAACCCAGGGCTGGAATAGCAGGGGGCTCTGCAGCTGAGGGTTGAGGTACTCTGGCAGAGCTGAGCACAAGAGAAGCTTGCTCCTCCCTAGCATGCACCATGCCTCACACCAGCCTGTTCTCTAAGTCCCCAGTTCACAAGCGATTCGCACTGTCTGGTGCAGTTGAAGGAGGTGTTTCAATTTTTACCTTTCTGCTGCCAGAAAAGATCCCTTTTGGCCAGACAGGCTCCTGTCAACATGTTCAGCCCATCTGCTCACCGGGACTATTTATAGTTTCCTAATTCAGAAGCAAAATGTTTCTTCCTGCTTCCTGCACATCTTGAGGATGATGCTAGGTTTTTTTCAGCTAATCCCATGCACAGAGAGCAAACAAATGATGCCGTTAGCCAGTAAGCACATGTTCCAAGAGTCCCACCCTAGATGTTGGTGATGTCCCTGTAACTGCAGGAGCTAGAGGAAACCCAGCTGTAGCACCTGGAGTCTGGGAGGGGGAGTAAAGGATAGAGACACAGTCTTGGATGCTGACAGGGTAAACCTGGCCCTGAAGAGCTAAGCTGAAAGGGAACCGTCCTGTGCCTTTCTGTTCTGACTCCAGCAGAAACCACCGTCTTTTAAAGCAAACAAACATCCCCTGGCAACCCTGCTATTGACTCACTCCGAGTGAAAACAGTTCTAAACAACTGAATCTGACGTCCTTGAGCTCCAGTGTCCAAGCAGAGGGAAATGCACAGAGAGGTCAGTCAGCTCCAGAGGAGTTTTACAAGCCCTCCCACTTGTGCTATTAAGGGGTCAGGGAAGGAAAAGTCTTTGCTTAACTGTGGGCCAAAGATCTCAGCATGCCGGATGCACATTTGGTGCTAAGCTCAGTTGAAAACCTGGCTCCATTTTCTTCCAAAGCTGACAGAGTCCAGATTTTGTGGGGAATTTAAATGAGGTTTTCTAGTTTTTAGCAGGGGAAAGGGGATTGTACTAAGGGTTCTTCTTTCAGCTCAAACAGGGGCAAGAGCTAGTTATGAGTTATTCAGTATTCACATGACAGTAGAAGCCCCAACTCAGAGCAGGGCCCCATAATAGCAGGTGCTGTACAGACACATAGTAAGAGCCAGCCCCTGCCCCAGAGAGTGAATGAGTGGTGCATTGCATCAGAACACCAGCTTTTCAGCTCCACAGGCTGGAGGTTTTTGTTTCGATTACAAGTAAAGTGAGTTGGGATGTCTTGTCCTGCTGCCCATTGACACATCATAAAACTGCATGACTGGCAAGGGAGATTCAAGACTGGAATAGCAGGGGGCTGCAGGTCAGGAGTGAGGGGCATTGGCAGAGCTGTGTGAGGAGTGGGGCAGGACTGGAAGAGAAACAGATTTCCAGACCAGGACAGAGGTGCCTTGGCAAAGCTAGCTCAGCTCCTGCCAGCCCCATGTACGAGCAACGATGGGACAAGCCCCTGAGTTTAATCAGCTCTTGAATCCGTTCTTCATTCTTAAGAAAAGACTGACTCAGGCCACTGAGCCCCCCATGCTCCCAGGCATGAGCAGTGTCTGGGACTGGTATTGTCTACTGTGGCGTTGGTTAAGGGGCTCTCATTCAGTCAGCTCTCAGGAAGGGCCATGAAGCCGCCTGCCCTTGGGTTAGTCAAGGCTGAGGGGAACAAGATCTTCCTCCTCTCTTGCAGCACTCGGAAGAAGCACCATGCCGGGGAGGGCTGCTGGCCAAGCCAGCAGAGCTCCACGGCTGTTCTGCCCAGCGGCCCAGTGAAGCAGCGACAGCGACGATAGGAGACAAAAGCTGCTTTGGGTTAATAAAAGCAGGAGCTGGGAAGAGGCGGCACATGGGTGGAAAATGCATCAAGTACTGCATAATTGATTTTCTTCTTCCCCTCTTTTCATGGCCCCACATGGGGCCCGTCCCATCGTGGTGGCTCCAGGAGAGGATGGGAACAGGGCTGCTCTCCTTACTGCTTTAGCACAATCATCCCTGGGGTTGGAGATGAAGGGAATGAAAAGAGAGAGAGGTAGAGCGAGGGTCGGGGAGGGAGAAGTGTGGCTGAAAAAGGGAGGAGAGAGGGAGAAGTGAAAGAGGCTGAGCAGGCCCAAAGAGATTGTGAGAGGCTTCATCTAGCAGAGGGGTGTGGGAGGCCTGGGGCCAGAGGATGGCCATGTCCCCATGGGCTGGAGCAGCCCAGGCCCTGTGCTCTCTGACCAGACCCCTCTCCATGCCGGTTTGCAGGTCTCCTATGTGAAGGCCATTGACATCTGGATGGCCGTGTGCCTGCTCTTCGTCTTCGCCGCCCTGCTAGAATACGCGGCCGTCAACTTCGTCTCCCGCCAGCACAAGGAGTTCATGCGCCTGCGCAGGAGGCAGCGGCGCCAGAGGATGGTGAGTCCCCCCACCCCCTTCAGCACACACTGCACACTCAGCGTCACCATGGGGACTGGCTGGTGGGGATCTCCCTGGCTGGCCCTCACAGGCCCCTACTCTGCACCCGACCACCCCCGGAGCCCTGAGCAGTTGTAGAGGCCTGCGTTGGGAGTTTAACTAGGCTCTCTCAGTTGTGTCCCAGTGCTTCTGCTCCAGGGAGCCCAAGGGACAGCCCTGCGAGATGCACCCAGCCTCGGGGCACCCGGGAAGCAAGTCTTACAAGACTCACCGACCTGCAATCCTGCTGCACAGCTACAGCCTGGCTGGGAATGGCCACTCGACTTGGGCAGATACAGTCACAAATTCCCAGCCAGTTTAGAATGACAGGGGCTGGGAGCAGGCAGTGCCTCCTTACGGGGGGCATGGACCCCAGTAATAGCACAGAGCTGGGGGAGACAGTGGCCTGCCAAGGGCCTGATGGCACCTTATTCTTTCCGCCTACGGCCCGTGGTCCCAGGCCTGGCTAGAGGGTTCTGTTATCTGGGAGCAGCTCTGGAAACCCATAGCCCCGAGACACCTGTAAAATATCCCCGAAGCATTCCTGCTGCCCTCAGTATGAGCCTCATGAGGCCCAGACCTGCTCCCACTCAAGCCAAGGAGAGATTTTCATTGCCATGGCTGGGACCGGATCAGGCCCGAGATGGAGGAGGCCCTGAGGCGCAGTGCCGCCAGCTACTAGCTCAGTCACGCTGCCCATCCTGACCCCAGACTCAGTGTGTGGCAACAGAAGAGCTGGTAAATCCTCCTCTAGGGCCTAGAATGCCTGCCAGCAGGAGGCATCAATACACCGAGCAGAGAAAGGACTGTATGTGTGGTCCCCAGAGATCTCCACTTGGAGCCCCATCTGGGTCCAGCAGGCTGAGTGTGGGCACAGGGATTATTCCAGGGCAGCCACTTTCTTCCTACAGGAAATGCCATCACTCTCTGTGCTTTAAGGTGTGGGTGTGCTGGGGGGTAGGGGGAGATGGCCCTCTGCCCCCCATCCCAGGGGCAGGGTTATCAGTATGTCGTCATGGCAACAGAGGATATGCTGCTGATCAACAGTCAGGGCATCAAACAGGCTCTAAATAAATAAAAGCAGCACTGCTGAGCTGCGCATTGGTTGCCTAGTGACCAAGCCCAGATAGATGGTGCTTGTTAATAGTGGAATTCTGATCTGAAGTGAAGGGCCTCTGCCTGCTCGCGCTAGAGGCTGGGGAGTGCCCATATGCCAGGCCCATATGCTGCCGCTCACGATTGGGCAAGTGACCCCGGCCAAGGCAGAAAACCAACCTCCCCAAGTCTCTGCACCAACTGGCTGTGGATTGCGGCAGCTGAGTGGGGCCTAAGCTCAGACACCAACCCTCACCTAGGCTCCTCTTCCTCCAGCAGAGCCAGCTGCCCGGGCCATGCTGCAATCTGCTCAGGTGGAGGTTGTGCCAACACCTCATCATCAGCGGGAGCCTCCCCGCTGCCTTCCAGGGGGCTCCAAGGCAGGGAGCAAAGGCAGATGGGCGACCCCTGGAAGAAGCAGAGCAGCCAGCAGACGAGACCTGATTTCCATGAGATTGGCAGGCCCAGGGAGCCAGCTCCAGGGCTGGCCCTTTGCAGCCTCCTATTCAATTTGTAATTAAGTTGTGCTTCTCACTTTCCAGTGTCCTCATTACATTCAGAGGGGCTGGGTGGGCGCCCTCCGGTGGATAATGTAACAACTGCAGATCCCGGTTATTCAGAAAGAAAAGCTCAATGTAGCCTGGTGAATAAGGGGCCTGATTTTTCCCTGCCTCTCACCAAAAGGGGAGTGTGTGACAGCCCTCTGGCCCATGTGTGAACGCACTACCCAAGCTGCAGGGAAGAATCAGGCCTGCAGAGCCTGACTGCAGGCCGTCAGTCCCACTCCCTCATTCCATCCTGCAAGCGGACACGTGTCCGCATCTTCTGTTGCAGTTAATGTGAGATCAGGGTGCTCAGCACCTGCCAGAATCAGACCCTCAGTCTGGACATGTTCCTGGCACATCTGTATTGCGTGTGGGCACAGTGCTGCTGTCCGACCTCTCCAGACACCCACACTAGGGGCGCAGTGCTGCCAGAGATACATACCTCCATAACCTGCCACGTCACTCTCCCCAGCACTGCATCACCAGGTGGGCACCCTTCACCCGTGCCCATTATACCCCCCCTTTTTTTCCCTGGCACTAAGGCCTTTGCTCAAAGCTTCTGTGCACATGTGCTGGCTGGTGGAGCCACCAATCATCCACTGTCCTGTTTTTGTTTGGTCTGCACTATTGGATTCCAAAAGGGCCTGACCAGCCAGACGCCCAGCCTGGAGTCCTTGCAGCAGCTGAATGGCCTGCGCAGCCACGAGCCCACGTACGGAACGCTCTCTCAGTTCTGCAGCTCCAGCTCCAGGGTAAAAGCAAACCAACCACCCCACACTGTGAGAAACCTCCCTGGCTCGGCCCATTCTGTCCCCTTCTTCTATGTTAACCTCCCCCAACCCCACCAAGCTCATGCCTGCACCCTCACCCACGAAAAAATGGGGTAGTCCTTTCCACTGGGGATAGCTGCATCTGTGGCCTGGCCTGGTAGCGCAGCAAAGTTATCCTGCAGGGATGCTCAAAGGCTAGGAAGATGAGAGCCACAAAAATACATGGCGTAGGGGTGGGGTTCAGATTTAAAGGGAGTGAAACAGTCTCACTGTCCAGGACAGGGGTACATAGTGACTAGGACACAGCAGGAATTTCTGGGTTCCAATCCCAGCTCTGTCACTGTGTGACCTGGGGCAAAGCATTCTGCCATTATGTGCCTCAGTTTTCCCCTCTGTAAAATACGGGTAATGCTAAGTACCTTGGGTAGGGGGTGACTGATGTATAGAAGACGAGTTGCTGATCATGAGAGCGATACGATTTCTATGAAACAACACCATCACATTCTTTGACTTGCACCTTCTCCAAAGCATTTTTGTGAACATCCCTCAGAGGGACTAAGACGTGAAGATTCTTGCCTGAAGCCCCACAGAGAAACAATGGCAGAGCCGGGTCAAAAACTCAAGCATTCTGACCCCCAATCCTGTGTCTAGTTGTCTCCCCCTCTTCCTTTTGAGGCTTCTACTCCGCATCTCTCCTCAGAAGGCCAATCTCCTGTCCTGCGTGCCAGTCACTGCTTCTTACGGATTCCCCCTGGGCAGACAAAGCAGCTCTCTAGGGACCCAGTCAGTGCAGGGGTGGGCAAACTATGGCCCATGGGCCACATCCCATCAGACCATTTAATGCGGCCCTCAGCTCCGGCCGGGAAGTGGGGTCGGGGGCTTGCTCCACTCCGCTCGGCTTCCAGGAAGCAGCCGGCATGAACGACCTCCGGTTCCTACGTTATACACGGAGGTGTGGCCAGGTGGCTCTGCACGTTGCCCCGTCCACAGGCGCTGCCCCTGTAGCTCCCATTAGCCACGGTTCCTGACCAAAGGGAGCTGCAGGGGTGGTGCCTGCAGATGGGGCAGCATGCAAAGCCGCCTGGCCACGCCTCTGAGTTGGAGGGAGGACATGCCTCCGGGAGCTGGTTGCACCCCTGTGCCCCCGCCCCCCGCCCTCCAATCCCCTGCCACAGCCCTGATCCCCATCCCACCCTCTGAACCCCTCGATCCCAGCCCAGAGCCTCCTCTTGTACCCCAAACCCCTCATCCCCAGCCCCGCCCCAGAGCCCGCACCACCAGCCAGAGCCCTCCCCCTCCTGTGTCCCAACCCCCTGCCCCATCCCTGATCCCCCTCTCACCCTCCAAACCCCTCGGTACCAACTCAGAGCACCCTCCTGCCCCTCATCCCCGGCCCCACACCAGAGCCTGCACCCCCAGCCGGAGCCCTCACACCTCTCCTGCATACCCCAACCCCCTGCCCCAGCCCTGATCCCCCTCCCGCCCTCCGAACCCCTTGGTTCCAGCCTGGAGCCCCCTCCTGCATCCCAAACCCCTCATCCCCAACCCCATCGCAGAGCCCTCACCCTGCCTCCCCCACACCCTAACCCAGAGCCTCCCCTCTGCACCCTGAACTCCTCATTTCTGGCCCCACCCCAGATCCCACACCCCCAGCCAGAGCCCTCACCCCTTATCGTACTCCTACCCCCAATTTCATGAGCATTCATGGCCTGCCATACAATTTCCATACCCTGATGTGGCCCTCAGGCCCAAAAGTTTGCCCACCCCTGAGTCAGAGCCTTCTTACCAGTGATCCTGGGAATTTCTTCCAAACGCACTCCCAGGAGTGGGCAGCAGCTCCCCTGAGCCTTCGCACCTGAGGAGAGTGACCACAGCTGGACAGTCCAGTGCACTGAGAGAGAGGTGGCGTAAGAAGGCCTTGGAGAACCCCTGGGCAGAAACATTCTGTTTGGTCATAAAAATACAAAGTCCAGCACAATGAGGACATGCATATGGGGTTCAGAAAGGTGCAATAGGTGAAGTCAGGTGGGGCAGGTGAGTGCAGGGAAAGCAAACAATACTCTAACCTGAAGGCTAAATTCAGTGAGAACAACAGAGATTGGCACAGGTCAGAGTGGTGAGGGTGGGAACAGGACTAATAAACTCAGTGCAGGTCCAAGTGGTGAGGGTGTATTTGGATGTGCACTCAGGACTGTCACACTCGGGGCAGTTCAGAGCAGTGAGGGTGTATTTGGGTGTGCAATCAGGACTGTCACAATTGGGGCAAGTTCAAGCGGTGAGGGTGTAGTTGGGTGTGCACTCAGGATTGTCACACAGTACAGGTCAGAGCAGAAAGTGTATTTGGGTGTGCAATCAGGATTGTCACACTCGGGGCAGGTCAGAATGGCTTCCTGTATTTTTGTTAGTGCTGCTCTTGGACTCCCCAACATCCTCAAAGGAACCTTCTAAAGAGTTTCACTATCAGGCAGAATGAAATGTCCATGTTTGCTACTGACAACAAAGCACTGTAACCCTGCATGCCTCCTCCCCTGCTGCTCTCCCTTTGTGATCTCTCCCAGCCTCCCTATGCATCCTGTTGCAGAACCCCAGCAGTCCCAGAAAGCCCAGCTGTCTTACCAGTCATCCGTGCACACCTCCAAGCTGCTTCAGCCCCACTCATCTCCCTCGGCACAGCCAGCTTTCTGTACCACCTCCCTACTCTGAATACACAGCTCCATAATTCAAAAGGGATAATAGAAGCCAACTTAGATTGGATGTTCCTGGTTTCCCTTCTGCATAGTTACTCACCGGCATATTTTGTGCGGTCGGAGCGTATGCAATCCTTCCAATTAAAGATCCATTAAAGACAAGAGGAGACATTCTGCTCTGTCTCCCTAGTGTAAATCTGGGACAAACCTACTGAATCCAGTGATTTACACCAGCCTCGCAGAGAGTAGAACTGGGCCCAGCTGCCTGCTCCAAGGAGTTTACATCGTAAGGGCCCATCTGTGCTGTAGATTGGCAGCAGTACAGTGCCGTTACTGGATCCCCTGACACAGTTGTGTCTGGAGTGCAGTCGGGGCCCTAACTGAAGCTGTTTAAAGCACAGCTCCATTCTGAACAGGGTTTGTGCAGAACTGACACCTTCTTACTCAGCAGATCTCAGCCCCGGGGCTGTCGGAGAGCCAGAGCTGCTAACAGAGCCACTATCATAAGTGTGTGCTGAGTTTTACTGCTGTTAACGCTGCAGAGTCTGCAGAGCTAAGGCCTGCCTGTGCTGGCAGGGAGTCCTGATTTCAGACTTTGGTGGCCAGGCACCAGCGTGGTTGCAGTGGTACAAACCCCAAGTGTAGACAGAGTAAAGTGCTGTCAGCTCCCATTTTCCCCGAGTGCATCTTAACCCAGCTTCCAGTGCCACTGGTGCTAGCAGCAGCTTTACCTGGCTACCCTAGGGGTTTGCACTGGGGAGGTTATGCTGGTGGCCAGGAATCAATGGCTGGAACTGGGGCAAACCCCCAAGTGTAGACAAAACTGGAGACAGAGAGATGAGGAGTCTGTTCCTTCTTGTGCCTTGTTGATAGGAATGTGTCCTACATTCCAGTGACAAGGCCAGTCTGTGGCAGATGGGCAAACCCATTGCAAAGGGCAGGGGCAGGGGATTGCATACATCTCACCAAGGACCTAATCTGAAGAGAGTGGGACTGCACAGGTGTAACAGACAAAGTCTTGCTGGCTAATGGGACACACTAGACTACAATGCCTTTTGCACAGAGCCACTTGTTAGAGTGGAACCTTTGCTGAAGCCAGAAAGAAATGATTGCTTTTTGCACAGCCCTCCAGCCAAAGGCAGCCACCTACTTTTCCCCGTGGCAGTCCATGGATAGGGATTGGCACAAAGGTGGCATTATGTTGCTTTTAACAGCAGTGCTGTCAGGAGGAGACCTCGTAACAGGACCCCTGGCTTAAAGTCACCTTTGCCCGCCCTCCCACAGGGCTGAGAGTTCTGTGGAGTGCTTCCTGGAGATGCAACACAGAACCTCAGCCTGTATTTCTAGCCCTTATGGCCGGGAAGAAAACCTTCCAGATGCAAATGGAACCAGTGCAGCAGTCTGCAGACCGCCTGAAAGAATAAATCTCTGAGGGGTGAACTGCCGCTTTCCTCTCAAGGGGGCGTTCAATTTAAAATCTGACACATGGTGCTAATTTCAACATAGTTCCACTGCGGATTGTTTTAACACCCAGCTAGAGTGCCTATCCCAGAAACCCAGACTACCTCCTCGACTCGCTGCCTGCTGCCAGCTTGTTATGCAGCTGCCATACAAAGTTCTGCAGCACGTTGGACATGTACAATTCCAGGGCAGCATAAAAGAAACAGAAGGTCATATCAGATTAAATAACCAAGAGGACTCCCTAGTGATTATTCATGTCCAGGTGAATCTAACCCTCGCTCTAGTACTATACCTGGAACTGCCACCAAATCTCTAGTTGGCCGTGACCAGAGAGCAAGTGTGAAAAATCAGGACAGGATAGGGGGTTATAGGCACCCATAGAAGACAAAGCCTCAAATATCGGGACTGTCCCTATAAAATCGGGACATCTGGTCACCCTAGCACCAGAGTGCCACAGAACGGAAGGACCTGGCTGCAAAATGTAGCTCAAGCTTGCTGCCCACACTGGGCTTTACTTGAGAGCTGCTCCCTCTTCTGGATGAAACTGGCAAAGCAGGATTTCGGCCTGGGAGGGAATTCCATTCTGAATGTCAAGTTTAACATCTCTTGATTTCAGTCTCTCTTTCACACAGCCAGCCCACCCTCCTGTCCAGCGACAGAGCCTTGTCTAGGGATTTTCCCCGATTCCAGCCACCAGCATAGCTGCACCAGTACAAACCCCACGCAGAGAGAGTTTGGCTGATCAGCCACAGTTTGTGCCAGTGCAGCTCACCTGGCTGTCAGGCAGCTCCCCGGGTGCAAAGAGGAGGTTTGCTTACCTACACTAGACATTTGCTCTATTGCAGCTGCATCGTGGTTGCTATTAATGGCAGCTCTTGGGACACAGCCTCCGCCTAGGCAAGGCCTAATTTAACTGCAGGTCAGGGTTCAGCCTTGGGGTTTGGTGATCCTCTTCCCAAAAGCACCAAACTCCTCCAGCCAACAGAGGTGAGTCAAACCGCATCTATTTCTGCAGTGTAAGAAAAAGCTGAGGTCATCATTCCAGCTCCTAAAGGAGCAGTGAAGGGCACAACACTTTGTCTGGCTTGGCAGTTCACCTTTAGCAACCCTGCTGTGTGCGCCATTCTTCCAAGAGCTCTCTCTGCTTTCCTGGATTTTGCAGCTAGCGGTAAATCTAAAGAAAGGGCTAAATAAATCTCTGCAATGAAAGAAAACTAATATCAATAATTTACCATCTCCCTGTTTTCCCCCCTGGGAGAGACTTGCTTAGTAGGCAGGTTACCTGTTAAAGAGCCAAGTCAGTGCTCCCTCTGCATGAGAGCCCCCCAAGCTGGCTGCTCTCCACCCCAGAAACTAAAATAGGGGAGGAGTTTGGTCCCTGCTCACTCATGCAATGAGATGAGCAGGTCTGTGCGGAGGACCCTTGTGAAAGTGAGAAATAAGCACAATGATGATGATGGATAATCATGCTTTACCATTTCTGTAGCCTTTCACCCGAGGATCTGACAGCCCCTTTTTCATGCTTGTCTGTAGGAGACCCCCAATTGAGATCAGAACCCCACTGTATCAGCCATTCTACACAGAAAGGGACAGTCTTAGCCCTGAAGAGCTTACAACCTAAATAGACGAGACAGTGGGTAGGAGAAAGGGTTACAACATACAAACAGAAGCTTGGGGAGTGAGGTACAGACATCAAATGACTTGTCCAAGGTCTGTAGCGGAGCCACATGTTGATCCCAAATCACCCGAGTTCCAGCCCCATAGTTTAGCCTCAAGATCATATTTCTTTCCAAATTAATCGCTGCTATAGTTGGGAGCAAGTCCATTGAAGGGCCGCTGGATCCTGTTGATGCCAGGGCTAAATTTGGCCCACTAAATATTGGAACTCCTCGTTAAGGTAGGTAAGGGATGACTATGGCTCATTTGACCGATTACTGAAATGCAGCCATTTCTAGAGTCAAAAGTGGAGGGGGTCGATGTAAGATATGCAACTTCAGCTACGGGAATAGCGTAGCTGAAGTCAACATATCTTATTTCGACTTACCTCGGGTCCTCATGGCACGAGATCGATGGCCGTGGCTCCCCCGTTGACTCCGCTACCACCGCTCGCCCTGGTGGAGTTCCGGAGTCAACGGGAGCGTGTTCGGGGATCGATTTATCGCGTCTAGTCGAGATGCGATATATCGATCCCTGATAGATTGATTACTACCCGCCGATTTGGCAGGTAGTCTGGATGTACCCTAAGGAGTGAAAAGAACTTTCTGTCTCAAAGAAAACCACAGTCCATATGGATCGAGTGAGGCTACAGAGCCCCCTTCTGGGCGTCTTGACAAAGACACCAGGGCCAGAATAATCCACTGTGGGAATATGGGTGACAGTCAATTTACGGTGATGCTGGATGAAAGAGTCACCATCCAGCACAGGTGGTTCAGGCCTCCGAGTTTATCTAGGTAAGGTGACCCCAGGGAAGCTATGCAAAGGTTTCCCCCTTGGATCTGTATCACTGTGTGTGTGTTTCTATAAGTACCCCACACTGACAGGCATGCTAAAGCCTTCCCCATGGAGTGAGCCAGACGCAGCACTGCTCTATGGGATGATAATGCAGTGTAAGTAGACAGGGTTAGAAACAGCAGCTCAGAGCTCACCTACCATGCCCTGGCAGCCTGGGCATCAATTCTGAGCACTGCCTGCAATCCTATTATAATATGGCTGCTTATGTCTGTAAGTCTTGTTCTATAGACACACAACAATGGGTGTAGTTCACTACATGTCCTCACAACGTATAGATATGTTTCAGAGTAGCAGCCATGTTAGTCTGTATCCGCAAAAAGAACAGGAGTACTTGTGGCACCTTAGAGACTAACAAATTTATTAGAGCATAAGCTTTCGTGGACTACAGCCCACTTCTTCGGATGCATATAGAGATATATGTTTCACTCTATATGCATCCGAAGAAGTGGGCTGTAGCCCACGAAAGCTTATGCTCTAATAAATTCGTTAGTCTCTAAGGTGCCACAAGTACTCCTGTTCTTTTAACGTATAGATAGGGATAGTAGGGCCTGCCCACTCATCCCAAGCGGATGCTGATCAGGCCTTTACACCATCTGCCACCATATCTCTGCATCGTGGAGGTGTCGGTAGTGACCCAGAGTTAAGGGCTTGTTCATTGTCTGTATTACTGTCCCTCTCTTTCGCACTCCAGTGATTGCAGCGAGTCTCTATAAACATGGGAAACATAATCCCAACTATACATATAAAATGATGGGGTCTAAATTAGCTGTTACCACTCTAGAAAGAGATCTTAGAGTCATTGTGGGTAGTTCTCTGAAAACATCCACTTAATATGCAGTGGCAGTCAAAAAAGCGAACAGAATGTTGGGAATCATTAAGAAAGGGATAGATAATAAGAGAGAAAATATCATATTGCATCTATATAAATCCATTGTATGCCCACATCCAGGGCCGGCTCTAGGTTTTTTTGTCGCCCCAAGCAAAAAAAATTTTGGCTGCCTCCCACCACAGCCCTGGGCTCTCACCCTCCCCACCAGTGATCTCCCCCACCCGCCACCCCGCCACCCCAGCCCTGGGCTCTCCACCCCTCCCCACCCACACCCCCTGCCGCCCCAGCCCTGGGCTCTCTCTTCCCCCCCCCCCCCACCTCACCCACATCCCCTGCTGCCCCAGCCCTGGGCTCCCCCCCACCAGTGCTGACTCCGCCCACTCACCCCTCGCCTCCAGCCGGTCTGGCACTGGCAGGGTCGGGGTAAGCAGTGGGACTCTTGGGCTGCACCTCATCCCAGGGTCCCTCCAGCCAGGGCTCCCGGCTCCAGGACCAGCCGGGACCCGGGAGGGCAGAGCCGGGGGACTGCCCCGGTAGGGGGCTGAGGAGCTGGGGCAGGGTAGCCCCAGAGGGAGCGGAGCCCTGGAAAACAGGACACGGGCCCCACATGGCAGCGCCCTGTCCTCTATGGCCCCGCTGCTGCTACTTCTGGCCCCCCTGCCACAGTCCCTGGGTGGCTCGGGCCACTTCGCCCCCCGTCTGTGGTGCTGGGGGGCGGCCGCCCTGCAGCACCTGCAGGCGGCTCCATATGCCCCGCGGGGCGGCCCCCAGCCCAAGTGTCCCCTGCTCGGAGCTTGCCCAGCCCAGCCACAAGGTGTGGGCGCTGCTCCCCCGCAGCACAAACTGCAGCAGCCCCAGAGTGCCCCCCACGCACGACGCACTGCTGCTGCCAGGGCCGGCTCTAGGCTTTTGCCACCCGAAGCAAAAAAAAAAAAAAAAGATGTCCGGAATGCCGTCCCTGAAAATGTGCCGCCCCAAGCACGTGCTTGGTTTGCTGGGGCCTAGAGCCGGCCTGCCCACATCTTGAATACTGAGTGGAGATGTGATCGCCCCATCTCAAAAAAAGATATATTGGAATTGGAAAAAGTTCAGAAAAGGG
Organism: Malaclemys terrapin pileata; assembly: GCF_027887155.1. Classification (NCBI taxonomy): domain Eukaryota; kingdom Metazoa; phylum Chordata; order Testudines; family Emydidae; genus Malaclemys; species Malaclemys terrapin. The sequence continues at coordinate 38,949,395 of NC_071513.1, read as the reverse complement.
CAACAAAAATGATTAGGAGTATGTACTGGCTGCCATATGAGGAGAGATTAATAAGACTTGGACTTTTCAGCTTGGAAAAGAGATGATTAAGAGGGGATATGATAGAGGTATAAAATCATGACTGGTGTGGAGAAAGTAAATAAGGAAGTGTTATTTACTCCTTCTCAAAACACAAGAACTAGGGGCCACCAAACGAAATTAATAGGCAGCAGGTTTAAAACAAACAAAAGGCAGTATTTCTTCACACAACACACAGTCAACCTGTTGAACTCCTTGCCAGGGGATGTTGTGAAGGCCAAGACTATAACAGGGTTCAAAAAAGAACTAGATAAATGAATGGAGAATATGTCCATCAATGGCTATTAGCCAGGATGGGCAGGGTTGGTGTCCCTAGCCTCTGGTTGCCAGAAGCTGGGAATGAGCGACAGGGGATGGATCACTTGTTCTGTTCATTCCCTCTGGGGCAACTGGCATTGGCCACTGTCAGAAGACAGGACACTGGCCTAGATAGACCTTTGGTCTGACCCAGTATGGCCGTTCTTATGTTCTCGAGACATGGCCTGATAACTCTTCCACAGATAACGTCTCCAGGCAGGGACACTTGGCTTTCCGGACCCTTCTGCCATGGCTCTCAAGCACCCCACGCAGCAAACACTGGGGGAGTTGGCATCTGCACCAAGGCAATGGGCTTCCAGAGGGGCTGCTGCCTCAGTGCGCTGGGGAAACCAACCGATGCTGAGGCCCTGACCTCCCCCACCACAATCCTCTTCCCCGTTCACCCTCTGGTTACCCCTATTGCTCTGCTCACCCCTCATACAGAAGCAGCATGGGGGAGTCCCAAGGGGGTGGTGAGGGGCTATGCAGGAAGAACATGGGGGGCAGGTGAGGATGTGTGGGAACAGGGTGGTGGAGACAGCATGGGGAAGGCCTGGAGTAAGAGAAGTTGAGGGGAGAGGCGCAATGGTTTCAGCTCTTAGGTCACCTGTGTACCACACAATGCACTGGCCTCCTCCCCTCCATCTCCACACTGCACATTCAACCTTTCCCCGATCAGCTACTGCTAAAAAACAGCACCCATCCTCCTCACACCCCTTGGTGACTGCTATTACAAACACCCCATTCCTCCCATCAACCGCAACACCCTGAAACACACCCATCCACTGGCAACCTGCCACCATGCATGCAAGCCCTTTCCTTCCAGTACACCCCCTCACCTCCTGAGCAATCCAAGAAGAGCCATTCCCAGCCCTGCTGCCTGATCCGAGGTGCAGGCTGCACGTTGTGTGCACAGAGGTGGGAATGTTGTGGGTAAAATAATCCAGAGGAGGTTACCAGGGCTGGGTAAGCACTTAACTGTGATTTCCTGACTTTTCTATGCTGGTATGTGCACGTAACTGGTTCCTGCTCCAGGTCTTTGGGGGAAGTACATTATGTGGAAATGGATTATTTTAGCTCAGTGGTTCTCAATCTATTTACCATACACACAGACACACACAAACACACACTCTGTATGGCCCTGAGGCTGTCACATGGGCCACAGCTGTGTGCTGATGGGGCCACAAGCGGCCCACAGGTTGAGAACCACTGTCTTAGCTACTCACACATCACTGCTGAGGGGAGAGATGCATGGAAAGCCCAGCCCTGGCCCAGCAAAGGCATGTGTGAGTGTGAACCCCTGGACCATGCACAATCCCATAGCAGGGTGTCCCACTGTAGCCAATGAGACTCCCTGCTATGGGATCTGCTAGCATGACCCTTCTACCTGCACGATCCAGGCATATAAATGTGTGTGGCGGTATTTGGTATTTCTAAATTCTATATATCCATGTGCTGGTATAGATAGTGAGAGAAGGTGTTGCAGGAGTGTGTCTGTACAGGGAGTGTATATATACACATGGCTTGTTTTGATCATATACAGTGTATATACTGTATGGAAATACACACACACACACACACACACACACACATTTCCATACAGTATATACACTGTATATGATCAAAACAACCCATGTGTATATATACACTCTCTGTATAGACACACTCCTGCAACAGCTTCTCTCACAGTCTGGCATCTAACTGTGGCCAGTGACACTGAACTCACATGTCATTCCCTTCCCCTCTCATCTGCATCTCTCCAGGAGGAAGAGGTTGTCCGTGAGAGCCGCTTCTACTTCCGTGGCTATGGCCTAGGCCACTGCATGCATGTGAAGGATGGTGGTGCCGTGGAGGGTCCCAGCATCTACAATCCCCCTCCGCCGACCCCTTTCCTGAGGGAGGGAGAGTCAATCCTCAGGCGCTACGTCGACAGGGCCAAGCGGATCGACACCATCTCCCGAGCCGTCTTCCCCTTCACCTTCCTGGTGTTTAACATCTTCTACTGGGTGATCTACAAAGTGCTGCGGTCTGAGGACATCCACCAGGCACCCTGATGCAACACGGGACATGGCGCCAGGCAGGGGAGCCGCTATGTCTTCCCGGTCTCATGTGCGCACTGATGTGTGGGCTGGAACCTTCCACCAGCACCAGTCAGACACTAGTAGCTTTGCCAGGACCTTGTCTCTCACTGACCCAGAACTTCTAGTACATCTGAGAAACTTGGGCTCACTCTGCATGGTGTTAGGGGGCACTATGCTGCCTACGAGGATCTGGCGGTACTCCATCCACCCATACCCTAGCATGGTGCTGGGGTTCGCTGTGCTGCTTGAGGCACTGGCCTTTATCATCTAGACATGCTCCATCTCCCAGCAGGGAGTTGGGGAGTGCTGCACTGCAGCTGTCCATAACCAAGATAAGCTCATCGTCTAGCTCCCCAGTATGGCTTTAGAGGGTGCTATGATGCTGGAGCTGCTGCCCTCCAAAACAGAGACATGTTCCATCCCCTGATACGTAATCAGCACGGTAACATGGGATGATGTACTGCTGGGAGCGTGTCATTCTAGAATGGGACACTCCATCTTTCCAATACCCCCACCAGCCCAGAGCTGGGGGCGCTAGGCTACCGTGTGCCACAACTTGGATGGGTGCCATCTCACAACACCCCAGCAAAGTGACAGAGGGTATTTGCTGCTGGAGGTGCTGTCCTCCCTAACCCAGATATAACCCACCAGCTAACGCCCTACCTTGGCAATGCTATGCTACTGGAGGTGCTGTCCTCCACCATAATCCGCTGTGGAAATGTGGACAACAGTCAATTCATGGTCAGACTAGATGAAAGTCACCATAACAGTGCTCCCAACACAGCCCCAGCATGGTGCTAGGATGCACTGTGCTGCTAGAAGCGTTGTGTACCATCCTCCAGCTGCCAACAACCTAGCATGGTGATGGAGGGTGCTATGCTGCCACTATGGTTATTAACTAGATCTTGAGCTCATCTTAAACTGGCAAAGCCCATCCAGCCATGCAAACAAGGCCAGGCAGCAGTGGAAACCATAGGGTAATCAACTCTTCCTCTGATATTTACGTTCTTGGCCGTCTCATCTCCTCGCTCTTACCCTTGATTCTTTATGGCCACGGGGCAGAGGTGCTTGCTGGGGGCACCCCTTTTGGTGAGCATGTCAAGTGCAAGACACCAAGCCTCCTCTGAAACTCTGAGGAGATTGGTTAGAAGGCTAGGGCCTGAAAATGGCAGTAAGGCAGAAAGCACTGGAACCAGCTCTGGAGATGGTTCACCGTAAAGGAAAAGGCTTCAAGGGTCTGTCTAGGAGGCCGTGTTTATGTTCTTGACTTACTCTGTGAAGAAACATTCCCAATTCTCCTCACGATCCAGCCAGTCCACTCCCCTTCTCTTCTCTTCTCTTCTCATGTCGAAGTGAACAGAGCCACCCGAGCTTGCACGTTATGCAGCGCTCTAACACGGATTTCAGGTGCAGGAGTGAAAGGGAAGGTTTTTTAAAAGATCAGAATAAATAAGGGCCCAATCCTGTGAGTGATGAGCACCCCTAAATCCCAGTGGTTAAACTGGAATTTAATGGTGCTCAGAACCAAATAGGAGGTGCTTAGTAACTGGCAAGATTGGGCCCAAAGTTGATCTCCCTTAAAAGGTTTTGTTGGGCAGCAGGATTCTCTAAAGTGCTGTTGGCCTTCTTGTCTGATACCAGAGGGGAATGAGTCTGGGGATAGCTAGTGTCCCTGGATCAGCACCTTTGATCTCGCCTGTGGAGTTGCCTTCAGCTGCAGTGAGAGCAGGATACAGTCCTGCTGGGACAGGAAAGGGTGAATGTGTTTTCCAACCATAACAGGAGCAGAAGGAGGAAGTACTGGCCCTCACCAATCTCCTTCCATTCCCCACCTGTTTTCCCTTTCCAACACCACTAGGCTCTCTGGCTCATTTTAAACTGGTCAAATTCACCCCTGTTGTAATTTTATTGAAGTCAGTGGAGTTGCATCAAGGTTGTTTTGTCAAGTAACTTAGGACTAAATCTGAAGGAGTCTAATAATCTGGGGAACAGCAGACCTGAAATAGCTTTGGAAAATCCATTGCTCTGCCCCAAGAAATAAAAGCAAAAGGCAACGTTTATATAGGTGCTACAAAAAACAAAAAACAAAACAAAAAAACCCACAACGTTTGTGCTGTCATTCTCCCTCTCTGGCATTTTGAGTTTGCCTGTTCCCTCTGCTCACATGTAACTAACCCAGACAGTGCCCAAAGCATAGCTCACCTCCTCAGAGATGCTGGTGCTCATGCTGTACAGCCATGTCTGGGGCTTCCACACCACACACAAGGTGGGGCAGGGGAGGGAAGTGTTTGCCAGTTTGACAAGGACAGCTTTGTCAGGAGAAGTGGGATGGTCACTTGTCTAGAAGTTCGTTACAGGCAAGTGCAAGCCACAGCACAGTGAGCAGCGGGTGTCCCTTTAAATCTCTGCATGCCTGGGACCAAGCACCAGGCTGCAGAAAGGGGGCAAGGTCTTGGCACATCTCACAGTGCCTCTTATTGTAGATCTGGTCCAGATGGGCAAACGGCACAAATCCGCCTTGTTGGGAAACTTCATGGACAGTAACGGAGCTGAACAAGGGAGCCTCTTTGACTGGAGCCAGGCCCCCAGTCAGCTGATGCCAGACCACCACCTCAGTCCCTGCATATACAGAATCAAAGCCAAAAGACCGGAGAGTAGACTCGCTAGCCAGGGAAACAAGGGGCAGAGTGCAGGTCACAACAGCTCTCTCTGCTGTAATAATACCCCAGCTAAAGGTCAGTTCCCTACTGCAGTCACATCAGGTGCCCAGAGACCACAGTGATGGGAAACCTTATACAAATCTAGAGAGAGAATTCTTAGTCTTTTCTCAGGCCTTACCCCCCTTGACATCAGTTGCCCGAGTAAGAATGTCAGGATTTAACCCAACAAGGATGCTCAGCACCTCACAGGATTGGGCTTCCATAGCGCTTTTTGTCATCCAAAACTTTTACAAACATTTGCTAATGAATTAAATCTCACCCCGCCCCTTTGGGATCAGTGGGTAGGTAGATATTGCTGTTCCCATTTTACAGACATCGAAATGGTGGCAGAAAACTGAAGTGACTTGTTCAAAGAAGTCAGTGTAACAGCCAGGGTTTCCCAAGGAGTGGCCAAACTACGGTAGAACCCTATTTGGCCATTAATCAATTACATTGTATTGTTCCACCCGTGTTGATGGAGCCTAGTAATGTCCCCATAAGTCATGTAAGCTTACTGGATATTTCTCTCCCTTTGTTTTGTTGTTGATTCTGAGTCCTGGTTGGTAGGTTTGGCCCTAACACAACCCAACATGACTATTTAAAGACTTGCTTTTGGACAGATCAAGTCTTTGAGGCCACTGGAAGTGATCCTCCACCTGGTATAAAGTCACTTCCTCTATACTGCAAAACTGCTAACTGTTCTCTCCTGGCACTGAGGAGCCTTGAAGCGCCAGAGGTGCATACATTGTACGGCATCTGGAGAAGTGTCAAGCTTTGAAATGAGGGATTTTTAAACAGCATTGATCTTCCTACACAAATAAAATGTATCTGGGGTTTTCATTAATAGTGCCAGTGTTATTTATAGAGGAAGGGATTTAATTTAACATTGACACAACACCTGTCGGTCTTGACCTGCTGCCACCTCCCACATGCCTCCTACTCCCTTCAAAGAGGAGACCATTCTTGCCCATTCTTGCTTTCTCCATCGCTGGTCCCCAGTGTGAAGCAGAGGATCACAATAGCATCTTCAAGAGCACAAGAGCTATTTGGTCTCCTTTGTCATTCAAACCTATCCCTTGTTCGCTCTTTTTCATCAACAGATCTGAACTCTTCTGTCGCAGAGAAACCACCCTCTCTTGGGGTCTGAAGGAATTCAGTCTCCATGGTCATTTCAGTCTTGACAGAAGTTGCATACACCCCTCAACCTGCACTGGAGAAACCACTGTTTCCGTGGGTCAGAGGGGAAATTAGTCTCCCTATTCATTCAAGCCTTGGTGTCCCCCCACTCATTGTTGCATCAAAAGACACCAGCTATGCCTTTAAGTGTTCTTTCAACTCCCCACTCTGCTGTGTGTCATAGACCCTAGACAGCTCACAGGTGATAGACATTTCTCTTTTAGCTCAGATGATAGGGGCTGGAGCAGGAGGATTTGTCTTCTCTCCATTGTTGCCATGTAGCTGCAGTTAGTGACAACCTAAGAACTCTAGACAGTCACACAGTAATTACAACGTACATAATCAGCCCAGTCTGACTGTAGGCAGTCAGGCACAAACATCTCATAGCCAGTTAGGAGATAGACTGTTCTGAGAGAATTTTGGAAATTTAGTTCCTGAAGTTTTGCAGTACAGTCTTTGATTTGATCAAGGATCTCACTCTGGCAAGGTATTCCTTCCCTTCAGAAGAGTAAATACAGGAAAACATAATGGCTAGAATGTTGTTAATGGTGTTGCACGTTTGAATTTACAGTAGAACCTCAGAGTTAAAGACACCTTGGGAATGGAGGTTGCCCATAACTCTGAACCAGATATTACGGACTTCAGCCATTGGGGGGGCAGGTTGGGGTTGCAGCCTGGGGGGGCCCTCAGGCTTCTGACCCTGGGGAGCATCAGGGCTCAGGGCTTTAGATCTGGGTGGAGCGCTGGGGCTCGGGGCAACAATCACAGCTTCTTCCCTGCAGGGGATGCCGGGGCTCCTTATGGCTCTGCTCCCCAGTTTCAACTAGGGAGTCTGCCAGGGCTCGGGGCTTTAGCGACAGGGGGAGCACTGGGGCTGAAACCAGCACTCCCCTTGTAGCTAAAGCCCTGAGCCTCAGCGCCCCCTGTGGGGCTGAAGCCCCAAGCCCCAGCGCTCCCAAGGGTCAGAAGCCCTGACCCCCACCCCTTGCCCAGACCCCTGACACATACACCCTGCAGCTGCAGCCCTAACCACCACCCCCCCATCCCAGCTGAAGCCCCAAGCCTCAGGACTAAAGCCCCAAGGCAGTGGCGGAAGGGAGGTGTCCGCTGCTCTCTGATTACTTCCAGTTCCGTAAGTACGTAACTCTGGTGTTTGTATCTTTGAGGATCTACTGTAATAACAATTTGAGATTACATAATTTCATTTGAGTTTGTTTGACAATCAAAGATTATCAATCATAGATTAGGGCTACAGCTACACTTTCACTTACGTCAGCCATTATTTACAGAATTTCTTTGATGGTATCCTTAGGTTACATGATTAATAGGCTAAAGGGAATTCTATTCTGCTCATTAGTACTGTTTCATCCCTTACAGAACCCATTTGTCCTAACAATTATCCTTTATCGACCACCCAGTCCATTACAGAAAACATCTGCCATAACAAGTATTCCTGATCAATCACCCACTTCTGTTTATATGTCTGCAGGCACTTTTAGTAGTTTGAAGGGGTCTTCCCTGAGACACCCATTTTCCTATAGACTTGGAGGCACCAGCCATAATGAATTACAGTCTAATATTTGATCACATGAAGTTCCTGAATATAGGTCACTCACAGGTTAAAAATCAACACCCTGGCCTTAGAATTCGAACACACTTTTTGCTAATACCATAAAGATTTGGGGAGAATAGGCAATATGTAAATGAATTGACTATACAAGAAAAAAAGACAATAAAATGGTTAATATTTATGAACAGGAACTAGTTTAAATTAAATAAGCAAAAACTCATTTATTACAGAAAAGGAGACTTATTTACACTGACCACCCTGTTCCTCAGAGGGGGCACGTGACTAGAAGTGCATTGCATATTCATTATTCTTTTCCTACGCTGTTAATAGTGTTGTAGAGAGCACAGACGCTGGGCTGGTTACAAAGGTTCATTTTCAATCATCTCCATTTAAATGAAATTGCAGAAGCTCCTTCTCAGAGTGATGAGAGGACAAGCTAGTGCCTGGGCTGCATATCAAAGGAAAGGATCTGCAGTGAGCGATCACATTAGTTAAACCTTCCCAGGTGCTCCTGTACAAGGAGTGCCATAGACGCAAGGCTTGGTGTCAGGCCTGGCCTCTGGAGCAGAGAGAATTAGGTAGTGCTGCCCTCTATAGTGTCTTCTGGCTTCCTTAAGAAAAATCCAGACACTTGGGGGCTGACTGGCTCTGGGGACTGGAGCCTTTCATCTTATCTGCTGCATCTGCACTGAGCGGTCGTTGAAACCTCTCACCATTGCTCTAGCACTGGGATCACTAGTGTAGATCAGCCACAGGCTCTTTTTTCTTTTCTTTCTTTCTTTTTTTTTTTTTAAATAAAAGAGCTGTGTCATTGACCTAACTCTGCTCAAAGTTGTGGTTACGCAATCAGTGGCTGATCCACCATAGCGCTTCTGCTGTTCCCAACGCTGTTGGAACCAAATCTGTGTTAGACCAGCAGTGGGAGATTGCCAGACAGGGTTCAGTGTAGACCAAGTAATGGCCAGGGGTCACATGTTTAGACCCAGCTTGCTGTGGCAGTGAATTAAAGTTGTTATGGTCTGACATTTTCTCTTTGGCCTGTGTGCAATGAATTTGATGGGACTCCACGGACAGGTGTCCCCATCACAATCCCTTCCCCATCACCGTGCATTTGGCCCCTTCTCCATCTCAGCAGAGGCCGGGACTGAGCTCCCCCTCACTTCAGATCAGTGCTGAGCCACACTAGGGGGAGAAGCTTTCACTTCTGTGGATACCTAGAAGGCCTCATTCTCCAGGGCTAATCTCACACACACACTTTCCCACCCATTCTCCCATCTTCACTTCTAGAGCAGCTTCCTGTGCTGAGGGCTCAGGTCAGGATATGGGAAACCTATCAGCCCAAGCAGAGAACACAGATTCTATCCACCCCACTCCTGCAGCACAACCTTTGGGGCAGGGCCCTGAGCAAGAAAATTACTGTGGAAACCCCAGAAGTAGTCTAGGGCCTCTCTCCCCACATAGTAGAGGGACATGTAACTGAAGGGCCCACAGAAGCTTATCCTGCTTGTGTTTATGGTCTGCTCGTCTTGAGTGCAGCCTTCCCATGAGACATTTCAAATCCATGTCTCCTGGGCCTGTCACTATGCTGCACGCCATGGCCACTCTGAACTTCCCAGCAGCATCAAGGCAAGATCTCAAATCCCTCTGCACCAAAAGCACATGCATCTACCCCTAGAGGCAAAGGAGAATCTCCATTGAGCAGTACAGGGTCCCTGACACAGTGAAAGCAGTTCTAATTGTACCCACTAGGGGATGTTAACAACCGTGATATCTCACAGTGGCAGGTGCATCAGCAATACAATAGCTGGTTACGTAGGGAGAGAAAGTGATAAGAATGCCTTTAGTGGGCATTCAAGCCTGGTGCAGTGAGTGCACGTTAAGTAAAGCCCACATTCAGGATCATGTTGTTTCAATAGGACGATTTGGCATCAATCAATTGTAAACAATGCTCTTGGCTTTCCCTACTGTGGGCTGTTAACAGCACATGCAGCAGCCCGGAACGGAGATTGGGGCAGCCGCAGGGGGGAAGCAGCCCTGGCACAGAATTGCATTGGGACGTAGTTATCTCCAGCGGTGATTTTTCTGACATAATTGGCAGTGATTGTCTTGTTTCATTAGACATTACACAGCCAGTCGCTGAGCCCAGCACTCCGGGCCTGTAGCTAGGAAGCCTCCTGCATTTGAGGACTGGGGGATGGGGGTACAGTTGCACTTATCCCTCCACTTAGCTTGGGACCCCATGCCCCCTCACAAGTCCTGTCTCAGTCAGCTGCCACCACGCTCCCCTCAGGAGTGCCAGTCACACTGTGAGTGGAGAATTCCCCAGGCTGCGCCTCCAGCCACCATGGCTAGGCTGGTATTTTCCTTTATATTCCCTTGGTTCCCAAGGCCCAGTGAGCACCATGCTTGCTGGCCAGAAACCGACAACTGTCCTCCCCTTAGAGCTCTCCCTGCAGCCTCTCCTCAGAGGCAGGCCATGCTTCTTCCCTGGCACCTCCACCTGAGGAACGTCTTCACTACAGCATCAGCCTGGGCTCTTACCTGGGTGCAGCCCCTAGCCCCCTTCTCCCCTTCCATCCACACACAAAACCCCCTCACAGGAGTTTGAGGGAGCTTTCAGCTCAGGCTAGCTGGCCTGGCTGGGGGTGTGAGTTGAGACAGCAACATGCTTTCCCTCAGGCTGGTAACACGCCCCTAGTAACTCAGACACGGCTTTGCAGTGTGGTTACTCATGCCCAGTGCCAATCACTGGCATTAACACTGCAGTGAAGGCATAGCCCGAAAGGGGTCAGAGGCATAGCCCCCTCCACCATCAACTCAAACCTGTGAAGAGTCTCATCTATAACATTGTCCCCCACTCTCCTCCATGGACCCAGGAACTGATGGTGGAGACCCAGTTCCACTCCCCTGTGCGGATGCCCCTATTGGACCAGCAGATGAGAAAACCTTGGCTGAATCCCCCTGGAGTTTCCTCAGCATCTTCTCCTTCACTAATCCTAATAACTTCGGAGGATGGATTCTCAAAATGGTTTTGGATGTGCCTCGATCAAAGCCTTAGCTTCTTGTACATCTCTACCTGTGGTCACCGAGTCTCCACTGTCACTTCTATGGTTACTCAGCCCAACTTTCCACAGCTATGGTCACTCAGTGGCCCTATGCCCCTCCATTTGTCCTTGGGTCTCCTATGTTTTACACCACATCATTATGTCCCAGCTAGGATCACAAGCTTCTCAGAGTGTCCTTTGAACTCCCACTGTGTCCTCCGTGTGCCCATCCAGTGGTCAGCAGGCCTGGCATTACCTTCCTCTGGTCTCAGGACTCAGTCTGTGCCTCTCGCGTCAGCTTGTCTCCCTAGGCTCATTTCAGGTTAATCTTGACTTTGTGACAGAAACATTTTATATTGTAACATACCTGACAGACTCCTGCCCCCGGGCCCCACATTCACACCCCAGCAGATGGATTCCCTAGATTCAAGAATCCAGTCGGTCTGACCTTGGAATCCAGTCAAGCAGTGGGAATGGGGGACAACCTACCTGCTGTCGTAGCAAAAATCCACAGGAAGCTCCAACCCTTCCAAGAAATGCACAGTCTCTAAATCATGTGGCTCTCTCACAACAGAATTACCAGACCCCCTCCCCACCCTCCGGCAGAGCCAAGAGCAAGCACTGCTACAATGAAAGGGCATTTCTCCTTTTAACTACTCAGGGTGGTAAAGGTGCTTTCCTCTTCTTTCCATTAGAAAAGCTAATTATGCCTCTTTCTCCTCTGCACCCCCCCAACTCCTCTGCAGTGCTAGGCACACACACAGCCTAATAGAGATACACCCCGGGGTGAGATTAACAACTTAATTAATGTTTCCCCAGGCCCCATACGTAGCCCTTTAATGAGTTCACAGAACCACCACTGCTACTAACAGCCCAGCCAAAGTCACGTCGACCCTGGGTTCTGCTTCCCTCCTCTCTCATCCCTACTTCAGTGCCCTATATTAACTGCCCAGGATGCAGCCAAAGTTTGCCCACTGCCCAGACAGCACGACCACCAATTGCCTGGTCACAGCCCCCATGCAAGAGCTACAGCTGAGGCATGTATTTCAGAGGCTGACCCCTTCTGTGGCTCCCACAGAGACAGTGAGAATAAACCAGTCTCTAGAGAGTTTTAGAAAGATGCTGAGTCTCACACAGTATCTCCAGTTGCTTTGGAAGCAATACAAGCTCACAGGGGGGCGGGGGGGAGAGGAAAGAGATCTTAATGAGGGATCTCATCTCTGGTAGAAACCCCAAGTCCCGCTTCTATGAGCTATTTCACCAGTGGGAAGCAAAGGATGAGGTTTACTTGGGACATAGCCGGCCCTAGGGTTGCAGTTAACTGAGTGACAGCTCCTCCTCTGTTGCCCCTTCACCTCCCACCCCCATATCTGCCCTCCCCTCTCCAAGCTGGTCAGAAGCCAGCATTAGAGAATTGCCAGCTGTCCTCGGAGACTTAGGGCAGCCTGGACAGCTCTGCAGTACCATGAAGGGCCAGCGCTTTTGTTGACAGCTGGCATCAGGGTGAGGCAGAGATCACAGCTGATCACTCCACTCTGAAGCGAACATCAATCTCCCTCTGTCCTCACAGCCAACTTTCAATAGAGCTGATCTTTGAGCAACAGCCCAGCCCTGGCCTCTCACTAATGGTGTGCAGGGCAAAGCACTGGCTCGTACCTTTTAGAACTGTCTGCCTCCCCCTTTTCTCCACCCAAACCTGACTTCGGCCTTCTCCCAAACATCACTGCTTTTGCTCAGCCCTGGGGGAACACTTTCAGTGGCGGTGCTGGCCTGTTCCTGGCCTCACCCCCTAGTAGAGGCGCCACATCACTAGTGAGCACAAACAACTCAGCCTGATTCACAGTTTAGGGCCAAACAAGTGAAATAAGCTGGCAATCAGTTTTTGGTGCTCAAACTGGCCTTGCCCAGAACTACCTAAGCAGCAGAAATGCCAGCTCCTTGACAAGCTGAGGTGGCCTCCAGCCAAGTGCAGTACTTCCAGAGAGCGTGACCATTGTGTGGTTGGTATTTCTAGTTCAGTCTAGCCCACCTATACTTGCCCATGCAGGCCTACCCACCTCAGCCCCTGCTGCAGCTTCCTCTGGCCCACTCCCTGATTCTCTTGGGCCCAATCTGGACCACCCACCCTGTTCTCCAACCCCTGCTACCTACCTTGTCCCCCCTGGCCAGTATAGATATCGTATAAGTATGTAATGCCTTAAGTTCCTCCAGCCATGCATTTCACAATTATTATGACAACCAGTGGGCTACTGGTTCTCAGCTAGAGACCTTACATGCCACCCTTCAGTGAACTGTTATGCAAATGTCTGACTAGGGGATCCCTGTAAAACCCTATGCACCCCTTGTGCCTTCTTCCCCTTTGGCACCAGGAGGCCCCTGGATCCCACTCCCCCAGTGTGAACTGGGAAGGAGCAAGGCACTCTTCTCACCCCTGCCAGGCTGTCTGAGGTCTCCCTCCCTAGCCAGCGGCTCTGTCCCAGAATTACTATTTTAAATTCCCTTGTCTGACTGATATGGTAACCATGACAACCAGCAGCCTCCCTGTAAGAGAGGCAGTGATAGAAGAAGGCACTTGGGTTTCTGCCCTTCAGGCATAGTGGCTTGAATGGTTCTTTTCTCAGTGTAACTGTGGGGGGGAAGTGGGAGGGGGGGAGAAGACAGGGACCTTGACTGGCAATGTCCAACTGCCCCTCTCCCCTTCCCCAGGGCTAGAGACACACTGCCAGCCTAGGGGAATCAGGCAGCCCAAACTCCCTCCTGGCTCCCAAGCACTTTTGTGCAGTTCCCATATTCACAGCACTGCAGGGGGTTGCTCACTCCCCAGCCCTCCCCAGAGAGGGATGCACACAAAGCTGAGCCTGACATTGCCATCCGTGCAGGAGGCTGTGAACCACTGTACTGATTACAAAAGTAAGGGCCTGCTCCTTTGAAGTGCCAAGCATGCTCCATTCCCAAAGACACGCAGCAAGTCAGGAGCAGAGCACAGGACTCCTGGCTGCCAGTCCTGTGTTCTGACCACTGATGTAAAGATCCTTTCATAAACACTTCACTGGGCTTCACATCAGGCACACAGACCATTTTCTGCCTTCTCTGTTTGAATCTAGAGAGACATCAGAGTGGTTGTCAGGCTCTCACAGAGAAGCAGCCCAAGGCTTCAAGCCAATAGTCAGGGCCAAATTAATTGATGGTGTAAATTAAGGTCATTGGAATTATACCAGGGGTTAATCTGGCTCTCAGGCAGTAAGGTGAATTTAATCAGCACTGGTGTTTTCTGGACTGCCAGCCAAATGGCTAGTTAGGGACATACAGATACAGATACAAACAGATATTACAGCAGGGCTGGTAGCTCTGGCTATGGTTAAGATTACCTGACACTTCCCATTATAAAGGCCCATTTTCAGTTGCATTTAACTTTGCCAAATTTAACCATGTGGGCTGAAGTTTTCCATGGCAGGTGTCTGCCTCAGATGGAGTTTTGGAAAATGTCAGCCAAAATGGTTGTTTCTGAGAACAATGCTGTTTTACCCAGGTTAAAAACAACCCTGGAAGCTTTTTTTCTTTGAGACGCTCTAATCCCCCTGCTTTGGAGCAAGGACTTGAAGGTTGGCATGGGGGTGGCCTGTGGCCAGGGCTTGCCTTTTGCCATCCATGTGAAAAACATCAGCCAAGTTGGGTGGGGGCACATGGGGGAGAAAGATGTGTAGTTTGAACATGCTCAATTAAGACTTGCTAGAACTTAACAGGCAAATTAATTGAAGATTCACAGCATGTTCCACACCAGCACAGAAATGAGCAAGACTCTGCCTGCAATTGCTGTTCTGGGCTCTCATGGGCCAGGTAAAGCTGGGCACCAGAACTAAGGGCAGGTAGCTTCTCCAGTGAGCTCAGTGCCCCCCTTACTGCGTACAGACAGCATGGAAGAGGAAGCTGCCAGAGTCAAGTACAAATGGGACAACGGCCAGACCTGTAGGCAGGGGTTGGGTGGGGGAAGCAGACTGGGACAATGAGCTTGGAAGACCAGAACTGGCTGGGCAAAGAGACTGAGGGAAAAGAAGCCAGGGTAAGGAGGAAACTGGGAATGACTGGACAAGTATCCTCAGATGAGGGAAGGAGACAGAGACTGGGACAGAGATGGAGAGTCCATAGAGGTGAGATTAGACTTGCTGTGCAAGGAGACTGGACTGAGATGAGAAGCTTAGGAACTGGAGATTGAGACTGGCTAGGTGAGGAGGATGGGATGGGGATCAGGGTTGCAGAAGAGACAGCACTGGGGCAAGGACAGCTTTGAGGGGACAGGGTAGAAGGGGTCCAGCTTGGGAATAATAGGCAGAAGAGTTTGTAGCCACTAGACACACTCCCCTCCAGAGCCTGAAGTGGAACCCAGAACTCCTAAGTCTCACCATTCCTCTGCTGACAGGAAATATCTGTCTGCAGCTGGGTATAGTCCCTCTCTCAGTAGGTCAGAAGTTCCCAGCCCCCCCTCCTACAGCTGGGTGGTAAGTCAGACCAGTTAGCCCCTTTTACCTACTCAGCCCTTTCTCCCTAAGCTTAAAGAGCTGAACAAGCAAATGACTCCTGGTGAGTCCTCTGGTAGTCTTTTATCAGGTCCAGATGCTCATCAGTCAATTAGCTGCCAAGCAGCCACCTAGCCAGTTGACTTCTACAGGTGGGCAAAAACAGGTTTGCTCTCCCTAAAGAAGCCTGGCCAGCGTAGACTACGCCATGACTCCCCATAAAGGGGTCAGCCACTCCATGCCATCCCCTCCATGAACTTATTTTCACAGGGGTGTTGTGAAAATAAGTTCATTAACCTTTGCGAAGCACTCATACTCTAGTGATGTCTGCCATAGAAAAGCCCTGGGGAAATTAACAATTCTGCTGTCAGAGCAGGGTTTGAATGGTGTGCAGTAAATAAGGTCTACGGCCACACATTGAACAAGGAGGAGAAAACAAAATGCTGAAATAGCTGCTCATTAAGTGAGCACTATCTATCCTGTGCCCTGAACAAGGCAGAGGTCCCAGGAAAGAAAAGTATGTGATCACGTAATTAAATCTGAATCCTGAATCTGGCCTATGGGGAGAGGTCCCCTAGGTCTGTCTCATTGCTTTCCCAGAACAGCCGGCAGGATGGGCCCTTGTGGCCGTCAGCGTAAGGCATTTCGCCTCTCTGGGCTGAGCAGCACTGCCATGGGAAAGCATGCCCTGAGCATCAGCCTGTCTCAGAAGCTAGGAGTGACTGTTGTGTGGGCTACAGACATCCTACCACCCACTTGTACCTGGAAGCAGCGCTGCCTCCCTTATGCCTCCCGTGGAGGGGACTGTCAAAGAGCACTCTGTGCTGCTGACAAGGGTAGAGAAGGATCTGGCTGTGCAAAGGGAAGAGAGGCACAGCAGCAGGGGTGGCCTTCTGGGAGACTAGTGACCACTGCTCAGTCCCCTCCAGCTACCAACACTGCAGGCACAGCTTCTCCCTTCTACTTGTGATCAACTAGATCCAGCGAACCTCTCCTACCAGGATCTCTTTTTGCTCTTCACTCTTTCTGCATCTTTCTTTCCTTGCTACTGGGGGTGAGACAGAGACGGTAAATGAGGGCAGGGAATATTTATTTTAAATACAAGATCCCATGAGCAGGCCTATTGGGCTGCCTCAGGCACCACAGGGCACTTCAAACAGGACATATGGTATTATTGGCCAGATCCTCAGACAGCTGGTATAAATCAGCATGGCTTCACTGATGTCCATGGAGCTACACCAATCACCCCAGCTGAGGATCTGGTCCACCTTTAGTTTGCAAACAGCAGGTCCAGGCCATGGTTTGTAATCTTGGTCCAAGGCCTGCGCCCAACCTCCTTGTTAGAATCCCATGGATGGTTTCTCTCAGAGGCACAGCAAGAGTCTCTGCCACACTGTACCTTTTCCAGAATCAGCGAGGCATTGACTGCAATGGGCCATTTGCTGAGCATGGGCAGAGGGTGGCACATAATATAGATCCTGGCTTGTGGAGCGCAACGCCTATTGACTGCTGTTTACATTACAGACAAATCATTCAGGGCCTGTGAGGAGCTGAGCATCCTCACCTCCTTGTGACTTTAGTGGGAGCAGACAGCATTCAGTACTTCACATGGGACACTCAGCATGTAGCAAGAGCCAGCCCTGAGAAGCCATACATTCCGTCTCCCTAATATATCGTCCAAGTGTTTTGAAATGATTCCCCCAGGTTTTTGAAACCTCTCAGCATCTGCACATCCATGCCACAGGGCTCTAGCACTTGGCTCACACTTTCTGTGTTTGTCCTCATAATCATCAACACTCCCTAACTCGGCCTGAGGAAGCTCTCCCCCTCCTCCCCTTCCCCCCCCCCCCCCCCCGCCATCAGTAACACTGTGTGTTAGCTGAGCAAGGAAGACATTAGTTTTTCCTGTTAGCTTCACTGTCGGAAATGTGGACAAGTAGTTTCTGTGTCTGGGCTGGTATATTTTCATGACAAACATTTCTCTGCTCAGCCTCCACAGGTGTGACTGGCAGAGGTGCTCAGCCCTCACTCCTCTAATTATTCAGCACCTCTGAAAATTGGGCTTTATACATAAATCCTTTCCTCATTTAGATGCTCCCCTCCCACCCAGACCCAGGGAAAAGGATTGGTGCTTTCCTTATAGACAGGCTCTGTAACTGGAGGTTGATATTCCCTGGGACCAAACTCTCTTTGCTCCCTGACTTATTCCTTACCCCTCCCTCCGGTTCTCCCTGTCTTGCATACTCACTTCTGCCTCAGCAATCAGACCCTTTTCCTGGGACAGAGCCAGCTTGGACAAAACGTCAGAAATGGGTAAATAGCCTGTAACTTAAAGGCTAAAAAGCAAACCCCTTCTAATGAAAAATAATCTGCAGGTCCAACACAGAGCAAAAGGATAAGAAGTTGCTTGATTTTATGTGTAAGTGCAGGAGATAGATAGATAGATAGATAGATAGATCTGTGAGTGCAGTTCCAGCTCTTCCAGAACTGAAGAGAAGGCACACAAGCTGTATTCTTGGCTGCTCGCAGAGAGGCGGGACAGAGGCAGGGTGGCACAGACTTGATGGAAGCGTCCTTTGTTTTAATTTGACATTCTTTTGTTTCTCCAAATGAATCTATTTTTAACCCTATTAGTTAATCTGTCCCCCTGCTTTCCGCCATCGCTCACATGTCCCCTCATGAATCACTGTCTCAGCCAAGTTTCAGCACAGTCTCACAACTCCTTGCGAATCTCCCAGGCCCCAAGAGGTAAAGGGCAGGCAGCGCTCCATTCACACATGCATCCACATACACACACAATGGGGAAGGGTCTCTTTCCCCCTTTGAGACAGGTGGGTTTGGAGTTCATCGAATGGGTCTCTGGAAAAACTAAGGAGAAAATTCTCCCTGGGCTGCATCTCCCACCTGTTTAGTCCCCATCACACGTTGCTCCTGGTGCATGCTTGGAATTTTGCAAGCTAAGGAACATGCTGTACCCAACCCCATTGCCATAATTTCACTGCACATTGTTTAAAAAGAATTTCATGCTGGGAAGGGGTGATGGATTGAAACAGCCCTGGAGACAGAAAAACAGGTAAAACATGGAAGCAACAGTTACTGCAGAACAGCTCTTTGGGGCCCTTTAGATAAAATAATAAAACCTAGTACATATGTATATATATAACACTTTCCATTCAGAGACCTCAGAGCGCTTTACAAAGGAGCTCAGTCTCATTATTTCTATTTTTCAGATGGGGAAACTGAGGCAAAGAACATTGACGTGACTTGCCCAAGCTCACAGTGCCAGTGAATGGTAGAACCGAGAAGTCCACCTCATAGTTCAGCACCCTATGTGTTTGAATGAAGGTATTTTGTTTCAATCCAGTATAAAATAGGATTAATTTGCAAAATTTAGATCTGGATCCAGATTTGGATTCTGACTTTACCTCCCCGGTTCTGGGTGCTTGACCTGGGTGTGTGGTACAGCACTGTCTCTATTACTATGTATATCCTGCCAAAATTAAAGTTCTTTTGCTCCTTTAACTATGGCATCACTTCCACTCCACCAAACTGTGACGTTCCCCTCTCTGCTAGGCCGCTCCAATCCTTGACTGTGGGAGCCAGCTTTACCCTGCTCTGCTGCGTGAACCACCACTCCTGGGCTGTTCACACACAGCCACTGGCATGTAAGCTGCTCCCAGCTACTTGCAAGCAAATGACGCTAGCCAATATCTCTGGTCCAAGACACAACCCTAGGAACCTCCATCTTGCAGTGTCCAGTTATGCCCACTGGACGCTGCAAGCGTATAAAAGTTCATAAATTTAACAAAGAAATTGATATGTACCAGGGGGAGCCTCTGACACACTTCAAACCCAACGCACTGCTTCAGGTAGAATAAACAAACAGATTTATTAACTATAAAGATAGAGTATAAATGATTATAAGTCAAAGCATAACAAGTCAGATTTGGTCAAATGATATAAAAGCAAAACACATTCTAAGCTGATCTTAACACTTTCAATTTCCTTACAAATTTAGATGCGTCTCATCACAGGCTGGCTGCTCTTCAGCCAGGCTCTCCCCCTGGATCAGCGCTTCAGTTGCTTGGTGGTGGTGGTGTCTGTAGATGTAGGTGGAAGAGAGAGAACATGCCCTTTTATCACGTCCTTTCTTCCCTCTTGGTTTTACCCCCCCCCCCCGCACCCTTCAGAGTCAGGTGAGCATTACTGAGTCTCTCCAAGCAAGGTTGAGTAATTCCCCTGGTGTGCATGTGAGTCATTGCATTGTGGCTCCCTTGCTGGACAATGGCTGTTGATGGGTTGTTTGACACCCCACCCGGGCGTTGGTTACTTTCCTTGCTGTTGCCTCTGGGAGCTAATATCTGGCTGATTTTCCCCAATTTACAGCATGTTTTAGTGACAACCATACTACACAATTCTCCACCAATGTTATATATGCCATCATATGCCAGCAATGCCCCTCTGCTATGTACATTGGCCAAACCGGACAGTCACTACGCAAGAGGATAAATGGACACAAGTCAGATATCAGGAATGGCAATATACAAAAACCTGTAGGAGAACACTTCAACCTCCCTGGCCACACAATAGCAGATGTAAAGGTAGCCATCTTACAGCAAAAAAACTTAAGGACCAGACTCCAAAGAGAAACTGCTGAGCTCCAGTTCATTTGCAAATTTGACACCATCAGATCAGGATTGAACAAAGACTGTGAATGGCTATCCAACTACAGAAACAGTTTCTCCTCCCTTGGTGTTCACACCTCAACTGCTAGCAGAGCACCTCACCCTCCCTGATTGAACTAACCTCGTTATCTCCACACTGATATATACCTGCCTCTGGAGATTTCCCCATTACTTGCATCTGAAGAAGTGAGGTTCTTACCCATGAAAGCTTATGCTCCCAGTACTTCTGTTAGTCTCAAAGGTGCCACAGGACCCTCTGTTGCTTTTTACAGATTCAGACTAACATGGCTACCCCTCTGATACTTGACACAATTCTCATAACTTCATATGCATTAATGATATACATATATGGATAGAGAAATGATTTTCAGCAGATCATACCCTTTCCCCTGATACCTTACAAGGCATGCTTTATACATAAGATCACAATTATATGAAAATGAGGAATATAGGGGTTACAGCACGCTCCCCCAAGGTATAGAATGTCACACAAACATCTTAACACCAGACACAGCTAGCCACAAAAGCAAGGAGACTACTTCTAATCGTTCATTTCCAACTACTATGATGAAAATGCAATAGGATCCTGAAGGAAGTTGCATTTAAACCTAAGCAAAACAAAACACTAGTAAATGCACCATACAGAACAGCCCTCTGTTGGAAGGGAAATGTAGTATGGGACCTAATAGATTTTTCCATTTCTAGTCTTCATGATCTCCAACCAGAATGAAGTACAACAGAAGGGTGTTTCTCCTGCCTTGGTCTCTAACAACCATGGAACTAGTGCAGTGGATTGCCCAGACCTGCCAGAAATGGGAAATGAATCATGTGGAAGTGTTCTTCCCAGCTGGCCTAGGCCCTGTGCTCCCAGGTCTCTGCTATTCGGGGGGGGTGGGGTACATTAAATACGTTGCTTTTCATCCTTTCTTGCTGTAAGTTATTCCGAAGAGCTTCTGGGCTTCTGAGCCATTTCCTTTGTGCCCTGCCTGGCCCCTCACCCAGTACCCTCCTGCTGTATCCTTGGCACTCAGCCCTGATAGGTGGTAGGCTCTAGGGCTGAAGCCCTGAGAAATCCTGAGGCTCAAGCCAAACCCCTGAGGTTTCGGGACCGACCTCTCACAGTCATGCACCTCATTATCCAGGCAAGGGTATGTCTACGATTAAAATGCTACAGTGGTGCAGCTGCATAGTGGGCCACTATAGCGCTTCAGCATAGACACTATCTACACCAAGAGGAGGGGTTCTCCCGTCGGCGTAGTTAATCCACCTCCCCAAGAGGCAGTAACAAGGTCGACGGAAGAATTCCCTAGCGCTGTTGACACCGCAGGTGAAGGGAGCATAGGGGGCTGGATTTCTCACACCGCTGTGAGATGCAGCTACCCTGTTTCCCCGAAAATAAGACATCCTCCGAAAATAAGGCCTACTTACAGTTTTGCCTCTCGTTGTAATATAAGGCATCCCCCCGATAATAAGACCTCCCCGATAATAAGGCATCCACCGATAATAAGGCATTTTTCATTTCTGAAAAATAAGACATCCCCTGAAAATAAGACCTAGCGCATCTTTGGGAGCAAAAATTAATATAAGACACTGTCTTATTTTCGGGGAAACAGGGTAGACCAGTGACAGTTCCTAGTGGAGACCAGTTCTTAGTCTCTAGGGGATGTAGGAGGCCAGCCCAGCCAAGGAGGGTTTAGCCTCTCAAGATGTAGAGCTGGATCATCACTGCCGCACCCTGGAACTCTGTGGATCGAGATAAATGGGACACACGTGCCAGCCCCCAGGCAGTGGTTCTGCACAAGGAAAACAAGGACAATGAGTTTTTCCAACCTCCAAACCAGCTTGTTTTGCCTGACTCTCTGAGAAGCCTCTGCCCCAGCCTCAGGCCCTTAAGGGGATGGCAGGGAAGGGGCAAGGCTCTTAAACAACAAGCAATTATTAAACTCCCAGCACAAAGGCACTTTTGTTCTCTCCACTTGTAACAACCGCTGCCCTCTGTAGACCCAGGAGCTGGGATATGGGGGCACCTAGTGGGGAGATCAGAGACTACAGTAAGTCAGCAGTCTTTCGGCCTAGGAAACCCAAAGGCAGCAATTGCTAGAACCCAGAGCCACTGTCAGAGGCTAAATCCAGATGGAGTCACAAATACCAGTCCACAGAGCAGAGGCTTAGGAGGAATTAGGCGTATTCCAGGGCTTCGTTCTGGAGGGGGTTCGGCACTGTGTTGGGGACCTAGGAATTGGTGTGTTCAAGAGGGATTTGTCCCATGTTGGGAGCTCAGGACTCCTGGGTGAGGAAGTAGTGCAGTAAAGGGGACTTTGTCAGCTGGCAGGGAGTCCAGGATGACAGCTGTAAAGAGTCCTTTGCCAGGGGCCCGTGCAGTAAATGGGGAAGCCCAAGAGCAGTAACAGGGGCTCCGTCTACACTGCCTAGGGTTACCATACGTCCGGATTTTCCCGGACATGTCCGGCTTTTGGGGGCTCAAATCCCCGTCTGGGGGGAAATCCCCAAAAGCCGGGCATGTCCGGGAAAATCAGGAGGGCTCTTTGGCCGGGGCCGCGGGGCCGGGGGCATGGTGCCGAGTCCGGCCGGGCGCGTGGTGCCGGGCCGGGGTCGCAGTGCCGGTCCGGGGTGGGCGCGGGGCCGGGCGGGGAGCCGGGGGCGCGGTGCCGGTCCGGGGTCCGGGAGCCGGGGGGTCCGCGGGACCGCGAGCCGGGGGGGCCGGGGGGTCCGCTGGGCCGGGGGGTCCGCGGGGCCGGGGGGTCTGCGGGGCTGCGAGCCGGGGCGTCCGCTGGGCCGGGAGCCGGGGGGTCCGCTGGGCCACGGGGTCCGCTGGGCCGGGAGGTCCGCGAGCCGGGGGGTCCGCGGGGTCCGCTGGGCCGGCGGGTCCGCTGGGCCGCGAGCCGGGGGGGTCCGCTGGGCCGCGGGGCCAGGAGCCGGGGGGTCCGCTGGGCCGCGGGGTCCGCTGGGCCGGGAGGTCCGCGGGGCCACGAGCCGGAGGGGCCGCGGGGCCACGAGCCGGGGGGGCCGCGGGGTCCGCTGGGCCGGGGGGGCCGCTGGGCCGCGAGCCAGGGGGGTCCGTGGGGCCACGAGCCGGGGGGTCCGGGGGGCCGGCAGTGCTGGGCGGGCCAGGGGTGGTGGGCCGGGGCCGGCACCCCAGGGCCCGAGCCGACCCAGGCTGGAGCCGCCGGGGGGCCAGCCTGGGCCGCACCTCCTCCCCCCACACCGCCCCTTACCTGCTACAGGCTTCCCGCGACTCAAATGTTCGCGGGAAGCAGGGGCGGGGCCGGGGTCCCTGGGGGTGTCCTCCATTTGGAGGCACAAAATATGGTAACCCTAACACTGCCCAACCCTGAGAGAATGTTATCGGGGTGAGGCATCTCCCCCAAAGGGCACGGGAGCCGGACACACAGGAGCCATGGAACCGACCTGATGCCTTTAATCCCTTTCCCTAATTCAAAGGGGCCAGGATCTGACTGCGTAGCTTCCCCTGGTCTAGGTAGCTCATCTAATGGCCTGGGCTGACAGGCAGGCAGCTGCTGCTTCTGCAGGACTTTGTTGCTTGACTGGCAAACAGGCTGGTTGTTACATAAGAGACCTATAGCCCAGAACAGACCCAACCAGCTCCACACAGGATCTGAGAGTCAAACACAGCCAGATACCACAGACACTGGGGCATTCAGGTCGTACAAGCAGAAGGTCAAGGAATTGACAGAGGCTCTCAGGGCTCCTGTGGTATCAGGGATCTTGCACCCCAGTGGCCATCCTCACGGCAGTACCTCCACACCTGCATAGCCAACTGCAGTATCATGGTTTTCAAGCAGGGCGGGAGGTGTGGACTCCAGGAGTGGGTGATGTCCTAGCTGGGAAGGGACACTGTGTCCCATGCAATTGCTCCTGAGCAGGGACATGAGTTGGTGAAAGCAAAGCACACCTTATAATTCACAGGACATTAGAGAGCCCTGGTCTCCCACTTCCCAGCCACACTGATTCTTACCCAGGCTTCTATCAAAATGGTTACAAGTGTTCAGAAACTCCCAGTCCTAAAACCACCCCTCACATCACACGGCTTTGGCTACTTTGGAACATAAAAGAAGCTCACCTGAACCAAGGACTGACACACCTCCTTAAGGAGCAAAGCCCAGATCCTCAAAGGGATTTAGGCTCCTAACTTCCACCGAAATCAAAGGAAGTGAGGAGCCTAAATACTTTTGAGGATCTGAGCCCGAGTGTCTGCTCAGTGTCTCCGGTGATAAGGCCCCACTAAAAATCAGTGAAAACTGAGTAGGAGGAGGTGTTTTCTTTATACATTTTAAGATGTGCTTAGCCCATTAACAACAGAAGCAACATATGGTGTGCTGAGACCACTGCCTATCATGCTGTCCAATACTGTCCCATTGTTTTCTTGTACTGTTCTTTCTTCCTCACTAGCCAGCATCCTGACCCAGGTTCATGGCTGACCTAATCATGGTCTTATATGGCATAATTTTATCACTGAGAATTCCCGTCAACTCCCTCCATTTGCACCAAGCACTCCTAATATGATACCTAACATCCACATCTACATTCCCATCGTAGCTTAACGCTGAACCGAGGCATTTGAATTGTTGCACAGACATTAAGTCAATAATTCTTTCTAACCATTTCATGTTGTGATTTATTAACTTGCTGGGTTGGTAATTACTACATTCTTGCACATCCCTTTTTCACTCGAAGATAGAGAGCAATATACTCATCCTCCATTCATCAGGCATGTTTCCAGTTTAGAGGATAAAGTGGAAGACGTTTGTCATCATTGCCCTTCCCTCATGGCCTAATCCTTTAAATGCCTCAATTGTACTGTCCGGTCCCACTGCCTTCCCATGTTTCATCACGGGTAATGCTGTCTGAGCCTCCGCCTCAGTGATAAATTGTACGAGATTGTTGCTTGTGCATACTTCCCTCAATGGTTTCCTCAGATACTCTTCATTGAGTAATTTTTCATACAACTGCTGTCACCTCCTAATGATTTCACTGGCTTCCACCAGCGCTCTTCCATTTTTGTTTTTGACACACTTCATGGCTCCCAAGTCCTCTGTGCTTCTTTGCCCAATCTTGGCTTATCCATATATTCCTTTCCCCACTTTCTTAATAAGTAACCCTTCATATAAGGCTTTAAGTGCTTGGCCCTTGGCTTCTGCAACAGCTCTTTTCGCCTTTTGTCCTTTGTTTCACAACTTGTCCTTTTCACCCAAAACTCCATTACAAGTAATCTATGTTGCTCCACAATCTGCTTTCCTGGAATCACTTTGCAATCTGTACTGCAGCCCAAACAATAAATAATCATAACCGAGTGTCTGCAGAGCCAGTGTTAGCTCCCGCACCAAAGAAATTACATTCTTCCAGCAAGCCCTTCTGAAAAAGCCTCGTCCAACAAGCCATAGTGCTGGATGCAACTGTCTTTGCTCAGACTCTTTTCTATCAGAAACAGCACTGTAAAGGATACATTCTTGTCCCATTGACGTCAATGAGAATTGTGCAGTTGACTTCACCAGGATCAGAATCCCTGCTCACAGTGAGGTCACTGGGAACTTTGCTGATGATGTCAGTTGGAGCAGGAGCAGGATCTAAATTTGGACCCAATCTGTCAAGGTGCCGAGCATCCTCAGTGTGCATTCTGTAGCTTTCAGAAGCAGGCCCGTTCTACACAGGAAAGGCATCCCTTTCTGCTGTGCTTAGCTCTGAGGACATGAGCGGAGATGACAGCCGCCAGCTGTCTCACAATGTGGGTTATGGTTCGTACATAGACAGGTCTCCACAAGGACACAGATGGGCCATGCTTGCTATTGGTTTAGTTGTTTAACCCTTTGTAGTCCTGGTGCTCTTCAAAGTTTGGAAATAACTGTTTTCTTCCCCCACCAGCATTTTTTGGTCTCTGTTTTGCCAACCTGGCTCTTTGTGGTGTTAATTCTGAGCTGAGCACAAATCTCAGCTCTAGAGAGGTCTCCGTCCTCTCTTGCATCAGCATTCTTCAAGACTGACATTGGTACACCTTCCACTCTCCAAGGTGCAAAGGTGGGAGAAGGCAACACAAGCAGGTGGATCACACCCATACTCTGCCCTCTCCAGTGGCTACTTACCCAATGCCAGATCCATTCCACAAACCTGGTTCTTAGCCTCAACACCCTACATGGCGTAGGGCTGGGCTATTGCAGAGAGACCTCACGACTCCACACCACCAGGGCATGGCGGAACGAAACTGGACGCAGTCCAGGATTGAACTTGTGGAGGTGGGTGGCGGATGTTCTCTGCAGACGGCACTTGATTGGGGAATCCGCTGCCACTGTAAACCAGGATAGGAAAGTCTAACCAAATATAGGACTGAATGCAGGACTCATTTCTTTCAGTAAACCATCCATTAGGAAGTGAGCAGGGAAATACCCTGACTGGGGCTTTGGGCTATAAACAATCTGGATTTAATTACTCTACGTTTAAGTAAACAGCTTTAATCTATGGCAAATGGCTGTGATCTTTGTTCCTCTTCCTCGAGGGAACTGATCTACATCTAAATGCATGTAAGTTAACAGCTCCCTGACACCACTGGCATTGGCACCTTAGAAATATGGATAACAATAAAATACTGCTAAATGAATAGTAAAGTCCATCCCCTTCCCTCGTTGATTCTGAACACTCCCTCTGGCTCCTCTAGGGTTCTCACCTACTTGCTTTGGTCCTCAAGGTGCCAAACATACATGGCTGAGCTGAAACTAGCAAAACCCTTTGGAGGAGGAGGAGGACACAGGATAGATAGGGAAAAGAGCAGAAGTGGGGATAAGAAAAGACAGCAGCAATAGAGGAAGAAAGCTGTAGTTGAGGTGAAGATATTCATGGAGGGGAGGGTGGGAAGGATCCTGAGGGATCAGTAGGAAGGGGAAAGTCAGTGGCTGAACGAATGCACATTGCAATATTTCTTCATCAGCTGCTTGTGACTCTGTTTCTGAAGCCAGAGCATTAAATAGGAAAGAGCAGAGGCCAACACAAGGCATTGTGTTTTTTGTAGGTCCTAACAAGTAGAACAGTAGAGATGGAAACAAAATCTCTGTATTTGAAAAGAATTTCTGCTCATGAGGTCTGAGTTTTATGGTCCAGATCCAGTTTTGAGTTTAAAGTCCAATACGTCCCTAAACACAACTCCTAAGAGGGAGTGTTCCCAGGGTGGATTCCTTGCTGTCCTGCTGGGGCAGATTCCTGCAATGGCCTCTGTGGTGCAAAGAGCTGTGCTAGCTGAGCCCAAATATGGAAGTAAAGTTCTAAACCTGCAGTAAAAGCAGGAATTGAAATCTTGAGCACAGCTAGTTTGGGGCTGCACATACCAGAATGTGGAAGTGAGCTGGCCTGTGGGGTTGGTGGAGAATACACAGATGGATCCAGGACAAGCAAGGCTTCTAGGTTGAAAGATTTGCTTGTGCATGAGCCCCACAGTGAGGCTGAACAGCTCCCAAGGTGGCGCTGGGTTCTTGAAATCAGGGCTTGCTTGACAGTTCCCTCTTCTCCCTGCTTCACCAACCCTATAGAGCCCCTTCTGAACATAGAACAGTCAGAGGCCAGGATGGTTCTGAGTAACCACCAGCTGTGTGGCCATGATCGCCCAAGCAGCACAGATGCTTGTGTTGCAGCCAGGGCCACACCAGCAGAGGCATCATCATCACATGCTGAGGCAAACATTACAGATGCAAGTGGCTGGGGTATGCTCCTGCCAAGCAAACCCTTTGGCAACTTCCAAAACCCAGTGCTATCATAAACACAGGGTCAATGAGGGAAAAAAGGCCTAAGTAGGGCAACATGAAAGTGCTCAGCAATGTCCATGGCGTGCACATCCCCAACCATTCATCTCAATGCTACTGCACCACAAAAAGTCCCTTCAGATGCAGCTTGCCTCTGGGGTGGTCCACAAGGAAAGGGTAGTACCTCCTAAATTCATCAGCTGCTTACAGCTAGGGTATGTCTATGCTGCAATCACAGGGTGTGATTAATCTGCAAATAATTACCAAGTGTTCTGGGCAGGTTTGTACAGTCTGTGCTGAAGCTCACACTGCCCCAGCTCCATTGTTCCAACCATGAGCGAGCAAGATTACAGCTAAGGGGTATATTCACTTGAGTAGCAAACACACTCTGTGACCGCAGCAAAGGCATACCCTATAGAGTAAGGCTTCCTATAGAAAAGGAAGCAGGTGACTTATGGAACTGAAGATGAGCTATGCAGCCCTCCCCCATTAGGTTGCCAGTTTTGAATCAGCACAGACTAGTAATGACTTAAAACTTGCTACCACAGCTTGTCAAATAATATTCTTCAAATAACTGAGTTCTGTGAATTATCCAGCTCCGGTTATTACCATCTGATGCCTATCAACTGCCCCCTGCCAATGGTTCTCATCCTGTTTCCTCATCACACAAGCCATCACCACAATTGGCACAAATACATTGTAGGGTTGCCAACACTGCATTTAAAAAATAAGGGACTGTATTCTTAGCACCCCGCCCAGCTCCTTCTCCCAGTATTATTATTATCATCATCATTAATTATAATAAGTATTATATTATTAATAATAATTAATACACAGTATTTGCCAGGGGTATTTCTTGCTGCTTTTTGCAGCACTCAGCAACTCCCAATCTTGTTGTACAGAGATGAAAAAATAAGGGATGTCCCTTGTAATACGGGACTGTTGACAACCCTAGTACATTGCCCTTCTCTAGTCCCTTCCATCCACAGGTCTGAAAGTGCTTTCCCTCACTGAGATAGGTCATCATCATTTTGCATATAAGGAAACTAAAGCATACAGAAGTTGCATGACTTGCCCAAAACAAGACAACAGTAGAGGCCAGAGTAGAACTTAACCCTCCTGATTCCAAGGCCTGTTATCCTAACCTTATCCTTCCCCTCTTAGCAACTTGAGGCCTGATCTTGCTCCTATACATGTGTGACGTTATTGATATAATCTGGGACCATATAGATCATTGTTGCAACCAAGGTCCTGAAGTGGCACCCAAATCTTGTATAAAGGGGGTCAAATGGGGTGTCTAAGACAAGGCTATGGTTTACTGGTTATGATTATGCTGTCTATATGTGTGTATCAATTTTGTAGTTGAAGTTATGAATATTGGCTCTATACTGTCTGTATTTCAAACTTATGCTATGCTGCTGGGTGACATCCCAGACAGACTAGTGTTAGCTCTGCCTAGCCTGCTTGATGGCCCATTAAGGACCATCCCAGCTATACAATGGACCCATTGAGAGAAGGCAGATACGCCTTGTAACCTAGCAAAGTATGCAGGGACTGGCCCATGTGACTCCAGACTCCATTTTGCTGTAATTTTCCACAGTAAGAACAAAGGTGTTCTTACACCTGGAAAAGACTATATAAGGCTGATGCCTCATCTCCATCTTGTCTTCAATCCTGCTTCATACCTCTGGAGGAACTTTGCTACAAGCTGAAGCTTTGAACAAAGGACTGAGGACCCATCCCAGTGGGGGATGTATTCCAGAGACTTGATTTGAACCTGCAGTTTATTCTATCGCTGCTGCAAGCCTGAACCAAGAACTTTGCCGTTACTGTATGTAATTGATTCCATTTAACCAATTCTAACTCTCATCTCTATCTTTTTCCTTTTATGAATAAACCTTTAGATTTTAGATTCTAAAGGATTGGTAACAGCGTGATTTGTGGGTAAGATCTGATTTGTATATTGACCTGGGTCTGGGGCTTGGTCCTTTGGGATCAGGAGAACCTTTTTCTTTTACTTGGGTATTGGTTTTCATAACCATTTGTCCCCATAACGAGTGGCACTGGTGGTAATACTGGGAAACTGGAGTGTCCAAGGAGATTGCTTGTGAGACTTGCGGTTAGCCAGTGGGGTAAGACCGAAGTCCTCTTAGTCTGGCTGGTTTGGTTTGCCTTAGAGGTGGGAAAAAACCCAGCCTTGGGCTGTAACTGCCCTGTTTGAGCAATTTGTCCTGAGTTGGCACTCTCAGTTGGGTTCCGCCAGAACCGCATTGTCACACCATATTAACTGGAGTGTTTCTATACTAGAAAATTCTATAAAATTTTCCAGTAACGGACCTACTGCACCAGTGCTAGCAGCGATAGCGTTGCCAGCTCTCATGATTGTATTGCGAGTCATGTGACATTTACTGTTTTTTTAAGACCCCCCCCCCCATCTCCTAGAGCAGAGAGTCTTAGCTTTCATTTGGAAAAAAGATTTCTAGCGCTCATAGAGAAGACCTTGAAGTTTTGAACCAAATGCACTGTTATGCCTCAGAAACCAGAAGGCAAAGAAAAATAACCCACTTACTATTTTTTTTAAATCTTATGATTGTTGAGGGGCCTGACTCGTGATTTGTGGGCAATACTGTATTATTTAACTCAGTGGGAGTATGGGATCCAGTATGGCCAACCCCCAACATTCAAAATTCATGAGTCAAGTCCCAGAAAATCATGAGATTATTTTTAAAAAATAATATATTTTAGATTCTTTTTATTTGTTTTCTGATTCCACAGCCTTTAGGGTGCAGCCACTTCACAGTTTCATGCTTTTTTCAGCAACTCTGAAGACTAGACACTTCCATTTTATATAGGTAAATGGAAGCTGAGATTCTCATGTCATCTCCTGATTCCAGCAGCTGGGGCTTTAAGGAAAACTCCTGCTATCACAAGACTTTAAATAAAACCAAGTTAGCAACACTGCAGGAACCTCAGGAGTCTGACACAATTTAAAGTAGGACTGGGCCCTAGTGACCAAACTGCCCTCTTGCCAGGCCAGGGCAGGAGCTAGCAGTGGGGGACCTCGCTCCACCCATGGCCATGTTGTAGCAAAGGGCTCTAGAGTTCAGCAGCACCCAGCTTGGGTCATGGAAAGCGAGACACCTCCCACCACTGCCACTCCATGGGGAGGGGAAGGGTCACCTCATTCCCTCTGAGAGACACTGGCAAATATGAGAGGCCATCGCCTGACACCCTGCACCCATGTCATATGACAGCCCCCCCACCCTTCACTTCAACCACATGACTCCCTCTCTCTCCTGCGCCGCTTCCGGATTGGGACCGCACCTACCCTGCTGGCTGTGGCGGCACCCTGTAGATTTACGTGCTCTGATTGGCCGAGCTGTGAGGGCGGCAGGTCGGGATTGGCCAGCCGGAGTGCCCGTCCGGGGTAAGGTTGGCAGGCTTGCGCGCGTTGACATCGGTGACTGTCCCCGCTGCTGATGGGCACGGCTGTAGGAAGCTGGCGGGGGGCTACGCTGGCCTGGGTCCTAGTCCTGCTGGCCGGGGCCGAGGCGCTGGAGAATGGGCTGGCCCGGACCCCCACCATGGGCTGGCTGCACTGGGAGCGTTTCCTGTGCAGCACCGACTGCGCCCGGGAGCCGCTCTCCTGTATCAGGTACCGGGCGAGGGGCGCCGGGGCCGCCTCTGTGGCCCTGCAGTCAGCTGCGCTCCGCAGGCGGCCGCCTTTGGGGGGGAAGCAGGGGGCGAGACGAGGAGTGGGAGCCACAGCCCCGTGTGAACGCTACTGGGGTTGGGTTCGGAGCCGCGGGCCGCTGCAGTGGTGGGAGGAGAGCGGTCAGGTGCCTGGAAACTGAACCTTGCGGCTCCGATGCAAATAGGGAGAGCGTGACTTGCTCATCTTCTAGTTCCCTTTTCCGCGGGCTTAGTTACAAGGAACAAAGAGCCGCTCTACTAGTGCCGGCAGAGCACAGGGAACTGATGAGGCTTCGCTTCTCCCTAAGCGCCTGTCCGAACGTAAGAGCTGCCCTCGTGGGACAGACCATGGTCTAACTTGCTCCGTATTCTGGCTTCAGCAGTGGCCTGTACCAGGGCTTTAGGAGGAATGTACAGAACAGGGCAATTATGGCGCGATCCACCCCTGTCTTCCCCTTCCTGGCAGTCAGAGGATTAGGGTCACCTCTAAACCTGCACTGCAAAGGGACTGGGCAGGGAATCCAGGGACAATGCAGTTGTCTCTAAATACAACCATGGCCAAGGCTTTAGCATAATTCTGGGACGTGGTTTAAAAAACATCCTGTCCAATCTCATTTGCACTCCGAGACAGATCTTTTTTTCTCTCTGCATCTGGGATAACCATGTTGTTTTGCAGTACAGGCAGCAACCAGAACCTTGGTCTGTAAAAGGTTTAGCAAATCTTGATGGGGAAGTGTGCGTGTGTATCTGTGTGTGGGAGGGGGT
Source organism: Malaclemys terrapin pileata (assembly GCF_027887155.1). Lineage (NCBI taxonomy): Eukaryota > Metazoa > Chordata > Testudines > Emydidae > Malaclemys > Malaclemys terrapin. Next base: position 38,917,030 of record NC_071513.1, on the reverse strand, counting down.
GATCTCTTCCAGGGCTGGAGACAAATCCTCTGCTTGGGATTGGCCAGTGTCCCATTCAGATCTTTAAGATGGGCCTTTGGCTGTTTTTTTCCCAGGCTAACATTTACCACATGAGGGTGGATTTCCCACTAGCGGACTCTAACCCATTCGTGTAAAGTGCTTTGAAATCTCTGCATGAAAAACACTTTACAAATATTAGATGTTTGTAGTATTGTCTTTAATCCAACTGATGTATTTATACTACACTGTAGCATCTATGACAGGTTTCAGAGTAGCAGCCGTGTTAGTCTGTATCCGCAAAAAGAACAGGAGTACTTGTGGCACCTTAGAGACTAACAAATTTATTAGAGCATAAGCTTTCGTGGACTACAGCTCACTTCCAAAGAAGTCCATGAAAGCTTATGCTCTAATAAATTTGTTAGTCTCTAAGGTGCCACAAGTACTCCTGTTCTTTTTGTAGCATCTATGTGCCCTTCCTAGGAAGCAGCTATGCAGGTAGAAACCATGTGGCTGAAAGATCTGTCTGATTATGTTGTGCTAAATCTGATCTTAAAAGCAATCTTAACAGACTGTTTCGACTAACCATCATGGTACTTGGACCCCTGTGACCTCCTGGTTCTTATGTCCCTCAGTGAGCAGCTGTTTATGAAGATGGCTGACTTGATGGTGTCAGATGGCTGGAAGGATGTAGGCTATGAGTATGTCTGTATTGATGACTGCTGGATGTCTCTGACCCGAGATGATCAGGACAGGCTCCAACCTGACCCAGAACGCTTCCCCAGTGGGATCCGCAAACTGGCTGACTACGTGAGTGTATAGTTAGAGATGGTACCTAAATCTCCATTCATGGGATCTTCATCCTTCCTCTAATTCAGGCCATTTTGAATAATGCATACAGTAAGAGCTATAGTGGGTGCCTCACTTAAATAGAGAGGTGGCAGGGGACTTTCCTTGATTTACAAAAACTGACTATTTTGCTTGATATATTGGAAGGTTTTTTATGATTGATCTTCTTCAGATTGGCTGCCTAGCAAATTCATAGATTCATAGATTCTAGGACTGGAAGGGACCTCGAGAGGTCATCGAGTCCAGTCCCCTGCCCGCATGGCAGGACCAAATACTGCCTAGACCATCCCTAATAGACATTTATCTAACCTACTCTTAAATATCTCCAGAGACGGAGATTCCACAACCTCCCTAGGCAATTTGTTCCAGTGTTTAACCACCCTGACAGTTAGGAACTTTTTCCTAATGTCCAATCTAGACCTCCCTTGCTGCAGTTTAAACCCATTGTTTCTGGTTCTATCCTTAGAGGCTAAGGTGAACAAGTTCTCTCCCTCCTCCTTATGACACCCTTTTATATACCTGAAAACTGCTATCATGTCCCCTCTCAGTCTTCTCTTTTCCAAACTAAACAAACCCAATTCTTTCAGCCTTCCTTCATAGGTCATGTTCTCAAGACCTTTAATCATTCTTGTTGCTCTTCTTTGGACCCTTTCCAGTTTCTCCACATCTTTTTTAAAATGCGGCGCCCAGAACTGGACACAATACTCCAGCTGAGGCCTAACCAGAGCAGAGTAGAGCGGAAGAATGACTTCTCGTGTCTTGCTCACAACACACCTGTTAATGCATCCCAGAATCATGTTTGCTTTTTTTGCAACAGCATCACACTGTTGACTCATATTTAGCTTGTGGTCCACTATAACCCCTAGATCCCTTTCTGCCGTACTCCTTCCTAGACAGTCTTTTCCCATTCTGTATGTGTGAAATTGATTTTTCCTTCCTAAGTGGAGCACTTTGCATTTGTCTTTGTTAAACTTCATCCTGTTTAACTCAGACCATTTCTCCAATTTGTCCAGATCATTTTGAATTATGACCCTGTCCTCCAAAGTAGTTGCAATCCCTCCCATCCGTATCATCCGCAAACTTAATAAGCGTACTTTCTATGCCAATATCTAAGTCGTTGATGAAGATATTGAACAGAGCCGGTCCCAAAACAGACCCCTGCGGTACCCCACTCGTTACGCCTTTCCAGCAGGATTGGGAACCATTAATAACAACTCTCTGAGTACGATTATCCAGCCAGTTATGCACCCACCTTATAGTAGCCCCATCTAATTTGTATTTGCCTAGTTTATCGATAAGAATATCATGCGAGACCGTATCAAATGCCTTACTAAAGTCTAGGTATACCACATCCACCGCTTCACCCTTATCCACAAGGCTCGTTATCCTATCAAAGAAAGCTATCAGATTGGTTTGACATGATTTGTTCTTCACAAATCCATGCTGGCTATTCCCTATCACCTTACCACCTTCCAAGTGTTGGCAGACGATTTCCTTAATTACTTGCTCCATTATCTTCCCTGGCACAGAAGTTAAACTAACTGGTCTGTAGTTACCTGGGTTGTTTTTATTTCCCTTTTTATAGATGGGCACTATATTTGCCCTTTTCCAGTCTTCTGGAATCTCTCCCGTCTCCCATGACTTTCCAAAGATAATAGCTAGAGGCTCAGATACCTCCTCTATTAGCTCCTTGAGTATTCTAGGATGCATTTCATCAGGCCCGGGTGACTTGCAGGCATCTAACTTTTCTAAGTGATGTTTAACTTGTTCTTTTTTTATTTTATCCGCTAAACCTACTCCCTTCCCATTAGCATTCACTATGTTAGGCATTCCTTCAGACTTCTCGGTGAAGACCGAAACAAAGAAGTCATTAAGCATCTCTGCCATTTCCAAGTTTCCTGTTACTGTTTCTCCCTCTTCACTAAGCAGTGGGCCTACCCTGTCTTTGGTCTTCCTCTTGCTTCTAATGTATTGATAAAAAGTCTTCTTGTTTCCTTTTATTCCCGTAGCTATAGTTTGAGCTCATTTTGTGCCTTTGCCTTTCTAATCTTGCCCCTGCATTCCTGTGTTGTTTGCCTATATTCATCCTTTGTAATCTGTCCTAGTTTCCATTTTTTATATGACTCCTTTTTATTTTTTAGATCGTGCAAGATCTCGTGGTTAAGCCAAGGTGGTCTTTTGCCACATTTTCTATCTTTCCTAACCAGCGGAATAGCTTGCTTTTGGGCCCTTAATAGTGTCCCTTTGAAAAACTGCCAACTCTCCTCAGTTGTTTTTCCCCTCAGTCTTGATTCCCATGGGACCTTACCTATCAGCTCTCTGAGCTTCCCAAAATCTGCCTTCCTGAAATCCATTGTCTCTATTTTGCTGTTCTCCCTTCTACCCTTCCTTAGAATTGCAAAGTCTATGATTTCATGATCACTTTCACCCAGGCTGCCTTCTACTTTCACATTCTCAACGAGTTCCTCCCTATTTGTTAAAATCAAGTCTAGAACAGCTTCCCCCCTAGTAGCTTTTTCAACCTTCTGAAATAAAAAGTTGTCTCCAATGCAGTCCAAGAATTTGTTGGATAGTCTGTTCCCCGCTGTGTTATTTTCCCAACATATATCCGGATAGTTGAAGTCCCCCATCACCACCAAATCTTGGGCTTTGGATGATTTTGTTAGTTGCTTGAAAAAAGCCTCATCCACCTCTCCCACCTGGTTAGGTGGCCTGTAGTAGACGCCTAGCATGACATCTCCCTTGTTTTTTGCCCCTTTAAGCCTAACCCAGAGACTCTCAACACTTCCGTCTCCTATGTCCATCTCTACCTCAGTCCAAGTGTGTACATTTTTAATATATAAGGCAACACCTCCTCCCTTTTTCCCCTGTCTATCCTTCCTGAGCAAGCTGTACCCATCCACACCAACATTCCAATCATGTGTATTATCCCACCAAGTTTCAGTGATGCCAACAATGTCATAGTTGTATTTATTTATTAGCACTTCCAGTTCTTCCTGCTTATTCCCCATACTTCTCGCATTTGTATATAGGCATCTAAGATACTGGTTTGATCTTTCCTCCCAGTTTTTTCCTGACTCTCCTTTCTCTCTGCCAATATAGCCCACACTCCCTCTTGTTTCCGACTCATTTCCCCGGTCTCCATGTTCCCCACTTACCTGTGGGCTTTGCTCACCTGTCCCCGTCGAACCTAGTTTAAAGCCCTCCTCACTAGGTTAGCCAGTCTGTGTCCGAATAGGGTCTTCCCTCTCCTCGAAAGGTGAACGCCATCTCTGCCTAGCAGTCCTTCCTCGAATAGCATCCCGTGGTCTAGGAAGCCAAAGCCCTCCTGGCGACACCATCTTCGCAGCCAGGCATTCACCTCCATGATGCATCTGTCTCTGCCCGGGCCCCTACCTTTAACAGGAAGAATTGAAGAGAATACCACCTGTGCTCCAAACTCCTTCACCCGTGCTCCCAGAGCCCTGTAGTCACTCTTGATCCGCTCAGTGTCACACCGCGCAGTATCATTTGTGCCCACATGAATGAGTAGCATGGGGTAGTAGTCAGAGGGCCGGATAATCCTCGACAATGCCTCCGTAACGTCTCGGATACGGGCCCCCGGCAGGCAGCATACCTCCCGAGATGAAATGTCAGGGCGACAGATGGGCGCCTCCGTCCCCCTCAGCAGAGAGTCTCTGACCACCACTGCCCTTCGTTTCCTATTCGCAGTGGTGGCAGCAGACTCTCCAGCCTTAGGGGTACGAGGCTTCTCCTCCTTTACTGTAGGGAGTGATTCCTTCTTTCCTGTATCAAGAAGAGCATAACGGTTACCTATAACCACGGCAGGAGGGTTCGGAGCAAGGGTGGAGCACTGCCTGCTGCCAGAAGTAACCAGCTGCCAGCGTCCACCCTGAGCCATCTCCTCCTCCACCAGTGGTGTATCAGCAGTCCTGTGTACTGGGACAGCTACCTCAGCTGTCTCCACATGGACACTGTCGAGGAATTGCTCATGGATACGGATGCTCCTCAACCTAGCCACCTCCTCCTGTAGCTCTCCCACCTGCTGCCTGAGAGATTCCACCAGCAGGCACCTTTCACATTGGATGGTCCCCCCAGCCTGGATATCAGTAAGTGGAAATTGCAAGTTACAGTCTTTGCAAAACCACACCAGGATCTGGGTAGAGGCATCCATGCTTAGGCACTCTGTCTGGCTACAGGCACAGGTGGAGGAGACAGCAGCAGTGCTGGCACAGGTGTTGCGGGTCTTCCTAACCATCGTAAGCCTCCCTCTGTCAAACTCCCGTCTGCAGCCCCGTCAGCTGAAAGGGTTGTTTAAGCAAACAGTTAGAATGTAGTTGCTTTATAGGTATTAAGGGGAATCAAGAGAAAACAGATGGAACCGGCAAGGGACCCTCGCCCCCTTCCTGCTCCCTTCCAAACTCCCTTGCGAAACTCCCTGTTAGCAGCCCCTGGTTGCTTGTGCGCTGCTTTATAAAGCCCTGGCCTGTATGAATGCCCCGCCCACTGATTAAGGCTCAGCCACTTACCAGAGGCTTCTAGCTTTCAAACCTTCCTTTGAAGCTCACAGCTTCCAACTGCCAGCCACAGCACACGGTCCTTCAAACAACCAAAACAAACAAACAGACTGACAAACACAAGCTCAGCACACAGCAAGTAACCCTCAAACACAAACAAACACACACTACAGACAGTCACTTACCCCAAAAGGTTGCTGTATTGCTCCTCCTTCACCTGGAGAACTCCCTTGCGAAACTCCCTGTTCTATACACAGGTTTCTAACCCTGGCCTCTAGGGACCCCTGAACTAATCCTTAAGAGGACCCTAGCCCCTGGGCTGGGAGGGAGGTTCGGTTCTCATTCACATATTTTCCTCTAGGACTATGAATTATATTGGCAGTGAAAGTGGGATCCCAGAGGTTTCTGGGTAGTGATTCTCTCTTGAATGGGCCTGTTCTTGGAGGAGCAGGAAATCCACTCAGCAGCTATGTGGTTAAGGTAGTGCAAAGGGATTTCGCTTCTTTCTTGTTCTCCTACTGAGCACCGCTGTTTCTCTCTGCCCCATGGCTGTTGGCTCTCATTATATGTCTGTCTGCTCCCCTCAGGTCCATTCCAAAGGGCTGAAGCTGGGGATTTACGCGGATGTTGGAAACAAAACCTGCGCTGGCTTCCCTGGCAGTTATGGCTACTATGACCTTGATGCCCAAACCTTTGCCAATTGGGGTGTGGATCTGTTGAAGTTTGATGGCTGTAACTATGGCACACAGGACCAACTGGCAGAAGGTATGTGCCAACTGTAGACATTCCATGTGGGGGGAATGCTTTCTAATCAGCACTGTCTCAGAGCTGAGACAGGTTCAAAAGAGCAGCTCTTCACTGAACATATCCACTGGCACAGGGGATATGAGGAGGAGAGGGTTGGAGGGGAGGGCGCCATCTGAGAACCTAGGGGAACCAAAAGGAAGCTTCTCTGACAGGCCAGTCATATATGCTGCAGGTCATCTTCATCTTGGGGATTCCGGAATGGGTCACTCTGACTTCACTTTATCCATTCATCAGCCACCCTTTGTGCACACAATGAGCCTCCCCTGCATCTAGTGCCTCCTGCCCTGGGCTCTTTCATAGCTTGAAACCTGCAGGCATGGCTTGAGGGAGCAGCCTTCTCAGACCCAGAGCCTGCATCATTTAGGGAGAGAGGCTCTCCAAGAGGTGTGATCAGACACACTCTGGGGGCCTCTCCACAGTTTGCTCTGTCATCTGCTAACATTAGTGATGTTCAGCCCTTCAATAGACCCTTTCATCCGAGGGACTCAAAGCACTTCAGGCATTGAACCCCTAATCAGTTTGTACCTCACAAAAGTGCAATTCCTGTGGGTCTTAGCAGCAAAGGGACTCGAGAGACCTCTGGGGAAAAACCAACTAGGGAACCCTGTGTCTGCACATACAACTTCAGAACTCAACAGGCAGGTTAGCATAGAAAACTACTAAACTGTCAGTTTACAGTGTTGGTCTACGCTGGGGAGTCAGTCATGGACCCTCACCACACATAGGCAACCAATCCCAGGCACACGTGCTGTCTAACAAATCGTAGACTCCCATAAAAGGGAAGAAGGCAGCTCAGAAGAGGACTCCTCCTTGACTCAGTCTTTATCAGAGTGGCGGTTGGCAGCAGGCAGGCTGGAGCTGGTTCTGCGCTCTCTCAGAGCAAACTGATCAGGGGGTCCTGTCCAAGCTGATTAGTCTAACACACAACTTCAGTGTCTGCAAGTGCACCTTTAGGCAGTCGTTAGTGAAGCTGGAAGTTCTTAGCAGAGATTCTGTGCGACTCCAGGAGAGTTCTAAGTGGAATAGCAAAGGAACTTTCCCTGCCCATGCTTTAAATTAAAGAGGACAAAACAGGACAGGGCTCTCCTAGGTACAAAGATAAGAGAGTAGTGATACTGGAATCTCACCCAATTGGCTGTCTCCTACTGCTTACACATTACCGTCTGAATCCAAATGGCTTAGGGATTCATAAGGGTAAGGAGCGCACATTACTGAGCTGCTCAGTTGTTAGCCACAGCTGGCTTTACTCAAACCGCTCTCAGCATGGAGGACAGCTCATGAAGTTAAAATAGCAGCTGTCTGTAAAAGCAAAAAACTGAGTTTGCCTAATACTAATTGTCTAGACTAGAACGCATTGTACAGTGAGGTGGGAGGAAGCCCCATTACACAGTAGTATGTAATTATTATACCCATTTTACAGAAGAGTATATTGAATCTTAGAGCAGTGTAATGGCTGCCTTAACCTAGGTCATACGGCTGAAACCAGTATCTGACTTGAGGCCCATTCCTCTGCTCTAAGCAATAGACAACACCTTCTCATAACACCTAGCTCTTATATAGCACTTGTCATCAGTAGGTCTTAAAGCTCTTCACAAAGGGAGATGAAGTATCACCCCTGTTTTACAGAAGCGGAAACGGAGGCACTGACAGAGCCAGGAATAGAACCCAGCTCCCCTGAGGCTGTTGAGTTTTCTGTCTCTAAACCACATTACTTCCCTCTTCCTACCTGCTCCAACTTCCTGAAAGGCAGGCAACTGGACTGCAGATGTCTGGCTGGACTATGACAATCCACTCCTTTCTAGCTGGGATTCTGACTTTGTCAATACCATGGGAAATGTCATCACACAACCCACTCCCAGTTTTACTAGAGTCTTGATCTGACATTAGACCCAATGGTGCTGAGTTCTGTTACCCTCCTGTTTCCCTCTGCCTCAGTAGGTGATATAACCAGGCTACTGTTCTCTTCCTTCAGGTTACAGGAACATGTCTCTGGCCCTGAATAAGACTGGTAGAAGCATTGTGTACTCTTGTGAATGGCCTCTCTACATGAGACCCATGCAGAAGGTAAGGAGCCCTTTCCCAGGGTACTGGCCCTAGTCAGATGTGATGCATGCTGGGAAGACATTGGTGATTCAGAATACTAAGGAAATAAATTAACTTGCAAGATCATCTCAAGTGCATCTACATGAATCCTGGCTGAATATCAAAGGAGCCAAAGTGGCTGAAGGGAGATGGTGAAGGGAAGAAGTGTTGATGAATGAAGGGGCACTGAGCAGAGGGTTAAGGTGGATCTCAGCTAGCTAAGAATTCATGGCAGAGGCATCCTTTTACTCTGTCCTACCTGTCAGGAGGAACCCTGAGGCAATTTGTCCTCGCTGCTGAATAGGCGTGATCTGTGCAGAACTGGTGCTGTGATGTTCTTCTTCTCTGGGCTCCCCAGAGGATTACAGAATCCCCCCCTTAGGCCTATCTGCCAGTAGAGTAATCCCCTGCACCAATGGGGATTTTGGAGTACTGAGCTATCAGTGATTTTTCCACTAGTAGGGTGGGAGAAATCTGTGAGCAAAATCCTAATCCGTAAAGGGACTAGAGTGCGAGACTTCACCCGTAGGTGGCTCCTTCATGCTGTGACATGGCAGAATGTAGCAACCCTCTTCTGTGTAAAGAGGGGACTAAATCCACTGGAAGTTGTAGGCTGTAAACCCCCAAGAACCAGGGGTAATTACTTAAGGTGGTACCAGTTATGAGTAGATTTGATGATGTGACATTATGCTGAATAAAATCAGGAAGACTTAGGAGACCATGGAATGTTCTCCCAGGGGAAGTGGTTGAAATGCCATCACCCTAGAGTGGGGCAAGTATCAGAGAATGTACCATAGGGAACAATCCTGCACTGGCCCCAGCACATGGACTGAATAACCTTATGGGTCTTTTCCATCTATGATTCTCCCCAGTGCATCCATCCTTTTATGCCTCCTTATCCTAAATGCTCAAGCTATCTCCTATGAGCACCCTCTTGCTCTTTGTCCTCCGGCAGCCCAATTACACAGAAATCAAACACTACTGCAATCACTGGAGGAACTTTGCTGACATCTATGATGCCTGGAACAGTGTTAAGAATACCCTGGAGTGGACAGCTTTACACCAAGACAGCATTGTGGATGTTGCTGGGCCAGGGGGCTGGAATGACCCTGACATGGTGAGAACACCCGAGCTCTTGTTACACTGCAACCACCATGAGGATGCCTCTACTTGCCTAAAGAATAAGGGGTGGGGAGCAGCACCAATGCAAGATTGTGGAAGGGGAGTCCATTCCCGAGAGCAAAAGGAATCAGGAGGAAATTTTGTAAGGAACTGACTGGGGAAATATGTTGGGGGCAGAGGACCCTCTGTGTGGTCCTAGCACAACAGGTTCATCAAAGGGGACCCATGTCTCAGGAAAACAGGCAGCCTGGTGGCTGTGCAATGATGGGGTAGGATATCCACAGTGATGAGGAATGTAACCTGCATGCATTGCTCAGGCTCAGCAGGGAGCCTCTGTTTAAGAGCAGTTCTACTCTGACAAGTAAGCCCAAGGCTTTCAGAAGTGGGCACTAGCTCTGGTTGCCCAGCCTGAGGCCCACTGGGCCCAGTTCTCAGAATACCAATCACTTAGGCCTCTCTAGAGGTGAAAACAGGCCCAAGCTGGGCACCCAGTTAGCAGCCACTCCTCAAGGAGTATTTGACCTCAGACTAAGCCTTGTGCTCTGAGTGCTGTCTTCCGGTCAGTCACAACCTTCTTCCTCTACACCTACCATAACTTTTTGCTTAACTCCTCCAGCTCCGGACCTCCCAATAGCTGCATGACCTTGACATTTGCCCCACTTCCTCCTACCAGCTCATGATGACAGGCTCTGGGTGTCTAACTAGGATGAAAATGTTAACACCACATGTATTACCATTCTCATTCTACACTTGTCACAGCTGGTGATCGGCAACTTTGGATTGAGCTGGGACCAGCAGCTGACTCAGATGGCGCTATGGGCTATCATGGCAGCTCCACTGCTCATGTCCAATGACCTACGTCATATCAGCCCCCAGGCCAAGTGGCTGCTTCAGAACAAAGATGTGATTGCCATCAACCAGGACCCGCTGGGCAAGCAAGGATACCGTATCAGCAAGGTATGATAAGGGCTGGAGCGAGTGAAACAGGGAAGAGATTTCCTCTCCTCCCAGGGGTGTGAGATGTAGGTGAAACTAGGTTGCTGGGGGTGGTGTACCTCCCTTGCCTTCCTCAGAGTAGACTCGGGAGAGTAGAGTTTTGAAACATCCACCCACAGAGAACTGGTTCTCACATTCCTTCCTGCTGGCTGCTTAAGGAGAAGATGACTAGGACCTGTAGAGTCAGTCCCACCCCTCAAACGTTTGTTTGGTTTCCATTTTTGGCAGGATAACAACTTTGAGCTCTGGGAGCGGCCTCTGTCAGGGGGTGCCTATGCTGTGGCCGTGCTGAATCGACAGGAGATTGGAGGACCCCAGATCTTCAGCTTCTCTACCTCTTTCCTTGGCAATGGCCTGGCCTGCAACCCTGCATGCTCCATCCAGCAGATCCTCCCCACCAGCGAGGACTGGGGACTACACAACTGGGTCTCGCTCTTGAACGTTGAGGTGAACCCAACGGGTACTGTGCTGCTGAAGGTGGTGGTGATCGGGGAGTTCCCAGATGAGAAGCCTGTCATGAACATTAACAAAAAACCATCTCCAGATATCTTATAATGTAATGGTGACCCAATTCCCCAGGCACCAGAGCTCCTTTGCTCCAATCCTGCCCCTCCACATCTGTGGGCAATAAGTGCTGAAGATCCCATCAGTGATGGGTGAACTTTACCAAATCAACCCTAATCCAGCAAGAAGTACTGTAATCTCTCTCCATCCTTGTGTTGCAATTACAGGGGAGAGGGTGCCTTTACTTATCCCTGCTAGATCTATCGAAGTCCTGCTCAATGTAGCATGTAACCTAACCTTCCTTTCTCTGGGGGCTAAAGGATTGAGTTGGTCAATTAGACTGGATCAGCCTTCTGTAAAGACCTAATGGCCTTGGCAACAGGTGAGAAAATGCAAAGCACGTACCATGTTAGTGAGGTTCTTCGGTGATGCCAGGACTCAGGGGAAGAGTGCTCCCCTCCTGCCTTAAGTTTCCTCTCAGGCCAGTGTGACTGATATACACCAGCTGCAAGAAAACACACATTCCACCCTCAAACCCCCATGTGAAGTCATATGCTTCCTACCCTTTTGCCCAAGGTTGCTCTCACCTTGCTGTGATGACTCAGTATCTTAAGCCAGTACTTTTTAGGCTATCACTTTCTTGCGGGCTGTCTCCCTTTAATATGAGTAAAGGACACTACATCCATATAGTCATGTCTCCCACTCCTGTAGCTTTCACTTAGTTTTTTTTTTTTTTAAATCCATGTTTCTTCAGGGGAGGGCAGTCATCCATCTTACTGATTGTCCTGATGCCAGCAGCTGTATGTTCCACTGCTGGCTCTGGACTTTGGACTAAAGAAATACAGTTTTTGGTGCACAGGGATTGATCATTAACTATCCATAGGTCGAGGATGGTGTGTTAAAGGGGTTTCTCCCCTCCCCACTGATGTTGACTGATGCCAGTAAAAGGAAATGGATTAGGGCAGATTTGGGCTTGCTGTGTCCTTTCCCTCACTATCTCCTTCCTTTGGTATAATCTACCTTAATAAACATGAGAGGGGGTTGAGGCTTTTTGTAGTGGTGTGTGGAACTGAGCCTACCCTCACCTGGAGTGTGATCTAAGATTTCTATTGCGGCAGGTTTTCTAGTTCTATTTTGAAACTAATCACATCCACACATACCAAGACACTTGTACATAAAGAACATTGTACACAAGTCTTGCTAAAAAAAATTAAAGTTTACCTATTCCTAAACATCTTTGATAATTGTAGTAAAGAACTTCAACAGATGGTGCTGATTACTTCTGCCTTCTCTTAGAGATACACCATCAAAGGCTGTCTTCTCATCTAGCATTACATACTACCAATTATTTCAACAGGCCTAAAAGGTGCTAAGTTTGCATGCAGAATTGCTACAGGAACCTGTATCCTATCAAAGACTTGCTTAAGATGCCACTCTAAACCTCCACTGCAAAGAACAGCTTAGCTATAAAAGCTGTACTTCCGAATTCCAGTCAAAAAATCATCCCAATAGTCAATAGCTGAGACACACTATTCTGTTACAAAACATGGAAGGAGTTTCCCCTCCTGCTAATGCTGTAAAAGTTATGCTAGAAGAGGCATATACACTAAAACTTAATAGAGCTACCTTCCTGTTGCTGCATATGAAGAATCTCAGTTGGGTGTGGGTAGAGATACATTATCAAGTGGAATTTTACAGAGATGCTGCCAGATGCTCCTTGGCATCCTCTATACAGCTTAGATTTAAGAAACCTAGGGGGCTCCTCTCCTTTGAAGTTGTCATAACGATAAAGGGAAGGGCAACAGCCCCCCTGTGTTCAATACTATAAAATCCCTCCTGGCCAGAGGTTCCAAAATCCTTTTACCTGTAAAGGGTTAAGAAGCTCAGGTAACCTGGCTGACACCTGACCCAAAGAACCAATAAGGGGACAAGATGCTTTCAAATCTTGGTGGGAGAAGGCTTTTGTTTGTGCTCTTTGTTTTGAGGGTTGTTCGCTGGTGGGAGTAAGAGGGACCAGACATCAATCCACGCTCTCCAGATCTTCTGAACAAGTCTCTCATATTTCAAACTTGTAAGTAACAGCCAGGCAAGGCATGTTAGGTTTATCTTTGTTTTCTCAACTTGTAAATGTACCTTTTGCTAGAGTATTTATCTCTGTTTGCTGTAACTTTGAACTTAAGCTAGAGGGGGTTCCTCTGGGCTCTTTGAATCTGATTACCCTGTATTTTCCATCCTGATTTTACAGAGATGATTTTTACCTTTCTTTAATTAAAAGCCTTCTTTTTAAGAACCTGATTGATTTCCTTATTTTAAGATCCAAGGGGATTGGATCTGGACTCACCAGGATTGGTGGGGGGAAAGCAGGGGGAATGGTTAATTTCTCCTTGTTTTAAAGATCCAAGGGTTTGGATCGGTGTTCACCAGGCAACTGGTGGATGAGTCTCTCAAGGCTACCCAGGGAAGGGAGTTAGCACTCGGGAGTGGTGGCAGCAAAACCAGATCTAAGCTGGTAGTTAAGCTTAGAGCTTTTCATTCAGGTCCCCACATCTATACCCTAAAGTTCAGAGTGGGGAAGGAACCTTGACAGAAGTAGAGGTCAGTATCTAAGAACAGCACCTGTAATTCATATTCTGATGGATCTCATTGACCTTTTTTAGTGCTAGCTGGTAGTCTGTAACTTTCACACATGGATTTTGTGCTTTATTAAGGTAAGGAATCTTGGGTTGGTGTTAAGTGCTGGTGTGAAACAGAAAGCTAGCCAGGTTTCTCTAAAGCCTATGCCTAAGGATGGGATCAGGCTAAACACTTTAAACACTTGCTTCTAGCTGAATAGGCTAATGAGACATTCCCTTTCCAACATGGAGGGTGAAGCAGACCACAGGCTAAATACATGAAGCTTAGCCCACACAACTCTGCTTGTCTGAGCTAACAGCAGCACGTTCACATCTACCAACAGCAATGAATGATCACTGCCTAAAAATGGTACTGGAAAGAGGTGAATCTGTCATAGTGAAATCTCTACATTTTGTATTAGGGCAGCTAGACCCTGCCACAAGGGCCTTTGTACATTTACTCCCTATAGTTTTCAGTTTACTACTAGTGCTTGTAGAGAAGAGGGATCTAAACTGAGGCCAGCTCTATATATCTAGTATAAGGAATGAGGCCAACTGCTATTCAGCAGGATCAGCAAAAGCCAAGCCAGCCCTCCCCCATGCATTAGGACCATCACTTAGGGGTAAGCTGATCTTACACTGTATTAAGTGCTTTTAGAGAAAAGGGAGGGGTGGGTAAGGCTAAGGGCTGGTCCATGCAAACTATCACTACAATAAAGGTGGAATTTTATACAATTTAGTTAAACTGCTGCAGCTTTGTATACAGACATCAATTTAACTCTGTCTTAAAGTGGTTTAGCTTGTGGCCATATATTTTCAGAAACAAGCAACACTACTGAAGCAGGTTTAAAACAGGTAAGTGGTCACATACCAGAGTTTGCACTAATTTAACTAAATCAATTAAGGATAACCAGTGCAACTTCTGTTTAGACAGTCCCATGGAGTCCTATACATAGACACAGCCCTACCTTCTACTCCCTTTTGTGGAAGTAAGGGACTTGGGACAATAGCAACATGTGGCTTCCACACCACATTGGTACATCAGACTAGTAGGCCCTGAGCAACCTCCCAGGAGCTGACACCTTTGAGTCTGGATTAAAAAAAAGTTTCTCTAGCTGCAGACAGAATTTATTCTAAAACCTCTTTTTAGGCAGCATCAGCCCATACAAAAGCAATGTTCAACCACTGGTGAGATTTCCCAGTCCCAGAGAGCTTTATTCACAGTGGTAGCTCCCATTTGGGTTTGATATACCCAGAAGTCCCTCCCTAGCAATAAGGAAATATACAAGAGCAGCAGATTCTTTCCACATATTTTAATGGATTCCATAACAATGAACAAGATGGAGTTTAGAACTGGATCACCTGGCCCTGTAAGAGAAAAGACTGATTAAGTGTATGCAATACAGAACCCTACCATAAACATTTCAATTCGCCTCAGGGACCCCTATGGAGCACTATTCAAACAGCACCCTCTCACAGCCATACTGAAAATCCAGTGACTAACATTACTCTCCAGAGTTGGCCAAAAGCCAACTCTGCAACCTCATTAGTTTCTCCATTAACTAGTTACAGCCAACGAGCAGCAGGATCTTTACATTAATATAGAGGTGGCTAAGATCTGCTGGCCAGCTCTGGAAGTGTAGTTTTCTCACCATGCTCAGCACTGAAGTGGCCACAGTCCACAGTTTAACTTTCACCCACAATCCCTCTCAGCACATACCTTTCTTTTCTTATCTCCTCCCAGCTCAAAGTGCTTGCACCTCTTAATGGCCAGCATTCTCTTGGACCTGCAGTTGGGCTCCACACACTCAAGCCTCAGCACAATCTTCTTCGTGGTTTTGGCCTGGAGAGAGAAAAAGTCAGTGAACAGAATATTCCCAGTATCAGGCAAAGCCAGCCATCATTTAGCCCTAGAGAGGAACAACTCGTCCTGACGTACACTGCAGGCTAGGCGCTCCAAGGCCTTGCGGGAACAAAAACCCAGCAGCCTTGGGAGTTTGGAGACAAGAAATCTGGGAACAAACTCAACTTCCTATTCGGAATGAAGAGCACAGAGCTGACAAAACCATGGGGCCAGTTTCCCAGCACAGATCTGTTACCACATTTCAGTCCTGGCCTGCAATATTCTGTCCATCCACAGGTTCTAGTCTGGGTCCTAGAGATTAATGGTAATCCTAACCAGCAGCACTCCTTTTACCACTGGCTACTCAAATAGTTTCCAATACTACCAAGCAAACCAGATTATATTATGGTTCTGACAGACATGAAACTACACTGAACACAGCCATCCTTCTGCTTGTTACCCAAGGACGGCAGTCACCAACTGTGCCACACAGCCAGCATGCTAAAGCTACTTTGCAATGTCTCTCCCTATGCTCCTAATAGACCCAAGCAACACTAAAAAGCCACCAGTCTTAAAAGATGACCTGCAAATTAAAAAGTCTGAGTTGTGCCTGTGTTCGTTATAAGGACCTGGAAAAAAGGTTATGGGGCTAATTCTGCTTTTTTTAAAATTACATTAGAAATTCCAATCTTTTTCCTGGAAGCCAAGAGAGAACCAAAAAACTAAGATAATACGCTGAGTTCACTAGTCCCCATTATCAGAGACATCTAATGAATCTTCCAGCAAAAACAGAAAACCAGACATGACACTCCAGATATTTCTATGGTTAAAATAAAAGTAAATCTCCCCACGCATTTTTTTAAATAAGGGCAGTTCTCCAGGCATCCTTTATACTTATGAAGCAGTGAAAGTGGGTACAAACCCATTTTCCCCCTCAGATCACCTTTAATGTAGTGTCTTAGGCCTGGGCTACACAGTTGTTGCACTGTATAACTATTTTTTTTTAAAAGCAAAAATCATCTTCCTAACCAAAACAGTTATAATAGTAAATCTCTTAGCGTTGACACTGTTTATAGACATTGGATTTTTAAAATTCTTCCAGTTGTAACGATTTAAGGTATCAGCAATATGAGCAAGTGAAAGGGGTAATTTCATTTCTATCCCCATTATGTCCCTTTAAAAAAAGTCAGTGGGACGGCCATTCCCTTCTGTCATTCAAGGGACATTGGCCAGCCCCGGCCAGGAGCAGAGCCCTGGGCTAGCTGCCGGTACCCAAGGACGGCTGCAGAGCACTGGGTCCCGGCCAGGAGCAGAGCCCTGGGCTGGCTGCTGGTACCCCAGGCCAGCAGCGGGATGAGCAGGCCCGGACCCCAGCTGGCAGGGGGCCGGGCGGCTGGAATCCCAGGCCGGCAGCAGGCTGAGCGGGGCCAATGGCCGGGACCCTGGCTGGCAAGGGGCCGGCGGCCAGAACCCCAGACCATCAGTAGGCTGAGGGGGGTTCTGCTGGCTCCTCCTAGCTGGAGTCCCGGTCATTCGCCCCGCTCAGCCTGCTACCAACCATGGGTTCTGTTCATCCAGGCCAGCAGCAGGCTGAGCGAGGCCGGTGGCTGGGACCCCAGCTGGCAAGGGGCCAGTGGCCGGAACTCCAGACCCTCAGCTGGCTGAGCGGGTCGGCGGACAGAGCCCCAGACCGGCGGCGGGCTGGGGTTCCATCAGCCACGCCCCCCCACCCGGCTGGCAGCGGGTGAACCGCCGCTGGTCTGGGGTTCCGTTGCCAGCCGGGGTCCCCACTGCCAGCCTAGGGTTCTATTCACCCAGGCAGGCAGCGGACTGAGTGGGGCCGGCAGCCAGAACCTTGGCTGGCAGCAGCGTGCCAGTAAAAAAAAAAAAAAAAAAAAAAAAAATTGGCTCGCGTGCCACCTTTGGCACGCATGCCACAGGTTGCCAACCCCTGCACTAGACAAAGGCATGCTACTTCAATCTACCATGAGGAAAAATTTCCCGTTTGGCCAAGGAGCAGCAGAGGAAAGAAATGAATTCAGGTACAAAAGGGCAAAACCTGTCATTAATACAAGTTGCTGAGCCTCAAGAACAGCAAGATTACACTCACTGCACCCAGTTTAGACCCATGCCAACATGCACTGACATCCCTACCCAAGGCTACCTACACATGCTATGAATCTCTACTCAACAAACCATGCCAGGCTATAGGAGTCTCTGAATTACCTCTGTTCACCAGAACACATGAAATTGACCAGAAGGTTTCAACACCCTCTTTCCTTTAGCATGCTCACCTTCTTACGGAAGATAGGCTTTGGCTGACCACCATAACCACTCTGCTTCCGATCATATCTCCTTTTTCCTACAGGGAAGAAACAAAACTATTCAGGCCAACAGTTGAAACTCATGAATGTCCAAAAACAACAAGGAGTCTGGTGGCACCTTAAAGACTAACAGATTTATTTGGGCATAAGCTTTCGTGAGTAAAAACCTCACTTCTTCGGATGCATAGAGTGAAAGTTACAGATGCAGGCATTATATACTGACACATGGAGAGCAGGGAGTTACTTCGCAAGTGGAGAACCAGTGTTGACAGGGCCAATTCAATCAGGGTGGATGTAGTCCACTCCCAATAATAGATGAGGAGGTGTCAATTCCAGGAGAGGAAAAGCTGCTTCTGTAATGAGCCAGCCACTCCCAGTCCCTATTCAAGCCCAGATTAATGGTGTTGAATTTGCAAATGAATTTTAGTTCTACTGTTTCTCTTTGAAGTCTGTTTCTGAAGTTTTTTTGTTCAATGATAGTGACTTTTAAATCTGTAATAGAATGACCAGGGAGATTGAAGTGTTCACTTACTGTCCGATTTGTGTCCATTTATTCTTTTGCGGAGGGACTGTCCGGTTTGGCCAATGTACATGGCAGAGGGGCATTGCTGGCACATGATGGCGGACAGTCCCTCCGCAAAAGAATAAATGGACACAAATCGGACATCAGGAATGGTAACATACATAAGCCAGTAAGTGACTCCTTGTTGTTTTTGTAGATACAGACTAACACGGCTACCCCCTGATACATGAATGTCCAAGGATCCTGAGAGCTTCCACCCCATAATCACTATAGATTGTTAAACAGTTATGAAACCTAACAAATTCTCCACACATATCCGCTCCATTATCCCTTGTGCTTATTACCTCAAGAGCAATACATTACCCACTGCTAGGATTCAAACCCCCTTGGGCTCCCACTACCAGTAGTAATCATAACCCCATTATTGTCCACACTGGTGGTATATCTCACAGAGTAATAAATTCCTGCCTCCCAATGGAAAATTAGTCTAGAAATGCACTGATCTGCCCCTTACCCTGAGCATAGAGAGAGTCCTTGCCCTTCTTGTACTGGGTCACTTTGTGGGGCTGGTGCTTGCCACATTTCTTGCAGTAAGTCCTGCGGGTTTTGGGGACGTTCACCTAGCAGAGAACAATGTAGCATGTTAGAGTAATTGCCATGTAATCTGCCTGGGGCGTTCGAGCATTTCAGCTAAAGCAGTGCTAAGCATGAGCAATGTCACCCTGCCCCCTTTCCCCCCAGCAACTGGGATTACTACCAGTACACGAGTGCCTCTCTCTCCCGGCACAGGCGGGCGGTGCCCACTAATCCCACTGCCTCGACACAGCAGGTAAAGCGAGGGGACGTGGGAGATGCCGCCCAGCCCCGAGCAGTGCAGCCAGCAGTGCCGGGTGAGCGCCCCCAGCCCATGCCCGCCCACCACGGGCTCGGATAATAGAGGGGAGACAGCCCCCCCTTCCTGCCTCTCCTCGCACCCGGCTCCCAGGAGCTGACAGGGCCCCAACCCACCCGACCGAGCCACGGCGGGATCTCCCGGATCGGCCCCGGCCGAGTCCCTCCATAGCGGCTCCCCGACGCATGTAGCCCGGCCCCGAGCTCAGGCGAGTGGTCCCCGAGGCGGATGGCGGCGGATACACCCAAGGCTGCCCCCTCTCACCATCCTGCCAGCAGCAGCAGCGACAGCACGGAAAGAAGGAACCTGCCCCGGAAGCGGAAGGGAATAAACAATAGGGCGGAACAATAGAGTGAAAAGGGCGAACCAGAGCGCCGGTTGGCGACCATGGAGTGTGGCAGCAGCGAGCAGTGCGCCACCTACTGGAGAGAAACAGATATTGCTGAGAAGGATGAAAGGAGACCGTTCATTGGTTGGGAAAGATCCTGGCTGGGCCAGTATGAGCCATAAAGATGAAGGAGAGCCTCTGATTGGTTGAGCTCCTGCCCAGCGTGGGGCAGAGGCCACTGGAAGGGGTTGTGCGTGGCAGTGAAATGCCGCAGCTGTATGAGTAAAAGGTGCTTTGCACGTGCCGGATCTACTGCATAACCGAAGAAGTGGGCTGTAGTCCACGAAAGCTTATGCTCTAATAAATTTGTTAGTCTCTAAGGTGCCACAAGTACTCCTGTTCTTTTTGCATAACCTGTGTGCAGGCATGTCTGTATTTGCACGAACCCAAAGCCTGTGGGTGCAGTTGGGGGTCGTCTAGTTGTACATAGCAACAGAGGGTCCTGTGGCACCTTTAAGACTAACAGAAAGGTGCGAGAGGATTCTCTGTTGCTTTTTACAGATTCACACTAACACGGCTACCCCTCTGATACTAGTTGTACATGAGGCCCTAGGGGCCTGACCCTGAGAGATGACACTGGAGTCATTGGGAGTTGCAGGTCTTAGGCGCGGCTGTGCAGAGTTCAGTGCCCCCACCTGGGGATTTTGGTATGTTCTTCAGGGAAATGGATGTAGTTTGTGGAGTAAAACTGCCCTGTCCATTATTCCCGAGTGTTTAGGGTTACCATATCTCATAAATAAAAAAAGAGGACCCTCCACGGACCCTGGCCCCGCCCATTTTCCCACCCCTAGCCCCGCCCCAACTCCGCCCCTTCCCTGCCCTAACTCCGCCCCCTACTCCCTCCCACTCCCAGCCAGGGGGAAAGGGCTGCCCCAGCGCTACCGGCTTCAGGGTTTGCCGGGCAGCCCCCAGACCCTGCACCCCCAGCCGGCGCTTCCCCAGCGCAGCTGGAGCCCGGGAGGGGAAGCGCCCAGCCGGGGACGCAGGGTCTGGAGGCTGCCCGGCAAACCGTGAAGCCGGTAGCGCTCGGGCTTTGGGCAGCCCCTGTGCCTCCGGACCCTGCGCCCCCAGCCGGGCACTTCCCCTCCCGGGCTCCAACGGCACAGGGTCCGGAGGCACGGCGGCTGCCCGAAGCCGGTAGCGCTCGGGCAGCCTGGCTCTTAAACAGAGTCGAAGAGTCGGGGAGGAGCAGAGCTGCCATTTTCCCGGACATGTTCGGCTTTTTGGCAATTCCCCCCGGACGGGGGTTTGACTACCGAAAAGCCGGACATGTCCGGGAAAAAGAGGACGTATGGTAACCCTTCGAGTGTTACCAGCCCTTTCC
The DNA here is from genome assembly GCF_027887155.1 of Malaclemys terrapin pileata. Taxonomy (NCBI): domain Eukaryota; kingdom Metazoa; phylum Chordata; order Testudines; family Emydidae; genus Malaclemys; species Malaclemys terrapin. Next base: position 38,896,250 of record NC_071513.1, on the reverse strand, counting down.
ACAGACAGAACGCGTGCAAAGGTGCAGGTCATTCCATCTCATACCAACAGGGTGTCTACTGGGGAATGAAATCCTTAAATGACAAAGAAATTCATAATACTGCCAAGGCAGCAAAAATGCAGAAGTGTATTTCCTCTTATGTTACCATTTTTATCAACAGCAAAAAATTACCCTTAGCTAATGACTCAGTAGGAGGAAGTGACTGGCCATGTCTCTGCCTCCAGCTCCAGAAAGAGCTCCAGTTAAATATGGCACATTAGTAGGGGCTGTCTCTGCCCCTCTCACCCCTACAATCCCCGTTGCCCTACATGTGGAGCAGCTGGCTCTGCCCCTCTCCCCCCACACATCCCTTTGTCCCACATGGGGAAGGGAGCTCCAAGGTCTACATTGCAATAAAACTCCCACGTCTGGCCTGGGTCAGCTGGACTATAAAATTGCAGTGTAGATGTTCAGGCTTGGGCTGGAGCCTGGGTTCTGGGACCCTCCCCCTGAGCCCAAATGTCTACACTGCAATTTTTCAGCCCCACAAGTCCAAGTCACATGATCTGGACCAGCCACGTGTATTTTATTGCTATGTAGACAGACCCTTACTGTCTCCACCCAACTGCTCCACATTTCTCATGTGTCTTGTCCTGTTCTCTCTTGTCCTGTTCCTCTGCCTGTCCTGTCTCTCCATCTGATCTCCCTTTTATTGTCTGTCTGATGTCTGTCTGTTTGTGGCTCCATCTGTCCTCTCTCATTCTGCCTATGCCTTGTGTCCCTCTCCTTCCATTGCTGTGCCCCTGCCCATTGTCCCACCCTGCCTTTCTGCACACACACCTCCTACCACTCACAGGCCAACACCATGGCTTGGCCCTGGTGCCCTCTCTGCATAGGACTCATGGTGGCACTGTTGGAGGCTGCCTGTGGGATCAAGAGGAAACAAAGCTACTGGCTTAAGTCAGAAACCAAAAAAGGGAACTGAAAGGGTGGGGTTAGCTCTCAGTGGCCTTCCTTCCTCCCTCTCAGCTCTCTGTGAGAATGAGTCGCCTGCTGCCATTCCTATCACTAACCGACCACCCCTGCATTTCAAACCAGTTGCCCACTGGCTGTTCTGGAGTCTGAATGCCACTGGGAAGCCACCCTTAGTGAAGAGAGCCAGCTCTGGGGCAGGCGCATGGAGGAGTGACAGGAGATCACCAGTAAGTTTCTGGAGACCCATTGGACCCTGTTGGGTGTGTGGAGGGGAGGTGATGAGGGTTGAGATGGTGGCTGCTGTGCGTTGCACTGAGACCGGGAGGGGAGTGTCCAGCGTGTGCCACATGGAGTAAGCAGAGAAGGACATGCCATGCTTGGGAGCAATGCCCAGCAAGGGGTGTGGTATCCAGAAGGGAGGAGGAGCGGGTGTGAAAGCCATCGTCAATTCATAACGAATGTGCCAGACAGGCGGAATGACTGTGAAGGGTGGCTGCACAGTGTGACACGAGCAACATGAGATGCAGGATTGGAAAGTGTCTGGACGTCTCATGGGCTACACAGGGAGACCCCATAGACCCTAGAGATCACCCAGTGTGAGAGTACATCCAGGGCCTGCACACAAGGCCAGAGTCTACAAGGGGTCAGAGTCCATAGGGTTAGGACTTGGGGAGGGTAGAGGTGGGGGGAAATCACACACAGGGTCAGACTACAGGAATGTAGGAACTGCCAAATCAGGGAAGCCCAGTAGCCAATCGCCTCTCACAGTGACCAGTGCCAGCTCGTTCCGAGGACAGTGCAATGACCAGTCGGGCAGGACCATGTCCAAAAGGGAAGTTTCTTCCTAGGCAGTTAGTCCTGAAACAGGAGGATGCATGACCTTTATACATGTCCATTTTAGCTTGTGGGACTGCAGATATTATTAATCACCTAAATGTCTCATACTTATTTGGATCCTACTTGGCTCTGTGCCTCAGGAATGCCTTGTGGCAATGAGTTCCCCAGGTATCAATAGCAGCAATTCACATGGGGTCAGGATTGGTCTGGGGGCTCACCATGGCTTAGAGTCCCCATAAGGTTCACACAGTGGGTGACAGGGCCCTGATGTCCTCCCAGGCTGATAACATGGTCTCTGGTGTACACAAAGGGATCAGGGGCCAAGGAGACAGAACAAGGTGGTGGGAGTCGGGACTCCTGGTTCCATTCCCAGGTCTACCACTGAATTATTGTGTAACCTTAGGCCAGTCACTTCCTCTTGCCACGACTCAGTTTCCCCTGTGGCACCATAGTGATAATGGCATGCACCCACCTTGCAGGCGTTGTCATTTATGTGTAAATGGCTTTGAGATCCATGGCTAGAAGGTCAAGGTGGGCAAAGCATGCCTAGATGTGACTGCCCTCCCTACCCGCCCAACCTATGGGCAACAACAGAACTGAGCTGGAGCGTCTCAGCTTCATATAGCGCCACCTGCAGGGCAGCAGAGACACTGCCGAGTCCAGAGCATCAGCCGGGCAGGCAGAGGGGGAAGGGAGAGATGCAGAGCAGGGATGAGGGAGCAGCAGGGGAGAGTCCATATGGCAAAGGGTGCCTCTTGTTTCTTGTCTCCAGCACCCCCTGTCTCTGGCTGTCTTTCTCCCCAGCCTCCTGCCTCTCCTTCCCCAGTTGTCAGCCTTGCAGCTCCCACCTTGCCCTCCCTTTGTCCATCTCGTCTGCGCAGACGTGGCCTGCTGATGTACCAGCCAACTGGCTACAGCATGCTGCAGGGAAGGAGGAAGCCTGGCACCCAGCATACAGTTTAGTATGGCTAATGGCTTTCTTCTTCTCTGGCTGGCCAGGTCCACCTGAGCTCCTCCAGCAAGGGGAGGAGGGAGCTGGCCGAGCTGAATGATGGACAGGAAAGGGTGGCCGCTTCTGTTCATCATGACAAAAAGGCACCTGTTTCTGCTAGCGAGTCAGGGGCAGGGGTAGGGGCTCCAGCTCTCAATGAGGGGTTTCTTTCTAAGATACAAGACACTCGGCTGAGTCTCAGCATAATTTGAACACTACTGTGGTTTGATAAGTGGGGTCCCAGGTGTTCTGCTGCCTAGACATGATGAAAACCTGCTCCCTTGCTAAAGGAATGTGCTAAAGTGCTGTGATCTAGCAGAGAGGAGGCAGTCATACCTCAGGGCTGGGTGTATCGCCGGGTGTGGCGGTACCTCGGGCTAGGCGCGTCACCGGGGTACCTCGGGGCTGGGCGTGTCGCCGGGTGCGGCAGTACCTTGGGGCTGGGCGTGTCGCCGGGGCTTGACAGGGCAAAGATGATACTGTGTTCGCCTTCCCCTTCGTTTTTTGGTCACTGAATTTTATTTCACACAGTTAAGGCTCTGAAGTGCAAAGATCGTTTCTTGTAAAAACTTCTTGTTAAGCTGCGAGCCTGAAGTGGCTGCTCCCCACCAAGTGAAATCAAACTGCACAGCCAGAGATAGTTGCTCCCAGGACTGAGCGCTAGGTAGGCTAAGGACATAAAATTGATCCCCACTGGGGAGTGAGGAGATCCAGGCACAGAGGCCTCCTGAAATGTCTTGTCTTAACCCCGGACTTCTCAGAGCTCTGAACTCCGCTGTCATTGTTTTATCTCTGAATCCATCCCTTGCTAAAGAACCCCCACCCCCTCCCCTACACCCATGCTGGGGAGTTCCTTCAGGCCATCTCTTGCCACTTCCTTTCCCTGCTCCATTGCTGGTCATCACTGGACTGACTCAGCAAACTACTGCCCTGGCACTTGAATGGGGAGCCCACAGTGTGTTGGGGTCAGAAGTAGGGCTGGCAATGGGAATTACCCCTGTCTAAGGTTAAACTGGCGGAGTGGCTATATGCAACCCCTTGCCATCCAGGACCTGGCATGTCTGCATTTCAATTATTATCTGCTTCTCATGGCTTCTAGAGGGCCCTGGGCAGCACTAACATAAGTTAGAGCATCCCTGAGGCTACTCTAAATTGCACCAGGGGCCAGCGAAGGCCCCAAATGACCCCAGAATATAACATGGTCCTTCCCCTTCCCAGCACTGAGCATAGGAATGTAGCAACTAGAATCAAGGCCTCTCTCTACCCTGCCCACTCCAGCCCCAATCCCCAGTGTGAACCCAGCCAGCCCTGCTCTCCAACCCCTCCCGTCTCCTGCTACACTCCAGGGAGCCCAGCTCCACTCTGCCTTTGCTCTGTGTTCAGACCTTGTGTTTGTGCCAGGAGCCAAGCCCCAGCAGAGCAGGAATCCCCAAGTGAGTCCATTTGAGAACTCTGCCCCTGCGGGCATCTTCAGTTGCTTCCAGGGTGTCAGTGCTCATTGAGAGCAAACCTGGCTCCAGTTAAAGCAGCATGTTTGACTGCAGAGCCTTGATGGCTGGGTTATGCAAATCCCACAGTGGCACAGATGAGTGAGCTGGGCAGGTTCCTCTCAGGGGGGCTGAGGGCTGTAGCTCAGCTCAGCCACGTGTGTCTCACTTTCAGCATAGGGACAAGATGATCAGGGAGGAGGGGCAGTCGATGAAATCACAAAGCAGGACACTAGCACAGCTGTGTACTGCAGGATTCCTCTGGGGTTCCTGAACCAAAGCTTAGCATCTATTAAACTTAGAAACAAACTTATATTGCCAGGAACACGTAATCCAAAAAGCAGCCTCAGTATTTTAGCAGCTGCCACATTTTCCTGTGATCAGCCTCTTCGAAACGGCTCTTCTGCTTAGCTCTGTCTCCACACTAATTGCACACAGATGCAGACTAGAACATTAGTTGAAACAATATATTGGGCCAAATTCCACATTGCAGCGCCCCTTGATTTCAGCTACAGTTAAAAACAGCATCCTGGTCTACCATCTTTTGCTTTTTCACCCAGGTCCTGCTAGGCAAGAGGAACCCAGCCATTGACATGGACCCCACATTCCTACTTTTGCATATACCGCAAAAGAAGTAACGCTTTAGTTGCTGTGTTGACTATTATACAGTGCTCCTCTGTCCCAGGCTCCAGCTATCATTCAACCTCTCCTCTTCCCCATGGCTACACTGATGATCAGGAGTTACCCATTCAGTTATAGTGGCCTCATTGGGACACACTTTTACACCCGGGATTGTTCTTTGCCCTTTACATCAGAGACAGTAACAGCAGAGGGTCCCTGCCAGTAAGAATACAGCTGGGGGAGGGAGGGGTTCCCATTCTTTTTCACCACAGAGCTGGGGGGGAAGGGAATATTCCTGCTGTAGGATGGACAGATGCAAGGAAGTGGAGTGAGAGGACAGAAAGATGGACACGGATTGCAGAAGTTTGGGGGAAGGAGGTGGCTGATCGATCTCTCTCTCTCTGCTGTAGGGCTTCAGGGGAATTCCCCAGGAAGCCTCAGGACTTGGGGACCCCCCCTTTCTATCCCCCAATCAATGACAGATTAAGCACAGATCTCATTGGTTCCTGGCAGGCAGGGACCCAGGATGCAATGTACATGCATAGAATAGATCCATCTGTAGGACCCCACTGCTTGAGGGGAGTGGGGCCAAGAGGCACAGGAACTGTGAGCTCAGGGTGCCCTCCCTGTTGTTTCTTGGGTTTAGATTTCCAGCACCTCCCTGAGGTGTGCATCCAGACAGCCCAGAATGCACTGCATAGCGGCATTCTAAATTCAGACACAAGAAGCATCCGGTGGATAGCTCATGTGACCGGCCAAGCACACACACAGTTGGGGGCATCAGAGAATCACACAGAGCCACTTCCATCCCCCTTATCTGAAGCGAGAAAAGACCACCCCTGTCTCTTTGGGCCCTAGCTTAGAGATCCCATGAGCCACCACTGCCCACCCTCCTCTTCTCTCCTCCCCCGCACCCAACCTGGTGCTGCCTATAGACCCATATCTGAGCCACATCACGCAGCCTCACTGAGCTCTGGGGTTTGACACTTTGTATGTACAAATGCAGCTGTCCCACATTTGTCAGAGCACAATTGACCAAAGTGTCATATTTACAGGAAGTAACATTAGCCAGGCAGAGGGGGAGCCATCCTCTCACTCCCACTCCTGTGCTTTCACTTCGATAGAAATGGACAGCTTACTGCGAGGTATGTGGCTAATGGCGCTGGGGAGTCACCCAGTGGCAGTGGCTGGCCCTTTAGAAGCAGAGATGGGAATGTGGGCTGGGAGCAGAGCCCCTGGGTGGTGACCTGGGTTCAATTGAGGTACTGCCTAGAGGGTCCCAATCAAGGTTGGTGCCGGTTGTGCTGGCCGGGTGCTGCCCAGATATAGGTTAGAAGACACACCCTGGGCTGAGCTGGGTGTTATTTCAGTGACAATGAAGGAGGCTGGACTGTCTGTGGGGCCATAGGAATAGAGCGCAAGGGACCTGGTCCTCCCTTGGTATTTATCTTCCTTTCCTTTGTCACTGGGCTCTACCTGGAAGACACTCTGAGGAGCTGTCCTGCCTGCACGTGGATGCTAGCCATTGCTCGGGTGCTACGTGGCAAGGTAATGCCTTTTTCACTCTTGTCAGTAGAGTGGGGTAACTAGTTTGACAACTCTGTTTGGGGCAGACGTGGCAGATCCAGCTCAGCGTGACTCCTAGGGTCAGATCGCTGGCGATTAGTGAGGGTCTGGAGATCTGGGGACATGGCTGAAAATCCCAAGCCTTCTGGGCATTGGAGTACTAATGGTTATTCCTATGAAAAGTCATTATCACCAGAATTAACTGTGTGATTCAGCAGTCCCTGGTTGTTATTCAGTCACCTACCCAGGGAGCAGAAATAATGCTGTGGGAGTCAGATAACTGGTCCCACGCTACAAAGACCATACAGCCAAGGCAAACAGCTTGCTAACAGTAATAATATAATACCTACCTCTTCTATAGTGCTTGTCACCAGTAGATCTCAAAGCACTTTACAAAGACGGTATCATTATCCTCAGTTTACACATGGGGAAGCTGAGGCACGGGGCAGGAACAACTTGCCCAAGATCACCCAGTAGACCAGAACCAGGAATTGAACCTAAGTCTTACTCCAGTGCCCTTTCCATTAGGTCATCCTGCCTCCATTGCCATAGGAAATGGCAGCTAGTTTCCCTGGGCCACTCCCCTGCCCCCCCCCATTCAGATCCTTAAGACTCCCTTGTGTCATGATGCCCGCAAGGTGCGAGTCAATCGAATCGTACAAATTTTCACCCATTTTTCAGAGATATTTTTAAACAAAACTGTACAGAAAAATAATTGTTCAGTGAAGCTGTGCGTGGGCCACTGCTCAGAAGAACATACCTAATTACCGCAAGCCCTCTCTGTGCTCCCCAGCTCAGTTGGTTTGCCTCTCGTCTGAAACTGCAAAATTCAGCTACTCCGGCATAAGGGCCATACAAATATCAGACAGACAGAATCTTCAAGGTGGGGACTGTGCCAGTTTATTTGAACTACCAGGCATCACAGCATGCTTACGAGCACAGCAAAACATAACTAACGACTGCTTGACTGGCTGGTTCTTGCTCACAAGCTATAGGTCTAACTCAGGAGTGGGCAAACTTTTTGGCCCGAAGGCCACATTGCGAAATAGAAATTGTATGGCGGGCCATGAATGGTCACAAAATTGGGGTTGGGGTACAGGAGGGGGTGAGGACTCTGGTGGGGGATGCGGGCTTTGGGGTGGAGCTGGGGATGAGGAGTTTGGGGTGCAGGAGGGTGCTCTGGGCTGGGATCGAGGGGTTTGGAGGGTGGGAGGGGGGGATCAGGGCTGGGGCAGGGGGTTGGGGCGCAGGAGGGGCTCAGGGGTGCAGGCTCCAAGCGGCGCATACCTCAAGCAGCTCCCAGAAGCAGTGGCATGTCCCTTCTCTGGCTCCTACACAGAGGCGCAGCCAGGCAGCCCTGCACGCTGCCCCATCCGCAGGCACTGCCCCTGCAGCTCCCATTGGAGTACCGGAGGGGGGCCACTGGAACATGTAGGAGCCAGATTGGGGCCAAGCTGCGCCCTCTGGGAGGCGCATGATGTGGCCCCCAACCCAGCAGCCAGGGCAGGGCTCGACCCAGGGCCCTGACTGGAGCAGGGCCGAGCCCAGTCCCCAGCAGGAGCTCGCGGGGCTGGCTTACAACGGCTCGTGGGCCAGATGCAGCCCCTGGGCTGTAGTTTGCTCACCCCTGGTTTAACTGATCACCATATGTGGGAGTCGGGAAGGAATTTCTCCCCATGTCAGATTGGCAGTGTCCTTGAGGGTTTTCACCTTCCTGTGCAGCATGTGGGTGCAAGTCACTTGCCAGGATTATTTGGGTATATCTCACTTCATCAGGGCTCGGGCACTGGTGTACTTCAGTCCTTCCCGTTCTCTGCCTGGGGCATGTCATAGCCTAGTCTCTCATGGGCTGCAATACTTTGGTCTAATTTTGGTTGTGGGGTGTAGTGTGTGGGTGCTGGTGGCCTGGGCGATACAGGAGGTCAGCCTGAGTGATCTGGGGGGTCCCGTCTGCCCCTAAATCTGTGACGTTAATTAACAACAACTTGCAGCCTGAGCATTTTGTGGATGCTTCTGAACAATGAAATCAAGATTGAGTTGTGAATGATTCTGGAGTCAGGAGAAGGGGAAGAGGGATGTTTTTTTATAACAACTACTCTTGATGCTAATGCACGACCAGCTCTACTCTTTGATAATTGGAATGTAGAAAGTGCCTCAACAGAGCAGGCAAATTGTAGAGGTACTGGATCCCGTCTCTGGCAGTGTCTTCTGCATGATGTTTCAGATAAAGGCAACCTCCCCCACTTTGAATGTATCTGTGTGCTCAGTTGTGCAATGCTGTATGTGGGAAGAAAAATTCCTTCTGGACAACTTTTGACCAGCCTATACACCAAGGACTAGACTCGGCTGTACCATTGATTTTGATGGGGTTATTGTCATTGACTTCAGTGGCAGCAGGACTAAGCCGTAAAGCATGAGGACTGGTAAGCCTGTAACTTCAGAACACCTAGTGGAACTGCAAATGTTACTCCTGTGCATCATAAATTGTGGTTTTGAATTTTACTGAATTAGTTTTATAATACCCTGCAGCAATGAGTTTCACAGGTTAATGCTTCCCTTGTGTAAAAAAGTCTGCCCTTGTATCTGTATGAAATGTGTTGCCTTCCTTGCCCTTATAGGAGGGGGAAGGGAAGAGGAGTTCTCCGCTGGCCTTCTCTGAACCATTCATTATTGCCTGTTTCTCCAGCAAATCACTTCTGGCTCTTCTCCCTCCAAATTAATAGGCCATGGCCCTGCCTATAAGAGGGCTGCTTGTAATAGTGGCTTAAAACAATTTTATTCTATTTTTGGATCACAGCTTTTCTCCCTTGCCATTAGCATCTCTCCTTTCATTATTATGCATCTCTGTAATTACTGAGCCCTGCAAAGCGCTCTGGGATACAGTTTGCACCCCAGGAAAGACATTAGACAAAATAAAGCTGTATCCTTTTTTTAAAAAAGGATTATTTAGAGCATTCTCATGCTATCGTTAGTTAGGAGCATTCTGCAAGAGGGAAAACAGAAGTGATTTTAACATCAAGTGAAATGGACATCACATGTGACTCACAGGCATCCAGTGCTAATGATGTTAAACTGGCTAAGTCTTGGGCATGTTGAAATGGGCATAGCCAAGCAGCATTTTAGAATAACTAACTGAGGTTTCCATATGTGACTGTCCAGGCCGTCAGCTAGACTTAGCCAGATTTTGGGGTCATTTTGGGAGCCTTCCATATTAGGGTAAAAGTCACTCAAATATTAGAGCTTCTAGGCTGCAAACTATTCCATATGTGGGAAGTATGTAGTTATTAGGGCTGTCGATTAATCGCAATTAACTCATCCGATTAACTAAAAAAAATTAATTGCGATAAAAAAAATAATCATGATTAATTGCAGATTTAACTGCATTGTTAAACAATAGAATACCAACTGAAATTTATTAAATATTTTGGATGTTTTTCTACATTTTCATATATATTGTATTCTGTGTTGTAATTGAAATCAAAGTGTATATTATTCTTGATTACAAATATTTGCACTGTGAAAGATAAACAAAAGAAATAGTATTTTTCAATTCACTTCATACAAGTCCTGTAATGCAATCTTGGTGTGGTGAAAGTGCAATTTACAAGTGTAGATTTTTGTTACATAACTGCACTAAAAAACAAAGTAAAACTTCAGAGCCTACAAGTCCACTCAGTCCTACTTCTTATTCAGCCAATCGCTAAGACAAACAAGTTTGTTTACAGTTACAGGAGATAATGCTGCCCTCTTCTTATTTACAATGTCATCAGAAAGTGAGAACAGGCATTTGCATGGCACTTTGTAAGCCAGCATTACAAGGTATTTACGTGCCAGATACTAGGTTTGCGCCACAGCTCAGAGAGCCTGCTAAACATTCATCTGCCCCTTCATGCTTTGGCCACCATTCCAGAGGACATGCTTCCATGCTGAAGACGCTTGTTAAAAAAATAATCACTGTTTTACCCCCATTCTGCTATATATTTCATGTTATAGCAGTCTCGAATGATGACCCAGCACATATTGTTCATTTTAAGAACACTATCACTGCAGATTTGATAAAACGCAAAGAAGGTACCAATGTGAGATTTCAAAAGATAGCTACAGCACTCAACCCAAGGTTTAGGAATCTGAAGTGCCTGCCAAAATCTGAGAGCGACGAGGTATGGAGCATGCTTTCAAAAGTCTTAAAAGAACAACACTCTGATGAGGAAACTACAGAACCCGAACCACCCAAAAAGAAAATCAACCTTCTGCTGGTGGCATCTGACTCAGATGATGAAAATGAACATGCATCGGTCCACTCTACTTTGGATCCTTATCAAGCAGAACCCATCATCAGCATGGACGCATATATTCCAGAATGATGGTTGAAGCATGAAGGGACATATGAATCTTTAGCGTATCTGGCACGTAAATATCTTCCAATGCCAGATACAACAGTGCCATGTGAATGCCTGTTCTTACTTTCAGGTGACATTCTAAACAAGAAGAGGGCAGCATTATCTCCTGCAAATGTAAACAAACTTGTTTGTCTGAGCGATTGGCTGAACAAGAAGTAGGACTGAGTGGACTTACAGGCTCTAAAGCTTTACATTGTTTTGTTTTTGGATGCAGTTATTTTTTGTACATAATTCTACATTTGTAAATTCAACTTTCATGATAAAGAGATTGCACTACAGTACTTGTATTAGGTGAATTGAAAAATACTATTTCTTTTGTTTTTTTACAGTGCAAGTACTTGTAATCAAAAATAAATATAGTGAGCACTGTACACTTTGTATTCTGTGTTGTAATTGAAACCAATATATTTGAAAATGTAGAAAACATCCAAAAATATTTAAATAAATGGTATTCTATTATTGTTTAATAGTGCAATTAATTGCAATTAATTTTTTTAATCGCTTGACAGCCCTAGTAGTTATTAGTTTTATTTCCAAAATATGCCCATGTAGAGCATGATTTGCAAACCCATGAGCACATGATTAATGTATATCACCAGGGAGAGCCCCTGGATGCATGCTGCAAAGTTCAGGTCCATGTTTGGATTTCCAGGACTTACAAATGCAGCAAGAGGTTTGAATCTAGAGCTTTGATTTGGGCCCATTTCTACCTGGATCTGTTCACCAGGACACTAAAGAGAATTGCTCTGCTGCTGTTGTGGATGGATGGATGGATGGAGTGGATGACGCAATGTAAGGTGCTTCGGATGCTTATTTGAACCAAAGTTCTGAGCCTCAGATCCAGCTAAGCTGTGGTCAGAAAAGGGCCTGCACTAACGGTGGCTTCATAGGCCTGCACACAGCCAGTACACCTGCCTCAGTTTCCCTTCCGTTTGCCCATAGCTAGGAATATCATCTCTCTCAATGTCCAATTCAAAGGCCTGTCTCTGGGCATAATGTATGCATGTACAGTAATCCTGACAAAACCATTCTCCCCAAACCCCAAAGCACAGCAGGTACAAACACAGCAGTTTTCCCATTCCCCCTTCCAGGGTCATCACTTCCAGGTCACCCACCTGAGAGTCCAGTCTGTTCCCAGTTCCTTTGCCCTTGTTCCAGGGCCCCACTCGCCAGGCCATCAGGTCATTCTGTCCCATGACTCTGCTATCACAGCCAAGTCTATTCTCCCACAAGAGAGCTCCCTCCAGGGCGCCACTCAGATCTCTCTACTTCTCTCCCCTTCTCCTGGGATCTGCCCTCCAGCATCAAACCTCTCAATTTGGGATCAGCTTGCCCTGACCAAGCTCTGCCCAGGGGCCTCTGCAGGAAGAATCTGGGCCAGTCCTCCTCCACAGCTCCCTGGGCCGGCTCGCCTCACCTGTCGCTCTGTCTCCCAGGTCTCCTGTAGCTCTCTCCCAGTAGCACTTGCCACTGCTCCTCTCTGTTCTCCCCTACTACTTCCTACCTCCTTCACAGGCCGCTCACTCCAGCTCTTCCTGTCTCCTTCCCTAGGGCCCGGCTGCCCTCTTTTAAGCCCAGTTGGGAGGCATTTGACCAACGAGTCACACAGCTGCACTAACCTCTTCCCTCATAAGGGGGCAGGGCCAACGGACAATCACTTCTGCATTCCTCCAGGCCCCAGGGCTGTCAGGGACCAGGTCTGTTGTAAATTACAGCAGCCTGGGGGCTGTTCTAACTCCCAGCTGGTAACAGATCCCAAGTTAGGTCAACTGGAAGCAGCAGAGTGCTCCAGCCTTGCCCACTTCCCCAGGCACATGCCTACGGCATCCCCTATACTGAGGATAGTGGGGGAGGATGGAATTAAGCTACTCAGTTAGGGTAGCTTTATGGCCTCTGTTCAGGAGCCAGATGCTAGCTGCAAACCTCTAAGATATCATCCCATGGCAATCAGCCATGTAACTCTCCAGAAATATCACCCACATTTGAATCATGAAGAAACAGTACAAATGAATCCCCCCCGCCAACATTCACTCACGCACATACACACACACTTTTTGAGGTTTCTTGTTTGTCACTGATAAGAGGCAGCTATGTCTCCATTGGCTGATTTCAGATGGGAGATGTTCCCAGCATCAGCATTAGGGATCTGACCGTAGCTGAAACCTGCTTAGATACTATCATATCTTTCTTGGTCATTCTTGGGACTCAGCAATAAAAAAAAATAATAATTCAGCAGTAAAACAGGGAACTGAAAGATAAAGATCAAGTATGTAAATTACTCCCCCTTCCCTTTGCGTCTTTGTGACCATGTATCCAGCTATTAACATCTTCAGCTCGCTTAGATCCCAGTCCAAGTTGGTGCAAGATGCCAGTCTGGGATCTCGCTCTGCCTTCCCCAGGTGACCATGTGAGCTGACAGAGCACCAGCATCCACAATGTCCCATTGACTTCAATGTCAATTGTGGGACTGGACTGTGGGCAAAGGTCTAGAACTCTGCATGATGATCTGGCAGTATCTGGTGGGATGCTCACTGACTGGCCGGTCTTTGCTTTGCTTTGGCAGCGTCAGCCCAGCGAGCGTGGTGCGGAGGAAGAAGAGGAGGAGGAGAAAGACATGGCCTCCACTATCCTGGAAAGCATCTTCCTGAAGCGCTCACAGCAGAAGAAGAAAACTTCTCCTCTCAACTTCAAGAAGCGTCTCTTCCTCCTGACGGAAAGCAAGCTCTCCTACTACGAGTATGACTTTGAGCGTGGGGTGAGTCCAAGGGCCTAGAGCAAAGCAGGGGACATTGCTAATGGGGCAAGGGAGGCTCTGCAGAAGAGTTAGCCCCACCAGGGTCTGATCCCCTGCTGGAAGACACAGAAACACTCTTTCCCTGGGTCAAGCAAGGCAGCAGGCCAGGAGTGCAGAGGATGCTCGGAGGGATGGAGTGAGGGGAAAGGGAAATGTGTGGGTCTGAGGTTTGACCTAGTCACTGTGCACTGTGTGTCAGTACATCCTGTTCACGCAGAGACGGAGACTGGGGTAACAGTCCAGGCTGGTGCCTAGAGATTAACCCTGCAGCCAGCTTGGGTGCAGATCAGACTCCAAGCTTAGCGGCTGGCCCCTTTCTCTCTGTATAATGGGAACCCCCCCTCCCCTCTCCTCCTCCTCATCCTCCTAAACTCTGGGGAAGATTGGATCCCAGATGCTGATCCATACCCAAACTTTGCAGCTCACATCCCCCTGTAGTGCCATGGGGCTGCAACAGAGTCTAGGAGCTGACAGCTGCCTTCCCTGCTCACCAGGGTAAAAGAGCATGTGCCCTGCCAGGCATTTATTCCTAGAGCAGTTTCTCAGGAGACTGCCAATACAGCTCAGAGCCCAACATCCCAGGATCTCCAGGGGAACCTGCTGGTACCTTGTGATGGCTCCAGGAACCGCTGGAGAGGAGTATCAAGCTCTGGGCTAAATCCTGCCCTCGGATGCTGAAGTCAGTGGGAGTTACGTGTAGGTGTCTGGGGGCAGTGCTGTGCTGAATTCTGGGGGTCTGAATCGTGGGGGTCTCATCTCCTTCCCCTTCCCCCCAATTCCTCTCCCTTGTTCTCTCTTGCAGCGACGAGGCAGTAAGAAGGGGTCCGTGGACATTGAGAAAATCACCTGTGTGGAGACGGTGGTTCCAGAGAATAATCCTCCCCTGGAGCGGCAGGTGCCGGTAAGAAAGGAACATGTCCCCATTGCTGACATTGCCCCCCTCCTCCCATCCCCAGCGCTTCCTCCCAGCCCAGCTGTCCCTGACAGGAACACAGGCCAACAGCAGCCCTTCTCCCCACCATACCTGCAGGGTGTGCCCAGCCCCTGTGGGGAGATTCCTGCCCCAGTTCTTCCTGGAAAGGGAGTCGAGTCCTATGCCAGCCCCCCAGGAACTGGCTGCAGTTCCTCTGGGGAATTAAGGTGGGGGCTTCTGGCTACAGGCCCCTAAGGAAATAGGAGGCAAGGCCTTTTCCAGTCCCCTTGGGGCATTGGTGGGGGGTTCCCTGATTCAATCCTCTGGGATTGGGAGAGCTTCCCACTCCATTTCCAGATGGGCATTTGGAAGTTGCACTCTAGTCATCTGGGCACACTGGCCCCCACTGCATGGCTGTTAGCCCTGTTGCTCTGTCATGCCAGATGGCATGTTAGGTAGAGCATACGCCAGAAGCAAGTCCTGGTGAAGGGGGTAACTGCTGGCTGCTTTCCCAATCTCATGGGCCTCTCCCAGCCCCGATGCCTGGAGTAGCAGAGGCAGGGGAGCAGGCTTTGGGTTTGTCTATCTACTGTTAGCTCCCATACTGGCCCAAAGGCCTCGTTTTGAGATCCCTTGGTGCCCGGGCGATGGGCAGGCTGCAGAATTGATGCGGCTCTGTGTGCTCTGACATGCCAGAGGGTGGCGAAAGGCTGTAGCAGATTAAGATCCCAAATCCCCAAAGACCGGGGAGCTGCCCATATTACAAAGCCCTGATATCCAGAGCCATAGAGCACACAGCAAATTCATTGTACAGCACTGATCTGTGGAGCCAACAGGACACTGTGCACATCCAAGCTAAGGGGCTGGTACTTGGGTACTGCAGGCACTGGTAGCGATGCTCCAGACTATAAATCCACCTTCTCTGTCTGTCTCTTGCAGAGAAAGGGGGAGGATTACAATGAGATGGAGCAGATCTCGATCATAGAGCGGTTCCCATACCCTTTCCAGGTGAGTCATTCTTCCCCTCAGTTCCCACTGGGGCTGTCTGCAATGCGCTCAGGCTTGCTTTGCATGAGGAGAAGGCAGCAGGGATGGGGGGAGGGGAGGGCTGGTGTTCCTATGCTTTGCTGTACTGGGATCACATGCAGGGTGCTGTGCTTAATCCACTTTGAAAGTGGGGTAAGCTAACCAGGAACACTGCACTCTTACTCCAGAATCAGAGTGCCCACACAGGGTGCTAATCTGGGATAGCTATTGTGCTTTGCATTCACACCCAACCTTAATCTGAATTAACTGTCAAGTGTAGACAAGCCCTTAGTCAGCTTCACATCTGTACAATGGGGATAATTCCACACCTACCTCACAGGGGCGTTGTGAGGGTAAATACAGTAAGGGACTGGGAGGTGCTCAGACACTGCAGGGACCAAATGAAAACTAGATGTTGATGTGAAACCGGTGGGTATGTACTTGGCACAGCTCAGCCTGCTGCCACCTGTGCTACTGCAGCAACGCTATTTATACTCACTCTAGCTCAGTGAGCTCGTACACCCCAGCTCATAGTGTGGACATAGCCTTTGGTTCTATTATATAGTGTTGCTTATATAGTAACTTTCTCACTGCTTTACTGTGCTGGCTGTAATGTGGTAGGTACATTGGTGTCTGAGCCAGGGTGAATATCTGGGCCTAAGGTGCACCATTTGAATCCAGATCCAAACTTCCCCCAAATTTCAGATCCAGGGTTTTGGTTCTACCCACAGGAGAACCTGGGGTCTGCTGCAGAGTTTGGATCTGGGGATGTTCAGATCTGCGGATTTGGTTCAGGCCCATCTCCAATATCTTGGTTAGCTGGTTAGCTACAAACAGACACAGTTTTCTGGATTCTAGTTCTGGAGACTTAAAGACATTTTGCTGTTTGTGGACTGAATTCCGTATGAATCTCCCCTCCTTAGCCCATCTCTGATCCAGTCATAATCTGCAACTGGGCCCCATAAACTCCCTGCCCATTCTCTGCTTGTCAGAATCCCGTTTGGTGAACAAAGCAGCCCCTGACATATTGAAAGTCAAAGGAGGAAGTGGAAAGTCTTGGGGGAGGGGGCTTATTTATAACCTCCTGGTCACAGTCTCATAAGCACAGCAAAGGGGCCAGAACAAAATTAAAGGGGTTATGCTCTGCAGCAAAAGGTTAAAGGCCTCAGTTCCCACCTTCTCCCCTGGCTGCTCTGGAGAGCATAAGCCTGTTTGTCCCACAGGTGGTGTATGATGAAGGACCCCTCTACGTCTTCTCCCCGACAGAGGAGTTACGCAAACGCTGGATTCACCAGCTGAAGAACGGTGAGTCTCTGGCTTTTACAATGAAACCTTTTTAAAAATCTTGCACGGGGCAAGGCAGGTGTCTGTATTCCGCACGGGGCAATGACATCAGCTTTGGGCTAGAATCATCATAATTTCATTTGAGCCGGGACCATATTGCAATGATGCAGTGTACCGGGGCTGTAACACTTGTGGGCAGCTGAAATCTGATGGAGCTGTGTGTGTGGGTGGGCTTGTGTGTGAGGGGGGAGATTAGCTGTCTGAAATGACACAGGGAAGTTCACACATGCAAGCCGGAAGGATGTCAGTCTGATAACGGGGAAGTCAGTTATTGCATGACAAACCCCATCTTCTTAAACAGCAGGCATTTAGCAAAGCCTGTAGCTCAGATCAGCTCTTCAGCTGGGTGACAGTGCTGTGTTCACACTATTCTGCCTGGATCCTGCCACTTGCTTCCACTCTGTCTGGCAGTATGCCCTGGTCTCCCCATTAACCATACCCCTGCATTGGCTGTGCCTTCAGCTCTCCACCCTGCAGCCCTTAATGTCACTCCTCATCAGCCGCTGCCTTCAGAGGCCAAACTCAGCCCAGAATAACAGAGCTCTGGTTGCCCATCAAGTGCCACACACTGACATGAACCCAGGGCTGCTGCTAGAGAACATGTGGACTAGCCGGTCCTGGCTCCTGGGAGAGGAGGGAGTGTCTCTCCAGTGAGGGATGGTGCTGTGCCACAGTGTAGTGCTGGAGAACCACCTGTGACAGTTTGCCATGACAGTCATGGAACCTTGCATGCGGGGACATCAGTGCATCTGATGCCTAGTAACAAGGACAGAACAGCTGCTTTAGTACCTGGTCCTCGGGGGTCTCTGAATCAGGAGAGGCTCCCGAACAGTCAGGCAAAGTGAGACCCGCACAAGGAGGGAGTACAATGAACATTTCCAGTGCCACCACACAGAGTGTAGCAGCCTCCTTTGCCGTGGGTGTGTCTCCAGATCCAGAGCTGACCTTCCTCAGCACACGGGAGTTTCCAGCTGCAGGGCTGGAGTGGGCCCATTTGGGAGAAAAGAGGCAGCTTTCAGAATTAACCACCCATAGTCGCTTTCCCCACAGCAGTTCTTTGGAAAGGCAACAGGCCAGTACAGTTGCAAGGAGCTGTGCAAGGAGAGTGACAGCTTTACAAAGTTTGAGTTAGGGGCCCCCTTCTCTCCCTTGCTCTGGGCTAAAGGAGGAAGGGGTTTGCCAGAGGCAGGATGTAATTACACAGAGTCAGGCCCACAGTGCGATTGTGCAGCAGCTGGCTATAAGCTGCTCTCATTGACTCCAGGGGAGTTGCTCACAGGCTGTGCTGCATAATCATGTCCTTGGGGTGTTTGGCTCATCAGAGCAAAACGCTGAAACTTCCCAGCCTGTTTGTGCATTTCTATTTTAATGCATGGGCATCACACCAGCCCAGCCTCTTGCTGCTTGGATGCCTGGGGCCAGAACCTCAGGCCTGGCCATTTGGCATCTGGAACCATTCAGGGAAGGGGAACCACAAACCTGGATGTAAGTATGTCAGCACTGCAGTTAAATACCCGTGGCTGCCCGTGTCAGCTAGGGGGATGTTTAATGCACTGTAGACATTTGGGCTGGAGCCTGCACTCTGGGACCCTTTTTCATCCCGAGACAAAACATCCACGCCACAGTTAAACAGCCCCGTAGCCTGAGCCCCATAAGCCCATCTCAGCTGACATGGGCCAACAGCAGGTGTTTAATTGCAGCATGAGTATGCCTTTTATGGTTCCCTGACCCTCCGGTCACTGGACACAGGCCTGGTACTGAGGAATATCATAGAGCAGCCTCAGGGCTGCCCTGAACTGTGCTGACTGTGACAGCCACAAAGGAGTTGTCCTAGCAGCCTGGGATTGCAGGAGTGCAAGGGCGTTCCAGCCACACTCATTTCTCTCAGGCATCCCCCCAAGCTAGGGGCCTTGAGGACAGCGCTGTGCTGGCTTCACTCCCCTGCAGGATTCTTCTGCACAAGGAGAGTCCACAGCTGGACAATGAAGCCAGCTGTCTGGTTTCTATTCCTGGGGCAATGCAAAGTAGTCTTACTGGGGCTGAGCTTTTTAATGTCTTCCCCTCTCTTGTCTTTCCAGCACAGCTACTGAAGTATCACTAGCATTGCCAGTAACTCAACTCACTCAGATCCACCAAGCACACTGGGGGGGTACAAGGTGCTATGGTCTCAGAGCTGTCCTAAAACCTTCTCACACTCTCCTTTGTCTGGTCCTGGCTTGTCCACTGGAATCTCTGATTTCAGGACCATTGGAAAGCCAGGACTTGCCAAACCTCAGCAGGCAAAGGTACATCCTGCTGGAGAACAGGCCTGTCTCACCCCTCTCTAAGCCAGTCAGAGGGAAAAGGCACCCAAAGGAGAAGAAGAATGACTGAACACTAGCCAGGCCAATCCCCATTGCCTGAAGTCCTGGGGGAGAGCTGAAGGTTTCAGGTAATGGGAGATTGGGTTATCGGGCCAGCAGGCTTTGATGGCTGTGTTCGGGGTCCCCTGGTGATAAAAAGCCAACTGATTTCTCAGAGGCTCTGCAGCTTTGTGTAGGAGCTCTGCAGCTTCGGTCAAACCCTGAGGGACAGATCCAGCCTTTGGATAACTGAGAGTTTGGGGGAACTGGGATTTGGCTCGCCAGGACACTCAGATGTCCCAGTACTGAGTGTGAGAGTAAGGCCTCGATAGAAAAAAAATAGGTAGGTGCGACTGTGATTCAAAAGGGGGCCATTGAGTGAAGAGCTGACGTGAGTTACTAAGGAGCCTCCCATCCTTTTCGTCTGATTGTATATTAATTTGTATTCTGGGAGCACCTGGTAGGTGAAGCTCTTATCCCTTGTGGAGGAGGCAATACCCATTGTACAAACAGGCTTTCTCTCCTGCTGCAGTGATCCGTTACAACAACGACCTGGTGCAGAAATACCACCCCTGCTTCTGGATTGACGGCCAGTACCTATGCTGCTCTCAGACAGCCAAAAATGCAATGGGTTGCCAGGTCCTGGAGAGCAGGAATGGAAGTAAGACACCACCTTGCACCCCCAGCCCATCCTCCATTCCCCTTCTCTGTGCTTCGGTTCCTTGCCCCATCTCTGGAAGGCAGGTCCGGGTCACCTTCCGAGCGTCTCACCAGCCACTGACCCTGATGAGTTTTTCAGCTTCTTTTGCTTCATTTCTTATCTTAAAGGTTTAAAGACTGGGTCTCATCGCAAGACAAAGAAGCCTCTCCCCCCGACCCCTGAGGAGGATCAGGTAGGAGAGGAGTGGCTGGGATCAGTACTTGTCACAGGGTGGTCTGTCCCCTTGGAGAGCAGTGGGGGACTGGGGCCAGCCACACCTTTTCTAAGGCATTTCAGAACAGGTGGTTCCAGGATCACTAGGTGTGCCAGCCTGCTGAGCATTAGGAAGAGAGAGAGAGGCCAGCAGGAAGGTTCTCCTGTTCCAGGCTCCTGATGCTGGCAGGCTAGGGAAGACTGAGAGTGCTCAAGCAGAACCCCAAGGAGGAGGGCTGTGGAGCCCCTGTGGCAAGGGGAGGAGTTTGAGCCTAGGGGGGCAAGGAAAAGGCCTGAGGGAAGGTTGCACCTGGGGCCAGAGTGGGATTGGCAAGACCCCCCTGCTGAGAGGGAATTGGGACCCTGGGGAGAGCTGAAGTCCTGAGCGAAGGAAGGCTTAGAGCTTGGACAGGCCAGAGGAACTGTACATATTTTGTAAGGACTTGATGAACAAGACCCCAAGAGGGACATGCTGGTTTAACCCGTTCCTGGGTGCACGTGAGTGCACTGGAGAAACATGCAGGGGGAGCTGAGATGAGACGAAGGCAGTGCCAGGCCCCGGGTAGCACGCTCAGGGACCCAACCCTAAAACAGCGCTCTGTACTGCACGTGGTGAGGGGCGGGACACTGGGCCCTCATTGTGTTCTGTGCTTCCCCACACCCTGGAAAGATGATGATGAAGCCGTTGCCTCCCGAGCCATCTTCCAGCTCTGCGAGTGAGCTGAAGAGGGTGGTGGCACTGTACGACTACCAGCCGATGAACGCCCAGGACTTGCAGCTGCAGAAGGGAGAGGAGTACTTTGTCCTGGAGGAGAGCAACCTGCCCTGGTGGAGAGCCCGGGACAAGAACGGGTAAGAGCCCCAGCGTGGATAGTGTGGGGGAGGGACCTAGCTCAGCCACACGTCACCCTGTACACTCACGATCCTGCACACACTTAGCCCCCTCCTGAGGGCACCTCCAGAGCACATGCACGCCCACGTACCTCTGCACGCAACTACATCCCCCACACGTGGTGGTGCCTCCCTAAGAATGGTGCAGGAGCCAATGGGGATCTGTCCCCTCTCCCAGAATCCTGCTCAATGAAAACTAAATGTAGGCAACCTCTGTGCCCTGCAGACACATGCTGGCAGAGTCTGTGCTGGGGACAGCTCCCTCTGGGTGGGGTCACCCCAGGCCTGCTGCAGCTCCATGGCGCAGGCTAACAGTCTGTGCCAGCATCAGGGAGGGAGAGGCAGCTCATTCACTTGGTTCAGAGGAAGGAGGAGGACTGCAACGGACTGGCTGTGCATGCCCTTGGTACCGACCTGATCCAAAGCCCACTGGAGTCCATGGAGAGACACTCTTTGGCCCCAGTGGGCTTTAGTCTCTCTGTGGCCATTTTCCACCAGGATTTCTGGCCAGGAATCCTGGGTCTCCCTACGCTCCCTAAGGAGAGGCTGATGGGTTCTCTCTTCTCCTGTAGGAGGCAAGGTTACATTCCCAATAACTACGTCACTGAAGCCAAGAATTCCCTGGAGATTTTTGAGTGAGTATGAGAAGCCGTGGGGCCAGCTGGGGATTTGGGCTTCATTGGACCTCTCTTTATGAAGTAGTAGAGTTCAGCTTTTAACATCAGAGCCCCCTCTGCCCCACAGAGGGGGCGGAGGGGGGGGGGCTGGCTCTGCCACTCCCATACCCTCTGCCCCACACAGAGCCCCAGAGCCTTTCATTCCTACTGTGCTTTTGTCACAGGACTGCTTGAGGATACAGCACTGGAACATGGGGCTGGAGAACGGTGACTGCCTCTCGCACAACCAGGCCCTCTGCATAGGGTGACCATATTTCTTAAAGTAAAAACAGGACAGCCTGGGGCTCACCTGAGCACCTCCCTCTCCACCCCCTCCCCCGCACAGGGCTCGCAAGACCCGCCCTCCTCACACCGCCCACGGCTGGGGCTGACCTCCTGAGCTCCACACCACGCGGGTGGTCAGCTCTGAAGGCAGCGCTGCCCGCCAGCAGCAAATTTCTCTGCTCTCCTGCTGGTGGGCACTGATGCCTTCAGCTGACCCCCCTCCCCCCCTCCAGACAACAGCTGCTGCTCTCCTGCTCTGCCTTGCAGCCAGGACAAATGTGCAGTTTTGGTGAAAAAGTAGGGACGGCCGAGACAGAGCTGAAAAAGGGGACTGTCCCGGCCAAAACAGGACGTATGGTCACCCTACCTCTGTGTCACCAGTAAGTTGTGTGTCCACCCCCACCGTGCTTCCTGTCCAGGGGCCTCTCCCTGATCATGGCCATGTTCTCTTGTTCCAGGTGGTATTCCAAAAACATAACCCGGAGCCAAGCCGAGCAATTGTTGAAGCAAGAGGTGACTGAGACATCAGTGAAAATAAGCGACCTAGCTCTGCTGGGAGCCTTTCTCCACTGCAGTCCTTGCTGGGCTCTTCTCAGAGCCCAGACCCAATTCACTCCAGCAAGGAAAGCCATGCATCACCTCCACAGCATGTTCTCTCTGCCCTGGGTCTTGCCCTCTGAACCCCAGCAGGTCACAGCAAAGCTGTCATGTTCTGCTAGAAGCAGTGGAGCCTCACTGTCATCCCAGCTGAAAGGATCAGAGAAGTGCTGGCACTGGCTTGGCTAGTGATGCCATTTCAATAGGAATTAACATTATCTTGAGGCTGGGCCAGATCCCCAGCTGGTGTTGATCACGGTAGCTCCATGGAAGTCTGTGGGGTTGTGTCATTTTACAGCAGCCGAGGATCTGGCACGTGCATAGACTATAAAGCTGCTGCCTCCTTTGAGCTAAGCAGGGGTATGTTCCTAACACTAGGAGGCAGAGTAGCTCCTGCTGTGGAATAGCTTTGCCAATCAGGCAGAGATGGATGGTCCCAGAGGGCTGCACTGCAGAGTCCACTAGCCCCAGCCCAGCCCAGGGTGGGACAGCCCAGGCCAAGAATCCAGTCAGAAGACAAAGCAAAATGAACCCAAGGGATCTACTTCAGCGTGAGGGCGAGGGAGAGCCTGTGCTGGGCTCCCCATTTGATTGTGGAGACGCTGCCCTCTTTTCCAGGGCTGGCTCCAGCATTTCTGCTGCCCCAAGCAAAAAAAAAGCCGCGATTGGCGGCGGCAATTGGGGGGGGAAAAAATAAAGCCGCGATCGGCGGCGGCAGTTCAGCGGCAGGTCCTTCGTTCCTAGAGGGAGTGAGGGACCTGCCGCCCCGGAATTGCCGCAGGTGCTGCCCCTCTCCCTTGGCCGCCCCAAGCACCTGCTTGTTAAGCTGGTGCCTGGAGTCGGCCTTGCTCTTTTCACCCCCTTCCGGTGAGCCAGCCCCTCAGAACCCAGTTCACTTTAACCTTTGCCTGCCCATTCCCCCGTGGAATGAGTACGAGGGGGGGGAGGGAGGGAAGTGGAGTCTCTGGTTCCATCCCTTGTCTCCTCACAAACATCCAGTCCTGTCCTCCATGCTGAATCCCCTCTCTCTGTGTTTCAGGGGAAAGAAGGAGGCTACATTGTCCGAGATTCCACCAGCAAGACAGGAAAATACACAGTCTCTGTGTTTGCCAAGTCCTCCGGGTAAGCGTCATCCAAGGCTGTTTTCCTTTCATTAGACACAGTATGGGCAGCTGGCTCATTTCTGTCCCATTGCTGCCCCCGGCTCTGATGCCCACTTTCCAGGCCCACCTCCCTCGCTAGCTGGCACCCCCCCTGCAGTCACTGACTCGGAATGTGATTGGCTCCTCAGGGACCTGCAAGGAGTCATCCGCCATTACGTGGTGTGCTCCACGCCTCAGAATCAGTATTACCTGGCAGAAAAGCACCTCTTCAACACCATCCCGGAGCTCATCATGTACCATCAGCACAACTCTGCCGGTGAGTACGCAAGAGGAAAGAGGACACGGGCAGAGTAGACTTCTGTCAGGGCCCCATACCCTACACAGGCTCTGCATCTCCCTCTCCAGCAATGGGACCAGAAGGGGCTGAAGGCTCCCCTATCCAGCTGACCTCTGGCAGCAGGAGCCAAGGGAGAAACAGTTCATGGCATGATTTCCCCCCTCCCTATCGCTGTGGTCCCTAGAAGAACAGAAGCCCACAGGCATGATAAGAAACCACCTCTCAAAGAGGAGGCAGCAATTCAGAGGAGGGTGAAACAGTCCAAGCAAAGGCAGGATGAAACTCCACTTTTGCATTCAGTGGCACTACTGTGCGCAGAACAAGCATGCAGGGGCTGGTCTACTAGAACGCTCCCAGTGGCAGGGTGCCATCCCAGAGCACCCCCTTGTGGCACACCAAGACCCTGCTGGCATTCTCCCCGGATTCAGAAATAAACCGCTCACATCCAGAGCTTGAAACAATATTCCCTTTCTCCTGGAGTCTGATTTATTTGGTGTAATGAGAATCCTGCAAAAGACCTCCTGCTTAGTCTCAGGGTCTTCCCAGCCCTCCTTAGAGCTCAGAGGAGTTCCTGTCAGGCTCCTCCCTCTTGGCCCAGGACACCCACTGCCCTCTTTGTTGGGCAGTGCTCCTCAAGTCAGGCCAGTGGTAGCCAATGACATCCAACCAGCCCCCAGGTGGGGGGGCCTCTTTTTACCTTAGTCCTTTTCCCTAGTGTGGGAGAACTCAGTAGGCAGCAACCTTCCCTTGCTAGTGTCTCTAGGTGTGCCTCTCCTTGGGAGCAGCCCTTCTCTGTAAGCCTGCAACCCTCCAACTGAACTCCTAGGGACTCGCTAGTCAATTGACTGCACAGGAGGTTGGTTGGCAGCTAATTGCTTACAGGTGGCCTGAGGTAGGCTCACTTGGCTTAAAGACAGTAAGATTGGTCTGACTGCCCTTAAAGGGGCCAGCCACCCTGTGGCACCCCATTTCTGAATGCTATCACACTCTGGGCCCCAGGAAGCACAACAGCACAGGCAGCGCTGGAATTCAAAGCAAGGACTATAGGTTTGTGCTGATGCAAGAATATCCTTGTCTTCTGGTGGATGCTGGAGTTGCATGTTCTTTTCTGGAAGGTCAGGGAGTACATAGAGCAGGGATGTACCTCACTGTAACCTTTTTGCTGTGTTTCAGGGCTCATCTCCAGACTGAAATACCCTGTGTCTCAACAACGAAAGAATGCCCCCTCCACAGCAGGACTGGGCTATGGTAATGCCCACTGTTCTTCCATACGTGTGTGATGGTATTGCACGTTACCACTTGTGTCTGCCTTCAGTTCTACTGCACCATTCCCTGCAGTGACTTGCTGCTCCCCTGCCAGAGCTCTTAGAACATCCCCTACCAGGTTCCTTCCCTTCTAGGACAGGCAAGGGTTGGGGTGCCTGCGAGGGCTCCCTGCAATCAGTGCGCCTGCACCTTTCCCGACAGCATCCCTTCTTATGCATATGTTTGTCCAGGTGAGTTACTTCCACATCATTGCCCATGCTGCTGTTTGTTACAGGGTCGTGGGAGATTGACCCGAAAGACCTGACTTTCCTGAAGGAGCTGGGTACTGGGCAGTTTGGTGTGGTGAAGCATGGGAAATGGAGAGGCCAGTTTGATGTGGCCATCAAGATGATCAGAGAGGGCTCCATGTCAGAGGATGAGTTCATTGAGGAAGCCAAAGTCATGATGTAAGTGGCAACAAATCCTGTTTGTCTCCTGTGGGGTCTTTACTACAGAGATGTCTCATTTGGCCTTGCTACATCCTCAGAATTCATCCTCCAGGTTCATTCACTCCTGGTCATTCCCTGCACTGCTCCACCTATGGACACCAACCCTGCCCTGAAGGAACCGCCCTGTTCTGCGATGAAAGGCCACTGCCATTTCCACCTCCATTTAGTACTGAGCTTCCCCCACACAATTTTGCCAGCAGATGCCAGTTTTGGAATGCTTGCCCTTGCCAGGATCTCGGTCTCCATGCTCCTAGCATCTCCCCAGCCGCTTTCTGAAGTTTAATTTCCTTTCTTGTCCTATACAATGCAGGAACTTGTCACATGAGAAGCTGGTGCAACTGTATGGTGTCTGCACCAAGCAGCGCCCCATCTTTATTATCACTGAGTACATGGCCAAGGGCTGCCTCCTGAGCTACCTACGGGAAACCCGGGGGCGGTTCCAGCCTTCTGAGCTGCTGGAGATGTGCAAGGACGTCTGTGAGGCCATGGAGTACTTGGAATCCAAGCAGTTCCTGCACCGAGACCTGGTAGGGTCCGTAAGGAACATGATGAGTGACACATCTTGTGCTGAGAGAGTCACCGGGCGTCTTTAAAGAAGCCTTGGCTGAACTTGCAGACACAAACCAAAAAAATCTAGTTCTCCTCAGTGAAACTAATGGGTGGTGAATTGAGAACAAATAACAGGAAATGATTCTTCACTTAGGGTGTAATGACCCTGTGAGAGTCACTGATGCGGGAGGTCACAGTCATATCCTGGGGCTGGACAACTCAATGCCTGATTGTAGTTGTAGTTAGGTTGATTAAAGATGGGGAGGAAAATCAACTTCAAATCTCATGTTCTGGACAATCAGCAGATTGCTGCAGGGGTCAGCCAAGAATTTCCTCCCAGGAAAAACCAAGGGGTTAGCATCCTTTGAAGGGTTCAGCTACTGCTGGAGAGGATCCTGGGTTGGAGGAACTATGGACTGAGTCAGTGAAGCAAGTTCTACATATTCCTTTACATTGATTTGACCAGTTTGATTTGAGTCCATCTTGTTCATGAGCATGTAGAGGCAGCCATGCAGCCTTCTCTCTGCAAAGCATCTCTCTCACCCTCCTTTCCCAGAGTATGAGTAGTGTGTACCATATGTACAGTCCAGCCCGCCTAAGCCTCTGCTCCGCTTGTGGTTTAGTAGAGAGACTGAAGAAAGCACAAGATTTTTCAACCACATTTTTGCCCACCTAGTGCTCTCAGCAAATAAGTAGGCTGGAGGATCTCTCTGGTCTCAGGCAGTGGTAGACATTGCTTTAGGCAACATAGGCAGGATTCTCTTTGAGTCAAATGTAGTAGAAAAAAGAACAGACTCAGGCTGTGTCTACGTAGCTATGCCAGTGTAACCCACTAGTATAGATGCAACCTACCCAGACAGAAGGGGTTTTGATATCAGTGTAGGGACACCACTTCCCCAAAGTTAGCTACATCAACGGAAGCATTCTTCTTCCATCAACAGAATTGTGCCTACACTGGGAGTTAGGTCAGGTTGTTTATTTCACACCCCGGACCGATGTAACTATGTCTAGCTATGTCAGCCTAACTTTTAAGTGTAGGCCAAATCTCAGGACCCCATTTTTAAAAGCAGGACTCTCTTTTTATGTCTGAAATTTGCTGATGCAGTTAACATCACCTAGATGTCTGTCTGATTGGACCCTCGTATCAGGTAGTTAAAGCTCTATTGTAACAGACCTGCAAATAACTTTTGGTGTGAAAATGAGAAAAATTATTGGCATCCCATAAACTACCATTGCAAAACCGAAGACAGGGCCTCAGCACTTGAGAGATATTTGGGACAGAAGGCTGCAAATTTAATACAAGAGCTAAAATGAACCATTCAGCTGGGTAACATGTAAGCAGAATTTCCAGTTCTAATCCTGATGGTGGAGAGTTAGTTAAAGGACCTGGGAAGATGGTGAGTAGGGTTAATGCTGCTCATAAAATCTCCAACCTGGCCTGATCTACCTTGTAGCGATGCAGGAATGGTGTCAGCTGTGGTGCATCTGTATCTGCCAAGTCTTTCTGACATGTCTTGGGTGAAACACCAACTTCTGCTAAGCTCAGTCCTCTCCTCCCCATAGTTGGTGTGTCAGTAACATGACCTAGAGAAATCTTAGTTCCTGTTCCTCCATGACATGAGCTGCCATGGTGCTGTGGTTTGGCAACCAGTGCCTTTCTCTGAGCCCCTGGAGACCAAGGCAAGCCATTCTGTGCCAGGCACATTGTTTGGTATGGGGGATGGTCACTGCTGCAGTGATTCCCCCTCGGGGAAGAGCTTTGTGTATTTCATATGCCATACTCAATGCTGATACTATGACTCTTCCCATCTCTCTGCCTACAGGCTGCTCGCAACTGTTTGGTGAATGACCAAGGAATTGTGAAAGTATCTGATTTTGGCCTTTCCAGGTCAGTTTGTATGCATGCACATGCATCTCTCTTCCTTTCTCTTTCACACTTTTTCTCTGCATCTCTTTTATCTTCTTCATCCCTTTCTCACTCTCCTCCTCCTCACCCTTGTTTTTCTTTTCTCCCATTTCTGCTGTATTCACCTGTCTTCATCCAAATCTCTCACCAAGCTTTTTCTCCCTTCTTCCTGTCTCTTCGCCTCCATCACTCGCTCCTCCACCCCATTCATCTCATCCATGTGTATTTTCCTCCCTCTCTGTCTCTGTCTTGTCTCTCCATTTTCTTTCAGGCTTGACTGGGTGCAGGAGAGGTTCATTAGATGAAAGAATGAATGAATGGGGAAAAAATGTGAAGCAACATCACATAAAATGTGTATCTACTGCAGGTATGTCCTAGATGATGAATATACAAGCTCCATGGGGTCCAAATTTCCAGTCCGGTGGTCTCCCCCAGAGGTCCTTCTGTACAGCAAGTTCAGCAGCAAGTCTGACGTCTGGGCTTTTGGTAAGTTGAGAGGACAAAATTTCAAGTTGCTGACAAGGAAAGAGTGGTTGAATGGAGTCAGAGAGAATCAGATCCTCTAGGAAACTGCTTCAGATATGATCCTGTATTCTTTCTGCCCCATGAACTGTCCATGTGCATTTCTGTTTGACAGGGGTTCTGATGTGGGAGGTTTACTCCCTGGGAAAGATGCCCTATGAGAGGTTTAACAACAGTGAGACAACAGAACATGTCACCCAAGGACTGCGTCTCTATCGGCCTCAGCTGGCCTCAGAGAGAATCTATGCCATCATGTACAGCTGCTGGCATGAGGTAGGTCCTATTCCCACCAGTACACATTCTTCCTGTCTACCACAACCCATCTGCAAGTCTCCATAGTCACTCCATCCATTGGACCCAACATTGCTCAGTAAATGCCATCTGGTCCCGGGGAGGGGGGGGGGAGAGGCTTTTTATCTCAGGTCTGCTTTACACTTATAATTTATACAGTATAGCTAACTTGGTTAGGGGTATGATTTTTTTTTACCAGCATGGCTAAATCAGCAAAATCCTTCTGGTATAGATGCAGTTATTACTGGTATATTTACATCAGCAAAACTTTCCTAGCATAGACAAGGCTCCAGTATTTATTTAATCATGGGTTTCTACTTCACTGGTATTTTTCTCTATGCATTTTTTTGTTTGTTTCAGAAAGCAGATGAGCGACCGACCTTCAGAGTCCTTTTGGGAAATATCCTCGAGATAACAGATGATGAACCCTGAACTGCTACTTGAACCAAGCTGTCATTTATTAGTGTTTATTTTTGCCATTTAATCTTTTCTGTGACTAACAAACCTGCCCTAACAGGCACTGGAAGAGTCCTAAAAGAGCCTGCCATACTCAGAAAGGCAGAAGATATCTGGATTCACCAAACAGCATCGGACTCTAGCTTCTCCCACAATCCAACAACTCACTTGTGTTGGAGCCCTCCTGGTACTAAAGAGAATAGCAACCTACTTGCTATAGTTACAGATCAGGAACCTCCCTGGAGAAAGGATCCTTGAAAGCAGCACTTCACTGCTGCACTGGGCTCTTGCTACAGCCCAGAGACTGAAGGCATTATAAATGGCAATAGCCAGGTACTAATGGCCCGTGCAGGAACTACGAGCAGAGATTGATCAAAGAGACATAGAAACTAGGGATTTTTGTAAAATAAAACAGTACAAATTGAGAGGAATTGGGTCACTGAGATCCAATAGCTCCTGTCTACTCCAGGCAAGAGCCTGTCTAGTGTGCAGCTCTGGTATGGTTGGCTAGGCAGTGGCCCACAACAAGAGAGTGCTACTAGATGTGCTTGCTACACTGGACAATCAAGAAAAAGCATTTCTAAAATACTGGGATGGCTTCCAATCTCCATGGACCGTCAGTGGTGGTCACAATTGTGACCAAAGTGGTCCCTGTCGCAGGCAATAAGGCAGACAGCTGTTGGAGGACTGGTAGGATTGACAGAGGTTGCACAGTAGCTGCACCTTCACAGCATCATCCCCAGTAGGACCACATGGCTCCCTGTCAGTCAGGGAGGTGGTTTTGCTGCATTACCATAAGGGGGTGTGTGTGTTGGCTAAAGACAAATCGGAGCATGGACACATGCACACGGAGGCTGAGACAAGGCGACTTATGCCAACTCGCTGTGCGGTGCAATTTGGTCTGAGTGACCTGCCTGGCAGGATGACACAGGTGTCTCCTTGCAGCCCAGCACCTGCCCTGCCAGCCCCCAACCCTGCAGATGTAGACTGGCTGGGACACATCTCCCCAGGAGCTGAGCCTAGCCCTCCTCATCCCCAGCCACACAGGCCTGGGCTGGCTGAGGCATGTCCCCCTGGGGCCCACCACCCAGGCAGGGTGCCCAGAGGGGGGGGGGAGGGCAAGTTGGGCAATTTGCCCCAGACCCTGGGCCCCGCAAGCCCTGGCTAAGAATCCCTTTCCTCACCCTGCGGTGGTCCGGGTCTTCGGCAGCATTTCGGCGGCGGGTCCTTCAGTGCTGCCGAAGACGCAGAGCAACTGAAGGGTCCCCGCCCCCCGCCGAAATGCCGCTGCCGCAGACTTGGAGCATGTACAAGCTTCGGTGAGTACAAGCTCCCCTGCTTTGCCCCAGGCCCCCTGCATCCTCTGGGCGGCCCTGCACCCAGACCCCCAACCCCATAGGCACAGCCTGGCTGGGGTGTTTCCCCCGGGTAGGGTGACCAGACAGCATGTGTGAAAAATCGGGAGGCAGGGGGTAATAGACCCCTATTAGGGTTGCCCACTCTGACTAAAACTATTCCAGGAGATTTTCCCCCCCAACCTGACATGATGTCATTTTCTTAAAATATCCTATTAAAATCTCCCGGATTGCTGTCAATAGTCCCTGGGAGATCGATGCGGATCCTGGGAAACTCCAGAACAATCCTGGAGGGTTGGCAACTCTAACGCCACAAATATTGGGACATCAAGTCACTCTACCCCTGGGCCTGCCTGGCCAGAGCCCGGCCCCACGAGTTGGCTGGGGGGGCGCCCGCCCGCACCCGAGGCTGGGCCGATGCTGCTGCCCGCGGAGACCGGCCCTGTCCTGCCCCGCCCGGCCCGCAGAGGGCGCAGCATCCCCTGGCCCATCCGCCGCGCGGGGACTGATTCGTCACGAGAGCGAGGCCTGGAAGCCCAGTGGTAATGTTGAGGATGCGCATTGCCGAAGATTGCGGGACGCTCCGAGCATGCGTGGTGGGACAATTTCCCTCTTGCGCATGCGTGGTGGGGCGATCATCCCCCTCCGAGCAAGCTGCAGGCAGACACGTGAAGGTCGCTCCCGGCGGCGAGCTGTGTGCCCGGAGCCTGGCATGGAGGCCTCGTCCCCCGCGGGCCTGGGCGCCACCGACCCGCAGCTGCAGCATTTCATCGAGGTGGAGACCCAGAAGCAGCGCTTCCAGCAGCTGGTGCATCAGATGACCGAGCTGTGCTGGGTAGGGGCCGGCTCCGGGCAGGTCTCTCCGGCGGGGAGGGAGCGGGAGGCAGCCCCAGATGCTCCCCGCCGTCTCCGGGGAATGGGGGCACATCACTCCTCCCACTCGCTCGAGGGTGATCGGGGTCCTTGCCTCCTTTCCCCATCCGGAGCTAGCCGCGCGCACCTCGCAGGTGCGGCCCTTGCCGACATGCCCCCATCCCCTTCTTCCATCTGGGGCTGTGCTGACAGAGCGTCCGGGAGAGCAGAGGGGTCTAGGCACCAACACGAGGCTCGCTGTGTGCGAGGGGTAGGAACCCCCCAGTACGTACGTGTGTGTGTGTGAGGCGGGGAGACGGGGTGTTGCTGGAGAACACGCAGGCACGTCCAGTCCCGGTAACCTGTCTCCCCAGCGCTGGTGGGTGGCGATGGAGAGGGAAACGCAAGACAGAATTTCAGTGTGTATCCAAATGTCCATCACATCACAAGGAGACTGCAGGTGTGAACCAAGGGATGGGAGCCCATAACCCTGAGAGTTTTAGGGTAGTGTACCTGGAGAGTCATTGAGATCAGTGGTTAGGAGAGAACCTGGATATATAACTATCCCCTGGGATAGAGCCAGGGAGACACCCTTAGACTCTAGCCCCAGAAACAACTTTCAGCTAGAGATTGCAGCATCTTTACTCCTGGTAATGAGACAGAGCAGCAGCATTGGGATTGGTATTCCCAGGCTGTTAGGGAAATCGTCCTGACTTGTAAATGGAACATATTTGTGCTGAACATGAGGATAAGAGGAAACTTGGTGTAATGTGTCAAACTAGTAGAGTCTGGGCTATTTGCCATGGGTAGGCAGAAATTCTGGACAAATTAGTAGTGTTTCAGTAACTGATGACCCTTGCCCAGGAGTGGGGGAAGCCAGGGACAAAATGGCTGGAGCTGCCACTCTTTGTAGAAAATGCAGGGAGAGTGGGGGTGCAGCTTTCTGTGAAGGGAGGTGTACAGGAGGAGCCGGAAACCTCAATGGACAAGGCAGCAGCAGGAGCAAGCTGAGAAGAGGGGGCAGGTGTGTCTGTACACTCAGGGCAAGTCTTGCCTACAGAATTAAGTCAACCTAAGTTATGTGTTTGCACAATCACCTCAGTAATTGAATTTACACATCCACCCTATGCTGCTTGTCAGAGGAGCGTGTCCTCACCAGGAGCACTTGCACCAATTTAACTGCCAGTGTGGGGAATTTCAGGGTTTTTGAAAGGCATTAACAGTCCACGTAAGCAACCCAGTGTCTGCACTGACACTGCATGGACCTAACTACATCGATTTAAGTGCCACGCCTCTTGCAGAGTTGAAGTTATTAAGTTGATGGAGTGAGCAAGGTACAGTGGTGGGAGCTACATTTTAGCATAGACTCTTACAGAGTTAGGTTGATGTAAGCTGCCTTACATTGACCTAACTCTATTGTGCAAAAAGAAGAACAGGAGTACTTGTGGCACCTTAGAGACTAACAAATTTATTAGAGCATAAGCTTTCGTGGACTACAGCCCACTTCTTCGGATGCATATATGCATAAATTTGTTAGTCTCTAAGGTGCCACAAGTACTCCTGTTCTTTTTGCGGATACAGACTAACACGGCTGTTACTCTGAAACTTAACTCTATTGTGTAGACCAAGCCTAAGTGTTGAGTGTAGAGAAACTTAACACGAGTACTTTTCACCCACTTAGTTCTCACACTTGTAGTGTCAGCTTATTTAGGTTTGACTGTAAAGTGGGCCAATAAGCATTATGGCAAAACATGCTAAGTGTGCACTGGGTGGGAGAACGCCAGGACCCTCCCCTTTGCCAAAGCTACTGCCTATGATGGATCTGCTGTTCCAAATAACAAACCTTTTGTTTGTGAAGTGTTAACTTAGTAGGTGGTGACCCTTTCTTGACTCCTCTTCTGACTGGTTCTTTTCATGTCTTGAGCAGGAGAAATGCATGGACAAGCCTGGGCCCAAGCTGGACAGTCGGGCAGAGACCTGTTTCGTGAACTGTGTTGAGCGTTTCATAGATACCAGTCAGTTTATTCTGAACCGGTTGGAGCAGACACAGAAATCCAAGTCAGCCTTCTCAGAGAGCCTGTCTGACTGAGCAGGGCATGGACTTCTCTGTTCCCTTAATAAAGAGAACTGCACATCAAATGGGAGAGAGAGAGGAAAAGGAGAGCGGCTGATGGGACAGCTATAGAAGACAAGCTGTGGGGAAGTTGGCTCCTTCCTCGGTCAGATTCTAGAGTGTCCTGTCATCTGAATGAGCTGAGATCAGCTTTTTGTTTTGTCCTTTAAAATGCCAATTTTGTGAAAATTACAGCTAGAGAAGAGAGCCTGTAACAGATGCACATTTACTACTCTACTTGGCGGTGTACTGTTCTCATTCCCACTGACTACCTTTCATATACTGGCTTCACACTGGGATTGTGTGGACAGAACTTCTTATGTCAAGCGCACTAACTCCAAAATGTTTAACTGGGGGGAGCACACCAAGATATCTAGGATCTTATCTAATTCAAGTACTGGAGCCAGTAGGGAATGAAACATTAAGTGAAGCTTAGGAAGGGGACCACTACGTTAAACGGTCTTGTATTCAGAATCAGTTTTTATGATTAACCCTCCCCTAAGAGAAAGACTAGTGAATCTTGGTCTTAGAACCAGACTGCAGCTGAGTTGATCTGTGCCTTCCACGTGCCTAGGGGAGGACAACAGCTTGGGTTGCAGGACTGCACCAATCTAGCTTACTGTCCTTTGATAGAAGAACTTGCCCAAGGATGTAGCTACGGGAAGAGATTTTAAGCCTCACTTAAGATATAAAGTCAGTCATGTGACCAAGTAACAGTTGTTTCAATTAGAAGTGCAACATTGTTAAAAATTGATTTGTTCCATAAACTGCTTTCTCCTGATCATTGGAATAAATATTAATTGGATCAATTTTTTAAATTAGCTTGTGTTTAGGAAGGAGGGCTGGTGGGGATGTCAGACCTACCTTTCACCTCTGCCATGGGTGCAGCCTCTCTGCACATTCCTTGTCGCCTCCATTTTGTTCACCATAAAATAATTTTTGGGCAGGGAGAGAATATGCAGGCTAGTTCTTAGTTAAACACAATGGATCTGTTCTGACTAGAAAGCCTGTATATCATATTGTGAACTCTGATTTCCTGTTCAGTGGTCTATTTCATGGCCTCCGTGACTGGATCAGCCACTTAGTAAATCTACTGTTTGTGAAAAGGGATTAAGTCCACTTCATCCACAAAGCAGATAAAATGGTGCAGATTTCCTTAGGCAAAAACTTCTTATCTAACCAGACTACCTCTCATAAGAAGGTAATTTGTTCTCATGACCATTTGATCCTCTGTGCCTTTGTAGAGACTCACCCAATAAGAGGAGTGATTCTAGTTCGGTTTTCTGAACCAAACATCTTTTCCTACAGGAAATAGACCTTCCATCTCCTCTTACACAAGTTGCTGAAAAGCTTAATTGCGCTATTACTCTTCCCTGGAAACCCCAAATAAATTATTGAAATCATGTTCCTGCCTGTTTCCTGAGCATGATTGTGACTGCTACTTCTGAGTTCTACAGCGGAAGCTAATAAAGCACTACTTTTAATATGCCTCATCAGGTGACAGTGCTTACTGATGTAAGTTGTCTGTGTATTACCTTCCCAGGGGAGAAGTGCCATAGCTGGCCTTCACCTTTTGTAGCAGTTGTCTACAGTGATTATTTTTCTGAGCCATTGCTTGGATATATGGGCTGGTTCATAGGCTAGTTTCCACGGCAGTCTCCCACAACTGGTATCTTCCAGAGAACAAGTGACTGACTGGACCAATGAGACAGGTCAACTCTCTTAATCCGTCCAACCAATCCTAGGGCAGGGCTAACCTCTAAATAACAGCTTTCTGATTCTTGTATGTCTACACTGCAAAGAAAAACCCAAGGCAGAGTCTCAGAACCTGGGTCAACTGACTCAAGCTCCAGGGCTAAAAATAGCATTATGAAAATTCCAGTTGGGCTCAAAGACTCCCCCACTCCTGCCAGATTTCAGAGCCCCTGCTCCAGCACAAGCAGGAGTATCTATACTGTGCAGGGTAGACATACCCTTAGAATAACAGTGGGACTTCGATGAGAGAACAGAATATACTCATCTTTCAGGCATTAAAACCAGTAGCTAAGTCACAACCATCCTTGCAATAAGCAATCTATGAGAAACTCTTGAACTCTCCTTCCGGTTACAGTTTCAGGCTTTCATACCTGTCCCTATTGTTAATCTCTCAAAGCAGTACTCATTTTGTGCACTACACTGCTTCCGTGACAATCAGCTGTAATGCTTTATGGGGCACTCTTGGTAACTGAAGAAATGGGTTTTAGGTGATTACCAAAAACAGGTTTATAGTCCCTCCCACCCAACAAGGTAAGTGCCGGGGTGAAGGAATCACTCTCCACAATAAAATCTGATCCAAAAAACCACATCATTTAGTGGCAGCAACAACATTAAAGAGTCATCAGTTTTGGAAATCTAGTTCTGCTTTTAGCTTTGGGTCAGTAACCTCAGTGAGCAGAGCTGGCACCTGACAGAGAGCAAAGTTCAGATGAGGTTATAAAATAACATGCTATGCACGTCATCTTAAAACACATTACCCCTTGTTGCTGTAGGGGTAGTGACAACATACAAGGATCTCAGCACATGGCTAGAATGGTTTGTAAACAATCTAAATATTAAAAAATATTTTAAAAAAGCTTTGTTTTAAGGCCACCTAAACTGAGTGGTCCTTCCATTCAGTAAGGATTAGTGTGGTGTTACTGCCGGGTCTCTTCCCACATAAGTCTGTGGCCTGATAGCAGCTGCAGCATGTTACAAAGGAAACTCAAGTTACAGTGTTGGTAGGGATCTTTTCCAGGTTTTGTTCTTAACAGCTGGAAATTGCAATCAGGTCTCTTCACCTGCCTTTCAGGTCCCCAGCAGTGGAAGCAGAGAACACTCTCACAGAATAGACAGTAAATGTTTACTTATTCCCAATAACACAGCTGTAGCTGGTGGAGTCTGATCTAGCAAACTCACTAAGGGGAGCTCAGTAGTGAGACTTGAAAGCTCTTGGGTAGAAATTCCAAGGCTTTCCCAGGCAACAAGTTCATGAGTCATTACACACTTTCACCTTCCTCCTCCACACTCTGAGAACCCTTGTAGATGTCCTCTGGGCCCAGAAGAGGCTGATGTAGACATGACTGGTGTTTTTCTGCTCCCCTCCAAAAAGTATGCAGGTCTGCCCTTCCTTGCTTCAGAAAGAGAGGCAGCAGGTCTGGGGTGAAGGGGATGTCTCTGAATGCATGCAAAAGGAAAATTCCAGAGACTATGGTTAGAAAGCCACTTATAGTGCCAATTATGTTGTGTAGGACCATGTGTTGCCACTCCTTGAAGAGGATGGCGGAACAAGTCATGACAGCTGTGGTAAACAAGACATAGTAGATAGGTGTGACCACAGATGTATTGAAGATGTCCAAGGCCTTGTTCAGGTAGTTAATCTGGACACTGATGCAGATCACCAGGCAAATCAGGAGTATCCAGCCCAGCGGTTCTTTCAGGACCTGCTTCCCAGCAAACAGTTCCTTCAGTGTGATGCCCAAGCCCTTGACACAGGACACTGAGAGCGAGCCAATGGCAGAGCAGACCAAAACATACACCAAAACGTTGCTCCGCCCATAACGGGGCCCAGCCACGAAGATAAGGAGAATGGAGCTCACCAGCACACACACCGCAA
This sequence comes from Malaclemys terrapin pileata, assembly GCF_027887155.1. Taxonomy (NCBI): domain Eukaryota; kingdom Metazoa; phylum Chordata; order Testudines; family Emydidae; genus Malaclemys; species Malaclemys terrapin. The sequence goes on along the minus strand of NC_071513.1, from coordinate 38,858,764 downwards.
AGGCTATAAACCCTTAGATAAGAAGGAATAATCATTAGGATTTGCATTAGAGTGGGTAACACTATTGTACATTTATGTTACATATACTTATGTGTCTAATAGAACAGTGAGTGGAGATGCAAGATAGGGTGACGTGCCCCCATGGGTCAGTATACTCGCCTTTCACCTTAGTGACTGGGGTTCAAAACAAAGTGGTTACATGTCAGAGAGATTTTAGGGCTATCTCTATTCATTATGCATTATGGTCCAAGCCAGAAGACTACCACACAAGTTGGCATGATTAACAGATTCTGTTACGGAAATACAAAAGCCTGGAATAGGGAAGCTACAGCTCAGAACGGAGGCAGAGATGCAGAATTGGCTGGGGGTAGGGAATAATACACCACTGATATAGTAGGGGATGCTGTAAATTGGAATTGTGAAGTATTGGCAGAGCTACATGGAGCCCAGGACTGGAACATCAATATGCTGCAAGTCAAGCCAGAGTGGTACTTGCAGAGCTGTTCAGGTTGGGATTAGGACTCTCCTGGGATAGGAAGGGGCGCTGCAGGTCAGGCGTTCTGGGGCATCAGCACAGTGTGTTTATGATGAACTGCAGCATGAGCCTGTGGGTTTTGGGGGGAGGGATTGACATGCTTTGCTCCCTTCCCTTCTCACTGCAGGCTTCCTCTCTGTAGTGTCACTCATTCTTACCTATCATGCTATTGCCCAAATCCCTCCCTTGATACCAACTTCCTTTCTCATATTGTGAGGTATTTTTTCCTCTGAGCTCCACCTCCCTGCAACTCTCTGTTTCCTTCTTTGCTTCTATTGTTTATTTTCACCTTAAGTTTCTTCTCTGGCCTTTCTTCTCCTCCTCCCACTAATGCTACCTCTCATGTATTGACAATCCCCTTTTCTAAACCAGCATTATATTAGGGTTAATTGATATTGCTGTTGATTTTGCTACTAGTTTTGTGGTTATTCTTCCTTTGTAATGCTTGCTTAGCACTTTGGTATTAAAAGGGCTGTATTATAACCACAAGGGTCATGGATAGTGGTCTAAGCACAAGCCTAGGACCCAAAAGTACTGGAGTTCTAATCCCCACTTTGACATAGACTCCTGTGGCCTTGGGAAAGTCACTTAACCTCTGTCTTACAAAACATCCTGAAGATGAGAAGTGCCATTTCTTTTTTATTAAAATAAAATGCAAATATAGCAAACACTTGCATCATACTTCGTGTGTCAGATTTGACAATAACTAGCCTTTCTCCATCTGAGTAGCCCCTTGTTTGGGTACCTGGATCTTTAAGCTTCTCTGCCATTGACTCCAGGCTGGATACCTCCTCCTCCTGTGGAGCATGGATTACCATCACTGTGGAGCCCAGAACACTCAAGATGCAGCCAATCTTTCCATGGACATTCAGGTGCTCATTCAGAAAGTAGGATGACAAAACTGCACTGTAGGATTGAAAGCAAAGAATAAACAAACACCAAGGAGGTGCAGTATTTGAGGGAAAAGATAGGGTGACGGTAGACAGCTACTTCCAGTGGTAAAGGGCAAAGGGACAAGTACCATTTGTTCTTGTGTTGCTTACCTGACTAGAACACTTAATGCACCCAATGGAGTTACTAGTGTTGCTGGGGCAAAGGCATACGCAGCAAAATTTGCTGCTTCTCCAACTCCCACTGCAAGAGAGACCCAGTCAGTCACAGGAGAGCAGCATAACATTGGAGCCAACGCAGCACAATTCATGTCAGCTCATAACCATTGTGCAGCTAGTCACTGTACAGAAGCACCATCACCACTTGCTGATTCCATAATTTGTTATCTGCAATAGCACAATCCATCTGCTTGAGCACTGTATGGACAGTGTAGAGAAGAACTGAGCAAGACAAAGAGGTGGATGGTGAAGGAGAAAGCTTATTTACATATGGATATACTACTAACCAGCATCAATGGAGAAAAGAAATACTAACATCCTTACAGTTCAACATATATTTGTATAATTTTGCCTTCCTGTAATGGTGTCCATTGTGACATATTCCAGTCTTTACTTAGCATGACCTATGAAGGAAGGCTGAAAGAATTGGGTTTGTTTAGTTTGGAAAAGAGAAGACTGAGAGGGGACATGGTAGCAATTTTCAGGTATCTAAAAGGGTGTCATAAGGAGGAGGGAGAAAACATGTTCATCTTAGTCTCTAAGGATAGAACAAGAAGCAATGGGCTTGAACTGCAGCAAGGGAGGTTTAGGTTGGACATTAGGAAAAAGTTCCTAACTGTCAGGGTGGTTAAACACTGGAATAAATTGCCTAAGGAGGTTGTGGAATCTTCATCTCTGGAGATATTTAAGAGTAGGTTAGATAAATGTCTATCAGGGATGGTCTAGACAGTATTTGGTCCTGCCATGAGGGCAGGGGACTGGACATGACCTCTCGAGGTCCCTTCCAGTCCTAGAATCTATGAATCACGTCTGTGAATTGCCATGAAGCTCTATTGACTACCCAGCAATACCAGATGCTTAGGAGCCAACTATGCAGCACATATGGCAATCTGCATAATGCCCTAGAATGCTTTGCATGGTGACAGAACTTCCAAAATGGCCCAATCACCTGATTAACTAAGTACTCAACTCTTAAGTGAGAAATTTAGAAATATGTCAGATGAGAGCACACAACATGGTTTGTTTAGACAGGTAACACCACTTTCAAACTGCTCAATGATAAAACAAGGCAGCTGAGCCTCGATTATGACAAAGGAAATAAAAGAACAAGACAAAGATAAATGTGAACAATCAAAAACCTTGACAACTAACATCTCTTGCTCATACTTCAGTTTCACAGCAAGTACTTACTGGACAGTAGTCCTGCCCACCAAAGCCATTCCCTCAGGTATGCATGACCTCCTTGTCCTGAGAAAGAAAGCAAGAGCAACAACAAATCCAGGGTGAGTTTCCAATGGCACAAGCTATACAAATAACTCAGGATCTCTTTTACCTATTAAGAAAGGAATGAATTTTCCTCTGAGGGGTGGGCTAATTCTCCAGCACTCCTCCTCCTCTGTAAATGAGCCAATTTCCAGATGATATAGCACCTTTAAAAAAAAAAAAGCTTGATGCTGGTGAAGACTGCTGGGTAGCCATCCCTGGGGACAGAAGTCCAATTTATCCTCAAGAATAAGTACAGCATGGGCAGTGGCAGCACATGCTTCTTCCTCTCTGCCTCAGCTATGTGCCCAACCATGCCAGGATCACGTCTACAACACAAGGAGATAGTCTGGTCTTGATTCCATCTCTGGTGAAGATACCGTCAAGGGTAGCAGCTGAAGTAAGTGTTTTTATGAAGCAAATACTTGCCTACTAAGAACTGGACTGAGACCAAACTCACATGATATAGTACAGCATTAAGCAGTTGTCAGATAGTAATGTTTTTGGATTACTGATCTGGGCCAGACTTGGAGCTGAAATCTTCCCATGGCACATCCCATTCCTCTGTCCAGATTAGGTATTTCTATTTCTCTTCCCTATTCATTTAAATTCTTGTCATTTGTCCCAGCCCTCTACAGATTTTGAATGCTGCACTTCTCCAGCTCTTTGCTCACAATACTGTGCAATATTAGACTGCACCTGGTTACAAGACACACTACAGCAGTCTGGTATTTCGACTGTATTAACAGCTCCAAGATCAAGAAAATAATGTGTCCCTTCTGGCTGATCTTAAAGTGACTAAGAGCTGTATTAAAGCCAGAAATGTTTTCACATCATCTAGCTGAATAGCAATTAGAGCTTTTTGAAGTTCAATCTTTCCAAATGTGTAGAGAGCCCCTGAAAACTCTCTTATTGTTCTACTTGGACAATAAGAACATTGCCTTTGGTGGGAACGTAACTGTACAGCCAACTGCAGCAATAAAGATGTAAGGTACCTGCCCTAATGGAGCCCCTGCTGGCCAACTTGAGAAGCCCTTTCTTCTTTAGTATAAAACTTCCTCCAATGAAAATACTTGAGGATAGAGCCAGGCCTAGTCCGATGTAGAAGTCGTAGTGACCTGACATGCCCTCCATCACAGCCCCCTGCATAAGGAAGGAAGAACACTCAGATTCACAGAGAGAAGAGGGTTGGGCATGTCCACCACACAAATCTAAGGAAAGCCCCAGTTGCAGGGTGTTCTCCTGGAACATGAAAGATTGCTGTACATGAAATAAATACTTTGTAGGGCAGCTTGTGGGGAGCTCTTACTGATCTCTACACCTTCAAGTGCTAGGGCCATTGACATTTCCTAATGCAGCATTTCTCAAACTGGGGGTCCCAACCCAAAACACGATAGGGCAAGGCTGTTGTAGGGGGGGTTGCAAGAGCATCTTTTTCCTTGCTTTCAGAGCTGGGCAGCCATAGAATGGCAGCTGCTGGCCAGGTGCCCAGCTCTGAAGGCAGCACCGGCACCAGCAGCAGTGCAAAAGTAAGGATGGCATGGTGTGGTTACTTAGTTCTGTAGGTATGTGCACTGGTGCCACAGATGTTATGTTCAGTAGCAGAGGGTGGGGGGGAGGGGGAGTCAGTGTCATCACAGTCTGAAATAGTTTTAAAAGAAATTTGAGAACCTCTGTCCTAATGGACATCTACATGGGGGGGGGGAAGAGAAGGGGGACTTTGCTCCTAAGAAGACAGTGTACCTGCAATGTCTCAGTAATAATCATAAACCAGGGCACGACCTAAGACCCCTCAGGGTGCATAGGTGCCAGGAGCTGATTCTGCAGCTCCCCCTTGTCCAACTCGCGGGCTGAAACCCTTAGCGCTCAACTGCAACGACCCCCAAGTGCCGCTCTCCGCTGGGAGCCAGGCTCCCCTTTCCGGAGCGAGTGCCGTACCCCGCCCGGCGAGCACCAATCTCCGCGTGCTGGGCACTGTCCTCGGGGCGGGGGAGCGCAGGCAGCCCCGTCCGCCAAACGGGCCTCGCCTCTCACCGCAGGAGCCCGAGTGCCCGGTGCCCCCCGAGCCCCAGGTTGTACGAGGACAGGAGCCCCGGGCCCTGTCAGCGCAGGGAGGCACCGCGACCCGGGCAGCAAGCACAGAGCCCTGCCCCGCCCTGCCCCTTCCCCGCCGGAACCTAGCTTAGCTCCCCACACCGCTTCCGCAGCGTCAGCCAAACCCTTCCTCCGGACCCAGCACCTCGCTCTTCACTTCCGCTTCCGGTACGACAGCCAAACCCTGCCTCCGGACCCAGCACCTCGCTCTTCACTTCCGCTTCCGGTACGACAGCCAAACCCTTCCTCCGGAACTAGCGCGGGGAACGAGACGCCTAGCGGGGAGCGCGTCACTCTTACCTTCCGCCCCTGTTGCTAGGGGCCCTCGCTTGGGGCCTGGTGAGTGGCGGGGAACGGGGAGAGTAGGCCCGGCCTAGGCCCCCCGGGGTAGCGAGACCCCGCTGCGCGCGCTGGCGGGCGGGTCCCGGGACTGTCTCAGCCAGTGCCCCCGCCCCCGCCCCTGCCGTGCCCATCGCTTCGCCTGCCGGGCAGTTGCCCCGGCCGCCCCGGTGCTGGAACAAGGACACCGCCGAGCTCATGTCCTGGGACCCAGCCGCTCGCCCCGCTCTAAGCCCGGGGACGCGCCGCGGGAGATGTCAGATCCGCCCCCAGTCACCGGGCTTCCTCTTTACAGGCTGTGTCTGGTCCCCGCTCGCCGTGTGAACGGCCCGGGCCCGGCCGCTGCCTTACATGGGGGGTGGGCAGAGGGGTCCGCCCACAGGCTTGCGGGATCCGGGCCTCGTTAGCCCTGTCAGGGCTACTGAAATAGGGGTGCGGGGACTGGTATTTCCCCTTTCGGCTCTTGCAATAGCCGGTGTTGTTATTTGTGTCAATAGCAGGGAATCGCTTCTCACGCAGAAGTGCGATTTTTAAGTTTATTTTGTCCTTTTTTAGTCTACCCCATCACTTTTTATTTCATTTATTTTTTAAAAAACTGATTTTCTTTTCTTTTTTTCCCTTTGGGCATTTGTATTTGGCTTTTGAATGATACAGATGTTTATAAACATTTGTGTGAAGCAAGAAGAGGCAAGATGACATCTACAAGTAATGAATTTGTTTGCTTATGTCTCTCTGGTGCTGGGTCTCTCTGTCTCTGCTTCCTTTCTGCGGAAAAAGGATACTTCAAAGTCATAAGTTCACTGTGTTCCCTCCAACTCTTTGAAAGTATCCAAAGGAGAACAGCAAGCTGTTGGGGCTGAAATCGAATCTGTAGAACAAACAACATACACTCCATGTATATATGACTTCTGAGGCCCCCAAGGAAAATCCTGATGCAGCCATAGGCCTTGTCTACACTACGGGGGGAGATTAATCTAAATTATGCAACTTCAGCTATGTGAATAACGTAGCTGAAGTCGACATACTTAGATCTACTTCCCGTGGGGTCCGCACTATGCGATGTCGACTGGAGATGCTCTCCCGTTGACTCCCCTTGCACTTCTCGTTCAGGTGGAGTACAGGAGTTTACGGGAGAGCAATCGGCGGTCGATTTAGCGGATCTTCACTAGACCCGCTAAATCAACCACCGATGCATTGATCGCCACCTGTCAAACCCAGTAAGTGTAGACAAGCCCTTAGCTATGGATCCACCATTGGTGCTTCCTCAAGGAGATATTCCCATTGTCAAAGACTCCTGATATTTAATCACACAGTTTCTAATGCGGAGTGCAGGAATCCTGTGCTTCTGTGTTAGATTCACAAGCACAGAATGCTGCCTCCCTCAGGTGCCTCTTCCTGGACTTCTGCTTGAGAGTTATACACCTGGAATATCCTCCTGTTGGAGAAGTTTTGAGTATAATGAAAACGTATCTTTAGTGCGTGTGATAAACTTAATGGAGCAGAATCAAAAGCATGTCTTTCTCCCTACAAGGCCTCCATTGTCTCTTATTGAGACCTGAAGATGATGTTATTGTTTTAGTGTTATAATGGCATCTTTTAGCAAGGAGAAGTGGGCAGGATGCCCTTCATGTCAATGGAGCACTTGCGGTTGAATATTGTTACAGGAGGCTTGTGCTGTATGTAGCTGAGCACTCTAAGCACCACCATTCTAGGAGCAAGACAGTAGGACAGGAAATAGTACCGAGTTTCTCCCCTAGCAGTGCAGAACTATTAGACTAGTATATCGGATACTTCAGGCAATGCACGATTTCACCTCTAATGTAGTCTTCTGTTCACATGTAATTGTAACATCAGATACATAACTGATAGAGACACCCACTCTCTCCCCCTTTGTAATGTTATATTAAAGTTGCTCTCGTGAAAGCAGAACCTTATTTGATAGAATTTAAGGGTGGGATGCTAAAAAGTGCTAAGTGTTGGCCTAACTCTGTTCCTATTGAAGTAACTGAGAGCTGTACCACTGATGTCAATAGGAGCAGTTAGGTCAACACTGAGTGTTTTAGAAAATCCTACCCTAAAAGACTTCATAAATGAATCCCATGTAGTCACAGAAACTGCTCTCTCTCTTTTCAGCTCTTGTCTCTCATGTAAGCTCTTCTATGCTGTGTGTGTGTAGGCATAAACTCTTATATCACGTCCCAAATGCATCCTTGTGATCAGGAATATTTTGTACTTTCTTTTGATTCATATAAGGGAGATTCTACAGAAACTTGGTGACAGAATGTAAACACTGGATACCAGCAGCAGAAATTCTTTAGCTTTGTCAATTAAGGAGTTTCTGAGTTAAGTGTCTATCCCATCAGTGTCTGTATCTCAGCAGCCGGCACATACGGTTCCTAGTAATATAACAGGGAGAATATCCACTTTATTTATAAATGCTGAGTAGCCATCAACTATCAGAGGTCAAAACAGACTGAACAAACATCTTGGTGACGTTGTGTTTTATCTTGTTTTCTGACTTCAAGAACTAAAGATGAGTAAGAACAAGGACGATGCTCCCCATGAGCTGGAAAGCCAGTTTATTCTGCGGCTGCCTCCGGTAAGAGACCCTTAGATCTGGGCCAGTCTAAAGAGGACAAAGTGGGAGGAACATTCCCACACAAGGCTACCATCACTCTGCAAAAATCACCAAGTTCCCAAGGCACCCATCCTGTCCAGCCCCAGTTTGGAAGGTGCAGGGCAGCAACTCAAGGTAGAGAGGGTTTAAAGAGATGGGTGAAAGCAATAGGAATTCTACAGACCCTGTTTGAGATATCAAGACAGATTGGCTATTTGTACTGAACCCCTGCCTGTTTGTAATGTAGCTCCCTTAAATGACACCTTGTAAACCAGCCTTCTACCCATTCCTGTTCATGTCTATGCCTGTGAGATGCATCCGGGTGCACTGCTGCTTGGAGAAACTATGGTATTGTGAAACAGATCAAGGCAAAGTATTTACAAGTGATAGTTCAGTTGGTCCTCATTGCCAGTGATCAGTTCTATCATTCACTCTTGGTGCAGTTAATCTCATTCAATAAATGCTTAATCTGGGAAGAAGCTTCTTCAAATAACACACTGATGAGGCATCTCCCCTTGACCCTGATGGAGCCCCTCTGGTTATCCACAAGGGCATTGTAGAGGAGCTGTAAGAGTGGGCATCTGAGTTCTGCTGAAAGGGTCTGTCACTCAGCTGCCCTATAAATAAAATAGACATGAGCAGTTCATAAAAACATGGGGTAGCTTCTGTTTTCCAAAGGACCTTAAACCAGCGATAGAATCTTTCCCAAATTTCATTAGGTTGCTGGCTGTGAAGTACGTTGGGAATAGCAAAGCCACAAGGTTAATGCACATTGCTAGGAGAAGTGCTTTTTTCTTCCTGTGTTTAATGGCACTTTTCAGTTGAGTTTCTGTGTTTAGATGAAAGTATGGATTAAAATTGGGTTTGAAAGCAGATTATCTCTTTAGCTGTTCTACCAGCTAACGCACACAGGTCTAGTCCTGTCTCATTCATCTGCTTTTTCTCAGGAATATGCCTCCACTGTGCGGAGGGCAGTACAATCTGGAAGCGTCAACCTGAAGGATAGACTTACTATCGAATTACACCGTGAGTAGCCAAGATCAGCTGCCTTTAATCTCTCAGTTCAGGAGCGAGTACTGTAGGCTTTGAAAGAGTGTGACTTGATTTGCAGAGCCCAGAGTGGGAAGAGACATCTGGGCTTCTCTGGGGATCATGCAGACATGTTGAGAAGGGTGCACTGAGCAATGTGGGTGTCTGATTTCTGGTGGAAATGTGCCCGGCATCAAACCAAGAACTGGTTTCCCATTGGGAGACCCAGAGGAGAAGTTCATCTTAGTGCAGTAGATGAAAGCTGCACACACCCCAACTGGACAAGCTTCACATCTTGTGAGAACCTGCTTGGCCAACAACCTCAATAAAGAGGGTATGCATAGAACAGCTCCTCTTTAATGTGATTGGCCCGAGCAGTCTGTCGCTTTTCTCTGCACCTCACAAAATGGGCATCTCCCTATTTGCCAGAAATTGGGATGTGAATATGTGTAGTTCTGAAGGTAAAATACTATTGATTCATGCAATGCACTAATCACATGGGTAGAGCCATCTTACTAACACAGGTATAAGTCATTGGCCCTGGAGGAAATCCCAAGAATTTTCTTTCTAGCTCAACTCCATCAGCAAATTCCCAGTCCTGCCCTGGAGGACTCAAAGGCAAGAAAGCTCTGCCTCTACCTGTTAGAATAGCCATAGCTGTAGAGCATACCCCACTGTTCCGTCCTCTCCTTCAAAGGTATTTTCTGTGAGTCTGTCTGTAGTTATCTTGCTGCTAAGCGCATCACAGATTTCACAGGAAAATGCCACAGTTCTGTGCACCTCCAGTTCACTCAGGAGTTTTAAAGTGTTTGGCCCAGGAATGCAGCATACCGGTTAGGCATTTACTGGATTAATTTGTCTCTTGGTTTTCTGCAGCGGATGGGCGTCATGGGATTGTCCGTGTAGATCGCGTCCCCTTAGCTGCCAAGCTGGTGGACCTGCCCTGCATCACCGAGAGCTTAAAAACCATAGATAAGAAAACATTCTATAAGACAGCGGATATTTGTCAGGTATGGGCTGCCTATTCTATTCACTCTGGTGTCCTATGCTTGCTTCCTTCAGACAAAAGTCTAACCCTTTATATTATGGCAGTGCAACATATGGTACCCCACTGCTAATTTCCACATCCTCAGAATGTGAGTGGAGCAGCCGTGGTGTAAAATTTCCCATCGCAGCATAGCAGTTGGCAATTTCTTTCCTGACTTCTGCTCCCTTCTAACTGAAGAGAAGGTTGGTCATAAACTGATCCATCCACAAAAGCTGATTTTGTCAGCTATGCCAGTGAATCCCAGAGGCTGACTACATGCTGGAGGGAGTAGCATTTCCTTGTATATGTTGTAAATGTACCAGCCTTTAATTTAATTGAGTAGCTCTGCTCTCACATTATAATCAGCTCCTTTGTGTTCTGGGGCTTCAGATGCTCGTGTGTACTGTGGACGGTGATCTCTACCCCCCTCTGGAAGAGCCAACTGTGAGTACTGACCCCAAGGCAAACAAGAAAAAGGACAAGGACCGAGAGAAGAAATTCATCTGGAACCATGGCAGTGAGTAGAGTACAGGGTGCTTTACCTATCTTACCCTGGCATGACCCATAGCTCCCACTGCTCATCCCCTCCACCCTAGACAATGCAGGGGTAGTCTGCCAGGGCTCCTTACTCAGCTGTGTAGTTGAGAACCTTGCCCTCAGCCCACCAAAGTGCTGCTGGATCTCTCACATCCTGGAGTGGGAGTTTCCTGTACTCAGATGCCATGAATCTGTCATGCATGTGACTTTCCCCTGAGATCGGTGCCTGACACACAGCCTGTTTCCTTTGTTCCAGTTACTCTTCCACTGAAGAATGTAAGGAAGAGGCGGTTCAGGAAAACAGCTAAGAAGAAGGTGAGTTGCATCTCCTCATCCATGGTGGCACCTGTGGTGTCAGAGGTGTCCAAAGGTGTGGGACTGAAGAAGACACTAGTACTGTGCGTAGTTGGGTCAGGAGCCTAACAATCTGTCTTTGCACTATGAATTCTTATAACATGGGTTTTATTAACTTTGCTTCACACCTCACTCAGACAGAGCACAGGAGAAGGCAATTAGGACATTTTAACATTTTCTTGGCTGAATTTTGAAAGATGCCCTGGAGTGGGGAAAGCCCACTGTGCAGGAGTGGATCGAGTCTGTGTGTCCATTTTGCATACAGTGTGTCTCTTCTTTCTGAATTTCTATGCAGATATTTCTAGTAATAAGAGAGTTTATCTGCTCCTCCTCTTTCCCCACCTGAAATCCCAGTCCTCTGTGTAGGGCCCAATCATTTCCACAGCAACCAGCTACGATGTAGCACCCAGAATGACTTCAGAAGGGAAATGGGAGCAGAAGAACCCTTCCAATCCTGTCTTTGTGCAGAAGCCCCCAGTAATAAAGCACTCTGAAGGGGAAATGAAGCTATACTAAGTGGCTGCCCATTGTGGGACAGGCTGGGAGAATTAATTCCTCTCTGCTTTGCACTTCACTTTCACACAATGGAGCAATATTTCAGTGCAACATTAGGGAAACCAGACCCTGGAAGCACTGAGACTTTCCCCTAGGAGAAGTGTAGCAACACTTAGCCAGCATTCCCAACAAATTTAATAATCATAAAAAGTGAAACCTTGTTGTGATTCAGCAGGTGACTTTCAAACCTGGGAGGCCTTTCACTGAGGATTCATAAATGAATTCAGCCTTGGGGAGTTCTCATGTGCCATACAGTCAGGCCAGCTTTTATTCAGAGGTGGTGTTGGGAGTGTGAGAATGGAGCGGAAGTCAGGATAGTGAGAAGATTCAGCTCATTCAGGAGCTTTGAGGCAAAGAGGAGGAAGATGGAACACTGTCTTGAAAGGCAGGTAGTGGCAAGGGAGAGTCTTCTGGTGGGATATGGGTGAGCTCAAAGTCTAAAAGAATAGAGTAAAATAAAAGAGCCTTAAAATAAGGGGCTGGGATGGGTTGAGGTGTGGGAGGCAGCCAACAGCCAAGATACTTCTGAATTGGAGAACTGTCTGTCCAAGGGTGTTTAACACCGTCTCTTCTCTCTTTCCCCTCTCTGGCCCAGTACATTGAGTCTCCAGACGTGGAAAAGGAGGTGAAGCGTCTGCTGAGTACAGATGCTGAAGCTGTCAGTGTCCGTATCCTTTCTTCTGATTAACTCCGCAGAGCAGGAGAGTGGCTGAGGAAGGCTCAGAGGAGAGAGAAGTTAAGTTGATCTCACAATACACATGGGTAACAGCAGGCAGGACATGGGCATGTGACAGACACTGAAGTTATAGCTTGAGCTTTACCCTGTTCAAAACCTGCTGCTTCTCCTCAATGACCTCTCTCTGGCATTCGTCACAGCCCTCCTTGTGTATCTGCTACTCCTGACGCTGGGGTAACTGGTTGCATCATCTCCAGAAGACAGGCCTTCACAGAAATAGGCCTGCAGGGCCAGATTGGCCACATTTGCGTGACCCTGCCAACACAGTGCAGAATTAGAGAGGGACAGCAAGAGAGACTGGAGTCATCCCTGGGGTACTGTTAGCTGGAGAACCTCTTCTAGCACCTTGCTGTCAGTGGGCTCTTGCTGGTACCACCGTCTGTCATTCTTCTGGTTTTTCCTTGACTCTTCTGTATCTGCTCTCAGGCTGGGAGGTCATTGCTGAAGATGAAACAAAGGAAGCAGACAACCATGGTTCACTCACCGGCTTGGACATCTCCTCTCCTGGAATGTCTGGCCACAAGCAGGGCCATGGCTCATCGGGTACACTGATGAAGGCTTATGCTTTTAGTAACATCATTTCGCTGCCAGAAGGCAGGGTCACCTGGTTTTGGTCTCTATGGAGTAGTTAAACATGGGAGATGTATTTAATCCTATGAGCAGAATTGGATGCTGAGATTGTGTTCATTGGTATGAGAGAACAGGACAATAATAGTTTGGTCAAGCAGATATGCATTTGCCATTCTAGTGAACATGGCAGAAGAGAGAAAATCAGTATTTTCTGGGTCTTGAATTAGTCTTCTTGTAGTCTATTGGATCCCATAAGGAAGGTTAAGGACAATAGGTGTGTTTAGATAGACACTGGATACAGAAAACTATGCCTGACAGCCAATGGGATGTGCAGTGCCTTTCAGGGAGAGTTGAGGAGACACCGGAATCTGATGGGAGTTCATCAGCTCATTGTTTTTCTCCTTGTTTCACACCACTAGAACATGATGAACTGCGGGAGATATTTAATGACATCAGCAGCAGCAGTGAAGATGAAGATGAGAGAGATCATCATGATGATGAAGATTTGAACATCATGGACACAGAAGAAGACTTGGAGAGGCAACTGCAGGACAAACTGAATGAATCTGATGGGCAGCAGCAGGAGAACGAGGGAACAAACCAGATAGGTGAGCAGTCTTAGGCAGTGGTAGGTTGGGTGCCGAGGATGGGCAGTACCCTGGAAGGCTTGGTGCCGGGGGGATTGGCATGTTGCTCTGCTAGTGCTATAATTCAGACTATGGTGTGGATCATTTCTGCTGTCTCCCTTAGCCATGGGGATCCAAAAGCAGATTGACAACCTGAAGGGTAAACTCCAGGAGACCCAGGAACGGAGAAAGCGCCAGGAAGATCTCATCATGAAAGTAGAGAATCTAGCCCTCAAGGTGAGTGCTGGTCACCATCTGGTACCTTTCCTTCTAGCCCAAACCATGCATTCTTTACGGGGTCCTGTTCAGCTCAGCTGATGCAGTGAAGGTTTGGAACCAGAAGGCATCCAAACCTATTGTCCCGGAGTAGCTGATGGCCTTGCCATGTGGAATTTAAGATGAAAGTAGCTATAGGAATACATTCCAGCCAGTCATCCATGGATGACCTGAGACTGATGCAGAGCAAACCATGGAACTGTGCTGAAGAAGATAAGGGTCCTGCAATCCATGCTATGTTCCCTTTACTTTGCTGCCTGTCAAATTGCAACTGCAGATTTGTTCTCTTTACATAAATGGCCACTATTGAGACAGCAGTTATGTTCTTGCTTGTGTCTTTCTTCCAGACCCGTCTCCAGGCTGTGCTGGATGAATTCAAACAGCAGGAAGACCGAGAGAAGCAGCAGGTGAGGAAGCCTCTGTTACTGTCTCCTCTATGTTCCTGTAGAAGAAAGCAACGAGTGTGCAGTGTTGTGGGGTGATGCTGAGTGATTCTCAGCATTAGGAAGCAACACGTTGCACGCTTGTTCAGTAGTTTAATGTATAAAGGCCTCTGAGCCCTGCACCACACCACCTCAGGCTGTGATCAACAGCTGCCACAAGCTAAGCAGAGCTGTACCTGACCAGTACCCCCGTGGTAGAATGCCTACAACCAGTGGAGCTGCTGGAAATGGTGATACAGTAGGTGTAGTCTTCTCTCCGGAACACTAGTTAGCCAAGTCACGTTGTTCCAGAGGGTGCTCTGATGCTGAGGTTGCCATATTTAGAGTGAGATGTAAAATGAAGACCCTGACGACGTGTGTCCATTAAAGATACAGTAGCACTTTCTGAAGAGTAGGGGTAGCTCTGGTCACTTGGCAAATTACCAAGCTGGGTAACTATATTCTGCTGCTTTACATCTCTCCCTGCAGTTTCAGTTGAATACTATAGTTTTTCTCCCCACACTTACTGGCTTGCGTAATGTTGTTTGCTGTAGACAGCTGCAGCATTCCACCCAAGAAGTGGCTGCATTTCAGTTGCAAACAAACCAGTTTTTACATCTGAGCCTGATTTTTAAAAACATGCTCAGAATATGTGCACACAGCTACTCCAGTTGTGTAAGCAAATCAGATGTTTGTGCATGTAACTGGTTATTTAACATGCCATTTAGGGGCAGAATAAGACTCATGCTCATTCTGCACCTCATTTAGGCATGGGTATTTCTGTTCAGGCAGTTACATGTAGGTGTCTTCATAGAGACCTATAGTTTGTAAAAAGTTTTGGGGATCCCTTTGAAAAGAAAGAAGAGTATTATTACCCCTTTGGTATGAGAGAGAGATCTAAGAAGTTTTAAACATAAAATATCTCTAATGCTTTACTCCTTCCCCTTCCAACCTTCTCCCCATAGCTCACCTCTCTGCAAGAACAACTGGAATCCCTTATGGAGAAGTGAGGAGGGCTTTTGATCAGGGTGGGAGCTATACCCTCCAAGCAGGCATAGTGCTGAGATGGACGCTTCACCCATGGGTTCTGGAGCCATCCTCTGTGCTGAAGACCTGATGTTACTGGCATGACCTCACTACCGATAAGCCTACTCCTGTTAATGTTGGCACTCTGAATTCTCCTGGACACTGTTTCTAGAGCTGCTGGCTGATGTTTCTTGTGCTGGACAGTGCAGCCCAAACCATTAACCTTTGAAGAAAGAAAGGCACTAACCTGCAGTTGGTTCTCTGAGAGCAGCAGAAACACATGGCTAGTGGGTTAGCTGCACTGCTGGGGGAGATCGTTCCTTGACTAGTTTGACCCATCTTTCTCTCAGTGGAAATCATTCATACCTTGGAACACTCCTTCAAAGGCACTTTGCTTCCCGACAGGCTAATCCACAGCACTGTCGCTCTGGGTCACCTTAGCTCATGGTGCCAGAAAGCTGTGCTGAGCAAAGGGCAGGAATTAACCCCCCGTGCACTGCGCAGGCCTGGAGGAGCAGAGCTAGGTCAGTGCATCACCTGGTTGTTGCTATCATCTGATCCTGCAAAGCAGCATTCCCTGAGTGGGGCATGTGCTTCCTTAACAGACTTTCTGACGGGTCTGCGGTGTTGGGAGTTTGTGCCCATGCTTGGGGAACATCTGCTTGAACAAAACTGGAATGAATAAAGTGTGTGTGTTTTCAACCCCGCTGTCCTGTAATGCTCATTTCCTCAGAGCGGTGCTGTGACTGGCACTGTCCCTTTGCCAGCTGGAGACTGATGGCAGCAGAGCTCCCTGGTGCTTGTAGATGTAAAAGTGGTGGGGTGCTGCAGCAGCTTTGCTTTCTCACTCAGCGAGCGAGCTAGATACAAATGGGACCCTCCCAAGGGAAAACTGGGAAACTGCTATTGTGCTGTCAGTGTGGGGGCGTTCTCTCCCCCTCCCCCCCACGGGGCAGAGCCCTTGTGAGTAGGGAGCTTTCTCTAATCCCAGATAGATTAGGGAGGCCAATCCTAGATTAACCTGGCAGGGGATTGGAAAGGCAGTCCAGTCAGCAGTTGTCAGAATGCATCACGGGGTGTTGGGTGGGAGGTTCTTCCTTACCACAGAGGAGGGAAGAGTGAGGCGAAGACAGAGGGGTAAGAAAATATAACAGATAACAGGGCCACTCTGGCTCCTTAACGTGGTTACTGTACAGCACAGTTCTCTCTGCTCCTGAACGGGCAAACTCCACCTAGGGGAAGTCCAGGGAGAAAAGGCTTTAGGATGCAGTGCAGTCACAGCCTCATTCAGGGTGGGCAGCCTTAAGCCAGATATGCAGTAGCTAAAGATTGTTAGATGAGCCACAGGAGGAAGAAAACTCATCCCAACAGACCGGAATCGAAGAAACACTCAGCTCCAGGAAAGAGTGAGAACAACAGTGGGTGTGACCAGCAACCAAAGAGGTGAGGAGGGAGATCTGCCAACAGCTTCAACATGGATGAAATGTACCTGCTTAATGTGGAAGGAGTCAAGAAAAAGATTTTACATGGAGGCCGAGGGGAGCTGCCGCAATTCAAAGATGGGAGCAAGGTAACTACTCTCAGCAAGCATCTCAAACTGGCTAAGGAGGGATAGAGCAGGTCAGATGTTATCTCATACCCTTGAATGACAGCCTGTATTGGGTTCCCCAGCAGCTGTCTCCCAGGCTCTCGGGCTGTAGATGGTGACCCAGAGCCCTTATTACTGAAATCCTCTGCACATGTGTCTCCTTTAAAAGCACTTGTAGTCAGAAGTGACTCTAAAAATAAAAACAGCTGATTTCTTCTCTCATTGAGTCCAGATCAAATTAGCTGAGTTTACCAGGCGGCAGGTTTTTCTAACTGCAGGCATTGAAGATTCCAGCTGTGCTCTGTTTGCCTCCTTCATCAACTGCACTAATAGGTTCTGCCACTGGAATCCAGTTGACAGCTTTGTATGCTGTAATCCAGCTCAGGCTCCTGGAGCCACATTAGCACAGCATACAGAAGGAACAAAGCTAAGGGCTGCATGTAGGGAGCAGATAATGGGAGTGACAGGGTGCCCCTTGTTTGTGTAGATATAGACACATTCTAAGCCTCTAGCAGTGGGACCTAATGTTTTTCTTTGTGGTTAGCTTGCAGTAACCCCTGCTATGAAGTGTGCATGCTATATTTGCAAGGCACTGCTGTGAGGAAGTTCACTCTACTGGAGCCCTGAGTTGGGTTAAAAAGAGGTATTGGCAGAGAGCAGCAGATGGTGGAGTGCCTCAAAGCCTGTCCCTTCACCCCATGAGAACAGCTGAGTGAACTAACACTAAGCTGGGGTCATGGTCACCCCTTCTCAGTGACCCAAGGGTGGGATTGAGCCAAGTTTCAGGGTGGAGAGGGGAGGGAGAGAAGGCTACTTACTACTCCAGTGACCTGATCCCAGACTGTCATGCCTGCAGCTGACCCGCTCTGCACTGGTTTCTCTTTGGTGCAGCTCACATTCCACTTTCAGACGCTAAAAGACGACTTTGAGCGCACGGTGATAGATGACAGCCGACAGGCTGGCATCCCCATGGAGATCATCGTGGGGAAACTGTTCAAAATCGAGGTGTGGGAGACCTTGGTAACCTCCATGAGGATCGGAGAAGTGGCAGAGTTCTGGTGTGATGCTATTGTGAGTGACAACCCCCGTGGCTGGAACGAACACGAACACACACACACACACACACACACACACGAACACACACACACACACACACACACACACACTCTCTCTCTCTCTCTCTCTGCATGATCAATGCGTTGACACCAAAACACACAGGTATCAACACTTACACGTGTGCACAGCCCACAGATACATTCTGGACAGGATCGCACTGCCATACACATCTGTACCTGTCTTATGCATGGTTCCGTGCACCCTGCTGCATGTAACTGGGAGCTGGAGCACTGGGCTGCTTGGTCCAGCAGCATGTCTTCCCTCACCAAGTCCTTTTATTCCTGAGATTTGGTGGGTGCAGGTTCTAACTCTAGGACAGACTGAAAAGCCCCAACTCAGGCTGCAGTTCAGCCCTCGAGGGAGAGGAGCCATTTATTTCTGCTGTGGCAGGCGGCTGCTTTTACAGTATTCCTGGCCTGCTGTCTGAATACCTGACCCAGATTCCAGGCCCCAGCCCTTAAGCAGGGGGGTTTAACTCCACTTTCCCCCTGCTGAGAGCAGGTGCCTCCCATCACCATCTCACCCCACCTGCTCTCACTGGCCCCCGGGCTAGGGGGAATGTTTTGTACATGTGCTTGAGCCAAAGTGCCTTCCCCCATCTCCTCCTGCCCCCAATGTTTCAGCACACAGGCATGTATGCGCTGGTCTCCAAGGGCATGAGGAGGATTGCAGAGGGCAAGGACCCATTGGAGGGGCAGAAGCACCGCTGTGGGATGGGGAACATGTTCGACTACCACAGCACGGGTTATGTGGACCTAGATGAGCTGCAGAGGGCCCCCCAGCCTCTCATCTTCATCATGGAGCTTTTCAAAGTAAGGCCTGGGCCAGGGGAGGAAAGGCAAGTGGGGTGAGGGAGAGCAAAGTCGGGACAGACCACACGATGCTCAGCGTGGCACAGCCTGGGCTAGTAGCTCTTCTGGGGCAGGGGGAGCCCAGCTCTCCTGGGCGTGGTGTGAGGAGCATATGAGGCCAGCAGTGTGAAGGTCTGTTTCCCCCCACACACACACACACCAGGTGGACGACCCCTCATCCTATAAACGGGACACATGGGCCATGAACAAAGAGGAGAAACTGTCGGCAGTGCCCGTATTGCACAGCGAGGGCAACCGGCTGGTTCTGCTCAAGAGGTACCAGGAAGCAGCGGCGAAGTATCAGGAAGCAGTCATCTGCCTGCGGAACGTCCAGGTCAAGGTGAGAGCCACCCCGCTGGACACTGCAAATGGGGAGGGGTGGGCTGGCGTAGCACTGCCGCCCAGGGTGATGGGTCAGCGCTCAGCTGGAGCAGGGACAGCCACCTCCTGCTCTGGCTTCTTGTGCCCAGCTCCACAGCATTGGTACGTCCTGCCTAGCACCACTTCCCTCCTCTGCGGAGCCCCTACCATCTGCACAGGTCCTGCCTGCAGCATGCAGCAGTGAGCTGGCTGCACTGCCCCCCCCCCCCACCAGCTATAGAGCTTCGGGAGGTCCTCAGCAGCCAATACGATTCCTAAGACAATAACAGCCCAGTCTGCCGGTCGCTTTGCTCACACCGTGGCTCCCTGCGGCTGGGAGAACCTGCACTCCTAGGCCTTTGCGGTGACGTTTTCAGGGTACAAAGTCCTGCAAACTAAATCAAAACAAGTCACTGGGAAAGGCCAGGCAGGGCTTGCTGCAAACAGCCACTTCTGACCTGTGGCCTCCAGCAAGGAGGGGAGCCAGAAAGCTCCGACAGCGGTTCTTGGAACGGCATACTCAGCCAGATGGCTGAAGGTCGTGCATGCACTGGGATGCTCCCAGCAAGCACACTCCATGCTGGCTGTTTTACTTCAACGGTAGCTACTGTCCTCCATTTACCCCAGTTTGCCTGCAAAGCCCCCGCGGGATGCACTATGTATTGTTCCTGGTTACTGGCACTCTGTCCCTTTGCGAGTTCTCTGCCCAGCCAGAGGGGTCTGGTGTCTTCACGCTGCACATTGCTGGTTTTGTGAACAGGAGAAGCCCTGGGCTGAAGACTGGCTGAGCCTGGAGAAACTCATCACGCCCCTTGTGCTGAATTACTGCCAGTGCCAGCTGGAGCTGGGGGAATACTATGAGGTCTTAGAGCACACCACCGACCTCCTCCAGAAGAACAATGGTAATCGCCTCGCCAGCCTGTCCCAACCTTCCACTCGGCTCCCAGAGAGGGGCTCTTGTTCTCATGGGACTCTGCATCCAGCGCTCCTGTCACGCAGGGGCTTCCTCTCCACTACCGATCCCCTGGGAGTTTTTCAGCTGCTCCCTTCCTCCAGCACTTAAAATCGTGTAGAGAAGGCATTTCAGGGGCGGGCCTCCTGGCTGGAGGAGTATTGCCTTCCATGGAATTTAAACCCAGCTGGAGCACAGCTTGAACTAGATCCATAGAAGGCTGAGTCAGTAATGGAAGCTGACATGCTAATGCAGAGTGGCAGATTCAGGAACAGCTGGTAGCCTTCACTCTGTCTGAGAGGTTGGGTTGGTCACTGGGTGTTTTCCTATCTCTCATCTGCTGCTTTCCCCTTGTGAGAACTCTGTCCTGGAAAGGGAATATTGTCACACCAGGTGTAACAGCCTGTGGCACTCACTGCCACTAGATCCGCAGGCCCAGAGCTTAGTAAGATTACAGAAGCCAGACTTGGATGATGAGAACATCTCCAGTTAGGATAAGAAACCTTCACGCTTCAGGCCATGAGCAAACTGGTGGTTGACAGGGGCTACTAAGAAACGTCCCAGGTGGGCAAGCTATGCTTTACTTGTCCTCTCTGAGCTTGCTTGCACCTTCCTGGGAAACAGCTGTACTGGCCAGACACTGATACAGGACTAGATGGGTGCTTGGCAGTTCCTACATTGGAATCCTGCTGCATGGCAGTGAATTAAATGGGAGACAAGCTGTAGAGCAGTGTAGTGCTACAACGCCCTGCTGCGATTGCCATAGGAGTGAGTGGAGCCTAGATCTTTGTTCTGGTGCAGCCCCTTTGGGATACTCAGCACCTGCAGCAGGAGGCTCCAGGGAAAGGAGCTCAGAGGCCCTCTTCTGCAGGCAGGACAGGAGCGTGTGATGGCCAAGCAGGGCGAGAGAGGAAAGGAAATAACCCCATGCTTCTCTGCACTTGACAGAGAACGTGAAGGCTTACTTCAAGCGCGCAAAGGCCCATGCCGCCGTCTGGAACGAGAAGGAGGCACGAGAAGACTTCCTGAGGGCGGCTCAACTGGACCCGTCACTGGGAGCAGCTGTGAAGAAAGAGCTGAGGCTGTTGGGGGAGAGGATGAGAGAAAAACATGTGGAAGATCGGCAGAGATACCAGGGCCTCTTCCAGCAGCCTCAGCTCAAAGGGGCAACAGAAGGGAAGGGGCAGTTGGGAGAAGATGGGAATGCTGGAGCTGGCAGGCAGGAGGGAGGAAATTTTGGGGAAGGTAGGGAGGAGACAGGACTGGGAACAGAGAGCTCCACAGCCAAGGAGGAAGAACAAGACCAAGGAATTGCTAGAGCAGAGTGGGGTACGAGAGAGGCAGGACTTGGAGAAGAGAACACACACGCAAAGAAGGAACAAGGCCTGGGGGAGTCTGGGGCAGAGACAGGACCTGGGGAAGAGAGTGCCAGAGCAGAGAGGGAAGAGCCAGGGGAAGGAACAGACCAAGGGAATTCTGGGGTCGATGGAGCAGGGGGAGGACAAGGAAACTCAGAGACAGGCCGTGGAGAAGGATTTTCTAGAGCAGAGAGGGAACGAGCAAGCCAAGGCGATTGTGCGGCAGAAAGTCATAGCGTTCATGGCCAGAAGGGACCACTAGAAAGAGGACTTGGAGAAGAGAATGCCAGGGAGAGTCATGGGGCAGGAGCCAGAGAAAGGAGCTCAGAGGCAGATAAAGAACGGGGAGGGGGAGCAGAAGGTTGCTCCAGCACTAAAGCAGCAGAGCAGAGCTTGGGGGAAGGAGTTGGGCCTGGGGCAGAGCACAGCAGGACACTTTGAGATGAATGTTGAGAAATACAAGATGCTTCCTTGCTAACACACTGGAGGGAGGTCAGCACTGAGGGACAATGCTGCCGCTCACTAGGGCTGCCTAGTGAGGCAAAGAGAGATGGGCAAAGGGTCCCAGCCATTACCAGTGTAGTGCAGGACAGCAGAGAGCCCAGGGAGGGAAATTCAATACAGGGGCCCCAGAGCCAGGCTGAGATAGTGGGGGACTACCAGGTCCAGCTGGGCTGCTCTGTGAGTAGTTAGACTCTGGCCTGAACAAAGAACTGTGGCTCAGTGAAAGGTAACTGGGTATTGGCTGGAGCTCTTTGCCATCTGTATGGTGCAGGCTTCCTCCCAAACCCTGTCACTGCTGAGCCACCAATGAAAGCGGGATCTGACCACATAACCTCACTCAGCCAAGGCGGCCAACTTCATCTTCGTGAATCGGACTGACGCCTCATGCGCCTGCTCTCCCAGCCCGCCCTGTGCTCGGTGCTAGAGCCCGCGCTCACCCTGTGCTGGGTCAGCAGTGCTAACCCCTGTACTGCTTCCTACTGCCGAGCTTGCTCACTGAGAAATAAAGTGCATCCCTGGCTAGGGTTACCATTCGTCCGGATTTACCCGGACATGTCCTCCTTTTTGTGCTAAAAATAGCGTCCGGGGGGAATTTGTAAAGCACTCACAATGTCCGGGATTTCCCCCCCGCAGAGCAGAGCGAGCGGCTGGGAGGGCTGCAGGGAAGTCCCGGGCTGGACTCAGGAGCAGCTGTAGAGGAGCCGGATCCGCCCTGCATTCTGAGCCGGCAGCTCCCTTGCAGCCCAGTCCGGCAGCACTGTGTAGGGCCAGACCGGGTTTTGTTGTGCAGGGCCAGGGACCGGGTTTTGTTGTGCTGGGGAGCTCAGCCACGTGTCCGGCTCGGCTGCACAGAGCCCAACACTCTGTTCTGAGCAGCAGGGTAAGGAGGTCAGGAAGGTTCTGGAGGTGGCAGTCAAGAAACGGGGGGGGCTTTTTGGGGGGAGTGGAGAAAGTTTTGGGCAGTCAGCGTACAGGTAGGGGGTAGGGTCCTGGGGGGCAGTTGGGGGGGGTCTTAGGAGGGGGCAGTTAGGGGACAAGGAACAGGGAGTCTTAGGTAGGGGGTGGGGTTCTGGAGGGCAGTTAGGAGCAGGGGTCCCAGGAGGGGGCAGTCAGGGGACAAGGAGCAGGGGGGGAGTGTTTGGGAGTTCTGGGGGGGGCTGTCAGGTGGCAGGGGTGGGGAGATGGATCGGAGCAGTCAGGGGACAGGGAGCAGAGGGGTTTAGATGGGTTGGGAGTTCGGGGGGGGGCTGTCAGGGGGTGGGGAGTGGTTGGATGGGGCGTGGGAGTCCCAGGGGTCTGTCTGGGGGTGGGGGTGTGGATAAGGGTTGGGGCAGTCAGGGGACAAGAGGCAGGGAGGCTTAGATAGGGAGTGGAGTCCTGGGGGGCAGTTAGGGGCAGGGGTCCCAGGAGGGGGCAGTCAGGGGACAAAGAACGGAGGGAGGGTTGGGGGTTCTGGGGGGGCGGGAAGTGGGAGGGGCAGGGGCGGGGCTCCTCCCGTCCTCTTTTTTTCTTGCTGAAATATGGTAACCCTATCCCTGGCAAGGCTCTGGCAGGATTCTTTCCTGGCTATGATTGGCGTCTCCAAGCCAGCAGGCTCCCAGGCTGCCCCGGAGACCAAGGACACTCCTGGCCCCTGAAAAGCTTTGCTTTCCTTGCATGGATCTTCCCGTTTGTCCCAGCCTCCCAACCAGCCCCAGGAGGAGGTTATTTATTAAACACAGACAGCCCTACCTGAGCTCCCAGGAACAAGGCCGTCTGCCCCCAGAGCTCACTGTCTGAAAGCAGAGGCAGAGGGTGGAGCTTACTGTTTTCACTTTGTCTTTAGGGCAAAGTTGGGGGAGGGTGTATGGAGAGCAGCAGGCAAGAAGGGAGGACATTGTCCCCATTTTACTGGTGTAATCCCCGGCACCAGAGGCTGGATTCAGAATGGGAGACGGGATGGGGAAGTTACTAGTGGCCATAGGCTTCTGATCTGCCCAGAGCTCAATCTGCATTGGAATTCAGCACCAGGCCAGGGCCCAGTTCAGCTCCCCCTTTTCCATATGGGGGGAGGGGGCTCCCAAATGCTGTGACTGAACTGACCATGGGAGGAGGCTTGGGGAAGGGAACAGGGGAGGCCCCTGTAGAAGAACAAGGAGGGCTCATGCTGTTCCACCATTAGTTGCAGAGACCACTGGCTTCTGCCCCATAAATTAAAAGGGGGAGAGGGATAGGCTGGGAGTTAGGACTCCTGGATTCTATTCCCAGCCAGGGCTGGATTAACCTTTTTGGGCCCCTATGGAGGCAATGAAGCATGGCACGGGGAAGTCAGTCCCCAGAGCAAGGGGCCAGCCAGAGGCAATGGGGCATGGTATGGCAGGGGCGACCCCGCTCCGCCCAATGCAAGGGCACTATTTAGAAACTGGCAGTTGCCAGATGCACAGTGGCCTGCCCGGCCCTGTGCTGCCAGTATGCCCCTTCCTCTTGGGGGCAGGACCCATGCCACACCACACAGCCCCTCCCCCCGCCCAACACCCCCCAACTCCCTATGACCAGAAGCCCCCCGGACCCACGCACAAATTCACAGCACCCTGCTCAACACCACCCCTGCCCACAGCCCCACCACAACTGCCCAGCTCCCCCCCCCCCACAGAACCACCACTCCCTAGTGCCCCAACACACACAGATCCTCCCTGCCCCTTCGCAGCCCAGCACTCCCCTATACTCCCCACAGACCCACTCCTCCAAGCCCTGCCTCCCGGCCATACCAGCCCTGCTGGGAGGCGACTGTGTCTGCCGGGCTGGTCCCAGGGCCGGGAATCACTCCAGTCCCTTGGGAGTGGTGCGATCAGCCAGGCCAGGACCTGCCCCGGCCAGGGTCCCTCAAGACACTTGCCTGGAGGGACCTAGCCAAGCCCTCTGCACTGTCTCCCCCACATACACACACACCTGGCTGAGACTAGCCAGGCTTCTGCACCAGTCCCAGGCGACTCAGCTTCGGGGAGAAGGTGAAGCCCCACAGGTGGTAGGAAGCAGAGAGTGCCCAGAGCCAGAGGTGCACTGGGGTCCGGCCAGGGGTCAGAGAGGAGGTGGGGGGGGCGAGGAGCCAGCAGGCAGGCTGGCTGAGAGGAGCAAGTGGGGGGTGGGGGGAGCCAGAGGGGTCTCAGGGCGCAGTGTAGGCGGAGCTGACGGGGCCCCTTCTGAGCATGGGCCCAGCTCCATGGAGCCACTGGAGCCATTGTAAACCCAGCACTGCCTTGGGCAAGTCCTTCAGCTCATCTGTGCCTTAGTTCCCTCATTTGGGGTGTTGAGGCATAATCAGCTTGTAAAGAATGTTGAGATTCTCAGGACAATATGCCTGGACCTGTTAGGCTAAGGGCAGGACACAGACAACTGAAAAGCCAGTCTCCTGGCTAAGAGAGTAGAAGGCTAGGTAAAACAAGTACCAGCCTAGAGTCACTAGAGCCCAAAGCGTGTCCGGAGCGGGGAGACGGAGAAGGTTTGGCAGGAGGAGGAGAAATCTCTTTCCAGGGTTTTCTGTCTCATTGTGCACTTGGGATCCACTGTTTGTTTTTCCACATGACAGGGAAAGAAAAATTGTCTAAGAATAGGAATGTGGGACTTTACAACCACGGCCATGGGTTTGAGCGGTTTTTTTTAAATTGAGCAGATTTTGTCAACAGAGTTAAGCTATAATCAAAGAAAAGCTTCCTTTACATAATGACCCCTTTGTGTATCTAGACTCCTAACTACTTGCTGCTAATGACAAACATTCACACCTGCAGAGCCAGCAGTGCCCTGGGAGAGGGAGCTGGATTCTGGTCTGGCCTAGTTTCATATACAGAATTGTTAATGAAGTTCCCATTGCAGAGCCATTAGTTCTGGCAACGATGCAAAGAAGAAGCCAGCTCTGCTTCCAGATCCCAGGGTGAGTTTGTGGCACTGGCAGAGAGGAAAAACACCACCTTACTTGTAAACCAAGCAAATTTGGTCTGGAGTAGGACCATAGCCACCCACAGGAATCTGAGCAGTGGGTCACTCATCCGAGCCCCCGTGCCAGGTTCTTGCAAGGAAGGGAGCAGAGAAAGGAGGGAATGGATGATTGTGCAGTAACAGACTCATGAGGGAAGTTGCTTCCCATACTCTGGCACTTAGCAGGGGGGATGCAGACAGGGAAGCCCAGAATGGCAGCTTCACAGGGAGAGCGGGAGGGGAAACAACAGAAATAACAACAAGGCCAAAGCACCAGCCAAAGTATCAATATAAATACAAATTTATTCTCTTTCCAGAGCAGAAATGGAGAGAAGCCAGTGAGGACAGCACCACAGCAAACAGTACCCAGAGTTAGCTTCCCAGCTTTAACAGATATCCTGAACTCACTTATGCACAATACAATCTCTGCTTATAAAGAAAATGTCCTAGAGGTTCGGTCGGTTGGCCTGGGCTGTATCTTTACTTACAGCACAGAGCTAGCTCAGGGAGATATCTCAGATTCTCTACTGATGCCCTTTCCAAAGCAAAAGAGGGCGAAGCAATCAGGTCTGATCCTCAAAGGTATTTAGGCACCTAACTCATAGGAATTAAGTGCCCAAATACCTTGGAGGATCTAGGCCTCAGTGATTAAGGGAAGATGCTCAGAGGAGGTACAAGAGAAAATGGAGGCCTGCCATTTTATAGCTAAAAACCCCACTAATTACATTAGTGGATCAGGTGGTTTTAATCAGGGCCTAGATTAGCATTCATCGCAAAGAGAACTCTGGAGTACCGCAGAGCCGTTGTGAGATGGGGAGCCAAGCATGGACGGGGGAAGAGGGAGAATGCTGTAAATAGGTCTGAGACTGGGGAATGCCCAGGAACACTTGTATTCAAGGAGGGCAGAGCACAGGGGACTGCAAGGAGCACCAGGGGTTGAGGGTCTAGTAAAGCAGTGGGACACTTCAGCTGCAGGGGGTCCCACTCTCTGGGCTTATTGCACTGTCAATATCGATCAATCATTTTGTGTTCCGATGGAACACTAAGACACTAACCCTGGCGCTCAGATTGGCAGTGCCTTGGGGGGTGTTTCCACCGTCCTCTCTAGCATGAGGGCATGGGTCATTTGCCAGGATTATCTAGGGGTCTTGTTTAATCATTTCCCTGCAGGGGCCTTGGGCACTGGTGCACCTCAGTCCCTCTGTTCTCTGCCTATGGCATGTCATAATCTAGTGTCCTGTGGGCTGTGATACTTGGCCTAATTCTGGTTATTGGGTTTGGTGTGTGTGGTCTAGGGTGTTGGTGGCTTGCGATAAACAGGAGGTCAGACTAGTGGTGGTCCCTTCTGGCCTTAAGCTCTGTGACTCAGTCACTGATCATGCTGGCCACCGCTCTCAACTAGTTGGGGAGACGAGCGGGCCGTGGCCTCTGCACCCCAGAAGGGAGATTTCATGCAGGGAAAACCAATGACTCCTGAACATGCTTTTAGAGGTGCCTTTGCCCTAATCTTGCATTTCTCTCTCATTCTTAGCTACTTCCCAGTCTCGGCCTTCCACGGGTAAAACCATAGCCCTGCTAGCCCTTCTCCAGTTTGCTAGCAGAGGGAGCCATCTCCTGCCCCATCCCACAGCTGATAATGCGTGGCTCCAATCATCACTACAGCTGCACCCTCGGCCTAGGTCTCCATGTGGCAGGCAGCCAAGGAAGCCACAGGCCCTTCCCAGCTCTCCTAGCTCTAGGGCTAAGTGGTTTGTGCCTGTGCTGCATGGTGGTAAAGCAGATGAGGTGAACACCACCTATCTGCACTTGCTCCTCTCCCTTAGGGCCTGACTAGGCTGGAGAGGGTGCAATTGAGGTTTCCTCTCCTTTTCTCCTGGCCTCTGCCTAGAGGGAAAAGTGCAACAGTTTGATCCGGATGAATCTGAGGCTGCTCCTTCTTGATGGACTGGAGCCAGGGGGACCAGCATGGAGCTGGACGTGGGTTGGGGAGATTCCCAGTGGGGGGCAAAGCCAGCAGCAATTCCTCTGGGGAGCAACAACTGCAGAGGGTGCTCTCACTTGTCAGGGTCTGTGTCTCAGGCAGTCCCATCTGTGAGAGTTCTCCCCAGCTTCCGGCAGCATCACCCAGCCTGAGCTTTCTGCACTGGTCCCAAACACAGAACTTGCAAGACTGTCTCTGCAGTGAAACGTGCTCCTCCACTAGATTGGCCAATCCCCACGCACGAGTGGCTCCAGAGCTCCACTAACAACTTTCCTGGCAGAGAATGGGCCACAGCAATTTCCATCGCGGCAGCACCAGAGAGAACATTGTGTTGCTCCGCACACACAATCCACAGCCTTCTACAGCTGCCCTAATATAGGACAAGTCACCACATTTGGCTACTCAGTACACATTAACCCTACTGCCCTACATGCTACAGTAAGCTTAATACCACAATCCACATCACCTCCAGTAAACAGCATGCTATAGCAATCCTAGCAACCTACAGCGCTTTCAATATACCTCACAGGACAGCAATTCACAAGGCTACTAAGAGATACCAAAATCCACAGGACCTTTTACTACACAACATCACAGATCACAGCAACTCCTATGCACAACATACAGCGTACTACAGCAAGCCTCATGCCACGTAATCCACAACATGCTGCACCAAACAAGTTCCACAACATGACACAATATACCACCACAAAGTCAGTATCACACAGAATCTCCGAGACACAGTGCACTCCCTCAAACCTAACACAGCACTAAAGCACCTTATACCCACCACACTGCAGCCACCTTACCAGGCCACAACACACCACCGTCCGCAGTCCTAACAACACAGTCCACAGCACCTTCAATACACAAGAGCAAACAACAAAGCAAGCCAGAACTTTTCCAGTGCACAGCTGCAGCAGTCAGATCCCCACAACATCGGCAATTTAGACTCTGGAGTTCTGTGATGAGTTCCCCATATAAAGTGCCAAATGTCATCAGCTTTGAAGAATGTAGCAACCCTAACACCACGCAGTCTGCATACGACATTCCACGTTGTTCTTCATAAAACTTCCTATTATGCCTCTACTACACTGCAACCTTATTGCCTCTCCCCCCCGAGACAGAACATTCCACCCCATTCCCAGGGGACCTTTCCCCACTGGAGAACATGTCGCAGCCCCCCAGCTCTGCAGCCTTCTCAACTATAACACTTTGTCCCAGACAGACAACTTTCCAGAGCCTTCCAGATCCAAGTGTTCCAGAGAACACGTTGCTATGCTACAAAACACAACGCAATCCTGCATGCTTGCAACACAAGTTTTGTACACCACCCCCCGTGCCAAATAGTTCCCTCATTTAAGGAGAGACCCCAATTGTACCCTCTCGGCTCCCAAACCAAACAGCTCCCGGGGTGGCAGCAAATGGTCTAGGGGCCCTAGTCCAGATGAAGAGAGATTTTTAGAAGCACGATGGAGCTCACCGGAGCACAGCTCCATCTCCTTCCTGATATTGCTCTGGCTGGTGCCATTGCCTCACAACACCATGTCACAATACAACATGATGTCCTGATACATCACAATGGCTCCGTGTCACCAAGAGATGTGAGCTCGCCCATTTCTCTTGCAACACCCTGGAAGAAAAGGAGCACGTTTACCTATCAGATGGAGAAATGGAGGAGAGCCTGCCGCATGGGATGGAATTGCTAAATGGGCATCACAAAGTCGGTGAGCAGCTGGGGAACCAGAGCTAAAGTCTCTAACGGCCTCAGGAGAGATTAATATGAAGAACCCACTAGACACACGTCTTTGTTACTGGGATAATCCCCCATTGCCAATGTGTCGGGATTCAGCTGATAGATCAGGGCCACCTGTTTTATTTAGTTGGATTTTCCATCATGGGAGGAGCTGGGATCCCGTATTATAACTATGGGAGAGGAGGTTGGTCCAGCCCCGACCCCGGTGTTACGGTGACAGACAGCTCGTAAGGGAAATGAACCCTGGATTTGCATTCTAGTCATCGCCACTAGTAAATCCCACTGCACTGAGGTCACCTAGGGGGGAGTTTCTAGGCCAGGGGCAGCACAAACCATGCCTCTGATGGTGAGTTGTAAGAGTACATGATAGCACAGAAGGTGCTGTCCCCTCAAAAGCAGATGCTAGAATAGACCCAATGAGTGAGGCAGAAATTAACACTGAACAAGGTATTAAAATTTAATGCGTGAGTGAGTCCACGATAGTATTTAAGTACAGAATATATATATATATATATATATATATATATACACACACATATATATATATATATATTATACACACACACGGTAAATTAAATGCTACGGCTCTCTGTTCTAAAGCTCCTCTCCAGATAAGGCTACTAGCTGGGCTGAAGCTGTATTATTGACTCCTCCCTTCCCCCTTTCGCCCTCCTGCACTGTTCCCACTAGGCAAGCACCCCCAGCCTGGACCTGGAGATCCTGGGGTACCAGGCAATTGCCAGAGTTCAGTTAGTCAGACTCGCAGCCTTTGGCAGCTAACAAAAAGGGTATTAAAACAGATGCTCGGAGGCTGTTTACTGTCCAGTTGCTGCAGGAGCATTAGGCTGCCTGGTGCCCAGCAGGAGGCTGTCTGGGAGCAGAAGCAGGCCACACAGCTGAAGTGGGCCAAGGCTGGGCTCTGCCATCCCCTGTAGGCGATTTCCTTACCTGTCTTACATCAGTCACAAGGAGGGCGACAGTTTGTGACCGGCAAGGGAGGGGGAAGTCTCTGCCTGTGTTTCATGTTCAACACCATCTCAGAGTTTCAGTTCCTGGGTTTCTTTTGAATGCTTTATAGAGTTCCTTAAATTCAGACCCCAGAACACTTGGTCGGAACTGGCTGGTCCTCAGGATGACTCCAGCCAGCACTCCAAAGAGCCTTCAGTCACATTCCCACGTGGCCAGTGGGAGTTCCCCTGAGATCTTCTGACGTTGGTGGACTTCATGAAGGCCATTCCACTGGAGTGCCCCCAAGCAGGTCCGAGGGAAGCCCATCCCAGGAGGAGTGTGAGAGGTGGGGGAGGAAAGCAGCCAAGAAGCTGGTTAGACAAAGCCTCTTACCCGCGGGAGGTGTTAGATAAGGGAGGTCACACCTGAAAGAAAAGCCAAGAGGTCACATGAGATGGAATTTGGAAACTATCACATTAATAAACTGATTGGAGAGAGATTTGCCAGAAAGTTCTCCCCTGCCGTTCTCCCCAGCACACACACACAGGAACCCCTGGGTCTGCTGTGCTGGAGCAGGAAAGGAGGTTCACATGGAGGATTATGGAGCTATAACACTAGATGAAAAAAGAAGCCATGTCCAGTAGCTATTAAAGAGGCATTACTCAAGCAATAGCCCAGTGTTAGAAGTGCTAAATCCCAAGCCCTGTCCAAAGACCATGCTGGTGTTGTGAGAAGAGAGTGGGCCATTCAGAGTAACACCAACTACTAAACATTCCCAACTGAGAATGGGCTTTTTCTGGGTATCCAGGAGGACGTGAGTGATTTCTTCAGATATGTAAGGGGTCTGGTCTTTGCCGCCTCATTAGAGTGATGGGTAGTGGCTCCAGACTGGGCTGGAGAGAGGGGAGTTGGTTTGAGGTGATCAGATCTAGCGATACCAGGAACCGAATGGGGTCAGGTATGTTCCTCTTCAGCAGCAGTAGAAACCATCTGGAGCACAGGGCTCCCATGACTGATGTCTCTCTCCAAGGCAGAAGGCTGCCCCTATGTCTGGTTGCACTCTCCTGGGCCAAAGGCTGCCGTTCTTAGCAGTTCTGGAGCTTTTCCACAGTTAGGGGGAATTCCTCCTTCTCCTCCCTGAAATCTATGTCACCGCAAGTCCAAGCAGCTCTTTGGCAGTGGGTGATTGCTAGGACTCAATTGTTGCAGGATTGGCTGAATGAGGGCTAAGGCTTCATTTGAGCCAAACGAGACACTCATTTTAGAGAGGAGTAAGAAACCAGCAAAGGGGATTTCACTCCAGTACCTTGGGAGTTGGGGAAGGCACTCCTCAGTTTCTCCATGATGTCCTCCAAACACAGACTGACATCCCGTGCCCTCGTCTCCACCTCATCTGGGGAACAGGAGGAGTAGAGAAAAGGCAGAGCTGCGATTATAGGCATTTTTCAGAGATTTAACTCCATACGGCTACCAGATAGGCTAGATCCACAAGGCAGGACAGTGTGATCAGGAGACAGGGCAGGGACTGGAAGCACTGCAGAGAGATGCCCTGTTCATGGGGCTAGGCAGTGCACGGCTTCTCATAAAGCAGAAGAATGGAGAGCCTAGAAAGCAAAGCTCTGTGTTTCATAGCAAGGCCGACCAGGAAGGTGAGGGGCTGGTGACAGCAGAGCATCTGAACAGCAGATGAATGGGCCTTTTTTGTAGCACAACGACCCACCCACACCTTGGCATGTCACAAGGAATGGGGATGAGGCCCCAGGCAGGTGACCAGGGCTGGCAAGGGGCACAAGAGATCTAACGTCCAGCTCCAGAGCCTTACCTGCAGTTTCGGTTTCAGGGGTGTTGTGTTCCTTCTCCCTGGGCTGACTTCCCTCCGACGGATGGGGCGAGGAAGCCAAAGAAGAGGCCGCAGAGCCATTGATGTCCAAGTCAGTTGGCGGCTGGAAAGAGAAAGGAGACTTCATAAAAAAGTTTTCTTTGGCTCCCTGGTTCCACGTTCCTCCTTCCTTGACCTTGGCCTGCAACCTTCTGTACGTCCATTACCAGAACCTGCCACCCATATCAGCCTTCCCCCTCACTCGCAGTGTTGCAGCTCCTCTCCCAGGCCAATCATACCAAAGCCCTCTCAGATACTGGACTCTGCACCCTGCTCTACCTCCGACCCCTGTGAGGTACCTGCAGTAGCAACTCTCTCAGGCGGTGCAGCTGGGATTCCAGCTGCTTGTTATGGTCCTCCAGGATCTGCATTCGGGTCTCCAGGCGGCTCTTGTGTTGCCGAAGGATCCTTGCCTCAGCCAGGAGCTCATCATTGTGCGGCTCTTGGGCTGATTCTGGAGACCCTTCTGCCACAGTGGGGGACTCCTCTGCCTCATCGTGCTGCCATTTCAGACGTCTCAGCTCTCCTTGGAGGATCCTGCAGAAGGGACAGTCAGGATCCAAGCAGCAACTCTACAGCTTCGGAGACAAGACTGGAATCGCTGAACTGAAAGCCCCGCTGGGCTGATTTCTTACCACCAGGATCCAGCGTCCCCCTGAATTCTCTGCCTGGCACCAAGTCAATACCTGCCCCTAGTTCTGCACCAGTTCCCAACAGTTTCCTAAACACGTCAGCAATGAACTAAACTTGCAGGAAACAAACAGCTCAGCTCTGGGAAATTGCCTCCCTCTGAACCTAGCTCTGTGCCTGGCAGATGGCTCCTCGGTGCTTGGGCCATGGTGATAAATCAAAGAAATGGGAGACGGAAGAGACCTATGATGGCTTGTTCAGCTAGTACCTAGGACAAGGCAAAACTGCTCCCTGCAGAATATTTTCCAGCCTTGCTTTAGATGTCCCAGATAACAGGGCTCCTGTCACTTCCCTCGGGAGACTGTGCCACTTTAATACCGCTCGCTCTCCAGAAGTTTGATTACTAGTGAGCCTACATGTCCCCTTCCTCCACTTTACATTCACCCCATTACGCCAAGTTATACTTACTGGAGCTAAACAAGGCAGCTCTGTGATGTGTCCTTTCCCCTCCCAATACCTGCAGAAAGTTCTCACATCTCAGTCAAGCTAGACATATTGTGCTCTTTCCATCCCTCTCCATCAGTCACCCCCCCCAGCCCCTGCAATCCTTTCCATGGCTCCTCTCTGAATGCCCGCCTGCTCGTCCAGCCCTTGGTGAACAGGCCAAGACAGTGTTTCTCTGGCTCCTTTCCCCCTTGAACCAACCCCCGTCTCACTTTCTAGCTTTGGCTTTTGGCCACACACATACCTGTTCTCATCCTCTAAGTGGGCCAGGATTCTCTCCAGCTCCCCCTTATCCTCCGTGTTGAGGCTGTCCTCGACCTTTGGGCTGCACACCAGCTCTCTGTCTGTGATTGGGCTGGAGTGACGCAACAGGTACTGATCCTCATCCCTGTCACAAAATACCAGGAGGAGATCAGTGAGGGAACTCTAGCAATGGGAGCGCGAGTGGAAGGAACAGCTGCAGGGAGGCGGTTTTGTACAAGAGAGGCTGGTTCTGTATTGCTTAGAGCAGGGGAATTGAACTCCTGGGTACAGAGGGTGACTATGCACCACAGATAGGGCAGGACAGATAATAGAGGAGGAGCTTCTCACATGCCAGCCTCAGTATATCTCCCCATGCAAGCATTGCAGAGAAATACATTCAAAATATAGAGATACACATCAACTCACAGGCTATCGTCTGGGGACAAGCTGTCATTAAACAAGGAACAGTTCTGGCTCTCCATCTCCGCAAGCCTGGGGAAACAAAACTGTGTTCATACGTGCCCAGGAGAACCAGTGGATGTGTCCGTATGTTCTATGCGCCACAGTTCTTGGGGTCTCCTGTAGACAACTAGACTGGACGTCTTCCCAGCTGTTCTGCCCCCAGTGTCCAGGTCACATTTTTTTTTTTTTTTTTTTTGTTCTAAACATTTTTGTCCTTCATAGAAAAAAATTGTAAACATGGGTAGATTGTCCTGAGAGAGATGAGCCCTTCATGTGGAGCCACCCAGGGTTCATCACAACTGAGCAGCTGTTTCATGTAGTACAGTAACTCCTCGCTTAATGTTGTAGTTATGTTCCTGAAAAATGCTACTTTAAGCAAAACAATGTTAAGCGAATCCAATTTCCCCATAAGAATTAATGTAAATGGAGGGGTTAGGTTCCAGGGAAATTTTTTTCACCAGACAAAAGACTAATATATAGATAGACAGATAGATAGAGAGAGAGAGAGAGAGAGAGAGAGAGAATAAATTTTAAACAATTTAATACTGGTACACAGCGATGATGATTGTGAAGCTTGGTTGAGGTGGTGAAGTCAGAGGGTGGGATATTTCCCAGGGAATGCCTTACTGCTAAATGATGAACTAGCAATTGGCTGAGCCCTCAAGGGTTAACTCGTTGTTAATGTAGCCTCACACTCTACAAGGCAGCACAAATGGAGGGAGGGGAGACAGCATCGCAGATAGAGACAGAGACACACACCATGTGTGTGAAAGAGAGATGCGCATTGCTCCTTTAAGTACCCCACTCTAAGTACACTGCCTTTTTAAGTAGATCAATCAGCAAGCTGAGACAGCAGCTGCTGCCAGGAAGCTCCCTCCGTCCTGAGCCCTGTCATGTGTCCCCCCGCTCTATGGAAGATGGGGTAAGTGGGGTGCAGGAGCAGGGGGCAAGAGGACACCCTGCCTTTGCTCCCCCCCCACAGCAAACAGGAGGCTCTGGGGAGCAGCTCCAAGGCAGACGGCAGGAGCAGCACATGGCAGTGGGCGGAGGGACAGCTGAACTGCTGGCAATTGATAGCCTGCTGGGCAGCTGCTGCACAGGGAACTTAGGGGAGCGGGGAGCTGATAGGGGGGCTGCCGGTCCACCCTGGTTCCAAGCCCCCAACAGCTAGCTGCAAAGTTCTTCCTGCAAGCAG
The DNA here is from genome assembly GCF_027887155.1 of Malaclemys terrapin pileata. Taxonomy (NCBI): domain Eukaryota; kingdom Metazoa; phylum Chordata; order Testudines; family Emydidae; genus Malaclemys; species Malaclemys terrapin. The sequence continues at coordinate 38,823,371 of NC_071513.1, read as the reverse complement.
TGGACAAAGCAGGTGGCCGCCAAACAATGTTATAAGGGAGCTTTGCACAACTTTAAACAAACATGTTCTCTAATTGATCAGCAACGTAACAACAAAACAGCGGACGACTTTAAGTGAGGACATTTACAATCAGCTCTCTGAATCCTTAAAGGAACCTTTCTTCCCACTTGTCCTGAATGCCTATTAGGAGAGCAGTTTCTAAATTATAGCCTTGTTGAGTTTTTAGATATAAGAGTAGATTTGCTAATCTACTCTTATATCTAAAAACTCAACAAGGCTATAATTTAGAAACTGCTCTCCTAATAGGCATTCAGGACAAATGGGAAGAAAGGTTCCTTTAAGGATTCAGAGAGCTGATTGTAAATTTAATTACTATATTAGACTGGTTTTTCTATCAGTAACTATTATTTTCTCAACTTTTAAGTGAGGAGTTACTGCATATGGACTGCAATCCTATCTGGAGGGTGGGGCAGTGTTAAGGCACTGGTCTGGGAGACCCAGAGTCAATTCCCAGCTTCATCACAGAGCCCCTGTGTGGCCCTGCCCCTAGGCACTTAGGCCCAGATTCACACAGAAGTTTATGCTTCTAAATCATTGATTTAAATGGAAGTTGAAGCCTAAATACCTGTGTGGATCGGGGCCCTCGTCTCTGTGCTCAGTTCCGCACCCGGGTGATGGGGACAATAGCACTGCCCTGTCTCACAAGGGTGTTGGGAGAAGCAATGCTTTATGGATTGGGAGGCTACAGCAGTGGGGGCCATGAAGTCCCATGGGGCGACCTGAGGCAGGTGCCTGGGAACAAAAACCCCGAGGGCGTTGGTGAGGGTATAACTGGTTCCGACAGGGATCTGGCTTGTCTCTTAGGGGAAGTATAGCAGCTTAGTAGGCCTCTTCTTTAAATACAAAATTCATGGATGAAAATAAAGGTCCTGTAGAAACAAAATGGTCGCATCCCAGCCCAGATTAGCCCCTCTGGGGATCCCACTCCAAAGGGGGCCCTACTGCTGCATCACTACCCTTCTTCCCCTCTCAGGACGAGGGCTCCATGTTTTGGAACTAACCTGAGCCAATTTGAGCCATGATCCCTGCCTGTGAAGTGACTTTAGTGAGTGCTGCCTGGAAAGCCCCAGCAGAGGGGTGTGTGGAGAGGGTGAGGGCACTTGGATTACTGGGGTTACTTCACCCTGCAAACTGCAGAGTGAAGGCTGCACACAAGGTGGACAGAGGACCTCATTGGGCATCCTGCACCGGCATGTGGTACCTGCTGGCGAAGTGTTCGATCCGGGAGTGGGTATCGGCATGTGGTAACATCGGGGAGGAGGCCGGTCTGGAAAAGACACACACAGGTCAGTGAGACTCTATGGTTCCTTACTCTGACCTCTGACTAGGAGATGCTGCCCCAGTCACATTTGGGTCTAGAAGTGCCAGGGACAGTTTGGAGAAGCATCACTCTGGTGAGGTTAAACAGGAAGTTGGAAGCAGCATCTCCACCAAACCCTCCATCAAGGGAGGGCGATGGGAATCCCAGGTCTTCTTCCGAGGCCTAGACACCAATCCAGCCTCTAGAGTGAAACCTTAACCATCTTCACCCTCTGATCCTTGCAGTAGGATCATTTCCATTTGAATTCCACACCCCTAAACCTGGCAGGCCCCCATCTGTGTGTGTGTGTGGGGGGGGGGGTATCAGACAGGGCCTATTGGTGCGACAGTAGCACTCACGTCTCAGTGAAGTCAGCTTCCAGCACAGACTGGACGGGCAGGTAGCCTCTCTGTGGATGCTTGCTGAAGTACTGCTTGGACCGGAACTTGTTTTTTAGGGTCGTAGCAAAGTCCCTCATGTTCTCACTAGAGGTGGTCTACAGAAAAACAGACACACCAAGGCTTTAGTGAGTAAGGGGTGGCGGCACCCCTCAAGTCGAGCTCAAACAGGGCAGGAGGGAGAGTTTCCAGAGCACAGGCCACAGGTGCATGCAAGAATTGTGCAATGAGCAGGGAAGAGCACGAGCAAACAGCTGCACATGGAATCAGGAGTGTGGCTTGTCATACCACAATGCAAGGCCATGCCAACATGCACAGTATTGGGGACTGTCGCTGCACTTCACACAAATGGGCTGGAGTGGCAGAGCCTGTGTTTACTGCAACAGCTTTGTAATCAGCAAAACACACTTGTGTAGGCAGCTTCCGTCATGCACAGGCAGAGCTGAACAAAACATCGGCTAAACCATTTCTGGCACTGCACAAGGCTACCCGCAGCAGGAGGGGGGCACTGCACTGAATGAAGAGTTTCCTGCAATACCCTAGGCTTGCTTCCCCTGGCTCCCTAGCCATGTGAGACCGCGAGTGCTCTGCACTCCCAGCACGACAGCAAGCACCCCAGCTCCTTACCGGGGTATAGTATTCCATGATGGGATAGTGGAGCTTGTTCCCTTTGCTGGCTCGTCCAGTCAGGAAGCAGGTCTGACAGATATCCACATTGAACTGCTTCAGGCTGCGGTACCTGGGAAGATGAAGTGGAGTTAGGGAGACAGCACCAATCTTTGATGCTTTGTCTCCAAGCCTCCCGCCTCCAGGGGGTCTCAGCAGGGGACCTCTCTGAGGTAGTGTGTCTGGCTCACCCTGTGTGCTCCTCACAGGTCACAGCAGCTCTGTTTTTTCTTGTACATCGCTGAATCTAAAGCACAGCTCAGAGGCGCTGACCCATTCACTGTCCCCAGAAGCCAGCAAGCTCCCTCCCTCTCTTCCTGCGGTGACAGAGGGTCTCTCCATTTGATATTTGTGGCAGTACCTGTCTAAGGTACTGCTGATACGAATGCCCAAATTATTGAGACATGGAGGTCATAGGTCACATCTAAAACCTACTGCAAGTCTAGGGCAAATGGCCTTTTCAGCACACGGCCCAGCTGTTGAATTGCCCCTGCTGGTGGGGGCCAGCCAGTAACGTCTCCAGAACGGCCACAGCCTCCCCAAGTGCTAGACAAACACGCTCCTGGCAGAGACCTCATCTCCCAGCCTCAGGGGAGAGTGGGTGAGGGTGGGGACCCCACCCCAGCCCCATGGCCCCAGCACACCCTTTTTATTTTAACATGTTTGGTGTGACTGTGCCCCTGGGCTGGCTGCTGCTATCCGCACATCAGGCATGACCTGAGCAGTGCAAGCTTCCCTCGGACCTGCTGACAGGCCTCTGCCCTACCGGCATGGGAAAGCAGCTCAGTCTCCCTGCTGAGGTAGCCAGCCAAGGGTTCCATTAGTACTTGTAGTTGGTGCTTCGTGCTGGTCTCTGTCCAGGGGATAAATGTCATATCAAGTCATTTCACAGAGACCACGAACGCTTGACAGCTGGGTCAGCTTTCTGTCACTCCCACCTGAGCCAGGTTCCAGCAGACCGCCGCCAGGAGACCGGGCTGAGGTCCCATTCCACGCAGGGTCCCCACTCTCACCCAGTCTCCCCTGAGGCTGGGAGATGAAGTCTCTGCCAGGAGTGTGTTTGTCTAGCACTTGGGTGAGATTCATCCCAGTGTAACCCCACTATCACTGGCTCCCGCAGAGTTCCCCTTGTTCCTAAACCGGCTGCAGAGACTGCACACACAGTTGCTCTCCATACCTGAAGCCTTTGATGGGACACTGTTTGCAGACAGAGCACTTGGTTTGGTGCTTCACGTGCTCAGCAATGGTCACTCTGTGCAGGACAGCCAGCCACACCATGGACTGTGGTTCCAGGTTGGCCCATTCCAGGAACTGGACAACCTCGATCACAGGCTTCCCATTACTCTAAGGAAAGAGGAAAGAGACAGGAGTGGATCACGCTGTGAAATACCATCATGGCTTCAAGCACGGAGTGAGGCAGAGATCTCTGCTAGCCAATACCCAGGCATGGCTCCTGTTCCATCCCCCCATCTCTGCCGAGCTGGTACCATACCCACTCCAGAGAAGGCATGTACATTACAGGAGGTAGCGCCGACACTGATCTCCCCCAGAGCCGTTCCCAGAGCTGCTGCCACTGCCTCCCTGCCCATTGGACGGACCCCTCGGGAAGGTACAAGGCACAAGGAAGCATCGCCACTGACGTTACTTACGAAGCGGAAGCAGCTGCGGACACTAGGCTCCACATTGCTGCCCCCAAATGCTGCCACCTCTCCCAACTGGCGCGGAACCTGAATGGCCTCATGCAGCAGGATGCTGAGATGCCGCTGGTCGCACAGACCACTGGGATTCGCCACCTGGCCAAAGAGATCTGCCAGGAGATGGCCCAGCACCACAGTAATCAAGAGAACAAGGGTGAGAGACCAACAGCACAGACACCCCCATTACAGTTGTGCAGGTGTGTGTCCCCACCCCCACCCCATGGCGGGAGATGCAGCTTTATTTGGGCAAAAGGAAGGGACGCGAGAGTACAGAGATGAAGCAAGGCTTGGAGCTTTGACCCCGAGACTGACCCTTTGCCACAGCTGAGCTGAGGAGTTCACCTGTGTGTGTCTATATTTGCACTGCAGCATTGTAGTCCCAGCCTAGTAAATTAGGAGGTCTGGGATTCAGAGAAAGAGCGGGAGTCGTGATGCAGAGATTAGTCATGGTAGAAGGCTCCCATCAGGCAGGCCTCCTTGCTCAGAAACTTTACTAAGCCCGGAAGCCTCCCACTCCTGCTCTGACCTAGTTATTCCACGGACCCCGGGTGGTGACTCACACTGGAATTTCTCCTTCACCTCTGTGCCACACAGACATGCAATGCCAGTCTTGAAGGACAGCGCTCGCATCTTCCCGCTGCGACCACTGAAAAACAGAGAGGCACAATGCTGAGCCCCTCTCTGTTCTGCGAAGGTCGTTTTCTTAACAGAGCCCCGTCAGTGCCTGCTGGGAGTTCAACAGCATGAGCTTCCTCCCAGCAATGCCAGCTGGACCACTGCAATGCCAACTTCTTCACAGGAGTGCCCTGCCTATGCCAGCTGGGCCCCAGCCCATGGCAGTGTGAGCTTCCTTGCAGCACCCGCCCAAGCTCCAGCAGTGAGGTTCCCCTCCACGCAGTGCCCAGACAGTGTGCCGGCTCCAGCAGCGCCAGTTTTATGGCTTTGAAAGGAATCAGGGAAGCCGAGAGCAGGTACCTATCGAAAACGTTGAGCAGCCAGTTGAGACTCATGTCCACGCAGAGCGGCACGTTGACCAGAATGCCCCTCTCCTCCTCCAGCCGCTCATAGAGGGAAGTCAGGCAGTGGATGACCTCCACCACGTCCATCACGCGATCGCTGGGCTGTAGCTCATGCTCATTAAAGATTTCCAAGGCTGTGGCCAGAGTCACCAGGTCCACTGAGCAAGCCAGGGGCAGAGAAGCGAGGCATTGGAGGAGCAGGGAACAGGGAAAGGAAACATTACAGATCAGAATGGAGCGGAGAGGTATGGAAATCTTCTCTGAAGACATCAGTCCCAAACACAACAAAAATACATCATCAAAGGGCCACCATCTATTTTAAAGCCACCTTTCTGTCTAGCATTCTTTCCCCTACTGTGGTTACAGGTAACAGCTAAGATTCCAGTCACTGAAAGATTACAGGGAAACAGTGTCTCACTATTTTTTTCCATGTGTTTACTCTGGCCATTGGAGAGCACTTTGTGTAGCGTCTCACTGCCCAGCGAGTCAGTTTCCCCTCTTTGTGTGGGGCCTTCCACAGCAACATAGGAGAGAAAAAGATGTGAAAGCAGAGGAAAATGGGACTGAAAAGCTACAAGAATCACTGGGGCTCTGAGGTGAGGGTAGGACTGTCAAAATTGATCAGAGAGAGTTGACAGTCTCATCGAACCAACCCCAATCCCAATCAGTTGCTCAACTCCAACCTCTCCTTGTAAGCACTGAAAGGCTCCCCAGAGTAGGAGGGCAGGAGAGGCAAGGACAGCGTATGGTACTCACACCGCAGAGCTTTCTGGACACGGCGCAGCTTCATGGCCGTCCGATACGCAGAGAATTTGATGTTGTTCAAATCGGCTGCAAAACAACATGAAAGAATTTAATATAACCATGGCCTGTGCATCTTCATACTCAGCAGCAGGGAAAGGCGCACTCACCAGTCACAGACTTTGCTGGGGAAAATGTCCTTTGAATTAGCACAAAACCCAAGCCAAAGGATGTTGTGCCAGTTCCAACACACAAAAGGCTCAATCCTCCATCAGGGACAGAAGGTGAGGAGGAGTGAGTGTGACAGAAGACTGCACAGAATCACACCAGGTCTCTGCAGAGACTCTGGATCCATTATATCATGGGGAGCTAAACAGAGGGAGTTCTGCCGCTTGTCAGGTGCGCTGGGGGGGATTGCTCCGAGTCCTGTCGTACAAAGGGCATGGGAAGGAGAGGCTGTGTGAATCAGTGCTCTCCATGGGCTCATGCAATGGGCTCCCCAAGGGAGGTGCCTCAAGCAGCTCTTACCTAGCGTTTGGTATAACTCAGTCATCTTGGGGTGGTCCCAGCATGTCGTCTGAGCCTGGTGGCTGAAAAAAAAAAAAAAAAAAAAAAAAGAAGGAAACCAAATCACTAAACCTGTAAGTTAACTGGCAGACATGTGAACAGGCAGATGGATGCAGCCAGCCATCACCCTCTTTCTATTGCAAAGGGTCCCCAAAGTCTGTGCTGCACTGGATCGGAGCTCCCTCTGGCCCCAAACTAGGCAGCAGATGCCTGCTGGCCTCTGCCCATCACCTGATGATCTCATTCTCCCATCTCAGCATAATGGTGCAGAGAGATCCCACATGATGTCCTATTGGGCGGGGAGGGGGAGCTGATAATACCAAGGGGATTCCCAGTGCACACAGGCGGGGTGCATTTTGGAGGCAAGGGGTCCACCCTGGTGGAATAAGGTGTGATGAGCTTGTTTCAACATCACTGTTAATTTCGCCTCCAGCCCCACCTCTTATGGGCTGACTGCTAGGGTCCTTCCTCCTACAACATGCACACACGACTCTCCAGTGCCCCAATGCCTGCTAACAGCCACTAGGGAGTGCCTGACAACAGCACTTGCCAAATTAACACACACACACGTCTGCAAACATCCCCTCTGCAAAACCAAATGAGAGTCCCCAGAGCAGGGAATCCTGCAAGGGAACACAACTCTTTCCCCAGCCACATCTGAATGTGGGGACCCAGCTAGGCTCCTATTTACACCACAAACTGAGGAGTCTGCACTGTGATTACAGATCTGCCCGGGGGGGAAAGGGCTACATGGGCTGTGTCCGGTGTGACTGGAAGACGGTGAGCTCACCGCATGAGAGCCTGGAATGGACAGGACTTGTGTTTTACCCCATCAAGACCACATAGGTCTTATTGGAGGTGAGTGGGAAAGTCACACGGGATGTGAGACAGAGAGACCAGCCTCTCTTCCAGCCTCTGACTGTACACTTACTTGATGTAGTATGGCACTTTATTGGGTGAAATTGCTCGTTCCCAGGGAACCTGGACAGAGGCTGCAAAGAGAGACAGATACAGACGCTACTGTCAGTCAAACTCCTCTCTGATGAGAGATCGCAGCCTACCGAGTGCTGTTCTTGGGGAGCAGAGATGAGGTGGGGCTAGGGACGCAGCACTGCTTGCACTGTGAACGCAGAAATGGAGTAAAAAGAAGAACAGGAGTACTTGTGGCACCTTAGAGACTAACAAATTTATTAGAGCATAAGCTTTCGTGGACTACAGCCCACTCCACGAAAGCTTATGCTCTAATAAATTTGTTAGTCTCTAAGGTGCCACAAGTACTCCTGTTCTTCTTTTTGCGGATACAGACTAACACGGCTGTTACTCTGAGAAATGGAGTAGCCATCTCTGTGTCCCCAGCCTCACCCCACTCCCCACAGTTGACTGTGGACAGGACCCTACCACTGGGACACTGCCATTGCCCCAGGCAATGGTCTCTGGTCAGTGAAATCCTTCCTTACAAGGTCCATCCTTGAGACACCAATGTGCATCAGTGTGGGTGGGTGTACTGCACTGGATTTGGGTGCTTGAGGATGTGTTGCTACCCTCTAATGGCTGAGCCACAGTGTATGAGACACCTGCTTCTCTCACTCTCATTAGAGCTCTCCTTCAGTTCAGGAGAGGCCTGTTTTTCTGAACCAGAAAGATCAGGGTGGATAGGAGCTCTGCCATAACTGCATTGGTTGTCTGCAGCATCAGTCATTATCCGGGGAAAGGAAACCCTTTCACCTCCAGCATCACCACCAAACAGCTCACCTCCACGCAGGCACCAAGGTCAGTGCTTCTAAACCTGGCTCCTAAATCTATGTGCAGGCACCCAGGCCAAGTGACCTGCTCTGCAGAGAAGCCGAGCACCCACTAATCCCACTGATGTCATCGGGAGCTGGGGGTGCTCAACACCTCAGAGAATCAGGCCATTTTTATGTAGAAGTCTAACATCAGACACCCAGGTTTGGAAATTTTGTCCTAAATGCTTTCCACTGCAGGATTCACCATGGTGCCAAGACAGCCTCCTGACAGAGCCAGCTCAGTGACGGGAGAACAGCATCCTGCTTTACAATGGGAAATAACAGGCACATTCTCACCACCCTACCCACCACTGTGGACTATGGGAGCTGACTTTTTGCTGCCATCTGTCATCCAGCCCTGTGGAGTCACAGGATTACTGAGTTTGGGACAGCCCCAAGTGTCAACTGGGAGCTGCTTCAGGCTCATGTCACTATGTCTGTGTTGTTGAATGGGGCACCACTCCACCTGACTGGCCCGAGTGGTTAGCAAATACAGATCATAATAGTCTGGAGAGCTGCCTCCTGCATAAGGGCTTGTCTTCAAAGAGGGTTAAGATTCAGGGAACAAAGGTCACTTTACTTCCAAACGGGAGCATCCACATGGGTTTAATGCACTTTCACTGATGCCCAATGACTTCACACTTTAGTGGATTTGTTGTATTTTTCCTGAGTGTCCCCATATAGACAAGCACCTAAATCCTGTACCCTCCAGGTATCATGGTGCTATCAACCTTGGGTAATGCCATGTGTCACTTAGGAACTGCCACTCGATAGTGCCTCTTTCTAGCTGGTTATTGGGGTTGCCCTGGCAGAGCTAGGCCAAGGGGAATATGTCTCCGGGGGTAATCTTATGTGGCCAAGGCATTAAGAAAGGCAGGCAGGTGTGAATCTGTACAAAGCAAATGGCACAGTGCTTAGCTTCTCCCATGCGGGGGTATCTGATGGTGGGGACACTGGGAGGATCTGCTCACGTACTGGAGAGGAAGTGCTGGGAACCTGGGCCAAAGTCCCGATGGGCATCCTGGAGCTGCTTCAGGCGTTCGTTAACCGAGGTCTGGGAGAAGGGGAAACTGGAACTTAAATGTGAACTTCCCCAGGATTTCAGCTTTTCGACAGCTCAGGAGGCATCACACATGTACTAACATGGAACTGCAATGCACCAACCCTCTCCCACATCTACCACCTCCCTGGATTCCTATCCCCCAACAACCAAATCTTCTAGCCCATTCTTTGGCCTAGCTAATTCTCAGTCCCCACAGGCCAGATCTTCACTATGGCTCCACTGAAGTCACCAGAGTTGCACCCATTTACGCCAGCGGAGGACCTGCCCCTATGAGCCCCCGTTGTGCCTCGTCTTTCATGTTGCCTCTGTTCTTCAGAGTCCCACTGCAGACTCACCACCTCCCTGCCCAGTGGCCTGCTGTCTCCCTCTCGCTCCGAAAAGACCCATTCAGACATATGACCGCAGATCTCTGTTACCCTTGTTGCACTCTGACAGCCCATTCTCCATAATGTTCAACTACTGTTCACAGAGCACCCAACTTCCCTCCTTTGCCCCTTCCTACCTGTAGCTGTTTCCATCGGGTGTTGATCTGCTCCAGAGCCCGGGAGTTCTCCATGGACAGGTGCACATCTGAGATAGCAAGCTGGTGTGCGAGGTCATTAACAAGCTTCACCCCGTCCTTCATGGGGGAGAGCTCCTCTTTAAACAGCTAGAGCCCCCCATCCCAAAGAGAAGAGACAGAAGGTGGGACAGAGACAAAAGCCACTCAACTCACTTTTTCATTGTAACATCACTAGCAACGCTCCACCGACCTGGGTACACCAGTGGCTAGCACTGCCTGGGAGGGTGGGGGTGGGTGGGAATCACTGCCTAACCCTCCTCCCGAGAGTGCTAGAGCAGCAGAACGAACCCAGCAAGCCAGACTGGAGATGCATGTACTAGCACTACAATGGAATTGAGTTCCCTTGCTTGGGATACTAATCAGATCCCAACTAGTAGCCAATGAGAAGAAGAGTCCTATCCAGAGAGTGCATGGTTTGAGCAGGACACAGTGAGGGGAATATGCTCCATTGGAGAAGACCTCAGGATTATCTATCCCTACACGAGCCAAATTCGCCCTAGCAGTCAGTGGAGTCACACTAGCAAGGAACTGGTCCCTCTGGTTTTATCAGTGTCCAGATAAGATTTTGGAACAGTTCTATTTGGATAGTGACTGTATCAGACTGCATGATGCTGTCTTACTGGAGGATATCCTGGAGAGAAGCAACTGGTCTCCCTTAGGGACAGAGAGAGGGTGAGATATACCTTGGTTGCCTGGATGTGCTCTGGTAAGGAGTCGATGAAGAGGTCCCCAATGGGCTCCCAGGTTTCTCGCACACTCTCGGCCTGGTCCAGTGTTGTGCTGAGCTCTTCCATGGCTCCCTTGACCTCCAGCAGCTGCTCCAGTGTTCGTTCAATGTGACGGTGTTGGTCAACACAGCGGGCAGTGAGCTTCTCCCACAGCTCACTGGCCACATTCGCCTGCTTCCAGACAAACCGGCTGATGTTCTGGATCCGGTGCCTTGGAGAGACATCTATGAGCAAAGCAGCAGGGCCACAGTGAACAACCAGGAGATCCCAGCCACGGCAGAGACAGCCAATACAAGGGTGGGGTGACAAGAGGGAGAAAGAGGAGAAAGAGAGAAGCCAGGGAGAATTGGGAAGAGGAGGCACAAAGGACAGAGAGAAAAAGAGGACAATTTCAATACATGTCATAGAATCATAGAAATGCAGGGCTGGAAGGGACCTCAACGGGTCATCAAGTCTAGCCCCCAGCGCTGAGGCAGGGCCAAGTAAACCTAGACCAGCCCTGACAGATGTTTGTCCAACCTCCTTCTCAAAAGCCTCCAGTGATGGGGATTCCGCAACTTCCCTTGGAAGCCTATTCCAGAGCTTAACCACCCAGAGGCTTGGTCTACACTACCCCCCCTAATTCGAACTAAGGTACGCAACTTCAGCTACGTGAATAACGTAGCTGAAGTCGAAGTACCTTAGTTCGAACTTACCTTGGTCCACACGCGGCAGGCAGGCTCCCCCGTCGACTCCGCGGTACTCCTCTCGCCGAGCTGGAGTACCGCAGTCGACGGCAAGCACTTCCGGGTTCGACTTATCGCGTCCAGACTAGACGCGATAAGTCGAACCCAGAACTTCGATTTCCAGCCGTCGAACTAGCTGGTAAGTGTAGCCAAGGCCTTAGTGTTCAAAAGCTTTTCCTAATATCCAACCTAAACCTCCCTTGCTTCAGATTAAGCCCATTACTTCTTGTTGTACCTTCAGTCAACATGCAGAACAATTGATCACTGTCCTCTTTATAACAGCCCTTAACATATTTGAAAACTGTTATCAGGTCCCCCCTCAGTCTTCTTTTCTAAAGACTAAATTAAAAATGCCCAGGTTTTTTTAACCTTTCCTCATAGGTCAGGGTTTCTAAATCTTTTATCATTTTTGTTGCTCTCCTCTGGACTGTCTCCAATTTTTCCACATCTTTCCTAAAGTGTGGCACCCAGAACTGGACACACTATCCAGTTGAGGCCTCACCAGAGCCAAACAGAGCAGGACAATTACCTGCCAGTACAACACTCCTGTTAACACACCCCTATTAGCCTTTTTAGCAACTATATCACCTCGCTTATTCATATTCACTTGTGATCCACTATAACCCCCAGACTCTTTTAAGCAGTACTACCATCTAGCCAGTTACTTCCCATTTTGTAGTTATGCATTTGATTTTTCCTTCCTAAATGCAGTACCTTGCCCTGGTCTTTACTGAATTTCATCTTGTTGATTTCAGACCAATTTTTCAATTTGTCAAGATAATTTTGAATTCTAATCCTGTCCTCCAAAGTGCTTGTGACCCCTCCCAGCTTGGTGTCATCCACAAATTTTATAAGCATATTCTCCACTCCGTTATCCAAGTCATTAATGAAAATATTGACTAGTACTAGACCAGGACTGACTCCTGCAATACCCCACCAGATACACCCTCCCAGATTGACAGTGAACCATTGATAGCTACTCTTCGCGTACGGTGTTTCAACCAGTTGTGCACCCACCTTATATCATTTTCATGTAGCCCACATTTTCCTAGTTTGCTTATGAGAATGTCATGTGGGACCGTTTCAAAATCCTTACTAAAATCAAGATATATCACATCTACTGCTTCCCCCCATCCACTAGGTAAAAATAACACTGTCGAAGGAAATTAGGTTGGCTTGGCATGATTTGTTCTTGACAAATTAATGCTGGCTATTCCTTATAATCTTACCATACTCTAGGTACTTACAATTTGATTGTTTAAAAATTTGTTCCAGTATCTTTTCCTCGTATCAAAGTTAGGCTGACTGGTCTGTAATTCACCAGGTCCTCTTTGCTCCTCTTTTTAAAGATAGGTACTATGTTTGCCCTTCTCCAGTCCTCTGGAACCTCTCCTGTCCTCCATGAATTCGCCACGATAATTGCTAACAGTTCTGAGATTGCTTCAGCACCCTAGTATGAATTTCATCAGGCCCTGGCGACTTGAATACATCTAACTTATCTAAATATTCTATAATCTGTTCTTTCTCCATTTTGGGTTGTGTTCTTTTCTCCTTGTTGTTAATATTAATTGTGTTGACTATCTAGTCACCATTAATCTCTTTAGTGAGGATTGAAGCAAAATAGGCATTAAACATCTCATCCTCCTTGATATCAGTTACTAGCTCTCCTTCCCTGCTAAGTAGAGGGCTTCCACTTTCTTTCATCTTTCTCTTGCTACTAGTGTATTTAAAGAACCTGTTCTTGCTGTCTTTTATGTCCCTTCCTAGATGTAACTCATGTTATGCCTTAGCCTTTCTGATTTTGTCCCTATACACTTGTGCTATTCTTTTGTATTCATCCTTACAATTTGTCCTTGTTTCCACTTTTTGTAGGATTCTTTTTTGATGTTCAGGTCATTAAAGAGCTTCTGATGGAGCCATATTAGCCTCTTACTCTTCTTCCTATCAGGACTGTTTGCAGTTGTGCTTTTAATATTATCTCCTTAAGAAACTGCCAGGCAGCTCTCCTGATCTTCTTTATCCCTTAGATCAGTGGTCCCCAACCTTTTTCGTCTGGCGGGTGCCAGACGACGAGCCACCGCGGACCAGCATCCGCCGAAATGCCGCCGAGAAGCGGCAACATTAATAGGCATCGCCGCCGAAATGCCGCCGACAAGCAGCGTCATCCAGAGGCGTCGCTGCCGAAATGCCGCCAAAAATCGGCGGCATTTCGGCAGCGATGCCTCTGGATGACGCTGCTTGTCGGCGGCATTTCAGCAGATGCTCATCCGCCGGCCAGTACGCAGGTGCACATAGATGCCCCAGCGGGCGCCATGGCGCCTGCAGGCACCGCGTTGGGGACCACTGCCTTAGATTTTCTTCCCATGGGACTTTACCTACCAGGTCTCTGAGTTTGTTAAAGTCTGCTTTTTTGAAATCCATTGTCCTTATTCTGGTGCTCTCACTCCTGGCTTTCCTTAGAATCATGAAATCTATCATTCAGATCACTTTCACTCAGGCTGCCTTTCATCTTCAGATTCATTCCTCTTTCAGCATTACAGCTCTGAATTGTCTGTGTCCCAGCCTCTCCTGCTGCCAGTCACAAGCTTCCTGCCTACCATCATCCATCTGATCACAGCCTGCACTCACAAGTGATAGCTTTAGCCCAGGAGGCTAAGCTGTTTTCCAAGGAGCTTGCCTAACAGCGTATCAGGGTACAGCATACACATTCCACGGGACACAGTGACCCCGCAGTCAGCAATGCTACATCCCAGCCAGGGAACTGCAGGTCTGACAAAGGACCTCTGAAGGACTGCGGCCACCAGTAGCTTCAACTGTGGTACCAAGGTGAGTACTCCGCAGAAGGAGTAAAGATGGGACTATTGCCTTTAAAGCACAATGCCTGAAATCCTTCCCCAGGCAGAGACAGCCCCTCAAGTTAAAGGGAGCTTTGCCTGAGTAAGGGTCTCAGAGCTGGGCCCATTAATGTGAGGGGCGTGTTATCCCTGTTACACAGAAGGGGAAACTGGCAGAGAGAGAGATTAAGTGATTTACCTAAGGTCACAAAGCAGGTCAGCAGCAGAGCTGAGTGCCGATCGGTTTAGGGAGCCCAAAACTCAGCAAATGGGCCCTATTATTGGCCATGCCAGATCACTTCCCTCCTCCTCCCAATCAGTGGGGAAAGCACAGGAGCTGCCAGGACCCCACACACATGCTGGGAGTGGATTTGTACCCTGCCCCCTGGCCAAGAGAGGGAGCAACGTCTTGCAGAGCACTTCTTCCTTCCCAGCAGTTGGGGGTGGGGCAGGAGAAAGAGAGGAAACCCCTCAAAGTCACCAAGAAAAAGGGAGAGCTCCCCACCAGCTGCCAGTAGAGTCCTTCTGGAGGGAAGAGGCCATGGCTTCACATAAGGGGTGTGGCTCAATTGAAGGGCTGGGACAAGAGTTCATTTTGCAGGCATGCTAATTAAATCACTGTTCGATGCCCTCGAGTACCATCTCTCTAGGACAGAGGTCGACAAACTTTTTGGCCCAAGGGCCACATCTGAATATGGAAATTGTATGGCAGGCCATGAATGCCACGAAATTGGGGTTGGGGTGCAGGAGGGGGTGAGGGTGGTGGCTCTGGGGTAGGGCCAGAAATGAGTTCAGGGTGTGGGAGGGGGCTCCAGGATGGGGCAGGGGTGCGGGTTCCAGGGTGCAGGAGGGTGGGACCGAGGGGTTTGGAGGGCAGGAGGGGGATCAGGGCTGGAGCAGGGGGTTGGGGCACTGTAGGGGGTTGGGGTGCAGGCTCTGGGTGGCGCTTATCTCAAGCAGCTCCCAGAAGCAGCGGCATGTCCCCCCTCCAGCTCCTACGCGGAGGAGCGGCCAGGTGGGTCCTTGCGCTGCCCCATCCGCAGGCGCTGCCCCATCCGCAGGCGCTGCCCCTGCAGCTCCCATTGGCCACGGTTGCCAGCCAATGGGAGCTGCGGGGGCAGGGCTTGAGGTGGGGGCAGCATGCAGAGCCCCCTGGCTGCCCCATGCACAGAAGCCGGAGGGGGGGCATGCTGCAGCTTCCGGGAGCCAGACAGAGCCACAGCACATGTGGAGCAGGGCAAGCCATGGACCCCGCTCCCCAGCAGGAGCTCAAGGGCTAGATTAAAACATCTGAAGGGCCAGATTCGGCCCCTGGGCCATAGTTTGCCCACCCCTGCTCTAGGACGTGCCACACACTATGCCATTTCCAGCATGTGCCACACACTGTGCTTCATCACACCCCGTGCATGCTGTGCCTTGTCCCACCACAAAGTAACATGACATAGGACATGTCTACGCTGCCATCAGAGATGTGATAGCAGCACATGCAGACATACCCAAGCTAGCTTTATTCGAGCTAGCTTCAGTACCCATAGCAGTGATGGGCTTCAGCGCAGGCTAGCCACCCAAGTGATTACCTAGGGTCCCAGGCGGGCTCATAGAGCCTACACCAAAGTTCGTGCTGCTGTAGCTTTGCTGCTATTGCTACCCAAGCTAGCTAGATCAAAGCAAGTATGTCTACAGGTGCTGCGATCACCCCTCCAATGGCAGTGCAGGCAAACCTATGGAGACATATGGAGTGCCAGTGCCAGGTAACACTGTGCTATAGTACTGCACGTTCAGTTCATTCATGCTGCACTGCGGTACACAATGCCACATTGCACCCTGCCCCCACTTGTCTCTTCTCTCAGAACGACAGCATGCAGGGTCTGAGAGCTAGGCCATGCTGACATGACAACAAGGAGGGGGATGAGAGTGGGAGGCTCCACATACCTTTACTTTCAGAATTTGGTTCCTCTAATTCCTCAAATGGGTGCTGGGAGAGAAAGGCCTGTGCCGACTCCAAGACAGAATAAATATATGGGCCCCGAGACTTCACCTCTTCCATGAAAGCCTGCAGTGGGGAGGCACAGCATGACCAAAAAAAGACTGAGTTAGAGAATTGAAAAGCTCCTTCCTCAACCAAGAACTGTTCAGTGAATTACTCACTCCAGCGCACAAGGGAACTACCGGCACAGAGCACATAACTGACATGTTAAAGAAGCTCTGCCTGAGAAGATGGTACATGAATATCTTTAGCATACAAAGGAAAGTTAATGGATAAACAGCCCTAGGATTCAAGGAAGATCCCAACACATGGAAGGAGGAGAGAGATTTGGTGAGATCTGTAGATCAACAGTGTGCGTGAAATAGGCAACTACTGGGCCAGGAGTTATTAAAGGGGAGGCATTCTGATCATGGCCAGTTTGCATTGTGGGTACAGGGAGGAGGAAACTGTCCTTTGTAAGTATTTTAAATATTTAGTCCTGTCACGAGTGCAGGGGATAGGACTAGATGACCTCTCGAGGTCCCTTACCGTCCTATGATTCTCCTAAATGCAGAGGGGAGGACATTGGTTAATCAGAACTGCTATGTGCTATAACACAACAAGGATTCTCACATCCCCGTCACTGTGTCAGCTGTAGGTCAAAGTCAGACAGATGACCCAAACTGGTCTCTCGGCAAGTGTCAGGATCCCCACGAGTGTGGCCAAAGAAAGGCATCGGTTTGTTTGAGAGCTCGGATATTGCAACCAGTTGGGAAACAAACAATAAGCTATTGTCAGTGACTGAGGCTCAGTATCCAGTTCTGTGATCTCTTCGTAGATTTAACTTTAAATCTGTAACGCAGATTTACTTTCTGTAATTTACACTAAATGCCTCTTCACTTTCTAACCTGAACTGATTCTATCAGTTATTCATTGGGGGAAAATACAGGCTCGAGCGTTTCAGGAGAACGTTGGCTCCGCCTCATGAGAAGGGGAAAGGTGCAAGTGACAGCCAGTGTACTGGCCCCAAACGTGAGTCACAGGGGGACCTGCAAGTACAGCTGTGGGCAGAGAGGCCAGGTCAGGTATCCAAGTTCCATGCCAAGGAACCTGGGGCGGGAGCTCATCCTAGCTGGTGAGCGAGGGCAGGGCTCTAGGGAGCGCGTATCTGGAAACATACTGCGTGCGTCTCTTTTTCCTGCTGCACCAAGAGCACATCTCCCCGGAGTGGCAGTTGGGCGGACAGCTCTTCATCCTTCTGACCCAGCCAGTCTATGATCTCCTGGAGCGGGAGCTGCAGCTTCCCGCTGTGGTCTGAAAAGGCCTCCAGACGAGCCCTGCACCGGACGGATGGGAACACAACAGTCATAGAGAACAGACACAAGGATGAGGCCTGATGGGAATTCACCTCTTTTCACAAAGGGAAGAGTGGACGGTGCACTGGGCCCCTGCAGCCTGCGGCTCAGAGGGCACCAGCCCAGTCTCACACAGTGTGTGCCTTCCGCCCTGAGGAGAGGCAGCCAGGCTAAGGGAAAACTTCCCCTGCCCAGTGACTAAGGAATGGCTATATCCTGCACTGGTGTCAGGAGGGAGGGGCTCCCTCAGCCTGTGAGCATGCTGCCCTGGTCTCCCATGCAGCAGAGGATCCCCTCCATGGGAGATTTCCAGGGGCTCAGCATTAGAAGTCCTTGCTGGTGTTAGCAGGGGCGGGTGCGAGGATGCCCTTAAGCTGTTTCTGATCTCCAAGTGCGTGGTGGGGAGAGCAGAAGAACCTGCCTGGACTTGTGCGTACACACGGCCTGAACTCCGGCTATGCCCATATTGGCAGGGACTTGGCTATACATTGTAGCAACCTGGACCATTTCCAGGATGTGTGTGTTAAGGCAAAGCAAAATTAATATGCCTCAACTGAACTCTCAATGATGCTGGCTGTGGATCTGCAACTACAGAAGGCTACAGAAAGGCACATGCTCCTAAAGGGAAGGGGCAGGCCAAAGAGGAAGGTGATATGAAGGGAATGGGTTCCTGAGTCCTGATCTTGGGCAGTAAGAACACACACACACAGAGCTGCCTGAGGAATGGAGAGAGGGACAGAGAGAAAGCAGGAATGGAGGGGGAAAAAGAGATAAAGGGACAGGAGGAAATAAGAGGAAAGAAGGAGTGAGAGCACAAGCAAGGGCAAACGAAAAGAAAATACATTTCAAGCAGAGGAAAAAAGAGCCAGTGACTCAGAAATTTGTCTCTGCTTTAGAAGCTGAAAGGGGAAACTGCTCTGAGGTCACAGTGAACTTGGGTGGCAAGTGAACTGAACAAGATCTAAAGGCTTGTGCCTAACATCTCCAGCAGGCAATCCCAGGGCAAAGACCAGCAAGTTCACTCCACGTGGGGAGTCCTACCGAAGGCTGTGGGATTTCTTTTTTATTTCATTCCAGCAAAGATTCATCTCCAGAGGTGTCTGGGGCCTGAGGGCACTGTCGGGAGCCTGCTGGGTTACACAGGGCGCTCCTTCACCATCTTCCGCTGCTTTAACCTAGGTGGAAACACAAACACCTGACAACGGTATCCAGACACAGGATGGCTAGTGGCTAGAACACATGTCTGACTGCTACTCTCACCTCTGCCACTGACTCACTGTGTGTTCTTGGGCACAACCCTTAACATTTATGTACCAGCTTCGCCATCTGTAGAAAGGGATTGAAATGCTGGCCTGCATCACAAAAGATCTTGAGATATTGTTAAGGATTTAAAACACTTGAAGGATGTTCTATCAGTGTAACATATTATAAAGTGATCAGCATTTACAACACTGCAAGGAGATGAAGGGTTTTTACTCTTGTGCTCCCAGGTTTTCTTAGTCTGGTATTCCAGGATCAACTAGATCTAATATAAGCATCTGATGGGTGGGTATGTGACTGACCTCTGACCTCTGTTGGATTGAGTCAGAATTGCTCAGCTATGTGGCATCACTCCACATGGAGATTCCCCTTCAGCTTAAGTGGCTAGAGCTTTTGCTTTTGGAGCACCAAAGAAGCACAGGCTTCAAGTTCTATTCCTGCTGCTGCCATTAAGTTATGAGCAGCCCCAGTGTTCAGCATAGTGGCAACCAGGAAGGTGTAGATGACCACGGATTTGTTACAATATTAATGGCCCTGGTTGTGCAGCCTAAGCCACCACAAAAGACAGACTATAAGCTCACACCTGTTTCACCTGTAGAAAATTGCATGTGAGAACATTCTCTGGCGGTCCAAGGGCCCAACTTCCAGAGACACTGCAGGTTCTCTGCACCCACTCCAGAAGGAAGAGTGCGCATGTGTGTGAAAAGCAGGGAGACACTCAGAATGCCAGAGACATACACTCTAGTCACTATACATCTTTGCATTCAGAGTGCTTTAAATCTGAGGATCTCAAAGCACTTTACAATGAGAAATGTAGCCTCAATCCCCTGGGAGGAAGGGAAGCATTATCGACACAGACGGGGGGAAAGTGGGGCACTGCACAGGGAAATGACTCGCACAGTGTAGAGTTATGAGACGAACCTAGTCTCCTGGCTCCCACTCCAGAGTTCTGATCGCTAGACTGAGCTCCCTCCCATGACAACAGCGAAGACTGTCCCAATTGCCAGACACACCAACAAACAATCGGAGGGAGGCATGATCTAAAATGCAACACAAACACAAACACAAACACTCACACCACTATGTGTTTGGGGTGCATGGGTGGAGGGCTGGTGTGTGACCACAATGGCAGCTTGCTGCCTGTTGTCAAAACACACAAACATTTACTGTTTTCACAGGTGGGAAGTTGCTGTGTTTTGCTTGGAAATCACAACATTTCCCTCCAGTTCTAATTTGTTGGCAGGGCTCAGAAGTGATAACAATTAACATGCATTAGCACCCTTCAACCCATATTGCTTTCCAAATGATCTGTACAGGAATCACTTCACTCAACTGGAGTGCAGCCATCTCTGAGGGGTGGGGCAGTTGTTTGAAAGAACACAGCTACCCTGCAACAGAGCAGGGGACCATATGCTAATGGCACAGAAGGAAAGACGGGAGCAGGCAGGACAAAAAATTAATTCAGGGCAGTGACACAGGAGGTCATGATTACACTGGTCCCTTCTGGCTTTATAATCTATCCAAAGGGGGTTTTGCCAGGTCACTAGGGCTATCACCCCTCTACTGCCCAGAAAAGAACTGGGAGGTATTTAATTATCACAGTGGGGGCAGAAGCGTGTTTTATGTTTCACCCAAAGCACGTTTAATTTTCTGCCCCGATCTGCCACGTCATTCCAGAGAGCATCCCAAAAATCATCAAACACGGAGTACAGAGAAATCCTACACATGAATATCATAAATAATTCAAGCTAACGCTGCTGCCTGTATACTGAAAGTCAATACATTTCTCGTGCAAATACTCACTCTGCCAAAGTAGGTTAGCCCCGCGTGGCCATAGCCACCTCCTCTGTCCCCAGGGAGATTGCAAAGGGATCAGGGCCAATGGCCTTTCTCCATCTGGGGGGTAAACGGAACTGCGTGGATATAACCCCACGGGAAGCGTGATCCTCTCCAGCCTAGTTTAGGAAAAGGTTAAAAGTCCACGATGCCTGCCACTCACCAACTATGTCCTATAGATGAGCCAGAGTGCAAGCAGCCATGCATTGGTCAGATGTGCAACACCTGCTCTCCCAGAACAAAACCCCTGCAGGTGAGCGGGAGAAAGCAGCGCTTCCACATTGAGCACCAGTTCCACTGGCTGCAGCTGCCAAGGTGGCAGGCTGGTTGGATCCTTCTCCCTCCAGAAGTCAGATGCATCTGAACAGCTTTATTTTTAGATGTGTGTGCAGGCACACACATGCCCGGGCTGTGGAGCGCTTCCCCTACCTGTGCAGAGCCGGGAATCCATGGTTTGGCTGCTCAGCAGCTGCACAGGAGAGAACATTGTCCCCCTCTTTTCCCAATGCCATCAGCCAGCACCAGGCAGACCACGGCAGGAGAAAGGCAAACAGCACCACAGGGAAGAGAGGCAGAGTGGAAGGGACCAGAGGGAAGGCGAGGAGCAGGATGGGAGGGCTGAGAGGAGCTGCTGCCCTGTTTACTGACCCCCTAGGAATCCGGAGGGAGGCGGCAGCAGCAGCCTCTCTGCCAGTGAATCACAGCTTTGTCCGGGTAGAATTCCAGTTCCCTCCAACCTGCCCTAACCCCCACGGGTGCCACAGCAGCTGTCTGTGTGTGAGGGAGGGCAGGGTGTCACCAGGAGTTACCCTGTGCACACGCGTGTGTGAAAGGCGCTGATGGGGGAAAAGGTACCACAGCTAGCCACATTCAAAGAAATCACTGCACATATGAGAGAACACAGCGCTGGGCAGGGCCACCCCAGGTTATAGCAAAGGTGGCATTGAACAGGTCCGGGGCCCCCTGGGTAATAGCAAAGGCAATGGTGCAGTAGCCCCCAGGTCCTCTGGTTACTGAAAATGGAGTGCTGGGATCTCAGCGTTTATTCGTCAATGGACAGATTCCTGAAGGAATAGTCAATGCAAGCTTTTAGTCCCCTAGACAGACTCAGGGAGCACCTGGGGGCTCTCTCTGAGTCCCATTATAGTGGGGGAGGACAGGGTGTGTGGGGTGGCATGGGGGGTGGAAACAGAAACACCTCAAACTCCATTATACGAGAAGGAGGGAGGGAGGCTACACTGAAAGAGCCACAGGGGTTCCCTATGGTTACCAGACACTGTGCCCAGAGCCTCAGTGGGGAAGCGTCTGCCCTGGCCCACACCTCCTGGACAAGCCATGAGCTCAGCTGGGTGGGCCCCAGCAAAGCTGTGCATCACAGTGATGGCCAGGGCCTGCCTTGGGGACAGAATTGGTGAGCAGGGGAAGCCCCTCTACAGATTCAGCGCTCCCCACCTTCGCAGCTGGGGCTCCCTGGCCCCATGTCAACATCAACATTCCTGGGCTTGGCTCACACCCCTCCGCACCCAGGGAAAACATCTTGTTTTTGCCAAAAGGATTTCGTCCCCGTCCGTCTCCCACAGAGTTCTCTGGAGTTTCTGCAGCTCGGCATTGTTTCCATGCTCAATACCACCTACAGGAACACTATGAAAAAGCTCCCTGTATCTCTCCCTCTTTCCATCGGTCTCTCTCATTCTCTCTCTCTCTCCGCACGCCTGCCATCTCTACCCATTCGTCCCCTCCTCCCTCTCTCTGGGCTGGGCTGCCCTTTGCAATCAGGGAGCTCTCACACCAACATGTTCTTCAGTTTTCACCAACCCAGTGGGATCCCTGGACTCTGAAGCCAAGACAATAGCGACGCCAGCAACCCTGAGTAAGGCCCGTCCCAGGGAGGAGGCAGACAGTGCACGGTATTTGGAGGGTGGAAGGCAGAGCTGCTATTAAGATCGCTGCCCTGCAAGCAGAGCAAGCCAGTGGCCTGGCACTCTCCCTGCATGTGGGGTTAAATACTCTAGCCCTGTGCAGCACACAAGTCAGGAGAGGCTTTGGGTGCGTGATTATGAGCCCAGAGCAATGAGTGCCCCTCATACAGCCTCTCTCCAGTGCAGCTGCTGATTGCTGCAAGTGTCCCTGAGGCTGCCCTTGCGTCTGTCTGTTTCCCTGCTTATTCCCTCTTCCGTTCCTGTACCCCCAAGGAGAACCGGCTCCACCCACGGATAGCTCCTCAGCATGTTCATAGCAGGCAGGAGGCAGTGGAAGTTGCTGCTCGGCTCTCTCTGCTCTCCCTCCAACCCTCTGCTCCTTGTTGAATCTGCTGGGTCGTTTATGAACCCCCTCACACACTCCTGGTAATAGCTACATAACAGCCACCCCCACCCCATAAACACTGACTCAGAATCAGCAGGGAAAAGTCACGGGCTCATCTGTGAGACCCGCTTCCAGCCTGGGAACTGGCTCAGACAGACAGATGCTGGTTTCTCACACTTCCCCCGGCTTCTCTCCCCTGAGCTGCAGATCTCCATGCTGGGGCAGCCAGTGCAACGGCAACACACGGTGTTGGGATCCAGGCCCAGACTCAGCCATCTTGAACTCCTTGGAGCCAGCACAAACCTGGATGTGCTGTAGAACAGTAGTTCTCAACCAGGGGTCCGGGGTCCCCTAGGGGGCATCGAGCAGGTTTCAGGGGGGCCTGCAAGCAGGGCCAGCATTAGACTTGCTGGGGCCCAGGGCAGAAAGCCAAAGCCCCACTGCATGGGTCTGAAGCCCAAGTCCCTGAGCCCTGTCAGCTGGGGCTGATGCCGAAGCCTGAGCAATGTAGCTTTGTGGGGCCCGTGACATGGGGACCCAGGCAATTGCCCTGCTTGCTACCCCCTAATCCTGGCCCTGGCTTTTATATGCAGAAAACCAGTTATTGTGGCACAAGTGTGCCGTGGAGTTTTTAATAGCATGTTGGGGGAGCCTCCAAAAGAAAAAGGTTGAGAACCTCTGCTGTAGAAGAGGAGTGCTGAAGCCAAAGGGGGCTTGCTTCACTCAGCGCAGCACTGCTGTTGCCACAGGGTGCTGGTCCAGCACTCTTCAGCCAGAGGGAGAAGGAATGGAAAGGGCAGTGAAGGGGGGAAGGGAAAGAGCCCTGAAGAGCCTCTGCTGAAACTCCAGATCAGACAAGCAATGCAGGCACTTCTGTGCCTTCTCCGCCATCGGCTGGGGTCTTGGGCTAACTGGCTCATTCCCCTTTTGCAGGCAGGACAAACTGCCAGCCTTGGCTACATTCAGCTCTAGAAGTGCAAGGCAAACACACATCCAGTGACCACTGATACAGTATCTGAGGGACACACATTCCATGCAGGTCAGAAACCCCCTCAGGATGGCTACTAGCCCCAGCCTGTCCAGCCAAGAATAGCACAGGCCTGCTCCTAACCAAAGGCCTGGGATTTCCAAAAGGGCCAAAGGGAGATAGATTCTGCAATCCCACCAGTACTGCCATCCCCAAGAGTTCAAAAATCATGAGTCAGGCCCCAAAGAATCATGAGATCAGCTTAAAAATCATGAGACTTAAAAACAGTTGGATTTTTTTCTTTGGCTTCTGGTTTCTGAGCCTTTAGCACCAGGCTCACATTTTCCACCTCTTCTCTGCAGAAACTTCCTTTTTAAAAAACGATAGCTGAACACCCCACCTCCCCACCACCTCCCCCTGAGTCACATGAATCCAGGAGCTGGGACTTCAGGAAAAACAAATATTGCGAGACTCACCGTCAAATCAGGAGAGATGACAACAGAACCCCCCTCAGCCCCTACACACACACATATGCACACATGATTTTTGGTGGTGGAGGTTTGAAATGCAGAGCTGATCCCAACACTACACATTGTCACTCAAGCCCATCTCTTGTTTGTGAAGCCCCGTGCATCTGGAAAGTGCTATCTGAGTAGGATACACTAAGTAGAAGCTGGGAGCAGGAGGAGACGGAGGAAATAACAGCCCCATCACTAACAGGAATGTAGGAGGTGCCACTTTGCTATAAATACAGAAGTTTGGCAACTGTCACCAAAACTCTGAATTGAAAGAAAAAGAAAGAGAAAAAGTGTGCTAGTTAACAAGCCCTAGCACTCTTACCTGAGACTGTGAGTGGGTGGTGCTGCTGCGATGTGACTGGTCTGCTGTATGCCGCTCATGACATCGTGGGAGGGTGTAGGAGCATCCCTGCATGACCATTGGCTGCATCAGAACGGAGGTTCATGGGGATGGAGACTTCTCTGGGCACCGGCACCTGAAACACAGTGTGAAATCCACTGGATCAGCTCTCAGATCTCACCATTCAGGAGAGCTGGCTGAGTTGCAGGGAGAAAACTAGGCACACAGGCCTTGCCATAAGGGGACAGACCAAAGGTCTACCTAGCCTAGAAACCTGTATCCAACAGTGGCCAGTCCTAGATGGTTCTCAGGAAGGTATATATCCTCCACAATGCACTCATTGTACAATACTGAACCATGGAGGAAAATTCTTCCTGACCCCACCTGCCAGATCAGCTTCTGCCCTGAAGCATGAGGACTGAAAGGCCTTGTCATTTTTATCATAGAATTAGTGTCACTGAAGATGCTATTTTCTTGCTCATATAAACATCTAATCCTTTTTGTAAGCAATTTGCCTTAACAAAACCCTGTGGCTGTGAATTTCACAGATTATACTACAGCATGCAAAAATGTCTTTTCTTTGGACTATGATAAGTGAGACAGAGAACTACAGAGCTTAGCGGGAAATTGGAGGAGACCAGAACTGCCATGGGCACTAAGCACTGTTGCCATTTACCCTCAAAGATCTCAGAAGGACAGAAATAATAAATACGTCCTGTGTTTGGAAGGAAAATTGATTGTAAAGCCATATGTCTAAAGCTCCAGACACAGAGACAGACAGACTATATATATATAACCCATCATGGGTCATTATTGCTCCAAGAAAAAAGCATTTGTAATGGTTAACTTTGGTCTCTCACCTATTCCACTAACCTCACTCTTTTCTTCTGGACATTGTGCTGTTTCTGCATTTCAGTTTAGGCAGCAAAGCAGCGAGAAACTAGGAGCCCTTATTTTAGAGAGAACAACATTCTACAGTCAGGTCCAAAATACTACAGCTTCTATTTGTGATACCACAGGGATTGGGGCCATTACTAAGGGGGAATAGATCATGGCAGACAATTTGAAAAGCCTATAGGTTGCATCATCAGCATTTGCCCTTCCATGGCACTTTTTCTGTGAGTTCAACATGCTTTACAAACATAAATCAACGCTCACAACATTAATTTGTCCAGTTCTACAGAAAGCTAAGGGGACGCTAAAAGACATTGACATTAAATGATTTTCCCATGGAAATCACTGGGCAAAGCACACAAAAATCGCAACTCTAACCTCAAGACAGCACCAGTGTCATGAGAGGAACAGAGCAGTTGAGCACAAACAGAGGGGATTCGTCTTGGGGCTAAAAGTTTAACGAATATGAATGTGACATGGGGCACATCTGTGGAGTGCAGCACTCCAAGGATATGTCTACACTACAATCACTTCGCACACTTTTCTGGTGAGTGACAGCGCGGACGCCACAGCACTGCGAGCATGGAGCCCACTGCGACCATCGCTGCAGTTATGGCCGTTGTCAACACCTCACACCTTATCATCCACCTTTTTCAGAGTCAGATGCTGAGAAATCGGGCGAGGAGGCTACGGCAGCGCGGTGAGGACATTAAGTCTGAGAAGGGCACAGACCTCTCACAAAGCACGGGACCCCGTGCCGTGAACATCATGGTGGCAATGGGTCATGCTGATGCTGTGGAACGGCGATTCTGGGCCCAGGAAACAAGCACGGACTGGTGGGACTGCATAATGCTGCAGGTCTGGGATGAATCACAGTGGCTGCGAAACTTTAGGATGCATAAGGGAACTTTCCTGGAACTTTGTGAGTTGCTGTCCCCTGCCCTGAAGCGCAAGGACACCCGGATGCGAGCAGCCCTGCCCGTCCAGAAGCGAGTGGCCATAGCCCTCTGGACGCTTGCAACGCCAGACAGCTACCGGTCAGTCGCGAACCACTTTGGCGTGGGCGAATCTACCGTTGGGGTTGCTGTGATGCAAGTAGCCAACGCAATCGTTGAGGTACTGCTGTCAAAGGTAGTGACCCTGGGAAAAGTGCAGGTGATCATAGATAGCTTCGCCGCAATGGGATTCCCAAACTGCGGTGGGGCTATAGATGGAACTCACATCCCTATCCTGGGACCGGACCACCAGGCCAGCCAGTACATTAACCGAAAAGGCTACTTTTCAATGGTGCTGCAAGCACTGGTGGACCATAGGGGACGTTTTACAAACATCAACGTCGGATGGCCGGGCAAGGTTCATGACGCTCGTGTTTTCAGGAACTCTGGTCTGTTTAGACGGCTGCAGGAAGGTATTTACTTCCCGGACCACAAAATAACTGTTGGGGATGTGGAGATGCCTATAGTGATCCTCGGGGACCCTGCCTACCCGCTAATGCCCTGGCTCATGAAGCCCTACACAGGTGCCCTGGACACTGAAAAAGAACTCTTCAACTATCGTCTGAGCAAGTGCAGAATGGTGGTGGAGTGTGCTTTTGGACGTCTCAAGGGGAGATGGCGAAGCTTACTGACTCGCTCTGATCTCAGCGAAATCAATGTCCCCATTGTTATTGCAGCTTGCTGTGTGCTCCACAATCTCTGTGAGAGCAAGGGGGAGACCTTTATGGCGGGGTGGGAGGTTGAGGCGAATAGCCTGGCCGCTGATTACGCCCAGCCAGACAGCCATGCAATTAGAAGAGCCCAGCGGGACGCGCTGTGCATCCGGGAGGCTTTGAAAGCTAGGTTCCTCAGTGAGCAGGGTAACCTGTGACTATTAAGTTTGTTTAAAGAGAAGCTGAACCTACCCCCATTTCTTTACCCACTTAATGTTGACTATCCTCTGCAGTTACATACCCCGTTCACCCCCTTCCAACACACGTTTAAAAATAAAATAAATGGAACTTTGTTAATGAACACCGTTTTCTTTATTACGGATTTCGCGGTAAAGTGTTGAAACTGGGATGCAGACTGTGGTGGGGAGCAGGCGTAGCGATGGAAAGAATGCTTCTAAACTCGAGGAATGACAGGCTCCTGCTCCTAGAGTGGTCCGCAGTGGTGGACTGGTTGTTTCAATGAAGCCTGCCACCCCTCCTTTTCGGGACTCTGTGGGGGGGGGCTATGTGACTTTGTGGCGGGGGAGGACGGTTACAGATCCCCTGCTGCGTGGCTCTGTGATCCAGGTTAAGGACCGCTGCATAAGATCTCTAACCGCCCTCCCCCGCCACAAAGTCACATAGCCCCCCCCACACACACACAGAACATGAAAACCACCTCCCAGACTGACCAGGGTGCCTAGTGACTGTAATGTGTGTGTGACCTTCTGCTGGACCTGCTCCCGTGTCTGTACCCTGGTAAAGGTGACTGTCCTCTCCAATTACCAACCCCCTTCCCCCCCTTCAAACACACTCTCCTCTAAAAGAACATGACGGAAACTGTAATTAACAGAAACGTATTTTTTATTAGCAACTACACAGTTAGGGGATGAAACTGGGATGGGGGCTTGGGTGAGGCGGGAAGGAAAGGACTTCAAATTTTTGGGAATGAGAGCCTTCTGTTACTTGAGCAGTCTGTAGGGGTGGAGTGACTGTTTTCACGGCCCCTGCCGCCCCTCCTTCTTGGGACTTTGGGTGAGGGGGTATGGGACTTTGTGGCGGGGGAGGGCGGTTAGAGATAGACTGCAGCAGGGCTCTGTCCTCCTGCCTCCAGTCCTGCAGAACATCCACAAGGCGCCGGAGCGTGTCCATTTGCTCCCTCATTAGTCCAAGCAGCGTTTGAGTCGCCTGCTGGTCTTCCTGCCGCCACCTCTCCTCCCGTTCGCTGTGTGCTTGCTGGTATTGCGACATGTTCTCCCTCCACTGGGTCTGCTGGGCCGCCTCGGCTCGGGAGCAGCCCATAAGTTCTGAGAACATGTCGTTCCGTGTCCTTTTCTTTCTCCGCCTGATCTGCGCCAGCCTCTGGGAGGAGGATGCCGGGGTAGGTCGGGAGACATTCGCAGCTGTGGGATGGGAAAAAGGGAGTGAATTCCTCACAAAGATACATTTTTGTGAACAATGAACATAGTCTTTCTCTGTGAAGAAGACCATGCACAGCACCTATCACATGCGCACTCAGGACAAGGTCGAATTTTCGGCCTTCGCATTCAGTGCCTGGGGTCTTGCAGTGGAGATCCGACAAGCAGGGCAGGACAGCGGAATTCGGGTAGCAGGCTGACATGGTAAGCCGTAGACTTTTGGCTGCTTAAAACTTAATTTATAGCAGTGCCCTCCTTTCACATTCAAAGCAATGCTCCTAGCCTTGGCCAGTTCCTGCTGCCAGCAATCCGGCAAGCATGAACTCTGCCCCGTCCCATCCCCTCGCGGCTGTCCCCGGAAAAGACCCCTGTATGCTGCCCCTCTCCCGCCTCCACTGTGTGGCTGTAAACCACCGGTTACAGTTATGTAAAGGAACAGGCAAGCAGTCCCAATACTAACATTCCCCCAATTCAAAGCAGGTCACCATGAGCGACATCACTCTGATGAGGTTTTCTGACACAGAGAAAGACCGCATGCTGCGTGAAAGCCAGCAAAAACCAGGGCCGTATGCCGCCATGCTCTGCGAGGCAATGATCCCAGAGTACTTGATGATAGCCTGGCAAGGAAAAGTTTCCTACCACGGAGGACGCAATAAGGCAATAAGGCCGCTCTCCCCAGGAACCTCATGCAAAGGCTTCCCAATTACCTCCAGGAGAGCTTCGTGGAGATGTCCCATGAGGATTTGAGCTCTATCCCCGGACATACAGACCTTATTTTCCAGTAGTTGCACTGCCAAGGACTAAAACATTAAGCGCCTAGGGCAAACTAATCATGAAAAACCCATTGTTAATATTACTGTTCTGTTCAAAATAAATGTTTACATGTTTAAAATACTTACCGACTGATCTTTCCCCTGATTCAGGGTCCGGGTTAATGCCTGGGGACGGTTGGTAGGGGATCTCTGTGAGGGTGATGAAGAGATCCTGGCTGTCGGGGAAATCAGTGTTGTAAGCGCTGTCGACTGCCTCGTCCGCCTCATCTCCTTCCTCATCTTCCCCGTCCGCTAACATCTCCGAGGAAGCAGCCGTCGACAATATCCCATCCTCAGAGTCCACGGTCAGTGGTGGGTAGTGGTGGCGGCCGCACCTAGAATGGAATGCAGTGCCTCGTAGAAACGGCATGTCTGGGGTTGGACATCCGGAGCGTCTGTTTGACTCTTTGGTCTTCTGGTACCCTTGTGTCAGCTCCTTGATTTTCACGCGGCACTGCGTTGCATCCCGGCTGTATCCTCTCTCCGTCATGGCTTTGGAGATCTTCTCGTAGATCTTTGCATTCCGTCTTTTCGATCGCAGCTCCGAAAGCACGGACTCATCGCCCCACACAGTGATCAGATCCAAGACTTCCCGATCAGTCCATGCTGGGGCCCTCTTTCTATTCTGAGATTGCATGGTCACCTCTGCTGGAGAGCACTGCATCGTTGCCAGTGCTGCTGAGCTCGCCATGATGTCCAAACAGGAAATGAGATTCAAACTGGCCAGACAGGAAAAGGAATTCAAATTTTCCCGGGGCTTTTCCTGTGTGGCTGGTCAGAGCATCCGAGCTCGGACTGCTGCCCAGAGTGTCAACAGAGTGGTGCACTGTGGGATAGCTCCCGGAGCTATTAGCGTCGAATTCCATCCACACCTACCCTTAGTCGACATGGCTATGTCGAATTTAGCGCTACTCCCCTCTTCGGGGAGGAGTACAGAAATCGAATTAAAGAGACCTCTATGTCGAACTAAATAGCTTCGTTGTGTGGATGGGTGCAGGGTTAATTCGATTTAACGCTGCTAAATTCGACATAACCGCCTAGTGTAGATCAGGCCCAAGAGGTGAAATGTACAGACAAGTGGGGAAGGACGGCTAAGTATTGCATACGCATATGTCCACTGCAGTGTCGAGAGATTCAGCCCTCTCCCAGGTCTACCACCTAAAAGCCGGGTTTCCCCAGGGAATCCTGATACAGCTCCAGCCACCAGCCCTCACTTTAAAGCCATAAAAAGGGCTGTTTCAAAAGGGGTCTGTGTGAAAGGAGAAGTGAGGCAGCTGGAAGAAAGCGTGGCTGCCTCCCTTGGGGTGGGTGGCTGTCACACACTCTGAGGCACTGAGAAACTTTCTAATGGGTTCTCATTAGACAGAAGCAGGCAGTACATTCTGCAAAGCCTCGGATAGCACTGAGCAGCCAGGTGAGGAGAAAGTCCCCCGGCCACAGCTGTGTCTGTCTCTCCATTCACAGGCCTCTGTTCCGTTTGCTAGTGCTCTCGCACTCCCTCCCCTCCCCAGTCACACACACTAAGAGAACAGCTCATCCTATTATGATTTATTTTAATCCTCTAGCAGTTTCTGGCTCCATCTCCCACAGAATAGCCTGTACTGAGCTCTTCAATATGCCGATAATCCCTGTCCCCTAACCTTCCCTGCCCGCACAGGTGTGTGCGGCCCATTTCATTAGGGTGTGCACCCAGGGAGCCCCGCCCTAGCCCCTGCCCTAGCCCCGCCCCCATCCACTCCCTCCTACTTCTCGCCCCCTGACTTCCCCCCTCAGAACTCCCAACCCCCTCTGCTCCTTGTTCCCTGACTACCCCCTCCTGGGACCCCTGCCCCTAACTTCCCCCCAGGACTCCATCCCCTACCTAAGCCTCCCTGCTCCTTGTCCCCTGACTGCCCCCCTAGGACCCTACCCCCTGACTGCCCCGACCCTTATCCACACCCCCACCCCCAGACAGACCCCCGGGACTCCCACGCCTATCCAAGTGCTCCCCACCCCGACAGGACCCCCAGAACTCCCGACCCATACAACCCCCCCACTCCCTGCCTCCCCCAACCCCTCTCCACATCCCTGCCTCCTGACAACCCCCCCCAGAACTCCTGACTCATCCAACCCCACCCCCAGCTCCTTGTCCCCTGACCACTCCCTCCAGAGACCCAGCCCACTAACTGCCCCCCCAGGACGCTCCTTGCTCCCTGTCCCCTGACTGCCCTGACCCCTATCCACCCCCCGCTCCCTTAGAGACCCCGGGACTCGCATGCCCCATCCAATCCCTCCTGCTCCCTGACTGCCCCTTCCAGAGACCCCCCCACCCCTAACCACCCCCCGGGATCCCACCCCCTATCCAACCCACTCTGCTCCCTGTCCCCTGACTACCCCCACCCCTTATCCAACCCCCCTGGCCCCAGACCCCTTACCATGAGAATTGGGCTCCTAGCCTCCCCGCGGAGCCAAACACTGCCCCTCGGGAGCATGCAGCCCCGGCCCCCAGAGTGCTGCGTGCATGGCAGCATGGCTCCAGGCGAGGGGGGATGGTGGGGGAGGGGACGGCGGCTTGCTGTGTTCGGCCGGACACTCCGGCCCGGGAGCGTGGACCTCGCGGCTTGGCGCACCGGGGAGTGGAGCCATTTGCCCACCCCTGCATTAGGGTGTCCTGGGCACACCCGGCACACCCCATGCGCACACCTATGCCTGCCCGTCTACATGAATGTCAGATATTGCACATTGCAGTGACTCCCCTCCTCAGCCCTGGAGGAAATTATTAATTTGATGCACCTATGGCTAGAGTTCCAGGATTCTGAGTTCCCTGAGCCCCATTGACCAAATTACCCCCGGTGTAACTCCACTGAAACAATGGATGACTTCTGCCTTATGTTTCAAAATTACTAAGATCAGATTCTTCCACATCTCCCTGTACACACTCCCAACAAACTCCTAAAAGGGAATGGTCTTCTCCTGGTCCCCCTAATTCATCTCTCGATGGGCTAGGCCAGGCAGCACAGCTGAAAGTGGGGCTGAAAGTTTGAGGCCTTGGCTATCCTCTTCAGTAAATATACAGACAGATTAATCAGTGGTGAACACTATGATATGGCTGGAAAAATCAGGGTCATACCACTGATGAAAGAGTCCATAATGCATTCAGTCTGGCTGCGGTACCAGGGGGTCTGGTTCGCTTTTCCTTAATTAGTCTCTACTGCACAGTACGATACAGTTACAGTGTTACGTTCTGGCCAGTCCTCCCACTGTGGGCCAC
The DNA here is from genome assembly GCF_027887155.1 of Malaclemys terrapin pileata. Taxonomy (NCBI): domain Eukaryota; kingdom Metazoa; phylum Chordata; order Testudines; family Emydidae; genus Malaclemys; species Malaclemys terrapin. The sequence continues at coordinate 38,790,620 of NC_071513.1, read as the reverse complement.
TGCTTAAGTAGCTGCTTCTGTGGGGTGCAATGTGGCTATAGTTTTAGGGGCTGAACACTCCTCTTCACCCCTCTGCTGGAGTATGCAGTGCCCCATGGCTTCCCATGCCTGACGTCAACTCCCGCACCTTGCTTTTGGATCAGCCTTTCTGCACAGGACAGCCACTCCTTTGAAGGGGGATCAGGGGGATAATTCTGGGGCTATAGGACATGCATGGATTTCATGTTCCCTAGCAGCTGTATTGAGAGAGAATGGCGAAGGCAGCCCACTCTCTACAAAGCTGGATTTCTGATGCAAAAATGGGGAGGACTATGTGGAGATCTCTCACGAGAAATATGGGTCAGGCATAGCACCTCACAGCGCCCTATGCAATACCATAATGGAACAAAGCCTTTCCGACTCAGTAGCCACAGACCAGACAGGGCTGGAAATACAAGCAACAGCCCTGCTAGCTGGATGCCTTTGCCACCACTAACAGCATGCCCGGTGAGAGACAGGTAGATTCTGCATCACTCTCTCTACAGAGACCTTAAAACAAGCTTGATAACAAGAATTCTACAACTCACAGTCCCTGTGACATGTCAGCAACAAAGCCTAGCATGGAATTCTAGCATATAGCAAATAGCCACACGACATCCAGCTAGGGGCAAAGAAACAGATACTCAGTGGGAGTGATGAGATTGCCAAAAGAGTCCTGGGGGTAGACAGGTGGCACCATCTGACCAACAAGCTCTCCGCTGCCCACCAGCAAGTGCTCCATGGACTTTGGGAACTTGTGGTACCGTTACTGAGTTACTGAAGTGTTTTAAAGGATGACCATGTAACAGCCTGGCTAAGTGGCCACTCCACAAGGATAGAGCAGTTTCAGATATTCAAAGGCTGTTAACATCTAGGAGAGAGGGGAATCACTTGGGGTGAAATTAAAAGGCAAAATTTAAACTGACTATCAGGACGACAGTGAGCTCTCAGAAGCTGTAGAATAGGCTCTCAAGGGAAGGGTGGAAGGCCCATCACTCAGGATATTTAAACTAGACTGGACAGATCAGCTAATCTACTGTAGGGAGGAACACCTCCATGCTGTGAGATGCTGCAGCCTTGCATCAGCTGGGAATCCTTTTCTCCATGGCATAGTGCTTCCTAGAGCCACACCCCCATGGGTGGAGGAGAGAGATAAATACTTACCCATCAGCAGCTGTTTATCTCACCCCTGGCCCTCTATGTGCAGTGACGTGATAAACAGCACATCCCTCGAGATGGAGCAGAGGTCAGGACCCTGGACCTGCAGTCACATTACAGAGTGCAGAATGGCTGACCCCATTGTGTTTGTGCAGGTGTGCATGCACTGGGGAGTGCTAAGACATCTAGGCCTTTGGTATAACCCACCCCCCTCCAGATTATTCCTGGGGCACTGTGTAAAAACGACCTGTATTAATGCTATTCAGAGCAGCACTATGGGCTCTGCCCCCTACCACAGGGGTCGCAGAGTGTGGAAGCAGCCCATGCTACTGGTGACGGGTGGAGGACGAAGAGACACACTGTGGGTGTGTGACTAGGGTTTCCCACACATCTCCAGCCTCCACCTCCTAATCAGACCCTGTCCATAAAGCATTCCCTCTGGATCTGAAGAGTGGCACACAGGCCTGACAGCCACACTGTTGAATCCATTGCATCCCATAATGCTCTATAGAAATATACTTATGAGTGTAAATATGACATAACTGGAATATGTTTTATGCTAGATATGCCATGTAATGTATCTTTGCAAAGGTTATGTTCTACTGAATGTGATCATCCTATTTGTATAAATCTATCATTCTTGTATCTGAAACTAGAAATATGAAATATAACTCTGAGCTCCTATTGTAATTATGCGAAGTGTGGGCCATTAATGGTGGCTTGGAATCTTGATGGCTCCCATTAACCAGGACAATTGGTTGTAAATGGCTCTGTTTACTTGTAAAAGTCTTCCTGTATACCTGTGTGCTGGCAAGTGGGCAATGAAGTCTTACAGTGACATGTGATCATGTCACCTGAACTGGAATCCATCTTTAACCTGGTGCTTTTCCATTTAGAAGGAGGGATGGGAACCCAGAGAGGGACAAAGGATTCCCGCCTTGTGCAAAAGATATATAAGTGGGTGGAACAGAACAAAAGGGGCGGCAGCCATGTGAGAAATCCCCTAGCTACCACCTGAGTTGGAACAAGGGGAAAGGATTGAGCCCAGACTAGAAGGAAGCTAGTCTGTCAAAGAAGCTTATGGGAACATCTCTGAGGCTGGGATTTACCTGCATTATTTCCTACTGTATTAGGCTTAGACTTGTGTGTTTTATTTTATTTTGTTTGGTAATTTACTTTGTTCTGTCTGTTATTACTTGGAACCACTTAAAATCCTACTTTTTGTATTTATTAAAATCACTTTTTACTTCTGAATTAACCCAGAGTATGTATTAATACCTGGGGCGAGGGGAGGGAAAACAGCTGTGCATCTCTCTCTATCAGTGTTATAGAGGGCGGACAATTTATGGGTTTACCCTATATAAGCTTTATACAGAATAAAATGGATTTATTTGGGGTTTGGACCCCATTGGGAGCCGAGTATCTGAGTGCTGGAGACCGGAGAACTTCTTAAGCGGTTTTCAGTTAAGCCTGCAGCTTGTGGGGAACGTGGTTCAGACTCGGATCTCTGTTTGCAGCAGGCAAGCGTGTCTGGCTCAAACAAGGCAAGGTACTGAAGTCCCAAGCTGGCAGGGAAAACGGGCTCAGAGGTAGTCCCAGCACATCAGGTGGCAGTCCCAAAGGGACTCTGATCCAACCCGTCACACCCATCTGGGTGTGAGATGAGTGGGTTCCCCTGTGTGCCCTTCTGAAGAGGAAGGAAATATGCTGAGGCCTGTGTGAACAGGGACTGGTAAAAATTCACAGACATGAGTGCAAACCCTGAAATGACAACTGGCCCTTTTCCTGGGGCACCCTCCCCCCCCCCCATGTAATATGGGGCTGGACTTTTCTCCAATGGTGCAGGCCAACCCCATAACGCTGACCGTCCCTTTCCCTAGTGATGAGTGCCCCAGCAGAAACTGGCCAATCTTTCCCCCCAGTTTGCAGTACAGTAAGTATAAACTATGCGCAGACAATAGTGTTATGCATTTCATGAGGCTGCACCAGGACTTCAAACCGCTATTACACCTTCAACCATCAGTTGTATTTCAGATCACAATAATCACTCTGCTGAGAAATAAGTAATGTGCAGGTCTTGGCATTACTTTTAAATGCTGGAATGGTGCAGCGTTAAGGTGGTTTCAAGATAAACTGGATGGTTGTTAAAAACACACACACACACACACACACACACACACACACACACACACACACAAACACACACACATCTTTCCTCTTGCTGATCAAGCTGCACCTGTTTCAAAACCAGTAAGGGTGAGATTGGCCTACTGTACTAACTGAAAAGCAGTCTGACAAAAGAAACTAATAGCCATTGCTAAACCAGTTCTGCTTCCAACTCTAGAATATGGATTATTGCTTTACTGAGGAATCTAGTCTACAGAATTTCTTCTATTCAGAAGCCCATTTCAGCAGTGTTTGTTGATTTGCTCAAGTGCCAGCATTTAGGTAGATTTGCTGAATGAAGTCAGACCTTTGCGCCATCTCTTTTGGCATCCTGCCTCTGGCCACAGTCCAACCTCATGGCTGAGAAGAAAATGACCATTCATCTACAAACCACACGCCTGACCTCTGACCCCCAGAAGCATACAATTTGATTGCCCTTATCTTTAGAAATGAGCCTAAGCCGAACCCCCTCAAATTTCAGAGAAGTTCTCATTTCAAGACAAATTGTGTGGCTGTTTCAGAGCTCTATAGCCAACTAGATTACGCAACCCTCAACCTTTGGGGAAGTTTGGACTGGATCCAAACTTTGGACTTCAGACTCTATATGACTTGTTTCACATACTGAACACACAATACCTTCACAGCGTAGCTTGCAGGAAAGGCCAAGAAAGTGTTTTTTGCACAACCCCTCATTTCCAATCACTACCGTCCTCAAAAATGTTCCTTTGAGACTAAAACTTTCAAGTCAGGGTCTTGACCTAAAGGGAACAATTTATTTGGTGAATGTTTGAGCTAAGGCTTCTTAGCCATTATCCAGATGTAGCAATGGAAATACAATACATACTTGCTCCATTGCTAGAACGGTTAATGACTTTTTTGTTAGCTAATTTATTGCACAGTGGAAGAATAACTGAGTATTCAGGAGGGGAAGGAAGGAGGGTTTAGGATATTTCAAAGTTCAAATGATGTTTATGCATATGTAGCAGAGAAGCTTTCATTGCAGTTTTAGTTACACCTTAACAGGATCCTGAACGAGCTGAGAAGCTGGACTCGCAATACTGCACTAACACGTATTGTTCCAGAATAAAAAGTTGTCTACTGGACATGCAGTAAGTACTTGTTCCTGGGAACCAGGGCCAGCAGGACGTCTTTTTGAGACACTGGGGTCAGGGATTGATGGCAGAAAAAGAGGAGATATTGCTGCCTAGGAATTGGTCTACAAGTAAAGAAGAGTTCCTTCCTGGAGTGGGTGTCTTTGGTCTTCTCTCTAGAACCACCCTGTGTGCCCCATGTCACAGACACACCACTGCTTGTCTCTGGTCTTTTCTTCCCTCCAGAGGGACGAAAAGACCAGAGACAACACCCTACACAGGAACCTCAACCCATGGGAAAAAAGAAGCGGTGATGTCAATGATTAAACATGGGATGTGACCGGGCCTAGCACCAGGCATGTCCTGTGACAATTAGCTGTTAGGAACTTGTAGCTCCTTCCTCTCCTCTTTAGGCAGGAAAAACTCCTTTTCCCCAACTGAACTAAGCATCTAGGTCCCCTGCATTACATGTACTGAAACATTTAATGTGTAAAGGCCACACCTACCCCCATTAAAGTAAAATGAAACCTCTGACGCAACTGGTATCACCCCCGTGCCACATTAGATGTGCTGGGTCATCTAATGAATGAAACTTGGACCCTGATCCCATGGGGAAATAAAGGGCCTGACATCAGTGTAACTAACAGCACTTGGCACCTTGCAAGATCAGGCCTTGAGGCCATAGGCCAGGGAAGGGGGCCAGTGTGAAGGATCTAGGTGTGTACATGGAAAACACTAAGGAGAGGGTCCTCCTGAAGAAGCAGAATCTCTCTCCCTCCAACATGGAAAAAATTATGTTCTGTTAATACAGCACTCAAGTTGAGGAATTGCACATACAAAAGTCAGGGAATGCAGAAGTTAGTGTTCCTACAGCAACGTTAACTAGGCCATGCTGCGCAGCCTTCACTGTTCCTCTTTGTCTGGCTACATGCAACCCATAGCATATTATTTAGGAGGCGGTTAAATGCAACTTCTTTCTTATGCCTCTCCCTACGCTTGAAATAGTTTTCCGAACTGCTCCCTCGTTAAAGCCCATTTTGACTAATCTTATCTTTCCTACTTCATTCTCCTCACCAATCTCTTCTCACCCTCCTCTATCACATAGTAATTATATTTATTACAGTAGCACTTAGCAGACTCAACTGTGATCGTGGCCCCATTGTGCAGCTAGACAGAGAAAGTCCCGGCCCCACAGAACTCACAATCTAGGTAGATAGGACAGGAAAAGGATGAGAGAAAGGAAGCATTATCTCAATTTTACAGATGGGGGAAGTGAAGCATGGAGATTAAGTCACCAAAGAAATCTGTGGTAGCACCAAGAATTGAACCCTGATCTCTAGAGTCCCCGTACACAGCTCTAGCCACGAGACCATGCTGCTTCTCCCTAGATAAACTACTGTCCTGAATCTTTTCTTTGTCGTCTTTCAGACAATCTGTACTCTTCTTTCCCTGCTCTTTGAGGGGAGGAATGACGCTTACACTAGGTTCTGAAATATGCACCATCCATTTATCGTGCTATATAAATGATTAGTAATAACACAGAGCCAGCCGTGCCAGGTAGCCACGTTAACTTCCTGGTGCTTGATCTCTCATTCTTAATGTTACATTAATATATGTTTTTGTGCATTGACCATTATTGGCCCACAATCACCCAAGCTCTCAGACATCCAACCACAGCATGTAGTTCTCCAGCCTCAGGAGGCTGTGAATTTTGTAGGCGGAGTGTGTGCTGCGTGAAGTAATTTTTCCCCCCCAGAATGTATAAGTGCTATCCTGTTCTTGTTTTATAGGACATGGAAAGGAAGCAGGGTCTGAGCAATTTACATTCTACTCTTAAGCACTCCAATCAGGCCATTTGAGGAGTGGATTCGTTTTGCTAGGTATGTCTTGTTACACAAGATTTACAATAGCACCTATGTGCTTTTAGCATTAGCCACTGAGCCTGAAACAGAGGCCTTGTATGCAGCATTCTTTAAAATATCACTATAGTCTGAAATTCACTGGACACTTTAGAGAACTTGGACCTTTTGTTTTACTGGAACCCACTTAGCTCCTTAAGCATCACATTTTGCTTGGCCTTGCTTGATGGTCAAATGTCATCTTAAAGACGTATTCCAGTCTGATCACAGAATCATAGAGCCATAAGGTTAGAAGGGACCGCAAGGGTCATCTAGTCTAACCTCTGCCAAGATGCAGGATTTGTTGGGTCTAAACCATCCCAGACAGTTGGGTATCCAGCCTCCTTTTGAAAACCTCCAATGAAAGAGCTTCCACAACCTCCCGAGGCGTCTGTTCCCTTGTCCTACTGTTCTTACAGCTAGGAAGTTTTTCTTGAGATTTAATCTAAATCTGCTATGCTGTAGTTTAAACCCATTGCCTCTTGTCCTGCCCTCTGTGATCAGTTGTGTCCCTGGGTATATTTAATCATCTCTACTTTACACAGTGTTTAATATGTACAGTTTATATGTCCCAGGGTGTGACCTGGAATGAGACTGTCTTCATCTTTTTCTGGTTAAATAAAATCTGGACAAAGCCTTCTATTACTCAAAATCTTTAAGTGTCAGTGAGCACAGGTCCCTGGATAAGAGGCAGTTCAAAACTGCATGGCTTTATAACACAGCCCTTTCCTATCAGGCCCATTACACACGGGGGCATCACCAGGGGCTATAACATCACCATGTGGTGTAACATGTACTGCCAGGAAAAGGAACACTCACCACCGGGAAGTATCAGGTGTTGACATGCACCAGTGCAAAATGGGAGCCCCAAGGCATTAGGGGTGAACGCAGAGAACAGGTCTGCCGGGGAATGGAAAGCCCATGGCACTGTGTGTGTATTTTGGGGATCAGCACCCCCAAGGCCTTGAACTATGTATTCAAGGAAAGGATCCCCCCATGGGGTAACACAAAGACTAACTGAATAGCAAATTCTAGCTGCTTAAGAGAGATTAGCTAGTGGAGGAGGAAGGAACAAAGATGTGAAGGATCCGGTCTTGGGACACAGGGAGGACACAGACTTTCTAAAGGTTTGATTTGTATTTTAAACTTAAAAAACCCCAAACCCACAAAATGTCAAAAGTGGCTTTCCCCAACTGTCAACACAGCATTTAAAAACCCATGGGCAATTCAACCCTCTCCACTGCTCCAACAGTGCAACGCGTGCTTCTTGGCAAGGAGGCCTGCCAGAGCCCTGTTAGTAAACCCACTGCCAGTACTACATGCTTGCCATACCAAGGGAGTAGGTGAGAAGAAACAGGAGGTAACTGGAAATGGGCTGGGTTGGGGCACTAGTAATAATACACATAGGCGGCAAGTTATATGGGCCGTGGTGCCCGTGCTCCACCAATATTCAGGAACGTGGGCCCGGCTCCATCAATGTTTGGGCTTATATTTTCAGAGCTGTCCCGTCCATAGGACGGACCAGGGCAACCGTCCTGGGCCCCGCGCTTCAGGGGAACGTGGGCTCCAGGGCAGCCTGGGGCGCTAGTGGGGGGCCTGGCGCCAGCAGCAGCAAGCAACCTGGCCCCAGTCCGCCCCGCCTCTTCCTGCCCCTGCTCCGCCCCCATTCCACCCTTTCCCCCAAGCCCCCGCCCCACCTCTTTCCCGATTCCGCCCCCTCCCCTGAGTGATGCCGGGAGCCAGTGAAGCAGGGTATAGCGGAGCCAAGTTGCTTGTTGCTGCTGGCACGAGGCCCCCCGCTTGTCCCCCAGGTTGCCCTGGACCTCAGGACCCCTTGAAGCACGGAGGCCCCCCAAAGCACAGGGCCCAGGGCGGTTGCCCCGGTCTGTCCTGCGGACAGGATGACTCTGCTTGGACCAATTCTGGGCACCACCAAAAATTATACAAACCTGCCACCCATGATAATACATTGCAGTGCTATGCAATACCCAGGTCTTGGCTGCTGAGACTGGGAAGGGAGTAGAAGCAGAGTGCTCAGCTTTGGAGAGCAGGAAGTGGCCCATGTCCTCTCTAGACTATTATGGAGCAGAACTGATGGTTTCTGGAAGTAATCCTGACTAGCCCTCCTCAAGCAGAAGAATGCTAGTTGTAATATGGGTCCTCAGTGGGAGAAGAGGGGAGCAGGAGAAAAAGTGGGAGGAGTTATAAGAGCCGGGGTGGGGGGAGGGGGAGAGATAATATAAAAGCAGCGGCAAGACTGAACAAGGAAGTGAATGAAAGGCCAGAGCTGGGGCCATAGTCCCTATTGCTTCTTCTCTGATTCCAGCTCACTACTTGGAAAGAGCTTTAGGCTCTGCTTTCTGCAGGATAGTCTTTTAAGGAGAATGCTAGAAGGCCACCATGCCCTGATCCAAGCAGCCCTTCAGCTCGGCAGAAAGCTTCTGTCGGTGTAAATAAACCTCTGATTTAAAAAGAATCAAAGCTGGAGATAATTGCAAAGCTTGCTACTGCTGTTTTTCTCAGGAATCTGCATCTACTTACCATTCCCTGCGCTCTTTCCTGTGGAATCAAAGTCTTGGCAGCCGGTCTCTCCCCCACCCCCTATCCCCTTTCTTTTGCATGCAAGTTTCTCCAGGCGCACATACCCAGACAGTATACCGTGCACGGACAGATGGACACACACACACACACACACACCCACAATGCTGAGGCTAACCATACATTGGTAATTTCCCTCTCCCTGCAGAGCCAGGAGCTGGCTAGGAAACAATTTATCTGTGGCCTACCTTCCGATTCCGTCAGGTCTGAAATGAAGGCAGCAGCTGGGCTTCAGTGGCAGGGATTGGGGCTGCCTCTGTGAATCAGCAAAGAAGTCCCTGTGACAAGGATGCATGCTGAGGCTCAGCGCTGCTGTGTGCATGCTCTCTGTCTCTCCTCCTCCACCACCCTGTGCTTCTGTGTTGCTATGCAATCATATCACCAGGAGTAACAGCATCTCTCCAACCTCAGGCAGAGATATCCTTGACTGGGCAATGCAGGAACACACCAAGGGCAGTTCTGTGAAGTGCCTGGAATTTTGGAGGTTCCTTGTCTAGAGAGATCACAGGAAGGAATAGAAGCGGGGAGATACAAAGGAAGAGAGACGCACACGAAGGGAGGAGGAGACAAAATACACACAGAGGTAGAGAGAGAGGGAGAGAGAAATACAGACACAGCCTGACCTCTGGAGACCTGACAGACTGCTGGATTCACACACACTCCATGCAGCCTGCTGATGTCTATCAACAGCGTTTCTGGGGTGGTGTGGCAGCTCTTGTTTTAGGATACCTATGTCCATGTGTGTGCTGGAAATTGCTAGACAAGTTCTCAGTTAAGAAATAAAGCAGCTTAAATAAAAACCCAGGTATTCTTTACTCTTACACAAATTTAATAATTTCAGTAAAAATGTGGTTATTTTTAAGTCAAAGGGGAAAAATCATTGCGTTTTAGGCCCATTTTCTGTTTCTCTTGCAAAAGAAAAATAACTAGATGGGTCCAACAATCCCAAACTTGGGGTATGAAATCCGAACCCAAATTTTGCCAAGTTTGGCAGTTTTTGGATTCAGCCCCTTAGAGACAGAGGGCTTGAGCACTAACTTGTCTTTGAAACCACATTCAGACCTGGGATTTGGAGCTGTGCCCATATGTAACAGATAAATAGTTATAGTTACACTTTGTACTTTTTTACCACCTTCCACTCAAGGTTCTCAAAGCACTATACTATTATTTAATAATTCTTATCTCCACTGCTAGGATGATCAGTGCTCCCCACAACACACCTTTCGAGATCCATGGGTCCTATGTATGCCTATCACAACATGTGGTGTACCTCATCCAGTGCATCAAATGCCCCACCAATAACTACATGGGCGAAACCAGACAATCACTATGCTCTCGAATGAACTCACAGAAAAATGATAAAAGACCTGTAGGCAAACACTTTTCACAAAGTGATCACTCCATATCTGACCTGTTCTCAGCCTCAAAGGAAGCCAACATGACACCTTCAAAAGAAAAGCCTGGGAACTTAAATTCATAACTCCGCCAAGACTCTAAAAATCATGATCTCAGCAGAAGTACTGATTTTATGACTCATTACAACGATCTGTGAAACCCTCTCACCCTCCTTTGTCCTATGACTGCAGAGATGTTAATTGTCCACTTCTTCTTAAATAGTATGCAACATCCTTTATGCTAAATAACCTGTACTGTTTTGTATTTAGCTATGACACTCTGATTACCTTTCCCAGTCCTGAAAAAGAGCTTTGAATAGGTTGAAAGCTTATCTCGTTCACCAACAGAAATTAGTCCAGTAAGAGATGACCTCACCCACTTGTCTCTCTCATATCTGGGATCAACACAACTACAACAACACCTCAGCAAGGAATTTTTCCTGTCTGTTTGCCAGGGAACACTGTTTCATAAAGCAGCTATGCCCCTAGTCAACTCAACACCAGGTCCATGTGGTGTTCACACAGACGTTTGCAGGAGTTAATGGGGGTCAAGATGGTGCCTCAACACCTTTAGGACCCCAGGTGCAGAACTAGTTGCCTTTTAGGCCTGATTTACACAACAAAATAGATTGGTTTAGCTACATAAATCAGAGGTATGAAAAATCCACACCTCTAGCAGCATTGTTAAGCTGACCTAAGTCCCCAGGTGGACAGCATTAGGTTGATGGAAGAATTCTTCTGTCAACTTACCTACCACGTTTCAGGGAAGTAGATTGTGTCTACACTGTTGTGCCTCTGTAGCATTAAGTGTAGACAAGCCCTTAGTCCCACTGTGTGGAGGAAATGGGGATGTTAACGGGATATGAAGCCTTTCACCTTTAAATCGCCAGTTTAAATCTGGTCCAGGTTGAGGGTGGCAGAACTATTACAATATTCTGTGAAACAAATTTGATAGGTCTTAGCACAGTTCCCAGTGAACAAAGTGTGCACATCATAATTGCTACTAACTGGTACCCTTGTCAGTCTCAGCACCGGGACCCAAGGACTGAATAGGCCATGAAGATGAACCCTCTGAGATGAACCCTCCAGATCAGGAGTAGAGCTGGGTAGAAAATGCTCTTCCCTGGCCCCTGACAATTTTCAAGATATCAAAAAAAAATTCCAGACCTGAATTGGGATGAAAAGTGGAAGTTTCAAAAATTTGTGAACTCAAAATCTGAAAGAAAAAAAAAATTGCACTTTAGATCAACCAAAACAAAGTATTTTGATTATTCTGAAATGCTTCATTTTAATTTTGACCTTTTTCTTTAACTTTTTTTATTACATTTAACACTAACATTTCAAAATGAAAAAAGTTGTTTGGAGTCAAAAATCCAAAGCTTTTCAGTTCGAAGATGTCGAAACGGACACTGACAATTTTGAAATTTATTTCCCTTATAATTTTTCAAGTCAGGAGATTTGTCAAGACACCTCTGCTTCGTGAACAGTTTCGGTTTCAATGAACTGGCATTTGGGGGTTCACTGAAAAAATCCCCAACCAGCTCCCATCAGGAGTGAGGCTGTGCACACAACACCTGTGCTGTGGATAAATATAAGGCTCATGTAAACATTTGGAAAAAGAAAATATATCTTAAAATAAATAGCATCTCAACTGTGGTGTCCAAGCACAACTGAGCAAATTGAGCATGTAGCAACAGGTCAAACTGTGCTTGTCCTGGCTTGTAAAGCAGTTTTTCATGCTAAATGTATCAAATGAGCAGAAAGACTTTCCTCTATTAGGTACTGTTCAATAGCTTCTGTTAATTTCATGACAGCAGCAGGACTGTTATGCAACAAAACTTAGTGTACTGGAAAATCACAATCAGACCAGGGCCATTATGCTGCACTCAACCTTCCTTTCCTGTCTTAATGTTCCCTATTGATTCATCTGTGGAACCAACAGATTGTTCAGAGGCACAAAACAAGAAAGAAAGAAAGAAAGAAAGAAAGAACAGGATCTAGAAGGGTCATCCAGGTGTCTGGCAGACCGCAATTCCATAGCGAAACATGACAACTGTGGGAAACACAGTGATGCATCTGCTCCTTAGACACTCATGGATGGAGTCATGACATCACGGACAAACATGTGGAGTACACGCCAATCCATACACTCCTAGTCACACACGCACAGATAGGCAACGGCATGGAGAAAATCATTTAAATAGCATCCATCAAACTTTCAAAAGCAGGGCACTTTGCAATACAACTGTCTTAGATTATCATAATTTAAGAAGAATTAAAAGCAGCAAACTCCTGTTGCTTCAATGTAGTTTGAGATTCAGATACAAACTGAGAATCTAAGATGGAAAGTAGGCTCCACAGCTGGGGAGCACAATTACAGACTGCTGAGCACCCAGTGACTTAACGTTGTAACTGGGACAAGCCAGCCTAACAATTCAGACTTCAGCCCCCAATAAGTGAGACAAGCTCAGAAGATCTATCACAAAGGCAGACTTTTAGTGCCTTTTACATATGCAATAAAACTTTGAAGTTAATACAAAGTTTTATTGGACACTAGCGCAAGATTTTTAAAAGAAGACGGATATGTTGAGACAACTATGAGTCTTGTAACGATGTGAGTTACTGTATTCTGTATGAGCTGCATTCTAGAGATTACAAGATTTTCCAATTAAGTTAACAAAGAACTCCAAGAATCCAACCTCAGAAAGACAGTTTATTGCCTATTCCAAACCTTTACTGATCAGCAAGGGTCTCTCAGTCTTTTCTTAATCTGTAAATGGTAAAGAGATATTTTGGCAGCAGAACTGAGATAAAAATCCATCAACAAATGTGATGGCTATAATACCACCAAGTATTCATCACAGGCATGCAGGAAGACCCAATATAGATACAGACCCTCCACATTGATACATATCAACTGCAGGAACATTAATGTTCCAGAAGAAAACTAACATGCAAACATACAGCAGATAAAACAAACCAAGAAAAATTCATCAGACATGTCCATGACAGTCAAAGCAGGATCTGATTCTTAGCTGCATTAATTTAACTGAAATTAGTCCCAATGTACACCAGCGAAATCAGAATAAGGACCACAGTAAACAATGCCCCCCTCTGAATTTGCAAAATACAAGGCACAACCCAAATACAAATGAACATGAAGAATCGGTGTTTGTAGTCTCTAAGGTGCCACAAGTACTCCTGTTCTTCTTTTTGGTGTTTGTAGAGAATCACACTAGAGGAAGAAGTCAGCACAAGGCTTTTTAAGTTTCAACTGGGCATCAGTCTAATGCCTCATCTTTTTGCAAGCATTATTCCTTTACTCTTTACTTTCAGGAGTTTTGTCCAAATGAACCCAGTGCCTGAATAACCATAACACTGAAGCTGATATACTAACATCCTACCTTGAACAGCACCAACAATTAGAACATCAGCATTCCCATTTTCAGCTCAGACTTCAATCCTACTGATTTATTCAGCTTGACTCCAAAATGTATTTTGTGGCTCATATCTCCATTGTTAGGTTACCTCCTCCAAAACAACTCTGGTATCAGACACATTCACATGGTTACTTGCGGAAACTCACTCACTCCTTCACCTCCTTTCATACTGTGGTTACCTCCTTTATGGTCCCTTGAAGTCGGGCCTCTCCCTCTCCTTGCTGCTACATGGATGAGGGAATGCATCATGGTCACCTTCTGGAATCTTCACCAGCTTCCTTCCACTTCAGAATTCAGTAGGCAATCTCCCACCTAGGCTTCTGTCTTCCATGGACTGAGCCCCCAAACACAGCCTTTCCAACCCATTCCCTATGCTCCTTAGGTAACAGCCTTCCTGGGTGTGCTTTGTCCCATGCTGCCTCAGTTATCTGAAAAAGCAGGGCCGCCCAGAAGATTGAGGGGGTCTGGGGTCTTCGGCAGCGGGGGGCCCCCCGCCGCCAAATTGCCACCAAAGACCCGGTGCTTTGGCGGCAGTCCCGGAGCGGAAGGACCCCCCCACCGCCGAATTGCTGCCGAAGACCCAGAGCGGAAGAAGCTCCAGGGGCCCAGACCCCAGAGAGTTTTCCAGGGCCCCCGGAGCGAGTGAAGGACCCCGCTCCAGGGGCCCCGAAAAACTCTTGTGGGGGCCCCTGCGGGGCCTGGGGCAAATTGCCCCACTTGCGTGCCCCCTCTGGGCGGCCCTGTGAAAAAATGCTGAGATGCTACAATAAGAGGTGCCATACAAAATGCTCAGAAAGATAGCTCTACGTCCTCTTCAAATCTCATCTCTTCTCTTGTCCTTTGCAGGAGACTTGGGTTCTATCCCCAGCTCTGCTACTGGCCTCCTGGGTGACCTTGGGAAAGTCACTTCCCATCCCCAATGCCTCAGTTTCCCTATCAGTAAAATGGGGATAATGATACTGATGTCCTTCGTAAAGCACTTTGAGATCTATTGATGAAATATGCTATACAAGAGCTTGGTATAGTTATTACTCCAAGTGCCACCAGTTTCCCTTCACTCAGTCATTGTGGACCCATTCTTGAAGTATGCTAAAGCAATGATTCTCAACCAGGGGTACGTGTACCCCTGGGGGTACACGGCGGTCGTCCATGGGGTACATCAACTCATCTAGATATTTGCCTAGTTGTACAACAGGCTACATAAAAAGCACTAGCAAAGTCAGTACAAACTAAAATTTCATATACACAATGACCTGTTTATACTGCTCTATATACTCGATACACTGAAATGTAAGTACAATATTTATATTCAAATTGATTTATTTTATTATATGGTAAAAATGGGAAAGTCAGCAATTTTTCAGTACTAGTGTGTTGTGACACTTGTATTTTTGTGTTTGATTTTGTAAGCAAGTTGTTTTTACGTGAGGTGAAACTTGAGGATATGCAAGACAAATCAGACTCCTGAAAGGGGTATAGCAGTCTGGAAAGGTTGAGAGTCACTGTGGTAAATCACAAGAACATACTCAGGCAGTACAGCCAAACATACATAAGAGGTTCCTAAGTTACATGGAAGACAACATGACCCAGAAAGTAGAGAATCCAGCCAGAAAAGCAATGGGAAGAACTGACTAAGAACATGAAAATAGTGGAGACGCTTGGTACAAGTGACCAGGAGCTACTTGAATTCAGGATTGTAAGGAAGGGTTCACCCCAGTAGCACAAGGTACTGGATTCCAGCCAAGAAGATTGAGGAATTAAGAAAGCTAGTGAGCAAATTGCAATAGGAAGAAGTATTACAATCCCCTGGAGGGGAAAAAGAGGTTTGGGAATCCTTCAGGATACCCTATACAAGCACCTCTGAAAAAGGAGAACTCAGGGAACATGAAGGATCCAAGGAACACAATTTGGGTCAACGGCAGAAGCAGTGCGGAGGGTTGCTCCCTATGGAACATATTCATGTGCCTGAAATTGGGTCTGAGTGATTTTTGATGCAGGATGCATGTGAAAATATTGTGTCAACACCATCCCTATCCAGCATTGAGGAATCTGTATACTATATTGATGCGGGAGGTGCTCCTCTCCAAGCATTTACCACAGCATGAGTAACTGGGCACAGAGTAGCTCAGCACACTGCAGAAGGATAGCTGAGAATGGTGTACTTCTCACACCTAAGGATCAGAACCTGCGTGATGTTCCAGTACAGTAGCAAAGAAGGCATGTTTGAGAGTAGGAGAGGAGAAAAAGTCCCTTGTTCCAGGGCAAGGAATGAAAATAGAACTGGAGGTTCTGACTTTGGAACAAAGAGAATCTGAGACTTGTTGCCCATTAGATTGTTGTTACTTTGTTTAAATAATTGATATCAAGTAAATTCCTCTCCCTCCCTCCCCAGCACGAATAACCATAAGGAGAATACCCCAGCGCTGATTCTATCCTGACAACATTTTGCATTAAGTTGTTTGGGGAGAAAAAAAAACAGTGGGGTCCTTTCTAGTGGCATTCTGCTTGGGTGGAACAGATACAAACAGACAGATTACACATGCTCAGAAATCAAACTGGCTCCCTTTGTGATTGCCCCTGCATAACAACTCAAAGGGTCCATGCTGAATAAGCGGAAATGAGAAAGATTACAGAGAGGAGGAAAAATCCTTTCAGGGCACAGAGCATACAAGACTGCGGGGTGGGGTGTGGGAGAGGGAGGAGGAAGGAGTGCAATAGGAAAAGGAGGAATAGAAAAGGGAAAAAATCAGGGAAGAGAGGAGACAATGGTAGCAGGGTGGAGGGAAAGGAGCACAGAGAGCTTTCATGACTCTTCTTTGTTCTTCAAATGCTGTCAATATGTTTATGCTGTGCCTTTCCATCTCCCGCCCTATTTGCTGGGTTTTGTACACAGGAGGAGAGCCATCACACAGGAGCTGCTGGAAATTCAGTTAGACACAGAACAGAGGTGCCCTAAGAGAAAGGAAACTGCTTAGTGATGCATGTACAATGTACCACGTTGCAGCCCCAGAAAGTCTTGAGGCTTTCTCCGGCCCCCTCTCTAGAGATAAGTCTCTTTGTGGTGAGATCATATCCAGGGCCTGCTAGAAGTCTAGCTGTTGGGGGGAAGCGGGTTGAACTGAGTGACAGCGCAACTTACACATGAAATATATATATATATATATATGGAAAATTCTAACTCTACACATATATAGCACCGTCTAGGCGAGGATCTCAAGGGTATTAGACCTTCAGGGTAAAATTGGCAAAAGGCACTTCAGTGACTTAGCAGCTTAAGATCCATTGACCGTCAGTGAGACTTAGGCTCTGTCCTGAGTCACTTCTGAAAATGGTACTTAGTCACCTTTGGAAATTTTACTTTGAGCCACTAAGGGTACATCTACACTGCCTTTGAAAATCTATGGCAGTGAATCTTAGAGCATGGGGCTACAGATTCAGGCTAGCGGGATTCGTGCTATGGTGCTAAAAACAGCAGCATAGATATTGTGGCTCAGGCTGGAGCTTGGTCTAAGCCCGGGGAAGGGGGTTGGCTTCAAAGCAGCTGTTTTTAGCTGCTATAGCAGGAGCCCAAGTCTGTAGAACCTGGGCTCCAAGACTCTCTGCCACGGGTTTTAAAATTCAGCATAGACAGCCCCATGACTCATGATACCCCTATGGGGCAGGAAAGTACCAACCCCACTTTACAGTTGGGGAAACTGAGGCACAGAGCAATTAAACAACTTGTCCAAGGTCACAGAAGAGGAAGTCTGTCACAGAGTCAGGAACCAGACCCTCAAGTCTCTCAAGGCCCAGTCCAGTACCTTGAGCAAAATCCTGTAATTGCTTATGCATGTGTTTAACTTTTGCACAGTGGTCACACTGAAGTGAACGGAATTACCCACATGTTTAACTGATTTCAGGATTGGGCTGTTAGTGTGTGACAAAACTGTCTATAGAGTTCCTGGATAATCCTTAGCTAGAACCACACCAGCATTACCTTTATGATATTCTAAAATAAAATCTGGTAGCACAAACCAGCACTAGCGACCAGTAACTATCTTGAGAACTTCATTGATTTTACTATGTAAGTGAACTGTTTCAGACAGCCAAATATTAAGAAGCCACAGTGTCTAGGGCATAGAGTAAAGCACAGGGAAGAACCTGGGTTCTAATCTTTAGTGAATCAGCTGCTGATTGCATGACCTAAGACAAACCACTTTCCTTCCCCATCAGCCTACCCAGCTGGAAACTACAGAGTAAAAATCAGTGCATTAAAAGAGAGCCAGGTGTTGCTGGCTCTGAGCCGAGCCTTTCTGGAGGGAAGAAATGCACCAGGACTCTGGTCTGCCTTTCAGAATAACCATCATAAAGAGCAAACTTACTGCTGCTCTTTGTTCTTTACAGACCACATGCCTGCCATGGCTGAAAAGCAGATAGAACCACCTTACTCCTCCTGCTCAGGCACTACCTCGCCACAGAAATAAGCAGCTTGCCTGGGTAGCAAAGATTTCGTGTGGACAAAGTAGGACACTTGATCAGCTGGTCCAATCCCATAATTAATCATCTTCATTCTTCTCTTCTGTTCTGTGGGCAAAGATTAGCAATAAATCATTTTGTCACCGTGCCCAGGAGGTAACTGCCTACCACTGGGGTTTATAACAGAGCATTAACTCAGCCAAAGGCAGCAGGAGATGGTGGTTAAAGTAAGTGCTAGGGGTTAAACCCAATTGATAGGGGTACTGAAGTAAGCATTAATCGTTGTCCTTTGGTACCAGTTACATGCCATTAGAAGACTTCACGAGCATACACATTGGCAGTTGTTAGAGCTGCTATCCAACCCTCAGAGGATCAATTTTCTGAGTGGCTACAGCTGTACCACCTTCTAAATCCTTGGGTCCTGATTTATTCATAGCATTAGGAATGCAAAATGCAAGCACAGGGAAGTAGGCCAACAAGAGACTAGAAAGCAGGAACACAGAGGAACCAGTTTCTTCATTCCAGCAGAAAATGGGTTGAAGCTGTTAATCTTTCAGAATAGGCCAAGCAGATCGGAGAGGACAGCACTGCCTAAGGAATGAGACCCCATTGAATTAAGACAATGCACAAATAGAATCTTCTCCCCACAAAAGAAAATTTTAATTTTCAGACACACAGAGCTAAAATGGTTTCAGAAAACAGTTCAGCCTGATACCCTTAGGCGTCTGCATTTCCAGATGCATTATGTTCAGGTCAATATGCCGGGCATTGGAGGGCTTAGTGGCAATTGGCCTTCAAATTGTGAACCAGATTCTCAATTGGTATAAATCAGTATAGCTCCATTGAAGTCAGTAAAGCTATGGCAATAAATATCAGCTGAGGATCTGACCTTGTAACTTGAAATCCAGTCCAATACCTACATAACAGGGGGCATGGATCAGCCTTCATGTCGCACTCCCCGTCAGTACCCAGCCTGGGCAAGCTAACGATTCAACCAGTGGACCAAATTCGGTGATGAATCCTGGTCAAGTGCCACCTGAGGCATGTTGCACATCCACTAAGAAGATCTACATAGTGGTTTTCTTAAAGTGAAAGGCTTCACTGTTTGGAAGCTTCAAAACTTATTAACTAGAAAGCAGCAGAACGCAGTTTAGAGCTAAACAGCTGCTGATCTATCCTGCTTGTGACATAATGAACCTCTCATTAAACACAGGGAGGACCTCCTTCTATGAATGGAAAGCAATGGTAATGGCATCTGTATACTTCTTACATTCTGGAGCATGATGTTGGTTTGTATTCATGGGGGAGAGACCGGGGAGATAAAGCAGTCTTCACTGGATCAGATAGCAACGTACACTCTCCAAACTTAGGGTAATCTGCTGGGCTGGCACCAAATTGCACATGCACACCCCATTATCCTGAGCAGGGGAACTCAAGTAGCATGAGAAAAGTACAGTAACTCCTCACTTAACGTTGTAGTTATGTTCCTGAAAAATGTGACTTTAAGCGAAACAATGTTAAGCGAATCAAATTTCCCCATAAGGATTAATGTAAATAGGGGGGGTTAGGTTCCAGGGAAATTTTTTTCACCAGACAAAAACTATATATTATATAGATATACATACAGTATACGTTTTAAACAAACAATATAATACTGTTCACAGCTCTGATGATTGTGAAGCTTGGTTGAGGTGGTAAAGTTAGAGGGTGGAAGAGAGGGGATATTTCCCAGGGAATGCCTTGCTGCTAAATGATGAACTAGCACTCGGCTGAGCCCTCAATGGTTAACACATTGTTGTTAATGTAGCCTCTCACACAAGGCAGCAGGAACAGGAGGGAGGGGAGACAGCATAGTAGACAGAGACAGACACACACCTTGTGTGTGTGTGTGAGAGAGAGAGATGCACACTGCCCCTTTAAGTAAGCTGACCCACTCTTAAGTGCATTGTCTTTTTAAGTGGATCAGGAAGTTGAGACAGCAGCTGCTTCCCCAAGCTCTCTCTGTCTCTCTCTGTCCATGTCCCCTCTCTGCTCTATATGGAGAAGGGGTAAGCAGGGTGCAGGAGCAGGGGGGAGGGGACGGGACACCCTGACAATAGCCCCCCCTCTCCTCCTCCTACACAGCAAGCAGAAGTTTCTGGGAGTAGCTCCAAGGCAGAGGGCAGGAGCAGCACATGGCAGTGGGGGGAGGGACAGCTGAACTGCCAGCAATTGATAACCTGCAATTGATAGCCTGCTGGGCGGCTACAGCACAGGGAACTTAGGGGAGCTGCCAGTCCACCCTGGTTCCAAGCCCCCACCAGCTAGCTGCAACAGGCTGCTCTTCCTGCAAGCAGTGGACAAAGCAGGCAGCTGCCAAATGACATTAGAAGGGAGCATTGCGCAACTTTAAATGAGCATGTTCCCAATTGATCAGCAACGTAACAACGAAACAATGTTAACCAGGACGACTTTAAGTGAGGAGTTTCTGTACATGCTTTGCTGGTAAATGAAAGCTGTGCAAAAGATGAGGTTCAAGAACAACCTAAATCTCAAATTTAGTTTCCCAAAGTATTTTGTAACCAAAAATCTACATTTTTAAAATTAAGCAGGTTGTATGCAATTCCCTCAAGAAGCAGCTGCTGAGTTGACCTGAACTTAAAATAGTCTAGGGGCACTGACCAGGAGCATGAACACAAAGCTGAAAATGAGGAAAAGCCTCCCACAATTCAGAGTCTTTGTAGAACAGCTCCAGAAGAACATGACACCAGTTTGGCACTTTGGCAATGGCAACATTAGCCAAGCACACCCCTTCCGAAGTGCTGTGTGGGGCATAGCTGGAGTGGAGTCAGAGGAATAACACAGCAAAATAATGGGACTGGTGAGCAAATCATAACCAGCAGAAGAAATGAATGAGGAAAAAAATGGTTACCCAACTTTTCATAACTGTTGTTCTTCAAGATGTGTTGCTCATGTCCATTCCATTGTAGGTGTCCGCATGCCCACATGCGCATCAGACACGTTTGCCTTAGTTGTATCCATAGGGCCAGCTTTGGCGCCCCCTTGAGTGCTGCACTCATGTGCTGATATATCAGGCGCCGCTGGCCCTAAGCCCACTCGGTTGCTTCTTGCCGACAACTCTGACAGAGAGGTGGGAGGGCGGATAATGGAATGGACATGAGCAACACATCTCGAAGAACAACAGTTATGAAAAAGTGGGTAACGTTTTTTTCTTCTTCGAGTGCTTGCTCACGTCGATTCCATTGTAGGTGACTCACAAGCAGAATCCTCAGAGATGGGCTTGGACTTTACTGGAGCACTGCTCTGCCAAAGGCAGCATCATCTTGAGCTTGCTGGGTCAGTGCATAATGTGATGTGAACATGTGGACTGACGACCAGGTCACAGCCAAACAGATTTCCTGGATCGGCACCTGCACCAGGAAGGCTCATAATGCCGGCACACCCTAGTCAAGTGATCTGTTACAATCGCCGGCGGGGCCACCTTTGCCAGCTCATAGCAGTAGCGAATGCAGGCTGTGATCCAGAATGAGATTCTCTGAGCAAATACTGGTCAACCTTTCATCCTGTCTGACACGAACAACTGTGTTGATTTGCGGAATGGCTTCGTTCTATCTTTGTAGAATGCCAGCGCTCTCCTGATGTCAAAGGTGTAAAGTCTGCACTCCTCATCCATCGCATGAGGCTTTGGAGAGAAGACTGATAAGTATATGTCCTGGCCTGTATGAAACCGAGAGACAACCTTGGGCAGAAACGCCAGGTGCGGATGCAGCTGGACCTTGTCCTTGAGGAAGACTGTATAGGGCAGATCCGAAGTGAGCGCCCTAATCTCAGACACCCTGCGGGCCAAGGTTATAGTGACCAGGAAAGAGACCTTCCAGGACAGCAGCAGGAGGGAGCAGGTAGCCAAAGGCTCAAAGGGGGAACCCATGAGCCTGGGCAGCATGAGGTTCAACTCCCAAGGAGGGACAAGGTCCCGGATGTGCAGATAGAGGCACTCCAGACCCTTTAAAAACCTTGCCGTCATAGGATGGGCGAAGAGAAACCTGCCCTGGAATAGGGGATGCAATGCTGAGATGGCTGCCAGGTGGACCTTGACGGACGAGAGGGACATCCCGTGGAGCTTGAGATGCAGTAAGTAATCCAAGACATCTTGCAGCAAGGCCTGCGAGGCCTGAAGGCACCAATCCGAAGCCCAACACGCGAACTGTTTCCACTTTGCTAGGTAGGTCGCCCTGGTGGAGGGTTTTCTGCTGCCCAGCAAAACCTGTTGAACAGAGGCTAAGTACGCCTGTTCTTCCACGCTCAGCCACGCAGGAGCCAAGCTCTCAGATGCAGCACCGCCAGGTTTGGATGTAATAGGTTGCCGTGGTTCTGTGACAGCAAGTCTGGCCAAAGAGGCGGGGAAAGAGAGGCAACTGCCGAAAGGTCCAACAGCATGCTGAACCAGTGCTGACGGGACCATGCAGGGCCACGAGGATATCTCTCTGTAGTGAGGCGGAGTGGCCTCCCTCCGACTGGGAGAGTGAGGGAGCATTACACGCCCCTTTGAGGGTGGAGCCTAGATCGCCCTGCCCCCCTCGCCGGAAGAACCAGGGCGTGGCCGGAAGTGTAAGAGGCCGGCCCTGCAGCACAGTTGGGGGAGAGCCTGCAATGGAGGAGAATGCTCAGCCTGTTCTCCAGAGGCCCCGACAGGAGTCGGCGCTGTTCCCGATCCCCAGACGTGGATGACAACTAGCCCGGAGTACCCGCTGCAGTTTACCCCGAAGAGCCGGAAGAGGCCTTGAGGCTGCACGTATCAAACCCCGAGGAGGCAGGAAGTAGCCCGGGGCAGCCACGGAGAGCCCGATGTGGCTCAGTCGGCGTGTTGCGGCTGGATCCCCACCGATACAGGGGCAGCCAATAGGGTGACCAGATGTCCCAATTTTATTGGGACTGTCCCGATATTTCCTTGTTTGTCCCGCGTCCCGACCAATGTGTGGTCGGGACATGGGACAAACAAGGCAATGCTCTGGAAGTGCTCGCCCCCTCCCCCGCCCTGACTCCGCCCCCTCCTCCTCCCATTGGCTCCCTCCCCGAATCCCCGCCTCTTCCCCAGGCTCACCATTTCTCCTCCCTCCACAAGCGCTGGAGGGAGGCCCGGGAGACGCAGGGGAAGTGCGGGGCTGGGGTGAGTGAGAGTCTGGCCTGGCCCCAGTGCAGGCAGGACTCAGTCGGGCGGTAGGGAGAGTAGGGGGGCGGCCCGCGGGGCCAGGCGGCGGCTGTTTTCCCCCCTGGGCAGCGGGACTCGGGAGCAGCCACTGCTGCAGCTCCCACTGCCGCGGTGGGAGGAAGCATCTGATGGCCAAGCTCAGCGGCTGCGGCTCTGGCGCCCGGGCCCGAACCCCCTGAGCCCAGGCCTGCTGTGGGGACCCAGCAGCGCGCACGCTGCGCCCAGCCCCTGGCCAGTCGCGTCTGGGCTGCTGCCCAGCTGGTGCTATCCCGCGGCGGCCTCGGCAGCCCAGCCCCCTTGGTTCCCCTGCAGGACCCAAGCGGGATGGGGGGGCTGAGGCCTGCTGCCCCCACTCCGGGGCCGCCGCGGGATAGCACCAGCTGGGCAGCAGCCCAGACACGACTGGCCAGGGGCTGGGTGCAGCGTGTGCACTGCTGGGTCCCCGCAGCAGGCCCAGGTTCGGGCCCGGGCGCCAGAGCCGCAGCTGCCGAGCTTGGCCATCAGATGCTTCCTCCCCCCGCGGCAGTGGGAGCTGCAGCAGCGGCTGCTCCCAAGTCCTGCTGCCCAGGGGGAGAACAGCCGCTGCCCAGCCCCGCGGGCCACCCTCCTACTCTCCCTACCGCCCGACTGAGTCCTGCCTGCTCGGGGCCAGGCCAGACTCTCACTCACCCTGGCCCCGCGCTTCCCCTGCGTCTCCCGGGCCTCCCTCCAGCGCTTGTGGAGGAAAGGTGTTGGTTTTTTTGCCCCGTCCCCCCCGCCACGTCCCAGTATTTGACTTGGGTGATCTGGTCACCCTAGCAGCCAATCCTGCCCCTGTCAGGGCCCTGGGCTGGGACGTGGTGGAGTAGGGTGGGCCCACGTCCCCCTGCCACCCCACCCTGGGTGGCTGACCCCCTACACGGTGCAAGGAGGCTCTAGCCTAGGACAGGAGCTCCCTTACCACTCACCTTTGGAGACTGTTTGTTTGCTGGCTGCCTGAGCTCCGCCCAGGCCCAAGCCAGCCCTGAAAGACTGTTTTGCTTGCTGGCACTCTGAGCCAACACAAGCCCAGGCCCAGCTCACCTGGAGACTGTTTTGTTTACTGGCTGCCTGAGCTCCGCCCAGGCCAAAGCTAGCCCTAAGAGACTGTGTGTTTGCTGTCTGCCTGAACTCCACCCAGGCCCCAGCCAGCCCTGATAGACTGTAGTAAAGGGCTGACTACTTGAGCTACCAGCTAAAGCCTGGTATTGACTATTTACCGCGCAGACCCTATTGGGGCTTTTGCCTGTCTTACAGAGTCTGGTCCTGATCCCAAAGGACTAGCCTGAGTGGCCTCCCTCCGACAGGGAGAGTGAGGGAGCATTACACTCTCACTCTGTCTTGCTTGACTTTTACCAGGACCCTGTGCATTAATGGCACTGGTGGAAAGGCATACCAGCTGGAGCATCCCCAGTTTTGACCACACCAGACCAGAGCAGCCCCAGCCCTAGCCATGCCAGGCCGGCGGGACCCCGGCCCCAGCAGGGCCGCTGGAGGAACCCCAGTCCCAGCCCCCGCCACGCCAGGCCAGCTGGAGGGACCTCGGTTAATGGTTAACTGGTTAAACAATATAATTTTAATAATTTAACCGGTTAACTTTTTAAACCGATATTTACATCCCTATCTGGTACCGGGCTCGGTGCTGGTAGCTGGTGCTCCAAGACAGTGGCCGACGAGTGGAGCAAAGTGGGCATACCCATGACTGGAACCCCCCACGTGTTCCAACAAGGCCACTGCATGGGCCACTGCCAGTGCTGGCTCAATAGCCCAGTCTCGCTGCTGGGTTGTAGGCAATGGGCTGAAGCAACCCTCAGATCCAGAGTATCCCCCTTTGGGAGACCATGGAGGGGCTGTAGATGCCTGAGTCTGCCTTGAGACCACCGATAACAGTGACTGGTACCCTACACAGGGGGACAAGTACCTACGGTGTGGAGACTGGGGTTGGTGCCGGGGGAACCGGAGGTGGGAAGGAGAACACTGCCACGGCGTCAGCGACTGGGATCAGTGACGAGACGACAACCTGTGGGATGGCGATTGGTGCCAGCAGTAGGGGGACTGGCACCTCCCTCTCAGCGAACCGTGTGAGGACAACGGTGACTGTGACTGCGACTGCAATGCTGGTGACTGATGGCGAACATCTGCCGACCTGGAAAGAGGCTCCAGCATCCGTTGGCACGGAGGTGGAGAGTGCGTCTTCACCTCAGGGGATCTGCGGTGCTCCACTGGTCCCTGGGGAGCCTTATCAGCTGGCTTGCCCTCTTGAGTAACCTTCTCCGAAGCTTCCGGCACCTGCAGTGCTAGTGGCGGCCTGTGCTCCTCCAACACCTGGGAAGCACGCATTGGCATCAGTGCCAGCAAGGAAGTCGGTCCACTACCACTCGCAGGAGTCGGACCTTTTACTGGGCTAATGGCCCCAACTGGAGAAGGCCGACTGCGGGGCTCTGGGGTAAGCGGACAGCCCAAGGCAGATAATTTGCTTGTTGCCACCTGGCTTTTCTTCACCAGTGCCAAGGAACAGTGATTTCACGCCTTCTTTTCTGGTACTGGTGACAGGGAGCGGTGCTGTACGGAGCCTGGTGCTGGGGGTGCACTTTTTACCAACGCTGAGGTGCTCAGTGACTCGTGCTGAGATGGCTCGGATGCCGGACAGAGGGCAGACTCCATATGGAGAGCCCGGAGTCAAATATCCTGCTCTTTTTGGATACAGGGCCAAAAATTCATACAGATACGGGTGCCTCTCCCAAGTACTTGAGACAACTGCTGTGAGGGTCACTAACAGGCATAGGCCTGCTACAGTCTGCACAGGGCTTGAAACCCAGAGACCGGAGACCTTAAATACTAACAACTAAACTAGGGGTCGGCAACCTTTCAGAAGTGCTGTGCCGAGTCTTCATTTATTCACTTTAATTTAAGGTTTCGCGTGCCGGTAATATGTTAACGTTTTTCAGAAGGTCTCTCTCTATAAGTTTGGGGGGGGGGGAGGTGCAGGGCAGAAGGCTGAGTGTTGGGGGGACTCAAGGTCAGGGCAGAGGGCTGGAGTGTGTTGCAGGGCAGAAGGCTGGGTGTTGGGGGGAGGTCAGGGCAGAGGGCTTGGGGGGTGTGGGGATGCAGGGCAGAAGGCTGGGTTTTGGGGGGAGGTCAGGGCAGAGGGCTGCGGGTGTGTGGGAATGCAGGGCAGAAGGCTGGGTGTTGTGGGGAGGTCAGGGCAGAGGGCTGGGGGGGTGAAGGTGCAGGGCAGAAGGCTGGGTGTTGTGGGGAGGTCAGGGCAGAGGGCTGGGGGGGTGAAGGTGCAGGGCAGAAGGCTGGGTGTTGGGGGGAGGTCAGGGCAGAGGGCTGGGGGGGTGAGGGTGCAGGGCAGAAGGCTGGGTGTTGGGGGGAGGTCAGGGCAGAGGGCTGGGGGGCGTGGGGGGTGCAGGGCAGAAGGCTGAGTGTGTGGGGGGGTTCAGGGCAGAGGGATGGAGGGTGTGTGGGGGGAGGTCAGGGCAGAGGGCTGGGGTGCTCGGCTCGTGGGGGTGCTCCCAGCCCCCTGCCCTGAGCGGTTCATGGCAGGGGGCTGGGAGGGATATGCCCTGTTCCACCCCCTTCCCCCAGGCCCGTCCCTACCTCCCTCTGCCTCCTCTACGGAGCAAGGAGCACGCTGCCACTCGGCTCAGCTCGGCTCCGCTCCCCCTCGCAAGGGCCATCCCCGTCAGGGAGGAGGAGGGGCCGGAATGCACCACGCTGGGGAAAGAAGAGGGGGAGGGGGAAGCTTGGCTGCCACAGGACCAAGCTTCTGCCTCCTGCCCCCGCAGGGGAGAGCAGTGGGCGGGGGGGCTGAGGGCCGGGACCCCCACCTACCACTCTCCCCTGCTGGGGCAGGAGGCAGAAGCTTGGTCCTGCGGCAGCCAAGCTTCCCTCCTCCCCTGCTTCTTCCCCAGCGTGGCGCTTTCCGGCCCCTCCACCCCTCCTCCTCCTCATCTCACCGGGCAGGCAGCGTGCCGCTCAAAATCGGCTCGCCTGCCGTCTTTGGCACGCGTGCTGTAGGTTGCCAACCCCTGAACTAAACTATTAACGGGTACTTAACACTAACTACTAAGAAAAACTATATACAAGGCCTTAAGGCACAAAGTCCAAGACTGAGGGCAGGTTTACTCTGGTAGAGTTACAGCACCAGGAGTTACAGCACCGCTCAGAAAACGCTGAAGGAAAAACGCTGTTGTCTGTTCACATAGTCAGCTGCCTGCACAATAGCGTGTTCACACTTGCGGCACTTGCAGCGGTATTCAGAGCAGTGCACTCTGGGGAGCTAGCCCACAGATCATTTCTTCCTTCTCTGCTGCTAAGAGTTGTGGGAAGATGGAAGGGGTTGCAGGGCATCCTGGGTCCTGTCCTAATGACCCGTGATGCATTGCTTCGCATCCCAGCAATCCCTGTGCTTCCGTCCACATTTGGCACCATCTTTCAATGGTTTGTTTACTGCGTGCCCTGCCTCTTTGGTTTGCAGGAATGGATCCCGAACTATTGACCAGTAGGTTGCTCGCTCTGACTAACACGTCATGAGTGGCAGTGGAGTTATTCCTTAAACTACAAAGGGAAGAGGAGTGCAACATTGATCTCGCCACGCATAGCTACGACACGAGATTGCTTGTGGCCTTCACAGAGGTGCTGACCACAGTGGAACGCCGCTTTTGGGCTCGGGAAAAAAGCACCGAGTGGTGGGATCACATTGTGATGCACGTCTGGGATGATGAGCAGTGGCTGCAGAACTTTCGGATGAGGAATGCCAGATTCATAGGACTGTGTTATGAGCTCACCTCAGCCCTGTGGTGCAAGGACATGAGAAAGGACAGTTACCTGTTCCGTAACTGGCGTTCTTCAAGATGTGTTGCTAAGGTGTATTCCACTATAGGTGTGCGTGCTCGCCACGTGCACCGGTGCCGGAAGTTTTTCCCTTAGCAGTATCTGTAGAGGGGGAGCACCGCTGCAACCCCTGGAGTGGCACCAACATATCACTCCATAAAGGGGGCTGTGTGCTCCCCCCACCCTCAGTTCCTTCTTGCCAGACAACGCCGACAGAGGGGAAGGAGGGCGGGACATGGAATACACCTGAGCAACACATCTCGAAGAACGCCAGTTACGGAACAGGTAACTGTCCTTTCTTCTTCGAGTGATTGTTCATGTGTATTCCACTATAGGTGACTCCAAGCTATCCCTGATGGAGGCAGGTAGGAGTTTAAAGGAAAGAATTATAGGTTACCCGGGCGGAGCACCGCCCTACCAAACCCAGCGTCATCCCTGGTTTAGGAGACGATCGCATAGTGCGATGAAAAAGTGTGGACAGAGGACCACATAGCAGCCCTACAGAAGTCCTGAATAGGGACATGAGCCACATAGGCCCCAGACAAGGCCTGGGCTCTCGTCGAATGCGCCTTCACTATAGGAGGAGGGGAACCGCTGCCAGGTCGTAACAGGTGCGAATGCACGAGGTGATCCAGCGGGAGATCCGCTGGGTGGACACCGGGTGTTCCCTCATGCGCTCGGCCGACGCAATAAAAAGCTGGGGGGACCTCCTAAATGGCCTGGTTCTGTCTAAGTAAAAGGCCAGTGCTCTGCGCACGTCTAACATGTGCAGGCGGTGTTCCTCATTGGAAGAATGGGGCTTAGGACAGAGGACTGAGGAAAATATCCTGATCCATGTGGAAAGCCGAGACTACCTTCGGCAAAAAGGCGGGGTGAGGGCGGAGCTGAACCTTGTCCTTATGAAAGACCGTATATGGCGGTTCAGAGGTCAGGGCCCTGAGCTTGGAGACCCGGCGGGCTGAGGTGATAGCCACTAAGAACGCCACCTTCTACGACAGGTGGGACCAAGAACAAGTGGCTGAGGGCTTGAAAGGGGGCCCTGTGAGGCGGGAAAGTACTAGGTTCAGGTCCCAGAGTGGGACTGGGGGTCTGGCGTAAGGGAATGCCCGATCTAAGCCTTTCAGAAATTGGGCTGTCATGTGATGCGAGAATATAGACAAGCCCTGCATTGGGGATAGAAAGCCGAAATGGCTGCCAGGTGCACTCTGATGGAGGCAGGCGCAGGCCCTTGGGTCCGAAGGGACAGGAGGTAATCAAGGACAAGCTGGATTGACGCGGAGGAGGGAGATAAACCTGTATCCCTCGCCCACAGAGAGAACCTATACCACTTAGCCAGGTAAGTTCGACGAATGGAGGGTTTCCTACTCTCCAGCAGGATCCTTCTCACATCCTCAGAACACCTCCCTTCTTCCTCATTTAACCATGGAGCAGCCACGCTGTCAGGTGGAGCGTGGGTAGGATAGGATGGAGGAGACGACCTTCCTCCTGGGAGAGGAGATCCGGGCGTAGCGGCAGCCTGCAAGGAGAGGCCGCTAAGAGTTGCAGCAGGGACCCGTACCAATGCTGATGGGCCCAATCCAGGGCTATGAGGATAATCCTCGCCCCATCTGACTTCACCTTCTGTAGGACCCTGCCTATTAAGGGGAAGGCGGGAAGGCGTACAACCGGGCCCCGACCATGGGAGCAGGAATGCATCCAATAGCGCCCTGTCGCCCTCTCCCACTCTGGAGCAAAATCGAGGACAATGTCGATTCTGGGTGGTGGCGAACAGGTCTACCTGGGGAGCACCCCACTGTAGGAAGATCCACCTGGCCACCTCCTTGTGCAGGGACCACTCGTGCTGTTGGGAGAATACCCTGCTCAGGCGGTCTGCGAGCGCCTTGCTCTTGCCGGGCAGGTAAAAAGTCCGCAGGAGTATATTGTGGGCTATACAAAACTCCCACAGGAGTTGGGCTTCCTGGCATAAGACCCAGGAACGCGTGCCTCCCTGTTTGTTGACATAATACATGGCAGTCGTGTTGTCCGTGAGGACTCTGACCACCTTCCCTTGTATGTGCTGGCGAAATGCCACGCACGCCAGGCGTACGGCCCTGAGCTCCCTGACGTTTATGTGCAGGGTTAGTTCCTCTGGTGACCACATGCCCTGGGTCCTGAAATCCCTCACGTGGGCTCCCCAGCCCAGGTCTGAGGCGTCCGACATTAGATCTAGTGAGGGAGGGGGCTCTCAGAAAGGAATACCCTGAAGCATGTTGCTCAGGAGGGACCACCATTGGAGGTCTGCCACCACCTTGGACGGCACCGTGACCACCTTGTCGAGGCCATCCCTGGCCTGGGAATACAGGGAGGCCAGCCAGAGCTGAAGGGTCCGCATCCGAAGCCTGACATCTCGCACCACATAGGTGCATGCTGCCATGTGGCCTAGGATTTGAAGGCACACCCGTGCCGTGGTTACCGGAAAGGCAATGACCGAGGTGATGAGAGCTTTGAGTGTCTCGAATCTGTCCCGTGGGAGGGAGGCTATGGCCACCCGGGAATCTAACAGCGCCCCTATATAGCTTATGCGCTGAACCGGAATTAACGTGGATTTCTCCTCGTTTACCAGTAGGCCTACAGCCACGCAGGTGTCTAGCAGGAAGCTCGTCTGCTGCTGCACCAGAGAGCGAGACCGGCCCTTGAGCAGTCAGTCGTCGAAGTAGGGGAAGATCTGCAGCCCATTCCTTTTGAGGTGGGCTGCCACCACCGCCATACATTTTGTAAATACCCTGGGGGTAGTAGAAAGGCCAAAGGGGAGGACCGTAAATTGGAAGTGGTCCTGATCCACCAGGAAACGGAGGAAGCGCCTGTGACCCTCAAAAATGTGGATGTGAAAGTACACATCCTGGAGGTCCAGCACCGTAAACCAATCCCCCTGGTCTAGGGATGGAATAATAGAGGCCAGGGACACCATGCGGAATTTGCAACGCACCAGGAACTGATTGAGATTCTGCAGGTCGAGGATGGGCCGAAGCCCACCCTTCGCCTTGGGGATGAGGAAATACCTGGAGTAAAAATCCCTGCCTTGGTATTCCCGAGGTACCCTTTCCACTGCTCCCGAAGAGAGGAGGTGCTCTACCTCCTGGCAGAGGAGGACATGCTCTGGGACCCCGGCCGGCTGCCCGGATGGGGGACAGTTGGGAGGGGTTGAAACAAACTGCAGCCTGTACCTTTGGGAGATGGTGCTGAGGACCCATTGGTCCGACGTTATACAGGACCACTGCAGTCGGAAGTCCGATAAATGGTTTATAAAAGGCAACTTTATTAACTGGTTGGGGGGTACACTGGCAACAGGCCCGGTGACCCCCCTCAATGAGTCAAAAACGCCGTTTTCCCGGCCGTTTGGCCTTCTAGGCCCCAGGCCATGGGGCCGAGCGGGATTGGCGTTGGGACCAACGCCTTTGTTCCCTCTGCCGCTTAGGTGCGGGTTCATATCTGTCCCTAGCTTGCGGAGCAGAGGGTTGAGGCCTGGGCTTGTCCTTGGCAGGCGGGACGTACAAGCCTAGCGTCTGCAGGGTGGTGCGGGAGTCCTTCATCCCGTGCAGACGGGTGTCTGTCTGGTCCACAAAAAGGGCCTTGCCATCAAACGGCAGGTCCTGCATTATGGACTGGGATTCTGATGACAGCCCCGAAAGCGAGAGCCACGACGCTTGTCGCATGGAGACCGCGGAAGCCATCAAACGAGCCGCTGTGTCTGCCGCATCCGAAGCCACCTGGAGAGCAGCTTTGGCAGCGGCCGCACCCTCCTCAATCAGCGCCTGGAACTCCTTTGCATCCTTGTCAGGAATGAAGGGCTCAAACTTGGGGAGGGATCCCCAGAGATTAAACTCATAATGGCTCAGAAGCACCTGATGGTTGGCCACTCTGAGCTGGAAACTCGCTGACGAATAAACCTTTTTTCCAAAAGTATCAAGTCTATGAGCGTCCTTGTCCTGTGGCGTGGGCGCAGGCTGGCCATTCCACTCGCGGTGGTGGACCGACTCTACCACCGGGGAGTTTGGAGCTGGGTGGGTGTAAAGGTACTCGAGACCTCTAGTGGGGACGAAGTACTTCCTCTCGGCCTTCTTGGAAATAGGCGCAAGAGAGGCCGGGGTCTGCCAAAGGCCAGTGGTGATATTGGCGACTCCCTGATGGAAAGGGAGCGCCACACGCCCCGGTATCGAGGAGGCGAGGACATTGAAGAGAGTATTGGAGGGCTCCTCCATCTCCTCGGACCGGAGCTTGAAGTTGACTGCCACCCTCCGAAGCAGCTCTTGATGAGCTTTAAAGTCCTCTTGGGAAGAGGGAGGCGGTACCGCAACCGAATCGCCCTGTGCCAAAGAGGTGGAAGGTGCGGTGCCTTCAGCGGCCAACGGCATCGTGGACTCCATATCCGGGTTCGGTGCCGGAGTCGGTGCCCAGTGCCGGGGAGGTGACGCGGGTCAGCCCTGAGAGGCTCCCGCCACGGAGCAAGGTCCTGGCTGCGCAGGTGCCTGAGGCCACGGTGCCCACTGGCACCATTGTCCCTGCCAGGGCACGGCCTGGAACTGAGGCGCATCGGGCAGCAGGAGTGGTTGTTCTTGCGGTGCGGTGCGGCCCAGGGAGAGAGAGCTGCATACCAAAGCCGAAGTCCTGGAAGAGCGCATGGTGCCGTAGGAACGACTGAAGCAGTCTCTATTGTGACAGCTCCTGCCCCGAGACTTCGACCTGGACGATGTTGACAGGTAGATGTCCGAGGAACTGTCTCTGGATTCCCTGCGGCGCCAGTGGCCACGGTGCCAGGGTCTCTCGGGACGCACTCCGGGCACGGCCTCTGCGATGGCGAACGCTTGAGTACAAGCGCCGGTGCCGACAGCATCGAGACCTGTTCCTCTAAGAGCGGCTGGAAGAGGAATGGTGCCGTCTCTTGTCACCTCCGCGACGGCGTCCAAGAGCGGAGGAGTGGGATCCACTCATCGAAGAGTCCAGACGCGGAGTCGACGTACGTCTTGGGGCTCTGCTCGGCACCTCGACCTGGGATGGTGCCTCGACCTCTGACACCTCCGGGGAGGGCTGATGGATGCCCAAAGGTGGCTTCCCACGGGACCGGGGGCCCGACTGAGGCGGCGCTTCCGGCACCGGAAGTGCTAAAATGTCACGCGCTGCCTCTGGCGTCGAAGGCATGCGTACCTCCGGTGAGGCTCGCATGGACAGGACTGGACTACTCTGCTCAGCCCGAGTCGGAGGTCTCTGTCCTGATGGGGATCGTGGTCTGCCCAACTCGGGTCTGGCCTCACCCCTGTCCTTCTCTCGGCGCTGCTGAGACTTCCCTGGCTTCTTAGCTGGGCAGCGGTGCTGGGATGTCGACGGCGCCTCGCTGCACATCGACGCGGTACCAGGTGCTGATTCGGAACGGCGCACTGGAGGCGCTTCACCACGCACTGAATACGTGGAGCCCAGCACAGTGTCGGCTCGACGCGCCGGTGCCAATGCCGACTCCATTAACAGAGCTCAGAGTCAGATCTCACGATCCTTCTTTGTCCGTGGCTTGAAGGAGTGGCAGATCTTGCACTTGTCACTAAGGTGAGACTCACCCAGACAGCGAAGACACTGATTGTGTGGATCACTTCTGGGCATGGAGTTGCAACAGGAGTCGCACGACTTGAAGCCTGGGCCACGGGGCATGCCTCAAGCCAGGTACTCGCGAAAGAAAGTTCAGCAAGGAAGAGATCAGTGAAACTGGATACCACTAAGGCTAGAAACGCTGCAGCTAAGCTAAGCTGGAGCAAGTTCCGACTACCTTCACTGGCGGCAAGAAGAAACTGAGGGTGGGGGGAGCACGCAGCCCCCTTTATGGCACGATATGTCCGGGCCCCTCCAGGGGTCGCAGCGGTGCTCCCCCTCTACGGATACTGCTAAGGGGAAAACCTCCGGCACCGGTGCATGTGACGAGCACGCACACCTATAGTGGAATACACATGAGCAATCACTTGAAGAAGAATGAGAGCTGCCCTGCCCTTCTCCAGACTGCTACCAATCGGTCGCTAACCAGTTCTGAGTGGGAAAGTCAACCGTTGAACTCGTGTTGATGGAAGTGTGCTGTGCCATTAATTGCATCCTGCTTCAAAAGACCGTGACTCTGGGCAACATCCGTGACATTGTGGATGGCTTTGCACAAATGGCCTTCCCTAACTGTCAAGGGGCACGAGATGGCATGCATATTCCAATTCTGGCTTCAGACCACCTAGCCACCGAGTACATTAATTGGAAGATGTATTTCTCAATGGTTCTAAGGCATTTGTGAGTCACTGTGGGCATTTCACAGACATTAATGTAGGCTGGTCTGGAAAAGTGCATGACGCATGCATCTTTTGGAACACTGGCCTGTTCAGGAAGTTGCATGCAGGGACTTTCTTCCCAGACCAGAAGATCACCGTAGGGGAAGTCAAAATGCCCATTGTGAACTTGGGAGACCCCGCCTATCCCTTAATGTCATGGCTTATGAAGCCATACATGGGGCAACTTGACAGCAGCAAGGAGCGGTTCAACAGACTGAGCAAGTGCAAAATGACTGAGTGTGCTTTTGGCCATTTAAAGGCCCGCTAGCGCTGCCTCTGTGGGAAGCTGGACCTGGCCAGTGACAATATTCCTATGCTTATAGCCGTGTGCTGTACGCTCCATAATATTTGTGAAGGGAAGGGTGAAAGCTTCACTCAGGGTTGGACCACAGAGGCTCAGCACCTGGAGGCTGAGTTTGAACAGCCAGAGACCAGAGTTATTAGAGGGGCAAAGTGTGGGGCCACAAGGATCAGGGATGCCTTGAGGCAGCAATTTGAAGCTGAAAGCCACTAATATTTGTTGTTATGCTTGGGAGTGCAGTGATTGTAATGCTAGGTGATGATTGTGATGGATGCAGATGATGCAATATGAAGGTTTAACAATTGTCTGTTGCTTTGCAGGGCTCTGTTTGCTTTCAATTAATAGAATAAAGATTGCTTTCAAACCAACACAATTCTTTTATTAAAAAACAACAACCGGAGGAGAGAGTCAAACAAACAAACACAAAAAAAACATCAGCATTGAGGGGGACGAGGGAAGGGAAGGCCCCAGGAGGAGGTGGGGTGCTGGGATGGATAAAGATTTGTGTATGTCCAGGGATCATATCCAACCTTCTCCTTTGCAGTACAATGCAGTGGGTACTGTACTTCAACAGGGCCAAACTGCAGAGGGATGAGTGTTGAATGCAGTGGGTAGTGGGAATCTGCAGTGCTGGACTGTGACAAGGGAGGAGTGGAATGCCATGGATATAGACTGGAGCCAGGAGGTTGATAAGTGTGTGTTGGTGGTGTCTGGGGGGAGCATGGGAAAGAGTTTTGTGACAGCAGCT
This sequence comes from Malaclemys terrapin pileata, assembly GCF_027887155.1. Lineage (NCBI taxonomy): Eukaryota > Metazoa > Chordata > Testudines > Emydidae > Malaclemys > Malaclemys terrapin. The sequence goes on along the minus strand of NC_071513.1, from coordinate 38,754,958 downwards.
GCAGGGGAGGGCGGGCTCAGAGCTAGTATCGCCTGGAGTGTGTTTGCTTGGCGCTCCATAACATTTAAGAGCTGCTCCGTGGCTTCATTCTGGCGTGCTGCGTTCTCCTTTTGATCCTTCTTCTCACTGTCCCGCCACTCCTTCAATTCCTGTTTCTTGGCTGCAGAGTGCATCATAACATCACTTAAGCTTGGCCCACACTGGGGCGGGGGATCGATCTAGGAAACGCAACTTCAGCTACGAGAATAGCGTAGCTGAAGTTGACATTTCCTAGATCGAACTAAGTTTACTTACTGTGGGTCCATGCGGCGCAGGCAAGCTCCCCCGTTGACAGCGCTTCCTCCTCTCGGCGAGCAGGAGTTCCGCAGTCGACGGGGGGAGTGCTTCTGGGATCGATTTATCGCGTCCAGATGAGACGCGATAAATCGATCCCAGAAGATCGATCTCTACCCGCCGAATCAGGCAGGTAGTGTGGACCTAGCCACAGAAAGTCCTCCTTAGCTCTTCTTGGCTGCTTTCTAATTCGACACAGCCATTCAGCCGCCGATAACAAAGAGGGAGGCTGGACTCCGAAGGTTCTCTCTGTGATTGTGAAGTTTAAATGCAACATTTTACGGAAGCAGTATTGTTTGCAACACACAGAATACTGATTCAGTGATTTAAAACACAGCCAGTACTCACATACCTGTCCGTAACTGGCTACCCCAGGCAAGCACACATGAGCCACAAGACCTCCAAAATGGTGAGTAGCCGCAGGGACAGGTTAAATCACTCTTCCTGGACCCTGCTGTACACTGGGCACGTGGCTTTTGGGCAGAGCCAGCACTGTAGGGGGGGGGGGGAGGCTTGATAATCATTCCTCTCCCCACACTTTCCACAGGATGTGTTCATTATGGAACACAGTGGGGGGAGGGATAACTCAGTGGCAATTCAACAGAAAAACTTCAAAAACAGACTCCAACGAGAAACTTCAGAACTGGAATTAATTTGCAAACTGGATACTATCAAATTAGGCCTGAATAAAGACTGGGAGTGGATGAGTCACTATAAAAAGTAAGTTTCCCCTCTGCTGATATTCACACCTTCTTATCAACTGTTGGAAATGGGCAACGTCCACTTTGATTATCTTGGCCTCGTTAGCACTACAAAAGTAATTTTCTTCCTTTGATATTCACCCCTTCTTGTCAACTGTTAAGATTAGGTCACTTCCACCTTAATTGAATTAGCCTTGTTAGCACTGACCCCCCACTTGGTAAGGCAACTCCCATCTTTTCATGTACTGTAATATTTATACTGCTTTCTGTATTTTTCACTCCATGAGTCTGATGAAGTGAGTTTTAGCCCACAAAAGCTTATGCCCAAATAAATTTGTTAGTCTCTAAAGTGCCACAAGGACTCGTGTTTTTTTCATCAAGTGGGAGAATATTGTGTGACTCTGTATGCAGGGATGGTTAGCTATTAGTGCTGCCAGGTGGACTCTTAAAGGAGCTTATACACAACTCCAAGCTCTTTAGTGACAGATAGTCCAAGTCTCCAAAAATTATAATTGGTGTTGGCCCCAAATAGTGAACAGTTTCCATTTGGTAGAATGTGTAAGTTTGAATACTTCCCTATGATGAATTAGTATATTTTGGATCTCTGAAGAAGATTGGAGGTTAGCCAGCTGGCATCCACATGTAATGAAGAAGTAGTAAATGTAGTAGAGGATGGATGGATGGATGGATTTATGTGTTCCAAAGCCACAAGGGACCTCTAGTCTGACTCCTTGTATAACACAGGCCATAGAACTTCCCCAAAAGAATTGCTAGACCAGATTTTAGAAAAACATCCAATCTAGATTTTAAAATTATCAGTGATGGAGAATCCACCACAACCCTTAGTAAGTTTTCCAATGGTTAATTACTCTCATGCAGTACATGTTAAAAAATTTACACCGTATTTCCTGTCTGAATTTGTCTGTTACAGAGTGGCTGGCCCCTGTGATTAAAAATAGGCCCAGTGCCCCTCTGTCAGAGCAGGTGCTCCCACTTGAGCCAATTAATGCAGCAGGGCTATAAAGGGTCAGAGAACAGTCAATGAGGGCAAAACTGCAGCTATCCTGCAAAGGCCCCCACAGAAGAGTATTGATGCTGGGGAAGAAGACCCATCTCAAGGCTAGGTGGGAGATTTGTGGGGCTTTTCTTGGGGAAGGGAGGGTTGGAGCTTTGCAAATAAAGAAACCTGACCCCAAGAAGGGTTGTGATTGGATGAGAGAGACTATATGGATTTTGTTTAAGGAACCCTAAATTAGGGGAAAGCTAGTGTGGGTCACCCTGGCCACAAGGAGTTGCTCAGGTGCCAGGCATCATGTTACAGTCTAGCTTCAACTTCTAGCCCTTGGATGGTGTTATACCTTTTGCTGCTAGCTTGAAGAGCCCGTTATTAAATATTTATTTCCCCCATGTGGATACTTACAGACAGTAATCAAGTCACCCCTTAAAAAAAAAGTTAAGCTAAATAGCCTCAAGGAGCTCAATCTATCACCATAAACACAGGTTTTCTAACCCTTTAATCACTTTTCTCTGAACCCTCTCCAATTTATCAACATCACTCTTGAATTGTGGGCACTAGAGCGAGACATGTTATGCTAGCAGCAGATGCACCAGCACCACATATAGAGGTAAAACAACTTCTCTACTCCTACTTGAGATTCCTGTTTATGCATTCCATGATCAAATTAGCTCTTTTAGCCATAGCATCACACAGGGATCTTATGTTCAGGTGATTATCCACCACAACCTATCAAATCCAAGAACCAGATGGTGTCTTTGACTGATTACTTGTGGTTGGTGGCAATTAGCCTGCTAAGGTGGTCTGCAAGGACTAGGTCTGCAAACCTAGTAAGGGGAAAGCTCCTTGAGTAATTTCATGGTGAATACATCAGTTCCTGAAACTCTCAGCTTTTTGACATGGGGAGGGGGAGAGAAGGAATAAGAAATATCAGCAGGCAGTGTTGAACATGATCTAACACATTACTGAGGCAGACTGTCCTGATCGGTCCATCCCTTCATTAGAATGGAATGCTGCGAATGCCTGATCTCCAGCATGCTTATTTCAAGGCAGACTTCCTGGGAAGTCAAGACTGTGGGTTTGGAGATGGCCTAAGGGGGCTCCCTAGGAGAATGAGGAAGCATGTCGGCGGCAGCCTGATGGCAACAGTTAAAAAAAAAAGAAGGGTACCCTCCTTGCATACCTTTAGAGAATTTTTCCACAAGTTCAACTGTTACCTGTATAAGAGTAGCATCTAGAAGTCCTAGTCATGGAGCAGGACCCCACTGTACAAACATATAACAAAGATGGTCCCTATCTCCAAATGAAAATTGGGGAAACCGGTTTCTTTTCATCTAGATGATGTATGTTGGGCAGAGATTTTAACCACTCGCTGCACACAGCAGGTGAAGTCTGGCATGCTGTGTCACGTAAACACAGGAAGCCACATGCCCTATAAGTCAGAGACAGGCTCTCATGATATTTGTGGATGGGTCTATAACTAGTTGAGATCCACTATGGGGAATGACCATAGTGAACCCCTAGGTCTATTAAAATAAAATGTGCTCCAGATTCCCTACTGGAGGCAAAGGAATTAAATGAGAGAGACCTTGAAGAGCAATTAGGTGATATCTCCCAGCTACCCTCAGAGGCTGAAAATGAATATTCCACCTCTAAAAGTGGAGTTTACTTAACAGGAGCTCCAGGCAAAACCAGTCTCTGTACTACCACTGCATGGTATTAGTGGCCAGTACCATGAAGGGTATTTTCACCACAGAGGAGAGGTGATTTGGGTAGAGCTTGCATTGCAAGATCATGTGACACCATAAAAGCTTTCGGTACTGGGATTAATGATACCCAGGAGAGCTGGATGGAGGCCATTGGTACTGATGTGGTGGGCTGAGCTTCAGTACTGAGGAACCGTCACCAGGTAAGAGAGCCCAACCTGAGGGGAGACTGGAGCACAGTGAGAATGTCAGTAGGATGCATTCTGGGCCTTGAGCTACCCTTTAAAGAGGAAGGATGAGGAGATATCTTTTTCCTATTAGGACCCCATGAGGGTGACCTAGTTTTATGCTCCATAGAGGGGGGGAAAAAAGGCTTCAAGACATCACAAGTTAACATCAAACAAAAGTTAATTCTGTCAAAAGTGAAAAAGTCTTTCAGCAAAATGTTCTCCCCCTATCTGGGAAGATAGGAGCCACACAGGTGGGCATAGCCACAGATGAGAAAGTAAAAAATCATTTCTCAGACCCACTGTTTGAACATAAGAGTTTATTAACAAGATCATTAGCCTTCAACAACGTGACCCCAAGACTAATATGGTATTAGAGACAAAGGAACAAGCAGGCAAGACACCACCACCATGTTGGTAACCATCGCTGAAAAAGGAAAAAACATGTCAACATTTCCTTAAGTGTCTCCTTTTCAGAGGCAGAAAGAAAGTACAAACTACTTGGAATCATGATCAGTGTTCTCTCTCTTGTTCTCTGAGCATGGAAGTTGAAGAGTCCCAACCCTGCTTTACACCATCAGTATGAAGTTCACCCAAAATATCCAGCTTAGGAAATGGAGTTCAGTTTCTTTTAACTGGATCTGAGTTTTAAAAAGGGCGGGAAGGAAGAAACATTTCACAAGAGAGTTCCTTTGCAGTGGCACTAAGGCAGTATTTTACATAATATAAACATATACAATATACAGTTATGTACATTGCTACAAGCACAAAAGGGAAAACTGCATTTAGACTTGTCACAAGAAAATAGCGAGCTGTTAGCAATGTCCCTAGGGTGCTCAAAGCATCCATAAAACATGAACTTCAGCGCTAAATCTTCCAGCTGCAGTGCGAGAATGTCCTACAGACTGGTACAAAGGAAAGCATCCTCAGGAGGTTTCATACTGAAAGCAAAATCTAAGGGGTCAGTTAGGCCAGCCTGTCACAGACCCTCAAAACCAGTATAAATAGACTCCACCACAGAAGACCCAGCAGGTTCCTTAAAGTCCCCGAGTCAAAATATACAATATCTTAGAAAGGTGTGTGTGCACGCATGCATGCGTTTATACACACAGGGAGTTCCTCATTACACACTGCAGCGGGAGGTCAGGAATCACTTCTAAGTGAAGGAGCACTGCTAAGTGCCATAATGAAATAAGAAAGGCAGAAGTGTTTGCAGCTTAGTTGAAATAGACATTCCAGTATGAGGAAGTTGATAGTGAACAGGGACATTGCACAGGATACAAACTCAGCAGCATCACAACACAGAAGTTTGGCAGGGACATCCAGGTTCAGTGCACTGTTGAATAAGGTCAGTTCAACCATTCTCTCTCTGTCCTTGTTTTCCTAAGGTGATGTCAGTATCAAAATGTAATACAGCTAATGGCTCGGTCTACAGTACTTCTTCCCCTAGACAAAGGTGTTAGAGGCAGGGCCTGCTATACTCTGCTTTCCTGGTCTGGACAACCAGAAGAATCCATATGAACCAGTCTGTTACACCTGAACATTCCCTGACTTGGTTTGGGAGACCTGAGAAACACGATTGATGCTGCTTTCGATGAAGAGTTTCAGGCCTTGTAACCCCTGCACATAGAGATATTCCAGATACCAGTTCCACTGCCTCCCCTAGAAACAGAAATAAGGTAGTTAAGTGTCTGGGGCCACAGATGCAGTTGTAGCCTCCTTTTGCCTTAACCTGGAAATATGGCAATACAGACAGTAAAAGCCTGAATACACCTGCCCTGCCACATGATTATGCACCGGCACAAAGATTACATCCCACCCCAGGCTCCCAAGTGACTGGATGCCTCATAGGATCTGACATTGAGCCCTTTACCTATAGGTCACCATTTCAAATCTGGCCTACCCTGATAGTGATCTCAAGTCTTTACCATTTGGTAACTACTCAGGACCTACATAAATCCCATTTCTGGTAGACAGAAGCCCACTAGTTGTCTCCTTGGCAAGTCCAGCGAAGTGGCTGAGCCATAAAACTGAACTCCCCATCCCACAATGAGAAGTTACCCTAGTTCAGCTTTGAGGCACATTGACAGGGCAGCACAAGGGGAAGCTTGAACGGTCACTGCCCAGACTGATCCTATTCAGTGGAGGATTTCTGTCTCTAGCACCGTTCACTTTAGCAGTACATTCAGTTTAAAATTAAAGAAAAGAATATACTGCTACCCCAGAATGTGAACGCTATTTAGACTGATATTGGAAATTTGGACAAGCTTAATCCATTTGTGAGAGAAGAATTTTCCCAGGAGCAAATTCTCCAATAGTTAAGAGGTAACTAGAACTTCTTGACCTACAATAAATGCAGCCTCAGCACAGAGGCGTGTAACAGTCTCAGTCCACTGGCTGTACATGGCTGCTACACCAAAACGTTCCCAGACCAAAGTACACTGCTCTAGTCATCAGGTAACACAATGTGCTGTCCTCATTGTGAACAGCTGGAACTTTGTAGTGGGTCCACAAGTGAGTCTTCATCTTTGACTGAGTTCTCATGTGTCATGACCAGATGAGAGCATAAACCCTCCTTTCGAGCTCCTTATTCTTCTCCTGGACGTGGTATTTTTGAAGATGTATTTATATTACTAACCTATAGCTAAATACAGCCAGTTTTCACATAAGATTTAAAAATAGAACACATTACCTTAATTAAGTTGAAGTTCAGGGTTTTATCTTCTGGCCAAGCCTTGTGGGGGAAAAAAAATATTAAGTAAACAGAAGTCAGATCAGATAAAACCCTCTGTCCTGAGTTGCCGGGCCTCAGCTCTGCTGAGTCCCCTTAAGGCAGGAGCTCCATGAGTGCAAGGAAGCTATGGCAATTGTGAATATACTGTAGCATATTCTCCTGACACCAGTCCATAAATAGCAAGGTATCATGGAAAGTACTCTACCAGAAGTCAATACTTCTGGACAGAAACAAGTAATATTTATAAACTTATTGAACTCCTGTGCCTCAAAGGCTAAGGAACCACCATCTCACCACTATCAAACGGAGCAAAAGTAGAGAACCCTATGAGGCTTAGTTTATTACCTCACTATTTCAGGGACTCTTCTCTGAATCTGCTGCAGAGCAGCACCCTCTGGTGCTCTGGAAATATTTACTCAACAACGGAGCATGTTTTCAGGAAAAGCAGGCACTGTATGTGACGTTGTGCATTCTATATGGTTTTATAAAAACTTGATAATAAGTCAATATAATGTAACTGAGATAGTTTTAGAGAAAATACGGTAATAAGTGAATGTAACGTAACTGGGATATGCTTCATGCAAAAGGTCTCTTGTAAGGTATCATTACAAAGCTTATAAGCTACTGAGTATGATCATCTGATTTGTATGAATGTACCACTCTTGTATCTAAAACTAGAAATATAAAATGTAACTCTGAGGGCCTATTGTAATTGTGTAAAGTGTGGACCATTAATGATGGTTTAAAATCTTGATGACTCCCATTGTCTGCAGATGGCTGTATTTACCTGTGAGTCTTCCTGTATATGTGTGTGCTGGCAAGTGAGTAATGAAGTCTTGCAGTGACATGTGATCATGTCACCTGAACTGGAATCCATCTTTAACCTGGTGCTTTTCCAGTGAGGGGGGGTGGAAACCCAGAGAGACAAAGAGTTCCCGCCTTATGCAAAAGATATATAAAGGGGTGGAAGAGAACAGAGAGGGAAAGGAGCCATCATGAAGAATCCCCTAGCTACCACCTGAGCTGCAACAAGAGCTGTACCAGGGGAAAGAATTGTGCCCAGGCCTGGAAGATGTCCAGTCTGAGAAAAACTTACTAAAGCATCTCTGAGGGTGAGATTATCTGTATTTAGTTTGATTAGGCATAGATTTGCGCATTTTATTTTATTTTGCTTGGTGACTTACTTTGTTCTGTCTGTTACTACTTTGAACCACTTAAATCCTACTGTCTGTATTTAATAAAATCACTTTCTATTTAGTAATTCACTCAGAGTATGTATTAATACCTGGGGGAGCAAACAACTGTGCATATCTCTCTATCAGTGTTATAGAGGGCGAACAATTTATGAGTTTGCCCTGCATAAACTTTATGCAGGGTAAAACGGATTTATCTGGGTTTAGACCCCATTGGGAGTTGGGCATCTGAGTGCTAAAGACAAGCGCACTTCTGTAAGCTGTTTTCAGGTAAACTTGCAGCTTTGGGACAAGTGATTCAGACCCTGGGTCTGTGTTGGAGCCAGACGGAAGTGTCTGGCTCAGCAAGACAGGGTGCTGGAGTCCTGAGCTGGCAGGGAAAACAGGAGCAGGGGTAGTCTTTGCGCATCGGGTGGCAGCTCCCAAAGGGGTTTCTGTGATCCAACCCGTCACACTGTATACATGAACTTTTCCTCTCCTTTGTTTCCTAAGGATTTTTAAACCAGTTTGTGGTTCCCATGTAGAGAACAGTCAGTGCTTCAGGATGAGGAATGCTAGTATTGCCCATCAGCAATGTCTTCTACAGGTGTGGGGAGGTGTAAGAGGACCTCGGGAGAAAGATGGAAGGAAAAGAACTTGACAAAGAAAGTCTTGCTATAATGCTGGAGAAGTCAGAATTCCCTTCTCCCAATTTTTGTTTATCATGTAAAAGCATTTTTAAGGACATAAGGAAAATCCCTTCAAAGTTCAGTTAAGTGAACAAATAGCACAGTTACATTTTGTAATTAGAGCAACTGGGTGGTGCAAGGTAACATGCTGTGGTCTTAGAATCTAAGCGGCTATTTTGGGGGGAATTCTGTGCCACTGCGCAAGAATAGAATTAAATGTCCCCTGCAGATTTTACTCTTTCTTCAGAGAACATTTGATTCATGCATCCCTCCCAGGTAGCAGTTGGGGGTGGGGTGGGGCAGGGCACATCTGGTTCGGGCATTGAGAAAAGCTGGGAGACACTTAAAATCACTGCTTTGGGGGTGGTGCTGGGCTCTCTCTGTCCCTCTCGCGGTGCACCCAGAGCCCCGTCAGTGGCTCCTATGCTGCTCTGGGCACCAGCTGCTAGTCACAGCTGGGCTGGGAAGAGGGGCAGTATACGGAACTTTTTTCCCCTGAACGGGCCGCTCCCAGGGCCGGATCAGACCCATCCCCAGGTCTGCAGGAAGCTCCACACACCGCCTGCTTCCTGCTCCCATCATGCCCTGGGCGAGGGGCTACTGTGCAAGGAGCTGCCCTCCCATCTGCCACCCAGTACCCAAACTCCCCTGCTGAGCCCCACCCCTCTCTATTCAGACCCCCACCCCACTGAGCTCCCACAAGCTGCACCAGGACCCCCGCCCCACCAAGGCCCCACCAACTGCACTTAGATCCCCACCCCACTCAGACTCCCCACCGAGCCTCACTCCCCCAGCACCTGGACCACTCCACTGAGCCCCCTGTACCCAGACCCTCTGCCATGCCCCATCCCTCCCATACACCCCTGCTGAGCCCCAATCACCTTCACCTGGATCCCCCCAGCAAAATCCCATTCCCCCTGCTCCCAATGAGCCCCTGTGCATCCAGATCCCCCCCACTGAGACACCCATATCCAAGTTACCCCACACCTGGATCCACCCACACTAGGATCCTGCCGGGCTGAGCCTGCTTGCCCTACATCTGGATCGGGGGGGTAGGGCTGGGCATATGTGCAAGACACTGTCCCCTCTCGCTCACTGTGGAGCCATAGAGATGTACTAATATTCTTAGCAAGGAAACTGTTTGTCAAAAAACATTTCCTGAATCTTTTTTGTTGACTGTATTGTTACAGACATAGTCGCTGATAGGTATTTGAAATAAATTACCAAAATAATTGAAAATGGTATGATTATATTGTGTTATGTTGACAATTAAAATATTGTGCCCAGAATTTTTAATATTTTTGGCACAGAATTCCCTCAGGAGTATAAGCTGCACCCCTGCACTGAAAGTTCAAGGGTAGGATAGAGCTTGGCAGTTTTCAGAGAATGCATGTTGTGCATATCCCTTACTCTGTTTGCATTCTGTTTGCATGGGCTCCTTTTGGAAATTCTGTCCTGAGACTAAAGACTTCTGGTTTAAGAGCAATGTTTTAAATGCTCTAACACACACCTGTAGACTTTGATTTTACGTTAGAAGTACGGTCAAGGAAATTAGCAGTGAGTGACTAGAGAGGAAAGATGAAATACAGTTAGGATGATGTAATGATGTTTCCTAAAGAATGGAATTGAATGCTTGCCTACAATTGAAAGTTAACTTGGATTAAGGTCAAGAGTGAATGTGAAGCAAAACAAACAGCTCCAAGTGTACAAGTATCAGGGGGCAGCCATGTTAGTCTGTATCCACAAAAACGACAAGGAGTCCGGTGGCACTGTAAAGGCCTGGTCTACACTGGGGGTGGGGGTGTCGATGTAAGATACATAACTTCAGCTACGGAAATACTGTAGCTGAAGTCGACATATCTTATTCCGACTTACCTCCCATCCTCACGGCACGGGATCGAAGGCCGCGGCTCCCCCGTCGACTCCGCTACTGCCACTCGCTCTGGTGGAGTTCCGGAGTCGACAGGGAGCGTGTTCGGGTATCGATCGCTACCCGCCGATACGGTGGGTAGTCTGGACATACCATAAGACTAACAGATTTATTTGGGCATAAGCTTTCGTGGGTAAAAAATCCTCACTTCTTCAGATGCAAGTGTAGACATTTATTTGAGAATAAGCTACTCTCCCTGCTCCCCAGGTGAGCACTGATGTTAGACCTCTGAAAACCAGAAATACAAAGTTAAGATACATGCCACCCCCACAATGTGACCTTAGCTCAAAGATGGCAGAGTAAGGTCCCAGCATGCCAATAAAACACATACTAGTACTTCCCTTACAGATGCTGCAAAACCCTTCGGCAAGACAGACTTGGTGCTCATGTGCTAAACACCTGTTTGCTGTGGCAAAACTCACAGGAGTAGCAAACAGGACCTACTTACACTTGGCCTACACTCAAACATTGAGGGTACGTCTACACTGCAGTTAAAAACCCACGGCTGGCCAGTGCCAGCTGACTGGGGTTCATGGGGCTCGGACTAAGGGACTGTTTTATTGCATTGTAGACGTTCCAGCTCAGGCTGCAGCCCAAGCTCTGGGACGCTCAGAGCCCTAGAGTCTGGGCTCCAGCCAGAGCATCTACACTGCAGTTAAACAGCCCCTTAGCCTGAGCCCCGCAAACCCAAATCAGCTGGCATGGTACAGCCGCGCGTGTCTAACTGCAGTGTAGGCATACCCTGAGCTTACTTTACACAAGCCACCCCAGATTTGCTAAACGTTACCCCCCTTTCGCCCATGTCCTGAGGATTCCTTCTGAGACATTGCCTTCATTTCCTCCTCATTAAGCCCTAAAGACCACTGTTATGTATGCCATAGAATGCTGACCATCCCCAAACCAAGGCGACACCTATGCACACCTCTGCGGACACGCTGTACAAAACTCAGTGCTGAAATGGGGCATACTTCATCCTTCCAAGTACACATGCATCTCATCATATCACAACAGAACCTGCTCCAACTTATTCCTCCCTCATTCAATACAGCTCTAAGTAACACAACGAAGGCATTTGGAGTGCATGCAGATAAATGCTGGAATTCAAATCTGTGGAGACCACCACAAACTCCTATAGAACAGCCTCATCTCTATTAATTATGCTGCCTTCCCTGCTAATTGAACTATTGCCAGTAGTTAGTGCCAGCTCCAGGTGACAGTTAAGGTTGTGTTGCGGGGGCGTATATATCTTAGTTTTGCATTTCCCTGGTTTTCAAGAGATTTAAGTTTAGTCACTCCACATTCTAGAATGACACAAGGCATCACTGGGCAACCTTAATTCCATGCTTATGAAGTTTTTGGGCATTTAATATTTATCTGTATTACTTCTAACCATGTCTCAAAATGATTTGGCCACACTATAATCATGGAGTTTAAAAGCAAAGCATGTTTAAAACCATTGCCTTATATACTTTTATACCAAGCAAACAACCAAAACTAAACTGTTCAGACTGAGCTGCTGGGCTGAGATGAACACAGAGCACTGGTTTCAGCCCACCTAGCAGAGTACCAACGCTTGAAAAACACAAGTGAACTCAAGCAGTGCAAGGAGTGGGGGAGGACAGTTCTCCAGCTGAATTCTCAAGATGGAGTGACTCATTGGCAGTGCAATAGTGGGGGCCACTCTGAAACATTGCTCACACACTTACCTGCTGCAGGAAGAGGATAGCATAGCCCATCAGGGCTGGGTGGTGGACAATGTTGAAGCTGTTCCTGACCTCCTGCACTCTGGTTTTCTTCAGTACTTCCGGATCTAGGCGAATGCCCTGAGGGTGGATATCCTTCTGGAATGCACTGGATGTCCACAGACAGCCCACCATGGCCATTATGTACTGGTTGTACTCTTGGTAAGTCTGGCTACTGAACTTGAATTGCAGTATTGTCTGATGGGATCAGAAAACAATTCAGTTGCATAGCACTGGTGCACTACCCTTATCCCTTGCAATTGTGTCATTAAAGCACTGCCTTCCCAACAACTTGTTTATAACTCTTTTATTACCGTCCACAGTACTTTACCGCAAAGGTTTGTTCATGGTACCTTTTTAATCAGCTCATTTTCTTTTGCAGCTACCAAGTTGGTTCGATACCTAAAGGAATGAACAAATGGAAGAGAGACTTAAGTGCCCTCTGAATTCTAACGCAGATAAATACTAGAGAAGGGCAGGAGTGCTGCTTCAGAAAAAGTTAATGGCAGCTTTTCTCCTCCTCCAATTATAAATAAGGCTACATTTTAGTCACGGGTATTTTTTGTAAAAGTCATGGACAGATCACGAGCAGTATCATGTTATTGACTTGAACTGGGACTATATAGATCATTGTTGCAACCAAAGTCCTGTAGTGACACCAAATCTCGTATAAAGGGCAGGCACTAGCCTGGCAAGCAGGTGCTTGGGGCGGATGCTCTGGAGAGGGACGGCATGTCCAGGTATTCGGCGGCAATTTGGCAGATGGTCCCTCACTCCCGCTGGGAGCAAAGGACCTCCCGCCGAATCGCCGCCGCAGATCGTGGCTTTTTTTTTTTTTTGGCTGCTTGGGGTGGCCAAAACCCTGGAGCCAGCCCTGATAAAGGGGGTCAAATAGGGTGTCTAAGACAAGGTTATGGTTATGCTATCTGTATATGTGTATCATTTTTGTAGTTGAAGTTATGAATATTGGCGCTGTACTGTCTGCATTTCAAATCTCTGCTATGCTCTTTTAGGCTGTCTTGCATAACAGGCCAAAAAACTTGCTATGCTTCTGGGTGACACCCCAGAGAAGTTGGTGTCAGCTCTGCCTAGCCTGCTTGATGGCCCATTAAGGACCATCAGCTATACAACTGACCCATTGAGAGAAGGCAAATACGCCTTGTAACTCAAAGTATGCAGGGACTTCCCATGTAATTTTCCACATTAAGGACAAAGAGGTGTTCTTACACCTGGAAAAGACTATAAAAGGCTGATGCCTCATCTCCATCTGGTCTTCAATCCTGCTTCATACCTCTGGAGGGACTTTGCTACAAACAGAAGCTCTACACAAAGGACTGAATGACCCATCCCAGCTGGGGATGTACTCCAGAGACTTGATTTGAACCTGCAGTTTATTCTATCACTGCTGCAAGCCTGAACCAAGAACTTTGCCATTACTGTATGTAATTAATTCCATTTAACAGATTCTAGCTTTCATCTATATCTTTTTCCTTTTCTAAATAAACCTTTAGATTTTAGATTCTAAAGGATTGGCAACAGCGTGATTTGTGGGTAACATCTGATTTATATATTGACCTGGGTCTGGGGCTTGGTCCTTTGGGATCGAGAGAACCTCTTTTCTTTTACTGGGGTATTGGTTTTCATAAGCATTCTTCCCCATAACGAGTGGCACTGGTGGTAATACTGGGAAACTAGAGTGTCTAAGGGAATTGCTTGGGTGACTTGTGGTTAGCCAGTGGGCCAAAACCAAAGTCCTCTCTGTCTGTCTGGTTTGGTTTGTCTTAGAGGTGGAAAAACCCCAGCCTTGGGCTGTAACTGCCCTGCTTTAAGCAATTTGTCCTGAACTGGCACTCTCAGTTGGGTCCCGCCAGAACCAGCATCATTACAAGCAGTAAACAAAAATTCATGGCCTGTGGCCTGTCCGTGACTTGTACTATATACACCCCTAACTAAAACTTGGGCGGGGGGGGGGGAATGGGGGGGTGGTCCAGGAGTGCCGTGGGTGCTGGTGGCCTGAGATCCCCGCTGGTGCTGGGGGTGAAGGGTTGGTGGGACTGGCAGGCTCCCTACCCAACTTCGCGCAGCTCCCCTGAAGTGGATGGCATGTCCCTGCATCTCCTAGTGGGAGGGAAGGCCAGGGGGACACCATGTGCTGCCCCCTCCATGAGTACTGGTTCCACAGCTCCCATTGGCTAGGAACCACAGCCAATGGGAGCTGCGGGGTGGTGCCTATAGGCAGGGGCAGTGTGCAGAGCCCCATGACCTCTCTGCCTACAAGCTACAGGGACATGCCGGCTGCTTCTGGGGAGCTTCCCTTCCCGCCCCCAGGTAAGCTCAACCCCTTATCCCAGCCCTGAGCCCCCGCCCATTCTCAAACTGCTGCTGCTGGCCATGGGGCTGCCCAACTCAGAAGTTACAGAAGTCATGGAGGTCACAGAAAGTCACAGAATCTGTGACCTCTGTGACTGACACGCAGCCTTAATTATAAACACTGACGGAAGGAAGAGTTCAAAGGGACTTCACCACTTGGCACAGGGCTAGCCTCTATCCAGGGACTAGGGAGAAGGAAGATACTAAGAGATGAGCTCTCATTCAACTAACAGACTTTGAGGTTCCTTAGTAACAGAGAACATAGGACTGGAAGGCACCACCTTATTGCAGGAGCAATATGTTCCAACCAAATCAGAGACAAAATCACCTTCATATGACTCAACAGGCTATATGCAGTGTGCAGCCCTGAAATCTAGCACAAAAATGCAGTGTGCTTTTAAAAAGGAGCCTTTCATTCAGCGAGTATAGAAAATGGAAGCCACTGGAAGTAATGGAACCTGACAGTTGTTCTGTATAAATAATCACTAGCTGCTCTTATCTCCTGGAGAGCGCCCTGTCACGTTAATTACCCTGCAGTCTCCTCAGAGAGAAAGCCACATGGACAGCCCTACGCCAGCTGTCAGCAATTGGCTACTTTTCTTATTGGATGCAACCACTGGAACTAACACCACCAAGAACAGCAACAGTTCAGTAGGTCCTACAGAGAAATGAACAATGCTCTCTCCAGACCTGCAGGCAGCCTCCAGGCCTCCGAGACTCAGAAGCAGCAGAACACCTCATACTCAGCGCTGCCCTAAACTCCTCTTTCTGCAAATGTGAGTCTAATGGTTAGAGCAGAGGTTCTTAACCTTTTTCTTTCTGAGGCCCCCACAACATGCTAAAAACTCCATGGCCCACCTGTGCCGCAATAACTGGCTTTCTGCATATAAAAGCCAGGGCTGGCATTAGGGGGTAGCAAACAGGGCAACTGCCTGGGGCCCCATGTCACAGGGGCCCCCGCAAAGCTACATTGCTCAGGCTTCGGCTTCAGCCCCGGGTGGCAGGGTTCAGGCACCTGGGCTACAGCCCCATGCAGTGGGGCTTTGGCTTTCTGCCCTGGGTCCCAGCGAGTCTAATGCTGGCCCTGCTTGGAGGGCCCCCTGAAACCTGCTCAAGGACCCCTGGTTGAGAACTACTGGGTTAGAGCACAAGCCGGGGAGTTTGACACTCTAGGCGTCAGTCAGGAATTGAACCTATTAGGTGAGTTACTTAAGGTCTCTCAAAGTATTAAAGGAACACCTACCTACCTCAGAGATGGCATCCTGAGGAGGGAGCAGTGACCTGAAACTTGGTTTTATTGTTACTTGGGATAACAATATGGAAAAGGTTGAGAATCACTGCTGTAAAGTATATGGCCAGCACTCAGAATAGCCCAAGAACTCCCCCTCCAGCCCCTTTCACACAGAGAGAGGGAGAGAACACAGAAGACTTCATGGAATTCCAATGTTCTTGTTTCGCAACACAAAGAGTGGCATCTCCACAACGGATGATCAGAATAGAAGAGGTGATAAAGTTGAAAGCCCTCCCACATCTTTGGTACCTGTACATAATGTAGCAGAGCTGGTTCAGACTGACAGCATCCATGCTGAGCAGTGCTGGGTAAAAAACTCCAGGAGGAGGCATCACCAACAAGGGTAGGTTATACTTAAGATACACATCGCACACCTGCAGGAAGGAAACAAATCCAGACAGGTTGTTACAACCACCGTTATCAATCCCCACAACACCTACAGGGGAAAATGAGCATTACGTCACTTGTCTGTGCTCCTGTTAACTCTGACACCTTGGAAGGGAAGGTGGGAGAGAAGCAATTCCATTTGTTCCCTCCCCAACCACATCACCAACTCCTTCATAGATTCCAAGGCCAGAAGTCACCACTGTGACCATCTAGTCTGACCTCTTGTAGTCCTATGGCAGACCATAGAACTTCCCCAATATAATTCCTAGAGCAGATCTTTTAGAAAAACATCCAATCTTGATCTCAAAAATTGCCACTGATGTAGAATCCACCATGACCCTTGTGCAGGAGCTTGTGTAAATGTCAGTCTAAACCCTGAAAATTAGCCTACACTCTAGCACTGGGTAGTGGAAATCTAATTTTTCCCTTTAGCAAACATACAGCAGCCACCTTCTCTCTGATCCTACATGCTCCTTCTGTAGCTGTAGCTTGGACTGGACCAGACCTGACCTAACAGCAAGTCTGGGTTAGGTATTACCAGTGAACCACATAACAGAGACCAAATAATTTTAACAGTTAGACAATTCAAGTAGTTATAATTAGCCTATTGGGATTCCATGGTCACAGCAGAAAGCTTTGCCCCCAAGAGATTTTAAATTAAAATGCTGTTTTTGTGCACTTTGAATTGAATTTGTTTCCCTCTACATATAGCTTGATACAGAAAAGGTGTGATTTATTCATGATTTAAAATCAGCAGGCAGTAAACCTTGATTTAAAATCAGTTTTAATCTTATTTTATAATTTGTACTTTTTAGGTTATTCTTCTAAAGAAAGGTTGGTTCTCATTAGTGGGTAACCATTAAAACACATAGGATTTGCAATTAAATAAATGTATGCTAAATTTGGTACTTTTTGCCAACTGCGAGACTATACTATATATGTATTTATTTAAATCAGTTATGTAGATTACATACATTCATTCAGATTCTTAAATTTTTTTATATTAGAAACGGGTTAATGAGGCATTTTGGATTTAGTAGATTAATATTTTACACTTGTGATTTGTATCACTCTGTATGTGGATAGAAACTGGAATTCAATTCAAAGGACACAAACAGCATTTTAATGGTTTTTGTTAGTTAAATAAAATCACCTTAAATGTGCTGGACACGAGAAAAAATTATCAAAATATGTTTTATGTTTAAATAACTAACCAATCTGTTAAATAAAGGAAGTATTAGTAAATTCGACTAAAGAACAGGAGTACTTGTGGCACCTTAGAGACTAACAAATTTATTAGAGCATAAGCTTTCGTGGTGTATATGTATATCTTCCTACTGTATTTTCCACTACACGCATCCGAAGAAGTGGGCTGTAGCCCACGAAAGCTTATGCTCAAAATAAATTTGTTAGTCTTTAAGGTACCACAAGTACTCCTGTTCTTTTTGTGGATACAGACTAACACGGCTGCACCTCTAGATTCAACTAATTACTTCTGGTCATAATATCCTTTAAGATTTTAGAACTAGGATGCTTCATGCTATCACACTGTTTTTATTCATTGATTGAAAGACGAAGACAAGTTTTCTTGCTTTTTCAACTCGTCATCAATTTCTCCACTTTTAATGAACTAGTTGATTCAACCAGTTCTGTTAAAAGCTGGTTTAGCACTTCAATAAACTCTGCTTCCAGTTTAGCCAGTGACTTCCTCCAGATTCAGTAGTTTGGCCCCAAACATGGACTGCTTGAGTGTTGGTTTTAAATTTAAAATGATTTTAATAGATTATAAGAAGTTAAGACCTTAACATTGTCGTCAGATTTAAATTTTTATTTTTAAAAAGAAAAAAGTAATTTATATAAAATCCCTTTATTTTTAAATCATGTTTTTACCCACCACACTCTGAAACAAATAGTAAAGAAAAGGTCTTAATTTTTTCAGAAAAATATTTTTAAAAGTATTTAAAAGTATTAAAATTTGAGTTTTTTCAAGTTAGTTGTATCCCTTTAATATCTTGCTATTCCGTGTGTGTGAATATCAATAGCACCCAACCCCCTTAAAAAACAATACAAAATTCTCTATGATAACTATTTGGATCCATGCTTCAGGTCTTCAGTTAGTCTCCTGGAAGGGGTCAGGCAGTATAGAGAATTCTCTCAGATGCTTTTGTTCACATGCTCAGGATCAGACTGCCCTTTTTGGGTCCAGGAAGGAATTGTCCCCCAGGTCAGATTGGCAGGGACCCTGTGATTCTTTTGCCTTCCACTGGAACATGGGGCTTGGGTTGCTTGCTAGGCTCATCTGGGCATCTCTCACCTACTCAATTCCGTGCCATTACAGAGGCCGTGGGCATTAGTACCTCTTGATCCCTCTTATTCTCTGTCTGTGGCACACAATTTAGTCTCCAGAGGAGTGAAGTACTTGAGTCAAAAAAATCTGGATTAAACTAAATTTGGGGGTAAACTGGGTGGAGTTTGTCTAGTCTGACCTGCACATTTCAGACCACTAAACTGGTAATCCCTCTGGCCTTAAACTTGGATGCAGCAGCTATCATCTATGACTAGTGGACCGGTCCAGCAATTAGGAGGATGTAGCACTTAATCAAGCATAACATCTACAAATTATTACAAGGAAGGATATGTTATGCTCTTGTACAATGAGTGGAAACTGTTCTTAGAGAGGTTGGACATCTTAAAATGCTAAGAGTAATGGGATATACATACTGTCTCATAGAAATCCAGAATAAAGTACAGCAAGAAAGTAGTATTGTTCTCCAAGCGCAGTGCTACAGTGGCGATCCACCCTACAAAGTGGATCAGCTCAGCCACAGAGTTCACCAGTCCAGAAAGAGTGGTGTTCCTAGAACAGCAGTCAGAGAAACAGACAATGTTAACACAACACAGCTTTAAAATACAGAGCAGAGTTAAGCAGAATGACAAGAGAACTCTATGTTTCCCCACCCTCAGTGTTGAAGTCAGCAACATTAATTTGTGAATGTATCCAAGTTAAACAGAACAGAGTTATCCAAAATACTACACAAAACATGGCCACATCTTCATTGCTGGAGAGTTCTTGACTTCAATTTGCTGACTTTTGGGCATGTATGTTCTCAATGTTAGTATTTTTACAAACATAGCTTTTTGCATCACTGCTTCAGTGTTACAGCCTCAAGCCTGGATTGACAAAACTAACCCCAACCTGCCTGCTTTGTGGTCTAAGTTAAGTTAGGATATTTACTATTTTGACAATTTAAAAAGCGCTCATAAGTCAGAAAGGGAGGGATATGAATTAAATGTTCAGATACTATGAGGAAGAGTTGGGTATGAGACCCTAGGCAGATGATCGTTCTTTTCTATGCCTAGAAAATACTGGTTTGTGTCATCAAGTAGAAATGAGTGAAAAAGGAATTTTGACTTGGGCAAACAAGGATTATGCAGAGGCTATCCAGCCATACCTCATAACTCCCTTAATAAAATGCTGCAAGTGTGGTTCATGCTATTGATACATTCATTCTATTTTGAGTACTACATTGCTGAAAAGACATACAAAACATTAAGATATGTACTTTTAATGACGTTACTGCAAGATACAAGATATGAATAAACCATAGCAACCTTGATTGCAATACATTAAAAAAAAATAAACAGGATTCACAACTAAGCTAATTGTCACAGAAGCAGTAAAGCATTTTCTGACTCTTTAGTCACAGGTGGGGAATAAAAACAGGATATTTTCATGCACAACACACAAATACTGCATTGTGTGCAATTCAGATGAACTTACAAAGGACTGATTTTAGGATCAGACTCCACATCCAACTGCATCACATGCCAATTCAGCCAGTTCTGCAACAGCTCCTTCAGACTTTCAAGAACACTACACTGCAGGAGGGAAAGAAAGCAGTGAATTATGTACATTGTAGAGGAGTGTCTGAATGCTAAATAAAAATGGGCCATCATTTTCAAAGTATACTGTGAAGGTTTCAGACAGTTTATCATCAGGACTACAAGAAAGACTGGGGAGAGAGCAAGCTGAAGCCTTCATGTAGGTCTCCATGTAGGACACTTGCACTCAAGACAGGGAGATTAACAGAGGGTGTAACAAGTGCAGGGACACAGAACTCAGGCTGAAATGATGAAACAAAAGAAAAAAGTTGTCTTACTGGATTTTATTATCCTAAATCAGCAGCATGGTGGGTGCAAAATATATTTGTACACCTCTACTTCGATATAACGCTACCCGATATAACACAAAATCGGATATAATGCGGTAAAGCAGTGCTCCGGAGGGTGGAGGGGGGGCTGCACACTCCGGTGGAAAAAAGCAAGTTCAATATAACGCGGTTAGATTTTTTGGCTCCTGAGGACAGCGTTATATTGAGGTAGAGGTGTATTTCCAATTGAAACACTGTTGCTTATTTCCAGTTGAAATCGCCTATAAAAAAAAAAAAAAAAAAGGAGCAAGAGGGCTTCCTAAAATAAATAGTTACCTCCCACTATACATTTTAACTCTCTCTATAAACTGGAGAGGACCCATGTTGGACGGGTCCAGATCCAACGCCAAACTGGGAAGCCCATTTTACTGTCTGTAGATTGCTTTACCTACCTCCCATAGTGGGGACAGCAATACCAACTAGATCTGCATGTGACCAATATAACGACCTTGAATTACCTTAAAATAAAGGGATGATGTAAAAAAAAGCTGTGCCAGAGGTTCACAAAGATGTGGTTTCATTTCTGAAAACAGAGGAGAGAAGTCAAATATCTATGGAAGAATCCAATCCAGCCAGATCAGATATAGTCCAAGATCATAGTCTAGACTACATACCCGAGAAGCTGCTGAGGGGGATCCAGCTCACCAGCCTGAGGATTTGCGATCGACAGCAGAAACCATCCCAGAGGGGAAGGCTCTTATACAAGAATTCTTCACAGGAAGAGAACCCCTCCTGAAGGGTACAAAGATTAAAACCTTCAAAAAAAAAAATTTCATCACAATCCCTTCCCTTTTCTGACTCCCCGCCACGATTCACTAAAGAAGGGCAGAGTCCCTCCCTCATGCAATCCATCAGCTAATGACTGCTGCTTCCCAAATTATCATTCCTCCAGAAAGAGGGGGCAGTTCAGCAACCTGGACTTGCCTTTTGAACACATTTTTGCTGATCTCTTATTGCTGTTTCTAAGATCGTAATCTTTAAGGCATCCCACAGGAAATGGATGAGCCACTAATACATACTAAGCAAAGGCTTAATTGAGAACAGGGCTTCATTAAGTAGGTACTTACCTGCAAGAAACACTCTGTCTTGTAGACAATATCCAGGAAGTCCTTGAACTCTTCTTCATACTGCTGGTTATCAAGCTTATACCAAGTGCATTCTAAACCAGAAGGAATAACGTAACCGAGTACAAGGAGTACAGACAAGGATGCAACAACCAGAAGCAGAATCCAACCCCCCCATCATAGGTACTGTTAAAGTCAATGCTGTCATCTCAGATAGTATTTTTATGTACCAGTAAAACAATCACATATGCCGGTACAGCTAAGTACCATTACAGCCTCAAAGTTATCCCTTTTCCTCCCCACCATACCTGGTAATGTTAAGTTCCTACCTTCTTGAAGAGTCTGGCCCATCCAATAGTAGAGCCTTAAGTAGATAGATTCATCTTTGATACAATTAATGTAGTGAAGCAGCAAGGAATTCCTTAGCACTGAGCCCATCTGGGAAGGAAACTGCAAGAGAAACCGGGACAACCAGCTATTGAATATCTGCTTCTGAAAGGTATTCAAACAAAGCTGACACTAGTCCACACCCTTTCCACCAGGGAATACACACAGGTTCCAGGTTTTCATATCACTCTCCAATACAGTATATCCCTTTGGAGATGGATAACGTGTGCACCTATTCCCCAATAAATAGGTTATTGATATGTATCCCTAGGTCACCTTTAAGATTACACGTGCTCAAGGTGAGGCCTTCATGACACTCACCTCTAGGTGGTGGATGTTCTGTAAGAGCTGGGAGAAGGTGTGTAGCTGCTCCACTGGGAAAGATTCACTGTGACTGAGGATGTCAGCATGGTTGATGTCCTTGCTCCTAGTTGGGTTGTTTGTGTCAGTGCTGCACGCAGGCAAAATCAACTGGGTATTCCATTTCTGGAGAGAGAAACAGGAAACCAAAATTAATAGTTGCGAGCAGGATTTCAGTGCAGTCAGATAAATACACTATAAACAAGACAACTAATATTAGCACAAACTGGGAATCACTCACTTGCTATCCTGCAAAGTGCTATCCTGTGAATCACATCCCAGACTTGCAATATAAAGACAGAATTTCCCATTAAGTTACACTACCTTCCGCAATGTCTATCCAGATTCCAGCTCCTTTCTACAATTCAGCATGCTTGGCATTTTCTAGGATTCACATAAGTTCCCATAACTTACTCTCTTCCGGGACTGAGGGTGACCTGCGCCTAGAATCAGTTGCTGGGATATTGGAGACGTTCCCTGATTTCTTCGCCTTATGGTGTTGACTGCTGCCTTCCACAGGCTTTCTGAGTTCTTGAAGTAGGTCTAAAAACACAATCCAGGCACCTATGTGTGAGACCAAACTCTAAGGCAGAGTGACAGAAAAATCAATTGCCAATTTGATACATGTCACTACAGTGACATTTATGGGCTCTATTGTAAGGACTGCGCTTGACAGTCCAAAAGGTGCTAGGTCTCTGTCACAGTACAGTACAGCTTTTATTTCTCTGGACTCATTATCCTTTGACTACAATCTGAAAGATATGTATGTAATTTTCAAGGCATATGACCTTTCCCAAAGGTAAGAAAAAAAAGTCCCCGGGATCTCAAAAGTGTGGAAATTTGCATCTATTTTAGGATCCTGATGATGATATGCTGTCCATTCATAAAGACTGGATCTAAAGAATTTCATGTATTAAATAAAACCTGCCCAGGTATACGTGTGTCTTTATAGTGAAGATCCCATGCTTTCAAACAGCAGTGAGATCTGCCATAGAAGCGAACTGGATAATCACAGCTTTCACTGAACATTGGATTAAGTTTCTAGACATCATGGTTGTGAAGAAAACTTTTGAAATACAAACCAAACACAAAATTGCCAGCATAAGGCTTTATCTGAACTAAGTTTGCACCACTGAAGTTACAATCAGCTTTTAAATCATAACCTTTAATTAATGCAACCCTCCCCCTTCCCCCCCATGTGGAAACTCTAAATTTGTCTTATGAACCAATTTAACTAAAATAGATTATAAATTTGTTTTTAGGTGAACTGTCCTAAGCCTGGAAATTTCTATCTCCCATGCATGTGTGGGTACCAAAAGTTCCAACTACTCTCACAGATAAATCTGCAGCACAATGAAAACTGAAAATTTGGGGCAATGTAAAATAATCTGAAATGAACATTAAACAAATGCCACAAGGACTGCTTGTGTAATTTGCTTTCATACTGTAGTCAGTAAAAGCCTCAATTTTTAGACCTGGACAAATCTGCCTCACTGGAATGCCAGAAAAACCAGGCAGCCTTGCTGCAAAATTTAGATCTAGTTTGCTGCAGAGTTCTTGGTGTCTTTGTATAGTATGAAGCATATAAATAAGATAGTCAGCGTACATATCTTAACTTCACCAAATAACTTGCTGCATACACAGCACACAAACATTTATGAAAAGAAAGCCATACAGTCTGTTCCTACCTTGAAACTCCCCCAAATCCATCTCAGAACACATTGTCAGCTTCCCCACCATTACTTTCATATGCTAAAACTTTCAATTTAGATATCAGGCCTGCAAATAATTTAATACAGAGGTTCTCAAAATGTGGGTCAGGACCCCAAAGTGGGTTGCAACCCCATTTTAATGAGGTCACCTGGGTTGGCTTAGACTTGCTGGGGCCCAGGGCCAAAGCCCGAGCCCTACTGCCAGTAGCCAAAGCCAAAGCCCAAGGGCTTCAGCCCTGGGCAGCAGGGCTCAGGTTAGAGGCCACCCCGGCCTGTGGCTGAAGTCCTTGGGCTTTGGCTTCGCCCCTCCCCCTGGCCTGGGGTGGTCGGGCTCGGGCTTTGCCCCCCCACAACCTGGAGTGGTGGGACTCAGATGGGCTTGGGTTTTGGTCCCCCATCCTGGGGTAGTGTAGTAATTTTTGTTGTCAGAAGGGGTTCATGGTGCAATGAAGTTTGAGAACCATTGATCTAATGTTTACTCTGACTTGTGTCTTCCATTATTGTGCTGCAGTAGCACCCAAAGGTGTTTGGACAATGCCCAGCAGACTCATAGGAAGATATTACCTTCCCCCACAATGCTTATGATCAAATATACAAGACATAAAAATAGTATAACAATAGGAGGGAGACAGGAAAGGGAGGATGAGAGTAAGGACATGGTTACACCTGCTCGCTATGTGCCCTTCTCTGCTGAATCATTTTATATGTCTTCTCACTTCAGTATAAATAAATGGTAGCAATTCCCATAGAAAACTCTAATGGTTTCGTTTTACTGAGTGGAGAGAGGGTACAGAATTATTCTTTCACCATTGAATCATGAAGCAAAAGCTGCTTATGTAGGAAGGACAGTACAGACTTTAATCCCAATACAGACACATCAGAGTCACTCCATTCCTCACCTTCATCTTTGCAGGCAGAGTTATGGACACCAGCTCAGGGCAGAAAAGTTTGTACAGTGATAGCAGAGCCTGCAGATGAGGCTGCATTCCCTAGAAGAAAAAGAAGAGAGTTAAAATGTGCACCATAAGAAACAGCAAGGAAAACCCAATTGATACTGCAAGTCTACACACTAGTGTGTTATTAATCAGTCCAAATTAGCATTGTGCAACTGAGGAGGGAGGAAAAGGAGGAAGAAAAGAACATCTCTACTGAGGACTGGAAATAGTAAGGAAGTTTGGGTGGGAAAAGAAGATACAGTTTAAATTGCCATAGATCAGACTACTAAATAAATCAAAATTACTGTATAAAATGTATATCATATCTATTTTGCCTAAATACACATGCAAGCAGTTTTACTGGGATACCCATACTCCCCAATTGCACTTCATTACCCAAGGAGTGAACATAGCATTATATAGTTAAACTTCTTGAAGTGCTACTGATTTTGTAAAATATATTAATAGCTAGCTCTTACAGGAAGAGTTCTCATTGTACAATCTGTAAGATATATAATAAGATAATATCCTCTAAGATTATCTGTTACAAGTACCATGTAAATATTAAATTGACATTAAATTGAGGGGTGAAGAGGGATGAGTTGTGCCACAAAGATAAGAAAAAACTGACAATTGCAGGAGTTTAACACCATTTTAAGACCTCTGTGAATAATACCAATCCTTCTGGGCTAGATGTCTCTAGCTAGATTATCCAAATGTAGCCATTGCCCCACATTTTATAGTCTACTCTTTCCCTCAAAACAATCATACCAGAAGCATATATTTCCAGTCATGAAGTCTCAAAAGCATCCTTCGCAAATCATCATCATGGCAAATCCCAAAGGGACAGGCTTCCTGCAGATCAAATGCCATTGAGATCGTATCTAGCTACATCCTTAAGACTGTCTAGATGGATGCCAGTAATGGACATAGACCGAACAATCTTTTCGCACCACAGAAATTTTTGGTGCCCATGTGAACATTCCTTGGTAAACGCATTTCATAATTCATTGGTCTTCCATCCTAATAGTATGTTCGTACCAAAAAAGTCAGCAAGACTGAACCAATGCTGATGAGGGTGGTGGATGGGTTTAGCTATCAATACGCTCATTGCTGATCTTATCCTGCCACTTAATATGAAGCAGCCAACGAAGACAATGAGAATAGAAGATGTCAGTCTGATGCTCTTCAGCCTCCCCAGCACCCATGTTTCACTGGCATACAATAGTCCTGTAAATCCACAGCTTCCAACTCTGACATTTCCACAGAAGTCAATCAAGGACCCAGAACTTGGTGGTGGTGGTGGCTGCTGCTCTACGAGTGTACATATCTTTTGAACATTCTCTAAAATGGTCTGTTTCCCAAAAATTCAACAGTTGCCAACTGCTCAATATCCCTTCCAGAAAGATTAATACCAAGCTGGTCAGATGACAGAAAAAGTGAGACTTTGGTCTTTAATGCTTCAGTGGCCTTGAGCAGTTTGGAACAGAAAGCCATCCGCCCCAATTAACCCCTCTGCAAAAACTTCAGCAGCAAAGCCCCCATTTGTTTCCTGCCATTGCCAGATCCTAATCAAAAGCAGCATAGCCAAAAGTGGAGTTTGATGGTTTTAAAAAGTTAAATTATTTTCTTGGCATTTTTGTAGTCTGAGAATCCAACATAAAGATGACAACTATTTTAATGGCAATAGCTTTGGTGGGTGGAAGAAGGGAGAGAGTCCTCAACATCCAAATGTTGAGGAACTTTCATATTTTTCAGTTTTCCACCCATATGTCCTGCACAATGTGAAACGTTTCAGAGCCAATAAAACCCAGACGTGTTATTGTTGAATAGACAAAAGCTCTCTCCCAAATCATTTATATTCTATGTCTGCATATCTGCAGACACGTTACATTCTGTGTCCTGTTCTAATACTGTGATGGACAGCTTGTTAGCCATCAGTGTGTGTTTTACAGTTCATGATCTTACTTGGTAGATCTTTTAAAAATCTCAGTTGGTCTGTAGAAGGTAGGGAAAAGAGCAGTAGCTGCTCCTCCCTCTGGATTCAGGTTCCCACTACCTTTCTAGAAGGGGAAGAAGAGATGCTGGGATAACCAAGAAGATGCTGCAGTTGGGAGTCTAATGCAAGAGTAGGTTGTAAAGGATAAGAGTACCAAAGGAAAATAAATGCTGTCCAAGATTGATTATAGATACAAGAGAAGGGGAAGGGAAGACAAGGAAATGGAGGACACCTAGAGAAGGCAGACAGGGGATTGGCAGCAAAGGGAAAGAGAGAACACCAAAAGATAATCAAACAGAAAGAAAAGGTATAGAGAATAAAAGTATGGGTTGGGAAGCAGCAATCTGGTGGTTAGATGAAGTGACCTAGAGTCAACATCCCAGGTTTTATTCCTGGTTCTGATACTGACATGGGTGCCTTGAGCAGTTCACAGCATTTATGCCTCAGTTTCCCTTTCACATAATGGAGATATCTGCCCACTGTTTTGTTATTCTTGGATAACTGCCACAGAAGTATAAGATATATGAAGTGAACAGGAGAGTGGAAGATAAAAGGGAGTGAAGGAAAGGAAAAGGGAAGCCAAGAGATCGCTTTCAAATTTGTGTAATTTTATCATCCCTAGCTGTAAAATGTGTAATTAAAAAAAAAAAAAAAAAAAAGTGTAACTGTCATTGTGTGGGTGCTTGGAAGGGACACAAAGTCCAAATTAGGGATGTGTGCAGGTTAGGTGCAGCACTTGTGCTAAATGGCAAGCTGTGTGTGCAGCCCCTGGTATTCCAAAGGCTGGAAGCTACTATTCTGAAGTCTAACAACCTCATCCTTTGCAACGATATTTGCCATTCCTGTGAAAACATTAACCATAAGAGTTGTAAGCCTAATTCCAGTTATACTGCTTACTCATTTCAGGATTTCTAGTGACTCACCATCTTTGCCTGTAGATCTACCAGTCTCCTCACCCGAAAAGGCTTAACTGGGAAAAGAAAAAAAATTAAGAACATTAGGGTAGAATACAAAACATATCAGACATTTGGGTACAAATTAGAAGCCTCTTGGCCAATACACCAAAACAGACCAAGTTACACAAGAAAAAGGGCAGGAACAGACAGATCCATTATCAGCTGTATGCAGAAATTACTGGTCAAGTTTTTTGGCCTGTTATGCAAGAAAGCCTAAAAAGAGCATAATGGATCCTTTCTGGCCTTAAAATTTATGAATTTTTGAAGCCATCATGTTAGCACGGTAGGAAGAAAGCACTAGGGAAGATAATGGTCATCCCTTTTCTAAGCACATGAAACCAGCCCTGTATCATACAAATGGATGGTCAATGCATATTTATGCTCTGTATGGCCCAATCAACTAGACCCATAGGAACTATCAGGACTGAATGGACTCACCGCTCTCTCTTCTGGTCAGCAGATACAGCAGATGACAAACATAGGGGCACTGCAGAGAAAAAGGCTCAGTAAGCAATCTGATTCATCAGGATAGTTAATAGGCTAAATTCAGAAACTACTTCCACTGGACACAACTAACAGGCTGGTATCTCATACTTAAGTAAATATCCTCAGGATCCTGCTGCCATACTGAGGTTGAAGTGCTTCAGTCAGTTACCAGGATGCAGAACATGCACTAGATTCTTCGGGAAGAAGTCCTCATTGTCATATGTATACAGTACCAGTACAGTTCTGCATTAGAACTGACAACCAATGCGTATGCCAATAGTTTCATTTAACACCATTATGCACATTCGTTGGTGAAGTTGTTCAGCCAGGGTCCATTTGGGAGATGATCCTTGTTTCTCAAATGAAGGCTAATCAATTCAGAAGTTGGTGAGCAAAAGGACATGAATTAATCAAAAACCAGCTTCTTTTATCAGCGCTTATAATTGCAGCAAATGCATCGGGGGTCTGGCATTGATTTTTTTGTGCCAGATATTAATCTTTGCTGCACTTTCAACTGACCTATTGTGCCTGAAACTAGTATTTAAAGGGTAGGAATTCAGTTGTAGGAATCCAATTTTCAGCAGAGGTCACAAGCGAAGTTCAGCAAAACCAGCCAAACATACTGCAGGAAATATCTTGTCTTTGGTGTAAGTCTACTGTACTGCAATACATTTTAAACATCAAAAACCATCATGTAGGACTTTTCACAATTAACAGCAATTAATGTCTCTGCTCTCTCATGGAAAATGCCTATGGGATTTAATAGAAAATACTCTCACTATAATATTTTTTAAAAAACCCTACAGAAATAGAATGATGCTCCTGCTAGAGTATTCCATATGTCAGTTAAAACATTCTACAGAAATGGCCTCATTGTCTCAAATTCTATAAGTTTCTAAAGTAATTTCTATAGAAGTCTATCTTCATTTGTTTGATGTTTTCTAACAGTCCCAGAGGGCAGCATATGAAAATGTTACATGTTTTCTGACCTCAGGTATGGTTCTGAAGAGATCAGTATTTCACACCTTCACGACATGAGACAATGGGTGACCTTACATTCCAGATAATAAAATACTTATGTAACTACCATATAAAAAAGTCACCAACTGCCTGATTCCCACTTAAGTTACATTTATGTTAGTGGAATGGCATTTGGATTCTGTTTATTAAATGAGCATTACTTTAAAAGGCTCTTTTTTGCCTATGATGTACAGACAGTTCCATCCTGGGAGTTTTACCTCTTCGCTGTCTGACATTAAAAGCAACGCTAGACTCTGCAGTGTCACAGTGTCTCTTAGGAACTGAGACAGCATTCACTGTCACTTTGCTCTTGCTATAAAGCATGAAGTCCTGGATGCTCATTTACACAACCTTGCTGTCAGTGCCAAACTAGAGTAATCTTATGTTGAACTTCCATGCTGGGTGTTCTAGGTTCAGAAGAAATTTTGGAATCATTGGAAAAAAGCAGAGTGAAGAGGGCCAGTCACTCTACTATAAACACATACTACAGCACTAGAGGAAAGGGCTCCACTCTCTAGTTACTCCAGGCCAGCATAATAAGACGTACAGTACAGGTGAACACTCTAAATTTGTTCAGAACCAAAGGAACATACTCCTGTTTTCCTTACCAGCTTCTCATCTTGTAGGGAGCAGAAGAAGAAGCCATAGAGTGCATGAAGCTTTTCTTTGTGATCAATGAAGTCAAACATTGCAATCAGCCATCTTAAGAAGAGCAGCTGCAGCAAAACAAGAGAATCATGCTGCAGTAAATGAGGGAAAAACTAGACAGACAGACCGACCGACCAACCATCACCCCACTCCAGAGGACTTATTTAAAGTTGTACACCCTCCTTGAGATCAGCAAGGCAGCCAAGGGACATCTTTGAACAGTTTGGTATAGCCAATCTCCTTGTTATTGTGCTAAAGCTTGGAGAAAGCAGTAAACAGTAAACTTAGAATGGAGAAAGTGCCCTGGTTTTGAGTATATGCTAACCTCTAGGGAACTGATCACTTGGATTTAGACTGCTCTGACTAGTCTTCCATGCAGACTAGTCAGACATAAGGGATTCCAAGAAAAAGGCTTCAATCTATGCTCCTTCAAGGATTAATTGAGGCCATATTTTGTTCAGATTCTGAACTATCATGATAGGCAGGAACATCTTGGTGCATTTTGGGGAAATGCTTGACACCACAGAGGCATATTGAACATCTTGATGTAAGTAGCTTCCCAAAAAAACTCAAAAGTACAGAATAAGCAGAAGTTGTGTCTACTTCCCACACTACTCTGTCAAAGACCTGCTATTCCAGTGCCTAGGCTTCTCTGCCAGTTTTGCTAATGGGTACCAACTATGTGATGACTTTGCACATTAAGCCTCTGGATTTCCTCTTCCTAAAAGCAGCCTGCTCTGAATCATCTGTCCCCAGTAGCCGTTACTACTACAAGTGTTTGTAAAGTTACCTGGGTGCTGCCAGAGCATTTGCCAACACAGAGCCAGGATACTGCTGAAACCACTGAACTTTCTGCTATTACTGAGGCTGGAATCAGGCACTTCAAGATCCGAGTATTTACTGTATCAGCTACAAAAGAGACCATTCAGAGTGAGATAGTGCTTCAAGTTCCAGGTTCTTTGCCATGTCATACGCAGGTGAGACCATCATGTCCTTTCTGAGACAGATTATTTACCTATATGCAGCTACCACAGGCTGGAATAAGAATCTAACAAGGACTTACTGGAAAAAATTCTTACAAAAAGCCTTAAGACTGGTTAATAGTCAAAAAGTAGGAACCTGATTGTCCTCACACCAGTTTTACAGACGTGCAACTCCATTAGCTTCAATGCAGTTACTCTGGATTTACAGCAGCGTAACTCAGAGGAAAAAAAAAGATACAGCCTGTTGACGTGCATATTGCCTTTATTAGCCTAGATACCTGGAGTTTATGGAAGTATGAGCTGGAGAAAAAAAGGAATTTCCTTTGAATCAGCATAAGGTCAGAGTATCCGAAACCATTTCAGATTATAAATTCAAGTGGCCTGAAACCTAACCACAACCACCTTCATATTCCTATATTACTAGCCAGTGCCAGGTTCATCCTAATTACAGGTATTGGCTAGTGGACATAAAATTAGACCACCCCAGGACTTTAGTATTTAAATAGTGTTTAGTTCTTTAGTTAGAGTCAGGCAAAAATAACAGGAATTCTTTATAGCCAATATTTGACTAAGGAACAAACAACATAAGAAAACAATACAAAACACATGCATTAGCAGCTGTTCTTTTGTTGCCATATAGTGTCTGAGTCAGTAGCTTGACAGTGCTCGAATGAGACTTAGGACTACAAGCCAACACTATTCAATACTGGTGTATGATGTAAAGCACTAGTGTGCCTATTTTAAACTCATCTTTAAAGGTCAGAAGGGACCACTGTGATCATTTAGTCCAGGGATCAGCAACCTTTGGCATGTGGCCCGTCAGGGAAACCCGCTGGCGGGGCGGGCCGGTTTGTTTACCTGCAGCATCCTTAGGTTTGGCTGATCACAGCTCCCATTGGCTGCGGTTTGCCGTTCCAGGCCAGTGGGAGCTGCAGGAAATGGCAGCCAGCACATCCCTCAGCCCAAACCGCTTCCCGCAGCCCCCATTGGCCTGGAACAGCGAACTGCAGCCAGTGGGAGCTGCGATCGGCCGAACCTGCGGCCGCTGCAGGTAAACAAACCCTCCCAGCGGATTTCCCTGATGGGCCATGTGCCAAAGGTTGCCGATCCCTGATCTAGTTGGACCTCCTGCACATTGCAGGCCACAGAACCTCACCTACCCATTCCTGTAATAGCCCCCTAACCTCTGGTTGCGTTACTGAAGTCCTTAAATCATGATTTAAAGACCTCAAGTTACAGAGAATCAATAATTTACACTAGTTTAAACCTGCAAGTGACCTGTGCCCCATAATACAGAGAAAGACGAAACCCCACAGGGTCTCTACCAGTCTGACAAGAGGGAAAATTGAACGTTGAAATGAAACTGGAAGGTCAAATATGGACTAAAAATTGAGTTTTGTAAACATAAGACCAATAGAAATGTCTGCCTAGCTCTTTTCAAAATTTCAAATACAGTATATTGAACTGCATTCTATTACAGCATTTGCAACATGGTGCTAGTACATGAGAGCTAGAAAGTGAAACCAACTACTCTATTGTGATTACTCAGGACAAGGGAAAAAGTAAAATCAGAGTAAGAGTGAGAACTGAATTAAGTGTTTAAAATTTCACTCATGGTTTGTAATGTTATCAACATGTAAAATGTGAGAGTGTCAGTTTCACATCAGCAGTTTAGTTTTGTAAAGAGGCACCAATTATTTTATGCCAATAAAAGGGACCTACTAAAGTTGTAATAACCAGAAGAAAAATATCCTCCACATGCTAACATGCATCTTTAGGTTTTTGAGGTGGAGGATTGTTATTTGTTTTAAATCCATTGGCTCATCACCAATTTAAAAGCAAAATGGTGGTCAGTAATTTTGAAAAAAAACACACTTATCAAGTCTGCACTGACACTCCATTCCTTTGTCTGTATGAGACACTGCAAAAGTTTAAGCTAAAAATAAGCAGCCATGTCAGCTGCATGTCAGGGGAGAAGAAACCCAAACAATCCCCAGCATGGAAGAGGAGAGAAAGGTTTCTAGGGACTACAAGCCTGTAAGAGATTTTATAAAGTAAGCGACACAGCAGTATTCTTTTAAATATTGAAGACAATAGGTTATATATGTATATATTTACAATTTTTATCCAAAGTATTCCTTGTCCCTACTAAGTTTGCTACACTTATTTTAGCAAAAACTCAGAATGTACATTAAAGAACTTTAAGGATGCTGTAAATTTACAGTAAGGGACAAAGCATGACAATACAACCACCAAAACATATTCTCTCAAAGCCATGGATATGGTACGAGAGTGGCAGGAGGGAAGGAAGACACATTCACAGTGGACATGCTAGCAATTTCTGAATGTTTTACCAAGGTGGCCACTGAGTGCCACATTCAGCAACACATCAAGTCCTTCTGGGGATAATCCTTTCTGCAGGGCAATGCTTTCCACAGTAGCCAAGTGTTTCTGAAGAACCTCATTCTTTTTCAGTGGAATGTAGTCTTTAACTAAAAGAAGAAAAAAAAATGTAGGGATTAAAGTGCATCCTGATAATCATCCTCCTGAGAAATATGTATGTCCACGGGGATGCATTCTACCCCCAAATCTGTCTTCTGCTGATAGTTTACCACTTTAAGAGAAAACACCCTGGTTTTCAAAAGCTGCTGTCCACCCACAGCTCCCATTAATGGTTCCCCTGTATAGTTTGTTCTCTCTGTCTGGGTGTTTCTCAAAGCAATAGGTGAGAAGAAGAAAAAAATCAAGATAGGAAAATAATTATAAAACCACAAAAACAGCCAGATGGACTCAAGTTGCATGTGAAACTATTTTAAACTCATTTAAAAATGGACTACATTTCACGTTGATAGTGCCCTTTTCAATATCAGAAGCAAAGTTATATCACTGCTCTTACCCCTCTCAAAATAGGTCAGAGCTTGCTCCAGATGGTCTTGTGTGCTGTTGCCTGCCTCATCACTGGCAGATTGCTGCTTCCCTTTCTCATGTTTCTGGGCACTCTTCAAGTCCGCAGGCTTTGGGCCAGCTGTTCTCTCTCCTATTTGCCATGCAGAGAGGCTACTACGGCGAACCTGCAAAGCCTGCTTTGGATTCTTGGCATTCTCTCTTTGCTGCATCCCTTCAGTCTCCCAGCTGGGAAGGGCAAATTAAGTACTGACTCATCTGCCAGTCTGGTTCCAAATCTTTCCCCCAAAGAGGCAAGAATATAAATCAAGGCCCCAAAGCCAGATATACCTCCAGCAGTTGAAGAACATCAAAGAGCCACTTGCCTGCAAGAAGATGAAAGTCAGTTTATCCACAGCCTTTCCAACAAACCCACTACAGGATTCGGCATAAAGTAACTAACTATGACTTGCCATAAACCACTTAGAGCAGCATGTGCCCCAGAAAGGGCAGATAACCCAGTTAGAAGAGTATCTATATACACAGGCCATCCATTGTGTACAGACAAGCCCAATTCTTCCCTCCAGCAGAGAAAGATGAAGGAAAGCTCACAAGTAGGAATTTTTAAAGGGGAATATGTCATCTTGAAAATTAAGTGTCCGAAAGACATGTACAATTATAACACATAACACTGAAAAAGTTAGCAAAAATAATCAAAACAGAAGAAATGCTGGGGATTACTATTCTACCCCATGCACGAACAGTTTGGTATTGTTGTCTCTCCAGGCCACCGAAGTCCCCCTGGCTAGAAAGGTTCTTAGATACATCAGTAACAGAGCAGAAAAACAAACACATATATTCTACAACAATCAATATTTAAACATTCAAGTTGACAGGGCCCCTTTAAATAACCCACAGCTCTGAATTGCCACTAAAGGGGGAAAGAACAATGCAGAGACAGAAACAGGACCGTGAGCAGTCAAATCAGGCAGGAAGCTGCCCATCGCCCACATGTCTAGTGATCCCTGCTCTGCGGGCTCACACCCCGCGCTCCCAGCTCCCCATCTTCTGGGCCATTGCCCTGCGCTCGGCACCCGCAGCAGGGCCCTTAGCCTGGAGCACCCAAAGGCCCCCGCGCTGCTCGGAGCTGTCCCGGCCCTAGCGAGGCTCAGAGCCCGACCTCAGACAGGCCTGCGAGGTGCCCAGCTATCCTGCGCTGCCAGCCCTTGGGCCCTGCGCGAGGACTGTCAGCCCCCGCCGGTGGTTACCGACCGGCACCGTAATACACCTGTCCCCCAGATATCTACTTCCTCAGGTGGCTGCCCACGCTGCCATGGTAACATCCCCTTTACCTGACTCCACTGTTACGGGTTTTTTTTTTAACCGTCCGAATCAATTCAAACCCCCGCGCCACTCCCTACGCATGCGCAGAACGCAATCGTAAGGCAGTAGCTAGAGCGAGGAGGTGATCATTGCGCGCGCGCGTGGAGCTCGCGGGTGCGGATTGGTCGGACAAAAACTGACCTCATGAGAGCGTCAATGTTCCTTGTGAGCATGCGCAACTTCCCACGCGGGCGGGGGAAAGGAGCGGGATGTCTTTACGCATGCGTATTAGGGTCATTGAGGTTGGTGACTGGGCTATGCGCGTGCTCAGTGGTATGGCGGACTTTTTTTGTCGGTTGGGTCAGGGTCAGGGGGTCACGCGACTGCAGGGGTGTTGGCGCGCGTGCCGGAGGAAGAACCTTGAGTTAGCCAAGAGCGAGGTCGAGCGTGGGCCACGCCTATGTAGGGGACCCTCCCTCATCAGGGCAAGGGGGCTGCTCGCTTCCCTGGCAGCGCCACGCCACACAGGGGGCAGACAGGCAGAGAGCCCACGTAGTACCTGCCCGCAGAGGAGCCCAGGGGGCCTCTTTCCCAGTGCGCTGGAGGTGCAGGGGTGACAGAGGCTTCCTACCTGATGTCTCTGAGGTGTTCACACACCCCTGCCCATGAACAGACCTGTGTGCCCTGTGCCCAGGAGTGTGCAGGGGAGCCATGCCCACCTCCACTCCCATGCCTACCTCCACGTGCCTGCCTGCCTATTCACCCAACCCAACTTACACCTGCCTGCCCAAGCCAGCCTGCCCATGCCCACTTACACATGCCTACTGCCCACCCATATGCATATGCCTGTCCACCCCTGTGCACATACCCCAATGCACCTCAGCATAGGGGCAGCAACATGTGCTCTGACATGCCTTGTGCAAGTGGAAACACAGCAGAGGGTGTGGGGTTTTCAGCAAGCCTTGAAGTCAATGCACCAACTCACCATCCCTCTTGCTTTGTCAGAGTTGCCTTTTGACTCCCACAAAGAGAGGCTTTGCCCTGCAAGCCCTGTGCCTCTATCAGGGAAGTCACTGTAGTGCCACTCGCAACAAGCAAGGTATCTCTCCTGCAGCTCCTATGTTGTTTCTAGGGAGGACAGGCCCTTGAAAGGGGCTGCCCTCAGCAGAGCTGAAGTGGTGGCAGCATGATGGGAGGGGACATTTCTGAATTTACAGGCAAAAGGAGGAAAAAATGAGAGGAGTAAAAAGGAGCCTGAAAGGGGAAGTTAGCATGATAAGATGCCATGCATGGGGCCTGGATTCAATTTCTGGCCCCTTACCTCTTCACCTCTAGCAAGCAGGAATGACTAATGCTCCAAAAGTAGCATGCCAACACACATTGGGGCAAGGAG
Organism: Malaclemys terrapin pileata; assembly: GCF_027887155.1. Classification (NCBI taxonomy): domain Eukaryota; kingdom Metazoa; phylum Chordata; order Testudines; family Emydidae; genus Malaclemys; species Malaclemys terrapin. The sequence continues at coordinate 38,718,301 of NC_071513.1, read as the reverse complement.
AGAGGGCAACCCAATATAGGCATATAGAGTTTTGTTGGTGGCCTTCAAAAAGCAGGCCCTATTTTGTTCTTTAATGAAAGATGTAGCTGCAATTGGGGGTCATAATAATAGTCCAATGTGGGGGAACTGTAAAGGCTCTGAAAAGGGGATGGAGGTGGAGAGATGGGAAGGTTTTCAGGCTTTCATGGCATATGAAGTGCTTCTAGTTTGCATCAAATTGAGGAAATTTTCAAGATTTTATGCTGATTATGCTTTATTGGTAGGGTGTCCAAAGCTATATGAGGTACTTCACTAAAGACATAAACCTGCTCCCAAAAGCTTTATGTAAATTTTAGATGTGACACAAGTGAATGGCAGACATGCAGAGGATCACAGCAATACAACTGTGGAAACTTAGTTTAAGCGTGTGCATGTCTTGGTGGTTCTGTAAAAATATTTTAAAAATAAACACAGTGACATTTAATTTTGGGTATCAGGTAAGAAATTACTTCAGAAGGTGGAACAAACTACATATGCATTTGGGCTGACTTTGGGATAGTCCCTTAAAACAGAAGATTCTGTAACAAGCATGGTCTCTTTTATAATTTTCGCTGTATTCTCCAGGACAGCTGTTGTGAGAGGTAACTAAGCACAACTGGAAGTTCTGCAAATGTCAGCCTCAATCCCCTGTATTCACACAGTTCTCCCCATAAATGTCTTTTTTCACCCCCAACCTAATCTGTGCTGCAAGGTATCCTTATGACTGCATCATGACAAGACCTCAGGGAACTTGAAATAAAAACGGGGGCGTTTATATACGTGCAGAACAAACTTACGAATATGGTATCTCTCCCTTAACAATGGATACATCCTTAACATATATGCAGTTGAATGCTGTCTAATGTGCTGAATACAATTTTTCAAGGGCTGGGATTGAAAGTTTCTGCAATATAGGTGGCACCTAGTCTATGTCTGCTACATTCTTAAAAAAGGGGCAAAGTGGGTGGCTAGACCTGACACAGTACTCCAGGTTAATACATATCCTTGGTTTATATAATAATATTTTCAGTATTATTCTCTAGCTCTTTCTTCGTATACCCTAGCAAGTTTGCCTTTCTGATTGCCTCTTCACACTGAGCAGAGATTTTTTCAACGGTCATAATAATAGTCAGTCCCTTTCTTAAATGGTTATAAGTATCAGAGGGGTAGCCATGTTAGTCTGAATCTGTAAAAAGCAACAGAGGGTCCTGTGGCACCTTTAAGACTAACAGAAGTATTGGGAACATAAGCTTATATGCAAGTCTTGCATCTGAAGAAGTGAGGTTCTTACCCACGAAAGCTTATGTTCCCAATACTTCTGTTAGTCTTAAAGGTGCCACAGGACCCTCTGTTGCTTTTTAAATGGTTATAGTAAATTTAGAACACAATGATGTAGTTCAGATTGTTCTTTCCAATGTGCATTATCTAGCACTTTTCAGCACTACATTTTCCTTTCCTTGATAGAAATGGTCATACTCAACCAGGAAGGGACTTTTAGGCAGATGTCATTCTAGGAAGACATTCAACTCTGCCAAGACATTTTCCTTCAAACTTCAAAAAGTTTATTTTCATGAGTAATTAAAAAAAACCACACAAATACCAAGAAAAGTAACAAAATTTAAATGCATCTCCCAAATTTTCAGATATAACACAGAGAATCAGGCTCTTTGTGACAAGACTGCTCCCCTGCTTGCTCCGTGACCTCCTGTGTGAATGTGGAATGAGGATCCTGGGCACCCATAACAATAGCTGGCAATTCCGTAAAGTCTGGATGAGCAATTGGCAGGAAAGGGGATTTATTTATTTACTTATTTATTTTTGGAGGGAGACACTGACCATGGCTGCTCTTTTTGCCAGCAACAGGTACGTGGGTTTATTACTGGGCAAATACCAACCTTTGGACAGTTTTAATGCATAATCCTTACTCTCCACTGAGAGAGGTGGAAGGGATGCAACAACTGGCTCACGGGAAGCAGGAAAAACAGTTTCTCTGTCCAGTTCATTGCTCTAGTGTTAAACTCTGTGCAAAAGGGAAAACCCAGGCAGGTGAGGTATAAAGGGATCACAGATCTTTTTCCCCATAACCAGTCCACACAGAAGATTTGTCACAGAGGTGGTTCTGAGTAGGGGCTCCCTCCCATGAACACACATTCAACAAGGTACATTTTTCCTCCATGGACTAATTAAAAGACAATGTGTATGGATATGGTTAGGGAAGAGGGTAGTTCTATGGTGTTTGGGTTGCACAAGCCATCATGTGGTGATTGGCTGACAGAATGTGTTTCCTAAGCCCCCAATGCAACCTTTTAAACAAACAAACAAAACAAAAAATAATAAAAAAACTGAATTTTTTTTTTTTTTTTGGAGAGAGCTGCCTGGAGGGTCCATGTCCCTCAAATGCATTCCTCTAAGACACCTTTACTTTGCCTTTCTCAGGAGCTGCCTCGTGGGCAAGTGGCTGCTCATCACCATTCACCAACAGGATCCTCTTCTCAGGTGGCTGCTCCTCAGGCTGGCGAGTGATCAGTAGGCGGCAAGTGAGCAGGATCCCAAAGACAAGGGCATGGGCATAGCGCTTGAGTGGGTCACCCACTAACTGGTGAAAAAAGAGTACAGCGAGCACAAGCAGCAGGAGGAAAAAGTTGGCCACGTCCTTGGGGCGTCCAGGCACCAGTGTCATGACAATTCCACATGCCACCTCCAGGGCACCAATGCTCTTGCGGAGAAGGATTGAGCTGACTCCCATCTTCTTCAATATGGGAAGGGCCCGGACATAACTTTTGTAGGCTCGTTTCTGGAATCAAACAATTGTACATGTACAGCACTCATTAACGGAGAACAGTAAAGGGTGGAGAAGGATAGACTATATCTGACATTTCATCCCACAGGATTGCTCAATGTTTTATTGAGTTAACCTCATATATAAACTGTACATAAAGATCACTTCACTCATCACTGTTGTATAGATAGATATCTCTGGGGTGTTATACAGCAAATGTTTGGCATCCCCACTAGGGAATCTGTTGGAACAATATTCCCACTCACCCCAACTCTCAGTATCTACTTTCATGGTCTCTTCTTTCCTAACTGGAAAACATAATTATTTGAGATGGGAATACAAGGCAGTACCTGTTAGGCTAGGAACTGGCTAAGACACAGTGTAGTGGGCACACATTCTATATGTTCTTGGGAAATGAATTACTAAAATCTGAAGATGCTATTTATTGTTAAAATTAACAATGCAGAAAAGGGTTGTCAAAAAAAAAATCTCTCCCCCAAACTGACATGCCTTTTTAATTAAAAGGAAGATCCTAAATAATGCATCTTAGTCCCTGCAGAGCCAAGGGACAGAAAATAAAAACAAGATGCATGGTGAATCTCTAAGTGGCCTAGAAACTCCCAGGTTTCTAAACTTCACATACAGTGGAGACTTAGCTGAGGGCTGTACATCAAAGGTAGGATTTGCTAGATCAGTTTGTTTCTCTCCACATACCCTTTTATGATCTTTTCTTTCCTGTACAGAAAGCAGGTTGGCATTTGTCATCCTGGTTCTGAGGGTTATGCTGGATTTACAAACAGCCTTATTAATAACAACCTTGTTCCACCCCCCCACCGACTCCAATTTGCCAAGGGGAGAAAAGTAGGTATTGTACAAAACAATCTAACTTACCTCCCCACGAATATTCAAGCTCTTGCATTCTAGCATCACCCAGTGAGAATTTTTTTCTCTTTGAACACACTTTCAATTTTTCTGGGTTTTAAAGAAGCCCCTGGTTTACTAACAATGCCTAACACTATTTTCACTTCCACTGGAGTGTACCGGTCACCACAGATATTCCTGACATACTGGATTTACACCCCATTTTCATCTTTCTTAGGAGGAGAAAAATAGTAGACTTAGATATTCCAATCAGTTCTGATCTAATACGAGATCAGCAAAGCTGACCGGTAAGAATCAGTGACTTAGCCAATTTCTCTGTACAAATGCTCTCAATGTCATTATGGAAACGTGGTCAGAACATGCAGTCAGATGCATGCAGACAGCTTTGCTTTTTCAGCTTTGTAAAGTTGACACTCCCTCCCAAGAGCAGTTGGTGATGTGTTATATATATATATATATATATATATATATATATATATACACACACACACACACACACACACACACACACACACACACACACACACACACACACACACAAAGTCACAGCATTCTTGTTGCTATAAAGATGTTAGCATTTATGTTCCAAACCTACATTTTCAGGCTTTAAAAATATGCTTTGAAGCAAAGCTTCTTCCCAAAGCAGCAATCTTTGTAATCAGATGTATAAAAAATACTGGTTTAAAAATGAAATTTGGCAGTAGTATTCCCTAATCACTAGATATTTTTAATGCTGTAATGAACTGATTCATGAGTATGTTCTTTGGGTGGACTTAGAACTTCTCAGCTCAGTGTTAGGTCCTATGCTGTAAACTGTTAACAGAGGTTCTTCCCTTAGCTCAGTTGCAGGGGCCTGTGCTTTTTGGAGCATCAGGATCTGAGTTCGAACTCCATTTTCCCCATGGAGTTACAAGAAACCATGGGGTTCTATTGGGCCACGGCTATGTTGCAATACAGTATAGTACAGATAATGGTGATTGTGTCTAATCTGTGTGCCTCAGTTTCCTGATTTATAAAAGGGGGATAATTTTTACCTACCCACACAGAGCTGTTGTGTGGCCTAATTCACTAAGTCTGCAAAACAGAAAGGAGCAAAGAATTATAATCATAATGATCAAGGATTTTGTAGTGTGTTTAAATTTAAAATCTTGTTTGTTAAATCTTATTTATTTACATTTATTTATCATAGCTTGGGAGCTGTGGCTTCTGGATATTCTCTCCTTACTTTCACCCGGTCACACAAGTCATCTCTTCACACCCTCCCCCTACTGAGAGACCCATTCTGTGGGCACCGGCAAGGCCACTGAGACTCAAATGTTGTTTGGGAGGTAGGAGAAGGCAGCTGAGCAGGTGCACTGAAGAGAGAGAACAGAATGTGCTGGAAGCTTCCACCATTGTTTCCCGGGGATCCAAAGAACCTCAGTATGCAACACCTTCTAGCCATGTTAGTAAATAAGAAGAGAGAATGAAACATAAAACCACAGAAGAGGGAATTAAGCACAATTGCATTGACAGCCTGCAGCTCGCAGCAGGTCAATTTCTGCAGCAGGTTCGGCCCCAGCAGAAAGAGTGAAGGAAACTCACTGACTGACAGACATATGCGTATGCTGATCCCTGCTCTCCTTCCAACCCCTCTCCGGTGTTACAGAGAGGCAGGCAGGCTCATTGCTTGGTGCTGAGGAGAATGATAATATCTAGTCCTTCTCTAGCACCTTCTGCAAGGATCTCAAAGTGCTTTACAGTCATTAATTAGTCCTCACAACCCCTGCGAGATAGGGTCATTCAGTGTCATCACCTCCATTTTGAGGCACAGATAGTTTAAGGATCTTTGAGTATCTGGTTTTCAAAACAGGCACATTCCCCTTCTCCACCCCAAGTCCTTTTCTTGTAAGGGGAATGGAAATACTCCTTACTGTGTGACTGACTGGTCCTGGTCTCCCCCCCTTTCCACAGGGGCACCAGACTGGCTTTAGGTTTCATCCTCCTTGCACTGCCCTCCCTCTTTTTATTCATCAGAGATTACCTGCAAAATCAGCTCAAACAATACCAGACCAAGGGCTGTCGGCAAGATTTGATTCTCAGCAGCTGGGTTTTATCTTTTTCTTTGTTTAACACCAAAAAGGGAGGAGTATGAGCTTCCTGCTGCCCGCCCCCCCGATCCAGAATTCAAGGCTCCAAAGCATTGCTGCCTGTATATCCTCCAGCAGAAATTCCTTCTGCATGGCTGCTCCTGTTGCAAGGTTGTGGGGAAGAGAAGAACATGCAGCCCTGCTAGCAGTATGTCTCCCATCACTGCCACTGCTGCTGTACTCACCATCTCATTGTAGGCATCTTTGCTGAGCCTTGGGGTCAATTTGATCGTCCCCATGAAGACAAAGAAAAGCCCCAGAGCCACCGAGAGAGCCACAATGGTTACAGTTCTGGGAGATGCCATTGGGCCAGTGAGAGGATGTCCTAATGAGGCCTCTTGCTCTCTGTCCGTGCAGGAGGTGGTCAGTCACCATGGAAGGAGATCAGGAGCAAAGCTGCAGAGGCAGTGAGAATGACAGACACTGAGAGAGGGATTCTACCTCTTCCACCCAGCAACCTCTGGGTCCTAATGCCCCACCAGTCATGCTACCTCTTAGTTGCATTGTGCTGCCACTTGCCCTATAACAAAATAAATAATAGTAAATAAATATGATTTATAACAGGGTTACATTTATGTAGCACCTTGCCTCTCCAAAGATCCAAAAGTACTTTATAAATCACCCACCTCTGGGGTTGAGAGAATCAGCCAGGTGCATAGCACAATCCACCCCATTGGGAGGGTGAGGCTATTTTGGCTAACAGGACTGGAGCTGGAGCAAGCCCCTATTCTTAGGAAAGGCGCTCTATGATTGTTAATGCCCAGGCAGAGGAGTCTGCACTTCAGTTTGCAGAAGCTCATTCAAATGTTACAAACAGAAAATTGCATGGTGCTCAATTTATCTACATCAGAAGGATAAAAGACAGAGTCATCCCTGCTGGAATTTGAGTCTGTGCTTCCAGTGGAGTCTAGTGAAACTCAGCCCGCTAACTTGTACCCCCAGCTCAGAGACAAGATATATAGCTCTTTGCTCCATATGTTTAATACAAGGACTAAATACACAGATGAAGTGTCTCTCTAAATCCTTTATTACCCATTGATTTACATTCATCATCTCTTCTCCAATTTACAATGCAAACAATGTCACTTTCTTTTTGACAAAAACATACCCTGGCTGAGAGAAATTTATTCAAATCCTACCAAGAGAAGCCAAGTTATGGATTCCTAGGGGTGTTTCAAGCTCCTGGAGCCTGAATGGAGTCCAGCCACTGCCCCAATTTCAGGATCCCGAAGCATATGCTCAGGATGCTGACATTCTATCTGGCACCCCCCCCCCAAGTGTTGGAACCTGCTGTCCAGCTGTCTAGCCCTTTGGGTGCAACTGACGTTTCAGACTTCCCAGGACTCAAACATACCCCTGTGACGTTGCAGTCTATATGATTTTATAAAAATATTAATGAGTGAATATAATGTAACTGGGATATGCTTCATGAAAAAGGTCTCTTGTAAGGTATCATTACAAAGCTTATAATCTACTGAGTGTGATCATCCTATTTGTATAAATGTACCACTCTTGTATCTGAAACTAGAAATATGAAATATAACTCTGAGGGCCTATTGTCATTATGCAAAGTGTGGGCCATTAATGGTGGTTTGGAATCTTGATGACTCCCATTAACCAGTGACATGTGATCATGTCACCTGAACTGGAATCCATCTTTAACCTGGTGTCTTTCCATTGAGAAGGAGGGGGTGGGAACCCAGAGAAGGACAAAGGATTCCCGCCTTATGCAAAAGACATATAAAGGGGTAGAACAGAACAAAGCAGGAGGAGCCATCATGAAGAATCCCCTAGCTACCACCTGAGCTGGAATAAGAGCTGTACCAGGGGAAAGAATTATGCCCAGGCCTGGAAGGTGTCCAGTCTGAGAAAAAACTTACTGAAGCATTTCTAAGGGTGAGATTATCTGTATTCAGTTTGATTAGACATAGATTTGCGCGTTTTAGTTTATTTTGCTTGGTAACTTTGTTCTGTCTGTTACCACTTGGAACCACTTAAATCCTACTTTCTGTATTTAATAAAATCACCTTTTACTTATTAACTCAGAGTATGTATTAATACCTGGGGGAGCAAACAACTGTGCATATCTCTCTATCAGTGTTATAGAGGGCGAACAATTTTTGAGTTTACCCTGTATAAGTTTTATATAGGGTAAAATGGATTTATTTGGGTTTAGACCCCACTGGGAGTTGGGCATCTGAATGTTAAAGACCGGAACACTTCTGTTAGCTGCTTTCAGGTAAACCTGCAGCTTTGGGGCAAGTAATTCAGACCCTGGGTCTTTGTTGGAGCAGACGGGAGTGTCTGGCTCAGCAAGACAGAGTGCTGGGGTCCTGAGCTGGCAGGGAAAGCAGGGGCAGAAGTAGTCTGGGCACATCAGGTGGCAGCTTCAAGGGGGGGTTCTGTGATCTAACCCATCCCAACCCCTCTCCCAAAATTCCACCTCAAAAGGTGAGAAGCTTATGGTTTACAGTTTAACTCCCTGGGGTATGCAGTAGCTGTGCAGCAGTCAACACACACACACTTTGTTCAGTCTATCAACTTTATGCTCTTTATATATAGATCACACAAAACAATAAAGCATCCTAAATGCAGTGTCCGTCCTAGCTCGCTGTTCCCTTGGGGGATCATCTGTGTTCTGGCAGGCAGAGTCCTCCAGCCTCCTGCCTACCCTGCCCTGTAGCAGACTTTCTCATCTTAATCTGCTGCACGATGGCTCCCTCCCCCCAGTACTTCTCACCCCACCCAGTCCCTTTATGGACTCCTGCTGGGGTCACTTGCTTCTTTTGTTCCATCTTGTGATAATTTTCCATTACTCCCAAACCCCCTTCCTTTCAGACAAGAGGAGGAAGTGTCTTCTCCCAGGCAGAGCAAACCAATTGTCCCAAAGTGTTTTACTCTGAATAGAGGATAGTTGAGTGCTCATCAATCACCATTGTCTCTGGCCTGGCAGCGACATGACCCAACCCTTCTAACTCATGGTAGAGTCACATAGATATAGGCTTTCCATGACAGAGTAAATTCATGATACAATTTCATAAAATCATCCAAAACTCAGAAGTGGTACAGACAGAACCCCAATTCATCACAGTGCTACCCTGTATCAGTGGACTAGCAGAAAACAAAAAAAATTAGTCAGGTTTCCACTGCCTAAGAAGGGTGTCAGACACTATCTGCATCTGTAATAACTTGCCTTGCCCCCCCTTCTGAATGGGCCCCAGCCTGTTGTAAATGGACCCAACTCCTGGGGCCACTTGCTCCAAAGCCTGCTGCGTCTGGGTAGTGACTGGTCACTGTTCCTAGTTCTTGGTCTCTTAGGCCTTGGCTACAATCGGGACTTCACAGCGCTGCCACGGCAGCGCTGTGAAGCGCAAGTGTAGTCGCGCCGCCAGCTCTCGCAGCGCTGTATGCACTCCACCTCTCCGAGGGGAGGAGCTTGCAGCGCTGCAAGCAAGTGTGCAGTGCTGCAGGCTCTGATTACACGGGCGCTTTACAGTGCTGTACTCGCTGCGCTCGGGGAGGGGGGTGTTTTTTCACACCCCTGAGCGCAGCAAGTTGCAGTGCTGTACACCGCCAGTGTAGCCAAGGCCTTAGGCACACTCCGCGGTGTAGACCTTGTGTCTGACACCCTTCTTAGGCAGTGGAAACCTGTAGTTCCTCTGCCTAAACCATGGAATCACTGCACAGCCTTCCCAAGCCCCAGTGGCTTAGACATGTTTTTCCACAGAGTGCACCTGTCCGTGGGAAATTTGGTTTCCTAGTTGCCCCTTTAGAGATAATGTGGCAGTTCAGTAAGGAACACAGACTTAGCAAAGGAATTTCTTGTCCACAGACACTTTACTATTAAACAACCCTAGAGAGATACATATCTATGGAAAAAAAACTGAATTCAATTCCTCTGGTCTGAATCTGATCTCATCCCTCCTGTGAGTCATGGGACTGGTCCAAGTCATTAGGCCAGGCAGCCCTTCCTTCCTTCTTGGCTGGGCTCTTTGCATGTCACCGTCGCTCTAAAATAATGTCTGTCCCTCTTTTACCCATATGCTAACTATGGGGGAGTTCTGGGTTCCAGTCCTCTTTGGGGGTCCCTCCCTGTCAACATCAGCTTCTGTATAGAGAGTTATTCAAAAGTCAATAGCCCAACAAGTAGAAAACCATTGTTCAAGTCATTCAACACCAAGGGCTCTGCCATAATTTCTCAGCCATAGTGTTTCCACAGGGTATCACAATTTGACAAATGTATGTCCCCAATCTGTCACAACATCATCCTTTGAAGAATTGGGCAGAGCTATTAATCAGCAAAGCATAAGGGTATAATGGAGTGATACACAACGTCAGAGTGAGGAATGCAGTACAAATGCGAGAAAGGCCAGATTTCTGAATGGGACAGTGCGGCCTACTTTATAGTGAATGCAATAAGAAAATGGCAGCTTGCTGCTGACACCTTGCAGGGACAGTTCATGTTGCAGGGATCAGCAATATACAGGAGAGGAATTTATGTGCAGAGGGGAGATACTCTGAAATCTGTTTTCGCCTCATTTTGGTCCATATACATAGCCATTTCCAACAGCGGTCAGTGCTAGATTCTGCCCTTTGTAGTTGGGGTTTATATGAGAAATATCTTCCTGACCCTAGCAGGTGATCAGATTCTGCCATGAAGCATGAGGATTAATAGTCCCTGCAATTTTATCCTACTTAATGTCACCATAGACTTCTTTCATATTAATTATCTAATTGGTTCAATGTAGGGCTGTCAAGCGATTAAAAAAATTAATCACGCGATTAATCACACTGTTAAACAATAATAGAATACTATTTATTTACATCTTTTTGTACTTTTCTACATTTTCAAATATATTGATTTCAATTACAACACAGAATACAAAGTGTACAGTGCTCACTTTATACAGACACTCCCCAGATTACGCAAGACCCGACTTACACAAATTCGCACTTATGGAAAAAGTTCCAAAAACCAGAAATAGGATTTTCAAGTTGCGGAAATTTTTGCGTAACGTACAGGTATACCTTTCCGACTTATGCAAAATTCGAGTTACATAAGGCTTTCCGGAACGGAACGATTGCGTAAGTTGGGGGGCGTCTGTATTTATTTTTGATTACAAATATTTGCATTGTAAAAAACAAAAGAAATAGTATTTTTCAATTCACCTACTATAAGTACTGTAGTGCAATCCTTTTATCATTAAAGTTGAACTTACAAATGTAGAATTATGTACAATAAAAACTGCATTCAAAAATAAAACAATGTAAAACTTTAGAGCAGTGGTCCCCAACCTTTTTCGTGGGGCGGGCGCTGGACAACTAGCCGCCGAGGACCGTGGCCGCTGGACAAGCAGCTGCCGAAATGCCGCCGTGAAGTGGCGACGTCAAGAGATGTCGCCGCCGAAATGCCACCGTGAAGAAACATCATCAAGAGGCGTCGCCGCCAAAATGCCGGCGGTAGCACTTCTTGATGTTGCCGCTTCTTGGCGGCTGCTTTTCTGGCAGCCAGTAGGCAGGTGCACATGGATGCCTTGGCAGGCGCCATGGCACCCGCGGGCACTGCGCTGGGGACTCCTGCTTTAGAGCCTACAAGTCCTTGTTCAGACAATCTGCTCAGACAAACAAGTTTGTTTACATTTGCAGAAGATAATGCTGCCTGCTTCTTGTTTACAATGTCACTTGAAAGTGAGAACAGGCGTTTGCATGGCACTGTTGTAGCCGGTGCACAAGATATTTACATGCCAGATACACTAAAGATTCTTATGTCCCTTGATGCTTCAACCACTATTCCAGAGGACATGCATCCATGCGGACGATGCATTCTGCTCGATAACGATCCAAAGCAGTGCAGACTGATGCATGTTCATTTTCATCATCTGAGTCAGATGCCACCAGAAGAAGGTTGATTTTCTTTTTTGGTGGTTTGGGTTCTGTAATTTCCGCATCAGAGTGTTGCTCTTTTAAGACTTCTGAAAGCATGCTCCATGTCTCATCTCTCTCAGATTTTGGAAGACACTTCAGATTCTTAAATTTTGGGTTGAGTGCTCTAGCTATCTTTACAAATTTCACATTGGTATCTTCTTTGCTTTTTGTCAAATTTGCTGTGAAAGTGTTCTTAAAAACAAACAACATGTGCTGGGTTATCATTCGAGCAGGGCCGGCTCCAGGCACCAGTCTGGCAAGCAGGTGCTTGGGGCGGCTGCTCCGGAGAGGGGCGGCACGTCCAGGCATTCGGCGGCAATTCGACGGACGGTCCCTCACTCCTGCTGGGAGCAAAGGACCTGCTGCCGCAGATCGCGATCGCGGCTTTTTTTTTTTTTTTTTTTTTGGGCTGCTTGGGGCGGCCAAAACCCTGGAGCCAGCCCTGCATTCAAGACTGCTATAACATGAAATATATGGCAGAATGCGGGTAAAAAGAGAGCAGGAGACATACAATTCTCCCCCAAGGAGTTCAGTCACTAATTTAATTAACGCATTATTTTTTTAATGAGCATCATCAGTATGGAAGCATGTCCTCTGGAATGATGGCCAAAGCAAGAAGAGGCATATGAATCTTTAGCGCATCTGGCACGTAAATATCTTGCGACGCCAGGTACAACAGTACCATGCAAACGCCTGGTCTCACTTTCAGGTGACATTGTAATTAAGAAGTGGGTAGTATTATCTCCTGTAAATATAAAAAAAAAACTTGTTTCTCTTAGCAATAGGCTGAACAAGAAGTAGGACTGAGTGGACTTGTAGGCTCTAAAGTTTTACATTGTTTTGTTTGAGTGCAGTTATGTAACAAAAAATCCCTACATTTGTAAGTTGGACTTTCATGATAAAGAGATTGCACTACAATACTTGTATGAGGTGAATTGAAAAATACTATTTATTTTATCATTTTCACAGTGCAAATATTTATAATAAAAAATAATATAATGTGAGCACTGTACACTTCGTATTCTGTGTTGTAATTGAAATCGATATATTTGAAAATGAAGAAAAACATCCGAAAATATTTAATAAATTTCAGTTGGTATTCTATTGTTTAACAGTGCAATTAATTGCGATTTTTTTGAGTTAATCGCGTGAGTTAACTGTTAATAGCTCATCTTAATTAATTAGCCTCTTACAGTTGGTATGGCTACTTCCACTTTTTCATGTTCTCTGTATCTATCTATCTATCTATCTATCTACATCTTCTTACTATATGTTCCATTCTATGCATCTGATGAAGTGGGCTGTAGCCCACGAAAGCTTATGATCAAATAAATTTGTTAGTCTCGTGCCACAAGTACTCCTGTTCTTTTTGTGGATACAGACTAACACGGCTGCTACTCTGAAACCTTTGATTAATTGACAGCCCTAGTTCAATGATATCTAAATAACATGGCAATAGTACTGAAAGTACAAAGGATTTGACTTGTATTTAGTATATTTAAAGCAGTTTCACCAAATCCTGCCCATGAAAACCCAGAACAGTAGAGTAGTGGTTAAGAAGTGTCTAAACCATTTTGATAGCCTGGCAAAAGGGATAGGGTTTGAGTGGGAAAGAGAAACTACAATAGAGGATCTTTTCACACAGAAAATCTCAGTGCACACTGGCTTCATACTTCATAGGATATGCAAGGGACAGCACAGCGAGGCAGGCTGAGAATTCCCAAAAGAGTTTTAATTTACAACTTTCAAAAGAATAAATTAAATCAGAGCCATGACCATTCCAGCTTTCTGAATATTTGTAGTTCTTTCTCACCCTCAACTTTTAAAGCTATAAAGTCCTGTTTTTTTAGGAAAACACATAAACCAGGATGGCCTCTCAGCGAGTTAAGAGCATCACCAGCTCACAGTGAATAGTGTGGGGAAACATGTCAACCGGGAGAGCCAATAGAGGGGCAAAAGGCTTTCCCACAAGCTTCTTCCCAGAGTCTGGTGGGCAGCAAAACCTATAAAAAAAAGAAGGATCAAAAGGCATCAGTTTCCCCATTAATCCAGAGCTAGAGGAGCATTGTCCGTGTTTCTAAAATCCTTCCCCTCTCCATTTCCTTTTCTTTAGTAATACCTGACTCCTCCCCACCCATGAAGAATCAGAAGATGTATTAAAGATACTTATTATTTGGGAAAGAACAACCACTCAGACTGAAACTGGTTTGAGGTCTGGAACCTGCTCTCTTCAGTCCTGGACCAATTCCAATAAAGCATGGCTAATCTGAATGACCAGGGACAAATTTAAGATTTGATTTCTCACAAAACACCAGAGCTAGGAAAGGCTTTATATGGTTAGAAAATAATCCCAGATTTTGCATTATCTAACCATCTTCATTGTTCTTCTGTAGACCTTTCATTATCTGCTCTATGGCCCTGACACCTCAAAATACTTAACCATGTGATTAACTATAAGCATATGAATGGTCCCATTGACTTCATTTGCCAGATGGGAGCCTATTTTCTTTACGGTGAATATATTGGATACTGTAACCCAGATGAAGGCACGCTGCTTTTTTGATTCAGTGCCATTACAATAAGTTTTACATCATTTTCTATCCCTTTATGAATGCATTTAAGCATCACGCTCACTTTCCCCCCTCCCCTTTTTTTAAACAGCAGTTACCCACTAAGCCCACATCCTCACTGAATTCTTTACAGTGACACAGAAGTCTTTTATCACAATGTTTAACTTGTGAATAGACACACCAGTAGGCACACAGGTGTAGTAACTGCTGGCCATATGCTAGGTGGGCAGGCCTGAGCCCTACAAGACCAACCCCAGTAAGGTTCAGACCAAATTAAAACCTCCCCAAGCAATTTCACTCCTTTGTTGTGCTCTTTTCCTCTGGGCATGGCACTTCTCCCTCATAACAACAGAGACAAAACCAAAAAAAAAAAAAAAAAGGCTCCTTCTCACTCAAGGAAGTTCCTCATGGCTTCTCCTTCAGGCTTGCAGGAAACATAGATCAATGTACGGATGGCCTCGCAGTTTCGAATGGCCCGCACCACACGATAATCTGAGAGCAGAAAAACATCAGGCATTTACATAGAGAAACACCCCCAGAATAGCGATTTCTCTAAGGACTGGTCAACATTTTCCTATAAGGCCAACATCACAGAACTATATTTGGATGACCAAAACCAATCACCCTTAACAAGGAAAATAGAAAGGCAGCAGGTGGAACAGGGAGTGCTCAGGCGCAAGGGAGTTCAAATTGTTAGGATCCAAGGTGGCAGGTTAGTGTCACTGTTGCCAGGCAAACCACACTAGCAGGATCCAAGCTGGTTCAGGCAGAGCACTGACGTGAAGGAGCTTATCTCATCTTCCTAAGGAAGTGAAGGATGACAGATGAACTCTCTCACCAAATTGATGAGAAGCATGCACAAACTTCCATATCAAGACGGATTTAAAAGATTACAACTGTTTAAAGAGGAAAACTGATAAAAGGCATAGAAAAATAATGAATGGTATAGAAAACGTAGACAGGGCACTGCTACTCAATCTAGGGTTACCATTCGTCCGGATTCCGCCGGACATGTCCGGCTTTTAGAGTTAAAAATAGCGTCCGGGGGGAATTTGTAAATGTCCGGACTTCACCCCCCTCCATGCAGAGCGCGCGCGGCTGACAGGGCAGCCGGCCGGATGGTGCCACTTACATGGGGCTCCAACAGCCAGAGAGAGCCCCTCCTCCGCTTACCCTTCCTCTCCCCTGCAGCTGAGAGCACTCCCTCCCTCCCTGCATTCGCAGATCACCAGCCGGCCGTTCGCACCGGCAGTCTGGAGCTCCTCCCCCTGCTCCTCCTCCCCAGCCCGCTGGTCTGAGCGGCAGGGTAAGGGGCCAGGGGTCGGAGAAGGGGCAGGGAGGTTCTGGAGGGGGCAGTCAAGAGACAGGGAACGGGGGGGGGGGGTCGGGAGTTCAGGGGGGGGCCTTCTGGGGGGGGGTGTGGATAAGGTTTTGGGCAGTCAGGGTACAGGTAGGGGGTAGGGTCCGGGGGGGGCAGTTAGGGTGGGGGGGTCTCAGGAGGGGGCAGTTAGGGGACAAGGAACATGGAGGCTTAGGTAGGGGGTGGGGTTCTGGAGGGCAGTTAAGAGCAGGGGTCCCAGGAGGGGTGGTCAGGGGACAAGGAGCGGGAGGGGGGCTTGGGAGTTCTGAGGGGGGGCTGGCAGGGGGCAGGGGTGAGGAGAGGGATCGGAGCAGTCAGGGGACAGGGAGCAGAGGGGTTTAGATGGGTTGGGAGTTCTGGGGGGGGCTGTCAGGGGGTGGGGAGTGGTTGGATGGGGCGTGAGAGTCCCAGGGGTCTGTCTGGGGGTGTGGATAAGGGTTGGGGCAGTCAAGGGACACCGGTAGGGGGTAGGGTCCTAGGGGGCCAGTTAGGATGGGGGGAGGGTCTCAGGAGGGGGCAGTCAGGGGACAAGAGGCAGGGAGGCTTAGGTAGGGGGTAGAGTCCTGGGGGGCAGTTAGGGGCAGGGGTCCCAGGAGGGGTCAGTCAGGGGAGAAGGAGCGGGGGGAGGGTTGGGGGTTCTGAGGGGGCCGGGAAGTGGGAGGGGCAGGGGCGGGGCTAGGGCAGGACAGGGGCGGGGCTCTTCCCGTCCTCTTTTTTGCTTGCTGAAATATGGTAACCCTAACTCAATCTCTCTCAAAACTATAGCAAGAGGGACATTCAATGAAATTGAAAGGCATCATATTTTAATCCAATTAAAGGAAATACTCTTTCATACACAGTTAGCCTGTAGAACTCATTGCCACAACACATAATTGAGGCCAAGGTTATTCTGTAAGTGTCTACTGCAGAGTTTCTTGCACTTTCCTCTGAAACAGCTGGTGTTGGCCATTTTGATGCCAGCATGCTGAACTAAATGGGCTATGACAATATGACATTTCTTACGTTTCCATTTAAAGTTTTTTTTCTTTTCTGTATTTTTTCCCTTCAAAACAAGAGAGATATTGTCAGGTCTTAAAAAGAAAAAATACGTTCTCTTACGGAGTCCAGCCCGGGATGGGTTTACCACTGCAACAAGGAGCCGGTCATCCTCTCGCGACATCAGGAACTGCGGTAACACCGTCTCCGCCTTTCCACTGTGAAACTCACAGTTTGAGATCCCTGTGCAGAAAAATCATTCACCCAAATGCTCCCTGCAGGCAGAGAATCAACCCAACTGGAAGATGAAGAGAGAGTACCCCTCAGGCAGAGCAAACCTCAGGGTCTCTCATCCCAAGAGTGTGTCTCCCTGAGAAATGCATACCTGGCATAGGGATGCTTTCCATGTCAACATAGAACATCTTACGGATTTTCCCTGCCTGCACCCTCCCAGATCATCTCCTTCCCTTGCCACATTCCCCCAATTTTCATCTAAAGGTAAGTCTACATTGCTGACTTCCCATGCGGGGAGCCGCAAGTTCTTGCCCATACCCCCCCGTCATCTAGCCCTGAGGTGCGTGTGGAACCCAAGATGGCATGCTCATCTGGGCGTGTGGGTCAGAGCACATGTTAACCTTTGCCCATTTTATAATGTGGAGGTAGAAAAGGCACTGGGACCTGACATCAAGTCTAGATAGTCCTCCACTGCCATTCCCACAGCCATTCTCTCATCAACCTCCATTCTCTTTAGCCACCAAGACCATTTCATGCCCCTTTCGTCACAGAGTTAATAGAAAGGGGGGAGGAGCATTGTTGTGAAGTAGAAAAGGAAGGAGTGAGGTGGTTATAGCATGAAGCTTCTCCCTTTTACTGGAACATCTGCAGCCCATCTTGGGACTATTAGGAGCCCTCCACTTAGGAGATACTTTGTATTTTGCAGCAATGGATTTTAAACTCCTTCCTCACACCATTGAATGCTGCATTCCATCTGGCATCCTCTACAGCCTGCTCCACCACCTCGACACCAACAACCTTAGATGCTTGGTGAGCCAGAGAGAGACCAATGGCACCTGGAAAAAAAGAGAAAGAGAAAGGGAAAGAAATTCAAGGTTTTAACATGAAGAAATAGGGAGCAAGGGAGTGGTTAAATTCTGGAGAGACCACATGCTTCACACCCAAAATAAAAATGTGCCCTTGTCAAACACAGAATTGTGTCGACCCCACTGCATTGTCAGTTCTCACCAGTTCCACAGCAGACATCAAGAAGGACAGTGTTCTTATCAGCCCGGCTTAATTTCCCAACTGTCTGGTACAGAACTTCTGCCCCAGCTGTGTTGATTTGGAAAAAGGCATCTGGAGAGATGCGGAACTTCAAGCCCAGGACCTCCTCAAAGATATATGGTTCTCCATAGAGGAGCTGATAGGGGGATTGCTGGTGGGAACTTCGAGTCATGATGCTTGAAGGGGATATAAGAAGAGAATCCATTAGAGAACAGGATTTTCAACAAAGAGCCAGTTTATTTCACTTCCTTTTAGTACAGTGTTAAAATACAGGGAGAACAAACCTCTCACCCCCCAACATCCATTGATCTAGAACAAATCTCCATCTATAGCAATTCTCTGACTGATTTCTTCTCTAATCTAAAGCACCACCTTTGAGTTATTATTTTCTGTGAACCCTTCAGCAAGTTGAAGTGATCATTTACAAAAATTCTGTCACTTTCAAAATCTGGAATTAATTATTGTGGTCAAAACAGAAGACTGGGCGTGAGCTCTTCTATTTGTAATCTTGGAAAGTCACTTCAGCTTTGTTCTTTGGTTTCCCAATCTGTAAAACAGGGGTAAAAATATTTATTTACCTGCTTCTTAGGAGTTTTGCAAAGCATAATGTATTAATGTTTCCAGAGTGCTTTGAAATACTTAAATGAAGACATAGCCATCCTAAAATGGTGTCTGTAGAAGGGCTGCCCAAACAAATATCACTATTATTTGTCAGTCTCTAGGGCCTGGTCTACACTAGGAGGTTATGTCAAATTTAGCAGTGTTAAATCAAATTAACTCTGCACCCGTCCACACAACAAAGCTATTTAGTTCGACATAGAGGTCTCTTAAATTCGACTTCTGTACTCCTCCCCAACGAGGGGAGTAGCGCTAAATTCGACATGGCCATGTCGAATTAGGGTAGGTGTGGATGGAAATCGATGCTAATAGCTCCAGGAGCTATCCCACAGTGCACCACTCTGTTGACGCTCTGGACAGCAGTCCGAGCTCGGATGCTCTGACCAGCCACACAGGAAAAGCCCCGGGAAAATTTGAATTCCTTTCCTGTCTGGGCAATTTGAATCTCATTTCCTGTTTGGACATCGTGGCGAGCTCAGCAGCACTGGCAACGATGCAGAGCTCTCCAGCAGAGATGGCCATGCAATCTCAGAATAGAAAGAGGGCCCCAGCATGGACTGATCGGGAAGTCTTGGATCTGATCGCTGTGTGGGGCGATGAGTCCATGCTTTCGGAGCTGCGATCGAAAAGACGGAATGCAAAGATCTACGAGAAGATCTCCAAAGCCATGACAGAGAGAGGATACAGCCAGGATGCAACGCAGTGCCGCGTGAAAATCAAGGAGCTGACACAAGGGTACCAGAAGACCAAAGAGGCAAACGGACGCTCCGGATCCCAGCCCCAGACATGCCGTTTCTACGAGGCACTGCATTCCATCCTAGGTGCGGCCGCCACCACTACCCCATCACTGACCGTGAACTCTGAGGATGGGATATTGTCGACGCCCACTTCCTCGGAGATGTTAGCGGACGGGGAAGATGAGGAAGGAGATGAGGAGGACAAGGCAGTTGACAGCACTTACAACGCTGATTTCCCAGACAGCCAGGATCTCTTCATCACCCTCACCGAGATCCCCTACCAACTGTCCCCAGGTGTTAACCCGGACCCAGAATCAGGGGAAGGATCAGTCGGTAAGTGTTATAAACATGTAAAGATTTATTTTGAACAGAACATTAATATTAACAGTGAGTTTTTCATGATTACTTTGCCCTAGGTGCTTAAAGTTTTAGTCTTTGGCAGTGCAACTACTGCCAAAAAAAATCTAACAATGTCCGGTTTATCATGATTGGTTTGCCCTAGGCGCTCTACTGTTTAGTCCTTGCCAGTGCAGCTACAGTAAAATTCGGTCTATATGTCCGGGGATAGAGCTCAAATCCTCATGGGACATCTCCATGAAGCTCTCCTGGAGGTAATTGGAAAGCCTTTGCATGAGGTTCCTTGGGAGAGCGGCCTTGTTGTGTCCTCCGTAGTAGGAAATGTTCCAGCGCCAGGTTAGCAGCAAGTACTCCAGGATCATTGCCTTGCAGAGCATGGCAGTATACGGCCCTGGTCTTTGCAGGCTTTCATGAAGCATGCGTTCTTTGTCACTCTCTGAAATCCTCATCAGAGTGATGTCGTTCATGGTGACCTGCTTTGAATTAGGGGAACGTTAGTATTGGGACTGCTTGCCTGTTCCTTTACAGAACTGTAACCGGCGGTTTACAGCCATGCGGTGGAGGTGGGAGAGGGGCAGCATACGGGGATCTTTTCCGGGGACAGCCGCGAGGGGGTGAGACAGGGGCAGAGTTCATGCTTGCCGGATTGCTGGCAGCAGGAACTGGCCAACGCTAGGAGCATTGCTTTGAACATGAAAGTAGGGCAGTGCTATTATTAAAGTTTTAAGCTGCCACAAGTCTACGGCTTACCATGTCAGCCTGCTACCCAAATTCCGCTGTCCGGCCGCGCTTGTCTGATCGGCACTGCAAGACCCCAGGCACTGAATGCGAAGGTCAAAAATTCGACCTTGTCCTGAGTGTGCATGTGATAGGTGCTGTGCATGGTCTTGTTCACAGAGAAAGACTATGTTCTTTGTTCACCAAAAAATTTATCTGTCTGAGGAATTCACTCCCTTTTTCCCATCCCACAGCTGAGACTGTCTCCCGACTTACCCTGGCATCCCCCTCGCAGAGGCTGGCGCAGATTAGGCGGAGAAAGAAAAGGACACGGGACGACATGTTCTCAGAACTTATGGGCTGCTCCCGAGCCGATGCGGCCCAGCAGACCCAGTGGAGGGAGAACATGTCGCAATACCAGCGAGCACACGGCGAACGGGAGGAGAGGTGGCGGCAGGAAGACCAGCAGGCGACTCAAATGCTGCTTGGACTAATGAGGGAGCAAACGGACACGCTCCGGCACCTTGTGGATGTTCTGCAGGACCAGAGGCAGGAGGACAGAGCCCCGCTGCAGTCTATCTGTAACCACCCTCCCCCGCCACAAAGTCCTATACCCAAAGTACCAAGAAGGAGGAGCGGCAGAGTCTGTGAAAACTGTCACTCCACCCCTCCAGACTGCTCAAGTACCAGAAGGCTGTCATTCCCCAAAATTTGATAAGTCCTTTCCTTCCCGCCTCACCCAAGCCCCCATCCCAGTTTCATCCCCTAACTGTGTAGTTGCTAATAAAAAATACGTTTCTGTTAATTACTGTTTCCATCATGTTTTTTTTAGAGGACAGTCTGTTTGAAGGGGGGGAAGGGGGTTGGTAATTGGACAGGACAGTCACCTTTACTAGGGTACAGACACGAGGGGGGGGGGGCTATGTGACTTTGTGGCGGGGGAGGGCGGTTAGAGATCTTATGCAGCGGTCCTTATCCTGGATCACAGAGCCACGCAGCAGGGGATCTGTAACCATCCTCCCCCTGTCAGAAAGTCACATAGCCCCCACACAAAGAGTCCCGAACAGGAGGGGTGGCAGGCTCCGTTGAAACAACCAATCCACCAGCGCGGACCACTCTAGAAGCAGGAGCATGTCATTCCTCGAGTTTAGAAACGTCCTTTGCATCACTACACTACACTCGCTCCCCACAACAGTCTGCGTCCCAGTTTCAACACTTTACGGCGAAAACAGTAATAAAGAACACGGTGTTAATTAACAAATTTCCAGTGATTTTATTTTTAAACGTGTGTTGGAAGGGGGGGGGAAGGGGGTGAACGGGGTATGAAATTGGAGAGGATAGTGAACATTCACTGGGTAAAGAAACAGGGGCAGGTTCAGCTTCTCTGTAAACAAATATAATAGTCACAGGTTACCCTGCTCACTCAGGAACCTAGCTTTCAAAGCCTCCCGGATGCACAGCGCGTCCCGCTGGGCTCTTCTAATCGCACGGCTGTCTGGCTGGGCGTAATCAGCGGCCAGGCTATTCGCCTCAACCTCCCACCCCGCCATAAAGGTCTCCCCCTTGCTCTCACAGAGATTGTGGAGCACACAGCAAGCTGCAATAACAATGGGGACATTGGTTTTGCTGAGATCAAGCGAGTCAGTAAGCTTCTCCATCTCCCCTTGAGATGTCCAAAAGCACACTCCACCACCATTCTGCACTTGCTCAGACGATAGTTGAAGAGTTCTTTTTCACTGTCCAGGGCGCCTGTATAGGGCTTCATGAGCCACGGCATTAGCGGGTAGGATCACCATAGGCATCTCCACATCCCCAACAGTTATTTTGTGGTCCGGGAAGTAAATACCTTCCTGCAGCCGCCTAAACAGACCAGAGTTCCTGAAAACACGAGCGTCATGAACCTTGCCCGGCCATCTGACATTGATGTTTGTAAAACGTCCCCTATGGTCCACCAGTGCTTGCAGCATCATTGAAAAGTAGCCCTTTCGGTTAATGTACTGGCTGGCCTGGTGGTCCGGTCCCAGGATAGGGATGTGAGTTCCATCTATAGCCCCACCGCAGTTTGGGAATCCCATCGCGGCGAAGCCATCTATGATGACCTCCACGTTTCCCAGGGTCACTACCTTTGACAGCAGTACCTCAACGATTGCGTTGGCTACTTGCATCACAATAACCCCCATGGTAGATTTGCCCACACCAAAGTGGTTCGCGACTGACCGGTAGCTGTCTGGCGTTGCAAGCTTCCAGAGGGCTATGGCCACTCGCTTCTGGACAGTCAGGGCTGCTCACATCCGGGTGTCCTTGCGCTTCAGGGCAGGAGACAGCAACTCACAAAGTTCCATGAAAGTTCCCTTCCGCATGCGAAAGTTTCGCAGCCACTGTGATTCATCCCAGACCTGCAGCACTATGCGGTCCCACCAGTCCGTGCTTGTTTCCCGTGCCCAGAATCGCTGTTCCACAGCATCAACATGACCCATTGCCACCATGTTGTCCACGGCGCGGGGTCCCGTGCTTTGTGACAGGTCTGTGCCACTCTCAGACTTCATGTCCTCACCGCGCTGCCGTAGCTTCCTCGCCCGATTTCTCAGCATCTGCCTCTGGAAAAGGTGGATGATAAGGTGCGAGGTGTTGACAATGGCCATAACTGCAGTGATGGTCGCAGTGGGCTCCATGCTCGCAGTGCTGTGGCGTCTGCGCTGTCACTCACCAGAAAAGTGCGCGAACTGATTGCCCGCCGGCACTTTCAGGGAGGGAGGGCGGGAGTGACGGTTGGATGACGACAGTTACCCAAAACCACGCTCAACACATTTTTTTCCTCAGCAGGCATTGGGGGCTCGACCCAGAATTCCAATGGGCAGCGGGGACTGCGGGAACTGTGGGATAGCTGCCCGCAGTGCACCGCTTCCAATGTCGATGCTTGCCCCGTTAGTGTGGACTCACACAGTTGAATTACTGTCCTTAGTGTGGATACACACGTTCGACTTTGTAATATCGATTCCACATATTCGATTTAAGTACAATCGAACTACTCTTGTAGTGTAGACATAAGAATTGTCCTGATGGGAGAGTAGTTGGATTGCAGGTTTGAGGATATGGGTAAGAAATAGGGGGTAGCAGTGGAGTTTCATTTTCAGTATTCCTGTTGCCTCTCCCTCCACTTTCTGACACGATGCAAGTTTTATCAGATGTCGAAAAAATTTACCTCTCTTGGAAATAGAGTGAGGTCAGGTTGCAGACTGCTCCAGGCCCACAAGTAAAAAAGTCCTTAAGCAATGCTTTCTGAGTACACAGTTCCTCCTGCCAAGAGCAAAAGAAAAAGATCCATCTGGTTATGCTGATTTTTATAATACCTATCCTCAGCTATACACCATAGCTATCTCATATGAACGAGCAGGTCTGGCACTGCCATGGTTATATCTACCATAAACATGGTAGACCTTGTACTGGCATTACTGTAAAATGGCATTTGGTTGGTTTCTGATATCAGCACTGCTATAACTCTCATGAGCAGCATAGTTTTGATATTATCTTTGATATGCTCCCACAGGGTTAGTAGTTCTTGTATTGATACTGCCAATATTCCCTTTCTTCTATAAGCCCCATCAACTAGATGTTCTGGTACTGCCACCACTTTGATTCACATTGCTTGGTACTGGCAACGTCCCTGGGTTCAGAACAGTGGTGGAGGGTAGCTGTCATTGTCACTAACATATTCACCTGACTGAGATCCTGGGGGTGGAAGGTGATGATGGCCATGGTGTGTCCACTGCTATTGGTGCGTACTATGAGCTCGCGCCAGTGGCCACCCTGGTGAAACAGGAGGCAGGGATCCAGTGGGGACTGATGAAGAAATTCCTCATAGTACTAAGTATAAATAAAGTACAGATGAATACCACTGATATTAGATTAAAGAGAATTCCTATAGTCCTATACATAGTATCATAATTCTAACCTTATTAGAAAGTTTACACTGCACATGTACAAAACTAATTTTTCTATTGCTTATAACTTCACTTAAATGTATCTATAAAAAGCTATCTTGAAGATTAGTTCCCAATGAAAACAAGCCACTTCGAAAGTTTCAACTTGTAAAATTCAGCTATTTGAGCATTACTGTCCTGGAATCTTAACATTTCCTCTGCCCTGCAGAAAGAGAGTGACTTTACAGGAATTCAGCCGTAGGGCAGTTTTAAGGCTCCAGGATTCAATGCATGTGCAAGAATGGCCAAATTAACTGCACTCAGTTTTCAGAAATATTTACTTTTTAGTCAGGACCGAGCTTGGACAATTTTCATTTTGTTACAAAGCATGTGAATATGGATTTATCGTGAAAACTCAGCGTAATCTCAACTATAGCGTTTCCTACCAAATAAACATTGTCACGTCCTTTCTTTACTCTGTCTACATGCACACATGCTCTTTATTACCTGGGCCACTTGTTTGTGTTTTTCGGGTATGTTTTCCAGGTGGTTGGCTCGCACACAGACAATATTCCTTGCTGTGGAAAGACAGATGGGTGTTTAATCTCTCATTGTGGTCTTGTAACAGTACCCTGAAACAGGGAATAGTAAATCGTTGTACTAATGCCAGGTACTGCACAGTAGATAGATAGGAAGGTCTATCCCTAGATCTCTGGGAACTCCACTACACTGGAATAACAGACACACTTGTGTCTCAATTCCCCCTACTCCATCTAATTTGAGTCAGGGTCTAAGGCAGCCTCCACGAAGTATCAGGTTTGTCCTTGCCCAATTATGTAATTTCAGTATTTTGCAAGAAATGTTTAATGCTTTGACAGCTTCTTTAAATCCATTTTAATGCAACTGCTTCCTTTGAGCAAGATGTTTTTAATAATAGCTATCAAAACCAATTCACTCTGCTTCTGCTAACTGGGAAGTAATGGAATGGGCCCAGAGCGGTGACACAGTTTAGACTGACATGGCATTGCTCAGACAGGCTTATAGTGGGATGACCAAACCCTGTAGTTCAGCAATCAGAAGGCAAAGCCAAATGAACCCATGAGATTTATTTCCAAATGAAAATGCTCACGATCACTGTCCCCAGTGCATGAGTCTGCATCAGGCACATGTGTAGCATGGCACCATTGCTAGAAAAGGGCTGAAAATATAAAGGAAAATAGACTGGGTTTGGTTGGCTGAGGCTGTGCTCCCTCTTTAATCTAGCCTCTCACCCATGATCCACTTGCATCTAAGCTACCTCAGAGCTCTGGTTTTTGGCTATATCCAGGGCCCCCTATATTCCATGGCTGTGAACTTTGCCATGGAATTCACCCCTTGCCACAGAATTTTGATCTGGAATTTAAGTTTTCTGTTAAAAAAAATTGTGGCTAGTTCTCATAGTTACAAAGAAAAGCTTAAAAACTTGAACTGAGGGCTAGTCTACACGGTGGAGTAATGCACCCTACAAGGGTGTGATTTCTGAAGCACACTAATGTGTTGTGCATTAATTGTTTGATGTAGACCCTGCTGGTGTGTATTAAAGGTTCCTTAGTATGCTTTAATTTAGTGCTGTTCCTAATGATGTTTGGGACAGTACTACGTTTAAAGCACACTAGGGATCCATTAAAAGAAGAACAGGAGTACTTGTGGCACCTTAGAGACTAACAAATTTATTAGAGCATAAGCTTTCGTGGACTACAGCCCACTTCTTCGGATGCATATAGAATGGAACATATATTGAGGAGATATATATACACACATACAGAGAGCATAAACAGGTGGGAGTTGTCTTACCAACTCTGAGAGGCCAATTAATTAAGAGAAAAAAAAAAAAACTTTTGAAGTGATAATCAAGATAGCCCAGTACAGACAGTTTGATAAGAAGTGTGAGAATACTTACAAGGGGAGATAGATTCAATGTTTGTAATGGCTCAGCCATTCCCAGTCCTTATTCAAACCGGAGTTGATTGTGTCTAGTTTGCATATCAATTCCAGCTCAGCAGTCTAATAGGGATCCATTAGTGCTCACCAGCAGGGTCTACACAAATCAATTAATGCACCAACACACTAGTGTGCTTTAGAAATCATACCCTCATAGGGCGCATTACCCCACCACATAGAGAAGCCCTGGGTACAAACAAAACATCAGTGCCTTCCTGAGCCTGCAGACAGCTGGAAACAACATCTCAGACAGGTATGAACTGGACCATTCAATTTATGAAGTGTTAATCATGGCCAAATATGACAATTGAAATGTCAACGTTGCTAATGATTTTACTACCAAACTTTTAGAAGGAAGAGCCAGCTAATGTGCTTATCCCACAATCCCAAATGGTCTCCCATGACTGCTCAGGTGCCCAAGCCACAACTGCCACCTACCCAACTGCCAAAACCTCCAGCTTCCCCCTTGATGTGCTTCTGTAACATGGTTAGCCTTAGTCAATACACACATCTGCAGAGCTGAAAATGTGGGCTCAGCATAAAATCAGTATAACAATATAAACAGAAAGAACAGGGGCTACTATCTTGATTGTGGTGTTTACTTCCGAATTTATTAGAAACCTATTTTTTTTCCAATTTATCCATAGCCACCACAGAACTGCTAACATTTCCACCAAAGTTACGCAGAATTCAGGGACCTTGCTACACGATTAGATCCAAAGTAGAAGGCCGTGACTATGCCTATGAACCAGTATGATCTAAGTAGCTTTCAGCCTTGTGCTTTGTCGTGCACTGACCTCTGCCAGTTCCCACATAGAGCCCCACAGTTTTCGGGTTCCCATCAGGTCCTTTGTTCACAGAAAATGTGGATTTGTTTCGGTAGCCATTAATGACGGGCTGGGGGAGAGAAGAGGAAAGGGTAAAGCCAGGAAGCAAGAAATGATGGGGGATGGGAATCAATTCTAGGCATTTTATTAGCAGCATGAGACGTAGCACATGACTGTCAAAGAGTATACCATGGAAGGGTGTGTAAGTACCTAGACCCCAGAGTGTTTGCCAGGGGAGCAGTTTAGCCACCCCCTCTTTTCCAGTCGTGCTCTGTGAATACAGGGCAGGAGGTTTATTGGGGACTGGGATCCCTGGGATACTTAAGGTGGTGGAGTGATGGGGGTGATGATTGGAGCTTTTCATGGGCTATAGCCAGTGGATGCACACAGGAGGCTGGGTTGGATCCAGGGCAGGGGTTTCTAGTGGGTAGAACTGCCTCACAGCCCAGGGCTCTCATTAGATGTAGAGTAGACAGTTTGGCAGGAGCTGGACTCACTGTGGTTGTTCTGAGTGCGTAGCAGTTTTCCCCACCATGGCACTCAGCAGAAGCAGGGGAAGAGATTTGTCAGGGCTTACCTCTCCTGACATTCCCATGAAAGATTTCTCTCCAGTACTCACAGAGGGGACAACAGAATGGAGGGGACAGCAAAGCCCATCTGGCCTTTGTGTGATTTCCAGCTTGTCTGTACCAAGCTCCCTCAGACAAGAAGCCAGTGTCTGCAACACCTTCTTCTGACTCTCAGACTTCACCTGCAGAAAAGTTCCAAGGCACTAACATTTACACTGGAGGAAGCTTGCTCATCACAACTGGAGAGAGAGTGCACCCCACTGAGCCGGAGAAAATACTGTAACCAAGCCACAGCCCTATAAGAGCTTCATACTTGTCCTTAAGTTATACTCCCTGGCCACTCAGAGCTTCACAGCAACAGCAGGGAGAGAACCTGGATCCTCATGTTCTTAAAGCACAGGCCTCTACCACTTGAGCTAATGGAGAGTCTCAATATAACACCATAGGGCCTATAACACACTGGTTCTGATTCCATCTAGTAGAGGAAGTAGTACACGCATATACTTCTATCCAGTTAATATAGTATAAATCTATCTATGAGGTTACTCTAAAACAGGGGTAGACAACATTTGGCACGCGGCTCGCCAGGGTAAGCACCCAGGGAAGCCGCGGCCGGCACATCCCTCGCCCGCACCACTTCTTGCCGCCCCCATTGGCCCGGGACAGCGAATCGCGGCGAGTGGGGGCTGCGATCGGCCGAACCTGCCGCGTCAGCAGGTAAATAAACTGGCCCGGCCCGCCAGGGTGCTTACCCTGGCGAGCCGCGTGCCAAACGTTCCCAACCCCTGCTCTAAAAGAATGAAACTGAAAGTAAATGGGATCTGAACAGTACTAGAGGATTACAAGAGGATGAAAGATTCTAAGGAAGTTTCCTGGAGGAGGTGGGGAGGGAATGGTTGGTGGAGGAAACTCCTTGTGAGCACATCTTACCTTCAGCTGTTCTTCATAGGGGAATCTCCACAATGGAGTTGCCACATTGGTTAGCCTGAAAAGCACAAGACAGCTGTAAACCCAAGAATCACCTGCTTCCCAAACACAGCCAATCTCAGGCCCAGGTAACACATGGAGTGGCATGGTGCACTGCACCACACACCTAAATAAATTGATTCCTGGTTACCTCATGGCCAAAGCAGGTAATTCTTACACACACTTCAGAAACTTGTAAAACCAGCTGTGCCCCAATTTTAAATCCCAAGTGGTCGTCTTCACTATTCCTCTTTGGTGACTTATACTTTGAGCAAAGGAACCTTAAATGATTGTTCCCCTTCGCCCCAGAGGATTGGTCCAGACTTTTGCATAGCACTGGCTAGTGAAAGCCAGTTGTCCTGCAGATCCTGGCTACCATTTTGAGTCACACTGAGTTGACAGTGCCAGAAGAAATGCTTCCTCTCAAACAGACCAGGAGAGGTCCACCTGAGCCCAGCATGAGGACTGACTCCAGGTTGTGAGGTAGGGGAACAGAGTGGTCATCTAATATTGTGTTTGGGGGAAAAGACTTTTAAAATGTTATGCTTATAAGAAGCACACGGGATCTTTTTCAGGGGAAAAGGCAATACGCCGCATTTATTGGAAATACAATTAGTATATGCATTCAATCTCTCTCTCTCTCCCCCCCACTTCCTCCCTGCTGCCAGTCAATGTTACAGCTACCGTCCAGAGTCTGGATCAATCTAGTGGCCAGCTAGGTTGATCACAGGTAGGTAGGAGCTGGGTTCTATCGGTCGCGACACGATGGTCCGAAGAAGTCTTGGCAGGACAAACCCAAAGTTTCATGGCAAAACACCCTGTTTATATAGTGATTTTTCTTCATTGAGACCAATGAGTTTTGCACCGTCATGCTGTAATCAATTGTTGTTTGATGAGTGCTTGTTTTCTTACATTGTTTTTCACATTTTTTATTTTGTTCTTTCATTAGTCTCTCAGGGAGTTACCCCATGCTGGTTTTGATCACAGCTATTTTGTCCCCATTGATAGGTGCCTATCTCATTTTTAGAGTTGTCAATCTGCCCCCCTCTGACATTTCAATAGGAGCATTACAATCTCTGGGCGCCTTTACGTCCATCCTCAATTCCTCCCCAGAACATCTGGTCCAGTAATGGCCTTCACACTTATCTTCTAACTCACACATTCCTCATTCACACACAAAACAGGATTGATTTACACAGAGCATTTGAACAGGAACATCAAATTGCAATGCAAAAAAAAACCAATAATTGCATTCATAGAATCATAGAAGATTAGGGTTGGAAGAGACCTCAGGGGGTCATCTAGTCAACCCCCCTGCGCTTTTACTTATTTTAGAATGCTAAACCTACAACAAAGTGGTGACCCTAAAAGGTCTGTTACTGCCTTGAAATCAGCTTCAGACACAAAATTCTGGCTGATGCATGTCTACCAATGGCACACTAGGCCACTCCTTTCTGCTTTCAGAAAGGGTGGCTGGCAGGCCGGATATGGTCAAATCATACATCAACACATTTAATACATGCTACATTATTATTCTTTAGAATTATACAAAATACAAACATAAAATCCTACTACTACACAGTCAGGGAGAGAGAAGGAGTAGAGAGATCATGTTGCCTTCTTAACAGTCCTTATTTTGAAAACCCTCCATGGGCTTCCTCCAGCCTACCTCACAGACCTCGTCTCACTGCCCTAATTGCTCTGTCCCCTCTGACAATGGTCTCACTTCTGTCCCATCCCCCAATATTACCCTTATTAATCAGATTTTGTCATTTGAGATATCCATCCTGTATCTTCCACCAGCTCATCTTTCCATCTATTGTTACCTCTCTTCGGCAAACATCTTAACAGTGTAGTCAGTTGCACTGCTATACATATTGGAAGGGAAAATCTGAACTGCTCATACACATTGATTAACCACTCAGGCAACAGAATTCTACACGTTACCGGACAGCTCATAATTAACCTGTGAAACTCTCTGCAACGTGGTATTATTGAGGCAGAGCAATTAAGAGGACTCCCCCCAAAAAAGGATTACATTAAAAATAAGGCTATGAATGAAAAAAGTATATAAACCAATGTATTTCACGATATACACCAACCACTTGCTCTCTGGATTTAGCATGATCTTACTCTACAGACAGGTATATCATAATTTTCCCTTATTGGGCTTCTTACACCTTTGTCTGAAACATCTGGTATTGATCACTGTTAGAGAGACAGGATGGCAAACTAGATGGACTTCTGGCTTATCCAATATGGCAAGTCTTATGTACCTATGATTTTGTTCCCCCTTACCTGTGCCTCTTAATTTCTCTCTTGTTCTGTTATTATTTGTCAGATTGTGCTCTAGGGAAACCATCTCAATGTTTCTTTATCCTGCCCCAAGAGGGTTAGGAGAAGGGAGAGCTGAGAACAGCTGACATGAGGCAAGTACTTGCTGTCTGAGCTGCTCTAGGGTTGGCATGCAGCCATCTTATCAGGTGATGAAGCCAGTGCTTCAAGCTGTCAACAGAGTAGGCAGAAGCATCAGTGGATTACACTGGGAGGGCCAATTGCACTTGGTGCAGTTGCTGCACCAGAGTTCGCTGTCTACACTAGCACTTCAGCAGTGCAGAGTCACATGTTGAAATATAGCAGCAGTGTGCTATACCTCTGAAGGTGGGAACATCTGCATCACTGGGAGTGACTGTGTGGTGTGTTAAATGCAAAATGGTTATGCTGGGGACTTGCCAGGGTAGTTGACGTTATAACTTTCTTTTTTGCATGGGCAAGGTCTTTGTTAAACTTAGCTGCTTTGGTTGTGTAGATGAACCCTAGACACTGATCTGTGCCCACTTGAACCCTTCCCACTCCAGAGAGTGAGTGGTTAGTTCTTATTGATATAATTTGGTTCCATTACAGTTATGAACACCTGATCTGCAGTCAAAAAAGGTGCAGATTCCTTGGGCTCGCACAACATATGCTGCAAAAGTTCTATACCTCTCTTTCCAGAAGGACTCCAGGCCTGGCAAGCTGCAACCCTGTCTAGGCTTTTTCTCCTTCATCCACCTTTTCCTCGTTGCTTCATTCCTCCCTGCCACCTGTCTGCAGTCCTCATCTGGTACAGAGCTCAAAGAAGCCTGTTTCAGACTCACTGGCCAGCAAGCGCGCAGGCGTATCAGTCTCAGTGAGCAGGAGAGAGCCATCCCAGAAGGCAGGGGCTGAAACACTGGAACCAACACCACACAGTGACTCCATTATTAACATTCCAGATAGTGGGGAACTTTATAGAAACACAAACTACACAACAATGATGTGAAATAGACAAAAGCTGGAAGAAGCATTGCTCTGGCTACCACCTTCTGCTTTACCCACTGTGCTGTATCTAGATACATTACAGTACTCAGTGCAATTAAAAGGCAGCAAGTTTAAAACCAATCAAAGGAATTAAAAAAATACAAGGCATAATTAGTCTGGGGAACTCATTACCACATATTATTCAGGCTAATAACTTAGAAGGACTAAATATTTACAGAAATAATAAAAATATCAAAAGTTACACACACAAAAAAAGCAATGGAAAGAAGACATCAGTTCAGCCTGCCATGTCTGAATTGCCCTAACAAACATACGGAGTTGTGACACCCCTCCTGGAGACGGAGCAGCATCTCAAGGAGCAGGGAGAACTGCAGGTGAAGTCCTGAAGCTTGAGCTGCTAGACTTACATGCAAAGTGTCTCTATTTAGGATGGAGAAAGACTCCCCTCCCCCACACAATATTTTTCACCCAGTCCCCTATGGAGTATCTCCAATGTGTGTCAGTGTTCAATGGTGCACTCCTACGTGTCTCTCCAGGTTTCTCTCTCTATTTAATATCTTCCAAATGCTGACGGGTCTATAGGGAGGCAGCACTGAGGAGATTAGGGCAAGGGGAACCAGAGACCCAGAGAGAAAATACTGGGAGAGGAGAGACTGGAAGTGGGCATAGAGGAGAGAAGGAAACATCCTCCCCTCCTGACTCCCTCTCTTGAGGTTAGCGGTATTTGCAAAGTTGAAAATGTGTGCACATTTTACACACGGTGCTTAGTTAAAGGAGCACCATCAACGATTAAAGCCCCGGATCCTCAGGCCTCACCTTTGTTGCCAACACCTCAGCAAACTGCTTCCAAATCGAATCAGCCTCTCGTGTTAGGCGCTTTATTTCCCCACTTGCAACGATTGTGACACTAGATGGTGTAGTTGCTTCCTGGTTCCCAGGCACCAGCTCGGTAACGGCACCTACACATGACATGGCAGCTCACTCAGCCTTCGGCTGCTCCTTAAAGGGATAGCACTCTGTACAGCAGAGCTGCTCTGAGACGAAAATGTTGCTGATTGTTAAATGTGCTACGCGAGTCGCTTCCTTTCTACTCTTATGGCTTTGGCTACCATTTATATAGCACCTTAATTCCTGTAGGGTTACCATACGCCCGGATTTTCCCGGACATGTCCGGCTTTTGGGGGCTCAAATCCCCGTCCGGGGGGAAATCCCCAAAAGCCGGGCATGTCCGGGAAAATCGGGAGGGCTCGGTCGGGGCCTCTTTGGCGGGGGCCGGTGCGGGGCCGGGCCGGGCCGGGGGGCCGGGGGTATGGTGCCAGGCCGGGAGCCGGGCCGGGCGCGCGGTGCCGGGCCGGGGTCCAGGGGCGCAGTGCCGGGCCACGGGCCGGGCCGGGCACGTGAGGCCGGGAGCCGGGGTCGCGGGGCCGGGCCCGCAGGGCCGGGAGCCGGTCCGGGGTCGCGGGGCCGGGCCGGCGGGGCCGGGAGCCGGTCCGGGCCGGCGGGGCCGGGGGGCCGGGCCGGGAGCCGGGCCGGGGGCGCGGGGCCGGGGGCGCGGGGCCGGGCCGCCGGGGGGTGCGCCGGGCCGCCAGGGGCCGGCAGTGCTGGGTGGGCCGGGGGTGGTCAACCGGGGCCGGCACCCCAGGGCCCGAGCCGACCCAGGCTGGAGCCGCCGGGGGGCCAGCCTGGGCCGCGCCTCCTTCCCCCACGCTCCCCCTTACCTGCTTCAGGCTTCCCAGGAAGCAGGGGAGGGGGCGGAGACTTTGGGGAGGGGGCGGAGTTGGGGCGTGGGCGGGGCTGGGGGCAGGGCCGGGGCCCCGTGGAGTGTCCTCCATTTGGAGGCACAAAATATGGTAACCCTAGGAAATTCCTGAATGATTCATGGCCTTCCACAGACTCTGTGCATACAGCTCCACCGAAAGGCAGCCACTTCTGGGTTAGAAAGTGGTGGAGCAATGTATGTATGTGTGTGGGGCACGTTTGGCCAAGCAGGACAAGTCAAACCTCGGTGCCGGTGAAAACTTTGGTTTTAAGGTTCCACCTCACAAAATAATCTGCTGTTTGAATGCCAACCCTGTGCCACCCTAATGATATCACTGTTATGGGGGAAGATAAAGCAGTTGCCTCCAGCAGTTTTGAAGACTTCCTCATTGCCATGGAGAGTAGAGCCACTGCCTGAATCACCTTCACCGCTGACAGAAGCAGAAAGCTGCAGGTCATGCAGGAGTTCTGTGCCACAGCCTGCTTTCCCTCAGGGTAGAGTAATGTGAACAGGACAAACCACCATTTGAGGCTCTGGTGACACAGCACATCACTCAGGAACAGGGAGCAAGTCTGCTCCATGAATCTCTCCTCAAATGATGAAAGCCACATAAACCACCTGGCTTGAGGGAAGCCAGGTCATTGTGATAGAACACTCATGGGGCAGGAGTGCTCAGCAGTTCTAGAACCGCCGCTCAAAGGCCCCAGTTGGGGCCAGAACTTGGAGGCGGCAGTTGGAGGTCCGAGATGGCGAGTCTCAACTGGAGGATGCTGAAGGCGGCCATGGAGCACTATCTCTCTGCTGGTTCCCAGACTGCGGACGAGGTGTTGAGGCCAGAGGAGCAGCTGGGAGAGGTGAGTGCCGGGCACATGGAGCGGGTGAGGCTGGGTGGGGAAACTGGTCTGGAGGCATGAGGCTTTTCTGTGGGATTGGCCAGAGGTGAGGCTGGGGGAGATTGGAGCAGGGGTTGTGAGGATGGTGGAGAAGCTGGAGTAGAGGGGTGGGACTCCAGACTGGAAGACAGAGGGCATAGTGGATCGAAGTTGAGCAGGTGAGCAGTGCAGGAGGCTGCCATGGAGTATGGTCTCTCTGCCAGTTACCAGATGATGGCTGAGCTTGCGGGGGGGATGGGGGGAGAGAGAGAGGAGAAGGGGTGAGGATTTCGCCTTCCAGGGGTGGGGCTGAGGTAGGAGGAGGCGGTAAATTTGAGTCCAATGGGAATGAAAATGTGATACACACCCTGGACATACTGATTAAAGAAGTTGGACAGTGATGCATGCAGGGAGGGCACGTCCTTCCTTCCCACCCCAGCCCACAGTTTCCTGAATGTAATGATAAAAATCTTTACAAATGTGTCTTTGCTTCTTGGGTTGCTCTGAGTTTTTTGTTGGTGTCACCTGGATCGTTACAGATTAGATTTTAAATAAAGATTTAGGGCTAGATACTCAGTATCACTTTATCCCAGCCTCTGGCTTTCACCCACAGTTGCAATGTATTTCTTCCCACTGATCTCAGTGGGCTTTGTATCAGGCCTTTAGACATTTCAGTTACTGATGTGAGGGTAGTCAGCACACAGACGTCTTAGTGACCTCAACTACACCTGCAAATTCTGTGCTCAGAAATAGAGACCAGCCTTTAAATCTCTCACCCTTAGAAAGCTGTGCCATTTGTTCTCTGCTAGAAACTAATGTTTGAGTTACTAAACTTAAAGGGTTGTTTATGATAATTGCAATGCAAATGGATTATTAAAATGTCAGCCTGAAATCCCATGACTGTGTTCTCTTTCTAGATCAGTCACAGACGACAGTTACTAGGCATAGGACCTACTCAGCTCTTGGATATGCCACTTGGTGCCAAGCTCCCCTTGTTACCAGGCTCCAATACATTGTTCTATAGAACAACCCTGGGTGAAAAGGTAAAAAATTGAATATAGAGGGGGAAAAACACATTTCATTTTCTATACTCCTCACTCCTGCCACTAAATATGCAGAGTATGTTGGAGAATAACATAAGAACATAAGAATGGCCCTAGTGGGTCAGACCAAGGGTCCATCTAGCCTAGTATCCTGTCTTCCAATAGTGGCCAATGCCAGGTGCCCCAGAGGGAATAAACAGAACAGATAATCATCAAGTGATCCATCCCCTGTCACCCATTCCCAGCTTCTGGCAAACAGAGGCTAGGGACACCATCCCTGCCCATCCTGGCTACAGTAATAGCCATTGATGGACCTATCCTCCATGAACTTATCTAGTTCTTTTTTGAATCCTGTTATGGTCTTGGCCTTCACAACATCCTCTGGCAAGGAGATCCACAGGTTGACTGTGTGTTGTGTGAAGAAATACTGCCTTTTATTTGTTTTAAACCTGCTGCCTATTAATTTCATTTGGTGAGTCCTAGTTCTTGTGTTATGAGAAGTAGTAAACAACACTTTCTTATCTACTTTCTCTACACCAGTCATGGTTTTATAGACAATCATATCTCCCCTTAGCCGTCCCTTTTCCAAGCCGAAAAGTCCCAGTCTTATTAATCTCTCCTCATATGTAAGCCATTCCATATCCCTAATAATTTTTGTTGCCCTTTTCTGAACCTTCTCCAAGTCCAATATATCTTTTTTGAGATGGGGCGACCACATCTGCACACGGTATTCAAGATTTGGACATACCATGGATTTATATAGAGGCAACATGATATTTTCTGTCCTGTTATCTATCCCTTTCTTGCATTCTGTTCGCTTTTTTGACTGCCGCTGCACATTGAGTGGATGTTTTCAGAGAACTATCCACAAGGACTCCAAGATCTCTTTCTTGAGTGGTAACAGCTAATTTAGACTCCATCATTTTATCCATATAGTTGGGATTATGCTTTCCCATGTGCATTACTTTGCATTTATCAACATTAAATTTCATCTGCCATTTTGTTGCTCAGTCACCCTGTTTTGAGACATCCTTTTGTAGCTCTTCACCATCTGCCTGGGTTTTAACTATCTTTAGTAATTTTGTATCATCTGCAAATTTTGCCACTTCACTGTTTATCCCTTTTTCCAGATCATTTATGAATAAGTTGAATAGGACTGTTCCCAGTACAGACCCCTGGGGAACACCACTATTTACCTCTCCCCATTCTGAAAGCTGACCATTTATTCCAACCCTTTGTTTCCTACCCTGTTTCCCCGAAAATAAGACAGTGTCTTATATTAATTTTTGCTCCCAAAGATGCGCTAGGTCTTATTTTCAGGGGATGTCTTATTTTTCAGAAATGAAAAATGCCTTATTATCGGGGAGGTCTTATTATCGGGGGGATGCCTTATATTACAACGAGAGGCAAAACTGTAAGTAGGCCTTATTTTCGGAGGATGTCTTATTTTCGGGGAAACAGGGTATCTTTTAACCCTCTTATCCCATGACAGCTTACTTTGCTTAAAAGCCTTTGGTCAGGGACTGGTCAAAGGCTTTCTGAAAATCTAAGTACACTATATCCACTGGATCCCCCTTGTCCACATGCTTGTTGGGCCCCTCAAAGAATTCTAGTAGATTGGTGAGGCATGATTTCCCTTTACAAAAACCACGTTGACTCTTCCCCAATACATTATGTTCATCTATATGTCTGACAATATTGTTCTTTATTATAGTTTCAACCAGTTTGCCCGGTACTGAAGTCAGGCTTACAGGCCTGTAATTGCTGGGATCACCTCTTGAGCCCTTTTTAAAAATTGGCATCACATTAGCTATCCTCCAGTCATCTGGTACAGAAGCTGATTTAAATGATAGGTTATAGACTACAGTTAGTAGTTCTGCAGTTTCACATTTGAGTTCCTTCAGAATTCCTGGGTGAATACTATCTGGTCCTCGTGACTTATTACTGTTTAGTTTATCAATTTGTTCCAAAACCTCCTCTAATGATACCTCAATCTGGGACAGTTCCTCAGATCTTTCACCTAAAAAGAATAGCTCAGGTTTGGGAATCTCCCTCACATCCTCAGCCGTGAAGACTGATGCAAAGAATTAATTTTGTTTCTCCGCAAAGGCCTTATTGTCCTTGAGTGCTCTAACAGACAATGTCCTGGCATTTTTAAGCAGAATTACTGCTCTTGTGTACTTACTCATAAGGAAAAAATACTGCAAGTAATCAAAGAAAGCCATCAAATCCATGCCACTGGGAAAAGGAAGGAATTCCAAGTACTAGTACTATCTGGTACCCAAAAGACAGCAGGGTTTTTATCATTATCTAGCCATTTAGAGGCACTGATCAAATAATAATGCTCTATGATCATGCCCCTTGTAGAGAAAGGCAACTGGCTATGCATTATGGACAGTGCTTTGGCTGGAATTTTCCATTGAGCCTAAGGAATTTGGGTACTTAATTCCCTTAGGATCCTTTGAAAATCCCACCTCATGCATATAGGGATACATCTCAATTACAGGATATACCTCAAATCTGTAATAGGGGAACAGCACTTCCAATTCCATGTACTGTCTTCTAGGCCAGTGTCAGTGTCATGTGTGTTCATGGAAAGCTCAGAAGATGTTGTCTATCTGCACAGGTTGGGAGTGCATGTATTCTCCTTTCTGGAACTGCCATCCATGAATCAACCACCAGGGTGCTGAAATCTGTAGGGTTCATGATAAGCTACCCAAAGTTCCCCAGCAGGCATTTGAAATAAGTAGAAGCCCTGGTAGAATTGTTCAGCTCAAAGTTTTCCCACCCCAGGATTTGATTCAGGATATCTTAAGTCTGGTGGAGGGGATTTGTCAGCTTGCTACATATGTTAGATCTTTTGTTCTCAACAGTATTCACAGTACTGAATTGCACGTCTGCACAGGAACCAACCTCAGTGGACCTGAGCTACACAGGGACTCTCACATTTCATGCAGGTGGCAGATGGCTTTGGGGCCTCTCTGCCCTGGTGGCGGTCAAGAACAATCTTCAGCTAGGACCTGATTTCTCAGTTCTAATAGCACATGTTGTAATCACCATGAATACATCCACTCGGGATGTGGAGACCACACAGAGGGACTTCAGACCAGGAACAGCAACTACACACAAATGTTCTAGACATGAGAGCAGGCCTACTAAGCACTTTGAGAGACTTGGTGTCCCAAAAGGTGGTCTTGTTTCCAATGGAAAATCAGGAAGAAGCAGGGAGGCACCAGGTCCTGCAGATGTGAGAATGGGTTTTGCCTCATAAGATATTTCTGGTCACTACTTAACCAGCAGGGAAAGAGAACAGTCACAGACTGACCAAGGCAGTTGCTAACAGACCCTGCCATGAGTGATACCTGGATCTGAAAGTGATTAATCTTCCCCTTGTAGGGAGATGCTGGAAGTAGACCTCTTTGTCATTTACCTAATCAAGAAGCTACCAGTTTGCTGCTTATGATACTGAGATGATCACTCAGACCCAAGACACTTCACTCCATCCCAACCCAGGAGACTTCTCCCTGTCATCCTGCTTCCTGACAGGGGAAAGCTCAGGAGGCATGAGGTTTCTGAACAAGTGTTGCAAGCTCTAGCAAGCCTTCTAGCAGAAAGACCTGAACTGAAAAAGATTTTCAGCATGGAACACTCAGGTGCTCCTTTAAATTCCCCAGTAAATCACTGCTTGACTAACTTCTTCATATGTCTGATTTAAAGATAAATCGGTTTCTCCAGGTGGATCTGTTTGCCACACATCTGAACTCTAACACTAAAATATTCAAACCTGATGGCCTAAATTTAGGCACCTAAATCCATATTTCAGAAGCCAAATTAGTGGCATAATTGTCAGAGGTTCTAACACTCTGCAACTTCCATTGATTTCAGTTATGATCCTGTTTCTTGTCCAGTTCCATTTATTCTGGTCAGATGACTGACTGACTCAGCAGAGGAGTGCCCCACTGGTTGAAGCCATTAAATGTTTCCAGTTCTTTGCCATCTACATAGTTCTTGGCTTTGGTGCACATTGTGTTTCTCTTAGGTCTCTTGGCTCCTCAGAATGCCCAGCTCTTTCAGTGCTTTTAGCTGAAGCCTTCACTGAGTTATCTGTTGTTTTTGTCTGTCATATTTTGCACATATCAACAACACCAGCACAGTGTGTGTCATTGGCCTGGTCATCTTCCTCACACAGAAATTTTCTTTCTACTCTTTAGTTTCATCTTCTCTTGTATATATAACTTGCTCAGGATTCAGGAGTCCTTTGTAAATTCACTCACTGTCTTGGAGACATTTCACTAAGTTCTCAAGGTGAGGTCAGAACACCTCAGTGCACTCTAACTGAGACTGCATTCTATTTTCATGGCAGCAAAGTGAGCTCGCTAATTTTCAGTACTCCAATTAATGTGTAACTCAGGAT
The DNA here is from genome assembly GCF_027887155.1 of Malaclemys terrapin pileata. NCBI lineage: Eukaryota > Metazoa > Chordata > Testudines > Emydidae > Malaclemys > Malaclemys terrapin. The sequence continues at coordinate 38,678,303 of NC_071513.1, read as the reverse complement.
AGCCTCGGCCTTACATGCCACAAAGTAAATCAAAAGTCTCTCATTGAATGCAGTCAGAAATAGACTCTTATCAAGACTGGCTTCTTGGTTTAAGGGAAAGGAAAGATCCTTCCTCTGCTCTTCTTGCTTCACCCAGAACTATCATTTGATAAAAGCAGTGTTGCCAACATCAAAGCTGGAGTTTTTGCCAGTCAGGTGAGAAAAGTACTTAGTTTATTTGAAAGTAGGTACAAAAACTACAAAACCAAAATCTAGTGCTATTTAGAAAAGAAGTAAAACTAACAGCTGATTACATCCTCCTCTTTGAGCACATGGAATATCATCTCAGCATCATCAGAATTGTCCTCTGTTAGATTAGAATTACTTATGCCACTGACATTGCTATTACTTTTTTTGCTTAAAAATCATACATCTGTTCTAAATGGACAATCATCTCTCATGTTGGAGTGAATGATTTGCAACATATTCCACAGTTACTGAGGGAAACTCTGATCATTAAAATGGCATTTAGTTAATCTGCCATCATCTTATTTTGAATCTTGCATGTTACCAAATTCATTGTAGAAAAGACTCTCAATTACAACATTACTTATTGTCAGGGATAGTATGTTCAGTGCATACTGTAAAATTTCATCAAAAGGACGTCTGCTAAGTGGATCTTTGTAGTCTTTCACTTTGCATCAGAAAGTGGCAGCATCAGTTGGGATTGGTCCAGTTGTCGCAGTCCAATCTATTAATATCAAATTACACCACTGGTTCTCCAGGTCTGACATTTCACACTGGGCAAAATGTAATTCTAATGGCAGTTCTTAGAAAGTCACTTGACTAATTTGGTTCAAACAATGAGACAGAGAAGTGTTTGATTTTGTGAAGTACAGTGAGTGCTGGAGGAAGTCCCTTCAAAACTTCTGCCACAACTACTTGCTGAAAATTGGAACACCTTTCTTTCAAAGTAGTCTTGAAAGCAGGATCAAAGCTCAGTGCTTGTAATTCAATGTGAAATTCAAAATTAAGTCAACCTTGTCAAGAGGGAGGTAAATGGAAACAAAATCTAGGTTGACATGCAGTCTGACATGCACTGGGTGAAAGATGCATTTCAACAGAGAAAAGGCAAATGCTTTAAACTTTTTCAATAAAGAGAATTATCTACTTCTGTTTTCTGGAAAAGCAAATTATTGAGCAGAAACTCAGATAAGACTGACCTCGGAAACAGGAGATACAGCCTATTACTCTCATCACTATCCATGTCACTGAGTATTCGAGCTATTCAACAATGCTCACGAGAACTTGCGAATTGGAAATATGTTTTGATTTCAATCCAAAAATCAAGGATTCTGACTATGGCTTCAGAACCAGACAGTCGTCTTGTCTGAGAAAACTGAACAAACACTGCAGGAGTTTCGCCATCATTGATAAGAGTGTATATTTATTGGTATGCTTCATGAGGCGTTGTGCTCACTTTAAACCAAGAATATGTTTCCCTCATGAAAAGTCAATACAAGACGGAATTTCTTTGATTGCTTTGCAAGCACTGAGATGAACTGTGTGACAAACACACTGAACAATACCAAGTTTGGACACTTTTTCTGCACTTTTGGTGAAGAGTGACTGACTGGATTCACATATATTGGCACCATCTGTGTCAATTCCAATACAATTTTCAGTGTTTATATTAATTTTCCTCAAATTACTATCAAGAGCAGAGAAGATATCATCTGCTGTTGTTGAGATGACTGGAACCAAACTTAAGAAACCAGTAATGATCTTCTGTAAGGAATTGCTATAGTAACACACACACACACTCTTTTAAACTGCAACATCAATATATTCATCTACTAGAAGAGAAAAGTTTGAATTTCCAATATCCTTATACAGTCCATCAGCAAAACAAAGACAAATCACATTTTTGATGAGTGCAGTGCTTAGATATAATTTCTTCAGGCATGTTTGTCCTCAACAAAATCAACCACGTGATCAACTGCCCTAATAGATAAAAGACATGCAATATGGCAGCAGTTATTATTTCAGTTCTTTCACTGACTCCTTCTTAGCAGTAAATTTTGAATCTTCCAGTCTTGGCTGTGATGGCCCTGATGTAATGGGGATCATAGTACTTTTATGCTTGGAACTTTTGATAGCATGCTTTCTTATGTCATTTAGCTGTGGTCACAGCTCTGTTCTCCATGCAGTAAAGTAAGCTGAATCCTCATTACTTGGACTTTGCTTCAACCATAATTTCATTTCATTCATCTTTTCCCATTCAACTCTGTACTTCCTCTTGTATTTGGCATATTTCCCCATAGTCAAGGATAATGAATAGGGCCCTACCAAATACATGGTCCGTTTTGGTCAATTTCACGGTCATAGGATTTAAAAAATAGTAAATTTCATTATTTCAGCCATATAAATGTGAAATTTCATGGTGTTATAATTGTAGGGGTTCTGATCCAAAAAGGAACTGGGGGGGGGTTGCAAGATTATTGTAGGGGGGGTTGTGGTGGTGCTACCCTTAATTCTGTGCTGTTGCTGGCAGTGGCTCTGCCTTCAGAGCTGGGCTCCTGGCCAGCAGCTGCCACTCTCCAACTGCCCAGCTCTGAAGGCAGGTAGCCACCAGCAGCAGCACAGAAGTAAAGATGGCATGGTATGGTATTGCCATCCTTGCTTATGTGCTGCTGCCTGCAGAGCTGGGCCCTCAGTCAGCAGCTGCCACTCTCTGGCCACCCAGCTCTGAAGGCAGCAGCGCAGAAGTAAGGGTGGCATGATATGGTATTGCCACCCTTACTTCTGCACATCTGCTGGTGGGGCACTGCCTTCAGAGCTTGGCGCCCGGCCAACAGCTGCCACGCTCCAGCCACCCAGCTCTAAAGGCAGTGTGACAATACTGCGATCCCTCTAAAATGACCTTGTGACCCCCCTGCAACTCCCTTTTGGGTCAGGACCCCAGTTTGAGAAATGCTGGTCTCCCCTGTGAAATCTGTATAGTATAGGGTAAAAGCACACAAAAGAGCAGATTTCACAGCGGGAGACCAGATTTCACTGTCCGTGAAACGTTTTTCATGGCCATGAATTTGGTAGGGCCCTAATTATGAACTAAAACAATGGTTCTCAAACTTCATTGCACCGTGACCCCCTTCTGACAAAAGAAAATTACCACATGACCCCAGGAGAGGGGACCGAAGACTGAGCCTGCCCGAGCCCCACTGCCCAAGTCCCGCCACCACGGGCAGGCCGGAGCGGCGCCAGGGTTTTTGGCGCCCTACACGGGATTCCTTCCGCGCTCCCAGTCGTCGTCGGCAATTCTGCGGCAGGGGGGTCCTTCCGCGTTCCCGGTCTTCGGGGCACTTCGGCAGTGGGTCCGGGAGCGAGTGAAGGACCCGCCGCAGAATTGCCGCTGAAGACCCGGAGCGTGGAAGGACACCCCCCTGCCGCTGAATTGCCACTGAGGGCAGCAAAATGCCGCCCCCCCCAAATCCTGGCGCCCTAGGTGACTGCCTAGGTCGCCTAAATGGAAGCGCTGGCCCTGCGGGCAGTGGTGGGGACAGGGCAAAGTGAAGCCCAAGGGCTTCTGCCCTGGGTGGAGGGCATGTAACCTTATCCCTGGGCAGTGGGGCTTGGGCTTCAGACTTGCTGGGGCCCAGGGCCAACACCAGCTTTGGTGAACCCATTAAAATGTGGTGAAGACCCTCTTTGGGGTCCTGACCCACAGTTTGACTCTCCCTGAACTAAAAAATTAACATTAAGAAAACTACAGTAGTATGTAAACATTTGGCATTACTATCACATGTGACAACAGTTGCTAAATATGGCAACTATAGTGCTCATGTGCCATGTAGACAAGCCCCAAGATTCAGAGAAAATTTCTAGTAAGGCTTAGTTCTTTTTCATGCCGTTTTTAGCTGATATATTAGTTCCAGTCATTTGTGTGTTTTAAATAAATGTATCTGAATGAAATTCCAAGCTGTTCTCCACCCATAAAATATTTTCCCCCCCAAAATCAGTAAGTATGGAATCATTTTCTTTAAGAATGATGATTAGGACATTATTATTAAATCTGTGTTCAGCTCCCAGTTAGGCAGGCTAAATTTGGCATGACTAGTAAACCTGGTAACAGTTGTTGCTAGTCTTAGAAGTAATGCTAGATTTCAAAGCTGCTACTGTTGCTAGATTTAGCAGAATTGTCAAAAGCATAAGATCTAGATACAGCATTACTAAATTCAGCTGTAGTAGCGGCTTCCAAATCTAGTTGCTTCTAGGTGTTTAGTGTAGCATTACAAAGCAGCTAGACCTTTTTAGCTGGTCTGCTGGGTCCTGATTGGCCTCTTCTGGCTCCCACCTCTTCTAATTGCTGGAGAACCAAGTTTCACTAGTTTCATCAGCTACTGACCCAAGGAGGCCTTTCTAGGAAACCACTGGAGGTCCAAACTCACTGCCCTTCTCTTCTTAAAGGACCACTTCGTGGACCTGGGTATTGCAACCAACAGAGTGTCAGTAAGGCAGTAAATGCCTGTTGTACCCCATCACAGAAGATTTAATAACTGCCCACTGCATGGTTTCTTGTACCTTCCTCTGAAGCAGCTGGCACTAGCCCCTTGGGAGACCGAATACTCGACTAAATGGACCCATGGTCTGACCTGGAAGGGAAATTCCTAGGTTCTTACATGTGGTAATATTTTCTAGTTTACTATTGCATTGCAATATTTTTTTGGCATGGAATTTACTGTAATTAATTTATATGATAAGGTAAATCCCTTTCTGGAAACTGGTCTCTTTACTCTTTTATATGTCTTAACATCTTATATCCTATTACACATACACAAAAATGATCTTGAAAGAACATTATTAAGGTTGAAATATCAAGCACACGAAATTTAAGAAATGCCAGAATAATAGTTACCTATGCCAGCCAGCCCCAGTTCTCCCCCCACCCACATCTCAGCTCCTGGTCAGAATTGTTACAGTAACTATTGTTATAGCTCCTTGTCAGATCTCCTTTCTTCTCCCCTTTTTATGTTTTCTCCTACTGGTTTCCAGCCCCAGTCTCCTTCTCCAGTCAGTCCCAGTCTCCCCTGCTCCCTGCCCGCCTCCAGAACCACATCTGATGTCAGTGTTCTTCACCCTGTCTCAGCCAATTAGCTCCATCCATGTTCCTCTGTGTTTCCCCCACTGTCTCCCGGGACCAGTCTCCTTGTACAACCAGCCCCAGTCTCAACCATATACACCTCTACCCCGATATAACATGACCCAATATAACACAAATTTGGATATAATGCTGTAAAGCAGGGCTCCGGAGTGGGCGGGGGGGAGGGGACTGCACACTCCAGTGGATCAAAGCAAGTTCGATATAATGTGGTTTCACCCATAACATGGTAAGATTTTCTGGCTCCCAAAGACAGCGTTATATCAAGGTAGAGGTGTATTGTTTTGGAACGATATATTGAAAACTGAAGAAAAAGAACATCTAAAGAATTTTGCCTGTAGTTTTTCTGAATGACTACAGAATTTTATATTAACTCAAAATAGCTGAATAAAATCTTAGGGATTTTCAAACCAGGTTTCCATTTTTGCAAGTCCAGTCCTGCATCTACCATGAACAGCATCCACAATTTTGCAACTGCAGAGAAAGACATGAAGAATTTCCAGAGAAAGACATGAACAGATTGCAAATACAGAACTTGGGCACAATTCACTACAGGGGCAAAATTGTGTCTATAGACATACATTTTTAAATGTTCATAGAGCAACTGAAATTCTCTATAAATATCCAAAATAATTAGTTCTCAGTACTGCAGCCAGTAGAGCAGTCATCCAAAAGCCAACAAATTTAAAATTAAGACACAAGTTATTCTCACGTTAAGAGTACCACAAATACAGCACTCTTTCGTTTGGGTAAAAAAATCATACCTAGTGCAACTGCTGAAAGCAGGAATTAATCCAGCCCCCTGTTTGAAATTGTTGGTCAGTGTGTTTAGGAACTGTGAAACTTCTTTATCTCTTTTTCAGATAGGTAATATTCTGTTAATACTTTTGAATATATATTTTTACAGCTTTATCAACCTCCTAGTGGCTTTGATCTTGGTGATCCTTACTGTCGCTTAATGACAACAAAATATAGAAGTCTACATGATCCACATTTGCGTTCCTATTACAAGCGCAAAAATAATCTACGGAGATTAAAGAAAGGAGGTTATGTCACCAACGATAACAAAGTAGGTTAAATAAGATGTTATGAATATTTATGTCAATGGGATTTTCAAAGCACTCTGTTCTGGCCTAACTCTGTTCCTACTGAAGGTAAGGGCAGCTTTACTTTGGATTTCCATGGAAACAGAGTGAGGCCAACACTAAGCACTTTTGAAATTCCCACCCATATTATTACTTTAGAGTTTATCTTGCCTTCCTAGAAAACACATGTAGCTGGCATCAGTGGTGGGTAAATGGTCATACAGCCAACACAATGAGCCACCACGATGCAAGGCAGAAGTATGTTACTTGGAGAAGAAGTGTCATGCCCCTTTAGCCATCGATGGTGGCAAACACACTAGCCAGCTAGGTGTTGGACATTCTTCATTTTCTGCTGGGGTGCTGCGTATGGGTCAATGTGCATCTCTTTTATCGCTGTCTATGGACAGATTCTGTCTGGTTATTTCATTAGAGAGAAGAGGCTCTGTCTCAGGTTCATCCGAATCAGTGGGGTATCGCATGAAACAAGTTTCTCCTTTTAATTTTTCAACTGTGGAAATCCAGCTCAAGAGGCCACTTGGGTTCTAAAGACTGTTTTAGATCATGGAATTTCACTGGCTTGATCAAGAAGTGCAGTCAGAGTTAGGTCCCTAACCAGGCCGGGCTTTTAGGTTAAGATGGGGAAGTCCTTTCTCCCCTTTCCCAGTTTCATCCAGAACTGCCCCCTGGAAGAAGGAGCCAGCCCTTTTTACCCCTTGGCCCTGACTGGCTTTTGCCTACTCTGACCCTTCTAGCCATTGGGGGACCGGTTCTCATTGGTTCTATAAGCACATGATCCTGGGTGGCCTCTCTAGGCAGCTGTTGCCAGTTTAAATTCTCCACTCTTTTCCTCCAGAAGAACATCTTCCAGCATGATGTGCCAAGGCAACAGGGCCTGCGGCGGGGGGCATCAAACTCCTGGTACACCACGTCACAGGCTCCCTATTCCTTCTCCCCGCCTGCACACATAAATGCCACAGAAGGCAGGACTGAGACCACTGTGTCTTGGTGGAGCCTTGCCATACAATACTGTGCTGCTGCTATTTTCCTTCGTAGTGTGTCCCAAGTGAAAATACATTTAATCATTTGCTCAGGCAGTCTTTTGAAATCAATGGAAGTTAAGCATGTGCCTAAAGTTAACCACATGTGCTTTGCTGAATCAGACCTGGATTCTGGGTTCCCGATCATAATTATAGGGAAGTGCAAGAAATAGAGTTAATACCACAGTAATCTAGTTGCAAAGGTAAACCTGAAACTTTTTAACGATGAACCCTGGAGGTAAAAATCTGAAATAGAGAATTAAGAAAGATTAAGAAAGCAATAATCAATTACTTCCGAAAAAACCTATCTAACTCTATCAGTAAGAACAATGTAGAGTTATAGGGTCATATTCAGTCCACTGAAGTCAATGGAGTTGCCCCCTCTTGCCCCAGGTCTGAATTTAACCCTTAAAAAGTAAATGGACAAATGAAAATTAAGGCCTGAAATTTTAGTCACTTCCTTTAAGGCCAATTTGCACTATGAGAGCAATGTAAAGGGGAGAAGTCAGACCTAAGAAAGCAAAATGGGCAAGTATGGGTAAAATGGCCAACAGCCAGCGCTCAGTATTATTGACAGACAATTCTCGAAGCTCGTACTGATATTAATTGTTGCCTACTTGAACATGACATATTTCTTGTGCCTTTACCTTGTTGATATATGGAAGTAATGTTCACATCCCAAAGGCCGAGGGTTCTAAAGCAATCTTGACTATTAAAGGAAAGATGATGTTCCCCAGAGTAATCACATGCACTTTTACCTTTCCAAGAAAGCTGCACAAAAGATTTGTTTTTAGATAAAGAGTCTGTGAATAATTCTCATTTTTCTTTTAAATAAGAAAATACCATAAATAAAGTCCCTTTCCTGTGTGCAGTTTTGGTACCAATTCGATAGCCCCCTTTTCCAACACAGCAAACTTCATCTTATAACAGTCTCATGAGAAGGATCCCTGACCAGGGCCACAGCTAAAGAAGAAGCTGCCATGTCAGACAGACCTAACAGATTTTCTTTTAAGTGCTATAAAAATATAAAGATTTAGCAAAAACCTAATCCTGTGCAAAAAGAGGGTTTTGGTTCCATGATTGCACCATCCAGCAGAGAGATATGAAGTTAGGGATGTTTAGATGGAGAAAAGTTTTACACTCTTCGTTTAGAAGGCTGGATCCAAAGGACCTGCACGCATGATCTCTCACAGGTCACTATTTTGAAATAATTCTGTGGCTTGCATAGCAGCAGCTTCTACAGTGGGAAATTGGCAGAGGTAGTATGTTCAGAGAACCATAGTTATTGATAAGCAACCTATGGATCTCTGTAAAGATAGTAATATGGACTGTACATGAATGTATTTTGATCCATGACTATATATAGCAAATAACTATTTTCGATGCAACATCTTTTTCTTTTTAGGTTGTGTGTTCACTAAAGGAATTCAATGAATACCGGCAGTATCTGACCACCCTCAAGTTAGAGTTTGAAAAAAATTATATGAGAGAACAAGTAAGTTAATTAAAAGTAGTTAAAATTCTGTTTTGTTTCAAAAACAAACACAAAATAGCAGTCAGCTAAAAAAGTTATAGTGACTGCAGAGCCTCCCACTGGGGTTTACCCAATCCTGAATTAGAAAGTCAGTGGGACTGTTACCAAAGTTTTGAGAACACACTCTTCTGTGCCTACTATATGGCCTATAAAGCTGATGTCTGAGCATGGTTAGTGAGTCCACTGTTTTTGGCAACAACCATCTGGGTTGAAAGACAATGGTGTAAGCAGCAATTCAGTTACCGCAAATCATGCTGCAGCACTGCAAGTGTCAACACAGTCCAATTCTTGAGCAATAGTCCATACCACGCATAGAGCAGGCATACGGCACAGGACCAGAGGATGAAGCTGGTGCACCCCTAGTGCCTGAGGCCCACTGTGCTTTCCTCTTCGCTTTCTTCTTTTTCAGCCACCTCTCTTCAGCCCTGGTTAGTCCCCTGCTAACAACTTGAAATGGGAGGGATCTTAGCAGCTGATTGAGAGACAACATTCTAGGAGTTGATTGTACAGCTGATGTTTTAAGGGTGAAATGCAAAGCTTACAATACTACTGCGTACTCCCCAGTTTCCTCCCAGACATGTCTGATGTGCTCAAAGGCACAATATAACCCTCAGGGAGCAGGTAACTATTTTCTAAAACAAAGAAATGGAAAAGCTAAAGACCAGACCTCTCAAAAGTCTACACTGTCAAATTTGGCAGTTTGGGCTTGTCTCCACTTACCGGTGGATCGATGCTGTTGTGATCGATCCACCAGGGTCAATTTAGTGAAGACGATCGCTCTCCCATCGACTCGGGTACTCAACTGGAATGAGAAGCATAAGGTAAGGTAAGCATAAGGAGAGTTTCTCCCATCGACCCAGTGTGGTGTAGACACCTCAATAAGTTGACCTAAGCTACATTGACTCCAGCTACATTATTCACGTAACTGGCATTGCGTAACTTAGGTCAACTTGACCCCGTAGTGTAGACGTGAGTGAGTCACTCAAAGAGGGAGTTTCCCTTCTCAGCATGCTGCAGACGTTTTCAAAAAGGGGATGTAGGTAGCTCCAAACTGCTCCAAATGCTCAGGTAGGGCAAGGAACCCGGGATGGGGTGGGAGGACAGGGAACAAAGGGGCAGGACAAAGCTGTGGTTAAAGGTGTGGTTGCTCATTCCAAAGGGGAACATGCCACATAATTGCAGTAGCCTACTGTCACCAGGGTTTCCACACCATGGCACCCCCTAGGCCTGGGTAGGCCCCAGCACTCAAGGTGTTCCAGCATGCCAGTCCAAGCTTAAGAGGCTCAGCCCTCCAGCAGAGCCCCAGTTAGTCTTCCCTTTCTGGGGGTTGACAAGAAAAGAAGTAAACACAAACAAATCATCCCAGAGACATGGTAAATCTCTCAGAGGGCTTCTGCAAAACAATGATCCCAACTAGACTCACTGGCTAGCATAAAGAAATGGTCCCATCACAGGTGGACTTGCAACAGGGCTTCCCTCACCAGGCAGCAGGTAGCTAAAGAGTTCTTGCCTTTAGTTAGTTAGTCAGTTAGTCAGTCAGCTCTCCTTGCTGATCTGCCAGTGATTGAACTGGGTTTCTCCCTTTTAAGCTCCTCTCTCCAAGTCTGACATGTCTCCCAGGTGTGGTGGAGCAGGCCCACCTGAGCCACATTAGCTCGTTAACTCTGTTGCCCAGCGTGGAGTTTGTATACCCCATCATACCTACAAACTGCATGTCCCGCCTTTCCATGTCATTTTGGTGTAAAGGGGAGGGTTTGACCCTCAGCAGATTCTTTTCTGTTAAGTATTTTAAGTTTCAATGCAGAGAGACAGACTGGTGCCTGGTGAAAGCATTTCTAGTAAATCAAGCCCTAAAATCCATTCTTGATTTTCAGAAAATGCTTGAAAAACAAGTGACAAAACTACGGGATCCCATTCTGCTTCCAGAAGGTGCGGACACCTCTCACTTCAGAGAGTGGCTGCTCCGAGAAGAAAGAGAAAATTTACAAGAACGAGAAAGACAGATGAGGAACAGGTATAAGACACATAATAATTTATAATTTGGGAGTGTCTGTGGGGGCCTGCATGGAACTCCTTGCAAGGCTGGGGCCTTATTTTTATTGAGTCTAAATTATGAAAGATCTAAATGTATTAGAATTGTTAATTTACTGGGTATAAATTATGTTAGACATTTGTGAAGTCAATTGTAAATTCTTCAGTTGGCTTAAGCAAACAGAAACTCAGGCAAAGACGATAGCAGGGACTGAGCAGAAAATTGACTGAGTAAGATGACTCCAGCTGATTCTTACCAATGATTTACATTTTCTATTTAAAGATATGTAGACATGATTAATAAAGAACTGGAAAAAATTAAGTGCATCGCGGAAGAAAGACATCTCCTTCAACAGGCTGAGGAAGAGAAAAGGCAACACGAAAAAAAGAAAAAGAAACAACCTATTCTTCATATAAAAATGGAGGAGGTTAGAAACAAGAAATTGAAAGACACTATACAATTTATATATACACAACACACATCTTAATGAGACAATTGACAAATAATTAAAATTGCCAGCAGCTAATGAGTTTACAAGCAAGTCCACAAAGAATTTTAAAAAGTTGATGAATATGGACCCACTCCTGCAAACACTTATGCATGTGCTTTACATCAAGTGTCTGAGCGGTCCCACTGAGGTCAGTAGGGTTGCTGACATGCCTAGTAATAAACATGTGCCTAAGAGTTTACAGGATCCAGGTATATGTAAGTAAAAAAGAACCTGTAAATATTTAAGCCTGATAGGCAGAGTTACATATCAATACTTTATGGCCCTGATTTCTAGATAATGTTTCCCCTTTAGGCCTGCTTTTTACAGGCTCAAATCCTACCATTAGTTGTGTACCTGACATGAAGTCCTGGCTCCTTTAAGTCAATGGTAAAACTCCCATTGAATTCAATGAGGCAGGATTTCATCCCTGATTTCCAGTCACAAGCAGGTGTTTACAAGACTAAATAGCGGGATCGGTGCTTATGACAATTTGTAGGGACAAAGTGAATACAAGTAGAATGTTTCTGGATGCAAAATTCTGACTGCAAGCAGGGAAATTAAGCTGCATTGAAGAGGGGTAACCACAGGGCTTTGTGGTGCAAGTGTCAGAACATGTAGCTTTGCAAGGCAGTGATTCTAAACAGATCATGGCTGAAAGAAAAGTCATGAAAAATGCTTGTCATTCTGCTATCCCACCAGCCCACTGTCAATTCAATAATCTTTCTGCCATTTGTAGAATTTAATATGTTGGAAAAATAATTTTATAGGTACCAAATTTATCGCTGTGGTTACATCATTGACTGCAGTGATCTGACACTAGGAATGAATTTGGCCCAAAGTGTTTAAAATATACCAATAAGGAACAGAAAATTATTAAATGAAGCAGCAGAAAAGTTGTACGTGCAAAATAAAATACACATATAATTATCACCTTTTGGCATGATATGATAAATCTGTGATCCTTAGGAATGGAAACAAAAAGAGATGTTACTTCTGCTGAAAATTGGGGAGGATGTGAAACGAGAAGCAAGAATTGAGGAACTGCGAAGGAAAAGAAGAGAAGAGAAAGCTAAAAAGGTATATTAAGTAGCTATTTCTTTAAAACTCACATGCCACAGAAGAGAGAAGCTAATGATTAAGACCATAAGTACAGTATCTAGATAAGTGTAGTCAGTAATGCTATCCAAAATAAAAATCTCTTCTAGATTCTGATCATAGTTGAGAATTTTAAGTTTCTTGAGTGGGACACACAGCTCCTCTGGAAATAGTTTGAATTGCTTGTTCTGGTTATGTTTTTAAATAAGGGGAGATTGGAGAATGAGAAGACAAGGTTAAGTAAAAGTTTTTATCCAAGTAAAAGGAACCATGTGGTGTTAAAATACAAACTTTTTAAAATAATCTAATTAGGACATCCCAGTCCTCCTTTGGATTCCAGTCCTGAAAAGCCAAACACATGATTAACCTCTCGCACAGTGAGAAGTTCCACTTACTTCAGCTGTTTAGTGCACCACAGTCACCTCTTGGTTTTCTGTAATTGTCACTGGCAATCCGCGATGGCAGGGATGTCAGGACTTTGTAACCTAAGGGCAATTTTCTTATTTTCTATTTGACACTCGTCAATTAGCTCTCAGATTTCTGTTCTTCTGGGGTCTCTGCTGTGTTCTTTGATGTCCAGAAGGAGGCATTGGTGTATAACACATTTCTTTGTTTCTTTTCTCATAGGAGCATTTTAAATTTAATTCATTTCCAAGGGTTAGCCTACACTAGAATTGCTACAGTGGTGCAGCCAAACGGATGTAACTGCGCCGCTGTAGTGCTGCTAGTGCAGATGCTCTATGCTGATGGGAGAGAACTCTCTGTTCATAGAATATCAGGGTTGGAAGGGACCTCAGAAGGTCATCTAGTCCAACCCCCTGCTCAAAGCAGGACCAACCCCAACTAAATCATCCCAGCCAGGACTTTGTCAAGCCTGATCTTAAAAACCACTAAGGAAGGAGATTCCACCACCTCTCTAGGTAACCCATTCCAGTGCTTCACCACCCTCCTAGTGAAAAAGATTTTGCTAATATCCAACCTAAACCTCCCCCACTGCAACTTGAGACCATTACTCCTTGTTCTTTCGTCTGTTACCACTGAGAACAGTCTAGATCCATCCTCTTTGGAACCCCCTTTCAGGTAGTTGAAAGCAGCAATCAAATCCCCCCCTCATTCTTCTCTTCTGCAGACTAAACAATCCCAGTTCCCTCAGCTTCTCCTCATATGTCATGTGCTCCAGCCCCCTAATCATTTTTGTTGCCCTCCGCTGGACTCTTTCCAATTTTTCCACATCCTTCTTGTAGTGTGGGGCCCAAAACTGGACACAGTACTCCAGATGAGGCCTCACCAATGTCGAATAGAGGGGAACGATCACGTCCCTCGATCTGCTGGCAATGCCCCTACTTATACAGCCCAAAATTACATTAGCCTTCTTGGCAACAAGAGCACACTGTTGACTCATATCCAGCTTCTCATCCACTGTAACCCCTAGGTCCTTTTCTGCAGAACTGCTGCCTAGCCATTCGGTCCCTAGTCTGTAGCAGTGCATGGGATTCTTCTATCCTAAGTGCAGGACTCTGCACTTGTCCTTGTTGAACCTCATCAGGTTTCTTTTGGCCCAATCCTCTAATTTGTCTAGGTCCCTCTGTATCCTATCCCTACCCTCCAGCGTATCTACCACTCCTCCAAGTTTAGTGTCATCTGCAAGCTTGTTGAGAGCGCAGTCCACACCATCCTCCAGACCATTAATGAAGATATTGAACAAAACCGGCCCCAGGACTGACCCTTGGAGCACTCCACTTGATACTGGCTGCCAACTAGACATGGAGCCATTGATCACTACCCGTTGAGCCCGATGATCTAGCCAGCTTTCTATCCACCTTATAGTCCATTCATCCAGCCCATACTTCTTTAACTTGCTGGCAAGAATACTGTGGAAGACCCTATCAAAAGCTATGCTAAAGTCAAGGAATAACACATCCATTGCTTTCCCCTCATCCACAGAGCCAGTTATCTCATCATAGAAGGCAATTAGGTTAGTCAGGCATGACTTCCCCTTGGTGAATCCATGCTGACTATTCCTGATCACTTTCCTCTCCTCTAAGTGCTTCAGAATTGATTCCTTGAGGACCTTCTCCATGATTTTTCCAGGGACTGAGGTGAGGCTGACTGGCCTGTAGTTCCCTGGATCCTCCTCCTTCCCTTTTTTAAAGATGGGCACTAGATTAGCCCATCTTTAAAAATTAGCATAATTACTCCACCTCCCTGAGGAGCAGAAGCTATGTCAGGTGGAGACTTCTCCCACTGACATAGCGCTGGCCACACCAGCACTTAGGTCAGTGTTACTTACGTCACTCATGGGGGGTGGCTTATTTACACCCCTGAGTGACATAAGTTATACTGAAGTAAGCACTAGTGTGTACAAGCCCCAAAGATTTTTGAATTAACTAGAGTGACCACCTTTCCCGATATTATCAGGACCATCCCGATATTAGGGGCTATGTCTTATATACGCAACTATCTCCCCCCCCCCCCCCCATCTCCCTAAAAAAAGTGTGCTGATTTTTTGCAAGTGCTATCTGGTCACCCTTAGAACAGACGTGGGCAAACTATGTCCCGCGGGCCACATCTGGCCCACGGGACCATCCTGGTCCGGCTCCCGAGCTCCCAGCAGGGGAGCCTAGTCCCCGGCCCCTCCCCCGCCGACTCCCTCCCCTGCAGCCACGCCGCCGCGTGGGCCGCTTGCTGGCCTGCTGCTTCCGCTGGACAGCATGGGGAGTACAGCTGGCTCTGGCCAGGTGTCATGGCTGTGAGCTCCTGCTGCTGGTAAGGGGGCGGGGAGCGGGGGGCGGGAGGTCAGGGAGGAGGGGGGGTCAGGGGATGCGGAACAGGGAGGGTTGGGAGTGGGAGTCCTGGGGGGGCCTGTCAGGGGGCGGGCATGTGAATAGGGGTCGGGAGGGCAGTCAGGGGACAGGTAGCAGGGGGGAGTGGATAAGGAGGTGAGATCCCAGGGGGCAGTTAGAGACACGGGGTTCCAGGAGGACGTGGTCAGGGGACAAAGAGCGGAGGGCGGTTGGATAGTGGATGGGAATCCCGAGGGGGCTGTCGGGGCAGGGGTGTGGATAGGGGTTTCGGCAGTCAGGGGACAGGGAGGTTGGATAGGGAGTGGGGGTCCTGGGAGGGGGCAGTCAGGGGACAAGGAGCGGGGGGGTTGGATGGGTTGGGCGTTCTGAGGGGGGCAGTCAGGAGGTGGGAAGTGGAAGGGGGCCAGGCTGTTTGGGGAGGCACAGCCTTCCCTACCCGGCCCTCCATACAGTTGCACAACCCCGATGTGGCCCTCGGGCCAAAATATTTGCCCATCCCTGCCCTAGAAGGTCACCACAGTATTAATGAGAGTTCCCTCCTTTAAGGCAATTTCTTTTAATATTTCAAAGCTATACACATATTAGAAGCATATATCTTTCAGTATTTCTTTTCCTTCTTATGTCATACAGTTCCTATCATTTTCAGAATGCAACAACCATTCAAACAGAAATACCAACAAAATTACATCATCTACATTTCACTTCAGAGCTTTCAGGGGTACAATAGAATAAGAGACATCAAATTAAAGGAACAAGACAGTTTATCTACAGGTAGAGACTATCTGATTCAGAAAGGTGGAGGAAACTAGTTTCCATCCTGTATTGAAAGAAAATGTGGTTTAGATCTGGGGGGCACCAGTAAGTTTGACTTAATTAACCTTCAATTTCTTTGGTCTAAACAACAAGCTATTTCTAACCAGTTTTAAAGTAGTAATTCCCAATCTCAGCTCTGTAACTAACTTGATTAACTCTAAATACACAATAGACACCCATAAGAAAACATACCTACAGGCTTGTTTAATCTTTGGAACTAATTTTTAGAATGAGACAGAGAAAGGAACTCCAACCATATGTAAATTAATATGAGATTTTTGACACAGTGACTAACAAACATTCCAGTTTCTGTTCCACTGAGAATTCAGACTCTGATTTCAACCTATCTAGGTTTTTTATAGACTGTATGTCCCACATGCTGATATTGGAGTTAGCCTTCTATTGTCCAAGTCTCTAAGTGGAGTTAGCATTGGATGGGCACTGTGGGGAGCTAAAAAAAAAAAAGTATATACAATTTTTTGTTATGTCATTAATGAATGTGACAGATAACAGATTTTTAATTTAAAAACTAGATGGGGCTGTAGGTACACTTCTACCCTGATATAACGCAACCCGATATAACATGAATTCGGATATAATGCGGTAAAGCAGTGCTCCGGGGGCGTGGGGGCGGAGCTGCGCACTCCGGAGTATCAAAGCAAGTTCGATACAACGCTGTTTCACCTATAACGCAGTAAGATTTTTTGGCTCCCGAGGACAGCGTTATAATCGGGGTAGAGGTGTATTAAAATTTGTTAATACGTTCAAGGACCATTTGGCGTCTATACATATCACAGTGATAACTAATAGATTGATAAAATATTATAAAAGTTTGAACAGAAACTTTTATCAAAATATCATTGCACTAAAGAACATTTTTTTGCTCTATGCAACGACAATCTTGTGTTAAATACCTCTAACGTTTTTCTTAAAATATTGTAGAAACGAACAGTGCTAGAGAAAAAAATGGCATACCACTTGAGAAAATTGCAGGAGCATGCTTATCAAAGGGTAGAATTTGAAAATCATGTAAAGTGCCTGAAGAAGCTGTTATCTGAAGACCCAAAGATTAAAAATCAAGGTATATATTAACATAATATAATATGGACAGTATTTAGAACTGCTTTTTGCCTCTGCCTTGACTCCTAGATCTGCAAATATGGTTACTTTACTATCACTTCTAAAATGTCACCTTTCTCTGGAGTTTCTTGCAAAGGAATTCCTGAATTAGTGGAAAGAATTGAAGAGTGACTGGAGCTACTGCTCCTCTTACGAGTTCCCAACCCTGCACGAGGGGGGTAAAAGCAGGTAGTCCAGTAAATGCTGTTTTCTAGAAGATTCCTACCCCGTGCACTAGGGACATGTTTATGCCAAAGGTGTAGGACATATATACAGTCAGCTGGGAGAACATGGGTAAGATAAACATTTTATTTCAAAGAGACAAATGAAGTAAAGGACAAAATGACACATGAAGTATTGTAAATGGCACAAACTGAGAAGTGGTGTGGTGGAAGCAAACTCTTTATTGCTACTCAGTTATGAAGGTCTACATAACTTGCACCTGGCTCCTCTATTTGTCAGGAGTATGTTTCTGACAAAAAAAAACTCTTTTTAGCATTCCCCATAATCTCACCTCCTCTATAGAACAAGACCTTTGCAGTTATTTATTGATGGGTTTGTTTTTCCCCCCCAGGAGATGGTGCAACGAGTCTCTCTCGGCACCCTTCACTTCTTAACAAAAAGGAAATTTCAAAGTCATCACTCTCTTCAGTAACATCTCAACCTACCTCTGATGCGGTCATGAGCAAGACCAGAGGCTCCTTAAAGGTAGGAAGCCACCTCCCAGACAGGTCTCAAACATAAAATTAAAGCTCACATCATGTTGAAGTATGTAGACATGTTTCATATCTAAAAGATATGTTATTTATTCATAGATTCAGAATGAAAGGCCAGTAGGGATACAATCATCTAGACGGACCTCCTGTGTATCACAGGATATTAAACTTCACAAGTTACCTCTGTTTTGGACTCAATAGCTTCTTTTTGATTATAGCATAACTTGAACGTGACTAAAGCATATCTTCCAAAAAGACATCCAGTCCTGATTTTCAGACATCAACAGATTGAGATTCCAACACATCCTTGGTGGTTGTTCCAATGATTAATTATTCTCACTGTTTAAAATTTGTGCCTAATTTCTAATTTGAATTTGTCTGGCTTCAGCTTCCAGCCATTAGTTCTTGTGACACCTTTCTCTGATAGATTAAAGAGCCCTATATTACATGTTTTTTCCCTGAAGATACTTATGCCTTAATCAAGTCACATTTCAATCTTTTTTGATAAGTGAAACATATTGAACTCTTTAAATCTCTCATTGGAAGGCATTTTCTCCAGTCAAATATTTTTTGTGGCTTTTTGCTTCACCCTTTCATATTTTTCAAGATTCTTTTTAAAACATGGACAGCAGAACTGGATGCAGTAATCCAGTATCAATCTTACCAATGCCATATATGGAGGAAAAAATTACCTCTTTACTCCTACTCACTACACCCCAGTTTATATATCCAAGGATCGCATTAACCCTTTTTGCCACAGCATTGCGCTGGGATTTCATATTGAATTGCTTGTCCGCTATGACCTCTAAATCATAGAACTATGGAGTTAGAAGGGACCACCCAAGGGTCATCTAGTCTAACCTCGGCCAAGATGCAGGACTTGTTGTGTCTAAACCATCCAAGACAGATGGCTCTCCAGTCTCTTTTTGAAAACCTCCAGCAAAGGAGCCTCCACAACCTCCTTAGGCAGTCTGTTACATTGTCCTACTGTTCGGAAGTTTTTCCTAGATTTAATCTAAATCTGTTTTGCTGTAGTTTGAACCAGTTGCCTCTTGTCCTGCCCTCGGTGACAAGAGAGAACAACTTTTCGCTGTCTGTTTTCTGACAGCCGGTCAAGTATTTGAAGACAGCTTTCATGTTCCACCTTAATCTCCTCTTTTCCAAACTAAACATACCCAGTTCCTTCAGACTTTGCTCATATGGCCTGCCTTCCAGCCCTTTAATCATCTTTGTTACTCATCTCTGGATCCTTTCCAGTTTCTCTACTTTCTTTCTAGACATTGGTGACCAAAATTGGACATCGTACTCCAGCTTGGGCCTAACCAGCGCTGAGTAGAAGGGTATTATCACCTCCCATTACTTGTATGCTATGCATCTCTGTTAATGCAACCTAAAATTGCATTTGCTTTTTTTGCAACAGCATTGCATTGTTGAGGTTGTGATCTACCACAACTCCCAGATCCTTCTGAGTAGTGCTGCTGCCAAGCCAGTTATCCCCCATTCTGTATTTGTGCATTTGGTTTTTCTTCCCTAAGTGTAGCACCTTACATTTGTCTTTGTTAAATTTCATTTTGTTGTCTATAGTCCAGTGCTCCAATTTATCAAGATCCCTTTGAATTTTAGCTCTGTCCTCCATCGGGTTGGCCACCCCCTAGCTTTGTGTCATCCGAAAATTTGATCAGTATGCTCTCTCTTCCTGTATCCAGGTAATTAATAAAGATGGTAAACAACACTGGACCCAGAACAGATCCCTGTGGAATCCCACTTGAGACCTCCTTTGAATCTGACATCATTCCATTATTAGTTACTCTTTGTTTGCAGTTGTTGAAAATCCTTTTCAGAGTCACTGATTTTCAGGGTAGTATGGAGTACCCCTATTCTGTAGGTATAGACTGCATTCCTTGTTCCTAGATGTATGTTCGCCTTTGGCTGCATTAAAACACATTTTGTTTAAATGGGTTCAAGTTACTAAATGATCCAGATCACTCAATGTGACTGTCCTCTCCTCGTTATTTACAACTTCACCAATTTTTGGGTCATCCACAAATTTTTATCAGCACTGATTTTATATTTTCTTCCAGATGGTGGATGATGTTGAACAGCATAGGGCCCAGTTCCCATTGCTGTGAAACCCTACTAGAAATACCCCATTCCGTGATGTTTCCCCATTGACAACTACTTTTTGAGATTTGTCAGTTAGCCAGTTTAGTCCATTTAATGTGTGCTTGATGATATTGTATATTGTACAGTGCTAATTTTTTAATCAGAATGTTATGTGGAACTAAGTTACACACCTTAGAAAAATTCAAGTTTAAGTATAGTATATCTATGCAGTTACCTTTAACAAAGAAACCTGTAATCTCCTCAAAGAATGAGATCAGGTTTCTCGATAACATTCAGAGGATTTCCATTTTTGGGACTTGAGCTGCCAGTATTTGACAGATTAAAACTGTCATACTTTAGCTTTCAAGATGTTTTGATAGGTGCTTTGAAAATGAGGTTTCCCTAAGTGATTTTGGAGCACAAGCACTATTGATTTTCAATTGGTGAGTGCTCCTAAGGGACTTAGGTGCTTTTGAAAATTCCACTCTTTGTGCTTTACATTCTTTGTAAAAGGGAATTCGACATTATGCTCTAAGGGCCCGTGAATCCTGTTTCTACATGACTGATGTAAGGAAGGGGAAAAAAGTTATGAAATTCATATTAACATCATCATTGATAGTCATCATCATTGTTTCTTTTACATATTTTATTTTGCAGAAAGATTTATACTCTGGTATCAATGAGAAACTTTTGGACAAAAAGCCAAGTAGGGAACATGAACTGGGTAAGCATTAAGCTATCTCAGCTACAGCATAATGTTTAATATTCCTGTGCTATTATACGTGGAGCTGTTAAAGCTATAGTGAAGGCTGCACAAATCTTTCTATTACATCTCCAGTTTTATAATTTCCCCAAACTTCTGCTTTTGTAGTGTAATGCTTCCAGCATTTGCTTGTGTTAGAGGGTACTTTTTCATTTTAAACTTTCAACAAAGGGTTCCCCTGTTTGCTAGGACAACATGAATGGAAGGTAATAAACTTGCCATTTGTTACTATTTAAAAACATTCAATCTTTTCTGAAATGTGGTATCTCAAGCTGGAAAACATGTATCATATATCTACATGCCTGGCACTGCTGTCTGTAAAATTGAGCTTTTTGTTAATACCTAACATTACACAAAAAGAACAGGAGTACTTGTGGCACCTTAGAGACTAACAGATTTATCAGAGCATAAGCTTTCATGGACTACAGCCCATTTCTTCAGATACATCCGAAGAAGTGGGCTGTAGTCCACGAAAGCTTATGCTCTAATAAATCTGTTAGTCTCTAAGGTGCCACAAGTACTCCTGTTCTTTTTGCGGATACAGACTAACATGGCTGCTACTCTGAAACCTAACATTACACAGTGCTTTGAGATATGCAAGTGAAAAAGGAATACCAGTATGCAAATACAAAACATTATTATTAGCCACATTTTAAAAACTGGGTAATTCAACATGGAGAAGTTCAGTACCTTGACTGGGAAGTGCAGGTGAGCAGGGGTTGAGACAAGTATCAGAAATGGGTTCTTATCGAGGGTCTGACACTGCCTTGGTGGGCTGTTTTATTAGCACTTTGTACTCATGTTTGGTAGGATTAGTTTCTTATACATGAATGGAATATCTAGTAAAATACATATAGTCTGTGGCTTGGTGTGCCATGAATGATGTAGGCTGTTAGCTTTGGTTATCCTGTTTGTAAACAGGGCTACTCCTGCATACCCACATCCACAATCCGTTTTGAAAAAAAAAAAAAAAAAGGAAGAACACCGTAAATGCCTGCTTCCATATGTAGGTGCATGATAATTCTATTCAAAATGCGATGTCTCAACACTCTATTAGCTCTGTACATGTATGCTGAAAAAGGTGGAATGTGATCTCATTTGTGATGTGTGTGTGTGTCGCAAGGTGCCTGGCTCCTTTAAGAGGGCAGAGGCCTCGTTCACCTGTGACTAGAGAGCAGTAGTTAAGAGCTGCTGGTGAAGAGAGAACTGGTGAGAGCTATTGAGAGGTGAGAGATCTCTCTGCAGTGTTCAGCTGACCAGGCCCCCTTTACCTGCAAGTCTTACCCCTGCTGAGCTCCCTCTCATGGGAACTTCCCTCCAGAATTGACCTGGGCTTTTTCCTGGGCTTGGCCTGCCCTGACTGAACTGGTTCTCCCCCTTCACTTAGGGTCCTCTATACAAGCCTCCTGCACAGCAGGGCTGCCCAGCCCTGACCAGTTCTCCCCAACAGCTCACGTCTGCAGCACTCCCCTGAACAGCTCTCATCCATTCTCTCTCTGCAGTAATGCTCTCTGCCAGCTCACACCTACTGCTCTGTCTGGTCTCATGCAGCTCTCTAGGCAACTCTCACCTGATCCCCTTTCTCAACTGCTAGATACCCCCACTACACTCTGTTAGCATGTTAGCTCCATGAGAACTAACATGGGCATGTCTGGAAGTGTAAACGTGCCCTTAAAAGGACCAGTCACCCTTCTGATAAAGTATCAGAGGGGTAGCCGTGTTAGTCTGAATCTGTAAAAAGCAACAGAGGGTCCTGTGGCACCTTTAAGACTAACAGAAGTACTGGGAGCATAAGCTTTCGTGGGTAAGAACCTCACTTCTTGCATCTGAAGAAGTGAGGTTCTTACCCACGAAAGCTTATGCTCCCAGTACTTCTGTTAGTCTCAAAGGTGCCACAGGACCTTCTGATAAAGTGATTGTGGACTATGATAGGGTACATGTGGAAAGAGGCAGGGCCCTTATTCATGTCCATGACAATGCAATCCGAGTGCAATTCACTCCTTTGTGGATGGCCAGTGCCAGGTCTATGCACTACCTAAGTCCTGAGAATGTAAGTGGAAACTCAGTGGTGCATAAGCTTTCCGCTGGTGTTCTACAGTAGAATAAATGTCACTGGGTGCATATACTGTGCAGCATGGAGGTTTTTATTGCTATCTAACAAATAAATCCAAATTAATGTACTGGTAATTTCTTTGTTTTGTTAAATTTCTGTTTTTAAATACTGAGGAAATTCCATACTAAAAAATAAAATAATGTTTGTAATCAGGCGCAGACTCACCCCTGCGGCACCTCCTGCTGGTTGTCTCAGGAATTAGCTCACCAGTCATCAGAGCGCCCTCTGCAGGCCAGGTGTGCCGCCTGTCATTGCTCCCCCCCCCCCCCCCCCGTGTCCCTCCCGGACCCTAGTGCCCTTGGCTTGGGTGTTGCCCCCCTGGCAGTACCCCACTCTCTCTCTGGGTCTCCCCATCCAGGGGAACCCCCATGTCGCCTCAGTCATGGCTACTGCCAGTCACCATCTAGCCCCCACGCCCTGGGGTGGACTGCAGTCTATCAGCCAATCATCACAGGCAACAAGGGATTTGGACTGGCTGCCTTTACCCACCCTCAGGCTGCCCCTCTGCAACCCCACTACCTATGTGGGCCTAGGACCAGGCCAGCAACTCCCCAGGCTGCAGGGCCTAAGGCTTCCCTGCCCCAAGGCCTTTTCCCAGCCCTGCCTCACTCTAGGTCCCCGGTGAGTTCCCCAGCAGCCAGGCCTGTCTCTCTCTCCAGTCAGAATGGGACTCTTCAGCTTCTGGCTGCCCTGGCCTTCTTATAAGGTCGAGTTGCTCTGTTTGGGGCATGGCCCCAGCTGCAGCCACTTCCCCAATCAGCCGGGGTTTTGCTCCTCTCCCCAGCCCTCCACAGGGCTTTTCCAACTCCTTCAGGGCTGGCCTGGGTGTTCATCCTGCTACACACACACCCCGTCACGATCCCACACCCGGGAGAAGGGGGTGGTCCCCTAGCTTGTGCAGCCCGGACATGTCTGGCTAGCCGCGCTTGCTTCTCCTCGGCCTCTTTTAGTTTCCAGGCCAGACCTTCCCTTTCCTGGCGGGCCTTTCGGAGCTCCACCTCCGCTGTCTGGCGGGCCTCTTCCGCAGCCTCCAGCCACGCCCATAGACCCGAGTACCCCAGGCCCTCTTCCTTCTGAGTCTGGGTCCCCACGGTGACCTTCTCCACACCAGCCTGGGTCCTGGCCTCTTGCTGGGCCCCCTCTGTCCCTACTCCTCCCACGGGGTCCCCTCCATCCTGGAGGTCGCCTTCACCAGCTTCTCACGCTTCAACCCATCCTGGTCTCCAGGCACCTCCATCGGTCGTGCCTCAGCTCCCCTAAGGGGGCAATGCCTCCTTACGTGGCCCAGTTCACTGCAGCCCCAGCAGGCTCCCTGCCTCTTGGCTACCTTGGACCTTTTGGGGTCCTTCTGGGGTCCCGCCCCCTCACCGGGGGTGACTGGGACCCACTGCCTTGGGCCTGGGCATGCCCACTGCAGGTGCCCTCGTCGCCCACAGGCCCAACATGTCCTCAGCCGCCTGGGTTCCCTCTCCCAGCGGATTAGCTGTGGGACTTGTCCCTGTCCCTGTTTGTGGGGTGGTGCCCTGCCCCCGGCCAAATAGAGACAATCCCTCTTTACATGTCCCTGCCTTCTGCATGTATAACAAGTCTTTCTCCTTCGCCACTTTTGCCGGAGGATCTTTGCCAGGGCCCGCTGCTCATCCACCAGCTGGCCCAAATGCTTGTGAAGGGCCCACTGCACCTCCCATAATCTCTGTGGGTCATCAGCCCCCTTCGTCCAGGGTGCTGACGCCTGTCCCCAATCAGGGTTAACCCCTGGGGCCTCTGCAAAATACACCCCAGCATACCAGAGTTCCATTGTCCCCTTCCAAAGTCTCTGGGCAATAATCCTGCTGTCCGTGCTCTAGCCCCTTGTGTCAGGGGCAGACTGCTCCTGTCCGCATTCTCCACCACTTGTAATCAGGCGCAGACTCACCCCGTGGCACCTCCTGCTGGTCATCTTGGGAATTAGCTCACCAGTCATTTGAGCGCCCTCTGCAGGCCAGGTGTCCCATCTGTCGTTGGTCCCTGTGTCCCTCCCAGACCCTGGTGCCCTTGGCTTGTGTGTTGCCCCCCTGGCAGTACCCCACTCTCTCTCTGGGTCTCCCCACCCAGAGGAACCCCCACTCCCTGTCCCCACATTGCCTCAGACATGACTACTGCCAGTCACCATCTAACCCCCACACCCTGGGGCGGACTGCAGTCTATCAGCCAATCATCACAGGCAACAAGGGATTTAGACTGGCTGCCTTTACCCACCCTCAGGCTGCCCCTCTGCAACCCCAATACCTATGAAGGCCTAGGACCAGGACCAGGCCCTGCAGCCTAGGGAGTTACTGGCCTAAGGCTTCCCTGCCCCAAGGCCTTTCCCCAGCCCTGCCTCACTCTAGGTCCCCAGTGAGTTCCCCAGCAGCCAGGCCTGTCTCTCTCTCCAGTCAGAGTGAGACTCCTCAGCTTCTGGCTGCCCTGGCCTTCTTATAAGGCCAAGTTGCTCTGTTTGGGGCATGGCCCCAGCTGCAGCCACTTCCCCCAATCAGCCGGGGTTTTGCTCCCTTCCCCAGCCCCAGCCCTCTATAGGGCTTTTCCAACCCCTTCAGGGCTGGAGTGGGTGTTCTCCCTGCTACAATGTTAAAGTTGCAAAATGAAGCACCCCTTACTTTATATCCTTGTTTTTGTGCGTACAGTCTGTTTACCTTGATTTTATATATATGAATGGGTTAATGTAACCACCAATCCCAGTAATATATAGAAAACCATAGAAAAGTCCTTAACCTTTCCTTCTTGTCTAATAGAAAAACCAATTTCTGGGTGAAAATATTGATAAAACAGTGAAATAATGAAATAGAAAATGTCCGTTCTCTGCCTTTAGTAGATGCTCCAGGCCAGGTAAGCAAATCAATAACCTTTTCTTCTCCACCTCAGGCCAGTCCCCCTTGCCCAGAAGCAGCAGCATCAATGACAAACTTTCCTTATATGCCTCTGGTGAGTATTCCCTACAAGCAACCAGCAGCACCATTGGTGATCTTTCCATCTCTGCCTCCATGGAGCACAGTGAAGAAGCAGTCAGTAGCAGCACTAGCAAACTCCCCATTTCATCCTCTGGTAAGTGGCTCTCCATTATGGAAGGCTGCTAGTCTCTACCATAGGTACAGTTGAAACAAAGTTTCCATTAGAAGCCCAATTTTGATACCCACTTGTTCACATTTAATATTACCAAATCTGCCTTAAATATCACAGTATAAATATTCAAAAGCATGATACGTGTTAAGGTGTCACTTTTCTTAACCATCACAAACTCTTGTATTTCAATGACCGTGATATAACTTTTGAACAACTATAAAATTAATGTTATATTGTATTTGGAAGTTGCTAAATTCTGATGTCTTTGTTTCCATAGAAACTAATATATTTCCTAAAGCAAAGTGAGAGAAAGTCTCACAAATGAAAAAATAAATGGCATAAACTATGAAGTGGCATGGTTTAGTACGGATATTTTATTTCCATGTGATTTATGAATATTCTGTAAAACTCACTCATTGTTCTGTGTTAGTACAGAGGGACCATAGGGACCATGGCTGGAAGCTCCTCTGAGCTACCACAATACAAATAAATAATAATGACTTCTCCCTTGTGAGTAACACACTCATCCCAAACTCATCGCAGTAAACTTTTTTTTATCCCTCCCAAATATCACATTTTCTATATATAATATTTAGAAATTTGAAATTTATTCTTATTTTTCCGCAGAAGCTAATCTCGCTAGTCGACCTTCAATTAATGGAAAAGTTTTTACAATAACTTCACTCTCCTCAGTGGTCTCTCAACAGGGCTTTGATGAGATTGCTAATAATGTCACAGATGAGAAAAGAAAATCTCTTCAGGTATGAAATGATTGCACTTACTGATCTCAAATATAAAGCTAAAAGTAACAGATTGTTGGAAGCGTGTCACTGTTTCATGTATTAAATGCATTGTTATGCAGGAATCACACTACTGTATCCTGTATAGTCTTAAATGTTCTTTTTCTTAGCACGCAGGTCGTGTTCAGTCTTTGAAGAAATGCTGTATTTGTGTTAGTTTTGTGATGCATGTTTGTTCGGGAGGAAGCTGATGCAAACAGCATGAGAGTTTGCTTGTTGCCCTAATCTCTCTAACTAAGGTCAATTCTTGTGGCAGTGTTGCTCATGGTAATCAGGCATTGATGATTCCTGAAACAGGGTTTGCTTGTATGTTCTTTGTGACGACTTCTGTTCAAGGATTCATGTATATGGTGTAAATAAGTCACACTAAGAATATACCCAGGTTCCATGTTGTAGGTTTGCTTCCCATTGGAGGAGAAATCAGCAAGGCCCCTAAATCTGTTGCTGATTGGCTGAGAGTTGACAGTATGTTCTCCAAAGGACTTGGTGCAACAGATCTGCATTCTGTTGATTTTGTCTATGGCTCCTGATGGGTCAGATTATAATAGTTCAGGGGTTCTCAGACTTGATTGCACTGTAACCTCCTTCTGACCACAAAAATTACTACATGACCCAGGAGGGGGGACTGAAGCCTGAGCTCGCCCAAGCCCTGCCACCCTGGGGAGGTGTAGGGAGGAGCCAAAGCTGAAGCGCAAGGGCTTCTGCCCTGAAAAGGGGGCCTGTAGCCCGAGCCCTGTTGCCAGGGGCCGAAGCCAAAGCCCGAGCCCCACCACTTGGGGCCTGGCTCAGGCTTTGGCCCCAGGCCTCAGCAAATCTAACATTATCCCTAGTAACCCCATTAAAACAGGGTCACAACCCACTTTGGGGTCCCAACCCACAGTTTGAGAACTGCTGGATTCGTTCAAAGTTCTGAGGCAACACTTCAGGAAGGTATTGATATGAACAGGATGTTGAGCTATGCATTCTGCGGGGATAAAGACATTTGGAGAATCTCCCTAGTCATTTGTAACTTTGGGGAACAGGTCTATCAAGGAATCTATGTCTAGTTACTCTACATTCAGATTTATCTGATAGCTGTTGTGTTTTAATCTGGGGATTTGTTGGCCCATTATCCTAGACAGATGGTAGCTCTGATGACATTGTGTCACCAATGTGGCAATTACCCAATACTCCCGTGAGAGAGGATACAGAAGATCTGAGGAAAGAACCTGTTCAGATTTAAAACTCTACCTCTTTTGGGGTTTCCCTCTTACAAGACACTATTGAAAGGCAAAGTCATTACCCTTTTTTGTTTGGAAACAATAGAAAGAATTTCTAATTAGTACAAGAGCAGATATTTTATTCCCAATGTTTTTTTATCCCCAGAATGAAGGGTCATTTTAGACCCTTTCTGGATCTTCAGAACCTCATTAAATCTCTTAGTAGGGGGAAGTTCCATAGCGGGATTCTCCGCTCTATAGTCCCCTTGCTAAGCAGTTAGGATTGCTTTGGAGCTCTCGACCTTCTGAATGCCTACTTTTACATCTCTATGAGCTAGCTCACAGAAAACATCTTAAGTTTATTCTTGGAACTGACCACTTCCAATAGAAGGCCAGACCCTTCAGGCTGGCTTCTTCCTCAGAGGTTTTAACAAAGTGCACATCCGAGATGGTTGCCTACTTTTTAAAACGGTGTTTCCAAGTATTTCCTTACTTTGATTACTGTAAATGGATTCTACTCTGGGAGTTATGCAAGCTCTATGGGCTGCTTGCTCCCATTTTGAGACTCTGAGTCTACACTCACATTTTAATGTTCATTGGAATTAGGGGAATTCAGATTCTGATTTCAATCTACCTAGGTTTTTTGCAGCCCATTGTCCCACATGTTGACATTGGAGGGCCTTCTGCGTCCTGACATTGGAGTTAATCTTCTACTGGTCTAGTTTCTATGCAGAGTTAGAATTGGATAAGCACTTTTTGAGGTAAACAAAAGGTGCATTCTATTAATCTGTCACAATTAATGATACAGTTTTTTAAATTTGAAAACCAGAAGAGCCCATACGTATTAATTCCTAATGCATTCAAGGTATATTTGATGCCTATACATAGCACAGTGATATCTATTAAAATTTTTGAACGGAAACATTTCTTAATATATCATTGCACTTAAGACTTTTCTTTTGCTCTATGCAACCACACTGAAAAACTAACATTTTTCTTAAATATTGTAGAAACAAGAAGTGCTAGAGACCAACATGGAATTGCAGGAGCATGATTATCAAAGGGAAGAACATGGAAGTCATGAAGAGGGCCTAGGTGAGCTGTTATCTGAATACCAAGAAATTAAAAACCAAGATATATATAAGCATAAGATAATATGTACAGTAACTGGAACTGCCTTTGCCTCTGCTTGCTGATATGGTTACTTTACTACCACTTCCAAAATGCCACCCTTTTCTGGCATCTCATGTAAAGGAATTCCTCAACCAGTGAAAAGAGCTGAAGACTGATTGGGGCTACTTCTCCTTTTATATCTTCCTAATCCAGTATGAGGGGAGTATGGCCAAGAAGCCCCAGTGGACTCTTCCGTCTACATGATTCCTACCTGTGCACTAGGGACATGTATATGCCAAAAGTATAGGTCATGTGTGACAGGTTGGGGATAAGTCTGTGTCCAATTATGAATTACATTTTGTTTAGTGAACACCAGTTTTAACTGTAATATTCATTGTGGATTAGAGAACTCATTCTGTAGCAGAGTCTGGACTACTGGACGGACTGTCTGAGAAGCACAGTCAGAGCAATCAAGAGCCATCAACATTTAATGGCTCTTCCCTACTGCAAGAATGGTATTCTACAATAGGGCCGTTAACTTCAAATGACTATCTACACAGCAGCTGATGAGTGGTGGGGTGGATCTTGAACCTCTCCACAGCTTGGAGCACATGGGAAAACAGGGGACAGAGTACGTTTTAAAAGAGGTGCATTGCTAACAAGGGAGTCTGACCAATGCCAAAAGCAAAGGAGCCCAGGTCAAGCAGGCAGGAAGAGCTGCCTGGCCTAAGGACTCTGACCAAACCAAGGATTCACAGGAGGGATGAATTCAGACCAGGGGGATTGCATTCAGGATTTTATTGTTTTCCCATAGATCTGTAGCTCTCTAGTGTTGTTTGTGTAAAGTGTCTGTGGATAAGAAATTCCTTTGCTAAGCCTGTGTCCCTTACTGTACCACCACATTGTCCCGAAAGGGGTAACTTAGGGCATGGCTATACTTGCAGATGTAGAGCGCTTTGAGTTAAACCAGCCTTCGGAGAGCGCAGTAGGGAAAGCGCTGCAGTCTGTCCACACTGACAGCTGCAAGCGCACTGGCGTGGTCACATTTGCGGCCCTTGCAGCGGCACTGGGAGTGGTGCATTATGGGCAGCTATCCCACAGAGCACCTCTTCCCATTCTGGCGCTGTGGCTTGTGGGAAGGAGGCAGCGGGTGCAGGGCATTCTGGGTCCTGTCCCAACATCCCATGATGCATCGGTTTGCATCCCAGCAATCCCTCTGCTTCCGTCCACATTTGGCACCATCTTTCAACGTTTTTTGTGCTGCGCATTCTGTCTTCCCTTTTGGTCTGCAGGAATGGAGCCCGAACTTCTGAGGAATATGCTGACGAGTCTCGCCAGCATGTCACGTTTGGCAGTCGAGTTACTCCTTAAGATCCAAACTGACAGTTAGGACTCCCAACGATGATATCGAGTAACGCATACGACACGAAATTACTTGTGGCATTCATGGACATGCTCACCACTGTGGAATGCCACTTTTGGGCCCGGGAAACAAGCACTGAGTGGTGGGATCACATCATCATGCAAGTCTGGGATGACGAGCAGTGGTTGCAGAACTTTTGGATGACAAAAGCCACTTTCATGGGACTGTGTGATGAGCTCGCTCCCACCCTGCGGCGCAAGGACACGAGATTGAGAGCTGCCCTGATGGTGGAGACGCGGGTGGCTATTGCAATCTGGAAGCTGGCAATTCCAGACATCTACCAATCGGTCGCTAACCAGTTTGGAGTGGGAAATTCTACCATTGGAATCATGCTGATGCAAGTTTGCAGGGCCATTAATCACATCCTGCTCAGAAGAACCATGATTATGGGTAATGTGCATGACGTTGTGGCTGGCTTTCCACAAATGGGTTTCCCTAACTGCAGAGGGGCGATAGATGGGACTCATATTCTAATTCTGGCACCAGTCCACCTAGCCTCCAAGTACATTAATCAGAAGGGGTATTTCTCTATGGTTCTCCAGGCGCTTGTGGATCACCATGGCCATTTCATTGACATTAACACAGGCTGGCCTAGAAAGGTGCATGACGCATGCATCTTTCAGAACACTGGCCTGTTTAGGAAGTTGCAAGCTGGGATTTTTTTCCCCAGACCAGAAAATCACCATAGGTGAAGTCAAAATACCCATTGTAATCCTTGGAGACCCTGCTTACCCTTTAATGCCGTGGCTCATGAAACCCTACACAGGGAGCCTTGACAGAAGCAAGGAGCGGTTCAACAACAGGCTGAGCCGGTGCAGAATGACTGTGGAATGCGCTTTTGGCCGCTTAAAGAACTGCTGGCGCTCTCTATATGGGAAGCTGGACCTGGCCAATGACAGCATCCCCACGGTTATATCTACGTGCTGTACCCTCCATAACATTTGTGAAGGGAAGGGTGAAAGCTTCACTCAGGCATGGACCTCGGAGGTCCAACACCTGGAGGCTGAATTTGAACAGCCAGAGAGCAGGGCTATTAGAGGGGCCCAGCGTGGGGCTGCAAGGATTAGGGATGCCTTGAGGGAGCAATTTGAGGCTGAAAGCCACCAGTAATGTCCAATGCTACGCTGACTTGCAGTGCCTGTTGCTTTCCTGGGCTAAGGTATCTTTTATAAAGAATGTTTTCAAAGCCAAAAAATCCATTTATTGAAAAGAAAATTCATTTATTGAAAAGAAACACAACTGCTTGGGAAAAAGAAAGGGCAAGGGGGTGGGGTGGGGAACGGTACAATCACAGATTTGCGTATGTCCTGTTATCATACTCAGCCTTCCCGTCTGGAGTGCTGTGCAATGAGTCCTGCACTTCAGGATGGCTATACTGCATAGTGATGGGGGTTAGTGCAGTGGGTAAGGGTCAAAGTTTGCAGGGCTAGGTGGTGAAGCTATAGGTGTTGGAGGCATCTGGTGGTGATAAGAACCCAGATGTTGGGGAAAGAGCATTGGAGGTGACATGGGGGCACAAGGGAAAGAGTTTTGGGCAAGGGCTGCGGGGGGTAGGGAGGCACGGTAGTGCTCCGCCTGCATGGCTACGAGCACCTGGATCGAGTCCACTTGGCGCTCCATGATGCTTATCAGCCAATCCGTGCTTTGCTGCCAGAGCTCCACGCTTTTGTGCCGGCAATCTGAATTCTGCTGGCGGATCCTCCTTTCACTCTCCCTCCACTCCTGTGCTTTTAGATTCTCGTTAAGTGACTGCTGCATTACTTCATGCAGCATCTCTTCTTTGCTTCTACGTGGCCTCTTCCTGATTCTTTGCAGTCTCTCGACCAGTAATTGGATGGCTGAAATCTCAGAATTGCATCTGTAAAGGGAAAATGCAACACTTAACAGAGGCAGCATTGTTCACACCAGACAGAGTAATGATTCCCCCGTACTTAAGAAGGGCAAGCACAGTCTACACAATAGCATAATTTGCCCATCCCAAAGCGAGCGTACATAACCCACAGGATCCCCCAAATGGTGTGTAAGCATAGGGTCCAGAGGGGCAGATTGTTTCATGGCTGCGCTGTCCTCTGGGTTTCTGTGCCTTGGGGAGAGCCAACAGCTGCAGGGGGCCCCTATACTGAACACTGTCCGCACATTTTCCACAGGAGTTCAGCCTGGAAGATATCTCGCTGCTGAGGGTGACCTGGGAAGCAAGGGAGGGTCTTCTACTACAATGCGGCTTCCGCCCTGGCCCATATGCAGCTTGCCTGTGTGCAGCAATGTTCCCCCTGCCCCTCACGGCACAGTGGCGCGGACATGTTAGCCTGACTGGACAAAGACCACAGTGGCTCTCCCAAGAAACCTGCGCAAGCGCATTGCCCAAGTTCTGGCTGAGACCTTTGAAGAGATCACTGAGGCTGATTACCGCGATGTGAGAGACATCAACGCCCTATCTAGGCATGCATGCAGCCCTAATCCTCCTTGCCCCAAGAGTCCACACCGAATAACTTCCTTCCTAAAATAAAAGCCGCTTACCGGGAACCTCCTCTGGTGTTTGGCCTTCCCCAAGCACCGGCTGCCACAACTGGCTACCTTCCCCCTGGCTTGAGAAGAGCTCCTGACTGCATGCAGCTAGGGATTCCGGGGTGTCTTCCTCCACCTCATCACCCTCGCTCCCGCTTTGCTCCTCCTCCTGCCTTGTTGAACTGGGCTCTGAAGTATCCATGATAGTACTCAGAGTGGAGGTGGGGTCGCCCCCAAGTATTGTGTTCAGCTCTTTGTAGAAATGGCAGATCGCGGGGGCAGTACCGGAGTGGCGGTTTGCCTCGCGGGCTTTGCGATAGGCATTCCACAGCTCCTTCACTTTAACCCAGCACTGCAGTGCATCCAAGTCCTGGCCCCTTTCCATCATGACCCTTGATATCTGCCCAAAGGTGTCGTAATTCCTACGGCTGGAGCGCAGCTGGGACTGGATAGCTTCCTCCCCCCAAACACTGATGAGGTCCAGCACCTCGCCATTGCGCCATACTGGGGATCACCTGGCGCGTGGAGACATGGTCACCTGGAAAGATTCGCTGAGAGCACTCCACACCTGACTGAGCAAATAGGAAGGGGATTTTCAAAATTCCCAGAGAATTTAAAGGGCAGGTCTGATGATTGGTCACCTGAGGGCAGGGCAGTAGAGTTCAAACTGATGACCAGAGTGGCTAGAACAGGCATTCTGGGACACTTCTGGAGGTCGATCAGAGCGCATTAACGGATCAGGGCATCCACACTGGCGCCGCGGCACTCCAGCGGGGGTGCATCAAATGTTATTCCACTCGCCGAGGTGGAGTACCAGGAGCGCTCTAGCCGCGGAGTCAGAGGGCTCTACGTGCCTTGCCAGTGTGGACGCGTTGTGAGTTAGAGTGCACTGAGCTGTTTTAATGCACTCTAACTCGCAAGTGTAGCCATGCCCTAAGACACCGGCAGTCCCACAGCCAGGTGGATTCTAGGGGGAATGTGTCTAAGCCACTGGAGCTCGAGAGGGCTGTGGCACTGGTTCCAGGGTCTAGGCAGCTGAAATACAGGATCTCACTGATAAAGACAGGTGCCAGACATATGGTCTGCACCTGAGACACACAGAGCTAGGAACAGTGAGCAGTCACTACCCAGGACCAGGGGGGCTTATAACAGCATGGATTCAACAGTTGGGTCCAATCACAACAGACTGATGTCCATTCAGAGAACAGGACAGGGCCAGGTTATGACAACACGTAATCCTCTGGAAGAATACTGGTAAGAAAGCACAGAAGGACAAAAGACACACCGTACAGGATCTAAGACAGGGAATACCAGGACTAAACTAACAGATAAATATGTCCCATTTAAAAAGACCTTCAAACCACCCCAGCCAGCAGAGTTCCTATTTCTCTAATTGCTCTAGGAAGAAGACAGGCTTTCTTCTTTTTCCTTGGGGATCAGGTCAGGGAAGGCACAGCTTAACCCAGTTCTTAAGGCCCTTAACTTAGAGCCTTGTGTCAGAGCAACCAAACTTAGTCAGAAAACAAAGTCTTTAGGAGCTTGGCACTTGAAAGGACATACAATCCATTACACCAAACATTACAGTCTCCTCCCCACCACTTGCTCAGATTCCTCTTACTGTTTATATGGCACACTCCTTGACTGGCTGTAAGCTCAGACTTTCCCTTAAGGGGGTAGTACACCCTACCACACACCCAAAATATTGTCAATGGCATAAACTGAGAAGTGCTTTGGTGTGAAATAAACCTTTGTTACTTGGTTGGAAAGACCAACCTAAGTCATGCCTGGCTCCTCCATTTGTGAAGAATGTGTTCCTGGCAAAAACTTTTTAGCATTCCACACCATCACATTTTCTCTTCAGAAAAATGAAGCATTTGACATTATTTATTGTGAATTTTTGTTTTTTCAGGAGATAGTGCACTGAGTCCCTCTCGTCAACCTTCACTTCTTGAGGGAGAGTATGTTACAAAACCATCACTCTCTTCATTAACATCTCAACCTACCTATGCTACCACCATGAGTAAGACCAGACGCTCTTTACAGGTAGGAAGTCACCTCCTGTAAGGTCTGAAATAGAAAACTAAAACCCACATCACATTGAGGTGTGTAGACAAATTTCACGTCTAAAAGACATAGATAACATTCTCACAGGACTCCAACTTCTGTATTGAGCCTTCAATGTTTGACAGATGAAAACTCTCATACTTTAGCTCTCAGGATGTTTCGATAGACAAACCTTATTTTCAAAATGCCTAAGTGCTTTAGGAGCACAAGCCCTATTATTTTTCAAGGGCGGAGTGCTCTGAAGACACTTAGGTGCTTTGGAAAATCTCATCCTTTGTGCTTTTAATACTTGAAACAAAGATATCAGAGACTGTGCGACAAGCAAGTTCTTTCTCTACATCAGTGTTTCTCAAACTGGGGGTCACGACCCCCAAAAGGCTATTGTAGGGGGGTTCTGAGATCACAAAAAATATTACTGGGGAAGGGAGAACTGAAGGGGGAGAAGGACTATAGCTAGGGTGACCAAATGTCCTGATTTTATAGGGACAGTCTCGATTTTTGGAGCTTTTTCTTACATAGGCATCTATTACCCCCCACCCCTTGTCCCGATTTTTCACACTTGCTGTCTAGTCACCCTAACTATAGCAGCTGAGGCTCTCCACCCGCCCAGCTTTGAAGGCAGTGCCGCTGCCAGCAGCAGCACCACAAAAGTAGGGGTGGCAATACTATGAGTATGCACAGTAATTTGCTATCACTTTTTTGGAGGGTGCGGGGGGAGAAATCATAGCCTGAAAACTTTTCAAAGGGGGGGCCCAGCAAAAAAAGTTTAAGAACCTCTACTCTACATGATTGATCTATGGGGGAGGGAGGAAACATCGGCAAAAGTAAAGTTACTAATACATCATTGTTTCTTTTACATATTTTATTTTGCAGAATGATATATATTCAGCTGTTGATGAGACTGTTTTGGACAAAAAGCCTAGTGGGGAACATGAACTGGGTAAGCGCTGAGCTCTCTCTCTCTACAGCACAGTGTTCAACATGCCTGTAGTATTATGCCTGCAGCTGTTTTTGTGGCTATAGTTAGGGCTGCACAAATCTTTCTATTAGACCCCCTGGTTTTCAGTGATTTATAACTTTCCCAAACCTCTGCTTTTTGGCTGAATTTATTTCAGCACTTGTTGTGCTAAAGAGTGATATTTCAACAAGAAATGGTCCATCTGTTTTCATAGACAAGGGAATGGAGGGAAATAAACTTGTCGGTTTTGATTTTTTAATATTTAAAAATATTTTTGACCTTTTTTGAAATTTGGCACCTCAGCTGGAAATGGAACTATATGCTGGATTCCATCTGTAGGGTTGACATTTGCCTCTTAGTGGCCCTGTGGGAATCCATTTGGATTTGGCTTAGTTATTTGGCCTTGAAAAGCACTCATGGCAGTAGGACTGGCACAAAGGTGTGTGGATTTAGGCAATCTTCAATTAATTTTGCATACATTAAGTCCAGCTGAGCCAAACATCCATCTGGAAGGACTGCACGTCTCAGTGGTTCGAAACACAAGGGCTGCTAAAAGCGATCGCCTGCTGGTTTCTCCTGTTTAGCCTAGGAAAAAGAGCACTCTGCTGGGAACTACGTGGTCCTGAGTTCTAGCTGGATTTCTTCCAAGGACTGACCTAAATTCTTTGCACTTTACAACTCAGGTTTAGAAAAGCATCTCACTAGAGCTGGGCAAAATTGCTTTGACAATTAGTTTATTTGCAGAAAAATAGAGTCGCAGGGTGACTGAAAATATTTGCATATTAGGCAAATTGTTTTGGCTGAAAAAATGAAAACAAATTTCATAAAGATCTAAATATTTAGTTTCAACATTTTCTCAATGAAGTGTTTTGACTTTTTGTTACAAAATGACCATTTGTTTAGAAATGTAGTTAGATTTATTTTTTAAAAACCCACAAAAATAAAAGGGTAAAAATACCCCAAACCAAACAATTTATTTGACCTTGTGACGGGGGCCACTCACCTCTCCTGAGCACCTTCTGTTGGCTGGATGCGAACTGGCACTATTTTTGACAGCACTCCATTGGCTGTTGCCCTCCTCAGGCAGGTCTTTAGTGGCTTAGCCCCCCAGCTGGGTCACATGTTGTCTAACTCATGAAGGAAGCCCTATTGTTCTGCCCTTGTTGGTGTCTGCAGCTCTGTCTCTGGGCTCAATTCTCAGCTCCTTCTGGGCTAGCTTTAAAGTCTGTCCTTGCCCCATTATAGAACAGTACCCGCAGAGCTTTTTCCCTTGAGACTCTGTGCCTTTAAATTCTAGCTCTATCCTTGGTCTTCTGAATGAAACTTGTCCCCTTCTCGGGGCTTTGGCCACTATTTCAGTGGAGGGAACGCAGGCCTGTCCACTACTCTGGGGCCCAACCCAGGCACCCTACAAATAGCAACCATGTGCTGCTCCCTTTAATAGTTGCTGCTACTATTCCCTGTAGCCCCTTTCTGTTCCCCTTTACCTCAGGGTTTCTCTGTTCCCTGCTTGAGCAGGGTCTCTCCCAGGCTGCTTTACCTGTGGAGTTTTACAGCCTTCCAGTCCTTCCTCACCTTTCTGGTCCTAGCCAGCACCTGAGTTGCTCAGGCCCAAAAGCTCCTTTTAACTGAGCCTGCTGTGCTCGGATTGGCTGCTTCCCTGCAGCCTGTCAAGACAGACCTGAAGGACCTGCCTTCATTGGTCTTTTCCTGGGGCGGGGTGTGGTAGGACTATGATGCCTCTAGCAGGGGCCTCAAAGGGCCTGGTACATCCCATCACAGACCTAAAAAAAATGTCCCTCTTGGGTCAACCCAAAATGAATTTCATTTCAAATTTTTCAATTTGGTCACCAAATCGGAAAAATCAATGACTTGCTCAGCTCTATACCTCACATCACCCCCAAAAGGGAGAAAATATTATTCACTCTCATTTTATAAACTGTGCAATTAAGTCTGAGAAAAGGTATGTGACTTGCTCAAGATCACACAGGAATTTTCTAGCAAAGCCAGAACCAAGCTCTTTTATGAGATGTATGCAAATCTCATCCATTAATCAACTCAGAAACTATGCATCATATCCATATGCCTGGCTCTGCTGTCTATAGAAATTGGAATTCTTATTTGTACCCAACATTACAAAGTGTTTTGAGATCTACAGATAAAGCAATACTAGTATGCACATACAGAACATCATCATTGGTCACGTGTTTCAGACTGAATAATTCAACATGGAGAAGTTCAGTACCATGGCTGGAAGCACAACTCTAGTGGCTGAGAAAGATCAGAATCCATTTCTGATGCTAGGGTCTGACACTTCTTTAATGGGCTATTTCATTTGCACTTTGCACCAAAGTTTGCTGCAAAGGTAGGATTAGCTTCCTAAGCACGAATGGAATATGTAACTGCATTGTGTACATATCTTGCTAGGTGTGCAGTGAATGAGGAGGGATGTTGTGTGCTTTAATTATCCTGTTTGTAAAACGGGGCTACTCCAGATACTTATATCCACCATCAGTTTTGAGATCCACAGATGGAAAACACTCTGTAAATGCCTGCATGATTATGCAAGCGTATGAAAATGTTTATTCAAAGTACTATTTCTCAGTGCTCTATTAGCTCTGTGTATATGCGCTCAAAAAAGGGGCAAATTTCACCCTGAGTGCATATATGTGCAGCATTGAGGTTTTAATGTCTATCAAATTGTTCCAAATTGATGGAATTTGTTTGTTTTATTGATTTTCTGTTTTTAAGTACCTAGGAAATTCCGTATCAAAAACTAAAATAAAAGAATGTTAAGTAGCAAAATGAAGCACCCTTTACTTTATAGCCATGTGTCATGGGGTGCAGCCCTCATCACCAGACTGGCACCTCCTCCTGGTCATATTGGGGATTAGCTACAGACCGACACCCACATCCGTGGTCTGCACACCGGCCCTCTATCTCTGCTTCCACCTACGGGGCTCCTCTCTTTGCTCCCAGAACTGCAGCAGCCTCTTCTCGATTCAGCCCTCTGGTTAGGTTGTCATCTGTGTTTCCCCCTTCTGGGGATAGGCATCCCTGTCTAACAATCCAGCCACTTCCCAGTGACAAGTGTGGGGGACCCATACCTGCCCATTACTCTGGGCCCCAACCCAGGGACTCTGTAAATAGCAGCCTCCTGCTGTTCCTCTGTAACCTCAGTCAATGCTCAACAATGCTATTCCCCTGGGCCACTTCCCCATGGCCCCAGCACATTCTTCGCCCTTATTTCAGGGCCTCAGCTGTTCAGTCCCAAGAGCCAGCCACTCCTCTGTTAGGATACCATACGTCTGGTTTTTCCCGGACATGTCCGGCTTTTCAGCAATCAAACCCTGGTCCGGGGGGAATTTCCAAAAAGCCGAACATGTCCGGGAAAATGCCGGCCGGGCACTTCCCCTCCCGCGGCGGCTCTGCTCCTCCCCTGACTCTTCGGCTCTGTTTAAGAGCTGAGCTGCCCGAGCGCTATGGGCTTCAGGCAGCCCCCTTGCCTCCGGACCCCAGCCGCCGGCCGGGCACTTCCCCTCCCAGCTCCAGCGGCGCAGGGTCCGGAGGCATGGGGGCTGCCCGAAGCCGGTAGCGCTCGGGCAGCTCAGCTCTTAAACAGAGCCGAAGAGTCAGGGGAGGAGCAGAGCCTCCGGCCGCGGCGGCTCTGCTCCTCCCCTGACTCTTTGGCTCTGTTTAAGAGCCGAGCGCTACGGGCTTTGGGCAGCCCCCGCGCCGCCGGAGCCCGGGAGGGGAAGTGCCCGGCCGGGGGCGCAGGGTCCGGAGGCATAGGGGCTGCCCGAAGCCCAAGCGCTACCGGCTTCACAGTTTGCCAGGCAGCCTCCAGACCCTGCGCCCCCGGCTGGGCGCTTCCCCTCCCGGGCTCCAGCTGCGCTGGGGAAGCGCTGGCCGGGGGCGCAGGGTCTGGGGGCTGCCTGGCAAACTGTGAAGCTCGTAGCGCTCGGGCAGCCCTTTTCGCGTGGCTGGGAGTGGGAGGGAGGAGGGGGCGGAGTTAGGGCGGGGTTGGGGCGGGGCTCGGGGTGGGAAATGGGCGGGGTCAGGGCCCTGTGGAGGGTCCTCTTTTTTTATTTGTTAAATATGGTAACCCTACCTCTGTCCAAGATGCTTGCAGTTCTCTATGCCCTCCAGGGATACAGTCCTCACTCCCTAGGCTCCCAGCAGCAACTGCCCTACTCTGCCCTGCAGCTCCCTTTTTATATGGGTCTGCTGGGCCCCAAATGGCTGTTCCTCACAGCCCCTCTCCTGTTGGCCGCGTCCCACACAGCCTCCCCAAGGCTCTATTAACCCCTTCTCTGCCAGTGTAGGGCAGACACCCCATCACACTATGTTTTTGTGTATATCCATTGTACTGTATATCCATGTTTCTGCCATTTATGTTGATTTTATACATACGGATGGGTTAATTTAACTATCTATACCAATTATACCTATACAATCATAGAAACATTATTAACTTTTCCTTCTTGCCTAATAGTAAAATGAATACATTCCTTTCTGGAAAAATATTTGACGGTCAAACAGTGAAATGAAATAGCAAATTTTCCTTTAGTAAATGCTCCAGGCCAGCTAGGCAAAGCAATGATAATACTTTGTTCTCTGTCTCAGGCCAGTCCACTTTGCAAGAAAGCAGCAGCAAAAATGACCAACTTTACTTATCTGCATCTGGCGAATTCCCCCTACAAGCAGCTAGCAGCTACACTGGCAAAGTTTACAACAGTGAGAGCAGCAGACCTGACAACAGCAGCAATGTTGGTGACCTTTCCATCTCTGCCTCCACGGAGTACTATGAAGAAGCAGGCAGTAGCAGCACAGGTAAACTCCCCTCCCCTTTTCTTTTTCTGGTACAACCCTCCATTATGGAAGAATGCTAGTCCCCGCTATAGTTATGGCTAAAACAATCTTTCAGTTAGAAGTCCAATTTTGATACCCACTTCCACACATTTAATTTTTACCAAACCTGCTTTAAATATAATGGGAGAGATTTATGCCAGGATAAAGATTTCCAGATAGTTTGAAGCATATAGGGCCAGATTCTTGGGAGATAAAGGTGTTTCAAAATGAGGTGGGGATCTTACTTCTTGGCCATTTTCTGAATGGGTTTGGTTTTTTACCAGTGAGGATTGTTGGGCTTTTTTTCTTGGCATAGCATAACTCAAAATTCTTGGCTTGTAAAGGTGAAATTTTTAAACCAGTTTAGTTAAACCATTGCAAATCCCTGTGTGGGCACTCTTATATCATTTTTATAGTGGCATATTGAAATATAGCTTAGCTCAATTAAGAAATTGTTTAAGCTAAACCGAAATAAGTGTCTCTTAAACCAAAATACGAGCATCCATTAACATGGACTAAAATGGTTTAAAATCAAAGCTTGGACTAAAGTGGTTTCAAATCATACCTTAAAAAATATACAAAATAACTGGCATAAACTGTGAAGTTCTGTGGTATGGAATAAACCTTTTTATTGCCACTTTTATTAAGGATATTCTATATCTATATCTCATTGTTCTGGGTTTGGACAGTGCCTAGCACATCAGGATCCTGGCCCATGATGAGCAATAGGAATCATAAATAAATAATAATAAATAATAAAGGTGCCTCCATCTGTGAGTAATACATTCATCCCACACTCCTGGCAATAAACTAGCCCCTCAGACCATCACGTTTTCTATATATAGAATTTAGAAATGTTAAGTTCTTCTTTGAGTGTGTCTATTAGGCCATGCCTGCACCATGCATGTCCTCCCATCCCAGGACACAAAGGGCAGGGCAGCCGCAACCGTCTTTCAGTTCTTTCTTCCCAGCCAGGGCAATGAGACAAAATTAGCAGTGTTTGCTCACTAGCCCTTAGGGGAACCACCATGGGACCCAAGTCTCATTTATGCCCTTCCACCAATTCCCCTGATTCCAAGAGTGATGTGTAAAATCTGACAGATCTCCAGTACTAAAGCTCAGGGGGGGATCCACATGGATGACAGCATCTTGAAGCACCACAACCACTGTAAGGTAAGTAACCATTCTTTCTTCTTCAAGTGCTTGTTCACGTCAGTTCCAAGTAGGTGTGCCCGTGCTGCGGGCACAATCGTCAGAAAGGTTTCCCTTAGCAGCACCCTTCGGGTAGGCCATGGAGCCCCCTGAAGTGACACTTTTATAGTGCTCAATATATGACCCTGCCGACCTGACCCCCCTTCAGTTTCTTCTTACCACCCGTGATGGGTCGTTGGAAGAGCATTCGCTTGCCTCACAAGTGCTTCCCTTAGCTTGTTCGTTAAGTTTGGCGTATGTTTCAGTTCTTAGTTTAGCATAGTTTAGAGTTATACTGTTGGTTAGGGACCGGGGTTCCACCCTGTCCGTTTCCTTCCCTCAGCTCCGGGGCATGCCTCGGAGCCAAGGGTTTAAACCATGTGAGACCTGCTGTAAGCCCATGCCAACGGGTGACCCCCATGACGCATGCCTGAAGTGTCTGGGGAAAGAGCACCAAACAGACAGGTACAAAATCTGCAGGTCCTTTCAACCCAGGACGAAAAGGAGTGGGACTTCTGTCTGAAACAGCTTTTGATGGAGTCCGCTCTCCATCGTCAACCCACCTCAGAGCACGGGGTTCCAGCGCCGAGCAAATCGGTGTGTAGCGCTCTGGCCTCAGTGCATCATACGGCACAGAGAAAAGAGTCCAGAGACCCTCAGCACCGCTCCCCGGCACCGCAGACTACCGGTACCATTCCCACTCGCCAGTACTGCACAAGCGGAAGAAAACGGACAGAGGCTGCATACCGAGGCTGAAAGTGTCTCAACCTCCGGGTGCATCAGCAGTGTGTCCCAAGAAGGAGCACTCAGTGCCCAAGGGTCAACAGTTGGTTTCGGTCCCCTGAGGGGGACCACTGAGTCTGGCGCCCAGTGACTCCCCAGACAGGCAGTACCAGGTGGAGGAATTGGAGCTCCCCTCCACCCTGGACCCTTTTGAAGCTGCCAGGGAGTTAATAGAACTGATGGCACCGCAGCCCTTGGTGGTCAGGGACAAGCCCCCGGTACCTCCATGCCCGGTGCTGTCTAGAGGAAAGCCGGCTATGATGCCACGT
Source organism: Malaclemys terrapin pileata (assembly GCF_027887155.1). Classification (NCBI taxonomy): domain Eukaryota; kingdom Metazoa; phylum Chordata; order Testudines; family Emydidae; genus Malaclemys; species Malaclemys terrapin. The sequence continues at coordinate 38,635,207 of NC_071513.1, read as the reverse complement.
TCTTCTTCTCCTGCACAGTGCCATTCTCCTCGGCACCACTCCCGCTCACCATCGCCCAGGCACCGGCAGCCATCTTGGGACTCCTTCCCAGCACTGGCCAGGTAATCCAGATCTCTGGCACCGCTGGAACGGCACCGACCTCAGGCACCGCTGGAACCGTGCTGATCGCCAGCACCGTTAGAGAGGCAACGATCACTGGCACCAGTGGAGCGGCACCGATCCCCGGTGCGGGAGCATTGGCACCGATCCCCTGCGCAATACCAGTTGGCGCTGCTGTGGTCATCAGGTCCACATCGGGGTCATTGGACTTGGATGCAGAATCATTCTACTCCGGCCACAGTGGGCGCCGTTCCCACAGACATAAGAGCGAGGCACCTCTAGCTTGGCCTCCGCGTGGGCAGCCTCAGCTGCAATGGCTCTAATGGATCCCCTAGGCTTATCATCAGGCCCAGGGTTCATTCTCCAGGGGCTCTCGTTTGGTCATCTCCAAAACCAGAGCACCCAACCACCTAGGGATTGTCGGCCCCTAAGGGATCGGAGACAGCTACATCCCATGACCAGGCGGCCCAGGTCATCACAGAGGTTGCCACGGCGACAATACCAATGGCAGACCAGGCTACTGTCGTCGCAATAAGGGTCAGCCCATGGGGCCCAGATATCGAACAGGATGAGGCCAGAGAGCTTGAGGGACAAGAGGACCCCATGCCACCCCGAGCCTCATCATCCTCGCCCCTGATGAGGCAGTGGCAAGGGCCTCGGCTTCTGGACCTCCACCAATAGACCATTGGGCACAACAGGACCTCCTGCGCAGGTTCGCCCGCAACATGGGGTTGCAGGCAGAGAAGGTTATCGAACCTGAGGACCCTATGGTCGATATCCTAACGCTGGAAGGCCCATCCAGAGTCGCTCTTCCCCTGATTAAAACTATACAGAGCAATGTGAAAACACTCTGCCAGACCCACTGCAAGGGATGTCGAATGCAAGTACTTTGTCCCGTCCAAGGGATATGAGTATTTGTTTTCTCATCCGCAGCCATGTTCCCTGGTGGTCGCCGTGGTTAATGAGAAAGAAAAATAGGGGCTGACTCCGAAGTCAAAGGAGTCAAAACGGTTAGACCTATTTGGTAGGAAGGTCTATTCAACTGTGGGCCTGCAGCTAAGGATATAACTTCAACTTGTGAGCCCTGATGTTGAAGTATAAGGAGCTTATACCATCGGACTCCAGAGCCGAATTTATGGCTATCATTGAAGACGGGAAGTCGGTGGTGAGGACCTCCCCTCAAGCTCCTCTGGATGCAGTGGACTCTGCCACCCACACACTTTCATCTGGTCTAGCCATGAGATGGGATGCATGACTGCAGGCATCTGGTTTACCTCCAGAAGTGCAGCAAACCCTGCAAGACCTTCCGTTCGAGGGTGCAGGGTTATTCTTAGGCCAAACTGATTCTAAGCTGCACAGCTTAAAAGACTTTTGGGCAATGATGAAGTTGCTGGGGATGCATACCCCAGCACTCCAGCGAAAACATTTCAAGCCCCAGCCCCAACAGCAACGGTCCTACCCTGCTCACCCTAGACAAGACTTTTACAGACGAAGGCCTAGAAATTCTAGGTGCAAACCACCCCACTCCCAGTCAGGGCAAGGCCAGGGCCCGACCAAGCCATCGTTGGGCTCAAAGCAGGCCTTTTGAAGGGGCGCCCAAGGACGGCGTACCTGCCATGACACCAGATCCTCCTCCTTACTTTTTGAATCGCCTATTCCACTTCTACCCTGCATGGTCCCAGATAACATCGGACCATTGGGTTCTTTGCATGGTAGAGGTGGGATATTCTCTCCAGTTCTGCTTCTTCCCTCCCTCCCTCCCTCCCTCTTACCCACCCACCTTCCCCATCCCTCTTCAGGAACCCTTCTCACGAGCAACTTCTTAGCCAGAAGGTGCAATTGCTCCTAGATATAGGGGCTGTGGAGGAGGTTTCTCAGGAGCAAAGGGGCGAGGGATTCTACTCCCATTATTTCTCATCCCCAAGGCAAAGGGGGGGGTCTCAGACCCATTTTAGACCTGCGTGGACTCAACAGGTTCATGGTAAAGTTGAAATTCCACATGGTCTCCCTGAGCACAATTATCCCTTCCCTGGGTCTGGGCGACTGGTACACTGCCCTCGACATGAAAGACGCGTACTTCTACATAGCCATTCGACCTCAGCACAGACGGTTTCTACGGTTTGTGGTCAGCCATAAACATTACCAGTTCACGGTCCTCCCATTCGGCCTATCGACTGTGCCCCGAGTATTCACCAAGTGCATATTGGTGGTAGCAGCCTTCCTCCGCAGGAGGCAGGTACAGACATATCCTGACCTAGACAACTGGCTGCTGCGGGGCCGTTCCAGGGAGCAAGTGGAGTCTCACGTCCAACTAGTCAAATCCACATTTCAGAGACTAGGACTTCTCCTCAACGTGAACAAGTCAACCCTATCACCAACCCAGAGAATAGAATTCATCGGGGTGGTACTGGACTCGATACAAGAGAAAGCTTACCTACCAGAGACACGATTTCAAGCCATAGCGGGCATCATTCAGGACCTCATGCAGTACCCCACCACTACGGCTTGGGCTTGCCTGGCCCTCCGCAGCCACATGGCAGCCTGCATGTACGTGGTCAGGCATGCCAGACTCAGACTCAGGCCACTCCAAGCGTGGCCTGCTTCTGTATATCGCTCGTGGCGCGACAGGCTGGACTCAGTACTTACATTGCCACAACAAGTATTTCAATCCCTCCATTGGTGGCTCCACCCCAATACAGTGTGCAAGAGAGTTCCTTTCAACAGCCCACAGCCCACCTTGACCCTAGTAATGGACGCATCCTTGTTGGTTTGGGGGGCATACCTGGGGGACCGCCAGACGCAGAGGCTATGGTTGCAAGACAAGTTCTCTCTTCACATCAATATCAGGGAGCTCAGAGCAGTACAATTGGCTTGCCAAGCATTCCTGTCCATACTACAAGGCCAGTGCATGGCAGTGATGATAGACAACACCACTGCCATGTTTTACATCAACAAGCAGGGGGGAGCGTGTTCCTCTCCCCTATGTCAAGAAGCCCTTCAACTTTGGGAGTTCTGCACAGCACACTCCATTCACCTGGAGGCATCCTATCTCCCAGGAGTGCAGAATGAACTAGCGAACCAACTCAGCAGATCGTTCTGCAATCACAAGTAGTCCATCCGATCAGATGTTATTCACTCCATCTTCCAAAGGTGGGGATTTCCCCAGGTCGACCTGTTTGCCACCAGGAACAACAGGAAATGCCCAGTGTTCTGCTCCTTTCAGAACCACAGCCTGGGCTCCCTCTTGGATGCATTCCTACTACCCTGGGGAGGCCACCTCATGTATGCCTTCCCGCCAATCCCTCTTGTGCATAGGGTACTGCTCAAGATCCACAGAGACAAGGCAAAGGTAATCCTCCTTGCTCCTGCATGGCCCTGTCAGCATTGGTACACCGCACTTTTGAAGCTGTCAGTGGACGACCTGATAGCTCTACCACTCTGCCCCGACCTAATCACACGGGCCACGGCCACCTTCACCACCCAGACCTTCAGTCCCTCCATCTCACCACCTGGAAGCTTCATGGTTAAATCTGATGGAGCTCCTGTGCTTGAGTCCTGTCAGGAACGTCCTTCTCGGCAACAGGAAACTATCCACCAGGGTCATTTATTTAGCCAAGTGGAAAAGGTTCACATGCTGGTGTGAGGAGCATCATAAACCTCCCTTACAGGCACCAGTTCCACTCATCTTAGAGTACCTCCTACCCCTGAAACAACAAGGCCTTGCACTGTCCTCTATTAAAGTACACCTTGCGGCCACCTCGGCCTTCCACCCAAGAGCGTCCAGCCGTTCTGTATTCACCAATCCCATGGTGGGGCATTTCTGGAAGGGTCTGGAAAGGTTATACCAACATGTTTGTCAGCCAGTACCTTCGTGGGACCATAACCTGGTATTATCCAGGCTCATGGGGCCCTCCTTTGAGCCATTGGCAACTTGCTCTTTGCTCTATTTGTCCTGGAAGGTGGCCTTCCTAGTCTCTATTACATTAGTTAGGAGGGTGTCTGAGCTGAAGATACTAACTTCTGATCCACCTCACACGGTCTACCACAAGGACGAGGTGCAACTCAGGCCTCACCCAACTTTTCTTCCCAAGATGGTGTCTCATTTTCATACCACCCAAGATATCTTCCTGTTCATTTTTTATCCCAAGCCTCACATCAGTGCCCGGGAACAACGGCTTCATTCACTGGACGTCCAGAGGGTGTTGGCATTCTACATTGAGCGTACTAAGCCGTTCAGAAAATCAAACCAACTATTCATGACAGTTGCAGATTGGATGAAAGGACGCCCAATCTTGTCTCAGCATATTTCGTCTTGGATCGCAGACTGTATTTGCACATGCTATGAGCTGGCCAAGGTCCTGGCTCCGCCTATTACAGCTCACTCCACAAGAGCTCAAGCCTCTTCAGTGGTATTTCTGGCCCAAGTCCTGGTACAGGAGATCTGCAGAACAGCTACTTGGACATTGGTGCATACGTTCACCTCTCACTATGCTATCACCCATCATGCCAGAGATGATGCAGCCTTCGGCAGAGCCGTGCTCCAATCAGTGGTTCCTTGACGCCTACCCCTCCTCCCGGGTAGAGCTTAGGAGTCACCTGATTGGAATTGACGTGAACAAGCACTCGAAGAAGAAAAACAGTTACTCACCTTCTCATAACTGTTGTTCTTCGAGATGTGTTTTTCACGTCCATTCCAATACCCACCCTCCTTCCCCTCTGTCGGAGTAGCCGGCAAGAAGGAACTGAAGGGGGATCGGGTCGGCAGGGTCATATATTGAGCACCATAAAGGTGCCACTCCAGGGGGCTCCACGGCTGACCCGACAGGTGCTGCTAAGGGAAAACATTCCAACGATCGTGCATGCGGCGCGCGCACACCTGTTTGGAATGGACGTGAACAACACATCTCGAAGAACAACAGTTACGAGAAGGTGAGTAACTGTTTTTTATTCAATTTTTCCCCCCAGGTGCTATTCCTTCTAATCGACCTTCGCTTAATGGAAAGTCTTTTCCACAAACATTCCTCTCTTCACTGGTCTCTCAGCAGAGCTTTGATGAGATGGCTAATAATGTCACAAACAGAGCACTTTTCCAGGTATGAAGTCATTGAACGTACACATCTCAAATATAAAACTAAAAGTAACAGTTTGTTGGATGTGTGTAGTTGTGTTTCATGTATGAAATGTATTGTTACGTAGGAGTCACCAGATGACTACACTGCATTCCAGAATAGAGGTGGGTCATTTCTTTCTTTGGACTGTTTCTCGTAGTTGCATGGTTCAGGGTTTGAGACATCAGCTGGTGGAGCCAATAAAGGTCTTTCCTTCTTTTTGGTCTCAGAACTAACAAACAACCATTCTTTCATAAACTGAGAAGAGACAAAAATCGGGTGAAACAAAATGCATTCTCAAGACTGCTGAAGAGTCCTAAATGACTTGAAAGGGAACTTGAATGGCGGGGGAAATAATTGCTGAGTAGAACTGGGCTAGCAATTCACAATGAACAGATTTAAAATTTGTATTAAAGCTAATGTTTAAATTATATAATACACAGGTTGAGAAAAGAGTGTCTGTACATCTGGGAATAGTACTTAGATTATCCACAAATAAAAAGTTTGTTAAAAAATTTATAAGATACCTATAGTACATAATCTACAGTAACCCAAATTTAGATGAATAAATGTAACAATACAGTTTAGATATTAGAATCAGAATACTCTGGTAAATCACTCATGAAAAGTTATACAGAGAGTTGGTTGTAGAAAGCAAATATAGGAATGAATGTAGATTATCCCTCAGTAATTGAGCATTTAGGATAGGTTGTCCCTTAGTAGATATAATCCATCAGAGAAGTATTTCAGTTACTTTTCGATATCTACTCGGTGAACGTAACTTTTTTCTCTGTGAACAAACTGATTTTTAGGATATATTCACTATTTGAAATTATTTTGTGCATATAAATTTCTGCCAATAAATGGCTCAGTCTTTCTAAATTTTGCACTCTCCCCAGGATTCCTTTCAGTATCAAATATTTGTCAAGCTTTGTGACTTCTCATCAGTATATAATAGAGAATACCAACACCTGTTCCACATGGTATTGTTTTTGTTCTCTGATTGGATGACCTGTCCTTTCAACACAACTTCCTCCTGAACCATATTTCTTTTTGCAATTAAATGAATCTTTGCCACATGGCCAAAATTCTCTTTCTGCCCTGGCAATACTTTGCTTACATGAAAGTTCATAAAAAGCATACAATAAGTAATTTATAGCTTATGAACAAAAAAAAATGGAATGAATAAGCGCATGAACTTGCCCATTATTGTTTGCTTCTGTTACAGAACACCATAATTGAAGAACTGAACAATACAATAGAGAATATCCTGACACGGGTCGTGGCTGAAGTAACAAGTATCTTATACCCAGCAGTAACTGAGTATGAAGAGAGAATTAAAGATACAGTATATACAATATCTGAAGAGTCAGCACTCTCTTCAGACAACTCTAGTAGCTGTAGCACATGTAATGAAGAGCTCTTTGATGTGTTTGCAAGTCTTCCATCCTCCAGTACCAGAAAGGTCATCTTTACAGATACAAGCATAAAAGCCACCAGCTCACCAAGTGATCTCAAGATAGTGACAGGAGGGAAACCAACTCCATTGCAATCTCAAAAATCATCTTTCATGTCTCTGTCAAAGAGCACACAGAGGTCTCTGGAAAGTGAATTTTGGAAAGAATGTGTTCACAAGGGGAAAACAGCAACACCACCTCAGTATCATACTGAATGTATTTCGAGATTGCGCCGGGAAGTTGTGGGCATGGGAGCTATGTCTGAGTTTCCCACAAAGACTTTCAACACAGAGAAGTTTCCTTTTAGCCAAACGTATTTTAAACGTGAATCGGCAACAAAAGATACCAAGCCAAAAAAAGGTCTGATTGGTGAGGATATTTTTTCAGACTTAAATCAAGATCTTCCTAAAGGAGGTATTTTTAAAAAAGTGTTTGACAAGCAAACAGTAACAGACGCAAATAACAATGACAACTTGAAAATGCTACAGGTGGCCGAGAATGTGGTCAAGGAAGTTTTTAGGAGAGTAAAAGATCTAAGTGATTCTGTCAGCATTTTAAAGAACGCTCCCATTGAGCTTAGTGAAAGATTGTTCTGTAGTAGTTTTAAAAGAACTGAATTTCCTGAGACTTTTCATAAAGAGTTCCAGAAAGAAATTGGATTAGTTGCTAAAGAGATTGTAGCAACTGTTTTGGATAACTTTCACAAGTGTTTGGTGTCTAGCATCACTATGGCATCAGACCAAGAACCTGTAATAAGAAGGAAAGACCAGGTCCCTGCCAGAAGAACTAGCAGAGTTTCCAAATCAAAAAAAAATAAGGTCATGCAAGCTGAATTCCCTGCTTATGACCCAACATTTTCTTCATTTACTATTGATAAAATATCCAAAGAGGCTGTGGAAAGTGTCGTATTCACACTAGAGTCATTTGTAGCCTTTCAGTTTAAACATGACTTTAAATGTAAATTTTCTGAAATAGTGAAACTCCCTGTTGAAAATATTTCTAGTGCACAACAGACACCATTCTTAAGGCCTCTCTCAACCCAGATAGCAAATGAAATAGAAGTATCATCTAAAGCATTTGAAGATGAAATGCCAGGAACTACAAGTAAAAGAACGCTGCCAACCTTAGAACACTTCCAGAGTTCATCGGATGTATCAAGGGTAAGCAGTATGATTACAAAGGAAAGCATAGAAAATGCTATTGTCCAAGTGCAAGGTCTCCATTCAGAATTGAACATTTACGCTACAATTGCTGTTAATGATGTTCTTGAAATCTTCAAGCGGAAGCTAGAAAAAGAAATTAGCCAAAGGCAAACAATCCCATTGTATGATGACTCCGAAGAAAACATTATGGCAGGCGAGATAATTGGTGCTGTATTAGATCGATGTGCTCACCCTCAAACTGAAATTACTTTGGAACTGAAATCTGGGAATCTTGAAATGGAAAAGTCTGCACGAACATTTGGAAATAATAAAATTCATGGTCAAGGTGTTGCAATGTCAGAAGGAATAAAACTGCCTGCTAGAAAATTAAAAGAACTTGACCCAAGGGAAAACTTTCCACCTATCAATGTTCCTGGAATGGTGATTTATTCTGAGGAAGAAACAGAAATGGAAGAGGAAATTCCATCTCGTCTCTGTCCAACAATCCACAAATTCTCAGAGCGGGATGCTCACACGCCATCAGAGGTGACCAAAAAGTCTATGTACTACATGTCAGCTCCCACAGCAAGACCTTCTAGACCGTCGCTGGGAACAATAACTAAACAAAGAGCAGTTAGCTCCAGGATGACTCTACCTCCTATTGGTAAGCAGTTTCCAAGGAAACCCTTCTCTCCACTGGGCATAATGAAATCTCCCAGAGATGAAGCAAGGCATAGGCAGGTGTATGAAGAGCACTGCCGGTTCATGTCAACACATGAAACCAAGTATCAGCTAACACAATCACAGGATTGTGCATTACCTGCAATAGTAGTAGAAGAAATAATAAGTAAATTGGTGTCTACAATCTTAAACTCCGTTTGTAGCACAAGCCTGGAACACAAAAGATGTTTATCAAAAACTGAAGTGAATGAGATTACAGACACACTTAAACAGTCAGTAAAAAAAAGCATGTCCAAAAATAAAATCAGTCTTGTAGGAGCTACAGATGAAGACCAACATTTAAATCCAGAGTATGAAGATACTGTTAATCAAGTGGTTCAAAGCATTTACAATAGTGTCTTGCAAGAAACTGGATCTCAGCCAGCCCTTTATCAAGATGTCACAAGTTGCAGAACAATTTTTCCTGAACGAACAGCCAGTATAATAATAAATGAAATCTCCAGTGGTCAGCTAATACCTTCTTTTAATGAACAGTCACCAACTGATAACTGCAGTACTATAGAGGTTGACAGTACTGCTGACAAAGATCTTTCATCAGTCTCCATTCAAATAAATATTGAGGCAGGAAGTTCTGGAGAGTCAATGAGGGATGCAAATGGGCATCCAGCAGAAACATTGCCACAAGAAGAGCTGCCAGTTGAAATAACCGCTCATATTGGAGACAAACCATTAGACATAGATCCAGACGTTATTTCAGACCATTTAGCAGTTATTTCCATAAAAACAGAGCCTATTGAGAAACTGAATGAAACATACATGAGTCATTCTGGACTAGAGCTACCACAACTAAGAAAAAAATCGATATCTAAGACAAGTATGCTAAGTACAGCTACTGAAAGTGATATAGAGAAAAGGAGAGAAAGACGGTCCTCTGTGAATGCTTTAGGACGACTAGATGTCAAACCAAAGGATGTAAGTAAAAAGAATGGGTAATTTTCATATGAAAATTGGTAAAAAATTGTTTATCATACTGTCACTATGATCCTGATCCAGGAAAGCATTTAAGCACATGATTAAACTCTAAGCACGAGTCCCACTGAAGTCAATTAGATTACTCACATGCTTAAGCAGGTTACGGGATTGGCAACTAGGGCCTCAATTCAGGAAAATACTTAAGTATATGCATAACATTAAGCATATGCTCCTGTCCTATTGAAGTCAATGGGATTTAAATATATGCTTAAAATTAAGCATATGTTTAAGTGCTTTGCTGAATCAAGGCCAAGTAGTCTGTTTTGGATATTGTATTTGATAGTTTATGTTGCCTTCGTATTTTATTCTCATCTCTTTTCATTCAGAAAGTTTAAATACAATAGAGTGGGCGAAGTGGGCTGTAGTCCACGAAAGCTTATGCTCTAATAAATTTGTTAGTCTCTAAGGTGCCACAAGTACTCCTGTTCTTTTTGCGGATACAGACTAACATGGCTGCTACTCTGAAACCTAAGAATATAATGTTGATTTCTTATCACGAGTGTGTTCAAAAGAGTCTTTGGCATCTTGGTAGCAAGTCTAGTCCTGATAGTAAAAGAGAGGTAGTGTGTCTAGTGGTTAGTGAAGGGAATTTAGAGTCAAGACTCCTAGATTAATATTCCCAAAACTGCTCCTGACTCTTGTGTGACCCGGAACAAATCACTCAGGGCCAGATTCTGATAGTCTCACTCAGGCTGAGTGGTACCATGCTTCTCCAGTTGTCTTATTAACTTAAATGGAACTACCCCTGGAGTAAGATGCTACCCCGCCTGAGTAAGGGTGGCAGTATCTGGCACTGAGCCTCTCTCTGGCCTCCAACCTCTTTACTTGTGGTAAATTAGTAGATACTATGAGTGAAATCCTGTCCCCATTGAAGGCAATGGCAAAACTCCCATTGATGTCAGTGAGGGCAAGATTTCATCCTTCCGGGGGTCTGCTATGTTTCCTCTCTTTTATGATAGCCTTTCGTGTGATTATCACCTCATCCAACAGAGTGAACAGCCTTTTATTTAAAAAAAATGTTTCAAATACAAAGTTCTGGTTTTTCCTGCGTACTCAAATGGAGTAAAAACAATGTATCCAAATGCAAGGCTAAAACAGTCTCCCCGTACCATCTTGTTTTATAATTAGCGCACAGTAGATAAATTGTACGAAAAACTACTCTGAAATATTGTTCTCTTCAAAAGTTGTCTCTTCAACAACAGGTCGTTTGCAGAAATTCATTTCAGAACCTGAAGAAACCTGATGTCACCAGGGTGGAACTTCTAAAAGATGTCAAGAGCAAGGAGGAACTTATTTTACGACTCGTCTCATATGATATTCAACATGATGAGGACGAGGATTTTGAACAAATTGTAAAAGTAGATTCCGCTTCGGTTTTTGAGAGCCAGATATATGCAGCAGGGAAAGAGGAAATCATGCCTGCTTATGAGAGTGCCCCTTTGGCTGATATGCAGAATAATGTAATTGCTGCCCAGGCCCCTGAGAAAGAGGATCAGTACAAGGTAAGTGGAGTACGTGAAACCTTTACTATTTCACCTGATTACACTGGGCCAAGTCCTGCTCCGATTAAAATCAATGATAAACCTCCCACTGAGTACAGGATCAGACCTCCAAGGATGCAAAGTGCAGCTCACCCACACAGCCTGGCCATTTTCCATAGGGCTAAGCAAAAATAAGAGGCAGGTGTTGCAGAGATCAGAGCTATGTCCGGTCTTGTTTAAAATCCTCCTTCATGATCAGAAGAGGGAGAAAACAGAGAATTGAATTTGAAGTTGATACTGATCAACAAATATAGCTGAACACATGAACTGTACATCATATTACAAAATGGAAACATACAGGGCTTGTTAAAATGGTATGGACTTTTGCCTGACTTCTTGTCCCACATGGAATCTCACTCCCCTCTCTTATATCATTTATCCCTAACTTCATTATTTGTCCTTTGGATTATTTTTTAATCCAGGTGTTGCATAAATTATTTTCTAGCTTTTCATTAGAACTCCCCATGGGTCCACCTCCCCTTTATTGCCTTCCTCTGTGAGGCAGTACTATTCAGGTGATCTTATCATGAAGGGAACAAAAAGAGGCCCTAGAGAGGCAAGGAATAGAAGCAGGTGAGATGAGTGAGCCAGGAATTGGAATGTTGCGAGAAATAAATGTAATTGTTTTTCAGATTATGGAAGAAACAATATTAACTAACTTGGCAGGCCCTAAATTGAACATAGATCTGCTGTCTGCTCTAAGCAAGGGCATTCCATGTTTAAGGTAACTACTTTGATGCTAAAAATAAGGGAGGTATCTATGCTTGAGGGTGGGAATTTCCAGAGGTCCCTGGGCAGGGCTGTCTCTAGATTTTATGGGGCTCTTTCTGAAGTAACACAAGGCTCCATCCAACTCTCTCCTCACCCCTGACCAGCCCCGAAACCCTGACCAGTAGCCCTGGCTACTCTGCCGGACAATAGGACCAAACTCCATGGCAATGACTCCTAAGTTCCTTGGCAAAGTTAATTTATTCTGTCACCATGAAATATCCTTCATTTCTGTCTTCCCATCTCCACACAAACATCCACAGCCACAGCTCACAGTTGGAAATACTCACTGACAAAGTTTGGGGGTGGTTATTTTTGAGAACTGTTTCTTTTGCTATGCTCCCCAGGCATCCTAGCCCCACTTCCCAGGGCAGAATGGCTCAGGGCGGCCATAGCTGGAATGCACGGTGTGGGTGCACCTTGCACCCACCTCCAGCAGATGCTGCAGACTGCGGCATGGGCTGCTCTTGTGAGCTGCTGAACTTCCTCAACTGCTGCTGACTTTATAGGGAAGGGAGGGGGTCAGCGCTTCTCAGGAGATACACAGGATGCAAGGGGCTAGACTACAGCAGTGTCAGACAATGCCCCTTTGCAGTCATGGTAAGTTATCAGTGGCACTAGCTGGTTTCAGTATAGAACTCTATTTAACATTACAGGCCAGGTGTTGGGGTCTGGCTGAACCACACACAGCATTGGTAGGGGGACATAAAATTTACCTTCACACTCTGCTGGTCTAGTGGCTGCTGACTGCAGGACCAGTCTCTAGTACTGCTCTAACTTATACCAGATTCCAGCACCCATAAGCAGCCAAAACCTCAGCTAGAGATCAGTGCATAGGGGCAATCTGGGCACATTGCCTTTCCTCTGGCCATGCCTTCTTTGCTATCAGCAAGGAGAATGGGAGCTGGCATAGGAGGCCATATAGCAGCCCTATGCCCTCTGGTGCTGGGGTGTTCCTCTTGGGGCTAGATACATCAGCTGTACATTCAGAATTCTCTAGTGGTGTTGCACAAAGTGACTGCACCATGCTGGGCAACCCAGCCTGGTGTTTGAAACCCTGTCCTGCTGCTGGACCGGTGAAAGAAGCTCCCAGTATTCTCTCCCCCATATAGTGCTTCCGAGCAGTAGAGCACCCTAGATGTGTCCCAAAACAGGAAAGAAAAGGAAGCTCTGGGAGTGACTCTGACACCTTCAGTTGCTTGTAACACTAATTTTATGAAGCAAATTTCTGCAAGCATATCCAGGCAGTGCCCTCCCTGTAGACAAAGTGCTGGGAATGCCTATTGCTTAATTGTTATGCACCGATGGAAATGCACTGAGCTCTGTACCAGGTACAAAGTGCAGACAGACCCTGCGAGTGCTGACCAACCCAAATAAGATTTGAAGATTAAAAATGCTATAAAAGTGCTAGACCTTATTACTCTTTATCACTATTATTTATAGTAAAAATTACTTTCTTCTGTTGTTTTTCAGTGAGAGTGTTGAAGAAACATCGCCAGTTCCTGAGACCCAGGACAAAGGTGAATGTTTGATTTTTTTTACTTATTTGAGAGTTTGAATTTTTTTCTTAATCTGAATACTGATATTTTGTATGCAATAAAATGCTATTGCACACACAAAAACTAAATTAAAAGAACATTATTAAGGTTGGAAAGTCAAGCACGCAAAAGTTAGGAAATGTCAGTATTAATGTTACCTGTGTGACTTTAATTCAGCCCCCTTGTGCGTATGCATGGTACAGTCTTCAGTTACATGATCACATACTGTTTTTTCCACAAGATCCCTGTGGATAGACCCACTCTGGGGTTGTTCCTTAGTACTATTATTTAAATATAGCTTTTTGTGTGGCGTTTTCTAGGTTTTTAAAAAAAAGCAAACTGGAAAAACAGAAATTCCATCATGTGGCATCGTACTGACACCCACATGGGTCATCAGCAGGGTTAGAACTTTTATGTCCACTGTTCAGACCTTTGCCACCTGAGTTAACAGAGTAACTAATAGCCATTATACTCTATGTGGACCAGCTTAGAGGAGGAGAAGACACTTTGCTAGTGGACTTCACAGATATTTGCTGACAGCAGAGGAATGGTGAGACTCAGAAATCTTATGTGCCATTCCAGTCTCTGTGCTTTACAGGGCAGATTCATCTATCACTTCTCCTCCAATCTATCCCTGTCCCAGTCCTGTCTCTTCCCTACCTCTGGCTCCTCATCTCTGTCCCATTCTCCTAATGGAGTAAGTCCCAGTATCTTAGGGTGACCAGATGTCCCGATTTTATAGGGACAGTCACGATATTTAGGGTTTTTTCCTATATAGGCTTCTATTACCCCCACCCACTGTCCCGATTTTACACACTTGCTATCTGGTCACCCTACAGTATCTTCTCCGTAGACCTCTCATCCCTCATTGCCCAACCAGTCTCCCACTCTGGACCCAGTCCCAATCTTCCCACTGCTCCCAGACCCAGTCTCCTTGGCTAGCCATTTGCAGTTTCCTCACCATCCATCTCCAGCTCCTTGTCTCCAGACTGCTTTCACATCCAGTCCCCGTTCCTCATCCTTGGCTCCTTGTCTGATCAGTCTCTCTCCCCCTGCCCCAGTTCCAATCACCCCCCCACCAGTGCTCCTCATCCCCATTAGCTCCCAGTCTCAGTCTCCTGTCCCAGGCTCCTCATCCAGTCTCTCCCCCACTCCCCATCTTCTTGTCCCAGGCTCTTTGCCCAGCCAGTTCCAGTTCTTCGCCCTCATCCTGCTCTTCTTCAGAACTGTCTCCCCTCTCTCCATCTCCTTACTGCTCACTGGTTCCCAGTTCTAGTCCCATTGCCCAGCTAGTCTCAGTCTCATCCCAGCTCCTCAGCTGATCTCAGTCTCTCCAATCTCTCTACCCACCAGCTCCCAGCCCCTCCCTCCCCCCATTTCTTTCTCTGCCTTCCAGTTCCAGTCTCCTTGCCCAGACAGTCCCAGATTCACTGACTACTCCCAGTTCTAGTTGTCCCCCGTGTCCGCCTGTCTCCCATCTTCATCCCCCACTCCTCCCTGGGCTCCTTGTCTTACTTTACTGAGACAGAGCCTGCCTGTCCTGTGATGCCCTTATTGCTGGACCTAGGCAGCGTGAAGGAGGAAGCTGCCTGAATCGAATGCAGGAGATACAAGGACTGGATCTGGTAAGCTGGGGGGAGTGAAATGACTGATATGCCAGCCTTTGGGGATGATCTTACCTGGGGTTGCTTGGAACATATCGGCTGTAGCATGTGTTTGAGTAGGGTTACCATATTTCAGCAAGAAAAAAAGAGGACGGGAGGAGCCCCGCCCTAGCCCCGCCCCTGCCCCTCCCACTTCCCGCCCCTCCAGAACCCCCAACCCTCCCCCCGTTCCTTGTCCCCTGACTGCCCCCTCCTGGGACCCCTGCCCCTAACTGCCCCCCAGGACTCCACTCCCTATCTAAGCCTCCCTGCCTCTTGTCCCCTGACTGCCCCAACCCTTATCCACACCCCCACCCCCAGACAGACCCCTGGGACTCCCACGCCCCATCCAACCACTCCCCACCCCCTGACAGCCCCCCCCTGAACTCCCAACCCATCTAAACCCCTCTGCTCCCTGTCCCCTGACTGCTCCGATCCATCTCCCCACCCCTGCCACCTGACAGCCCCCCCCAGAACTCCCAAACACTCCCCCCCTGCTCCTTGTCCCCTGACTGCCCCCTCCTGGGACCCCTGCACCTAACTGCCCTCCAGAACCCCACCCCCTACCTAAGACTCCCTGTTCCTTGTCCCCTAACTGCCCCCTCCTAAGACCCCCCCCAACTGCCCCCCAGGACCCTACCCCCTACCTGTACCCTGACTGCCCAAAACTTTCTCCACTCCCCCCAAAAAGCCCCCCCCGTTTCTTGACTGCCACCTCCAGAACCTTCCTGCCCCCTGACCTCCTTACCCTGCTGCTCAGAACAGGGTGTTGGGCTCTGTGCAGCCGAGCCGGACACGTGGCTGAGCTCCCCAGCACAACAAAACCCGGTCCCTGGCCCTGCACAACAAAACCCGGTCTGGCCCTGCACAGTGCTGCCGGACTGGGCTGCAAGGGAGCTGCCGGCTCAGAATGCAGGGCGGATCCGGCTCCTCTACAGCTGCTCCTGAGTCCAGCCCGGGATTTCCCTGCAGCCCTCTCAGCCGCTCGCTCTGCTCTGCGGGGGGGAAATCCCGGACATTGTGAGTGCTTTACAAATTCCCCCCCGACGCTATTTTTAGCACAAAAAGGAGGACATGTCCAGGTAAATCCGGACGAATGGTAACCCTAGTTTGAGTAAGAACCCCTTTTCACTTCCTGCTTCTGGGGGGTAGTTTTGGCTTCCTTGGAACACAGTGCTTGACAAGCATGGTGCATCAGTAAAGGCTGCTGTAATGGATACAGGCCTTGAAACAATTGCACTATTTCTATGATTAAAATCCACTAATGACTTGCAGAAATGGAGCATAAACTATCACTGATAAACTTTATGGGTTTATCCTTCTCTGTTCCCCCATCTTATTCCATGTATTGTTACTGTTGCCAGGGCCAGCTCTATGCACCAGCAAAGCAAGCAAGTGCTTAGGGCAGCGCATTTGCAGGGGCGGCGTGTGTGTGTGGGGGGGAGGCCTGCCCGGCCCGGCCCCCAAGCTGATGTCGAAGTCCAGGTGGAAGAGCCGCAGCGGGTGGCCAAAGCTGGCCCTGGGACTGGGGTCCAGCAGCAGCGCGTCGTGCGTGGGGGACGCCCTGGGGCCGCTGTGGTTTGTGCCACTGGGTCTGGGCAGGCCATCCGGCGGGCTCCAACACATGGAGCGGAAGACACTTGGGCTGGGGTCCACCCCGTGGGGCACACAGAGCCGCCTGCAAGTGCTGCAGGGCGGTCGCCCCCCAGTGCCGCAGCCAGGGCTGGGCGAAGTGGCCCGAGCCGCCCAGGGGCTGCGGCAGGGTGGCCAGGAGCAGCAGCGGGGCCATAGAGGGGACCGGTGCCCAGGGCGCTGCCATGCGGGACCCACGTCCCACTCTCTGGGGCTCCGTTTCCCGCCGGCCGCTCCCTCTGAGGCTGCCCTGCCCCGGCTCCTCAGCCCCCTGCCGGGGCGGTCCCCCCAGCTCTGCCATCCCAATTCCCGGCTGGTCTTGGAGGCAGGAGTCCCAGCTGGAGGGACCCTGGGCTGAGGCGCGGCCCGGGAGCCCCGCTGCTTACCCCGACCCTGCCAGCGCCAGACTGGCTGGAGGTGAGGGAGGAGCGAGCGGAGAGTCAGGGCCCCCCTGGGCGCCGGGAAGGAGTTGGGTGGATGCAGCCTCCGCCCCTGCTAGTGTCATGAGTGGGATGCTGATGACCTGCCCTGGGAGCGAGTTACCAGTGACCCAGGCCTGGGGCAGCAGGAGGGTGCAGGTGATGGTGGTGGTGGGGAGAGCCCAGGGCTGGGATGGCAGGGGGTACGGGAGGGGGGGTGAGGGCCCAGGGCTGGGGCGACAGGGGGGGTGTAGTTGGGAGGGAGGGCACTGGTGGAGGATAAAAGGGGGGACCCAGAGCTGGGGTGGCAGGGGGTGCGGGTGTGGGGGGAAGAACCCAGGACTCAGGCAGCAGGGGGGTGCGGGGTGGGGGGAGTCCAGGGCTGGGGTGGGGGGCAGCAAAAAAAATTTTTGCTTGGGGCACCAAAAATCTAGAGCCGGCCCTGACTGTTGCTTATTTATTAGGGCAGCACCTACAGGCTAGGGCCCCTTTGTCCTAGGTACTGTAAAAACGTGCCCCGAAAGTAAAAAGCCCCCCTGAATGTAAGCAAAACTCCTAAAGGTAAAAGACAGTCCCCACTATATTTACAAACACATCATGAGAGAAAAGAGGCAAGATACTACTCTTCAGTAATGCTAGAAGAGTGATGCAATGTATAAGAACTTGAAGTGGAAACTAGAGATGGTTGAACAAACGATGTCTGTGTTCTCGTTGACAGATCCATATGTTAACACACCCCATGCTCAGGATACTAAAGACACATTAAGGACTTCTGAGGTAAATCAGTTTTAAAATAGTTTTACATGAGAGGTACTCCTTGTATACAGCTTTTGGCAATGAGCATAGAGCAGGCAGCCGGGGACCCAATCAGGAGTGGAAGGAGAGGCTAGAAAGCACAGCAGGAAAGGGCCAGAAGGAAACGCAGTGGGGACAGTTGGAGAAAACAAGGGGGAAGCACAAAGAAACTGGGGATATTCTGAGAAAGAGGGACGCAGTAGAGGGAACAGGGAATGGGTGGAGCTGAGGTTCCCACACAAAAGGTGGATGGATCCACGGTTTACTCAAAATATGGATATTTAAATGTTACATAAGGAGCTGAAATTCCATCTAGTGACTTCCCTCTTTTCATTCCTGGCATCACCAGGACCCTGGATGGAATTACAGCCCCTCCCCCCCATGGCTCCACAGCTGCCTGTTATACTCTCTGTACCTGCAGAGGAGCAGTTAAACCCTCAGAAAGGTGTACAATGAGCAGGCCATTTCCTCCTGTGTCAAACAGAACCTTTCCCAGACAGATTGCTGCCGTCTTCCTGTCTCTTCTAGGAGCCATGTTTCTTCGCCATCTAAGCCCCAGCTTGTGCTGCTGTAACTGTGCTGGCCACCAAGCACTAGCAGTGCTGTCAGGTGCAGGGCCAGAGATGGGACTCCTGTCACACTGATATACTAGGTCAGTTGTACAAGGAGGCAGCTGGGTTACTTGTGCCTTTTTTAAAAATAACCCCCAAATACCCAACCTCAGGGGGTAGTTCGTAGGACTCCAGGACCTCTAGCGACTGGAGTCTCAGTGGGACTGGCCAGTTGGGGAAAAGGGATCGTAGGGTATGTCTAGAACAGGGGTTCTCAACCTTTTTCTTTCTGAGCCCCTCCCCCCCAACATGCTATAAAAACTCCGCAGCCCATTTGTGCCACAACAACTGTTTGTCTGCATATAAAAGCCAGGACCAGTATTAGGGGGTAGCAAGCAGGACAACTGCTTGGGATCCACGCCACAGGGGGCCCCATGAAGCTAAGTTGCTCAGGCTTCAGCTTCAGCCTTGAGTGGCGGGGCTAAGGGCTTCAGCCCCACATGGGGGTGCGGAAGGCTTCAGCTTTCTGCCCTGAGCCCCAGCAAGTCCAATGCCAGCCCTGCTTGGCGGACCCCCTGAAACCTGCTCGTGGCCCCCCAGGGGGCCCTGAACCTGTGGGTGAGAACCATTGGTCTAGAATAACCTTGGGATGTAATTGCGGCTTGAGCTGACATACCCGAGCTAGCTTTGATCTAGCTAGCTTGGGTCCTAGAGCAGTGAAGCCACTATACAAACCCACTCAGAACCCTGGGCAATTACTCCTGGAGCTAGCCCATGCAGAAGCCCATGGTATCACAGCTGCTCCAGTATCCAAGCTAGTTAATTAAAGCTGGCGTGGATGTGTATACACGAGCTGCCATCACACCCCGTGATTACAGCGTAGACATATCCTTACAGGCTGTATGTGCCGCCACCCAAACAAATGTGATCAAAAATCGGGTCACCTTATTTTATGCATCTGCACAACAGCATCATCTTCTAATACACACAGCTATTCAAAGTAGCCTATCCAAAGGGGTCAGAAGAGAGAAAGTAGATGAGAAGGATTTGTGATGAACCAGCTATTAGCTCAGCAAGTTGTAAGCTTGTAACATCTTTTCACTAAACCTCGGCTAGCTTGGGTCTCAGATTGCTCCCCCTCTTTTCTATTGATAAGGGTATGTCTACGCTGTAATCACGGGGTGTGATGGCAGCTCGTGTACACACATCCACGCCAGCTTTAATTAACTAGCTTGGATACTGGAGCAGCTGTGATACCATGGGCTTCTGCATGGGCTAGCTCCAGGAGTAAAAGGAAAGAGTCTCCTTATGCCGATAATGCTCATGGGATATGGCTCCACGGGCTAGTAGTGGCATCAGAAGCAGATACTGGAGTCTTTCTTTAGACTGAAGGTGAGCTGCAAAGGACTTTCTAAAACACTGGGTTTGTGCCCTTTTTTGCTGCTTTCTCTTGGATGCAGAATACTTGGAGGGGTTATTTAAAAACAAACACACACACCCCTTTTTTCTTTAACCTTTACAAATATTAGGCATGTCAAGCCTGGTCTTCTCTGATTTTGCTAGAGAACAGGTTGGGGTCTTCCATGTCTATTATGAGCTTCTACACCTCAGCTGACAGGGTGGTGATGTGCAATCTCTAACAAAAACACCCCTGTCTCCCAAGTGTTCAACAGTCACAGGAGTCAAATAGGTGTAAAACAAAAAAAAAACAAAAACAAAAACCCAATCTGAGTCTGGCTAAAAATCCCTTCTCTTCCCTGTTGCTAAACTTTCACTCCTGTGATTTTTCTTGTTCTCTAGTTGCTAGCAGGGTGGAGAAGGCCTGAATTTCTAAAGTGAAAAAAGAAAACAGAAATCTTTTTGGAATAATTATTTCAGGGCTTTTTCATAAAGAAGCAATAAATAGCAGTAGCCCCAGTTTTTCTGCCCTCTGCAGGTCTCTGCTAAACAGGAGAAACATTTGGACTTACGGTCAGTCTGCTCCTGACTATGCGTTATCAGCCCTTGTGGGATCAGCCTTGAGGTCTCATTTACCTAAAAGGAGACAAATGCACGGACTGATGGGTGAAGACACAAATACTCAGAGGGATCCATGCTACTGGCCATTACTTACAGTCCAGTAACAAAGTCTTGTTATTTTCCGAGACATGGTCCAATGGACCCTAAAAGTAGAAAACATGAGTCAGTTGTTACTTTTCCCATCCTTCAGTGAAAACATCTTCATCCCCCTGAGCTGCTTTCACCCCATCTGGTATTCATAATAATTCACAAGCTCCAAGCTAAAGTGGCAAATGGAGGAAATCAATAGGGTGCTGTTCTTTGCCTGGCCAGATGGCCGCCTCCCTTCAAGATCCCTGTGTGCTCATTAAGTAATCCAGGCACTGGGCTAGAAGGTCAGCTCTTTTGTTGTCCAGCAGCTGGGGTTAGAGACCGCTTAGAAAACTGTGACACCCTAATCCACATGCTGAAGAGGCTATAATTACATCTAGTGCCTCCAGCCTCATTCCTGTCATTACCAGAACTACAGCTGGAATTACAACACCCCCCCCCAGTTAAGAGCTTCTTGTTATTCATTCGGTAGCTGTATAGCTCTGAAGAGCATGAATGAGACAGAATCATACACTGACTCTTTACTCTTCTCATGGTGCAGTTTGCCTTACCCTACGAAGACGCTGGAAATAAAGGCTGCTTATTACAAGAGAAAACAGGTACTTATATGACCCCCATCACTGTCTGATCTAAGTGCAAACCAATTGTTAATGGCTTTTAGACTGACAGAACCCCAGAGAGGTAGGGACATATCATCCCTATTTGACAGGCTGGTAATTGAAGCACAGGGTGGATTAAATGACTTGCCCAAGGTCACACAGGCAATCTGTGGTTGACCCAAGAATTGAACCCCTGAACTACCTGCAACCTAGTCCAGTGTTCTACCCACTAGACTATCTTTCTTACCCCCAACTAGCCTTTCACTGACAGTATTTCATCAAATCTATAATTACTGGTTAGCACACTGTTGTCTATACAGAGCTTGGCCATAGTTTATTACTATCCTCCCTGGCTGCCAATTTGGTGCAAGAGTGCAGAGTTTATATGGTACATATTGACATGTCATACCCCTGTTTTGTTTCCTCCACAGGAGATGCTGCTGTTTCAGAGTCCTCCACTCCCAGTTCAGGGGCTTCAGTGCCTGAGAAGGTGCCTGGTGTTCTGTCCACAGTTTTCTCAGAATCATGCAGCAGCACAAGCGACATTTCATCACCAACCCCAGCGACCCCTTAGAAAATTCATACCAGATGCAAAACTTGTATGTCAAAGAGAATAAATCGCATATTCAACTATTTGGGTTTGGGTGTTCGTCAGTTACTTTAGTGATTAATTGTAGATTAAATCTCATGGAGTTAAACAAACCCTAATAGAAGAAAGAGACAAATGCAGGGAAACCTAAACAAAAGGACTAGTGAGTTATTCTTTTTACAGGTGGAAGATGTCACAGCCCAGCTGCCTGCCATCCTGTCCAACCTGATGGACAGCTGGGAGTGCTGTCATGGAGGCCAGCAGACATCTCAACGTCCTCCTTCAGAGCAGCAGCAAACTTAGTGCTCCCATTCTTCGGTGACATAAGGTACCAGGAACTAACTGCTTTCCCTGGCTTGTGCCAGGTGCTAATGCACAGGGCCGGCTCCAGGCACCAGCTTAATAAGCAGGTGCTTGGGGCGGCCAAGGGAGAGGGGCGGCACCTGCGGCAATTCGGGGGCGGCAGGTCCCTCACTCCCTCTAGGAGCGAAGGACCTGCCACTGAACTGCCACCACCGATTGCGGCTTTTTTTTTTTTGCTTGGGGCGGCAGAAATGCTGGAGCCGGCCCTGCTAATGCAGTACATTTAGCTGCATTGGTAAACATAATGCTTTGTGGCTTCTGCATCAGAGAGACAGGTGCTGGTATAGCTGTGTTTGTTAGGATGAGCCCTGCTGTCATGTGTACCAGAGACAACCATGCCGTAGCCATGAGCAGTTAGATAGCCCTGATGTCATCTATTTATCAGCGGTGCAGACCCTGCCAGAATGTCTCTTGGACCCCACATCTCATCAGGCCTCAGGCACACAATTAAGAGCACGTAACCAAAGGGAATTTCAATACCCCTTTTCTTTTAACTGAGGACAGATAATGCTCCTGTTTGTCTCCCAATTAACAGGCCACTTTGAATTGCCCCAGCAGTTCTTGTTGACCAATAGGACCTGAGAACTTGTGAACATACTGTACAAACACTCTCCTGCTCGTGGAGCGCTGAGTGCACAATTCAGTTCACCTCTTTCCAGAGAGTCTGGCTCCTACCAATGTTATGGTTATGTCTATGTTAAGGCTGAGGCAGGTGAGATCAGAAGCCACGACATCCCTCCAGCATATGCAAGACCTTCCTCAAGATCTTCGCCAACCAGCTTTTGTTGGATTAACCACATAAAGCTGGAGGGGTGGTAGGGATCCTGGCACACCAAGCAGATGACCAAGCCACCTGAGCCGGCATAGTCATTTGAGAAGACGTTGGCGGCTGGTTGATCCAGTGCCTTACATCCTTGTTCATAACATAGTGGAACCACCATACGCCTTCAATATGCTGTTACTATTTCATGTCAAAAGCATCCAGCTGGTGCCTTTGCATCTCTGTGGTGGCTTCAGAGCAGGGGTGGGCAAACTATGGCCCGCGGGCCGGATCCGGACGGTCAGGGCTTTGGATCCGGCCCGTGGGATTGCCAGCCCTGTGCCGCTCCCAGAAGTGGCCAGCACCACGGCCCTGCAGCCCGCACCCCAACCCCCTGCCCTGAGCCCCCTGCCGCACCCCACACCCATCCTGCACCCCAACCCCCTGCCCTGAGCACCCTCGCACACTCTGCACCCTCTCCTGCACCCCAACCCCCTGCCACACCCCATACCCCTCCTGCACCCCAACCCCCTGCCCTGAGCCCCCGCCACACTCCATACCCCTACTGCACCCAACCCCCTGCCCTGAGCTCCCTGCCACACCCCACACCCATCCTGCACCCCGAGCCCCCTCCCACACTCTGCATCCCCTCCTGCACCCCAACCCCCTGCCCTGAGCTCCCTGCCGCACCCTGCACCCCTCCTACACCCCAACCCCCTGCCACACCCCACACCCATCCTGCACCCCGAGCCCCCTCCCGCACTCTGCATCCCCTCCTGCACCCCAACCCCGTCCTGAATCCCCTCCCACACTGCGCACCCTTCCTGCACTCCAACCCCCTACCCTGAGCCCCCTCCCACACTCTGCACCCCCTCCCGCACCCCAACACCCTGCCCTGAGCCCCCTCCTGCACCCTGCATTCTTCCTGCACCCCAACCCCCTGCCCTGAGCCCCTCCCGCACTCTGCACCCCCCACACTCCCTTCCGCACCCAAACCTCCTCCCCCAGCCCTACATTCATGGCCCTGCATACAATTTTCCCACCCAAATGTGGCCCTCATGCCAAAAAGTTTGCCCACCCCTGCTTCAGAGGTTTCAGAGCCATGCATATATATACAGCGCTGAAACGGTAACAGCTGAAAAACAAAAAACTAGTCCTCTCTGTGATGCATTTATAGTGTATGCAAGCATGTCTTAGATTCAGCCACACACTCCTGGGCTGTTATCACATCATACATGCCAATCTTATGCGCAATAATATTTCACAGGATGTGTGTGGTTATGGCTTTATGCATAAGGAGACAACAGATAAAAGATGTGTGACGATACACACGTTGGAGTCTGCAGTACACGGGAGTTGAACATGCTAGACAGGGTTATGATCCCATCCAGCCAAGCCATTTTATCCATGGAAACATTGTGGGCCAGATTCTGCCACTCTTGCTCACGCTGAGTAATGCGTTACTCCATGAATAGTCCCATTCATTTCTGTGGGATGACTCAGAGTAAAGTGCACCTCTGCCAACAGACCTTTCCCTTGTGGATTCCCACAAAAATCAATTCTCTCTCCAGTCCCACTCAACATTGACCGGCATTCACTAGGTGAACTGATCAGACAACGTGGACTCAAGTGACAGCAATATGCAGATGACACACAGCTTTACTTATCCTACGCCAGCTGGTCCCTGCAGGAGAGGACTCCAGAAACAAAGCCTCAGTTGGCATGGTTGAACATTCAGTGAGGCCCCCTCACAGGGGATCCAAAACTCCCTTCCTGATCTTGTCACTGGAAAAAAATATCTTCCAGTTGGATAATCATTCAACCTACAGCCCTGTGAAGGTAGGCCAGTATGGACACCAACTGCCCTCTTTCGGGTCCACAGATTCATCATGCACAGCCCTCTTCCCTGGCCTACTGGATGAGGGGACTTGGTCTGGTTCCCCCTATCCCACCCCAACTGGCTTACAGGGTAAGACAGTTTGAGAAAGAACATTAAGAAGAGACACAGAAAACAGGTCAGGTGTAGAAATGTTCCATTTCCTTTTATTCAGATGTTTGCATCCAGGTTGCTGGCAGAATTCTTTACACATGTGACATTTCAGCTTACACGTGTGAATCCCAGACATCCCCACAGTCCCTAGGAGGAGAATATTGGTCTTTACATTTTGAAGACTCGTTGCTTGAGACTCCACCTTTGTAGCCTACGAGCCCTGAGAATCTTGTCTCTCGAGCAAAGTTTCCATTAGGTTAGACAATCTCACTGCCTGAGCTGATACTAACTGCACATGCCCATGGCTACCCTTTGGGACTTGGGAGGTTCTGAGTGGGAGCACAGATACATTGCACCGTTAGAGAGCAACATAGAACCTCACACCAACAGCAATAACAGCACAGAACAATCTGCCATCAACTTCTCATGCCTGGTGGAGACCACATTTATGCGGTCAACAATATGGAGCTTTTCTTCAGGGAGTGATAGCAGAAGGCTGCTTCCTCCGCTCTTGCCTCATTTTCAGAGCCAGCATTGCCCTTCGATACAAGTCTGAGAGAAAATAAAAACCCATCATTAATAACAAAGGAAAGATTTTAAATCCTGCTGCTGAGCAAGACAATGAGAACCCACCAACCTCTTGGGGCAAAACTGATCACCAGCGTGCAGGACTCCTGTTCCTGGACAGTATATTATGGGCCTGATTCAAAGCCCATTAGATCAGAAGTTCTGGGCTTGATGCTGAAGTTATGGGGTGAGGTTCTCTGGCCTGTGTTATGCAGGAGGACAAACTCACTAGATGATCACAATGATCCCTTCTGGCCTTACAATCTATGTAGTCAATAGAAAGGCTCCCATTGACGTTGATGAGCTTTGGATCAGGCCCTATGACAGCATGAGACACCCCCCACCAATGATAATGCTGAGCACAGACCTTGCTTGTTTCCCAGACAACAAAGCTTACCCATAATTCATAACTCCCTATCCGCTCCTTTCTCCAGCCCCCTTCAAATAAAGAGGAGCAGGAGCAAGTCTACTTCTTTCCAGCAAGCGTAGCAAGATGCTCTAGAAAAGGAATTCATTCTGCATCAGTGGCTGGGGTAGCTTCCTGCTTGGCTCGCTGCCACCACTCACCCACACATAAGCTAGCTCTAAAGAAAGGGTAGTTTTAAGTCCAGCAAGAAGATGACTAAAGGGACTCTTTGTTCATCTAAGCAAAAACTGCCCATCTGAGCCAAAATAACCTCCAAAATCCTGTCTAATAACCTTAAAGATATTCTCCCATCCCTCGTGTGGAAAGGCCAAACAGCATTAACAATCCACGTCAGCTAATGTATGCAAAAACATCTATATCATTCACCAGCCACCATCATAAAAAAAGGCAGCTGCCTTCTTTCGGGGAGAAGTTCTCTGAGAGAGTAGACTCACTCACCCGGTGCAGACTTTTGAGATATAACTTTGGAAAATCAAATGAACTTTGTCTGACAATCCCTTGACAGCAGTCCCAGCTAAAGGTCTGAAGTATTCCCCTCCTTTCTGGACAGGCTGTCCCCTATCCCCATTCCTTTTCAGCCTCACTCTCAAGCCCTCAAATCAGACTTCACCCCTAGGAATAGAAGGCATCTGTGATGAAATACACCTCTGTAGTCACACTTGACACACTACTGTAATGATCTATGTACAAGGTATGCCTTGTAAGGCATCATTTGAAAACTCGTAATTCACTGGTCAGTATTGTCCTGATAACATACGTGTGGCAACAGTGTATGTGAAGTTATAAGATTTCCCCGTTCCAAACCCAACAGCCCCGCCCAAGCAGAAGTTGGTAAACAGGTCTGTCCTAAACAAAGGAATGTGTGCTTGCCTTAATTTGCATTTAAGCAGTAAACAGAGTCATCAAGCAGGAAGGGAAAACAAAGAAAGCTCTAACAAGTGTGAAAAAAAAACTCAGCAGGGAACATCCTTCTACATAGACTATTTCCTGGTTCTCAGCTGGAAATGTTTTTCCAAGAGGGGGACTGAAATTAATAAAAGGAGGAGAAAACACCCCCAAAGGATCCCTTTCTCCCTGCCCATCACATTCTCCGAACCTCAGAAGACAAAAGGAAACAGCCATTGGACTCTGGGGGGTGGCTCCTGACCTGAAGAGTTTGGTCAGTAATCTTGCTGAAAGTATGTGGTGAGAAATGTTGCTAGAATCTAATAGTTTGTTAAATTAGGCACTAGTAAGCATTTTATCTTTATTTTTCATGTAACTATTTCTGACTTTTATGCCTCATTATTTGTATTCACTTCAAATCTCTCTTTGTAGCTAATAAACTTGTTTTATTGTTTCATCCAATCCATTGTGTTAAAATGTCTGGGTAACTTCATTTATCATGATACGCTGATGTATATTATTCCCTTAAAGGAATAATGAACTTAATATTTGCGGACAGTCCTAGAGAGGGCCGGACAGTACAAGATGTACATTTCTGGGGGAAAGTCTGGGACTGGGAGTGTGTTGGGGTCATCCTGTAGTATAACCAGGCTGGTGAGAGCCAGGGTATGACTGGCAGGCAGCAGTTACACAACCACATCTGGGAGTGGCCTGCCTGCTGGCGGCTGGTTATGAGCACTCCAGTTGGAGGCTACGGGAGCAAGGCATGGCAAGGCACCCCAGGTTACAAGGCAGGGATGACACAGCCACTGACTAGTCTGGATTATATGCTGGTATTGCACAGTATCAGAGTTGCCTTGAACCATTGTATGTTCTCAGTATCCTCTGGGCACATCTGGCTATCCCTTTTAAACCTTGATCTCCAATACCCACCCAGATAACCATCACTGGTCAGTCTGGGACCATCCCAGGCTACAAGCTGTGCTGCAAAACAAATCAAACCAATACCTCTCACAACTCCTTGCTGACTGAACATACCATTCCCAACCATTCCTCAGGCCAGCAACAAGTTGGGGGAAGATACTGACTGCAAACAGCATTAAATAAACAAAATAAATTTGTTAGTCTCTAAGGTGCCACAAGGACTTCTCGTTCTTTTTGCTGATACAGACTATCACGGCTGCTACTCTGAAACCTGCAAAGAGGATTCCCCATGGTCAGTTTGAAATCCACCAGTAACTTGACGCAATACAAACAAGCCATAACATTTCACAAGCTTTCCTGATCCAAGAAATACAGACGATAACAGATCGAACCCTTCCCACTCTTTGCAGGAACATGGACAGCAGATGTACAGCATCCCCTCTTGCATACACACTTCACCTGGGAAATACTGACCAAAGGTACCCGAGATTCCTTCATTCTGTGGCTCCAATGAGGACTCCTGGGACTTGATTTTATTTTTAATTTTCTTCTTTTTCTTCTTTGTGCTCTGCCCTGGATTAAATGAAATGAAGTTGGATTTAACAGTGGGACACGGATTTTTTGTGGTCATTACACTAGGTGGGAAAACTTTGCCCAACAGCTTTCTGAGAACATCAGTATTTTCCTCCCCATTCTCACAGCAACACCTGCCAAGGACAGCAAAGATGTTCTGGAAAGTCTTCTCTTCCTTTCCCCCTCCCATTCTCTCTGCTCCATGAAGCTAAACTCCAATTAGCTGCTCTAAACTATCTACATTTCAAAAGTCACTGTTTAGTACTTGACAGTTCTGTGTCCAGTTATAGAGAGAGTTGATGTATTAAGGTAAGGCATGAGAGTTTTCTATGTTAAAAACATAACTTATATTTCTATTACCAGGTTTATTTCTATTACCACTCCCTATCTTCAAGGGTTAATAACACATCTGCGGGAAATGTCCTGTAATACAAAGCAGGGGTTATTGGTTTCAGACTTGTGTTTTTTAAATGCTCTTAACCAAAAAGACATCCATGGGTTTGATCTAATTTATTGGATCAAAAATCCATTTTTAAATCCACAGTACGGGTATTTCATAGGTCTTCAAACTCAATACATGTTCCAAAATATTTTATCACAAACTGTGCAGTGCATATGGAATGGGATGGTACAGGTAAATATTTTTAAAAACAGATCAAGTTTTCTATGACCTTCCAGAGAAGTGGCACTCACATGACCCTGTAGCAGCATGTCTAACCATGCTGTGAAATGTCCTGTGGCGCAGGAAATCTGCTAACCCCTGATCATGCTTGGACTTGGACTTTCAGAAAGCCTTTGATAAGGTCCCTCACCAATGGCAAAGCTAGGGTTACCATACGTCTGGTTTTTCCCGGACATGTCCGGCTTTTTGACAATCAAACCCCCGTCTGGGGGGAATTGCCAAAAAGCCGAACATGTCCGGGAAAAATAGCGGCCGGGCACTTCCCCTCCCGCGGCTGCTCTGCTCCTCCCCTGACTCAGACTTCGGATCTGTTTAAGAGCCAAGCTGTCCGAGCCAGCGCTACTGGCTATGGGCAGCCCCCTTGCCTCTGGACCCTGCGCCGCCGGAGCAGAGCAGCTGGAGCCCGGGAGAGGAAGTGCCCGGCTGGGGGCGCAGGGTCCGGAGGCAAGGGGGCTGCCCGAAGCCCGAGCGCTACCGGCTTCATGGTTTGCCGGGCAGCCTCCAGACCCTGCGCCCCCGGCTGGGCGCTTCTCCTCCCGGGATCCAGCTGCACTGGGGAAGTGCCGGCTGGGGGCACAGGGTCTGGAGGCTGCCCGGCAAACCGTGAAGCCGGTAGCGCTCGGGCAGCCCTTTTCGCGTGGCTGCGAGGGAGGAGGGGGAGTTAAGGCGGGGACTGGGCTGAGTTGGGGCGGGGCGGGGGTGGGAAAGAGGCGGGGCCAGGGCCCGTGGAGTGTCCTCTTTTTTTATTTTTTAAATATGGTAACCCTAGCAAAGCAAAGGAGCAAAGTAAGCAGTCATGGGATAAGTGGAAACGCCCTCTCATAGCTCAGTAACTGGTTAAAAATAGGAAACAAAGGGTAGGAATAAGCCATCGGTTTTCACAGTGGAGAGGTAAATAGCAGGATCACCTAGGGATCTGTATGAGAACCAGTGCTGTACAACGTATTCATAAATGACCTGGAAAAAGGGATAAATAGTGACGTGGAAAAGTTTGCAGATGATACAAAATTACTATAGATAGTTAAGTCCAAAGGAGACTGCAAAGAATTACAAAAAGGGATCTTACAAAACTGTGTGACTTCAAAAGAAAATGGCAGATGACACTCAATGTTGATAAATGCAAAGTAATGCACCTTGAAAAATGTAATACCGATGATACATACAAAATGATGGGGTCTAAATTAGCTGTTACCATTCAAGAAAGAGATCATGGAGTCATCGTGGATAGTTCTCTGAAACAATCTGCTCAAATGTGAAGAGGCAGTCAAAAAAGGTAACAATGTTAGGAGCCATTAGGAAAGGGATAGATACTAAGATAGAAAATATCATAATGTCACTATATAACTCCATGGTACGCCCACACCTTGAATATTGCATGTAGTTCTGGTTGTCCCATCTCAAAAAAGATATATTAGAATTGGAAAAGGTACAGAGAAGGGCCACAAAAATGATTAGGGATATGGAACAGCTTCCATATGAGGAGCAGTTTAAAAAAATTGGGACTGTTAAGCTTGGAAAAGAGACAACTAAGGGGGGGATGTTATAGAGGTCTATAAAATCATGACGGGTGGAGAAAGTGCATAAGGAAGTGTTATTTACCCTTTCACATAACACAAGCACTAGGAGTCACCCAATGAAATTAACAGGCAACAGGTTTAAAACAAACAAAAGGAAGTCTTTCTTCACATAATGCACAGTCAACCTGTGGCTCTCATTGCTAGGGGATGCCGTGAAGGCCAAAAGTATAACTGGATTCAAAAAATGAATTAGATAAGTTCATGGAGGATAGGTCCATCAATGGCTATTAATCAAGATGGTCAGGGACACAACCCCATGCTCTGGGTGTCCCTAAACCCCAAACTGCTAGAAATGGACTGGATGGCAGTGGATGGATCACTCAATAAATTGCCCTGTTATGTTTACTCCCTCTAAAGTATCTGGCATTGGCTGCAGTTAGATGACAGGATACTGGGATAGATGGACCATTGATCTGACCCAGTATGGCCGTTCCTATGTTTTTATGCTTAGCATGTGGCATTCAGGGGGTAACTACATACTCACTAGAGAAGAATAAGTTCTGCAGATATTTATGTCACATGGACCAGACAGTGATAGGTTCATTGGCAGGTGGCCTACACCACGGCACCCAAAGCAGGTTGAATCAGAGGTTCAAATTCCACAAAAATCCACAAAAAAAGTTCCTTAGCTATGGCAGTAAAGCCTTATAGGGATCTGCTACCACCTGTTTAGTATATTAGTGACTGCAGCACAAGGATTTCCAATTCCATGGTGTGGGAATGGGGAACAGGTACATGTACTTCTTGATACCACTGCAGGATTTGGGGGACAGGCTTAGTAGAGAAGGTCACAAACCCCAGGAGAGGGCAGGAATCAGGCCACCATCAAAACCCACCATCTAAAAATAACATGCTAGGTGAAATTCAGAGGACCCATATGATGGGAACACCCTGGATGGACCTGCTCTGATTGTTTGCAGGTTTGGTTATAAACTGGACCCACCCTGACTTGAGGTGGGTGCTGGGTTCCAGCTAAACTTTTCACACAGCCTTAGTGTTTACATGTGTGAGATGTGCTGTTCGGATTCCCCTGGCTTGAAGTGGTTTCCATCATATACAGGGTTTACAGTTTGGTTCAATGGCTCTCAGCACTCCCACTATACAAATTGTTCCAGCACCCCTGCTAGAACCTTCTTTCAGTCTGACGCCTACTAATACTGTTACCTGCTGGGAGAGGAGTTGTCCCCTGGGGGAGTGGTTTCTCCTGGCCAACTCTGTTGCTGTGGAGGAGCCCAACTGCAGCACTTGCTCTGTTCTCTCCTCCCCAAGCTTTCCCTTCCTCTTCATCAGCCATGCTCCCACACTGCACCAACCCTTTCTTCTTCACCTTCCCTTTCTTTCTCCTTCTCTTGGGTACCTTTGGGCCTTCCTCCTTCTGTGCGGAGAAGAGGTGGGGGAAGTCCATTACCAGAGGTCAGTCACTGTTTGGCAGAATAGTAACAGGAACAGCTATATTAAGGGGTGAGGAATGAGCGGAGGGGCTGGTTACCTGTGAGAGTGTGTTCTGGATGGGCTGTAATGGTTTGTACTCCCCTATCTTGGCGCTTCCTTCTTGGGAACTCTCCCTTCTGGCCAGCAACGGCCTAGGGACAGGAAAGCACAGACAAATTAATAAATTGACACACCCCTCCCCCCCGCTGCAATATTTTTCCTCCCACAGCCCTTAGCTGCAGTGTCCCCTGCTGCCTGGCTGTGGCAAGGAAGGGCACACCACCAGACAGCAGAAATTCAGAGACCAGAGCGTGGATGCCTATGAACTACAGGCCCAAATGAAATCCTGTCCCCACGCTCTTGCCCCGTTGAGGAGCTCAGAGGCGCAGGTCCTCGGATGCTGACGGAGGCCCTTAACATTCTGTAGCATCTCTCCAGCCAGCCATTCCATGGAGCCAGTCCCAGGCCTCTGCTGAGCATGTGACCAAGAGCCCCCTGTATGCCTGAAGGTGCTTCTGTTGGCTCCCAGCAGGCATCCATTACTTTCCCGCTCACAAACCTACAGCAGCCACACCTCATGCACCAGCTCTTGTTCCCTGAGGGCTTTACCAGAGGCCCCATGTACATGCCCTGCCCAAAGTTCTCTCTCCCAGTCTAGTCCGAGGGAAGCGCCTCCCCACACCCCATTGTCACCATGCCAGCTAAAATGGCCACCTCTTTCATGCTCCCAGTTTTGAATATAGCCACCCCTCCCCCCACTGGTTTGCACACACGGGCTCAGCTCTCGAGGCACCAGGGGAGATGCTGGCACAGCCCCTGCTGGGAGATGAAAGTGTGTGAGGAAGTTCGCAGCTACTCCAATATCACTAGGAATGGATTAGTTACTGCGTATCGTGAAGACCCTCTTGAGTCCTATAATTACAGAGCTCTGCGCATCACTTTTCGTTGTGGTGCAGTGTCATTCTGGAGCCGGATTCTGCTCCCATTTTCACTGGGGTAACTTCTTGGGCTTCACTGGAGTTATTCCTGACTTACACCGGTGTAAGGTAGAGGAGAAGAGTAAGAAATGTGCTAGCTCTGGGGAGGGAGGGAAGCCTTTGGCTTTGAAGAATGAATCCCCCTCTTCTAGGCTTGCTGTCTGCACCCAGATCCACAGTTGAAATACACTGATGTCAGACCAAGGGCAGGGCATGGCCCAGAATATTAACTCTCCATAGAGCAAACCTCTCCCCCCGTGTCTGGCTGTGGGCCCGCGCTGCTCTCCTGGGAGCCTCTTGCTCTCGGGGGGCTGGCTGGTCAGGGCTGTCTTGTTGTACCCGGGCACTCAGGACACTGTAGTTGATGGCAATGGTGTGCAGGAGCCAGCGGAGTCCCTGCAGGATGGTCCGGGACTGGCTTTTATGCAGACTTTTGGTTGCTGAAGATGGCTCCTGTGGGCAGAGAAAGCCCGAGTCAGCATCTGCAGCAGCATGACAGCAAAGCAGCGAGGAGGAAAGGTACCTGAACAACTGCTGAGAGCAGCTCACCACAAGGAGAAGGCCAGCTGCCTGGTTTCTACTACTGCAACCAGGGGGAAGTCCCTGTATGGCTCACTGGCACAGCGACTGCTACAGATCACAAGAGTCCCAGATCAAGGTTAGCAATAACATGCAGGACACACATCTGATTGCCCAATTAGGCTAAGGATTAAGTCAGCTCTAGTATCTGGCCATCAGGTTGCAGACCTGGGGCCGTGCCATAGATTTCTGTATCTGAGACAGAATCACCTGATCAGCAAGTTGGAGGAAACCCGCTGAGTCCTTTGACATGAGATGGCCTGGATAGGAGAGGGCTAACAGGAAATGGCTCCCTGGTTGCAAAGCATATGGAGAAGTTTCCTCTCTCCCACATAAGATCTAGAAGTGCAGAGAGACTGACAGCATTCCAGCATGCTAAACCACTCCCAGGCTGCATGGGGAATCCTGCTCCAAAACCCCCACAGGCCGCCACCAAGGACAATCTCAGCTGAAGCAGTGTTTATATCCTCTGAAGACCTCCACATAACATGGTCACACACTTGAACAGGTTCAATAGAGGGCACTGGTGACAAACACCTGCCTGTATATGATATTCCCCTTCCACCCAGTGGAATCCTAATCTCAACCTCACACTTAGCGGTCTGCTAGCTGCAAGACAGCCTGAGTGGTGTGGATTACGGTTTGGGCCTTATTTTTATTAGGCTATCATGGGTCCAATGGCCCTTCAGGAGAATTAGGGCCTACTTGGCTCACAACGACCCTGTGGGCTACACCTGAGAGCAGGCAGTGCTGCCGCTTTAGCTAATAGCAATGGAACAGCTGAGCTAGAATAGTGTAAAGCAATGGTTCTCAAAGCCGGTCCGCCGCTTGTTCAGGGAAAGCCCCTGGCGGGCTGGCTGGTTTGTTTACCTGCTGCATCTGCAGGTTCGGCCGATCACAGCAGGGCCGCCCAGAGGATTCAGGGGGCCTGGGGCAAAGCAATTTCAGGGGCCCCTTCCATTAAAAAAAGTTACAATATTATAGAATACTATATTCTCGTGGGGGCCCCTGTGGGGCCTGGGGCAAATTGCCCCACTTGTCGTCCCCCCTCCCCCCCAGCGGCCCTGTATCACGGCTCCCACTGGCTGAGGTTCACTGCTCCAGGCCAATGGGGGCTACGGGAAGGCTGGCCAGCATATCCCTCGGCCCCACGCCACTTCCCGCAGCCCCCATTGGCCTGGAGCGGTGAACCGTGGCCAGTGGGAGCCGCGATTGGCCGAACCTGTGGACGCGGCAGGTAAACAAACCGGCCCGACCCGCTAGGGGCTTTCCCTAAACAAGCGGCGGACCAGCTTTGAGAACCACTGGTGTAAAGGAAAAGTTCCTTAAACGGAAAGGTGAGAGAAGGAAGCACTTGCAAGCAAGGTGCTGCAGCTGCTGCAGGCTGGGAGGAGCCCACAGGAGGTAGAGCAGCCCTGGGTGGGGACAAGCCCTGAACAAGGGCTCAGTGTTGACAGTGACAGCCACAAGAGAACCATCAGGACCCCTGGAGAAGGGAGAAAGTGGTGGCGCTCCTGTCATTAGGCTCTGAGAAGAGAGCTGGCCTAGGCCTCCCAACCAGAGAGTCTACATGTAAACACTGGCTCCTGGGAAGGGAATAAGGAGAGAGAAGAAACCCCCAGGGAGCAGAGTAGACTCTCTTGGGCAAAGTCCCAAGTTAGGACTTAGAATGGATAGAAGAAACCCTTGGGAAGCAGGTTGGTTTGGCCCCTGTGAGAGGAGTCCTGGGACAGGGCTTGTAACTGGGAGACACCAGAGGTAACCTGCCAGAATCCCTGGGGGAGGGAGGCCACGTGGGGAATCCTGCTGGAGAAGAGGTAGATGTTAGTTTGGCCTGAGAGGGGCTGAAGAATTATGACTTTGGATTTGTTTGGACTTTTTTGTTGCCCCTGGAGGGTTTGGATTTTGACTTGGCTGGAGGGCTGAGTCACGCAAGACCTGGCGAGAGGCAGGCATCCAGTAGGAGGCACCGGGGATGAGGACCCCTTACAGCATTGTGCCTTGACACAAGGGGATGCTACAGATGGTGAGTACACCCCCCTTCATAGGCCAAATGCTTCTCAGCTGCTCCCTGTTAAATACTGGTGATGGGACACTAGATACCGAATAAATAATGTCCTTTAATGTTCTCACCAATGCTGAGGTGGTGGCATAAAATGAGGAGAAATGTTTATAATTCCCAGGGAACCTTTGCTTGTGTATCTGCCAGATTCACATCCCAGTGCCTTACTGCAGGGGTTAATGCAGAGATGCTCATGGGGCCATGCATCTTCCTCCCCTGGCACTCCCAGATGTCCTGGGAGCTGGTCCCATCACTCCCCCTACTCAACATGAGGCTCTGTATGAAGGGTCTCTCCAAAAATACTATGGCCAAATTTTTCAAAAATGGTCACTGATTTTGTGTGCCAGGAGCCCAGCTTAAGCCCCCTTAGTATGGGGGTGCAAGACTGTGGGAGCTGCAGGTGCTCAGGCCCAAGGTATCTCAAATTGGGCTCCAAGAAAATGAGCCACTCCAAAAAATCACTGGGCACTTTTGACAGTGCTGGTCTGCATGTTCCACATGCTCATGTTACCTCCCCTCTACATAATTCCCTTTGATGCTGATGGCAAAAGGCCCACAGAATAACGCGTTCTCTGGAGCCACAATTCCTGTATAAGTATGAAGATGAATGAGATCGGTGGGAATGGTGCCAACTACATCAAGCTGGTCAAGCCCTTCTCACACTTACGATGCGGCACAGTGACTTGTTTTCATTCACAAGCTTCTCCAGGGACAGGCATTCGATCAGCTCACATGGGAGGAGGGCATCAACCTTGTCCTGTTTATTGGCCAGCCTGGGAGCAATGAGAAGGGAGGAAGGAGAGAGAAGGATAAGATCTCACTGGCCAGCAGAGCCCCTACAGTAGCTCAACGTTGTCTTTCTTCAGCCTCACTCCTGATGGGGGTAGAGCCAGGTTAGTGTTGTGGGGAGCTTGTCCAGGGTGGTTGGCATGATTTGGTAACCCTGCAGTTTGAGGTTTATTCAAAGGCAACATGGCAAATTCCAAAGACAGCCAGTGAGGTTCATGTATGAGCTTGTGGGAGCTTGCAAGGGCCTGGTTCAGCCCAGACCACCACTCTGTGACCATCTGTCCCAAGCTCTGGAATGGGATCAAATAAACCCACCAAACTCAGCTGCAGAAACTCAGACAAATCTGAGGCAGCAAGAAGCTTCACTTTGGGTTTGGCAGAGTCTGGCAAAAGCCCCCAAAAGTTTCCCTAGACGCCTGGCAGGGACAGGTTTTAGTTACACAAGCTTCTTATCTCTAGAGTGGAGGGGACCATGAAAGTTTGGGATTGCTGAAGCAGAGGGATGGAATCCACAGTCTCTGTCACATGGACAGGAGAACCCCCAACTGGCTCATGGTTCCAAATGCACAATCGTGAGATTTGGGGTAGGCTTTGTTCATCCCTAACATTCACTTCACCCCAGGCCTGCTCCTGTTTGAGTCAATGGCAAAAATTACATTCACCTCAGTGGGATCAGGACTGGCCCCTCCACCTAGCCCTGAGCCTGGACCCCCACCCTTTCCTTATAACCCACTGTCATGCTCTGCCGCAGCCCCCCGCTTCACAGACTAACTGCTTTGTCCCATCCATCCCGGCAGTGCAGACACCATGCCAGTGGAACGCAAGGGACTGGTGGAGACACTATGAGATAGGACTGAGGGGCTCAGTGACAAGGGCCTATTTATTCACATGTTGCCACCAACATTTCCAGAGCAGTTCAGGATGTGCTAAGCTGAGGGAACACAAAGCCATGGTTCCAAACTGATGTGAACAGAACCGTGTGGCTGGGCTTTTCTTTCTGCATTGTGTCAGCCAGGCCCAGTTAACACTAAGCACAGAGTCCTATGGGGAGCGTACCATCACCCCAATGCTTGGCAGAGTCTCCCAGATAAGCTGCACCTGTCTCATTCCCTAAAATAACCCACCATACTACAGTAACTGCTGAATCATGTTAAAACTCAGACACCTTAAGGAGACCCAATGGCAACCAACAAGACTAAGCAGATGTACTATCTGCTCTGTGTGGGAACCCATGAACCCCTCTACTCTACTGTCTCTTCACCCAGTTTAGACTGACAGCTCCATGGAGCAGGGACCTTTTTTATGCACCTGCAACATGCCAGGCACATCTCTGTGCAATATAACTAATGATCATCACAGAGGCACCTGCGGCTCTACTCTGCAGAGAACACAAGAGAAGTGGGGTCTGCAGAACTATCCTACTTTCACTCCGTGCTGGTCTCACCTGCACTGTGCTTCTTTCTAATCACCCCACCAGCCCTAATCCAAAGGGACAATCCTCTCTTAATTCAGCTTCCTCATTCGTTCCGATCCTGGGTGCCCCTCACACATGCTGTTTCAGCACTGGTATCCCTGAATATTGCCTTTGAGGTTCCTGCCTGGATGTGCAGCAACCCCGTTTACTGGAATGGCCAAGGAGCATTTCAATGCAAGGGAGAGGTAGCCTTACAGTAACAGGGGCTTCCCTGAAATCCTAGGGTGAGCCAGAAGACGGCCCAAGGTTCTCTTGGCCTCTTCCATCCGCAGCACATCGCTGGAGTCCAGAACAAAGATAATCCCGTGAGTGTCACCGTAGTGATTACGCCATGTGCCCCGCAACCTCTGCCCCCCAGATAGGTCGATAAGGGAGACTTCAAACCGGTCCACTCTGAGTTCTGTCTGGTTAGGCTTTGTTGTGGGGAGCACCTCACACGAGAGCACTGCAGAGAGAACAGCACACACAGTAACACACATGCAGCCCCCAGACAAACACTGAACATTATTATCCCTTATAAACCCAGATATGGTTTATAGCAAGGATCCCCTGTATTAGCATTAACCCCCTTCAGCTACATTCCTGTTCTCATTTAAAGGGGATACATTGGCAATTCTGGGAAACGCCAGGACTACCTTCTCTATGGACACTCCAGGGAGTTATCTCAGGCCCTTAGCCCCTGGATTTGAAGTAGGGTGGTCCAGTGGTTAGGGCACTAGCCTGGGCCTTAGGAGACCCAGGTTCAGTTCCTTACTCTGCCACAGATGGCTAGTGTGACTCAGGTGAGTCATTTAGTTCCTCTCTGCCTCCATTCCCCATCAGTAAAATGGGGATAATGGGATGGCCCTGAAAGGATAACTGCATTACAGATTGGAAGGTAGTACAGATAGCCCAGTGATAGGGGCCAGAAAAATACTGTAGGTAGGTTAATCCTAGGACTGTGTTTGCTGTAGGCTATGGCTGTTTCAGATCCATTTCCTGTCTTAAAGTAGGTGATTCAAGCAGGGATTAAGTCAGTCTTGGTCAGCATCATGACTTTAGGTCACTGCAGCACAAACTCCTTGCTCTGTAAAAACCAACAAGGAGTCCTTGTGGCACCTTAGAGATTAACAAATTTATTTGGGCATAAGCTTTCATGGGCTAGAGCCCACTTCATCAGATGCATGAAGTGAAAAATACAGGAACAGCTATAAATACTTTGTCCTCACCCACAACTATTTCAGATTTGGGGACAATTTATACCTTCAAGTCAGCCTGACTACTATGGGTACCCGCATGGCCCCTCAGTATGCCAACATTTTTATGGACGACTTAGAACAAGCTTCCTCGGATCTCGTCCCCTTACACCCCTACTATACTTGTGCTACATTGATGACATCTTCATCATCTGGACCCATGGGAAGGAGGCCCTTGAGGAATTCCACCAAGATTTCAACAATTTCCACCCCACCATCAACCTCAGCCTGGACCAGTCCATACAAGAGGTCCACTTCCTAGACACTATAGTGCTAATAAGCGATGGGCACATAAACACCGCCCTATACCGGAAACCTACTAACCGCTATACTTACCTACATGCTTCCAGCTTTCATCCAGACCATACCACGTGATCCATTGTCTACAGCCAAGCGCTAAGATACAACTGCATTTACTCCGATCCCTCAGACAGAGA
Organism: Malaclemys terrapin pileata; assembly: GCF_027887155.1. Lineage (NCBI taxonomy): Eukaryota > Metazoa > Chordata > Testudines > Emydidae > Malaclemys > Malaclemys terrapin. The sequence continues at coordinate 38,595,772 of NC_071513.1, read as the reverse complement.
CAAACACCTACAGAATCTTTATCAAGCGTTCTTAAAACTGCAATACCCACCTGGTGAAGTGAAGAAACAGATTGACAGAGCCAGAAGGGTACTGAGAAGTCACCTACTACAAGACAGGCCCAACAAAGAAAGTAACAGAACGCCACTAGCCGTCACCTATAGCCCCCAACTAAAACCTCTCCAGCGCATCATCAAGGATCTACAACCTAGCCTGAAGGACGATCCCTCACTCTCACAGACCTTTGGAGACAGGCCAGTCCTCGCCTACAGACAGCCCCCCCAACCCAAAACAAATTCTCACCAGCAACTGCACACCACACAACAAAAACACCAACCCAGGAACCAAACCCTGCTACACACCCCGGTGCCAACTCTGTCCACATATCTATTCAAGGGACACCATCATAGGACCTAACCACATCAGCCACACCATCAGGGGCTCATTCACCTCCACATCTACCAATGTGATATATGCCATCATGTGCCAGCAACGTCCCTCTGCCATGTAGCAACATCCCTCTGCCATGTACATTGGCCAAACCGGACAGTCTCTATGCAAAAGAATAAATGGACACAAATCTGACATCAGGAATCATAACATTCAAAAACCAGTAGGAGAACACTTCAATCTCACTGGTCACTCAATAACAGATCTAAAAGTGGCAATTCTTCAACAAAAAAACTTCAAAAACAGACTCCAACATGAAACTGCAGAACTGGAATTAATTTGCAAACTGGAAACCATCAGATTAGGCCTGAATAAAGACTGGGAGTAGTTGGGTCATTACAAAACCTAAACTTAAACTTAATTTCCCCATTACTAATTTCTCCCTACTGTTACTCACCCCTTCTTCAAAAAGAACAGGAGTACTTGTGGCACCTTAGAGACTAACAAATTTATTTGAGCATAAGCTTTCATGGGCTACATCCCACTTCTTCGGATGCATAAAATGGAACATATATTGAGGAGATATATATACACACATACAGAGAGCATGAACAGGTGGGAGTTGTCTTACCAACTCTGAGAGGCCAATTAAGTAAGAGAAAAAAAAACTTTTGAAGTGATAATCAAGATAGCCCAGTACAGACAGGTTGATAAGAGGTGTGAGAGTACTTACATGGGGAGATAGATTCAATGTTTGTAATGGCTCAGCCATTTATTCAAACCTAAATTGATTGTGTCTAATTTGCATATCAATTCGAGTTCAGCAGTTTCTCATTGGAGTCTGTTTTTGAAGCTTTTCTGTTGTAAAATAGCCACCCGCAGGTCTGTCATTGAATGACCAGACAGGTTAAAGTGTTCTCCCACTGGTTTTTGAGTATTATGATTCCTGATGTCAGATTTGTGTCCATTAATTCTTTTGCGTAGAGACTGTCCGGTTTGGCCAATGTACATGGCAGAGGGGCATTACTGGCACATTTGGGGGAGGGATAGCTCAGTGGTTTGAGCATTGGCCTGCTAAACCCAGGGTTGTGAGTTCAATCCTTGAGGGGGCCACTTAGGGAACTGGGGTAAAAATCTGTCTGGGGATTGGTCCTGCTTTGAGCAGGGGGTTGGACTAGATGACCTCCTGAGGTCCCTTCCAACCCTGATATTCTTCTATTCTGATGGCATATATCACATTGGTAGATGTGCAGGTGAACAAGCCCCTGATGTTATGTCTGATGTGATTAGGTCCTATGATAATAGATATGTGGACAGAGACAAGCACCTACAAGATCTCTATCAAGCATTCTTAAAACTACAATACCCACCTGCTGAAGTGAAAAAACAGATTGACAGAGCCAGATGAGTACCCAGAAGTCACCTCCTACAAGACAGGCCCAACAAAGAAAATAACAGAATACCACTAGCTGTCACCTTCAGCCCCCAACTAAAACCTCTCCAGCGCATCATCAAAGATCTACAACCTATCCTGACAGATGATCCCTCACTCTCACAGATCTTGGGAGACAGACCTGTCCTCGCTTACAGACAACCCCCCAACCTAAAGCAAATACTCACTAGCAACCACACATCACTGAACAAAAACACTAACCCAGGAACCTATCCTTGCAACAAAGCCCGATGCCAACTCTGTCCACATATCTATTCAAGTGGGATGTAGCCCAGGAAAGCTTATGCTCAAATAAATTTGTTAGTCTCTAAGGTGCCACAAGTACTCCTATTCTTTTTGCAGATACACACTAACACGGTTGCTACTCTGAAACCTGTCACACCTGCTTGTCAACTGTCTATAATGGGCCACTCTCTTACCACTTCAAAAGTTATTTTCCTCCCTTGGTATCTTGCTGTTAATTGATTTATCTCATTAGACTGACCTCACACTTGGTAAAGCAACCCCCATCCTTTCATGTATTTATACCTGCTCCTGTATTTTTCACTTCATGCATCTGATGAAGTGGGCTCTAACCCACGAAAGCTTATGCCCAAATAAATTTGTTAGTCTCTAAGGTGCCACAAGGACTCCTCGTTGCTTTTGCTGATACAGACTAACATGGCTACCACTCTGAAACCTGTCTCCTTGCTCTGTGACACCCCTGTTCAGAGACCTATCCTAAATCCTGGCAGATTTGGCCTCGGCACATGGCCTGGGGGAAGGGGGGAATAGCCCCATCCTGTCACCCTCTTTCCTACTGTGCAATGGCAGGTTAGGTTAATCCTAGCAGTATATCATGACTCTGTTGATTGTTTTAGAGTGGCCAAGTGGCTTGGCAGGAATCCCAGGGACTGAGGCCTGTCGATCTTATCCCCTAGGTTTAACCTGAGTGGATACCCCAGTACTACATTTCTGTTGCATCTGGCTGTCTAAATCCCAGTTCTGCGGAAGGGGCTGTTGTATTCCAGACACTCTGCAAGTCTAGATGCATCACGCTGTACGCCTGCATCCTGTGTAACAGCCTGATGCAGTGAATTCAGATCTCTGATGCTCAGCAGTGGCTTGGTCCTCAAGCCCCACAGAGAGTGAGTGATACAGACTGTCTGAGTCCACATTCCCTAGGCTGGACTTGGACAAACAATGTCAGCTACATAAAGTTACGTAATAGACATGAGAAAGTCAAACTCTGCTACCAGAGCATAAAGATACAATTAGGATCCAATTTTGACCTCACAGGATTATTACAATGCTGCCTCCTGCAGAGGATGGAGGGGAATAATTGGAAGCACAGAAAGATTTAGCCCCTCAGTGATGGGGAGATTTGAAGTTATTTGCAAAGAACAATAAACTCTTTGCCTCTGGCGTCATGTCAGCTCATCTGAGACTCAGGGTATGTCTACACTGCAATCAGAGGTGTGACTGAAGCACAGGTAGACACAGCAACAAAGCTGAGGTACTGCAGGTAGCAGCCTGGGCTGTGCAGCCCTGCCCAAGACCCTGCTGCTGGTGGTGGCTTCAGTCCTGCTGTTATTGGAGCTAGCTGGATCAAACCTAGCTCGGATATGTCAACACATGCTGCGCTCTCACCTCTGACAGCAGCATAGACATATCCCCAGATTCCAGCAGTAACCGGAGACAGTTAGCTCCTCACCTCTCTGTATCTCCATTATGAGGGAGGTTTTCCCTGTATTGTCCAGGCCCACGACAAGGAGGGTCACTTTCCTGATGAGGAAGAAAAACAAAGTTAGCCTGCACTGAGGAGATATTCTCCCCTCCAAGCTATGGGACTGTGGTCTCCAACTTGAAATGGTCATCACAGCTAACAGGGATTTCCCTAACCACCCCCCATGGGGGTGTTTACCCCCCACCCCCAATTTCCCCAACACCTTCCCCCCCCCCAGTTTTGTGAACTAGTTACATGCAATGTTGCCAGTTTAGTGATTGTTTGGAAATTTGAATTGAAATTAAAACATTAATACACACTTTAAAAGCATATAAAGTGTATCATAAAATTAGTGTATCTGAAAAAGTATAATAGATTTGAAAAGTATGAACATAGACTAGTTTCCTTATACAGCTGTTGTTTTTTATGACAATGTCAGTGCATTCATTTTGGTGATGTTGGCCAACCTAATAATTTCAGATTATGATTTGCAAGCAAAGTCTAAATGAGCTCTCCCTGACAGCTAGTGGTGAGCTGGGGCTGTGGGGGAAGGCTTAGGACCAGACTGTATTTACATTCACACCTAAATCTATCTAGGTATCCAGCAAACAGAGCCACGTTGCCCAAGTGATAGATTTTGGCTGGGGTTGGGTTACAAATCACTTGAAGGCAGGGTGAGGGGTAATGAAATGTTATTCTTAGGCCTGGTCTACACTAGGCGTTTATGTCGAAGTTAGCGCCGTTACATCGAATTAACCCTGCACCCGTCCACACCGCGAAGGTATTTAGTTCGACATAGAGGTCTCTTTAATTCGACTTCTGTACTCCTCCCCGACGAGGGGAGTAGCGCTAAATTCGACATGGCCATGTCGAATTAGGCTAGGTGTGGATGGAAATCGACGCTAATAGCTCCGGGAGCTATCCCACAGTGCACCACTCTGTTGACGCTCTGGACAGCAGTACGAGCTCGGATGCTCTGAACTGCCACACAGGAAAAGCCCCGGGAAAATTTGAATTTGAATTCCTTTTCCTGTCTGGCCAGTTTGAATCTCATTTCCTGTCTGGACATCGTGGCGAGCTCAGCAGCACTGGCAACAATGCAGAGCTCTCCAGCAGTGATGGCCGTGCAATCTCAGAATAGAAAGAGGGCCCCAGCATGGACTGATCGGGAAGTCTTGGATCTCATCGCTGTGTGGGGCGATGAGTCCGTGCTTTCCGAGCTGCGATCCAAAAGACGGAATGCAAAGATCTACGAGAAGATCTCTAAAGACATGGCAGAGAGAGGATACAGCCGGGATGTAACGCAGTGCCGCGTGAAAATCAAGGAGCTGAGACAAGGCTACCAGAAGACCAAAGAGGCAAACGGACGCTCCGGATCCCATCCCCAGACATCCCGTTTCTACGAGGCACTGCATTCCATCCTCGGTGCGGCCGCCACCACTACCCCACCAGTGACCGTGGACTCTGAGGATGGGATAGTGTCCACGGCTGGATCCTCGGACATGTTAGCGGACGGGGAAGATGAGGAAGGAGATGAGGAGGACGAGGCAGTCGACAGCGCTCACAACGCTGATTTCCCCGACAGCCAGGATCTCTTCATCACCCTTACAGAGATCCCCTACCAACCCTCCCCAGCCGTTACCCCGGACACAGAATCTGGGGAAGGATCAGCCAGTAAGTGTTGTAAAAATCTAAACATTTATTTGTAACAGAACAGGAATATTAACAATTTAAAAAATGGGTTTCTCATGATTAGTTTGATTAGCTTAACGGTTCAGTCATGGGCAGTGCAACTATTGAAAAAAAATCTAGCAATGTCCGGTTTTGCATGATTGTCCTGCCCAAGCTGCTCTACTGGTTAGTCACTGCTACAGCAGCTACAGTAAAATGCGGTCTATATGTCCGGGGATGGAGCAGAAATCCTCCTGTGACATCTCGAGGAAGCTCTCCTGGAGGTAATTGGAAATCCGCTGCATTAGGTTCTTGGGGAGAGCGGCCTTATTGGGTCCTCCGTAGTAGGACACGTTGCCACGCCACGAGACTATCAAGTACTCTGGAATCATTGCTCTGCACAGCATGGCGGCATACGGCCCTGGTCTTTGCAGGCTTTCCCGGAGCATTCTCTCTTTCTCGCTGTCAGAGATCCTCATGAGGGTGATGTCGCTCATGATGACCTGCTTTGAATGAGGTAGGGGAATGTTAGTGTTGGGACTGCTTTGCCGTTCCTTTACAGAACTGTAACCGCTGGTTTGCAGCCACGCGGTGGAGGCGGGAGAGGGGCAGCCGAAAGGGATCGTTCCCGGGGACAGCCGCGAGGGTGTGGGACAGGAGCAGACTTCCTGCTTGCCGAATTGCTGGCAGCAGGGACCGACATTGATTTCAATGTGAAATGAGGCCATTGCTAATATTAAAGTTTTAAGCTGCCACAAGTCTACGGCTTACCATGTCTGCCTGCAACAGAAATTCCGTTCTCCTGAGAGGCTTCTCAAATGTGCTGTAGAAGACCCCAGGCACTGAATGCGAAGGCCGAGAATTCGACCTTGTGCTGAGTGCGCATGTGATAGGTGCTGTGCATGGTCTTGTTCACAGAGAAAGACTATGTTCTTTGTTCACAACTACATTTATCTTTCTGAGGAATTCACTCCCTTTTTCCCAGTCCCACAGCCCCATCTGCGACTGTCTCACAACCTAGCCTGTCATCACACTCCCAGAGGCTAGCGCGGATTAGGCATAAGAAGAAGAGGACACGGGAGGACATGTTCTCGGAGCTTATAGCCTGCTCCAGAGCCCAGGCAGCACAGCAGACCCAGTGGCGGGAGAACTTGACCCGAATGCACCAAGCCAACATGGATCGGGAGGAGAGGTGGCATCAGGAAGACCAGCAGGCGACTCAAACCCTGCTTGGACTAATGAGGGAGCAAACGGACACGCTCCGGCGCCTTGTGGATGTTCTGCAGGAACGGAGGCAGGAGGACAGAGCCCCGCTGCAGTCCATCTCTAACCGCCCTCCCCCGCCACCAAGTCCCATACTCCCCTCACCCAAAGTGCACAGAAGGAGAGGCGGCAGAGTCCCTGCTAACTCTCACTCCACCCCTGCAGAGAGCTCGAGCAGCAGAAGGCTCTCATTCCCCAAAATTTGACAAGTTCTTTCCTTCCCGCCTGACACAAGCCCCCGTCCAAGTTTCACTTTCCCAGTTCCATGTTTGGTTGATAATAAAAAATACGTTTCTGTTAACTACTGTTTCCATCATGTTCTTTTGGAGGAGGGGGGGATAGGGGGTTGGTAATTCGACAGGACAGTCACCTTTGGCAGGGTATATAGTCGGGGGCAGGCACAGCAGCAGGGCACATACATAGTGCAGTGATGCAGTGACTAGTTACCCTGGTTAGTCTGGGAGGTTGTTTTCATGTTATGTGGTGGGGGGTGGGTTGCTCTGTGACTTTGTGGCAGGGGAGGGCAGTTACAGATCTTAAGCGGCGGTCCTTAGGCAGGATCACAGAGCCACACAGCAGGGGATCTGTAACCGTCCTCCCCCTGCCACAAAGTCACATAGACCCCCCCATACACACAGTCCCTATCAGGAGGGGTGACAGGCTCCGTTGAAACAACCATCCCACCGCAGCGGAGCCTGTCAATCCTTGAGTTTAGAAGCTGCATTCGCGCCACTACAGTACACCCGCTCCGCACCACAGTCTGCGTCCCAGTTTTAAAAAATTCCCGCGAATACAGTATTAAAGAAAACGGTGTGCTTTAACAAAGTAGAACTATTTTTATTTTGAAACGTGTGTTGGAAGTGGGGTGAAGGGGGTATGTAACTGGATAGGATAGTCAACATTAACTGGGCAAAGAAACGGGGGCAGGTTTAGCTTCTCAATACACAAACTTTAAAGTCACAGGTTACCCTGCTCACTCAGGAACTTTGCTTTCAAAGCCTTCCGGATGCACAGCGCTTCCCGCTGGTCTCTTCTAATCGCACGGCTGTCTGGCTGTGAGTAATCAGCAGCCAGGCTATTTTCCTCAACCTCCCACCCCGCCATAAAGGTCTCCCCCTTGCTCTCACAGAGATTGTGGAGCACACAGCAAGCTGCAATAACAATGGGGATATTGGTTTCGCTGAGATCACAGCGAGTCAGTAAGCTTCTCCATCTCCCCTTGAGACGGCCAAAAGCACACTCCACCACCATTCTGCACTTGCTCAGCCGGTAGTTGAAGAGTTCTTTTTCAGTGTCCAGGGCGCCAGTATAGGGCTTCATGAGCCAGGGCATTAGCGGGTAGGCTGGGTCCCCGAGGATGACTATAGGCATCTCCACATCCCCAAGAGTTATTTTGTGGTCCGGGAAGTAAATACCTTGCTGCAGCCGTCTAAACAGACCAGAGTTCCTGAAAACACGAGCGTCATGAACCTTGCCCGGCCATCCCACGTAGATGTTGGTAAAACGTCCCCTGTGGTCCACCAGTGCTTGCAGCACCATGGAAAAGTAGCCCTTTCTGTTAATGTACTGGCTGGCCTGGTGTTCCGGTGCCAGGATAGGGATGTGAGTTCCATCTATGGCCCCACCGCAGTTTGGGAATCCCATCGCTGCGAAGCCATCTATGATCGCCTCCACGTTTCCCAGGGTGACTACCTTTGGCAGCAGTACATCAACGATTGCCTTGGCTACTTGCATCACAACAACCCCCACGGTAGATTTGCCCACCCCAAACTGGTTCGCGACTGACCGGTAGCTGTCTGGCGTTGCAAGCTTCCACAGGGCTATGGCCACTCGCTTCTGGACAGTCAGGGCTGCTCGCATCCGGGTGTCATTGTGCTTCAGGGCAGGGGACAGCAACTCAAAGTTCCAGGAAAGTTCCCTTCCGCATGCGAAAGTTTCGCAGCCACTGGGATTCATCCCAGACCTGCAGCACTATGCGGTCCCACCACTCAGTGCTTGTTTCCCGTGCCCAGAATCTCCTTTCGACGGCATCAACATGACCCATTGCCACCGTGATGTTCTCGGCGCTGGGTCCCCTGCTTTCTGAGAGGTCTGTGCTACTCTCAGACTTCGGGCCATCACCGCGTTGACGTAGCCTCCTCGCCTGACTTTTCTGCATCTGCCTCAGGGAAAGGTGTATGATAAGTTGCGAGGCGTTGAGAGCGGCCACAACTGCAGTGATGGTTGCAGCAGGCTCCATGCTCGCAGTGCTGTGGCGTCCGCGCTGTCACTGACTAGAAAAGTGCGCGAACTGATTTCCCGCCGGCGCTTTCAGGGAGGGAGGGCGGGAGTGATGGACGGATGACGACAGTTACCCAAAAGCACCCTGGACACATTTTTTTTACCCAGAAGGCATTTGCGGCTCCACCCAGAATTCCAATGGGCAGCGGGGACTCCGGGAACTGTGGGATAGCTGACCACAGTGCACCACTTCCAATGTCGACGCTTTCCCCGTTAGTGTGGACTCACAAAGTCGAATTACTGTCCTTAGTGTGGACACACACGTTCGACTTTGCAATATCGATTCCAAAAATTCGATTTAAGTAAAATCGAACTACTCTCGTAGTGTAGACAAGGCCTTATTGTATAAGTAAAGGGCAGTAGAACTATACTTACCCTGCGCTGATTGAGGGCATCAAGAGAGAGGGTGGGGACAGGTGTTTTGCTTGATGGTCTGCCTGAGTCACAAGTACTATTTGACCTGCCCCTCTCCACTGTTTAAAGACAGAGCTGATTAGGCTCCATAGATAGTCTTTTGTTTTGTTAAGTGACCACTACAGCTGAAATTAGGTCTAAGTGCTTAGACCTGCTGTGGGACAGTGTTTCTGTGGAAGAGACGGCCCAGCCTGTACTAGCAGCGAGGTTCCCCCCACTGAGAGCTCAGCTGAAATCACTGAGAGCTGGGTGGAACCTCAAGAGACCAGCTCACAGAGGTCACAGTGGCAGGTGGCAGCAGAAGATGATGGCTCAGGGCCATTGGAATCAGATTGATGGAGTGAATGGTAGCACAATGATCCACAGTGGCCAGAACGAACAGTGAGCAGTTGGAGGAACGAACAAGGTACCTTCTTGTCCCCCACCTGGGAGGTGAACTCATGTGAAAGCACCTCTGAACTCTGAATCTCCACTGACCAAGGACAACACTGAGGAGTCTTAATGAGGCTGTTAAGAATGCTGGAGACACAACACAGTTCATGCGAACAAACATGGCTGTGGCATCATACTTTCTATTTAACCGAGATACCACACACTACAAACTGGAGGCCAATGTTAAGTGCATTGTCACTTGTTCATCCTGAAGTTGAACACTGGTTCCGAACAAGATCAGCAAATGCACACTATCTTTCTGCAAGAAACTCAACTGACAGGCTAAAAGCAACAGAGGGTCCTGTGGCACCTTTGAGACTAACAGAAGTATTGGGAGCATAAGCTTTCATGGGTAAGAACCTCACTTCTTCAGATGCAAGTAATGGAAATCTCCAGAGGCAGGTATAAATCAGTATGGAGATAACGAGGTTAGTTCAATCAGGGAGGGTAAGGTGCTCTGCTAGCAGTTGAGGTGTGAACACCAAGGGAAGAGAAACTGCTTCTGTAGTTGGATAGCCATTCACTGTCTTTGTTTAATCCTGACAGGCTAGACGCATGTGGTGCAACAGGGAAAGACTCAACAGTTGAAAAAGTGAAGAACTCTCTCACCACATTCAAAAAATGTACATACATGGCTGATGAATGCACCACTGCAAATGGGCATCAAGTATTAAGTTATTGTGTACTTTATCTTGATGTCAGTGGTAGGCCAGTAGATGCATTTCTAGATGTTCAAGTTATAGAAGACAGATTGGCTGCATCTGTGACAAGGCACATCTTAGAAGAGTTAAATGCTTGTCAATTGGACCCCAAGCAGATGGCTGCTTGTGCATTTGGTGGAGCTGCAAATGTCTCTGGAAGACATGGTGGAGCACAAGCTTTGCTCAGAGAAAAGTGTAACCCTAATCTCTCCTATACACACTGCAGAGGTCATCTACTCCAACTAGCGCTAGTATGAGTTGCAGACTCTTCAAAAGACATTTAAAAAGCTATAAATTTAATGTCTTCATTATATTCTTTTTTCAGCAAGAGTCCAAAAAGACTGAATATCTTGGAAAATGTAGAAGATACACTGGGATTGAAGTTCAAATTAGTCCAACCTGGGAAAACCCTCTGGCTTTCTCATGAGCGATCCTTGGCTGTTGTCTTAAAATTACTCCAGCCATTATTACTGACTTTGGAAAGTATCTACCAAGATGGGATGGATCTAAGTAGTGAGGCTGGTGGATTACTTTTGCTACTATGTTCAGAGAAGACTATTGCCATTCTCTCTCTTGTAAGTCTACTGTTGAAACCACTTGGGTCATTAAACAATGCCATCCAGGCGTCTGCTACAACAGGAGTAGATCTTTGTCCAGCAATAGAAGCTACATTTGGATCAACTAGAGAGCTATCCATTGAAAAAGTACTGGAAGAAACAAAGACTTCAGTCCAGAAGTTGACTAATGAAGGCATTTATATTGAATCCTTAAGTGAAGAGGACAAGAAGTGTTTGTTAAGACAACTGAAAAAGTACACACACTTGATTCTTAAAAATCTACAACAGCGACTTCTAGATTCTACCCAACCTCTACATAGCTTTTACTGTCTTATAAAATATCAACAGTTGAGTGGAGTGAGGCACTACCAGCAATGGGGCTGCCATGTGCTCAGGACAGAATAGAGAATTTGAACACAGAGTGGAATATCATACGACCAATGAATGAAGATTTGACTTCAACTTCTTTTTTATCATCACTAGTGGCTCAACCTGATCTTTATGCTATGTTTCTGGGGCTGAAAGAAGTAGGAATTCATCTCTTGCTACTCCCAGTCACAATAGCTACAGCTGAGCATTCTTTTTCATCATTGAATAGAATTTTGCATTTTGAAAGAAGTCGCCTTCTGCCTGATCATGTGAATGAACTAATGAGGATATCAATTGAAGGAATGGAAGTACCGGACATATGAGAAGCCACCAAAGATGAATGCATTGCATTCAAGAAGTTCATTAGCAGAGTTGTGCAAAATTATAACAAGAAACCAAGAAGGATGTAGATGTAGTGCTTCATAGAAGGTTTGAGTAGCCAACTTTAATTTGTGTGATGACTTTAAAATCTAATAAAATGGTCATGAAACATTTTTCAGTTTTTACTATGGTGCCATGCAGCCCAGCTTCACCCTCACGGTCTCACCTCCCATCGGCCCTGCCCACCCCCTGTAAATTTGAACACACCCCTCATTTCAATTCCTGGGGAGAACACTTACAGCCACCATCTTGTGAGGAATTATCCTAAGGGCTCATTGGGTCTAGTTCTCCCTGGTATAACTCCCCTGAATTCATGGGATTAGAGCAGGGAGGAAGTTGGCCCTTTGTGGACATAGAGTGGATCACTGAGGATGAGGGCAGGGTAAAAGAGTAACACAGAAAAAACACCCTTAGTCTGTTCCGTAGGGGCCAGCCCAGGATTGTCCCCTCCAGCAGGGTTCTCATGGCTTGGGTTCCTTCCCTGGAGCAAGGCCTCTTGCCACTACCTGGACAGAATTCTTCCCAGAGCCAGGGGCCTGCCTCCTGCATCTCTCCTCTAGGGACTCATGACAGCCTAAGGCTTCCTGCCACTGCCTGGGAATTCCTTGCCCCTTGGCGCACACCTGCCAGGCCTGCTCCCACTCCGCTGCAAGTTCCTGTCTCTAGGAACCACCTCAGCTGAGCCCTGGTAACCCTTTATCAGACTTATTAGCTAATCAGCTGCCAACCAGCCACCTAGGGATTTAATTATTGCTAAGGGGCCTGGGTTGGCTCGTTCTCCCTTACAGGCCTGTCACAGGTAGCTGGTCCCTGACTCCCTTGAAAGGGCTGGTCCCTGTAACAGAGCCCCTCTCTCCTGGACCCTCCCCTTACATTGGTGTTTACATCAATGCAGAGTCCCCATCTATCCTGAGAGAGTCAAAACAATGGCATTTACAGGAATGGGGGTAAGGAGCACCAGGGCTATGCCCTGACAAAGTTCTGCCCACAGACATACATCACACACAGCACTCTGGGCACAGGAGTGCCTGTCAGACCCACTTCTTCTCTTGTGCTGTAACCCCAAGATGCATCAATGCCACTTTGCCCCGTGATGCTGAGACCTGGGCCAACAGCCACCTAAGGTGGGGACCTTCCCCCTCCTATTTTATTCTTCTTTACTCATTGTCCCAACAGACAAGAAAATTCCCAAGACCTGAGCACAGCGATGAGCTAGAGGGGAACTCCTTGTTTTAGTTCTGCCACTAATTTTGAAGGAGGTTTGGGCGATTCCTCTGCCTCTGCTGAAGCTCACCCCTTCACTGGACATGGCTAATCCCCCCTGAAAGAGATTACTTATCCTTGGGGCTCAAACATCCTGCTGAGGAGCTCAGTGTTTCCTTACTGACCCATGAGATAGTGCCAAATGACAGATATTTTCAAAAACATTCCTAGGGGAAGGAGTCCCCAACCCACCCCATTCAATTATTGCATTAGGGACAAAGGCCTGATTCTCCTAACCCTGCACCTCTGCAAGGCTGCCTACAAACCGTTCCTGCTGACGTGTGGGAGTGAAACATTCTGATTTGGGAGCATTTTACATCCACTTTGCACAGGTGTAAATAACTAGATAAGGTACAAGGCAAAGGAGAATCTGGCCCAAAGAATTGTCCCTCTGCTGAGCAGTAGCATATCTGGGGCCTTGCACGTAAGCTTCCCCATGGAGGAGGGGCTCATAAACAGCATGCAGGCAATCCCTTCTTTCAGGGATCTCTGCCCACTAACCAATGCCTAGTTCCCAGGGAGCAACTCTGCCTGAACAATTGCCTAGTTACATGAAGCTAGGGTTACCATACGTCCGGATTTTCCCGGACATGTCCGGCTTTTGGGGGTTCAAATCCCCGTCCGGGGGGAAATCCCCAAAAGCCGGGCATGTCCGGGAAAATCGGGAGGGAGGGATGGAGGGCTCGGGCGGGGCCTCTTTGGCCGGGCCGGTGCGGGGCCGGGCCGGGGTCGCGGGGCCGGGGGCATGGTGCCGGGCCAGGCGCGGGGCCGGGCGGGGAGCCGGGGGCGCGGTGCCGGGCCGGGAGCCGGGCGGTGCGCCGGGCCGCGGGCCGGGGTAGCGGGGGGGGGTGCGCGGGGCCGCGAGCCGGGCCGGGGTAGCGGGGGGGGTGCGCGGGGCCGCGAGCCGGGGTAGCGGGGGGGTGCGCCGGGCCGCGGGGCCGGGCGGGGAGCCGGTCCGGGGTAGCGGGGGGGGTGCGCGGGGCCGCGAGCCGGTCCGGGGTAGCGGGGGGGGTGCGCCGGGCCGCGGGGCCGGGCGGGGAGCCGGTCCGGGGTAGCGGGGGGTGCGCCTGGCCGCGGGGCCGGGCGGGGAGCCGGTCCGGGGTAGCGGGGGGGTGCGCCGGGCCGCGGGGCCGGGCGGGGAGCCGGTCCGGGGTAGCGGGGGGGTGCGCCTGGCCGCGGGGCCGGGCGGGGAGCTGGTCCGGGGTAGCGGGGGGTGCGCCGGGCCGCGGGGCCGGGCGGGGAGCTGGTCCGGGGTAGCGGGGGGGTGCGCCGGGCCGCGGGGCTGGGCGGGGAGCCGGGGGTGCGCGGGGCCGCGGGCCGGTCCGGGGTCGCGGGGCCGGGCCGCTGGGGGGTGCGCGGGGCTGGGAGCCGGTCCGGGATAGCGGGGGGGGTGCGCTGGGCCGCCGGGGGCCGGCAGTGCTGGGCGGGCTGGGGGTGGTCGGCCGGGGCTGGCACCCCAGGGCCCGAGCCGACCCAGGCTGGCGCCGCCGGGGGGCCAGCCTGGGCCGCGCCTGCTCCCCCCACACCCCCCCTTACCAGCTTCAGGCTTCCCGCGAATTTAATATTCGCGGGAAGCAGGGGAGGGGGCGGAGACTTTGGGGAGGGGGCGGAGTTGGGGAGGGGGCATGGGCGGGGCTGGGGGCGGGGCCGAGGCCCCGTGGAGTGTCCTCCATTTGGAGGCACAAAATATGGTAACCCTACATGAAGCCAGAGGGCAAAGTCTCCTGCTACCTCCACAGCTCCCCTAAAGAATCTGCAACAACAAAACTAACAATGACATCTCTTCAGAGACGGAACATTAACTCACATGCTAAGAAAAAGAAGGCGTAAGACTATGTGTAACAGTGCTACCCGGTGACCCCTGCTGTAGCAGTCTAGACATCTCTAGCAAAGTGCAGCTGTCTCCTTCCATGGCTAGGAGACAGTGATTTTGTTTACATGGGAAAACCAATTAATTGTAAAACTGAGGTGTATGTGCTGGGGATACATGGCTCATTGCAGGCTAAGGGGACACTTTTGTGGGACCCCTGCATTAAAATACTGGTAGCGCATCACTGCATGAATTTTTTTTTTAAAGCAAGAATTCCTAATACTATCACAAAATGCAGAATTCAGCTCTCACTAAAAGTAATGGGATGAAACTGAGCGAAGGCTAAATAGCAAAGAACATTTGCTAGCACAGAGGTCTATTTCTTTAGGGGTACTATTCCCCAATGTAAATGGTGAAAACTTTATTGCGTGGTCATTTTAGCCTAAAACTAAACAAAACACTGGACAATAGAGCTAGTCAGAAAAAACTTCAATAGAACCATTTTCCATCAGAAGATTCAATTCCATCTAAATCAAAATGCTTCACGAAATCATGTCCTCTCCACCAAAAATTTCATTTCAGAGAAAAAGTAAAAAATGTTCCAACAAAGACAAAACATCCCTTTCCCTCATTTTCCAAACTAAACATTTTGATTTTACATTTTTAAATGAGTGTTTAGAAATTTTTTATTTTGTATTATAAAATAAAGTCAAAATTAAAACATTTTGGATTTGGTTGAAAGGAAACATGTCAATCAACCTGGAGTGAAAATTCTTCAGAATTTTCCTCTGTGGAGAATTTTTAAATTTTCAGGTATGTTTCAAATTGAAACAACGCCAGATTTTGAAATCTTTCGTGAAATGGAATTTATGTCCTCTGCATGCATAGGGAACATACCAGTCTAGCGCAGGAGTGAGATATGACCTTTAAATCTTTTCCCATCTGGTTTTCAATTTAATAACATTTTCTTCATTGTTTCTAACATATTTTAACATTAACACTATTTTGATGGGTAAAGCAAAGAGCTTGGAAACATCACAATGCAACACGCTCCCTCTCTGACAACATGGACAGTCCTATGGGCTGGAGAAATGGGGCTCTCTCTTTGTCCCAGACAAAGCAAAGGGTCAGACATCCCATCAGTCACTGATTCATTTCTAACACAAAGCTGTGGGCAGTTAACATACAAAATGTCATGAGGCAACTGGGTCCTGGGGGATTACCTGATTGGTTCCTGTATGGCCTGCAGCCTAGACCAGCAGTGGGAGAGGAGCTGGAACATACTCTGCAGAGAGGGGAGAGCCTCTCACCTCTGTACCTAGGAATACCAGAGAAAGTGAACATCAAGCCTTCCTTACTGCTGTGCCAGCCAGAAGGTGACCAAGAGAAGAGTTGTCACTGATACAAGGACAGAACCACCAGAGACTCCAGTTCTACTGTGCTGTGCTTCATCCTCCCAGCTATAACAATGCTCATCTGTCCAGAACGACCACCCATTGGGCTGTAGATAATGCTTTATTGGGGTTTCTCAGGATCCCTAGGACTTTCCCTCTCCTGCACACAAATAGGCCTGGGCTCCCCCGTCTCTTCTGGGAAGGGTTGTGCTGGCCTGAAATTCCTCTTTTTGTGTGTGGGGTAGCGGAGTCATGTTAGCCTCACTCTCCCTAAAATCTCCTGTTTTTAGCCATGTGTAGAAGGGTCAAAATGTCGCGAGAAAGTCTGTAAGCTCTTTCAGGCAGGGACCATCTTTGTGTTGTGTGGCTGTACAGGTCCTGGTCCTTGAGTGGACCCCCTAGGTACTACTGCAGTGTACAAGTAATAAATAACTGGCCTGGTTTTGCAGGCCCAAGTGGTTCAGAGCAGCCTCCAAACTTTGGGATGTTTCTCTGAACTGAACCACCAGCAGTTTGTCTATGGCCAGCCACCGCACACTGGGTGTCCACCTGAGAAGACAGGATAGTCAATATTCTAAGCCAGATCTTCAGTTAGTAGGAATCTGTGACTGGGTTTAACTGTGTTTTTCTTAGATGCTATCCTCTTCTTCTGCCCTTGCCCATTCTGCCCTCTAAGCATAGGGCCAGATTCTCAGCTGATGTTAATCAGCATAACCACACTGAAGTCAACCACTGATTTGCACCAGTTTAAGAGTTGACCTGACCTGATGCTGGGAGGAGTAGGGAGGCCTGGGGAATGGGGAGAGGTAAGGACAAGAGGGAAGGGTAATATCTAAGAAAGTCAAAATTAAACTCCTGCTCCATTGCAGAATTTTAAATAAGATGTCCTGTGAGCACAGAATAACCAGATAACCAGAACTAACTGCAAGTCTATTTGTACAATGCCTAGCACAATGGGGTCCTGCCCAAAGATGGGGGTTTCCAGGTACTTCCACAATACAAATAATACAGACATTTCTTAATAATAATAACTATAATTTCTATTATATTAAATAGTTACTATAATAGTGACAGTAACTCCACTGTGGCTTTCTTTTTTTTTTTTTTTTATCATCATCAGGGTTGGAAGGGATGTCAGGAGATCATCTAATCTAACCCCCTGCTCAAAGCAGGGCCAATCCCTAGACAGATTTTTACCCCAGTTCCCTAAATGGCCCCCTCAAGGATTGAACTCACAACCCCAGGTTTAGAAGGCCAATGCACAAACCACTGAGCTATTCCTCCCCCAATTGTGTATCACTATTTTTCTTTCCTAACGAACAGCAGCTGATCAGACATTCCTCACTGGAGATAGCCCGTTGTTCACTGCAAGCAGCACAAGTGAAGCAAAGCCATTCACCCGCTCACTCACTGTGACTCAGAGTAACTCCCATCACCGCCAAACGGAGTTCTCAGTGACATGGTGATAATAAGCCTCAGCCACCAGATTCTGGCACCCTCAGACACGCTGAGTACCCCTCACTCCACCGAGATCAATAGGTTTATTCAGGGAGAACGGTACTACTTGATGTAAGGACATTGAAATCTGCTCCTGGGTCCCTATGAGGATGCAGAAAAAGACCAAGGCACCCTGTTTTGGGGTGGAGAAATAATAGCTGACTTTCCCCCCTCCTCTCACGTGATGGATCTAGGGATTTTTAAGGACTGACAGGTGTAACCATTCCCCAGCAACCCCTCAGTTGCAATACTTCTACCTCTAACACAATGCTTCCCTAAACAACTGCCTGTTCTTATATGGTAGAACCATCCCTGGCTTCTGCCTCAGCCAGACTTCTGAAGTCAAATGCTACGATCTTTCCCTGAACTTTCTTTTAATGCCCAAAGAATGACTACAAACTCCCAGTCCAGCCACCCAGGCCTGAAGAGAAAAACCACCCCTCCCAGCAGCACCCTGAAAATCCATGTAATATTCCTGCGCTAAGAATCCCTCAGAACTGAGCCCCAATTCCAGCCAGGAGACAAGATCATCTCATGTTAAAGGAGTGGACGTCAGAGTCTCTCACCAGTTAGCCTCTGCTGTCCGGCTGCTGGTCACACTCTCCTCCTTCCTGCAGCATTCAACTAAATCTAATCTGGATTTAAACTAGTCACTATCTGTAGCCTTCTTAATCCCAGGATGGGTTCAGACCAGGAGATCTGTGCCTTATGGGAAATGTAGTTCTGACGGCTCTGCCTCTCCTGCTGCATTTTACAAGGCTGGAGGGTGAGTTGCTTTATCCACAATGCCATGTGCATGACCACTGAATAAAGCAACAATCAGGTCCATCTCTGTTTTTAAATGGCTTGGAGAAATGGAGCACTCGGATTGGCCACTATGGTTTTCCAACAAAGACAGTATCTGCTGTAACAGATCACCCCACAGATCACTCATTGGCCTAATCTCCCAATTACTATTCATCCCCTGTAGCACCTGCAAAGAGCAACAGCCATTCACCGCTCATGTGGCATCCTTTCTTGGGGAGTATCAGAGGGGTAGCCGTGTTAGTCTGAATCTGTAAAAAGCAACAGAGGATCCTGTGGCACCTTTAAGACTAACAGAAGTATTGGAGCATATGGTGAATGCCCACGCAAGGCATTGCGTCTGATGAAGTGGGCATTCACTCACGAAAGCTTATGCTCCAATACTTCTGTTAGTCTTAAAGGTGCCACAGGACCCTCTGTTGCTTTCTTGGGGAGAGTTGCCTTTGTTGCTCTCCTCCCACCCCCTTTTTAAACATAAGATATAACCGGCTCTTGTGAATTCACTAGTGTTTGTTTTTATTTAGTATCTTTATAAGGCAGCTACTGGGTAACATCTGAACACTCTATGATAAAGTCAGACATATTATTCAAATCAGATCTACCAGCTTGAATAGATCACCAGCCAGAAGCAAAGGATCCAGGAGAGGGGAACCCAGGGTCCCACAGGCAAATGCAAAGAAACAGTTCCCAAGTGATAGCAAAAAATTAAGGAAGATGGGTTATATATTAATCAGTGCAGAGAGCCCAAAATACAGCTTCCAAAACACATGGCCTTACAGCGTGTTCTGAAAGCAGCCAGCAGAAAGTATGTCACCCAGAGAATAGGGTGAGCCTGATCACATGATTGGAACTTGCAGGTCAGTAAGTGAAACCCTGGGAGAGACACTGTTCAAACTCACTGCAGCAAAGAAGAAATGGCTACTTAGATGGAATCAGACTGGGGAAGGCTGGATGGGTGACTGATAACTAGGTCATATGTAGCCCAAGCTTGAAATGCCCAAAGTTTTTACCATCTGGCTGCTGCTGGTCAGTGGCCTGTGTAAAATGAACCTGGCAGGTATGAGTGCAGTTCCTACTGGGTGGGTGTAGAGGTCACAAAACCACCATCATAGGTGGCATGAGTTGGCAACCTCGTCTGGTGCCCAACCAGAGACCAGCTATTGAATGGTCATGGAGCCTGAACTATGCCTGAGACCCTTTGGCTGTGCAGTGTGGGGAAGCTTATGTTGTCATTACTCTTGCTGCATGTGTTCTGTGGATAAATAGACTATCTGACACTTTCTACTGGATGCTTTTTGAAATGATTAAAGCAATTTACTACCCAGCTAGGTGCAGCAGAGTCAGCAAGAGAAGATGATGTTCCCTTATTTCAGAAGGAAACCAGGGAGCACCAATGGGAATCCAGATCTGCAAACCTGACACAGGAAGTGGGAAGAAAGTGCTGAGAAGCACTACTAGGGAAAGGGCTGTTTAGGGGCAATTAGCCCATTGAATTGGCTACAATCCTTGGACTACATTACTAACCGCATAGATGGAGAGGAACCAGATCTCCAGGCTCCATGGGATACTGCACACCTATGCACCAGACTTGTTCACAATGCAAATAAAGCACAGGAGGATGTGGGTTGAAAGCTGTTTTCTAGGAATAGGAAGCACTGTGCGATGGGGCTGGCAGGTGTGATAAACAGGGAGGGGCTGCTTGTTCTGCAACCCCCAGCCTCTTATCTCTCCCCTACAGGCTTCTGTTTGCCACACCCCTGGTTTCCTGCCCCTGAAACTATCATTCCCCCTACAGACAAAGGACTTGAGAAGGCTCCAAGCTGCAATTTTCCCAGTAGCTCAATTTTGACAGGAGGGAGGGCATCAGGGATGAAGATGCAGCAAAGGGAGAGGACATCATGAGCAAACTGAAAGGGATTTGGACAGATTAATCTGTGGGCTGGATACATGGCTCCTACAGCGCAGTGTATGGAAGCGGACAAATAGAATCCAGCAGAACACAGAGCAGAAGACATGAAGGGGCACTGGGGAGAGAGGGGCAATATTAATTAGAAATCATGTGAAGGGCATTCAGCCCAAGAAGCGATGGACCATGCTATACACAAGGCTAAGAGAGTCTGGAGGCAACGGGGAAGTACCAAAGACCCCACTGTCATTTGGAATATCGTGGGTATTCCTGGTGTCCGTTTTCTGCTAGAGAGGATATTGCTGGGACTGAAGATGGGCCACTGAATGTGTAGGGTTAGGGGGATGTAAATGATAGAGATCTGCCAAAAACCAGACAGATAGAAGAAGGGTCATCTTGCAGAGAGAGAGAGGAAGGGATCAGAATGATATACATAAGTGGTTTAAAGACAGCAATGCTATTTTGAACTGCTGAGTTCAGCAGAGGTGGAGGGCATGGATGGTGAGGAACGTGCATGGCGTACCCCATGGCATGCAAATTTTGATTTCCAGGGGGCAACCCATCCTGTGGCACCTGCCAGTTCTTTTATCTTCTGGCCTCTTATGAATACCTTGACAGTTTTCTATCTGCTCTGATATTAGTAAATGAACAGCAATGGGCCAGATCTGTAAGTGGTGTAATCAGCATAGCCCCAGTGAAATCCATGGAGCAACACTGATTTACTCCAGCTGAGGATGTAGCCCAATAATTCTTAGCACTTAGTGGTTTTGCTTTTCATCCAAAGATCTCATCACAGTGCATGATGCTAACCAGGCAAGGTCCCTGCCTTAAGGGGGTTACTTACTAAACCAGATGGTTAAAATGAGAAACAGGGCAAAAGAACCAGAGGAAAGGGGAAATACATCACAGTTCAGGGCAACTACACCAGTATTTCCCCCTGTGCTCTAGCAATGACACCCTCTGTCAGGCACCCCGCTCTCCAGCCATCACCTCTTTTGGGTGGAGACTCGCATCTCTCTCCTTTCTGACCTTGGTATTTCCAGGCTGCGCAGTTCCCTGCCTTCACTGTGTTAGCCCAGCAAAAGACAATCTGAGCAGACGTGATCTCTTTGTCTTCCAAGACAGGTAACAGTGTGGCTGCCCAGTTACAGCTACGGAGCACACAGCACTTCCTGTGCAGGCCTCTTTTATTCTCTGAAGGTAAAAAGCACTACAGAGAAAACATACCCAAAACAGGAAAAGAATCTGCACACCAGCTAATAAGCTTACCAGAGATCACCCCAACCCTAACAGGAGCTCTGGCTGGAGCACCCCACTGAAGGAGTATCCTTGTGGTTTCAAGTTCCGCTTCAGCTCAGAACAATCACACAGTCTTATGGGGCCTCAGTAGGCCCAGTCTTTCCATCACTTCCCGCAGGGGCCCCCACGAGAATGTCAGAGGCTCCCCCCCGCCTTCACCTCACCTTCCCCCATCCCCCGGCGCCTCAGCACGCTGCGTCCAGGAGCGGCCCTGGACAGCACTGCAGCGGCGTGGCTTGGGTGGGGCCTGAGGTCCTCCCACTCAGAGCCGCGTGGTAAGGGGGTGGGGCTGCGAGCTCCGGAGGGCCGAGCGGCAGGAGCTCCTGGATGCGGCTCGCTGAGGCTCTGGGAGGGGGGGAGGCAGCATGGTAAGCCCCTCTGAGCCGGGCACCCCCTGACCCCATCCCCCCCCAGCCCTGACCCCCAGCTCTGAGCCCAGCCCCTCTGAGCCAGGCACCCCCCGACCCCATCCCCCCCCAGCCCTGACCCCCAGCTCCAAGCCCAGCCCCTCTGAGCCGGGCACCCCCCGACCCCAGCCAGCCCTGACCCCCAGCTCCGAGCCCAGCCCCTCTGAGCTGGGCACCCCCCGACCCTCCCCCCAGCCCTGACCCCCAGCTCCGAGCCCTGCCCCTCTGAGCCGGGCACCCCCCGACCCAGAGCCCAGCTCCCCACTCAGCCCTGGGCAACAGTAGTGCCACCCCCAGGCAGCGACAGCCCATTGGCACCAACCATCACCATCACCCAGCAACAGCCCATTATGTAATTGCAAATGTATACATACCATTAAAGCATTTAATGTTTTTAAATAATAGTATTACAACTTTTTTTTAGGGAAGGGGCCCCCGAAATTGCTTTGCCCCAGGCCCCCTGAATCCTCTGGGCGGCCCTGTCACTTCCCTAAATATTGAGGCCCTCTGTGGACCAGGGGTCCTGTCTATTTGCTGGATCAGGAAAAACCAGTTTAAAACCAGGCTATTTATCCAAAAATGCTTTGTTTGTTAGTCCCTGGACTCCCTCTGAACCAGTATACATGCATCTCTCCACGGGTGGCTTCAAAGGGCTGATAACCGGAGGAATTACATTAGCATCCCTCTCCTCCTCCTACAGAAGTTACATATAATTCTACAACAACACATACACTAATTGCATTTTTAATAAAAACGGACCCTAAAGGTATTAACCTTAATTCAATAAGGTTTAACTTAATTCTGTAAAATTCATTCAGGATATGACAGGAAATGATCAGTCTGTCACAGCTGCCCTGGGAGATTATCAGTATTTGTGATCATGTGGGCTGATCCACTTGAGTCCTCACTCCATTGATTCCTTAGGGCTGATCTTGGGGAGGAATTTGCATAATGGCTTTGGAGCTAATGAGCAGATTGCAAGCAAGGAGCAGGAGAGTCTGAGAACAGATTTCAGACTGCTAATAGTGATCCAGGTAGAATTGAATGACATCAGTGAGGCAAGCAGAGCAAGCACAGAAAAAGTTATTGTTAATTAATGTTTAATGCCAACATTGTATTCAGCACAGAAAACATGGACATAAAGAACCTAGACACAGCTAACAGAGCACAGTGGAAATCCAGAGCTGAAGAGAGTTTAGAGATTTGTTGTTTCCATATGTCTAACAAACTCCCTTCTCTTAAGCACTGCAGGAATTGGGACAAACTTCCAGAGATATGAGGCAGTGACGCACACTCACCAGCTCAAGAGGGAGAAGAGCAGATTTTGGGGAGGAAAAGACAACACTTGGGACCCAGAACAGGGACTCTAGGAGATTGTGTGGGAGGGCCACCAGGCACGTAGGTGATAATGGGGCTACATAGGGACTAGTGGTGAAGGCTTGGGCCTATCTTCATTCTCTTTTCAGCAAGCTGGCTCTGGCTGTAGCACAAAGAAATGCATTTCAGCTTGTCCCTTATTAATCGAAGCTCAGAACAGGCATCGTTCCTTCATAAACAACGCCCCTGCCCAACACATACATGTTTCTTGCTTGCTACATATGATCAGCTCCTGCAATTGCTTTATCCCTTGACCACTAATCTGCAAATTGTATGTAACTCATTATACATTGGGCGTGTTGCAGGCTCCCCAGCATCCTTCCTCTAACACACCTTGCTGTGCACTGCTGTTTAATGGGTTAGGAGTGTAGGTCATGTACATGTACAGTCAGTGGGCAGATGGTTAATGAGTAACACAGGAAGTTTCCAACAGGATGTTGCTGCTAAATAGCGCACATGTACACACACCCTTTGGTTGAGTAAACATCCATTAGAAACTCCTGCTGCTTCTTTCATGCACCTCCTGGAGAAGGGACAGTGTACTCACCAACCAGGGGAAACGTGACGCCCTCCCGCACTTGCTGGCTCTGCTCCAGCCCAGAAAGGGGGGGAATAAGGCTGTGGCTGAAAGCCTGCTGCACTGCAGTTTATGGGCTAGGTGGTGTCAGCACTTCCACTGTAAGAACTCGCCTTCTGAGAGGACGATAAGATAACCCATCACTTAGGGCTAAGACTTGGCTGCAAGGAGATATAACAGATGTGCTGGATATTGTCACTCACTTGTGTCCTCCAGGCCCCTCTTACAGCCCTCAGGACCTTCCTCACACATCCCCACTTCACAGTGCTCGTCTCTGGCAGAGAGAGGTTTGAACCCCTCACTGTTGCTCCTTGGGTCTGCCAGGAGGGTGGTGAATGAGCAGTGCTAGGGAGAACCTCCCACTTTCCTGGAGCAGTTCATTGGACTCCCCTCAATTAACACTAAGGATTAGGCAAGTCCATAAAAGTCAGTTTCCAAATGGAATTCAAAGTTCAGCTGCCATTACTTTACTTCTCCCAGCAGTGGTCCTCTCACTCTCACAGGCGGCTTGTTTTGGACTGCCTGGACCTGCCACAGGTGCGCCAGCACAGCAGGGTGAGAGGATTGAACTGAATCAAAGCCCTGATCTCATTTTAAAATAGTTTATCTGAATAAAAACCCTAATCAAAATAAAAATAATGAACAGTTTCCCCTTCTCTAGTCCCTTCTCTCCAAGGACGGCAAAGCGCTTTACAGACGTTTGTCTATTTAGCCTCACCTCACACCAGCTTGGCGAGAGGGAGGAGTATAACCTCATTGGGAAAGGGGGCTATAAAACTTGGTGCCCTGATTTTCAGAAGTTACCACTGAGTTCAGGTGCCTCGTTCTGAGACAGCTTGGGTCTGACTGTCAAAGGGGCTGAGATCGCCCGCCGCTCCCACTGATATTAAGTGGTGTGCATGGTTCCCAGCAAGTCAGGCAGAAGGTGTCAAGTTGGGCCCCATCAAACCAAAGCACCTCGTTAGTGGCCTCTTTTAAAAGTGTGGCTGCAGGCGACTTGCCTAAGGCCTTGGCTACACTTGCAGCTGTACAGCGCTGTGAGGTAAACCTGTCTTCGTGCAGCTGAGTAGGGAAAAGCGCTGCAGTCTGTCCACACTGGCAGCTGCCAGCGCAGTGGTGTGGCCACACTTGTGACATTTGCAGCTGTGTTGGGAGCGGTGCATTATGGGCAGCTATCCCAGCATTCATGTGGCTGCAACGTGCTTTTCAAAACGGGGGGAGGGGGGTGGATTGTGACAGGGAGTGTGGGGGGAGAAAGAGTGCTTTTTGGAGCATGTCAGCTCTCTATTTTGCAAGTTATGAACTCCCGGCCCCCTG
The DNA here is from genome assembly GCF_027887155.1 of Malaclemys terrapin pileata. Taxonomy (NCBI): domain Eukaryota; kingdom Metazoa; phylum Chordata; order Testudines; family Emydidae; genus Malaclemys; species Malaclemys terrapin. The sequence continues at coordinate 38,570,507 of NC_071513.1, read as the reverse complement.
CTCATTCATTCACTCACTCAAAGCAAGCTGCAATCTGTTTGCTTTTCTCTGTGGTATGAGCTTTGAAACCTGCACTTCTGCATTCGAGGATTGGCCACTTAACAAGGTGATTAGTACAGCCCTGCAAGTGAGTCGTAGCCACTCCCCTGCAGCTGTTATTCCTCTCGGGGAGGTGGAGTACCTGCAGCGGTGTACCCAGGGAGATACAGCGCTGTAAGTGCCCTGCCAGTGTGGACGGGGAATGAGTTACAGCGCTGGGGGAGGCTTTACAGCGCTGTAACTTGCAAGTGTAGCCAAGGCCTAAGGCACCCTAAGAGTATGTCTACACTACAAGAGTAGTTCGATTGTACTTAAATCGAATATGTGGAATCGATATTACAAAGTCGAACGTGTATATCCACACTAAGGACAGTAATTTGACTTTGTGAGCCCACACTAATGGGGCAAGCATCGACATTGGAAGCGGTGCACTGTGGGCAGCTATCCCACAGTTCCCGCAGTCCCCGCTGCCCACTGGAATTCTGGGTCGAGTCCCCAATGCCTGCTGGGGAAAAAAATGTGTTGAGGGTGGTTTTGGGTAACTGTCATCATCCAACCGTCACTCCCGCCCTCCCTCCCTGAAAGCGCCAGCGGGCAATCAGTTCGCACACTTTTCTGGAGAGTGACAGTGCGGACGCCACAGCACTGCGAGCATGGAGCCTGCTGCGAGCATGGAGCCCACTGCGACCATCACTGCAGTTATGGCCGTTGTCAACACCTCGCACCTTATCATCCACCTTTTCCAGAGGCAGATGCTGAGAAATCGGGCAAGGAGGCTACGGCAGCGCGGTGAGGACATGAAGTCTGAGAGTGGCACAGACCTCTCACAAAGCACGGGACCCCGCGCCGTGAACATCATGGTGGCAATGGGTCATGTTGATGCTGTGGAACGGCGATTCTCGGCCCGGGAAACAAGCACGGACTGGTGGGCCGCATAGTGCTGCAGGTCTGGGATGAATCACAGTGGCTGCGAAACTTTTGTATGCGGAAGGGAACTTTCCTGGAACTTTGTGATTTGCTGTCCCCTGCCCTGACGCGCAAGGACACCTGGATGCGAGCAGCCCTGACTGTCCAGAAGCGAGTGGCCATAGCCCTCTGGAAGCTTGCAACACCAGACAGCTACCGGTCAGTCGCGAATCACTTTGGCGTGGGCAAATCTACCGTGGGGGTTGCTGTGATGCAAGTAGCCAATGCAATCGTTGAGCTACTGCTGTCAAAGGTAGTGACCCTTGGAAACGTCCAGGTCATTATAGATGGCTTCGCCGTGATGGGATTCCCAAACTGCGGTGGGGCTATAGATGGAACTAACATTCCTATCCTGGGACCGGAACACCAGGCCAGCCAGTACATTAACCGAAAGGGCTACTTTTCAATGGTGCTGCAAACACTGGTGGACCATAGGGGACGTTTTACAAACATCAACGTAGGATGGCTGGGCAAGGTTCATGACGCTCGTGTTTTCAGGAACTCTGGTCTGTTTAGACGGCTGCAGGAAGGTATTTACTTCCCGGACCGGAAAATAACTCTTGGGGATGTGGAGATGCCTATAGTGATCCTCGGGGACCCAGCCTACCCGCTAATGCCCTGGCTCATGAAGCCCTATACAGGCGCCCTGGACACTGAAAAAGAACTCTTCAACTACCGTCTGAGCAAGTGCAGAATGGTGGTGTAGTGTGCTTTTGGACGTCTCAAGGGGAGATGGAGAAGCTTACTGACTCGCTCTGATCTCAGCGAAACCAATATCCCCATTGTTATTGCAGCTTGCTGTGTGCTCCACAATCTCTGTGAGAGCAAGGGGGAGACCTTTATGGCGGGGTGGGAGGTTGAGGCGAATAGCCTGGCTGCTGATTACGCCCAGCCAGACAGACGTGTGATTAGAAGAGCCCAGCGGGATGCGCTGTGCATCCGGGAGGCTTTGAAAGGTAGGTTCCTCAGTGAGCAGGGTAACCTGTGACTATTAAGTTTGTTTAAAGAGAAGCTGAACCTGCCCCCATTTCTTTTCCCCCTTAATGTTGACTATCCTCTCCAGCTACATACCCCGTTCACCCCATCCCCACCCTTCCAACGCACGTTTAAAAATAAAATAAATGGAACTTTGTTAATGAACACCGTTTTCTTTATTACGGATTTCGTGGTAAAGTGTTGAAACTGGGATGCAGACTGTGGTGGGGAGCGGGTGTAGTGATGGAAAGAATGCTTCTAAACTCAAGGAATGACAGGCTCCTGCTCCTAGAGAGATCCACAGTGGTGGACTGGTTGTTTCAACGGAGCCTGCCACCCCTCCTTTTCGGGACTCTGTGTGTGGGGGCTATGTGACTTTGTGGCGGGGGAGGATGGTTACAGATCCCCTGCTGAGTGGCTCTGTGATCCAGGATAAGGACCGCAGCATAAGATCTCTATCCACCCTCCCCTGCCACAAAGTCACATGCCCCCCCCCCCCCATACAGAACATGAAAACCACCTCCCAGACTGACCAGGGTGCCTAGTGACTGCAATGTGTGTGTGACCTTCTGCTGAACCTGCCCCCGTGTCTGTACCCTGGTAAAGGTGACTGTCCTCCCCAATTACCAACCTCCTTACCCCCCTTCAAACACACTCTCCTCTAAAAGAACATGATGGAAACAGTAATTAACAGAAACGTATCTTTTATTAGCAGCTACACAGTTAGGGTATGAAACTGGGATGGGGGCTTGGGTGAGGCGGGAAGGAAAGGACTTCAAATTTTTGGGAATGAGAGCCTTCTGGTACTTGAGCAGTCTGCAGGGGTGGAGTGACAGTTTTCACGGCCCCTGCCGCCCCTCCTTCTTGGGACTTTGGGTGAGGGGGGTATGGGACTTTGTGGCGGGGGAGGGCGGTTAGAGATAGACTGCAGCGGGGCTCTGTCCTCCTGCCTCCGGTCCTGCAGAACATCCACAAGGCGCCGGAGCGTGTCCGTTTGCTCCCTCATTAGTCCAAGCAGCGTTTGAGTCGCCTGCTGGTCTTCCTGCCGCCACCTCTCCTCCCGTTCGCTGTGTGCTCGGTGGTATTGCGACATGTTCTCCCTCCACTGGGTCTGCTGGGCCGCATCGGCTCGGGAGCAGCCCATAAGTTCTGAGAACATGTCGTCCCGTGTCCTTTTCTTTCTCCGCCTAATCTGCGCCAGCCTCTGCGAGGGGGATGCTAGGGTAGGTAGGGAGACAGTCGCAGCTGTGGGATGGGAAAAAGGGAGTGAATTCCTCACAAAGATAATTTTTTGTGAACAATGAACATAGTCTTTCTCTGTGAACAAGACCATGCACAGCACCTATCACATGCGCACTCAGGACAAGGTTGAATTTTCGGCCTTCGCATTCAGTGCCTGGGGTCTTGCAGTGGAGATCAGACAAGCGGGGCAGGACAGCAGAATTCGGGAAGCAGGCTGGGTATATCTATAACCGCATTTGCTCCAATCCCTCGGATAGAGACAAGCACCTACAAGATCTCTATCAAGCATTCTTAAAACTACAATACCCACCTGCTGAAGTGAAAAAACAGATTGACAGAGCCAGACGAGTACCCAGAAGTCACCTCCTACAAGACAGGCCCAACAAAGAAAATAACAGAACACCACTAGCTGTCACCTTCAGCCCCCAACTAAAACCTCTCCAGCGCATCATCAGAGATCTACAACCTATCCTGAAAGATGATCCTTTACTCTCACAGATCTTGGGAGACAGACCTGTCCTCGCTTACAGACAACCCCCCAACCTAAAGCAAATACTCACCAGCAACCACACATCACTGAACAAAACCACTAACCCAGGAACCTATCCTTGTAACAAACCCCGATGCCAACTCTGTCCACATATCTATTCAAGTGACATCATCATAGGACCTAATCACATCAGCCATACCATCAGGGGCTCGTTCACCTGCACATCTACCAATGTGATATATGCCATCATGTGCCAGCAATGTCCCTCTGCCATGTACATTGGCCAAACCGGACAGTCTCTACGCAAAAGAATTAATGGACACAAATCTGACATCAGGAATCAAAATACTCAAAAACCAGTGGGAGAACACTTTAACCTGTCTGGTCATTCAGTGACAGACCTGCGGGTGGCTATATTACAACAGAAAAACTTCAAAAACAGACTCCAAAGAGAGACTGCTGAGCTAGAATTGATATGCAAACTAGACACAATCAACTCCGGTTTGAATAAGGACTGGGAATGGCTGAGCCATTACAAACATTGACTCTATCTCCCCTTGTAAGTATTCTCACACTTATTATCAAACTGTCTGTACTGGGCTAGCTTGATTATCACTTCAAAAGTTTTTTTTCTCTTACTTAATTGGCCTCTCAGAGTTGGTAAGACAACTCCCACCTGTTTATGCTCTCTGTATGTGTGTATATATATCTCCTCAATATATGTTCCATTCTATATGCATCCGAAGAAGTGGGCTGTAGTCCACGAAAGCTTATGCTCTAATAAATTTGTTAGTCTCTAAGGTGCCACAAGTACTCCTGTTCTTCTTTTTGCGGATACAGACTAACACGGCTGTTACTCTGAAACCGGACATTGTTAGATTCTTTTGCAGTAGTTGCACTGCCAAGGACTAAAATGTTAAGCGCCTAGGGCAAACAAATCATGAAAAACTCATTGTTAATATTCCTGTTCTGTTCAAAATAAATGTTTACATGTTTAAAACACTTACCGACTGATCCTTCCCCTGATTCAGGGTCTGGGTTAACACCTGGGGACGGTTGGTAGGGGATCTCTGTGAGGGTGATGAAGAGATCCTGGCTGTCTGGGAAATCAGTATTGTAAGTGCTGTCGACTGCCTTGTCCTCCTCCTCACCTTCCTCATCTTCCCCATCCGCTAACTTCTCCGAGGAAGTGGCCGTCGACAATATCCCATCCTCCGAGTCCACGGTCAGTGGTGGGGTAGTGGTGGTGGCCGCACCTAGAATGGAATGCAGTGCTTCGTAGAAACGGCATGTCTGGGGCTGGGATCCGGAGCGTCCGTTTGACTCTTTGGTCTTCTGGTACGCTTGTCTCAGCTCCTTGATTTTCACGCGGCACTGCGTTGCATCCCGGCTGTATCCTCTCTCTGTCATGGCTTTTGAGATCTTCTCGTAGATCTTTGCATTCCGTCTTTTCGATCGCAGCTCCAAAAGCACGGACTCATCGCCCCACACAGTGATCAGATCCAAGACTTCCCGATCAGTCCATGCTGGGGCCCTCTTTCTATTCTGAGATTGCATGGTCACCTCTGCTGGAGAACTCTGCATCGTTGCCAGTGCTGCTGAGCTCGCCATGATGTCCAAACAGGAAATGAGATTCAAACTGGCCAGACAGGAAAAGGAATTAAAATTTTCCCGGGGTTTTTCCTGTGTGGCTGGTCACAGCATCCGAGCTCGGACTGCTCTCCAGAGCGTCAACAGAGTGGTGCACTGTAGGATAGCTCCCGGAGCTATTAGCGTCGATTTCCATCCACACCTACCCTAATTCGACATGGCCATGTCGAATTTAGTGCTACTCCCCTCGTTGGGGGGAGTACAGAAATCGAATTTAAGAGACCTCTATGTCGAACTAAATAGCCTCGTTGTGTGGACGGGTGCAGGGTTAATTCGATTTAATGCTGCTAAATTTGACATAACCTCCTAGTGTAGACCAGGCCTAAGCTTTTGTAGGAGTGTGCACATAATGATGGCCTGCAGTGGGGAATTCATGGCAAAATACACCACTTCTGTCTCAAGATAATGTGAGGAGAACCACTCCAGGCTCTCCCTTCTGGCTCAGTTGGTGGAGAAGCTTCCTACACACCACAAAGGGCCAGCATGTCTTGCCTGCAACGTGCATTGACTTGAGCACAAGTCACACAGTGGGGTTCAACAGTAATAGGCTAAGTTTGCTCTAGTGTCTTACCACCAGCAACCAAATAGAGCAGAGCAATTACGGCAAAGCCGATGTTAAAAAAACTCAAACCACTTACTGAACAAGGTAACACTCCCCCTTCCTGTATTGTCCACGGAGCAGTCGAGATTTCAGCCAGGGAAGCACCAGATAGCCAGGGCCATCCTTAGGATTTATGGGGCTCTATGCAGTATTATTAAACTGCTGCCCCTATGCCCAATGGCAGCCCAGACTCGCATGTGTATTTTAGATAAGGATGGTCTTTTGAAGGATTTATTAAAAAAACTACACCTCTACCCTGATATAACGCGGCCCAATATAACATGAATTCGGATAGAACGTGGTAAAGCAGAGCTCCGGGGGGGCGGGGCTGCGCACTCCGGCGGATCAAAGCAAGTTCAATATAACACGGTTTCACCTATAACGCGGTAAGATTTTTTGGCTCCCGAGGACAGCGTTATATCGGGGTAGAGGTGTATATGTCTGAAGATCCTAGAATTTAAACCTAAAGATGAATAGTCAGATTGTGCATCTAAAAATCTAGGCAAGGATTTTTTAGAGATGTGATTTTATAATCTTCAGCAACACATTAATGAAATATTTTTAAAGCAAATTTTAAACTAAGGTCCTGTAGACCAGTGGTTCCCAAACTGGGGTTCGTGAACCCCTGGGGGTTCATGAAATGTTACAGGGGGTTCTCAGGAAAAAATTCCCCAATGGTGGACAGAGCTGTCCCTAGGGACCCCGGGCAGCACGGGGCCAGCAGCACGGAGCCCCTATCACACTTCAAGACTCCTTATAAGAAATGGAAAGGGAGGTGGATATTTTTTGCTGTTTTTAAAAAATGAAATAGGCAGCTAGTATTGTTTTTAAAATTATGAAGAAGAAGTTTAAGCTTTGTTGTAATGTGTGTTGTTTGCCTGGGCTGCTCAAGACCTGAATGCTTGTGTACAAGGAACTCTGAGTTGGCTTCTTAAATCCCTTCCTGCTGTTTCACATGTGATACTCCTTGATGAAACATAGGGGCCTTGTCTTATAACAGGCTTATTCAAAGTGATACAAGCTATGAAAGTGAGATCTTGGAAGAGTGTTGCCGTTTTCATAATGTAATAAAAATACTGTAATGATAAATAATAATAGTGTGTAATAAGCATGTCAAAAACAAATTTTATATTTCCAAGATCACTGCTTTTATAATTTATACTCAGGTAAAGGAGAAAATCCCTAGAAATATTCATTTTTAGGAGGGGGTTCGTGAGACTTGACATTTTAGTGAAAGGGGTTCACAGGTTGTTAAAGTTGGGAACCACTGCTGTAGACTAACATGTTCTGAGTAAATATTACGGTAATGCACAATTGTTTTTGGCAGTAAATTCAGAAACTGACAGTATATACCTGGGGGTTGGCAAATGCCTGTTAAATGGCTTCATTACCACTTGAAGGGCTCTTTAACAGTTTCAGTGTTGTGCTAATAGATCTGGCAGGCAGGAGGCTTTTTCACTTTTAAGTACTAGATCCCCTCTGGAGGAAGACTCACCAGGCTGCAGCAGCCAGTTGTGGTGGGAGCCTGCAGGAAGGGTCAAAACAGGGAGAGGAAGAGGTGGTGGTGGTGGTGGGGGGGTTGGAAACTAAAACGCAGGAGTGGTCCAAATTTTGGGTGCCCTACACAGCCGTGTATGCTGTGTATGCCTAAGGACGGCCCTGCAAATAGCCCCACTTGCAAACTCCCAGGGTAAGTGTTAAGCGCTGCTGGGTCAGGCAGACTTTTGTAGCGTTAACAATTTTACTTAACCTAGACTTACAAATATTGGTACAGACTGTCGTATGCCAAGAGATAGCGCTCTTTACAGTGTAACAGCAGAGGCGTGCAAAGGAAAGAAGCCAGACCACATTATCTAAAACTCCAACAAAACTTTACCATGACTGGAGACCTCCCACAGCAGCAGCAGCCTCCCCTAGAGCTGGTGACAGGTGGTGTGACCCACTACAAGAACATTTTATTTCAATTTCCTTAGCCTCTCTCTCTCAAACCACAGCCACCTGTAACCCAGCTAGTGGGGAAGGTGAAGCCAGTCACAATAGGAACTAACTACAGACACAAGCCATGTGCCTGAGTTTTCAGAGGAGCTAAGCATCCATATCTCCTATTGACTACAACATAGGTATGAGTGTCCAGCACCTCTGAAATATCAGGCCCAGCCAGAGCTGAGGGCCAGGGACCCTGCCCAGAAGCCCAAGGCTAGGCAAGTCGGGATTCTACCCACAGTCCCCCAAAAGGCAGTATTTTGGGGACAGGGATTCAGTACCGCAGAAGTGTAACCAACCCCAAGCACTGAAATCATCAATCAGACCCCCAAAATAACGACAGGTTTCAGAGTGGTAGCAGTGTTAGTCTGTATCAGCAAAAATAATGAGGATTCCTTATGGTACCTTAGAGACTAACAAATTTATTTGGGCATAAACTTTCATGGGCTAAAACCCACTTCATCAGATGCATTGAGTGAAAAATACAGTAAGTAGTATATACAGGGCCGGCTCAGGCGTTTTTGCCACCCCAAGCGGCGAAGGAAAAAAAAAAAAGCCGCAATTGGCGGCACTGCGGTGGCAGCTCAACCGCACCTCTGCATTCCTCAGTGGCAATTCGGTGGCGGGTCCTCACTCCAAGAGAGACTGAGGGACCCACCGCTGAATTGCCGCCAAAGACCTGGACGTGCCGCCCCTTCTCATTGGCCACCCCAAGCACCTGCTTTGTTCACTGGTGCCTGGAGCCAGCCCTGAGTATATATATCACAGCACATGAAAAGATGGGAGTTGCCTTACCAAGAGAGAAGTCAGTATAAACGAGGCCAATTCAATTAAGATGGAAGTGGCCTATTCTCAACAGTTGACAAGAAGGTGCAGGTGATATATGCCATCATGTGCCAGCAATGCCCCTCTGCCATGTACATTGGCCAAACTGGACAGTACCTACACAAAAAAATAAATGGACACAAATCAGATCTCAAGAATGGTAACATTCAAAAACCAGTAGGAGAGCACTTCAATCTCCCTGGACACTCAATAATAGACTTAAAAGTGGCCATTCTTCAACAAAAAAGCTATGAGAAACTGCAGAACTGGAATTAATTTGCAAATTGGACACCATCAAATTAGGCCTGAATAAAGACTGGGAGTGGATGGGTCACTACAAAAAATAATTTTCCCTCTGCTGATACTCACATCTTCTTGTCAACTGTTTGAAATGTGGGACGTCCACCTTGATTGCATTGGCCTCATTAGTACTACAAAAGTAATTTTCCCTCTCTTGATATTCACCCCTTCTTGTCAGCTGTTGAGAATAGGCCACTTCCACCTTAACTGAATTGGCCTCGTTAGCACTGACCCCTCACTTGGTAAGGCAACTCCCATCTTTTCATGTCCTGTGATATATATACTGCTTACTGTATTTTTCACTCCATGCATCTGATGAAGTGGGTTTTAGCCCACGAAAGCTTATGCCCAAATACATTTGTTAGTCTCTAAGGTGCCACAAGGACTCCTCAAAGATAATGAGACAGCCTTCTAAAAATCTCATGATTTTTAAAGCCAAATAAAGCCCACTGTTTTGTACCAATCTCTTGATTTTTTTCCAACTCTGGGGAAGCTGCTCCCTATCCCCAGTTTGCATGGGATCATCTCAGGGTCAAAATGCAACCTTAAATACATTCCTGTGCTCACTGAAACACATACACAGGCCTCCCTGTCCACTGCTTGGAGGGAACTCCACTTACTCACTCATATCCCATGGGCATAGGGAGCTGCCATGTTATCCCTCTCTAGCTCCTTTCCAAGGAGACAAGACAGGCAGCTGCTGCACCCATTCTCCCTGCAGGCCCCCACTACATGCCCCCCACATTCATGTCCCCCCCACAGTCTCCTGCCCATCACAATCTCCTCCTGCTCCCCTCTGTCTGCTACCTGCATCCCCCCCACCCACTTGTCCCCTCATAGTTTACTGTCCTGTTTCTCAGCACTCTTACCCCACCTGCTGTGCCCAGAGCCCCATTTCCAGCACCTCTATGTTCTCCTGTTCCCTGCCTAGCCCACACATGGTGACAAAAGGGCCACCCATTTTCCCTGAAAGTGGCCTGTGGCTTCAGTCGAGTAATGGAAGATGGTGACCATTTTCGATAAGGACAAGCCTTCCCAAGATTGAAGGCAGATACCAGCAAGTCACAGGAACCCTTAACCCTCCCGCCGCAATTTTCCAAGACTCACAATAAAAACCAGAGAGTTGGCAAAACTGCATCAGTGACCCTAAAATTCCAGGGCCAAATCCTAATCCATTGAAGTCAATGGGCATTTTGCTATGGGCCTGAATTCAGCCCATTGCTTCAGTCTATGTCAGGGTACACAGTCAAACGTCCTGGCCTTGAGATAAACACCTCATCCCAGCTTTGGTTTCAACGGGGCGTAGCTATTCATGGCCAGATTCTGCTCTCAGCTACCCCAGCATAAGCCAGGAGTAACTGGAGGGAAGCCAGTGAAGTTATTCCCGATTTACTTCGGAGTGGGCGAGAGCTGAATCTCTCCCTCAGCCTCCAGGGAGAGGCCTCTGGGCTTCAACTCTCTTCTATTGCAGGAGCAGTTCCAGGTTTCCTTGGTAACCGTTGCCAGGTGAGACTGGGAGGTAGAATTTACTCCCCAGGTTGATAACAGAAGACGTTCTCCATTAGGGCTGCTAAAAAGCTACACAGTGACCAAGAATCTAGTGTGGCTGCCAGTGGGTGTCTCCCCCTTGTCACCGCCCACTGTGCGATAGATTCAGAGGCACGTGAAGGAGCATGCTGGCACCAGAAACTTCAGGGGCTGTTTAAACTCCCAGCCCACAAGTCCCTTAAGAGTCAGCACATATTTTAAAAATCTCGGTGTACATTGCTGCATTCCCTGAGGTCCAGTGAACAAGGACGGCTGTGACATCCTTAGAACTGAGAAGGAGCTGTGAGGATGGGGAGGCACTGGCGATTCACTCTGACAGGGATTGCTTAAGAACCGTGAGTATGAGTTAGGATGGGCTAGATTTGCTGTTATTTGGGACCCACGAAAACTGGCTAGGAATAGCCCAACTTGGTGAGAATTTGCTAGAACAAGATGGGATTGACTAGAGTTGGGAAGGAGGGTTAATGAGGTTAGCAGTTAAAACAGTGAGGCTAGGGATTACCTGGCACCAATTAGTGATGATTACAGTCAGCACTGGGTAAGGATTTCTTAAGATTCAGATAGGTCAGTGAAGACAACAAAAAGGAAAGGGTAATTGTGTCCTGATTTGCTCAGTGGAAAAGGGAGATCTGTTCTCAAGTGATCCATCTGATGCTTTCATAGGATCTGTAGAGAGTAGTGGGATCTGCTCTCTATGAGCTCTGCTTGCTGTGTGGTGGGCATCATTTCCTCCTATGGTTCCAATACTGGCAAGGTAGATGGTAGCTGTAACATTCAGAGGGAGAGAGTGTTATTTTCTTGAAATGCCTCTTGTAATAAATGCCAACAAGTCAAAGCAAAATTGTGTGGCAAATATGTATGGTTAAATATCACACTGTCCCTTTAAATTCCAGTACAGCTCTGGCGGCTAATGATAAGTCGGATAATGGGGGCTTTAGACTCTGAGAACTAATTACACACAAACACCACATGGTCTGACTGGAATCACAAGATAACTGCTTCCTTTCCTGAGGAAAATTAGATGCTGATGAATTAAGGGCCTTCAACAGCCTGATGCTAGCTGACATGGAATAGCCTGATGGAGGGCTGCTGTAATAGGAGGAATGTTGTCACTAAACCCCCCATTAGCTAGCAGTACATGTACCTCGCGTGTGGAACTAGCTAAAGTTCAGCTTGCTGTTGGATATCAGCACCCTGCCCTGGTGTCTTCCCCAGCTTGGCACTGGCACGCTGTCAAACAGGGCTAACAGAGCTATCTTTTCCAGTCAATAGCTTTTTTGAGACATTTTGGGAGGGCGGAGTTAAATTTTCCTTTTGAGCTCACACACTACAGTGCTCTTAACCCCATGGAATGAAGGAAATGAGGGACCTGAAATCAAGTGTAGAGAGATAAGCAGCATCCCAGAGTATATTCAAATTCAGCATCTGAAAAACACTGCACAAACACCTGTTCATTCCTTATGAAACAAAGACATTTAAGCACATAGTGATGAGATGGGTAAGAAAACAGACGGGCTTGAAAGAGGTAAGGCAAACTGTTCCCAGAATGGGGAAACAGACCACGGGAAGAGCCAGATTGTTTCCCTTTGAATCCATTGGGATTTCTTGGGGGGCAGGTCAGGGTGATGTACCCATCTGGATTAGGGCTTCACACCCTGAGGATGCAGGAATGACTATTATGTGATTGACATACACAGATACTTGTTTGGGCTAGATTCAGTTGCAATAGGAGAATTAATTCCAACCTTTGCTCCGGGGAGAGGAGAGAATGTCCATAAAGGGCAGCCTTCTGTAAAGCTTGCAACCCCTCCCATTGGGCAACTGGACTAGTTTGCATAGCAGTTTGCTGCTAGGGGACAGGGGCTTTCAGTTTTCCCATGCCATTCCCATTCCAGGAGTTTTGTAGTGTATTTTACAGGAAAGGTGACCTTGGATGCAGCACCTGATTTTCTGGCAGACCTTTGCTTTTTACCCAGTTTTTGTGCTGGGTTTCACTGGGGCACTTGGCCTCAATTAAGACAGCAAGCCCATGACAGAGACAGGCCTAGACGCTTTCCTCTAGCTTGTCTGTTACCCTTTCTTTCCCATTTCCCACACAGAGAGAAGTTAGCATGTAATTTCTCTGCACTAGACACCACTCCACAGTGCCTCTCCATTTGGGCATGGGGCATATCCCTCTCTTAACCTTTGATCACAGATTCTGAACAGCAATGCTGGACCTGAAGGATTCCTGGGCATGAGAGGGTTAACTTCCACTCTGGCCTGGGCTCCATTCCTGGTGGCCTCCTCATGCTGCTTGCAGCAATGACAATGGTAGGCATGATGTTGTGGCCCTGACCCTGCCTGGTACAGCCAGGTCACTCACAGACACGCTCTGGCTGGCTCAGAGCATTAACGGGGCCACATAAGGTTAAACCTCCAGGGACCAGGTGAATCTGTTAATTAAAGAGACAAACTCTTACTACCTGGTTTATTGTAACAGTGTCACCTGCTGTGTGTATGGGAATTGCCACAAATCTGACAGAATTTGAGAGAATTACATTAAATAAATCCACCAAAATAATAGACATGTCTTGATTTCTTTTAAAAGGCAATTCAGCAAACAAGCAGCAGTAACATTTCCCATGCCTGAGATTTATCACAAGAGAAGCAATGAAATTCCCATCAACACTACCAACTCTCAAGATGGTCATATAATATTACCCAAGTGTGTACCAAGTTATTATCTGCTCAGTATCTAATCAGACACTGACCAGTCACACTCGGCACAAAAGGTTGCTTTTATATAAGTCCGGCCCCAAGGCTGCTGCAGTTAGATCCATTGAATCTCTGACCCCAGGACTCCATGCAGGTGCAGGATTCTGCCCAACTCAGATCTGATGACAGGATTGAGGCCTAATGTTGTACAAGACAAAAAAGAGCAATACAAAAGTCTCCAGGATGTCAGAAAGAAAAATCCTATCAAAGCACTTTTCTAAAGCCACCCCCCTGAAGTGTTTGCAATCCAAAGATTACAGCATTATTTAGTGCAGGGAAACCTTGTGCTGAAAGCGAATGGAAGCAAAAGTAAAACTGACACCTCTATGCTGAAATGCAAAAGCAGCAAAAATCCAGTCTGGGTTTTAAAAAAGAATTGTTCAGTTTTAGTTATCTACACTATGTTGCTTTGCAAAATGGGTGAGTTTCTGACTTGCAAATGATTTTGAACCTACATTATCCCTTTAGCCAGCAGTTTAGCTGGTCTAATCTCTGTAATTGTTCTGAACCCAGAGTTTCAATGTTGGTTTCCTTTATTTGTTGAATGTTTAATTTGTTAATATTTGGTGATTCCCATTTAATCCAGCTCCCTCATTCTGAGCTGCATTTTGCTTCTTTTCAGGGAGTGGAAAGAGGGCTTCAAAACACCCCTCCATCAGATCCCACAGCCACAGCTAAATATTTAGTCATTCCTCAATGCAAATTCTATTTGCAGAGAGATTTCTGATCCAAAATGGGGGATGGGGAACCATAGCTGCCTGTCTCTCCACTGAGACCCAGCTGCTTCTACCCCCGTTCATGACTATATTTGGGAAGCAGACAGTTTGTTTCTTGGCATGACCCAATGATTTCCTCCAGTAGTAATGCCTTCTTCAGGGTCCTAATGCAACAGTGTTTCCAGGCAGACACCAAAGAACAGGAGAGAGGCTTGTTTTCAAGCAGCATGTGCTCAGCTCTCTGGTCTTTTAGCTCTTTAAAAGCAGCTTCTGTTCTCCATTTACAGAAGCTAAACTGCTGGGCAGGGAATATTTTGAACCGGAGAAGCCCATGAAGCTTGGAGCTTCTTCTCCCTCTCCCCTCCTCCCCCCACCGCATATAAAATTATCTCATCAAACTTTATACAGGCCTTGGCTACACTTGCAGATGTACAGCGCTGTGAGTTAAACCTGACTTCGTGCAGCTGAGTAGGGAAAGCGCTGCAGTCTGTCCACACTGACAGCTGCCCAGCGCACTGTCGTGGCCACATTTGCGGCAATTGCAGCGCTATTGGGAGCGGTGCATTATGGGCAGCTATCCCACAGAGCACCTTTTCCCATTCTGGCGCCGTGGGTTGTGGGAAGGGGGCGTGGGTGTGAGGGATTCTGGGTCCTGTCCCAATGCCCCATGATGCATCGCTTTGCATCCCAGAAATCCCTTTGTTTCCGTCCACCTTTGGCGCCATCTTTCAACGGTTTCTGTGCAGCGCGATCTGTCTGCGGGAAATGGAGTCCGAACTGCTGAGGTGTATGCTGACGCATCTCGCCAGCACGTCACGTTTGGCTGTCGAACTATTCCTTCAGATCCAAAGTGACAGTGAGAGTGAGAGTGAGGAGTCCGACGATGCTATCGAGCCGCGTAACGCGTACGACACGAAATTGCTTGTGGCATTCACGGACATGCTCAGCACCGCGGAACGCCGCTTTTGGGCTCGGGAAACAAGCACCGAGTGGTGGGATCACATCGTCATGGAAGTCTGGGATGATGAGCAGTGGCTGCAGAACTTTCGGATGAGAAAAGCCACTTTCATGGAACTGTGTGAGGAGCTCGCCCACACCCCGCGGTGCAAGGACACGAGATTGCGAGCTGCCCTGCCAGTGGAGAAGCGGGTGGCTATTGCAATCTGGAAGCTGGCAACTCCAGACAGCTACCGGTCGGTCGCAAACCAGTTTGGAGTGGGAAAGTCGACCGTTGAAATCGTGTTGATGCAAGTTTGCAAGGCCATTAATCGCATCCTACTCAGAAGAACTGTGACTCTGGTAACGTGCAGGAAATAGTGGATGGCTTTGCACAAATGGGATTCCCTAACTGTGGAGGGGCGATAGATGGGACGCACATTCCTATTCTGGCACCACCCCACCTAGGATCCGAGTACGTTAATCGGAAGGGGTATTTCTCTATGGTTCTCCAGGTGCTTGTGGATCACCGTGGGCATTTCATTGACATTAACACAGGCTGGCCCGGAAAGGTGCATGATGCACGCATCTTTCGGAACACTTGGCTGTTCAGGAAAATGCAGGCCAGGACTTTTTTCCCAGAGCATAAGATCACAGTAGGGGAAGTTGAAATGCCCATTGTGATTCTTGGAGATCCCGCTTACCTGTTAATGCCGTGGCTCATGAAACCCTACACAGGGAGCCTTGACAGCAGCAAGGAACGGTTCAACTACAGGCTGAGCCGGTGCCAAATGACTGTGGAGCGTGCCTTTGGCCGTTTAAAGGGCCGCTGGCGATCTCTGTATGGGAAGCTGGACTTGGCTGAAAACAGCATCCCCGCGGTTATATCTGCGTGCTGTGCCCTCCATAATATTTGTGAAGGGAAGGGTGAAAGCTTCACTCAGGCATGGACCTCCGAGGTTCGACACCTGGAGGCTGAATTTGCACAGCCAGAGAGCAGGGCTATTACAGGGTCCCAGCACGGGGCTGCAAAGATTAGGGATGCCTTGAGGGAGCAATTTGAGGCTGAAAACCAGCAGTGATATCTGGTGCCCTGCACGGGAGTGAAGTGCAGTAGTTCCAATCTTTAGGAATCAGTGTCTGCTTAGCAGACAAGCAGACTTGCAGTGCCTGTTTATTTCCTGGGCTAAGGAGTCTTTTACTTTATGCAATAATAAAGAATGTTTTCAAAGCCAAAGAATCCATTTATTGAAAAGAAAAAAAATGTATTTATTGAAAAGGAACAAGGGGGTGGAGTGGGGAACAGTGCAATCACAGATTTGCGTGTGTCCTGTCTGGTGTGCTGTGCAGTGAGTGCTGCACTTCAGGATAGCTATACTGCATGGTGATGAGGACTGAGTGCAGAGGCTAAGGGTCGTGGTTTTCAGGGCTGGATGGTGAAGATACTGGTGTTGGAGGCAGTGGGTGGCGTGAAGAACACGGAATTTGGGGAAAGTGGGTTGGAGGTGACAGTGGGGCACAACGGAAAGAGTTTTGGAACAAGGGCTGTAAGGGGGGGTGGTGGCGTTTGCGGTACTGTTCCTTTTTCTGCATGGCTACGAGCTCCTGGATAGCATCTGCTTGGCGCTCCAGGATGCTTATGAGCCTATCAGTGCTTTGCCGCCGGTGCGCGGTGCTTTGCCGCCGGTGCGCTGCGTTTTCCTGGCGGATCCTGCTTTCTCTCTCCCTCCAGTTCTGTGCTTTCTCATTCTCTTTAATAGATTGCCGCATCACTTCTTGCAGCATGTCTTCTTTGCTTTTTCGCGGTCTCTTCCTGAGTCTTTGCAGTCTCTGAGCAGGCGATAAGAGGGACGGCTGAGGTCTCAAGGTTGGTGCAGCTGTATAGGCAAAATGCAACATTTAACAGAGGCAGCATTGTTTATACCAGACAGAGTAATGATTCCCCCCACACTTAAGGAGTAGAAAACACACAGGGTCTACACAATAGCATAATTTTCCCGTCCGAAACAGAGCACACATATCCCACGGGAGCCTCAAAATGGTGAGTAAGGGGGACAGATTGTTTCAGGGCTGCACTGTCCTCTGGGTTTCTGTGCCTTGGGGAGAGCCAACAGCTTCAGGGGGCACCTACACTGAACACTGTCCCAACATTTTCCACAGGAGTTCGTCCTGGATGATATCTCGCTGCTAAGGGTGACCTGGGAGGCAAGGGAGGGTCTTCTACTGCAATGCGGCTTCCGCCCTGGCCCATATGCAGCTTGCCTGTGTGCAGCAATGGTCCCCCCGCCCCTCGCGGCACAGTGGCGCGGACACGTTAGCCTGGCTGGAACAAGGACCATGGTGGCTATCCCGGTAAACCTGCGCAAGCGCATTGCACACGTTCTGGATGAGACATTCGAGAAGATTACCGAGGCCGATTACCGCGATGTGATAAACCACATCAATGCACTATTCCACATCTAGGCATGCATGCCTAACCCTCCTCTCCCAAAGATCCCGCACCGAAAAAATTCCTTCCCGAAAAAAAAACCGCTTACCGGGAACCTGCTCTTCTGTTTGTCCTCCACCAAGTTCCGGCCGCTGCGACTGGCTACCTTCCTCCTGGCTCGAGAAGAGCTCCTGGCTGCATGGCTCCAGGGATTCCGGGATGTCTCCATCCGGCCCACCACCATCACTCCCGTTTTCCTCCTCCTCTTCCTCCCCCCTG
Organism: Malaclemys terrapin pileata; assembly: GCF_027887155.1. Lineage (NCBI taxonomy): Eukaryota > Metazoa > Chordata > Testudines > Emydidae > Malaclemys > Malaclemys terrapin. Next base: position 38,552,772 of record NC_071513.1, on the reverse strand, counting down.
CACACCACCTCTGAAGTTTCCATGGTGGTGCTCGGAGTGGAGGTGGGGTTAACCCCAAGTATCGCATCCAGCTCTTTGTAGAATCGGCAGGTCGCAGGGGGAGCACCAGAGCAGCCATTTGCATGCGGGCTTTGCGGTAGGCACTCCGCAGCTCCTTGACTTTAATCCTGCACTGCAGGGCGTCCCGGTCATGGCCCCTTTCCATCATGTCCTTTGATACCTTCCCAAAGGTATCGTAATTCCTACGGCTGGAGCGCAGCTGGGACTGGACAGCTTCCTCCCCCAAAACATTGATGAGGTCCAGCAACTCGCCATTGCTCCATGCTGGGGCTCGCTTGGCGCATGGAGGCATGGTCACCTGGAAAGATTCGCTGATAGCACTCCACGCCATGCCGGGCTGAGCAAACAGGAAGGGGATTTTTAAAATTCCCGGGGAATGTAAAGGGTCGGTCACATGGTTGGTTACCTGAGGCCAGGGCAGTAGAGTTTGAACTGATGACCAGAGTGGCTAGAACAGGCATTGTGGGATACTGCCGAATAATTCTGGAGGCCATTCACAGCACATTGGGCGGCCACACTGGCACCGCAGCGCTGCAGCGCAATACTCACTATTCCTCTCGGAGAGGTGGAGTACATGCAGCGCTGCAACCACGGAGATACAGTGCTGCACATGCCTTGCCAGTGTGGACGGGGAGTGAGTTACAGCGCTGGGGGAGCCTTTACAGCACTGTAACTCGCAAGTGTAGCCAAGGCCACAGAGAGAAAATAAAGCTCATACAGTGAATTCTGTATTTGGGTTTTATATTTAGGATGAGCAATATTGCAACCCCAAAATGTTCTGAGATCATGAGTCAGGGCCCAAAGATCATGAGGAAAAAACAGAACACATATATGTTGGGTAACCACAAGGGCTAGAAACTCCCCCCCCCCCTCTTTCCCAGTAATTAAAAGCCAAGATTCTCCCATGATCACAGGACTCAGAAAGCTGGGGCTTTAAGAAAAGTGCCAAATATTGTGAGATTTGTGAAAACCAAGAAGACTTGGCAACACTGGCTGAGAAGAAGGATGGTCTTGTAGTTCAGGCCCAAGACTGGGACTCACCAGGTCTAGAATCAATTTCCTGCTCTGCAGCCATCTCCAGTGTTTGATCTTGGACAAGCCACTTCATTTATCTGTAAAATAGAACTAATGCTGTCTGTTTTGTCTATTTAGATGGTAACCTCTTCAAGGCAAGGCCTGTGTTTCACTATGGGCCTGCAGTGCCTAGCATAATAGGGCTCTAAGTCCTACTGTGATACAAATAAGTAATAATTAGTGTATTTGGAAAAGACTATGGGAAGCGTTCCGAGAAACCATCCACAAATAACTCTCTCCTAGCTGCTTTAGAGCAATGCTACATTATTCCTTGTTTTTAGCCCTAACTTTCTTTATCATCATTTTGTAATTTCTATTGGGAAACTTTGGTCACCTCTTATCCAGGGAAATAAGAAACTCCCTCATCTGTTCCATTTCTTATATACCTGATGCCACCTGGCACTATGCTCATCTTAGAGGCAGCAACCGCTTCTACAGCATGGCAACTAAAATGGCACACAACTCTCCAGATGGGAACTAACTCTTGCTTCACATGGAATGATTTATTTCTGTTCCCTCCCTCTGCTTGCAGTCACTCCTTGTTTACCTCTGTCCTATTTTGTACTGCTGCTCTGCAATAAACTGAGAGTTCAAGGCCTTCTCCATAGTAACCTCAGGCCCAGTTCAGCACAGATATATGCATGCCCATCCCATTGATTATAATTGGAATGCTAAGTGGATTTGGGAGCAGAATTTAGCTTGAGATCTTATGCTTACAATCTTGTTTTATGATCTGTCTGTTAAAGCACAAGATTGAGTCTGATGTAGGTTCTGATCCTGGCTCTACCAGTGACTTGCTGTGTGAATTAGGGCAATTCCCTTAACCTCTCTCTGTGCCTCATCTATAAAATGGGGATCATCATACCAACCTCACAGTAGGAGATATGCAGCTTAATTGGTTAATTCCTGTGAAGTACTTTGAGATTCTTGTACAGAAGGCAGCATTAGTGTGCTTATGTGCTAAGTAATTATATTTAATTCATTTATCAGTAAATATGGAAAGACACAATTAAGAATCTATGACTATGTTGAGTTAGGAGAGCTCAGGCATTGCTCAATTGAAGGCAGGCTGCACTGGCAGCTTGCCAGAATCCTGAGGGTTGCATTTAATTTGCATAAATGGAGCAGATTACAAGTTGCTCTTATGGCTAATGAAAAGGTGTGGTCATGATTGGCCCCAGCATGCAATGTTTCTTTAATGCTCAGATGAAGGTGGTGCATTGCATGCTGGGACCAGTCATGTCCACGGGCTGCACCTGTGTGTTGAAGAGGATGCCAGCTGTGCTTTGTGCTAGGGGATGAATGTGTTATGTCACAATGTGGCATGAATGCCATTGTACTGTGATGCTGCATCAGCCCTGAAGATATTTCAGCTCTGTTTGGAGAATAGATCTATCACTACTGACTGTCCCACAAAAATGAAGGCAGGTGGCAGCCATCCTGTTTCCTACAGAGACCATTGGAAAGCAGAGTCACCCAGTAAGGTCTAGAGGTAGATACAGAGATGCTACAGCAGTTTCCCATACTATTACTCTTATAGGTCATTGCAGCTGCAAGCTGGTACACTAACGGTCCTATCCAGCCTTCCCTTTCCTCTTCTCTCAGATGGAACATAGTTCCTTCTGGGGCTTCTGACATCCTCATGCTTGTAGCACCCCATATTAGCAGTCTGGTATAGTGCTGCCTAGGAGCGGAGGAGAAAACATTGACCACTTGCTGAAAGCATAATCACTTGTTTACTACACAACCCTGCTGAACACCCAATTGAGAAAGGAGCACAATAATGAAATACTCTGTTTTCTGTGCGTTTCAGAGGGAAAGCGTCTGATGGTAGAGAAAGCCCCCCAACATCTAACCAAATTCTATTCCCAGCTCTGCTACTGATATGCTAAGTGACCCTTGGCAGCCTTCCTATGCCTTAGTTTCCCCTCGGTATACCAAGGATAACACTTACTTAACCACACCTCACAAGGGTTGTAAGGGTTCATGTTTGCAAAGCACAGGGAGGCCGTTGGATGAAGGCTGCTACAGAAGGAGGTGAGGTAGTATTAGCAGTGGATAGTATCACAGCTTACTATTTTCCTATAAATTTGGATCAATGCCTTTCAAGGCAGCCTAGTTGCAAAGGGACTGTCTGGCAAGCAGCTTTTAAAGCTACCTATAGCTTCTGGGTCTCCCTAAAATAGGAAAAATTGGCCAATCACAACCATTCCATGGCTGAGTCACATCTAATAGGTGCTGTCAGTATATATGATCATAGACCACCTATTGAATTCTGGCAGACAAGGAGAGTGCATATAGGCTCTGAGGACCTGTTGACAGTTATTGACTAGCCCATGGCAGTATAGTGCTCATGCATTCAGAAAGAGGTCAGACATTTGGGAATGTAAGGAATGATCCCTGCCTGAGGCCAGGGACGGGGTGCTGGTAAAAACAATGAGGACTCCGGTGGCACCTTAAAGACTAACAGATTTATTTGGGCATAAGCTTTCGTGGGTGAAAAACCACTTCTTCAGATGCTTCAGGAGTGCTGGTGCTGCTTTGGGGTTGATGTTATTGGGGAAGTGGTCAGGGATGCTGACTGGGATATGGTGCTGGTCGCCAGGTCCTTCCCACATCCACAGTTGTGAAGTTTCCATAGCTCCAAGCCCTGACTGCAAGAGTATGGGGTCCCTGACCTGCAGGATGGAGGGAAAGGTCTATTCTGTTTCCTTGGTTCAAATCTTCATCCCCCTATGTTAGACAAGGAGCCATCCCACTTGTCTCCAGCTCACAGGCATATGGAGACCCTGGAGACACAAGGGAAAACACCCTAATCAATAGGCTAGGGGAGAGGGTTCAGGTGGGGCTCATAGGAATAGCTAGGAGAGGGTGCAGGTCAAAAGTGTTTTAAGATCTCATCAGTTTCCCATTAGATTATAGAATAAAAGAAAATACCTTCTTTGTTTACTACAGGAATTCACATGCCATTGCAGAGGCCAGCTGCTCCAGCCCACCTCATCTTACCCAAATGCTGGCTGCAGCCATAACTTCTCAGTAACATCTATTCCCACACAGCCTCCCCTTACATAGAGAACCCACTGAGACCAGACACACCTAACACAGAACCTGGTTACATCCATGACTCCTCAGCCACCGTTCCCTTCACCAAGAAACTAACTCTGGAAATAGGTCTGATCTCATTGTGCATTAGAAGGATCCCCACTTTTCTGCCTCACAATTTATGCTTCTTAGGTAGCAAACAAACTCCACACCCATAGGCTGGTCCTAGGTGGGTGAGAACAAAGATCTGAGAGCGATCTGCTGAGTTCCGCTCACATGTTAGCTTCTGTGGGCAGATCACTGTTATCTTCCTTCCTCCTTTGCAAAGCAGAGGAAAGGGTGCAGAGAATGGTAGAGAGCAGGAGGAATCTAACTTCAAGGGCCTAGCTAGGGTCTTCAGGGCAGCATTGGGCCAGTTAGCTAAGGAAAGCAGCAAGTACTTGGAGAGAGTCACTCAGTCAGCAGCCATAATCACAGCCAGATTTTCAAAGGAGCTTTGTGCACCCAACATGCTAAACTTTATTGAAAATCTAGTCCATAATGTCTAGGACGATAGTGCCAAACATCTGGCTACTTGATGCATTTATATGGTCTGCACAGTTTATGGTGATTCTGCAGAATTTCAGTTTTCATTTTAAAAAGTTTCGAGCCCTCACAGTTGCAAAGAAAACCTTCCAAACACAAAGGGCGCGTAACCAATGCCGTCTGTAGAGAGTCTGACAAAATGACCGAGAGGTGAAATGACTGAAGGATGGGGGAGTTCCCACTAGGGGTTGACACTAAAGCCTAGAGAGGCTTACACTTTACAGATCGGCATTAACTATTTCATTGCTGATCATTTTAGTTGGGGAATTGAAACCCATGGGGGTGGGAACGCGGATCTGGTGCAGCGAAACAAATGCAGAGGGAAGAAAGCAGAGGGAAAAGGCAGGGAGGGAGGGAAAGAAACAGAGAAGGGTGAGGAAGGAAGAGCAGGACTAGCACTGGTCCCAGGGCGAGTGTAGGTCCCCTCTGCCTGGTGGGGGAGGGGGACATGCAACAAGGCACTGAAAGAATAGCGATGAGGCTGATGGTGGGGGATACTTTGTGCCTGCCCCCCATTAACGCCACTGGGAGATCCTCTCGGGACTCGCTGCGGGGCTCCGCAGTCCGTTCCCAGCCCTGAGTCCGAACGGCAGCCGGCTCCAGTCGCTGAGCCAGGCGCCGCACCGGGACGGGCGCTAGGACCCGGGAAGCCGGCGCACGGAAGCGTTCACACCTGCTGGGCCACATCAGCCGGGGCGAGCCCCGTAGCTGGGGGTGGGGAAGAGGGAATTGGACTGTCGGCTACTGCCCTGCCCGCGGAGCGCGCCCAGTCCGGCGCCGCGGCTGAGCCCGCTAGGGGGAGTAGGTCGGGTAGCCTCGCCCGAGGTGCCCGCGAGCTGGTCCCCGCCCCGTGCCCACGCGGTGCCTGGGGAGGGTGAGCCATCGGCGGGCGGCTCCTGCCGTGCGTGCCCGCGCTCAGCCCCTCTCTCCTCCTCCGCAGAGCCCCGCGCAGCCAGTCTCCGGTGAGGACGCCGCGGCCAGCTGCCCGCCGGGGCACACGGAGCTCCTGGCTGCGGACAGGTCGTGCGGCGCGCTATGGACCCGGAGAGCCCGCCCGGCGCTGCTGCGAGCGGGGCGCAGCCTGCCAGCCGGGCCCGCTGTGTGCCGAGACCTCCAGCGTCGGGACAGGGGCATCTGCACGGCGCCGTCTAGGACGGGCACCTCTCCCTGCCCTGGATCCAGAGCAGCAGCAACTTCCCCGCGTGGATCTTCTTCGCCAACTTCTCGGCGCCGGCGGGAGCCCGTGTGACATTCCCCTGCACTGCAGCTCCCCACTCAGGCGGTGGCTCCTACGCTCCTTTGGAAGAGACACCAGTTCAGTTGCCTGAATTTGATACACTTTTTTTTTTTTTAACAGAAGCCAAGACAGCGCTCCCCAGGCCATCGGATCACCATTAGCTAGCAGCCATTGCTGTTGTCCGTATCTAGGGTACAGTTGCCCCGTGACCGGTAGACGCAGCCTGGCTCTGGGTTGAAAGTGAGGAAGTTGTATAGTCAATGCTCTTTTGTAGACTGATTCAACACACACTGCACATTGCCCCTCGTAGCAGGCTGCATCCCAGACAGAGGGAGCACACCCACTGAAAAAGGATGGTTCTTAAAGGCTCCTGGGCTGAACAGGGTTAATTCATCACTGCATTAAACACTTCTGGGGCTCAAGGAAGGGGAGAATAGCTCAGAGCTGATAAGACTGGAGAGGCTGGGGTTCCAAGGATGGACAACATGTGCGAGGTTCCCATTGGGGAATGTTCAGACCAACCCCCACTTGAAGAAAAAATAGGGGAGCTCCCTATAGCCCCCAAGACAAAGCCACCATTCAGTATCATCTTCTCCACACTTCTCTTCTGTGGCGAGTGTGTGGCTGCTGGGTTCCTGTGTTCCTCCTACAGTCACTCTGATGATCACTTCTGGCTTGCGCTGACCATTCTCTTCATGCTGTATCCATCCATCATGGTCCAGCTGACCCTCATTTTTGTCCACAGGGATTTGACCAGTGACAAGCCACTGGTGTTACTGATGCACATTCTACAGTTGGGGCCTGTCATCAGGTGAGCAGCATGAATACCTCCCCATCCCCATTGTAATACATACACGTTCCCCTCCCCCTGCCCCAATGAACTAGGGATGAGATGATCTGTTCCCTGAGTCAACCAGCTGCACATTGAGTCAGTCCCAGGGACACTGTGTTGACTAGGGAAGCTTCTTGTACAGAGTTCTAGTAGGGGATGATGCAGGAGCACTGGCTGTGATACAGCTCTCAGCTATTACAGTTCTACCCTGCCAAGAGTTACTGTTTGTACAGTGCTTTGTCAGTGGAAAGCATTATGAAGGCTAATATACTGTTACTAAAGAGGCTCTCTGGGGAGTGGCGTAGTAGCAGCTCTGGCTGTGGGTAAGTTCTTAGCTGCCCCAGTCCCTGTGGGGAGAGGTGTAGGAGCTGTGTGGTAGTTCCTAGATCCTTCCCTGTGGTACATGCTAGCTATATGGGGGGAGAGGGATAGCTCAGTGGTTTGAGCATTGGCCTGCTTAAACCCAGGGTTGTGAGTTCAATCCTTGAGGGGGCCATTTAGGGATTTGGGGCAAAAATCTGTCTGGGGATTGGCCCTGCTTTGAGCAGGGGGTTGGACTAAATGACCTCCTGAGGTCCCTTCCAACCCTGATAACCTGATTCTATAGGTGCCAGGAGCTCCAAGCTACTGCATTTGGTTCTCTTTAGCATTATACAGGAGATTGCAATCTGTTTCCTCCTGCCCACAGCAAGGAAAGAGTAGTTATGAAAGGTTAAGTAAGCAAACTGGTTTTAGGCTTGGATTCAGCTGCCTTACAAAAAATAGAATCTGTAAATTAGCAAAACCTCATGAGGCTGAGACCATTCATCATCTCAAAATAGTGCCTGTTTTCTCTCTTCCTCCTCTACCCAAGGACAGGCTCAGAGGAATAAAGCCCTGGAGATTTTCTCTTCTCCTCCTAACCCCAATGGAAATAAACCACAGGGGATTCCTACCCAGCCATCTCCCCCAAAGACAGTGGCCACTGGAACCTACCCAGGCAGCTTCCTGCCTCACCCCGTCCAGACTAAATGCTTACTGCCTCTCTGTAAGGGGAGGTCTGCAGTGAACTGTTCTCTAACAAAGGCTCCTTTTTCATGATTGCTTTTTGCACTTCTTGTCCCCTCTGAGTTAGCTGTCCACACTGAGAGACAGGGTATTGGCTTATGAAGTCTGTGTAGTTGCCGCTGTATGGCACGGGGAGGGCGGGGTGAATTATCTTGCTGGGGCTGTTTCAGAGCTGAGATGAGAATAAGGTGTGGCTGGGAGTCCTGTCTCTGACTGAGGGAAGGCAGCTGTCACCTTGGGTTTGATGACGTGGGAAGGATGAGATGGGGAGACATGGGACAATGAAGGGAAGAGCATTGGTGCAAATGGGTGAGTTTTGGAACAGAAAAATCCTAGGAGCAGGGAGACACCCAAGGTGCTGTAGCCATAGGCCCAAGGGAGGGAGGAGGAGCTGGGTGCAGTAAACCAGAAGGGAAGAAGCCTAGGTCTCATTCCTAGAGAATGACAGTGATGCCTCCTTCCAGACAGGAATCTGCCCCTCCCAGTGTTAGCTCTGCCTGCTCCAGCAAGACAGCCTGTTTATACATACCCTATGTTGTGGGAAAGCCATGCTGGCTGCATCAGAGCTCACTAAAAAAATAATAAAGCTTTTAAAACCAGTTTCTGTTTCCAGCTGGGCTGGGAAACAGGCTAGGTGTCTCTCTTCTGGCCTGCCCCCTGTGAGAGTGTCAGTCGCCCTGGGATGCACCCAGGTGGTGTTCAGGCATCTCCATGGAGAATTCTTGGGAAGGAGATAAGCAGGACAATATGGTATATCTAGCCGGCATCTAAACAACTAACTCAGAGCCCTCCACTTCATGCGGAGCCCACAAACCCCCAGAGATTCAGAGCTGCTACATCCTCTGACAGGAAGCAAAGAATGGAGGAGTATCAGGATGTCCCTCAGCACGCGATGCTTCAGCTCTAATGGGATAGTGCTGTCCTTGACTGAATATCCAAGTTTTTGAGGACTTCCATCAGATCATTTGATCAGGATGAGACAGTTATTTTAGGGCTAAGTTTCCATTGCCAGTTTTAACGGTAGCATAAATTGTACCAGTGAGTAGAGGCCATCTGCAGGCCCTCTCTAATCCCACATCTTGCACCAAATGCCTGACTCGTCTTGCTGTGCAGACTAGCTGTGTGAAAGTACACAGCCAGATCTCTCTACAATGGGATGCTGCTGTAGTGAGAGGAGCCTCGGAACGTTCTAGAGAGACTTCTCTACAAACCCTTTCAAGTGCAGCCCTGGAGTCCAAACTGCTGAGTCTCACCTGGTTTCACTGAGTCATACACTGGCTCTGGGCTCACTGGAAACTGGTTCTTTCGGATTAATGTGGCTTCAGTTCAGAGTTTGCAACACAACATGTAACCAGGCGAGGCTCGGGTCCCATAAGAGAAGTGGTACGGAGATCTAATTCCAATTGATCTGAAAAATGGCGATTTCTCTTGTACCATTGATTGTCCTAATAAAGTTTTCCACTATTGGTCCTAGAACACATTGGTCCTAGAAGCTAAACATATTTAGGTGTTAGCTCTCTTCAGCAAACCATTTCTCTTTCTCTCAAACTTACTCTGCCCTCAGTGATTTTGATAGATATTGAATTGACCCTTCCAAGTGCTCAGAGTAACATAATGGGGATTTCCAAAGAAAACCAAGTGCCAGAATATTTCAGAGATGCACGGTGTAAGAAGTGTCTCCAGGCAGGCAAAACCAACCATAAACTACCACATACAGCATAAGTAGAAGGACTCTCCACTCCCCCAACCCTTCACTTACTCTAAGGAGGCCAGTGAGGATCTGGCTGAGGCAAAGACTCCAGGGTACCTGTTCCCTGGGCTAAAGTAAATCAAACAAAAGCCATGGACAATGCTGCCCTTGGGGGAAAAGGCCATGCTACCAGAGCTGTCATGCCAACAGGTTAGGAAGGGGATCTCTCTCTCTTATACACACACCCACACACACACATCTGCTCCTTTCAAGCATTGCAGCAGAGCAAAGTGTGTTTTGGGGTGCATGTTTGGGAACGGGGGTGCTGTTTGCCTTGCCATGCTCTCCTTCACTAGTGGCCTCCTTGCTAAACTGCTTGAGTGGAATCAACAACCTCCTGCTGGGGAGCATGCCGACAAGGAGACTTGCAGAGGAGCATGACGGGGTCCCTGGTGAGGGTGCAGGCTGGCTGAGCTGATGGGCTGCTTTGTCTGTGCAGGTGCGTGGAGGCCCTGGTGGTTTACTGTTGCTCGGGGCGGCAGGAGGAGCCATACGTTACCATCACACGCAAGAAGAAGCTCAGGAAGGGCTCTGAGGTAGAGCTGGAGCAGGAGGTCGGCCACTCGATCCGCAAGCTGGTCACACACCGCAATGCCTTCAAGCGCATGGCAGTGATCCAGGCCTTCCTGGGCTCCACCCCGCAGCTCACGCTGCAGCTGTACATCAGCATCATTGAGATGTATGTCCCCACTGCCAGAGGTAAAGGAGGAATGGGGCAGCATGGGTAGTAACCAGTGAGGCTCACGGTGCAGGCCCAGAAATTTGAGTGCTTATCCAAGTCTATCAGGTCTGCAAATGCACAGTGGAAGTCTCATAAGAACAGGCTAGTCCTCTAGTTCAACCCACTCTGGAATGGAAGGCAACAGATGTTTAACAGCACATAGCAATGCTGCACCATGCTTTGGGAGAGCAGGTGAAGAGCAATGCAGTATCCAAATGACAGTAGAGGGGAATGTTTAGGTAGTAAGCTCAGACTTGTGAGTAACATCTTTGTGGAGCCTGTTTCATACCAGAGAAAAGATCCATGGCAGGTAGGGCAGCACACTGCTGAATAGGATGTCTTCGGCACTGGCTCGTACAGCTAAGATCTTCTAAACTTGATATATCACCCAAAAAGGGTGGAAAAGAAACATCTCTAGTTCAGTCCCTGGCTTATTTTTCCATGCAGCACTCTCTCTCTCTCTCTCTCTCTCGTAGAGTAAACCCCGGTAGGTGAGGGAAGGATGGCCTAGTGGCTAGGGCACTGGAGTGGGGCTCAGGACACCTGGGTTCAATTCCTGTCTCAGCCACTGACTGCCTGTGTGACCTTACAGAGTCACAGTCTATCCTGTGCCTCAGTCCCCCAACAGTTAATTGGGGATAATGCTTCCCTACCCCATAGGGGTGTTGGGAGGCTAAAATCCATGAACCAATGTGAGGTGATCTGGGACTGTGGTGCTGAAGGCCATAACAGTAGATCCCCATCTCCACTAGGGGCATAGTGAGGTAGAACTTTAACATCTCCCTTCATGTGATACTATTGCCTCTGTCTCCTTTGGAAGCTGTTTCCATTCCAGAGCTCGTCTTACTGTTACGTATATATTAAAAGAATTTTTCGTAGTCACGTTTAAATCATCCCATATGGTCTGGTCTTGCTGGTGCAGCCACAAATAAGTTCATATGACGTCCATGGAAAAAGTCACTAAAGCTCTTATGATCCAGGCAAGGAAACAGACTCCAAACCAAAATAAACCTTAATTTAAGCTAATAGTATAAACGATGAGGAGGAAATTGGGTTTTATCCAATCAGTTGCTATTCCTAATGTACAATGAGTGCTGTGTTTAGTGACTCTCTGCTTATAAAATCCTGAGAGCTCCCATCTCAGTCTCATTTAATAGAATTAGAGGGTGAGCGCCTCACTCATGCTTTGAGCCATTCATGCTGCGTAAAAGGGCAGGAGCAGTGTAAAGAGGCCCTAAACGCCCTGTTTCCAGCATGGAAGGATTCCCCTGGTAGGGGCACTGTGTAAGATAAGCAAGTGAGGCTACCTCCTAGGACCCCCTTGTAAGTTGGGGTGTAGGGGTTGTGCTGGTGCAGGAGGGGTGTGCTGGGGTGAGGCCACAGCTTGCATCACTGGGGAGATTTGGGGGAAGCTATGGTAACAAAGAGAAGCTCCCAGAGCTGTCTACTCCAAGGGCCTCTCCAGACCCTGGACTGGTCCAGGACGGGGAGGGACCAAAAGTGGCTTAAAACCACCAAAACCTCCTCTGAGAGTCACAGCACAGAATCTCAGCCAGAGGGAGTCCCATAGGTCCATATCCTTGGCTGGTGTGATTCATGGTAACCCTATTGACTTAGCAGCATTGTTGATTTCACTAGCCAGGGATGGGGGCTATAAATTTCAACTGGATTGCTCCCATGAGTAAAGTTAAGCATGGACCTGTCCCAGGACTGGTAAAGTAAATTGGATTTGGGTAGGGAAGATGATCTCATGGATAAGGTGCAGGCCAGGAAGGGAGGAAACCTAGATCCTTGTGTGGCTCTGCCACACATTTCCCGTGTGACCTAGAGCAAGCTCTAACTTGTGACTCAGTTTCCCCCATCTGTAAAATGAAGATAACAGCATGTACCTACCTCCTGCAGGTGTGGTGAGGCTATATTAATTAATGGTTGTGAAGCACTATGAGATCTGCAGATGGAAGAAGCTCTAGAAGCACAAAATAGTAGTATTGCATCTAATTTATTACAACTTGAGCCTACTATTGTTAAAGTCAAAGGGAGGTTTTCATTGACTGGGAGCAGGATTGGGCATATAATCAGTAAATGTTGTAAACCAAGCTTTCCAATTCCTCATGTATGTAAACAATGTAACCTCCTGATGCAGTGTCTCTCAACCTTTCCAGGCTACTGTACCCCTTTTAGGAATCTGATTTGTCTTGCATAGGCCAAGTTCCACCTTACTTAAAAACTACTTGCTTACAAAATCAGACATACAAAAGTGTCACAGCACACTTGCTGAAAAATTGCTCACTTTCTCATTTTTACCATAGCATTATAAAATAAATCAATTGGAATATAAATATTGTACTTAACATTTCAGGGTATAGTATATAGAGCAGTATAAACAAACCACTGTCTGTATGAAATTTTAGTTTGTACTGACTTGCTAGCACTTTTTATGTAGCCTATTGTAAAACTAGGCTAATATCTAGATGAGTTGATGTACACCCTGGAAGACCTTTGCATACCCCCCAGGGGTACATATACATCTGGTTGAGAACCACTGTCCTAATGTACCTGGGATATAAAACTGGTGTTTATCACTAGCTTACATAAAAGTTTACTAGTTCAGAAAGTGGAGATTTCCATTCCTGTGTATGTCACATATGCCTTAAGCTGCTAAACACTTACACACCCAAAGGAGTGTGAATTAATAGGAGAATGACACCCACTTTCCACTGACCTTCATGTCCACATGCAATTTAAGGTTTTGTGCAATGAGCAGTATTCCAGGTCACAAATAACGCACTGCTCCCTAGGAAAGAAGAGGAGATTATTCACAAAGCACAAAAAGAAACTCTCCTTTTCATTCCGCGAGGCTCTTCCAGGGTCTACCTGCACACTCTGTATCCTCTGTAACTGTAAAACACTCTGGGTCCCACATTGTGGTCCATGCATCACTGGGGACTTGCTGGTGGTTCATGGAGTGCTGACTAGCCAGACTGTGCTGCCTGCCTTCCTTGCAGGACAGCTAAAAGCACCTTTCCCCCCTAGTATTACTTTTGTACATAAGCCATAGTTGCCCAGGGATGCTGTGTGATCATGAATGTTAAGGAAAGCGTCCCCTAGAAAATCTCCATTAAGGTGTGAGCCACACTATGAACATTTTTGAGAAGCTCTGGAATAAAATCTCTGGCCATTCCAGCAACAGATGCAGGAAAGTAACCCTAGTTCAGGCATTTGCATAGGGGACTTGTCTGTACATCTTGAATCTACATGCCACAGTAGCAAATGCATCATTTACTCACTACACCCGAGATCAAAAGCAATTTCCCTTTATGGCTGCAGCACAGTTTCCCTGTCCAGGCTGAACTAGAGTGACCAGGCCAGCTACGTTTCCTGTATATAAAGGCTGACTTTGTAACACAGAGGACAAAAGCTCACTCCTCCCACACATACTACAGTACATTGATATCATAGTATCTGATCCTTTGCCTGGCTACTGCTGAAACATGAGACAAAGTATGTCCTGCATTGACTTGCTATGGCTCACAGGACATTAGGCACTAAATAAAAGTGGACAGAGACTTGCTTAAACATAACTCTCCTAGCAGAATCTGTCAGAGATTGCCCTGTGGCAAGTCTGCATCCACTTTCTTCCCTAGTTTATAGCTGTGTTAGGTGCGGATGCAAACTGTAATTGTGTCTGATGACAGATTCCAATGCAGTTACAAGCCTCAGTTTGGACAGGGCCTGAGTGGGTAACAGTTGTAGAGACAGAAAAGGGAATGGGGCCAAGCAGGATTCATGGCTGTCCTGCAGCCTGTCCTCCTTGCTACTGCACTAACTACCTAGGTGCTTATACCACACCGGTCCCCATTGTATTTGAGCACCTGGGCCACCAGATCTTGCCCAGTTACAGCCGCACAACCCCGCCAAGAGCAGAATTTTACCCTAACTCAGAGATCTTAAGCCAAATTCAGGCCTAGCTGATGCAGGGGCAGCCTTGGCTCTGGGCCTGCTGGTATCTGGGCTCAACTGAATCTCCTTTCTGGAGTGACATGGGGTTTGTTAGCTGTCTGAATTAGTGGGGTGGGGGAAGGAGTAGATGGTACTGAGCACCCACTCACCCAGCAGGTAAGAGGGAATGCAAATGTTCCTACTTACTCTGGGCAGAAGACGGTCTTGGATGGCTACACTTATAGATACAGGAACAAGAAAGAGGCTTGCTGGGGAGGATTTAGGGCACCAGGACATACTGTCTTCACCGGGCCATTCTCAGCTGGGACATTCCTTTCCCATTTGGGATCTAGCTAACCAGACTGTTTCTGTCCCTCACCTGCAGCTGCTGCAGGCCCCTGCTGCTGCCTGCCACAAGCTATTCCTCCCCTGCCCCTCGCCCATTCCCAGCCCCTTTTCATACCACTGGGACCATTCTGCCCCAGTGCCAGTTCCAAACCCCTCCTCGCACCCTCCATGAGTCATCCCTCCCCAGTGCCTGCTTGAATTGGGCATGAGTTGTCCCTCCCCAATACCCACTCCAAGCCCCTGTCCACGCCAAGACCTTTGTGCCTGACCCAGGGTCTGCTTGGACAGGGGGGCAGAGGGGAAGGCATGGTCTAGAGCAGCACGTGTGCATTGCCCTGTGTAACCACCACTCTAACCACCCCTGGTCACCACCTTTCTTCCCTCCCGTGCAGCAGTCCTGATGGGCATCTGCCTGGTATCGGTCACCTATGGGGCGCTGGTCTGCAACATCCTGGCCATCCAGATAAAATACGACGACTACAAGGTCCAGCTGCGGCCGCTGGCATTCATCTGTATCGTCCTGTGGCGCAGCCTGGAGATCTCCACCCGTGTGGCCGTCCTGGTGCTCTTCTGCAGCGTCTTCAAGCACTGGATCATCCCCATTATGCTCGCCAACCTGCTGATCCTCTTCTTCCTGCCATGGGTGCAATTCTGGCGTAGTGGCGCCCGGCTGCCTGACAATGTTGAAAAGAACTTTAGCCGGGTGGGCACTGTGGTGGTGCTGTGCTCCGTCACCCTCCTGTACGCTGGCATCAACCTATTCTGCTGGTCGGCTGTGCAGCTGAAGCTGGCTGACCGGGACCTGATAGACAAGGCACAGAACTGGGGCCGGTTGGCCATGTACTATGCTGTGCGGTTGGCGGAGAATGCTGTCCTGCTTGTCCTCTGGTACCTCTTCAAGACAGACGTGTTTAACTACATCTGCGCCCCACTGCTGGTGCTGCAGCTGCTGGTGGGCTACTGCCTGGCGATCTTCTTCATGCTCCTCTTCTTCCAGTACCTGCACCCATGCCGCCAGCTCTTCCAGCACAATGTCTCTGACTTTCTGCAGTGTGTCTGCTGCCAGCGGTGTGCACCAGTCAGGCCCACACAGCTCGATACACCCTGCGAGTCTGGCGTGAGGCACAGCATCGTCTGATGCACGCAGCAGAGGGAGGGAGCAGGTCCAAAAGATCCAACATGAGCAGCTGCCGATGTCAATGACCTATCGAAAGCACTTGCCTGGCTCTTGCCCGGTGTCTAGCTGTGACACGTGCCTGTTTATAGACTGAATGGGGCGCGGGGAGCAGCCAGGCAGCAAAGCTGTGATTTATGCAGAGGAGATCAGCCAGGCTGGGCCCAAGGGGCCTCCTCACCAGTCACTAGCACAAAGCAGGTTTAAGCTGAACAGGCACCAAGACCAGAATTCTCCTGTGCCACCCACACTGCAGCTCTCAGCACTCTGATGTCAAGGTGGGGTCTGGTGCCTGTGGACCCACTGCAGGCTGTGAATGGGAGAGGAGAATCCAACCTCTCCACACTCTGCTCCTGATGCACACTGAGGTGTCCAGCAGGAGGGGCAAGTTCAGTCTCCATTATGACACCCACACTGCATGAGTAAAGTGCACACTCGTCCCCACCCCCACCTACTAACCTGTCAGGAGAGCCCTGGTTTGGGGTAGGAGGGGAGTCCAGTCCCTGACTCTCTGCTTGTTCAGAGCTTCATTCCCCACCAATACACTGTGTCAATTGCACACCACAACCTGGAGTGCAGGGGCCACCCTCTGCTGTCATGAAAGGAGATTTCTGTCTCCAAGTAAATCCACGCATCCCTGGACACCCCTGCTGCCCTATGCCTTTGCTTAGCACTGCACGTCTCAGCTGTACTTCAGCAGAAGGGACATTGTTCATGATTGGGCCCTGTCTTCCCCATTCCTGGTGTTCTCTCTCTGGTTATTACTGTACATTTGTTGAACTCACAAAGGATGAATCTTGAAGTTGACATGGTGGGAAATGTTCTGTGTTTTAAAGGAACTGATGTCACCTTGGGTCTGGCTTTTGTCTCTTCTGGTTTTTCATGGGCAGCATCATGCAGTTGGGTTTGAAAAGGCTGAGAGCTCCAGCGACTCATGCTCAGTGGGTGGATATCAGGAGAATTTTCCTCCTCCCTGCTCCTGGGCTCTAACTGTTCAATAGTGCTCCAGTTAGGTGTGTGTTTATTCCTTTCTCTGTGGCTTGTGGTAGTGTTTGCTAGTTGAGTCCAAATTGAACACTGGATCCTGCCCCGTCATCCTCTGGGAAAGTCTGGATCCAGATCTGAACAGCTTGGCCCATCTCCAAGACGTCAAGCCTGAAAGGCCCCTGAATTCTGGGGAAGTCTAGTCTGGCTTTAAACTTCCCTCAGTCCCACATCCAATTGCAACACACTATTTACCAGCTTCCCTCCTTTAGCTGTTTGCTAAACAAATCTCTGGAGGGAAGAGCTCCCTCTCCAGGGAGATGTGGGGAATGCAGTCTTATGTTTGCAGTAGGGATAACTGCAAATGCTAACATTACTGTCCCTGGCCCAGCGGGGGAGGCCCCAGCAGCAGAGTATAGATAAAGTACCACATCTCATACCTCAGAGCACAGCATCCAGTATGTGGGTGCACGGAGGGTCTTGTCTAAATATACATGGCAGTATAGCCCTGAGCCTAGGCAGCAGCCGTCCTGGAGGTCAGAGCAAGCCTGAGAGAACACCTCTATGTCACTAGAGCAGCGGTTCCCAAATTTCATTGCACCATGACCCCCTTCTGACAACAAAAGTTACTATACAACCCCAGGAGCGGGGACCAAAGCCTGAGCACACCCGAGCCCTGCTGCCCCAGGCAGGGGGGCCAAAGCCTGAGCCCCACTGCCCCAGACTGGGTGGTCAAAGCTGAAACCAAGAGCTTCAGGCCCAGACGGGGGACCTGTAACTTGAGCCCCACCACCGAGGGCTGAAGCCCTCAAGCTTCAGCTTTTGCGCCCAGACGGTAGGGCTCAGACTTCGGCTTTGGCCCCAGGTGGTGGGGCTTGGGCTTCAGCCCTGGGTCCCAGCAAGTCTAACGCCAGCCCTGGAAGCCTCATTAAAATGGGGGTGTGACCCACATTGGGGCCCTGACCCATTTTGAGAACCACTGCACTAGAGCTCTGCAAGTGAAGGATAGCACTACACCCCGCTCCTGCCTAGTCTCGGTGCTCTTACCTACCACTATGAATATCAGCCCTTAAGTCTGACCTGATAGCTGGTGGGCAGGAAATGTTGAAAGCAGGGCTGGGCAAACAAAACCAGCCTTGCAACCCAAACCTGCTTAGCCTCTCCACAGAGGCACTGCCAGGAGAAAGCAAGGGATAGCAGGATCCAACTCTTATCTGTGAACATTTTCTAAACTAGCTGTGGCAGGAGTAGAAGCTTTCCTGATGGGGCTCATGTGCAGGCAGGACATTACTCCCACCAGATGGCAATACAGGTAGTACCTGGAGACCTAAGCCAGAGAGGGAGGTTTCTCCTTGAATGTGCCATAACTCAGGGAGCCCTGAAGGGAAGTGTTGCTACAGAAGCATGTGGAGGAACTGCTAACCTGCATAACCTGTTTTTGAGCATGGGGAGACAAGACAAACAAAGGCTGGCAGCCTATACAGGCAGCCAGGTGCTGCACAGACTATCTGGCTTAGTCATTTGTATTTCACAGACATGGCACGATACTCATGAGGGAGTTGAGTCTCAGCTTGGGGGGCAACATAGATAAGACTTTTGTCCAGCAAAATCAGTCCAGCATGGAGAAGACTGATTAGCCAGCATGGTGGGAGTTCTCCCAGAGGCTAGAGCAATTAGTTAAATACAGGGGATTTCCACAGCCAACCCTGAGCGTGCTGTGTTTGGAACCAGACCCGGGAAATGCAGGTGGGTGCGACAGTGGGGAAGGAAGGCCCTTGGGGAAACAGACGCCTGCAGGCTAGTCCCTTCCCTGCTGAATCAGTCCTCATGGCATCACAAACATTCACCAAGCACAGACCTTAAGCCACCCTTTCACTCCCAGATGATGGTAGGTGGGTTGGAGAGTTTGGGTTCTTGTAGAAGGCAGGTTACTCATCCGTTTCTGATATGCCCATCACCATGATTCGTACCTACCCTAAGGTGCGGTGTAAATCCTAAATATCTGGGCACCAAATACAAAATGACAAATTTGTCCCCAGTGACGGAGGGTAGCGCCTGTGCATAAGCCTCCTGCACTGCAGCATCCTAAGTGTTAAGTTCCACTACTCAGGTGCATTCTAATGTCCTCTCCCACATGGGAGGTGCATGCCACCCCACTTACTGCCGAAGGCCCAGTCCACACTGGAGGTTTGCCCCAGGTATTGTTGTCTAGCCTCTAGCATGGCTGAACTAGTGCATAGCCCTAATTCTGACTGGCTATGAAAATGCATCAGTGCAGCCTTCCCTGTGCTTACAGGAGTGCTGTCTGTCTACACTGGGGAGTTGTGCAGTGCAGCTATACCATTGGGTGGTCCCTGATGGCTTAATACCCAGTGTAGAGGAGACCTGTGCTTCCTAGAGCCACTAAGGGCTTGTCTACACTTACATTTTACAGCATTCTAACTTGCTGGCTCAGGGGAGTGAAAAATCACCCCCCTGAGAGTAGCAAGTCTGAGCGCTTTAAAGTGCTAGTGTAGACAGGCTCCGAGTGCTGGGACTGTGCTCCCAGCGCTCAGAGCTAATCCTCTCATGGAGGTGGATTATCAGGAGCTCGTGTGCAACCACACTCACACTTCAAAGCGCTGCAGTGGGAGCATTCCCACAGCAGTGCTTTGAAGTTTCCAGTGTAGACATACCCTAAACACAAGTGTTAGGGAGGGGAAGCCATGTCCACCTCAGCCCCATGATTATCAGCTGCCTCCCACACAGGCAGGCCAGACTGGCGCAGGGGATAGTTCCACAGGGGATGTAAGGCAGGGGTGGGAATCAGAGGGCACTGCCCTTGAGAGGGGGAGAGAAAACAGGGCCCATCATCCTCTTCTCCCCTCTCTGTCACATTCTCCCCTTACAGAATAGGAGCAGAGGTATGCTACAGTATAGGGAGGGTTGGGAGAAAACAATATTCACCCCTGGCTGTGGCCCCTTTACAGTGTTTTCTAGCTGCCAGCTCCAGGCCCAGCTATGCACTTGCTGGCACCTGTGTCACAGACAAGGCAGAGTTCTGAGCTGATTTGGGATTCCTGAGTGTGTGCGTGCGTGCGTGCGTGCTGGAGTGAAAGGGACACTGGCCAAGTACCATGCAGCAATGCAGGGAGCTCTGTTTTTACAGGGAAGCTTTTCGTTGTCCCACTCAACATCCAGTAACATCCACCTGGATTTTGTTATTAGTTTTTTACAGTAGCACCAAGTGGCCCCAACATGGATCAGGGCCCTATTTGCAGGGCCGGCACCAGGCACCCAAGCACATGCTTGGGGCGGCACCTGGTAAGGGGCGGCGGGGGGAGCGCGGTGCAGCATTCTGCGGGGGGGGGGGGCACTCCGGCGGCGCGGTGCTGGGGGAGCAGGCTCCGGTTGCGCGGGGCTCGGCGAGGGGGCGGCGCAGCGCTGGAGGGGGGTTCCGGCGGCACTCGGCGAGGGGGGCAGCGCGGGGCTCGGCGCTCGGGGGGAGGGTTCCAGCACACGGCACTCGGTGGGGGTGCGGTGCGGGCGCGGTGCTGGAGGGGGGTTCCGGCGGCGCTCGGCGGGGGGCAGGGGCGGGCTCGGTGGGGGGGCAGCGCAGGGCTCGGCGGGGGTTCCGGCGCGCGGCGCTCGGTGGGGGTGCGGCGTGGACGTGGCACTGGAGGGGGGTTCCGGCGGCGCTCGGCAGGGGGCGGGCTCCGGTGGTGCGGCGCTCGGGGGGGGTGGCGCAGGGCTCGGCGCTCGGGGGGGGGGGGTTCCGGCGCTCGGTGGGGGGGCAGCGCTCGGCGGGGGGGTTCGGGGGCGGCGCTTTTTTTTGCTGCTTGGGGCAGCAAAAAAGCTAGAGCCAGCCCTGCCTATTTGTGCTAGGAGCTGAACATGTACAGTAGAACCTCAGAGTTACAAACACCAGAGTTACGAACTGACCTGGTCAACCACACCTCATTTGGAACTGAAAGTACGCAGTCAGGCAGCAGCAGAGACCAAAAAAAAAAAAAAAAAAAAGAAAGAAAGAAAGAAAAGCAAATACAGTACAGAACTGTGTTAAATTTAAACTACTAAAAATAAATGGAAAGTTTAAAAAAAATTGACAAGGTAAGGAAGCTTTCTGTGCTAGTTTCATTTAAATTAAGATGGTTAAAAGCAGCATTTTTCTTCTGCGTAGTAAAGTTTCAAAGCTGTATTAAGTCAATGTTCAGTTGTAAACTTTTGAAAGAACAACTATAACATTTTGTTCAGTTACAAACATTTCAGTTACGAACAACCTCCATTCCTGAGGCATTCATAACTCCGAGGTTCTACTGTACATAGTAAAAGACAGTCCCTGTAACAAAGAACTTACAATCTAAATAGACAGTGGGGACACAGAGAGGAAAAATTACTTGTACAAGGTCACCCAGCTAATCAGTGACAAAGGGAGGCATAGAAGAACCCAGGTGTCCTGATTCCAAATCTGGTACCCGACACACATGAGATTTCTTGGTCTTCCATTGTCCTGATCACTGTAGGCCTGATTTTTGAGAAATGCTGAGCGCCCTTAGCTCCAGCAGACGTCAATGTGAACTGCAGGTGCCCAGCAGGTGTGCAAATCAGGCCTAGATGCTGCTGGTTCCTGATCCTTATCCTAGGTAGTAGGACTGCAGGTTGACTCCAAGCCCCGCTCCCTCAGTAGCAAAGCTAAATTTAAACTGTTACACCTAACCTAATTGTACTGTGCAGTCATACCCTCTTTTTTGTATTTTTCTCATAAAAAACATGTGTGGCAGAGATTGCGGGGAGGCAGATGGAGAACAGGATTTGACTAGCAAACCAGACTACTGAATCTTCTGCCTGCCTCCAGTGCTATCCACTGCTTTGGAGGAAGGTGAAAAGCCCCATACAGCACCTGGCCAATTATGGGAAATCCTTTCTGCACAGAGCAGGGAGTGCATTTTCCCACTTGCTCAGAAATGGACTCATTTAGGAACACTCTCCACTCCCAAAGATCAATTATCCCTGAAGAGTACTCCCCCTTTTCCCTCCACGCAGAGATGAATTCACTCAGCAGGGGAACATTTTTTTGTTATGTAAACACTTGTCAGTTAAGAACTAATCAAAGCCCAAACATATTCTGGATGGATCACCAAACAGCCACCGGATTGTAACACACTTCTGTCGCTCCTGAGCTGTCCCAGAGAGAAAGGCAGCGTATTCCTTGTAACAGTCACTTGAGCCATCTAGTCCTCCTGATACTTATTCTTCTGTCTTTCTAACAGCTGATTGGGACACCACCATCTACCCTGCAGAGTTCTGACACCACTCTGGAGATGGATCTGAAGCACTTCATCTTTGGAGAAGTTCAAGCTGGCTGCAAACTCCCCTGTTCAGGACCCTCTATGACTGGCCAAACCAGAACTCTGACTCCATACACCCCTGAGCTAGATCCAAATCTGGATTTGAGCTTATTAGTTCACACCCATTTCCAATACATACACCCAGACACCAGCTCTACACATCCCGTCTCCCCCATCTCCAGTATTGCCAGCCCCAGGCATTCAAATATCATGAGTCAGGCCCCCCCACATCATGAGATTTTTCAAAGTAATAATTGGGGAGGGAGGGTCTTTTTATTTGGTTTTTGGTTTCTGAGCCATCACTCAGGTCACATATTCCAGCTTCTCTTTGCAACCATGTGGGCTAGAATCTCTCAAGACCACTTGACTCCAGGAACTGGGGCTTGCAGAAAAACACCAAGTAGTGTGAAACTCGCCCTGGTTTGGGTGTGCCCTAGCCTGGGTGCACTGAATGAATGAATAAAGGCTCATGAATATTATTCTGGATAGACAAGGCTGGTATTTTGCTGCGGGTGTTTCTTGGTAGAGCAGTAAGGCCCTTTCTGGGAGAATCTGAGTTTAAAAAAAATAATGCTTAGCATTTCCTTAATGGAAGTCCAGCGGGGAAAACCCCTGCAGTTCCATTCTCATGGGCCAGGCAGGGCTACAAATTCCAGACCACCTGCCAACCTTATAAAACAGGTGAAACAAGTGAAAAGAGAGACACACAGAGTCACACACAGATCCTGAGAGATACAGAGAGAGAAAAGGCGAATCTATCTGGACACGCAGGCAGCCAGAGAAGAGCGGCCACAGCACAGATCCTTGTAGAACACCAATGGGAAACTGGGTCGTGAACCACTGGTTTCCAGCTGTGGTGATCGTAAGTGACTCTTTACTCATATCCAGTTAGAGAGTCTTTTTAGACCATGAGGGACACATTTAAAAAAAAAAAAAAAGATATCTAGCACTAGCTGGTCATGGAGAAATGGCAAATACTGCTCATTTTGTACAACTACCAGTAGCTTTACTGAATAAACCTGAACTCAGGACACCAATTCAGCACATTCTTACCTGTAAGCACAGGGATTTTAGCACACGTTAAGAACATGCTGATATGCTGCCCTGAATTGGGTCCTTACAAAACTCCACATCTGGGGCTTGCTTGGAAGGAGGATAAATAGACTGGCTACTTAGACAAGGTATAAACCATTAAAACAGGAAAGAGGAAGGAAAAATTAATCTATAGCATGATTCAGTTGGCTTGGAATGAGTCACACCAGGGATGAATTTGGCCTGAGGTCTTTTGAAAATCTGTATTTAAAAAAAAAAAAAAATCACTCAAATCTTTGTTTTATGTTCAAACTAACTGATTAAAATCTACAGTATTTATTACTAAGCAAATAATTTATTCATTGAATTTCCCTTTTTCCATTAAAGAAAATTTAATGATCAGATTGTGAAATTCTCAGATGTTTTTATCCAAAATGATTAGTGACTTTCTTCATGAAATGTTTCCCCAATGTGAATAGCTCACAAACAGAGCTTAGCAAAAATTGGAATTTCCATTGCATGGGAAATTCCAATATTTTGACACTTGCTCTGTTTGTGAGCTAGTCCAACTAGCCAACACATCACACATTTAGAATGCTGAATATTGTAATTGAATACACAATCTGAAATGTTGCTTTTGGGAAATATTCAGGCTTCAAATTTGCTTTTTGGGAATATTCACACTGGTAAAACCTGGCTGGTCAAATGTTCGTGGAAAGCAAAAGCCACAAAAGATGGGGCCAAACACAGTTACATCAAAATCCGTTTTTCAATTTGAATGAATATTCACAGATTGCCCCTCCCCCACCATTCTGTCAGTTCAACTTTTATTATATTTAAGGATTTCTTCAGAGAAAACTACAAAACCCTGCTGCCATGTCAAACATTTTCTCTATTTCCCTTTCCTCATTCTTTATAGATAAAGGAATGACAACAGCATAATTTTGTTAAGAATTTCTCTGCTCCCCTGCTTAGTTCCAACCTAAGATCACGATCTCTTATATATTTCATCATAGTTGCTTGCTGTTGAATCCAGTTCATTCCCTTTGTGAGAAAGAAACAGTGGAAGTGATAGAAAAACAGCATTGTACCTAAGGCACTGATCTACAGAGCCTTGCATATCTGCAGATATCCGCTTTATATCCACAGATATACGCATTTTTGTGGGTCGGATGCAGATACAAATTTTGTGTCCGCGCAGGGCTCTACTGATTTACCAGGGTCACACACCCAGGGGACCTCTTCTTCCTTTACAGGGCCCAGATTATACCGGTGCAAAGCTTGTTATAGTATCAAGGCCCAAATAGGTTATCCATTTTAGACAGTAAGATCTTCAGGACAAGGACTATTTGCTTGTGTTACACACATTGTCAACGCTTAAATAATAAAGGCCCCGATTCAGGCAGGTGTTGAAACACGTGCCTAACTTTAAGCATGTGAGTAGTCCTCTTGATGTTAATTAGACTACTCATATGTTTAAACATAAAAGCATAAGAAGGACCATACTGGGTCAGGCCAATGGGCCATCTAGTTCAATATTCTGTATTCTGAAGTGGCCAGATGCTTCAGAGGGAGTGAATGGAACAGAGCAATGTATTGAGTGATCCATCCCCTGTCATCCAATACCAGCTTCTAGCAATTGGAGGTTTAGGGACACCAGAGCACAGGGTTGTGTGTGTCCCTGACCTTACTGGCTAATAGCCATTGGTGGACCTATCCTCCATGAACTTGTCTAATTCTTTTCTGAACCCAGTTATACTTTTGGCCTTCACAACATCCCCTAGCAATGAGTTCTATAGGTTATGTGATGAAGAACTTCCTTATCATGGGTGGTGGGACAGCCTACCGTGGCCCCGCCCCCAGGCCAGTGTGCCTCCTGCAGGGACTCGGGGGCGCTGGGGCGGCTGGTGCTGGGCTGTGCTGCCTGACCAGCGTTCCGGGACTAGCTGCCCGAGCACTGGAACTGGGGGCTGGCCAGAGCCCCAGAGCTAGGGGTGCGGCAACCGCGCCGCCCAGCCACCTGAGTACTGGGGCTGGGGATGCGGCGACTGCGCCCATGTTCCTTATGTTTGTCTTAAACCTGCTGCCTATTAATTTCATTGGGTGACGCCTGGTTCCTGTGTTATGTGAAGCAATAAATAACTCCCTTATTCACTTTTTCCACATCGTTCATGATTTTATAGACCTCTATCATATTCCCCTCAATTATCTCTTTTCCAAGATGAACAGTACCAGTCTTTTTAATCTCTCTTCATATGAAACCTGTTCCATACCCTTAATCATTCTCTGTACCTTTTCTAATTCTAACATGTCTTTTTTGAGAAAGGGTGACCAGAACTACACACAATATTCAAGGTATGGGAGGACCATGGATTTATATAGTAGAACTGTGATATTTTCTGTCTTATTATCTATCCCTTTGCTAATGATTCCTAACATTGTTAGCTTTTTTGACAGCTGCTGTACATTGAGCAGATGTTTTCAGAGAACTATCCTTTCCTGAGAAGTAACAGCTAATTTCAACCCCATAATTTTGTGTGTATAATTGGGATTATGTTTTCAAATGAGCATTACTTTGTATTTATCAACGCTGAATTTCTCCTGCTATTTTTTTGCCCAGTCACCCAGTTTTGTGAGATCCCTCTTTTCAGTCTGCTTTGGACTTAGCTATCTTGAGTTATTTTGTATCATCTGCAAACTTTGCCACCTCACTGTTCATCCCCTTTTCCAGATCATTTATGAATATATTGAACAGCACTAGTCCCTGCATAGATCCTTGGGGGACCCCACTATTTACCTCTCTCTGCTGTGAAAACTGACCATTTATTCCTACCCTTTGTTTCCTATCTTTTAACCAGTTAGTGATCCATGTAGGGACCTTTCCTTTTATCCCAGGACTCCTTTCTTTGCTTAAGAGCCTTTGGTGGGGGACCTTGTCAAAAGTTTTCTGAAAGTCCAAGTAAACTATATTCACTGGATTTCCCCCGTCCAAATGTTTGTTGACCCTCTCAAAGAATTCTAATAGATTGGTGAAGCATGATTTCCCTTTACAAAAGGGAGTTGACTCTTCCCCAACACACCATGTTCATCTATACTTCTGATAATTCTGTTCTTTACTACAGTTTTAACCAATTTGCCCAGTACTCAAATTAAGCTTACCAGCCTATAATTGCCAGGATTGCCTCTAGAGCCTTTTTAAAAGAAAATCAGTATCAAATTAGCTATCCACCAGTCAGCTGGTACAATGGCTGATTTAAACGATTGGTTACATGCCACAGTTAAAAAAATAAAAAATAAATAAAATTAATGGAGATATCCCATCTCCTAGAACTGGAAGGGACCTTGAAAGGTCATTGAGTCCAGCCCCCTGCCTTGACTAGCAGGACCAAGTACTGATTTTGCCCCAGATCCCCAAGTGGCCCCCTCAAGGATTGAACTCACAACCCTGGGTTTAGCAGGCCAATGCTCAAACCACTGAGCTATCCCTCCCCCCCATGAGTTAGGCACGAGTTTAAGTACCTTTTTGAGCTCTATCCGAAGTGCTCAAGTTACCTCCTAATAAAGTCCATGGGACTTTTGCTCGATAAGGACTGCTGAATTTGGTTCAAATAAAAACATTGTAATGATAAAAAAATCATTCTAAAACAATAAATGCATGTTCTTTCAGTGTTTCCCATTAGGATTCTGGCTGGCTAGTGTCGTGGTAGCATCTATCCAATAGTACATACTTTGGGTGCTTTGCTAAGAATTAAATGCCTCCTTCTGCTTCCCCTTGAGTTTACAGCTTCGCACACACTGACTTCATGTGAACACTTTAAATTCCATAGACAGTTTTGTTTGCAGTGGTGTTGCAGCCATGTTGGTCCCAGGATTACTGTGTGACTACGCCTACTAAATTACTAAGCAAGCTAAACTATGGTGTAAGATGAAAGAAATGATCTACAGTGTCTAGTGAAAATGGGATCAGATCCTGCTCTCAGTTACAGGGGTGTAAAGCCAGTCACTGCACAGAAGTTAGCATTTACTCTGGATTTACACCTGTGTCACTAAAAGTGGAATTTGGCCCAAATGCTCAAAGGGAGTTAGGCATCTAAATATCTTGGAAGATCTGCAATGCCTGGCTCTGATCCTGCAACTGGGTCTGTGTAGGCAAACTCTGCACCCATGCTGAGCTGCTTTGGCATCAGTGGACTCTGCATGGGCTGGGCACAGGGGTTTGCCTGCATGGAGCCAGCTGCAGGATCAGGATCTAACTCAGTAGTCAACAGCTACCATAGAAGCACAGAGATCTGATGTGGGATTTGTGCTTGAGGGATTTTAGCTCTCTTGACGTTTGATAAGAGCTACTATTGCTGGGGAAAGATGCTAGCCTGACTGCCCTGGAGATGGAAGCCCCCTACATATCCACAGACCACAGACAGTTTAGGTACGGTAGGGCTGGATTCCTCCCAACAGCTGCTACCCTGCCCTGGAGGGGTGAGGGATGAGAGGGATGTCTCCATGGCCCATTCAGCCAGTGCTTAGTGTGTGTGCGTGTGCTGAGGGAGGGCAAAGGCCATGTTTGCAAGGAGTCACAGACCCAACAAATTAAAGAAATATATAAACACTGACCTGGGTTGCTGAGGGGTGCATTTTAAACACTGTCTTACCAAACCTGCTGCTCCCACAATATGATAGTCCTACCAGTTTTTTCAGATCACTTTACGCATTGCCGTTGGCTTCTCTGCTGAGACAGAGTGCCAGCTATGCCAGGTGATTGTAATATGGGCACTTCTCCGCTGGGAGCTAGACTGAGAACCAGCAACTCCTCTCACCTAGGCCAGGACACAGCCCTCAGATACCCATGAACTGTTCTGTCACTGACTTGATCCGACGGGCTGAATGGAAACTGTCCATGAACAGCATCATGCTCTTATTTGGGGGGAAGGGGAGATGCTAACCCTTCTCGCTGAGAGACTGAGCAGCACTACTGTAGTCCTATCTGGGGCTCTGAACAGCACCCCAAAGCCAGATGACAGGTGGGACCCAGGGGAACAGTGACACAAGCAGAACCAGCTGATGGACTCAGGGCCAGCTCTGGCTTTCTGGCTGCCCCAAGCAAAAAAAAAAAAACCCGCGGCGGCCAGAACGGCAAAGCAAAAAAAAAAACAAAAAACCTGCGGCGCGGCCAGAGCCAGGGTGCAGGGGGACTCCCTGCCCTGCAGATGTGCCCCGGCTAGCGGGGGGAGGGGAAGGGAGTGGGGGGAGAGAGAGAAGGGGGGCGGCCAGGGCTTCAGCAGGGCACTGCCATGCGGCCCCTCCCACCGTGCCCCCTGCCGGGAGGGCTCCGCACCGCTCCGGTTGGCTGGGAGGGAAGGACGCGGGCTGCCCTGCCAGGCTTGCTGCAGGGTGTTCCTGTCCTCTGCGCCGCCGCCCCCTACATGGCGGCCGTAGCAGAACAACAAAATAAAATAAAATAAAAAGCAGCCGTGCCGCCCTAGGATTGGGCAGAATGCCGCCTCCTACAAGCTGCCGCCCCAAGCACTAGCTTGCTCGGCTGGTGGCTGGAGCTGGCCCTGGATGGACTTTCTGTTAGTCCGGCCCTTGCTTCATCACCTACAGGGCAAATAGCCTCAGATAAGGGGGACATTCTCCCTTCATTTCCACCACAGTTCCCCTGGACTCACGCTGAGAACTCGTCTGCCCTACTAAAGTTTGCCAATACAAGGAGCGTTTGGAAACGGAAGTTCCTTCAGCCTTGCAAGCTCTGCGTCCTCCTTGGCATCCAGCTCTCCGTGACTTCAATAGGGGCTTTCTGTGCGTGCTCTCACCTCAGAAAATGAGGCCTTATCCCTCTAGGGCTGCAGGGCCAACTCCTTCTCCCAGGAACACCAGCACAGTACTGAGCTCTCACAGCTTCTACTGGTCTCAAGGGGTGCCATGGCATCTCAGAACATCAGGCACAAAGCGTCTCAAAATGGGCACCAAAATCAGTGGGCCTCTTTGAAAGTGCTGCTGCGAGTGATCACTCTGCTTTGTAATTAGATGCAGTGATTACAGCCCATGGGTCACATCCTGAGCTGATATAAATTGGAATAACTCCCCTGAAGTCAGTAGAACTATGGCAGCTGAGGATCTGGCCCTCCTGAGTTTTATAGTACACTAGCATTTCCCTTTAAGCTTCACTGAAATAAAGGAACACAATTCTTGTGTTGTCACCTCCTCCCCTTAGACACACTAACACCCTGTTTGATTGTGGGGTCTTTCAATTGCCATTTAACTGTCTTTTCTCCCCCGCTTTCTAGGCAGCCTGGTTGGGCCTAAATGTTTTCCTGTTTGTATATTACTTCCTGCTGTTTGACAGGGATAAGAAGTTCTACTACACCAGAGTGCTACTTGGGGTAAGGACAGTCTCCCTCTCTCTCCCCTACCCCTCTTTTTGCCAGACACTGACCTTATCAGCTGGGAGTGTTTCCCATCTCAGAAATAGGAAGCCTTTCCCATCACAGCCCCACATCAGGCTGGAGATGGGCCAGGTATGTAAACTCCTCCCATTTCCTGCTGGTGCTGCTCCAAATGGAGTACACAGGGAGGCTCTTTGTGGCTGTGACCCCTTTGGGATTTCATCACACTAGTAGTCTGGGGCAGAACACTAGCGAGTAGTGGTTGACATACAGTAGCACCCACTGCGGTTCAGTGAGGGGAGGATGGAAAAATCCCACCCTCCCTGGGGTATATGAAGGGCCTCAGGCTCCTGCATTAAAGCCAAATGCAGTATGGAGTATACAGTGATAGCTGGTTATTGATGGGCACCCACAAAATGAGACTGACCCTGTCTTTGCACATCCCCCACCAGTCTGCACTGGCATGGGCCCGGGCCTCTGCAAAATGCCTTAACTTTAACAGCATGCTGATCCTGTTACCAGTGTGTCGCAACCTGCTCTCCTTCCTGAGGGGCACTTGCTCGGTGAGTGACCAGCCCTTCCCCACCCTCACTCCCCAACCCACTGCACAAATGCTCACCCAAGACTAGGACTGATTCTGGCCTCACCTGGCACTCCCGGCCAGTCACACCCAGCACGGTCACGCACTAGTGACAGAATGAGCCAGACACCAAAACATCAGGAGACTGGCCCAAAAGTAATTTACAAATATTACTGTAAAAAGCAACAGAGTCCTGTGGCACCTTAAAGACTAACATATGGATAGGAGCATAAGCTTTTGTGGATGAATGCCCACTTCGTCAGACGCATGTAATGGAAATTTCCAGAGGCAGGTATAAATATGCAGGCAAGAATCAGTCTGGAGATAATGAGGTTAGTTCAATCAGGCCCTCTTCTAGCAGTTGAGGTGTGAACACCAAGGGAGGAGAAACTGCTTTTGTAGTTGGCTAGCCATTCACAGTCTTTGTTTAATCCTGATCTGATGGTATCAAATTTTACTGTGTTTGTGATGTGGCCTTTGAACGCCCTCGCCTCAGGGTGTGTGTGTGAAATCAGTGCTGCCAACACTTCCATATACACAGTGTGAGGAGGTTTTACTGCTGCTGCCCCATCTCCCCAATGCTCACAGTTCCCATTAATTACTTCCGTGTCCCCCCACAGCCCCTCCTTCACCCCCCATCTCCCCAATGCTCACAGTTCCCATTAATTACTTCCGTGTCCCCCCACAGCCCCTCCTTCAGCCCAGTAATTAATTATCCACCCCCTGCATCTGCTCCTTGCCCCTCTGCTCCTCCTTCAGCTCCAAGGGTTCTGCAGCCTCCTCTCCTGGACCTGGGGGGCTGCAGCAGGGTCCCCTCCTCCCCTTTCCTAGGCCAGAAGGGGCAACTTCAGGGGCTCTTCACCCCCTCTACATCCTCCCGGGCTGGGTGTTGCAGGGATGGAGGGAAAGGGGCAGGGAACAGACTGAACCCAGGTTTGGGGTGGGGGGGAGACCCCCCCCCCCACTCTGAGAAAGGTGTCATCTCCTCCCTCACCCAAAAGGTGTTCTGGCTTCTGAGGGCACGAGCTGGGCTCCATGTGCCTTCTGCAGCAGCTCTGATTGGTTGCTTTTTCTCAGGAGGCAGGGTAGGGGGCAGGGCCAGCTCTAGGTTTTTTCTGCCCCAAGCAAAAAAAAAAAAACAACAACAACCTCCGAGAGCGCCCGGAATGCCACCTCTGAAATTGTGCCACCCCAAGAACGTGCTTGGTTTGCTGGTGCCTAGAGCCGGTCCTGGTAGGGGGAAAGCCATTAATCACAGGGGCAGGGTTGCTAGCACCAATGCCCAAGTGGCTCCAGCTGAGGCCAAGGTCCCCTCATTGGCTACAGCTAGATTCAATACACAACATGGCCCCTGGCCCTGTGTGTCCCTGCCTGCCCACCCCTAGGGCCTCCCCGTGCCCCACATGGGGAGGGGTCATTCTGCCCCCAGTCTCCCCTCCCCCACCTGCCCCACTCAGTGAGGGGCTGGCCCTGCCCTCTTGCCCCCACAGTCTGGAAGCAGCTCCCCGTTTGCTGATCGTTTCCTCTCCTCCCTGTAGTGTTGCAGGCGCACAATGAGGAAGCAGCTGGATCACAACCTCACCTTCCACAAGCTTGTGGGCTATGCAATTGCCCTGTTCACAGGTAACTCAGGCACCCACCTCGCACACGAACCGCCGCTCAGTACAGGAAAGTGCTGCACCAGCCAGCAGTCGCTGGTTCAGGTTCCCCCTCGCCTGGGGGCTAGGGTTGCTAACCCGCCAAGATTGTCCTGGAGTGTCCAGGAATTAAACATTGTCATGTGATGAAACTTCCAGGAATACATCCAACCAAAATTGGCACCCTACTGGGGGCAGAGTGAGCAGATGCCCAGGCCCTCCCCAGTGGGACACTGATCAGGGTCTGAACTCAGTCTCTATGTGGCGAGCATGGATTCTATAACCAAGAGGGCAATAGGGTGGGGTGCTGACCCTTTCACTGCAAGCTGTGCTGCCTTGGCTTGCAGCAGGTCTCTGGGTGTACGTCTACACAGCAATTAAAGACCTGCACCTGGCCCAGGTCAGCTGATGTGGGCTCCCAGGGACAGGGCTGCAGGGTTGTAAAATTGCTGTGTAGGCGTTTGTGCTCGGGCTGGATCCCAGGTTATGAGACCACGCAATGTGGGAGGGTGCCAGAGCCTGGGCTCCAGCCCAAGCCCGAACATCTATCCAGCAATTTTAGCTCCACAACCCAAGTCGGCTAAGCCTGGCCAGCCATGGCTGTGCCGCAGGTCTTTTATTCCAGTGTAGACTTGCCCTGGGTGATGGACTCTCAGGGTGTAGGTTGGTTCCAATCTCTCTCTCTCTCTGTGTCGGTGATGTTCAGCTGTTCACATCATTGCCCACCTGTGTAACTTTGAGTGGTACAATAACAGCCAGCAAGCTGCAGATAGGAGCCTCTCCTCTATCCTCTCCGACCTGCACCAAGATGAGGAGAGTAACAAGTGGCTAAACCCCATCCACACCAACAGCACGGTGAGTGCTCAGGACCTGCCTTGTGGGGATGTGAGCCCCAGGGTGGCTGCCACAGGGCGCCAAGGCTTCATTCTGTGCTGCCTGCTGACTTTGTGACCATCTCCATGTCCTCGCTGTGTTCTCTTGCAGACTCCAGCGTACGTAACATTCACTACCATCCCGGGCCTGACAGGCGTGATCATCACTGTGGCGCTGATCCTCATGGTCACCTCCTCCATGGAGTTCATCCGCAGGAGCTATTTCGAGGTCTTCTGGTACACACACCATCTCTTCGTCATCTACTTCGCCGGCCTTGTCATCCATGGCATCGCGTAAGGCACCACACAATAGCCACACGTCACTCCCAAATGGCATCTCACTGGCAGATGCTGTCCACCTCCCCGTCTGTCATGCACTCCCCATTTCCTACCCTGGCATGTGACTCTCACACCACATCCCTACTGCCATGGAGCATCTGGCGCCCTCCCTGCTTCCCATCCAAGCACCTGTCTCACCCTCCCTTTACCCAACCCCCTCCTCTGACTCTTCCACCCTCCCCCGTTTGCCAGCAGAACCTCCTGCTATCACATGCTCCCCATCGCTAGGCCAGCGTCTCCCCTTCCTCATTTGCTGAGCAGTTTATGAAGGTGAAGCAGGGAGATAGGCTTGGATCAGGAGAACTGAGGTGACATTTATCTCCTCTCCCAGTGGTCTTGTTCGTGGGCAGACAGCAGAGAGCTTGAATAAGCACAACCCCGAGCACTGTGCGCAGGACCCTACACACTGGGGAAGAAACAACACATTCTCCCATTGTGAAGAGCCCGAGTTTGGGAGCATCCCAGCTGAGGTGAGTCCTTCCAGTGCAGACAATAGCTGGCAGGAGACCACGCTGAGCTAACTGATAGACCTCACCCTTATCCCATCAGGAGGGCGCTGCACAGCCACTGACACAATCTCATTTTCCATGGTGTGATGGGAGAGGAGTTCTCTGACCCTCCTAATTCCTTTCCCTCCCTGCCACTCATGCCTGCCAATGGAACAAGCTCCCTCCCACCTTCCTAACACCTCCCCATGCCAAGTATCCCACATGGGGACCTTCACAGCCTGCCTCAGCCCTGCTCAACTTTCCAGGTGCTTCTTGCCAAGACAGCCCCTCCCTTCCCCCAATGTACACTCCTGGCCAACCCACCTCTTCCCTGCTGGTTCCCAGTCTGACAGGGTTTGTGAGAAATGGCAGCAGCACTGGGCAAGGCTCCTATCAGGCCAGAGCAGCTCCAACCTGCTGCTCTGGGGGTAGACCTCAGTGTCATCCAGCTAGCCAAGTCTCAAAAGGGTTAAGAAGAGGGGACGACATGAACAATATACACAGCCCTCTGAAGAGGGGCTTGGAAACCCAGCTTTTCTTTTCTCTGAATTGACATTACACTGAAATATCAGAGGGGTAGCCGTGTTAGTCTGGATCTGTAAAAAGCAACAGAGAGTCCTGTGACACCTTTAAGACTAACAGGTGTATTGGAGCATAAGCCGACGAAGTGGGCATTCACCCACGAAAGCTTATGCTCCAATACATCTGTTAGTCTAGACTGAAATACCTTCCTCTCACTTGCTGTAACCCACACTGCACTAGTGAGCATCGCCCCGGGGAGCTCTGTGCCAAGCTGGCATGGATTGCAGGGACAACTCCTGAGCAATGGCTCTTGCCCTCTGCCCAGACTTCCTGGTGACGGGAGCTTGGGAACCTGAATTACAGTGGGTGGGACAGTGCTCTATAGGTATAAGGTACTAATACCAATCCTGGTGTGCCCATGTCACCTTGCACCAGCATGGAGCCATATCTCCTGTGTCATAAAGACATTTCCCAAAACATTAAGTGAGAACGTTTGATCTGGGAATCACCCTATAGGGACATCAGTGCCCTACACTGCCAAACCTCCCCTCAGTGCACATCGGCTCCTCCAGAGATGGAAAGACTCTCACAATATATTACTCACTTCTGTCTCAACAGTCCTGGCAGTGGGTGCTGACCCCAATCCTTCTCTATGTCTTTGAGCGGGTCTTACGCTTTTGGCGTTCTCGACAGAGGGTCGTCATCACAAAGGTAAGGGGTGTCTCGGCCCAGCCAGTGTAGCCTCTCCCAGCAGGAGTCACTGTAGGCAATGGGATAGAAGCACTACCTATGGGAGCTCCTAGCCACTCCAATCCCAGTCTTTCCCAGCAGGAGTCACAGTATGCTCCCTGTGTGGGGTGCTCCTAGCTACTCCACGCTCAGCCCAAGCAGTGGTGTCACTGTAGAGGCAGCTGAGTGGGACATACTCATGCTTTGTGGATGTATCTTTCCTACAGGCTGTTGTGCACCCATCAAAAGTTTTAGAACTACAGATGCACAAGAAAGGCTTCAGCATGGAAGTGGGCCAGTATATTTTCATCAATTGCCCCTCTGTCTCGCGCCTGGAGTGGCATCCTTTCACCCTGACCTCTGCACCAGAAGAAGACTTCTTTTCTGTCCACATCCGGGCAGCAGGGGACTGGACAGAGAATCTTATTGATACCTTTCAGCAGCAGAAACCAAAGACACCCAGGTAGGCCAGGGCAGCATTAGAGTTAGGAAGCCAATAAAACTCACCCCCTGGGAAGAGTTTTGTGATATGAAGTGATGCAGGAAGGCAGCTTCGACCTCTTACCTGGATCCTGACTTATTTTACCAGGATAGAGGTGGATGGCCCCTTTGGCACAGCCAGTGAAGATGTGTTCCAGTATGAGGTTGCTATGCTGGTGGGAGCAGGGATCGGGGTCACGCCCTTTGCCTCTGTACTGAAATCAATCTGGTACAAGTTCCAGCATGCAGACCAGCGTCTCAAAACCAAAAAGGTAACCAGTGCAATGGGGGAAAGGCTGGCCCTACAGCTGCCTGTCTGACCTTCATTCCCAGCAACCTGTTGTGTGTCCTTAAAGTGCAATGTCCCATCATCCCACAGCATCCTAGAGTGCAAAGCTACAGCCTTCCTGCTGAATCTGTCCTTATTGTAATGGACTCTCTCCTCTGCTCCACTGCAGTGCACAGCTCTCCCATTGTCAGTAACACCTCTCTCTTTCTCTTTGTGCTGTTGGATCGCAGATCTACTTCTACTGGCTCTGCCGGGATACAGGTGCGTTTGCCTGGTTCAATGACCTGCTCGCCTCCCTGGAGCAAGAGATGGAGGAATCTGGCAAAACTGGTTTCCTGAACTACAGACTCTTCCTCACGGGCTGGGACCACAGCATTGTGAGTCACATACACCATATGGTCCTAATGGCAGGAGATGTGTCACAGTCTAGGAGGGGAGAACACTATAGCCCAGAAGGGAACAGGGGAGAACGTCTGTAGATAGGGATGGGAAGAAAGTGAGAACACCATGTTAAAAGCTAGACGAGATTAACACAGGCACCAGAGTGGGGATTCTGCCATTTAACCCCTCAAGGAGGGTGGCAACAGTTGAGGCCAAGGCCTCATAAATGAGGGCTCCTGCAGCCCTTCTGTTGGGTTCCAGGCATTGGCAGGATGTCTGCCTGTTCTTACTCATCTCCTGTAACTCTAGGCTGGCCAAGCAGTTTTCAACTTTGATAAAGACACGGATGTGGTGACAGGTCTCAAACAGAAAACCTCCTTTGGGAGACCCATGTGGAGCAATGAGTTCTCTGCAGTGGCAACTGCCCACCCCAGGTAAGTGTCTAGTGCCCTGGAGACCAAGTTGCTACAGCTGGAAATGCCTCTTCAAGTTACCTGGCCTCTTCCTCCTCAGACTGCATGCCCAGCAAGTCTAGTGTTGCTTCTGTAAGCACAGGTGCCAAGTAAGGACACTGAGAACGAGCTGCATATGCTACAGAACCAGAATGATTGGATTCATAGGTTAGGGACTATTGTAATCATCTGACACCCTGTATAACACAAGCAAGAGAACTTGCCAAAATAATTCCTAGAGCAGATCTTTTAGAAAAACAGCCAATCTTGATTTAAAAATTGCTAGTGATGGAGAATTCACCATAACTCTTGGTAAATTGTTCCAATGGTTAATTTTTGAAGAGCTCCCAGATTATTGGATTCTAACAGCCTGGGTTTTTTTCAGAGGTGTAGAACACCTACAGCTCCTACTAACTTCAGGTGGAGTCTTGGCTGCTCAGCATCTCTGAAAACTGGCCCCAAGGCCAAAATTCAAGGATCTTCTATGGCAGTGGTTTTCAACCTTTTTTTCATTTGCGGACCCCTAACAAATTTCAAATGGAGGTGTGGACCCCTTTTGAATGATCTCAGACCACAGAGTGGTTCTATAGGATGATGGCAAAGCATCTCTTGAGAGAAGCACTGAAGGTTTCCTGCACAGATCATAAATACCCTGCACAGTAAAATCCTTCTCCATGGCTCCTCCACACACAGCTGTCCCTTCTGAATGCTGTAAAGAGGACTGGAGTCTCCTCTTAGGTAGGGGTGATGGGCGTAAGGGATGTTAGGAGTTAAGTGTGCACATGGTCTCAGAGTTCCCTGGAGCTATGGGCTAATGCATGTAATGTAATTCATCTGGTACGCTGCCCCAGCAGCAGGGACCAATGAATGACTAGGATGGGGGGGTTGTTCTGAAGATGGAGGCAAGTGAAGGCCCACAGATGGTGAAGGGCCCTGGACAGAGCCTGGAGAGGGCAGATTATTTCTCCCCAGCACTAATATCTCCTTTGTTCTGTGCAGGTCTGTTGTGGGGGTGTTCCTCTGTGGGCCTCAAGCTTTGGCAGAGAGTCTGCAGAAGTGCTGCCATCAGTACTCCAGCCTGGACCCTAGGAAGGTCAAATTCTACTTCAACAAA
Organism: Malaclemys terrapin pileata; assembly: GCF_027887155.1. Lineage (NCBI taxonomy): Eukaryota > Metazoa > Chordata > Testudines > Emydidae > Malaclemys > Malaclemys terrapin. Next base: position 38,515,354 of record NC_071513.1, on the reverse strand, counting down.
GAGAACTTCTAAGCAGCAGGAACATGGCGACTACACTGTGTGACACCACAACCTCCCAGAGAACAATTATCTGATCCTCTACAGCTCCTTTTAAGACTGAATCAACCTGGCCCTGCCCAGGATGCGCTGATTGACACTACTGAGAAATGCTGCCATTCAAACCATGTGTCTCCTACCTACTAAACTCAAGGAAGAAGTGAGCTTCCAAAACAACACTGCATTCCTCCAAAGGAAGCGTCCTTTTGAGTTTTCCACCTTGCATCTCTTTTGAAGGGGAGGGGAATGGGTCTCCTTAACTAGAGATCAACAGTGATCTCACATGCAGATGGGAGTTGAAATGGACTTTCTGGTGCAATCAGCATGATCTTAAAGTTTGATTGTGGCACCTGGACAAGGGACTGATAAAGTCTGAGACTGATGATTAAACACGATTTTGGGCATGGTCAGAAGAATTCCAGGATGATGAGCTTGGGGGAAATCTGCTGGGGAGAAGGACAGAGGTTGTTTGTAGTTAATCCATCACAAAGGGGAAATATTCTCCAATAAATGTTTCTGTAAATGAATATTAAAATAAACAAAACTTGCTTCCATTGTAAATAGCTTGGGATAAAACCCAACCCAGGTGAACCATTCTGTTCAATTTAAGATGCAAATACAGAGCATTTACCTAGTGCCTTACGGTGTCTGTTGAACCTGTGCTCTATCTGCGCTAACTGTAAAAAACAAAGAGTAGTAAAGTCAAATTGCCACCTACTCTCCCATCACAGCTGTTTGGTGACATTGTGAGCAGAACCCTTTAATATTCTGTCATCCAGTAGCCACAGCAGAAAAGGTTTAACAACCCGATTGAGAGTGACTCACAGAAAGGAAACCTGCTTGAATGTATCCAGAAGAGAAGAAAAACATATTACCAGGAATGGAAGATATCTTAAATGATACAGCAGCCACAGCTGATTTGCCAGTTGAGAACAAGGGGCTGAGCAATCCGCTATGGCATTTTTCATGTCAGGCTGGGTAGGACTGAAAGATAAGCTACCCATTTCAGCCCTATAGGAGATCTTCCACAGAAGGATGTGCACAAGCGTAAGGGCTGTTGTGGGAACAGTTGCACTGCAGCTTCCTGTGCTGCACCCAGTTGTGGGCAGAGTGCTCCAATGCTGCAATTCAGTGTCTTACACCAGCACACAATTCACTGAAAGAAATGCCCAAGACAAACTTCAGTCAGACAAGTGCGACAGATACATTTTCATCACATTTTCATAAGGGTGCCTCATAAATCTTGCCAAAGTGCCTGTGGGCTAAATGTTCCCACCTGCCTGCTATCACAAAAGACCTTACCGCTTAAATGGGGGGTTGCCATGAACTGTTTGAAATGTTTTTTCTCTCACTGATGGGGTTGTTAATGAAAGAAAAATGACACAGATGTGGGCATTTTTAGTGGGGCCAGTTGGTGCCTGGCAAGGTCTCCAAATCAACTGGGACCTTCTTGGTAAGAGGACATCTTCACCTCATGCCCCTTTCACTCCTCAGAGGCCACATGTATGAAACTCAGTAGATCAGACATAATACAGACCCGGCTCTTTGTCCCACCACAGTGGTCAGGCTGGCCTAACTGTCCCTTGTCACATTCCCCAGATAACGATTTCAGTGCACCAGCCTTCTCCAGACACGCCAGTTTATTGAGTATCTTCTGCCAGAGACTGCAAGTAATAACAGCAGCATCTCATCTGTTCAGCAAATAGCAACAAGCCGCCTAGAGGGAACATCTCTTTCTCCCTCCATCCCCTTTAGGAAGAGGCATGTTGAGCACAGATCAGCCTGTAAGAAACCTCCTGTGTGGTTAAGGGAACGAGGCTGGGAAACATGGAGCTCAGTGTCTGCAGGAACAAAGTGACTAATGATCAATCCTGGAGCCAGGACATGCTGCACCAGATGAAGGAATTCCCTGACTATACTGGAGAGAGACCATCATGCCTGGCCAGGTGAAAGGCTCACATGAGCGACCCAGAGGCCTTTGCCATCTCTAGTGCTTTCGAGTCAGGCACAGAAAGAGGCGCCCGTTGGAGGCAGTATCAGGTAGAGTCGTGAATTGTACTCAAATCCTCCTCCAAGTTTATTTCAAATACTGTAAAACACACACACACACAAAACACAGACTGAAAAGTATGGGGGTTATGCTGGGTGGGAAGAAGGGGGAACCCTTCCCCTGATGGCTGCACCAGGTCAGACAGTGATGAAGTGAAGCTGCTGCCTTGTTGGGTGCCTCCTCCATCCCACAGGTCTGGATCTTTAGGGTCATCAAGGGTCTTCTAAAACATGCAAAAATAAGAGGGATATTTGAGGGGAGTGCACAAGACCTGGTGCCCAAGCCAGGCCATTCTGGATTCCCAGGAGAAATAATGGAATGTGTCCTTACAGGCCCTGGCCCAGCCAATGGGAATTTCCCACAGCACAAAGGGCAGCTCCTCAAGGAGCAACCCTCCTGCATTTCCACAGCCTTGTGAAAGGAGATACCCCTCCTTTAAAGAGATTTAGCACAGTGGCTGCAGACGCAGGGTTTTGCTAGGCACCACTGGCCACTGTTGCTGCTCTCTCCAGGACAGCTGAATACAGTCCAGCAATGCACACATGGATCCCACTGCCCGGTCTAGTCCCTCAGCCGTCCATATGACATGCAACACAGGAGCGTGCTGCCCACGGCCTCCCACCCAACAGCTGCAGGAGCGCTCTGAGCCTCCCTTCCCGCCACAAGCAGGGAGCAAAGCCCATACACTTCCTTGGGCAGGATTAAGTGGGGCCCATCCCCTAGAGCTGTAACAGCTAAACCGAGGCTGGCCTGTCTGGAGAGGCCCAAAGAACCTCGGGGAGAGCGAAAGAGCAAGGGGCTATCTGAGAGTCAGCATATCCAGTATGTCAGCAGCAGCTTCCAGCTTCACCCGCTACCAGCCTTCATTGGGTGACACTGGGGGGTGTAACTAGCACCCTGCTTTACAGAGGGGAAACTAAGGCACAGAGTGTGATGTGACTGGCCCCAGATCACACAGTGAATCAGAGGCAGAGCGAGGCCACGCCCCATCTCTTGCTTACAGGGGTATGTGTGTTTATTGTGGAAGCTGTAAGGTGAGGGCTGGGTTAGCTACAGTGCCACAAGGCTGGCCACACTGGAACAGACCAGCCCTAACCTGGTACCTGCCTGACACACAAATCGCTGAAGATGCACCAGAGAGAGGAGTGACCCTCCCTACAACACACCTAACTAGGCAACCCTATAATGCAGTGGCTCTTAACCTTTCCAGTACTCCTGGCAGGAGTCTGATTTGTCGTGCATACCCCAAGTTTCACCTAATTTAAAAACTATTTGCTTACAAAATTAGACATTAAAACACAAGTGTCACATCACACTAGTACTGAAAAATTGCTGACTTTCTCATTTTTACCATATAATTATAGATCAATTGGGATATAAATATTGTACTTACATTTCAGTGTATAGTACAGTATAAACAAGTCATTGAGTGAAATTTTAGTGTGTACTGACTTTGCTAGTGCTTTTTATGTAGCCTGTTGTAAAACTAGGCAAATACCTAGATGAGTTGATGTACCCCCTGGAAGACCTGGGTACCCCCGGTTGAGAACCACTGCTACAACGCATGGGAGAATGTGTGGCACCTAACCAGGGCAGGCCACAGGGCATCGAATTCAATGGCAGGGTTAGGGGGTCTTCTCCATTTCACACTGCTCTCCATACTTTCCTTACCCCCTTAGTTCATACAAGCTGTCCCAAAACCTTTCTGGCTACAGCCTCGCCCCTCCCTGGCTGCAGTAATGCAGCCTCCATCCCATCTCACCTGTCATGGAGCCCCAGTGGATTTCTGGATCTGCTCCTTTAGGATAAGGATGCTTTGCCTTTGCTCTGGGGGCAACATGGCGATCTGGTCCGCAGTCAGCTGGAGAACCTGCATGATCAGGGCAGCCTGTGGAGAGAGGGGAGGATCTGCAACACCATGTGCAAGAGCAATTTCCCAAGAGGAAGAGGGCAGCAAAGGGTTACAGAAAAGCGAGTAAAGAGGAAGTTATCCAGAGACCAGGCTGCTGGAGGGAGGGAAGGAGGAGACAGAAGGAAGGCAAAGAGCAGAGCAGTATAAACTCTTATCAACTGAAAGGACCTGGCTCACTGGCCACACCTACAGGAAAAGTTTCAAACCACCTGCCTTGCTGCTGCTTATGAACATTTTCCTGGAAAGCTGCAGGAGCACTAATTCCCCAGGCTGAGTTGGCCCCAGCACAGAAACTACAAGACTTGGAGACTCTTGCTGTGCCAGAGAGAAGGAGTGCTGAGTTCATTCCCACGGCAATGGGGTATCCAGCCTCCATCCCCTCCCTCCGAGCCTGAGTTGCCCTTTGTTTACTCACCTTCTCATGATCTTGGGGGGTGACCTGGTTCTGCCCAGGGCTAAAGCCTCCTGGCTGGCCAGCTCCTTGTACCACTGTCCCTGGCATGGCTCCTGCTTGTATGCCTGCCCCTGGCATACCACCTCCTTGAATGCCTGCCCCTGGCATGTTGGGAACCTGTGGGTACAAAGAGATGGGATGAGCTGGGCCCCTCTGCTCTTGTAGAACTGTGAATAGTCTGGATTCAGTCACAGAAAGCACAATGCATGCACTAGAACGTAAAGCAGATAACAAGTCCCTGGCACCATGAAAGATTGATACCTATGCCCAGATGGGGGCTGAAAGTGGGGTGCCACGAGGAACAAGGAAATAGGCCCCCCAAGTTCAAGAGATCTTAGTCCATGTAACCCTGGCAATAACAGCAGAAGGCCGGAGGAAGGCTGGCCTTGTGGCTAAGACGCTGGATTCGACTAAGGGCAGTTGGGTTCAGTTCCGAGCTCTGTCATCAACACCCCTGTGATCTTAGGCAAGTCACTTAGGGCCAGATTTGAATGTAAGAATGACCATACTGGGTCAGACCAAAGGTCCATCTAGTCCAGTATCCTGTCTTCCGACAGTGGCCAATGCCAGGTGCCCTAGAGGGAATGAACAGAACAGGTAATCATCAAGTGATCCATCCCCTGTCGCCCATTCCTAGCTTCTGACAAACAGAGGCTAGTGACACTATCCCTGCCCATCCTGGCTAACAGCCATTGAAGGACCTATCCTCCATGAACTTATCTAGCTCTTTTTTGAACCCTGTTATATAGTCTTGGCCTTCACAACATCCTCTGGCAAGGAGTTCCACAGGTTGACTGTGTGTTGTGTGAAAAAATACTTACTTTTGTTTGTTTTAAACCTGCTGCCTATTAATTTCATTTGGTGACCCCTAGTTCTTGTGTTATGAGGAGTAAATAACACTTCCTTACTTACTTTCTCCACACCAGTCATGATTTGTAGACCTCTATCATATCCCCCCTTAGTCATCTCTTTTCCTAGCTGAAAATCCCAGTCTTATTAATCTCTTCTCATATGGCAGCCATTTCATGCCCCTAATAATTTTTGTTGCCCTTTTCTGAACATCTTCCAATTCCAATATATCTTTTTTGAGATGGGGAAACCACATATGCACGCAGTATTCAAGATGTGGGTGTATCATGTATTTATAAAGAAGCAATATGATATTTTCTGTCTTCTTATCTATCCTTTTCTTAATGATTCCCAACATTCTGTTTGCTTTTTTGACTGCTGCTGCACATTGAGTGGATGTTTTCAGACAACTATCCACGACTCCAAGATCTCTCTCTTGAGTGGTAACAGCTAATTTAGACCCCATCATTTTATATGTATAGTTGGGATTATGTTTTCCAATGTGCATTACTTTGCATTTATCAACATTAAATTTAATTTGCCATTTTGTTGCCCAGTCACACAGTTTTGAGAGATCCTTTTGTAGCTCTTCACAGTCTGCCTGAGACTTAACTATCTTGAATCGTTTTGTATCATCTGCAAATTTTGCCACCTCACTGTTTACCCCTTTTCCCAGATCATTTATGAATAAATTGAATAGGACTGTTCCCAGTACAGACCCCTGGGGGACACCACTAGTTACCTCTTTCCATTCTGAAAACTCACCATTTATTCCAACCCTTTGTTTCCTATCTTTTAACCAGTTACCAATCCATAAGAGGACCTTCCCTCTTATCCCATGACAGCTTACTTTGCTTAAAAGCCTTTGGTCAGGGACTTGTTTAAGGCATTCTGAAAATCTAAGTACACTATATCCACTGGATCCCCCTTGTCCACATGCTTGTTGGTCCCCTCAAAGAATTCTAGTAGATTGGTGAGGCATGATTTCCCTTTACAAAAACCATTTTGACTCTTCCCCAATAAATTATGTTAATCTAGGTGTCTGACAATTTTCTTCTTTACTATAGTTTCAACCAGTTTGCTTGGTACAGAAGTCAAGCTTATCGGCCTGTAATTACCAAGGTCACCTCTGGAGCCCTTTTTAAAAATTGGCATCTCATTAGCTATCCTACAGTCAATTGGTCCAGAAGCTGATTTAAATGATAGGTTACAAACTACACTTAGTAGTTTTGCAATTTCACATTTGAGTTCCTTCAGACCTCTTGGGTGAATATCATCTGGTCCTGGTGACTTATTACTGTTTAGTTTATCAATTTGTTCCAAAACCTCCTCAAAAGACACCTCAATCTGGGACAGTTCCTCAGATTTGTCACCTAAAAAGAATGGCTCAGGTTTGGGAATCTCCCTCACATCCTCAGCCATGAAAACCTAAGCAAAAAATTAATTTTGTTTCTCCACAATGGCCTTATCATTCTTGAGTGCTCCTTTAACATCTCGATCATCCAGTGGCCCCACTGGTTGTTTAGTTTCTGCTTCTGATGTACTTAAAAAATGTTTTGCTATTACTTTTTGAGGTTTTGGCTAGCTGTTCTTCAAATTCTTTTTTGGCCTTCCTAATTATATTTTTATACTTCATTTGCCAGAATTTATGCTCCTTTCTATTTTCCTCACCAGGATTTAACTTCCACTTTTTAAAGGATGCCTTTTTGCCTCTCACTGCCTCTTTTACTTTCTTGTTTAGCCACAGTGGCATTTTTTTGGTTCTCTGTTTTTTACTTTGGGGTACGCATTTAAGTTGAGCCTCTATTATGGGGTCTTTAAAAAGTTTCCATGCAGCTTGCAGGGATTTCTGAAATTAAATGCTACAGTGTTGGGCTGCTGTGGTGTTTTCCCCACCACAAGGATGTTAAATTTAATTCTATTATGGTCACTATTACCAAACGGTCCAGCTACATTCACCTCTTGGACCAGATCCTGTGCTCCACTTAGGACTAAATTAAGAATTGCCTCTCCTCTTGTGGGTTCCAAGAGTAGCTGCTCCAAGAAGCAGTCACTTTAACTGTCAGGAAACATAATCTCTGCATCCCGTCCTGAGGTGACATGTACCCAGTCAATATGGGGATAGTTGAAATCCCCCCCCATTGTTGTTATTGATTTTTTTTATTTTTATAGCCTCTCTAATCTCCCTGAGCATTTCACAGTCACTATCACCATCCTGGTCAGATGGTTCGTAATATATCCCTACTGCTACATTCTCATGATTAGAGCATGGCATTACTATTGTGGAAGTGGAGAAAGGGATAAAGGGAATTTGAACATAGAGATCTTAGTTGGTCTCTAGGAACAGAGCAAGAGTCCAGGCTAACAAAGTCAGGCAGACACTGACTCTAATAACGTGAGACTTGAAGGAACGACCTAGGCGGGTAGAAAGTGAGAAAGCGAATGGGAACAGACAGTAAGAGATTCTGTTTTGACCTTGTGTTAGATAAGAATGGAATCTAGACTGTAGCAGAAATTAATGAGAAGAGTGAGATATCAGGAAGAAATATGGATAACAAAATGCAGCTGTTGCTCATTATTATAGGTAACAAAAAGGTATAAAAGCTTGCTCTAATTGTTTATGTATCAGAGACCTGCCTGGAGGTGAATCCCTGCCAGTGTGCTCTCTCTCCTCTTTGCAATTGCTTGAGAATAAAGACTGTCTCTGACTTGCTGTACCCAACCCAAGCATGAAGGCCTGTTTTCTTCCACAATTTGGTGCCGTGACTTGGAAAAAAAAAACTGTGGAAAAAAACAGGCCTCCACGCTTGGGTTGGGTTGGGTACAGCAATCCATAGCACTATCCATTGAGATTCTATGGTACAGTTTGGTTCATTTAAGATTTTTATTTCATTTGATTCTACGCTTTCTTTCACATATAGTGCCACTCCCCCACCAGCATGACCTATTCCAGGGATGGGCAAACTACGGCCCGCAGGCTGGATCCGGCCCCTCAGGGCTTTGGATCCAGCCCGTGGGATTGCCACCCCCATGGCACTGCGGGCCCCGCACCGCTCCCAGAAGCGGACGACACCACGTCCCTGCAGCCCCTGGGGAAGGGGGGGCAGAGGGCTCCGTGCGCTGCCCTTGCCTGTGGGTACCTCCCACGAAGCTCCCATTGGCCAGGAATGGGGAACTGCGGCCAATGAGAATTTCGGGGGAGGTACCCACAGGCAAGGGTAGCGCGTGGAGCCCTCTGCTCCCCCTCCCCTAGGGGCTGTAGGGACATGGTGCTGGCTGCTTCCCGGAGTGGCGCAAGGCCAGGGCCAGGGCCAGGGCCGGGGCAGGCAGGCAGCCTGCCCTGGCCCCGCTGCACTCCACTGCCAGCCCGGAGCAGCTCCAGGTAAGTGGCGCCGGGCAGGAGCCCCCATCCCGAACCCCTCCTGCACCCCGCATCCCAACCCCCTGTCCTGAGCCCCGCCTGTACCCCAACCCCCTGCCGCACCCTGCACTCCCTCCTGCACCCCAACCCCCTTCCCTGAGCCCCCTTGTACACCCCGCACCCTGCCTCTGCCCCAACCCCTTACCCTGAGCCCTTTCCTGCACACCGCACCCCCTCCCATACCCTGCACTCCCTCCCGCACCCCAACGCCCTGCCCCAGCTCTACATTCATAGCCCTGCATGCAATTTCCCCACCTTGATGTGGCCCTCAGGCCAAAAAGTTTGCCCACCCCGACCTATTCTGTCCTTCCAATATATTTTGTACCCTGGTATTACTGTGTCCCATTGATTATCGTCATTCCAAGTTTCCGTGATATCAATATCCTCATTTAATATGAGGCACTTTAGTTTCCCCATATTATTATTATTATGACTTCTATCATTTGTATATAAGCACTTTAAAAACTTGTCACTTTTTAGCTTTTTAACTTGTACAGGTCTTTAGACACCTAACTCCCACTGAAATCAATAGGACCTAAACACCTCTAAAAATCTGGCCCTTAGTCTCCCTGTGCCTCAATTCTCTTCGTGGAATGGGACTGCATTCCCCTACCTTACAGCAGGGATTTGAGGAGAAATCTGTCAACAAGTGTGAGGCACTCGCTATTGCCTGAGGAGTGCAGGTGAGCTGGCCTGCTCCCCAGAGGTGCTGCTCCCCACAGAAATGTCCTGGCTCAGTACCTGGCTCCCTCAAGCTAGCAGAGCTGGAAGCATGGCAGGGGCAGAGCGGGAAGAGCAAAAGGGAAAACATGCCTCCCCCCAGTGCAGCGTGGTTAGGCCTGGCAGAGGAGAGGGCAAGTCACAGGAAGAGGCCGAGGGGCCGAAGTGGCCTGGGGGTCCCTACACTTTTTCCAAACCTCACCTATATGTATTGTGAGTTCCACACAAGAGAGGTCAGGAGAACGATGCAGGTTGGCACGTGTGTTATAGCTTGGACAAGAGCCAGCAGCCCCAGGTCCCTGCAGCCCACATGGTAATACCCTGATGCTAGCTAGTAGGGGATGCCCTGACCTAGGATCCCTTGGGAGGGGGAATGCTATCAATTCCCTGCTGGTAGGCCTTGCAGCATTACAAGTGGGATGCAGGCTGTTAAAGAATTGACATCACCTAGAACCCTGCCACTAAGTGCTTGTTGTTATCTATTAGATTAAGACTAAAGCAGAAGACGCTGTGTGTACCTGTCTAGGTCCTTGAGGGCCACTTGCTCCCAAGTTAAGTGGCCCAGGTCCTTGAATTCCACCAGGCATTGGGCCCCTTGGGTTGGGGCCAGGACCCCTGGGCTCCATCCCTCTGGGTTCCATCCCTCTGGCATCCATGCCTCTGGCATCCATCCCTCTAGGCTCCATGCCTCTCGGTTCCATCCCTCTAGGCTCCATGCCTCTCGGCTCCATGCCTCTCGGTTCCATGCCCCTGGGCTCCATGCCTCTCGGCTCCATGCCCCTGGGCTCCATGCCTCTCGGCTCCATGCCCCTGGGCTCCATCCCTCTCGGTTCCATCCCTCTGGGCTCCATGCCTCTCGGTTCCATGCCCCTGGGATCTCTTCCACCTGCAGAGAAAAAACATGCCATAAGCAAACCACTGGAAGGGAATTGTGTGTGGGAGAATGTTGGGGGCACAGACCCACTTTTGAAAGTTAAGCCTCCTTTGGTTTAATGACTGGCAGAAAACCAAGACGGGTCAGGGACGGTGTGTGAACGGCACCTGCTTTTGGAAAATGACAAATTTGAACTTCTCCTCCCCTTGCCCTGTGTAACTACACCTTCCCTTCCCCCCAGTGCCTCCCTCCAACCCTGTGTAACTTTCTCTGCATCTCACTTCACTGTTGAAATGTCCCACTTTCCCATTTTCCTCACATCCCTGGGTAACCGGCTCCTCTCTTGGTCATTTCACGTTTCATTTACAGCCATCCTCTCACCTCGAGCATCCATCAAAGGCCCTCTAGGTTCTCCCATCAATGGCCTGGGTTCTCCCATTGGTCCTCCCCTCATTTCATGTGGGGGTGGGCCACGATTGTCATGGCCAGGCATATGGTGCATGGGTGGACCCTGGTGGGGTGGCCCAAGGTAACCTCTGTAGAGAGAGAGAAGGAAAACAGAGCAGAAGGAGAAAGGTGAATCGGACACAAGCTTGGCACCGAGCAGGTACAGTATTTTGACCAAAGCACAAAGCCAGCTGCACAGAAAATGGGGGAGTTTGGCACATAGGGATGGATGCTAATATTTCCACCTCGCCTAGTCAGTCTGAGTGGCCACGAATACCATCCTCCCTTCCTGCTGCACAGCTATGTGTACCTGGATCGCCAACATGGGACCCAGCAGTTCACCCGCAGGCAGTGCCACTTAACCAACACTCCGACCACAAGAGGCGGGGAGTCAGAGCCTCAAAGGCTCAGATTGGTACCGATTCATCCTTTGGCCCACTCACCTGGGCTCCACTTCTCCAGTAACTGAAAGCAGGGTCCCTCCACGTGGGTCATTTGGGGCATCTCCCAGAAGGCCCCGGGGTGGTGGGCCGCTAGCAGGTAATGGTCCACGCTGCATAGGGGCCCTCGGGTCTGGCATGGGCACTGCCAGGGAGGCAAGCAAGGGAAATTACTGAGGTCAAGCATTGGCAAGAACAATCACACCAAAGTCCTCCTGTGAGACAGCACCACTCCTGTTGCCCCTGGCAGTGAGGTGCAACCGAATCCCATCCCCAGTGCTTCCTGTAGCTCACAGACACACACTGGTTTTGGACAGAGTCAACACTGCTGTCCACGATGTAGCTTGAAGCGATGCACAGCAAACAGGAAGGAAATCTTCCCATAGACAACACTGCAGCTCACAGAAGCGGGTACCCTCAGTGCTAAGTTCAGACCTTCCTGTCCCCCACAGCGACTGCCATGGCTTGTTGACAAAAGTCAAGAACCAAGATCACAGTAACTACCAACAAGTCTGGTCACACCCAGCGTGAGTCACAAGGTCAGCTGTGAGCCTAGACAGCCCAGATCAAACCCGGTCACCCCACGTCCATGAGGTCCAAAAGCCGAGCATGAGCCTGGATGGCCTCCTCTCTCCTGTCTGTTTCCACATGTACTGGGTTAATCTCCTACCCCTCTATGCAGAACCCTAGGCTAGTCTCTCCTCCTACATCGGGGGGCAGCTCTGCCTTTGACAAGTGTTCATTTCCACACTGGGCAGACTACACAGAGCAGTCCCACGACCCCAAGTGAAGAGAACCCTAGTGCTGAAGTCCAGGCTTTTTCCATGCATTCCACACTAAGCCCCGTGACAAAGGGAGCTGGCAGCTGTCATGGATACCTTGAACTCGCTCAATAGATGCAGGCCTGGCAGGTCCCACGGGCGAGAGCTGCAGGTTTCCTGGGTGAGCAGCAGGAAAAGAGGGAAAAGAGCAGACACATAAATAGCGCACGCGCACACACACACCACAGACCCACTAGTGCTGCACAGACGCCTTTGCCTCAGCGGAGTGAGCGCGTTCCTCGTAAGGCAGGCTCCCACAGAATCAGACTGCTTATTTTAAAGAGATGCTGCCAATCTTGCAGGCCTGGCTTTGTCAGATCTTCCCACTGGATGGAGACCATCGAACGCCACTCCTGTGAGGAGGATGGCCTCTTCTACATGGCTTGAAAAGCCCACTCACCTAGGCACTATTTTCCCTGGTCACTGTGTGGCGGAGGGGACAGGGACCTACACCATCAAGTTCTGTTGCATTTACACTTTCATTTAAAATATATTACATTTGTAGCCCTTACAGTTTCAGAATAACCTTCTGTAAGTGGGAGGCAGCATGAGGTGGTCAGGCTGTGCCTGAGTGCGCAGGAGACAGCTCCACTGCCTCTGCTCAGAGCTTCCCCAAGCAGACACAGAAATTAACAAAAGTCTGGTTCAGTTTCATCACTGCTATTCAAAGCCCTGCAAACAGCAGGGAAGCTGCTAAGAATTATTTCATGTGGTTGCTTCTTGGCAAAGCTCTGGCAGCAGTGGGGAGGCACTGGGGCTGTTCATGGGGGTGAAGGACCCAAAGATGAAATCACAACAAGCCTCTCTCAGATTCAGCTGCTTTTAAGGTATGTACAAATATGAGATCCCAAAAGGAATTTACCATGTTTTGTTAGAAGGCTGAGGGAGGATATTCACTCTCCCAATGTCCCACAATATGAAAGAACAGGGATCCCTTTGTTGTGATAAATTGGGGCCACTGGACAATGAGATGTCCCCACTTTAACTGTCTAATTGCATTAAATCGCATTCCAAGACACTGGTGTACAGCCTTCCACTTAGGGAGGGAGGACTACGCAAAACATCTCCATAGAAACACACTCTGCTTTGATCATCACTCCACACACATCACTATTCTGTGCAAAAGAAAAGGTACTGCTCCCTCTCCTGGACAAGCAAAAGAAAGCACAGGAGACTCAACAGTAGCAAATAGCAGGCAACAGGCTGGCTCGCCCACACCTGGACATGCAAAGTACCAGAAGGAGAGTTACTGGAGAAGGAATCACTCTCCCTGCTCACTATACTCACAGACAGACAGAAGGACAGGTGCACACAGACAGGCTGGGAAAACTTTTACACATTCAGTTAGCTTGGGGAGATTCCCTGCTCTGTCAACAACTCTGTTGGCATGTGGCCTTGAACGTCTCAACGTCCTGGCCTGGAAATAGGTATCCCTATGACACGTTGCATCGAACATGGATTAACTGACATCTGGTTTACCTTGTCCACGTTCCAAGGGCACTGGTCCACCTCCTGGCATCCCGACCTGAGGCTGCATTCCACCTGGGAGGGAAGAGCAGAGAACTCACAACTCCTCTCTCTGGTTATTTGTTCCCACAGCCCTCACTATTCTGCTCCTATAAAGATGCCCCACCCTGCCACTGGCAGACAGATTTCTACCTGGCCTAACAGGCCGTAGAGACAGAGTGACCCCCTCCAGTTGGCTGACCCAAGAGTTACTCCCTAGGCTTCAAATCTTCCACATGTGCAACTGCCTCTCTTAAAAGCCTGCAAGGCCCCCGTACTCATGGGGCATGTTGTCCCTGCAGAAGCTTTGGGAAACTTTTATAGTTTGCAGTTCAGACATGCTCACGGAGCTCACCTCCAGGAGCCAAGGGGCCAGGGCCTGGGCCGGCTACGGAGGCTGGCATCTGTCCTGGGGCTGGCACTCCACCCTGCATAGGAGGCTGCATCAGAGGAGGAGCTCCATTTACATGCATGCCACCCTGTAGAGGGAAGAAATCACATTGAGAGCCCCTTCTCACCAACAGACATGAGCATCGCCCACTGCACCAGGGTTGCAGGCGGAGAACCCCTCCTCACAACGCTTCCCCACACACCAGGGTTTCACACAGAGAAGCCTTCTCAACAACACACACTTACATCTTCCACATGGAGACTTCACACCCTTAACCTCCATCTCAATAATGTGGGTTGAACAAACAGATTCTTACTATGGGCTGTGGCTGGGATGATGGGGGATTCTGCTGGTTCATCTGTGCATTAGGACCTGGCCCAGGCCCGGGTCCAGGCCCAGGCCCGGGCCCTGGAACTGGCTGTGGGTTGCCTGGAATCAGAGGTGGAACACTGGTCTGACGATGCAGAATTTTCTAAGGGCAGAAGATGGAGGAGAAAGAAGTTGTGCATGCACCAACTAGACATGGCCATTCCGGGAATCCACCCACAGCCCCACCTCTCCAGACAAGTGTCTCCGTCGATCCCAGACTGAGGAGCGGGATCATACATACCAGAGCGATCTCTGGATCGACGATCCTCATCACCACTTGGGCCTGGAGCAGGGCATATGCCAGCTGAGGGTTCTGGAGCAGCATGTTCCGTGCCTCCTGAGGGCTGTTCTGCACACACAACTAAAGAGCAACACACAGATCAGAGCTCTCAATGGGTCTCGCTGCTGCTGTGCAGTATTAAGCCCTTCGCTGATAACTGTTGCTGCAACCCCATGGGGGCAGCGACGTTCCTGGAAATGCAGGAATGGCAATATCTCAAAGGGAGGAGCGTTTTGCTTCATTTGCCTGGTACGTTACACGGTGCTGGCATGGTTAATAAAACAACCAATAATGCACCTGAGAGACTCACGCTGTGGACTATCTGAAACACAAGGACAGTTAATAATGAAATCACACAGCTCAGGCTGCTCACAAAAATGTGCCTGATCCACATCCTATTGTCCATGATCATCTCCTCTTCTCCATGTCCACAGTATTAGCCAAACCAAGGAGTGAAAATAGGGAAGTAGGACACTAGACAGCCCAGCTCTCCACAACAGCAAGTCCAGCTGTTAGACCAACTCACGTCCTCGTCCAACCTGCTTATATTCCTCATGGCAGCACCTCAGATACTGATTGACCCTCTGGACCATTCTACCCTGCAGCAGCAGTGGCACATATGAGGCATTAACAGGAGTGACAATGTCACAGAGTTGTGAGTGAGGAACTGGTGCTGCCCGTTTTTTCGTGTGATGGGGGTGGGATTATTCTGCACTGTAAGACCACGGTTGCAAGTTCGTGACTTGGTTCCAGCCACTTCGCTCCCACTCACCTTCATCTGTTTCATCAGCTCAAACATCTGCTCAGGCGGCAGGCTGGCAACTGCTCTGCTGATAGACTCTGGAGCATCTTCAGGATTTATAGGGTCTCCATATGGTGACTCTATGATAGGGGCACCAGTGCCCAAGCCTGGCAGGGATAGAGAGGGGAAGACAAAGAGGAAAGGTTAAACACACAAGTGTCCTGGGAACCCTAAGCTGCTGGTCTCAGTCTCGTTTCACATCACAGGAGTCACCAGCACAATTGCTGGTGCTTTCTCGCACTGACCCCTTCAGCTGAAAGGCCAATAACTCAAGGATGATGTACGCACAGCTGCATCTTCACAAGCAGGAGGGAGGGAAATGTACTTTTGAAACACAGATTCAGGAGCACCATTCTGCAGTTGGAGAGTATATGGGTCACTGACTAAAAGTCTGGGCTCTGAACATGCCCGGAATTCCTACTAAGTCAATTAGGAGTTGAGGGCTGTGCCATGGTTCACTAGAAAGATTGTTTCACACAGATCTGCAATACAGTCTCCTACATGAGCTAGGACCCCGGATGTCACAATAATGTGGCTATTCTTCATATACCTCTTTGTCAAATGTGGAGCTTCATTAATCACAAAAAGCAGTATGGGTAGGGTTTGTCTGGTCATGGAAATTACAATCTCCACAAAAACTTCTACTTGCTATCTTACCTGCAGCACATCAGCTATCTGTGAGCTTTTCATTGTCAACCTCATCCCGATTCAGGTGGGGGTCTAGATTTTGTGTCTTGGCTAGTAGATTTTTATTACAGATTTGTAAGGCTGGTTTAGGCCAAACATTATGGTAACATTAACCCCCTCAACCCAAAGTTCAGACTCACTCTTCAGTTCCTCCTTATTCTTCTCGCTGGCTGCGTTGTCCACACGCAACGCCCTCCCGCTGAACTCACGCCCATTCAGGTTCCGCATGGCGCTGAGCGCTGTCTCCTGATCTTGGTACTCACAAAAGCCATATCCTTTTGGTTTGCCTGTCTCCCTGTCATACACCAACCTGGATGGCAGAGCCGAAAGAATCACAGGCATTAGATGCAGTAACGGCACATGGGGAGAGTATTACACAATACCACAGCATTTTCTAGACTAGTAATGCCATCTCCATACCCTCTATTCAGTCCCCAACAGGATGACGGACTACCTCATTCGAAGCTTGTGTCTGCCAAGTATGCCTGAGACCCATCTGCTTGTGGCTGGAGTGCTGATAAGTGCAGAATTGGCTACAGCTGAGATCACCTGTCTGTTTATGGGAGATGCCAAAAAGATAAACAGTTCTCACCTGAAACTGACGACAGGTCCGACCTCTGAGAAAATGTCCTTTAGCTGCTCCTCTGTGGCTTCGTATGGGATATTCCCCACTATGGGAGAGGGGAGCAACATATCAGTACAGACATCAAGTATCAGGAAAAAACACAGGCATGAACATCTCTCCATGAGAAGACAGGAAAGAATAGAAATGAACCCAGGGATGGCTGCATGAACACACACACAGACAGGTTTCTGGCAATCTGCTGCAGGACTGCAGACTTTTGTGTATATACACCATTGCTCCTGATGCTCATGTTGGTGCAGTGTCCCATTGCTAGTACAGAATCCAGGCTGGGGCACATTTTAGGACTTTGGTGATGTGCCTCAACCCAGGTACAGGTCAGAAGGGAATTTCAGGAAAGTGTGTAGTTGTTTCTTAAACTAATGGTTCCTATTATGGGCTGGATACTACTACTTATGTTTCAGGATTTTGTGGACTAGTCCACCAAACTCTTCCCCTCCCCCAAGCTTAATGATGAGCCTCTGGTCTCCAGAATGCCAAAGCTGCCTGCCTCCCTTTCAGTTGTGCTGCCCAACCCACCATGGAGCGTAGAGTGCTCATAAAAGTAGGATTAGGAGCAGCCCAAGAGCTCCATGAGAGCTTAGAATGTACATAATCCAATGGGAGATAGCAGGCAATGGCTAGTACTACTGAAGTCCAAACAGGAAGATTTGCCTGAAAAGGTTAGGAATCACCATCTGAGAAGATCTGACCTTATTTGTCAGATGAGTGGGTCATACACTGCATCAGTGAATCACAAAACAGTGGGGCAATACTGGTGCAAGTTCCTTCTTTCTCCCCATTTTTACTACCATGCTGGTATCAATCAGTGCAGGACACAGGTATGTACAATACAATACAGGGACTACAGCGAGCCTGGGACAGCTTCCTAACCCTTTATTAGAGGAATGGCAGGTCTCATTTCATGCTTTTTCTGCCACTCTTTTCCTATCTGTTTTAGTGAAAATATTGGTGGAATATTTAGTTTAATCAGGTTTGGTGGTTCCACTTGCCTGAGGAGTATGAAGGGCCCATGCTGAGGAAGGTAAAGGGGACAGCGCTATGATTTTCCACAGCACACCAAGGTGTCTCTGCATCCAGGGCCCAATCCAAAATCTACTGATGTCTCTGGACTTTGGCCCGGGCCCTTAATCAGTGCAGAACAGTCAAAAACTGTGTGTATACTTTTTAACTCCACTCATCACATCAATGACCAAAGAACGTGAACACAGAAAGGCTCTGAGGAGGATGACACGGCGGAGGCTCGGAGTAGGAAAATTGGATTTCAGATAGAGGAGCAGATCACTGGTCCATCAGTTCCACTATCACTGGCCAGTACTTGATGCTTCGGAGGAATGCAGCTCCTGAATCCTGTTACACACCAGGCTGATTGCACACTTCTGCACATCACTTGGAGGGAGGGAAGGGGGAATCCTACAGGTAGTTATCCTGTGACCTGAAGTATGTGATGTGATTACTTCATCTCAGCTTGTATAACAACCAATATCTCCTACAATTATCCAGCCCCTTTTAAAACCCCTCTGCAATGTGACTCCATGACACTCCAGAGCAGCAAATCCCAGAGGTTGACTAAGTGCAGCAGAAAGACATTTTCTTTAGTTTGTTCCTAGAGTACCTGCTATGACTTTGAGTAACACATTCTTTTATAATGGGAAAGGCAAAGGAGGTACTGCAATTTTCACTAACCCCTTCTAGTCACGTCTAATTCTTCCTTGTCCTGATTAAATAATCACAGCTTTTAAAAACTTTCCATATACATAAGCCACTTATACAATACCAATTAATCAACACCTTTGGTCCATACAAACTGGGTACACTACACCAAATAAAAACACACCACATTCTGTACCAACCCCACAATAGAGGGATGCTTATGATGCATCTCTGTGCAGGTGACATGCATAAGAACAGAGCTCTCTGGAAAACGGAAATTCCATTCCAAAAAAACCTTAAGAGTTTCCAAGTTTTTTCATTCCAATTCAGAACAAAAAGTCAAAAGAACTGAAATTCCCCAAAAATGGTTTGGGAAACAATGAAACATTCCCACTGCCAAGCTCCCCACCTAGCAGATGAGCTGGCTTCCCAGCTCCCTAGGATCACTGGCTGCCTGAGGTGCCTAACTGGCAGGCTGCTAGGTTGCATGGCTATCAGGGGATCCCAAACTCCCTGCCAGGCAGACAACTTGGGAACTGAATAAGACGGCTACCATCTTTCCTTGGAAATTTTTTACCAGCTGTACACAAGAGGTAGTACAGCAGAAAAGAGCTTTCAGATTGAAAGCAAAAAATGTTCATATCTATATATAGTACGCCCCGTAGATACTTTAGCATTTTTATGCACTTGCGACACTTCAGTCACCACTTGCTCAGGGTAAGTAAAGCATCTCTAGCTTTCTAAGTCAGCTTTACAATAAGGAACAGGTGAGTTTTAGTGCCTGAGCTGGTAGACTTTCATGTCTGTTTTGCAAGGCTGCACTGTGAGCTTAATTTCCCTTTTACTACCTGCCTTAGGTTTTCATGTGATGCCCAAGGCAATGGTCTCTTCTGTGCTGCTCCCCCTTACTGCAACAGGCCCCAGGGAAGGCTTTGGGGGCAGGAGATCACATTGCTGTGGGTATTATCTCTCTCCAGCCACTATCTGGTGAGTCACAGATAGCACAAGCAGAGGTTTGAGAAGTGTTTTATTGAGAACCCATTCTGCTCAGAAACACATATTATTTATTTCTGGGGGTCCGTTTCTGACACCAGCTTTGCGACATCACAATGATCACTGCAACAAGTTGCCGTGATGTCACAGAGAAAGAGAGTGTGGCCTCTATGGAAGGGTCCCTGGTTGTGGGGAAGGGGCGGAGAAGGGGATCTCTACAGGAGGGCTGCTCTGTGGGCCTCTGTCGAGGGAAAGCGCTGGGGTGAGTCTCTGTTCCAGGGCAGTGGGTCTAACCGGGGGTGAGAGGGCACCTGGCAGAGGGATGCTCCGGGGGGGATTCCGTGCTCTGAGGAGTGGAGAGGGGAGAGCCGGGATGGGGGCGGGTCTCGGGCGCAGAGGAGGCGGGAGGGAGGTCCGGGAAGCAGATATGGATGGGGGGTCCCGGGCGTTGCCCCCCCAGTGACATAGCTGGGTGAGGGAGTATTGGGGTCTCTGTCCCGGGGGCGGAGGGGGTCTCGCTCCCCGGCTCCTGCTCACCGAACACGGAGCGCAGCGAGCGATCCACCGCGGGGTCCCGCACCGCCAGCCCCGCCATCCTTCACCCACCGCCGGTGCAGCGCTTCCAGTCTCCCCCCCCTTCCGGCACCCTCGTGCTCCGGCTGGAAACAAGCACAGCCACTTCCGTTCCGCTCGAGCCCCGCCAAGGCTCCGGGGCGCTTCCGGGAGCGAGCAGAGTCTAGCGGCGTTGGCAGGAGCGAGCTCTGCCGCCGTAACCAGGCGACCGGCTCACAGAAAAGATGGCGGCGGCAGGCGCCGAACGGCATTAACGACTCAGTTCCGGTGGGAAACACTAACCGCGCGCGTCTAGTTCCGCGCATGTCTGTGCCTCGGAGTCTCCCTCGCGGGGCAGGGAGCCGCGTCCAGCCCAGAGCCAAGGGCCGGGGCAGCCAAGCAGTGAGGGGGGGCGCGTGGCAGTGGGGTAAGGGGGTGGGAGCCAGGGAGCACATGGGAGGCAGGGGACTAGTGGGGTAAGGGGGTGGGAGCCAGGGGCTCGTGGCAGTGAGGAAAGGGGGTGGGAGGCAGGGAGCACATGGGAGGCAGGGAGCACGTAGCAGTGGGGTAAGGGAGTGGGAGGCAGGGGCCTGTGATCATGAGGTATGGGGGTGGGAGCCAGGGGCTCATGGCAGTGGGCAGGGCAGGGTAGGAGATTGTGCTGGGGCGGATGCATAGGATGATGTGTGGTGGTTGGAGCAGAGGGTGATGAATTCACTGTGATTTTTAAGTAAATGGTGTTGCTGCTCCTGCTTAATCCTGCTGGCACTGCCACTCTCGGTGCCCTCGAGGGAGGCAGGAAATTTGCCTCTAGGGTTGCCACCTCTCCTTGGATTCTGCAGATTGTCCCACTTGTAACAGGGCTATGAAGCATCCTCACGTTGCCCTTCAAGCGCACTCACAGAGGTCGCAGCCTCACTCCCTCACCCATCCATCAAAGTGCAGCCCAATTACCACATGGGCTGTGAAATCTAGAACAAGAGGTGCTGTAGTGCTAGCAGGGAGCATTTCTCTCTGCCACCTCCCCTTTTCCAAGGGGAGACTTCTGGGCATTTCTGGCATAGGTCATGTTAATAAAGCTGCACCCACAGCACTGATTGGGTTGCTGGTATATAGGGCTCTCCTACGACGCAGCTTTGAGGTGCATGCCGAGAGCATGCAGTGCTATGCAGGGCTTTGATAATGGGGATATGGAGACTTCTGCCTCCATAAAGGTAAAAATCCAGCCCAGGTCGATAGTAATCAAAAGTCACCGTGATCTGATTGCTGTTTGGTGGCCTGTGTGAAATGAGTTTGTTGCTCTTGATCTATCATCTCCTAGTATATAAGTGTCCACATCACAATCGGTCCTGTTGTTGACATCCTTAGCAGAGAGATCAGGGCTACAGGTTGCAGCAGTTTGCATCTTCAATGACTCTTTTGGGGAGAAGTTTTTGGGTGCTGAGAGACATTCAGGCTGCAGCTCCCGGGAATTGCCAAACATGTGTTGAGTAGCTTCGCTTACTGCCAAGCCAGAGGGTTACCATTCGTCCGGATTTACCGGACATGTCCTCCTTTTTGTGCTAAAAATAGCGTCCGGGGGGAATTTGTAAAGCACTCACAATGTCCGGGATTTCCCCCCTCCCCCGGAGCGGCTGGGAGGGCTGCAGGAAAGTCCCGGGCTGGACTCCGGAGCAGCTGGAGAGGAGCTCCGCCCTGCATTCTGAGCAAGTGTCTCAGCACAAAGTGCAGCCCTCCCCTTTTGCAACTGGGAGCGGTTACTGCCATGCAGCGTAGCAAAACGGGAGCGAGAGCACTTTGTGCTGGTACAAGGGCAGCTCTCCCCTGCAACCCGGTCCGGGCCAGGGACCGGGTTTTGTTGTGCTGGGGAGCTTAGCCACGTGTCCGGCTCGCACAGAGCCCAACACCCTGTTCTGAGCAGCAGGGTAAGGGGGGCAGGAGAAGGGGCAGGGAGGTTCTGGAGGGGGCAGTCAAGAAACGGGGGGGGGACTTTTGGGGGGGAGTGGAGAAAGTTTTGGGCAGTCAGGGTACAGGTAGGGGGTAGGGTCCTGGTGGGCAGTTGGGGGGGGGTCTTAGGAGGGGGCAGTTAGGGGACAAGGAACAGGGAGTCTTAGGTAGGGGGTGGGGTTCTGGAGGGAAGTTAGGAGCAGGGGTCCCAGGAGGGGGCAGTCAGGGGACAAGGAGCGGGGGGGTAGGGGGCTGGGAGTTCTGGGGGGGAGCTGTCAGGGGGCAGGAGTGCGGAGAGGGATCGGAGCAGTCGGGACAGGGAGTAGAGGGGTTTAGATGGGTTGGGAGTTCTGGGGGGGAACTGTCAGGGGGCAGGAGTGGGGAGAGGGATCGGAGCAGTCGGGACAGGGAGCAGAGGGGTTTAGATGGGTTGGGAGTTCTGGGGGGGGCTGTCGGGGTGGGGAGTGGTTGGATGGGGCGTGGGAGTCCCAGGGGTCTGTCTGGGGGTGGGGGTGTGGATAAAGGTTGGGGCAGTCAGGGGACAAGAGGCAGGGAGGCTTAGATAGTCCTGGGGGGCAGTTAGGGGCAGGGGTCCCAGGAGGGGGTAGTCAGGGGACAAGGAACGGGGGGAGGGTTGGGAGGTCAGGGGGGGCGGGAAGTGGGAGGGGCAGGGGCGGGGCTAGGGCGGGGCTTCTCCCGTCCTCTTTTTTGCTCGCTGAAATATGGTAACCCTAGACAACGAGGTGGTGATGTTTTCTTCTCTTCTAGGTTCTGGCAAGATGGATGCAAAGAATTTGAATTCTGGTCCCATCTCTGTACTTATTACTGAGTCACAGTTTGCCCAGAGGTTCAGGTGCAGTATGGAGATGCAGATGGAGGGAGAAAGCTGAAAGACATTGTTGTACCTGTATTGAGCTGAACACATGGTCATTAACATGGCAAAATAGAGTAAAAAAAAACTATCCTGTGGATCTGGGCTCACTTGAGTGGGAGCAGAACTCGTAGTTCCAGACTAGTACATTACTAGTAGTAATAATCTGCTTATATCAACACACAGCTTCAGAGCATTAGGGGCTGCAGTGGAATTCTCACTTTCACAAGTGATGGACCATTGGGTGGATCTCAGCCCAGTCCTTAATGGGCATTGATCCACTTCCCAAAACTAGCACATACCGTAAATTGGAATGATTGCCAGTACCCATTCATAGGAAGGCCAGGGTGATGAGAAGTCAGAAATGAGATACAGAGCTTGCACAGCCAGCACTTGCCTGTACTTTACTTGGCTCAAGTCAGCACTGTCATCTCAAAGCCTTTACAAAGGTGGGTGGGTATCATCCCCATTTTACAGAGGGGACACTGAGGCACCCAAGGATGCAGTAACTTGCCTGAGGTCACGCAATGAGTCTTTCACAGAGTTGGGAATAGATTCAGCTCTCCTGACACTAGACCAGTGCACTTTGTTACTCCAGGAGATGATGATCTCATCAGATCAGGACTGAACAATGTGTATAGAGCATTGTTTTGCTCAGGCTTACATAAGAGGATTGCAGAAAGCCTAGAGGGTATAATGACAGATGAATAAATACCTGAATACATCCTTGGACTTGCAGGGAGTATTTGGAGAGAGAGAGGGTTCTGGATGTCTGCCATCGTGTGCAAAAGCTGCTGGATGGCACAGTGGCATTGCCTGTGCTGGGAGAGAAACTCACTGAGCAGCACCTGCAGGAGCTGCGGGAGAGCCTGCCCCCTGAGACGACATGCACTCTGACGTGGGTTCAGGTCAGCAAAGCACTGGCTTTCTCAGTAGAATCGGGGGTAGGATTTACCATACCAGGCTCTTGTGCCCATATCCTGTCTCTGCAAATTGCTGTGTCCCCATGGGTCATTAGCATGGCAACCCCTCCCATAATGCACCTTAGCCATTTGTACAATACATCACTTGAAGACAGTGACATTCTTTTCTGACCCCTTCTGCCATCAGCTTAAGGGGAATTTGACTGAAATTCCCTGGGACCATCTTAGACTTGCCTGGCGCTGGCAGGGAGCTCCTGGAAGCTAGGTAAAAGAGAAAGCAAGTTTCACTTTATAGTCCGATTCAGTTCCTGTGTATTTTATTTAGGGCCCAGTCCTGCCAGCTGCTGAGCGTGCTCCATTCCTGTGGAAGATAGTGAGAGATGAGGCTGTTCAGCAGCTTGCAGGAAGCACCTGAGACCTCAGGATCAGGTTCCTTTTTCCTGTGAGGTTTGGAATATGTGCTGGGATTGTCTGAGTTCAGCAATGACAGGGCTGTCTGAGATCAGGCAGTTCTACTCCTTCCTAGCAGGGTTTGGTTGAATTCCTAAGTCTCAATTGAGGGGCTCCTTGGCACAGACCTTGTGGGTCACTGATGGAGCAGAGACTTTCACTCTAGTGCCGTGGGAGCTGGGATTGCAGGGAGCAGTAATATTCCATTTTAGCTGTTCTTTCGTGCCTGTCTGCATAGGGCTTACTAGTTGCTTCCCCCACAGCCGGCTGGGAAAATGCCCAGCACCAAAAGGAATAAATTCCTGCCGCATTAAACAAACAGACAAACCTCCCTGCTTTAAAAGGAGGAGCTTGTGCCCTCCTTGCAGGGTCCCCAGGCCCATCACAGTCTCCAGGAGCTGCCAGTGCAATGGGTAACTCATTGCTTTTATTTAGAGAGCAGTGGCTGCTCCAGCCTGAGGGACATTATCTGGAGATGGTGGATGTGGCCCATGGGTCCTGAAGCCCCTTCAGTCTGTTGTGGGTTAGTGCAGCCAGTATGATTGAAGAATCACACCCAGTGAGCTGGACTTTCCAGTCCCTGGGGGAGGTAAAGAGAAATGACCCAGCACAGCAGCTGTGGGAGGGAGATTACCCCCCCCCCCCCCACACACACACACATATCCTGTCACAGCGCAGGGAGGGAGAGAGCCTATTTCAGCATCAGTGTTTTTGTGTTTCTTTCCCAGAACCCCATTCCCTCAAAGGCAGCACGAGTCCAGTCGCCCGCCCGGAAGCTGTGCAGGGAGCTGCAGCATTTAGTGTCAGCCTCTGGGGGCACGTGGTCAGATAAGCTGGAGGACGATCTCCCTCGTTCCTGGCAGCGGCATGGAGACCTCATCCTGCTGAGCGAGGACAGCTTCAGGGCTGCGATGTGGAAGGAACTGGGTAAGAGGGACGTGTGGCTCTGTCTTCCAAGATGCACTGAACCAACCTTCTCTAACCCACCTGCTTGGGGCTCTCTTCCAGGACCAGAGCTCTGGGAAACAGTTGCTTCTGCTCTGGGCGCCCGACGCGTAGCGAAACAAGGGCGAATATCACCGGATGGAGTACGATCCCCGACAGTGACCCTGTTGCTGGGGCAGGATGGCTGGGTGGAGCATGTGGACAATGGAATCAGGTAGAAGGGTGGGATGGGGCACGGGCGGAAGAAACAGGAAGGGGCTGTCAAGTCAAGATGCCCCTGGGAAGGGGTTACTGGTCAGCCCCATGTTGGCGGCTCTCACTGGGCCTATGGTGTTTTCCCAGATACACGTTCGATGTGACCAGGTGCATGTTCTCTCCTGGAAACATCACAGAGAAGCTGCGGGTGGCCTCGCTGCCATGTGCCGGGGAAGTGCTAGTGGATCTCTATGCAGGTAACTGTCCCTGGGCCATGGGAAAGGCTGGCTTCCTCCTCTGAGTTTTGGGAATAATGCTATGCTCTGTCCATTCTGAGGAGTTTGCTGGGGTTCTGAGAGCAGAGCCTGTGGGCCGTGGATTACTGCTCCCCATTCTCCTGTCTGGAACCACCCCCAGCCCCAGATAACATAGACTGCCCTGTTGATCACAAGAATTCAGTTCACCCCAATGTTCATAATTTGCTCAGCACTATCCATCCAGTGGCATCCTCTACCCCATGCTTGCTGTAGCATCTGTCCAGTAGTCAATGCTGTGTGCTTAACAGCAGCTTCAGCCCCTGGAACCTTCTCCCTCTCCCCCTAAGCTCTGCCAACAGCCTCAATCCAGTATATCTCTGCTGCTGAGAATGAGGCCTTAACCCTGAGCCTGAGCACTTTGTTCCCACACTGGAGGTGCCTCTGGACTGTGCTGTCAGCGGCGTCTGTCTCCTGTGCCCTCAGGGATTGGCTATTTCACGGTGCCGTACCTGGTTCACGCCGGTGCTGCCTTTGTCCATGCCTGTGAGTGGAACCCCCATGCTGTGGAGGCCCTGAGAAAGAACCTGGAGCTGAATGGCGTGCAGGATCGGTGTCAGATCCACCAAGGGGATAACAGGCAGGTGAGCAGAGAGCAACCCTTCCACAGCTGAGGGGCTGCAATGGAGTCTTAGGGAGGGGAATTCCAAGGGTACAGCCCACGCTGCTGAGACTCCCTAAGGGGGGTGATGTGCCTCTGAACTTTAACCCTGGCTCTAGATGTCACAGGAATTCCTTTCCCAGGAAACTGCTCTTCTCCCCGCATCCCTCTCCTGTTTCTGATGTGGCAGAGCTTCTTCCCCATGGTACAAGGGATGGGAGCAAAGGTCCAAAGAATCTATGTGTGGGAGGCAGACTCTGTTATGTTTGCAAACTGGAGGAGACAGGGACCTGGTGCACTGAGGTCTGGTCAGACGGACTCGGTAGTTTTATAGTGCACAGATGAGAAGGACGTAATACAGGGGTCTCAAACACGCGGCCCGCGTGCCGCATACGGCCCGTGGGGTTCTTTCATGCGGCCCGCCAAGCTCCCCGCGGGGCCCCCCCCACGCCTACCCCGTGCCGCTGCAAGCCCCACTCCGTGGCTGAACTACTGTATGTCGCTGCAGCCCCGGGCAGGGGGGTGGGAGTAGAGGGCTCCGTGCTCTTGCAGCTCCCATTGGCCGGGAACTGGGAACCGTGGCCAATGGGAGCTTTGGGGGAGGTACCTGGAGGAGCAGCAGGAGCAGCACATGGCACCCCTCCCCACCCCCAAGGACTCCGGCTGCTTCCTGGAGCGGAGCGGGGCTGGGGACAGGGCAGGCAGGCAGGGAGCCTGCCCTGGCTGCAGTGCGCGGCGCTGCCACCCCAGATCCGCTCTAGGTAAGCAGCGCCGGGCCTGAGCCCATACCCCACACCCTTTCTGCACCCCAACCCCCTGCCTGGAGCCCCTTGCCACACACTGCACCCCAGCCCCCTGCTGTACCCCTCCCCCCTCCCGCACCCCAACTCTCTGCCCAGAGCCCCCTGCCGTACGCTGCACACCTCCTGCACCTCAACTCCCTGCTCTGAACCCCCGCCACACCCCGCACCCCTCCTGCACCCCCTGGGGGCCGGGAGGGGGCAGAGTTGGTGTGAGGACTTCGGGGAAGGGGTTGGAATGGGGGCAGGGAATGGGCGGGAAGAGGCGAGGCGGGGCCTCATGGAAGGAGTGGAGTGGGGATGGGGCCAGGGGCAGCAAGTGGGGGGTGTCAGTGATGTGGCCCTTGGGCCAATGCACTAGTCCTCACGCGGCCCTCGGGGTCATCTGAGTTTGAGACCACTGACCTAATAGGTCCCATCTCCTGGAGGGCTTGGGGTGTGTGTTCCAGGGCGGTGTCCAGTGCCCAAAGCAATGGGACTGCACACCCTTCCCTTAGGAAACTGTAGATCTGACTCCTGTCTGGCTAGCCAGCAGGCCCAGCTCATCCTATTGCTTTCAGAGACATCCCCATGTGCCATCCTAAATAACTCTCACATATTAAACACTTGCCCCAGTTATCAGACCCTGCTACCTTACTAGTTGTTCTGGCCAAGCTGTTTATATCTGACTGAGCAAAGTCAGGCCCGACACTCAACTTCATTATTGTTATTTGTTTTACCTTAGGCTTCATTATTGTTATTTGTGTTACCTTAGTGCCTAGCAGTCCTAGCCAGGGACCGGGGCCCCCAGGTGCTAACTGCTGCACAAACACAGATGGTCCCTGAAACAAAGAGCCTTCAATCCATCTTGATGACCTTTCTCTGTCTGTCTGTAACATGATAACTTTTGAATGCTGCAGCCAGGCAGTTCAAATTTCAGGGAATGTTCTCGGCCTCAGTGTAATTGTCTGTAGATCAAAGAGCCATCTGATGGCAGCCAGTATCCTCAGATCACCTCTGTACAGCCTCCCAATACAGTTTAAAATGTATCAGAATTACACAACAAAATGAGAATGGTGGGGAGAAGGAGGGCATCAAGTCCCTAGCATGGGGAGAATGGGAGACCTGGGAATGGGGGAGAAGGAGGTCCTGGGGGGCACACTGAGCCCCCTGACTTGGGGGAGAAGGTGGGGGTGGGTTGCAGGGAGTCCCTGAAATAGAGGGGAATGGGAAGGTGGCACACAGGGAGCTTGTTGAGGGAAATGGAGGGATGCAAGGAGCATGTGCAATGAGCTTGGCCTAGAGAAGCAATGATGCATGCGACCTAGTTAATTCTCAGGTAGGATGGCGGGGCTCTGAGGAGGTACAAGAGCAGTGGTGGGGCTTCATGGTTCTGGCGAAAACGTTATATATTACTCCCAACTCAGAGCAAGAGTGTGCGAGCAGTGCCCACTTTCACCCACCCCCTTCCTATGGTAGATGGCAAGAGACAGAGCTGTGGCAACCTTTATATACTGTTATATTCCCCTGAGGGAAAGAGAACCTCTCCATGCCCTGCAGTGCCTTGCTTGGTGTATTTTCCCCTCCCTGACATGGGGCCCTCTGTAGTGTATGTCCTTTCACCATGCCATCCTCCTCTTTCTCACCTCCCCCTGTCGTTTTCAGCTGGAGTTGCGGGACGTGGCCAACAGGGTGAATCTGGGGCTGCTCCCCAACTCGGAGGAGGGCTGGCCTATTGCCTGCCAGCTTTTGCGGAAGGGCACAGGGGGCATTCTGCACATCCACCAGAACGTGGAGTCCTTCCCAGCAAAGGCTCATTTGCATAGTGGCCACTTGGAGGAGCTGCAGCTACAGCAATGTCCAGAGCAAGCCGTATCCAACAGGCAGGAGGACAAAATGGGCCAAAGGAACTGCAGGAGCCCAAAGGATGCTGACATCATAGATCCTGGGAGGGAGACCCAGGCAGTTGCGACCAGGGCCGAGTGGCAGAGGTGGGCAGAGACCACGGGAATGCGGATCAGGGTTCTGCTTCAGCAGCTACATGGGAAGCCTTGGAGAACAAACATTCTGCACATTGAGCCAGTGAAATCCTACGCCCCCCATGTGTATCACATAGTTCTGGATCTGGAGTGCCGCCCCCTCTCTTAGTACACAGGGAGAGTGGACTGCACCCTTGGGTTCCCCAGGAATGTCACCTTCTCCGCTAGCAAATGCGCAGGTGGAGCTCGGGGCCCAAGCTTGAGAAGTGCACAAAGCCTACACAGAGATGAGTGCTCCCAGCTGGCACCCTGTGAACTGGTTCAGTCTGACACTGGTCTTTGCCTTCAGCCCTCCTGGGACCCCTCTTCTCTCCAGACTGGCGTGTAACAGCTTGACCTGACCATCATGGTGCTCCCTGCAGCTGGTGCATTCCCTGCTCTCTGTGAGCTTCATTCTATTTCCATTTCCTGCAACCAGGTAAAACATTTGTTGTAAGTTTTATCTGCCTGGGTTGTGTCTTGCTGTTTTTCCCAGCGGCATGGCAGAGTTCTCCAGCACTCAGCTCCAAACTCTGTTCTCACCACTAATGCCAGCAAGAGACCTGGGCATGTGAACTTAGCAGAATGTCTGATTTCAGATTCACCAGTTGAGCCAGAGAGCATCTTAGTCCTGCACAGAGGCTGCCACTGGTGCCAGGCTGTGAGCAAATTGTATCTCTGTGACCACTAGGACCTAGGCTGAGACTCACCAGACTTACTGCCCTTGTGATCTAATCAGAAAATGCTGAGCGCTTTGCTCCTGGTATTCATTTGTTGTGGGCATGTGAAGAGCTCCAGGATGTAGTGTAGTCCCTGTGAGCTGACCTTGCTCCCTCCACTGCTGTCCTGGTCTATTCCTATTTACCGCACTACAATCCTGATCTTGCAGTGAGCCCGCGTACAGGCAGATCCCCACTCATGTAAGTGGGGCTCAGTGTGGAGCCAGTTGCGGGATTGGGACCTATATACTTTATCGCACAACAGATATGAACTTTCCTGTTTCTTAGCATCTAAGGGGGCTTGTTCATCCTCTTGTTCCAAGCCTGGATCTGAAGTTGCTATGATGTTTGCCCACAAGTTTCAGGAAGCACGGGCAAGCAGTTCCTCTGCTGCTACTTGGGATTTTTGGCCTGTCTCTGTTTAAAATAGTGAGAAATGAATGAATATAGTGCTACTGAAAGGTGCCAAACTGAGATCCCTGGAGACCAAAGCCTCTCCCCATAGAACAGATGCAGAGTCAGTGCAAGATTTCCCCACCCAGCAATTCTGCCTCACTCCTGCCCTGGATGGAACATAGGAACTGCCAAACTGGGTCATGCCAGTGGTGTATCTAGCCTCCCATCTCCAGCAATGGCCAGTGCAAGCTGCTTCGGAGGAGGGTGCAAGAAACCCTGTAGAAAGCAGTTATGAAATATCCTGCCCACAATAATAATTTCTTCCTAATCCCTGTTTGTTAGAGGCTAGTTTGTGCCCTGAAGCAGGAGGGTTTAAATCTCTTCCAAACCTCTGCATTATTTGTAACCCTCACCATTCTAACTGACCTGAGCAAGGATTGGCATCACAAGTGAGATCTTGTGGCAGGTGAATTGTGTACTGTGTGGAAAAGGTATTTCCTTTTATCAGTTTTTAATTCACCACCTTTTGCTTTCGTTTTGTGTCCCCTTTTTCTTCTACAGCGAGAGAGGGTGAAGAAAAGCTCCTGACCTGCCTTCTCAATACCGTTCATTGCCACCTCCTCTCTAGTGATTAATGCTAAGAGGGTAGCTGCCCATTTAATCTTTGGCCTTGATTTAGAAACTGCCAAATAAGAAGCCATTTGGGACGTTGGGCTTTTCAAAGGGGCCACCTGTTCACTAGGAACTGAACTGGAACCACCACATTGTTTTCACGTAACCTACTGCTCAGCAGCCATGCAATGGCAATGACTTCTGGTTGCTACTGACCTAGGCTGCAGTCAGGCCTGTGACAAGAGGTGAAAGGCTCTGGATTAGGGCTGTTGATTAATCGCAGTTAACTCACGCGATTAACTCAAAAAAATTAATCGCAATTAATCGCAGGTTTAATCGCACTGTTAAACAATAGAATACCAATTGAAATTTATTAAATATTTTGGATGTTTTTCTATATTTTCATATATATTGTATTCTGTGTTGTAATTGAAATAAAAAAAGTGTGTATTTTTAATTACAACTACTTGCACTGTAAAAATTATAAAAGAAATAGTATTTTTCAATTCACCTCATAGAAGTACTGTAGTGCAATCTCTTTGTAGTGAAAGTGCAATTTACAAATGTAGATTTTTTTTTTGTTACATAACTGCGCTCAAAAACAAAACAATGTAAAACTTCAGAGCCTACTAGTCCACTCAGTCCTACTTTTTGTTCAGCCAATCGCTTAGACAATCAAGTCTGTTTACAGGAGATAATGCTGCCCTCTTCTTATTTACAATGTTACCAGAATGTGAGAACAGGCATTTGCATAGCACTTTTGTAGCCAGCATTGCAAGGTATTTACATGCCAGATTATGCTAAACGTTGTGTGCCCCATCATGCTTTGTCCACTGTCATACTTCCTGAGTTAAGATATAGCTGACGCTGCATGTTGCCCATCTCCCATGTGTACGTGACAAATTTGCCCCCTCGCAGTTAAGTAGAATAATTTTATTTCAGCCACCATTTCAGAAGACATGCATCCATGCTGATGATGCTCGTTTAAAAAAAAAAAAGCGTTAATTAAATTTGTGACTGAACTCTTGGGTAGAGAATTGTATGTCCCCTGCTCTGTTTTACCTGCATTCTGCCATATATTTCATGTTATAGCAATCTCGGATGATGACCCAGCACATGTTCATTTTAAGAACGCTTTCACTGCAGATTTTACAAAACGCAAAGAAGGTACCAATGTGAGATTTCTAAAACAGCTACAGCACTCGACCCAAGGTTTAAGAATCTGAAGTGCCTTCCAAAATCTGAGAGGAACGGGGTGTGGAGAATGCTTTCAGAAATCTTAAAAGAGCAACGCTCCGATGCAGAAACTACAGAACCCGAACCACCCAAAAAGAAAATCAGCCTTCTGTTGGTGGCATCTGACTCAGATAATGAAAATGAACATGCATCAGTCTGCTCTGCTTTGGATCGTTATTGAGCAGAACCCGTCATCAGCATGGAAGGCATGTCCCCAGGAATTGTGGTTGAAGCATGAAGGGACATATGAATATTTAGCTCATCTGGCAGGTAAATATCTTGCGACATTCACTACCACAGTGCCATGTGAATACCTGTTCTCACTTTCAGGTGACATTGTAAACAAGAAGGGGGCAGCATTTTCTCCTGCAAATGTAACCAAACTTGTGTGTGTGAGCGACTGGTTGAATAAGAAGACCGAGTAGCTTTTTCCTTTCACGATTTATCTGAGTTAGCTGCCCAAATCAAAGATGGTCGCTGTGTGCGCTGAGCCCTGGCACAGGGGAAGAGTGGCAGTGAGAATCAACTACCCTAGCTGCTCCAGATCAGCTCTGTGTTTTCCTCCAAATGTCACTTGCCATTCCTTCACAGAGTTCTTATGTGCGAAGGGGCTGCTCCCTCTACACCTCGGGATCCTGTTGGCCAGGCACATAGTTTTGGGAAGGCAAGCCGATGGGGGAGCCCAATGGTGTCACACAAGCCAATGTGTCAGCATAGGGAGTGAAAAAAAATTACCACCATCCCCTTGAGATGAGCGAGACAGTTGCTGCCCTTCTTTGTTAGGTAGTTACTAGTTAGTACCCACAGAAAATGCATGGAATTGAGAGATCACATGTTGCTCCCTATTCTCATTTGCTCCTCTTCTCTTGCCCGCTACTTATTTGTGACTGGCAGTGTACCAAGGTGTAGAGGTTGGCCCTTGCACAGGAAACAGAGGAGTCGGTTGGTGTATTTAGCTTTGAATTCTGATTGCAGACCCGAAGCTATACTATACACCTGCATGTCCCTGGTCACGAGAACCGTGCTATCCAAATGGCAGAGCCTTTCATTTCGAGTAGATGCAGGGAAACAAGGGAAATGATGAAATAGGTCACTGATATGCAGCTTTTTCAATAACTCGAGATTCTCCCACAGTGAACAATCAATGAACAACCCCTGCTGGACAGGGGAAGTGGCTGAAATGTGTACAACTGCAGGCAGGGCTGGCTTTAGGCCAATTCAACCAATTCCCCAGAATTGGGCCCCACACCCAAGCCCCGGTACGGCGTACTGGCGTGACCCGGCTTCCCCAGGGAGCTATTTAAAGGGCTGGGGCTCCAGCTGCCTCTGCTGCACCCCATGCCTGCACCAGCCCCGCACCCCCTCCCCTGCCCGCAGCCCCAGCCCCTGTCTCCAGCCAGGCTTGCACCCCCTGCCCGCAGCCAGCCCCTGCTGCACCCTCTGCCCTGCCTCCAGCCCTGCACCCTCTGCCCTGCCCACACCAGCCCTGCCTGCAGCCAGCCCTGCACCCCCTGCCCACAGCCAGCCCTTGCCGCACCTTCTGCCCTGTCTCCAGCCAACCCCTGCCGCACACCCCCATGCAGCCCTGCCCGAAGCCAGCCAGCACCACACACACCCCGCCTGCACCAGCCCTGCACCCCCTGCCCTGCCTGCAGCCAACCCCTGCCGCACCCCCCCTGCCTGAAGCCAGCCAGTCCCGCACTCCTCAGTCTCCAGCCCTGCCAACCCCTGCCACACACCCCTGCGACCTTGCCTGAAGCCAGCCAGCCCGCCTGCCCCACACCCCCCTGTCTCCAGCCAGCCCCGCACCCATTGCCCTGCTTGCAGCCAGCCCCTACCTCCAACCAGCCCCTGCCCTGCCTCCAACCAGCCCCATGTCCACTGGT
The DNA here is from genome assembly GCF_027887155.1 of Malaclemys terrapin pileata. Classification (NCBI taxonomy): domain Eukaryota; kingdom Metazoa; phylum Chordata; order Testudines; family Emydidae; genus Malaclemys; species Malaclemys terrapin. The sequence continues at coordinate 38,481,562 of NC_071513.1, read as the reverse complement.
GCCCTGCAGTTCCCAGGGCAGTAACCCTGCACACCTGCTTCAATGAGGGGGGCAGGGAGCAGCTGGGACCCACACATGTGCATACCAGTTAGGGTGACCAGACAGCAAGTGTGAAAAATTGGGACAGGGGGTGGGGGGTAATAGGATCCTATATAAGAAAAAGACCCAAAAATTGGGACATCTGGTCACCCTAGCATACCCCCAAGTAGTGGCGGGGACCCACACATGTGAAACGGAGCTCATTAATAACCAATCAACAGCATATATGACGCAATGTACATAATATATAATTTTATTATTTATATAGTTATGGAAAGTAAATAATACATGGAAGAAATTAAAGGCTTTTTTTTTACATGTTTTTTTTTTTTTTTTTTTTTTTTTGTTAGTCATCCCTGCCGGGGTCCTGCCGAAAATGTTCGAATTGGGCCCCGCACTTCCTAAAGCCGGCCCTGGCTGCAGGAACTATTTGGAGTTTAGAGCATTAAATTCTCATGGGCCAAATAATCCAGCCCAACAGGTCACACCCAGCTTGCCTGTCTGTGAGTTGCTGCCTAGGAGATAGCATAATAGCTGCTGCAGTCTCCTCCTCTGTGTGTACACATGCTGCTGATACTGCAGTGATCTGGGTTGCCCAGGTGTTACATACACACACACACACCAACTGCTGCCAGCCTCCAAAGCTCACTGTCCTCTTCGAAATGTTTCAGTCTCTCTCTCTAAAAATAACTGGAGTAGTTATTCATGCTTTGTGAGTGAGGGCTGATAGCACTGACTACAACCAATTACAATATGGAGGACAGATGGGCGTGATGCCTGCTGCACAAAGCATCTGAATTCTGGTCTCAGAGCATCCCTATAACCACAGTCTTGGGCCCCAAATAGCTCTGCTAACACAGCTTGATCCTGAGATGCAGCAGTGCATGTAATGGTAAACTGCTGCCAGCGCAAATTCAGTTCTGGCCTACAGCACTTTGGGCTATTTCTGTCTTGGGAATGCACCTTGTCCCTCTGTTGTTCCTGTCTTAGGTCCTCACAGATCTCCCCCAGGCCTGCTGTGCTGTCCCTGCAACTCCAGCTCATGTCCCATTCACACTGTACATCTGTGCTGGGGTGACCCTACAGCCCTGAGATCTGGCTGAGGGAGAAAGAGAGAGTGTGGAAAGAAGTCTCTTGTAGTGCTTTTAACTCTCACTCATTCCAGATACAGCATTGCCTTTATGTGCTTCCCTCTGCCTCTGATCTCTTTTCCCTGAAGGCCAATAGCAGAGAGGCTGTGAACTCCCAAGAGGGAGGTTTTATGTGCACACCTAGGGCTCTCCTTTAGAACACAGAGATAGAGCAGAGTGTAAATGATGTGACTCATGTGTATTCTATGAGCCACCTCCCCACAGCACAGATGTCACTGAATCTAGAGCAGGGCCTTGGATTCATTTTAGGGTGCTCTGGGGAGCAGCAGTGGGGGCCAGTCAGGGTGAAGGAAGGAATTTACCCAGGTGATGCTGGCATGTTTTGAGGGCTCAGCCAAGAAGAAGTTCTGCGTGTTCCTGTCGTTTCCCTCTGCAGAGGGAGAGCTTTGCAAACCAGTCAGACCCCACCCAGATTAATTCTTACTGCAGCAGTTTCTGTGTGTGTGCTCTCTGGGCGGAGCTGGCTTCCCCAGCTCTCATGCTGCAGGAGCCTTCATGCAAATAAACCACAAGCTCTGCTACTGCAAAACACAGTTTAGTAACCAGAGTGACCTGAGCCAAACCTTTGGGTCTAAGTGCCCCCACACTTTGGGGGGAAGGAGACTGGACCTGAACAGGATCTGTAGCTGAGTTTCACACTAGGTCCCTGTTTCTGTAATGGGCTTAACCAACATTTTGGACCCAAACAACCCCAACTATTGAGGATTCCAAAAGCTAGAAATGAATTGTGCTGCTCAGGCCCTTTTCCAGCGCAAAACAACCTCCAAATCCAGCACGCAGGGCCCTTCTAGAAACCAATCCTGGGAATCCAGGATAAAGCACTTATGGGGCATATTTGAGTAGTTCAGAGAAAGGGGAAGGGGCCCAGTCGGCTCTGCATGTTCAGGAAACGCTGGTGACCGATGCAGATGTGTTCAGACAGGAGGGGATGGAGTCTCCTTGCCCTTTTCATTCCCACGCTTTTAGGGCAGCCTCTGAAGAGCCTTCCCATGAGCATCTGAGCACTGGGAAGCAACAAAACAATTGGAATTTTATTCTCCTCCTAAATAAAGAAAAGCAGTGATTGGTTCTTCTAAGACTGTCTGCTATGGCACTATAGCCTGAAAAAAGAAGAACAGGAGTACTTGTGGCACCTTAGAGACTAACAAATTTATTAGAGCATAAGCTTTCGTGGACTACAGCCCACTTCTTCGGATGCATATAGAATGGAACATATAATGAGGAGATATATATACACACATACAGAGAGCATAAACAGGTGGGAGTTGTCTTACTAACTCTGAGAGGCCAATTAATTAAGAGAAAAAAAAAAAAAAAAAAAAAAAAAACTTTTGAAGTGATAATCAAGCTAGCCGAGTACAGACAGTGTGATAAGAAGTGTGAGAGTACTTACAAGGGGAGATAGTCAACGTTTGTAATGGCTCAGCCATTCCCAGTCCTTATTCAAACCGGAGTTAATTGTGTCTAGTTTGCATATCAATTCTAGCTCTGCAGTCTCTCTTTGGAGTCTGTTTTTGAAGTTTTTCTGTTGTAATATAGCCACCCGCAGGTCTGTCACTGAATGACCAGACAGGTTAAAGTGTTCTCCCACTGGTTTTTGAGTATTTTGATTCCTGATGTCAGATTTGTGTCCATTAATTCTTTTGCGTAGAGACTGTCCGGTTTGGCCAATGTACATGGCAGAGGGGCATTGCTGGCACATGATGGCATAGATCACATTGGTAGATGTGCAGGTGAACGAGCCCCTGATGGTATGGCTGATGTGATTAGGTCCTATGATGATGTCACTTGAATAGATATGTGGACAGAGTTGGCATCGGGGTTTGTTACAAGGATAGGTTCCTGGGTTAGTGGTTTTGTTCAGTGATGTGTGGTTGCTGGTGAGTATTTGCTTTAGGTTGGGGGGTTGTCTGTAAGCGAGGACAGGTCTGTCTCCCAAGATCTGTGAGAGTAAAGGATCATCTTTCAGGATAGGTTGTAGATCTCTGATGATGCGCTGGAGAGGTTTTAGTTGGGGGCTGAAGGTGACAGCTAGTGGTGTTCTGTTATTTTCTTTGTTGGGCCTGTCTTGTAGGAGGTGACTTCTGGGTACTCGTCTGGCTCTGTCAATCTGTTTTTTCTTCCTTAGCTCTCGTCCCCTAACGCCCCTACTCTACTTGCGCTACATTGATGACATCTTCATCATCTGGACCCATGGAAAAGAAGCCCTTGAGGAATTTCACCATGATTTCAATAATTTCCATCCCACCATCAACCTCAGCCTAGATCAATCCACACAAGCGGTCCATTTCCTGGACACTACTGTGCTAATAAGCGATGGTCACATCAATACCACCCTATACCGGAAACCTACTGACCGCTACACTTACCTACATGCCTCCAGCTTCCATCCAGGACACACCACACGATCCATTGTCTACAGCCAAGCTCTAAGATATAACCGCATTTGCTCCAATCCCTCGGATAGAGACAAGCACCTACAAGATCTCTATCAAGCATTCTTAAAACTACAATACCCACCTGCTGAAGTGAAAAAACAGATTGACAGAGCCAGACGAGTACCCAGAAGTCACCTCCTACAAGACAGGCCCAACAAAGAAAATAACAGAACACCACTAGCTGTCACCTTCAGCCCCCAACTAAAACCTCTCCAGCGCATCATCAGAGATCTACAACCTATCCTGAAAGATGATCCTTTACTCTCACAGATCTTGGGAGACAGACCTGTCCTCGCTTACAGACAACCCCCCAACCTAAAGCAAATACTCACCAGCAACCACACATCACTGAACAAAACCACTAACCCAGGAACCTATCCTTGTAACAAACCCCGATGCCAACTCTGTCCACATATCTATTCAAGTGACATCATCATAGGACCTAATCACATCAGCCATACCATCAGGGGCTCGTTCACCTGCACATCTACCAATGTGATCTATGCCATCATGTGCCAGCAATGCCCCTCTGCCATGTACATTGGCCAAACCGGACAGTCTCTACGCAAAAGAATTAATGGACACAAATCTGACATCAGGAATCAAAATACTCAAAAACCAGTGGGAGAACACTTTAACCTGTCTGGTCATTCAGTGACAGACCTGCGGGTGGCTATATTACAACAGAAAAACTTCAAAAACAGACTCCAAAGAGAGACTGCAGAGCTAGAATTGATATGCAAACTAGACACAATTAACTCCGGTTTGAATAAGGACTGGGAATGGCTGAGCCATTACAAACGTTGACTATCTCCCCTTGTAAGTACTCTCACACTTCTTATCACACTGTCTGTACTCAGCTAGCTTGATTATCACTTCAAAAGTTTTTTTTTTTTTTTTTTTTTTTTTTTCTCTTAATTAATTGGCCTCTCAGAGTTAGTAAGACAACTCCCACCTGTTTATGCTCTCTGTATGTGTGTATATATATCTCCTCATTATATGTTCCATTCTATATGCATCCGAAGAAGTGGGCTGTAGTCCACGAAAGCTTATGCTCTAATAAATTTGTTAGTCTCTAAGGTGCCACAAGTACTCCTGTTCTTCTTTTTGCGGATACAGACTAACACGGCTGTTACTCTGAAACTATAGCCTGAATTACTTTAGCCGGTAGCATAGCCTGGAATCACAGCAGGAAGATTAGTGACCACCACCTGTCAAAACTATATCAAGGAGTTGTACTATCCTTAATATAGCTCACCTGTTATAATCAAAGCCTCAGCTTGTTTTATATCCTGTGCTCAAAATAAGCCTGTGTGGCTAAGGCCCCGTGACATGTCTGCATAAGGACATGCCACTCGGAAGAGTTTGAAATAGAAGAACAGATTCCATGTGTCCTTGGGTTGAAAAGCAACCTGCAAATGCAGATGATCGAAGAGGTGTTTAACCTGGCTACAGTATAGGAGGCAAAAGACATTCTTTAATGCTTTGATGAGGCATTCAGTGGGCTGAGATACATTAAGGACATAATACAACTCCTGGATATGGATCTCAGCATGCTGCCAAAAAATACACTTATCCCAGAATGACCGATGGGCACAGATAAAGTAAAACCTGAAATTGACTGGAGAGTAAAATGAGATCTTATTGAGCAAATACAGATGCCAGCTGACTGGGTTAACAGTATGGTCGCTGGAATCAAAACAAGCAAGGATTTGTATATTTCCCTCCCTTTGTACTGGGCAGAAGTATAAGGAAGTCTTAATGTGAGCATTGGCTTAATATCATGTTTTGTGTTTCTTCTCTACATCCTAGGGACTGATTCTGTTAGGGTTTGTCTTCTGTTTCTTTCCCCTTTGTGTTGCTTGGTGTTTTTATCTTTATTTATTGGCTGTGATCATTTTGTTGTTAAATTTTACTAGTAAAAGAAGCAGCAGCAGAATTCATTAGCAATGCAGTGCAGTGGCTGAGAGCCAGTTTCATCTCAGCACATCTCACTTGCACGCATCATGTGAAAATCACAGAATCTGCCAGCCAAGAGCTAACCTGCATACTGATTGCTAATTCATTTGCACATGCAAATATTATCCGGCTCACACAGGGCTGCTCCTCTGAGCTGGACCAAATTCAGGAGTTCTACCCCTTCCCTCCCAAAGATTTTAGGGTCAGAAGGGACCAGTATGATCATCTAGTCTGACCTCCTGTACAGAGAATTTCATCCAGTAATTCCTCCATCTAGCTAAATAACTTTTGTGGTGCAAGTAGAGCAGATCTTTTAGACAGAGAATCTACCACATCCTTTGGGTAAACTGTTCCAGTGGCTAATTATCCTCTGTGTTAAAAATATCTGCCTTGTTTCTAGACTGAATATTTCTAACGTCAATATTCAGCCATTAGATCTTGTTATACCTTTGTCTGCTACATTAAAGAGCCATGTAGTATTGTCTGTTTTCTTCCTCTGTGAGTACTTCTAAGACCATGATCAAGTAACCTCTCAACCTTCTCTTTGATAAACCAAACAAAATGAGCTTCTTAAGTCTCTCATTGAAAGGATGGTTTTCCCAGACCATGAATTGTTCTTGTAGCTCTTTTCTAGACCTTTTCAAATTTTTCAACATCATTTTCAAAGGGTTGGTGATCAGACCTGAATACACTGTCATCTCCTTACTCCTACTTGATAATCCCTCATTCAAGGATTGCATTAGTCCTCTTACCCATCACATCACTTGGGGAGCTTCAGTTCCCTGCCATGATTGCTAAGTCCTTTAGTGTTCCCCTTTCACACCGCACATTTACAAGCACTAGCCAAGGGGATGCAGAGCAGAATTCAGGTGTATTCGATTGCAGACTAGAATTGCAGGGGGTGCTGGTTTGTGCATGCACACGCTTGTATATGTAGGTGTCAACACTGGACTATCTGGGCTGCTGCATTTCAGAAGTGCCAGCAGAACTGTGTGTAGGCCCAGGACTGCAACTGCAGTGATGCTGTGAGAGCAGGATTCAAGTGCATTGTCAGAGGCATGCAGCTTGCATGGTCACCCACCTATCCTATGTACTGTAACTGTCTGTAGTGACTGCTATCAGCCCCTGACTTCATGAGCACTGAAAAGTTGCCTATGATTTTTCAAAGAGAGAGAGAGTGCAAAGCTTGAGGGCTCGGCGGTGATGTCGCGTGTGATGTGGGGGTGGCACAGAGAGAAACAAGGCCAGTGTGGGATTGATTAGTGCAGCCATTGTGCTGACTCTCAGGCAGCAGTCCCCAGATAAAGGAGCAGGCAGCTACCTACAGGGTGTGTGACCTGTTAGGCTGCAGTGGTTGGGCCCATGTAGATTTAATGCTGTGAATACTAGAAATGTCTCCTGGGTTAAACTTCTGCTTGTTTCAGCCACTTACTGTGTCTCGTTTAGGTTGGGCATAAACTTTCATGGGTAAAAAATCCACTTTTTCAGATCCTGTGCCCGTGAAAGCTTATGCCCAAATAAATCTGTTAGTCTTTAAGGTGCCACCGGACTCCTTGTTGTTTTTGTGGCTACAGACTAACATGGCTACCCCCTGATACTTGCTTAGGTTGCACACTGGTTCTCCACTTAACCTGAACTTCCTTTACAGAATAAACTGCATGTCCTTTCCTAAAAGGAAAATTCCTACATTTTGAAGATAGGACATTCCTTAATCGGAACGAGAAGAGTGTAGTAAATATATTGGGTCAGCATACTACCCTTTCACCTCCCAGGGTTAGAATTCACTGTGCAGATCACCAATGCATTGAGTTTGATGGTCTCAGACTAGGATGGTGGAAGCATTTGCTCACTTTACAACATGGAAAAATGTATCACTGCTAGCAGTATTGGCTTGTGTTTGTTATATTGGATTACCCAACTGTGGCTCGAGGTGGGAGCACGCCACAGGTCAGGATTAAGATAGATTGAGAGAGCTGTGGGCGGGCCCCAGTACTGGATTAACAGTGTGATTGGAGATCAGCAGCGAGGTGCATTGGTAATGTGTCAGAACTGACACCTGGCCTGCCTGATTTATGTTTGGCTCCAGACAAGTCCCGCCTGTCAAGTTCCTTCAACATCACAAAGCCCTACAGCTCATCAGATCCAACCTCATGCAAGGCTGTCAGGCAGCTGCATCACAGCGGGGTGGGTCTTCAGGGGAACAGGTGTGAGAGGGAAGTTCTGCGTGCCACCTTAGCAAACATTTACTGAACAGCCATGTTAGGGCCTGCTCCTGAGAAGTGCTGGGTACCTCCAAATTCTAGCAGATGCAGGTGCTCCACACCTCTCAGGATTGGGCCCTCAGCACAGTCCTTTTAATTACTGCTAGGATGAGGGAACATCGTGATAGGGGCTCAACATTCAAGTCTTTCTCAGTGTGACTGAGATAGTTTCAGGTTGCGTAGTGTGTTAATGTGGCAGCTCTTCACCTCTGGAGACTGGGGTCCAGCTCTGGCTCAGGGCAGACCATGAAGAAAAATTAGTTCCATGGTTCCTTGCGTGTGCTTAGAAACATTTGTCCATATTGCAAAACTCACCACACACAACCCTGGGCAATGCAAGAGTGGGGTCCATGTCATCCAGTGGCCTCTCACCAACACTGGCCATCACCAGCTTCTTCAGGGCAAAGTGCAAGAAGCCCCAAAGTGCACAATTCTGGAATAGCCTTCCCAGAGGGAAAGTTTCTCACCAACAAAATGAGTTAATTGTTGGCTTATATCTTCAGAAATAAGAGTTTATATCCCTTAATTTATTTAATCCTTTCATCTCATTGGATACTCTCATTTTCCACATCCATATCTAGTCCTTTTTTTAACCCTGCTAAACTCTTTACTGTCTTGTAGCAGTGAGTTCCACAGATCATTATGCATCATGTAAAAATGTCAACAAGGAGTCTGGTGGCACCTTAAAGACTAACAGATTTATTTGGGCATAAGCTTTCGTGAGTAAAAACCTCACTTCTTCGGATGCATCGGCTACCCCCTGTTACTTGACACCATGTAAAAATGTATTTCCTTTAATCAGTTTTAAATTTACTGCTTTTCAATTTCATTGACTGCTCCCTTGTTCTTACATTGGGGGGTATAGGGCACCTGAAAGGTCTCCTCTCCATGTAAAGCCATGCCAAGTTGATGTCTGATGCCAAGTGATGCCACCCCTGGAATTCTCAGGGCATGCTGCATTGTCATGGCTGAGATGCATTGGCAGAGCTGGAGGTGGGATTGGAACAGCAGGTGTTGGTGGCGGGGGGGGGGCAGCTGGAACAGGGTAGGTGCTGGCTCAGGATGGGGGGCCATTACCAGGGCTAGGGGGCTGCAGGGCGGCATGGAGGGGCGGCGGCGGAGCTAGGAACGGGGGCAGGCTTCCCGCCCGTCACCGCAGGCCCCTTGGGGGCGGAGAAGGGTCGTGTCCTCCCTGTCCCCCTCCCCGGTGCTAGGGGCCCCGTGCGCTCGCCGGCTCTTCTCCGGCTGGGCACGGTCCCTTTAAGGGCGGGAGCAGGTGAGAGGAGGCGCGGCCCCTTTAAGGAGCCGGCCCCGCCCACGTGGGGCGAAAGTTTCAGCCGCCGGGTCGGGAGGCGCTGCAGGTATCGCTCCGGGCTCTGCCCAGTCCCCTCTTCCCTGCGGCTGCTGGGAGCGGGCAGTGCCGGCCGGCGGGTGCCGCTTGCGGAGCCGGGACCCCGCTGGGAGCCGGGGCGCAGCGGTGGATCGGGGCGGTGTCCGCAGGCAGGTCCTTGCGGGCGGGCCTGGGGCCGCGGTGCAGTGCAGGGGGCGGCCTGGATACTCGCTGTCTCCAGCCCCAACACCTGGTCGTGGCAGTGCCAGGCGCTGAGGGTAGTGGGGACACGTGGGTGCCGGCCGGTCCGTGGTCGGAGCGGGGTGTCCCCCAGCCCGGGGTGTGGACGGCGTGACCGGGGAATTGCTGGGGCGCTGCTGTTCAGGGGCTGCGGGAAAGAAGCTCCGGCTTTGGCCGTGGCCTGACTCTCTCCTTGCCTTGCCAGGGGCTTTCCAGGGCTGAGCGATCGCTGAGCTTGCGGCGGCGCCTGGACACCGCCGAGTTGTATGTTATTTGGGGTACTGGCCCCAGGCCAGCTCGCTGGGACGGGCTGCTGGTTGTGATCCTGACTTCCTGGCATTCTTGGAGAGGTTTGTCTTTCGGATAGCAGAGCCTGGCTTATTACAGACGTGTTTCCTACACAGCAGCACAGCTGGGACAGCACAGGCAGAGTGTAGATGCCAGTTCTGGAACGTGTGTGGTAAGCAAGCTTGGGGATTGCTGTGCGGGTAGCAAACCCCTTGGTGCGGTGGTGGGTAGATTGGGGGTGTGCCACATAGTAGTGCATGGCTGGGGTTTGTTGTGGCGGGCATGAGGGGTTTGTTTGGTGTCTGGGTCAGGCTGACTGTGGCAGTTCACTGCTTAAGCTGGTCAGGAATTTGCTCCCACTCCCAAACCTTCAGTCTCTCCAGCTCTCAAGGCAGGTCAGTGAGGAGTGGAGAGAAAGGATTGCAGCTTGTGTTTGGTGGGGAGGGAGAGTTTGTTTCCAGATCTGCTTGAGCCTTCCAGAACCTTGCACAGCAGTCCCAGGCTTCCTGCCACAGGAAAGGACCATGACTCTAATAACTCAGTTCCCTGCTTCATCTGGTTGGTGGGAGGATGCATTCATTTGCACACATCCTGTCATAAAGGAATGGGGCTTATAAGTACGGAGGTAGAGACTGTATTTCTCTTATATGCTTAGACATTGCTTGGCATTCATGTGGAATAATAGCTATGGGACTGTTGTGTTGAAACCTTCTCCACTTGTTAGATCCTGCTAATCTTCATCTGTGAGTCACATTCCTAATTAAAACCTTTATCCAAATACTTTCTCTCCCATTTGCAGAGGTGCTTCTGTGTGTGTAGAACACTGGAGACAGACCAATTTCAGATGTAAGATGATGCAATGTGGATTAGTCTACATGTACAGATGTCAGAGTGAGAGTGTGGTTGGTGTAACTTGTGTGGCCAGAAGGTGTAAATTAGAGAAGAGGGTGGTAGCTTCAGTTCACATCCTGCAGTCACTTTCCATGCGAACTCCTTTCTTCTGACCTTTGGCATGGCAGCTTGAACTTGGGGGGCCAATCCAGAGATGGTGTGGAAGTGGGAATGCGGGGAGAAGGTGGAGGGATGGAACAGCTTCCATGTGAGGAGAGATTAAGAAGACCGGGACTGTTCTTCTTAGAAAAGAGACTATCACATTCCCACTTAGTTGAGATCTATAAAATCATGACTGGGGTGGAGAAAGTGAATAAGGAAATGTTATGTACCCCTTCACATAACCCATGTACCAGGTGTCACCCAATGATATTAATAAGCAGCAGGTTTAAAACAAATGGAAGTACTGTGGAAGTCAACCTGTGGAACTCATTGCCAGGGGATGTTGTGAAGGCCAAAAGCATAACTGGGTTCAAAAAAGAATTAGACAAGTTCGTGAAAAATAGGTCCATCAATGGCTATTAGCCAAGATGGTTGGGGCACAACCCAATGCTCTGGCTGGCCCTAAACCTCTGATTGTTAGAAGCTGGGACTGGATGATGGGATGGATCACTTGATTGTTTTATTTTGTTCATTCCCTCTGAAGCATCTGGCATTGGCTGCTGCTGCTACATGGCCATGCTGGGTCAGACCAATGGTCCATTCTTGTGTTCTTGGGGATATGGGTTACATGTTGGGAAATGAGTGTTTAGAGTCCAGCTAGTGTAATACAGAGTGGGTTAGAAGAAGAAGATGTAATCTAAAGAGGTTTGCACTCCCTCTGTATTAACCAGAGTTGGTCCAGAGCTTATGCACTTCTTAAATACAGGTAGGTGATAGCTAGGCGAGGGAGGATTCTTGCAGGCTGTCCCCTGGCAGCCTTTCCTATGCAGTTCCATGTACAGGAAAGCCTGACGGTCCCAGACCTTGTGAGGAAGTCAGGTACTGCCAAATACCCCTGGGTTGGAGGGAAGCCAGCATGTAGCCCTGGGGCTCTGAAGCTCCAAGAGAATAAAAAGCAGTGGCCCTCCCAGGCTGGACTGGGATTGCACGGCTCTTGGCTCTTTGGAGGTGGAAGAGGGTGGGTATTTGCTGTTCTGAGTCTTGCTCTGGCACTGTCCTGGAGTGTGCAGTGTTCCTAGGGAAGCATTGGCTCCCTTGTCCTCAGCCCCTTCCCACTTCACTAAAGAAGCAAAGCCTGGGGAGTTGGAAGTATAGTGATCAGAGAACATATGGCGAGATGAGGCTCCCTTGGGAGGCCAGTTCACTCTGTCAGAAACAAGAGGTTACTCAACCTGTTCAGCTTCATTCTTTCTCTTCATGGTCACTTGGGTACAAGAGGACATTGCACAGGGAGAGGGGAATAGGAGCTGACCTCCTTGCATGTAGCTGTTGGGCTAATATTTCTTGCATCTGCAAACAGCCTCCACTGTCCTGGGTCCTTCCCCTGGTCTGAGTGTGGACACTCCATCTTCAAGTGGTGACCCTTCCCTGCTCTAACCCCTGGGTTGCAGAGGCCCTTGCAATGACTGTCAGGGAGTGTACTGGAATGGCTGCTTTCAGGTGGGATCTACAGGAACAAAAGTACCTTCTGGAGTGGCTGCACTAAAAAGAGAGCTTGTTGAACTTCTCAGAAGAAATTTCTCAACATTCATCTGTCTGGATGCATGACTGAGAACTTAAAAGTTAGTTTGAGAAAAGACCCATCCAGTCCATCTAAGTATTGAGTCCAAAATGGGTACTCCTGAATACAGAACTAAAAGGGAAGATGCTTGTCTCTCTGCAGACCTGCCTTATGATGCCTAAGCATTCATTTGGCTAGCAATTTAGAAAAGCCAATTCTAAACAAACAGAATCTCAGCAACTTCCATTCTTCTCTCAGCCGGATTGGTGTTCCAACTACCTTAGAACCTGCTCACTGTTGATTTTCTTCTTCAGGCCTAGAACTCTAGATACCTATCTAGACAGATCCCATTTGTGAGGAAAAGTGCTACAGTAGAGTTGAAAGGGGAGAGAATAAATGAGAGCATCACCAAAGCCTACTGATGGTGGGATGGTTGAGGATATTGTCTCTTCCAGATGTTCACCCAGTCCTAGTGAGCCCTTCTTTTCCAGAATATTATGCTACAGAAAATGTGGACATGCCCAATACAGTTGTGATTCTAGAGAAGTCTCAAATCTGCATCCTGCTTCTTAACTAAAATCCCTGTAGCTGATACAGACTTAGTGGAATGTGTCAGGAGCATGGAGCTCCAGAAATGGGGAGAGCTAGGAATAGCCCACCTTTAGTGATTACTCTTGTTAGTTAGTATGGCAACACCCATTTCTTCATTTTCTCCATGTATATATATCTTCCTACTGTGTTTTCCACTGCATGCATCCGACGAAGTGGGTTTTAGCCCACAAAAGCTTATGCTCAAATACATTTGTTAGTCTCGAAGATGCACAAGTACTCCTATTTCTACAGCTAAGAGTCTGAGGAATATATTCTGGGTAGGGCTTGATAATGGTGACTGAGTAGGAAGTGAATTGGCGTATATAAGCATGTTAACTGGGTGCTGGCAGAGAGACTGTGTCATTACTTTGCTTGTTCCTGGATCGTCTATCAAAGTGCCAATCACTCTGGTATCCAGACAAGACTTTTAACCAACTTACTGCAAGTTGTGAAGTAAGAAATGCATCTTACTCCTTGACATGGGGCTGAGGGACTGTTTCAGAGTGGCTCTGAAACAAGTACTGACAATGACTTCAATTAGCCCACTAATATTCCCCACTGCTTTTGTTCTTATTGCTGCTCCTTTTTTCATTCCTTTGGAACCCAGATTCTACCTTCTTGCATGTTTGTAGAACAAGGCCATTTAAGGGAACATGGGCAGTTTAAAATTCATGTTACCTTTCTTAGCAACCTAAATAAAGGACATCTTGGGTTATTAAAAATGTAATATTAACGGTTTTCATGTTCTGCTTGAACAATGATATGCTGATCAGTTTCACTTTCCAGTTCTCACATGGATTAGCACAGTACTGTAAACCAGAGGGTGATGCTTTTTAAACAGTCCAGGTGGTATTTCTAGTAGTCTCAGAATCTTGTGAAAATACTTTTTTTATGAAAAAACAAAACATTGGGGCCAAATCCCTTGGCTTTTTGTCTTTAACACTGCACCCATCACAATGGGAATGGTGTGCCTTTTTTAAAAACACAAAATCTTGCTTAAATAGACTGAAAATGGGAGTAAGGAACCGGAAAAGTGAGTTGCCTAGTAGAGGTGGCTCTTTAACTAAAGGTCAAACAAAACCTGGAACCTAAGTACCCTAAAGAGGCGGTTTACAAGATGGTGTGATTTGTGCAGAGTTGATCTTTGGTGCAGGTTTTTTCTCTATATAAACAAGTTTAGAAGTTTGTCACACTGAATACAATAAATTCCAATATGCAACTTATTTTTGCTTAGGGTCTTCAGTTTAAAAATAGCACAGGGGTTAATATATTGCTCTGTCTTGATCTGTGCTCTCGAGTTAATTCATAGGCAAATCCTAAGGCAGGGTTGGCTTTCTTTTGTATTTAAAAAATAACAAAACCAAAAAAAAACCCACCCCAACACATTTGAGCTGGAACTCAATGAGATTCTCAACCTCCTTCTGGGAGTCCTGGCCTCCTGCTGCTAGGCAATCCCTGATTCCCACTGTCCTGAGAAGTCACAGCACATCTGCAGCCATAACAATGGAGTGTGATGTCATCTGGCAGAAAGGTCACTCGGGCAGCATTAAGGGAGTGTGAACTTCCTGCTGGTGGTAGGGGAAAATGCATCACTGGAGATAGCTGGGGTCCAGACCAGGAAATGAACCTGCAAGGCTCTGGGTGAACAAGGCAGGGGGAGTGCTGCTCTTGATAGCAGCATATGCTTGCTGTTGTGTGCTTCAGAGCCCTGAGGAAACTGTTCCTGAGATGGGGGAGGGACACTTTTTTGAAGGCTCTTGCTTGGCGGTCTTGTGTGGTGTGTCTGACCCCGATGAGCTGAGCTGGGACAGGAAGTGACCTAGATATGGTCCAAGCTCTATAGAAATACTACAAGCAACTGCTCATGGCAGCTTCGAGAGGGGCCTGATCTTTTTTCTCTCCTACCTCTTCTGGGCTCTGAGGGAAGCCTCGTAGGCCAGATCCTACATCCTGTGCTTACAGGGTCCTTGCAGTAGCCTTGCTTCCTTGGGGTTGGAGAGGTCTGCAGCTCAGAAGGCCTTGCTGTGCTTGGACACTTGGGCCTTTGTCAGTAGGGGAGGCCCAGTGCTGTAACTCTGAACTCCAATCCATCCTGTTTTGTTCTTTTCACCACCATCCCTTTCCAGGCTAGGTCTGTCTGCAAGTGCTGGATGCAGGCAGGAAACTCCAAGTGTGTTGGTGGAACAACTCAGCCACTGGATGTTCCCGTGGAGGCTCATTAAGGCCACATGCAGGGGGCTAAGAGCTTCCAAAACACTGAACTCTCTAAACAGGGTGTGTAATTGGTGCTGGGAGGGCAGCAGAGGCAGCATGCTCTTAGGCCAGGCGCAGGGATGAAGCTGATCATGCTTTAGTGACTAATGCAGGGACTCCCCACAGCCTTGCTGTGAGGTGGGACCAACAAAGTGCAGTGAGGCAGAGTAGATACAGGGGCAATTGATGGCCACCTGGAGTTATCAATGAGTTATTGCTTCGTGCAAATGCACAGGGGCTTAGAAGAACCCAGGAATGTTGCACTTGGCTGTACTAACTTGCTAACTTGCCTCCAGCTCTGAGGAATCCAGCTGCTTTCAGGAAAAGGCAGGCGATTCCTGGGATAAGCCATGTCGGAGGCTGTGGACCTGTCTTTCCTGTCAGAGGCAGAGAGGGATATGATCCTGCAAGTCCTGCAGCGAGATGAAGAGCTCCGCAAGGCTGAGGAGAGAAGGGTCAGGTGAGAGCCTGGGTAGGGGAGAGATTTTTTTTCCTTCAAAGTCTTCTGCTGCAGTCTGTGCTTCCTTGATGGCTGGTAGGGTTTTGCCTGTAAATGGCAGGGTGGGGATGGACATGGGTCTTGTAGTTAGCTGCCCTACTGGTATTGTGCTCTGTTCCTCCTGGATGGGGAGGTAAATGGTGGTGGTTGCCCAGGCATCACTGCCCTGTCCTGACTTGCTCTAAGAGGCAGCATCAACTCAGGGCTAAGTGTGGGTTTTAACTGCTCATGGGTTTTGCATCTGAACAGGCGACTAAAGAATGAGCTGCTGGAGATCCGGCGCAAAGGGGCCAAGCGGGGCAGTCAGCGCTACAGCGAGCGGACGTGTGCCCGGTGCCAGCAGAGCTTGGGCCGCGTGAGCCCCAAGGCCAACACCTGCCGCGGCTGCAACCACCTGGTGTGTCGGGACTGCCGCTCCTACAGCATCAACAGCACTTGGCGCTGCAAAGTCTGCACCAAGGAAGCGTGAGTTTCCCTGGGGAGAGTTCAGGCTGAGTGTCTCTCTCTGCACAGACCATGGCTGCCTTCCTCATCCTGCCTGTCGCCAGGCTTGCAACCTGGCTGCCATCCTGCTCTTCTCTTCCCCTGCTCCCACACACAGTAAGCTTTTGCAAAGACCTCATGGCTTCCTCCAACATCTCTAAAACCCATCCATCCTTCTCTATTGCTGCTGATTGTTGTCCTGGTTATCTCCTGCCGCAGCTGTTCCACTCTCCACCTACCCTGGGGTCCAGCCTTTCTTCTTCCCTCTCAGTCTGTTCCAAGCATTTCTGCTATGAGTCTTCCCCTCCAATGCCCCTCGTCCCATTCTCTTTGTGCACCAAGCTGGCAGTATGCAAGCTTTCGGTGGTGAAAAAACAGACCCTTCTCTCCTCTTCTGCCCTGCCTTACCTGAGTCCCTTGTCCCTCTCCCACTTGTAGCTCCGCAGTATCTCTCCTGCTGCTGCTCACACCAGGAGAGCTTCCTGCTGCCTGTGCACCAAGCATCCTGTCTGTTCCTTGCTGACAGGGTATGCAGGCCTTTTTGGGACTGCATGCCCAGGGTTAGCCTGACAGCTGGGATCTTGTCTTTCTATACATCTGCATCCTAAAATTGCCATGTTCATCTACATTACTCCAACAGTGTTTCCTCCTGCAGGGTGGTAGAGTAAAGGAAGCAGAGAACACTGACCTTACACAGGGTGAGAATGGCCTCTCACTGCCTCTTTCCCCTGCAGAGAGCTGAAGAAGACAACCGGTGACTGGTTCTATGACCAAAGAATCAATCGCTTTGCAAACAGGCTGGGGAGTGACATAGTGAGAATGTCCCTTCGGCGCAAACCTCCAGGTAGGAACAGCCAAGCTCTGGGTGGGGAGGGGCCCTATTCCAGAAAACCACCTCTGGGATGTTGCCTAGTTGGCGGCCTCTATACGGAGAGGCCATGGACATAGGCCCCATTTCACTCCAGGGGGCTCTCCAGGTTGGATAGAGGCACTTGTTTTCTTGCTCATGGCGATGCCAGTATTAGCACTTCGATGGGGAAATAAGATGCCCGAGGTCTCTGCAAGCTGCCCCTGCTTGGTTGACTTGGCATTGTTTTTATTTTCTTCCAGCCAACAAAAGAGAGACTGTGGGGCAAACCCTTCTCCAGCAGGCACAGCCGAACGATCCAAAAGACTCCCCCGTGGCAAAGCAGAAGAGTCCCCAGGAGCGACAGAAGGAGCCCAGGTGAGTCTTAAGTCCATCCTGCAGGTGTCCTCTGAGCCTCCACATTCACCTTCCCTGCATTCACTTCAGATCTCTCAGGAAAGCAATGACCTGAAATCCATGTGCATGGGGCAGAGCAGTGGGCTTTGAGAAGATGTTGTCTCTTATGGGAAGAGGACTGGTAGTTGTAGAGGGCATAGACTAGCGTTTCTCAAATGCGGCCATGTCAGCCTCTAAACCATGGGGGGGGGGGGGGGCAAAGCAGCCACTCCTCCCTGCAGCGCCCAGCTGTTGCTCCTGAATAGCTGGTACCAAGGGCAGTGAGATGTGCTGCCTTGGTGTATGTGCTGGTGCCACCAGCAGGGATCAGTGCCCTGCACCGTGCAACTTCCTCGGGGGCTCTGGGCAGCACATCTGGAGACACATGAGGTCAGTGCGCGCGGTGCTGGAGGTGGCTGCGGCTTTTGGTCCCCGGGCACTCCCTCAGGCAGCTCCCCCATTCCTGCCAGGCTGGGGCATGGAGAGCCTGGAACTCTGCAGGCAGCTGGTGAGTTCCTGACCCATCTGTCACGGAGTCCCTGGGCGATGCTCTGGAACTGCTCCCCACAAAGCCAGTCAGGACTTTGGGGAACCTCCTCTCCCTCGGAGCAGACTGTCTTCAGGGCAAGAAGCTCACACGGCTTCACCTTCCTGGGTCTGACCTTGGAGCATTCAGCATATGCCCCTCCGTGCGCTTCCCACCACCCAGGCAGGGTCCTGGGGAAGCCAGAGATCCTGCACGCACCCCCACTTTGCAGTCAGACGTGACTCTTAGCCAGCCAGTAAAATGGAGGTTTATTAGATGACAGGAACACAGTCTAAAACAGAGCTTGTAGGTACAGCAGCGAACGGGACCCCCCTCGTCCGGGTTCATTATGGAGTTCAGAGAGTCAGACACCCGTCTGCCCTCCCTTCCCGTCCCCAGCTAGCTTCAACTGAAATCCCCCTCCAGCCCCTCCTCCTCTGGGCTTTGTCTCTTTCCTGGGCCAGGAGGTCACCTGACCTCTTTGTTCTCCCACACCTTTAGCATCCCCTCGCAAGGGGGAAGGGCCTGGCCATTAGTTGCTAGGCGACAGAGGTTCGGCCAGAAACTGAGGCACCCACACAGTATTCAGAGGAAACGTTAAGAACGGTCCCACTTCGTCACACCACCTTCCACGGGGCAGGCTCTCACTGAAGGGCTGTGGGAGGCAGGGACAGAAAAATCATGATGTCAGAGTGGCCATCAGCAAAAGTTGGTGGCTGCACTCTGAGGTCACCAAAAAATTGGTTGTGAGAACCCCTGGCACAGACTGCATCTTGCTGGTGGATGCTACAGCAGATGACTGTGGATCTCTAAGCCTTGGCAAATACATTGGGGAAGATCCTTTACTCAGTTGCCCTCCCAGCCCTGGGGCAGGGGACCAGGACTGTCTGTCGCTCCCAATTTCCCTTGCACAGTCAGTCAGATACTATGCCTGATGGACGTATTAGAAAATCACTTCAAGGTGTGATGTAAGAATGGCCAAGAGCCACGAACTGCAGAAGGGCTAAACCGGTGCTGTTGCTCCTGCCCTGTTCCTTCAGCCAGAAGGCCCCCAGCATGATACCCTCCCCTTGTTGGTGAGATGCTTTGGTGCTTGTCGGCTGCACCTGATCAGCTGGCTGTGCTTGTGTCCCATGGGCTTTGGGTGATATTCTGCCTCTTGTATCATTTCATATGGTCAACCATGTCCTCCTGTTGCCTGCGGTGGGAATGATACCACCCCTCGGCCATGGGGCGCTGAGCTGGAATCTGTTGTCCCAAAAGAGGAACCATGGGAGATGGGTGTTATCCCAGCCCATTATGCTTTCTGGCACCAAAATAACTAACAAGGCAACCCCTCTGATATCTGGCACCGAAGTGGCTCATCTGGGTGATGGTATGAAAATGTAAATTATGGTGGCTGTCCGGTAATGCCACTCTGGCTTATGGAGACCATATACAGCTAAAATAGACCAGACCTTTTTAAAGCTCCCTTGTCTTGTTGATGCTCCTTTCCAGGCCCCTTCCTGATGCTGTTAGATGAGGAGGATTTGCCGTTGTGTAACCCAACCCTCCAATGGAGTTTTCCAGAGAGCTTTAATAGGTCTCCAAGCCAATCCAGCTCTCCCATGATCAATGTGGTGGTCTGATGCAGGTCTAAACTGATCAAACCCTTCTTTTATTGACCTACAAATCCACCACATGGCTCTGCTTATCTTAAACCCATCTTCTGCCCTTATAAATAAAATGGCTGTGTTCAGGGGCTGGTATCTTCCTCTAGGCCCTGTGTGGCTAAAATCAAAGTGCTGCCAGTTGCTCCAAAGGCCCATATTGCCATACAGCATAGTTGCTGACACCCTGGATCTCCCTGTCTCTCAGGAGGGGTTGGGCCTCCTGCACTGCAGTCTGGAACTGCCCTTCCTACCATAGGGACAGATTTGTTTTTTTCCCAGCATGCCTCCTGAAGCCTTGGACCCCCGAGATGGGAAGAGTGATACCGAGTCCATGGAGAACATGAGTCTGGATGGGTACAGACCCAACGCCACTGGCACAGGTGTCAGCTCCAGGTTAGAGACTGATTCCTGTGCCCAGAAACAGTCAATAGGAGTGGTCAGATTCTTGGCTCCTCCCACTTCCTGTGTTACTGTCTTCTCCCTGCCTCCCCCTCTCCCTTAAGTAAACGGTTCAAAGGGCAGGTGGAGAGGGTCCTTTAAAGATTTGGAGTAGGAGGAAAAGGGCACGCTTTAGGGATGCTTCTGAAGGTGAGCTGGGACCCCACTTCCCAGGAATGCTTAGCTGAGACACTAATGGGGAGATGACTCCCTAACCTGCTCTAGATGCTGCTCCCCTCCCCTTCCAACAGGCATAGCTGTCTCCCAAGCCCTGGTCCCTTTTGAGCCCATGGGTGCTCCGGTCCGTGTGCTGAACAGGCTGGTGCCCAGCTGTCTGTAAAGTCCTGATACACCCCAGGAGGCCTGGAGCCATGAGAGGAACTGGGAGCAGTGCTGCTGCTGCCTAAACAGTAGGTAACTCTGAGCTGGCTGTGATGCAGGCAGAGTGGCAAGTGCAGAATGCAGTGCTAGGGAAAGTTTTTTTTTTTATTACTCTTTTTAAATCTTACACTGGGTAGGCAGGATTCCCCCACGTCTTCCCCTGCTCATTCCTTTAGCACATGGTGCTGGTAGACGGAGAAACTCTAATCTCACTCAGAAGGCTGTTTCGATGCTTGTTGAGAAAGTCAAGATATTGGCTGATAGGCAAGCTAACTCTGGTTGCTAGGCAGTCTCCCCCGTCCCCCTGGCCGGCCCCCCCAGCAAAGAGCTCTCATGCTGGATGGATACAGAGCTAGTCTGACTTTTCCCTCTACTGTCTGCAGGAGAAACTCCCTGGATAAAACTGTCACTTTCCAAGAGGGGAAGCAAAGGCCTGGTCCTGTGGGCTCCAACGTATCCACCTTGCCCATCCCCACCCGCTCCAGAGACACTACTCCCTCCGGTTCAGAAAGTGTATGTGTCTGCTACCAGTGCTGCGGCGATCGGGTTCTCCTGCCCTGTGGGCTCTGGGGTAAGGGGTTATATACAGTCTAGTTTCCCCTCTCTGAACAGCCTGTTTTCCCTTCATAGGAGGCTCGTGTGGGGAGCCATGGTGCAGCATCCGCAGATGAGAGTGAAACCATATTCAAGAAGAATCCCAGGAGAACCCTGAGGCCTGCAGGTGAGTTGCCCTCTGGGGACCCTGGCAGCTGTGCTCTGGGAAACAAATCGCAGGGCTGAGTCTGGATACCTTGGTTCTGTTCCCACCTCTGCTGCTGACCTGTTGGATCACCACTACAGAGGTGGGAACAGGTCACTACACCCCACCTTGGGCAGGTCACTACACCCCACCTCCTTTCCTCTGCCCTCAAAAGGGGAATAGCAATGCTTCCCTGCTTCTGTAACACACCTTGATCAGTGGATGAGTGAGCACTACATATGCTTGTAACAGCGTGCTAGCACTGCACTAATGGCTGGGATTGGAGGCATCTCACCTTCCTGTCTCCGACACAGACTACACCAAGTCAGTGATTGATCTGCGCCCGGAGGAGCTGGGAAGTGAAAGTGGCTCCATGGGAGACAGAAGCAAGTCAGTCCCAGGTCTCAAAACTGAAGTGGTGAGAGCCTATTGAGCTGCGTTGAATCAACTTGTTTGCTTAAGAGGGAGGCTTCTCTTTCACCCTACCTTTCTCTGAGGCCTGTGGGATCGAAGGGGAGTTGCTCCCCACCTGGCCTCCTTCCATTTCAGTTCAGCTGCAGGCTACCATGCTGTTATCTAAACTCCCAATGAAGCACAGACCCTATTGTCTCCAGCAATAGCCTCACATCTTGTCTGAATGAACTCTCCGTTGCTGTGAGGGAGGAACTTAGTCAGGTCACTGTTCTCTGTGCTGGCCTGCCTGCTCGGGGCATCTTGCCCTGGTCTGAGGCGAGTACACCTGACAGGACTGGGTGTTGGGCAAGGAGCCTTTGGGTACATCTACACAGCAAATAACCCCCCGCAGCAGCGAATCTCAGAGCCTGGGTTAACTGACTCGGGCTTGCGGTGTGGGGCTACAGATGGCCGTGTAGATATCCGGGATTGGTCCAGAGCCTGGGTGCTCAGACCCTCCCCACTAGCCGGGTTTCACCAGATCAAGCCCAAAAATCTACGTGGCTATCTTTAGCCCTGCAGCAGGACCCTGAGTCAGTTGACCCAGGCTCTGGGACTCACTGCTGTGTAGCTGTACCCGTAGTGGCTGGGGCTGCTTCCCTGGCAGGGTTGCTGCTGGAGGGGTCTAGTTGCCTTGGTTTTCTGGCCGGTACGGATGGCTGTATCCCTTGTTGCAGGATGAGGAAGAGGAAGACATTGACAACCTGGTGGAGATCCATCGACGGAGGACGGCCAGAAGCAGCATGCGCAGCGGTACCTCTTCGGTGAGTCATAGAATATTAGGGTTGGAAGAGACCTCAGCAGGTCTAGTCCAACCCCCTGCTCAAAGCAGGACCAACACCAACTAAATCATCCCAGCCAGGGCTTTGTCAAGCCGGGCCTTAAAAACCTCTAAGAATGGAGACCCTCCCTAGGTAACCCATTCCAGTGCTTCATCACCCTCCTAGTGAAATAGTGTTTCCTAATATCCAACTTAAACCTCCCCCACTGCAACTTGAGACCATTACTCCTTCTGTCATCTGCCACCACTGAGGACAGCCTAGTGCCATCCCCTTTGGAACCCCCCTTCAGGTAGTTGAAGACTACTATCAAATCCCCCCCTCTGGCTTTGCTGCCCCTGTGGCCCCCCCCAACCTTCCCCCAGGATTGCAGGAAGAAATGCTTTAGTGAGGATTGGGGTTAGGGAGCAGGGAGGCAGCACTGTCTCGTGGTTAGAGCACAGGGTTAGCAGAGCTAGGTACTGTGTCGAGCTCTGCCTTGGACTTTCAGCTTGAGCTTCTCTCTCTGATAGAGCTCGCAAGAGGGTGTGAAAGGTGCTGAGTACTTACCACGGCTAACTGGTTGGGGGAAGGTGACTCCAGTCCAGTGGTCAGGAGGGCAAACATGGGGGGGAGGAATTGGAGATACACTAGTTCTCTGTGCACTAGGGGCGTAAATCTTACCGGGACCATGTCTTTCAGAGCACCCTGGGGAGCATGGTCAGCATTTACAGCGAGGCTGGTGACTTTGGCAACGTCTGTGTCACAGGAGAGATCGCCTTCTCTCTGAGCTACGAGCACAAGACTCAGACCCTGTTCATCCATGTGAAGGAGTGTCGCCAGCTAGCCTATGCCGATGAGGCCAAGAAGCGCTCCAACCCGTGAGTGCTGAGCAAGCTGCCTCTGGCACAGGATATGGGCGTGGGGCTGGGCGAATGGGGGGTTGCCTGCCACAGGTGCTGACCTTACTGCGGGGGGGAGGGCGGGGGGGTTGGATCTGTCCTGTGCTATGTGCTGCTGTACTGATTAGGAAAGCTCCTGTGCTAGGAGTCTGAGATGGACAGCTGCCATCCAGGAACAGAGGTGTGGCTGGCAGTGGTGGGCAGGGGGCAAAGAGCAGGAGTATGTGCTAGGTCTGGGGAGATGCCCGTGAAATGGGTGACATTGCCTGCTTGCCTCCTCCAGATACGTGAAGACGTACCTCCTGCCTGATAAATCCCGGCAAGGCAAACGCAAGACAACCATCAAACGCAACAGTGTCAACCCGCTGTACAATGAGCTGCTCAAGGTGAGCTCTGGGGCAGGGGTTATTGGCTGTCTCCAACCTAGCCTAGAGCTTTCCATCACAAGCTCAGTTGGGGAGGCAGATGCTTGGCCCAAATCATAAGACCTAGGGCAGGGAGGCTTCACCACCAGATGCACCTCGCTTCATCCTTTTGCTTCACTGATGGAGTGAAAACAGCCCCTTCCTTCTTGGACCTCAGCTGGGGCTGCTGGGAGGGAGAGGAACACTGATTTCCCATGTAGACCAGAATCAGAGCTCTGAAAATCCTGCACAAGGCTCCGAGCACTGGGGCAGGACCAAGATAACTGACAGTCTGTGCAGGGCTGTCTTGCTGATGTCACTGCATTTTTCTTTTTTGTAGCCCTGTTGCCGTGGTGACTTGGCCAGGCATAGCTAAAGCCCTGAACTGTGTCAGGATGCCATGACCTCCCTGCAGACAGATCACTCTCCTGCTCTGCTTGCTTTGCCTAGCATTCTGCCACCGTCACCAGAGGGTGGGCCGTTTTCCTGTTCAGAGCACCCTTCCCATCTCTGAAAGGCTGCTTTCTGTGGCCCCTCCCGGATGCAGTGATGTCACCAGAGGGCAGTACAGTCACTTGAGCAGGGAGCCAGCTAAATCCAAGCCGTGTGGATCCAGCAGGGGGAATGCTGCCAGATGCATGCTTCACTTACTGGCTTCTGCTGCGGAATTTGTGCTGCAGCCGATAAGTAAATGCCAGGGCAGCCCCCCTCCCCTGCTATAAATGTAGGGAGCACAAAGGACGGAGGGTGGCAATTAAAGCTTTGGAATCCAGAAAGCTCCAGTGGTTTCTGGAGCCTCCTGTTCCAGTAACCTTCATCCCCAAATCTGAGCAATTCCACTGTGCCCACCCGAGGCCAGGCCTGTGCTCAGAGAGGGACTGAGCAGAACTCTCTGCTCCCCCAGCCTCCAGACCTCTACCCTAAAGGTGCTTCCCACTCCCCCAGGAGGCCAGGGCTGCCCAGTGTAGAGAGTCCCTTGAATGGGTGAGTGCAGGCCCAGCTCCTCCGTGGGTCTTGGATTAGTCACTCAGCAAGTGTACACACCTGAAGCTACCTGGGCAAAGCAGGTCGTGAGATGTCCAGCCCACTTGCATGTGTGTACGTATCTTAGTCCCACATGTTGGAGACTTACTGAAAACTTGAGCCTCAGTATAAAAATCCTCTAAGCTCCTGGGGCTCCTTCCCAGAATCTGCCCTTCCTTTTCTGTGAACCCATAGTACATGCCTCCTCTGTGTGGCTAGACTTCTGGAGTGCAGCTGGGCAGCCATTGCCTGGTACCTTCCTCATAGTGGGTGAAACCCTGAAGAGAAAAGGAGTATGTGACAATAGTCAAACACACCAGTTAGGCTCTCAGGAGGAGGTGGGAAGACTTCAGTCTCCCTAGGAGTGCTGAGGGGCATCTCCTCCTCACAGTGAAAGCTTTAGGTATGGTCCTAACTGCTCTGGGAAGCCACCACTGGCTCACCTGGCTCTGTGGTCCTGTCTCTTCACAGTACGAGATCAGCAAGTCCCTCCTGCTCACAAGAACCTTGCAGTTCTCAGTCTGGCACCACGATCGCTTTGGCCGAAACACCTTCTTGGGGGAGGCGGAGATCTCAATGGAATCCTGGAACTTTGAGAACCAGATGGAAGAGTGTCTCCCCCTGCATGGCAAGGTATGGCCCCTGTAGCTCTTGCATCTGACCTACCCTAGGAATCCACCACAGCTCCTCCCAATAAGGAAAGTGGCTCTGGAGCAGATGTGAACTTCTCCCGACCAGTGCTCTTCACTAGTCTGGTCAGTGCCTTTTATTGTGGGAAATGCTCTTTCCTCTAACATAATGACACAGATCCCTCACAGGGTATGTCTGTTTGCACTGGGGGTGATTCCCAGCTTGCATAGATGTACATGTGCTAGTTCTGCTCGAGAGAGCACTTGAAAAAAGCAATGTAGCTGGAGTGATACAGATGGCCGTACGAGCTAGCCACACGAGTATGTACTCAGGGGGTCTTAGCACTCTGGTCCATCAGTCTGTATCTAGAAGTGAACGTCAGCAGGTAGTCCGCTTCCTAGGGGCGTGAGGGACACCTCGTTATTTTATAAAGTAAGACACTTGCCACATATACCTTCAGAGATCTGGACTTACTGAACAAGTCAATCAATATGTCTATAGTCATATAAAGTCCTTCTGACTGAGTCTGGCTCTCTGGGTCTGCTTAGTACACCTGCCTTATGTGACAATAGGGGAGTCCATGAACATTCATAAGGTAGTGTGGATTCCTGCCGCTGCAGGGTGCCAACACTCTGGCATCATCTCTCCTGCTGGGAAGGTCTGAGACTGTTCTCTCCCATGGACCTCTGAGGACCTGATCCAAATCCTATTGCAGGCCAGGGGGTGCCATTAGTAAGGCACTGTGGAACAGCTGCCATCATGGCAAACTCATGTTTGCACAAGCAGTAGAGGTGGCTGAGCTTCCAGCTGTCTGGGGTTCTGCATGAGTCCAATTCTCCTTGACCTCTAGGAGACCTTTGGGAGAGCTCCACCCTGAGAATGTTTGTTTGAGTGGCAGCACCTTCAGTAAGGCCTTGTCTATACACCAGCTTGCACTGGTTATTGATATAAGAAACCTATCTATAGTTAAACAAAAGAAGTGTCTGTGGGGTTTGCACAAGTTAGATGTCTTACTTTATGATCAATCTGGTAAAAATCGTATTGAGTCTACACACATCTGCACTGGTTTAATTAAACTGGTTTTTAAAAGAACAAACCCTTTGAACTGGGGCACATTAGTGTATAGACAAGACTGCAGCAGTAATAATTTAAGATTTACTTAAGTGTGGCCCTAAAATCTGATACCCATTTTTCAGGCTGGTGCTGACTCTGCTGGCTCCCAGCAGTACAGAGGAGAGCTGGTTGTTTCCATGAAGTACATCCCATCTTCCAAACACCCAGGGGCGGGTAATGGGAAAAAGGGTGAGTGTCTGAGCTGCTGCAGAACCTCCGCTCATAAAGTAATATGTGAAAACAGACCCAAATGCTAATCCACACTGGCATCCAGGATGTAATCCCAGTCTCCAAACATCCAGAGCTCATCCGGGAACAGGAACTGCTTGTTGTGTTTTCAGGAAGAAGCTAATCCATTAATGGACCAAGCAGCTGTAATATTTTAACCTTCAGCTCTGAAATGTGACTCTGATCCATGATGATTTCAGCAGTGCTACTAGCTAGGCTTTCCTTCTATGCAGATTCAGCCTGAATGGTAGTGGCTGCTATTGCAGTAAAGCTTTGATGCAAGCTAGAGCAGGGTTCCTGGGCGGAGAGCTGCATTGGCAATCTGCATCCAGTTTGCTTCTGGAGTAGATCAGCTGCCCTTGTCTTATGTTGTGGACAGTTCTCCAAGATCCAGGACCCAGCCTGAATCGGGCCAGGCGATTCAGGGTCTGATAAAACACAGCAGGCTGGGACCTGTACATCTATTACAGATGAGGATGTCTGTGGGCCAGCCTCTCTGAGATTCAGTGAGCCAGCAGTTCTATTTGTATTACCTGGGTGCCTAAAAGCCACAGTTGTGGACCAGGCCTGAATTGTACTAGGTGTTGTACAAACACGCAACAAAAACTCTCCCTGCCTTGAGGAGTTGACAATGTAAGTATAAGACAAGGGACAACAGATGGATACAGATAACTGGAGTACAAGGAGTCCACATAACAGCCAGTGGTCCTTGCACACTAGCAGCCTTAACGCTGTCAGGTTTTCTGTAGGCGTCACGGCAAAGGAGAGTTTTAAGGTAGGTTTTGAAGGAGGACAATGAAGTAGCTTTGCAGATGTTTACAGAGAGCACCTCCCAAGCATGAGGGGCAGCATGGGAGAATGCACTTAGGGGCTTGTCTGCAAATTTAACAAGTGAGCGATGGAAGCTGGCAGCATGGGCCAGCTGCAGGTGAGGATTGATGGCTCAATAGTGAACGAGAGCTTGACCGTGAAGAGTCTTGCAAGCAAAGACAAGCGGCTTATGTTTGATGCCAGTGGAGGGATGCAAAGAAGGGGTCACATCCCATGATTGGAGAGAAGCTGTGGCTGAAAACATGGATGATTCAGACTTTCTCTTCCAGGCAAACGGGAGGAAGGAGGCGAACTCCAGGTCTGGATTAAAGAGGCCAAGAACCTCATAGCTGCCAAATCTGGAGGGACCTCTGACAGCTTTGTCAAGGGGTGAGTGAGTCGGAACCATGCCAGTTACAGGGGAGATAGACAGCACCTACAGAACAGCCCTCCCAGCTACAATGACCCTGGATAATGCTTTGCAGTGGAGTGACCCAGGGGCCTGGGAATGAATGGGCCTCTCTGTCCCCAACTCTCTCCCAGCTGCCTGGTGTTGGGATTGGGGTTGAGGGTTGTGTGTTTATGCTGATGAGCTTGTGCTCCTGTTGTGGTGAAAGGTCCTAAATGCTGATGGGAGGGGTCTGGAGCAGCTCACCCCTGTGTGCTTCAGAAGTGCTGAGCATCCACAACTCAGCTGAAATCTGCAGTTTGTCACCGAGAGAATCGCAGCGTGGTCCACAAACTTCCTTCCAGTGCCTGGCCACGGAGGGGTCCTCTGTAAGAGGCAGAGAGAGGCGAGTTCCAGCTCATGGGCATGGTTGGAAGTCACAAGCCAATATAACCACACAGACTTCCCGGGGGTGGGGGGAGCTATTGGGATTCTCCGTATGTAGTAAAGAGGAGAGGATGGAAGTTAATAAAGTGCAGGCAGGAGCTGAAGAGAAACAGTTCCATTCAATTACATCATGCAGGTAGACAACTAAAAACTGACATTCTATAATAATTGTATACAAATGCTAGAAGTCTTAGTGCTAAGATGGGTGAACTGGAGCACCTGGTATTTAAATGAAGCTATTGATATAATATCACAGAAATTTGGTGGAATGATGACAGTCAACAGGACACTAATACCAGGGTACAAAATGTATAGAAATGACAGAATACGTTGTGCTGATGGGGGAGTGGCACAATATGCAAAAGAAAGTGTAGAGTCAAATACAGCAGAACCCCGTTTATCTGATCTAATTGGGACCAAGGCCAGATCAGATAATCAAAAATTTCCATAACTTGGAGAATGGGAAAGTGCAAGGCTGCAGCACCATCTAGCAGCCACAGAAGAGATTGCCTGCTTTTGGATGTGTGTGTTGGTTGTTCATTTAATACAAAGACAGTTAATGGATGGTTGAATAAATGGGGTTCTGCTGCATAGTAAAAATCTTAAATGAATCACTGTGTATCATAGAATATCTAGGGATAGAAATTCCATGCATGATTAAGAATATAGTAGTAGGAATATACTACCGCCCACCTGACCAGAATGTGAAATGCTTAGGGAGATTGGAGACTATAAAAATAAATAGCTCAATAATAATGGGGGACTTCAACTATCCCCATATTGATTGGGAACATGTCACCATGGGATGGAATGATAAAGTTTCTAGACACCATTAATGACTGCTTCTTAGAGCAGCTAGTCCTAGAATTCACAAGGGGAGAGGCAATTCTTGCTTTAGTCCTAAGTGGAGCACAGTATCTGGTTCAAGAGGTGAATACAGTGGAACAATATAAATTTATCATCCCTGTGGGGGAGGAGGGGAAATACCATAAAGCCCATCACAGTAGCATTTAATTTAGGAAAGGGGAACTACACAGAAATGAAGCTAGCTAAACAGCAATTAAAAGGAAAAGTCACAACAGTGAAATACCTGCAAGCTGCATAGAAACTTTTTAAAACACCAAAATAGAGTCTCTAATTAAATGTATACTGCTAACTAAAAGGAATCGTAAAAGTACCAAAAAAAAAAAAATGCCACCATGACTAAACAGGGTAAAAGAAGCTGACAGAGGCAAGAAGGCATCCTTTAAAAATTGGAAGTCAAATCCTGCTGAGGAAAATAAGTGTAAAAGTATAATTAGTCAGGCCACAAAATTTGAAGAGGAACTAGCAAAAGTCTTAAAAATGAATAACACCCCAATATAAATCCATGGTATGTCCACACTTGAAATACTATATTAGAAATAGAAAAGGTACAGAGATGGCCAACAAAAATGATTGGGGTATGGAACAGCTTCCATATGAGGAAAGAGTAAAAAGACTGGGACTATTCAGCTTGGAAAAGAGATGGCTAAGGGGCAGGTTATGATAGAGGTCTATAAAATCATGACTGCTGTGGAGAAAGTGAATAAGGAAGTGTTATTTACCCTCTCATAACACAAGAACCAGGGGTCACTCAATGAAATTAATAGACAGCAGGTTTAAAACATAAAGTACTTCTTCACCCAACACACAGTTAACTCATGGAACTTGTTGCAAGGAGATGGGAAGGCCAAAAGTATAACTGGATTCAAAAAAAGAATTAGATAAGTTCATAGAAGATAGGTCCGTCAATGGACCTGGGTGTCCATACTCTGGGTGTCACAAGGTCTCTGAATGCCAGATGCTGGGACTGAACGTCAGTGGGTAGATCACTTGATTACCCTGTTCTGTTCATTCGGTTTGAAGCACATGGCATTGGCTGCTGTTGGAAGACCGGATACTGGGCTACATGGACCATTGGTCTGACCCATTATGGCTGTTATGTTCACACTCCAGAACTGACTCCCATGTGTTGGAGCTGCACTGAAATCACACAGCCTCTTCCCTAGTCACTGAACTACTATTGGATGGAAATTACTTGGCCAAATCCAAAGCTGTCCCTTCGGCACTGGGTGTATTTGCTATAGTCTGGGGCCCCAACCCCACTTGGGACCACTTATTTGGGTCCTCTACAGCTCTAGAGAAGAACTGATCCCTGCCTTGGTGGGCCCACTATCTGGTAACAGGCTAGGGGATTTCAATCTCCTGAGCCATCATGGTCTCTTCTGCTCAGGTGGGAGGGGAGTTGCTAACTATATAAGGGCCTCTCCCACAGCTACCTGCTGCCACTCCGAAACAAGGCCACTAAGAGGAAGACTCCTGTGATGAAGAAGACCCTGAATCCTCACTACAACCACACCTTTGTCTACAATGGCATCAGCCCAGAGGACCTGCAGCACATCTGTCTGGAGCTGACTGTCTGGGACCGTGAGCCATTGTCCAGCAATGACTTCCTGGGAGGAGTCAGGCTGGGAGTTGGGAATGGTGAGCTGCCCCCTGCCCTCAGTTGTTGGCTTGGGAATGGGGCTATGCATTGCAGTAACTCACCTCTGTCGCTCCCTTTCTCTCAGGTATGAGTAAGGACCAGGTGGTGGACTGGATGGACTCCACAGGAGAGGAGGTGAGCCTGTGGCAGAAGATGCGCCAGTTCCCAGGCTCCTGGGCAGAAGGAACACTACAGCTCCGCTCCACCATGGCCAAGCCAGGAGCATAGCCATAGCCTGGGCGCTGGGCCTGAAACCAGCTATAGCAAGGCAACACCAGGCGGAGGCAACAGAGCCAAAACCATGGCACCAGCAAGGGCCACATGTAGGATCTAAGGGAGTGGGAGCAGGCTCTGGCTTTCACCTGTGTAGTAGTAAAGCTAATTGTGTCTTCTGCAGGCTCAGCCTAACAGCCTGTTCTTGGCAGCAGCTTATTTTATGTAAAGGGTTTTTGTCTCCTAACTTGGCTGGAATTGAATTCCATAGGGTCTCCCCCCTTGTAGGGGCTAAGTGCTTTTAAAACTTTTCTTAGGTTCTTCACCTCTCCCATGTAGTTTGATTGCCCCACTTACAGCTTCCACTGTTGTCTCCCCTTCTCTGTCCTCCTGGGATGGTGCAGATAGAATCAGACTGTACAAACTAGAGGCTGCATGAGCATAAGCAATCAATATTTGGTATGTAGAGCGTGAGAATACCCAGTGCTGTTGAGACACAGGCTGGTGTGGGGAGGGAGAAACAAGCCCCAGCCTGTTACAGGACTGTCCTCTGATCAGGCTATGGTGTTTGTGTCACTGGCAGAGGGGAAAGCAGCTCAGAGAGCTCTGTGCTGATCTCCGCTGGGGGAGGTGGCTCTGAAACAAACATCCACATGCTATTGATCTGAGCTGGTAGCTGGGTATCAGTCATGCCGGAGCTGCAGGACTCTGGTGGGGCAGTGGTCCATTTCCCCTTATGCTGTGGGTTGTTAGCAGTCCTTACTGTTGCTTCTCCCCCCCCCACCCGCCAAGCCCTCCCCTCTGCCCAGCACGCCCACTCCAGCTATTTTACATAGATTTATTCATTTAAAATACAAAATGTTGTGGGGGTCAAAACAGTGCCCAACAAGAGAGCAACAGCCCCTCTTGGAGGAAAGGCAAATTCTAGGGCATGAGTTAAAATCCACATCAAGCAACTGTCTGGGAGGGCAGTCTTTGTACTGGCAGATGCACTATAATGCCTGCTTGGTTACTGTGTCAAGGCTCACCACAAAGGGCCATCTGTTTTAATAAAGGTTTTCTTGCTGCTGCCGGTGGTGTCAGGACTAGTCATTCACAGGGGCTGGCGGGGGGACTTACTGCTGTCTCTGGGAGGGAGTTCCTGGAGCTTGGTATGAAGGGCAGGGAGCAGCATAGAGAGACCAGGAAAAAGCTGCTGCCACTAACTGATGAGAATAGAATCTGGTCTGCCTCAGCCAGCTGCCTTCCACTGCAGATTGTCTGCTCTGCTTGTGTGTGGCTATCAGTCTTAGCACGGCTTTGTGGCAGCATGTCCTCGAGCTGTGTCCCTGAGGGTCTGCTCCAGGGAAGAGGTAGACTTTGAAACTTGCAGTTAGATGTTTGCTGAGCTAAGGGGCCCATCACTGCCACTGGCTGAGCGGCACAGCAGGGGCAAGCTCTGTCAACCCTTCACTGCTACCTGCACTCTGCCCCGTGTGCTGTCCTCGTTTCACCTCACTACCCATCCCCATGTTCCTTGGAGAAAGGGAATGATGGGTGGGGGCAAGAGAGATGGGTTACAAACCTGTCCCCTATCCTACTGGCCTTTCTTCAGTAGATAAGTGTTGTTGAAGTCCTGTAATGAGGCAGGAGAATAGGCTGTGGCCCTAAGACCATTGGCCAGGCCTTAGTGTGCAGGGAAGTTGGGGGCTCTGGGCTGCTGGGGTGGTTTTGCTCTTAATGAACCAAGCACTTCCCCACCTGTTTTTAAAATAGGAAAGAAACTTCCTGGGGGGGCCAGATCCTGCTGCCTGAGGAAAGTTACAAGGAGTGGCCTTTACCAGCGTCAGTCCCTATTTGAGCCATGTGGCCTGCACTGGGCCTGCTCCCCATGTGGCTTTCTTTCTTACTACTTTCCAACTCTTACCTCCTGCCTGCTTGGGTCTAAACAAAGCCCAGCCTTTGTGGCTGAATGTCTTTCAAACATCTTTTGTTCCTGCTCTGGGATTGTGAAGCCATCTTCCCTGGAGAATTGTCAGGCTCTTGGTGGTGGTGGGCTACAGCCGGCCTAACCCTCTTCCAGCTCTTGGTAACAAGCCTCATGCAGCAGGGATTCATAGACTCCCCTGGGCAGCCCCACTGTCGGCTGCTGTCATCCCTTGCCAGAGCATCCCAGCTCCACCTCCGGTGGCTTCACAAACATGCTTGATGTGTTTGTCATGATCTGATTTAGGTGGGGATTGGTCCTGCTTTGAGCAGGGGGTTGGACTAGATGACCTCCTGAGGTCCCTTCCAACACTGATATTTTATGATTCTATCTGTATGGTGTGCTGGGGTAGAGTGCTATTGCTGGAGCCACACGTTCTCTGCCAGGGGGCTAGTGTACATGGGCATGCTGTGCTAGCACTGCATGGCAAACCTGGCCTGGGGTGCAGGCAGGGCATGCTGCATGGCTGAGAACCATACTGCTATTAGACATGCTTGTTTCTTACAAGAGAGGGGAATGAAATAACAAGGGAGGTGACTTAAGTTTACTCATTGATGTTCTGCTCCTGAGATGCAGCAGCTCCTGCTATTCCAACCTGAGCTCAGACCCTGCTGGGCTTGTGTTCCCTCCTTCCTGACTGGCAGCCTCCCCCTGCTGGTGTGATAGTGATGGTTTGGGCCTGGGCAGAGGCTGATTTTGTGGGGGGAGAGGGAATGCTCCCAAACTCCTCTTTTATCCTAACTTCACGGCTGGCCTGGTGCAGTAAGGCTGGTGTGACGTTGGCTTGGCCCAGCTAGCTCCCCCTCCACTGAAAAGTCTGTGACCTTTGACACTGTTTCCTTCCTCACAGCTGACCCAAGACAATGCGGAAAGGGAATTCTCAGTCCTCTGAGGTTATGGGGTTCTGAATGTGAAGGGGTGGGAGCACTGGCACCCAGATGCAGGGATCTGCCCCCACCTGTGCAGAGTCACTCATTCACACATGTCTCTGCTTTGTGCTCGCTGGGTGACCTCCTGGCTGCTCAGCAAGTAGGTGTCAATGAAGGTGAAGAGCTCCTCAGGGGTGACTGGCTCGATGTAGCGCTCGCGGTCCACGCCCTGCTTGTCTATCAGCAACATGTTAAAAGTGGAGCGGGTGACGTGCAGAAATTGTCTGGAAGCAATGAGTGAGTAGATGAGAGCCTGCTATGCCCACAGAGACTGACAGCATTTACATGCGTACAACCCAGTTCCCCACTGCCAGCACTCCAACCCCTGAGAGTTGGGTTATTGACTGCTGGATTTTGTGGGACCCTCTCGTTTTCCACAGGCCTGTGCAGGATAATTTAGGGCTAAGATACCACCCTGCTGCTCTGTGAGGATAGCTCAGTGTCTGACATAAGCAGGTGACAGGGCTGGAATTCACTCTCCTGGCTGCACAGGCAGTAGGATCTGTCATCTGCACTTGTGACAGGATTCAGGCCACCAGCACTCAGGAGGATGGGTGCCTTTCCTGCAAGCAGGTGTCTCTAATGACTCTGTAGCTGCACTCCACCACAGTCACTGCTGGGACAATCAGCCCCAAAAGCACAAGCCTCCCCCCCCTCCATGAGCTAAAGCAGTAGCTACAGGATTTCTAAGGAGCAGGCTCTAAGGGTTGCTAGGAGCTGCCCCAAGACTGATCCAGTCATCCACCCCTGGCAGTGTATTGCACCCACAGGTTGAACCGCTTGCTGTGAGCTATTGTGGCTGTCCACTACCCCTGATACCTGAGCTCCTCGATGATGTCAGCTGAGAGCTGGTGTTCACGGATGCGGCCCATCTCGTGGGGGGGCTGCCCCACCAGCTCGAGGATGGTGACATGCCGCAGGTCCAGCCCACAGGTGGCTTGCTGCAGACAGGAGAAGAGCCAGTCAGATGCTGTTTTGTGGGATTGGGGCTGTCGGAGGCGCAGGGGAGAGGCTCACCTGCAACATGGTGATCTGCATCTTGTAGTAGCGAGTGGAGGGGTCAGGAGCAGAGACTATCAGGAGACGGCGTTTCTCATAGAACTGATCCAGGAGGCCAGCGGCCGAGTTCACATCCACGTTGATCTGCATGGCTGAGGTGGGAAGGTGAGCTCGTGAGCACAAACAGGGACGTGGCTAGTGGGGGCTTCTGACCCCTGCTCTGTCTGCAGGATCCTAGTGTAGCCTGCCCGAGAAGTCAGCTGCCTTCCTCCAGAAAGCCGCTGTGTCTTGCCTGGATTGGGGCTCTCTGTACTCTATCAGCAGGAACCATTTCACAAGCTTCTCCAGGAGAGGGCAGCAAATATGCGAGGGGAGCCACACCCCACTGTCACATAAACCAGGGAGTCTGCATCTCACCCAGTCGAGAGCAGCCAGGAGGGGATGGCTTGCATCTCATCAGCCTGAGACAGAGAATGCCCCAGGGCCAGGCCATGCCAGCCAGGCCATGCAGATCAAGGAGGAACCCAGTGCCTCAGCAGACCAGACCTCCATCTCAGCGTTGAATGTGGTTGGGGACTTTACGGTGGCCAGCCTGGCCGCCTATGTTGCATTACTGCTCTAGGAGTGGCCAGCAGGAGATGGGGACTAGCCAGGGGATATAACCTAAGGATGGTGATTGTGACTGTTTTAATGAATGGCTGAAAACAGGTCAGCTTTGAGTCTTTTCCCCTTTCCCCGGGCTTATGCTGGGGCAACTCCAATGGCTTCTGTGGTGCTACCCCTGATTTGCCCTGGGATGAGAGGAGTAGTAAATCTTGGGCTTTGTAAACAATGGTCTGAGCAAGATGAATGGGGTGGTGCAGGGGAGCCTTTACCTAGCCCAGTCTAGGGAGAGCAGCAGGTTCAGGGTTCAGTTCCAGTACTGTGGCCATGGGTCTCCTGGGTTTTAAATAGTACTTATGAAGAGGAAAGGGGGATTTTCTATAGGCAGCACAGGTGCTGGGATTCCCATGCAACCTGACCTGGGCCTAGCCCACAAGACTCAGATCTGGATCCAACCTGCCCTGGATGCAGGTGGTGTTCAGATCCAGGGGTTGGTTTGGCACATGGCGCTGAGAGGAGTCAGCTGCCAAGTCTGGATCTGGATTCCAACTTTCCCAAAGGGCAAGGGGGTTGAGGTGGGGGTTTGGTTCAGGCCCATGTGTGTATCTGAGACAAGGCCAGTAAGAATAGCATCATCCCCAGCTCTGCCATCAGGCAGGCTCTGACAACCAGTACCAAAGTGAGCCCTGGATAGGGCTGGCTGATATTAACAAAGAGAAAGAAAATGAGAGTGAACTTAAGGTAAGGGGCTGCTGGGCAAATCTAATTCTGACAGAGGCGGCGTGGGGGCTGTTAGAGACAGCTGCACTATACTCCTTCCTTTCCCTTATCCAATTCATCTGAACATCCAACCATCCCCTAAAGGCAGCACATGCTGCACTGAGGGCTTCTGTACAGTTGTTTTCTAAAGAGGTGATGCACAGAGAGTGTAATGGCCTAGGGGCTGTCCCCTCCACATTCCCGCCTAGCGTGTTAGAACAACCAGAGAAGACAGCCATTTGGAAGATCCCCTCTCAGGTTTGTCAGCAAGCGTGGGGCAGGCTGGGACAGGGCTCGGGGAGTTTGCTCAGACGGAGGCAAGCTGCTCAACCCGCCACTGCCCAAATGGGGGAGGCAGGGTCGGTGCAACCTATTAGGCAACCTAGGCAGTTACCTAGGGCGTTAGCATTTTGGAGGCGGCATTTTCTTCGGCAGTGACCGTGGTGGCTGGACCTTTGGCCACCCCAGTTGTCGTCGGCATTTAGGCAGAGGGAGCTGGGGCAGGCGGGGTGTGGGGAGGGCCGCCTGCAGCAAGTAAGGGGGGGGGGCGGCACACGGGGAACTCCCCGCCCCAGCTCACCTCTACTCCGCCTCCTCCCCTGAGCACGCCACCCCGCTCTGCTTCTCTCCCTCCCTGGTGCTGCAAGCCTGGGAGGCGGGAGAAGTGGAGCAGCGACGGCGTGCTCGGGGAGGAGGCAGAGCAGAGGTGAGCTGGGGTGGGGAGCTGCTGCATGGCTTCCCGGGCAGGGGGGGGAGCTGCCAGGGGGGAGGCACCTCAGGGCAGAGGTGGAGAGCTGCCACATGTGGGGGGCACCTCAGGGCGGGGGGGGGGGGAGGAGTGTGTACCTCAGGGCGGGGGGCTGCTGCAGGGCGCAAGGTGGAAATTTCGCCTAGGGTGCGAAACATCCTTGCACCGGCCCTGGGGGGAGGCATGGGTGACAGCTGCCATCTTGGCTGAACACCTCCAGAGCTACAAGCACAAGCAGCTACAGCTTGAGCTCAAGCTCTGAGGTAATCACAGACTCATCCCCACTGTGGATCATGCCCAGAATGAGGCTCAGATTCACATGCTCAGCAGTAGGTGAGACAGGCTGGGCCAGAGATCCAAGAGGACCGTTGTGGGATGCTATCCCTGTCTACCAATGGCTCCCAAGCCTTGGCACTGCCATTCCTTGTTTCCACCATAAGTGATTTTCCACCATAGAAGGGAGGAGGCTCCACATCTCTATGGAGGGGGATGTCCCTCAGCAGGAGGCTGGCTGGGGGATGCTCAGGCAGTGCGGATGCTGCCAGGAAAGCCCTGTGCTCACCGATGAATATCAGGGCCTTGATTTAATGAGCTCCTGGGAACTGGAGACAGAACAGACCCAGTTCAGCACAAGGGGGAGCTGCCTGATTCATAAAGCCCTGTGCAGGTGTCCTGGTGAAGGCTGTTCAGTCGTTTCCAGGCTTCAGCCTGCACGCAACCCCGCCAGCAACTCTCCCCGTAACACTTACGCACACAAATGGGCTGTGAACCCGACCAGTGGCGGCTGGACTGGCAGACGCGGGAGGGGCTCCCTTGGCGTTCATAGCCCCCATCACATAAGTACTCGCATGTGGCACCGTAGTTATTGCCTTCAGAGGTGCAGCTGAGGTAGCCGTGCTGCGGCGGCTTCAGAACAGGGCAGCGTCTTACTGCAAAAGGGAGAGTGGATGTCAAGGATAAGGGACGCCTTGATCTAGCACAGGCTACAGTGCTGGACGAGTGGGTTAGACAAGGTGCCAGGAGGCCCTAGAGGGATTTGGGCCAGGAATGACCTGAGTGCCCATAGCTCTAAGAGAGCCAGGGATGCAGGATTGGGGATTTGGCACCATGTGTCCTGGGGTATGGTCAGAGGTCATGAGACAGTTAGGGAGAGTGGGAGAAAGTGCCAGGTGTCCTGGAATGGCTTGGGCTTAGCAGGGTTCTGATGGTGGCAGGAGCACAGGACCTGCAGGTGACACTGATCACATGGGGGACAACGTGCAGGAACCAAAACTTGTTCCCACACATCCTTAGTGTGAGTGCGGCTCCTGAGCCCATGCAGGGGAAGAATCGGCTCCTCCCGCCAAGGTGTGAGGAAGCTGAGGTCCCAGGTGCAGCAGGTGACCCATCCCTTACCTTGGACTCGGACGATGAATTTGCAGCTGGCTCGGTTGTACGCCTGGTCGTAGGCGATATAACGGATAACATGCTCCCCCTCTGGAAACTCAGACCCAGGTTCTGGGCCCCGCAGTGTCACTCTGGACCCAAAAGAGACAGAGTTGCTTCAGTGTGCGGTGCCTTTCCCCCAGCTGGGCCTTTGTTTTGATCCCTACGAAGCGACTTCAGGGCAACAAAGCCACCAGACCCTGTTTGAGCTGGGGGTCCTGCAGCCCTCAGCACTCACCGTTTGATGATGCCATCAGCAGAGTCCTTCACATGGGGTGGGTCCCAGTACACAGTGGCTGTCAGCTTCTCTGGCTCCGCCATCCTCTCTCGTGTCTCCGGGCATCGGATCTTGGGGGGCTCAATATCTGCCCGAGCAAAGCAGAGAGAAACTCCAGGGGAACCACGTGGGGCAGGGCCACAGTACAGGGTAGGTGACGTTCAGCAATAAACCCTGGGAGGAGGCAGTAAAACCCACGGGGGCAAGGAACTAGGAGAAAGCACAGGGACATGCAATAGTTCCCTCCCTAGGGAAGCTAGCCAGGGTGAGCCATGCAGACAGCAATGCCCCCTGGGGCAGAGACCCAGAATAACCCACTGAGATGCCATGCCCAGTGTGAGGGAACTAGGGCAAAGCACAGGGATATGAGTTGTTCCTTTCATGAGCCAAGCAATCACCTTAAACCAAGGGGAATACAATGCCTCTGGGGGAGGTAAGCAGGGTAAACCATGGGAAGTAACTTTGGTACAGCAGTCCCCAGTGGAAGGTATCCAGGATTAGCGGGGGGTTGTAATCCTCTGGGAGTGAGGGGACCAGGGATCAACCATGAGCACAGTAATATCCCCACAGAGCAGGCACTGAGGAGACACTCTGGGCAATCCTAATCTCTAGGGCATATGTGCAGGATGAGCTAGGCTGGCAGTAAAGATAGCAGGGTGAGAATTTACCTACACAGATTGGCTCGCTGCCGCTCCACCGCCCGTTCTCCATGCACATCCGGCTGCGGTCACCCTCCAGGTGGTACCCAGGGAGACAGGAGTAATCACAGTGAGAGTCCAGCAGCGCCCCGGCTGAACACTGGTAGGAGCCGCTCATCACTGCCGGCAGCACATGGCACCGGATCTCTGCAACAGAACGAGCAGATCTGCTCAGCAGACACAGGCGTGCAGAAATCCCTCTGGGGGCAGCACATGCTTCGGGACTGCAGCACTGGGGATGGGGAGGGTTTGGAATAACACAGAACCAGACAGGATGGCCTTGAGCTCAGCTGCTGTGGGTCATGGGGTGGCTTGGCTTATAGGGTTCCTGAGTCTTTTTTCCATTCCAGCCCTCATGCAGCTTTGCTAATGTGGGGCAATAAACCCCAGGGAAAGCTGCAGGAGGGGGAGCAGGACATGGAAATGAAGGGCCTTCTGTCCAGGCACTCAGACATTAGTGATGGTTGTAGGACTTAAGTAGGGTGATCCTGAAAGAGTCTGTAATGGCATGTCTAGCCCCACACTGGCAACGAAAGAGTTAATTGGAGCCAGAGAGCAATTAGTGCTCCAGATGCACCTGGCCCAGCTGAGAGGCTTGGGTGATAAAGAAAGAAAGGAACCTAGGCAGGAGAACATGGAAAGAATGGGTCTTGGGGTGCTGTCTGCAGAGGGAAGCCTAGCCGAGGGTTAGGAGAGATTGTGGGAAGGCACAGGAGAGGAGCAAGCTCCTGGAGTGATCCCGGACAAAAGGACCCAGGAACCCTTCCATCCCCCAGCTAGCAAGGGGGTATAGGAATCTCCTGATTCTGGTATGTACCTTCTGGTTCACCAAAGAATGTTAGGTCAGGTCTTAAATGATAATCATGGTCACAATGGTCATTCAATTTGTTGTGAAATGTCTTATATAGGCTGAAAATACATTCTCCAAGTCTGTATCAAGGCAGAGTTGGCAAAGAGCCTTTCTGTGAGACATGTAAATTAAACACAGTCAGCCAACACAGTGGAAGCCCCATTTACATACAAAGTCAAGGGGTGTGTGTGTGTGTGTATGTGTGTGTGAGAGAAATCAACTGGGAGGCAGTACATGGGAGAACAAGCCACAGGGATTATCCTGGTTCTGGCACAGACAATGAACTTTGGGGATATAAGGAGAAGACAAGGAAGACACCCCTTGATCCTGCACCTAGGAAGTAACGGGCGGCATGACGCTATTTGTGAAAACTGGATCCAAACCCAAGTTGGCTGAAAGGCTGAGAAGAACATTCAGGGTGAGATGATAAACTTCTTTAGACAGAAGATTAGTGTAAGTTAAGTTTAGTCTCTAGAAATCAATTTCAGATTTTGTTTTATATGTAATCCCTTTGTTTCCACTATCCTCACTATCGAAAGGATAGCAGTTCTCTTGGCTCTTGAAAGTGTGATGGTAAACTTATCATTGTTTGCACTGTCAATATATCTCAGTGCTGTGGTATTGCTCAAATAGCTGATCCTGAGCTGAATCATTCAAGCTGGTGTGTGCGCTGTTCCCCTGGGGCAGAAGACCTGGTATTTTTGTGAACGTTTGGTGGAGGAGGGGCTGAACACTACAGGGGAATGCTTCAAAGGGGCTCAAGGACTGGGGTACACCTATTGTTAACCTTCTAGACAAAGTAAGGGCTGGCATAGCCTGGAGGAGAGTGCTTGGAAGGCTGACAGGCTGGTGGTAACAGGGAGCTGCCACCTAGTTAAGCACAAACACATTTTCCTCCCAATGCAGGTAGGAGGAGTAACAAGGTGACTCCCAGTCCTGGGCACCCTGTGAACCATCTCAGACCTGAGGAGATAGGACCTGGGGTCAGATTTCTGGTGGAAAGAGACATGGACACAGAGAGCCTAGGGAAGGCAGGTAGGAGCTGGAGCTCCAGGGAGAAAGAACTCTCCAGAGCCCGGGAATGGGTTGGGGAAAGGGCCCAGAACCAAGCCACGGTAGGAAGTTCCAGCAGGGCAACAAGAATGCTGAGGAAGCAGAGCTTAGCTGCCAGCTACAGGATCCCTCTGCTGCAACCCAGAGTAGAGGAAGGATCTAGGTTCCCCTAACGGCCACCAAGGAAGGTGGGGTGAAAGCCCCTGAGGTAAGGGGTGGAAAGACTATTGAACCCAGAGTCGGGGCGGAAGGCCTGCTGTAAGGTCACTGGACTATTGTTTGGTGGGATTCCGTTACCCAGAACGGGACCTGGGGCAGGCTAAGCCACGAAAAGAAGCCGAGCACCGCAGAAGTGCCAAAGGAGAGCCTGCTGGGCTGTACCCAGCCAGGAGGGGGTGCACTGGCCAGTAAGTCAATCTTCTACAGAGCCCAAAATTCTTTACAAGCTGCGCACTGCAGTGGTTCTCAGTGTGTGGTCCAGGGTGTTGCTCAGAGCCTTTCTGGGTGCCTGATAGAGGGGCTGCTGCCCCAGCAGGTGCCACCTGTCAGTCTCCAATGTGGTATCGTCACCCCAAGCATTCAGAAATGAGTCTGGCTTAGAAATCATGAGAACTTTTAAAAGAATAATAACTGTTGGGGGCTTTGTCTACTGGTTCCTGAGCCCTAAGGGTGTGCCTGTGTCACATTCTGCCGCTTTTCTCCCCAACCAGGAGGACTGGGACCCTACTTTTTAATGAAAGCTGAGAATCTCTCCTAATCACACGAGTCCCGGAGCTGCGGCTTTAAGACAAACGTCAAATATCAGGAGACTTGTGATAAAATCATGAGTCAGAGACATTGTCACTGCGATTTCCTGTTAGGGACAGCTCAGGCCAGGACTCCTTTAGGGCTTCCAGGGTTTGGTTTTGACCAATGCAATTTTAAAAAGCCCTTCCTCACTCTGCCCCCTGCACAGATGCTTCATGTCTCTCTTCAGCAGGCTCTTCCTTTGATGTAAAAAGAAAGGCGATTGCAACTGATGTAACACCAGAGCCGGAGGGAGGGGGGCAGCAAATAAGCAAGAGACTAGAGCAGGCAGTAAGCGGAGATCAGGTCCTAATGGACATGAAGTGCTGCACCCAACACAGACACCAAACAGTCCCTCCCCATTGCCTCCGTCATGTAACCCAGCACTAGTCACCATAAGGACAGCAGGCTCACACACCCCTTTCCCATACAGGACTTACGTCTGCAGTAGGCAGTGCCAGACCAGCGCCGGCTTGGCAAGCACTGCGCTGACCTCCGTCCTATTAGCCGGAAACCTCGATCGCATGAGAGTTCGCAGCGCGTCCCCAGGCTGCTGCGGTAATTCCCTCCCCTGGGGGAGTAGCAGGTTGCCTCTCCGTGGTGGACGTTTAATGAATAGCACCACTGGGGAACTAAGGAGAGAGAGAGAAAGGAGGGGAGATGTCAGTGCTAAATGTTCAGACGGGCTAGTCTAGCTGGGCAAACTCTGTGCTTCATTTCCAGGGTCTTGGGGCAGCATGTGGCCCGGATAAGGGGCAGCCCAGCATCCGTCCCGATCAGAGGTGCCCTTCTATGGGCATCTGGGGAGCCATGGGGAAGGCTTGGGATGACTTCCCCTGGCCTGGTGGAAGCTCACTGTGCAACTGTTACCTCGATAGTCCAAGGCAGGAGCTTGGGGAGCCTCTTCCACATAAACTTCATTGTTGTACCTCTCAGTAGTGTCATAGCCAGAACCTAGTGGGAGAAGAAAATGGTGAGGTGGGGTCTCAACCTGAGTGTCATGCTTCTGCATCCCACCCCTGATTCTCCCTCAGAATAGCGTATGAGGTGCTGGGGGTCTGCAGAGAAATGGTGACAGGAGCTGCGCTGACGTTGGGCTCTGGGGAATTATCCCTCTCTAGAACTCCTGGAAAGAGACTTGCGCCCTGGGCAACATCTGCTTCCTACAGCAATGCCTCCCAGTGTGGAGCCTCCCTCAGGGGGAACCACCTATGGACTCTGGCTTCCTCCTCAGCATTCACAGCCCTTATTAAGATACTGTCTCCACCCCCCTGGCAACCTGGAATGCCTGTCTCCTCTCAAGTATCAGAGGGGTAGCCGTGTTAGTCTGAATCTGTAAAAAGCAACAGAGGGTCCTGTGGCACCTTTGAGACTAACAGAAGTATTGGGAGCATAAGCTTTCGTGGGTAAGAACCTCACTTCTTCAGATGCAAGCCTTGGTTCTTAGAAGTGAGGTTCTTACCCACGAAAGCTTATGCTCCCAATACTTCTGTTAGTCTCAAAGGTGCCACAGGACCCTCTGTCTCCTCGGTACCCAGGAATGGTGTGCTGAGGCAGACACTAGACTGAGAGGAGCAGGAGGGGAAGGCCTGCCTTGCCACAGCCAGGGGGGTAAAACACTGCCATTCAGAGCTGGTAGCACTTCACACCCACTCTGCACTGGTGTGAACGACTGCCTGAGGTGCAGGGCCAGGGGGAATTAGGTCTGAGGGGTGCGCAGCAGTGGGTGCTATCTGACGACAGTGGTCACATATTATACCCACTGTGCATGGGTAAAGGGCTGCACCAGCAGCAGGCCTAGAGTCCTGCATGGATTGGCTGCTGGAGCAGTTTGGGGGTTGTGCTCCTTTCTCGCTGACACTTGATTCTCTCACTCTGTCCCTGTCTCAGCTCCTCCACAGGCAGGGCCCCAGCCAAGCGCTGAGGAGGGAGCACATCTATGCAGAAACCTCAGCCCTCAGCTGGCAGTGACGTGGTTTGTGTGGCTGGCACTGTCTAGTAGACTAAACAGCCTGGTGTGCCTGGCTCATTAATGACAGGAAGTGGGTGTCGGAGCGGAGCACAGCTGGACAGGGGACAACTCAGTCCTTTCATGAACAAAATTCCAGGAAGTCGTGTCCCGTCACTCCCCTCTCACACCCCCGCCACGGAGTTATGGGGCGAGTGGTGGGAAGAACAGGATTGGGTCCCCACTCCTGTGCGACTCAGCAAAGGGAATGCTCACTATGCCAGGGCCGGGACACATGCAGACGTCCAGAGCTGAATGAACACGGAGACCGAACTTCCCTCTTAGCCATGGCCAGCAGTGGATGAATTTGAGCCCCAATGAATGAAATGGGCTGACGAGTGGCATTCTCGAGCTGTGAGCTCACCTTTCAGCTGGATTTCCTTTCATTCCAGACTCTTTCTTTCCCTCTCCACTCCAGTGACTGCATGTGAGCGTGCTCAATTTTGCTCCTATTTTTTTTTTAAGTGCCTGTGCCCCGTGCATTGTTTCTGAATTAGCCTTGAAACCAAATGTCTGTGCTAAGCAGGATCCCAGATGTTTCTCTACAAGCTCAGCATGCAGGCTCCTGTGAGGAAGAAGTGGGGAAAGAAATCCCAACTCAGAGAGACCAGGGAGAGCGCATTACCCTGG
The DNA here is from genome assembly GCF_027887155.1 of Malaclemys terrapin pileata. Taxonomy (NCBI): domain Eukaryota; kingdom Metazoa; phylum Chordata; order Testudines; family Emydidae; genus Malaclemys; species Malaclemys terrapin. Next base: position 38,436,891 of record NC_071513.1, on the reverse strand, counting down.
CCTCCAGAATCGGAGCACTACAGGCTCTAGGGGAGCGGGGTAAGTCTCACGATCTGCTCATACCATCCCCTGACTCACACTCAGTCCAGAGACTTGCCTTCTCTTTTTCTCTCCCTCCCCTGCTGAAGTGCTGATGGGTGGGGGATGAAAGGAGAGGGGTTGTCACCTGAGCACACTCCATCCACCAGCACCTCTGAAGAGCCTCCATGTTGGGGGAAGCTTTATGAACCATAATAATACAACTTCCCCTACCCGATCCCCAATTAAATTGCCCTGTTCCTCTGACCCACTCGTTTCTACAGAGCCTTTCACCCCAGAGCCCTTCACACACTTCATACATGCAGTGCCACTGAAACGCAGCCACCTCTGGGCACCCACCCAGCATGCAGGGAGCCTCCGGAGGGGAAGACCTTGGCTAGAACATCGAGGCAAACCCCCTACTCTGCTGCAAAGTGCTGTGAGATCTTTGATATCCACTCTAAGCAGCCAGCACCTCAGTTTTTAAGGCTCACACACAGCAAAGCATGTGGAACTCAATGCATCTACCTCATAGGAAGAATGGGCTGACTCAGCCCTACTGGGATTTGAATGAACGGTTGCAGGGAGTCTCGCTATTATAAACCTGATGCTGAGGCCACAGAGCCTTCCCCTCCAGGAGGGAGTGATGCATACATGGAAAAGTGCTTTTTCATCCCCAGTCTGTATTTATTGAGTGATTTCATGGCTCAGTATGAATCAGGCAGAGAGCAGAGCCTTGAGACAACAAAGCAGGGAGGATCTATCGGTGCAAGGATGAGCTGGGGGTGGGAACTGAGACCAATCTAATGCATTTGGGGGTCAAAGCTCTCCAGGGGGGTTGCAGAGGCCTTTACAGTATTGGGGAGGAGGATCTGGGCCTCCTGAGAGCCCCTCCCATGCTGACCTGGCAATGGTTTGTAGCTGGGATGCTGAGGCAGAGAGTTTGGTTTCTATAGCAAACAAGCTGAGGGGTTGTAAGTGGGCAGGTTAGCCAAGGATGGGAAGAGGCTCGGGTTTTGATCTGTGCAGCTGTTCCAGACAAACAATCGCCTGCCAAAGGCTCCCGAAGGAGCTGAGGGCATGTGGAAAAATTTAGTTCCTGCCACTGTGGCTGGGATGGGGGAAGTTTGTTGTTTACTCCTCTTTGGATGTGTTCCTAACTCCAGCACTGGGTCGGTCTCTTCCCTCCCTCACCCCCAGCAGAGAGACGCCAGGGCCCTCTGAGCAGTCATGTCAACCTCCCAGGGGTAGGTTTGTCTTTTGTTATCCCTAGTCCCCTAACCCAAACCTGCTCCCTGGCACTCAGCAAACCACTGCCCTCAGGGCACTTTAAGTGATGCTTTAGTTGACTCCCCCGACACATCCACAAGGAGAGAGAGAGAGAGAGAGAGAGCACCTTGCTGAGGTTCCTCTGGCCTCCATCAGTAGGCCTTGAATCTGTTCCAAACTGGGTCACCTTTCCCGGAGTGCCTGGAGGAAAAGGGGTCCTGGGATTGGCTGCAAGGCTGAACTCAATCCTTTATTCCAGCAGAGTCAGAGCTCCCCACCATGCTCCCTTTCCCCTCCTCCTTCACCAAACTCCCCTAGTGTTCCCAGCTATGAACTGTACTTGCTTCCCTCTGCTCTACTCATTTACTCTCAGACACCACAACAGGGCCACCCAGAGTGGGGGGGCAAGTGGGGCAATTTGCCCCGGGCCCCACAGGGCCTCCCACGAGAATATAGTATTCTATAGTATTGCAACTTTTTTTTATGGAAAGGGCCCCAGGCCCCCTGAATCCTCTGGGTGGCCCTGCACCACAAAGAAGAAAAGCAGCTTCTCCTGTGCCCCGAGAGAGTCCTACTTGCCCCTATCGATTCCTCACTCCCCTGTAGCGCCAGCTGCTGTTGACTAACTCTCCTGCGCTGGGTGGACACTGACCTTCATACCATGTTGATGACGCCAGCCTGGTGAGGAAAAGCAGCAGAAGCGGTGCTTCTCCCTGTGCCATTCTAGCATGTAGGGTGGGCCCGGGCCACGGGAGCTAGCACCTTGCCTGGTAGTGCACTCTGACGTTAGCAGGCAGGCTGCAGCCTGGAGAGCCCAGCAGGCAGCAGTGTAGACTGGTACCTAGAATAAAGGGAAGTGGGTTTAAAATAGAACAACCCCTGGCCATTGGTGTGTTATTGACCCACACATGCTTGTATTTTCCCTAGCTTTGCTCTCCAGTCCATGCTGGTCAGATCCAGATTTTTCCCTAGTAGTGTCCACCCCAAGCATTCAAAAATCACGACTCAGATCCCTTGCAAGCATGAGTCGCTTTAAAATCATGAGATTTTGAAAAATAACAAATTCTGGGCTTTTTTTTATGTGCCTCCTGGGGTTTTTGAGCCCCCAGGGAATCATGTTTTCAAGCTTTTCTCTGCAACCAAGAGGGCTAGAAACTTCCTTTTTAAAAACATGAAAGGGGAGGTTCTCACTGGATCCCCGAGCTTTCAGAAATCCCCCCAAAATCATGAAACTCCTGATAAAATCATGAGAGTTGGCAACACTGTTTTCCACTGAGTCAAGGGCTTTTTAATGTGGAGGAAATTCATGCTGAAATTAGAAAGGAGTAAAACTCATTGCTAACTCCAAAGTGGGTAGTTTGAGACCAGGCCCCAGGTTCTGATAAGTGACTCTAATCTGGGCCCATTTCTAGCTGAAATTCACCAAAATCTAGAGCACAAGCAGATGTTATTTATTGGAATCAAAGGGCCCAATTCACCATTGCCCTACATCTTGTGTGATCATTTGCACCATTGCAGTGAATAGAAAGACTACTGAAGCAGACAGGGCCGGCTCCAGCATTTCTGCCGCCCCAAGCAAAAAAAAAAAAAAAAAAAGCTGCGATCGGCGGCGGCAATTGGGGGCGGGGAGGGGGAAAAAAGCCACGATCGGTGGCGGCAGTTCAGTGGCCGGTCCTTTGCTCCTAGAGGGAGTGAGGGACCTGCCATCCCCGAATTGCTTCAGGTGCTGCCCCTCTCCCTTGGCCGCCCCAAGCACCTGCTTGTTAAGCTGGTGCCTGGAGCCGGCCCTGGGAGCAGAGTGTGAGTGTTTAACATCTGCTTGGTGCTAGTGCAAAGGACGGCACAAGGCAAAGGGGGATTGGGCCCCATATGAACAGATAGAAAAGTGGAGGTTATGGGAGAGAGGATAAACCTTCAAGGGAAGAGGCCAGCTAAATGTACTGATTAGTAAGACGTCTGTCCAGAGCAAGAAGAAGGGGGTTTTCTGGAGAAGGGCCTTGCTCCAGACTCTCCAGCATGGGGAGAGTTTCTTTGTGACTGACTCTTCAGGTTTGTTTGCTGTCTGAGTTAGAGTTTCACTCTCCTTCTGTAGGATTCAGTCAGTGCAGAGCCTGGAGGCAGATCCACTGAGTGAGGGCAGGTGTTAGGGCCAAGGCAGGGGAGCTAACGTTATTTACAGACAGCTCGACTGGAACAGGCATGGGAAAAAAAATGTGTTCGCTATTTACTGTGGCTTCAGGTCAGTGCTACTGCAACAGAATGAGTGCAATGGAAATGCATGAGGGAGGGGGAACTGGGGTACAGGACAGAGAGAGGGGAAGGAGGGCCGACAATGAAAGAGGCTGAGATCGGGGGAGAGACACACAGACAGACCGATTGGTTACCAGGAGATCTTTACTCAGGAACTGCAGGTTGGCTGGATGAGGAACCTCTAACAAACACAGAGAAGTAGCCAGGCAGACTGAGCAGATTGACAGGCAGCATTTGAGTAGAAAAACAAAATAAGATAGAAATTCCTGCTCCTTCTTGGTGATGCTGATCTGTATATTTAAAGACACTTCCCACCCCCACATTTCTATTCTTCCAAATCCTCCCTTTAGCTCAGGGGTTCTCAAGCTGGGGGTTGGGACCCCTCAGGGGATCATGAGGTTATTACATGGGGGGTCGCGAGCTGTCAACCTCCACCCCAAATCCCACTTTGCCTCCAGCATTTCTAGTGGTGTTAAATATATAAAAAAGTATTTTTAATTTATAAGGGGGGGGGGTCGCACTCAAAGGCTTGCTGTGTGTAAGGGGTCACCAGTACAAAAGTTTGAGAGGCACTGCTCTAGCTCATATCGCTCTAGTGTTTTACACCATGCTCATCACCTTAGTACCTGAGCCCCTCTGGGGCCTTCTCTATACAGAGGAGCCTGTCCTGTCACTGGCAACAGTTGAGTACCCCCTAAGCATTTACCTGCTATATTAGTGAGAGTCTTGCAACCAACTGCTGGGATCCTTCCCCTGCCTCTGCTGGAGGAAGGTGCCCGGAGGGAGGCTTGTCACACAGCATGCAGCAGGAACATCTGTCTATCCTCAGCTCCAGGGGAAGCCTGCTAGGCTGTGTAGCTTAGTTCAAAAGCTTTCTGTATCCATGCTCCCCAAGTCCCTTTCCCATGTGGATAGAAGTCAAATGGCTGGTTAAAGCAGATCTTACCTGCTTCACTGCTGCTCCCTCTCCTTGCCTTCTCTCTCCTCTCAGCCTGTTCAGGAAACTTGTGCTTTAACTTTCCCAAAGTGCGTGGTTTGTTCCTGCATCGTCTGAGACTCAGCTAACGCTGCCCAGATGTTCTGCGTCTGCATCTGCCAGACGTTTCCTTAAAGCTGTACTGTCCCCCAGAGAGGAGGAGGAGAAAAGAGAGAAGGCTAGGGAGGAGGCCCCCAACCGTGGCTGAAGGGCTGTTGCCCTATACAAAGATCTAAGCAGCTAATCTACCCACTGAAGACCAAATGTGGCCTGCAGCCCCTAGTTAGAGCAATAGCTACTGTAGCTAAGCCTGAGACTAGGATGTGGAATACTGAGGGCTGCAGATTTCATGACTCATGAGCAGGCTCTGCAATCCAGGGTACAGCAGAGCAACATTTCGTAGGCTTCACTGAGGGAAAGCCACATGGGAGCCACTTTACCATTTTTCTTCTGGTTGCACCCTTCTCAAATCCCTGCCCAAAGCCAAGGATCAGGGTGAAGCATGCAGTGTCTGACATTGGGTTGGGTGTAAATTGGTGCCAGTTTACACCCGCAGAAAAGCCGGCCCTAGGACTTTTTTCATTGGAGCAATTTAAAGATTTTGCATCTTTGAAACACTTCCCACACGCCCTTCCAAGGTAGGTAACTTCCATTATCTTTATCCCCATTGTACAGATGGACAAAGCGCAGAGAGTTGCCTAAAGCCACAGAGGACATGAGCATCAGTGGAATTCAGAAGCTCACAGCTGTCCTGTGCTCAGATCACTAGACTGTGCTGAATGCATCTGAGCAATCTGATTCTTATAAATCCAGGGCATTGGGCAGATGCTCTGATAGGACAAATGTCTACTACAAATGTCTGCTGGCCACAACCATTAATATGATGGCTCCTGAACTACTCTCACAGGGGCATGACACTGCTGCAAATGAAGAGAGAGAAGAGGAGACTAGAGGGCTGCTGGCAGAGGTCCAGAAATGAATATAATCATCTGCAGCATAAGTAGTTTCTATACTATTATTTCACGGCCACGATGAGCAGTAAGATGTTCTTCTCCTCTCCAAATCCTAATCAATGGAACTCCTCCAGCTACAGGGTGACCAGATAACAAGTATGAAAAACCAGGACAGGGGGTAATTTGCACCTATATAAGAAAAAGCCCCAAATATTGGGGCTGTCCCTATAAAAGCAGGACATCTGGTCACCGTATCCAGGTAGAAGTCTGCCTACTAGCTCAGAGTGCCTCCAGCTGGCTCTGGAGGTAACAGTTTCTAGCTGTGAGTAGTTTGCAATCTTCACAGAGTAGGTTGATTGAATTTGGAGGGTGACAGAGTCAAAGTGGAAGTGCCACAGAAGTGCCTCTGGCTGCATTTCAAACAATGTCCCAGTTAGATGTTGTGGTGCTGCAAGTGGTATGCAATCTGGCAATCAGGCCCTATGCCCATCCTATGTGGTGAAAGGCTGCCGGAAATGTATGGGTACTTTATTGAAAGTACTCATTAATGTCCCTCTCAGAGAAAGTAAGTTGCCAGCAACATTCAAACAAGCTATAGTTTAGATATGCTCTAGAAAACAACTGTGAGCACATTAGTATCCTAAACAGCCGTCACCCAGTCTCTAACCTCCCTTGCTGGGAAAATTCACTGAGAAGGTTGCACTCGGCCAACTGAAACAATATTTGAAATCCCCAGGATCCTTAGAGACCATCCAATTCAGTTTAGAAGTGGGCCACAGACCAGAAATGGTGCTCAGATTCCACCATGATGTGTGGTATAAACAAACACCTAGACAAAGGAGGGAGAATTGCTGCTGTTAATGATCTCCTCAGGGCAGTGGTCAAAAGCCAGGTCTTTTATGACATGGCTTGATTTTTTTCAGTGCTCTTCCATCATGGGGTATTGCTAACATGGCTGAATGATCTGGCAGGGTGGAAAGAATCCCTGCAGAGTGGTTCCACTCAATGCGTTCCAAAGGATCCCAGAGGGGAAGTGATGGGTGACTGCTTCTCCTCTTTGAAGGCTCCCAACTGTGGGGACCCAAAGTTACAAATCTGTCACCTCTCCTTTCCAACATCTACATGAAGCTAGTGGTTGGGACTGTGAGAAAGTGCTGGTGTCAGTGTCATCCTATGCTGGTGATAATTCTCACTTCTAGGTCTCCTTTTCATGATGTAGACTTGAAGATCATTGATAGACTCATCCAATGCCTGACAGAAACTAGGATGTGCAGAAAAACCAGCTGGCTGCAGTTTAAACCAGACAAGATACAACTGATGCTGATAGGCAAGCATTTAGAGGACCTAGCAAAGCCTATAGCTACTCTAACACCTGGGATGGTCTGTGGTCCGGGGCTGTTGCTCTTAGCTTCTTCATGATTGCACTGGTCCCCAGAACAGCAGTCTCACTGAGAGACAGCAAAGAGACTGTGCCCTGTCCTCTCAAATGCAAATCTCACCTCAATCATCCATGCCACTGGGACCTCTCAGCCAGGGCCGGTTTTAGGAAGTGCGGGTCCCAATTCGAACATTTTCGGTGGGGCCCCGGTAGGGTGCTAACAAACTAAAAAAAAAAAAGCCTTTCATTTCTTCCATGCATTATTTACTTTCCATAACTATATAAATAATAAAATTATATATTGTGTACATTGCGTCATATATGCTGTTGATCGGTTATTAATGAGCTCGGTTTCACATGTATGGGTCCCCGCCACTCCCTGGGGGTATGTGCACATGTGTGGGTCCCAGCTGCTCCCTGCCCCCCTCATTGAAGCAGGTGTGCAGGGTTACTGCCCTGGGAACTGCAGGGCACCAGTGGACATAGGGCTGGCTGGAGGCAGGGCAGGGGCTAACTGGAGGTAAGGTCTGGCTGCAGGCAGGGCAAGGGGCGCGGGGCTGGCTGGAGACAGGGGAGTGTGGGGCGGACTGGCTGGCTTCAGGCAGGGTCGCAGGGGTGTGTGGCAGAGGTTGGCAGGGCTGGAGACAGAGGAGTGCGGGACTGGCTGGCTTTAGGCAGGGGGTTGCAGCAGGAGTTGGCTGGAGACTGGGCAGGGGGTGCAGGGCTGGCTGCAAGCAGGGCAGGGGATGCAGGGCTCGTGCGGGCAGGGGTGTGTGTGGGGCTGGCTGGCTTCAGGCAGGGCTGCAGGGGGGTGCGGCAGGGGTTGGCTGGAGACAGGGCAGAGGGTGCGGCAGGGGCTGGCTGTGGGCACGGGGTGCAGGGCTGGTTGCAGGCAGGGCAGGGGGGCGGAGCTGGTGCAGGCAGGACAGGGAGTGCAGGGCTGGAGGCAGGGCAGGGGGTGCAGCAGGGGCTGGCTGCGGGCAGGACAGGGGTACAGGGCTGGCTGGAAACAGGCTGTGGGCAGGGGATGCAGCAGAGGCCACTGGAGCCCCGGCCCTTTAAAGAGCCCCCGCTATCCCAGGGCTCTGGTGGCAATTTAAAGGGCCTGGGAGCCCCAGGCCCTTTAAATTGCCCCCTGGGGAAGCCGGGCCACACCAGTGCACGGGGCCCGATTCAGGGGAATTGGTTGAATTGGCCTAAAGCTGGCCCTGCTCTCAGCTGATCTATAGCAACAGGCTTAAACATGAAAGCCCCATAGAAACTTCAGCTAGTCCAGAGGGGAGCTGCCCCCCCCCATCTGAATACGGTAGGCTGATGTGTATGCATTTTAGCTGTGCTCTGTGTGTGATGCACTCGCTGCCATTCGCTTACCAGATGAAATACAGAGAGCTCTAAATGAACTAGTTCAAGTTAATGATGGCCTCTCACCTCCAACTCCCCATGAGACACTGGAATTCCCTGTCCCACAGGTGGTGCTTGGGGAAGCTGGAGGCTGCGTCACCGTGTTCTCACTAGCAGGGCATAGTATTGTGCCCCAAGAACCTGTAGGTGCCAACTGCTTCGTCGGCAGCCTCTCTGTGTCTCCCTCTCGTCTCTGTTCCCGACTGGAAATTGTTATAATGGATGAAGGGATGGTCTGCTCTAAAACAGCTAGTCAAGCTGAGTTACTTTCTGCACCCATGGGAGGGGAGGGGAGGGAGTTCACCACAGGCTAAAGTTGAAATAAACCAAGCTGAACTCACTTACACCCCGGCTGACTTTAGCCCAGAGTTAGGACTGCATCCAGCGATCCTCTGCCATAATAAATACCCTCTTTTCAACCGCCTCTAACTTGGGTATGTTTCAGAGTAACAGCCGTGTTAGTCTGTATCCGCAAAAAGAAGAACAGGAGTACTTGTGGCACCAATTTGTTAGTCTCTAAGGTGCCACAAGTACTCCTGTTCTTCTTTTAACTTGGGTATGACGCTCTTGCAAGAGCGCAGCTTGCAGGGCGGGTTTGCAAACCTCTGGGATGTTTCTGAAATCGGGAGTTGTGTGATCCGACCGTCCCCAAAGGGAGGGGAGGGGGGACCCAGCAGAGCGATATGGGGGTTTGCCTAGTGTCGGGGGCAGGGGTGTGAGGGGCGGGCTCGCGGCGAGCTGACTTCGGGGGCGGTGCGAGGGGCGGGCTCGCGGCGAGCCGGCCGGGGGAGGGGACGTGCGAGGGGGCTCAGCCCTCGGTAGTTCTCGGCCGTTTCCGGCTCGGGCCGCCCCAGTGCTTTCCGGCCAGGCGCGGCCGCGGCCGCTCGGGGGCGGTGCTGGCGGCGGAGATCGGAGCGTGGTCCGGCCGCCATGGCGTCCCCGTCCCGCAGACTGCAGACGAAGCCGGTGATCACCTGCCTCAAGAGCGTCCTGCTCACCTACAGCTTCGTGTTCTGGGTGAGGGGCCGGGCGGCGGGCAATGGGGACCTGGGGGAGGGGTCCCGGGGCTGTTGGGGGGCACCGGGGCGGTGGGACAGGGGCCTGGGGAGTAGGCGGACCCTTGGCGGGTAATGGGGTCCCGGAGGATAGTGGGGGTCCCGGGGGAGGCGGGGCGGGGTCCCGAGGATAGTGGGGGTGTAGGCGAGAGGATCTGGGGGGGGGCTGGGCTGGCTGGACCCCTCCAAGGGTGGGTGTGGGGGCAGGGGCAGGGCCCAGGCTCCAGAGGGGTTCTCCTGTCCAGTCTGTAGGGACCCTCTGGCCAGGTGCCCCCATGGGCTCTAAGGTCGTGCGCCTCCCGGCGGTCTGTGCCCATCACGGGCTCCCCCCAGCCCGTGTCATGGCCCTGTACCTGTGTGGCTGGTTATGTGCCCGTCCATTGGCATGGCAGCCCCCAGGGAACAGCAGTGCCTGGAGGAGTGCACCCTGTAACCTTGTCCCTTTCCTTTCACTGCTCCCCAGGCTCCTGCAGCAGGTGAGTGTGTCCAATCTATTAGCGCTGGGCCTGTCTGCCCTACCATTGACTTCTTTGTGTCTCCCCTCTGTGTGTGCGTGTGCGCGTGTGTGTGCATGAAGGGGTCTGGAATGTGGCACCCATGGGCATGTTTGTAACACAGCAAATTATTTCCACATGGGGAAATTTAATTCCTAAAAGGTAGATTCATCTGAGTTCCTGTTTATACAATGCCTGAGGGACTGAAGTTCGGAGATAAAAATGCTCTGATTATACAAGTGCTTCCTGGATTTCCAGCTCTGCCCTTCTGATAAATGATTTCACATAAACAATTTTAATGCCCACTTTCAAGGACTTCTGCCAGTCTTTCCTGGAATCCTGCTGCCCTCCCATCCCCAGTTTATCTGTCCTTAGCCTCCCATTTCTCTCCTGTGGGATCCCTGTCTTCTTGCACACTTCCAGAGTATCTTGTGGTGTCTCTTAGGCTTTCAGTGTGTGGGTTTAAGTGACTATGGCTAAGTAAAGTGCTTTGAAGTGACAAGTGGAGTCAGGATGATTGAGTCTCAATTCTGATTTCTCCAGATCTCTGGCATTATCCTCCTGGCAGTTGGCATCTGGGGCAAGGTGGGCCTAGAGGTGTATTTCTCCCTGTTAAATGAGAAGGCCACCAATGTCCCCTACGTACTCATTGGCACAGGCACTGTTGTCATCCTTCTGGGCACTTTTGGCTGTTTCGCCACCTGCCGTGGAAGCACATGGATGTTAAAACTGGTAAGTGATCGTTGACTACCAGAAGGCTCACAAATCCAATACCTGCTTCTACAACCTAGGACTTCACCAGCTGTCTGCATGTGCTCCTTCTTTGTGCTGTGCTCTCTCTTTGTGTGTGTGTGTGTCTGCCTGCCTGCCTGCCTCAAGAAACTCTCTCTCTATTCTCTCTTTGTACAGTGCTAAGTACTGAACCATACATTCACTGACTTTCTCATATAACCACAAATGCCAGCACCTCAGCTCTGCCAAAGAGGTTGAGTCCGGGATGTGTCCTAATAGATTCTCTCCCTGCAGCCTTCTTTTCTGTGTACCTGTGTTAGCCCTGGAATGTATTTTGCTAGCAGTGACTCTCTTCTTTTCTGTCCACAGTATGCCATGTTCTTGTCCCTCATCTTCTTGATTGTGCTGGTGGCTGCTGTTGTAGGATTTGTGTTCAGACATGAGGTGAGTCCAGGTGTGACCTATCCCTCTGGTACTTTAACCCCTTCCCTCCTCTTCCTGAGGCCAGGACTTGGATACAGCCCCTACACAGGACAGAGTTCTCACTTACTTGTTATTTCTTCTTACTTTGTGTAATCCCCTAGTTGTTGCATACTGAGGTCTAAATTCTGCTCCTTTTTATTCAGGTATAAATCTGGAGTAATCCTTTTGACTTCAGTGGAGTAGTCTGGATTTACAGTGTTGTTGCTGAGAACAGAATTTGGCTCATTTTCTGATTCCGAATGTTCAAAATGCGCAAAAAAGCTGAATAAGAAAAGTCTTTGTCATATAAAGATGTAAAAAGTGCTAAAAAAAGAAAGTCACATCAGAAAAGTTTAATTAGTTAAACAGGCAAGTTAAATGAGAGAAATTTAGGGCCAACATTGGGGGACCCACAGGTAGGGGTTCTGAACTGGGAGTGGGAACTAAATCTGAACTGTTTTCTTTGAATACAACCTTTAAATAACTAGCTTTACTCCCTTTGCCAGCATGGTTCATACCATAACCAACACAGCTGGCCTCTTTCTAATTTTTGTATACATGTGACATGATTGGGATGGACTTTCTTTGATTCACAAGAATTAATTTGTAGTTGCACTGCTGATGATTAATCAAAATATTAGCAAAGATAAAATTAAAGCTAAACTTGAACTCAGTACTTGTGAAATACAACTGTAACTCTACCTACCAAGTTAACCAGTATTTAAAATCAACAGGGATTTAGAGAGACTATATGTAGAGTGCCTAGAAATAATCGCAATGGGTGCATTACACTATCCAAAAGAAATTTTAGTCACTAATCCCTTAAAGTTCCTTAATTTGGGTAGAAAAGTATTTCAGTGATTAGAAATAACCTGCCTATAATGAGGTGGAGGAGATAGTCAAAGGCATAAATGGCTATTAGACATCTACCTCCTATTTGTGCCTTTGAACATCTCCCCCAAGGAGTGTAAAGTGGAAACCAAAACCATTCCCTAGTTCCTACTAAGCTTGACAGACGTGCACATTTTTATATAAAACAGACTTTTTAATTTGTGAGTTGATCCTTCATCTGAAATGTGCCAGTCAGATTGATTCTGCAAGTGTCTTTGGCCATAAATGAGGCTCACACAAACCATGATTTTATTTGTGATGTCACAGTGATTAGGTCTGCCTGTAAATGCAAGAATTAAGTTCTAGTGCTTGGTGCAGTTGGGGCAGTGCTCCTTGCCCTAATCCCCAGTTCATCTTTATAGCCAATCTCACATCTGGATAGTAACAGGAATGACTTTCTAACATGGTTTAAGTCATTCCTGGTTCTCTGTTTCTGATGGAGTTGTGTTTTTAAGACAAAGGAGTTCTTGTGACAGGGAACTCTTTGGGACCTGTAGCCTTCTGAGGCTTAGTTTATGAAAATCTTTCTCTTCTCTGCAGATTAAGAACAACTTTGAGAGCAACTATAGTCTTGCTCTGAAGAACTACAATGCAACAATGGATCCCCACAGCGAGGCAGTGGATACCATCCAGAGAACTGTGAGTGCTCATATTTGGTTCCTTCTAAAGAAACTGGTGGAGAAGCCTGTATCCTCCAGATGCATGGCCCAGGACACCCTGATACTTGGGTTGTGCAGCAGCTGAGGCTGGGGCCCCCATGCACAGGCAAAGTATAATGCAAGGAAGGCCCTATTTTACCAGGAGGCATTAAACATTAGTTGCCTTCTCTACTACTGCCAGAGCTTTTCCTCAGAAGGAGAGTGTGCTTCAGCCTCCCCTTGCCTCATTCCCCATGTAATTGGCTCAGAATACTGGGGAGCAGTATTGCCTTAATGTTCCCAGTTCTCAAGCATACGAGGGACAGCCGTTATGATGGACGGCATAGAGGGTGGCTGTGTTCACACAGGCGGCCTTGCAGGGTATGTGCTGCACAGATCTTATCTGAGTGCCTAGAGTGTGCTTGTCCCTGTACAAAACTGGCAGATTGTCCTTGTCCTGCATATATCTATATCCCTGAGACTGTCTCAAAGTATTTTCATTTGAAGAAAAATAGCTGCTATGCGCTGTTCAGAGGAGGTGATAGGTAAAGGGCAGGAAGTGGTGGAAGCTGTCTACACAGGGCTGTTGGGTTACAATGAGGAGGGGCTTGAGGGGGAAACATTTGGGGTGCCTGCAGTGATTGGTGTAGCCTTGGGGATGTGGTGCTTTGGGGTTCATGCACTACTCCTTACTGTTCTAAAACTTGATTTCCCCAGTTACACTGTTGTGGAGTCCAGAACTACTCAGACTGGGTGAACACTACCTATTTTGCACAGAAGGGAATCCCTCTGAGCTGCTGCAAGTTCCAAAACTGCACAGACCGTGATCTGAAGGAGCTGGATAAAGCCAAGGCTATGGTGTATGGTAATGTAAGTGAATCTCAGAGACTGTCCCTCTCTGTGTCCTGGAAGCAGGTGTCGGGAGGGGAGAGCTGGGATACTTTGATCTTCTTTCCCTGGTAGAGAATCAAGTCCTGTAGGTGGGAGGGAACTTTGTTCCAGAAAGAGGGTTATTGTGTTACAGGAAACTTGTATGCAGTAATGGGGGTGAAGGCCATGTTGCTGCTGATAGCTTCTCTACGCATCTTTCCCCTATCTCCAGTGCTTTTTCTCAGGTTCTCTGGAAGTCCCAGCTATTCCCTGTTGGTGGGAAAGAATCTGTGTCTGCATTAGCTTGCCTGCACTGTACCACTTGTCCTGTGTGTGAGAAGGGGTTTGTGTAAGATACTGTTGTATAATGCATTATGTTCCTGTAGCACTTAGTCCTCACAGGTCCCCTGTGAAGAAAGTATACAGGGGAATGAATAGAGATGCAGAGGCAGGTAGTGTTACCTAGTGGCTAAGCTGGGACTAGAAAGTCTGAGTTCAGCTCCTGGCTCGGACACTGATGTACTTGTGACCTTCAGTGAATCTTGCTGCCTTTCTGTGCCTGTACATCCCCATTTGTAAAACAAGGCTAAGGCTCACCTTGGTAAAGTGCCCGGGATGAAAGATGCAAAGTACAAAGCTTTGAATGACTCGCCCACTGTCAAACAGTAAGTCAAATGGCTGAATTCAGCACAGATCCCAGGAAGTCCTGACTCCCAGGCCCTTACTTGTATTCCTTTCTGAGCTTGTTCACACCTTCAGCTGCCTGTGCGGTGTCTGTGGGTTGGAAGGATGTGCACCTGGTGTCTGGCGGCCAGGAATTGTCCATGCTATACTTTCATGCTAATTCTTTTTTTCTGCAGGGTTGTTTCAGTCTGGTAACAACAGTTATGGAGTCCAAAATGAGCGTTGTGGCTGGTATCTCCTTTGGCATCGCTTGCTTCCAGGTAAAATCTCCCTTGCTGTTCTTCTGTGGTCCTTGAGGAGCTCTGAGTCTAGTCTTCGTGTTATTAAAAGACATTAAACATAATTAATGTTTTCTTACGTATGTAAAGGCACAGCATATTTCAAAGAGGAGGAAATGGTTGACCGTTCTTCAGATTCTCCTACCATTTTACCTAAGTGCCACCCAGTCACCCATCTCCAAAGCTGGGGATGAAAATTTCTTCCAGCAAGCCTGTGTATGGCTTGAGAACAGCTCACTCTGGAAACGGCCAACTTTTAAGAGATGCCAATGCAACCAAACCTCTCCTGTTCTAACTCAGTGTTAGCTGTCTGAATTACTACTTCCAGCGCACAAACTGTCACCCCTGCTTCCGCTCCCTTTCAGGATGATAGTTTAACTAAATGAAAGTGCTTGTAGGTGACCTAAACCATCCTGAAATGCCTCTCTCAAATTCAGACCCAGTTAATACAATGACACCATCTTCTGTTAGCCACACTGCAGAACAGCGAGCACAATATTAGAGACTCCCTCTTCTCCCCCTGCTATTTCTTCCTGAGCCTCTGATTCTTCAACCTAAGGTTTTATCCTGGTGGTGAAGAAGCATCATGTCTCAAGCAGCAACGGAACTATTGTCTCCTAATCTGACCAACCTTGTCTCAGTAGGAAGCAAGAGGCCTCTGGCCTGAGCTGCTTGTGTGCATGGGGAATGTTTTGAAGTGGGCTTTCAGAAGAGCTCCCTACATTAGGTGCATGTTGAGTGCTGAGCAGTTATGAAAATCTGATCACAAGTGTCCCAGTGGGAGTTGCTTGGTGCCAATCACTCTTGCAAATCTGGCCTTTATTTAGTTGAGCTGCTTGGAAAACTTGACCCCAACTTTGGTTCCTGAGCACTTGAAAGCCTGGCTAGTGGGCTAAGGTTGGCAGGTTTTGCCTTCATATAGGATTGCTCTGGCTGATGGAGCTTCCGGCCACATTTGGTGTCAGTCTCTGTCATCTGAGAAGGTGATCAGAATAGTGTCCCTTAATGTGTTTCTTTCATGGCTTTATCACATAGGCATGTGCTCTCACCATCTCTGTAGGGTCATCTTCCACTCTTGTGTGTGTCAGAGGTCTTAGGGAGAATTTAAAAGATAGCTGGTGCAGACCTTCCTTATCCACAGGCTCTCCCAGAATGCTGATAACTGCGACAGCACATCTGTGTGTATGAGTATGTAACAGGGCAGATATCTGAACAAGTTTCTGAGTTGCATAGTATGTCAAGTAAGATCATCTACTGTACTGCCTGGGTCTTGCTGAATGCCTCAGTTGTGGTCTGAGCCCTTGAGTCTTTCTGCTGCAGCTGCTAGGTTTGCTGAAATCCGCTGTGTTCTGTGATGTTTGGCTGTGATTGTTTCTAGGAACTGGAACACTTTGTAGTCGGCAAGGAAGACAAAGACACAGATGAACTACACCTCATAATTTGACTTGACTCTTGTTTCGAGGTGATTTCCATTCTTTCTGTAATTCTCAAACACAGAGTCACAGATCTCTGTATTAATTCCAAATGGCAGAACTCCTTATTTTCTTCAAAGCGTGTTTGCTTTTGAGTAAAGAGTATGAAGAAACAGCAGCTTGGGATTAATGCAAAGGAGTACGCAGACCCAGAAACCAGAGAAGAGACTGACAGAGTGAGATTGTGTATTGATTGCTTGGTTTATTTTAGCTTTAATTTACTCTTCATTGAAGGAAATTGCCTGAAAGCAGTCTGTGAGGCATATAGGCACATCCTGTCCGAGTCAAGGTTTAACATGTAATAGCACGAGCACAGAGAGAAGAATCTCGGCCAGCCTGTTTTATTCTGATATTAGTTTGCTACTGTGCTGTTCCCTCTAACAGACAGACCCAATAAGGATGGGGAGAGGTTGGAGCAGACCTTTATCTTGCAGCTGGTACATTTGCAAACTGTCTTCATTGCATTTTGTTGTCAGTTTCCTAGGGCTGGAGCCAGTCGGTCTCTTTCAGCTGCTATCCATTTCCTCCCTCCTTCCTGGGATGTGCATATATCACTCTGCTCATTACAGCTTCCAAATAGGGCAGCTGAAATTTGACTGATGAGTAAGTGGGTGGGCCCATGTGCTTTCGTCAGCTCTAGGCGTGTAACCGCATTGTAGTGGTTGCAGTTATTGAGAAACGTGTCATTGTGTGGGGCTTAGAATCATATAAACATTTCATGATTTATTCTCAAGTGAACTTTGTTGTGTCACACAAGTAAAAGGCCCAGTTCTGCAACTTTGCCTCCCGTGAGTACAGTTACAGGCATGAGTGTTTTTAGGATCAGGTCCTAAATGTCTTTGGTACAGAAAACAGCTGCCTGGAGCCCACACGACAGTAATAACTGATGTGTGTCCTTCAGCATTTTCACATCAGAAACACACCAACCTTGATTCCATCATTGTCCTTGCAGTGGGGAGAGGCAGTTGATATTTTCTACTGGTTGTGTAATGGGCTGTGACGCTCCTGAGAGCCATATAATCTCTGTGAAATTACCATGAAACAGTAGATGGTTCATAAAGCAAATTCTAGCAAGAAGCAACATTAACTCTCTCTCACAGGGAGCTCCTTCTCACTGATGGCTGCCAGGATCTCTGACTCTCAGCTTTATCCATCCTAAAGCGAAGGAGCCCAGATTTTGGTTTTGCAAAACCGCATCATCCAGATTTTGCTTTTATAAAACCAAAGCAAAGTGTCCAGTGCTTCAGACCTCAGTTGCATTGTTTCCAAATCATTGCAGTTTGGATGTCCCATTTTGGGCGACCTATACTTAGTTTATTTTTTCACATTTCAGTTGGTTGGGATCTTTCTCGCCTGCTGCCTTTCCCGGTACATCACAAACAATCAGTACGAGATGGTGTAAAAAGCCAGTCTTTGACCCAGGTATGTCTGTCCTGCAGTGCCGTGTGTGTGTGTGTGTGTGTGTGTGTGTGTGTACATATACTTGTGCACGGAATCGTGTGCCTGTCTGCAAATCTAGGGATGAGGGAGATCTTTTGTAGGCTTGCGCTTTCATAAGACTGTGTGCATACGTGCACAAAAAGGTCTGGGCAAGGAAGCATGTACACCCATGTGCAGGTCCACCCACTCAGGGATGTGCAGGGCTCTGCTCAAATCTGTTTCTTCTATAAGCAGCTAGCAGAGAGAAGAACCCACATTTTGTAGTAAGCAGTTCTTTAACTCTTAAAGTTTAAAGTGAAATAGAAAACTTCATGGATCTACCTATGTGCAAGGACAGAGCAGACAGGTGCTGTGGAATCTCCTACACATGTGTGCTCATGCACCTTAGTTAGTTACCTAGACCTCCTTCCCATCACCATAGACCTAGACGCATTATCTAGAGCACCCTTTCCATCACTCCCTCTATGGTACTAGTTGTGCTTCTTCCCAGCTCTTTTAGTGAACTACAATTCTAGCTTGCAGTGCTCCCTGCTATTCTAGTACTGCCTCTCCTCCTCTTCTTCACCAACTACTCTGCTTCTGCACCTCAGTGTAACCCGCAGCTCCCTCCCTGATCCCATACTGGGCCTTTCAGAGCAGGTGTGAAGATGTTGAATGGTGGTGCATTTTGCAGTGAGGACCAGTATCTGCTGTGGAATAGCATGCGACCCACAAACTTGCTTCCACTGTGTGACTTAAGCTCTGTGAGATTCCTGATCTCTAGACCTGGGAAACATGTTTGTTCATTAACCATTCTTTGCTTTTTGAATTTTAGGAAATTTCCTCTGATCTCCCTCCTCTGGAGAGCACTTCATGACCTTCAGTTTTCACCTGGTCCCAGCCTGCTGAAATCATGTTTGAACTGACTGATCCTCTTCAGAATCAGCTCACGGAATTGAGTGTACCAGCTGTTCTGTTGCAGTCAGGGAATTGTCAAAACACTATTCTTTTGTAACACTGAATGGGGTAATTAGTTTACCTGAGGTAGTTATAATAATTACATTCCTCCAGGCCCCCACAACCCCACCTCTTCAGTTTGATTGCACAATGAAGTAGCACAATATGACACTACTCTCATGTCATTCTTACACTTTTTGGTAGTTATTTAACTGGAATTCACCATTAGTTTTGGAGGTGTATTGTATGCATTAGGAACGAAGCACTCATTGCTTTCTCTTCTGCTTTCGGCCATTTAAATTATATTATGCACTTCAGCCTCTGTCACTGATCCATTGAAACACACCTACTGTTGCAACTGACTGGTCATATCATGCTATTCAGACACATTGCCATGTCTATCTGAGGCTCTGTGTTCAATAGCATCTGTTTCCAGGCTCTCTCTTCCCAGTCAAGGGTTTTATATCACTTTTTTTATAATTGTATTTTTTAAAGGGCCTCGTTCTTCTCTCCTGATCAGGTTGTAGTGATTTTTCGTAAGTTGTAGCATGAGGTTCGGTGTAGCTGTCTGTGCCGGTAGCGTTGTAGGTATGCCTCCACCGAGTTGGGCATGATTTCATCATCAGTATTATGTTCTGCTTTAATTTGTTGTTTTTGTATTAAATAGAAATCCTCTTGTCTTGAAACACAATAAATATGAAATATTTTACTCTAAAATATCAACTCGGTTGGATTTTGTCTCCAGGAAATTCCACGATGATTTCAGTGCAGGAATCTACCAGAGGCATAGATTTGTTTGCCACTTATCATACATCCATTCTGGCCTTGCACATAACCCTTGTAGCATAGCAGCACATATTCTCTCTAATCCGTCACTCCGTTGGCTCAATTTCAATTAGAGAAGTTATTTGTATTCTCTTTCTAAAAACTGTTGTGCAACATTGCTGATGGAGAACAGCCAACTCCTGGCATGGAATGCTGCAGGCAAAGTTCTGCCGAGTGAATCTTAGGCAGGACAAAGTTCAGTCCTTATGTAAGCAAATACATCCTCTGCTATCTTTGTTGCTGAATTTTGCCCGTTCTGTAAAGTGCTTTGGGATCCTTTAGAGGAGAGGGTACTCTGGAACTGTATGAAGGGGGATTTGCTCTTCCTGGCTTTCTATGAACAGGTCCCCACCTTTCTCCAATAAGAGAGCACAGGGTGGTGAGGCCCTCCTTTTTCCTGAAGACATTACAGTATGTTCCTCCTTCACCTGAGTTTGGTGCTCGGTTGAGTTTGTCTGACTAATCCTGTGCACTGGATTGGGAATTAATGCTCAGGAAAGTCTGGGACAGGGGGATGTGGTGCGGTACAGTCAGCCGGGCACTGTTCTAGTAATCACCGTATGAGCATGAAAGGAGGAGGGATTAGAACGGTTTGGGAGCTACAGGACAATGATAAAGGGTCTCCACCCTGATGCAGAGAGTGCTTTTCACAACATTAACCTGCCCTTCCTGTCACCAAAACCAGTGCTGCTGAAAGGCAGCCTGCCCTGGCCCCAAAAGCCTGAGTGGAGGAGCAGAACTACATCAGTGTTCCAGCAGACCATAATTGCCTTGTTCTGTACCCCCCTGAAGCTCTGTTACAGGCCACTGCCAGAGACAGGATACTGGGCAAGATGGATCCTGGTCTGACCCAGTATGGCAGCTCTTTAGTTCTTTTGTTAGCAGTGGCCCACTAAACTGGTTTTATTTCTGACCGCAAAACTTAATATTCCGTTTAGCTTCAGAAAATAAATCAAACTCTTGTATGTCAGTTCCCAGATGGCTTTGTTAAAAAGCCTCCAAGGTTTTCAAGGCAAGGTAAAGTGCATTAGCACTTTTGACTATTAACGTAACAATATAGACATTGTCCAATTACAGCTAACGACTGGACAGCCTGGATAAAAACAAATGCTAATGCAGGGACGTGTCTAACTGCAGCTGTGTCCATCGGAAAGCCCGTGCAAAGACACATGAGCCTGCACATAGTCCTTTTCGGCTGGCTTGTGTGCTGCGCCATATAGGCCAATAAGTGTAGCCCTAATTTAATCTGGTTCTAAATCAGGGTTTGTCTAGATAAACAGTTGCACCCCATCTTGCTGCTTGTTAAATTGACAGTGCATTAGCCTGTTGTGCACTCACTGTCCACGTGGACCCTGCTGTCATGCCTAAAATGTTCCCTGGTGCATTTTGGTCTACTTCCGTCTCAAAGGAGTGGATCGGAAGGCACCAGGGAAGTGTTAATGTGCAGTAGCAGTGTCCACAGGAGCTAGCTAACGCGGGGCAGATTCATACTCCAGCTTGTTGCGCACTAACTGTTCAGCTAGACAAGCCCTCAGGTGGTGATTGTGCAAATTATTTTGGTCCCTTTTTGGGCTGTGTCTAAAGTCCCATATGTTGCCACACTTTGGCCCCTATTTGGTGCTAATCACTTCATGCTATCCATTGCCGTTAAAATTCGTGCTGATTGACATTTACTGTGATCTGAGGGCTGGTTTGTGGCTTACCTCAATGATGATGTGGTTCTTAGATTCTTAGGCCAGGTGGCCACATGATTAAACCACCACAGTTGGCACTTATTGGCCCTCTTGTTGGAAAGTCTCAGTAGAGACACTTGGGATTGCAGTAATGCATGACCTACTCATAGCTTCAGAGGTAGTCTCCCAAGGCCAGCATTGAGGCATGTGTTTACAGAGGTGTGTCTTCATGCTACCTGTGCCAGACCCCGTGTTGCTGGATTCTGGTACTTTCCGCAAACACATTTCTTGTTTAAAAAATTGGCCCTGTTGAAGTTACTCCCCTGAGACCTTCCAGACCTCCTCCTTTTGGTGATAGGACCAATGTGACATACCCCTCTTCCCTGGCTTCATGCCTATGTTCACATTGGGAGAGCACAGGCAATGTCATCTGGTGGGGTTCCATCTCTGGAGCAGGCTTTCTGGACCCATCAGAAGTGATCCCGCCATGCTGGACTCTTGCTTCTCTTCCATCTGTTAGGATGCTGCTGGTGACTTGTCATAAATCAGCTGATGTACAGTGGGTTTCAGCTGGCTCAAAAATCCCACTGATGTGTTTACAGTGCTAAGCACCTGTGGAGATGGGGGCATTAGAAATGTGCACTGAGGTAGGTTGTGGAAGGTGTGAGTCAATGAGGATGCTCTGCATTCCTGCCTGTTCTAAAACCTGTAGTGGGGTCTAAAGCAGGGAGCAGCAGGAGTTGAGTAGCAATCAAGGGCTGCTAGTGAGAAGCTGCTGTAACATCTGTTGCAGGTGAGAGCATATGCTAACTCTTCTTAGGTGAGTTAAAAAATGAACGAGCCCCTTATCTTGCTCCAAGGTGGCTTTCCCATGTTGTTCCTTTGTCCTGAAGGTAGCTGCAATAAATAAGCCATGAGCACTCTCCCTTACTCTGCACACTTGGTCTTTTGGCAACAGCTCTGACTTCAACTCAAGAGAGAGCCACCTGGGCGTGAGTTCGTGCAAATCACAGGGCTAGTCTCCTGTACTCCTACCCTGGCTGGCTTCTGAATCACAGGCTTTCCTTTGCTGTCCTGTTACGGAGTGTAGGGATATAGGGTCTGTATATGCCGGTATTTTTTTCTGTACAATATTTATACGTCAGGAAAGAGGTTTCTGAATTCAGTTTCTGAAATAGCTGTAGCTACACCCCGTGGCCAGCAGAGAGCAGCACCGAGAGCGCATATTGATTTCATAGATTCAAGGACTGGAAGGGACCTCGAGAGGTCATAGAGTCCAGTCCCCTGCCCACATGGCAGGACCAAATACTGTCTAGACCATCCCTGATAGACATTTATCTAACCTACTCTTAAGTATCTCCAGAGATGGAGATTCCACAACCTCCCTAAGCAATTTATTCCAGTGTTTAACCACGCTGACAGTTAGGAACTTTTTCCTAATGTCCAACCTAGACCTCCCTTGCTGCAGTTTAAGCCCATTGCTTCTTGTTCTATCCTTAGAGGCTAAGGTGAACAAGTTTTCTCTCTCCTCCTTATGACACCCTTTTAGATGCCTGAAAACTGCTATCATGTCCCCTCTCAGTCTTCTCTTTTCCAAACTAAACAAACCCAATTCTTTCAGTCTTCCTTCATAGGTCATGTTCTCAAGACCTTTAATCATTCTTGTTGCTCTTCTCTGGACCCTTTCCAATTTCTCCACATCTTTCTTGAAATGCGGTGCCCAGAACTGGACACAATACTCCAGCTAAGGCCTAACCAGAGCAGAGTAGAGTGGAAGAATGACTTCTCGTGTCTTGCTCACAACACACCTGTTAATACATCCCAGAATCATGTTTGCTTTTTTTGCAACAGCATCACACTGTTGACTCCTGTTTAGCTTGTGGTCCACTATAACCCCTAGATCCCTTTCTGCCGTACTCCTTCCTAGACAATCTCTTCCCATTCTGTATGTTTGAAATTGATTTTTTCTTCCTAAGTGGAGCACTTTGCATTTGTCTTTGTTAAACTTCATCCTGTTTAACTCAGACCATTTCTCCAATTTGTCCAGATCATTTTGAATTATGACCCTGTCCTCCAAAGCAGTTGCAATCCCTCCCAGTTTGGTATCATCCGCAAATTTAATAAGCATACTTTCTATGCCAATATCTAAGTCATTAATGAAGATATTGAACAGAGCCGGTCCCAAAACAGACCCCTGCGGAACCCCACTCGTTATGCCTTTCCAGCAGGATTGGGAACCATTAATAACAACTCTCTGAGTACGGTTATCCAGCCAGTTATGCACCCACCTTATAGTAGCCCCATCTAAATTGTATTTGCCTAGTTTATTGATAAGAATATCATGCGAGACCGTATCAAATGCCTTACTAAAGTCTTGGTATACCACATCCACAGCTTCTCCCTTATCCACAAGACTCGTTATCCTATCAAAGAAAGCTATCAGATTGGTTTGACATGATTTGTTCTTTACAAATCCATGCTGGCTGTTCCCTATCACCTTACCACCTTCCAAGTGTTTGCAGATGCCTGTGCAACTGAAATTCTGACACTTTCCTTTCTGAATTCTCTCCAGAGGGGGAGAATTCCCCCTCTCCTCATCTTGTGGGTTTGCTAATGAGGGATGCTGTGCTCAGATGCTGGGATGACAAATGTGGTATAAATACGTAGACTGATCATTAAAATGTGTAATAGAAACATAGCACATGAGAGCAGGATGGCTGACTTCAATGCAACAATTATTATTTATTCTTTGTATCATCATAGCTCGTAGGAACTCCAGTTGTGGAGCAGGACCCAGTCATGCCAGGTGCTGTACAAACACACATCATGAAGGCGGTCCCTGCTTCCAGGAGCTTAGTAACCTAAGCAGGGGCCAATGTCGCTCAAATACTCAAAATGTGCTAAAGGCAACTTGTACCACAGCAGAAAGACTCTATTTTTGAATAGGTGTTGCTATATTTTGAATGGGGGACATGGGGAGAATGCAGGCACTTTATGCACCTGAAGAATAAGGAATATGTTGTATTTTGTTCCTCCAAGGATCTCCAGGCATTTTGCAGAGATGATGGTGATCCCATTTTACAGATGAAGGAAAAGGTACAGAGAGGGGGTAAGGTCACACACTGAGCATGGAGCAGAGTTTCACAGTAGAAGCCAGGTCTCCGAAATGAGTTGGTTCATAAGTGCAGTCCTGGGAGGTCTGAAGGAGACATGTTCTCTCTGCTCCCCCTACTCCCCATCGTTTTTTTTTCTTCTGTTGATGCCCCTCAATGCATCTGCAAGCCTCATGCAAATGCCAGAATGGGAAGAGGTGCTCTGTGGGATAGCTGCCCATAATGCACCACTCCCAATGCCGCTGCAAGTGCTGCAAATGTGGCCGCACCAGTGCGCTTTCAGCTGTCAGTGTGGACAGACTGCAGTGCTTTCCCTACTGCGCTCTTCAAAGGCTGGTTTAACTCAAAGTGCTCTACATTTGCGAGGGTAGCCATGCCCTTAATCTACAGCTGAGCTCTGGCTTGGCAGCTCTGTTCAGGAATCCACCAGATTCTGAGTTGTTCATTCATCAATAAATAATTAGCAGATAGAGCCTCACTCTACTTCTGGCTGCTTTGTGCTGCATGGGCAGTGCGAACTAGCTGGGATTCCTCATTGATTGTAGGAGCCCACTACAAACTGACATAAATTAGAGCACCTTTTGTGCCGCACTAATTTGATTAGTCCCTGGCTACCCCAGGATTGTGGGAGGCTGGCTCAGAGTCACCGTTGTCTCTTGCGCCTGCACTGTGCCCAGGAGCGAGCTGGCAGTGAGCCACGAAATTTTCAATAGGATTCAAGCACAGTATCATGTCTTATTTAAAGTCACGTTGGGAAGGCACTATGAGATTGCACTGGATTATTAACGTAAGTGCTCTAGCGAGGCCATTTATCGTTGCTCGTCCCTCTTTGATGTGCAGCACCGGTGGTGATGTTAACAAGCTGCTCTCTGGATTTAACTCTGTGATGTTACTTTCCTTGGGATTTTGAGCAGTGAGTAGCATGCCCTGGGTTTCCTTTGATGGAAGCACTTGTCTGACAGCACCACATAGTCTCATAAATAGAATTAAAAGAAAGGAATAAAGAAATTCTGCTCCAGGGATACAAAAGGATCCCCATAGTCCCTGACATGAACAATGTGACTGGAACAGAGACCACCCAGATACACCTCATTAAGATTTGAGCTTCAGATGGCAGGAGCTGAAGTAGCAGTTCTATGTCCAGCCAGACCCTGGGCCTGACACAAAGCTCTGGGATAGATTTTCTTCTGGGAGTTGCATAAATCAGTGCAAAATAGCTCTGAGCAGCCCAAACAGAGAACAGCTTATTCTCTGAAAGCTAGAGACTGATCATTGCCGTGACTCAGAATCTTGCAAAGGGATTGTGAGTCCACAATGACGATGATACAATGAAAGGGCTTTTTATTTATTTATTTCATGCAATGTGGTGGTGAAAAATCCAAGAGAGAAGCGCAGCCTGTCTTTGGAATGCAAGAAGGAATCAGACTGATGACAGAGTTCCATGTCTTTGTTCATCTTGGCATCTATTATCTGAAAGAAATGCCTCCAAATGATGCCTAGGGATGGGTGAACTGCCTAGAAATAATATAAACTGATTTAACCTTCTTCCAAACTGGAACTGAAACATTGTTGAGGCTTGGAAAAGTTTAGCGCTTGTTTCCCTTTTGTTTGCACGTGCCTCTTCACTTCTGGTCCCCGACTAAATTAAGAAGCAGATGAAACTCGGAAAGATCTCTGGCTACACTGTTTTTCAAAAATGCCCCACTGGCCAGGGGGCATCTTTTTGTTCTGTTTGTACAGTGCCTGGCACAATGGTCCATGACTAGGTTTCCTAGGCATTACTGCAATACAAATGATAACAGTAATAGACACTGGTTCAGCTCTCCTGAGGTTAACAACGTTGGGAGCCCTCGTGTGGAAGAGCTTCTGGCTGCTGCCACTGCCAGCATTTTAAGTACACTTGATTAGATCTGCTGTGAACTAGGTTAGACGACCTGATGCTTAACATTCCTGCTGCTTGGCTATCGTAGGGCTTCCAACCTTGTTACTGCTGATGGAGCTGCAATGTTCGAGCCATGGTGCAAGACATCTTTGTAAATGTCCCTAGTCTAGGCCAAGCCCACGGTGGAGGCCAGTCTCGTGGAATTTCTGGACCATCTGACCCATTAGACTTTTTAAGGTTTCTCAGCAGTAAGTAAGACATGTTATAGCAAATTCAGTAACTGTTGCGAAAAAGAATAGTGGTAATGTAACTTCAAGGTTTTATATCAAGAAGATGAAGCATGGGAGAGTGTTTGCTAGTCTCTCCTACTTTGTAAGGGTGTATTGCCCTATCCCTGTTTGTCCATCCTCTACCATACCAGTACCGTGGTCAAAACACTCCTCCTTTTACTAAAACAAGCACTTTAAAGAGTGAAACAAAAAATCAAATTAAGAAAAAAATAAGGGCTTTTGACCGTTAGCCCATGCCACTGCTACACACCGAATGGATTTTGTATGTGATTAGTCCTGACAGCTTAAAAGTTTAATCTATTTCTTTGAAGTCAGTGGGGGCAGGGAGGAAGGTGGCCAAGGTACTTGGTTTTGTATCTATAGGGCCTTGTTCCTTTGAAGGCTTTAGAGGGAACATCCAAGTTGCTAGGCAATCTGTGTGTAGAGGAGAGATGATCCTATAGAAGTAGGGTGGTCAAGTGGATTGGGCTCTGGAGTGGAGCTCAGGACTCAGGAGACCTGGTTCTGTTCCCAGCTCTGCCACCGACCAGCTGTGTCCCCTTTGGCAAGTCACATCACCTCTCTGTGCTTCAGTTTCTCCATCTGTAAAATGGGGATAGTGATACTGATTTCCATGGTAAAGTACTTGGTGATCTCTGGGGTTATATAAGAACTAGGTGATATCATTGTGATTAAAGCACTGGAGCGGGCAATACATCCCTGCCTCCCAGGGCTGGGACAGTGAATTTCTTGATGTTTGTAAAGGGGATGAGCTTGATGGGAGGCTCTATGTAGTACAGAGTATCATTCTTTGGTGACCTCTCTTTACATGGACAATGGGGCCCATGTATTGGCTTACCATGCCCTCATTTAGTGAGAGCTTCCTTGGAGTAACTACTGCCCAACTTGCAGCCTCAGATGTGTTGAAGTTTGTCTGCCTCTTCCATGATCCTTGTAGAGAGGTTAGCCCGGGCTTGTCTCACTCCAGGGCAGCGGCGAATCACACTCCCTCACTACACTCTGTTTATGTATTGGGGAATTAGCTCGGCCATGGGAGTCCTCCCCGGGCAGCCCTGGTGGGGGCAGAAATAAGTACAGTTAGGCCAGGGCCCTACGTCAGGGTGGGGCAATGATGAGTCAAGAGCTCAGGCCCTCAGGGAGGTCTGAGCAACAATAGTACAAACAGTAGCAAGGCAAGCCCAAGCTTTAGGTCAGGGCAGGGCAACAATGAGTCAGGGGCTCAGGCCCTCAGGGAGGGCTGAGCAATAACAGTAGCCCCAAGCCTCTAAAAGGCCTGGGAGAGTTGGGTGGCAGGGGGGACACAGGCCCTCCCACTCCACTGCATCCCAGCCCGGGGCCCTAGCAGCGGCAGAAGACCGCTAGATCATGGCCACAACACACTGACATGGGCTCTGGCAGTGCTGCAGCCAGACTAGGGTCGGCTGCCCCCGGGCTACTTCCTACCTCCCCCTTGTGTGGTACCTGGGTCAGGGTGGTGTCCTCCAGGGGGTACAGCACCATGGGCTCCTCAGGGTAGCTGGCGAGAGGCAGGCCCGGCAGCTCCTCCGGGTAGTTGGTGCAGGGCAGGTCAGGCCAGTCCTTGCATGGACCGTGGGTCACTGGTGCTTCCCAGTCGTGGCCTAGGCCAGAAGCATCTGGCCTCTCCGGCGGCTGCTTTTCCAGTGAGCTCTGAGGTCGAGCCTTTATACTTCCAGGGCACCGTCTGACTCTCAGGGGGGTGGGCTCAGAGCTCACTAGCTCTGCCCACTCTGGTGTCCGGAAGGGCTCGTCTCTCTCTGGGGCAGTGGAGAACCACAATCTGCTCAGGGTGGGACAGCAGTTTCAAGTGGTTTTTCTTTACCTCTCGGCATTCAGGTTACCTCTCTTTGTAATTGCCCTGGCGGATGTAGATGCCCTGTAGTTGTTCTGCAGATCTGAACTGCTGCTGATTGTTTAAAGCACTTAGTTGCTTGTGTCTGGCTTCCCTATGCAATGTGATTCCTACTTGTGCACCTGCTTGTAGTTTAGGCTGGTGATATGGCTACTGTAGCATCTGTACCCTGCGCTCTTTCTAGGCACATGCCTCAAAGCCAGCTGAGGTGTGGAGGGAGGCAGTCGTTCTGCACCAGTGATGCTACACAACAGTTTTTAAGTAAGAATGTAGGAATTTACCTCCTGGTCAGATCCATGGTCCATCTAGCCTTGTGACCTGCGGCAGGCAGCAGATGCTTTGGAAGAAAGTGTACAACCCCCATAGTGGATGTGGAAACAGAGAAAAGGATTAAGGGAATTTGAACGCAGATATCTTAACTTTTAGGAATAAAGTAAGAATCAGGCTAACACTAGCTCTAATAACACAAGATTTCAGGCAGGGCCTGGGCAAGTGGAAAGCAAGTGGAACAAAAAAATCTGTAAGCGATATTGTTTTTCGACCTTGTGTTAGATAAGAATGGAATACAGACTGTAGCAGGAACTGCTGAGAAAAGTAAGATATCAGAAGGAATATAAGATGCAGTTGTTGATCATTATTGTCTGTAACTAAAGGTATAAATGCTTGCCCTAATTGTTTATCTAACAGAGACCTGCCTGGGACAGGGGTTTTTACCGCCTCAAATAAGGGAAAGGTTGTATTGAGTCCGGACATAAAGAATTAAGGTTATTGTTAAATAAGATGTCTCTAGATTAGGGTGACCAGATAGCAAGTGTGAAAAATCGGGACAGGGGTGGGTAGTAATAGGAGCCTATATAAGAAAAAGCCCCAAATATCGGGACTGTCCCTATAAAATCGGGACATCTGGTCACCTACTCTAGATATGGGGAATGAATGTTTGTGTATGAATGAATGAAGGGGAGGTATGAGCCGCTGACCAGGTCTAAGACTTAAGCTGCCTCCAGCCGCCCCAGGGCTACCCCATGTGGGAGTTCTGAAAGCAAGGGGGGTCAGCTGAACCTTGTGACCAGCGGAGAGGTTTCCGTTACTCATGAGCCGCTGACCAGGTCTGGGACTTAAGCCGCTAGCCGGTGGAACCCCGTGACCCAGTGGACCCTTTTCCTGTGAGAGAGTAAGAATTTTCGTTTAGCTTATGAGCTGCTGACCTAGAGGACAGGGCACACCTCAGTATGATTCGAAGATGGGGGAGGGGGCGACAGAATTCCCCCACACCATTGAAGGGAACCCCTGCGTACCATATGTACGTGCATTATGGTCCTGGGACCTACAGGTATTTAGAAAATTAGAATTTTTATACGTGTGATAATCCATATAAATAATTCCCACTAGATGGTACCTTCGATCTGGATAAAATCATATACCTCAGAAGAACCCTTACATCACCAAAAGTTCTAACAAACAGTGGGAGCAATTTGTCTATTGGTGGGCGCAGGGCCGGCTCCAGGGTTTTGGCTGCCCCAAGCAGCCAAGCAAAAAAACCAAAAACAACAACAACAACAAAAAAAGCCGCGATCGCGATCTGCGGCGGCAATTCGGAGGAAGGTCCTTCGCTCCGAGCAGGAGTGAGGGACCGTCCGCCGAATTGCCGCTCGTGCCACCCCTCTCCGGAGTGGCCGCCCCAAGCACCTGCTTGGTAAGCTGGTGCCTGGAGCCGGCCCTGGGTGGGCGGAAGCTACAATGAGACTCCATGAGTCTCGAGTGCGGAGTCTGAAGTCTCCCAGGAAAAATTAAAAACCCAAGTGCAGGATTTGATAATGAAATGTAAAGCATCTGGATGCCTCCCTACCCAAACCACTTCATCAACCCCCTCGGCTCCTGTATATCCCCAATTAGTTAAGGCTGAAAGGGATGAGGAAAAAGGAACGGGTTAATTTGAAAATTCAGCTTGGCCTAGAGATAAAGAGAAAGCTGGTCTGCGTTCAAGGTCAAGAATCAACAGTCTGCCTCGCTTTGCATGCCAAGCACCAAAAAAAACCCCCATCTGGCTGTGAAAAATATAGACAGAGGCAAAACAAAGGCAACACAAGTTACAGGACTGAGATTACATTTGCAAAGGTTGGCCGCCCAGTGAGACCCAATAGTCTGCCTTTGCGACCCTGGAGCCGGTGTGGTTTGGGGATGCTGAAGAAGCCACAGGCAGCCGGCCTGGACTGGAATACTGAGCAAAGGTCTCTGAAAGGGATGCCCCAAGAGACCCCAGGGTGAAAAACCCAAGAGTGGAAGCAAGTTGGAGATTTTTTTTTTTTTTGCAGCGTTCCTCTGGTCTATTGGAATTTAACCACCTAAGTTGTATGAAAGGAATGTCAAGGAAAAGAACATGTGTAGTGTATATTGTAAAAGGGGTGAGGAAAATGCAAATATGCAATGCTACTTAATTAAAATCCTCTTAGGCTCCAAGGGGCTACAATAGGTGGTGTTTTCCTTTTTGGATTACTGTGTGTTTTTGAAAACAGGAGTTAAAGGTAACAGGCAATCAGAACTCTGGTAAGTTAATTGTGTCCCTTTTAAGTAAAAGTTTAACCTGTGAATGGCTTTGGATCTAAAAGCAGGCCGGAGGGCATCTGTGTGCTGGTGCGGGTTGCCTAATTGATAAGGTAGAAGCCACTGAAACCTGGCCTGCCTATGAAACAAACACAGAAAAATATGGGGGTAATTCCTCTGTTTTGTATAAGAAAGAAATATTTTAAACGATAACTGATCGCCCCAGAAGGGGTAGAAATATGTTTTGTCTTTTAGAAAATTAGAAAAAGCTAATGCCAGCTAAAGAGCGATCCAACATACCATGCATTTACTGGCACAATAGAAATTGTGTTCTGTGTCCTATGTCTTTGTGGTGTTTTGACTTGTGGCTAGAATTGTTGTGTTTAGTTTTCTACAGGACAGCCTAGTTTAAAACCAAATGGAAAGGTTAGAGCTAAATGCAGATACTCGTTTATCCAACTTGGAATACAAAGTGGTTTGGATACTATCAGGAAATACTAAGGTTTTAATATATGTGACAGAGGCTGCACCAAAAACTGATAAATGTTCTTGGAGCAGTGCTGGGTGTACTTTACACCCTGATCACCTTTGGCGCTCCCCGGACGGCCACCTGGTTGCGCCTCAGATGCTCTTGCCCTATTTGCTTGCGTGCACCACTGGATGGCACGCGTGAGCAAAGGGGGGGATGATTGCTGCAGTTAACGAGATTGGTATGCACCTAATTTTAATTTGCCTGGTAGTTGGTCTTTTCCATTTCTGTAGTCTTAGATCTGCTGTTTTCCTTTCTGCTGGCCTTGCTATTTTGCGGGCCTGTGCAGCTGGATTTTTTTGGGGCACATTTCAGCCCTGTCTTTCTCGGCTGTCGGCCAGGTCTCAGCTATGAGCAGTGTCCTTGGGCGGGGGCCCGCGTCTTATCTTCGGACTGAGTTTGCTAATAGTGTTTAATTCATTCGTTCCCTGCTCCTTTCTTCTTCTTCTCTTCCCCCCCTCGGCCTCTTGTACTTGCAAAGGAAACTTCCACTTTCCACTCACACACCTTTGACCCTCCCCAAAATGCTTTGCGATGCTTGCAATAGTGTTGGCCGCATACAGTGCTGATCTACCTTTCCTGGAGACTTACTGAGGGAGGAGGGTCAACAATATAATATTGCCAGCAATATAATATTGGAAAAGCAATTAAAGCTAGAAAAGCAGTTAAAGCTAGAAAAGCTGCACACCTCTTGGGGACCTTTTGTAAATATTCAGATTAATGTTATTCAAATGTCTAAATGTTGCAATTATGAGTATGTGTTAGTATTAGTTGATGTTTTTCAAGTTGGGTTGAAGCCTTCCCTTGTAGGAGGGCAGACACCAAGTCTGTTGTGAAAATTTTGCTTAAGGATTTAATTCCAAGGTTTGGCATACCTGTGAGTATCAACAGTGATCGTGGTACTCATTTTACTGGACAGATTGTAACGGAGTTATGTGCAGCCTTGCAGATCCAACAAAACCTCCATTGTCCCCACCACCTGCAGTCTGCCGAGACAGTGAAACGTCAGAATGGGATTCTGAAAAACAAACTGGCCAAGAATTGTGCAGAAATAAACTTAAAATGGCCAAATGCCCTGCCATTAGCATTGATGAGCATGAGGGCCACTCCCAACCGGAAGACTGGACTTAGTCCACATGAGATCCTGACAGGGTGCCCGATGTGACTACTGTCTGTGCCCCCACTGGCCCTTGCCCAGATGGGCATTCATTTGATGGATGATACAGTGCTTAATTACTGCCAGACACTAATGAAATGTGTCAGGTCTTTTTATATAAAGGTGAAAGAAGCACTACCCAACGATCCTGAGCAACCCTGCCATTTGCTGGAACCAGGAGACTGGGTCTACATAAAGGTCCATCAACGAAAGACCGCTCTGACCCCTCGTTGGAAAGGCCCTTACCAAGTCCTGTTAACTACCAACATCACTGTGAAGTGCCAAGGACTGACTGCCTGGACCCATGCTTCTCACTGCAAAAAGGCCCCTCCACCTCGAGATGACCCTCCAACGGCTGATCAGCCTGTCCTTCTGGTACTTTTTTTTTTCTCTTTCTGGACAGCAGCAGAAAAGGACAAGGTGAAGTGCTGGTAACCTCTCCCTTGTCCACTAACAGAACCACCATACATTCACCATCTGCTGGAGGAACCCAGTTATTACAGGGTGACGTGCTGGTAACCTCTCCCCTGTAAGATGCTGAACTACAATTGTACAAGGAAAGAAGAAGAAGAAATGTTCGTTTTGCTGAAACCACCAAAGTCCAGGGATTCTTGACTACAAAAGATATTAAGAATTGGCCCTGGTGGAAGAGATGGAGTATCATAACCTGGCAGGGAGGAACTTGTGGGAACCACGCTTGGGACTGTGGTGTTGAGTGGTGGTTTGGGTTTATTCCGGGGACTGGGCTCTGTGCTTTCGGACAAGTACCTTCAGCATGTATAGCCTTCCCTAATTGGCTTTCAGATGATAAATACCAAAGGCGCCTTGCTGCCACAATCACTGCCCCTGCCATTATCCTCACTACCACTACCACCCCGTAATACATCCTAATACAGACAATACCAATGAAACCCAATGGCCAAGGCCTTTACACCTTAGTGATCCCAATGGGATGGTGCCAATAGTGCAGCAGCAATTTGGAACATTTACAAAGGTCAACAACATGATGAGAAATTAGAGCAACTGGAAAAGGCCACAGGTCTTATTATTAGAGCACAGTTAACCCAGGTACAGGCTAGGGTAGGTGAATTACATGTTAATTCTGCCCTTAGTTTAATGACCCAGAAGCTGTTGACAGAGATGGTATTGAATATCACCGAGGCAGGAAAGGGATTGCAGTGGGATCTGGCATGTTCAGAAATTCAGGATTTTCTGAATAACCAGCTCATGGCCATTCGGAGTGATCTTGAGCATCAGGCTTGGCCCACTGCCCTTACTAGTGCTGCCCTTACTAGTGCTTCAGGAACGCCATCTGATCTGTGGAGATTTTCAGGGTGGAAGTGCAGACGCTCACAGTGCTCTTTCCAAGCATATGGGCTGGTTGGAGGAGTGTGGGCTCCCACATACCGAATCCTGCTGGGTCCGTAGGGAGGATGCAAGTGGGATTGGATAATTCACCAAGATATTTGGGAAATTAAACCACCTGGTATGCCTAGCCAATTTATAGTCAGTGCTCCTGGAATAACGCCCGATGTTTGGATAGGGATAGGAAGCCAATGGACATTTTGGCCTTTAAAGCCCCTGCAGCTTCAGTGGGTACAAAAGCTGAAGCTAGGAGAAGTTGTCACTGTTTATGACGTCTGTTGGGAAGGTATGGGACAAGGAACTACCCTGACAGGACACCTACTTTTCCAAGCTAATGACAGCTGTGTGTATGTTAAGGCCACCACTTTACAAGACATACATTTTAATCTCACCGCTGTTACAGGCAATAATATTATTTATTGGCCAGCGGATAGAATTTTACAATCAGCCCTTAGATTTCAGATATCCTTTAATTGGACTGCCTTAGTACCTGACTGGTTCCAAAATTTGCTTTCACTCCTACCAGAGGACCAGATAATCTCTGAATTACATGGGCAAATTCATATGCTCCAAAATATATATCAAATTGAAAAGTATGCCTTTCATACAGCCTATAGAGTGTCTACTTTATGTATTAAGTATGACGTATTGTGTTTTATGACTAAGGCTGTACAGCAACCCCATCATATTATTACAGCGTTTAAAAGAGAACTGGATAAATTCATGGAGGTTAAGTCCATTAATGGCTATTAGCCACGATGGGTAAGGAATGATGTCCCTAGACTCTGTTTGTCAGAGGGTGGAGATGGATGGCAGGAGAGAGATCACTTGATCATTACCTGTTAGGTTCACTCCCTCTGGGGAACCTGGCATTGGCCACTGTCGGTAGACAGGATACTGGGCTAGATGGACCTTTGGTCTGACCCAGTATGGCTGTTCTTATGTTCTTAATGGAAATGTTAATGTTTTTATTGTTGTTGTTTAGTTTAGGGTTAGGTTATTGTTGTTGTAAAGGATGTACTAATAATAGTACCTTCCATGTTCATACTAACCATGCTTTGTTGTTGTATTCAATTAAACCCCAGAAGGTTGTACCATGTGAGCTAGAGTCAGAAATACAAGATTTAATGAGAATGGAGGTTTGAGAGTGATGGTTGTGCTGGAAGCACAAAAGGGGGGAGTGTGGAAGCAGAGAAAAGGATAAAGGGAATTTGAACGCAGCTATCTTAACTTTTAGGAATAAAATAAGAGTCAGGCTAACACTAGCTCTAATAACGTAAGATTTCAGGCAGGGCCTGGGCAAGTGGAAAGCAAGTGGAACAAAAAACCATAAGAGATACTGTTTTTCGACCTTGTGTTAGATAAGAATGGAATATAGACTGTAGCAGGAACTGCTGAGAAAAGTAAGATATCAGAAGGAATATATATAAACAAGATGTGGTTGTTGATCATTATTGTCTGTAACAAAAGGTATAAATGCTTGCCCTAATTGTTTGTCTAACGGAGACACGCCTGGGATGGGGGGGGACCTCTGGCTGGGTTTACTCTCCCCTTGCAAGTGTCAGGAAAATAAACTGTCTCTGACTTGTTGCAACCAACCTGAGAGTGAAGACTCTGTTTTCTTCCAGATGGATAAATATGCAGTAACCAGCATGTGGGGGCAGTTTTTTCCTTAGGAAAATCCTGCCTATTCATCCTTAGGAATGGAAGTGAAGACTACTCTGTCCAACTGGAAAGGCAGGGGGCATGTGAGAAGGCAGAATGCAAGTGCACAAGCAGGAAACTGGCCAGGACTTGTGAGAAGTGTCATGGGCTATTTTAATGACTACAAATGGGACAGGTACCTGCTCTAGTATCTCAGACAGATGATGGCATCTACTGCAGCCCTAGCATCACGCTGAGATGCTGACTCGGAGGGAAGAGTGCCAGCATGTGAACCTCCGGCACCTGGATTTCTGATGAACTAAGTGCCCATAGGAGTCCTGTGTGGTTTCTGTGTCTAGAGAGGTGCTGAGGGAATGGCCACGTCAGTGTAGTCAATCTGTATGCAATCTGGCACAAACAGTGATACGGATACTGTGCTGCAATCCTCACTCGCCTTTGTATGACCTTAGCTAGCTGAGCCCAGCGAGGGACCTGCAACCTGAGCTGCGCGTGTTAGCTGGCTCTGGAGCTAGTGAGCTCATTTGTCAGACCCACTAAGCAGACAGACTGAGTCTAAATGACTTTTCTTTGCAATTGCTCATAGAAAACGTTTATTATTTGGCTCGTTTCTTAGGGCGCAGCACAGATACAATCCTGCCTATTCATCCTTTGCATGCTGTCCATGAACATTTCACCGCAAGCAGGGGAATGTTAGGCCGCACCTGCTGTGCTCAGCAGGCGCTCAGATGCTGCAGGGACGAGCCCGGTATCGAATAGAATAGAACAGCAGCACAGACGGTGGGATCAGCCAGGCATGGCTGGAGCACGTAGCAGGAATCAAGGAGTTAACAGCCTGCATTTTACAGGCTTGTAATACAGGGAGGCTAGCTGAGCGGCAGCGTACAATAGGGTCCCTCTATACAGCGAGGGCATACATTGGTTATAGTTCCATTGCTTCAGCAGTTGTGTGGCCCTACACTCTCCCTAACATGCGTGCCACCCACCAGTTGCATGGCATGATGATTCTGCAGATAACCCTTCCTCCCTGGTAGCAGTAGGGATACGGGTAATAGCCCAGCAGAGGCTCGCACACCCGCTGGCAGTATCGGTTGGCACGGCGACACTGAGCACAGCAGTAGCCTCGTTCATCCCACAAGGGGTGGAACTCGAGTCCGTTCTCCGTCTGGAAGAGAAAACAGCCAGGAGAGGGCGTGAGGGAGAAAGTGCCTGGGGCAGAGCACAAACCCTGGGTTCAGTTATGGGGAGCTGCTGCTGTGCTGACGGAGTACTAGCCCCCCCAAACGCTAGGGGGATGCTTATCCTGCCATAAACACTGCCAGCATAGAATCATGGAATATCAGGGTTGGAAGGGACCTCAGGAGGTATCTAGTCCAACCCCCTGCTCAAAGCAGGACCAATCCCCAACTAAGCTTGGGAATGGGAAGAGAGGCAGAGCCACCAGGGACTGGGGAAGGGGGCAGAGGGTGGGTTGGGATGGTCATAGTACGTGAGTGACAAGAGGAAGAGGGGCCATTCAGTAGTGCTTAAATTCAGGTTTGGGGCTCTGAATATTGGGAGACCCCTGAGATCTGACAGCATTTCTGAGCAGTCTGCTGACTGGCAGTGGAACTAGTGTTGGCTCAGAGGTTCGGGGCAGCACCCCAAACTTCGGATGCTGTATCTGAGCTAATTGAACCCCTCTGGACTAAAGCACTCATGGTATTCCAGTGCTTGGAGCACAGCAGGAACAGCCTTTTCCCTGGTTCTCCAGGCAGGTGTGCCAATGACCATCCGGGTTTTCTGAAGGTTCATTTTGGGTGTGGTTGCAGGTTTGGATAGAGGTTTGAATAAGTTCTTATTTCATCTAGTTCTCCTTGTCCATAGAAGGAACAGGACCCAAAGCAAGAGGACCAGCTTATCTTAGAAATGCAGCTGCCTCGTAGTCTGAGCACAAGACTGAGAGACAAGGATTTCTGAGCTGCAATCCTGTCTCTGACTCGCTGGGCAAACCATTTAACTGCTTCGTTCCTCGGTTTCTCCAGCTGCAAAATGTGACTAATAATATTTACCTCACTTATGGGAATGCAGTGAGGATTAATTAATGTGTACAGCACTTCGATGCTATACATTGCTATATTGTTTTTGTTGTCCACACAAGATCCAGTGAGAATCTAGTAAAATCACCCAGTGGTTACCTGAGTTATTCACCAGAACTTGGGAAGAGAAGCAGGTGGTAATGCTGCTCCTGGGGGGATTGTCGTAGCATGGCTCCATAGAGGAGGGCATGAGCACAGCACACAATTAAGAGTCAATGCGAACATTTGGAATGGAATGGAATTTGAGTGGCCCACCATGTCTTCGCACTGGTTGAAATTTCCGTTTGTAGTGCACCGTTTTCTGTCGAGTTTGGTACTTTCTCAGCCCTCATCACTAATATCTGAGCACTCCTCAGTCACTAATGGGTTTTAGCCTCACGGCATCCCTGGGAGGTCAGGAAGCATCATCCTCATTTTAGAGCCGGGAAACTGAGGCACAGGTTGGTTACTGAGCTTCCTGAAGGTCACACAGCAAGTCTGTGGCTGAGCCAGGTCTTCCGAGTCCCAGGCCAGTGCCCTGCCCACTAGACCATCCTATCTGCCCTAGTCCTCTATAGGCAGGTCAAATGTGATATTACACCCAAAGAACCGTGGCCTCTCCTATTATGAAGAAAGATTGCAGCCATTTTGCTGTGCTTTGAATTAACTATGTTTTGGGGACACTATGAGCATTAGCTCAAACAAACCCCCTAATTGGCATGATCGTTCCACGCCATTCTAATGTCATCATCATTTATTGGGATTCTTGTTTTAATGCAGTGGGCTTTAATACCTGCTAAGGTGGCTAAGAGTCACATGTCAGGGGCAAACACAGGTCAGAAAAAGGTGCTCAAGTAGGTCAGATGACATAGCTTGAGAGTGTTCCTGCTGTTGAAGTTCAGCCTGAGACTGAAATATTGACAGTTGCCCAATAATTATTCCCAAGGACTCACATAGTCATTTACGGGAAGATCCTCTTCAGTTAGCTGCCGGGCCCGGCGTTTGGTTCCTGGCCTCGCATCCTTATCCACATGGTGCTCATTCTGTCTTTCAGCCCCATCTCGTTTGGTCACAAGGAAGTGGATATCATCTTCCACTCCATCTTCAAAGTCATGCAGCTCAGGAGCTAAGAGTAACAGCACAAACAATCATTACAAACAACTGCCCTGGAGAGACTGCCGGGACAAAAGTTGCAGGTGGCGTGCTCACCTCTAGCATAATATGGCACAATGCCCCACTAAACCCAAAACAGCACTAAACCACGCCCACCATTGTAAGAACATTGGGTCAGACCAATGGTCCATTGAGCCCAGTGTCCTGTCTTCCGACAGTGGCAGTGCCTGATGCTTCAGAGGGAGTGGACAGAACAGGGCAATTTATCAAGTGATCCATCCACTGTCGTCCAGTCCCAGCTTCTGGTAGTCAGAGGCCTAGAGACACCAAGGCATGGGGTTGTGTCCCTGACCATCTTGGCAAATAGCCATTGACGGACCTATCCTCCATGGATTTATCTAATTCTTTTTTAAAACCCAGTTATACTTTTGGTCTTCACAGCATCTCCTGGAAATTTGTTCCACAGGTTGACTGTGCATTAGGTGAAGAATTATTTCCTTTTGTACATCCTGCTCTTTTGTACATCCAACACACAGACAGCTCCACGTTACACAAACTGGAAAGCAAGCAAAAAAATGCCTGCAGTGTTGCTGTGAGAAGGAGCAGGGGGGAAATTTTGTCTCCAGTGAACAAGGGGTTCATTTCAGCTCACCTTCCCCCTTCCCTTGTGCAGATGTAAATTGACGACTTAGGACAGAGAGAGAGGCGAATGCTAGGGAAGAGAAGGCTCCACACCTGGGGTCACAGGACGTGCTGACTGCACCTGGGTGTTGTCTGCTGAGCCATCCCACTAGCTTACAGTTACTCTGAAAGATGCTGCAGGTGTGTATGTGGAAAGAAGAGTGTTATATAGTCATGGGCCTTAATGGAATCAGACACTGGCCCATGACACAGAGTGTCTGGTCTGCCAGCCCTTACAAACTGATACATTTTCAAAGCAAGTCACCGGAGATCCTGCCCATGGACAGGTTCTACTGGGCACAAATGCAGATCTCTCTGATTTGACATTGTTCCTTCACAGTCCCACAATGGCACCAGCCTGTCCTGTGGGTGATATCCACAAGACACCCACAAGAGGCTTAATTGTACAGGGTGCCCCTGTACAGGGAATGTTCATCCAATCAGAATTTATTCTAATGATGTAATGCTTTTATGTTGGCACTCTACATGCTGCAGACAGTGGGCGTGTGGGCAGACGCAGTGGAAGCTGCTTTGACTGGGGTTGGGGAAGGGGCACAGTGAAACCTAAACGCAGTGAGCATGGGGAAGGGGAGAGTCAGGGGCAGCGGGAGGACATCGGGGTGGGCATTCTGCATTGGGAGCAGAGGGAGGCAAGGGCAGCGGGGCAGAGGAAGGACAGTTGGGGTATCAGGTAGGAGGGGAATGAGGTGGTGCTCTGCGAGGGGGAGAGGCAGTCAGGGTGTCAGGGATAAGAGGGGAGTGGGGTGAGTGCTCTGCATGGGGAAGGGGCAGTCGGGATGTCAGGGAGTGGGGTGAGTGGTCTGCATGGGAGCGGGGCAGTTGAGGTGTCAGGAATAGGAGGGTAGCGGGGTGGATGGTTTGTATGGGGGGAAATTTTGGGTGTCAGTGGTAGGAGGGGAGCGGGATGGGGGGTCTGCATAGGAGGAATTACTGAGACTCGACTTGATCACCCTGCTTTCCACCTGCTCCCCAATGCCACGGCAGCCTCTCCAGCCCCTGGGGTCACGCTCTCGTCCCCAGCAGCCGTGGGGCCCAGCCTCACCTGAGCACATCAAACAACTTGCTTGTTGCAGAAGTGGAAACATAAATCATCCCCTCAATGTTTCCATTGTGGGGCCTTGTTCCCCCAAGTGCACTTTGGTTCCACCACCCCTGCCTGAGGTGGAGTTCTGGTGGAAGCAGGAGACTCCCACTATCTGATCCTTCACTTTAACTGAGCTTCACAACAGAGCAGTTGTCTTTCTAACTGACCTCCACACTCTTGACAATTATTACTCCGAACACAACTGTCACAGTTCTCTTTTTCAATAATAGAACAGTATTTGCCGTTACTCTAGTATCTCTCATCCCAGGCTCTCAACACTGCTTTAGAAAGGTAAGTGTTGTTATCACCACTTTACGATGGGGAAAGAGACACCAAGTGGCTAAATAACTTGCCTGAGGTCATGCAGTGAATCAGTGACAGAATTTAGTTATCTTGGTTTCCATTCATCTTCTCTAGACACTGTTGGCTTCCTTTCAGGTGACAAAGAAATGTTTCTCTTTGTTCCTGTGACAGAGGGCAGGCTGATTGAGGGCTGATAATGAAGGACAGATTGACCTATTGCAGGGAAAAGGCCTAGCTAGTTATATTACACGGGTTGTTTTCTTGTGATAGTAATAAAGGATCTGTCCACATTCATTTCTCTGATTTATAACTCCACTTTGGAAACTTGTTCTGGGCCAGCTCGCAGCATACAAAATTTCAGAGAGAAAGACGGGAACTGTTAATGTGACTGCAAAGCTGTTCCCGGAGATGTGGGTTGGTTAACACATTACTTCTCTTGTGGGAGTGTGCAGGGAAGAGGGAAAAGCCTATTTTACCTGTGATCAGAGTTGGGTGGATCCAGTGTATGGTCACATTTTTACAGATGTCAAAAATTTTGGAGCTCTTTAGGAATTCTTTGTTGTCAATAGGTTTTTCCTCTGGAATCCAGACCATGGATTGTTCAAAGTAGGTAGTCATCACTTCATCTTCCTGAAAGAAGTATGAGGTGTCACCTTGGTGTGCTGGCATAGACCCCACCACCTCCCGTGGCTTCTACCCCTCCTCAGATTCCTTTGCTAAAGACATGACTTGTTAAAACAGTGCAAAACATACACTCCCTGTTTTTAAAGCTCCATGGATTTTGCCTTACAGATTTAGGGTCACAGTTCTGACCTCTAGCCCTGGTGTACAGTTAAAATTATGACCAACTGAGCCGAGTTGCTGAGGAGTGTGAAAAATTCACACCCCTGAGTGCCATAGTTAAACTGACCTAACTCCCAGCGTAGATGCTAGAATAATTCTTCCATCAACCTATCTACTGCCACTTGGGGAGGTGGATTACCTACATCGCCAGAAAAACCACTTCCTTCAATGCAGGAAGCATCCACGCTACAGCTGCGTAGCTGTAGCACTTGTACTGTAGATGTGACCCCATGGAGTAAGCCCCCTTGATTTATATGGAGTGATAACTGGAGATAATAGATATGGCTGCCTAAGGCAATGCAAAGTCTGAACAGGCTAAGCCATGTGGTCTGAGGGGTTTCCACGGGACTAACTGCAAACCCAGGGACTAGGGGGTTGCTTTGTGTGAGAGGCAGGAAGCCAGCAGACACAGCCAGAGATGCAGTGGTGAGCATGGCTCAGAAAGAGAGCATGAGACAGAGCTCTTTGGGGCACAGGACAGGCTTGGAAATTGTGAGAAACTACCTGCTGCTGTTTGCTCCTGATGTGTTACTCCTGGTTTACACCTGAGGACGTGACAGCAGAATAATCAGGGACCTTGTCTCTTTCTATGCCTCCTGCAGTTCCTTTGCTTATCTGAGGGCTTGCCTATGCCACAAATGCTTTACCAGCATAGCTCTGTCGGCTAGGGGATGTGATTTTTTTCACGCTTCTAGCCAACAGAACTAAGCCTAACACTAGCTCTCCTTTCTCTCCAGTCACTTAGTGGGTATGTCAATGCTACAGTCAGAGGTGAGACTGCAGCATGTGTAGACATATCCGAGCTAGCCTGGAGGTAGCTTGCTCCAATAACACTAGTAGTGAAGCTGTGGCAGTGTGGGCTAGCCGCTCCATGCCCAGGGTCTCAGATGGGCTCGTACAATCCATGCTGCCACTTGTGCTGCTGCAGAGCCACTGCTATTGTTATTAGAACTTGGTAAATCAAAGCTGACTTGGGTATGTCTACATCTGCTGCAGTCACATCACACCTCTGATTGCCGTGTAGACGTACCCAATCTTGCTTCAAGAGCCTTCTCCTCTGCAACTACTGCCATTTGGAACAGCCTTCTGTATTCCCTGATTCATCAATTCTCCAACTCCTTTCAAATCTCAGATTAAAACATCTCCTTTCTCCCTTGCTCCTTCCTCTTAAATTCTCTCTCCTTCTGTTACTAATTTGTGGTCAAGCACTTTCATTTATTCCTCACAAGATGCCTTTATACCACTGTTTTCTGTCATTTATACCAGATGTCTCTCCTATTACATTATTCTGTAGTGTATTTTGGCATGCAGATTTTATGAACGAGGCTATACAAGAGTATTGCATTGGATTGCACCAAGCTATTTACTAATACCACATGTATGCAGAATGCTGGTGTGCTATTTACTATTTACCATTGCTAAACTACACCAAGACCCATCACAACAGCCCTCAAAGCTGCTGAGCTCCCCTTCAGATTTTGATCTGCTTTAACCACCATCTATTTATTATTGGGATATTGGGTGGAGGAGAGAAATTATTGCTGATCGGAGTATGCAAGTGTGTGTTTTTCTTGGCTATGCAGTCATGCACAGGAAGAAATGACTAGATCTTAAATCTTAGTTTATCACACTGGGTTTTCCCTTTCTGTTCTCTATCCTGGGAAATACTGTTTTGGT
Organism: Malaclemys terrapin pileata; assembly: GCF_027887155.1. Classification (NCBI taxonomy): domain Eukaryota; kingdom Metazoa; phylum Chordata; order Testudines; family Emydidae; genus Malaclemys; species Malaclemys terrapin. The sequence continues at coordinate 38,394,009 of NC_071513.1, read as the reverse complement.
AAAGATTAAAAAATCATAGTTATTTGATGACCCAAAGGCTTTACTAGATTCTCATGAAATATCCAAAGAATCTGTGATTGAAAACTCAAAGGAAGAATGCCCCCCAGAATTTAGGCCCTGAATCAGAAAAGCCCTTCTGCACATGTGTAATTTTAAGCATATGATTAAATTCTGTTGGCTACAATGGGATTTAAGCACATGCATAAGTACTTTCCTAAATCAGGGCCTTACTGATTCACTATTGCCTAAATGTGGCTGCTCTTGTTATTTCATGTCCTTTGCATAATTCACTCACAGAGCACTGGGCAGATCTTTCTGGGAGAACTCATTAGATTGACTTCTGGCGTCTGCTAATCCTGAGCTGCCGTGTGGCCTTTTAACTACAACAGGATTATTGTTCTTGATTCTTGGTATTGTACTGATGGGGATTTTGTCTGTCTTCTGTCTGATCCTGTCTCTTTGAATTGTCGTTTTTACCAACAATCCTCTGAAACAGGATAATTTTATGAAACCATCGCAACGCTCATTCTTCCGTAGTAGCACACTGTCAGTGAACGACGGAGCAGATGGAATTCCAGTGAGAACATGCTCTGATTCCTAGATGAAACTATCGAAGTCAGTTTCACATGGGGTGGCTTATGCAGATTTTTATTTTATTTTATTTACATACCTCAGGTTCCTGTATTTCAGCCTCCGTAGTTTCAGGTATTACTTTAATCTGAGTTTTGATGAAGCATTTTTGAAGTCCTCCAAAAAAGATGCCGGTTATTCCCTAAAAGCAACAACAACCAGGCATGTGAAAGGTGAAAGTTTAAATAGCAGCACAAGGAGAATCTCACTGGATCACAGTTTAGTTATGTTTTTTGTTAGTTTTTATGCAATGGTGCTAAGATGTACTAAAAAGATCTCCTACGGGATATTGCAATATATGGGTTTGGAGAATGGTGCTATTTACAAATAGCTAAAGGAAGGGATTAATAAAACGCCGTCCTGATACCCACTTCTTTGTAACTATCACATGCTTTAGTCATCACAAATAAATGAATAAAATATTATCTGGCCATTCTGAATGTATGAATCTTCAGCCTTCAACTCTTGCTAGATTATTAGATGAAGATTTCAGGACATGTCACTGATCAGATTATTTCCCTAGGAATTATAATTAGGTTTCAAATAGATCTTATTATCTTGTCATGAGGTTTTGATGCTCTCCTGACAGTAAAACATGCAATTTTTTTGTAGATGTACTACAGTCACATTCATTTGCAAGGATAAATCCAATGACTAGATCTTGATTTCAAACCAGGTTTTCATGGAACATCACCATCCCCACGGTGAAGAGCTCTGGTATTAAATGCCCTTGAGAGCGTATGGGAGAATAGCACCTTTCCCTCTGAAGGATCTTGAAAGCACGCTGTGGAGCGGCATCACTCACTCAGCCAATGAAATGCAACCACCTTGGGGCTAACTCGAGCAGCACTATACAATAGCTTTTAGGACTTGATCTCCCTGAGCACTCCTTGCCCTAATCCAACAAAGCTCTTAAGCAGGTGCTTAATTTTAAGCACATTATTAGCTTCAGTGAAGTCAAGCTTGCATAGGGTAAGTGAAGACTAACTCTGCAATGGAACTCAGAAGGAATTCAAAAGGGTGGAACAATAGGACTAAGAATTTGGATAGGGTGTGATAGTTAATATATGGGAGAGTATGGTCTAGTGGTTAAAGTACAGGCAGACATGGGAATCAGAAGACCTGGATTCGCCACTGATATGTGGGGCAGTGTTGGACAAGTCACTTAACCTGTCTATGCCTGTTTTCCTATCTGTCTAATGTGGGTAATTGTATTTACCTCTGAGGGTTATTGTTCAGTTATTGCAAAATACTTGGAGATCCTCAGCGAAAATTCTCTAGCTCCCAACTCTTATTTGTGGAGGTGTCCTATCCAACTATTTGTCCAGTCTTATTCTTGCTTAACATAAGAGACCTGATCAGAGAAGGAAATACCCAGTGTGAAGTGGCTTCAGCATAGATAGCAGTAAGTTTTCCCCCTCCACACTTGGTGTCTCTGCTGTGACTGTGAACAGTGTTGCCAGTTATGATATTGACACTTTCCTACAAGAAACTGGACTGAAACCGCAGGCCCCTGAAAGCCCATCTAATGGTAATAATGCCCTTAAGTCACTCCCAGAGGGCCTACAGATAAAACTGTCGCTGTGTCATGACCATCTGGTTGCCTCGTTGTAGAAGGTTTAGAAAAACTGGCATGCTTACATTTTTAAAGTCATGTATTTCTAAAATTTCCTCTCTGCCATTTCCAGATCTGAATGTCTCTGTTCTGGTTAGAGGATCTATTTCCATCAAAATCTTCTTTTTCTCCCCATGGCTAAAGAATGTGTGCTCCATATCGTATATCTGTGAAGACAAGAAATATAAGCAGAGGCAGTCAGGTCCATCCCAATATTTTAAATTTTGTTGATTTAGCAATACAAAAAAAAACCTCCATTGTTTTACACTGGTTTTGTACCACAGTTTCTGCAGATGGTTATAAAAGTTCCTAAGCACCAATGCCAAGGGGCCAGAGCTTTGGAGCAGGGGCTATCTCTGCTTTCTAGTATCTGCTGGTTGCTTTTACAGCTGCTCCGCTCACTTTGGGCTCAATCCTACACTCCACTCCAGGCAAAATACCCTAAACCTCCATGTTTGCATACAATAGTGACAAATGTTACAGAAAAACTGAGGCTAGATAGATGGACTTTAACGCGAGTCTTCCCTGAGTCAGAAGGTCAGGATCAGACCCTCAGTCCATTCATGTGTTATTAATGGGTGTACCTCAAAAGTAATTGTCCCACAAAGTGTCCACCCAGATTTTGAACATTCCCAACCTGGGGTTTTGGTTTGGCCCAATATACAGATAAAGATCACTTGCAAAAACTGAATCCAGATTCAGGTTTGGATTTCAAGCTCTCCAAAGTTACTAGGAACTGCCAGACCTGACCAGTCCAGTGTCCTTTAACTCACAATAGGCCAGTACCAGTTGCTTTGGAGGAAGGTGCAAGTGGACAATTTAGAATAACCTATCCAGAGGGAAAGTTTCTCACTAACTCCCATAGTTAGCAATTGGTTTGTGTCTGAAGGGTTTATATCTCTTATTTTGTAAATTCTGTCTCATGTAACAGTGGATGTTTTCATCCTTCGTATCAGTGTATAATTGTATTTTTAACCTGCTAAGCTCTTGGCTTCAGTAGGATCTTGTGGCAGTGAGTTTCACAGGTCAACTCTGCGCTGTTTGAGAGAGAAATTTAGTGTAGTAGTTTTAAATGTAAAGCCTTTTAATTTGATTGAATGTTCCCCTGTTCTTGTATAATGAGAGAGGTGAAACAGGAGTTCATGAAATAGCCTTTTCATTCTGTCAGGCACCTTCAGTGAGAGGCATCTGGCTCTAGAACGTACCTTTTTCCAACACAGCTGGAATCAGGTGACCTGCAGGCACCTGGCAAGCCCTAGTTATTCTCCTGGGCCTCTGAGAAGATGGATCCGTTAAAGCCAGGTAAGTAGATTAATAGGAGGGGAATGATAAAGGTTAATGGGCTGGGTGGGTGAAGAAGGACTTGTTCATATTGGTTCTGTTTGCTGGTGCTGCACATGTATTTTATATAACGATGTTGTGGGACAGGCAGATTTTATCTATAACTAAAGTAATTCCAGGGTGTCTCCACTGGCTCACTGTGTAATGCTAGATTCATTATTCACTCCAGTCCCCACTAGGGGACTCCCTACGCCTTCTAGAACTCTATTTCCACTAGCTCAGGCCTGGTCTACACCAGAAAATAACGTTGGCTTAACTACATCGCTCAGGGGTGTGAAAAATCCAGACCCCATAGCAGCATAGCTGACCTAACACTCACTGTAGACAGTGCTAGGTGGATGGACGAATTCTTCTGTTGACCTCGCTAGTGCCTCTCGCGGAGGTGGATTACCTACACCGATAGGCGAACCCCTCCCGTGGGGGTAGGTTGTGTCTACACTGAAGCCCTACAGTGGTGCAGCACTTGCACTTTGAATGTAGACAAGCCCAACATTCTTTACCTAATGTTGACTGTTCAAGTGCTAGTGTCGACAAGTCTAAACCATTCTCAACACTATGCCAAGATAGCCCATTCCTGGCTGACAGTGGGCGTGCTAATGTAGACAGGGTTTAGGAGCCGGGTTAAAACCTCCTTGTAATGGCGCCCCTCATAAGGCGTTATGGAAATATGCTTATGAATATATATAACATAACTGGAATATCAGAGGGGTAGCCGTGTTAGTCTGAATCTGTAAAAAGCAACAGAGGGTCCTGTGGCACCTTTGAGACTAACAGAAGTATTGGGAGCATAAGCTTTCGTGGGTAAGAACCTCACTTCTTCAGATGCAGATAACTGGAATATGTTCTGTGCTACATATGCCATGTAACATGTCTATGTAAAGGTTATGATCTACTGAATCTATTAATCCTATTTGTATGCATGTATCATTTTTGTACTCAAAGTTATAAATATTGGCCATGTACTGGCTTGATTTCTAAATAACCTTAGTAAGGCATTTAGTCAGTTCCTGGAGAAAGGAATTTGCAAAGTTAAGTGCCCAATCAGGAAGCACTTAAGGAACAAGGCATCTTGGAATGCTCCAATCCTCATAAGAAGTCTTCCTGGAGACATTCAAGATACCATGTGGGCAATAGCTTCTGCCTGTAAAAACTGTGAGTCATGCATGGACATGTAACTTGCCCAGGTGACTCCAGAACTCCATCTTGGAGCTGAACTTTGCATAGGAGAGAGGAGGGGGTCTCTACCCACAAGAAAAAGTCTATTTAAGCCGGTGGGAGATACCTCCATTTTGTCTTCAGCTGGCTAAAGAGAGGGCCTCTCCACCCCCAAAGACACCTGACAGAAACTGGAACAAAGGACAGTGACTGCAAGGGGTGCGAGTGATTGCTGGACCCAGACTAAAAAGAGATTAGTCTGTAAAAGGAAGCATTCTGGAACTGGTGAGGATTATCTATATTCAGTTTCTTACTGTATTAGACATAGACTTGCGTATTTTATTTTATTTTGCTTGGTAATTCACTTTGTTCTGTCTGTTACTACTTGGAACCACTTAAATCCTACTTTCTGTATTTAATAAAATCACTTTTTACCTATTAATTAACCCAGAGTATGTATTAATACCTTGGGGGGAGGGGCAAACAGCTGTGCATATCTCTCTATCAGTGTTATAGAGGGCAAACAATTTATGAGTTTACCCTGTATAAGCTTTATACAGGGTAAAACGGATTTACTTGGGTTTTAGACCCCATTGGGAGTTGGGCATCTGAGTGTTAAAGACAAGAACACTTCTGTAAGCTGCTTTCAGTTAAGTCTGCAGTTTTGGGGCAAGTAATTCAGACCCTGGGTTTGTGTTGGAGCAAACGGGCGTGTCTGGCTCAGCAAGAGCTGGCAGGGAAAGCAGGGGCAGAAGTAGTTTTGGCACATCAGGTGGCAGCTCCCGAGGGGGGTTCTGTGATCCAACCCGTCACACTCCCCTTCCCACACACTTTTCCACTTCAGTCCTCTCACTGTCAAGGCAGTGGTGGATTAAGGGACAATTTAGCAAACTGGCCAGTCCAGACCCTGTGCTCCCAAGGGGACTCCATCCCCCCAGCACAGCTGAGGTTGCACACAGAGAGAACCTGTGGCCCACCTGTGCCTCAAGATCCTGCATCATGCAGATTGAGTAAGACTTGAGAGAGCTCCCTCCGGGGCCCATTGACACCAATGCTGTATCAACCAGAGGGGGTACTGCCAGTACCAAGCAACAGGAGATGCTTGTACCCAACCCTTGGGCTCAGCTCTGTGCTAGGAAGGTTCCCTCTGATGTGGGCCCAGAAGCAGGATTTCAGTAGCCTCTTCCCCTCCCCCTCTCCCCTCCCTCCCCCAACTGTTAAAGCTGAGCCCTTCCACTGCAGACAGCAGACTGTTAAATAGCAGCAAATGCCTTGTGACCGGCCATAGAGGTAAGCAGGGACCCTTTCACCCTGACTGGTGGCAGGACCACAGCTGCCTGCCCTGAGTGTAGGGATTTTCAGAACAGCAGGGCTGGGCCAGATTATTTCATCCTTTTTCTCTGCTTCCCTCCCTCCCTTACCCACAGCATGCTGGGCTGGAGGTTCAGCTACCCCTGAAAACGAGGGAGGTGCAGTGCTACATAGGAAGGACAGGCTGGGGTGGGAGTGAGTCTGGGGGAGGGGGTCAGAGTAGAAAGATCTCTAGGAAGAATGCCAGAGCTGAGACGCCTTCCTTCTCCTCAGAAGATGCCTGAAGCTGGCTATGTCTTAGCCCTTTGCCTTGGACTCGCCTGTAACCAGTCCCACCTTACCCCATTACTTTAGCTGAGGGAAGCCCTGCTCTGTGTGTGCTTGGCCTTTACAGGGACAGTGTGTCCTTTTCATCTTGTTCCTCTTTAAATGGTGTGTAAGCTCCATCCAAGCCTGCAGAATTCTTGCCTGCTTCTGTTGTGTCTGTCTGTCCTCTGTCCAGCCATAAGGAAGATGATGAAACACTGGCACTGTGGGAACAGAATCCTAGGCGGAGGGTTCACATTGGCGATCCCATAGCTAAGGGTGTGCACTAGAGTGACTAGATAATGGGGTACAAGAATCTTAATACGTAGGGCCAATGACATGCGTGAGGCCTAAAGGAATGGGCACTGTGCTGTTGTCCCTTTGGTCCAAGCAGTTAGCCAATATTGGGGCCTTGTGAGTTTGTTTCTGTCAGAAGGAGAAATGGATAATATGCATCAGGTATGTTCTGTGGTGCAATCCTGTTTATTTACACAGCACATGCTCTCAGCTCTGTGGCCCTGAACATATCAGGAGCAAACAGCAGCAGGTAGTTTCCTTTCTCACAATTTCCAAGCCTGTCCTGTACCCCAAAGAGCTCTGTCTCATGCTCTCTTTCTGAGCCATGCTCACCACTGCATCTCTGGCTGTGTCTGCTGGCTTCCTGCCTCTCAGACAAAGCAACCCCCTAGTCCCTGGGTTTGCAGTTAGTCCCGTGGAAACCCCTCAGACCACATGGCTTAGCCTGTTCAGACTTTGCATTGCCTTAGGCAGCCATATCTATTATCTCCAGTTATCACTCCATATAAAGGCGCTTAACTGCTCTTTCCATTTAGCCTGAAAGAAGTTTTAGAAAGGTCTGTGATGGTCTATAGAAGGCAGTTATGAACACCTTCCAGCATAACAGTACTTCCATGTCTTGTACCCTCCCCGTGCTGAAATGGGCGAACAGAGAATTAATAGTAAATAGTGTATCTCCCATACAATCTGTATTACTCTTCACAGGTTCTTGCTGCTGCTGTTGCCAGCTTTGGATGGTGCTAGGCAGCTCTCTTGTCTCTGTTGTTGCCTGACTCTTAGGGGCTGAATAGCAGAAGATGCTTTTGAAGCATACAAATGATCCTCCTGGAGCAGTTAAACCTGGTGAGTTGTCTTCGAGATTCTCTTTCAAGGATAAAACAGTGTCTCTCTAAAGAAAGTCCTCAAGCAAAGGGCACAGAAACCCCTGAAGAGCCAAGAGGGGAAAAGATAGTACTCACGGTGCCTGAATGCAGTATGTTCTCTAATTCAGCAGCAAGGCAGAGGGCTGCATGGTTCGGGAGGCAAACACCCCTCTTGTCCCCGCAGGAAGCCCCTCCAGGGTAGGTCAGTGGCACATGGGGAGTGGAATCTGAGGAGGTTTCACTGCTGCACCTGCTGAATGTCCTCTCTGGATAAAAGTAGCACTTGCGTCTCCAGGGCTGCTGGTCAGGTGCCTTTCTGGACCTCTCTATCCTTTCTTCTCAATGACAGAAAGCTGGCTTAGGGTTCTGGCGGTGGGCTGCACAGCTGCTCCCCCACAGACTGACAACTTGCAGCCCGTCTTCACCACCCTGTGGCTGGCCAGTGGCCTGTGTGAAGTGAGATTGGAGGGTCTCCATCCAATTCCCAGTAGAAACCTGTCCACACATAGCTGGCAGGATCTGGCATCCTGTTGGCACTCTCAGCAGAGGCCAAAGACTGGGTGGGGATGGGGGGAGCTTGCACCAGGTTGTATTCATTCTGTGGATAAACAGAGGCTTGTGTCTCCAGGCTATCAAGGCAACAGTCCTCATGGAGCCAAATCCTAAGACTGGGCAACCTGACTGTGTGCGGAGAGGCAGGAGAAGGGCTTTTATTAATAATAAAACTTAACTCTTATATTGTGCTTTTTGTCTGTAGGGTCAAAGCCCTTTACAAAGGTGGTCAGTATCATTATTGCCATTTTACACATGGGGAAACTGAGGCACGAAGCAGTAAAGTGACCTGCCCAAGATCACCCACAAAACCAGTGGCAGAGCAGGGAATAGAACCCAGCTATCCTCAGTCCCAGTCCAATGCTCTAACCATGCTGCCTCCCACTTTAAAAATTAAAATGTATTAATAATGTTCGGTGTCTCCCTGACATTCATGAGCATCTCTCGATAGCTAAATTCAGAATTTTTAAAAATATACTCGTTGATAGATTTTACTTTATGGAAAAATTAGGTTAAAGGCTAGAAAATGTTGGCGTGCTGCCTGCTCACAGAGGCAAAGTATGGGCTGTGTTTTAAATCATCCACAAAAGAATCTGAAACCATATTGTAGACTTACTTTAGAATCCCCTTCTGTTTCAGGGGAATTATTTTTCCTGTGAGTTGGCCAACTAACCCATTCGGAGGCTTGGCTTAGCTGCACATTATTTGGAGAGTTGTGAAATTTTTAATTGGGCTTAAGAGATATTGATAGTTTTGAGAGTCATCTCAGAATTTGCATGGGGAACAAGCTCTCCGCATTGTGATAATCACTTTGGTTTGTTATCTTGTCATCTTTGTTTTGTCCATGTAATGCTACTAAATGGCAGGTTCAGGTTATTTCAGTGTTAATGTATGAAGGTGGAGTGCCTGGCTCCAAAGGAAAACTGCAAAGTGGAAAATTGGTTTGTTGCTACTTTTTACTTCTTAAAGTCCTATGAAGAAAGCCAGTGTGTGTGTGTGTGTGTGTGTGTGTGTGTGTGTGTGTGTGTGTTAAAAAAAGGGTTTTGTTATTCTTGATTTTTTTTTTTTAACATTAGAAATTCAACCCTTGCCTATCCTGATTTTCCTGGAAGACTCGATGGACTGCTGGAGAAAGAGTTGTCTCGTGAGATCACCAGAGACTGAAATCAGAGCAGTTGAGAGGAGAAGGGGTGTTTGGTCAGGCTGCTTAAATCTGTTTTGATTTTTGTTAACAAACATGTTACTTTAACATCCACCATTGGGGAAAAAATCTTTCTCTGCAAAAGATTAAAAAATTCGTCCCCCTTCAATTGAGGGCTGTTCTCGAGTCCTCCAGCCAACCCAAAGTCAAGAGCTGATAATTCTAACATTAAAATAACCCAAACAAGCAGGAAACTCCCCCCAAACTTTTCAGGCTTTCATTTTACATTACAGTGAAGCCCAAAGGGCACAAACACAATGTTCCTTTTCTTTGCTGGCCACTTCTGTTTTAATAATTAGAAGACCGGGGTCTTCTGTCTTTCCTACTAGAAATGTTTTCTCTTTGACTCTCCATTGCAATGTTAAATGGCTCCTCTTGAGTACTTTGTAATGTTCTTACTTTTTATTGTTTAGTCTCCTAGATGTTTGTAAGTAATATTTCTATCCCTGGCGGCTTGGCCCTTTATGCATTTGGGTAACATTGCGCGCTTACTTTTGCTTTACCCCTGCCTCTCTGTGCAGCGGTAGCTATGAGATACGGTAGTGATGTCTATTGTGCAGTCTGTCCCCCGTAACCTTTCATTTAAGTATGGTGAAGACCTTTCCTGACAGGGTTAACTGCTTGTGCTCCCATTGTGTGACTGGCAGGCTGTGTATAACTACAGCAGGGGTCGGCAACCTTTCAGAAGTGTGTGCCGAGTCTTCATTTATTCACTCTAATTTAAGGTTTTGCGTGCCAGTAATACATTTTAACGTTTTTAGAAGGTCTCTTTCTATAAGTCTATAATATATAACTAAACTATTGTTGCATGTAAAGTAAATAAGGTTTTTAAAATGTTTAAGAAGCTTCATTTAAAATTAAATTAAAACGCAGAGCCCCCCAGACTGGTGGCCAGGACCCAGGCAGTGTGAGTGCCACTGAAAATCAGCTTGCGTGCCGCCTTTGGCATGCGTGCCATAAGTTGCCTACCCCTGAACTAGAGGAACAGTAGAGACTCTGTGAGGACCCAGCAGCAGCTTGGAGATGTGTGTATGGCTTTTATTTCTTTTTGATGATAAGAAAATAAACTTTCAGGAAGTGGGACACCTTTTAGCAGAATAGAACGATCACACTTGGGGCCTGGACTGTTTGACAGTTTAAAGTACATTCTGCTTTGAAAAAATGGTCTTCACATCGTAAAGCTAGGTGTGTTTAAAGGGAGTCTCTTTCTTGACCAATGCCTTTTGGATCTCTGGAGAGACAAGGTGGGTGAGGTAATATCTTTTATTGGACCTGTGAGCCAGACCCATCCCTGTAGAAAGAGAGCTGCACTGGGCACACATCTTCAGGGATGGGGCCTCTAGTACCACTACACATGTAGGTCTATTGTTCTCCAGGCCTTTACGTGATTAACAGAGTCCTTTCTGCGCTTCACAGCAGTGGCGTAGCCAGGGTTGCAGCCGAGGAGGAGTGGTGGAGAAAAAAGGCGCCGGTCCTTCGGTGGCATTTCAGCGGCCCTGCTCATGCGCCGAAATGCTGCCGAAAGATGGAGCGGCGCATGCACAGGGCCACCCCGCTTCCCCATCCGGAGCGCTGTTCGGGGCACCGAGACCCCTGGCCATGCTCTCAGGGCTGGAGTCCCGGCCGGAGCGCCGGGAGCCCGCAGCCCCGCTGCACCGGCCGGAGCGCCAGGAGCCCGCAGCCCTGTTCTGCCAGCCACCCGGAGTGCCGGGAGGCGGGAGCCAGCAGGCCAGCCCGCAGCCCCGTTCCGCCAGCCACACAGAGCGCCGGGAGCCAGCCTGCAGCCCCGTTCCGCAAGCGCCACTTTTGGGGAATGTGGTCAGGGGAAGCGGCCGCTTCCCCTGAACCCCGCTAGCTATGCTACTGCTTCACAGAACTGTCACATCTAAGCCACTGTAAATCAGTGTCAGGATGAGGTTCATCTATTGCTCCTGGGGCTTGACCCAGAGCCTCTTGCACTCCAAATCAGCTGCTATGTGAGGAACTTCGATGAGTGACTTGGCTGAAGTCCTCATCCACTCCTCTGTCTGCTAGAGAAAGGTCCAGATTCATTGTTGCCCTTGGGCCCCTCTGGGCCTAGGACAGGTGTAAGTTGGGTTGCCATCTTGCAGCAGCGCCAGGTGCGTGGGGTGGCTGTGGCCAGGGTGGAGGCAAGGTGTGGGTAGGGCAGGAGAGGAAGGGGGTAGATTTGGCGGTGGGAGGGGACATGGCTGGGGCGGACCAGTACCCCGGTGATTATGCACCTCTGGAAAGCCCCACAAGGGCTCCTGAAACATGGGCACAATTTAGGACAGTCCTCGGGGCAACCCTAGCCTGCAGCAGGGAGTGGCCCCTGAATAAGGGTGGTGCAACCTGCCCCCTCTATGTCTCTGCTGGAGTCTGTGTCACAATGAGTTCATAGTGCTCTTTTCTATGGCAATTGTTGGCTTACTAGGCCAGGGCCCCTTTGATTGCCCACTGTTAGCTAGGTAGCTCCCTGGAAGTCAGCATAGCAGCTGAGGCTAGCTCTTCTTGAGCTCAGACAATTTGATGGCATTCAAGGTATGAGCCACACGTCTCCAGGCAGGAGCTCTGTGCCCAACTAAATGCTGTGATAGCAGGACTGTCAGCTGAATTCGGTTACAAACCTACTGCTTGGCAATGGGCTTATGGGCGCAGATGATTGGAATGAAAATATCTCCACCAGATGTCGGCTCTGAATAACGGCAGCTTATTTTAAACAGATGTAGTCAAGTAAAGTAACAAAGGCAAGACCAGGCTTCCAGGCAGCCCCAGGGCTGACACAAGCATTGGAAGTGCCCACACAAGCAGCATCAGAGCCAGATCATAAAGGTTCCTCCCATCAAACCCCTTCCATCCCCCCATTGAACCTCCTCTCACCACCCCTTACTGTGCAGAGTGAAATTCAGCCCTGCGCAGAGCGTGCAAAGCCTGTGTAGATACCACTGAAATCCCCCTTCAGCCCTGGGGTAAGTACTGAAGGACAGCTCAAGCAGTGCCTAGGTCTTGCACAGGCCCTCTGTGCTGAGGTGAATCTCGCCCACAGGGTGAGTCTGAGAGAGCTGGGCTTCTAGCCTGTGACCCAGGTTTCCCACATTGTGCTCAAGACAACAGCTCCTGCTAGCTGGTCCAGGAGCTCCAACCCCAGGCTGTTCTTGGGCCACTCTCTGTACTGGGACTTTATCTGCAAGCAGAAGCCTGGTGAGAGGAGGCAAAAGGACAGGGGAAGGCAAGGACCAGGCACAAAGTGGCTTGTTGGTGCCAAGGTCCATGTTCTTGCTTCGGGTGTGTAGTGGGGAGTTTACAGTCCTTGCTAGGTATTTACGTGGGTTGTGATAAGTGGTGTCTTTTCAACGTCTGAGGTCAGGGCTCGTGCCTGGCAGACAAACCCCTCTCAGTGGGACACATGAAGATGGTGCGGGAAGAGGTTTGGAAGGGAAGGTAACCAGCCTATCACATGTAGATTGGCTCCAAAATACGTGCTTTTCTAATCGCTGCTATTTGAACATCTCATCAAACAGAAAATATGTGTCTAAGGATAATGATCCTATAAAAGTGGAATTTCCCCAAGGAACCAAGAAATATTGGGCCAGTGGAGTCAGCAGAGTTACACTTTGGCCCGTGATGTGGTTTTATTTCAATCTACCTTGTGCTACTCTAGATATGTACAATGGGGATAAGAAGACTATGGGCTTAGGAACTGAAAATAAATTAACACAATCCAGTTAGCAGAAACGCCTCTGAAAGCAAGTCTTTCTCATTGTCCCCTAACATTGCAAACACATTAAAGTAAGAAATATAAATCACGACAATCAATCATTCTAGATTCTGGCTTCCTCTCCTCTTTATGTGGTGGCATAATGACTTTTCCACCAGTTTATGGTAAGATAATTGAAACAAAATGGAAAATAGTTTCATACTTGTCATAAAATTTGCTGCTGGTGAAATAAAGTAATTTTAACTCTTTATAGCTGAGATCCCATCTGGTGCAATTATTAATTATGAAAATATTTCACTAAAAACACTAAAGGCTAGAGCTGAATAATGAAAAGAAAAAAGTCAGCATGAATATTCTGTAGTGTAAAAAATGTTTATCACAATATTCTATGGATTTTTAGAGTGAGCAGTTAGCAGTATTGATAGGTGTAATATTGTAGAAAGATTGATCTCACTATGTAGAATTGACACTCTAAAATACTGGATCAGTGAATATTTACTTACTTTTTTAGGTGACGGGTTCCAGAAATATTTGACACCAAAAAATATCAGAATAAGAAAAATCACCAGTACGCAGAAGAGCAATCCACAGATCTTGTATCTTTTGCAGATCTTCTTTCTTGTCTTAGATGCTTCTGCCTAATTAATTACAAAACAGCAATATCCAGTGGTCTGCTTATCATTCCAAGGAGTGCTGAATACACATATATATCAGACAGCTATTATGTTTTAGGTAATAAATATTACATGGGAAATTCTGCAATGGTAAAGAAAATCATTAACTTACATCTAAAAAGTGACAGAACTTGGGGCTCTCCTGAGAATTCTTTTCCATGGTCTCTAAGTAAAATTTCCTTCTCTCTGTGTGTGTAGAGAGTTCGGAGAAACCACTGCTGAGGTGGAGTTACAAATGATCAGGACTGAACATGCCAGTGAGGAGAAACTCTGTACTACAATGATTCCAATATGTCATGCTGAAGCCTGCCTTATCACAGGAGTCTATAATGCACCAGTCAAAGTGTGTATATGTGTGTGGGTGCCTATTGCATCCGTGCTGGCGTTGAGGTGTATGGGGGACAAGCGATTGCCCTGTGGGTTGGAAAAGTGACTGAGGGTGACCTGTTATACAACAGCTTTCACTCTACACCTACAGTGGCAGTGAATAAGCATTTTATACGCTTACTAAAACTGGACAGCAGAAGAGTTCTGCCCTATCTCCCCCACACCCTTGCATTCTCTGTCTTTCCCCCTTTGTTTCACCTTTCCAGCTGTGCCTCACATCAGCTTTTTCAGTAACTCTAATGTTGCCTCCCCCGCGCCCCCCCCCCCCCCGCTAACTCTCTCCCTCCTGACACCTGGGTCTTCTGTGAGCAGCTTAACTAGACCACTCAGGGCCAGCCTGTAGGGCTCTAGATCTGAGCCGGCGGTGAGGCACCGTAGCCCTTGCTAGCTGTGTGTGTGTTTATGAAGGGCTCTTCAGAAGCAGCCCCTTGGTCCTTTGCTGGGGCTGTGGAGCTGGGAGATGAAATGGGGTTGCCCTCGCTGATGTCTGGCTGATGGTTGCTTTGGAGCCCCTCAGTGGAATGACTACAGTGTCTAGGACACTAGAGTAGTGCTCTGCCCCTCCTGGATCCTTTGTCTGGAAGCACTAGGTCAAATTCAACTCTGGTGTAAATGAGCGGAGCTCCATTGACTTTAAGGGGCACCTGCTTAGACCAGGCACTGAATGCTGAACTGCAATGCAAACATGAAAATGGAGTTAAGCCTGGCAAAATTCACCAACGCCCCACTCCCCCCAAGTCCCCAGGCTTTGGGGCATTCAGTAGAGAAACAAAGTTTAACTAACTTTTTATGAAGTCTTATCTTCCTCTGTGAAATCTTCTTGGCACGTCCTGGTTTCCAGAAGATGGCTCAGCGTGTGACCTCACGTACCGCAGCAGAGTTATTGAATCCACGCTCAGTGTGATCTCACAGCAGGATGCATTCTGGGATATCATCAGTGAAGCAGGAGGTGCCAAGACGCTTCCACAGGGAAGGAATAATTTTAAAAAGTTTATTAAAACACGTGTCCGCTGTGCCTTTAACTCGTTGTAGCATTGTTGTCACCTTTCCGCCTGTGCAAGGGATATGAGTGGCAATGCAGAGGCTGGAAAGAGATCCGTAGTGGAGACCACACCAGAGCTCCTGCAGTGTCTTCCTTTATTCAGAAGCTACTTTGCAATTTTCTGGTGTAAACGTCCGAGTACAAAGCACTCAAGGCACAAACTAGTCTTACATATACTACAATACATACATAGTCTTCAGCAGGGAGGGAGCACAGGACTTTCAACCCCAAATACAGGCGTATCTGTCACTGGCACTGTAGGAAATTCTTTTAGCTATGAGTAAGGCTAAGATTTTGTCACGGTTATTTTTAGTAAAAGTCAAGGACAGGTCACGGGCAACAAACAAAAATTCACGGAACCCATGACTTTTACTAAAAATAACCATTCAAGCCGCGGCAGCAGCACATGGCCCCAGCTGCGGCTCCCACTGTCGGGCAGGGGCGCGTGGCCCCGGCGGAAGCTGCGGGGCAAGGGCGCATGGCTAGCTGCAGCTCCCACCGCAGGGCTATGTGGGGAGCATAACTCCGGTTCCCAGCCCAGCCATGACTCCAGTTACTGAAAGCTGAAGCTGAAGAAGTCACAGAGGTCTGGTAAAGTCACAGAATCCGTGACTTCCGTGACTGCTGTGAACTCTGTGACTAAATCGTAGCCTTAGCTATGAGTAGGCAGTGGGCTATTCTAGTTCCTGGCATTGGCCACTAGGTGGAGACATGCTTGTTACAGAACTGGGACGAAGGTCAATTAATGTTACTTTGACTTTAGTTCCCCCATTATTCTGGATGGGACAGTGCCCCGGTGGGTGAACCGCTACTGCTCATGAGCACTGCAGGGTCCTTTGTGTGTTAGCTGCAGCTCCTTTGATACCAAATTTGCTTTTTGCTGACTATGCTTTATCTACCTTATATACTTATCTGGCTCCGTCACCATAGAATCTGAGTGCCTCACACTCTTTAATGTATTTATCCTCACAACACCCCCGTGAGGTAGGAAGTGCTGTTATCCTCATTCTACATGTACAGAAGGGAGGCAGAGAGACTGGCACTTGCCAAGGTCACCCAGTTAGTCTTTGGTGGAGGTAGGAATTGGTGGGATCTCCCAAGATCTTGGCTACTGCTCTAACCATTGTACCTCCCCATTATAGATGAGTGTGTCAACTTCAAGAGCTCTGTCCCTGTAGCCATGGCTGTTATTGCTCTGGGTTCTGGGATCGTTCACCCCGTGTGCCAGGACCAGGCCTGCCTTTGATAGTTCCTCTGTTTTGACTCAATGTGCAAAGAAAGAGCCTTCCCAGGGCTCTGATCCAAAGCTATGGAGCTCTCTCCCCCTGCTAAGAACCACCTCCAGCCCCTCCACTTTCTGTCCCAAGAGCACTTTTCCAACCTGCTTTTACTAGTAAAACCCTATAGTGCATAATACATTAATTAAAGTTACCTTAAAAAATCCACACGCAGTCCAAGCGCAGGGGGTGGGGAGAGAAGAGGAGAAAGATGGGCCATGGAAGGGTCAGGAGGACTAGGACCCATGTCTACTGGGCTCCAGCTGCCGAATACTTCCATGCTGCCACCTGGCAGCCACAGGAGAGCTGCACTCCATGCACTATAAATCCCAGGGCACTTGGCACCACAGGAAGTGCCACTCACACATGCCCCTATTGGCAATAACCCCCATGACATCTGATTGGTCCAGGTGTAATATTCATGCATGGAGGAACTTCCAGGATGCTATCTATGTAACCTGGCAGTATCTTGGCTGTTGCTACAACAGCACCTGTGCTTGTTCCCTGCTTTGGACTCCGGCTCTGTTCCTTGGCTCTGATCCTTGGCTTGACCTCAGTCCCTGACTCTGGCTCTGATGCCTGGCCCCAACTCCTGCTCCAATCACCAGGCCCTACTCTTGCTCTGACCACTAGGCATGACTCCTGGTCCTACCTGTGAGGCCAGACCGCTCACGTCCTGGATGAGACAGGTTACCTGTCCTACTGCACCGCTGGAAGGCAATCAGATACCATGGTGATGGGTCTGGTATAGGAGCCTGACTAGGCTAGGGAAGCTATTCAATGGTTCTGTGGTGTTTCTGAGCCCTGTATGGGTGTGCCCACCTCTTTCCCTAGGCTGCAGAGCCCGAGTTCCAGCCTGAAGCCATAATTTCAAAGCACTGTCTACACGGCTATTTTCAGAGCGCTAGTGTGAGCCGTGCTAGCCCAAATCTGGTGACCCGGGCTGGGAGGCTCACTTCTGCAGGCTGTGTAGACATATCCTCCATGCCTGCTGCCATGCCTCGCTTGGGAAGGAGAAGACAGCCTGCTTCTTTGTCAGGGGAGCACAAATTTACTCACTTCCAGCAAAAAACAATGTGCTGTTTCTTTACGTCCCCTTCCTCAACACTGACCCATGTCCTGCTGTCCCCTTCACCAGCCCCCTCCATTCTAGCTGGCTCTTTAGTTGAGAGCTTTATTCCTGCTCCCAGTGGGCAACGAAGTACCCATAATGCCACTGGGCTGTTCTTTCCTGAAGGAGCAATGCCTCACTGAAGCCACTGGAGGTGGGAAGGGCAGTGTGTGTTGCAGCATGTAGCTAGGCATCTAAGAGGTGTAGCACAAAAGTCACAGCTGAGGGAGAGGGGGCTATGGAGGCTTTAAGCCACCTTTGTGCCCTCCCAAATCTGGGCTTTTCTGTGGGAGCTGCAGTGGTCCCTGGCGTAACATAGCTCTGGGGGCCTGTGCAACTTACCACAGCATCTCAGCCCAGGGCCACCCTACAGGTGGCAGCATTGCCCAAAATCTCTGCACCACTAGGTGCTGTGGGCCAGCCCTGCCCACACATGTTCCTTCCATGCCCAGCCATGCCCTGTGTGCAGGGCTTGTGAGGGGGTTCTCGGAGGACAGCCTGCAGCCATCTTCTGCAGTGTTTGTCCTAAAGAATTCTTTCCTGGCTGGATTTGGGGCTTGTAAAGCCCCTTTATGCTGCTCCAACTCCTTTCATTGATATAAAGGTACTGGAGGGAGGCTGGGAATCTCATCCAAAATGTTTAAAGTCCATTTAGTTTAGTAGCCTAACTCATAAGTGCAACCTCTCAGGGTGATTAGGTGGGCAATGTCTGAGCCACTCTCTTGTGTGCTCCCCCTCAATGTAGCTTCAGGGCCTCATTCGTGGGTTCCCACTCTCGGTCCTATCCCCCTCCCCACAATGTTTTGAATGTGGTTGCATCTCTGACCTAATAATTTTATTATCCTTCCCCTCTTTATTTCTTCCAGAACTGTAAAATCATCTCAACATGGTGTTGAGAGCATGACAGCACCCTGCAGATAAATCAGAACAGCGTGGCTGTCCTGTAAAATACCAGAGAGAGAGAGAGAGAGAGAGAGAGTGTTTGTGTGGGCGTGAGTATTAGCATATACAAGCTCATAGGAGGCTATTTATTGTAATAGTTTGGCTCTATATTTTTAAGTGAAGGCCTAGGAATAGGGCTTACCAAATGGAGGTGGGCTTCATCATATATACACTTAACCGTGGGCTGTGCAGCCTAGCATAGAAACTGTGTTCCTTAAATTTCAAGGGCTGTCAGTTTAGGGCCTTGTGTAGGCTTGTGTTTTTTATCAGCACCTGAAGGAGATGATGTTAACCAGTCAAACTGGTCAGTATCAATTATTTTTGAGAGAAAATTGGGGAAAACATTAATTTACTGGAAAAAACATTTTAAATAAAAACCACACATGTTTTGGCTTTCAAAAATGGTTTTTGGTAAAAATATTCACTTTTCAATAACCAGTGGATATTTTTTAACCAAAAACTGAACCAAATCATAAAATTTTGTGACAAAAATTAAAAATGTGTACTCCCCCAATTTATTTTTTTCTGTTTTTCATTGAAAAACTGAAAAATTTCAATGTATATGCATCTGAAGAAGTGGGCTGTAGTCCACGAAAGCTTATGCTCTAATAAATTTGTTAGTCTCTAAGGTGCCACAAGTACTCCTGATTTACACCAGCTGAGGATCTGGCCCACAGGGTCAGTGACATAGATGAGCGGGGCCTCTTCAGAACTGCCATTATGGTGGAGAAACAGGGATTGGGGGGAGTCAACAGATGGTTCCCTGGGGAAGTCTGCACTGCTGCTGCATCTTTTCTGTGGGTTGAGGATATTGAAGCCCAGGCATGTCACTCTAGTACCTTTCACCAGGTCTAAAGGCAAGACCTATAGAAAATACTGTGTCTTTAGAAAAAAGAACAGGAGTACTTGTGGCACCTTAGAAAGGCTCCTTCTTTTTACTACTCAAATGGCAGTGTCCAAAAACACCCTTTGGAAAGAAATCTGTATGACTATTGGCATGAGGTTTAAACTGATCTTCTGAACACAACGGCCAGATTTGTGCGAGTCAGACCAGCTGGGAGGCCAAAGAGATTGCAGGCAGGATGTCTTGTGTTCTGATTTATGCTGGCTGAGAAATGAATGCTGAGCTTGTGGACTTCAGGAACAATTCCTAACCCCACGAGCCCAACTCAGGACTTTGAACTCCCCTGACTAAGGAACACTTGCTGTTTGGAACAAACGGTCTATTTTGAAACCCAGAGCTCAGAGATAGCCAGTAAAATGACTCCCTCCAGTAAGAGACTTCCCGAGTAAACAGCAAGTTGGAAGCTTTTTAACAGCCAGTTCTGAACTATGAGTTTCTATGAACAAAAAACCCTCTGTGCGACCAAAAATTGTATTTATGTCAACAGCGGTGTGCATGGAAACTGTGCTGTGTGTCAATCAGAAAATTCACAGAGAAAGAGAGACACCTGAGGGCAGGGAAGGAAGCAGAAATCCTCAAAAATGTTTTATTTTCTTGTGGAAATTTTCAATTTTTTGTTGAAAATTGAAATACCAAGAAATTTTGGCTGGAAACAAACAAACAAGGACTGTGAAATGTCATCTGGTGCCTCATGGGAGTTGTAGTTTGGGCACTTTGTGCTTCCATTCTCTTCTATAGGCTGGGCTCTCTGGTTGGACATGGTGCACGGTGGTTTCCCCCTTGAAAATGGGAGAAGGAGCATTATGAGCGTCCCTGGCTGGGGTGCACCACGAGAGATGTAGTCCATGCTCTATAAATCCTAGGGCACTGAACACCACAGGAAGTGCCACCCCCAGACAACCCTATTGGCAGCAATCCCCCTAGGGAACCTAGATCATAGAGGAGAATGGGGACTACGGCTCCCATGAGGCACTGCAGTTGCATATTCAAATTGAAATATTTCCATTTTCAGCATTTAGGCTTTTGACAAAACAATTGAAATATTCTGCAAAAAGCTGACAGATTTCATGACAAAATGTGTTCTGTTGAAAATCCAATTTTCCATCAAAAAACAGTTTTGATGGAAAAATTTCAACCAGCCCTGATAAAGAAGCAATAACCACTGAAAATAGAAAATGAGTTAAATTATCCTAGAAGATCAAAGAGGATGAACCCATATAACAGAGGAGAATTTAGTGTGGTTTGAACTAAAGAAAAGATGCAATTCTGAGATTATGTGTGACTAATCCGTACCTGGAAGAACATCACATGTGGTCAAAGGGCTTTTGATTTTCGTATAGGACAATAAGAGACTCATCTTATTGCCATTGGTTGGTGCTTCCATAGGTTTTCTGTGCCTCTTGCGCCATAAAAGGACAACTCTAATCTTTCTTGGAAAACCTATCACATCCATAATCTAGACTGCTGCCGCGACCCATTCTCTGACTCCCGTAATAAATCTGATGGGACCTGTGTAAAATCTGTGTGTCTGGAAACTTTATACCAAGAAATTCCTTCTAGGTCTTCGCTAGGCTCTGTATAAAAAGCAGCTCCCCCAAAGCAGTGGTGTCTGGACAGCAACCTACTGCAGAAAGTAAGTCATGATGAATATGTTGCTCCTTGTTCTAACGAAAAACCCATTAAGGTCAGCTGCAGCGTCTCTGAGCGGCACAAAATTGGAACGATGGACACAGTAAAGTTAAAAATGAGCTAAAATGTTAATGTGGCTAGTATACTGACTGGGTGCTTCCACAGACAGTAAGTAAATTACCCCGCTTACCATGGAATGCTGCATCCTGTCGGCTTTTATCATGGGCTTTAAAATCTAGCTAACATCCTCCCAGTGTGGAACCTTTGCTCTTTAATGAGGGAGGGAGAAGCCAATGCAAAGCAATAGGAGATTTGTAACTAAGGGCCCAGTCGTGGTGTCCTCACTCAGGCAAACTCCCATTGTCTTCATGCTGCCAGAATAAGAGCCAGCGGAGTAAGTGACTGAGCCATAAGGCCACAGTGCTCTGCTCCATGGCAAAAGTACGCCAGGAGGTGGAGTTCTGGGAGGCTGACAGATTCCGAGGTCTAGTATGAACCCCCTTGAACACCGGCAGTACGATCTTTGCGGGGACAGGAGTCAGTAAGGCAGATATTAATAGGGCCCCAGGATGGCTTCCCATTACCAGAAGGATGCAATTTTGGGAGAAAGCCTTTGTTAAGGAGATTGCATCCAAAGAAAATGAGCTTGCTCCCTTAGCTCTGGGTGACTGTAGTCTGATGAATGTCACTGGAGGAGGGTGAGGCTCAGGAGGGACCTGGTTCAGCACGGCACCAGGGGCTCAGCCAGGCAAGCCGGGCCAAGGCTGCTGGCCGGTAACACTGGCCACTCTGCATGCTTAGTACAGATCTCGCCCCTACAGCTCTTCCTCCCTACTCCATCCCATATGGCTAATGATCGGTGAGTCCTTGCAGCACCCGATTGTGTGCCAGTGCCTTGTGCTGAATGCAGTTAGCTCTCTGATTTGGAATAGCATCAGCAGATTATGGCATGATTGAACGGATCAGCTTGTCCGGACTCCAGGTAGGATCAAAGGTGCCTCCACCAATATTTCCCAGTAGCCTCTTCTTTTGTGAGACCAGTTTGGGCTGCCTCTGGTCTTGCCCCATCCATGGTGACAGCAGATAGGAAGCAGCTCAGGATATTTGCTTCTCTGGCACTGGCAGGTCCTGCAGACTTTTCTGGCCTCTTGAGTCTGGTGGTTTCTGCAGCCATTCGCAGCCATTCTCAGAGTTAATCAGGTGGGACATCTGCTTGATCCTCTTTCTCAAGCTAACTCCTCGCTCTCAGCCATTGATTTCTGCTTAGAGATGGGCCTGAGCTATGAAATTTGGATCTAGATCCCGCTTTCCCGAAGGCTTGGGGGGTGGCTCTGGAGTTTCACCTCCCATCCATCTCTAGTTTCACTAAATTAAAGCTACAGCAATCAAGCTTCCCTGTTCTTCCCCCCATTGCCCCACATGCTCTTCTGTTTACTCCGTTGTGTCTCTAGGTCAGGGATCGGCAACCTTTGGCAGGCGGCCTGTCAAGGAAATCCGCTGACAGGCTGAGATGGTTTGTTTACCTGCAGCATCCGCAGGTTTGGCTGATCGCAGCTCCCGCTGGCTGCAGTTTGCCATCCTAGGCCAATGGGGGCTGCTGGAAGCGGTGCAGGCTGAGGGATGTGCTGGCCACCGCTTCCCGGAGCCCCTATTGGCCTGGAAGCCAATGTTCTGAGAGCAGCATCCACTGAGCAGAGATCGAGGATATTCCTGAGTGCAAACAGGTGTGGTCTGAGAGCACACACCTGGGAGACAAGAACTCTGAGTGATGATTCCAGCTCTGTCTATAGCCTAGGGCAAATCACTTCATCTCTCTGCCTCATTTTCCCCATGTGTAAGTGGGAAAAACAATTCTTCTCTTACTCATCTCCCAGGGGGCGGTGAGGATTAATTAGTAAAGTGTTTTGAGATGAAAAGTGTCAAGGGTTGTCGTCGTTCCTGTCCCCCGCCCACACCAATGCTCAGAGGTTATTTCCTGCAGATCTCCGTTTTGCCTTACATAAGGGAAGAGCTGTGACTTAGTGATTTCACTGTGACAGACTGAGCTTCTGAGTTGTCCTTTTTACTATGTTTAGCGAAATGATGATGTGGTCTAAAGCTGCCCTCTATTGTAGTGGGAGAAACAAGGACCCTGACAGGTGCAATGCTGCTATCTAGTGGCCTCTCATGAAACACATACAAGTGTAATACGGATTGGGTTCTTGGGAATATTCTAAAAAGGGCCTGGAGAATTTGGAGGAGTGTGTTTAGGTTTCATGAACCTTTTTGAGCTTTGAACAAAACAAAAGTTATTTAAAAACAAACCTGTCTCTGTTCCAATTTGCACAAAATGTTGGTCAGCTCTGGAGGACTATGAATAATTGTAAAACTCATTGGCCTAAATTTTCAGAAGTGTCGACTTATTTAGGGTGCCTCCATTTTGGGATGCTCAATGTGTGACCTCCAGAACCTGGTTTTTCTGAGAGCTGAGCACTGTTACTTCAGCTGAGATCTGCGGGAGCTGCGGTTGCTCAGCACCTCTGGAAATCAGGTCCAACAGGTCTCAACTTGAGCACCCCAAAATAGGGCGCCGTGCCCCACTTTAACAGAGACATTAAGAAAAATGAAGGCCATTGTGTTGTGGGCTCTCCCAATTCCAGGCAGGTGGGAGGGCAAGGTTTACATGGATCTTGCTGCAACACTGCAGCCAACCTGGCCTCTTACATGAGTGATGCTCCTAAGCCCCCTTCTGCCCAAACACAAAACCCTCTGACCCAAGTTTGGTGTTGCTTTCAACCCAGGCTACTTAGCCTGACTGGAGCCCTAGGCTAGCGCCCAAATTAGGGTTTCACTCGGGCTGGTAACCCACCCGTTTGGCATTGTGGATGCAGGCTAATCACCTTACGCACTGATAGTTCTTTGTTGCCGTCTCACAATTCCCCCGGCCATAGTTTCCTGCCCTCTACCTGCTCCCTCCTGCACCAGAAGTCACCTACCAGTTTCTATACACTGGCTTGGCATTTAAATCCCTGCTATGTTTCTGCTGCACAGCACCTGAAAGGAGATGGCATCTGGTAAATTATCCCCCCCAGCATGCTGCCAGCTGGCCAGAGCCTGTTCTACAAGGAGATGGATGGGGTGCCCTGAACTCTCCCCCCGCCCTAAGCACCCTCACGCCCCAAGCATGGTGCCTGCTTTCATGCTGGATGGGCTTTTGACTCTCAATGGTGTTAGTACTCAACTGGGGCAGAGGGGCCGAGAGGACTTGGAGCAGCCACTGGGAGCACTGAAACTGGAGAGCATGGAGCACAGCCAGGATGACCTTGGGCTGGAGTCCCAGCACCTCTTTGGGGAGAAGACAGGGGAAAGGACCAGGGAGGAACCAGCATTGCAGCAGCCAGGTAAGATGCAAGCCTCCATCTTTGTCACTGTTATGGAGGATATTGCAACATAAGGCTTAGCCAGTCTCATAACTGTGATGGGGCTGTTATGTGTGTGGGTGAGGCTTTTCCTGCAAAGCTTCAACTGAGAGTGGAAGAACCTCCATTCCCTCCCTCCACCCCTCTGCCCTGGGCACATGCAATCCAAGATAGAGGCTAAGTGGGGGAAACAATGATAAACATTTCTTGTGGCAGCCATTTCTGCATGCGCACTAAGCAGGGGCTGTTAGTGTGGCCAAACAATGCCTGAAAACGCATGAACATGGGTGACATTATCTATCTATCTATCTATCTATCTATCTATCTATCTATCTATCTATCTATCTATCTATCTATCTAATCACACTGGCATTAGCATTACAGCAGTTTCAGAGGTAGCCTATTTATTAAATGTACTGCAAAGTGGAAATAAGGTGGGGGACAAAGTGGGGGAGGTGATATATTTTATTGGACCAGCTTCTATTGGCAAGAGAGACAACCTTTTGAGTTTACACAGAGGTCTGGGAAAGGTACTCCAAGTGTCACAGCTAAATACAAGGTGGAACAAATTGTTCAGCATAAATAGTTAACACATATTTCAAGGGATCATTCAAGGTGAAATGGCCTGTTAACACCTCTCCGGTCATGGAGGGAGGGAAAACTGGGGAAGGGGGTGGGATAAATGGATTACAGGTTATTGTGATAAGCCATACATCCAGTGTCTCTATTTAGTCCTTGATTTTAAGTATCTAGCAAAGTTATGAACCTACGCTCCCAGGCGTGTCTTCTCAAAGGCGATCACTCTATATCTGACCTCTCAGTCATCATCCCCAATGGAAACCTGCACCTTCCATCTGGTAGTGGTGCTGGTCATTGTATGCTACCACATCCTAGTTCAGTATCTTCTTTATGTTGGCCTGAATTTCAGTTCACTCCTGGGTAATGATGCAGAAGAATGTCTCATGCAGCAGAAACTCTAACCAGTCTGTCAGATTTCTAGGCAGAGCAAACTCCCCCTTCCCCTTCTCTGTGTAGCTCACTAGTCCCCTCTAGTTATTAATCTGCCCATCAGTCACCTGGTGATGAAAGAGCTCCGTGGCACAGATGGATAGTTTTCTAGTAGAGACCCGGAGTAGCTGTTCTCTTTTCCGTTCTGAGATCTGAAGCAAGTTCCCATCTTCCAGTGCCACCACAGCCTGAAATAATGTCAAGACCATCACTAGTAAAAGGTCCCTGACCTGTCCTCTCCACGCATTCGAGCCCACAAAAGCCAATTTTATTTTTTTTTAAATAATAAATATTAAACAGCATGGTGCAGTTTAGTGCAGTGCGAAGAACCAGGGGATATACACCTAGAGGTCCTACCACCTCACACAGGTAAGTGCTGGATGCAGCAACTTGAGTGTGGCTGCTCAGAGCCAGGTGCTGATCATGCGGCTAACTCTGCAGTGAAGACACACAGAAAGAACATTGCATTGAGCCCCACTGAGTGTGGCAAGTACAGATGGCTGTTTGTATCCTTGAGTTCAGCTTGTCCTGAGACAGCTGCTGTTTTGTGGCCATCAGGGTAATTCTGAATGGTCTTCCATCAGCATAGAGAAAGAGACGGGGATCTTATATGACAATACGGTGTGGGTCCTTTGGTTTAGGTGTTACCACCATGAATGACTTCTATCCTATCACTATGTCTCTCAGATGTGTCTTCACTGCAGACATAGCCCAGGTGATCTGGGTTTGAGCACCTGGGTTAGCTTAACTCAGGTGTGAGCATCTCCCCTGCAGTGTCTCTGCACTTGCTCGTGCATGTCTGGAGGCATATCCCATAGTTCTTAGTGCTGAGACACTCTAGGATCCTTTCCCAGTCAAGTGTATCAATTGCAGGAGAACTTGTCTGGCCTTTGGGGGAATTGTAGGAAGGCACTGAAGGATTGCAAGCTCTTGAGTATTTAGCCTGTGTCCTCACTGCAAAGTGGGTGGGTTCAAGACTGAGTTCCAGCCTGCCGCTCCCATGTGCCTCCCCCAGAGCATCCCTGCCTACGCCCTGTGCAGTGGGCGGCTGCACTGCGCTCCCTCACTGGCCACTGCCGCTGCTGGCTACAAAAAGGAGTAGGACTGTGTAGATCAATCTCTGATAATTTTCATATGACTTTACATTGTGCCTCTTCATATAACCTTGTGGTGGGTCTACCCACGTGTGACCTCTGTTTTCATGGGACTTTGTATCAAAGCTTCATTTAGAAACTTTGCATTGCCCTTGGTATAATATTATAGCCCCTAAGGATAGAATAAGATAGAAGAAAAATTTCTGTTTGCTAGCAGTAGAACAAGAGCTCTCCCCCCACTCCCCCACTCTTAATCAATTGCCCTGTTGAATGAGTGAGGTGTGAATGAGGAAGGCATGGAAGGCAGCACCTCCAGACAGCCTCAACTGTTGGAGAGGGGCTGGGAACCAGACCCAAGGACAATAAAACGTGTCAAGTGGGCTCATTAAAGACAAGCAGACATACTGACGGCCTCGGGGGTTAGAAGCAAGCACCTTCTTTTGGAAACACCCTCTTTGCAGCATTGGGACAACACTCAAAAGAAAGCAGCACAAAGGACCAATGGACACAGACACAGAGTTTGAATCCAGTATAGATTTGCATAAGAGGAAAGCTGCTATAAAAGTGAGGTGTCTTGCAGAGGACCCCGGGTCTCGTCTTGTCAACATGGGAGCATCGATCCGGATCGGCAGAAGCCCGGCTCCACCCCCTCCCCCATCTAACTCACCTGGCCAGTGAAGTTAAGGGGAGCAACTAATTGGTAACAACAAGACGGAATGGGTTTGTGTGTGTGTGAGTGTAAGTGTAATATATTATATTATAGTGTTAATGAATACATGTATTACTAATAAATGTGGTGTTTTGTCTTATTCCCCCTGAAAAGATCCTGTGGAGTACTTTAAGTACAACAACTGGTGCAAGGATATTTCATGTCCTAGGCGAAACTTCCAACTTGCGCCCCCCCTCCAGCCCGGGGAGCCAGGGCCATCCCTACTATTTTGGTGCCCAATGCAGGGGGCTGTGTGGGGCCCCAGGCCTCCACGGGGGGAGGGGAGGGCCCAGGCCTCCGCTGGGGGGCTGTGTGGGGCTCTGCCGCAGGCCTCCACGGGAGGGGGAGCTGGTCCCAGGGCTCTGGGGGGAAGTGGAGTGACCCGGCCCCAGCCTGCTCCGCTCCCCTGGCTCCCAGCTGCGCCGCCGGCGAGTGTGGGGGGCGGGCAGTTCCCCCCTCCCCCCAAGCCTGGGAGCCAGGGGAGCGGAGCAGGCTGGGGCCGGGTCACTCCACTTCCCGCAGGAAGTAGCCAGCCCCCCATCCACCACGGAGGCCTGGGGCCCCAGCCTGCTCTGCTCCCCTGGGCCCCAGGCTTGGGGGAAGAAGGGAGGGGAGAACCGCCCCTCTGCACTTGCCGGCGGCGCGGCTGGGAGCCAGGGGAGCGGACCAGGCTGGGGCCGGGTCGCTCCACTTACCATGTGGTGAGTGCAGGGTCGGGCCTGGCTGCAGTCTTCAGGGGAGTGGGGGCAGAGCAGGGGTGAGGTTGAGCAGGGGCGGGGGCCATGGGGAAGAGCCGGGGAGCCCCCCCGCGGCAGCTCCCCACCCCCCCTCTGCCCAGGGAGCCCCCCCGCAGCAGCTCCCAGCACTGCGGCTCCCCCCCCGTGGCAGCTCCCTGCCCCCCCTCCGCCAGAGCAGCCCCCCCTGTGGCAGCTCCCCACCCACCCCCCTCTGCCCGGGCAGCCCCCCGCCTCCCAAGCTTGCGGCGCCAATCAGCTGTTTGGCAAGCCTGGGAGGGGAAGAGAATTAGAGCGGGGGCGGCGTGCTCAGGGGAGAAGGCGGAGTGGAGGTGAGCTGGGGCGGGGAGTGGTTCCCCTGCACGCCTCCCCCCCGTTACTTGTTGCAGGCGGGGCAGCCCTCCCTGCACCCCCTGCCCCAGCTCACCTCCACTCCACCGCCTCCCCTGAGCGCGCTTTTTGGCGCCCCCAACCACTTGGCGCCCTAGGCGACCGCCTAGTTCGCCTAGTGGTTGCACCGGCCCTGGGCGCCAGTTGCAGGTTGAGGCGTTTGGATGGAGGTTCAGAGGAGTAAGTGAGTGACTGCAGCAGCTCAGGGAGCCCCAGGTGGCTGCTCAGCCTGCTTTGGGCTTTTTCTTTCCCTTCCTCTCCTCTGCTTTTCTCTTCTTCTGCTAGTTTCCCTTCTTTGTGGCTGTAGCCAGGGCACTCTGATTCCCTCCCCACCACCACGCTTCCTCCTCCACATCTCCACTTTAGGGGGAGAAACTTAGACTGTTTTCCTGTCTCCCCCGCAAACAACTTTACTGCTTCTCCTCCTCCCCCTCCCACTGAGCCAGCTTCTTTCCCCTCTGTCTCCCTGGGTGCAATGTAGCCTCCTGCTGCCCCAAGGCCAACAGGACTTCTTGCTGCACCTCTGGCACGAGAGCAGCTCCTTTCCTTTCACGTTGAGGGTGGGGAAAAGTTTGTTGATTGTCGGTGTTCCCTCTGAACGCTTGTCACTCTTGTTTTTGAATGAAGATTTCTTACTCTGGGGACGTGTAACCCCCTGGACTTGAGAGGGGCTCTAGGAGGACATGCAGCGACAGTGGTGCGAGGTGAGTGTGCAGGGTGACTGTGTGGAGCTTGCTGCTGTCGGCGGGGAGAGGGCTGGGAGGAGTCCTCCTCTCTGGCCCCAGCCCTGAGGCAGCCTGCCTGCACCCCAAACTCCTCATCCCTAGCCCCACCCCAGAGCCCGCGCCCCCAACCAGAGCCCTCACTCCCCACCTGCATCCCAACCCTCTGCCCCAGCCCTGAGCCCCCTCCTGAGCCCCGCATCTCCACATTGTGCAATATAGGGAAACTGTTAAAGACTTACTGTTTCCAGTCCATTTTTACATTATTTTACAATATATATATTGGCTTACAAGGCAGGACTTGGACCTGTTCTGGGCACCACCAAAAATTATACAAACCTGCCACTGCTTACTTGAGCCAGGTAAGCAGGCCCAGGTTTAAAGCCCCTCCAAACCCAGGTCAGGGGTTTTTGTGTGTAGATGGGAGGGGGTTTGAGCTAAAATGCAGGCAAGAGCCTGGGTTAACTGTGTGGTGAAGACATCCCTTTAGGAGTTCTTTAACTGGGTTCCTTATGGGCCAAGCTGCCAGGCTGGAGCCCAGCATGTAGGTTGAGTCGTTCTGATTCCTTCTCTTCCACACGTCGGGGTGATCACTGCTCATCCCCTTCTTCACTTTGACTCAGTGAGTCTTTGCCTTTCGCATTGTGTTTATACGCTTCCGCCATGTGTCACTCTGCCCCAGCCCGGCTGCCTTCACCTCCCCTCCCGAGCTATCTGCCAAGTGGGATATTTATCTGCTGCTTCCCCTATGAGCCACATCTCCGCGCTCAACTAGATTTCATCTCCTTGCTGAAGTGTGGATTGAGTGGCTTTCAAAAACACTAAATTCACTGTAGAGCAAACAGAACCACCACAGCTAAGTGGAGAGCCTGGATTGGGTGCTGGGGTCAGGATCTGTTTGGATTCCCTGGGAGTCTGGAAATGACATCATTTAACCCTCTGGATGCTGAGTGTGAGCCCCCCTCGGACAGCTGCGCTGGAGAGCTGAAGAGAACCCGTAAAGGAATTTGCTCCTGTCCTTGGGTTTGTGTTTCCAGGGCTTTGGATGACCCCTCTGGGAGACATTTGTGTGGCGGCAGTAAGTGGAGAGCTGCGCTGCTGTGTGCCATTGCTCTTGTCCAGGAGCTGGATACTGGGAGGAGCTCATGTGTTGTTTGGCCCCATCAGTTGGCCTCCTGTGGTGAAAAACAGAAGCACAGGAACCATGATATTTGGTCTTACTCAGGTTCTTCTGTACTCCAGCTCCTCCATCCTCCCCCTTGCAAGAGCCATGTCTTCCTCCTCCTCCCTTCAGAACAGGAGATCTCTCCCAGTTACCTAGACTGCTCCTAGCTGGCCCCCCCTGCCCTGCCCGCCCCCACACCCCCGCCTGTAGGACACCCTGCTCCTCCTGCAACCTTTAACAGGAGCTCAGGAGAGCAGGCCCAACATTTTTATTAATGGCACAAGCTCTCAGCTCAGCCTGAGTCTACTCAGCTTCTAGAAGCCCCTAATTCCGACTGGGCATGCTAAGAGACTGAAGACAGGAACTAGCGTAGTCATTCCCATGCTAGTAACCTGATGCCTATCCTCATGTATCCCACAGGCTAATGGCCTCAGGTTCGCTCTCTTCCCTCCCTGCATGGAGTTGCTGTGCTGGTTCTGCCTCAAGCCGCCTGAGCTCCTCATGTGACCTGCCTCCCATGTGGCCCCCCAGCCTAGAGAAGGACCTGCAAGCAGCAGAAGGGGAAACAGGTCACGTGTGTGGGGGTGGGGAGGAAGGGCTCCAAGTGTGTGTGTCACAGGCAGGAAGGTTGTGACTTGCCCCATCCTAGGGCCTGTTTTTTACCCCCCAATGGAGAGGAAACCCTGCCCCCTAGTGGTCACAAAACCCTTAGGCCGGGGTGGCCAACCTATGGCTCTGGAGCCACATGCAGCTCTTCGGAAGTTAATATGCGGCTCCTTGCATAGGCACTAACTCCGGGGCTGGCGCTACAGGCGCCAACTTTTCAATGTGCTGGGGGGTGCTCACTGCTCAACCTCTGGCTCTGCCACAGGCCCTGCCCCCACTCCACCCCTTCCTGCCCCTCCCCTGAGCCTGCTGTGCCCTCGCTCCTCCCCCTCCCCCCAGAACCTCCTGCACGCCGCAAAACAGCTGATCGGGAGGTGCAGGGAGGGAGCGGGAGGTGCTGATCGGCAGGGCTGCCGGTGGGCAGGAGGTGCTGGGAGCAGGTGGGGGAGCTGATGGGGGGCTGCTGACACATTACTGTGGCTCTTTGGCAATGTACATTGGTAAATTCTGGCTCCTTCTCAGGCTCAGGTTGGCCACCCCTGCCTTAGGCAGTGATCCCAGATGTTCCTGGCTCAGCGATTCCTAAGGGTAAATGTGCTGTTTGTAGTCTCCTCCACTGTAGTCGCTCAGAAGCATTCTGACCATCCCGAAGCCTCATTCCAAACCCGCAGAGCACCCCATTCCGGCGCTGAGATGCTGGGCTAAAAGGTGCTATGCGAGTGCAGGGGCTTTTATTTTTGTCGTCTCCCCATGGCCTCTTTCGTTCATTGGTAGAGATGAAACTTGACAATGTTGTTTGCCAGGCCCAATCCATGTCTTCCTTCTGTCCTTTCTGACAAATGCCTATGCCGCTTGTGCAGCCTTTGGCCCAAATAAAGGAGAGGAGGCTAGTCAGAAAGCATTGGCATTAGCCCATCTATAGATATATTGTACTGTGTAAATCAGGCTTCTCGGCTTGCAGAGCGTTTAGGATACACTGTAAGATCCTCTCAAAGATGCCCCATGAGAAGGTCTTGGATCAAATTCACTCTCCCTTCATTGCAGCTGTTCACAGCCTGCAGGTGTGAATAGCAGCGTGGCCAACCCAGCAGCGACTGTCTCCAGCTGAGTGCTGTTCCAGTGGATCAGGTAAGGAGGGGGCATGGAACACGCACTGACCAGGGGGTTACATGAATATACAGGATTTTTGCCTCCTTTGTCTGTTTGACAGAACGAGAAGGGAATTAAAATTGTGCAGGACCAGTGGGGTGAGGGTGGGACTGAGAGGTAGCCTGACAAGAGGACTGGATGTAGGGCTAACTCTCAGGAGCTCCTGAATTTGGCTCTGCCATTAACTTGCCGTGTAGTTTTGGGAAAGTCACTTCCCCTTTCTCTTTGTCTCTGTTTCTCGATCTGTAAAATGGGGAGAATGATACTCACCCACCTAACTGGCACTAAGCACCAAATATTAATTAAAGAGACTAAGGTGAATCAGTTGTTGGCCCAATGATGCCATCTAGAAGGATCTTGTTAAAGATCTCACCCTGCACAGAACTGGCTGTGGGTTTGTACCTGTTACTATGGCGTGCGAGTCACTCCAAGGTGATGCTTTGCCAGGAGCAAAGACAAAATAAAAAAACGAACGTGCTTATTCCAGACAAAAGTTACACCCCACAGGGGTATGTCAAAAGCATTGCTGCAGCAATAGGCAGCATAGATACCTACTGATAGCCATGTATTATGCAACATACAGCTATTATAAAAACAGATTAACATCTTTTCCCTCCATTTATGGGTGTGATTATACAGAACTGCAGAGCTGGATTTCAGCACACTTGAACTATGGAGGTGTTTGAAACCCGAACTCAGCTTTGCCGCCAAATTCTGCAAATGGCCCCTCCCTTTACAGCACCAAATCCCTGGATCCAGAGAGCCCTGAACATTGACAGGGCTTGAAACCTGAATCTAGAGCCAAGTGTTAGGCATCGAACCCCTATCTGCAGACTATACACAGCAGGGACAGGGAGATGTTGGCTACTACTCCTCTGGAGCCCTGCCTCGTCCAGTGTGCTCCTTAGGAGATCCTCCAACAGCTCCCCTTGGCTCCTCCTTCCCCTGTCTTCCCAAGAGCTTGGCTCAGAGGCTCTGCCTTTGAGATTTCCCTTCTCAGCATGCTCCTAGAATCCCCTGTCCTGCAGTGTTCCGGAGCCATGTTAGACCTTGCTGCACTGATAGTGGCATGGCTCTCACCACCACATCTATGGTGTGTATGTATGTGTATTTGTAGACATGCATTATGGGCCAGATCTGCAGCTGATATCACTTGATTAAAGTCTGGAGCTATGCTGATTTGCCTCTGTCTCAATACATCTAGATACTATAGAATCTCCCTTTTCTACATACTTAGTGTGTGCATATGCATGTGTACATAGAATGTATAAGAACGTAAGAATGGCCATACTCGGTCAGAGCAAAGGTCCGTCTAGCCCAGTATCCTGTCTTCCATCAGTGGCCAATGCCAGGTGCCCCAGAGGGAATGAACAGAACAGGTAATCATCAAGTGATCCATCCCCTGTCGCCTATTCCCAGCTTCTGGCAAGCAGAGGCTAAGGACACCATCCCTGCCCATCCTGGCTAATAGCCATTGATGGACCTATCCTCCATGAATTTATCTAGTTCTTTTTTGAAACCTGTTATAGTCTTGGCCTTCACAACATCCCCTGGCAAAGAGCTCCACAGGTTGACTGTGCGTTGTGTGAAAAAATACTTCATTTTGTTTGTTTTAAACCTGCTGCCTATAAATTTCATTTGGTGACCCCCTAGTTCTTGTGTTAGGAGAAGGAGTAAATAACACTTCCTTATTTACCATCTCCACTGCAGTCATGATTTTATAGACTTCTATCATATCCCCCCTTAGTCGTCTCTTTTCCAAGCTGAAAAGTCCCAGTCTCATTAATCTCTCCTCATATGGAAGCTGTTCCATACTCCTAACCATTTTTGTTGCCCTTTTCTGAACCTTTTCCAAGTCCAATATATCTTTTTTTGAGATGAGGCAACCACATCTGCACGCAGTATTCAAGTTGTGGGCATACCGAGGATTTATATAGAGTTCAAGGTATGTGCATTATCCCTTTCTTAATGATTCCCAACACTCTTTTAGCTTTTAGACTGCTGCTGCACATTGAGTGGATGTTTTCAGAGAACTATCTACAATGACTCCAAGATCTCTTTCTTGAGTGGTAACAGCCAATTTAGACCCTATAATTTTATATGTATAGTTGGGATTATTATTTTCCAGTGTGCATTACTATGTTTATAATGCATTTGTGTATACAAACCGTTTTGCATGTACTTTTAGTCTTTATGTAAAACTTTGGCCTGAAACTCTGTTTCTCTTGCTTCTATTCCTCGTTCCCATTCCATTCACTTAGCTTTCTTCCTTCTATTGTATATTTCAGGATCTTTGCTCCATCTTTTTCAGTGTTTCCCCTAGTTTGACTTTCTATTCTTCTCTCTCTTGTTCCCTTGCTTTCCCTGTTGTTTTTCTCCCTCTTTCCCCCGTGTCCTCTTGATTTCTCCTTCCTCTCACTGTTTTTCCTTCTCTCTCCTTGTTTTCTTATTCCTTCTGTCTCTCATCCCTAATTCCCAGCCATTCTTTCTTGTAACTTCTCCCCACACTTTTCCTACCCTCTGTCCATTTCTCATCCTTTCACTCTCTCTCTTCCCCGCCCCCCAATCCCTCACTCCTGCACCCTCACCCACCTTATTTCTTGGCATCACCTATTGTTCACAAGCTATGTTTACCCCAGCCATCACACTGTCTCTCTCTCTCTGCTTCCCCTGTCTATCTAATCTCCTATGCATTTTAATGTACTCAGCATGCTAGCATTCACAGCAGTGATAACTTGTAATAGATCAGCTTTGTCCTCCCCTACTGTCATAGAGAGGGCTACCTTAGGAATCCATAGGACCCCTTTGACCATCATGCTACCCTGCTTTGGGTTATTTGGCTCCTGGATTTTTCTTCCAGGCCTGTCTCTATTTTTTGAGGGCTCAGCTGTCAAGTGAAAGCTCCCAAGAGGAACTGCTTAATTTTGCCATAAACTAAGATGATTGGTTTCTGCATATTCTTTTTTTTTTCCCCATGAAAAAATGTTCAATAAAGAAACCCCATTCTTCCTACTTACTGGGCTCTCTTGTTTGTCATTTTTATAAATCAGTGTTTATTGGTCTAATTATTGTAAATGCAGAGCCCAATAAAGGTGACTGCGATTGCAATAGCTGATAATGAATTTTGTGAACAAACCTGCTGAGCCTGGAAGCCACCAGCGGAAAAGACATTATGTCAGGTTAATGACAGAGAGGAGAAATCATCCTTGCTAATCTCCTCTTTTCCCAAAGCATGAAGGATCTCTCCAAACTGTGCTGCTCATATAGGCTCTCTGCAGTAGAGGAGCTCTGAGTCTCCATTACACCTAGATCTCTGTATTTTGCTTTGGTCTTAAAGGGGGCAGAAAAGGCCCCTAAGAATGCCCCTCAGCTTCCCTGGCTCTGCTGTGGGGGCAGGTTGCAGATGTATTGGGGGTGTTGCCAGAATACACTGCACGGCTATTCTTTGCTATTCTTTGCTTCCCAGGGCTCATGGGGGGAGCGGAAGGGGGGGGGGGGGGGCTGTGGGAAGGAGAGTGTAGGTTAATGCAACCTTAGGGCTTTTCTATCTTACACCATCACCTCCGAATGCAGGGAATGCAAAGGTGGTTTAAAGCAACCTTGTCCCTCCCACCCCTCTCTGCCCTTCCCCCAAGGGCTGGGACTAAATAGCTGTTTGAAAGCTGCTCTTCAGCCTAAAAGACTCTGAGAGGAAGACAAGCAAGAACGCAACAGAAAGCTCTCTGGAATAACTCCCATAATACCTCCCATGGCCATATTGCTAGCACAGCATAACAGCGCTACCGTAACAGTGCTGTTAATCATGAGGAAGCTAAACCAGTGTATTCGAAACTTCTTGACTGGACAAATTGCAAACCCTCAGAAGTCAAAAATCATAAACACGGACCCCCCCAAATCAACAAAGTGACAGAACAGTCATGAGATTTCATAAAGAATAGGTTCTTTTTATGTGCCATCTGTCTTTTGACCTTTTGGGGACCATGTTTTCAAGTGTGTCTCTGCAACCACCAGGACTAGAAAGGTCTAAAAGAAAGCTGAGATTCTCCCATAATCACCTCTCCCCGGAAACTGAGGATTTAAGGAAAACACCAAATACTGCAAGACTCACGCTAAAATCGCAAGAGTTGGGAACACTGAACTGGGGTTTGGATCCCAGTCACTCTGATCACTGGCTGTGCTGTGCCCTGATTAGATATAGCTGGATGAGAGGAGGTCAGAGGCCAGGTTACAGGCAATTTCAGCGGCTCCCTCTGCCTCCCAGACAG
Source organism: Malaclemys terrapin pileata (assembly GCF_027887155.1). NCBI lineage: Eukaryota > Metazoa > Chordata > Testudines > Emydidae > Malaclemys > Malaclemys terrapin. The sequence continues at coordinate 38,357,814 of NC_071513.1, read as the reverse complement.
ATGGGGAGAGAGGCTTTTTCCGATTTGAAGCTTTTACGCTCTTTAAAGACTTTCCTTAAGAGCTGGCATGGTGTTGACCAGCCCCTGGCAGGCAGCATGGCTCTGCTGGCTTCAGGCTCCGCTGTGTGCGGAGCTTCTAAACGTCTGTCAGGGTGAAATGGGGGCTTGTCTCTCTCTTCCCTCTCCCCATGTTTTCTCTGTGTCACTTGACTTAGCTACACTGGTGCAAATGTCTAATGTAAATATAGTTAAATCAGTTTTAAATTGCACTCAAACTGGTTTAGCTTAAGCTGGGGTAACTAGATTGATTTAAAAATTGATTGAACTACCCAGGTGTGAGTTTTTGAATAGAGAAACACCTTAAGTGGCAAGCCGTACCAGGCCTGCTGTGTGTCTCTCCTCCATCTTGCCACGTTTGGCGTGAGTGCTTCTCCCTTGTACCCGCAGCCCTCTGGAACAGCCTCCATTTCCCCTCTCCAGCGCTCTTCCGGTCTGCCCAGAACACATCCCTGCTCTCCTCTGCCTGCGCCTCTTAATCTTTCTGCCAAGTGCTTTGGATGATGATTTGTGTGAAAAAACGTTGTACAGAAAAAGGCCAGATCCCTGCAGGCTTGTAAAAAGTGTCAGGTTTCCTCTGCCCCAACCCCTCTGCTGGGAGGGTATGACAACCCAAACCAGGGACAAAGGCCATGGCTGTCCAACCTCACAGATATCCCACGATCCCTGGGGAAGTCCCACAGGTCCTGTGGCCTCCTTTGTGGAGGGGCTGGGCCTTGTTGCAGAGGGACAGGCCTATACTGGAACACCCTGTTCCCCATTGTTAGGGTTACCATACGTCCGGTTTTTCCCAGACATGTCCGGCTTTTTGGTAATCAAACCCCCGTCCGGGGGGAATTGCCAAAAAGGCGAACATGTCCGGGAAAATGCCGGCCGGGCACTTCTCCTCCCGCGGCTGCTCTGCTCCTCCCCTGACTCTTCAGCTCTGTTTAAGAGCTGAGCTGCCCGAGCGCTATGGGCTTCAGGCAGCCCCCTTGCCTCCGGACCCCAGCCGCCGGCTGGGCACTTCCCCTCCCGGGCTCCGGCGGCGCAGGGTCCGGAGGCATGGGGGCTGCCCGAAGCCGGTAGCGCTCGGGCAGCTCGGCTCTTAAACAGAGTCGAAGAGTCAGGGGAGGAGCAGAGCCTCCGGCCGCAGCAGCTCTGCTCCTCCCGACTCTTCGGCTCTGTTTAAGAGCCGAGCGCTACGGGCTTCGGGCAGCCCCCATGCCTCCGGACCCTGTGCCGCCGGAGCCCGGGAGGGGAAGTGCCCAGCCGGGGACACAGGGTCCGGAGGCATGGGGGCTGCCCGAAGCCCGAGCGCTACCGGCTTCACGGTTTGCCAGGCAGCCCCCAGACCCTGCGCCCCCAGCTGGGTGCTTCCCCTCCCGGGCTCCAGCTGCGCTGGGGAAGCGCCGGCCGGGGGCGCAGGGTCTGGGGGCTGCCCGGCAAACTGTGAAGCCGGTAGTGCTCGGGCAGCCCTTTTCACGTGGCTGGGAGTGAGAGGGAGGAGGGGGCGGGGTTGGGGCGGGGCTGGGGGTGGGAAATGGGCGGGGCCAGGGCCCCATGGAGGGTCCTCTTTTTTTATTTGTTAAATATGGTAACCCTACCCATTGTAGTGTAGATCTATACTGCTTTTTCATCCCTGTACAGGCCTGGCCATGAGAAATTCCTCTGACAGGGTTCAAAGGCACAAATGGAGGCTCCCAGGATGCTCTTGTGGTTCAGACACTGGACTGGCACTGAGATGATCTGGATTCAAATCCTCTGCCACAGGCTCCGTGGGTGACCTGGGGTGAGTCATTTAAACTTTCTATGCTTCCATTCCCCACCTGTAAAATGGGGATAATAATCCTTCCTTCCCCTGCTCTTTGTCTCCTCTATTTGGATGGTGAGCCCTTTGAGGGTTTGCTTCTTACTCCGTATTCAGACAGGGTCTAGCACAATGTGGCCCTGAGCTGAATAAGAAACACCCACAGGGTCAGCATGACTCCCTCAGGGCTTTCCCTGGAGCCCTTCCAATTCCAGCTGGTTTTTGTTCACCCCCGTCCAAATCCTGGTGGACCAGCCATGCAGAGGGTCTTCCCCAGAACTTCAGGGAGGGGCCATGATGCTTCTTAAGAGCTGGGCCCCCCCCTCCATAGACCTGTGGGCATTCAAGCAGTTTCCTGATCCTTTCATCCCCTAGCCTGTGAGAAATGGGGGGGGGCGAGCTTTCTAACAGCAAGCTGTAGTGGCAGTATAATAACATTGCGGGTGGGATACTCACTGTTGCCTTTGCACGTTTATCCTGTGCCAATTTCCTGATTTTTATGAAGTGAACCTTTTAAGGTGAGGAATTTTTTGCTGGAGAAATGGATGTTGTTCTTGAAAGGTGCTCGAGTTGTGATTGTTGGTGGGAGATTTATTTGGCTCTATTAGTGGTGCATTTACTCAGTGTTGTAATTATTGAAAGTGATGGTGTGTGTTGATGGGCCATCAGCGGAGTTGTCGCCTACACTTTAGTGCCACTGATGGACCAGCCCACATTGATACTCGACAGAAATGAGAATGCTAAAATTGTCCTAGATCAACAATGTTAAAGGTAAAGTCATGTAGTGGGGGAAAAAGCGCCGTGCATAGGAGATTACAGTATTCTGACCTTCCTTTTATATGAATTAAGCTAATTTAGTTGTCAGCAATGGTGCCAGTTGGACAGCCCTGAGACTGATTACTTCAGTCTACCCAGAGAATGGGTATAGCATGAGCGACGGTAGTTGAGCCTTCTCCACACCATTCAGTCAATGGGCCCCATAGAACCAGCTCTAGGGTTAGAGCCAATTCAGTCCCTGCACCCTTACCCGGTGTTTGGCATTGAATGGGCCAGGGAGGAGAGCTAGCTGGGTGTGAGGTCTTAGGACTACTGGGTTAAAACCCTGATTTACCCTGAATATGGTGAGAATAAATGTGACTGGCTGGCTGGGGGCCAAGTCACAAGGCGAAGGGGACCACCAGCGGACCTGGATAATGGGGTGGCAGGACCCTGCGATGCCACAGTCACAAGCTGGTGTGTCACTTTGCCACAGACGCCATTGGGAGTTCGGTCACGTTCTGCTGGGACAGGTTTGCCATGAAGACACCAATCTTGGTGAGTAACCACAGTGTAATTTCTTTTCCTACTTAGTCCAGGAAACAGGTGTCACTTAATCCAGTTTGTTCACACATTCTGTAGTGTCAAATGTAGCTACTGCCAATGAACCATCAAATGTACAAAAAAAAACAGCCCAGCCCACCTGATGGCAGTTTGATGCAGAATGTTTTGAAAATGGCAGGCATCTAGTTCCCATTGCACTGTGGACGCCTGTACAGAGGGCAAACGATTCCTTTAATCTCCTGAGAGACACATATGGTGTGTGTTTTGCAGTGTTAGCAAGAGGGGTTAAATAGTTTTTGAATATTCTCCTCCCCCAGTGTTTCTCTGCCTTATTTAAGAGGAAGTGTGCTCTCTTTAGTCCTTCATTTTCTTCCTTTTGAGTCACAGATTCCTGCTGGAGACTGATCTAAATCAAGCCCTTCGAGCTGAACACCTTCAAACTTTGAGACTGTTTGAAATCAAAACCTGGTTCTGATCCAGATTTAGCAAGCTGTCCCGATCAATACAATGAACCAAAATAAGCCCTGAAGTACAAACACCCATGGGCAGCGGGTATCGCTTAGCCTCCCCTGGCCAGCCTCCCCAAAAAGCCAGGTGTGGCCCCACCCACGCTCCACCTCAAGGCCCCCTCCTGCCTCCTGCTCTTTACCTGTGGCCCCAGTCCAGGCTGCTCCTCTTCCCTGAAGCATGCAGGGGCTGGGGCTGGGGGGAGGGAGGGGCAGCTGACAGCCCAGGTCTTGGAGTAGCTGGGGCCACCCGGCGGTCTGGGGCTGGGGTCACCTGGCACTCGAGCTACCTGGAGCTCCAGGGCTGGGGGCACTGGGGCTGCCTAGGGCTGGGGGGTGCTCCAGCCAGTCTGGGACTGGGGGGCACTCCAGCTGGCCAGCCCGGAGACAGCTGGAATGGGCCTTCTCTGGCCACGTTGGGGGGAGGGGGGGGTTCAGGGATTTGGCAGAGGAGGGGGGAGGAAGGGGTGAGGGAGAGGCGGGGCCTCATGCAGAAGGGGGGGGCCGGGGTCTAGTTCACATGCCACCCATGCAAACACCCAGGACTTTGGAGGAGTTCAGATCTGGACTCAGCTGGCCCATGTGTCTGTAATGTGCTGAATCAAAGCCCCAGAGCTGAGGACTCTTAACTTTCAGATCTGGATCCAAACTCCATGGCTCAGGCCAATCTCTGTCTTATCTGGGAGACAAAGGAAATTCTACAGGCATACAAACAATATTATGGACCAATTCTGTGCTGCCCTATGCCCTGTGTGACCTCACTGACTTTAACAGGAATATTCGGGTGGTAAGTCAGTGCAGGATTCGATCCGTGGTTGAGAAAGATCCAAAAGAGAAAAGTAATGATCACTGCAGCCGCAATGCAGCCATAGCTCAGCAACATTGCCCATCAGAGGGTATAGAAATTAATCACAAATTCAGAATTAAAATATTATCTGTACACAAAGGTATGAGCTGAGATCTCCACACAAGTCATAACTGAATATCTTCTTGTCATCTGTGTATTTAAAATATCAGCCATAATGTCCCTCTTTTTCAAATGGGCAAAATGAGACAGACAGGCGAAGTGACTTGTCCAAGGACGCAGAGGAAGTCCAGGTCAGAGCTGGGATTAGAATACCAGAGTCCCTGCTCCTAGTCCTGGGCTCAGACCCACTCCCGGAGCACTGGCAGGTCAGTATCCTGTCCTGCTGACCGACTACACCAGGGGTAGCCAATTTTTTTTGTCAAGGTCCAAATTTCTTGGTCAAGGTACAATTAAGGTCCAGACTCCAGAGAAAATAAGAATAAAAATAACAACAATAATGATAATAAGTAAATAAAAATGTTGGGGTCTGTTCAAAAGTGTCTGGCGGTCCAAATTTGACGCATGGACTGCTTATTGACTACCGCGGCACTATACTGTCCCATTGCTAACGGGGTTAGAATGATTCCATTAGCTTCATGTAACCTCCTTCTTTGCTAATATTATACAGTGTCTATATTACAGCAATAACTTTTCACATGCCACAAATCCCCAAGGAGGAGCAAACTTCAGACAGCATGGGAGAGCGCTCCCATAGCCTTCCCGCTTACAGCGGGTTGAGATCCCTAAAGCCGCCAGAAGGTTGACTAAATCTTTGATTCTTTCTAGCACTTACAGTCAGGAATGCATAAAAAGCAGCTCATGCAAAACCAACCAGTGATTATTATCATCAGACCCTTCAGAATCCCAGGAAAGTTTAGCAAGGTCTAGATGAAGAAGCCACGTCCCCCATACCAGACACCAAAATGTCATATCGCATTGGCCGATTCTTACAGAAGTTGTCAAGCAAGTAGCATCACGAGTCATTTCCAATTCTCTTTGTATACCAAGAGCCTTTGGATGATGTGCTTTCTTCTCTCCTGCTTTACAAAACAGACTGCATGCTGTTCCCTCCGTTTCCACCATCTGAACCGCTCTGGTCTAACTAGGAGAGTTTGAAGGTTGTGAACTGTGTTGCTGGCCCCTCTGGCACTGTTCCATATGTGCACATTCATCTGGTTACTAGGGAAGGTCTCCGCTTTTGCTGTGATGATTTGTGGAGTCTCATTATCAGCAGACAAATGAAGAGTTAGGTGAATTCTTACTCCAGTTCTTAAAACATTGTTTTGATGTTTAATACATGTCCGGGGGTACAGCTGTTTTTATTTTAATGCTGGTAGAGCATGCTGTAGAATTTTAAATACATTATTATAGGAAACAATAAATATATCATGTGAATGACACGTCTGATGAACACACTGAACACAAAAGAGCTGACATGGCCACTCAGTTATGCTGGGGTGGCCCCCTTTAGCTGAATGCAGAATTTTTCTTCCTAACATACAGTGGCAAGTTATAAAATCATTACAGAGATTGATACAGATGCTAATCTTGTTTACCCCAGTGTAAATCCAGAGATTGATAGAGATTTTAGTCTTGTTTACCTAGGTGTAATAGATCCATCCAGATTCTAATCTCATTTACCCTGATGTAAATCCAGAAATTGATCCAGATTCTAATCTCATTTACCCTGATATAGATCCAGGGTAACTGTATTGACTTCAGTGGTTTTACTCTAGATTCTCACCACTGTAAGTGAGATCAGCGTCTGGCCCCCAATGTAGAATTAGTATAAGTACCCATCTGTCTAATTAATTTTGGTTAATATCCTGTATCTCTCTCTCTAGCTTTGTGAAGCCCTGATCTTCCTATGGAGAAGCAAGATTTTGATTTTTAGCAGTGACTTCTGTTCAAGGATTGATGTGATGAGTCCAGTTATTCATCTCGGTGTTTTGTGCCCTTTCATCTGGGTCGCGAAAACCCTTCAGCAAGATCAAAGAAGGGCATGTTTAGTGGAGCCGCAAACGTCTGCTCTGGTCAGCAAAAGCTCAGCCAACCTGAGTGAATGCAGTTTGTCCAGATTAGGGCCCAGATCTGCAAAAGTATTTAGGTGATTTCAATGGGATGCAGGCACCTAACTCCCTTAGGATGTCTGGGTCTAGGCCCCTGGTTCCCACATAGATCTCCCCATCTCCTCTCCAACTTCCCCTCTCCTCAGGCCCCAGGGTTCTCCTTACTCACCACTCATGTCTTTGGTAGGGAGAAGGGCAATGGCGACCTGACCCTGCTACGTCCTAAGCTCTCCAGTGTCTTTGGAGAGGGCAGCCAGGGCACTGGGGTACTAGCTGTCCGAGTGGTGTAATGGTGCAGGGGAATTACCCAGGCCATTTACTGCCATTGCTGGAGATTTAGGGAGCAGCAGTGACCCTGCAGAGGTGGGGGAGCAGCAAGCTGGCAGGTCCTGAACACTCTACAGCAGAGGCCCAATAGCTCCAGGAGGCAGCAATGAGGAAAGAAGTCAAGCTACTCACCCTGCCCAAGATATCATTGGTAAGTAGGTGTCCCCTGGGCATGGGAAGCTGGCTGTGTACAGTTGGCAAATGGAGATGAGAACTGAGGGTGATTTCATGGAAACTTAGACGCATAGCAAACAAGCACCGCCCCCAACAAGCAGTCCTCCAACCAGGAGGGTCATGTGACCTGCATGATTCAAACCCGCCTTGTTTGTGCAGCCATAGGTTTTCTGTACATTTCCACACATGACACTGTCACACTCCCAAGAAGGCACTTTTGGTTAAAAACCCCTCTTGGCAGGTGCTAATAACTTTTAAAGAAACAGTTTAAACTCTTCTGGGGCAGCAAGTCTCCAGCCTTTTCTCGGCCAATGGGGACATTTGTTAGGAACATGTGGTTCAGTTTTATTCAGCTGTTTGAATTATCCCAGTGTGGGGAAATGGCATTTCCCACAGCTTCATGTTTTTCTGATGCCCTTTTGAGCTCTCAGCTTTAAAAAACCAACCCCCCCAAAATCTCCTTTAAAAACTTCAAACTTGCCCTCAGCTCAATTCAGTGGAGACTAGTGCTTCTGCTCATGTATCTCAGAGAAAAGAGGCCCTGTGCTATTAATACGTCTGAAGAAACTGGATTTAGACATATCAAAGTCCCAAGTCTTTAAAGAACTGCACACTGTAGCTGTGCACTACACAATTTCCTCCTAGCTTTCAACAAATGGTGCAGTGCTCTAGGGCCTGAATATACATGTGATCTCACTGGTTGGCTCTGATTCAGCAAGGGACATCAGCACAGGTCTAACTTTAAGCACCTGAGTAGTCTCATTGACTCTAATGTGCTTAAAATTAGGCACAGGCATTTGCTGACTTGGGACCTTAAATAGCTGCTGCCTTCCATCTTAAGGACTAGATTTTGGCATCCTTATTCCCATTGAGTTGCACCTTATTATGCCAGCAGTTGGTTACATTTAAGTGCTGGGTGATGTGTATGTAATAGGAGCTTGATCTTGTAGTCTTCATGTAAGCAGACATCTCATTGAATTTGATGGAAGTTGTGCCTATATAGGAATTCTGGATTGGGTGGTCTGATGGGGTGTTTATCAAACACCGGAAAGGAAGGGGTTGAAAGCAATCTGTGGCGGTCGTGCAGGGAGCAGCCAATCAGAGAGTGGCTGCACGGAGCAGCCAATCGGGGTCAAGTGGGCTTACATAAAAGAAGCTGCAGGGCCAGAGACAAGTCAGTGGCTGCAGGGAACCCAAGGAGAGAGGACTGTGTTCCTAGCGAGTTGCAGGAAAGTAGTACCTTGGACAGAGCAGTTGTTGACAGGGACTGGGGAGTAAGAGGGAGCCCCTAACTGGCTGCTAGGACTTGTGGGCTGGAGGCCTTGAGAAGAGGGCAAAGAAGGTGCTGGGGTCCCAGGGAAGTGGCCCAGGGAATAGAAGCAGCTTGGAGCGGTGTTAAAGAGACGCAGCAGGAGGTTGCTACCTACAGGGTCCCTGGGTCGGGACCCAGAGTAGAGGGAGGGCCTGGGTCCCTCCTACTCGCCACTGGGGAAGTGGCTGAACTACAGAACTAGGAGATTCTTAACTCCCCCTCCCCTGGGAAGGGTGAAGGTATGGATGGTGGTACAGCCAAGTCATGAAAAGGACACTGTGGTTCCTGGGCTGAGACAGCTCTGCAAGTGGAGAAGGCGGTGGAAATTTTTTTTTTCCTTTCCTTTAATGGAAAATTATTCAGATTCTAGCCAAACATGTTTTTCTAATTAAGCAGACTATTTTGCATTTCTATTTGCATATGAAAAATAACCTCACCATAAATACAACAAATCTCCTTCCCAACATAGTGTTTGCGAGCTGGCTCTCTGGGGGTTAGATCCATCTTTGTTTTTTCTGGGCTTTAGCAGGGGAATCTCCCCACTGCGGCTGGGTGCTTTACTTCCACAGACTTCAGTGCTACCATACAAGTAACAAGATGAGAACTCAGGAGTAGCCCTAGGTTTCTATGGCAAAGCATATACAGCAGCCACCTTCATTATCTTTCATACTTGATCTGTAGAAATTGGTTTTGTCAATTTTGATTTCAGCCAAGCACAGTAGGATAAACAAAGGAAAGTACAAGAGAAGCAGATGGTTTGTTGAAGAGTGCAGGGCAATCAGGAAGTATGTGCATTTTTTTTATAGCCTGTAATGGTCTTGCCTGCCTGCCTGTCTCCATGTAAATCCTGAAATGAATTGGGCTTGTGGAATATTTTTGAAATAAAAGAAATCTCTTACAATGAGTCTGGAATATTAGTGCGCAGAAGTTGCTGGGATTGTTGCTGGAATATTAGATCAGATGACCAAAGAATTTTAAACCCTGCTAAACATTGAGGGCAGAGTTTTCTTCTCAGATCCACAGTGTTGATGTTAACACCAATATTCTTCTCTCCCTTCAGATACATAACTCCCACTAATATCATATGTCTCAGCATACTTCTCCTGTCTTATCATGTCAGCCAAGACCTTTTTAAATTTACCATTGGCTTCCTCTGGCAAAGAAGGAAGAAGAAGCAGGGAAGGGAGACATATCTCAGGGCCCTAGTCATGCAGGGAGCTGCTGGCTGGTGAACTCCGGTGTGCACATCCTCCTAATCTATGCAATATTTGGTAGGAATGTGTGGGAGTTTTCCTTTAAGCTTTCTCCAAAGTCTTTGTGAAATCAGTGATTTCCACAATGAGCTCTAATACTATTGAGCTGCTGTGCTAAAATTCACACACTGCATTTTAGTTGCTGGGGCCCTCGTAGCCCCATGTATCCTTGGCTAATTTGAACAAATGTCCCTTGTCATGCTGATAGATGTGCACAGACCCCCACATAACTCCAGTCCACCCTGACTCCACTTGTGAGCACCAGGGAGCACATGGGCTCCAGCTGAAATCCCTTTTATGTACTCCCAGGAAATATTTTCACAACTGAAGTTTTGTTTATAGGAATGCTGATAGAAAGAGGGAGTGTCGTGAAAACCTGTCTGGATATAGATTCATAAGTATTCAAGCTGGAAGTGTTCAGGGGCCATTGAAGGTAACTTATGGGTTTAAGAATTATCCAGTCAAGGCACAGAAACGGTACCATGTTGCTTGAGTGATCAGATCACATGTTGCTAATATTTATTTGCAAATACAGTACTTGAATAGTTTGCAAACAATCCAGCCTCTCAGAGTTGGTAAGACAACTCCCACCTGTTTATGCTCTCTGTATGTGTGTATATATATCTCCTCAATATTTATTCCACTCTGTATGCATCTGAAGAAGTGGGCTGTAGTCCACGAAAGCTTATGCTCTAATAAATTTGTTAGTCTCTAAGGTGCCACAAGTACTCCTGTTCTTTTTGTGGATACAGACTAACACGGCTGCTACTCTGAAACCTGTCAGAATCTGAAAGGTATTCCAGTAAACCATTCATTGAATAAATTCAAATAATGAACACACCTGTAAAAATCCAAGCATGTTTGCACATAATTAATTAACTGAAAAAGGGGCTAAATTTGCCCAATAAATTGTTTGCTAAAAACACTCTGCTAGTGCTGTCCATTCTAGCTCTGGTCTCTGGTATCCCATAAATCACTCAAGCACTCATGTACTAATGGTAATTGCCAGGTCACTTAAATGGAATAGGTTACTGTTGATGGCCATGCTTTATTTTATATTTTTAGTGGCAGGATATAGTTTTCCTGAACACGAGTGAGTGGGGTTTTCTATGAGTATCTGCGTCTGGAAGTAGAAAGAGTGGTGGGGAGACAATGAAGATGTGCTGCTGGTCTTAGATAGGGGTTAGTCAAAGAAAGCAGTGATGCAGCCAGAACCAAAAGAAAATAAAGTTCAAAGAGGCCTGTGTGAGCACTGCACCCAGGGGAGGAAACAGCAGGCACTAAAGAAGAAAGCCCCAGTGGCATGTGTGCATTGCAAGATACCTATTTATTATTGATTTCATTTTATTTTGTTGTTTACAGCAGGCTGAGCAGCGGCATGGCCAGAACCCATTTAGATAAAGCAGGGGCTTTTAGCCAGGGTTTGCTCTGTGCTGGCCTGAGGTGAAAGTGTGAGCTGACAGAGACTCAGGGAGTGCTTCCCTTCTCTGATACTAGTGCACAATCCATTAGCTAAGGCAGGTGCTCTACAAAGGGGAGCCCTGGGCCTAAATTCCAAACTGCCTGGCAATGGCCCGGAGATTAAGATTGAAGCCCGCTAAAGCCTTTGTTTGTTTGTGGAGGCATGTGGAATTTCAACTAGCTTCATTTCCATTACTCAGTGCCTGAAATGTGATCTCTAATCACACCTCCAGGTTGAATAGACTTTACACTGGATGGCTTCAGAAGGAAAGCATTAACCCCTCTGCCAGGATCAGCCAGCAACTCCAGGAGTGCTCTTTGTTATGGCTAATGTAGTTTGCATCTTCCCAGCACATCAGAAACCCTCCAGACTCACAGCCCCAGGAGGTTAAATATGGACTGGGCGGGCGGGGGGGGGGGGGGGAGAGAGGTCGGGATAGCACTCATTTCACAGCACTGGAGACTGAATACATGTAGAATGGGCAGTGGAAATGGGCTTCCTGCCAACGGGCCTCAACCCTGCCTCTAGGGGTGAGAGGGGAGTTCGGGCTTCATGGCACAGGACGATTTTTGTCCCCTCTACTGATGAGACTTCTAATTGTGCAAATTGTGATGATAGGCTCAGGTTTTTTAAATCCCTGTTAGGAAATGGAACAACTGAGTCCCATCCTCCACTTTTCATATAGCGCATCAAACAGCCTCCCCAGTGGCCTAGTCTGGAACAAAGCCTTAGTATTCTGTCCACAGGGAAAGTTAAAGTGGGAGGTAAACTTTGTTTTAAACTTCTTGTTATTATTACTTGCATTGTGGTAGCACCCAGCAGCCCCAAATGTGGCCCAAGGCCCATCTGTGTTAAGTGCTGTACAAGTGCATAACACAAAGACAGTCCCTGCCTTAAGACCTTACAGTTATGATGGGAGCCAGGTGGGGTAATGTTTGCTGTTATAACATGGTGTGGAAAAGGCTGAGAACCACTGTTCTAGAATGAGAATAGAAGTTGCGAAAACACAGCCTTGTCCAGAAAAGAAGATGGAAATATATGGGACGTGTGTTCAGAATGAAGCCAGAGTGTCTGCCAGGGGCAGGCAGGCCATTGGGCAGCTGGATGAACATGTAGAAGAGGCCGAATGGAAGAATCCCTCTGTCAAACAGTACACAGAGAGGGACTTAGCAACTTGGGGTATATCTGCCCTGCGCGGGTAGACAGACTTGCACTGGCTCAAGCTGAGATAGTGTGCAAAAAATAACGGTGTGGACATTGCAGCACGGATGGCTGCTCAGGCTAACCACCTCGAGCTTGGTCGCAGGGGACCAGGTGGCCTTTGACTCAAGCAGCTAGCCCAAGCTACCACCGGTGCAACAACGTCGACACGGCTGCTTTCAGTGTGCTAGCTCTGCTTGAGCCTGTCTACACACGCTTGGACTCAGACCTTCCAGCTGCAGTGTAGACATACCCGTAGAGGACATGCAAAGAGACCCAGGATAGACAAGGACAGAGGAGCTTTGTTCATGCCCTAAGTGATATTTCATGGCGCGAGGAGGATTCTAATTCAGAGTTTCTCTCCAGTCCAGACAGAGTACGGTATAGTGTAGTATTGCTATGGAATGGCTTTTGGCACAGTCTCTGTAATAGATGTTTTTTAACTTCCCACCCCAACCTCAGAGTTCTTGTTTGCAACCTGATCTACTCTGATGTACCTTGAGATCTCCTAGATCACAGCCCTAGATGCTTCTGACTCATGTATCTTCTCCCCGACTTAGAGGATACTATGTTTGCAATCCGTTCAGATGGCCCTGAGGCTAGAATTTCACTGATTCAAGGCTTTTCCAGGTTTGTCTCCGATAATCCTGGCTGCACCTTCAGTCTTCAGGAACCCAGGCCTTCCATTGCAGTCTTGGTTCTCATACTCAGCTCTGCGCATCATATCATTGTCTTCCCCACTGCTGCTGTTTCTGAAGCTCAGACACTGTATCTGATCTTTGCAGTTCACTGCTCAGAAGCTTTTAGCTGGAGTAATGGCAGTGGCATGTCCTGTCATTAGGAAAGCTGGTGACAAACTCGATGGGGCATGCTTTGCTGCTCTGGAACACGTAACAGTCTGGAGCAGGTCTTGCTTGAAAGGCATCTCTCATGTCACATATGATCCAGTCTGTCTCTGGAGGCCTTTTCCAGCTTCTCCACTGTGGAAAACCTGCAATACTGTAGCTACAGCAAATGCCCCAGCTGCCCAGAAAAGTGTGAAATTCCATGGCACAGAACAGGGGTCCGTTATCTGTGCTCTCTCCAGTGGGAAAACAAGCCCAGCAGGATCAGCCAGTCAATAACAGTGTGGAGCCAGGGAACAGATACAGCTGTTGCTGTTTAAAACCTTAAATTACAGATGACCTCTAAACAGCTGTAGATGGGGCAGATCTGCTGCTGGTGTATGTTGTCATACCTCCCTTGATTCCCATTGAGTGATGACAGTTTACACCTGTTAAGGATCTACCCTCCTGAGTGGTGTGCCCCTTTAAAGATCCCCAGATGGAGCTGGCATGGCAGGCAGGGTAAATGTGATTCATTTGGGATAGCAGGTTTGATGGATTGAGCTGAGGTGAAGGGAAAGTCAGGGAGGTCACAGTGTGGATGGATGGATGAAAGAGTCCTACAGATGACCTGTCATACTTTCTCCAGATCTTAAAAATGGAGCTGCTGTCAGAGTCAAGCTCTTTGATTTTGTGCCCCAGTTGCATATAGGAAAGAACTTGGGTCTGCCCCCCGGAGAGTAAAGTTTGCAGCATTAGCAGTAACGCAGTACAATTCAGGAATGAATCTTTAAACAGGATTATGACTTATTTTACCAACCACAGCTATCCATTATGGTTAATAAAACACTGAATTAGTAATCCCCACCTGACTCAACCTAGGAAATGATGAATCTTGTGGACCAGCTTTCTTCTTAACCTCGTGTTGGAAATCTATAGAGGCTGAGATGTTTGTGATTGATCAGGTAGGTAGCCAATATCAACGGCTGCAGAATCCCAAGAGAGATGGGACATGAATATTTAGATGCTGTCAGTACCACTGGAGCTACATCCCCATTCAGTGTCCTCATCTTCAGGACATTGTTGCTAGCATCCTGTCTGGAACTGAATGATGTATTGGCTCAAGGATGGTGTGATCCATACATGTAGGAAAACCCTCTCTGCACCAGGAGACAGATGTCTGTCCTTGGTTAAACACCTCCAATAGTCCACTGACTGGGGTGCTCTGGAAGGTTCATGTCTTCTCCTTCCTGACAGACTGCTGCATACCACTGATGCGGGTTGAACGCCAGTGGGATTAAAGTCTGTGGTGTCACCATTGATGGGTCTGTTGAAGGAGGAGAGGGATTGGCTTGTGCCATAGGAGGGAGATATTGCCCCTGAAACTTCTGACTCTGTTAGAAGTGATGTGCAACTTTAAATTCCATGTCTCACATTTTGGCTTGAAGACAGAATTGATAAATGGGGGGCACCAACTTAACCTTTTCCTTGCTGCGCTTTATAATCCTCTACTTCAGAAAGAGCGAGGCCAAGAATTAAATGGGCTTTGAGCCTCTGCAGACCTCCCATCCATCCTTTAGGTTAGGTTTGAGGCATATTTTGCAGGGAGTTGCATGGAAGCATGTAACATCCACCAACTCTAGGGGTCCTGTTGCCCTTGGACACTGGCAGGTGACTCCCCCTGCCAGCATGCACGTACCCACACAAATAAGGCCTAAAGACTGTGCTGCTAGAACACCTGTTCTGCCTGCAAGGCCCAGCCAGCCCTGGCACCATCCATTGCCAATACCTGAGCTGTCCTGGTTCTGTGATAACTGGAGGAATTCTGTCTCTGGTGCTGTCCATCTGGCATCTCTCAGAGATGCTACATTCAGGGATGCCAAAATAAATCCTAACAGACAATTCATCATTGGCTTGGAACATGATCCACCTCCGGTTCAGTCATCCTAAGCTATGCCAGCTCTTCCCCCCTGCTCTGTGTCTGACATCATGTAATCATTCGAAGAGGCTATAATTACAGCCACTGTTGAGCATTTTTCTAACCCTTTCTCCCCTCTCTTGTAGGTAATGTTTTGTGACAAATCGGTTTCCCCTGACACTCCTGTCTCTCGGAATGCGCTGCCCAAGCACACCAATAAGCAGCCCGTGCTATCGTTTGGGAACATCGGGTCTGTAACAGATGGGGTTCAGTAAAGTGTGAAACTCAGTTTGATGGGTGAGAACGATCCACACACACAGAGGGAGGGTACAGAGCTGGGTTTCTAATGTGTGTACATACCGTGCGCTGTGGTTTTCACACATCTGTAATTGCAGAAATAGTGAGGGGGGAGGGGAGAAGGTGAGACAAACATGCTGGAGCTGTAATTGGCATTGAGGGTTTTTGGATCCAGGTGGACAGTGTTTGAATCATAACATCATGGGGGCACACCACGCTGACTGTTAAATCCAGAGAGACAGTGACACTTTAATGGCAGAGTAACAGGGTGGACTGCACCTTTTAGGGCCAGGAGGCCTGGGGCTAGTCAGCCCAGTTCAATCAGCCCCACCTGTGGCATAGTTAGCTGCATCTTCCTGAGAGGAGGCTGGACTGATTGGGATCAGGTGACAGCCTGAAACCCCCTGCCTCGTAAAGGGGCTGAGAAGTTCCAATTTTGCAGGAGGAGCCCTAGGGAGCATGTTGGGTGCCCGTGGCAGGCCTTGCAGTAGGGTCTGAGGTGCTGAGGGGGGTTCCAGGGAAGGAGCCTGGGCATCAGGACTATCCCAGAGCCAGAGAGAGATGTAAAAGTGGCTCAGAAGAGGCTGGGAGCTGAGCCTGGAGGGTAGGCTGAAGAGGAGCCCAAATGGGGTAAAAGAACCTTTTGTTTGTGTGAACTTTTGCTCCCCGAAAGGGGGTTTGGACTAGGTGTGACATAGCTGAACGGCTAAATCATGGACAGGAACAGGCCATTGCAGGGCCAAGAGGTGAGCAGCATGGGTGGGGGGGCACCAGAGGCATAGACCCCTGCAATGCCATGCCCTGATGCCAGGGGTGCTGAGGTGGGGAGTGGAACTGCTTACACAGAGATGAACCCAAGCTGAATTCCCAAAGTTGGACATCCCCCAAACTTTGGTGAGATGGGGCTGGAATCTGAACCCAGAACTGAAGCTGGGGCAAATCCTCCACTGGTGTCAATTGTTTCCATTGGCTAGAGCAGAACTATGACAGTTTACACCAGCGGAGGATCTGCCTCCTACATTTTGCAGCTGGTTCCCAATGCTACAAAATCCCAGAAATGATCCCTCCTGGATTTTGGCATCAACATCTGGGTATGAATTAGGTGACTCAGAACCATCTCCACTTAGTAGCAAGGGAACATTCTGAAGCTGTCCAGTTTTTGCTGACAACAGTATAGTCACTTCCTCTTGTTGTGACTGTGTGGTCTGTGGCACACCCTCCAGTCTGCTAGAATAAAAGGGGTTCTTGGGGAGCAAGGGGGAATATACAATAAGTGGCTTGGTTAGTGTTACAATTAGATGCCAATGACACATTTCCAGTGATGTAATGGCTGCTGCTCTAGCTGATATGCAACATTCACTAACTTCCTTGTCCTAACTGTCATGTGGATAATACCAGAGCAGTTGCCCTGGATTCTTTCTCTGAATCACTGGGCAAAGCCCAGATGCTCTCCAGGTTTCTCCACTGTCAGTGCAGATCTCCCAGATCCCTGCCTGCTGAACACCCCTATAATTTTTCCATTGGAGAGTCTGAAGACGGAAAAGGCATCCTTTATGCAGGGAGGATGGGTAGGGTACCGTGCTTCCTTCATGACCTAGGATAACCTTGGCCAGCAGGTGGATCTCCTGCAGTGAGTAGTATGGTTTCCTCTTAATTCATCTATAGTGCTGCTGACTTGTAAACCCTGGGGCCGTCTGTTCTTTGCCTGTGCTTGCAACAGTTCACACAGTTTGTAAATCCAGGCAGGCATCCAATATGAGATCCTGAAATCCAAACACACAATTGTGCACTGAACTGCACTGCGGTACTTCTCTGTCCTGACATTGCTGTTGCACCTACACAAATATCACTGACTGCATTTTCATTGCTGTTAGTCCTTTACTGTCTCTCTAGCTCTATATGTGCTAGAGTTGGGGTGCATGCAGTTACAGTGCTGTTAGCATATTTTGCTGTGTGTTTGGGGCTTGTGTTAACTCTATAGCTCAGTATCTGCCGTAGATAATATTACGCACTCTTATATGGTGTGATTTTTGGTTGGAGGGTCTCCTGTTGGAGGAGTGTGCATAGTTGGTTTCCTTTAATGGACAATTTCTGGCCAACACTTCTAACATTCCTTGGGCTCACAGCTGTGGCTCTGCTTCGTTTTGCCCTCTGCCTTTGACCCACCGGTGTGACCACCGAGTGCTCCGTGGTCAATCTCTGGTGAGGATATTCGGCTCTAATGCTCAAGTAAGAATGGCATTTTTTTGGCCTCTCTTTTTCAAAGTTGTGTTTTGAGCCATACTGCTCTGGATATGCAGCAGCCGTTTATCGACATTTCAGTCTGTCTTGCACTGCATGCATTTTCTTTTCACCATCTTTAAATTCACAGTCCTTCATAGTACAGTGTCTTATTTCCACTGTAGCCAGTATCTGTTCCTTCACAGGAAGCAGAGCTCACCAACAGCCACCTTCCTCTATTACATTATTTACAGTTGTATTTTCATAGTGCCCAATAGTGATCAGGGTGCCATTGTGTTAGGTGCTGTACAAACACATCATAAGAGATAGTCAGTGCCCAAAGAGCCTACAATCTCTGCTTCTGCAGTACATTTAGCCAGTTGCCCAATGCTGTCCCTAGGGTGGAAATTATTTTGGGGCCCCTCAAGTGACCAGTTCTGCTTCTCTCCTGAGATTTGAGCACCCTTCTATCATTTTTGGAGATATCCTATTGCCTAGAACTGGAAGGGACCTTGAAAGGTCTTGAGTCCAGCCCCCTGCCTTCACTAGCAGGATCAAGTACTGATTTTGCCCCAGATCCCTAAGTGGCCCCCTCAAGGATTGAACTCACAACCCTGGGTTTAGAAGGCCAATGCTCAAACCACTGAGCTATCCCCCCCCCCCCTTTGTTGTTATGTAGGTTAAAAGTGGTCATAAAACTGTCTATCTTGATGTTATTCTTGCAGCAGTGAGTTTTACAGGTTGGCTATAAGTTGCATTTAATAATATGGGGTGAAATCTTGGCCCCGCTGAAGTCAATGGGAGTTTTGCCATTGACTTCAGTAGGGCCAGGATTTTGCCCACATTCTTTTATTAGTTATCCATTTCCTGGCCTTTAATTTCATTGAGTGGCCCCTAATTCTCATATGATGTGACCAGGGAGGGGCTAATAGGTTTTCACAGGACAGATTTAATCAAATCTTTTCTAACTCTGCCCCTTTCCTGGTTCGATAATTACAGATTTTGCATGTGATCCATTTGCCCCCCATTATTTGTACGTGGTCTGAGGCTGCGGCATATGTCTGGAACTCTGGATAATGTTCTGTGTGGCTTCACATGGTTTTTCCATTGTGAATGTATGACTTGTATTAGGTCACCAATTGACAGCTATGATGATGGGAGGCTTGAGGATCCACAGACCAGGCAGTGCAGGCTTCCCACCGTGCCTCCTTCCTAACTGGGTCCCTTCAAGGGTCTGAAGGGACATTCAGAGTCTATAGCCCATTCAGTCCTTAGCCTTTTTGCTGAGAAGGCCAATTGAGATGCCAGTTATAGTAAGAGTTTTTTGTAATGTTTCCCCTGGGATCTGGCCCGAGAACAAACATGTTAATTTACACAGGCCATCAAGTAGCCATCGGATAATAAATACTTGCTACCAACCTGGGCTGGATTTAAGCCATAAGCCTAGAGGTGAAAGGCTGCATATCCCATTACTACTCCCCTGAGTTGTGTAGCACTTATGCTCTGGGTCTTAACAGAATGTACTGTAAGCATAGTGGGCAATCAAGCTTGCTTCCATTTGCATGAATTTTGCCCAATGTGCCCTTGGTTAGAGCGAATGTCTGCTGAATTCCTCATCCACTCATATTTAGACTATTACATTGCTGCTCTGTCTGGGCTGCTGCAGGCTTCCCTGCATCATCCTTTGTTCATACAGAATGTAGCTGCCTCATTCGTTAGGTAGCTTGAAAAAATATGATCCTGTGTGCTCCCATGTGAGCTCTCCTGGCTGACTCCCCCCTTCACGAGGCATTGATTTGAGGAGTTTACTATTTACCTTTGATCCTTTGGCTGGAATTGTACTGAAGGCGCTGATAGATACAATTTCAAGCTCTCATGCTGCCCATTCTCTCCTTTCCTTCTCCTAGAACCAATTGAATGTTCCCCAAATTAAATTCACTTCTGTGGGCAGCTAGGTTTTCTCTTTGTATGCTGCCACACAACAGAGCACACACTGAGTTCCCTTGGACCTCCTGCTGTGCAGATGCATCCATCCGAGATTTGTATCTAATCCAAGGGGCTATATTTTGCTGGTGTAAATCTGGAGTAATTCCAATGGAATGGCTCTGGATTGATGCTGGTGTGAACGAGGAGAATTAGCCCTGACCCCCTGCTATTTGTGTATATAGGCCTTAAATCTGAGTACATCTGTTTGTCTGGCTTTATATGTTTCCTGATTATTCAGCATTCTGTGATCTTTGATGAACGTTGCTGCATTAGTAAAATTGAATTAAACTATTGAGTGATACAGAGTTTACCTAGTTCCATAGAGGTAAGATATGTTCTCTCTGCTACCCCTAGCCCCTACTGGAATAGAGAGGGGCCAGATTCTGCCCTTGGTTACATCTATTCAATGCCATTAACTTTGTTTATATTCATGCAGCTACACCAATGTTAGGGTTTTGACCGGAGAGACACTTTTTAAAGTCTTAAAGCCAGATTGACACAGTTGGCTCTCGCCTCCTTGCTATGTGCAAAGAGCTGGCACAGTTTTTCACTGACAAATACTCTCAAATCAGTTAGCCATCTAAGTACCTGATTGTGTTGCCAAATAAGGTACAGTACTTAGATAGTTAAGTGATCCAAAGGGAGCTGTTTGAAATGTTCTGACTGAACTAGACTGTAAAATAAGGTGCAGGACTTCCCTGCCGGCTTGATGTTCTGCCACTACTGTCACCTCTGCTGTCTGTGCCCTCACTGTACTGCTTTCTCTGCCTTCTTTTCATAGTTTACTGTTTCAGGCTAATTCCAGTTGCCCTGGAATGCTGTGGGTTGTGCTGCTGGCCTAGCCAGCATGCCTTTGGCATCTAAATACTTAGTGCTAGCCCAGATAATATAATTCCAGTTGACAGGTAGCCATTTTTTCATCGCCATCGGATTCTTGTAAGTGCCACCACAGACAGAAAGTCAGTCTGGTAAAAATCACATCTGGAGGTTCCCCATTTTAGATGTGATTCTGCTTTTAAGGCATCTCGAGGGGGCACCCAAAATCAGTGGTCTTAACCTCCCTGCTCCACTCTTGAGTCCTTCCTGATAAGAGGCTTTGGGCTGCCAGGTGTCCGGTTTTCAACCGGAACACCCAGTTGAAAAGGGACCCTCCCCAGCCCGGTGAAAATGAGTGAGTGAGTGAGGGTGGGGGAGAGCGAGCGAAAGAGGGAGGGGGGGATGGAGTGAGCGGTGTGGGGCCTCGGAGAAGGGGTGGGGCAAGGGTGCTTGGCAGGGGTGAAAGTAACTTAAAGGACTTACCGGTACGCCGGAGTCCTGAGCGGGGGTGTGGCCTCAACCAGAAGAGCCAGGGCCTCAATCGGAAGAGGCAGGACCTTTCAAGATTTAAAGGCCCTGGGGCTGTGGCTGGGAGCCCCAGGGCCTTTAAATCACCCCAGAGCTACCAGCTGCAGAGGCGGCTGGGAGCCCCGGGGCTCAGGGGCGAATTAAAGGGCCCGGGGCTCCTGCCACAGCAGAGCTCCGGGCCCTTAAATCCCCACCCAAACCTGGCTGCCGGAGCTCCAGGCGGGGATTTAAAGGGCCCAGGGCTCCCCGCAGTGGCCAGAGCACTGGGCCCTTTAAATCACCACCGCGGAACCCGGTCCAGTCCGGCACGGCGTACTGGCTCTTGCCGGTACACCGTACCGTACCGGCTTACTTTCACCTCTGGTGCTTGGTTAGGTTTTATTTGGTTGGCTCGAGCCCTCTGTGAAGACTGAGCAGTTAATATTGTAAAGCTCTAGTTCATGAGTATCACTGCTATTACCCTGCTGTTGCTCATTAGTGTACCGCAGCTCGGGGACCTTTCATGATGGTCTTGGATAAAGTTTTGGAGGGCAGAACCAGGCAGGGAAGTACAAATAGTACTGCTGCATGTGGTTCCCCCTTTCTTGTGCCACCACCCAACCCCTGGACTCTGCAGTGCACCCCAATATAATGAGGGACAAGACACCTTGAAATGAGGGACGTCACATTTTTTCTTGAACACACTGTTTTATGAAATACAGCTTTGTGTACAAGCATGCAAATAGCCTGGAACTTTTAATTAAACTAAACAATGAGTACTCAAAGCATACTTGAAGTGAAAACTATGCAAGCTCTCATCATTTTAGAGACAAGCACTCAGCTGTAGTTGTCTACCTTCACTGATGGATGTCATAGGTTTGCAAGAGCAAAGACGTTAGGGGTATTTTTAAAATTGTGCAATAAAATAATAAATGAATAGTAATGTGAGGATTAAGCTCTAAACTGTGGAGTTAGGTGACCAGAGCCAGTGGGGAGTGTTATTGCACAGACCACGGGCAGTGTTATTGCAACACCAGCTTCCATGATCCAGTTTGCAGCCTATAGAAAAGCAGGGTGCGTGCCTCAGTGCAGCAGCCCCTTGGTCTCCTAGGGATGTGGACAGGAGGGGACTCACCTCCCTGTTGGAGTGGATCTCCCTGTGCCTGGCCTCCTTGCAGCTCTGGATGGACTTCCTGAAGCTGGGCTGGAAATACACCTCTACCCAGGTGAGCCCGTGGTACAGGCCCAGCCAGTCCAGCTCCTGCATAGGGAGGTAGGTGAGTGAGGGGAGCAGTCCAGTAGGGCACTGAACAATTGCCAGGCTGCTCCCTCCTTGGCCCCATGGATGGCACGGTTGGCTGGAGGATGCCTTGGATCTTGGGCTCCAAGAGGAAGCTGGGCTCCTTTTCCTGGTGCAGGAAAGCCTGGAAAGAGTCCTGGCTGCACATGATCAGTTCCTCCAGCACCAGCTGCTGTGCCTCAGGATCAGTTGAGCTTGGCTCCCTAGGGGGCCAATATCACATGGTGTCTGGCCTTTGCAATGGCAATGCAGCTTTAAAATCGGGGCCAGGTGCTGGATGCCCACACCGTATGGGCCGGCTGAGAGGTCTGATCCAAAGCATTGAGTCTGGGAGTGGAGGCAGAAAAGTAAAGAAGGAAATGGGAGGCACAAGAGCATTTAACGGGGAGTCGATGAGTGAAAGGAGCCTTCTAATTAGGGCATGAGAGAAGAGGGATTGAAGAAACTGGTTCTGTTCCCCCATGACAGGCCCAACGTCAGCTCCACAGATGCCCACACAGATGAGGAGGTTGCTAGGGAACCAGATGCTACTGCTGGAAAGTGGTTGCACAGAGTGTGGCATCTGTCTGCTGTGATTGAAATCGAAGCGGGATGAGGAAGAGCAAAGGCCGCATTGCCCCCACTCCATTCCCCAATGCAGGCTAGGCTAAAAAGACCTAATGATGAGTAAAGTGTCAAGTACAATGTGATTTGTATTGGGCTTTGGCAAAGCTACTTGTGTTGCAGTGAGCAGGGATGGAAGCCCTTAAATTTCAAAGCCCATGTGTGGTATGGTTAATGTGCATGCTTTAGTTCATAGATTTCATGAGGACCATGGATCATTGTGATCATGGAGTCTGACCCTCCCGTATAACACAGACCATAGAACTTCCCCCAAATAATTCCTAGAGCAGATCTTATAGCAAAACAGCCGATCTTGATAAAAATTGCCAGTGATGGAAAATCCACCACAATCCTTGATAAATTGTTCCATTGGTTAATTACCCTCACTGTTAAAAATGTATGCCTTGTTTCCAATCTGAATTTGTCTAGTGTCAACTTCCAGCCATTGGATCGTGTTTACCTTTCTCTGCTAAATTGAAGAGCCCATTATTAAATATTTGGGATGTGGTGTGCTCTCCTCCCCTTGTTTATCTGAACTGATAACAGGATTATGAATCCATTTTTCTGAGAGCACTTTCTGACTTCCACTGAGACAGGAGATGTAATGGGCGGGGACTAGAATTGACTCCACTAAATCTGCTTTGGGAAGTAAAGTGTTGGATCCAGCCAATAACTCTAGTAAATAAAATGTTGGACCCAAAATTAGGGATGGGAGTGTAAAATAATAACCTTGCTGAATGCCATGAATATTTGTGCTATTTGTCTGACTGAATGTTACCGTATGATTCTCTGCTCACCCACGGGGCTGAATAGTGCTTCTCGGCTCAGACCAGACAAATTATGGATGACAAAGACAGTCCTGCCAGTGATAGCAGAAATTTGGAGAGGCCATGTGGCTCAGGGACTAGATACTGGCCTGGGACTCAGGACACCAGGAGCTCTGCAACTGACCTGCTCTGTGACCTTGGGCCAGTCACTTTATCTCCCTGTTACCCCCTCTCCATTTGTGTGGTCCATTTAGAATATAAACTCTTAGGGCAGGGGCTGTCTCTCGCTGTGTGTCTGTACTGTGCCTACCTCTATGGGGCCCTGATCTGAGTTGGAGCCTTTAGGTGCTATTGTAATATACATAATAATTGATATAACTTTCTATAATTATGCTTATTTCAATGAAGAAATGTTTAACAAGCAAAAGAGTTAGTATTAGGTCCCATCCAGTCCCTCTCCCTGCCAATGCACTGACCCTGTTTGTACGTTTGGTAGGGGTTTGTCCCCTTGGTTTTAAATATCCCAAGCAATTGACCTTCCACCCCTTCCCTAGGAAGACCTCTCCACTGCCTCAGAGCTCTCCCTGGCAAGAGGGTTCTGCTGGAGAGTCAACCTACATTTTCCATTTCTCAGTTGAATATCATTACTCCTAGTTATGCCCCCTTCTAGTGGACTAAATAGTTCCCCTCCCTCCTCAGTAGTTACTCCCATTATCTGGTTACGAGTGTAATTTCATCTCTTCATAGAGAGCTCCTAGCCCAGCGCTCTCTCCATATATATTTAACTCTCTTAATCTTTTTTCATAAGCCAGTCTCTCCAGCCCTTTGATCATTTTTATTGCTTCTCTCTGAACTCTCTCCAATTTATCTATCCCTTACTGGTACTGAGAGACCCCAAACGGAACATAATATTTCAGGTGTGGTCACATCTGAGCCACATACAGACTATGGCCTCGTTGCACTATGAGATGATGCATTTTGAGATGCAGCCCCAAACTGCAGTGGCTTGTTTGTTTACTTGCTGCTTTAATGCATGGCAGACTCATGTGTCTAATCTGCACTCTGTTATTGGGCTTAGGGGCCTGATCCTCCTAAATGTTCTTGCACAGTGCTCCAGCTGGCTTCAATGGGAGTTCTGTAGGAGTGTCCCCTAACTCTCACTCAACAGTTGTGCTTCCCGGCTTTCTCCCTCCCATTGAATAGCTGTGCCGGAGTTTTTGCCCTACGTGTAGTAAATGTGCTTGCATTTGTCCAAGATGCATCTTGTTTTATTATTTCCTGCCCATGTTTCTAATCTCTGTAGGCCCTTTTGTTTTAATTCTCTGTACTCTCTGATGCTCACACCACCTTCTAATTTAGTATCATCTGCCAAATTCATTAACGTGCTGTTTACTCCCTCTTCCAGGTCATTAATGAAGGTATTAAATGAGAGCAGATCTAACCCAGATCCCAGCAGTACCCCATAAACACCTCCCCCTGTTTCTAATTACCCTTTGTTTATGGTCCTTCAGTCAGTTTTCAATCCACATGGCACTATTCAAGTGATCAGAATTAATTTTCAAGTAAGATTCTGTGAAACACAGTATTAAATGCTTTACTGATTGCAGAGATATTCTATCTATTGCCTTCATGGGTGCCAGGTTTGTATAATTTTTGGTGGTGCCCAGAACGGGTCCAAGCAGAGTCATCCCGTCCATCGGATGGACCGGGACAACTGCCACGGGCCCCGCGCTTTGGGGGGCCCCGCGCTTCAGGGGGATATGGGGTCAAGGGCAGCCTGGGGTGTTAGCGAAGGGCCTGGCGCTCGCAGCAGCAAGCGACCCAGCCCCGGCCCACCCCACCAGGTCCTGGCGTCGCTCGGGTGGGGGGGCAGAAGCTGGAAAGAAGCAGGGTGGAGGCGGGAGCTTGGGGGAAGGGGTGGAATGGGGGCGGGGATGGGGTGGAGCAGGGCTGGGAAGAGGTGGAGTGGGGGCAAGGCAGGGGCAAAGCAGGAGCGGGAAGAGGCGGGGCAGAGCAGAGCGGGGTGGGCAGAGTCTGGGTCGCTCACTGCTGCCGGCACCAAGCCTCCTGCTAACTCCCCAGGCCGCCCTGGACCGCGCATCCACCTGAAGCACAGGGCCCCCCCAAAGCACGGGGCCCAAAGCAGTTGCCCTGGTCTGTCCTATGGATGGGATGGTTCTGAAAATATAAACCTAAACATTGGTGGAGCTGGGCCCACATTCCTGAATATTGGTGAAGCACTGGCACCACGGGCCCATATAACTCGCTGCCTATGACTGCCTTCCCTGACTCCTCTCTCTCTCTGGCCTCAATGATAACTCACAGCTCTTCTTCCTGGAGACCACGTTAGGGGGAACAAAGATCTTCTTCCTTGAGGCTGGGGAAGGGGTAGCAAAAGAGGACCTCCTTCCACCACTGTCCCCCTGGCCTTCCTGGAGTGAAGATTCCACTCTGTCCCCAACCCCACAGGCCTGGCTTCCGCTCCCTTGGCCTCATGGGGAAGGGAAGAAAATAACCCAGTGAATTTCTTCTCCCAAGCAATCACTGGGCTCCCCTCCACCATTTACTCTGAGCCATCTTCAGGGCTGAGGGTGTCGCTCTGATATTAATTTTATAGCTGGCTGGACTGCTGCCTATGCCAGTCCTTAGGAAGGAGAGATTTGCTAGAACATCTTTTGGGACCTGGGTAGTCTTCCTCTCCCCATTTTACAAGCCTGGGATATGTCTTGGGGTCCCATTGCTGTAGATGGGAATGCAGGCAGGATGGAGACCCTCAAAGCACCCGGTTGGCTTGGGAAAGGCAGACCTATCTGCTCCCTCTTCTGAAGACAGGACATGGGAGAGCAGGCTGACTGCCTCTGAAGACAGGACATGGGAGAGCAGGCTGACTGCCTCTGAAGACACTGGGAGAAGGGCTGAGAGACCACAAGGCTTCCCTGCTGAAGGGGATTCAAAGTCAGTGGATGATGCTTATTCACGGATGGAGTTGAGATGAATAGAGCAGACATGAGGGCTGAGTCAGTCTAATAGTTGGGTGTATAAGTCACCATACTATAGACACGTTCAGACATCCAAAGATCAGCCTGCTTTCCCATCCCATTTGTAAACCTGCTTTGCTGCATGGAGGTAAATGTTCCCCTTGGAAAAGAAAATTCTCATGCTCATTCTTATCTAGAAACAACATGGCTAATTCATTTATTAGGAATAGAAAGGGGACCAAAAACATGCATTAAGAGATGATAATCCAGCGAGTTAAGGAGCTGCTGAAATATGTAAAACCAAAGCACCTCCCCCCCTCAGGTTATCCTTACTCATTTGATAGAATGATGGGGGAGAGGAGCAGAGGTGTTGCTGCATTATGCAGCATGGGTCCTGGGGGAATATAGGTCCTTAAAAAATGTATGTCGCTAATTCCTAAAGAAAGTCCTCTGAGCTCTCTCACTTATCGGTTTCCCATCTCTCTGTGTTCGCTCCCCCGCCCCCTCCTGCTGGGCCATTACTTAAAACTGTTCCAACAGGTTCCTTATCAATCCCAGTGAAGTGAAAGGAATGTCACAGGCTTAATGGAACACTTTGCCAATCAGCACTATTTTAGTGGCATATCTGGCATTTTAAAGACAAAAATCTCTTTCCCAATATCCCTTACAAACAGGGTGGAGGAGTTGATTCAGAGAAAGGCAATATGTCATGAGCCACAAAATGCTGCAGCCCTTACTGAAAGTGACTAGTTTTTAAGCTGGTGGTGGAATAAGGAAAATACCACCAATGGTCACTAGATGTCCCTCTTGTGTCTTAAAAGAAACATGCAGCCACTTCCCCTCCCTCTGGGATCAAAGTAAATAGAAGACACGATAAAGAAAGAGGACTTTATTTGTGGTGTTGTGCCTTAAATGCATAATGGGTTTTAGTCAGTCAGATAAATTCCAGCTCTAAGGAAGTGTTTTCAATGACCATTTTGTCAATATAATTATTAAATGATTATTATTAAATGTACATATTAACAAACAGATCAGAAGAACCGATAGGATTGTAATTACCAGCAGATACAGGGAAGCTGCTTTGGCAACTGCAGCTTCATGTGGGGGAACAAAGCAGTGACATGATGACCCTAATTTCCTTCCTTGCTTGTTATTTAATGGCGGGAAGTTTGTTTTGGTGTCCTCCCCCGCTTCCCAATATGTGTCACAAAAGATTGGGATCATGGGGATTTTTAAAGATAAAAGCCATTGGTATTGTAAACATTGTCAGATCTCCTTAATAAAGGAGATCCAATGCAGAGCATGTCTTAGGAATGTGATTGCAATTACAAAGGTAATGACATTGTACATGAATTGCATTCCCCTCTTTAGCTTTAAAAAGACAGCAGAGTATACACATTCTATTAAGTCTCCCTGAGGTAGCAGGTCTGCTGCCTGCTTATCTTGTTGTGAGCATCTTTTTAAATGCCACTGCAATGTTAATAATTTTACCTGAGTAATTCTTCCATTTCTCGTTACCTGGGGGATTGTTAATGGCTGAGAATCCTATTCAGACTTTCTCCAGCTCAATCAAATCTTGAAGGCGCCAGTTTACTTTTATTGATCAGTGGGTTCCTGACAAGGTTTGCCACAAGGAAGCATCATCATCCTTTTTTTTTTTTAACTCAAAAGGGAACAGCTTGTTTTAAAGTTTGCAGCTAAAAGCTTCTAAGCATATCTTAAAAACATCTGAGCACAATGCTAATTGTTCTTTTAAAATGTCCAGGCAATATTTTAGAAGGCTGCCAAATACACAAATAACATCCTGTGTTTGAGACAAAACCTTCTTAATGCCCTTTTTAGGCCTTTTTAATTATACCTAAATGCACTTTATTGCCACACACTGAGATCAAAGATAAATAACAATGTTAAATACAATGGAGGTTTTGTTTTATTTTTGAAAGACATAGGACGTTGCCATGTTACCTTCCCCAATATTTATACTCTGCATTTCTGAGATATGTTTACAAAATTAACACCCTGCATAAAATACATGTATTGTCAACCATATAGTTAGGTTGCATATCTTTTTTTCTCCTGTGTTTCTATGCTGAAAGTCCTTGACACCTAAAATATTGTTAGAGCTTCCTCCAGTGCATTAAAGTAAATGAAAAGACCCCTATTGACTTCAGTGGGGATGATTTA
Source organism: Malaclemys terrapin pileata (assembly GCF_027887155.1). Lineage (NCBI taxonomy): Eukaryota > Metazoa > Chordata > Testudines > Emydidae > Malaclemys > Malaclemys terrapin. The sequence continues at coordinate 38,329,098 of NC_071513.1, read as the reverse complement.
GGCCCTCCGTATTATGTTATCCTACAGCTTTTCCAAGTTTACTGTCCTACTGATATTCTTTGCCTTAATTTTATATACAGTAAGTTTCAATGTGAACCCCTTAGTATATTATTCAAATATAAGGTGTCCAACCCAATAAAAATCTGACAAGTGGGTTAATTTTGGCATACATAATATTTTTTAAGTATACATTAAGAAGGACAACTGGATCGGGCCCTACGTGTTAGAAGTAGACAGTAATGATTGTAGCAAATATTATGAATCCATTTCACTTTCATTAATCTCACGGTGAAAGTGTAATCATCAGCATTATGACTCTATCAATATTGTCACAGTGGCTAATTATTAGTTTACTCACCCGCTCTGAATTTACAAGTACAGGAGCTCATGGTATGAGTCCCTTTAAACTTTTTATCACTTATACCTTTTATAAGACGTTCATTGCTCCCATAGACAGTTCATTCTAAATAGCTGACAGAGAAACCTTTAGACAAAGATGTGCTGAACTCCCGCACGTGTGCTTAACACATTGAGGCTAAATCCAGACTTTCCATTCAATGTGGAACATTCCTGCAGGAAGGAGCTGATGAAATCAGTAATTAAAGGGCCCACTCTGGCTGTTTCAAAACTCCCTTTTGACTTTTTCTTGAATACAGACTGCATGCTTGGACTTTAAATATAAACATTAAACCAATACATTGAACCTACCAAAAACCAGCCAATCGACCAACCAAAAAATAGAAACACAGACAGACTCTTGTTCTCTGACTCAGCTCCCAGCCTACATTATTTAATTTACAAGCCTACTGTCAGTTTCATTGATTAAAGATTCAGTCTGTTGGAAAGCTAGTCATGGAAGAGTTTAAACACCCCTCCTTTCTATTCAGTGACCCTAATTATCAGGAAGAGACAATGCAAGAAAAGGCCTTCTCTTGACAGTGTAACATTCATTATGGCTAGTTGATCTCAATTCAATGCACATTCCCATGTTTTTGGATTAAAGCCGTTTTGCTGTTGTTGTGCAACATCAATATTTGATGTGTTGGGCCTGAGAGAGATGTGTCAAAGCCAATGGCAACACAAGAGATCTTGTGTCATATGTTGTTATATTTGTATTCACCACTTTTAGCCTTTTTTGGGTGAATTTTTTTTTTTGTAAATGAAAGATAATGCGTTGAAGTAATGTCAACGAGAAACAAATGATGTGGCAAACGTGATTTCCCCCCTCAAAAGTAATAATGCATGATATGCAGTCAATATCTTAGATGAGCAAAGCCAGAGCTCAAACACTGCGGGTGGCTCTACTATTTAAAGAGGAAAAAGCCTTGCTGTGTTTTGCCTCCAGTTTATTGCCAAACGCCTCATAATATTAAGGGTGCATTTCAAAGTCGGGGGCTGCAGGGGGAAGAGAAGGAACCGTCCCAACACTTACATCCATTGGCAACCAGACAAAACACATATTGACAAATAAAGCCCTGCTCGGTTTCATGAAAGGGATTGAAAGCAACAAGGAAACAGCCCGATCCTCGCTGCATGCATCCCTGGCCCAGAAGGAAGCTGCGAAGGGCTCGAACTGCCTTGCCCGCTCTTAGGTACCACTCTGTAAGTTTCTCCGGCTGGCTCCCTCCCCTTGCTCTGCTTTGGCCCCTCCCCTGGGCCAGGAACGCGGTTCCATGGCCGCTGATTGGCTGCAGCCCGGCGTAGCTCAGGTCCGGAGCCGCGCTCTCTCTCCAGACGGTGTGGTGGCCAGGAGTTTGCAGCAGCAGCAGCCGCAGCGGCGGCGAGCGAGGTGGAGACGGAGCAGTAGGGAAGCCAAGCTGCCCAGCGCTCTGGCACACGCGTGGCACCGCTGGGGTGGGCTTGCCCCAGGCACCAGCACCCCCGCCGCCAGCCCTGCAGCAGCTGCGGCTCCTCAGGATTTGGGAGGCTCGGATTTGCTGAAGAACTTAAATAAAAAGCTCCTCACTCGTCCACGGCGTCATTTCGGCAGGTTGGGCACACACACGCAGCCAGCCAAGCACGGCGCCCGCCAAGCGCTCCCCCCCTCTCCTCCCCGGCGTGCGACCAGCCACGATTCAGTGACTATGAGCCTGGAAGTGAAACTTTCCTGGAGCAAGCTGTATTTTCCCTGCCCATTCGCAAACCAGATGAATGCGAGATAATAATGGAGAGGAAAAAGGCAAAGGCTGTCTCCGAGCTCAGCACGCCAGCGCTCTGATTCACCGCGGAGCAGCCCGCACCTGCTGTAAGCACTTTGCCTAGCCAACCTATTGCTCCTACTTTCCCCGGGCGAGCCGAAGGAAGAGGAGGAGAGGTGGGGCAAGTAGCCCATTGCAGCTGCTGTACAAACTGCTGTAAGAACTTGCGTGGCGGATACGGTGTGAATGACTAGCTCGGGTTTCTAAAGGCGAGCGTGACTTTTCACTGCTAACTCTATGATTCTCAGAGATGACACAGCCTTCTCCATCTCCAGCCCAGGGAAGTGGCTCCGCGTTAGGGCCCTGAGGAACCCCCACTCCCAAAATCCGACCCCAGGGAACATCTTATTTTGCAGACGCTCCCCTCCTCCCCCCTTTCTAGGCTGTGACTTATGATCGGACAAGGCTTCCCCCACCCTTGCACGTTTGCAGCCGCACTTTCACAGCAGCCTCTGTCTCAGTGTCTGCTTGCTTGTATTTTTTTAAATAGGATTTTATTTTTAATGCAATAACCGCGAGGATGTGTTTAAAGTGTGCCTGGTCTCTGCAATGAGGTCTGTGCTATTTTTTTTTTCGGGAGGGGGGAGATATTGCGCATGCCAGGTGCAAATAAATCCAGATTCCCGCATATATTGACTGCTCTGTGATTTTTTTTAATCTCTCTATAAAAGACAAATTTTCTATAACTTCTAACTTGCATGCACATCGATGGGCGGAAAGCCCAGCTGATTTTATTGGGGTGATCGATGCTAACTTTGATAAAGAGGTGACACTGACTGCCGGGTGAAGCAGACGAGCTGTGTGTGTCTGTAGACGCGAGACAATTTTTGCCTCTGATTTTACCCTATTTTAAAAGAAACCCCACCCCTGTTCTCCCCCAGACAGCCAAGCACCAAAACAACACCCCCCCCTTCCCCGCGCGCCTGCTTCAGCGGGGCTATCAACAGGCAACCAGGAGAGAAGCTGGGCGCCAGGTGTGCGGAACCGGGAGATGGATATTCTCCCCATCCTGCTCGCCTTGCTGTGGACCGGGGCAGGAGCCCTGATCAACCTGAAGTACTCGGTGGAGGAGGAGCAGCGCGCCGGCACGGTGATCGCGAACATCGGCAAGGACGCCCGGGAGGCTGGCTTCGTGCTGGACCCCCGCCAGCCCGCCGCCTTCCGGGTGGTCTCCAACTCGGCCCCGCACCTGGTGGACATCAACCCGGGCTCGGGCTTGCTGGTGACCAAGCAGAAGATCGACCGGGACTTGCTGTGCCGCCAGAGCCCCAAGTGCGTGATCTCGCTGGAGGTGATGTCCGGCTCCATGGAGATCTGCGTGATCAAACTGGAGATCAAGGACCTGAACGACAACGCGCCCAGCTTCCCCACCGACCAGATCGAGCTGGAGATCTCGGAGACGGCCAGCCCGGGCACGCGGGTGCCGCTGGAGAGCGCCTACGACCCGGACTCGGGCAGCTTCGGCGTGCAGAGCTACGAGCTCACCCCCAACGACCTCTTCGGGCTGGAGACCAAGACACGCGGCGACGGCTCCCGCTTCGCCGAGCTCGTGGTGGAGCGCAGCCTGGACCGCGAGACGCAGTCCCACTACAGCTACCTGCTCACGGCGCTGGACGGCGGCGACCCGCCCAACTTCGGCACTGTGGAGCTCAGCATCCGGGTCATTGACTCCAACGACAACAACCCGCTCTTCGAGGAGCCGGCCTACGCCGTCAGCGTGCCCGAGAACGCGCCGCCCGGCACGCCCCTGCTCCGCCTCAACGCCTCAGACCCCGACGAGGGCACCAACGGGCAGGTGCTCTACTCCTTCCACAGCTACGTGTCCGAGCGGGCCCGCCAGCTCTTCCACCTCGACCCGCAGAGCGGCCTGCTCAGCGTCAGCGGCGCCGTGGACTACGAGGAGGGCCACAGCTACGAGCTGGACGTGCAGGCCAAGGACCTGGGGCCCAACTCCATCCCGGCCCACTGCAAGGTGACGGTCAGTGTGCAGGATGCCAACGACAACCCACCCCTCATCAACCTGCTCTCGGTCAACAGCGAGCTGGTGGAGGTGAGCGAGAGCGCGCCGCCCGGCTATGTCATCGCCCTGGTGCGGGTCTCCGACCGCGACTCCGGGGCCAATGGGCGGGTGCAGTGCAAGCTGCTGGGCAGTGTGCCCTTCCGCCTGCAGGAGTACGAGAGCTTCTCTACCATCCTGGTGGACGGGCGGCTGGACCGGGAGCAGAGGGACCAGTACAACCTCACTATTCAGGCCAGGGACAACGGAGTGCCCTCCCTGCAGGCCACCAAGTCCTTCACCGTCAAGATCACCGATGAGAATGACAACCACCCCCACTTCTCCAAGCCCTACTACCAGGTCATCGTGCAGGAGAACAACACCCCTGGGGCCTACCTCCTGTCCGTCTCCGCCAGGGACCCTGACCTGGGCCTCAATGGCAGCGTTTCCTATCAGATCGTGCCCTCCCAAGTCCGGGACATGCCTGTCTTCACCTACGTCTCCATCAACCCCAACTCTGGGGACATCTATGCCTTGAGGTCCTTCAATCACGAGCAAACCAAGGCCTTTGAGTTCAAGGTCTTGGCCAAAGACGGGGGCAACCCATCCCTGCAGAGCAATGCCACCATCAGAGTGATTGTCCTGGATGTCAATGACAACACCCCTGTGATAACTGCCCCACCTCTGGTCAATGGGACTGCAGAAGTGTACATCCCTAGGAATGCCGGGGTTGGCTACTTAGTGACCGTGATCAAGGCAGATGACTATGATGAGGGGGAGAATGGAAGACTGTCCTATGAAATGGCAGATGGAGATAGAGGGTTTTTTGAAATAGATCAGTTTAATGGAGAGATAAGGACCACCAGAGCATTCGGGGAGACTGCAAAGACTACTTATGAGCTGATTGTGGTGGCGCATGACCATGGAAAAACATCGCTCTCAGCTTCTGCCTTGATTTTGATATACCTATCTCCAGCTCTCGATGCCCAGGAATCCATAGGATCTGTTAACTTGTCACTGATTTTCATTATTGCCCTGGGTTCTATTGCCGCCATTCTTTTTGTCACCATGATCTTTGTTGCAGTCAAGTGTAAAAGGGATAACAAGGAAATAAGGACCTACAACTGCAGGTAACGTGAACTTGTTTCTTTGTACCATGCAATATGTGCTTTGATTTTTCAATGTAAATTACTTTTTGATTTGTTTTAAACCCACAGGTGTATTGCACTTACTTTAGGAGCAAAAATGAGGGTTCATGGTATTACGTTGCTTTTAAGAAAATTTCCATAAACGTTTTTTTTTTTTTTTTTTAAATTACTCTGGGAGAAGTGTTTTTGAAAAGAATATTCCAATCTGAATAAGTGTGTTTTGACAGTCTGTCCTAATATAAATTTTCTTATGCATTCTGTAGCAGAACAAACCAATCTGTCTTAAATCAGCATAGCTATTTCCTGAGAGTTTAGGGGGAAAAAATGTACAGATTGAATGATTACCAAAAGAAGAGAGATCTCCGATTTTAGATTTCAGGAGAGAACTATGTTTCATATAGTTGCACTCACTCTTGGGTGAGCAGTACCATCCTGGTTGTAAAGCAAGGTTGGATTTTTGAAGCACTGAGCAGCTGAAAAGGAAAAAGCCCAACGTGAGGAGAGTTGCAGTAGGTGCTCACAGCACTGAGTCAACACATAGGATAGCAAGTCCACACCTACAGTAGTAGTTGGTATTGGTGGGCTTTGCTTTAAGGTTCCTCTGCGTGGTGTTTGCATTCTGTCCCCACCAGAGGATGTCACTATGGGCATTTTTTATGTGTTGGTTTTCTCCAGGAGTGGTGGTTATAAAAGGAAAGTGGAAGCTGGGAGAACACACTATGAAAGAAATCACAGTTCAGCTAGAATTCACGAAGTGGAGCAATGTCCTTAAAGCTCTTTCTTTCCATGTAAAAGAACTATTGTGCATGTATGTTTCAGGGTGCAGCTCTTACAAGCAAAAATAAATCCAAAGGAATAGGGGGAAAAGAGTCATTTCCTTGAATAAACCCAATTCCTTGTGAAAATGTAATTGTTGGTTTAGTTCTTATTAGTTGTTTTAATGATCATATTTACAACTCTGTATGATTTTGCAATGCATGATCACAAGTCCAAAATGAGGAATGGTAGGTCATCTCTGCATCTGAAACCTTAGCTGCTATGAAAGCCTAATATTTGAAATTGGGTCCCCTGAATATGTAACAGCCATGCGATTATTGTCTCTTTTACTATTCTCTGTGTTACACAAGTTAGTAGACAAATGCTAACCACACATGAATATCAATCAGATGCCATAAAGGAGCAGCTGCAATGCCTCATAAATGGTTTAATCCTGTTACTAGTGAAATAGCCATGACTTCTTCATTCCTTCAGCACTGAATCTTTCAGATGGAAATTAATTTTGATCTACCTTTGTAACATACGATTGCCTGTGGCAATTTTATAGTGCAGAAGAATGTGCAGTCTTTAAAGTTTTATTTACAGAGATATAATAACGGAGAGTTCAGTTTTTATATCCCATTTTCACAACATAAAGCATGTTTATAAGCCCTTTTGCTGGATGGGGAAAAATCATCTGCAAATAAAGCACTGTATGTGCCATATTATGGGATGCCTAGCTTTAAGTGAGAGCTAATATACCGGATTTCTTGCCAGTTTGGTCCATTAAATAAGAATAGGATCTGAGTGTCTAAAATCAAATCGTGGTGGTGCCCCTAACAACTTCATACATAGGACCAGGAGGCTTAATGTGTTTTAGGGATTAATGAAGTGCAGTTTAATTAAATAATTGGTCAATAGAGAAAGGACATCAAAATGAATGCTGTGAGAATTGGAATCTCACATTGCCAAACTTAAACATTGAGGTAAACAAAACAATTAAAGCTCTGTCAAGTGTTGTTAGACTAGCCTGCATGCATACAGATCTTTTGCACAACAAAAATCTCCTGAATTCCTTTAATTTATTTACAAGCACAATGGACTGAACATTCTATTATCAGCGTAAATCTGATCAAGCGAAGTCAGCTGCAGAGGCGCAAAGAAGTACTGTATAGGTTAGCTGTGTATTTGATCATCGTGCATCCCATATGTGCATTTTGTGTATCTGTTTAGACTTGTCTTTTCTTTTCTTATTTGTTCAAGGTGCCTGTCAACATCTGCAGGAGGTTTTTCATTTATGAGGTGTATGAGAGAGCTGTTTGATTTGGTGTCTTTTTTTTTTTTCCTGCTCAGGCAATTAGCTTTGTAGAGCAAGAATGCTTGTACAATATTTACCTTTCTAGATAAACCTGTTACTTATTCCTTCTATTATCTCTTAATTGCAATTATTGGATTCCAAAAAACCCACCTTTATCATAATATGAAAAGTAACAAACTCTGTACTTTCGAATGTATATTTCTGGTTATGGTAGTAGTTTAACATAATTCCTTTGAGAAGTATTGTGATGTCTGGAATCTTGTATGCATATCTCTATCTATCTGCGTGGCGTTGATAATGATACACGGTCCTCTGTGTCAAAAAAGAACCACAGTCACTTCAATCTAGATGTACAGGGATAATGCCAAGTGCAATCATGGTTTTTAATTATTTTTTCCAGTAGTTTAATGATGACTTTCTCCCTTTGGTATTTTTTAAGAGGAAAAAGACACACTCATCAGTTCGTTCTTTCAGCAGGTACGAAGCAAAGGGGAAAAAGAGGCATAGAAAAACAAGCTGATGTAAGAAAAGGTCAGAAGAATAGTTTCTCTTTGAAAACACCATTTTTGCTCTCCAGTTTCTAGAAGAAAAACATTTCCCAGGAAGTGGGGAGGGGTATTGGGAGGAGGAGAGAAGAAAGGATCCGGAGAAGATTTAAAGTTATCAAATGCTACCAGGAAAGAGTTGAAATAAAAGCAACCTGGAAACATTTTGTTATGCAAACAGCCTTTGGAGTGTGGTGGGCTAAGTGTGCAAGATAAGAATATTGTGGAATTTGCTGTATTTACTGCTAAGATCTGGAGAAAAACCTCTAGTCATGCTGGTTTTTGATTTACATGAATTAAACACTTTAAAATCCTTATTACACATGAAAATTAATTCAGGTACCCTTTTCAGTTCATGGATCTTAACATTTCCATTTTTTCTTTTCTACAGGCTGAACTTTATTCCTGGTAACTAAATATCAGCAATTATAAACACCAAACAAAATACGGAGGAAATTTTCCCTTCCCTTTCTTTTTGTGTGTGACCTGTAAACTTTATGCATAAGAAAACAAGCTCAAGATCATATATTGTCATAGGATTCAAAACACGATATAATGTGCATGAATAAGAAGTCTGTGCTGAGATGGGGCTAAGCCCTCTGGGTTTCTTAATATTTATCGAGCAGGGCACAGTTCAGGATTCTATTAGATACTCATTTTACTTCTTCTGTCCCACAGAATTGCAGAGTACTCCTATGGGCATCAAAAGAAATCAAGCAAGAAGAAAAAAATCAGCAAGAATGATATCCGGCTGGTACCACGGGATGTAGAGGAGACAGATAAAATGAATGTGGTGAGCTGCTCCTCCCTTACTTCATCTCTCAACTATTTCGACTATCATCAGCAGACCTTGCCACTGGGCTGCCGCAGATCTGAAAGTACCTTCCTCAATGTGGAGAATCAGAACACTAGGAACACAGGCTCCAACCATGTTTATCACCACACCTTCACCGGGCAGAGTCCCCAGCAACCAGATCTGATCATCAATGGAATGCCATTGCCAGAGGTGAGTGTGGCCAGAACTTTTATAAAGTTTGTGAGGCTGAATCTAAACAGTTTGAGAACCTCCCTAGCAGCAAATGAAAGTTTGGTGTATAGAACTTAGTGTATAAAGGAAATGTGTCTTGTTGCAAGTCATGCCTCCAGACTTTATGGTATCTGCTTCCAGAAGGAGGCAGATGTTAATGTAAATATATCTACATATAATGCATTTTAATTTTTGCAGAGTATTATACTCCACGCATCTGTTGGTGTTGTCATAGTCGTCTCTGGGCTCAAACACAGGAAGCAACAGTATTTAATGCATGCTCTACATGGATGTTCAGATACCATGGTGATGAGCATAGTATAAATACACGTCTACCCCGATATAACGCGACCCGTTATAACATGAATTCGGATATAATGCGACCCGTTATAACATGAATTCGGATATAATGTGGTAAATCAGCGCTCTGGGGGAGCGGGGCTGCACACTCCGGTGGATCAAAGCAAGTTCGATATAACGCAGTTTCACCTATAACACAGTACGATTTTTTTTTTTTAGCTCCCGAGGACAGCGTTATATCGGGGTAGAGGTGTACATAGTGGTTAAGTTAAGAGTTGGATATAAAAGTCTGAAGTCACATAAAGCTTTCTAATGGAAGACCCAGCCACTGTAATCACTGACTTCAAATATGGGCACAATCCTGCAACTCTTACTCATGTGAGTAATTCTTACTTGCCACATGTATTCCCAGTGAAGTCAGCAGGACTGCTAACGTGAGTAATGATGACAGGGTCAGGCCCATGCTGTGCTAATAGTGTTGGTGGAATGTTGTTTTTTCTTTTTTTGTGCTAATTTCATACATTTTAGCTTTAATGGAATGACTCTTAAGGAAACATCAGATTAGTCAATAGTTAAATTCTTAAGTAGGTCTTTGAAGGTTTTTTTTAATCTTTATATGTGGCCATTGGTACTATAGCAGGAATACACAGTGCCTCAGGGTTTTCACTTTAAATTAGGCAGCCGAAGTTCTAACCTCTCCCATATTGTCGCCTCACTATTTGTTGTGAGTTAGTGGTGACCATTGAAATAGGTGATGGATGGTGTCTTCCTAAATATGAAGAAATGAGGCAGAGTGTCTGTGGTCCTGGTCACACTCACTGACTTCCTCTAATTCTGTCAGGTGTTCTCTGTACATCATGGGCATTGTTTACTGTTGCTTGTTTGTTTCTCTTTGAATTGTTGTTTGGTATTAAACAAAACAATCAAAGGTTTGTCATGTTTCCTACTTTAAACAGAATAACAAAGTTGAAAAAGCAGCTAAAATATTTATGGCCTACTCTAATCTGCTCTCAATACATCAGTGTAAATGCAAAATGAGTCCACTGAAGACAGTGGAGGTGCTCTAGATTTATACCTTTTTGTCTACCCAGCGATTAAACACCCAGGGCTGGCCTGGGTCAGCTGACTTGGGATCACAGGACTCAAACTACGAGGCCGTAAAATTGCAATGTGGATGTTTAGTCTTGGGCTGGAGCCTGGGTGCTGGGACTCTCCACCCCCATGGGGTCCCAGAGTTTGGTCTCCAGTCCAAGCCCAAACATCTACACTGCCATTTTACAGCCCCACGATCCCGAGTCATCTGATCTGGGCCAGCTGCAGGTGTTTAATTGCTGTGTAGATACACACCAAGAGCACAGTTTTGCCCTTAGTGTCTGGCTGCAGGCCTATTTTAAAGCAGTTGGTGTCTGTGGGCCTGATCCTGCAGTCCCTATGTTGTCAAAATTCCTACTGAATTCACTGTTTGTAGTGTCATTATAGCTGTGTTGGTCCCAGGATATTAGAGGGGGAAAAAAAAAAAAAGGTGGATGAGGTAATATCTTTTATTGGAGCAAGTTGGGTTGGTGAGAGAGACAAGCTTTTGAGCCACACACAGTACAAGGTTTAGGAAAGGTACTCAAAAGTGTATTGCCTAAATACAAGGTGGAACAGATTGTTTAGCATAAGTAGTGAAAACACATTTTAAGGGGCCATTCAAAGTGAAGTGGCCCCTTAGCACTTCTGTAGTCATAGGACAAAAAAGGTGCCATTAGTGAGTTAGATTGTTGTATTAAGCCATAAATCCAGTGTCTCTATTAAGACCATGATATTTAGTGTCTAGCAAAGTTATGAACTTAAGCTCCACTGCTCGTCTTTTGAAGGTGGTGTGCAGCTTTCTTTTGAGGACAAGGAATGAGAGGTCAGATGTGGAACAATCGTTTTTTGAAAAATGTTTACCCTGGGGTTATATGGTGTTCCTGTCTTATCATTTTTGTGCGTGAGTTCATTCGAGAGCATAGTGACTGTTTGGTTTCACCCCCATGGTTGCTTTGGAGGCATTTAGTGCATTGAATGAGGTACAGCTAGGGTGACCAGATCACCCAAGTCAAATATCGGGATGCGGGGGGAGGGAGGGAGACGCGGGGGGAGGGGGGGCCGGGGCCAAAAAACAAAACAAAACAAAAACCCTTCCTCCGCAAGCGCTGGAGGGAGGCCCGGGAGACTCAGAGGAAGCGCGGGGCCGGGTGAGTAAGAATCCGGCCTGGTCCCGAGCAGGCAGGACTCAGTTGGGTGGTAGGGAGAGGAGGGGGGCGGCCCGCGGAGCCAGGCAGCGGCTGTTCTCCCTCCTGGGCAGCGGGACTCGGGAGCAGCCGCTGCTGCAGCTCCCACTGCCGCGGGGGAGGAAGCAGCCATGGCGCTTGGCGGCTGCGGCTCTGGCGCCCCCAAACCCCCCGAGCCGGGGCCTGCTGCGGGGACCCAGCAGCGTGCATGCTGCGCCCAGCCCCTGGCCAGTCATGTCTGGGCTGCTGCCCAGCTGGTGCTATCCCGCGGCGGCCCTGGAGTGGGGGCAGCAGGCCCCAGCCCCCCTGTCCCGCTCAGGTCCCGCAGGATAACGAACGGGGCTGGGCTGCCGATGCCTCCGCCCCGGGGCCGCCGCGGGATTGCACCAGCTGGGCAGCAGCCCAGAGGCGACTGGCCAGGGGCTGGGCGCAGCGTGCGCGCTGCTGGGTCCCCGCAGCAGGCCCCGGCTCGGGGGGTTCGGGGGCGCCAGAGCCGCAGCCGCCAAGCGCCATGGCCGCTTCCTCCCCCGCGGCAGTGGGAGCTGCAGCAGCGGCTGCTCCCGAGTCCCGCTGCCCAGGGGGGAGAACAGCCGCCGCCTGGCCCCGCGGGCCGCCCCCCTCCTCTCCCTACCACCCAACTGAGTCCTGCCTGCTCGGGGCCAGGCCGGACTCTCACTCACCCTGGCCCCGCGCTTCCCCTGCGTCTCCCGGGCCTCCCTCGAGCGCTTGCGGAGGGAGGAGGAATGGTGAGCCCGGGGAAGAGGCGGGGGGGGGGGGTATTTGTGTGTGTGTGTGCGAGCACTTCTGGGCTCCAGGCTCCGGCGCATTTCCTTGTTTGTCCAGTGTCCCGACCGCACGTCGGTCGGGACGCGGGACAAACAAGGAAATATCGGGACAGTCCTGATAAAATCGGGATGTCTGGTCACCCTAGGTACAGCACACATTGTGTTAGGCATGTGTAGAACCTAGGGCTCTTGAAAGGTGTGTTGTGTGGGGTATTGATCATTGTAGCAGTGGAGATATGTCTGTAGGTTTTGCATGTGTTGTTAAGGCAGGATCTGGTGCTGCTTTGAGTTGTTGGGCTCTAGTCTGTGGGGAGATTGCTTCTGATGATGAGGTAGGCGAGGTTGTTTGAAGACCAGAAGAATTCACTAGAATTTTAGCCTCCATGTGCACTGCATAATTAGGTCCTTTAAAGGGTAGCTTTTGGTGGACCCTGAATAGGGATATAATCCTTTGGTCTTGAATTATTATGGAGTCCCTAGGTGAAATCAAGGTGTAGAGTTTTAAAGGAGGGATTTAGTTTGTAATTAAAAGGTGACTCTTAGTTGTCTTGTAGGTCTTCCAGATATCATCTGCTTTTACCCCTGCTTGCATTCCACATCTGTCCTGCCATAGCAGCTCCAGACTTTTTACATGTTGTCTTACGGTTTTGCCTTTTTCAAGGTTACCCACTTAGATGCACTGAGACAACTTCTGCATCAGTGCACAAGCACACATAGCCAGTACTGAATATAACAGCCTGTAGCTGCCAGGAGTGAGAGAGTGTCTAAATGCAATTAGGAGGGTACAGCTGAAGTAATAGAGCACTGTTCCACAGAATTAAGGCTCAGTTTAACCTCTGGTGTAGATATAAAAGCTGTAATCAAGTGTCTTGGCTATACCTGAATGGCATTGACTTGTATATAATAACTTGTATAATTTACTGTATAGGCCAGGTCTACACTAGGAAATTAGGTTGGTATAAGTCTGTCACTCAGGGGTGTGGGTTTTTCACACTCATGAGTGATGCAGTTAAACAGACCTAACCCACGGTGTAGAAAGTGCTAAGTTGATGGGGTATCTCCCATCGGCATAGCTGCCACCTCTTGGGGAGTTGAAGTACCTATGCTGATGGCAGAAGCTCTCCCATGGACACAGGTAGTGTTTTCACTGATGCGCTACAGTGGCACAATTGTAGCGATGCAGCTGTGCTGCTGTAGCCATTTAAGTGTAGACTTGCCTAGATACAGATACAGACCTGAGGCAGAACCCCTGATCCAAATGCCGTCATACTTTAGGAGAGTTTGGATCAGTATCTAGATCTGAACTTTTTGGCTCAGGCTTGTCTTTAATTACATATGCTAGGGAAATTGATCATACAGCCATCTTTGAACCCTCAACTCAGGTGGGCTCGAGAAAAGGTGAAGAATTCCAGAATTTGTTAATATTAGGGCCCCATCAAGATTCAGGCTCATCTGAGAACTGCATAGAATAATATTTGAGGGGTGGAATGTCCGAGAGTTCAGATCACACTTTTTTTTTTTTTTTTTTCCCAAGGTTGCGTGCAAGCAAAGGCTTTTAGTATTCTGGGGGCAGTGTCCCATGAATAATTCCTGCCTTTATGGATGGAAGAATGGTATCATTTGGAGGAGGGTCTCAGAAGTGTTATTGGCTGCTGCTGCCTATCTAAAGGCATTGGTACTCCAGAGCACTGTAGGAGCCTCCCATGCAGTTTCTACATATAGGGTAGTTGAGCAACATTGTGAGTGCTCTGAGGTCATGATTCAGTATTACAGACTAAATTCAATCATAAAATCCATCACACGTTGGTATTAACTAGAACTGTCTGTGGGCAGCTGGAGGTCTGCAGTATTGGGGAAGAGGAAAATATCAGGGGAGACATCATAGCTCAGCTGATAAAGTTAGTAGACATACTCAGCCAGAATACATTTATGTCCAAATTTCTCCCTGATGCAGCTGCATTACAGTTAAGCTTTGGATCCAGCTGGGTGTGAATCTCCCTGAAGAAGCGTCAACTCTATTAACTCTGTTTTTTTTCTATTAGGGAGGCAGGACACAGGCAGAAGGGAATGGCATTTCCCTACATTTCTTGTCCCTAACTTGAGTCCCTCTGTCACTTCTTGTAAGCTTAACGTATTAGAAGGCACTGAAACATGGAGTGTTGAAATGAACTTTATTGTATTAACAAATAAAATGTTCCTCTCCCCCGCCTCAGTGTCAGCTTAAAATGTAGTATGCCAGCAGTTAAACTAGAACTGCACAAAGGGCAGTTACAAGATTTTCACAGTTTTCTTAAGAATACAAGAAGCTCTTTCACTAGGTGAGCTCAGAAAGTCTCATCCAAAGCCAGTTGAAATAAATGGGAGACTTTCCATTGACTTCACTGGTCAAGGCCTTGCACAAGTATCTTCACTGGTCAGGTCTCACACAAATCCAGTTCTGAGAATGTCTGTCTCTCCACCAAGGCATTGTCTGTGTCCTAATTTATATCCCCTGAGGAGAGGGGAATGGACGAATAGTCTGTGCAACTCAGTTGCAATGCTGGAGGTGTTGAATGTTCTCCGCACTGCATGCCACGCCTTCATATGAAATGTAGGATTAGGAGTGTTCAGCCCCTGAGAGATCTGACTGGGATTTCTAAGGGCTTTTATAATCCCATCAGAATGCTAGATCCAAATGATCCCCCTGCCATGTGATGCTGAACGGAGCAAGTGGATCTATGGTAGCATCCCTGTAGCATGTATCCTCCCCCTTACGAGAGTTGCGTGTAAGCTGGTCTCTGTGAGTGGAAGGCTGAAGCCAGCAAAGATGGGGGCAGAGTTGGAGAGCGGCTGTGCTACATGATATGCTCCCAAGGGAATGTGGACTAATATGTGGCAGACTGCTGGCTTAATGCTGATGCTGTTTGCATGAACTAAGTCCCTCTGCCCTGCTCCTCGGGACCAGTGGAGGGCTAGGAGAACATAGTGGGTAGAGGCACGACCATGAAAAGTCAGGCTGCCAGTTATTTACAGGTGGGAAGAGGGTAGCACAGTGTAAAGGGAAATGGAGTCAGTTCATCTAATTGAGGAATCATGAATTTGGGCCATGGATCCCTGGCCTTCTGTCCTTTGTTGGACACATTCTCTATCTCGGCCACACTGCTGTTGATTCCAAAACTTGTTAAGTCATCTAGCTCCTCTCTCTGCCAGTGCAGGATGCCCCAGACTTACAGCTACATCAGAACTGCAGGGATCTTTGATTTATTTGTTTCCCTCTTCACCTTCTCACACAGGAGTGCAGCCCAGGGGCGTTCCTGGGCAGAGAGGACCAGTTCAGGTGGGGGGTGGGGGGAAGGCTACCAAACCTCTGTGCACAACTCATACTGACCCCTAAACGAAACCTACTTTGAGGCTTGAGGAAAGTAGGAAACTGGGTTTGAAAAACCATAACATTCTTTTTCCAAATAGTACCATCCAAGTTGTTGTTATGGAGAGGCTGTTGTGGTATTTCTGACTCAGCTAGCACCAGGAAGTACTTTAAATCTGGAAGACCCAAGAGGTTCAGATGGAAATCCAATCTTTTAGTGCTTGTGCGAATGGAGCCTCCAAACATTTGGAGTCTCAGCCATCACTAGTGCCCAGATTATTGCCCAGGTAGCACAGTCATGGGCTCTTTACAAATGCCCAACTTAGAGAGAAGTTGCACAAAAGAATATTCCAGAATTGTTCAGTGTCTGTGGAGGAGCAACTGGTTACCAGAGCCCAGCTTTCTCTTACTACTTATCCTGAGTCCATGCTCTTCTCCCCTCCCCCTCACGGTCTGTGC
Organism: Malaclemys terrapin pileata; assembly: GCF_027887155.1. Classification (NCBI taxonomy): domain Eukaryota; kingdom Metazoa; phylum Chordata; order Testudines; family Emydidae; genus Malaclemys; species Malaclemys terrapin. Next base: position 38,312,962 of record NC_071513.1, on the reverse strand, counting down.
TTCTAAAAGATAAATAGGTCATTGTCCCTTACCTGGCCTGAGCTCCTGTCCTCCCACCCAGTCCAAAACATGATGGTTGACTTCCAGGGTGCTTCCAGCCTGGGTCTGCTAGGAAGGTCTCACTGCAGCAATCTCCATGTAACTGCAATAGAACACAGTTGCTGTTCCTCAGTGTCAGACTGTATTACGTTAATAGGAGTTATTGTGCATTAGCAATTACCTGTTTACAAAGCATATTATTATAACACTTCCAGGTGCAGACTCTTTAGTAATTACGATTCTTACTCAGCCACCTAGATTTCAGACAACTGAATTGTAGCTGCTAGAGAAGGGCAAAACCTGTTATCCCATCCAGTCCATCTCCCAGTCAGTGCGGGATTGTTCCCTGCAGTATATTTACTAGGACTTTGTCCAGCTTAGTTTTAAATGTCTCAAGTGATGACGTCTCTGCCTTTTCCCTTGGAAGACTGTTACACAGTCTATTAGATCTTGGTGTCAGGGAGATTTTACTAATGTTCAATCTACATGTTGCTTTCCATTTTTGTGCTGATGGGAAGGCACAACATTGGTTGATACAGGATACAATACAGAGGTAAACAAAGTAGCTTTATATGCCAGCTAGCATGAGATGTTTGCATCTGAAAAGTAAGTGGCTGTCTTTAAAAACAACCATTTCTCTAGCAGAGGATGGGTTTAGATTGGCTTGATATATAGCTGGTCTTTAATGTGAGGCTCATTTACTTTAACAGTTAAGAACCTTGAAATAAAAGTCCCTGAGGATGAGTTGTTTGTGGAGACAAATGCTCTTCAGGAGACACTTCCTCTTTCTCTGCAGCATAGTTCAAATGGTGGCAGGTATCTGGGCTGAATATACAGTGTCTTGTTGCTTATAATTGAACTCACTTGTGCTCCCACCTTTTTGTCCAATGGGTTTGGAGGGGATGAAGCCTGTATGTCTGCAGGGATTAGAATGTGATTCTGAGAAAAATCCTAGCCTTAGAGACTCCTAGCCTAGAAAGGCTTTTTCTTTATTCTTTGGGCCAAATTGTTACTTCAGTGTGTGTCTGCCCGTAAAATTATTGCGAGGAGAGGATCTGTGGGGTGGAATTCTTCCACTGTGACTTTTGACTCTAGTCTATTCCTGCCAACCCATCACTTCGCAGGCCCTCTTTGCGGGGTTGAGGCAAGGGGGGACCTCAACCCCAGCCAGCACTGCTGTCAAGCACATTGATGGGGTGGTTCCCCTGGGGTAGGGCCCGGCTGCTGGTTCACATTTGTCTCCAAGGGGTTAGACACAATGCCTCATCTCGTAAGGAGGTGTCCAATGTGTTACCTTTCTGGATCTGGTGCTTGAATCAGACAGTTCCTGTGCTGGGCATCTGCCAAAAGTTGTGACAACTAAACAACCCTCATGTAGGTCCAAACTATGACCTCTGGGAGGGGACGAATTCCAGCCAACTGATTACCCAAAACCCAACCCTGAAGTTTCGCTGCAAGGAAGATGGGGAAAAACCCAACCAGCCTCGGCCAGTCTGGTGGTGTGGGGGGAAAAAATCCTTCCCAATCCCAAGGCTGTGACTTGCGCATCCCACAGTGACCTAGATAAGAGAGGAAAGGTAGACTGACTGCTAGAAACCAGCAAACAGGAAGTGGCTCCAAGCACATGGCTTGAAATCTCATGCCAAATCCTGTGAGATGTTATGGCACCAGGTCACGGGCCAGATCCCATGATACCTCAACCCTATCCTGGAAGTCCTGTGGTGGCTGGAAATCATGTGGTACCTGTCCTGTCCTTTTGCCCTCTCCCATCATGGGTGCCACCAAAACACTGCCGTCTCTAGGGGCCCTCTACTGGTCACAAGCAGAGGTTGAATTAAGTGTGAATTGGTGCCAATGTCAAAGGTGAGTGAAAAGAGTCAGAGTTTGGCCCTTTATATTAAATTATTTACATTTGTTTTGCAGCAGGGGCACATGGGGTACTCTTTGGAAAGGATGTTTTCCAGCCAAAGGAAAACTGCCCATTTTGTGCCTCAGTTTCCTAAAGCTCACTGGGGATGAGTGGCCTTCTCCTTGGGGAACCTGGGGAGAAGTGAGCCTTAAAATTAAAAGGGTGAAAGCTAGCCATCATGTTTTGCTTCTAAAGAACTTTGCTGGGAGTTGTGCTTATGGATCAATGGTAAATTGGAATGTGTCCTGTATCTTGTGCTGGTGGCAGCTACTTGGTAGAGAGTGACAGAATGTTGGAAGTAGTATGGAAGCCAGCATATGGGAGTGTAAATGCGTTGGGATGAAGATGGTATACGCATATTATGTATTATTAAGAGCTTGTAAATCAATTTCTGTCTTGCTTTGATGCTGGTTTATTATCAGCCCACTCAAAAAGGCTGTCTGTGTAGTGGTCCTAGGACTTCAGAATCTGCCCTCAGATATTCCTCTTTGCTGTTAAGCTTTTGGGGCCAGGTTTGCAGACCAGAACTGCACATGCATGGCCTACTTTACGGGAGCAATGCATGCCCACACAGCTACCCACGCGCTTGTGCAAATCTGATATATGGATGCACGGGGGTAGTGTGCACATTTGTGCCAATGGTGCACTAAAATCACAGTCTCATAATTAGTCTCCCAGTGTTAACTAAGTACTTCTGTTGTTAATCTAGGATTAAAGCACAAGGGATACTAGTTTGCAGTCTAAACAGTCTGGAATGCCGTGCTGCTGGTATCACAAATAAGGCCACTTTTTACTAAGATGGTGGACTCCAGCAATAGGCTCAGAAATAACCATCAACCTTTATTCACTCACATGAATAAGCCTTATTCATATTGCCTTCATTAGGACCACTCACATAGTGAGCAAAGGTTGTAGGATTAGTCCCCATTGCTTTTAAATATCTTCTTGCCAGGTAGTTAGTGCTTTTCTGACCATAGGAAATGGTTTTCCTAGCAAAAGAGGCAATTTTCTTTTTGGGTAACCCAGGCAGTTTTTATTTGGAATATCTCTCTGTGTTAACTAACATACATTTTTACAGTTAGCAAAGAATTTTATTTTGTAAGAAATGAAATCAGTATGGCTCTTTCTCGGTCATTTCTCTACTTGTCAATTCTCTCTCCCCCCCCCCCCCCCCCCCAGCTTCTCCTTTTTTGTTCTAGCCTTAAAAAGCCCCCAAAGTGTCTGTTATAATCACATTTTGTATGTTACAACCAGAATGAATGCCTTCATACTAATATGCCTGGTTTGAGGAAATCAGTTCCTGTCTGGTGTAACAGGCAGTTTGTTATAAACCGTGCCATTTATGTGTGGGGTTCTACTAGGGAAACATCTGCATATATAATTGGAGAGGGTTTAGTTCACCTGTGAGTAATGCTGTTTATAGAGCTAAAATAAAACCTTCCAAAGCAGAGAAAGTTTTCAACACTCAGCTGTGCCATGCTGTTGAAATGCCGCTTATTTAAAGAGGCGATCATGATTAAAGGATTATCGGCAGTACTGTTCAGCTTGTCGGAAGATTGACTTCACACCTGAAGTTGCCAGCCTTGTTTTCTCCTTGGGAGGTCACTGTAACTCAGCACTTTTCTTTAAGGTTTGTACACACAGGTCACTTCTCTAATTAGTGCATCTTCATTTTTGAGAGTGTGCACCTTTGTGTTTGTAGTATATTAATGGAAATTTTGCTTCTTTAAAAGCTTGGCAAAGACACGTGATGTTTTTAGTATTAGATAATGTTCCCCCCCCCATGGTTTTAAAAATAACCAATAGGTGTTCTGATTTTTAACTCTGAAGCAATAAGAAAATTCTGGCTTTTAGGAAATCACAAATACATCTCTACCCCGATATAACGCGGTTCTCCGGAGACAAAAAATCTCACCACGTTTATAGGTGAGACCACGGTATATCGAACTTGCTTTGTCGGTCCCACCCCTCCCCCCGTTACTTGTTCCCTGACCATCCCCTCCAGAGACTCCCAACCCCCCGCCCCCTGACAGGTGCTCACCGGCAGCGGTGGGAAGCGGAGCAACGTGGCCCCAGCCCGCTCCACTCCGCCACCTCCCAGCTGCGGCGCTCTGCTTCCTGCCGCCGGTGAGTTGGGGAAAGGACGCCCCCCACACTCATCTGCAGGGGGGATCCCTTCCTCCAAACCCCCTCCCCCGAGCTGCAGCTGGGGCGGAGGCGAGGGAAGCAGAGCGGGCTGCTCCTGGCCCCCCGCTAATCTCCTGGGCCACTCTGGGCCTGCGGGGCCCCCAAAAGTGCCCCCCAACAGCTCCTGCCTCCTAGGCCCTGGGGTGAGGGAGCTCCTGACTGCCCCCGAGACCCTCTGCCCATTATCCATCCCTCGGCCCCAGCCCGGCACCCTTAACACGCTGCTCAGAGCAGCGTGTCGGAGCTTTACCGTGTTGTATGTGAACCCGCGTTATATCGGGTTGTGTTATATCGGGGTAGAGGTATAGTACCTGGACACAAAACAAGCATCTGGCTGATTTATGGGATTGCTAATGGGGTATGTAGCATTACACCGTAGGTCATCTCTTCGTCTCTAGCACAGGTTGGTGGCAACTGCGAGTCATTATCTGATTTGCTGTTTTGTGGGTTTTGTGTAATGAATTGGAAATCTTAGTCTTGTTCCTAGCGGATAGGCAGTCATTTCACAAGATCCGCTGTCACAGTTGACACCACTGTTGGCAGCCTATGTAGAGAGGCCAAGGACAGAAAGGGCAAGGAGACTGAAACTTGCCCTTGGGGATAATCTCTCCAGGTCAAGACTGAATCACATTAGTAGGGTAGCGTGAACGAAACTCCTGCTGCTGGTGCATGTTTATATTTGTCTTGTGGATAATTAGAAGACTTTAATTTCCACTACTGGAAATCCAGAACCTCTCAAGAACACTCAACAGTCACTTAAAATATATACATATGTAAATAGCCACATAATTGCAAGTCACCGAGAACCTCTCAGCTTAACTATTCCTGAACTGTTTTGTATATCATGATACATTCTCTGACCTTTTATAATGTTGGAGGCCAACATTATGGAAATAAGCAGCTTTTTATTCCATTCTAAGGTCAGTCTAACCAAATTATGCATCTTCTAATGCAGTCGCTTCAAGCTCTCAGTTTTGAAAATTTCATTTTAATACCTTGCAACAGAGATAAATACTGTAGCTCATATTCATGTTGAACAATGTATTGCACTGATCATCATTCTCACTGCATGGTTTCTTGGTCCAGGGTCTTGTTTAACATTGCTTTGTTTGTTCTCTCGTTATACTGATGATAAAGGGCTGTGATCCCACCCCAAAACACTTGTGGGGTCAGTGTTGCAGAGATTTCAGAGCTTTGCACCTCCTCCTGTTGAAGCTAATGGGAGTTTTAGCACTGATTTCAATGGAAGTATGATTGATTCCAATAACCATTTGTGGGAGGTGGCATTTGTGGCCTTGCATGGAAGCAGGGTCTGACGTGGATTTGTTTGCGCTTTTTAAATGTCCTGGTTCGGGAAAATAAACTTGAATCAGTAAAAATGGACAATGCCTGGACATTGATACCTAGCAACCTATGACCCAGAGGGATATGAATTTCCCCCGCCCCTCCTTAGGGAGGCCGAACAGCATTTTCCCAGTTCGAGAACAAAGGACTATGAAGGTGTGAGGTGGGGATAAGAGTTGGCTACTAGAAGGAGTCAGGTCTCTCATCGAGAGTTTGGTCTGATGAAGGAGATCAGATAGAGAGATGGCGTGAACCAGGGGGTTCACTGCAGCTTGGCTGGGCTCTGGGCTGACCAGAATGTGCTATGCTTTAACCTTCATGTCTCTAGACGACCCTAAGAACTTCTTATGCAGTGATCCAGTTAACGAACTGTTTTGACAATTGTGTGAGTGTTACTGCAAATGCTTGCTGAGGTGCATTAATCCCTGAAGAGTGTACAAGCCTCTACAGGACTTGCTGGGACTTGCTGAATGGAGCTCAGGGTGTGAAGCAGGAGTGCTGCAGGCCCAGAGGTCCAATCTAAGGAGGTGGTGAAGCAGATGGCTTACCCTGGAGGAAGAGTGAGACCCCAAGAGGGTCTTGCACACTGAAGAGGTTCCTCCTAGAGACCATTCCAAAGCTGGGGCCATAGAGTTTCAATCTTGTAAACATCTCATTAGCTTTTTCCCATTTATGCTGTTTCTCTATATTTTATGTTTTAGTTTGGACTCTGAAAGTAGATTGGTTAGTTTCATTTTGTTCTTGCCCGGTTTTACTTTCTGGTTCTCATGTCTGTGGACGTGTGTTGGGCTTGGGGTTAAAAAAGACACTGCAAAGAAGTACTTTAAAAAATAACTTATTAAATATTCATAGTGGGTTTTTTCTTGTTGGCCTTACACTATCAGACATTGTCCTTTTTAAAATAACTTTCAAACTAGTTGTCTGTAGTAAATAGCTGATATGAATCCTGTGGTTTGTATGTAAAGGTAGTATTTACATACTGCATAAAGGCTGCATTAGCTACAAGGCCAAATTCCGATATCAAAGGGTATATCTATTTTTCATAACTCTACAACCAGTGTTTGGTTTTCAGAAGTACACCTCTACCCCGATATAACACAACCCGATGTAACACAAATTCTGATATAACGCGGTAAAGCAGTGCTCCGGGCGGGGGCTGCGCACTTCGCGGATCAAAGCAAGTTCGATATAACGCGGTTTCACCTATAACACGGTAAGATTTTTTTGGCTCCCGAGGACAGCGTTGCATCGAGGTAGAGGTGTATATTTTCTAGAGGCCATACCCTGAAATCCTTACTTAGGGTTTACTCGGTCTGTACTCAGACAAAACTCTCAGTCAAGTGCCTTTCCAGACTAATCTACACTGACGTGAACAGTCGTTTCTGATAATGTAACATGAAGTAAGATTCTTTTCTAGAGGAAAGTTAATAGTAAATGGGGTGTTTTTTTCCTTTTCTTCTCTCCCCCTTGCTGTAATCTGTTGCAAAGGCTGTGGTTTAAAAGCCTGTGATTTAAAGTAATCTCAAAACAGTATGGATTGTGGGCCTACAATTTAAACACGTATTTTGCTTGGCACAGTCTATTGGAGATGTTCAGTATGCAGCTAAGGGCCAGCTGGCAAACAGAACCTGAAATTTGTGTGTTAGGTACACAAAATAAGGACTAGGATGAAATCCTGGCTCTGTTGAAGTCAGTGGGAGTTTTGCCATTGACTTCATTGGAACCTAGAGCTATACAGTTTCCAGTGGTCCCCCGGCCTCTCAATCCGAATTTCTAACTCCAAGTGGTCACTGACGTCAGTACTCAAAGTATCTCAGAGACTTTGACAGGGTCAGCTTTTGTCATTGCCTGCTTTACCCCAGCCCTTCTGTCATCCTTGGAACCAGTGGGCCTTCATTGTGTCTAGGTTGTACCACTCAGGATCCCATTCTCTCACCAATCACATCTCATTATGCTCCATGCCCCTGAGTCCCACTGGACTTCTACTCCCAAAACACCTCATGCCATTCTGCTTTGGTAGCGCCACAAAGGGCTGCTATTTGGCTCAGCCATAACTCATCTGGCTGAAATGCATGGTTAACAGTTTTCACCTAAAAGTATGTTGAATCTGGGAATCACTTGCCTGAGATACACTGGAAACGTTTCCGTAAGCAAAGCTAGTAGGCTTGAGAGCTCCATCTTTCTCCCAAAGTTTATTCAAAGATCTTCTTTCTTATTTAAATTGCTCGGCCTTGAAGTTATCAGCTCTCAGTCCCTTTCCTTTACATACTAGGCCAGATCCTCAGCCGCTGTAAAACAGCATGGCTCCATTAAAATAAATGGAGCTATGCCCGTTTACATCAGTTGTGGAGATGGCCAGCTGTTTTCTCTGTCAGACCACACCAGATCCCTCTACTAGTTTTGTTTGCATGTTCAGCAACTACTTCAGTCAAATTCCTTTGCCAGTTGCTAGCAGTTTCCAGCAGAGTTCTGTTACTACATTTTATTTCAGTCCATTTAATCCCAGTGATCCATCAAAGGGGCAATGGCAAAAATGTTATCATTTCTCTTTAGGAGCAGGTTTTCACCCATGTTGCTGCAAAAAGCTGTGCTTGCTGGTGGAAAAAGGCCAAGACTTGCCTTGATGACGTACTGAAGAAAATTGCCATTTTTCCTAAAATCATTCAAGCTAGAAATAGCAAAGAACTTGCTAGACCATTCCATCCAATTCATCCTCCTGCCTTTGCACAACTTTCCTCTGAACTGTGCCTTCAGGTGTTTCCTATAGTGTAATTTAAATATCTCAATTGATAAGACATCTACCACTCCCCAGAGATTACTCCACAGCCTCACATCACTGTCTCCAGTGATTTTTTTCCCCTTCCTTCCCAATCTTGTATTCACCCTAAATTTTCCATTTCTGGAATTCATTCTACCCTACTAGTTATACCCTCTCGTACCAACCTAAATAAATCTCCCATCTATAAAAAGGGAAATCAGGACAACCTGGGGAATTACAGACCAGTCAGCTTAACTTCTGTACCTGGAAAGATAATGGAGCAAATAATTAAGAAATCAATTTGCAAACACCTAGAAGATAATGAGGTGATAAGTAACAGTCAGCATGGATTTGTCAAGAACAGATCGTGTCAAACCAACCTGATAGCTTTCTTTGACAGGTAACAAGCCTTGTGGATGGGGGGGAAGCGGTAGATATGGTATATCTTGACTGTCTCGCATGACCTTCTCATAAACAAACTAGGGAAATACAACCTAGATGGAGTTACTATAAGGTGGGTACATAACTGGTTGGCAAATCGTTCCCAGAGAGAAGTTATCAGTGGTTCGCAGACTGCTGTAAGGGCATAGCGAGTGGGGTCCTGCAGGGATCGGTTCTGGGTCCGGTTCTGTTCAATATCTTCATCAATGATTTGGATAATGGCATAGAGAGTACACTTATAAAGTTTGCGGGCGATACCAAGCTGGGAAGGGTTGCAAGTGCTTTGGAGGATAGGATTAAAATTCAAAATGATCTGGACAAACTGGAGAAATGGTCTGAAGTAAATAGGATGAAATTCAATAAGGACAAATGCAAAATACTCCACTTAGGAAGGAACAATCAGTTGCACACATACAAAACGGGAAATGACTGCCTAGGAAGGAGTACTGCAGAAAGGGATCTGGGAAGTATTAGCAGGAGTATTGTAAGCAAGTATTGTAATTCTTCCGCTCTACTCCAGGCTGATTAGGCCTCAACTGGAGTATTGTGTCCAGTTCTGGGCGCCACATTTCAGGATAAATGTGGACAAATTGGAGAAGGTACAGAGAAGAGCAACAAAAATGATGAAAGGTCTAGAAAACATGATCTATGAGGGAAGATTGAAAAAATTGGGTTTGTTTAGTCTGGAGAAGAGAAGACTGAGAAGGGACATAACTGTTTTCAAGTACATAAAAGATTGTTACAAGGAGGAGGGAGAAAAATTGCTGCTCTTAGCCTCTGGGTATAGGACAAGAAGCAATGGGTTTAAATTGCAGCAAGGGCGGTTTAGGTTGGACATTAGGAAAAACTTCCTAACTGTGGTTAAGCATTGGAATAAATTGCCTAGCGAGGTTGTGGAATCTCCATCATTGGAGATTTTTAAGAGCAGGTTGGACAAACACCTGTCAGGGATAGTCTAATACTTAGTCCTGACTTGAGTGCAGGGGACTGGGATACATGACCTCTCAAGGTCCCTTCCAGTTCTGTGATTCTGTGATTATTTTTCTTTCTTTAGAAGTTCATTTTGCCCTCTACCGGGAGATCAGTTGTGCTGCATCACCTCATCCTTGTACTGTAAAGCTCCAATCTGCCAATTGTCTTTCTGGGAAATAGGTTCCCAGAACAGAATGCAGTGTCTGTGTGCAGTATACAGAAATACTGTTCCCTCCCTATTTTTTAATGAGATACCTCTACATCAGGGGTCTGCAACCTACGGCATGCGTGCCAAACACGGCACGCAAGCCGATTTTTGAGTGGCACGCTGCCTGCCCGGTGAGGAGAGGAGTGGGGGAGGAGGGGCAGGAAAGCTCCATGCTGGGGGAAGAAGTGGGGGAGGAGGGAAGCTTGGCTGCTGCAGGACCAAGCTTCTGCCTCCTCCCCCGCAGGGGAGAGTGGTAGGGGAGGTCCCGGCCCCCAGCCCCACTCAGCCCCCACGTCCACTGCTCTCCCCTGCGGGGGCAGGAGGCAGAAGCTTGGTCCTGCGTCAGCCAAGCTTCCCCCTCCCATGCTTCTTCCCACAGCGTGGTGCTTTCCTGCCCCTCTTCCTCCCCCTTCCTCTCCCTGTGCTGATCAGCTGATGGCCCTGGGGAGGGGGAGCAGAGCAGAGCCGAGCTGAGCGGCAGCATGCTCACTGCTCCGTAGAGCAGGCAGAGAAGAGGTAGGGACGGGGCCTTGGGGAAGGGGGTGGAACAGGGCATATCCCTTCCAGCCCCCTGCCATGAGCCGCTCAGGGCAGGGGGCTGGGAGCTGGGAGCACCCCCATGAGCCAAGCACCCCAGCCCTCTGCCCTGATGCCCCCCCATACCCAGCCTTCTGCCCTGCACCCCCCACACACCCCAGCCCTCTGCCCTAACCCCTGAACCCCCCCACACCCTCACTGCCTTCTGCCCTAGCCCCTGAATCTCCCCGCTCCCCCAGCCTTCTGCCCTGACCCCTGAACCCCCCCCCCCAGGTCTGGAGTCCCGGCTGCCGGCCCGTTGCCAGCCGGCGTCCCAGTCGCAGGCCCCGCTCAGCCCGCTGCCGGCCTAGGTGAACAGAACTCCAGGCTGGAAGCGGGCTGAGCAGGCTGGCGGCGTAAGATCAGCATTTTAATTTAATTTTAAATGAAGCTTCTTAAACATTTTGAAAACCTTGTTTACATACAACAATAGTTTAGTTATATAATATAGACTTAGAGAGAGAGACCTTCTAAAAACATTAAAATGTATTACTGGCACAAGAAACCTTAAATTAAAGTGAATAAATGAAGATCGGCACACCACTTCTGAAAGGTTACCTACCCCTGCTCTACATAGTCAGCCCAAAGACTGCAATGGCCATTCCTTTTTTCATGCAGCCAGATTGCATTTCAAACTCCTGTCTAACTTGCTGTCCACGATCACCCCTGCTCTCTCTTGGCATGTGAATGCTTGTCAAATAGAACTTGGTAGCTGTGCATGCTCTCTGCTCCCTAGCCAGGTTGCATGGATTTGCTTTAAAAAATGATGAGATATTGTTCCATGTAGAGGACATAGTTGAATGCCAATTACTTTTTACTAATTAAAATACAGGATGGTCTTATTTGTAGCATAAATAGTTCTAACCTTTTAATTAAAATTTAAATTACAGTGTTCTCTGAATGTATAGAGTTGTGTGCTCTTGTGAAAATGCTTCTTTTTTTAGGGCTTGATCCTTCTTTATCCCAAATGCCTATTGACATTAGTAGGAGTTTTGTGTGTGCAGTAATACAGAATCATGTCGATTAATTAGCAAAGTGGCATTACGGGCCTGATTCCACAGTTCCACAGATTCAAGCTACCCATTGAAGTCAGTGGGCAGATTTACCAAAGAGAGACTGCAGTGTTGGTACTGCAGCATTTTAAATGAGGACAAAGTAATAGCTTATGTCAGCTGGACAAGTGATTATTACTTTGTGTGTTTAACACAGAATCCCAGTTAGTTCTTGTCTCTTTGTCAGGGTAGCTAAGGTTAGTGTAATGATGCCCTAAAAATGTGTATTACATTTATTGTGCTACATCTCCTCCTCAATGGCTTATCCAATGTCTTCTGATGGAACTGCTCAGTACACTGCAAGTAAAAAATCTCATAGGGAAAAAAACCCCTCATTAAATCAAATAAATACTATATGAAAATTGGAGTTGATTTCTGTATCTTTGAGCTGCATAAGAAGGTCTCTGCCTTTCTGCATTCTATTGGCCACAAGAGATCTGGACATGAATCCTTTACCATTCTCTCGGGGGTCTTGAGCTTGTCGGATTATACCATCTTTTGTAATGGCAGGTGTATGCCACAGGGCAGGTTTTAAAATTCCTATGTTGGTGGATTGCATTAACCCATACTAAGTCAGGTATGTAAAATTCCATTAAGCTAAAACCCTCTGGCACTTTCTCACCAATGCTGGAGATCTGCAGGCTATGCTAATGTAGTAGGTTTGCTCATCTATTAGTAGGATGATGGTTTTAAAATAATAACATTTATCTTTGGCTGTGGACTGACATAGTGCATGCTGAGTACAATTTTTTGAAAGGCTTTGCAGATGTTGCTTCAGTCAATCTGGGTCAAAAAAAGATTGCTTAGAATCATAAAGGTTAGAAGGAGATCAAATAATTCTGCCTTTTTATTGCTTGAATAAAGTGCTTGGAAAATATCATTCACCATTATTAGACTAAATGAGTTGGGATAACATAGGACTCAATATTAATTTTTCCATGTTGGCTGATTTTACCTGTTTTTTATAATGCAGCTACATTCTGTATTATTGATTATATCATTGATTAGTGGCTTGCAAAACTAAATGTATGTGTTAGTGTAAGCACATAGCAGTTTAATGTGTTGCATTAGAAACAACAACAATTAAAGAATTACTCTTCTGTTTTACAGAAACATTTGACAGTGGGAAAGACCCAATCAAAGCAGCTGAATGTTGCATTTAAAAGTTGTTTCTCTGTTTCCTATGGTAGGGGTAGTATCAAGTGATCTGCCTAGACAGTATGGGGAGTGTGAATGCAAATTTTGAGATGTTAGGCAGTCTAATGGAAAATGATCAGATTACTATTTCAACAAATGTCTGTTGTTCTGCTGAACAGGGATTGCTTAACAATTACAAACATCTGCTTTTAAAACATAGTTTTTATGTTTCTTCTTTTCTGGGTATGGAAGCTTTTATTTATATATAAAACTTTAGAACCTACATGTCCACTCAGTCCTACTTCAGACAATTGCTCAGACAAACAAGTTTGGTTACAATTTGCAGGAGATAATGCTGCCCATGTCTTGTTTACAATGTCACCTGAAAGTGAGAACAGGCATTCGCATGGCACTGGTGTAGCCGGCATTGCAAGATATTTACGTGCCAGATGCGCTAAAGATTCATATGTCCCTTCATGCTTCAACCACCATTCCAGAATATATGCCTCCATGCTGATGATGGGTTCTGCTTGATAATGATCCAAAGCAGAGCGGACCGACACATGTTCATTTTCATCATCTGAGTCAGATGCCACCAGCAGAAGGTTGATTTTCTTTTTTGGTGGTTCGGGTTCTGTAGTTTCCTCATGGAGTGTTGTTCTTTAAGCATGCTCCACACCTCATCCTTCTCAAATTTTGGAGGGCATTTCAGATTCGTAAACCTTGGGTTGAGCACTGTATCTATCCTTAGAAATCTCATATTGGTACTTCCTTTGCGTTTTGTTAAATGTGCTGTGAAAATGTTCTTAAAACAAATATGCTGGGTCATCATTTGAGACTGCTATAACATGAAATATTAGGTAGAATGCGGGTGAAACAGAACAGGAGACATACAATTCTGCCCCAATCAGTTCAGTCACAAATTTAATTAACACATTTTTTTAATGAGCATGATCAGCATGGAAGCATGTCCTCTGGAATGGTGGCCGAAGCATGAAGGAGCATATGAATGTTTAGCATATATGGCACATAAATACCTTGCAACACCAGCTACTAAAGTGCCTGTTCTCACTTTCAGGTGACATTGTAAATAAGAAGTCAGCAGTATCTCCCGTAAATGTAAACAAACTTGTTTGTCTTAGCAACTGGCTGAACAAGAAGTAGGACTGAGTGGACTTGTAGGCTCTAAAGTTTTACTTTGTTTTGTTTTTGAGTGCAGTTATGTAACAAACTCTATATTTGTAAGTTACACTTTCATGATAGAGTTTGCACTACAGTACTTGAATGAGGTGAATTGAAAACGATTTCTTTTGTTCATCATTTTTTACAGTGCAATTATTTGTAATAAAAATATAAAGTGAGCACTGTACACTTTGTATTCTGTGTTGTAATAGAAATCAGTATTTGAAAATGTAGAAAAACATAAAATATTTAATACATTTCAATTGGTATTCTATTGTTTAACAGTGCAATTAATCACAATTAATTTTTTTTATCGCAGTTACTTTTTTTTAGTTAATCGCGTGAGTTAACTGGGATTAATCGACAGCCCTAATATAAATATAAAACTCCATTAACTACTGCATCTACAGCTATGTATGGACAGTATTTTACAGTTTCTCTGACATTATATTACAATAGTAAGAATAACTTTCAACTGCTTCTGCCACCCTTACTCACATCAAGTAGTACCTTCCTTCACATGTATTCTCATTCAAATGAGAATTAGACTGCTCAAAGTATAAGGGCTGGTCCACACTAATCCCCCAGTTCGAACTAAAATACGCAACTTCAGCTACGTGAATAACGCAGCTGAAGTCGAAGTACCTTAGTTCGAACTACAAAGTACTTACTGCGGGTCCACACGCGGCAGGCAGGCTTCCCCGTCGACTCCGCGTACTCCTCTCGCGGAGCAGGAGTACTGGTGTCGACGGCGAGCACTTCCGGGATCGATTTTGTCACGTCTAGACAAGATCCCAGAAGATCGATTGCTTACCTGCGGGTTCGGCGGTAAGTATAGACGTACCCTAAGATACTACTTACTGTAACAGTGGCAAAGTCAGCCCTGGATCACTAATGTTGTCATGTTTTTAGTACATCAGTAATGTTAATAAGAACTCAGCTTCTACATATATTTAGAGATGAGCCTAGGGCAAATCCAGTGCCCCTGAAATCTGGGGAAGTTCTGATCCAAACTTGGTTCCTGGTTCTTGTGTTTATTATTGAACTTTCACAAATTCAGTTTCAGGCTGGCTTGGGTCCATCTTCATTGACATTTAATAATGCGTTCATGACAAATGCAGTCTTTAACTGCACAGGGCATTTGACTTATTTTAACTTTCTAAAGCTTGAAGACATCCCGCTCACCCCCTTTCTGGCACACTGCTTTTGAGCCCGTTTGGAAAAATGGTGTGTTGGCCTTGGTCCTGATTGTTTACTTCCTTAGGTATGAGCTGACAGCAGTGGTGTTGTCAGCGAAGGAGATGAAATTAGTGGCACATATGCCCTTCCCCTTCACGACCCCCACTCTGTAGAGGATTCTCTACAGAGTCTGTCAAAAAAGCTTGTTTGATTTGACTGTTGCTGCAGAACCAGCAGAGGGAGCACAGAAGCACAAAACATTGTTATGTAAGTTTTCTGGTTACAGTAGCTATGGGCTCTTTGTGTGCATGTGTCTGTGCTCAGTGACCAGAGATGAATTACTTTTTAAAAATGAAAATATTTAGGAGTAGGCTCTTCCTTTGATTTTCACCCTTAAGTCTCATTAGCATTAGTGGGTGTTAACCTACACACATTAAGGGGAGAAAGACTATATCTTGTAGAATTTTGGGAAATTCCTCATTAGACTCTAACAAATTATACCAAGCTACTGACTCCACATGAAAAAACTCTGGAAAACATTATCGCTTTTCTACTCTGCTCTGTATTTTCTTTAGATTCTTCTAATTGATCTGATTAAAATCTTCCTTTTTAAAGTGTGGTTCTTGACAGAACAGTGATCCAGTTTAAAAAAAAAAAAAAAAAAAAAAAAAAAAATTACACACTGGGTTTCTGTATTTGCTGTCTCAACGACATACATAGCTTCAGAAGATGATTTCTCTAATTTGATAACTGCCAGCATTGACACCAGCTGGTATCAGAAAATCGAGGGGTGTCTCTTCCATCACCCCAGTAATACAGATTCTTTAATCATTTTGTTGATGATAAACATGGAAGAATAGAATCCACTCTCCCCTCCCATAACTGTACTGACTCTGCAGTGTTACCAGAAGTAAATACTTGTTTGTCCCTAACATAAGCAAATGGGACTCAAATCCCACAGAGAATAGATCTGTTGAATTACATAGTTACTTTTCACACTAAAATGACACTGTAAGTGTTCATCTGCCCTTGCTGCCTCCAGTCTGAAGCCGTAACCTGCCATGTGTGAACATGACAATTGCTTGCTGTGATAATGCTGCTCTGTTGTTGTTTGCTATATTGTATGGCAGCTTGAGGCGTGTGACTGTTGCTGTTTTAAAGTCAATCAATAATAATTATTTTTACTTCAGGTGGGGGATAAGGGAATAGAGTGCAGTAGCAGACAAATTCTTAAATACAAAGACAATGTTTGCATGCAAATGTCCTTGGTGATAAAGAATAGGGATAGAAAGTATATGTATTTCATGAAAATTGTTTCTAAATGCAATTGTTTTCACAGATTTACATGAAGTTGATGGTGGTTCTCTGTATATTAAAACTAAATATCATACACCCAAAATCCTTTTGGGGATCTTCGGAAGGAGGGGGATGGTAGATTTGTCTACCTCTCTTCTCCCACCCTCCATTTACACAGGGCAAGAAAGTCATCCTGATGCAATCTGAGAAAATTATATATAGCTCAGTTTTCACATACCAATTCCATCAAAGAAAAATTGAATGTGACAATCCTGGGTTTATTGTTATGAGGCAAATTTCTTATTCCTATGACAGCCACAGAAGCATTAATCTTGGGTGCATAACACACATTCCACCCAGTGCATCTTTGTAAAGTAGCACTCAGTGGAAGATGTAACTTTTTTTTTTTTTTTTTTATACCACTGAAAAACTCCTCTTTTTCAATATCTCCTCTGTGCATCTTTGTGGTTCTTTTTCACAGTCCTTTTTTACTTTGTTTGGATGTTGCAAATTAATGAGGTTTTGAAGTACGTGTTCAGTCAGTGTCCATTCGGAACTTGTAAAATCTCTGTGGGCCAAATCCAGCATCCTTGAATCTGCTCAGACTCAATAATAAGCATGATAAAAACACCTAGATAAACAGAGTGTGATTATTCAGGCAACTTTCTCCTTGCAGGGAAAAAAAATACTCTTCCAGCTCTCTTTTTGGAATCAGAATAACTTCCAGTGGCCAATTTTGTTAATAATCACAGATGCTTATTCCCTGTACCCCTCATCAAGTACTGCATTGAGTTTCCTACTATCTGAGCTCATTAGATTCCCAATCACATCAGACCCTATTAGGCTGTCTTCCATTCATAGCTGCTTAAGTTCCCTTATTACCTCACTGCTTGTAAGGATTTTCCTATTTACATTGTAAATTGTTAGTTTTCTGACACAGCATAGCTCGTTGTTTTGTTCTGTCTTGCAAAATAGTTTTTCTAATTTTGAGTGTTGTCTATTGGATACCTCCACCCATTCACAATGGTGCAGACCATGTCCCCTCCTGGTCATAGTCGCATAATATCCCTGTGGCACCTACAACAATTGCTTATACAGTAACTCCTCTCTTAACATTATAGTTATGTTCCTGAAAAATGCGACTTTAAGTGAAATGATGTTAAGCGAATCCAATTTCCCCATAAGAATGAGTGTAAATGGGGGGTGGGGTAAGGTTCCAGGGAAATTTTTGCCATATAGTACAGTACTATAGTTGGGAGGTGTCCCCCACCTTACCCAACACAGGCACAGCCCACTGGCACTGGAGACAATGAGGCAGGCAAGGAGGCTAAAGGTGCTGTAGGCTAGGAGAAGCATGTTGCGCAGCGGCAGCTTCCCCTGCTCTGCAAGCACCAGGGGCGGGGGGCTCAACCCTCGGCCTGCCCATGCTACCTCTTCCCCCAAACCCCCACCCTTAACCTGCCTCTTCTCCCCCCCCCCTTTACTCCGCACGCTGCATCCTTGCTCCTCCCCCTCCCTCCCCTGCCTCCTACCTGCGGCAATCAGCTGGCTTGCAGCGTTCAGGAGGGAGTGGGGAGGAACGAGGACATGGCACGCAGGCTCCCCCTCCCTCCCCTGCCTCCTGAACGCTGCAAGCCAGCTGATTGCGGTGGGCAGGAGGCAGGGGAAGGAGCGGGGAGGTGAGCCGAGTCCTCACTCCTCCCCCTTCCCTCCTGCCCGCAGCAGTCAGCTGGCTTGCGACGTTCGGGGGGAGGAGGGAGGAGAGAGGACTTGGCGTGCAGGCTCCCGCATCCCTCCCCTGCCTCCTGCCCATGGCAATCAGCTGGTTTGGGAGGCAGGGGAGGGAGGGGGAGCCTGCGCGACGAGTCCTCGCTCCTCCCCCTCCCTCCTGAACACTGCAAGCTAGCTGATTGCCATGGGCAGGAGGCGGGGGGAGGGGGGAAAGGCGCTGATCTGCGGGGTCTGCCGGGAGGCAGGAGGCGCTGGGGGGGGGGCGCAGGGGAGCTGATGAGGGGGCTGCCAGATGTGGACAAAGCAGGCAGCCAAATGACGTTATAGCGAAGCACTGCACAACTTTAAATGGAGCATGTTCTGTAACTGAGCAGGGACGTAAGATCGAAACACCGTTAAGCAAGAGGACGTTAAGTGGGGAGTTACTGTACAGAAAAGTAATATTAGGTGAATGTTGAATGTAAGTGAGCAGCTGGAAATAAGGGAGAGGAGCCAGCACCATATGATCAGCCAGCTTTCCATGGAACATGGGCTAGTGTAGCCCATGGATTGAGACCCTGTTCTGTAGATTATATGCATCAGAATGCACTGAGTTTACAGATGCTTCCTTGCAGTTTTGTTTAATCATTCTTTGCCCCATACATAACAATGCAATTCAACACCATATTTTGTATTTACTACAAAGGGCATCTTTACCACAAACTTTAATTGGTGTTCTGTATGCATCTCACAGAGAGACATCATCTCTTATAGTACCATATATGAGCCAAATTGAGCACTTTCATATTCCCATTGCCTGAAATCATATAACACTTAGGAGCAGTTAATTTTATATTTGCAGGCTGGGGAATGGTGGTTAAAATGCCTGAGACCTGTCTATGCTAGCAGCTTTGCACTGGTGCAGCTGCTGTATTGTTGGCTATGGATGTAATACAGGTACACCTCTACCCCGATATAACGCAACCTGATATTACGCGGTAAAGCAGAGCTCTGGGGGGGGTGGAGCTGAGCACTCCGGCGGATCAAAGCAAGTTCGATATAACTCGGTTTCACCTATAACGCAGTACGATTTTTTGGCTCCTGAGGACAGCGTTATTTTGGGGTAGAGGTGTACTTCTTTTAATGTAGACCAGGGGTCGGCAACCTGCGGTACGCATGCCAAAGATGGCACGTGAGCCGATTTTTTGATGGCACTCTGCTACCTGCCAGGGTCCTGGCCCCACTCAGCCCCCCCGCCCACTGATTTCTCCTGCGGGGGCAGGAGGCAGAAGCTTGGTCCTGCCGGCAGCCAAGCTCCCCCCTCCCCCGCTTCTTCCCCCCAGCATGGTGCTTTCCTGCCCCTCCCCCTCCCTGCCGCCGACCAGCTGATCGCCCTTGCGAGGGGGAGGGGGAGCGGAGTGGAGCCGAGTGGCAGTGTGCTCGCTGCTCCGGGGAGGAAGCAGAGAAGAGGTGGGGATGGGGCCCTGGGGAAAGGGGTGGGACATATCCCCTTCAGCCCCTTGCCGTGAGCACCCCAGCCCTCTGCCCTGATCCCCCCCCCACACCTCCAGCCCTCTGCCCTGATCCCCCCCCCCCCACACCTCCAGCCTTCTGCCATGACCCCTGCACCTCACACTCACACTCACACAGCGCATCTGCCCTGCACCCCCTCACACACATCCAGCCCTCTGCCCTGACCCCTGCACCCCCGTTCTGACTCTTGCACCCCCCTCACACCCCATGCCCTGACTCTTGCACCCCCCCACATTCCCACCCCCACCCTGAGTACCAAACTGGAGCTCCTGCACCCACCCCCCACATTCCCATCTGCACCCCCGGTCTGGGGTCCCGGCTGCCGGGCCCTTGCCAGCCAGGGTCCCGCAGGCCCTGCTCAGCCCGCTGCTGAACTAGGTGAATGGAACCCCAGGCCAGCAGCGGGCTGAGTGGGCCGGCGGCGTAAGATCAGCATTTTAATTTAATTTTAAATTAAGCTTCTTAAACATTTTGAAAACCTTGTGTACTTTACATACAACAATAGTTTAGTTATATAATATAGACTTATAGAGAGAGACCTTCTAAAAAACGTTAAAATGTACTGGCACGCAAAACCTTAAGTTAAAATGAATAAGTGAAGACTCGGCACACCACTTCTGAAAGGTTGCCGACTCCTGGTGTAGACCCACCTGGTTGTGAAGAAAATCTAAACTGAATATAAACTGATGCAGTTTTGGCTTTCTAAATCTGCAGACATACAGATTAAAACAGTGGGCCCGAGTTTCAGAGATGTTGAACACCTGCAGCTCCTATTGAGTTGGAGATCAGCATTGCTAAAAACCATACCCAGTAGCTTTGAGAGAGGTTTTAATTGTCCCTTTCAGCTCACCGAAGAATTAACCCTGAAGCCCAATGGTGACAACAATCCTAAAGCAAATTGTGATGCAAACCATATTATTACTACTACTATAATAATAAAAATTATTTATTATTTATTAGTTTATTATTAATATCATTATCATCCCTGTTTCACAGGTAGGGAAATGGATGAAGAGGAGAGGTGAAGTGAGTTGTCCAAAATGTTGGGTCAGAGCAGGGATTAAAACTCAGGAATTTCTGGGCTTCTACTGCTATGCTCAGTAGAAATAGAGTATAATTTTCTGGCCATAGAACCAAGTCTGTTTGTTAATGGTATATGTTTTTCATTTGGTGGTAAGTTACTTCTAGCATTACAACGACAACAAAAAACAAGTAACTGTAAATGACAAAAGTATGATTTCTCGAGAGAACCATTTTAGAAAATGACTTTGCTAGTGAAGTAGTTCCTGGAGGTGCTGGGTGATTTTCAGATCTTTGTTTGTTTGTTTTAAAATAATTGCAAATATTTTTTTTGCCATTGAAGCAAATGGGCTTTGATATCACAACTCCAGACAGCTGTACCAAAGTTGTTCAGAACTGCAAGCAATTGACATGGCTGAGACTTGTGAAATTCACTCAGAGCTCTCTAACTGTTCTCATGATATATGCAATGTAGCATTAAACTCAAGTAGTCAGTAGCAACTCCCAGCACCGTCT
The DNA here is from genome assembly GCF_027887155.1 of Malaclemys terrapin pileata. NCBI lineage: Eukaryota > Metazoa > Chordata > Testudines > Emydidae > Malaclemys > Malaclemys terrapin. The sequence continues at coordinate 38,291,903 of NC_071513.1, read as the reverse complement.
AATCCAATTGCATGGTAAAGAGGATTTGCTGGCACAGAAAAGTGAAGGGAGAATTTTATAACCCATTTTTTAAGGATATTTTGATATTCAACTGCTTCATGATACTGGATGTAACTTTAGTAAAAATATGGATAGAAATCACTCCTTTATTCCAGCAGAAGTATTGGGAGCATAAGCTTTTCGTGCTCCCAATACTTCTGTTAGTCTTAAAGGTGCCACAGGACCCTCTGTGACTTTTTACAGATTCAGACTAACACAGCTACCCCTCTGATCCTTTATTCCAGTGACACAATTAGGTTACATTTGCCCCAAAATTTAAGTTTTATGAAAACAAGTTTTACAAAACTTCACACAGTGACTGCCATCATGGGTCAGCATTGAGTTTGAACCTGGAACCTCCAGTGCTAAAAGCATGAGGCTCTACTGCTTGAACTAAGGGAGACCTCTCCTAGCTGGCAACTCTAATAGACATATATTCTCTGTGGACCAGCCAGCAGAAGGGGATGCAGAAAAACAGGTCTCACTAAGACCAGTAAGAACGTTTCCCAGAGTTTAAAAAATTTCAGTAGTACTTTTTTTTCCCGTTTTTTGTTTTTTTAGTACAAGCATTTTGTCATGGTGTCTGTGGCTGTAGCATTGCAGCATTATACTTGTGCACAACAGTCAGAAAGTGAAGTTGGGCCCAAGTGCTCCAAGTATAGAACTCCTATAGAACTGAGCAGAGCGCTTACAGCACTGAACCCCTGGACCAGAAAGAGTCTAACCTATTTTCATTCTTCCAAACAGAGAGAAAGACAGCAAGTAAATGAGCAGCATAAATAATGGAAATAAAATAGATCTTTAATTTTTTTCATGTATTAATAGTAACAGAGATAAGGATTTTAAAAAGGTGTTTTGTTTTACCCAGTAATAGACACAAATCCTATTGACTTCAATGGGAGCAGGTTCTGTGGCTTTAACTATAGCCAGGTGTACTTTACAAACTTCTTCTGGGTTGTGATGAGGGGTACCATGTGTGCATGGGAAAAGCCCCCCATGTATATGCAGTTATACCAGCAAAACTGTGCTTGTTTCACTTGAAGGGCAGGAATAACTATGTGGGTGAAAGCACAGTTTTGCTGGTAAAAGCTGCATCCACACTAGGAGCCCTTTGCTGGTATAGTACGCTGGCACAGCTACTCTGGCAAAGTGCTCCTAGTGTAGACATGACCTATGTTACAGCCTTCAATCAAAGCTTCCCCCCATCTTTTTCTCCCACTTTCTTTTCAACCATCTCCCATCCCTTTGACACTCCTAATGATCCACTTTAATTCTGTGCAGGAATCCCTTGTAAGCCATGCTGTAGAATTAAGCCATGTTGAGCGGTGGTTGGCTGTCATGCACCCAAGTTTTTATTGGCTCACTTAGTTTCTCATTTAATATTAATGATTTTTTCCCTCCAACCTGCCCTTTCATCTCAGACAAAGGGAACTATAAGGAATTTCTGAACAAGGTAGGCTCTAATCATCTTCCATCATGTTACAGATGTAATTGTGTACATTCTGTACATTCCGTGGGACTCACATAATCGCCATGCAGAATGTATCATTCATAAATTGTTTAGGGCGACCTTTTGTATAGTTGCACTAATTATTATTATCACAGAAGCGCAGTAAACGAGACTGGTAATTATTAGGGATTTATTTGAATGGACAGCTGAGCTATTCTTGGCAAGTTAGTCAAAGCAGTTGTCATGACAGCCACACAAATGTGTCTTATGAATTGGGTTAATTAGGGTAATTAATAACTGTTGTTTTGCCCTTTTTTAACAAGGGATTGCCTAGGCGTGATCAAAAGGGGAAATCGTCCCTAGCGCTTTTTTTTTTTTTTTTTTTTTCTGGCACAACAACTTTCAAATCTTAAACCTGAAGTAGTAAGTACCTGCAGGACTGCCATTACATATGTAAACGTGACATCCTTTTGTTTCTTGTGCAAGCCAGGGTATATTTTAATCTTACTACTGAACCGCTACTACTTGCCAGAGTTACATAGGGAAGTACTCCTCATCATCATGAATAGTATTATTGTAGCATCCAGGAGTTCTAGTCACAGACCAGGCCCCATTGTGCTAGGTGCTGTACAGTTGTTATGATCCTGTTGTTGCCAATGGGAGTTTTGTCATTGAGGGCATTGGGAGTAGGATCAGGCCCTGTACACACTAGAACTTTTGAACTCATTTTAAAGCCTGGATTTTAAATTATTATTTATTTGTATTATGGTAGTGCCTACAAGCCAGAGCCCAATTTTGCTAGGTGCTTGTACAAACGTATAACAAAGAGACTGTCTTTTTCTTGAAGAGCTCACATGACAGAGAGAATCAAAATCCATCTATCAGAATTACTAAGCTGAATTCTCTCTCTTCTGGTATGGATGGCCAGTTGGAGCTAATCCTGACATCCTTGCTCAGGTAAAGCACACCTTTATTTCAGTACTTTTTGCATTTTGCCTGAGACCTTGGGACTTAGTCACTATTATAATAATTATCATTAATGTTGTTTATACAGTGTGGTGGGGAGCCCTAGTCATGGATCAGTGCCCCGTTATGTTAAGCAGCATGCAGACAAAACAAGATGACCCTGTCATGGAGAGCTCACTGTCCATGTAATTTGATCTAAGGATTGGAACTTGGAAGCCTCATCTTCCCACTTTGCTTTACATTAAGTTACTGCTATTGTGATTTCTCCATTACTGCTAGCGTGCGCTTGGTGATTCACAAGACCTATAGTGGAGACAGTCCCTCCTTTGAAGAACAGTAAAAATCTGACAAAGGACTTCAGGATTTAGCCGTTGATTATTAAAAATGAACCAAGATAAAAGGTGTGACTCAGGCATATTAAAATAAGCTTTGTATAGAAATGAACTGAAAACATGACTGGAGACAGTGACTGGCTTTTCAGCTGCAAAAGCCTTGTTTATTTTTTTATCACCTCTGGGTTTTTGAAGACCCTTTTAAAAATAAAGTTTGTGATAACACACATCTTTTAAAAAGAAAATAATGGGGGTAGGAACCCTGCAGAGAGGCAACAGTTTTAATGAAGAAATACTTTACATCATTCTCTTACCACCTTAGGGCTAATAGCCTGGAACTGGTACTTTGGCTCCTTTAAAAAGCCCAACAAGGCAATCCAATTATGGATCTGAAACATTTTTATTTTTAGTTTCTTGTAAAAGCAATTCATCCTCTGCCATGGTACATTAACTGGAGGGAACAAGAAGCAGTGAGGTTTTGGCACCTTTTGTAATAACTAACTGGCTATATTTACCAGATTGTTAATAATGCAGAGGGAGTATTTTTTTTTTTTCTTCTTATAAGGGGAGATGGAAGGAAGTTAGATGGAGTAAAAGAAAGAGAATGCAGTACAGTCCATACCTTAATAAAGACCTACTAAGTTGAAAAGCAGTTTTTCTCCCTTTCCTATAGCCCCACTCACAGATGTACAATACATCACACTCCTCTATAGTATTGTTTGTTGTGTCCCTCAGTATGAGCTCCGTGTCCCCATTTTAAAATCCAGCGTCTGATGTTAGACCCAGTAATGTATGTGTGAGTCACAACAAGAACACACAGTCAAAGGGTGTCTAGAACAACAGTAAGGCTCATTACAAGTCATCAGACAGACTGAGCGGCAGTTGGGTGATATCAGTATGTCACGGGCAAAGGATGGCAGGACAACTATTTACACTTTCACTTTTTATGAAAAGAATTAAAGCCAAACTGTTCCTTTCAAGGTTGGGCCTTGGGCCAGACTAGCAGATGTCTTGGTGCTTTATGAAAGTGAGGCTCTGGATCTTTTGGACAGGGTCACTTGACTTAAATCACCAAGTGAAAAGCCTCCATTTAAATCATCAATTTTAATCAACTTTTCCATTTGTACTTCACTTATTTTCTGAAGAAGGGAATTCTCATTGGTTGATATAAACAATTAAAACATGTTGATTTACAACTAAATGGAGCCTTACATTAGATTTGGTACATTTTTTTTCCTATGTAGGAGGGTACACTATAACTATACATTTATTTAAGCAATTCTATAATTTAATTTCAGATTCTTTATTAATTGCCCATTTTAGTATGTTAGAAAATGGTAAATGATATTTCTTATTTACTAGATAATTAACTGTTCATGATTTGTGTCAAGCTGCATTAGGATGGTAACTGGAATTTAAACACACAAAACAGCATATTTTAATAAAATATTTTCAGACATTATAAGTAGTTTAGGGCTTAGCATATTTTATATTAATTTCAGATATCACTTTTAACAGATTTATTTTTAAAAAGAAAACTTACAATAATTTAAATGCCATAAAAATCCAATTAAAAATATTTAAAAATCTGATATTTTTCCACCCTGGTCTTGGAGGAAAATCATCTGAAGGGCTGTGTCTTTGGGGAAGAATTTCAGTCTGCATCTTTGGTCTGGCACTGGCGTGCCACATGAAGGTGATGGGTTCAACCTCTGGGGTGAGGGAAGAGATTGACTTGTCTCTGTCCCCTTTCCTTTTTCCAAGGTGGATTAAAAAAGTAGTTTCTTTAGCCATGGTCTTAAGTTTTGTGCATCATATTGTGCAACTTGTGCAGATCACATTGAAGGGCTTCAGTGTTTACAAGATGAAAGAGTAGTACAAAAATGTAAACCCCACTGGATGAATTTCACTCTTGGACCCATCAGTTTAATTAGTTATCCTTTACAAATTTGTCTCTCATCTTTGGCATTATGTCACTTTGAAATTTTTGGTGCCACTGCTGCTGTCGAAGGGAGGAAAGAGATTCTCTGCTATACATTGACTGATTCCACCCATCCACTTCCCATCCCATCTCTTGCAGCCTGCAAAGTATAGCCAGAGCTGTGCTGCTTTGCATTGACTGATGCACATCGATCCCCCTGCAGCCTGCATTAAAATACCTACTTCAGCCTGACTTTTCCACAGTTTGATGGTCATTTCCCCTCCCTTTCTCATTTCAGAGTTCCTTTGTCAACTTCTCTGCATTGGTACAGCCTGGAGAAAGGCACAGTACCTTTCAGCCTTGCAGTCAGTCTCTCTCATGACTGCAGGGTATTTCTGTGGTTTGGAGAGCTGTGAGAAAAATTTTACCCATGCAGCAAAAATGGGAAAAATTGCCTTTTGATAAATAATTTCATTGTGAGTTAAATACCCTTGAGACTTACAGTGGTAGCCGCCAGAAGATATTTTGATTGCAATTCATCCCTAGCAATTATAGATAAACAGTTTAAATGATGACAAGACAAGTACTCAGGGCATTATTTCACAGGGTTTGATCATCCTCCATTGTTGTGGGATTTTAGATGAAGACAGCTTGAGCCTGCTGGAGCAAAGGCCTGACTTTAAAAAACGCATGGGCACAATTATGTACCTAATATGCATGCACACAACTACTTTGGATGCATGTACAAATGGTTATTTGTGGGTCTAGCCAACTATATATGTGTAAATACTCAATTTTCCCATGCACATTTTAAAAATCAGGCCTTCAGTCTCTGGCTTTGCCCTTTTACTATGGCCAGGTTAATTTCATTTTGAAAAAAATATATTGGGGAAAAAAACTCTAAAGGGTTATGTAGATTGCAAATGCAGAGTTTGATAGAGATCTTTCTCCTTAGGGAGAAATTTCCCTCTCATTCCTTGTGCATAATTACAATAAATGGGTTTGTATTTGGGAACTCTATTGGAATTGGGGAGATTGGATCCATCCCCCAAACTGTATTGCCTTGGATGATGATATCCTATGCCGTGCTGGCCTACTCAAATGTGGCACAGAATTAAGCCCTGCCAAATGTGGGGGTGGCTATCAAGGTCTTTGCTCGCACACTCTGCAGCAGCCTTCTCTCCATGCAGTGGAATTGCAGTAGCTCTGGTGTGTTCAGAGCCTTCGATGGCCCCCGAAGAAGTGGGCCGTAGCCCACAAAAGCTTATGCTCTAATAAATTTGTTAGTCTCTAAGGTGCCACAAGTACTCCTGTTCTTTATGCTGCTGAGGAGCTTTATGACCTTCAGAGAGAGAACACCTTCAGCACTGTTACTTGAGGTGAGAATGTGCCAATATTTTGTCTTGCAACTGCATTGCTCCTCCTGAAGGATTTGTCTTGTCTGTTTTTTCTCTCACTGTTGAAATATACATGAGTAATCTACTACTCAGTAATCATAGAGCCCCTTTCATTCATGATACTCAAAGTGCTTCACAAAGGTGTGGAAGGATCATTATCTCCATTATACACACGAAGAAACAGAAACATTGGAGGTTAAGTGACTTGCTCATGATCTCAAAAGTGAGTCAGATGCAAAATCAGTTACAGAATCCAGGCATCCTGGCTCCCAGTCCCTTGTTTTCATCAGTCTTTCCCTTGATGCCTTGGCCTGGAATTAAGCAATGGAGGCAGGGGCACTGCTTAGGCACACAAGCGGACCTCCTAGAACTTCCTTTTGATTGAAATGGAAAGGCATTGGCGTGACCTCTTGACTTCATTATTCCCGACACAATTGCAAAGACTTTGGGCATTTTTTGTCATGACAAATCTGAGATCCCCGCTCTGTCCCCAAAATGTATCACTTCCGACCTGGAGCTCCAGAGAGCAAATGACAATGAGTTTTATTTAACCCTGGAGATAGGAACATTAAAAAAAAAAAAAAAAAAAAAGTGAATCTATTACATTAGATTTTATTCATAACAGAAGGAGACAGGGAAAGGACAGCTTTTAAAGGTTTTTAAAAGGTCTCCAAGTCATGCCCCATTAGTCTAAGATCTCTGATTAAATCCAGATTGTTTCAGGGCCAACAGCCTTGCAGTGCTTAGGGTGTTAAAGGAAATGTCTGAGGCTGCATTCGTACATATTACACATCAGAAAATCCTAGACATGGTGCTACAAAAGACCTATTATTACATTGTCTTGGCCTTTATCCCCAGGGGCCATTTCACGATTTTTCTTTAGAATGTATTCACACTTGCGTATGTTTCTCTCTCTCTCTCTCTCTCTCTCTCTCTCACAGACACACACACACACACCCCTACCTGCCATGCTTGTGGTGTTTGTGTGTGGAAAGTGACCATGCAAGAGGTCCTATGCACTCCCTGAACACAGGAGGTAGACTGTTACATTCAGATAGACTGGTATGGAAGGGAGCATTGATGTCGGATGGAGGAGGAGCCACATGATCTAAACGGAGGCGGCTCTGGTGGCTGTGAACTCACATGCAATGGGTGTGATTAAGGGGCAATGACTGCTGTTGCAGCCCATAGGCTAGGGCAGTGGCTGTGGAGGGGACTGTGCTGAAGCCCATCACCGCTGCCCCAGGTTGGAGGGTGTGGATTTAATTCCCCTGATTCCCTGCACAGGACACCCATACAAAGCTCAGTTACTCAAGCTTTATGTGAGCTTCCTGAATTTCATCCACTTTCATTAGGCTTTTGTTAAAAAATTACTAATTAATGTAGGATATTTAACAACCCTTTGGAAACAGGGAACAGAAGATTCAGAGTTCTATGGCTCTGCCCTTGGTTACCAGCCTGAACTTGCCTTCAGGATGTTTTAAGCAGACAGTCCACATCATCAACCCCAGAGCTGCTGAAAGGAGCTGGAAGAAAGAAGGGAAGTAAAAAGATTTGATAGGCAGCAGCAGTGACCTCAGTAGCACATTCAGAGAGATGTTCCTGAGGCTTTAATGTAGACGGTAGTGTTTAAATGGGGTCTAGACTGGAGGAAGGGGAAGAGCGGCAGATAGGTTAGTAGGAGTGGCGGGGGGAGGGGAAGAGAGACACAGAAGATGGGACAGAAAAAAGCAGGGAGCTGACATCTTTCAAATGCAATCTGAGACTTTCTTAGCAGTCATGCTTAGAGGCTTCTCTGCCATAGCTGCTGGGATGCAAGTGTCTCCGCTCTTTCTTCCTAAACCTGCTCCCTGAAGGAAATTGCTTGGGTTGTGTTTGCCAGCTGCGTACTTTTGCTTTTTATAGAGACATGCCTCTGACTCCCCACACACTGCTCCCACCCAGCCAGCCCTAATTCCCTTCTTCTGTGAATGTGAGGCCCTGATCAGTTGTTAAATCTTGCCTAGCCCTCTGGATGGGTATTGGCCTTAACATCAGAACATTTCAACTTCCTGGAACCAGCAGGGCCTACTTAGCGCTCTATCTGGTCTAGGTAGATAGCTTTGTGCCATTTACTGTGTATAGGATCTTTCACATGGGGCCTTAAATACCAAGGTCCTGTCTCTGCATGGGCATTAAAGGTCCCAGGACACCTTTTGTAATAGAACGAGGTTGTCTTTGTGTCTTTGGGCACAATTTCTCCTCCCCCTTCTGCTTTGGGCCTGGTGGGTGCTTCCCTCCACTCCAGGGGTGACTGCTTCTTAGTGACGTATGCAAATAAAGCCAAGTCCAGTATCCCAGCCCAAGGCAAAAGTGGACCCTGCAGAAACAGTATGACTCCACTGTGAACGGGCAGGCAGGGCTGGCTTTGGTAACCACTATATCCGAGTGTGCAGGGTGGGTCAGAGCTGGTGGTTCTGTGACCAAGCAGATAACTATGGTTATTCTCCTGTAAGGAGGTGGAGCACACTGCTGGCAGTGGGGGCTAAGTCAGGGGTCGGCAACCTTTCAAAGAAGAAGAGCCATTTTTTTTATTTTTGTCTTTGACCAAAATATTTCAAGAGCCACATCACATGCAAAGCTACTTGTAGAGTTAGAATTTATCAACTAATAATAATTGAACATATTAAAGTTATTACTACTCATCAATACTTTTAATGGGACTTCTGCTGTTTGAATTTGAATATAAACAGGAGGGGGCTCCAGGCAGAGGATTGGGGTGCAGGATAGGGTGTGGGTTCTGGAAGGGAGTTGGGGTGCGGGAAAGGGATGCAAGGTGCAGTCTCTGGTCAGGAGGCGCTTACTACAGGCGGCTCCCGGCCGGCCGTGCAGCAGGACTCTGGCCCCACACAGCTCCCAGAAGCAGCTGGCTGTTGCCACGTCTCTGCGCGCCCCTGGCAGGGAGGAGGCGGCTTCGCGTGCTGCCTCCGCCCCCAGCACTGTTTTCACACTGTGTGGGCGGTGCTTGCAAGAGTGGGCCGTGCACAGAGAACTGCTGCCCTTCTCTCCCCCCCCCCCCCCCCCCAAGGGATGCGCAGAGATGTGCTTCCCTGAGCGGTATGGGTAGGGTTACCATACGTCCTCTTTTTCCCGGACATGTCCGGCTTTTCAGCAATCAAACCCCCGTCCGGGGGGAATTGCTGAAAAGCCACACATGTCCGGGAAAATGGCCGGCACTTCCTCTCCCCCTGTGGCTCTGCTCCACTCCTCCTCTCTCAGATTTACAGAGCCAAGCTGCCCGAGCAAGCGCTACTGGCTTCAGGCAGCCTCCGGACCCCGAGCCCCCAGCCAGGCACTTCTCCTACCCGGCTCCAGCTGAGCTGCTCCCACGGTGCAAGGTCCAGAGGCAGGGGGGGTGCTGCCTGAAGCCGGTAACGCTGGCTCCTGCAGCTCTGCTCTGTAAGTCTGAGGGGGGCGGAGCCGAGCAGCTCGGCTGGAGCTGGGGAAGGGACGTGTCCAGCCAGCTCTGGGTCCTGAGGTAGGGGAGGGCTGCCAGAAGCCAGCAGCTCGGCTCTTACAGTCTGAGCTGGGAGGAGCAGCTCAGCTGGAGCCCAGGTAGGAGAAGTGCCTGAAGCCGGTAGCACTAGGGCAGCTCGGCTCTTAAACAGAGCTGAAGAGTCAGGGAGCAGCAGCAGTCGCCAGAGCCTGCTCTAAGGTAAGCCAGGGATGCCAGCAAAGCTGGGAGTACCATGCGCCGCTGATTGCACAGGTGGGGGGCAGCGCTGGGGGAGCTGCTCCGGGGAGTCGCCAAAAAGCACTGACTGGTGGGGGAGGAAGGGAGGGCAGTGTGAAAAAGGCAGGAGTGTGCAGAGGGATCAGAGTAGGATTACCATACGTCCGGATTTTCCCGGACATGTCCGGCTTTTGGGGGCTCAAATCCCCGTCCGGGGGGAAATCCCCCAAAAGCCGGGCATGTCCGGGAAAATCGGGAGGGAGGGCTGGGCCGGGGTCGCGGTGCCGGGCGCGCGGTGCCGGGCCGGGACCGCGGGGTCGGGCCGCCGAGGGGGTGCGCTGGGCCGCGGGGCTGGGAGCCGGGGGGTCGGGCCGGGAGCCGGGCCGCCGGGGGGGTGCGCGGGGCCGGGCGCCGGGGGGTCGGGCTGGGAGCCGGGCCGCCGGGGGGGTGCGCGGGGCCGGGCCGGGAGCCGGGCCGCCGGGGGGGGTGCGCGGGGCCGGGGGGTCGGGCCGGGAGCCGGGCCGCTGGGGGGTGCGCTGGGGGGGGTGCGCTGGGCAGCGGGGTCGGGCCGCCGGGGGGGGGTGCGCTGGGCAGCGGGGTCGGGCCGCCGGGGGGGGGTGCGCTGGGCCGGGAGGTCGGGCCGGGAGCCGGGCCGCCGGGGGGGTGCGTTGGGCCGCGGGGCCGGGAGCCGGGGGGTCGGGCCGGGAGCCGGGCCGCCGGGGTGGTGCGCTGGGCCGCGGGGTCGGGCCGCCGGGGGGGTGCGCTGGGCCACCGGGGCCGGGAGCCGGGGGGTGCGCTGGGCCGCCGGGGGCCGGCAGTGCTGGGCGGGCCGGGGGTGGTCGGCCGGGGGCCAGGGCCGGCACCCGAGGGCCCGAGCCGACCCAGGCTGGAGCCGCCGGGGGGGCCAGCCTGGGCCGCACCTCCTCCCCCCACACCCCCCCTTACCTGCCCAGGTTTCCCGCGAATTAAATGTTCGCGGGAAGCAGGGGAGGGGGCGGAGACTTTGGGGAGGGGGCTGAGTTGGGGCGGGGCTGGGGGCGGGGCCAGGGCCCCGTGGAGTGTCCTCCTTTTGGAGGCACAAAATATGGTAACCCTAGGTATGGGGTCAGAGCTGTGCTGCGCCACCGGCCGGGAGCTGCCTGTGGTAAGAGCCTCCCAGCCAGAACCTGCACCTTGCAATCTCTTCCCCCCCCCCCCCCCCCCCCGCCCAAAAGAAAAAAAACGACTGTCAGCAAGGTGGCAGCCAAAGAGCTGCATGCGGCTCTGGAGCCAGAGGTTGCCGACCCCTGGGCTAAGTGGTTCTGCTGCTGCTGCTAGGTGACTTGGGATGGAAGGTCTCCTCTTCCACTCCTCACAGACCTCTCCAGCCACAGCTTGGTCATTCTGGATGCATGTAGGAATCAAGGATTTCACCTGCTGTTTGTAAAAATCTTTGGGACGAAAGGCAATGCAGGAATAAGCTACTTGCATAGCTCCCATTTTTGATTGATACAGGGTGGGTGTTAGCCTTGTTTTCCTGGTCAAATTCCAATTTGTGCATCCTTGTGCTGTCCTTTGAAAGAAAACGTCCCCTCTAGGGTCAATGTTCTTTGCTTCCCCGTCTGTTTTATAGTGCTGGTGCAAAATGACTGCCCCATTTTACAGCCCTGAGTGTCTGTATTGAAAATGGTTGGTGCAGCAATCCTTGTGTATAACCGCCTGTAAAGAGCTTTTGGATTATAGGTGCCATTATGAATGTAAGGTGGCTTTCTTCTTATTACATTTGTGCACTTCATAATGACACTGCAGATTTCTGATATGCCATCAAATTCAAACTGGTGATATTATTAGCCACTTCCAGGCTAATTATGGCTTCATTGTTGCTGCTTTCAGGACTGAATCTAGGTTTCTAATGTAATCCCCCTTTTGAAAATCAAGTCACACCAACTCCTTTCCTCCTGCTTTCCATCCATTTTCAGTTTAAAAATGAGAAAAAGCCTCTATTTATTTGGAGAGGGGACAGAAATTCAGAATGGATTAGTAAGTATGTCTGTGCCTTAATATAATCTGTTTTGATACTTTTTCTCATTATGGTGCACAAAGTGATGCTAAGGGATAAACTCTCCTTTGCTACTTCCAGTGATTTTGCTGCAATGCTTTTTATTTTATCAGGAGAAAATGGAGGCCAGAGTCAGTCAGTTCCTTAAATGTCTAATAATTTCAAACAGAACTAAATGCCCTTTATTTAAGCTGCAGTAATAATTAGAGGGTTGCCAGTGTTAAGCAACCATGTAGTCTGGCTCTGAGGAATGTTCATTGTGCCTCATTAAATTTGGAATTAGTACTTAAAAGGTCAGAAATAAATATTCTGTTTATATTTCTGAGACAGTAAATCTAAATGGATGCGATGTTTGCACATCCTCATCTCTGCTCATTGCTGCTGAACTGAGGCTCCACTCCATTTGGTTAGCAGCAATCGGAATGTCTGGGGTGAGGGGAGGAGGGAGAACATGGTTTCATTGATCAAGAGCAGGAAAATGACCTGCAGTATTACATCTAATTATAAAACATCAATAGCAGAAGCTAAATGCACTTACTGTTTCAGAGACACTAAATTGCTAGTTTTCAGTTTGCAATCTCATGTATTCTAGGCTTGAGCAATAAACTTGGGATGTAGGGAAAACTGCTTCAAAGGGAGATACCAGAGGTCAGTTCCTTTTAACCTTTATTGAACTCCTTCAGGTGACTAGGGTCTAAATGCTATTTATAGTTGAATTGCCTCACATTTTTCTGTAGTCTTGTTTCAGGATGTTGACTTAATGAGTGCACAGCATTGCCCTTCCTCTGTCTGAAAAGATTTGGGAAGTTTGTGGTTATGTAGATCCATTCACCTCTAGGTTCAATTCCAGCTGAGTTTGGCACTGATGGAATGTTCTCCCCATTTGATTGTTGTTGCAGTGTCCTATGTGAAATGGGTTGGTAGTCTCCATCCGGTTCCTGGCATGTAGGACTGTGCATCACAAAATCCACCATGACTGGCACTAATTGGCTCTGTTGCTGGCAGTCTCAGCAGAAAGGCCAAGGACTGAATGGGCTACTCAATCTGAACTCTCCCCTCATCCTTCTGGTCAGGGTTGAGGCACATTGGAGAAGTTTGCATTGCTGCTGCCTGTTGTGTGGATAATTAGAGGTCGTCATTGTCCAGAGCTGTCAATCCTGCAACTTTTCCCAGTATTAAATTCACACAAAAAATGAACAAAAGGTTAGGGAAGTTTGATGATAACCTGAGTCAGTGTCCAGCAGCTCAAAAGGCTTATTCTGTACTCATGACTCTGCAGCACTTCTGAGCCAAGGCACAAATCATTTATCTATCGGAGAGAGTTATTGGACTCTTGAATAGTGATGTGGGCTTTGTTCCTGCAGTCTCTCCAACAGCACATACCTATGATTCTCCTACTCTGACACCTTCTCCAAAACCTACGCTGGGGTCACCATCAATGCCTTTGATGGCACTTCAGGCTGCAAAACAACCCCCTTCATCACCCCATTGTACACTTGGCTAATTACATAATGTTGTCCATTCCTTCCTGGCCTCTTTGGTGATCCATGTACAGCCCGGAGTGTGAGATTTGATTCCCCTTATTTTAGCATGTAAAGCAACCAGTCATGTTGCTGGTCATAAAATTATGCATGCCTGTCTTCACCTGATTGCGATACATATGTATCAGAGATACTAATGGAGAAATCAAATTTATGTGAGGCTGGTATGTTTGTGTGTGAGTGAGAGGCATCAGAGTTTTCTTCTATTTAGATCTCATCCAGTTTTCGCTTGAGTTTGAAGTCACTCTGGCATTGCACATATAAATAATAGCGCTCTCACCTGTTTATAAGGAAATTAAATTTGTAACTGTGTCCCATCTAGTAACTGGATCAGAAATGTGGTTTGGAGTAAAGACCTCTTCTCTTAAAAAGCATTAAGATCTTTTCCTTAAATACCCTAGGACCAGACTCTGAACCCATTATTCACATTGATGAGTAGTAACTCACACTAATAGTTCTATTGCAGTTAATGAGTCAGTGAGATTACTCATGTACCTGGTCATTGGTGTTAATGGTCCTGCCCTTAATTTTTAAATTAACAAGGTGTTTTCTTTGTGAACTTCAGGATTTCTGTGGCATCCAACGAGAATTGTTGTCTGTGCATTGTACAGTAACTTCAGGTTCCTAAACACTATGCACAAGGTGTATGAGAATATCCTCTACAAAGCTGGTGCTTGGATTGCTGCAAGAAATTGTGTGACATTCAGGCAGACACCCTTATTCCTTCAAAGCAGAAGGTTCATAGTATAGCTCTTATTCATAATGCACAACTTTCACCAAATCAAAGATTAATTCAAAGACAAATGCTCTCTGCGAGTTCAGGACATGCCCAGCAACCCAAAGCTCTTGGGAGTCTAACCACGTAACGTCCCTGGAGAAATTGCAGGGCTGCTGGCGAACCGGCTCACAAAGGGGCACATTTTCAAAGAGATGTGCTAAGTTTTAGCTGTGTGACTCCATTGATCCTTAGAGAACTGAAAATGAGTGGAGTCATCTTTAGTGGCCTTGAGTGAAGGACTGAAGATGAATCAATTTGTCTCCAGCCCCCTCCTTCATCTTCCCATTCTCTAGGAGCCGAGCTTTTCTCACCCTCCTCTTTCCTCTCCTCTCCTGCCATGCAATGAAACAAGGGCCTTCCTGACTCCCTAGCCCTTCCCTCTTCCTCTCCCCCAACCCCGTCCTGTTGTATTAGCACATCATTTCCCATCATGGGCTGGGCCATGAAGTACTAACTGGCATGGGGGAAGGTGCAGAATATGTAAGACAGCTAGGCCATTAACAACACATGGTAAGATCAAAGGAGATGTAATTGGTTTCATTTTTCCTGAAAGAGGACCTAGATTCCAAGGGTATGTCTACCCAGCACCAAGACCCCCTGCAGCTGGGCCATACCAGCTGACTTGGGCTTGGGCTGCAGGGCTGTTTCATTGCTGTGTAGACTTCTGGGCTTGGGCTGGGGCCTGCGCTCTGGGGTCCTCCCACTTTGCAGGGTCCTAGAGCCCAGGCTCCAGAATGAGCCAAGAAGACTATACAATAATGGAACAGTCATGCAGCCTGAGCCTGAATCGGCTGGCACACCCAGCCGCGGGTGTCTAGATGCTGTGTAGACATACCAACAGAATATACTAGAATGCTCCCTCTCTCATGGTGAGCTAAAGCCTAACATTACCCACACTTCCATGGTGCTGCCAGTCAGATCCCTTCTCTCCTCCACTGCTAAGTCCATGCCAGCATTTCATCATGCCCAGCTTGACCTGTGGATATTATTCACATCCCCATGCCCATTCCTGGTCACACTGGGTGCTCAGGCCCAGACCGGAAGAGGTTTTCCAGCAAAGGGAAGTAGATAGGAACAAATCTGGTTCTTCCCAAGAGTCACAACCCACCTCCCTCTTCTTGGGCACAGCACACCTTCAGGTGTATATTTGAACTCCTAGAAAATAGCAAATCCAGTAGGTGTTAAAACACTGAGGAAATAGTGCCTGCCCTGGGGTTGTCACGGGGAGTAACACTGCTAAAATCTGACATGAGCCTTTGAAAATCTGCTCCACATTTGTGAGCCAGGTAGCAATGCTGGAGAATATATCCCTTCCCTGGGTTTCATAGATTGTTGCCTTTTACCTAAGGTATGTTTAGAATTGGGTAAAGGACACATCACTAAGTTACCCTGGGCTGGACTGTTTGTTGTTTAAAAAAGTCTCTCTCTCTCTTTTTGTTTGTTTGTTTCAAGAAAAGAAACACACACACACACACAGGGGGGAAAAAACAAGCTCAGATATTAATTTTCCCCCTAACATTTTTAAAGTGAATTTAGTGCTGTTAAAAGATGCCGAACTAGCAGCCTGGAGAGTTGGCGTCTCCGATTAGCCATAGAGCAGTACAACATGGATAGGGACAATGCATGGCTCCTCAGCCTGCCTTCCTCAGATCCTCAGCCCAGAGCTGCACGGACAACGGAAAATGGGGAGTTCAGTCCTCATGGCCCTTTCCTTCCCTGGCTTCTCTTCTGATGCTGCCAAGTTAGATGCCAGTTGTCATTCTGTATTTGTACTGTGGAGGTTGCCCACTGAAAATTGGTCTCAGGCCACTGACTTATTTCCCATGGGACATCAAACAGTACATTGGATGGTAATGTTTTTTAGCCATTGCTGGCCTAGGCATGATTTGGCCTACACCAGTAGTTCTCAAACTTTTGTACTAGTGACCCCTTTCACATAGCAAGCCTCTGAGTGTGACCGCCCCTTATTTTTTTATATATTTAACCCCATTATAAATGCTGGATGCAAAGTGGGGTTTGGGTTGGAGGCTGACAGCTCGCGACCCCCATGTAATCACCTCGCGACCCCCTCAGGGGTCCCGACCCCCAGTTTTAGAATCCCTGACCTACACCATGTTCTGTAATTAACCATGTTTTACTAATATGACAACATATGCTTTATTTAACTTGCATGTATGTCCTATTACATGTAATGTAGCTCAGATCATAACAGTTAAGTGTTGGCATGTTTATCTAGTAGTGAGTGGTTGATGTATTTCAGAATCTGCAGGTTTTTGATGGATTGTCCCATGGAGAACAAGGCTGAGAATTAAGTGGGAGTGAGAGAAGTGATATTGCAAGCCTTGCTTTTTCCACCAGAGAGGCCCTGTGCATTTTTATGAATGAGTGGACATTTTTGTGATCTCTGAATACACCTGCAGCACTGATGTAAAGTCAGAACACCTGCTCTTGTGATGACTACATTAATCTTAATCCTTGTTGTGCTGGTTGGGATTGAGGAACTATCGTATTGGGAGGGTGGATTTTATTAAAACCAAACCAAGAGATTCACACACCAGCTCTGAATAAAGGTCTAAGTCATTTTTTAATTATAAAGAGTGACACACAAGTTTCATTAATGAGGCATGTAAAAAAGGCTGAGGGATAACTCTCAAAAAGTGGTACTAAAATGTCATTGTCCTGTAGCTCATTTAGTGAAGGGTTTCTACATGTGTTAGCAGGAGGTTGCAGCAGGTTTACAATTATTTGTAGAAAGACAGAAATGTTTTCATCTTGCTGTGAAAGGGCCATAAGAAAAAGAACAAAAAGGGCTGATATGTTTTATATTCATATTCCAAGTCTTGAGTTTTAATAGGGATGGGTACATGTCAATAGGATCGGGGTAGATAGGAACCCAGCTCTAAACACCCTGGACTTTGAAGTCCAACATTGTGCAAAGAGTCCCTATCTCTACAATGAGCCAAACCAGAGATCTTTGGACCCACAAACTTTAGGGGTGTTCAGAATCCAGATCCAAATATAGTGGTCTGACTCCATGTCTAGTTTAGGGGTTCAGTTTTGATAAATGCCCAGAATATCTAAATTTGATCCAAGTTCTCCAAACTTCTTGGGTTTGCAAAACTGGACTTGAATTCTTTGGCCTTCTCAGGAGATCGCTGTTTCCAGTCAAGTTTCTTTTGCAGCATTACTGCCCCATCTCATGGTATTTAAGCACTCCAGTCCCAAGGGATGGCAGAGACCGTGGAAAGAATAAAAAGTAACGGGAGGAATGTCAATTGAACTTTTCTGAGCCTCAGGCCAGTTTGTTATGATTTTAGGTGAATGTTGAGGTAGGAGAAGGTTATCTTGTTTCATACTTTCCATTTTACCCATCCCTAAACCATTATAGGGTCAAATCCTGGACACTTGCACAAAGCCAGGGGATACTGGCCTGTCACATGGTTTGAGTGACAAAATCCTTCTCTAGAGGGTGAATAGCATAGCTATGTGCAATCCATGGGCTATAGTGACATTGACTCCCTCCCTCCATCAGGAGTTATGGCTGGTTGATCTGGTTGTGGATGCACTGTTCGTGCTTCCAGCTTAGTTCTCCGACACCCTTTCTTCTCCAGAGAGTAGTCCCCCTGCAGTCCTGCATTAATATGTCCCAACCATGGGTCCACATGGAAGGACTATGTGCCCATATGGAACCTATTTCAGGAGTCAGGACAAAGATAGGACCAGATCGGCAGGAGGAGATGACGCAAAAAGGGCCGGAGGAAGGAAGAGTTTTGAGAGTCTGGGCTTCATTCTCCATTCCCTTGCCCATACTTCTATGCAAGGGAGTGCAAAGTGGGTTTACATACTGCTACCAAATCAGAAAAGTGGTGTTCTATACCCACTTTGCATTCACTTAAGCGCTGGTGTAAATAACTACAGAGGGAGCAGTGGAGAGAAAGAACATGCAATATAAGAAGCTAAAGAACATGTGGGGAGGTTGCATGGAAGTTAGTCTCTAAGGTGCCACCAAATACTCCTCGTTCTTTTTGCTGATACAGACTAACACAGCTACCACTCTGAAACATGGAAGTTTTGGAAGATGATTACTTGTTTTTAATTATTTCCTTGAAGTAGTAAGTTTTGAGAGCAGACTTTTGGTCTGATCCAAAGCACTTTGAAGTTCATAGGAGCCTTTCATTGACTTCAGTGGGATTTTGATCAGACCCTTAAGGAGGCAAGGGTGGAGGGGTCAGGAAGGGATTGACAAGTACTTTTTAGATTAGTACTGTATCTTGTGGCTAACAAGTCATTTGGTAATTGCAAAGCCAGCTCCCCCCGTCCAACTCGGGGGGGGAAAGCTTCATTGATATTTATGCAATTTTTAATTTAATAGGAAAGATTGTTCTGAATGAAAAGTAACAGTGAATTAAAAAATGTTTAAAATTTTCCTGCTGGTTACCTGATTTGGAGGTTTTTTGGTTGGTTGAGGCAGCAGCTAAAAACAGGTGTTTTTTTTTTTTTTTTTTTTTTTTTTTAACACTATTTATCTATTTAGGAAATATTAACAGGTTTACAAATCCTTGCCATAGAAATATCAGAAACAAAGCAGTAATAATTACAACAATGAGCTTTTATTTAAAGAATACAATAATCAGATCTCTCTATTTAACAAGCTGTTACCACATGACAGAGTGAGCATCAGGACAATACCTGTGACGTGTCGTTTTGTAGTGATTTTAGTAAATTGAGTGAAATCTTGGATTGCACATATTGAACAGACTAGGCATGTCTATCAAATGTTGAATATTTAAAAAAAGTTGGGCAGGTGTGCTGGGTTTTTTTTCTTTGTGTTTTTTTTTTTGCAGATGAATGTACTTTGAATAAAAGGTAACCAAATAACGAACCTGTTTGCCCCTGGTCTATTTTGCAAGGCATATAATTGATGTTACTTTTCCCCATATTTTATTGAACCATTCCCTCTACAGTTGGATAAAACTACTTTTTTAAATTAAACATTGGTAAGCTGCATGCAGTGCTGGAGCTTTCTTGTTGATGGAATTGACGTTCTCAGCACCACTTTGGAGAGTGAACCCTGCAAAGTGTAATCATTTACAAAGAGAGGGTTGAACTGGAATTAAGTCAAATGAACTTTGATTAAATAATGCAAACCATAACCCAGTGCTTCTCTAGGAAAAAAAACTCATTTCTTTTTTAGTTTTCTATTTTGATCCCATAGCCTGCACTGAGAGAACCTTGACAGATAATCTGGCAGCCAAGGAGCAGTCTCATAAACTGCCAGGCTGCCTCATAAACTACTCGTATGTACCACTTTAGATCCCGCTGCCAGCCCTTGCTGAAGGCTGCAAGCCACCAATGGATGGAATCAAGTTTTGTTTCTCTAGGGCAGCCTCATCGCTCCTTGCCATATCTGAAGTCTGGAAGTAATTTGCATTAATAGCACTGATTTCTATAGTATGCTAGAGTTCAAACCTGGGAACAGATAGTGTATGAAGCCCAAATCCCAATAGAAACTGAATCTATTAGACATAGGGTTGTGGTGTCTTCTTAGTTAGTAAAATGAAGTACAGCAGAATGTGCAGAGAGAGAGGTGTGTTTCTGAACGTATGTGTGGGAGGAACTAGCCAGCCAAATCTGAATCATAGGGATCTTTCTCCAGAGAAAAGTGTTTGTTTTGTTTTTAACAAAAGGCCAAATTTTGGTCCCACTGAAGTCAGTGGCAAAACTCCCAATGACATCGATAAGATGAGAATTTAACCCTAAATGATCCCCTGGCTAGAAACAGAGAGAACTGGATGGGGGCAATGATTGCTCCGCATCCTATTCTGTTGATTGATGATGTAGGATGGCCTTACCTGATCCTAATGCAGGGGTCGGCAGCCTTTCAGAAGTGGTGTGCCGAGTCACCATTTATTGACACTAATTTAAGGTTTTGCGTGCCAGTAATACATGTTCATGTTTTTAAAAGGTCTCTTTCTATAAGTCTATAATATATAACTAAACTATTGTTGTATGTATAGTAAATAAGGTTTTTAAAATGTGTAAGAAGCTTCATTTAAAATTAAATTAAAATGCAGAACTCCCCCCGGACCAGTGGCCAGGACCAGGCAGTGTGGGTGCCACTGAAAATCAGTTTGCGTGCCGCCTTCGGCATGCGTGCCATAGGTTGCCTACCCCTGTCCTAATGGATGATCCTGGCTCTGTGCTTCAGGGGAAGGAAAACTAATCACTCAAGGTCTGTGGACAATATCGTGATAAGGAGACAGTCCATTTAATATGTGGTACATCTTTTATGGGAGGACACTGTTCGGCTCCAGCATGGACTTGATTATCTAATAGGTCTTTTTTCCATCTCTTATTATTAGGGGCCTACTTAATTCACGATTTTGCAGATTTCACAAAAATTGTGAATTAATGGGATTGTTCACGAAATTAACCTTAAAAATAGAAATATGTATTATTGATAAAACATGCTGCAAAACTTCTGTGATTACCACAATGCAAAAACAGTTGACTATAATCATGTGATATCATTCCAATCATCAAAGTGGATAGTAAGAGTGTGTGTCAAGTTGCATGATGTAGACTATAGTGAGCACGGCAGTCATTATAGTAGATTGTTGATTGTGTGTCAGCATTTATGATGATAAGTTGAGCAGGACAGTAATCGGGTTGAGTGAAAGGATCGTTGTTGCATATAAAGATGGCTGACAATAAATAAAGGCAAAAAAATTTCAGCTTTGGATCATGTGAAGCAGTACCCGGTAAGAACCTTATATGCATATGGTAGTAAATTGTTTTGTACATCTTGCAATGTGACTCTGGATTTGTTCAGAAAAAAACATGATCAATCGCCATTTTAAGCCTGAATCACATATTAAACGAAAAGCATGTGCAGAGGCTACAGATCAGAACAAAAAACAGGCGACAGGGTCCACGATGTTTAAAACAACAACTGAAAGTAGTTTAGCAAAAAGAGATGCTACAATGGAGCTAGTGGAGGCCTTTGCTGCTGTCAACATACCTTTAGAAAAAATGGATAATCCAATACTAAGGGAGTACTTTAGAAAGCATGTACCAAATGCTGGCAATTTCCCGTGTGCAAACAAACTTCACATTATCTAACAGAAGTATTTGCGAAGCACATTCAGTCTACAAAATCTGCACTGGCGAAATAAGATTCCATTTCAGTTGTAGCTGACAAAGCAACAGATGCACAGGATAAGTACATACTCCACATTTTTATTTGTACCTGGCAGCTGGAAAGGTGATCGTATGCCTGGTTTCCTAACAGACTCTGTTCAGATCAAGTTGGTAAATTTTTTTCAACTGTATCGCAAGCGGTAGCAAAGGCTATTGTAAACTACAGGTTAGATTTCAACAAGGTCTCAGCATTTCCCTCTAATAGCGTGATATATGTGTGCAAAGCTTTCTCTGCTGTACTACAAGGAATGATGCCCAATGCAATTCACATTACCTGTAATGCACACATTCTTTCAATGGCCAGTGATATCTGGCGCACACGTTTCCCTGATGTGGATGTGCTGGTTTCTTCTTTTAAAAAAATATTCAAGCATTGTTCAAGTTGTAAACTATGATTCAAGGAGTCCGTGGCCAGTCAAAGTGGTAGCCAAGCAGTGTCGCTTCCACTTGAACCAGTGATTACAAGGTGGAATTTGTGGTTTAATGCAGCTTCTTACTATGCAAAGATTATTAAATACTACCAGCAATTTGTGTGTGAGGAGCTTGAAATCACACCAGGCATACAGTCTTTGCTTAAAGTTTCTGATCTGTTAAAATAGAGCAACATTGAAGACCAGGTGAAGTTAGTTGGTGGCTGAGAATACAATCCAGTTCATGCAGCTTCTAACATGGTTTGAAAGTCGGCAGATTTTGATTCACAAAGCATACAACAAATTGATAGATCTGATCAGCTGGACCCCGAAGATATGGCATCTCAAGAAACTTCAGACTGCCAAACTGAAAATAGCCACAGACAAGAAGTGTTCCAGTCAGAAAAAGCAGAAAAGTTAAACCATACTACAGGTACGAACCGTCATTGCAACCTCCGTTTAAACAACCAGCTGCCTAGTTTTTGAGTGTTTGTTTGCATTTTTGACCCAAATCAGGTGCCTTTTCTGTGTTTTGACCCTGAGCTAATTCAAGCAATTCCTGGATGGGAGAAAAATCATGACAACAAACGTGCTGCTTATCTGACCTTTGTCAAAGAATGCCAGATGCCAGTAAAAGTAACTGAGTTTTGGGGCTCTATTTCTAATTTGTTTCCAAAGCTCTACAAGTTGGCAAAACACTGCCTTACAATTCCTACCAATTCTGTGGATGCAGAATGTGCAATTTCAGTGTATGGACAGAAGATGTCAACTGCAACTGCTGGTGGATGCTGCATGCTATCTTTAACAAATAAAATTGACTGTTTTATTTAGGTAAGCATAAATGTGTATTTCTAAGCTTTATGTACAACTTTTGAGTATTATTTTATTAATTAATTTAGCAGGCTCCCTTATCCAGGGTGACTTACAAAGGTAACTGTGCACTGTACAATACTTGTTACACATATACTGTATGAACACAGCTGCAAAATTTTCTATTTATGTTGTGACCAACCCATAAAAAATGAGTGATTTCTCTGTGATTTAAGTAGATCCCTAATTATTACCATAATCCTGTCTAATTGCATTTATATTCGGCGATAAGATCAGTGTCCAGGTGTAACTGTTCTGTAACATATTGATATGTAACTTGGATTCTGCCACCTATTTGGATGGAAGTCAAAGCGCAAAGTGGCATTTTCATATGGGTCATATGGCAGCAGCTCTTAACCAGGGATGCTGTATAGGTTGGGTGAACTTCAGAATCTGCTGAACCAACAGTTTTTGGAGGTCATAACTGAACTGCTCAAGCATTTTGCTAACTCAGCCTTTTTCCACTTTGGTGCATGCTACCCTCTTGAATGTTCCTGAGAGCACCAAAAGGGGTTGCTGCTATCAAGCCTTGTCTGCACTGAATTTCTCAAATTATCTCCCTTTCACCGGAGCTTCCAACAATGGTGCTCACACTAGTACTGACCAGCTGCCAGCAATTTTACTAGTGTTGTCTAGAATTTGGGAGCCAGTTTTGTAGCAGTGGTCTCCTCAACGTGATGTCCAAATGTGATGGCACCAGAGGGATGATGTACTGACAAATAACACAAGGGATTTGGGAGATATTGATGGGTAGCTGGACAGGATGGGCATTTGGGAGCCAAAGTGGTCTGGGTGTGTCTAGCAGCGTCAGTAAAAATACACGTTACCATTCAATACAATATAGCCCTGTCTCCTTTCAATACAGTGCTATGCAAACAGTACTGCTGACCTTGCAGCCATAGGGGGGCCACTGGCTCATACAGGCTCTACCCCACTAGTGATAGGTTGACATGTTAGTGTGGTATTTACTGCACACATTTACATGCCATGATCCTGCCTGGGTGGGATGTGTTTTGGCAGAGCTTTGTGGGGATCATGACATCTCCCTGTTTATCATGGCACTGGCTGGGGTACGTCACAGGTTCTCTTCTAGCAGGAAATCTCCATCTGTTATTCCCTTAGCTTCTTACACAAACACACAGTAGCTTTGGACATATTCCGTATTCCTCCCACCGTTTCCCTTCTTCCCTTTTGTAATGGGACTGAACCACACACACAGCTGGCACATTAAAGGAATTTAGGCAGGTGGGTGTAGAAGGTCATATGCTGATGATTGGGCATTGCAGCTGGGTTGAGGAGGTGGGAGGAGGCCAGCTGAGTAGCTGCAGGGCTGGCTCAAGCAAATCTGGATCTGACAGCATAAGATGATTTAATGCACTCCCATCAGAACAGTGATTGCTTTAAAGCTGCCTCTGATTCCTCCTGTCCTCCATCGCTCAGCTCCTGTCATAGCTTGTTTACAAACTACACCATTCTTTATAACAAATACATTCCTGATTCCCCCGCCCTCCAAGCCCTCAACAAGTTTATGGGAGACAATACAACAGAGATCTCTGTGGACGGTCAGATCACTCCTCCAGAGGTGGAAGCATCAGGATTGATGGATAAACACTGTGTCAGAAATCTTATGCAATGTAAATCTTCTCTGTGTGTTTTAAAAATACATGTGTGTGTTTCCTACAGAGACACTAAGCACTTTAACAATCAAAATCATATTGCAAGAACAAGGATGCAAGAACTGCAGGGACTGGTAGTTTGTGCAGTAAATCTCCTGCGTGACTCCACAGTAGTAATTACTATGTGAAAGTAATAACTGAGCTGTGTTGAGCGGTAGGCCAACTCCCCCAGCTTTCAGAGGATAGCATGTTTCTCACGGGGAGGCTCCTGTTTGTTAAATTAGATATTGTGTTGTATTTCAGAAAAGGTCACATTTAACCAATGCTGCTTCTGCTTTATTATCTTGGTACAACAGTGTAACCTCCACTGGCACATGATTTGGTTTCCTATCCAGTCCTGCTTCAGCTGCCTGATTCTGTGCATCCTGCCAGTACGATTATGTTGGCAGCAGGCTCTGCGCTCCTTTATTTATTGCAACATTAAAGATGCATACATTTATTTTTACTGTGTTCATAATTGCCATAAGAGCAGGAAATTGTATTCCAAAGTAGCACTTACAAAGAGGATGGAGGGGAGGGTTGATGCTACAACTGAACATCCCAAATTTTGAGGAAATTTGGACTTGGGTGGGTTCTTTGTGACTCAAGCTGTTTTTTCCCTTTTATTCCAAGCTATTTTTATTATTATTATGTGTATTATGGTAGTGCCTAGAGGCTCTAACCAGTATCTGGGAGAATAGGAAAGGGTGAGGCCCATGTATCTCCTGTAGGGAGATGCAAATTGAGAGCAAAATGAACAGGAGTACTTGTGGCACCTTAGAGACTAACAAATTTATTAGAGCATAAGCTTTCGTGGACTACAGCCCACTTCTTCGGATGCATATTGAGAGCAAAATGTGGCTCTTTCAGGGGTGCTGTCTGCCTGCTAGTGTCTGCCCATGTCTCCCTAAACCGACTGTGTCACAGAGCTCTCTTGGTAATGTCTAGTGCTGTCTGTATCATTGATATGCTGCCATGTGTGTAGTGCATACTGCAGCGAGGGAGCATTGAGCAATGTCAGAGCCTGGCCATATGGCACCATAGGAATATGGGGGGTGAGAGGAGGAGAGATAAAGGGAAAGTCCGTGCTACTGGGTCCCAGGTGCGCCTAAAAGGTGGTGGTGTTTTGTTCTGTTTAATGGCGTTAGGAAAGATAAAGAGGGGGAAAGAGACGCATGGCTGGAGCAAAGAGACTCAAGACTGTTCAATGTACCCATTGCCCATGTCTGAATAATGACTCCAGGATGTGCTAATACCTGATTATTAACAGAATCATAGAGTTACAAAGCAGGAATAACTATCAGGCCCTGCTGCCCATCCCCTCTCCTGGCCAGTCCACACTGATCCCTGTGGTATATTCTGGAGCACTTTGCCCGCCTGTGTTTTGAACAACTCAAGCGATGCAGCTTCCATCACTTCCCTTGGGAGACTATTCCACAGCCTAATCGACTGTGACACTGAATCTTTCTTTCTTTCTAAACAAGTTCTGGTTATTCAATACCTGTTCCTATGAAAACAAGGGACAGTGGGATTTTTAATACATGTTTAAACTATGTTGTTTTACGTGCAGACTTTGTTGGGGGGAGGGGTTTGCTTGCAAACAGCATAATTACAAGCATTGATTTTTGTCCCCCTCTCCTATCCCATCCCAGTTTTAAGCATACCCGTCATTGTTTGCTTTTGTAATAGGACATATCTGAGTTTTATTACTCATACTGGTGTTTAACAAAAAGATTTAAAATAGGGCTGTCAAGTAATTAAAAAAATTAACTGTGATTAATCATGCGATTAATCTCACTGTTAAACAACAATAGAATAACATTTATTTAAATATTTTTGGATGTTTTCTACATTTTCAAATATATTGATTTCAATTACAATACAGAATAAAAAGTGTACCATGCTCACTTTATATTTATTTTGGATTACAAGTACTTGCACTGTAAAAAAAACAAAAGAAATAGTATTTTTCAATTCACCTAATACAAGTACTGTCATGCAATCTCTTTATCATTAAAGTTGAACTTACAAATGTAGAATTATGTAAAAAAAAAAACTGCATTCAAAAATAAAACAGTGTAAAATTTTAGAGCCTGCAAGTCCACTCAGTCCTACTTCTTGTTCAGCCAGTCACTCAGACAAACAAGTTTGTTTACATTTGCAGGAGATAATGCTGCCCTCTTCTTGTTTACAATGTCACCTGAAAATGAGAACAGGCATTCACATGGCAGTGGTGTAGCCGACATCGCAAGTTACTTACGTGCCAGATGCGCTAAAGATTCACGTGTTCCTTCATGCTTCAACCACCATTCCGGAAGACATGCATCCATGCTGATGACAGGTTCTGCTCGATAACAATCCTAAGCAGAGCGGACCGACGCATGTTCATTTTCATTATCTGAGTCAGATGCCACCAGGAGAAGGTTGATTTTTGGTGGTTCGGGTTCTGTAGTTTCTGCATTGGAGTGTTGCTCTTTTAAGTCTTCTGAAAACAAGCTCCACACCTTGTGCCTCTCAGATTTTGGAAGGCACTTCAGATTCTTAAACCTTGGGTTGAGTGCTGAAGCTATCTTTCGAAATCTCACATTGGTACCTTCTTTGCATTTTGTAAAATCTGCAGTGAAAGTGTTCTTAAAATGAACATGTGCTGGGTCGTCATTCGAGACTGCTATAACAGGAAATATATGGCAGAATGTGAGTAAAACAGAAAAGGGGGACATACAATTCTGCCCCAAGGAGTTCAGTCACAAATTTAATTCTTATTTTTTTTTTAATGAGCGTCATCAGCATGGAAGCATGTCCTCTGGAATGGTGGCCGAAGCATGAAGGGGCATACGAATGTTTACCAAATCTGGCACGTAAATACCTTGCAATGCTGGCCATAGGTGCTAACTTCGTGGGTGCTCCGGGGCTGGAGCACTCATGGGGAAAAATTGGTGGATGCTCTGGACCCACCGGCAGCTCTCTGCCCCCCGTCACAGCTCACCTCCGCTTCCGCCGCCTCCTCTGAGTGTGCCTTCCCCGCTTCTCCTCCCAGCGCTTGGGAAGGAGGGGGGAGGAGTGGGAACATGGCGCGCTCAGGGGAGGAGGCGGGGCAGGGGCGGGGATTTGGGGAAGGAGTCCAATGGGGCAGGGAGGGGGCAGAGTTGGGGCGGGGACTTTGGGGAAGGGGTTGGAATGGGGGTGGGGTGGGGTGGAGTTGGGGTGGGGCCGGGGGCAGGGGATGCAAACACCCACTGGCGCCTGGAGAAATTGGCGCCTATGATGCTGGCTACAACAGTGCCATGCGAACGCCTGGTCTCACTTTCAGGCGACATTGTAAACAAGAAGAGGGCAGCATTATCTCCTGCAAATGTAAACAAACTTGTTTGTCTGAGTGATTGGCTGAACAAGAAGTAGGACTGCGTGGACTTGTAGGCTCTAAAATTTTACATTGTTTTATTTTTGAATGAAGTCATGTAACTAAAAAAATCTAAATTTGTAAGTTGCACTTTCACAACAGAGATTGCACTACAGTACAAGTACTGTATTAGGTGAATTGAAAAATATTATTCCTTTTGTTTATTTTTACAGTGCAAAAGTTTGTAAGCAAAAATAATATACACTTTGATTTCAGTTACAACACAGAATACAATATATATGAAAATGTAGAAAAACATCCAAAATATTTAATAAATTTCAATTGGTATTCTATTTAACAGTGCAATTAAAACAGCGATTAATTGCGATTAATTTTCTTTAGTTAATCGTGTGAGTTAACTGCGATTAATTGACAGCCCTAATTAAAATAAAGCGCCCACTTTAAATTCTCTAGCAGGAGATTACCTTGCTGGTATTTACATATCTATGCAATAAATATTTTAACATGTTAATTATACACTAATAAGAAAAATATCTTTTGAACTTTCTGCCAAATTGCCACACGCAGAACTGGATCCATCAGGGAATTAAAAGCAATTAGTTTTGTAACAGTGTGTGGTCACATTGTTTCTTCTCTGCAAATTGTTCTGTGGTCACCAGTCAGCCTTTTTCTGTCAAATGTTTATATAAAGACTGGCAGGGCTTGGAGACTTCAGCTGTCTAAAAAAAAAAATAACGTAGGACATTTAAGGTATTCATTTTGCATCAGATCTATTTCTTGCTCTCTAAGGGACAAATTCAACCTTCACACACATGAATACAGCTGAAGTCAATAGGAATTTTGCCAGGGTAAGGCCAGAGGGTTCTATCATGCAGCTGTACTACATGTGGAACTCCCACTCTGTTTACCTCATGCATTCCTAGTAATCGTTTTGATCCTGTATAAACTCCTAACAGCTCCCTCTCTGAGGTGGGTCAGTATCATTATCCCCATTTTACA
Source organism: Malaclemys terrapin pileata (assembly GCF_027887155.1). Taxonomy (NCBI): domain Eukaryota; kingdom Metazoa; phylum Chordata; order Testudines; family Emydidae; genus Malaclemys; species Malaclemys terrapin. The sequence continues at coordinate 38,263,234 of NC_071513.1, read as the reverse complement.
GATGAGGCATGGAAATGGGAAGGTCAACATTTCCAAAATTTCCATTAATTTTGTGTGCTTCTATTTTGGGGGGCTCAGATTGATTCTCTGAAGGCAGCGGTGCTGAGCCACTTGCAGCTCCAATTGACTTCACTTGTAGTTGGGGTTCTCAGCATCTCTGAAAATCATACATCCTACGCTGGGCCACTCAGAAATTGCGGTACCCCAAATTAGAGGCCACTTTCAGAAAGTTGGGCCTTACCAGCTTGTTCCAGGCCACACAGCAAGTCAGTGTTAGAGCCAGAACTAGAACCCAGCTCTCCCAATTCCGTAGCCAGTTCCTAGCTCACTAGACTACACTGTCTCTCTAGTTTTGACTATACCCATCCCAGGAGCATCTGGGTGCCATTAAAGAAATTGGGAATGCCTCATGCAGGCTCATATTTTGAGTAAGGACTGGGTCCAAAGGGGATTGCCCATGTAGATCTGAAGGCAGACATTGTCCCAGTTAAAATGTCCCATTTTACACTCCCCATATGGGTTAAACGCCCAGTAGGCATTGTGGGAATTTTACCTGAGTAAGGATAAGCAGGCCTGGGCCCAGAGTGTGTCTTTAGGTGCAGGATTTACCAGTTAATTGCCTTTGTCCTTAATACAATGAACCTTGCAAACCTGAGGTTCCGGTTAGGTGAATCACATTTATAACTATCTTTCTTTTCTTTTCCTCCTTTCAGACTGAAAACTACTCTTTTGATTCCAACTATGTGAACAGCAGAGCCCATTTAATAAAGAGGTATGTGGGTTTGCTTGAAAATGTTTCGGTTTGCATAGCCAAATCCAGATTTTTTAGCACTCTTTTCTGCCCTATTATATGCCTCTTGATGTTTTGTATGCAAAATGTTTCTGGAATAATAATTTGATTTTTTTAAAACAGTATTTACTTCCTATTAAATCCCATTGCTTGTGGTTTTTAATAAAGGGAAATCTTTTTTGTTACGTTTGCCTCCTCACTGGGAACTAGCAATGACTTAGGCAAAATGCTGTTACCCTGACAACTTTAAAATTCATAGACTTTATTCCATTTGAAAGCACAGGAATAAAATGATAGATCTGGATGGTGAGAGCTCCCTGACATGTAAGGAGGGAAAAGAAACTTATTTGGGGCCAGGTAATTGGGTTTTGATATTTATTCACTGTTTTAGTTTGAATATTAAAGCAAAATATAATTTTGATGGGATTTTTTCCCATTAGTACTAAATCATCAGCCCATTTTCATCCCAGCAGTTACCCCTTGGGTGAATTTGGCCAACTGTGTAAAATTCTGCTCTAAATTATATCCTAGGTCTTCATCAATAGGAGAAGAAATGAGCCCAGTAGTTAGCTAACATTTCTGTTACACCACCTTAACCACATTGATTTCAGCTGGGTTGTATCTTAACTAATGGAGAGATGAATTTAGTTTGTGGGGGGGAGTCTTAAAAACTTTCAGTTCCCCCATTCCACTTCCCAGTCAGTAGAAGACCCTGACACAGCAAAATGGCTTCTAATCAGGAAGCCACAATTCAGTGCAGGAGATCTGTATCCCGTGTAAGTCATGGAGCTCTGCTCTGGGAGGGTTTACTGCACTCCAGTTTGCAGAGTGGGACTAGACAGGCCAGGAGAGGTGGAGGAACAGAACTATTCATCCATCGCCTCTCTTCCCCACTCAGGATTCCCTCCCATCCCCGACTCTGGCTCTGGGAGGCAACTCCTGGACCAAATTCTGTACAGTTTTATCTGTGAAGTTTTATTCATGAAGACAGTGGAGTAGCAAAGGTGTAACAGAGCACAGCTGGGCCCTGAACTGTTTAAATCTTCTTCCAATAGTAGAGAAAATCCAATTACTTTACTGGCTAAAATCCCATGTATTTACATCTTAAAAATATAACAAGGGGAATTACAAGTGCATTGTCTGAGCAACTTCAGTTCAGACAGTGAAGGGCAGGCATATTTGTTTGCATTGTTCATGATGTTTAACAATGATAATGTGACTGCTGGAGAGAAATGGGCTGCCTGCAACATATCACTCCTCACAATATAGTCAGGATTCATTCTTCTGAAAAACAAATCTATTAATCTTTTCTTTTTTACACCTAACATAAAAGCAAGCAGCATTCCTGACTCCCACAGCAAGGTTTACTCCAAGCCTGTATTGTTCTGGGATTCCTGCAATTGCTGATACTCAGAAACCTGCCTTTCCTTTAAAAAAGTGGCAGTGGTAGAAACATGTTGTCTGTGACTGTGTTGCATTATGGCCTGTCTCACTGCAAGAAAGACAAATGCATTGTCATGCAGATTGCTTGCACATTTTGAATGGCAACTCTATGTGCAATGTCCCCCCCCCCCACACTTTACTTGTCTTGCACTTGAAATCTAATGAATGTCATAAATGTGAGGCAGACATTTGAGAATTGAAATGTCATCCATTAAACACTGGAATAATTTTCATTCAGCAAAATCTTTGTTTTTGTGGAAATGTTGTAGTTGCTCTACCTTTGCTATGTGAATCTCCCAAAATCTGTCAGTTTAATTAATCTCTTTATACCTTTTTTTTTTATTTGTCTCTCTCTCACACACACACAAAAATTAATTCTGGATTTAAAGGACTTTCTTAATTTAAAATTCTCTGATGTTGCCTGGAATCAGTCAGTGGCTTCAACATGGACATCTTTATTTAAAAGGTAGTGTTCGAAGGTTTATCAATTTAAATGTATTTTCACAGTCCCCCCCCTTTGTGGTTCTGCAGAGCACGAAATGGTAGGTGGTTCACTCGATTTCCGTGGAGACACAAAGGGGCTTTGCAAAGTAATGAAAATGTCTATTTCTTCAGTGCTTTAAGGCACAGGCCGCCCCCAAGACTAAATGATTTTAGTCAAAGCCAGCTAGCTGGAGAGTTTGGGCCAGATCCTCAGTTGGTAGAAAGTGGTCCAGTGAAATCAATGCTTATTTACACCTGCTGTGGATATGACCCGTTTGTCCTTTTTTGGTAAAAGCAATGTTGAAAGACATTGTGAAAGAGAGCTCCTGGATAGTTAGCCCTGACGCTGAGATTTGAATTGCCTGCCTAGATAGATTGTAAGCTATGTGGGGCAGGGACTTTCACTTACTCTGTACGGTGCCTAAGCGCAATGGGTTCATCTTGGTTCATCTCTAGGCGTTCCTGTACTACAAAAAGAAGCAATTAAATTAAATGGAGAGGGACAATCTCCGCCTCATCTTGGTCAAAGTACTGTCAGCACTGGAGTAGGAGGAGCAGTGCTTAATTTGTGCCAGGGTTTGCCAGGGCTGAGCCCTGACACCTCTAGGTTTGGCAGTTCATAGCTCCAGCACCTCTGGGCTTGCCGTGTCAGTTATGAAAGTAAAAAATTGCTTGAGCCCTGGCACCTCTTTCATTACAAATTAAGCACTGGGGAGGAGAGGGCTTAAATGAGCCCTCCCTTCCTTGTTATCCACGTGCTCGTTTAGATTTTGCTGCTTCTGTTCCTTCTCAGGCATTCTCCTTTACAGACCTTCTTTTCTAGAGTGTCTCTGTCTCTTTGTGGATGGGCAGCCTGTATATTTCACCGACTTCTCTTCAGCAGTAACCAATTGATTTTACAATGCTGCGGTGTCAGCTTGTCCTCTTTGCTGCCCTGGGGGTTCTCCATGAGCTAGCTACATTTCAGAATGGACTATGTCTGATTTTTAGCCTGACGTCTTAAAGCTTTACCTTGTACACAAGTTTGCATGGCTGCCAAGAGTTTCTAGGATTTGTTGCTTCCCATTTTGCATCCATCCTCAAGCCAGCGAAGAAAATTTCCCAGCCCTCAGCTTTTTGGGCTCTGAGCATCTACCGTAAGAACTTCACCCTCAGCTGTTGTTGGGCACTGTTTATGATATGGGCTTGCTCTTGCAACATTTTTTCTAATCAGTGCTCTGCTGCTGTCTCTCTCCATAGCACATGGAAGGCAGCGAAGCACCATTTATAAGGGGCGCTACAGGAGTAGACCTGAAAGTGAAATAAAATGGAGCTTTCAAGCAGATGCTGTTTCCAGCTTGCAATATAACAAGTCTATGGGCACTGTCAAGTGGGGGCAGCTTTAGTTTAGGTAGTTGAGAGCTCACCAGTTCTAGCAGTACTCACCATCATAAGTACATGGCCATGACTAGTGATTCTGGATGCCCGTCTTGAGATACCTTAAAGCAGGGGTCGGCAACCTTTCAGAAGTGGTGTGCCGAGTCTTCATTTATTCACTCTGATTTAAGGTTTCGCGCACCAGTAATACATGTTAATGTTTTTAGAAGGTCTCTTTCTATAAGTCTATAATATATAATTAAACTGTTGTTGTATGTAAAGTAAATAAGGTTTTTAAAATGTTTAAGAAGCTTAATTTAAAATTAAATTAAAATGCAGAGCCCCCCGGACCGGTGGCCAGGACCCGGGCAGTGTGAGTGCCACTGAAAATCAGCTTGCGTGCCACCTTCGGCACGTGTGCCATAGGTTGCCTACCCCTGCCTTAAAGAGTCTGATTTTCAGAAAGTGCTGAGCATGTGCCTTTGGAAAATCAGGTCCCTTTGAATTGTCAAAAAAAAAAAAAAAAAAAAAAAATCACTAGTCACTCTTGAAAATGTAAGCCACAGGGGAACCTGCTCAAACCAGTAATATCTTCACCTGTAAAACTAAACTTTGTTACATCAGTCACTGTATAAGGTCAGACTTATACAGAACACCAAATGCAGATGATCGTTTTCCCCCCAAGCCTTGCTCTGTATAGGATTTCCTGCAGGAGCTCCCTGTCTCTGTCTTTGATTCCCTCAGAGTCGCACCCATCTCTTTGTATACGTTGGTAGCATTAATAAGCTGCTCCTGCCATAACGACCAGAATTTACTCTGCAGTTTTATGCTAGGTTCTAACTCTTGCTAATCTGAGATGTCAAGAGCAAAGTCCAGCATCCAGGCCCTGGTCCTGTGAGGACTGGCCCCCAAGCAAAACTCCCCAATACTGGAGAAAGGTGTTGAGCAGGATGGCCAGAAGCTTTCACTGTGGTGCCTCTTAAGATAAGCTCTGTGGGGCAGGGACTGTCTTTTTGTTCAGTATTTGTGCAGTGCCTCGCACAATGGGGTCCTGGCTGTGACTGGGGCTCTTAGGTGCTTCTACAATACAAATAAACAATAACAGTGATAAGAATTGAAGTAAAACAAGCCAGTTTCCTCAAAAGAAGTCTGAGGCCTTTTAAAGTCTCATGGACCCTGGGAATTATACTCATCTGTTTCTTCTGGGTCTTGGTTACCTGGTCTCTGCCCAATAAAAGGCTCTCCCTGGCCTGTGTTCTATAGTCACTCTCTTCCAGGTGTCAGTGGAGTTGGCCCCAGCCTCATAAAGCCCAGGTGGCACAATGTCCTGAACATCTTCATGTCCTAATGCTGATGGTAGTCAGGGTGTGCTGCTCTGCTGGTACATTCTCTACTTTCAGGTCAATGCACCTTACCCAACACCTCATGCAGTTCTTACCATGACCTGTTAAAGGTAATCTCAGAAGTGTGTACTGTGCATTGCTTTTTCTTTTGCTACTGGGCTTGTTACCACCGTAAGAACTGACATATCAGATCAAACCAAGGGTCCATCCTGTTCCAGTACCTTGTCTCTAACAGTGGCCTGAGCCAGCTGCTTCAGAAGGTGCAAGAAACCTCATAATGGACAATATATGGAATAGCCTTCTTCACAGGGATTTTTTTTTTCCAAATACCAGGCTGCAACAGAAGTTGGTTTATGCCCTGAAGTTTATAAGGGGTTATCCTAGCTAATGTAATTTTGAATGTTCTTTTTTATATAAATGTCTAATCCTTTTTAGAATCCTGCTAAGCTTTTGACCTCAGTAATATATTGTTGCATTGAGTTCCACAGGATAGTTTTGCAGAGTATAAAAAGAATAACTCTGAAAACCAATGTAAGCTGGATTTTCTGTTTTGCAGGATGAATGGATATGGCGAGACAGTGCTACCTCTGTAGGGCTCCTTTTTCAGCAATACATTAGTCGTTGTCCTGACTGCCATTTTCTTTGTACCTTATGTACTCAGCAGCACAGCCAGGAAGTTCTTCCAGCCTGTATCTGGCACATTCAGCAATAGCTTGTCTGTATTCACAGGAGACCTTCATTTCTTTTCTGTTAGAATGGTTCAGAGCTGTATGTGACATGCCAAGTTGAATAGGTTGAATTGCTGTTATACTTTGTCTCTTCCTATTCTTCTCAGGTATAAGGTGATCCTCTGTTCCTGATCTTGCCTCCAGTCTGCTTCAGCTGTGCGCCGCTTCAACTTTTCGTCTCTTTGGCTTATTCCACAATGAGCAGCAGCACTTTGCTTGTGTGATAAATGAGCAAGATCTTTCTGTAATTCTCACAAACCTGTAGGCAGTTCCTGTTTCAGACTTGCAGCTAGTTCTAGTTGCCTACTGGAACGTGCATAAAGATCAATGAATAGAATTGTTAGTGTGTCATACTGGGAACACTCTTTTGTGGTTTAGAATTGTGACTACCTATGAAAGAGATTCTCCCCCCCCACCCCCCCCCGATAATACAGCCAGTATAAGTCTTGCTTCAGGGTTATGACATCATCCTGGCTACGAGAGACTTTATCTGATCAGACTTGACATGACAGTAAATCATTGTTCTTTCTTTAACCCAGCAGTTCAACTTTCAAGGACTTAGAGGGGAATAGTCTCAAGGATAGTGGGCATGAGGAGAGTGACCAGACTGACAGTGAACATGATGTCCAACGGGGCCTGTACTGTGATACTGCCGTCAACGATGTGCTGAACACCAGTGTTACTTCCATGGGGTCTCAGATGCCTGAACAAGGTAGGTTGTGTCAGTTCAAAATAATGTGTGTTAAGAGGGAGATCTATGGAGCTTTCTGACTGTAGTAACAGTAGTTAGCTGGACACTGATGGCTAGAATATATTCTTGCATGGGTGTGCAATAAGGATGCTTAGCACTTACTGCATATAATGCTTTTCATCTTCCGAGTGCTGTATAGATATAAATTAATCTTCACTACCCCTGTCAAGTAAGTAAACAATGAGGATTATCCTCCATTTCACAGATGGGGAAACTGAGACCCCCCTGAGTTTTTATGTGAAAGCTATTCAAGTGGCAGAGTTAGAATTAGAGCAGGAGTTACTTGTTTCTGGTCAGGTGCTTGCTGCACTAGACCTCACTTTCTTAATCAAAGATCACATGCCCTATTTTTGACACGCTGTAGCAGGATTTCAGGAAATCGTGAGCAGACATCATCCACACAACATTTCGAAAAGGTCGGCTGAGCATATATACACATTATTCACACATTCCACAGGAGATTAGCTCAGTCAAGTGGGCGAGGTATTTGTGTCTTCCCCTCCACCCCATTAAACTGCAGTTTCACCTATTACACATACCCATATGCAGAGTTGGAAAATCAAGCTATGATCTAAACCCAAATGAGTGTTAGCTGGAGGAAAATAGTCAGAAGAGTTCAGCTGAGCCCATTCCTTCATATGTACTTGGGCATGAATGTCGCTTTTAATGTCTTACTGATGCAAACATCCTCTGTAAACATCCTGTCATTTTCAATTAAGATGTATGAATGCAGTTTGGTGCTCAAGCTCAAGGAAGCCTTAGGGATGCTTGGATATCTCTTGAGAGAGGCTGTAGCTGAGGCCCAACTGGAAGCCCCACTGCTAAAAGACTTAAGGATGTGAAAACAAAGTGCTGTGATTATGAACTGGGCTTCAGCTGTTGAATTCGATTCGTGGTAAACATCATTAAAAGCCTTTGTTTTAATGTGTAAAAGAGTCAAATGGGGAGAGTTCTCACCATCCGTGTCGTAAAACATTTCCTCTAAAAGAAACAATGATCACTATGGTAATTCCTGAGGGATGCTGTTAAATGACCATAGTTAACCCTGGAAAACTGTACAAGTTGGAGTACATAGAGGTCACCTACCAATTCTATACTGTCAGTCACATTAACTGGAGAGCAGTGACATCTACAATGATAATGTATTTTCCAGACAACCATACTGTGGCTAAAGATGAAAAAATTAAACATTTATATAACTATACAGTGGCAATTTAATTCTCCAAGGACTAGCACTGTGTCAGAGAATGCAGGCTGATAGGTATCATTTATTATTCTTCTATTACAAAGAAATGCTTTTTCATTTCGATCAGGAAAAGGTTTCCTAAGATGCTCCTTGCAGTAAGAGACGGCTCTGGGGGTGAAAATGCTCATAATTGATTCCTGTCCTGTTGGAATGGTCTGAACAACATCTGTTAATTTTTTTGTCACTTTTTTTTTTTTTTTTTAAGCAAAAAACAATCTTGGTGGAGTGCCGGATAGGATTTGACAGAGATTACATTTCTGACAAGGTTGTGCACTGCCTGCAGTGTGCATGAGATAACAATGAGAATGAATTGAGAGGAATGGGCTGGAGTCAGACCTGGTCAGTAAAGAGACACTAGTGATAAATTTGGTTCAATATATTGGAACCAAATCTTCCAGTATTAACTGCTGGTAAAGACAATTAGGTGGGAGAGATCCAAAAGCACATATTGGAGTCAGGTGCCTGACTCCCATTGACCTTTAATGGGAATTGGGTGCTTATCACACAGTGTGCATTTGCAGAGCTCCCTTGTGGTTTATTTCTTTGAGGGAAACTCAGTTAGTTGCAACTTCCGGCTCTTGTTCATTAAGATTTGTCACATATGGGAGTATCCTCATATTTATGCCATGCCAGGATTATTCACTGTGCCCTGATTCTGTAAATCACTTAAACACATCTTAACTTTAAGCACATTAATAGTCCCATTGACTTCAGTGGGGCTACTCACATAGTTGGAGCTAAGCAGGGCCTAAGGACTTGTCTACACTTAAAATGCACAGCTGCACTGCTGTAGTGCTTCAGTCTAGACCAGGGGTCTCAAACTCAAATGACCACGAGGGCCACATGAGGGCTAGTTCATTGGCCCGAGGGCCGCATCACTGACACACACACCCCTCACTGCCCCCAGCCCTGCCCCCAGAGGGTGCATGAGGGGTGTGGCGGGGACTCAGGGCAGGGAGTTGAGGTGCAGCAGGGGATTGGGGTGCAGGCAGGGGGCTCAGGGTGCCAAAGGGGTGTGGAATGCAGCAGGTCGCTCAGGGCAGGGGGTTGGGGTGTGGGGTGCAGCAGGGGGCTCAGGGCAGGGAGTTGGGATGCAGAAGGGGTGTGGGATGCAGCAGGGGCTCAGGGCAGGGGGTTGGGGTATGGGGATGCAGCAGGGGGCTCAGGGCAGGGAGTTGGGATGCAGGAGGGGTGTGGGATATGGCAGGGGGCTCAGGGCATGGGGTTGGGGTGCAGCAGGGGGTTGGGGTTCAGGCAGGGGGCTCAGGGCAGGGGGTTGGGGTGCAGAAGGGGTGTGGGATGCAGCAGGGGGCTCAGGGCAGGGAGTTGGGGTGTGGGGTGCAGCAGGGGGCTCAGGGCAGGGGGCTGGGGTGCAAAAGGGGTGTGGGATGCAGCAGGGGGCTCAGGGCAGGGGGTTGGGGTGCAAAAGGGGTGTGGGATGCAGCAGGGGGCTCAGGGCAGGGGGCTGGGGTGCAAAAGGGGTGTGGGATGCAGCAGGGGGCTCAGGGCAGGGGGTTGGGGTGCAAAAGGGGTGTGGGATGCAGCAGGGGGCTCAGGGCAGGGGGCTGGGGTGCAAAAGGGGTGTGGGATGCAGCAGGGGGCTCAGGGCACGGGGTTGGGGTGCAAAAGGGGTGTGGGATGCAGCAGGGAGCTCAGGGCAGGGGGTTGGGGTGCAGAAGGGGTGTGGGATGCAGCAGGGGGCTCAGGGCAGGGAGTTGGGGTGTGGGGTGCAGCAGGGGGCTCAGGGCAGGGAGTTGGGGTGTGGGGTGCAGCAGGGGGCTCAGGGCAGGGAGTTGGGGTGTGGGGTGCAGCAGGGGGCTCAGGGCAGGGAGTTGGGGTGTGGGGTGCAGCAGGGGGCTCAGGGCAGGGGGCTGGGGTGTGGGGTGCAGCAGGGGGCTCAGGGCAGGGGGCTGGGGTGTGGGGTGAAGCAGGGGGCTCAGGGCAGGGGGCTGGGGTGCAAAAGGGGTGTGGGATGCAGCAGGGGGCTCAGGGCAGGGGGTTGGGGTGCAAAAGGGGTGTGGGATGCAGCAGGGAGCTCAGGGCAGGGGGTTGGGGTGCAAAAGGGGTGTGGGATGCAGCAGGGGGCTCAGGGCAGGGGGTTGGGGTGTGGGGTGCAGCAGGGAGCTCAGGGCAGGGAGTTGGGGTGCAGAAGGGGTGTTGGATGCAGCAGGGAGTTGGGGGGCGGGGTGCAGGAAGGCTTCGGGCTCTGGGGTGACAGCGGTGCACACCGGGTCCAGGGCCAGGGCAGGCTGCCGGCCCCGGCCCCACTCCGGGAAGTAGCTGGAACCATGTCCCTGCGGCCCCTGGGGGAGGGGGACACAGGGCTACGCACACTTCTTGCCGCTCCTCCGGGTACCTCCCCCGAAACTCCCATTGGCCGCGGTTCCCCATTCCCGGCCAATGGGAACTGCGGGGGGAGGGTGGGGGGCAGCGTGCCTGGAAGCCAGGGCAACACACAGACGGAGCCCTCTGCTTTTCCCTCCTCCCTCCCCCCCCGGCCGCAGGGACGTGATGCCAGCCGGCATGGGGCTCGAGGGGGGCAATCCTGCGGGTGTAGTTTGCCCACCCCTGGCCTAGAGGTAGGCCAGCGGGAGTGGGGTCGGGTTGCTCGGTGGGCCACAGGAAATAGCCCCGCGGGCTGCATGTTTGAGACACCTGGTCTAGACAAGGGTTAGGCAACCTGTGGCACGTGTGCCAAAGGCGGCACGCAAGCTGATTTAGGGGCACTCACACTGCACGGGTCCCGGCCACCGGTCCGGGGGGCTCTGCATTTTAATTTAATTTTAAATGAAGCTTCTTAAACATTTTAAAAACCGTATTTACTTTACATACAACAATAGTTTAGTTATATATTATAGACTTATAGAAAGTGACCTTCTAAAAGGTTAAAATGTATTACTGGCACGTGAAACCTTAAGTTAGAGTGAATAAATGAAGATTCGGCACACCACTTCTGAAAGGTTGCCGACCCTTGGTCTAAACACTACTTACGCTAATGTGGGATTCTCCCTTTGGTGTAGATAATCCACCTCCCCAAAAGGCAGTAGAATTCTTCCATTGACCTTGTGCTGTTTACACGGGGACCTAGGCCAGCTTAACTATGCTGTTCAGGGGTGTGGATTTTTCACATCCCTGAGAGATATAGTTATTCCAACCTAATTTTCTAGTGTAGACCAGGCCTAAGTGCTTTACTGGGTTGAGGTCTGTCCTGCCCTCCCAAAACCTGTGGCTTGATATTGCCATCTAGCTGGGTTTGACTGAACACTCTCATGTGAGCAGGGGTTTTTAAATGGGAGGGAGAAAGCCCTCTTCTCTGAATCCTGTGATAGAGTAGCGGAAGACCTAGTTATGCGCTCTAAGCCAGTGTTTCTCAAGCTATCTGATGTGGGGGACCAGCAATTTTTTTTCCCCAGTGTGCCAGGGACCGGTGCCATAGCCTATTTGACGCTCTTATGAGGAAACTCGCTGTGGACAGGCAGCCGATGACTAGCAGACTTGCACCGGTCCGCGGACCACCACTTTGAGAAGCACTGCTCTAAGCCATATGCATTTATGTGGTTACAGCCTGCATCAAAATTTTGATCTGGATATTACATGACTGAAGTATCCCTACACATCCTGCTCCTTCTAAAACTGCTCATTCTGGTGTCTGGGATGCTGCTTCTCTACATCCTTTTCTGCTGATGGCATTTCACATATACTTAGAGAACTAACACGCTGAGGGAGGGCTGTATTTGGATCTGGTGTAAGAGAAGTACAGCTCCATTGGAGTCACTACTTACCTCAGGTCTGACTTTGGTCCTGAATCCCTACTAACACTGTTGTGGTGGCTATTTTTAGAAGTGGGAGTACTCTAGACCAAGCATAGGACAGCATTAGTAGTATTTATGTTGATATTATGCTAGCATTCCTGGGCTTGTGGAGCTGCAGGCTGCTTCCACCGTCATCTGCGTGTTTCAGAACATGGTTGGGCAAGTATTGTGGCTACTCTAACTTTCTCCTGACGCCTGTCTCCTCTGGCATTCACAGCTTCCAAAAACTAGGCACCTGTGTGCGTGTGTTGCTGCTTCCAATTATAAAAAGGTGGGTACACACTGTATAGTAACACATACCTGAGGCCCCATCTACTTTGCAGCTAAATGGACCTATGTTCTGTTGCAAGGCCCCTGGATTCTGTGACTTGCTGATGCAGCATGCTGGAAATTTTGCGGTGGCTTTGTTTGGGGATCTGAATCAAGTATGAAAATGAATAACAGAACCAGTTAGTGCTCCTTGTGTTACTGATTTCGATATTCTCTTCCATTTATTCTATGTTCTCTTCTTGGTATCAGTTTTCAGTGTGCCACAGAGTTTTGTATTGACAACACGACTGCTTCAGAGGAGATCATAAGGGGAAAGTTGGAGGCTTTGGCAGCTGGGTGGGGAATAATTGGGCTTTTGGCTGCTGATGAGACACATGGTCCATCTGGGAAGGTACCACTCAACATGAGTGTGGGTGGCAGAATCTGGCTCTCTGTTACATGCCTACAGACACAATTTTGGCGCAGTTTTGAGAGTTCTCTTCGTTTCCAGTAATAACACTGAAAGATCAAAAATCTGAATCAGATACACTGGTTTTAGAGTACTGTGACTCCTTTCACTACAATGGAATAACTTGTGATTTGCGTGTGGTTAAATTAAATCAGAATCAGGCCCCAAGTATCTGGAATATAAACCCAGTCATCAGTTTAGTGGGAGCTCTCCTGAACCAGTAAACAATTCAGGATTGGTGATCTAGACAAGAAGCTAAGTTTTACATAAGTGTTCTAGAGCTATAAGCAGTCTGCCTTACTATTTCCATTTCTGGCAGCTGCGCAAACAATTCCTCTTCATCAGGCAGGGAATATGACTCTAGTGGCCTAGCTAAACATGGATGGAGAAACCAAATACTAGGTGATCAAGGAGTCTGTTCTCTTAGTCAAAAGGGCTTTGGAACATGTCCTGCCCTAGGGCAGGCTGGGGTGGCCAAACTGGACAGTCTCTACGGTTTTTTATTTAAAAAAACAACGGGGGGAAAAGTTAACTAAGAAACCACACAAACTTTCACATACATCACTAAGGAATTTTCCTTTGCAGGTGACTTTTAACAGATGGAAAAATCACCAGCATGTTCCAATCTGGAGGTCTATTTCCTGCACATACAGGAAAATGGGCTCAATTATCTACAAGCTCTAACTTCTATTACCTTGGATTGATGGTTTGGCCATTGCAACAAAGCCTGTTGCCAACTCTGTCCAACTCTGTCCACATATCTATTCAGGGGATACCATCATAGGACCTAATCACATCAGCCACACTATAAGAGGCTTGTTCACCTGCACATCTACCAATGTGATTTATGCCATCATGTGCCAGCAATGCCCCTCTGCCATGTACATTGGCCAAACCAGACAGTCTCTACGTAAAAGAATAAATGGACACAAATCAGACGTCAAGAATTATAATGTTCAAAAACCAGTTGGAGAACACTTCAATCTCCCTGGTCACTCGATTACAGACCTAAAAGTCGCAATATTACAACAAAAAAACCTTCAAAAACAGACTCCAACGAGAGACTGCTGAATTGGAATTAATTTGCAAATTGGACGCCATTAAATTAGGCTTGAATAAAGACTGGGTGTGGATGGGCCATTACACAAAGTAAAACTATTTCCCCATGCTTATTCTCCTCCTTTCCCCCCCCACCCCCCCCAAAGCCTCATATCGCCTTGTCAATTGCTGGAAATGGGCCATTTTCATTACCACTACTGACAGTTCTTTTTCTCTCCTGCTGATAGAAGCTCACCTTAACTGATCACTCTCCTTATAGTGTGTATGGTAACACTCATTGTTTCATGTTCTGTGTGTGTGTGTGTGTGTATATATATATATATATATATATATAATCTTCCTACTGTATTTTCCACTACATAGCCCACGAAAGCTTATGCTCAAATAAATTTGTTAGTCTCTAAGGTGCCCCAAGTACTCCTGTTCTTTTTGCGGAACACCTGTTGGCACTCTTAGCAGTCAGAAGGCATGGGCTGATTGGCCATTCTGGGTGGGGAAGGGCTTTGCATCCCTGTGCTGGTAGGGAGCTGACCTCCATGCTGGTTGTGAATATGTTAGCATGATTGGGTGTATTGGGTAAAGACACAGGATCCACCCTAAAGGGTCCATTGGCTGGGAACTTGCTGCTGAGGGACAAAGACCCTCTACTCCATGTCACAGGTAGGCGTAGTGACTTTGGTGGGCTAAGGACCCAGTAGCCTGCCTATAACTTTGGGGGAAATTTCATCACTCTCTTACAGTGCCTGTGCAAGATAGCTTCATAAAGCCCAGTTGCTCTAGCTTTAGCTAGTATTCAGGAGTGCCGTCACATAGGCCAAATACACTCTGGGAGGCATGGGGTGTGCAAAGTGCAGCCCTCCTGTGTCTATGGGGGAAGCGGCACTCAGGAGGGGATTAATCCCTGAATGACATGCATGCAGTGCAATGATACCACTGTGTCCCACCCCCTCCCTACTTGGGAGTTTTGTTTGTGTGGAGAAAGGGGGGTGGGAGGTCACCTTTTAGTTCTGGTGGGGCTATGTAGGAAGGTTGCTGCTGAGGGGTGCTGAATCAGAACATTTGCTAGTTATCCTGGCCCTGCCCTGCCTTGTATTCTTGCTCCTCAGCTGATGCGAGGGATTCAGGTCCATGATATTATTAAACTCCTCCTGGTTTTTGTTTTTGTTTTGTTTGTTCAAATGAAATGTGTGACCTGGACTACTTGACAGTGTCCCTTTAATTGTGTGGCTTTGGACCCTGCAGTCAAGAGGTGCTGAGCATGCACCTCTCCGCCAGAAGGCAATGCCTTTCCCCCTTTCCTTTCTTTGGAAATCATGTAGATGCCCCATAGTGAAGTATCACCTCTAAAATGCAGATCCTAAGGTCAAGGGTAGCAGCATGTGGTCAGAAATAATATCCTGAGCTCTACTGCTTAGCGTATTTTAGAAGTCGGAAGCATGCCCAGTCCCTCTTTACCTCATGATCTTAATTATTGATTATAAATTCATCATTTGAAAAGATTACTTTAATTGCTGTAATATGCACCCAATTTGGAGTTCATTACCACACTGAATTGTTTTCCTTTTCCTCCTAATTGATACCAAATGGAACATACAGGAACACACACACTAACGTTTCTTTGCCTTTCTCGACTGAATTTACCTACTGCAATTTAATCATTTGTTTATTTCTGGAGATGCAGGGCTTTGCAATGAGTTTACTCAACATATTTATTTATCAATTCTTTAATCAATTGAACTTTCACATAGCAGGTTTGTTTGGGAAAACAAGGTTTTGAAGAAACTGATTCCTTTTACACCTAACTGCTATTGCAGCTTTGGTATAACAATGTGCTGTAGAATGCCTAATTCACCATTGCATCACTCCAGTTTTATTCCAGGGTATTGGCCCAAACCTCTAATGAAGGTGCATATCCGCTACATTGATGTTTCAACTCAGTATATGAAGCATTCCTGGAAATCACAATTTCCACTGGTGGTGTAAACTTCTAATAGAGGTTTACTTTGTGTGGAAATTGTGATTTCCACCAATGAATCCTATACTGAGTTTGAAATATCAGGGTAGCTACTGGTGCAAAAAGCCCAGCAGAGAAAAGGCCTAAGTCAAACAATGGCAGGTTACAACGCTAGTGGCAGAATGTTCTTTTTTATTTTATTTTATTTTTATTTTGAAACTTCTTAACATGCATTCCTCCCAGCCTCTCAGCAAAGCGGGAAATTCTTGGTGTGGAATATTTTCTGACATTGCAAGGCAGTGTGGTGCTCTGTTCCATAAATGGTAGCATGGACCAGATGTTCATAGAGTAATTGAAAATTCCATTTTATCAGAATAGCATTTGCTGTCAAAAAGTTTTATCTTTACTTCAACAAAGAGGTTGATTAGATCCCTAAGGACCTGAATTAGCATCTTTGAGGCTAGATATACTGTTTTGCAATTCATGTAGTTATTTCTCCCTTGGTTTTGCTCATTCAGAGACTTTTTTTTTTTAATGCCTTCGTCCTCTTGCAAACATATTAGTTGCAAAAGTTTAGTGCACTCTCTCTCTCTCTCTCTCTCTCTCTCTTTTTCTCTCTCTCGGAGTGTGTGTGTGTAGATATATAGAGAAATATTTAGACCTCTTCAGTTACTTTTTCTCACCTTGTTATGAGCCAGAAGCATACATGTATTTTAAAAACGTAAGCCATAGAAACACTTGCTTATCTAGAAACAAAAGTGTAACTGACTACTTCAAATATTTATTTATTAGCTGCAACAGAGACTTCAAACTTATCTGAATTCCCAGTTGTGGTCAATATTTTTAACATCTGTTGTAAGAAACAGTGTCTTGCGCAAAAAAGCAATGATTCATTGTTTATTCTAATATTTTTCTCCTCAGATTCTATTTTTATTATAATCACACACAAATCATAAAGTTTGTGGTAGAAATAACTATAGCAATAATAGAAAAGCTTTAAAAATCAAGGTGAAGGGGTTTTGATAAACTGCTTTGTGTCACTCGTGTATGTTCAGAGAATTGATTCTAAAAGCACCACTTTTTATTTTACTAGTAACAAATCAGCAGCAAAGATTGGCAGAAAATATCATCTTTAAGGGCCTGATCCTGCAGACATGCGTGCGTGGGTAGTTAATTGGGCCTGGTTTTCATTTACGCTGGGAGCGTCAAGGGATCTTTGAGTGGAAATGAATTACATTTTTATTCCTAATTTAAGGCCCCCTTACAATGCTCTGGCAGTGGAAAAGGGGCCTTAGTGTAGATAACTCACATGCATAAGTGTTTGCAGGATTAGATCCTATTCTGTTCTATACAGGGTCTTACACTGTGCTCATTTCCATAGATATCTCAGAGCACCTTCCAGTAGTGCATTAAACAATTTGATTAACATTTATAATTGGAAATATATATATATATATAGCTGACATAACTTGTTGATTTTGGTCCGTGTTTCAAACAGACATTTTATACCAGGGAGTCCTTTTTGTACTGCAAAACGCCAGTTAATGTAGTCTGTTTTTGTACCCATATGAAGATTGCAGTGATATAGTCTAGGACAGGGGTCGGCAACGTTTGGCACACGGCTCGCCAGGGTAAGCACCCGGGCGGTTTGTTTACCTGCAGTGTCCACAGGTTCGGCCGATCGCGGCTCCCACTGTCTGCGGTTCGCCGCTTCAGGCCAATGGGGGCGGCAGGAAGTGGCGCGGGCTGAGGGATGTGCTGGTCACCGCTTCCCGCTGCATGCCAAAGGTTGCTGACCCCTGGTCTAGGACTTTGGATGTAGAGGCACTGCTGCATTTAAAAACCAAAAAAACCCCAAAACTGTTTAAAAAAAACAAACAAACTATATTCATATATGCTCTGTAAGAAATTAAATCTAAGACTCCTGGTTCAGTGACAGTATATTCCTTAAGATGGATAACAGCTGGAAGATCTCTTTACCGTGCAGTATCAATTATTATAGTGGTTCTGATTTATGTATCATTACCTTGATCATTTAGTAAAAGAGCTTAAATACAAGCTCAGTGGTATAGCTATAGTGCATTCTGGCTAGCTTGGAAGGGGGCAGTCCACCTTATGAATGAATTATGAAACCCAGGAAGAAGGGATTGTGGAACATGGTCACACTGAGTTTTAGAATAAGAAGGGGAGTTGGTTGTTGGTTTTGCCCCTTTTAAATGATAGCCTGTTGAGTATCCAAAAGTATAATGTTAGTGAAAGCCTTCAGTATGCCTCACTGGAGAAATGCTGAAAGGGGCTAGCGTGTGTTGTGAATGGCTGATGTGACGAGGCTATTTTTGTACTTAGTGGAAAATTATGTGTACGTTTCTCCCAACTGCCTACTCTCCTTTTGTGAAAAAGACTAATGTTGCTTCCACATCCTGCAGGCTTCAGATACAGGGAGCCAAACTGGAAACTCAGATTGTTAAAGGACTGCAACTCGCTTGATCATCTGAAAAGCTAGAGCTGGACAGCAGGGTCAGGTCACCCCCAGTTGTTGGACTGTAAAGTATTTAACTTCTGCTGCAACAGGCCAGGGTGGCAGTCATTTGGGGTGGCATTTATTTAATGTGCCAGTGATCTGTGCATGAGACGCATGGGGCAGTATCTGAGGTCTACCAGCAGTTGATCTCAAAGGTAGTGGAGGAATTAGTAGACACTAGAGAATCCTGAGGGCAGTAGAGTTGTTTGCAGGCATTAATGGATCCTCTGTGTTACTTCTTTCTTAGCTTTGTAGATTCAGTAGCTTTTAAATTTCCACATGTACAGTTTGATAAAACCCTGCACTGGAACATGGTGTGAGGTGAAAAAAAGGAGATACTGAAATATCTATAGAAAAATAGAAAAACAAATCAGATTTTAAAGCAACAGAGTAAACAATAAACAGGTTTGTATCCCCCTTTCTTTGCATAACAAGTTCATATCTTATATCCTGGGCTTTCTGGAAGGCTTTCCTCAGTTTTCAACCTTATCGTATTAAAGATCACTCTTGGAATATCTCTTTCATTAAAATTAATCAATCCAAGGTCATAGAAGTTAGATCTTGTAGATAATTGAGCCCATTTTCCTGTATGTGCAGGAAATAGACCTCCAGATTGGAACATACTGGTGATTTTTCCATCTGTTAAAGGTCACCTGCAAAGGAAAATTCCTTAGTGATGTATGTGAAAGTTTGTGTGGTTTCTTAGTTAACCTTTTTCCCCCTGTTGTTTTTTTAAATAAAAATGTAGGTCTTGTCCAACTTATTTTTTAGAATGATTCTCTGGAGAGCTCTGAATTGGAGAGAGAAAGGGAGCAAAACTTAAATGAGAGGGGTAGTGATTTTTATTCAAATGGTTTAAACCCATTAGTTTTGTGTTTGTTTTTGTTAATATCTATTTAACTCAAGTTCCTAGTACACAGTTTGAAAAAAAGATCTCTTTGTTACAGTCCAGTTTACCTTTTCTCTGGGTCCTCCAAGTCATCCTTTTGCAAAAATCATGAAGATAAGACTTGGTATTTCTGATATTTCTAAGATAAACAAACAACTCATGGCTTCGTTTTCCATCATAAACAAGCCAAATAGTGGACATACCCATTTTTTTCCCTTTCCCAGTCACCTCTAAAGAAAATATTAACTCATTCAATCTATCACAACAATGAAGTGTGGTAATGGTTAAAGTAATCTGTTTCATATTTAGCAGTAGGGTAGGTGTATGAATAAAAACTAACCTTCTGCTAACACAGCAAGTGAGCAGTTCCTGATCTTAGACTGTAATCAATCTACATAACTAATGAGTTTGAAAACAGACTGAACTGCTGGGGCTGGCACCAGGAAACTTGCATTACAAACCAACCATCTCTTATTAACCTTTTGTGTTTCCTTCATGACACTAATTAGAACCAAATAAAAACTACCACGTGTGGATCGCTATGTTAAAATACAATTTTCAAAGGAAATATGATCAACTCCAGAGCTCCCAATTGCCAGGCCTTTCCCTTTAATTATGATTGAGGATGGCTGTGCTGCTGTTTAACGGAGGCTCATATGATTAATGCTGTAATGTTACTGTAATTAAAATGGGAGAGAAAAAATGTCATTGGAACCTGTATAATTTACAGATGTCTCTGCATTCCAGTGGTGCGGCAGCACAAAGTGTTGCATTTGAGGGATTGTAAAATTTATTCTAATTAAAATTGCCAGATTGACTAAACAACAGGTGACTTACGGAACCCGGGTGGCATGCTCTTTGGGTGAGAAATCACTCTGAAATCAGTGAACTTTACAAAGCTGTTTGTTATGCTACTAAATAAGAAAATGTGTACTTACCATGGCAACCTGCATCAATTTTGCTGCTGCAGTAAAATACAGGGCCCTTTATTAAAGGAATAGTCACTATAGATGGTGGAACTGAGCTGCAGCCTCTCCTGATTTTCAGTACATGATATCACAGTGCTGGTAGTTAAAGACCAGAGTTCTGTTCACAATCCAGTCACTATCAAGTTAAACCACTTTCTGGCTTATGTAATATTGCACTGTGGTGGGGTGAAACTCCATCATGGGCTGGAAAAGGGTTAAGAGTCTATTAATTATGGCATAGGTGCAATAGATGTACCTAATTAATTGCTTCTCAGGCAGAGGGGTTGGAGTGGGAGGCATAAGGTGATAACTTAATGGACACTTGGGCCCTATAAAAGGAGAGAGAATTCATTTTGAAGGGAGGAACCACAGGGAGCAGTGAAACACTGTGAAGTGGCCTGAGCCAGCAGCTGCAAGAGAGCAGAGACCTCAGAGAGGCTCATTCTGAGGGGCCAGTGCTCAAGGCTGTAGCTGGGGGAGAAGATTCTGGATAGCTGAAGGAGGAGCTCAGAGAAGGGTAGATTTGTTGAGAGACTCTGATTACTAGTTTGAGCTATTAGATGCCTCTCAGCAGGAGTACTGAATTATGTGTAGAGGTAGATGACCTGCAGGTGGTGCTATGGATGCAGATTTTTGCAGCATCACGTCTTGAAGCACGATGGTGAGTGTGCCCCATAACATGTACCCACAAAGTCTGCTGATAATGTTGATGCAACTCTGTACAGACATCTCGATATGAGAATAACATCACTTTCTGCAGTGTTCCATCTGTGAGTTACATCACACTCCACTAAGGAGCGCCGAATGTTCTCTTGGTTATATACATAGAAAACTTTGTCACCTTCACTATGGGTCTGTGTAGAGATCAGGCCATAGATATTTAATACAAATAAGTATCTTTATGTGCGCAGTTGGGGAAGAATGCCCTACATCACCCTTACCCCGGATCAGGTCTCCAAAGACTTATGGCTTTGACCAAAAACACTTTCAACTGTCAGCCACCATAGTCCCGTAATCACAAGAGCTAACATACTGTCCACACTGACAATAGAAAGTTGGATGCCCAATAGCTAAATGCTGTCTGATCACAACAGCCATCAGCAGTTGAAGTGACACCATGGCCAGTAACAGCCTTTCATTCCATTAAACAAGGCTTTATTTTTGTCATGGTCACTTGGGTGTAAATCAGATGTTTGGTTTTATTCCCCGTGGCAAAATTGGTACAGTAAGCAAGTGTAGCAGAGAAAAGTCACGGACTCTGCCTGGTTCAGGGTTCTTTAAAGTAAAATATTTCCATTATAAACAAAGTTGTAGAGAAGAACAAATGCACCTTCATTGGATAAACAAACAAGAATCTGCAATATTCTGAAATAATATATGTCAAAAATGTTGCAATTTACAATGGGGTTACTGCTGAAGGGAACTGTACCCCTGAGCTTGTTCTTAAACTTAGAGCCCTGCATGGATACAAAATTTGTATCCACATCCGCGCTGCAAAAATGATCCGTGGATATAAAGTGGGTATCTGTGGATTTGCAGGACTCTACTTAAGCTGTTTTACTAAATGATCTATGTAACAATATAAACATCAGAACTGCTGTAATTGACACTACACAGTAAAGAGAATGTCCAGCTTTTATCCATCTTAAAGGATATGCTGCCACTCAAGTGAGAGTCTTAGATTTATTTCTTATACAGCATATATGAATATAAGACAGATGATTTTAAACAGGCCACAGAATTATGAAAAACTTGTGAAGCCCTTAGTCACTGGGTATTCAGGCAATTCTCTCATTGAATTCAGTGGGAGAAGTTTACTTGAGTAAAGGCTCCAGGATCTGGAGTTCTTAAGTCAGTGGATGAGACACTGTCTGGGAATCAGAAGATCTGGATTCTATGTGTGATTCAGTCACTGATTTGCTGTGTCATACTGGGCAATTCATTTCACTGCTCAGTGCCTCTGTTTCCGTTCCCACCATTTGTCTGTTTAGATTATGAATAGGGACTCTCTCTCATTAGATATTGGTACAGTGGGTAGCATAAGGGGCCCCTGATTTTGGGTTAGGGCTTGGAAGGCCATACTACAAATAAGTGCTATAGGACGTGGTAGTTTCTGTACCTTTTCCTCCTCTTAAGCCTAAGCATCTCCCTGTTGTTATTTTTAGGGGGAACAGCCTCTGTGCATTTTTCCTTACCTGTTTTTTACCTTCTGCCTTTATACAGTAGCAGTTGTGGCTTGCAGAATGACTGAATTGCTTAACTAGCTTCTTAAGATAATGCCATGTTTTGGTGTCTCAGCCTCAGCTATAGAAGGCTGTAAGTTACAGACAATAACACCAGGTGACTTGGATTTACCACTCTGCTACTTCACCTTTAGTCTGGTGTAAATACACTGAATGCATAAAGCTGAAATGACATAGTGATGTATCAAGCTCTAGGTCTATGCCGAATAACTAACAAAATATGGAAATTGTGAAGTGTGTGGTTTTGCATTTTGTGCAAGTGGAGCGATATTATGAAAAATCTCTCCCTGCATGTGTGAATTCCCATTGGAAAAGGGGAGAAGTGAATGAAAAAAATGACAAAAATAATCTCTTCAATTTAAACAGTAGGAGACGAAAATTGCTTGGATACGCTGTAACACAGAAAAAATTGTTCTACCTGCCTTGTTTGGCGCTCTTTGCCTTATATGAGCATAACTCATGCTTGGCTCTGGATCATTTTGCTAGGCCATCCAAGTGCACAATCTATCTGGCACTCTGCTGTTTCCTATTCTAAAATCTTGGTCTCAAATCATCTTGTGATAATTTGTCTTGTGAGGTTTCAAAATTCAGATCTGACTAAGGAAAGAGGCTACAGATTTCCCTGTAATGCAGTTGGGGGTGCAGTTCCCAACGTGTGCTGGGGATGAGTGTTATGGGCCGACAGTCTGAGTGTTAAGATGGAAGGTATAGAGAATGAGATCCATGGTCTGATTCTGCCAGGTGCTGAGCATCCTCAGCTCCCAGTTAATGGGAGTTGAGGGTGCTCAGCACCTTGCAAGATGGGTGCCTAAGTGTGGCTTAGATGTTTTTAGTTGTAAATTAAAAGGAAACGTTGTTTCACTTGCAATTAAGTGACCTATCACAGAGCAATAAAAGATCTAGGCTGTGAGTTTTTTGAGGAGTTTAAGGGAATTAGATGCCCTAATCCCATTGAAATATGAGAGGTAGGTACTTACTCTGGTTCCTTTGAATATTCCAGTCTCATTGAAGAGCCTGTAGATGTCTGTCAAAATGCACCATGCTGCGTGCTTCCCATGTTGATTGGAGCACATAATGTTACTGTATTGCATGCATTATATGATGGGTAGCAACTCATGCCTTAAAATTCCACTCTACCCTTTTTTCCTGTTTTAATGATCTGCTTGGATTTCACTCTTTTGACGTGTATGGATACAAGGGAGTGAACACACCCTGTGCGAGTGGACTGCCCTCACTGCTCACACACCTCTCTCTTCCCTCCAATTAGCTGCTTTAATACTTAAACCAATTCTGATCCAGGGGAGGAGTCCTGTGATTTGTTATAGAAAAGAAATATCTTTATCAATTCAAATCAGCTGCTTCTGTGTCAGAGGATACAGCTCTGTGAGAAGCTATAAAAGAGGCATCTCATGTTTGGAAGAGGAGAATTTGGCTAGAAGACTGAAGCTGAAACCTAATACAACACTAAATCAGACAAGGCCAGGGAGCCACATGCACTACTGTGAGTGCTAGGTAAATTACTGAACTGTATAAATAGCTTTGTATAAATAGCTATAGTATTGGACACGATATATGTATTGGACTTTCAGTTATTTGCTATTTTTCTCTGTTTGTCTGCTGAGTTATTTGTGTCACTGACAGTTCTGCTCACCAGAATACTTCACTTGAATCACAGCGTGGGTCTTGATGCTTCATTCTGCTTAGCTTTTTTGGTTTCCTTAAACTAAGCTCCTCAGAAACCATCTTAAGGGGACTTAAGGGTGTACAGACTCTACCTTGCAACTCCCTCAAGTTTGGTTTTCATGTTCTGCATTGTTCTGACGTGTGCTTCTTCTGAAATGATTCTCTGTTTAATTTTGGTCCTGCAGACTTATTGATTTATAGACCTTATTTACTTTGCAATAGAGCTTGTCTCTGTGGAATTCTATGAACCACATGTTAACCCAGCAGTCTGAACTATTCAACACAAATTGAATTTGTCTGTCTTGTTTCAAAGTTTTGTTGCCCTCCAGTGTTGCTGTTAACACATGTAACCATGCCCATATCAAACTCATTTATGTGCAAGGGAAACACAAATGGCCCTGGTACCAGCCTTTTGTTGTAGCTCATTTGTGACATCATTCCGCCTTGAGCTATTTCATTTCATGGACACTGTTTCTTGTCTCATAAGAAATGTTTAACTCATGTCATCAACTCTCTCCCTTCAGCACACTATTGTGCTTTGGTAAGCCATTCTGTCTAGTGGTGGAAAGCGGTATCAAATGCTTTCTTGAAATCTAGTGGAAATCCTGCCTTATTTCACCCTCCCTCTCTGTCTTTTTAATTGGGAATATATTTATTTATGCAGGTATTTATAAACAACAGTCATCACTGTAGCATCTGGGAACTTCACATTAATTAAAAATATTCAATTAAAATGAAAAATTCTACCTGTACAGGGTAGTCAAATGACCTCTGCTACTTCAGTCCAAACTCTCTGCTCACTGCTTTGTAGATCTCTCTACATTATGATTAGAAAACTTGTTCAGAAGCCTTGCTGAATAGATGTGCCTTGCACTGGTCCCTGAAGGCTGCAATACTCTAACTCAGGCAAACAATCAGAAAATGAAAGTTTCATAAGTGAAAGTCCCCTACTGAAAACAACCTGGAACCATTCCTAGACCATTCTACTCCAGGAACTGACAGTAGCAGAAGCTTCTGGGTATGATTACAGTTGGTGGCTTTGCTCTATAAAACACTATATGGTTTGTCTTGTAGCTGCTTTACTTAGAACCTAATTGAAAGCCCACTGAAATCAAAGGCGGTGTTTCCATTGACATAATTGGGTTTATATCGGGCCCTTAGAAGCCACTAGTACATTTCTCCCAATGTACCATCTCAATATTGCTATCAGTTGGAGGACCCCAGCTGACAGTCTTCGATTTGAATTAGGAGGCTTGGAAGCAGGACATTCTCAGTGGAGATACTTTGATTCTGGAGTTCATTTCCCTCATTAGTGCAACACAGACCAAGTCTCCCAGTGCTTGTACAGGGAGAAGATATTAGACAGCTCTTTAATCTAGCAGACAAAGACAATAACGCGTTATAGTGGCTGCAGGTTTAACTCGGGAAAAATTCCAAATGTAAATAAGACCCAAGTTTTTAACAGTGAGGATAATTAGCTACTGAAGCAGATTCCTGAGGGGTGTGATAAATTCTCCATCACTTAGAGACTTTAAATCAAGTTTGGATGTATTTCTAAAAAATATGCCTAGTTCCACCATAAATTATTGGGCTCTCTGAGTGTGGTTCAATGGCCTGTGTTATGCTGCGGATCAGGCTAGGTGATCATATTGATCCCTTCTGGGCTTACATACCATCAGTCTCTAAAATGGTTGATTGTTCAGGATATTGTGTAAGGTAGAGTAGCTTGTAAAGGAAGAATGTAGCTCAGGCAGTGTTAATCGCCATGGTGGGACTCATACAGGATGAGCAATTTTTCCAGTAAGTCTGTCCAAGACCACCTAGGAATGCACTCCCCCATTAAAATCTGCTCTTCCTTTCTGAACTCACCAAGGCTGTCTCTCACTGAATTGTGCATGCCTGAATGTTTAGCAATCTTCTCCATAATTAGTGTTTCCAGTCCCCCTCACCCACAACCGAGGAGGGCATTTTTAAAGGCCTCTAATTTCCTGGAGCTTCCCTTTTTTATCTTTATTTCAAAATGGCAAGTAAATGAGCAACCCTCTAGTTTGTTGTTCCTACCCCTGCACTCAGGGAGCTACCAGACATTGTTGCCAAAGGCTTTCCTATTTGCTATGCTCCTGCCTTCAGAATTCTGGGGTGTAATTCGTCTGGGCCTGGTGCTTTGTCAACTTTCAACAGTTCTAATTGCTTAATTATCTGTGCTGATGCAGTTGTTAAGCCTGTTATAACTTTGCCCCTCCAAACATGGGAAATGTATCTCTGTCTCTAATGTTGCTACTTTTGTGACTACTGAGGATAAGGATGAGAAGGTGCTGTATGCTTTTAGTCCTTCTGCAATATTATTAACCTCATTTGTTGTAACTTTTCAGCTCCCGTCTCCAGGTCCTTGTTGCCTTTGTGCCTTTATGTATCTGTATTTAAAGAACTTACTGCTTCCAGTCCTTTGTTCTTTCATTTTATTTGCCCCTCCAGCCTTCATTATCATTTTTTATTAATTTAATTGCCTGCACTTCTTTTTATCACCCTCTTCCTTTTCATTTTAGGTGCCCAACTGGCTGCTACCACTCTCCACAATCACTCAAAGCCTCATTCATCCACCCAGGTCTCTTGCATTCCTAGTGCATTTCTTACTAAATGACACACAAAACATTAGTGCATTAGCATCCCGATTCCAAGAACAGTCTCCATCCTCTCTTCTCTCGTCCTCCCTTGTGGCTCATCCAATTTAATTAATTATACTTAGTATATTACACATCCTGTCAAAATTTTTCCTTTCCAAGGTTTAATGGTTTTTTAATTCTAATGTATGCTGCATGTGTAAGTGTTTTTGAAATGAAGAGAGTGCACAGTGGCAGAGACAGCCTTACATCTGTGCGCCACAGACAGGGAGGAGGCATGAGGTAGGTTCCCTGCAGAGATTCTCAAGCAGAATTTCCACAGGACCATGTTTGCTGCCTTGGAAGTGGCAGCCCTATCACTGAACACAAAGGGAAAATCAGGCTGGCGTCGTACAGAGGAACATATGCAAACTTAAAATATTCGCCAGCAGTAACAGTAAACTCCTTCCCTGCGAGGATTGTATTCCTGCCTCTCCTGGAGTGTGGTAGATAGCATTAAAATGCCTGCTGATTCACTGGGAGCCTTGCCTGCATGGGGAATGCAGGATAAGGGGCTGTGGTGAGCTTGAATATAATGAAGCTTACTCTCCTCCTTTAACCAAGTGTATTTGAAACTCCCAAATTACACCAGTTTACTGCAGTGCTGTTTCATTCCCTTACAGCAGTGCTGCAATTTGGATAGGATGGAAGCCAGCCTAAATAACTAGCAGTGTTTAGGACTTACATTAGGACTCTGGCTGGCTGGTCTTCAGACTCCGGTGGTGTTTAAAAGGTTTGGTCAGAAAGGTGACTCAGTCTGAATAATGTTGTGGGGTTCCATATTTATTAACTGTATGATTCCAGATCAAATCTGCTCAGTGCAAAAGATGTTTTTCTAGCTGTCAGTGTTGCATATTGCGTGGAATCTGAAAGTTGAGCTGGGTTCTGTCCACCTCTTACACCTTCACCAGAAATAACAATGCTGTCCTTGGAACTTAGCTAGTGTTTCTGTGAAAGATGTACAAGGCCAAATAGACTCCATCTTGCCTACCCATAGCTGGATTGGTGCTACATGGTTAACGTTATCAGAAATAGCTTGAAGTCACACTGAGAGGTGAGATGTTGAGTGAGAAGATCACCTTGCTGACCATAAGCCACTTTAATCCTGCATGTTGGAGGTCATTAGCATCTACCCTCTATTCTCCCAATTGCTATTGAAATTGAAGGAAGGCACTTGTGTGGCAGATCTGTGCTGTGCTGACTGAGCAGGCAAGAGCTTGTGTGCTAAGAGAGGAGGATTAGAACTAGGTATGGGGGGGAACCAGCAGAGATCTAGATTCCAGACAGTCTTCTCTCCTTATTTAGGCTGGTCTGACTCTACCCTGGAGTTGGCATCCATTACAAATGTTTTTGGACCTCAGTAGTTGAAAAGAGATGGAATTGGGGATTGGTTAGTTTTTGTTCCGATAAAGGAGGAAAAACGAAAAATTGAACTTTGAGGGCCAGACTCTCAACTAGTGTCAATTGGTGTAGTTCCGTTGACTTCAGTAGGGCTATGTCAGTTGACACCAGCTGAGGATCTAGTCAGAGAAATAAGCAAGACTTAGTAGAGTGTGGGACCAGGAAGACTTGAATCTGCAATACCCCCTTACCGCTGTTGGAATCAAAGGTCAGCACATATATTGTTTTCTTCTTCATGGATTTAAAAAAGTAGCACCACCCTAGGTCTGATGTCAGTCCAGTAGTGCTGTGCATTTCTGACATCAGAATGATATTATATAGTTTCCAAGTGACAGGTTCCTTGTGAGAAACTTTCACCATCTGTGTGTTGGGGAACTACAAAAGCCACCATGGAGCCAACTGTTTTCCTCAGAATATTTACACAAATTATGAAAATGTGATTGTTTTTCATTTCTTTTGTTCAGTCGTTTTGCCATACCTCTCTGGTTTTCAGCATGAAACCGATTAGTTAATGTAGCCCTTCTGAATCTATGATCAGTCAGAGAGGGACTGCACCAAGACTACTGGGAGCTGAGCTTGCAACATATCTCATCGGTAAAGTAATTTCCCCTGGATTTGTATTAAGGTCTCAGGTTTGACCTATGACGACATACTGGCTTTATCGTATATATATATATATATATATATATATATATATAATATGATACGATGGCATGCTATTAATTTACGAGGATAAACTCAATTGCTAGAACTAACCATCTGCTGAATTTAATGGGCCACTTCCCTGTCCTTTCGGTTTCCCTTGCACTGCTCTGGAGACAGAATACGTCTGCACTGAAAAAAACTCCAAACCTATGGCAAGTCTGGGATTCCTCTCCCTGGACTTCAGAGCCCGAGCCAGCCCAAGTCAGAATGTCTACAGGGCTATTTTCAGTGCTGTAGTGTGAACCTGAGCCTGTAGACCTGGGCTCTGAGACTTACTGTCGTGTGTGTGTGTGATGGTGATGATGGTGGTTTTTTTATTTTTTATTTTTATTTTTTGCAATGTAGATATACTCAAAGAAGGCCGTAAAGCCAGCCTAACCAGCCAGCTGAGGATTTTCCCTAGGGAGACACAGAGCTTGCATACCCTATTTTTATCCCCCAGAGTAAAAGATGAGGCTGGGAAAAGAGGGCATGCCAGAATGCCCTTGTGCTCTGCTGATTCCCAATGCCAGAATGGACCCAGGGGCCTGTTGGAAGCTGGCACAGTTTAGAGCAGTTTATGTCAAACTGGCCCCAGGATCAGGAAGCTGCAGATTTTTTTTGCCACCTTTGGGGTTACGGGATGCAGCTGAGAATCAGGGAAAATGTATTTACACTCAATATTCCCCTTCTTCAGAACGAGGAAGCCACTAGTGTGAAAAATAGAGAATGTATTAGGCACAGAACAAAGGGGTTAAAGCAAAAGAATAGGAAAGGAATAGCACAAAACCAACACAGTCACCTTCTCTGGAGTAATGTGGGGCTAGCATAATGGCGGGGAAAAGCAGGGCCCAACAGTTTCGGTAACAGAGGATTCCCCCAGTACTACTCAATAGTGGGAAATGCCCCATTGTGCTGGGAACCCTGCCAGCTTTCTCTGGAGTTCAGAGCTGTGTGTTTCTAACAAGTACAAAGAGCTTCTCATAATGTTTTGCCTCGTGGGTATGTATATGATTAATTCCAAGCAAGCATTACTGGTGCACTAATAGTTCTGGAGGTCCTAAAACTGAAAAAGGAAACACATTTGGCTCATACTTCATACACAATCACTTACACTTAAGCTATTGATAGCTGATTGGGATCTGTAGACTGTTGGGCTGGTGCCACTGGGTTTCTAAGCATATTCAGTGGCTGGAACAGACAGCGAGGCTGTAGGTTTTGGCAAGCTGTGGGTCTCATTAGTCAGGCTGACAGTATCTGACACTAGAGATTCCCATCCACTAGGGTGAAGCTCACTTCCCTAGGCTTTGGCTGACGTCCCAACAATATTTACATGAAGGACAACAGAGGACCAGTGTTAGATAAAGGCTATAAGTTTCCAGTAGGCAGGCCATTGCATGTTCTATTGAATACTTTTTTGATTATTTGGATAATAATGAAGTTTAATGATGTCCTTGAAAAATGTGAGGAACAGTTGTTATTTTATGCAAAGCTATGTTTCATCTTTGGTGTAGGAGTAATTTATTTGTATTTTGGATCACCAAAGGGCCCCACTCAGGATCAGGGCCTCCTTGGGCTAGGTGCTGGGCATACACAGTCCCTGCCGCAAAGAGCTTATCGTCTAAAAAGTTCCGGCTAAGCACATAGCTTGTTAATTCCAGGATTTTGTTCTGATTATATGAACTCTTCCGAGCTGCCCTCCCACTAGCACTTTCAAGTTCAATCCTTCCTTCTTCAGGACTAGCTTCATTCCCAGCAGGTCACAAGGATTGGACTGGGATGAAAAATATGCCAGTATTACCCTAAACTTCACTCACAATTTAAGCTCCACCTACTCATGGTATCAGAATAAAGTGCTGTTTACAGTAGGTTGCTTACATGCTTTCATTGAGAGTTCACAATATAGATATTCTAGTTATCACCATTAGTCTTCTGGGGTAATTCTCCATTAAGATGAAGAGGGGCTGTTCACACCTCTCAGAGCTATTGATGCAAGGAGTCTGCAGACTCAGAAACCCTGGCATCAGCGTAGACCCAATTCACATGCTGCAGGTTACTTTTGCACCTATAAGGGCTAGAGACATCATTTGTATTTTTTAAAATGGAGTCCCAATGGTCCCCACTACAAAAAGGTACCATCTTGCTGAGCTGGGATGGGCCAGCCCAATTCAGTCCCCTAGAGAGGGTGCAGCTGGCTTTGTTAAACAACATACTACATTCCCCTCCAACTTCTCCACCATCCAAACCATCTAACTTCACTCCACATTGGCAATTCACTCCCAGATTCACTCCCAGTGTTCTTATATCAGCCCAAAATAGCTGACCCCTTCCTTTCACATAAATGAATCTTTCTCTGCTGAAGTCAAAGGCTGGCTGGAAGGGCCCAGGGGCTGAAAAGTCCAACAGGAGCTAGACTGCTAGAGTCTGTCTTGCCTCCTGAGACTCAAGCTCTACTTCCAAAGTGGAGAACACTAAGTGGGCCAAGTGTCCTGGGTAGTGGGGGTGGGCGGGGGGACTTTTGATTTGTCCAAGGATCTGGGGATGCGCATAGTAGCAAACATGCTTGAGACTCCCTCCCTGCCTTTGAAGCTGTCTATCCCTACTTTTCCTATCACTCTTGAAAGCATAAAGTGTTTAAATGATGTTTACAATGAGATTGTAGAAACTTGAACCTTACATTTCTATAGCAGCTTCTATCCTAAAGGAACTTGAAGCATCGTACACACTTTACACATACAAGAACAGTTACACCACCACTTAAATGCAGCCACATCTGGGGTAGGTCACAACACCTGTTTAATAGTGAACAACAGCATATGTAATTAAATTCCATGGCTCAGTTAGGGCAGCAGAATGTAATGACCCAAAGTGGAATTTGGCCTGGATTCCAGTCCACTGTACAAAGAGCCATGGATCTTAACGGACCTCATCTGGGCATGAGGTCCTAGGTTTTGCCTCTCATCTGAAATTAAGCACTTTCATTACAATAACAGTAACAGCATCTTCTGAGCCAGCTTCACAAGAAGGGGGTATGAGGATGAATGTTTTTTTCACTTTCATTAGGATAAGGATAAGATAAAACTAAGATGAAATATTCTGAGGACCTTGCCATTTGTTGGTCAGATCAAATCAACTTGGCATATCTTCTTATCTTTCCCAGCTATAATTTCTGGTTTTTTTTTGGATTTTTACCAGAATATGGTGGTAATTTGATTCATTGCTGTAGTTTCAGTTTGGACACGGGGTTTGCATTGAGTTACATGACACAGAATACTTGAATTTGGCTGCTTAAGATTTGACAATAGGATAGAAAAGTCACCTTTGGATTAATTTGCTTTGTCTGCTAAAGTCCCATTAAACTGAAGACAGCTGTTGTCAAAGGCATAAAGGGAGACAAAGTTTTGCTCCCAATTGTGGGAAATGTGTTTAAACAGGCTAGAAATGTTTCCTGCTCTGCAGGGTATAATACACTTAAATGGTTACATTAACATGAAAATATATAACAAAGAGTGTATTTAGGACAATCCCTTTGTATCCTGTGCTAATGAATTTGAATTTCAGTAATGAAGTCAAAGGGTTGTATTCTTCTTTTGATGCATGCAGTATAGTAACTCCCATTAGCATTAATGGGTGCTGCACAGATGAATCATAGGATCATAATAGTTAAAGATGGAAAAGACCTATCAGATTATTGAGTTTATTCTTCTCTTAGGGACAAATCCTTCTCATTGCGCTCTTGTAAGCAGCCCTATTGGCTCAGTTCTATGGAGATGAGTCCCATATAAAATATCGCAGTAGATATGTAGGGAGCAGAATTTCAGGGGTGATTCTCCCCATGCAAGAGGCCAGCGCAAGCTCTATGGATCACTCATGTTTTAAAAATAAATAAATAAATAAAAGGCTGGGGAAGGGGGTCTTAATTGGGGTTTAAATGGTGTACTGTGCTGGTCCTATGCACAGGAGTGAATTTCACCTCATGACTAAGGCATGATTTGATCCACAGTCCCCAGATAAGGGGGAACAGCCAGCATTAATCCTATACTACACTAAAAGTGTGTCCAGAATTCAACATTCCTTTGGGTGATCTACTTCCTTCCCACAACATCCCAGTTTCCAGAAAGCTTCTTAAATTGTCAAAAAAACCTGTTTTTATGGCAGAACTTGTTCCTTCCCCCTGCACTAAATCTATTCGTATCCACCTAATTTACAGTTTAAAAGGTACCGTAGTTGTAACTGGGTGTGTGTTTTCATTCTCTATACAAGTACAGTTAATCAGAAGAAAAGGAAATTATTAATGGTAACATAGGTCAGGGAAAAAATAAGGATATTGGGCCAGATCCCCAGGTGGTATAAATTGGCATAGCTTCATTGCACTTCATTGGAGCTATGCTGATTTACATCTGCCAGGCTCATTATGCCTAGTCTGTTGAACACTGCAAAAATTCTTTACAGAAGCTGCATGTGAACCTTGGTCTCTATCAAAAATTGAATAATAAATTAGCCTAGTTCAGATCCCTTGTTTCATTAAAATCATTCCTTGTGAGCGATTGCTTTGTCCAAACATTGTTGACCTCCTGTATTGGAATGGGCAACACGGGGTTAAAAGCATAAACATTTTCAACTCATAAACCCCAAACAGGGAAGTTTAAAAAAAATCCTCATTGCAGTAAAAAGCATTTGTCACTGTCCTCAACTATTAGTAGCCTCTAAACATTTTACAAGAGAAGCCGTGGCAGGATTACATTTCTGCCTGGATTGGAGGTTTCTTATTAGTAAAGGCAGAGGGCTCTGTAAAAGCCCATAGGTCAAAAATATAATACAGTATTCCCCGGCTCTTGTTTCCTGACATCAAGCCATTAGGGTAGATAAGGGAGAGGTGCAGAGTCTTAATTTATAAGCAAATGATGATCTGTGGTTGGGGACTGTTTGCAATTGCTAGAGCTTATTATTTTATCTGGAACTTAATACAGTGGATCACTGTTCGCTAACCAATACCAACAAATCCCTCATCCCCAACCCTTCTGCAAAAATAGACCAAGGGTCAGAGCCTCAGCTGGTGTAGGTTAATGTAGCTCCTTGAAGACAGTAGAATTGTATCTAGCCTGGAATCTGAGTTAAGGGAGGATGGGGTTGCATAATATAATATCCTTATGGGGCTGGGATATTGCTCTATTAAAAATTTTATGGGAGTCCTGGGCAGTAGGGGCCATTGTGTCTGTATCATCCCTGCAGGGTTGACATTGTACAGGACCCGTTCCCATATCTGTCCTGGGAATCCTCCCCCAGGATGGGCATTGCTGCTAGGAGGGAAAAACTGCTGTTATCACAGATAAGCAAATGCTGCATTTTTTGAAGTGAAGGCTGCTGTGTGAACAACAAGGAGTCTGGTGGCACCTTAAAGACTAACAGATTTATTTGGGCATAAGCTTTCGTGAGTAAAAACCTCACTTCTTCGGATGCATAGAGTGAAAGTTACAGATGCAGGCATTATATACTGACACATGGAGAGCAGGGAGTTACTTCACAAGTGGAGAACCAGTGTTGACAGGGCCAATTCAATCAGGGTGGATGTAGTCCACTCCCAATAATAGATGAGGAGGTGTCAATTCCAGGAGAGGAAAAGCTGCTTCTGTAGTGAGCCAGCCACTCCCAGTCCCTATTCAAGCCCAGATTAATGGTGTTGAATTTGCAAATGAATTTTAGTTCTGCTGTTTCTCTTTGAAGTCTGTTTCTGAAGTTTTTTTGTTCAATGATAGTGACTTTTAAATCTGTAATAGAATGACCAGGGAGATTGAAGTGTTCACTTACTGGCTTGTGTATGTTACCATTCCTGATGTCTGATTTGTGTCCATTTATTCTTTTGCGGAGGGACTGTCTGGTTTGGCCAATGTACATGGCAGAGGGGCATTGCTGGCACATGATGGCATATATGACATTAGTGGATGTGCAGGTGAATGAGCCCCTGATGGTGTGGCTGATGTGGTTGGGTCCTCTGATGGTGTCGCCAGAGTAGATATGGGGACAGAGTAGGCAACGAGGTTTGCTACAGGGATAGGTTCCTGGGTTGGTGTTTCTGTGGTGTGGTGTGTAGTTGCTGGTGAGTATTTGCTTCAGGTTGGGGGGTTGTCTGTAAGCGAGGACTGGCCTGCCTCCCAAGGTCTGTGAGAGTGAGGGATCATTTTCCAGGATAGGTTGTAGATCGTGGATAATGCGCTGGAGAGGTTTTAGCTGGGGGCTGTATGTGATGGCCAGTGGTGTTCTGTTATTGTCCTTGTTGGGCCTGTCCTGTAGTAGGTGATTTCTGGGTACTCATCTTGCTCTGTCAATCTGTTTCCTCACTTCCCCAGGTAGGTATTGTAGTTTTACGAATGCTTGATAAAGATCTCGTAGGTGTTTGTCTCTGTCTGAGGGGTTGGAGCAAATTCGATTGTATCTTAGGGCTTGGCTGTAGACAATGGATCGTGTGATGTGTCTTGGATGGAAGCTGGAGGCATGTAGGTAGTAACTCCCTGCTCTCCATGTGTCAGTATATAATGCCTGCATCTGTAACTTTCACTCTATGCATCCGAAGAAGTGAGGTTTTTACTCACGAAAGCTTATGCCCAAATAAATCTGTTAGTCTTTAAGGTGCCACCAGACTCCTTGTTGTTTTTGTAGATACAGACTAACACGGCTACCCCCTGATACTTGGCTGCTGTGTGGTTTGTTCTGTTTTGTAATAAGAGCAACTCCTGAGTTAACTTTAAATTAGTTTCCTGCACTATAGCACTTATTTCTTGATTTTAAAGCAAAACATTTGGGGGTGAATTTTGTGCCATGAAAGTGAGGGACAGACGTCTCTCAGTGAAGTTGGTACTGGTACCGGGGTATATTTTTAGCAGCTGGCCTCCCTTTTGCGCACATAGCACTAGATCACCACTTTCCATTCCCCCCTGATTAGGGGCAGCCCACAGGTGCACTGTCCCAGGAGGAAGCAAATTGGGAATCAGAGGTTCCACCCACTCACCTCTGCAGGATGGGAAGTAGCAGCTGGATGGCAGCTACTCCCCTGTCATCCCCGCCAGCCAGGGCAATGTCTGCAGCTTGTAGGTTGGAGTGGGTAGGCTGGCTCACAACTGAGCCCATAGTTTGCACATTGCAAAAGTTGGGCGTGTATTTTTGCACCTTTTTCATGTGTGACCTCAAGTGGGAGGGAGAAGAGGAAGGAAGAGTGTGTTTTAAAAGGACAGGTCCAGGATAGCTCTTCACCCACACTTTCCAATTTCTGCAATTGCCTGATGCAAAGGATTGTATTTGGGGACAGGGGCTGGCCTTCTGCATAAAAATAGCCAGGCTCTGCGCGACATAGAGGACTCTGTAAATTTCCTGCTTGGTCAGAACCCTGTATTTACACTGAGAGAATGGATAATGCCTTGTATTGAGTATGTTTTAATGAAAATAAAGATGTCAGATGGAAAAGAATCTTAAAGAAAAGTGTAAAATACTGCAGTTGTCCATGAAAGATGGCTAACCACAAGTAAACATCAATGGCAGTGTTTGATCCCTTCATGTTTACTATTTATTCATATTTATTATTCATAAATTCCAGCACAAATGTTAGGCCTGCACCCCAGTGACACATTTGCATTTTACTTTAAGTTTGATTTCTCTCCCTCCTCCTCCCCCCTCTGGTTTTTCAAACAGGGATTTAATGATTTACCATCCCAGATAGTTTCTCTTGCGTGTGCTCTCTAGCTCTTCTCAGCTCTCCCCTTCTTGTTTCAGGAAAAGATTTTTAACATGGAAAAGTGATATTTGAATAGATTCCCCTAAGGCAATCAATTTACTTTTAATTTGTCTGGAACTAAGCTTTTCTTTGTTGCAATGAGAAAGGATTGAAACTGCTGTAAAATGTATTAGCTTCCAGGAAGATTTTGAAATGAATTTTTTAATGATCGTGCTGTTTGCTGTACCCAGCAGCAGTGTCATCATGATTACAGTATAACCATACGGTTGCTGAAAAAACACTGAAACATCAAGATAATGCCATACTTTCATATGAGGGTACTTATGGTAATGGGTAGCGAAAATTAGATATACTAATAAATATTAACACTTATATGGCCCCTTGCACAGACTTCCCTATGAACCATCTTCATGTGGCTCAAAAACATGATCAATGGTATGGAAAAAGCAGCCACCACTCTGTTTATTTCATATTTTAGACAAATAACCAGAGCTCAACTCAAAAAGAAGCTGTGTGCTTCCTGTGTTGCAAAATGTTTGGAGAATTTCTGGAGTTCCCTTCTTCCAGATCTCTGTCTCTCACACATGCATGTGTGCTTACGCACAATATCCCTTCTCACCTTTCAGTATGCAGCCACAATCATTCAAAACATCTCAGTTAGGATATTAGCATCTTCATTTCCCCTGCCTACTACTTGCTTGACTTGGCTCTAATCAGTCCATAGCAAGCTGCTTTAATTCTTAGCTGGATCCTGAGACACCAGGAATCATTTGCAGCCTGTACTTCATCCAGGCATTCCCTTTGTAGACACCTGCACAATCCAAATGGCATCAGGTGCTTCAGTGAAGTCTAGCACTTTGTCACGTACTTTTCCTCCATCACACAGGCCAGAATACACATGCTGAAGCCCCAGTCAGTCTTGGAGTGTCCTTTTAACCTTTTCTTTCTTATTTTCCATTTTCATGTGACTCCCTGCTTCTTTTCTTTGCTCCCCATGTGTAGCACAAATGAGCCCTACTTATTTGCCTCTCCAAACCTCCTCTGACTTGGATTGAACTGATTTTCTTTTCAAAAATGGAAACTCCAGGGACTATTGTGATTGCCCAAATTGCACTGTAGATGGTATAACAGCACATGTCATCCCACCATTTATCAGAAATATTAAATCCCCTAGCACTTGCACCTCGGTATGTTTTAACTTTGCCTCTGGCCAGCACTAGAGATCCAATTGAAGATAATTCAGTTGCTCAGGGAGCTGAATGGGCCATCTTTTCAATCCGTTTTCATGTTGTACAGGGCTAGAGGGAACTCAGGTGAATAGGAGAATGATTGTGAATAGGAGAAAAAAAAGGGGAAGTGCAGAGGCTTCAGTTAACACTTACTTAACTGCCACAGACACTACAAATACAGATGATTTGGGGCACAGGCCTTCATGTACCTCCCCAAACAAAACTGTACACGAGTACTTGTGGCACCTTAGAGACTAACAAATTGACAGGTTTCAGAGTAGCAGCCGTGTTAGTCTGTATCCGCAAAAAGAACAGGAGTACTTGTGGCACCTTAGAGACTAACAAATTAATTTGTTAGTCTCTAAGGTGCCACAAGTACTCCTGTTCTTTTTGCGGATACAGACTAACACGGCTGCTACTCTGAAAACTGTACACGTGTACCTGCTCGATGGTGGGATTTAAAAGCCATTTTGGGGTTTGTTTCTTCACAGGTCCCCTGCTGCGACTCACATCTGTGAAGCAACACCTTGTGCCAGGCAGAAGGTGGCATGTAAAGCCTCCGGGGCAAGAGGGAGTCTTCCATGGCATAGAACCCTGTAAAGCAGCCACAAGGTTGCGAGACTTACGAGGCCAGAACCTCAGTCCCACTACAGCTGCTTTGTGCTGTTTTGCTGGCACATAGCAGTTTGAGAGCTGGCTTACCTGGCCAGTGGAGAATTCTTTCAATGTGAGTGACTCTTGGGTTGGTCTAGAGCAGTGGTCCCCAAACTTTTTTGTCACTCCCCGTCCCTTACCCGTAATGTAATCTGCCCATGCCCTCTCAAGGAACTGCTAGAGTCAGGAGCTGCTGCTGGAGCCAGGAGCCGTGGCCAGGGCTGGGGCCAGGTCATGGTTGGGGCCAGGAGCCGAAACTGGGGCTGGAGTGGAGCTGGGGGCAGAGCAGAGCTAGGTGGCGCTCGCTCCCCCGTGTTCCCCCATGCTTGACCTGGGCCCCACCTTGCCCCCTGAATCTTCCTGCAAGCCCCCCTAGGAGGCGCACCCCCACAGTTTCGGGACCATTGGTCTAGACTCTAGAGCCATCATGATATCACCTACACCACTGCCCTGCCAGCTCCAGTGCGGTGGCAGGGAGAAAGGGCATGGCTCTGGTTTCTTTATGCCTGACTAACCCTAGCTTCAGGAATGGTCTTTGCAGGTGCTCTAACTTACATCCAGGAACTGCCCTGGGATCCAGGGGATATAAAGGTCGTGTTAAACACTCCACCCCCTTCCCCCCCCCCCCCCACTTTTGGGCTGTACTGAGGACTCCTCAGCCACATCCCAGGACTGGGGCCACAACAATCTTTTTCTCACCTACCCCAACTTTCTCCCCAAATATAGTGAAAGTAAAAAAGAGGGAAAGAGAAAAG
Organism: Malaclemys terrapin pileata; assembly: GCF_027887155.1. Classification (NCBI taxonomy): domain Eukaryota; kingdom Metazoa; phylum Chordata; order Testudines; family Emydidae; genus Malaclemys; species Malaclemys terrapin. Next base: position 38,224,138 of record NC_071513.1, on the reverse strand, counting down.
ACTAGAAGGGGTGAATGGAGAGAGCAGGGTGGAGCAGGGGGCATGCTTCCTGTGTCTGGAATTCGATTGCAGACTGTTTGAGTTTTGTCATTCTGTGGAGGCTGCAGTATATCACTGGTGTCATGAATTCATGAGTCTGTAGAAATGCCCGAGCACCATAACAAGTCCTGATATTTTCCTCATTACTTTGTGGCTGCAACAGCTTCTCTTTCCCCCAGCCCCTTGTGTTCTAGAGTTCAGTGAAAGCTGCTCCTTGCACCTACGGACAGGAAGGGTTCTGTGGGTCCAGACTATTACACATCAGGCTATCTCCTGGGTGTTGCTTCTTTGCAGTCATGTCAGCCCTTCTGTCTCCACTGCTGTAGCCCTTGTCCATGCCTACTCATCTCTCATCTTGACTATTACTGTCTCCTCTCCAGCCTCTTCACTTCCTCCCATTGATCCCTCCAGCCAATCCAAAATGTTGCCATTCTCCCCTTTCCTCCTCCTCTTCCTCTGCCTTGTTCACTTCCCCCCTCTCCGTTCATATGCTGTTTTCTATGGCATTGCAGTCAAGATCCTCATCTTCAAAGCCCTACAGACTCTAGTCCCCATTTGCTGAACATATTTTTACTCTTGGTTCTTATCGCTGCCTCTCTTGCTCTTGTCACCACTCCAGATCCTTCTCACTGTTCCCTTCATCTCCTTCCCCCATGTCCGGCTTTGTTCCGTCATTCATGTGGCCCTCTACATTTTGTCTCCCTTTCTCCTTGTTCAGATCACTCACTGCTTCCAGGAATTCTCCCTACCTTGTTCTCTCAGAGAATCTTTTCACACCTCTCCTCACTGTCCCCATGTCTTGTCTTGTTCACCTTGTCTAAGAGCCTGAAAGAAAGTCCACAGAAGTCAATAAGTAGAGCTCTACCAAATTCACGGTCCATTTTGGCCAATTTCATGGTCATAGGATTTTAAAAATCATAAATTTCATGATTTCAGCTATTTTAATCTGAAATTTCAGTGTGTTGTAATTGTAGGGGTCGTAACCCAAAAAGGAGTTTGGGGGTGGGGATGGGTTGCAAGGTTATTGTAGGAAGGGTAGCAGTACTGCTACACTTACTTCTGTGCTACTGCTAGTGACAGCGCTGTCTTCAGAGCTGGGCAGCTGGAGAGTGGCAGCTGCTGGCCGGGATCCCAGCTCTGAAGGCAGAGGTGCCGCCAGCAGCAGCACAGAAGTAAGGATGGCATGGTATTGCCATCCCTACTACTGTGCTCCTACCTGCAGAGCTGGACAGTCAGCAGCCACCACTCTCTGGCCACCCAGCTTTGAAGGCAGCAGAGCAGAAGTAAGGGTGGCATGGTATGGTATTTCCACCCTTACTTCTGCACTGCTGCTGGCGGGGCACTGCCTTCAGAGCTGGGCACCCGGCCAACAGCCGCCACTCTCCAGCTGCCTAGCTCTGAAAGCAGCACAAGGGTGGCAATACCGTGACCTCCCCTAAAATAACTTTGCAACTCCCTTTTGGGTCAGGACCCCCAATTTGAGAAATGCTGGTTTCCCCTGGGAAATCTGTATAGTATAGGGTAAAAGCACACAAAAGACCAGATTTCATGGTTCATGACACATTTTTCGTGGCTGTGAATTTGATAAGGCCCTATCAATAAGGAATCATGGGGATCAGTCCCTCAGGTGTCAGCTGCTCAGGTCAAGAAACACTGTATTAGTGTAATGATGGTGATTTTTACCTCTCTGGGGACCAATATCTTGGTCTGATTTTTGACTAACGGATGTTTATTACCCTTTCTCTTATGACTTGTACGTGAAGCTGGTGAAGTATTTCTGCAATAGATTTTTGTAAAAAAAATGGTTGACATGCTAAGCAAGCTGCAGTTGTGAGGTAGTCATGCTTGGTACATGCTGAGGGCCTAACTGGCACTGTTCTGACACAATTTAATGCCTGCAGTGCCAGTTCGTTGCTTTAGATCAATGCTGTTCCAGTCTCTTCCCTGGCTCCCATTTCCCCTTCTCCTCTCTCTTCCTTTCCCCTCTCCCCTCCCCCGCCCTTACCAATATGGGCTATACCTTTTTTATGCAGATGGAAACAGGTTTGTTTCTCTCCTCCACCAGACCTTTCTGAAGCAATTTCATTCCTCGCCAGCCTGTGTGTCTGAAGACTGCATGGCTCAGGCCTTTAAAATCAATACGGCCACAACATGTGTGTGGTTGGGGCTCATTGTAAGTTGCCTTTGTGCTAGTCCCCTGAGGTGGGAACAGAGATGGTTTGAAATCTGGAGCTCAACATGGGCTTTATTTTACTCTTTGAGAAGTCTATTTATTCCAGAGGTGGTTGGATTGGTTATTTATTTATTTTTCTATATTAGGGATTATGCTCAGCTCTGACTGTTTTTTTTCCCCCTGTTGTCTAACTTAAAAGCAGTAGCCCACTGTCTTTCTGATTAGGCTCCAGAAGTGCTGTAGTGTCTTAGATCACTGAGGATCACATTGTAGGAATCAATATTAAGGTGAAATGCTAAAAGCTTCATTGGAAACATCCATCTGGGCTGGAGGTGTGTGTAGAACTGACCAAATGCTCCCCAATATCATGTCCCAGCAGGCACTTGGTCTTGTGTAAAACCTGGGATGGAGTCTTCGGGGGCTGACTCTACTTGGGCTGTTCCAAAGTCCTGAGTAGGAACATGCAAGGAGATCTTTCCAGGAGATCATATGCTGCGCTTGCACACCTTCCTGATAAGGTAGGGTAATGGCTCCAGCAGGCTCCCAGGGCAGCACTTTTTGCCCATGCGGAAGTAATTCCTCTCATTTGTGTAAGAGGGACCCTGTGTGGAGATGCAGAGCTTTTTGCTGTATCTGCCAGGCCAGGTGTATCTCATTAGTTCCAACTTGGCAAGATAAAAGGCAGAGGCAGTCGAGAGAAGGGAAGTGTTCTGAGGGTAGCTGTTTTAGGAAAGTGTTAGGGATTAAGCATTATGTTGAATTGTTTTAAGTATAATCCCGTCCCATGGTGTTTTGTTCTGGGTTAAATTTCTGAATATAATCCAGGGTCAGGGAGATTTAGGGAAAAACCTACTTTGTGCATGTGCTGCCTTTTATTAGGGGGTTCACACTTCTTGCATGCAAGGACTGCATAATCATAGCCTTCTTTACAGTATTTGACCTGCTGAGCTGATGCTGCTCATTCAGTGATCCCTAGCTACAACATTGTCTAACAACATATGGTCCTCTATGGCTGATTTTCAGCAGAACTAGGACCTTAATTTCAAACACACTCAGCTTCCAACATGCTGAGCTCTTTGGAAAATCTGACCCCTATATTGAGACTTTTTTAAAGCCCGAGGTTGTGGTCCAAATTCCATGATGCCAGATCAGATTTAGCTTGCTTATTCCTCCCAGTTTTTCCTAGACCAGTGCATTTGGGTTCAGGAAATACCATCATTCAGTCACATGCATGTGGTCCTATTTGGGTTCAGGTGCCTGCTCCATGGCTCGGGGTCTCCCACGTAGTGGAGCAGAGAGGAGATGGAGGCAGCAGAGCTGTCGATTGTCTGCCTTGCTGCAGGAAGGAAGCTGTTGCCTCTTTACTGCTCCCAGCCACTCCTTTGTTCTCTCCTCCCTTTACTTCCTGTTGGGTGCCTCCTTCATGGATCAGTGACCCCCCCCCACCCCTCCATCCACTCTGTCAGATTGCTTGCTCCCACTTTGCTCATTCAAGGATCCAGGCAATCTTCCTGCCCAGTTCCAGGAAGTCCCCTGCTGCCAGCTGCCTCCCTGTTGTTTATGCATTGTGTGCACTGCACTGTGTGATTATTACCTGTGCTTTGCTTCTCACATTAGGAATGTTTTTAGTACAGACGATAACAATTGTATGGCTCAGGCAAGCCTAGAGCTGTAAAGAATTTCCTGTCTTATTATTTTGGATAGTTTAAAAATACTGCTTTAAAGAAACAGTACATGAATGTGAATAACTATTGTGGGTGCTGTGATGGCTGGGTGAACTGGAGCTACGCTAGGGAGAACAACACTGCCTGGAGGCTTTGTGCCTGAATGGTGCAGGAGCATACAGAATATCTCAGGGGAACGAGAGGCAGTTATTACTCCAGTTCTACAGGTACTCCTCCCTTGGGGTTCAGCCTGTTCCATGGTGGCCGCAGGCTAGTGCATAGAAGGGTTGGAGCTATGGTCACGTACCTTAACATCATCTTTCTGGGATCAGTGCTTAGCACTGCTGGAGCACTAGAAACTCAGTTATGTTTGCCTCTTGCATAGGTGCACTGGAAGAGGAAAGGAAATTCCTGTGCTTACCTCTAGCACACCTGCCCTTGGCATGTATAATGGAGTAAAATATTACTTCAGATTAAGTACTGGTCATCCATGCCATGCTGATCAGCAGGGTGTCTGAGAGCCCAGTCCAATCCTCAACTGAAGGGAGCCAAAGTAGTTGTTGTCTGCCATTTTGTGGCTTTTGCAAAAGGAATTAGCTTGTGTCAGTCCAGTTCCTAGTGGCTATCTGTGCACATCTGAAACCTGCTACCAGAGCTAACAATCTCTGTAGTGAGTCCAGCAAGTTAGGTGGCAGAGAGGTGAAGCCGCCATCTTACTTTTTGAGATGGTCTCCAGAACAAAGTTGAAGCATGTTGTGGGGGATAGGAACAACATGGCAAAGCTATCAGTTATGCTTCCTGCACTGTACCAGTTCTGTGAATAAACAGGGAGTCAGTCCTGCATCTTTCACAATCACTAATTTTCTTCTTAAAAGCAAACAATGTCCATAAATGTAACATTCCCCAGTTCTTCCCAACTCCTGCTATTCATGGATTCCAGTCAGTTCTTCTATGCAGGCTACAGATGACTTTCCGAAAACAAATACCTAACCATTTGTCTATAACAAGCCAAAGGAGGGAACCATTCACCTCCCAGACAGAGCAGTAACTGAAAGTAACATAATCAAAGTATAAGAGTATTTAGGCAGCTCCTAATGCAGGTTGTTCTGCATGTAAAGCTGAGCGCATCATTCTCTGAAAACACTGTAGAAAAGGCTACTGAAATCCAGACCTCCTGCACAGCCAGTCAACATTGCCTTTTGTACAGTGAGGTAGCTGCTGTGATGTAGAGAAATTGCTAACATTTTAGACATAGATTTTCAATGAATTGGTTTTTCTCTCTTTTTCTAGGTTTTCTTTTTACTAGCTGATTCTCTATAAGTGTTAAGCTGCTCATATTTTGGTGCATTGTGCTATGTGCTGAGAATTTTTATCAGCCGCCCTTGTGCTAGAATGTGGTGGAAATACAAATGTATTTGAAAAGCTGAGGTTATGTGCACAGAAGTACAAAGCATCAAAATGAACTGTTTTCAGATGGACAGGAAGCAAACCAAAGCTGAGTCTGCACCTCTGTGGGGTTCAGTATATCAAACTGGCAAGGACTAAATGCATTATTGTATTATTATTAACATTAACTCTTGACCACATTGGTTTGTTTATTTTGTGTACAAATTACAATAAGAATATGCTACATAACAGTGGTTCTAAAACTTTTTTTTTCTTGGACCACTTGAAAATTGCTGAGGGTCTCGGCGGACCACTAAATGATCTTTCCAAATGTTTGTACAATTAGCTAATTATTGTAAAGCGCTTTGGATAAAAGCGCTATATTAAAAAAACTTAATAATAATTAACGTTTTTTTGTTCTACAAATAAAAGCACACAACTCATATTTTAATATCAGTAGTCTTACCTTTCTAATGCAATGGATGTGCCCTTTCTCCTCCGCCACAGCAGTCCCCGAGCTGGGGCTGGGAAGGAGAGGGAGTCTCCCTTGCTGTGGCAGCCACCGAGCTGGGCTGGGAGGAGGGGGGCGGGGTCTCTCCCTCTCTCCCCCACCGCAGCAGCCCCCGAGCTGGGAAGGAGGGCCGTCTCTCCCTGGCAGCCGCAGCCCTGGAGCTAGGGAAAGTTGCCTCTTTCTCTGGCCCCTGCAGCCCTGCACACCCCAAATTCCCCCCACCCCCTCTTCTCATCCCACCTGCCCCCTAGTCTCCCCAAGGCCACCACCTCACCTTACATGTGCGTCTTCTCCGGGGTCCAGGCACCTAATTAGTGGAGCCATGCCTGCACAGTTCCATTAATTAGGTGGGTGGCCCTTCATTCTCTTGTGTGCGGCCACCCAGGCACGCACCTTAAGGGAACTATCCGCAGACCACCTGAATGGAGCTCGTGGACCACTGGTGGTCCGCGGACCACAGTTTGAGAACCTCTGCTACATAATTTTGAATGAAATGTGTGTGCTTTGCAAAGGTTTACTGAGTTGTCTTCAGCTACAAGTTCTGATCAAATGAAGAAAACACTAGAGTCAAAAGCATATACTGAAAAAACCTGGGATGTTATCTGTATTAAATGGTCTAGTTCTTAGGACAAGGCAGTGAGAGTCAAGACTCCTGGATTCTATTCCCAGCTCTGCCACAGATTCACATTAGTGCTTCAGACAAGTCATTTAACCTCTATGTGCTTCATTTCCTCATTTGTAGAAGGGGGATAATATTTCCAAGTTCACAAGAGAACTGTGTGATGTACAAGGGGAAAATGTGTTCCCTTGCTTGGGTGTGGGAGTACTGAAAAAGATGCAGAACCACGGAATTTCTTCTCCATATGGAGGACTGGCCACAAAATGGCTGTGTAGGGGAACTCCACACCCTGTGTGTGCCGTGAGTGTGGCCAGCGGGTTCACAAACTATGCAGATCCACTGATCAAAACCCCAGCATAGTGATCTGGCCACTATTGGGGTATAGATTCCCCGTGACAATCCTACCAGATATGATTTTGAGCAGAGATTGAAAATGTGATCCTTAGTTTTTGTAAAGAGCTTTGAGATCCATGGATAAAAGATTCTGTAGAAGTGCAAAATATTATCCTGTGTATCAACAATGGAAATGCTGCTATTTGCAGCCATAGGTTCTGGAGCAGACGGTAGGGAGAGAATCTTTATTATTCCCATACGAATGGAGATCAAGTGCTGGAAGTGACAAATTTAATCTTCAGTGGAAGGAGGGTGGTGCTGGTTATTTACAAAGCCTCTGCAATTGTGTGGGAGGCCAACAGGGAATTAAGCAAAATGTAAAAATCAACAAAAATACAAACAAATGGCAATCCCAGATGTAGAATTTATGCTCAGATTTTTCATGTTGAACAAAGTTAAAGCAGAGTGCCTTTTAGCATTGGTTACTGAAACAAAAATGCTGACTCTAAGCAGCTTGACACATGAGACAAACCCATTTTAATTTATTTCCTATCGTAAGTTGTTTCCCTTTAGGTTTTAGTTCTGGCAGCAGCAGCAGCAAAAAGCAAATGACACACAACCTGTTGGAAATTGAACTTCAGCCTGTTAATAATAATAATAATAATAATAATAAAAAATGCAATAAAATGCCCCTTTAAAATGTCTGTCTGCTGTTTGTTTGAAAATAACCAACATTTATGTAGGCATAATAGAAAGGGTCTGATCCTGAAAACTTCCTGAGAATCCCCTGAAAGCCAGCATCTGTGTCCTAGCACATCCTACTATGTTGATGAATTGTGTGTGTGTGTGTGTGTGTGTGTGTTTACACCATGCTATCTAATGGGACTTCAGTGTTAGTTTGTAAGTACTACATGTGTGAGTAAGGATTGCAGGGTCATCTTCCAGAAAGAAAGACTCCTCAATTTCATAAGCCATTGTATTTTCTTCACACAGATCAAACTGAAGGATTTCATTGTAGGGAAGAGTGTCGGATCCTTGGTCACTCAGATAGATGCTGGATGCCCCGGAACTCTGTCCCCAGTCGTGCAAAATCCCCCGAGCATGGAAGGAATGTCATAGCACTCTCTATAGAAGCTACCACTGTGGATACAGAGCCTTATGAAGACTGTAGTACAAAAAGAACTTTTGCAACGTTTGGCAAAGATGGGAGTGAACCCCTCGCCGACGAGCGTATCGTCAACCTGAAAGGCAAAAGAACAATGGATCTGCCCATCTGCAGCCCAAAGGTAAATGGCGCAGTCCGTGAAGCGGGGAATGGCTGCGAAGCTGTGAGCCCCATTACTTCACCCCTTCATTTGAAGAGCCCCCTGTCTAGCAAACCTTCAGTATCATACAACATAATGCACTGCCCGGTAAATCGCGACCTGGAGCAATTTGTAAACAATGGCCCTTCTCGGCCCACCGAAGCAGAGCCTAGAGGGGCAGACAGTGAAAATGTAATGCATGAAATTAACCCACTTCTGCAAGAATGTAGAGAAAAAGACTCACCAGGAGTGAAGAGACTAAAAGACATAGTACTCTAAACGGCACCATATAAAAAGGAGAACCGACACTACTACAAACGCATATTGTTTTTAATTGCTTACCAATGGTTCACAAATTGCTGTATTTAAGAGCTTTCCCTAAATGTATTGTTTATAAATGAAGCTATCGTTAATGTGACAATCCCACTTGTTTCAGCAACCAGCAGGGGTGTTCAGTTGAAGCAAATTAGCTTGTTTTTCTTGTGTCTCGGGGTGGGGGTGAAGGTGAGACCAGTTCAGTTATAAAGAAGTATTATGTATGGAGTATTTTCAATTTATATATTTTTATATATCAAAACTCTCTATTATAAATTGCCATTCTTTGTAATGAATTGAATTGAAAACTCCTTATCCGGCCATCTTTAATAATCACCCTGATGTTTTTGTAGTCTATACAATTTAATGGCCATTTCTTGTGTACAACTGTTAAAAGAACAATTCAATGAGTTTTAATATTTGCCGAGCACAAGGCTGCTTGTACTTTAAAATGTTGCTATTTTGCTGTGGACACCCCTGCATTAAGAATCCTTTTGCTATCACATGCTTATCTGTACTATTATCGTATTTGATATTGCAAATTACTGTATGTCTAGTGATGGCAAAAGGCTTTCAAGTTTAAAAAAACACAGATATATTTAAAACTTGGGGAAACTGCTAATTTCAAAGCCAATGTAAGGAGTGTTCTCTCCCCGTCTTACCCTCCAGCACCCCACACATCCTATACTTGTTTTCACAGAGCTATGATAGATCATTGTGGAAAGTCATTTGGGGGATATTCTGCTGCCTAATTTGCAGTTGTCAGATGCAGCGTGCTGAACGTTTTGAGATCCATTTTTTTTTTTTTTTTTTTTGGTAATGTCAAGGCACTGCATGGAAAAGCTTCTCCGTAAGTTATTAGTTCCCAGGTTTAGATATTCCCTGTCTCTAATCATCTCAGTGAGGGAATTGTTTAACAGATCTAAATTAGCATCTTGGTTAGACACACACTTCCTGATTCAACATTTCCCAGTCATGATTACACTAAGTACCGGCGTGAGTGTATGTATCTCATCATGGAATGGATTTTAGAGTGGTATTATTTCTATTTATCCTGCATCAAAAATAGGTATAGAGTAAGCAATAGAAAGATATACGTATAGGGACAGACAGGTGAAATGTAACACCACTACTAATCAAATTAATGTGCCTTCCATATGGAGAAGAAAAAGTGAATCATTATTTTTTCTCATAATTAAGTACATATTTTATGTGGTTACAAATTTGCACATATGAAATTGATTTTTAAAAGAAAAAGGACCATTTGAGCTACTTGAACGGCCATTTTGTAGAAACAAGGGGAACTATAAAGATTTTCACAGCATGGTATATTCTCTGCTCTCCTGCACTACATAATTGTTCAGATTGGGTTTGAGTGGGGTGGAGTGGAGGATGAAGGTTTGTGAATTAGTAACCCTTTATTTGACAGACTTTTCTACCCAAAAGAATATTCATTAGAGCTTAACAGTTCATTATGAGGCAGGGAAAAATACAGATATTGCCAACATTTGCTCTGCCAATGAACTGAAAATAATGGTTTCTAGAGAAACAGTCTTCCTAGTACTAATGTATCTTGATAACATTCTCATTACTTTGATTTATTTAAATTAAAAATGTCATCAGGAAAAGAGCCTCCAATTGTTATTGTCCTAGAAATCAAATAAACTCCAGTCCTTTTTTTCTTTAGAGAAGGTGGATAAAATGAATATGGTTGAGTTTTTAACTACTCCAGTTGGTACATTACCAGTATGTCTTATGGGTCCAGGAATTTGAAAATAATTTATCAAAAGGAACTTCTAATTAAATTACTAAAGCTTTTTTTATTGGTGTTGATTGCTACCTCATGTAGATGGAATCCCCTTAGTTGATGTGACTACATCTGTCCCTCTAAAACTGACCCATATTTCTTTTTTTCCTTTAATTTTGAAGTTTGATTCATTTTTTAAATAATATGTTCTTTTTATTGTAGTTTTTTATATCTGGGGTACTGTACTGCTGTCACTAAAATATATATTTTTTGCAAGTGGATGTATATTATATGAGCAATAGAAGAAACAGGTAGGTTGGTTTGGGGGGGTTTAAGTTACTGGATATTAAGATGGGTGTTTTGTTCATTATGATGTTACCTGTATTTGTTAACTTCTGAGAGCTTTATTCAGTGAAAATTCATGTCCTTCCTTACTGAGCCACAGAAGCCTCCTGGATATTTTTGTTAGCTGCAGAAATTAATCCTCATTGATTGGCAGAAAATTGTTTATAGAAGGATTTTGTGTGTGTGTGTGTGTGTGTGTGTCAGCAGTAACTCAGAATCAGTCTATAGTACTGTTCCCCCACCCCTCCAACACACATTCTTCAGTCGCATATGGATAACCGATGGCAATCATGAAACTTTTGACATCAGGGGCCTCTACTTAGGATGCTCAAAGACTCTGGTTGCTTTAGTTTAGCTGACAAAATGGGTTGAAGTTTATATGAACCTTTTGCTCTCTTGGAGAGCCCACAAAAAGGGCTTGGGTTTCTTCAAACTCCTGAGTTTTACTGCTGGGATTTTGTTAGTTTTGCACCAAGTTCAGTGAAACTCTCCATCCAAAAGTTACCTTGAGATTTCGAATTTTCACACCCCCAAATGTAAACAAACCTGGATTGGGGATGTGTGTGTTGCAAATGGTGTAAACTGATCCTATCCGATTGGTTGATGCAATCTTTCCTGACTTGAAATTGGTGGTGTCATGCTGTATTTAATGGCAGGTCATTTCCCTGAAATGAGCCATTCAAGTACTTCACAAAAGGGAGCTGATGAGGAATAGCCAATAGGCTTCCCTGAGGAGAGCTGAAGGCATGAGCCCTCACTGTGATAGGAGAGAGCCCCATTCCTCACCCAACAACTCCATGTCTGCAACAAGTGGGAAACTATTTAGCCAAGAAGGTCATGTTTGGTCCAGGTCACAGAGCTGCCTTCTCTCTCCAAACATACACACTCCACACATAAGTATGGCCCTACTTTAATATCATTGGACTCTGTGGCTGAGCTCTGGCTAAATTCCAGCACTAACATCGTGATTCCTGCCTTGGGTTATCTTGATCCAGCTCCACTGAAGACTCCCATTGGTTCCCTGGGGGTTGGATTGGGACTTAACTCCCCAAGCCAAATAATTTGCCCAGAAGGGCTTGTACATTATCTTCTATGGAACTGAGAGCAACAATCCATCAGGCAACATGGGAGAGGAGAGGCTAGCCAATCAGCATGGATTCTCCTCCATCCACTACACTGTGGTGTGAAAATTGGACCGTCCTATTCCTCTCCCACAGCCCTCCTTCTCCCCATCCAAGGAGAAACTAGGCGATGGTCCCCAGTCACCTGACCTGGTGAATATAAAACGGACAGAAGAGTCCAGCTGTTGATTTCTACTGAACTTGGGCCTCTGACTATCAAGCTGCCAGCATCAGCCTGGCACTGGGTAGAAAATAGATGCTAACTGAAAAGAAAAATAAAACATTTCTCTGATTTACCTATTGAAAACATTCCTTGCCACTAGAAATAAAAGCGCAGCCCAGAAAATATGTGAAATATTCCTTTATTAAAAGGGAGTTTTAAGAGGTCAGTAAGCCCTACTGCCTCCAAGCAAACCATTTAAACAGTCTTTTCCATCCTGGCCTGTGCTGAAGCTTGGGATCTTGAGTGCCTAAGGCACCTGCATGACGTATTGTTATCACATGAGAAGAAAAACCAGGAGAGGGACTGGAAAAGGTTCATCACCGACAGAGTTCCCTTCCCCCTTCCAAATATTTCCTATTCCGACTTGCTTTCCCTCTCTCATTTGAAATCAGTTCAGAGCTTATGACTGAGCTGTATTATAATTTTTTAAAGTAGTTAAATTAACCACATCAAAATGTGAATGACCCAGGATGGCCTTTTTGGACAAGATGTAATGAAGCTCTCTTTAGAATTTATATTGTTATCTAATTTGGTGCAGGAAAATCGTAAGAACGGTGTAGTAGTTTATCCACATTTAACAGCCTGATTTCCAGAGGTGCCGATCATAACCCACAATGAAACCAATACTGTATTGTGCATGCAGCACCTCTGGATACCAGATCCCAAAGATACAGTCTATGAGTAAATTCATGACATGCTGTACTCAGTGTAATATTTACCTACTTGATAGAATATCTTTAGAAAATCCTTTCACAAGTGGAATTTTCTTTTCCTTACATTGAAATCTTGCAGCACTGGTTTTATTTTTATGCTGATATATACAAAGGGGAATATGGGGGGGTTGGTTACGGGAGGGTTGATTGATGGTTTTAAAAATAATCCGTAAGCACTTAATGCATTGTCCTGATGAAGTTGTTGCGGTTATCCCTGTTTTACTGTGAAGCTGGAAATGGCCTGTGGATCACATATTGTGCAGAAGTGAATTACTTTTTTTCAAATAGGAAACAAGTTGCTTTTGTGAACAACACACTGTCTGATTAATATATTGAAATTACTCTTGGGGGGGGGGGGGAACTAATTACAAATAGAAACACCTTTGTCTGTCATTGGGGGAAATGGATGATCTTGTTGCTACAGCTGCTTTTGCTGCTACAGATAATCTTTTATCCAACTTATGAGGTGCATTTAACCTTAGCAGAAGAACCCAGCTAACTCTGTTGCAAGCCTTGGTGACATGGATTCTTTACTGGCATCAGCTGATGTTCAGCTGATACGAGCTGGGATATAATCTTTAGCGACAAGAGCTGACCGAGTGCAAGCTAGTTTTCAGCAACAAATACCTCCTTGCACTATTCAAATGCTAAGGTATTGGTTGCAGAAGATCTTAAGTCTTAAAGCTACAAGCTTCTGTAGCCTGCTGACCAGTCTGGTGACACCATAACTGCCTGCCAAAGCAAGGCGGATTTCAGTGGGACATAAGTACAGTTCGATTCATCAAGGTGTCTCTGTTGCTGATTATATGAAGAATAAATTGTTGTATATGCTGATATGTATGTTATGTACATTTTCACAGTGATGGAATCATTGTAAACAAAAAAAAATGGAAAAAAAATCACCATTCTGTCTATTTTATGAAGATGATAAAGCAGCTTTATTAAATTATTACAGTTCTGTTTCAAAATGGTGTACCTGCCACATTTTCTCTCATCTGATGAGAACTTTGTTTTCCACTTCAATGTGATTTTTCCCCCCTCCCCCGCTTCGAACATCTAATGCATTTTAGTATTAAAGGCAATTATTGAATAAAATGGAAAATAAGCGTTTGGTTAAATACGACTAAGAGGGTTTGCTTGTGATTGCCTCAGATTGTTGGCCCGGCAGAAATCAAGGCAAACAGAGCTGTTCACATGGGCTTTTCTTAACCCTGTAGAATTTCAACTGGTGCTAAAATGGATACTGTAATATCCAGGGGCAACTGCCCAGTTTTAATATAACAGCCTTATTTTGAAATGTTTTAAATCTCAGATCTATAATAGGTTCACCGAAGGGCGAAATTCATTGTAGTGCATTGGGACCATATAAGCCCCTCCCTTCTATTTAAATTCCACTTACAACCCATGTTGAGGGCTTAAATGTGAACTGCAAAGGAAGGAAAAAAAGTGTGTGCCCCCTTCTTCATTGTTTGTAAAGAAGGCCTATAAAATGTTTCTTCCACAGGAATATGAGGGAAAGCAAGTCTTGCCTTTCCAGGTGTTGCAGGAGGTCTCTTTGGAGGACCTAGAGAAGTGGTTAGGGAGCTTTCTCAGCCCTTAATTGATTATCCTTCTGCAGGTCTTGCACTGGGGTGAATTTCACCCATAAGGGGGTGTTACATTGGTCTTTTTCCATTAACTGGATTGGTACTCATTTTAGCTAAAACACATGATCGTGGAGTTCTGGTGAAAGACTAAATAAACCCAAATATCCTGCAGAAAATTAATTATTCAGTGGGGTCTGTTTGAGGCGTTCCTTTTAGAAACACGTGAGGAAGTGGAGTGACTGTTGGTGATGATGGGAATAATAGTTTAAAAACAGATTTATATTTGCTGTCTTTAGTTTTAAAGCAATGGAGAAGGTTACAGCAGTATGGTACAATAGTGAAGGTTCCTCTAGGTTTATCCCTTAAAAACTGCCAGATTCTGAGATTTAACACTGGGGAGATTTAACACAGTATAGGCTGATAACAGCCTATACTGGCCCTTTAACAATAGAGGGGGCTAGATCACTTCGTTCCAGGAAGACGGAATGAACAAAGGCTCAGAAGATGGCCTTAATGGAAGATAGGAAGTAGTGCCAGGGAATTAGTATGGGTGGGGAAAAAACCCAGCACTCTGTCCTTTTTAAGGCACAGATCAGGAGCCCTGGAGTGTAAGGTGAGGTAAGGCTCCCCTCTCTTCCAGTCAAGAGATGCACTCTGGAGGAAGGTAGTTTATAGATAACCACTTCCCTTGGAACAGGAGAAGCGCCAGTAGCAGAAAGAAGCTAGAGCCAGAAGGCTGAGCTAGAAATGGCTAGGAGTGACCCTGTGAAGAACAGATGCTGGCAGGAGAAGAACGCCATCTGAGTGGACAAAGAGCCAGAGATAAATGCGAGCTCTGGCGTTGCAATGCGGAACTTTATTTTTGAGACCTTAAGGACTATGTGGGATTGGTTGTGGTCATGAAACCTGCCTTAAGTGGAGGGTGGTTCTACTCATAAGAGACTATGTAGAGCTCATTAGGGGTCCTGAAGAGAGGAAGAGTGCTGCAGGGAACCTCTGGCCATGAAGGGGCACTCAGTAAGTGGCAGCCCTGTTACAAGCCAGAGGAAGAAAATCCCACTACACTGCAATGTGTGGTAGGAAAAATAAAATCTGTGCTTCGCTGCAGATCCTCTATTCCTTGCACACTCAGCACTCCAATGTCCTTTCACTGAGAGTTGTGAGAGAGCAAAGGAAGCAGGGTTGAGCCCTTGATGGGTTTTTAGTTATGAAGATCCGTTGAGGCTGAATTCACTGCATTGTGGAGGACCTGCATAAAATAATTTGCACCACTTTAACCCCACATTAAGTACTTCCATGGTGAGTCAGGCTTGGCATGGCTCTTTGCACGGGGGGGCAAGGTTCCGCATTTGTGTAATCACCTTTTACCATAAGGATAGATTGTATCAGATTAATTTTTATCATTACATTCTGCAGGCTATTCATTTCGGTTAGAAATCTGCTAAGGAGAGTAATGCCAAAAGAAAAGCAGGGCTCTGGGGGCCAGATTTTCAAAGAGCTTAGCATGTTGGATGCACGTTGGTGCCGAGAACTTGAAAATCTGACCATAAGAATCACAATAGGAGCAGCTGGGGCCGAGTACTTTTATCTATTCCTTATTATTATTTGTACTACAGGAGTGCTTAGGAGCCCCAATCGGGGATCAAGTCCCCATTGTACCAAGCACTGTACAGACAAGTAACAAAGAAGACAGCCTCTGCTCCAGTCTAGCTGTCAGGCAGGGCCTGGTGAGGGATAAAAGAGACAAACAGGAGGGTGGGAGGAAGAGGAAATGTGAACATGAGCAAAGCAATGGAAGTGACAGGTATTGAAAATCTGACCCATTTTTAGGAGCCTACAGGGAAGCCAGGCTCCTCTGAAAACCTCACCCCATCTGCAGAGGCTGAGCACATGGAAACCTGGCCCCACAGAGCTGTGTTGATCTGTGCTAAACCTGAGCAGATTTGGACTGATAGATTGAAATTTGCCCTAGTACAGAGGGCCCGTAGGAGGCACCCCATAAAGCCCTGGGCCCTTAGAATTAAATTCATCCCAGCATAGGGAACCATGTACCATACAGACAAATATTATCTTTAATGTGTGGCTTAAGTGATGTGGAGGTTGTTGTGTGAATCCCTTGCAGTGTGCTTTAACTCCCCGTGCTGGCTGGTGGTAGTCATAGTGGGAGCATGGGTGTAGACAAGGCACAGGATTTGTCCTGCAGCATGGTCTATCCCTGCTCAGAACGGGTCTAAACACAGCGGTAAGGATGCAAATGGTGTCCATGCCATAATTACACTAGTGCTCCCAGTGTTGCTATCACCAGTGGAGCTGCACCGGTGATGGTGTGACTGTGGGTAATTTCCCAGGAAAGGCGAGTATAGACGAGGCCACAGAGGCTTTGAAGTCCAGGGCATGATTCTTTTGCTCACAGATTTTCATGTAAATGAGTGATAAAAACATGCATATTAAACTGAGTACATTGCTCTCCGGACAGAAATTAGGAGAGCCAGGCACGACCCTTAACTAGCAGTAGTTAAATGGGAGCGGACTGGCAGCAACTTCCTTGCTGCAGCCCTGGGGAGCCTGCTATAGGGGCCGTGGAGCAGCTGGGATTGGGGCAGCTGGGTGCTCACTGATTAGTGTCACATGCCAGGGCACTCTGCTGCAGGTTGCCTAGTGCGGGAATTGGCTACTGCTTGGTGGCTCATCTTCCCAAGG
Source organism: Malaclemys terrapin pileata (assembly GCF_027887155.1). Classification (NCBI taxonomy): domain Eukaryota; kingdom Metazoa; phylum Chordata; order Testudines; family Emydidae; genus Malaclemys; species Malaclemys terrapin. Next base: position 38,207,359 of record NC_071513.1, on the reverse strand, counting down.
CACATGCCAGCGCACGTTACATCAGAGGGCAGAGCTGAGCTAAGAACGGCTTAAACCTTGCTTTGGTTTTTGGAGCGCTGTTCCTGAGGGCGGGTGATTTCATGGGATTGCTTTAGCAAATTCGTTCCAGTGTTTGCCTTCTCTGCAGAACCAGTGGGAACAACGCCTTCTGCAATCTCATTGTGGGAAACCTACATTCTGTGGGACCGTGTTTGAGCTTAACCCCTTCAGTGCTGCTGACCTTTCCGGATATGTCCAGCTAAAACAAAGCTGCTGAGCTCTGAACGTCCCAGGTCTGTCTCTATATAACACAAGTGCACTGGTAATTGGTGGTGGTTATCACTCACTTAGCTTGCTGATGGCCAGGTTTCCATAGAGCCAGGGCTGGCTCCAGCATTTCTGCCGCCCCAAGCAAAAAAAAAAAAAAAAAAAAAAAAAAATCCGCGATCGGCAGCGGCAATTGGAGAAAAAAAAAAAAAAAAAAAAGCCGTGATCGGTGGCGCCAGTTCAGCAGCAGGTCCTTCGTTCCTAGAGGGAGTGAGGGACCTGCCGCCCCCGAATTGCCGCAGGTGCCGCCCCTCTCCCTTGGCCGCCCCAAGCACCTGTTTGTTAAGCTGGTGCCTGGAGCCGGCCGTGAATAGAGCTCCCAGTTGGATACCTGAAACCTGGCTCTAGTTGTGGGTCTTGATCTCATTGGCAAATTGTATGAAAGTGAAATTCACATCATGCAGAGCACCAACACAAGGGTGAAGGTCTTGTGTTGATCCTCTACTTAGGGGTGAATTTCACTCTATGGTCCCAGTTCAATTCCCATTGGATTCCATGGAAGGACTTACATTGACTTCAGTGGGAATTGGATCAGGGCATGATTTAATAAAACTCTCCCAACCCGTCAGTGCATTTCACATACTGCAAGGCTCCTGGTTACAGCCAGCTGAGAGCCATTTGAAATGTCTGCTATGATATCTCCCCGCCTTCTGCTCTGCTAGACAGCTGTCAGTATACTGTCTCCTCCAGCATGCCCCAAAGAATTTAGCATCTTAAGGCCACTGCGTGTTTATACAATAAATGTTTGTATTGAATTTTGCATAAATAACAGACCCAGAAAAGGGCTTTGGCTGATGGAGGCGAGAAAGGATGATTTGTAGCAGTCCACCGATAAAGGAGGAATTCCTTTTCAGAAATGATGCTGGCCCTGAATAATGCACTAAATTCTTCTTCTCAAGGCCTCCTTCCATATTAACAGCGAGGGCAAGATCCTCAGATGCTGTGAAACCACTGAAGTCAGAGAAGCTATGCCGATTTTCACTAGGTGGGGATTTACCACACAGCTTTTAATGGGGCCATGATCTATGTTATGTGTATGGAACACAGCTGTGACTTACTGGTCCACAAGCATACGCATTTGATATTTACTTTAAGATCTTTATATTTCTTTCATATTTTCAATTACAGTCCCAAATATATCAAAATTATACAGAGCATTTTGTTGCTGGTAAAACTACAAAGGGGACTGCTAATGGGATGGCACCCTTCACCTTGGCTTGCCCAGGCTGCTAGTGACTAGAAGCTGCTGCCATCTGAGGGCTGCATAGTGGCTTATGTGAAATGAGATGGTGGGATTCAGCTTGTTTCCCGGGAGGCAGCTGTGTGCATCAGCAAACCACCCTCACATCTGGCCCCTTCATTCACAGTCTAAGTGGAGGCCAAGGCTAGAATGAGCTTTGGAGACTGACTCCCCTCTGGGCCATATTGGAGGCATACTGGTGGGGCAGTGCATGAATCTTGCAGTATCACTGACTTACCTGGAGGCAGTGTGCTCATGTGCTGTGCCCACTTTGCTCAGTCTATGCTGGCTCCAAGAGACACCATGATCTCTCCCAGGGAAATCCCCTGCCCCAGCCAGCCCACTAGGCTTGCACAACAGGGGCCAGAGGAAGGAGGAGGCTTAGCCAGGGTGTTTTCCCCCCTTGCACAACACCCCCTATGGAAGGGGCCACAAGTTAGGGCACCCTTCAGACTGCTCTAACCTCCTTCCAGGGCTGGCCTGGCCCCTGCAAGCCCCAACGTTAGGGGAAGGTGAAAGCTTCTCTTGGTCCCTGCCCTGGGATGAATTCCTTTGAGTGTAACTGTTCTGTGCATGGAGAGAGGGTTTTTAGTCTCCCGGACCCATACCCACATTAACTTCACTCAGAAGAGAGAAGGGATACATTAACAAACAATGGAGCCAGTTCCCGACCCAGCCACAGTTCAGAGCTGGTTCACAGAGAGTACTCATTTCTGTTTCTTCTGAATATTATTTTTATGTTATGTGTCTCCCATTTGAAGTTAAACTGGAATATCTAAATGCAGCCAATTTGGATTAACAGGCAATGAATTATCATATACTTTGACTATTAAATTCACAAAGAGAAGAACAAACAAACTGGAGAGATCAAAGGCCTGAAAGCATAGTGTAAAAAAACCCTGTCTGATTGTGTATGGAGATGCAGTGTTTCAGAGAGAGAATCACAGGAAGAGAAGAGGGGTGGGAGATGGGACTGACAAGGGACCCAATCCTGCATTCGTGGCAGCCCCTGGACATCTTTGGTTTCCCTGTTGCAATTTGGGTGGTTTGGGAGGCCTGGGAATCCAGGATTGGGCTCCAAGCATGACTTCTTATGTCATTTGTCTGTAATGGTGCGGTGGATGTGCTTAGTGCTCTCACAATAAATAGATATATCAGAGGATATTCCCTCACTGAAATTGTCTTCTCCATAATCCCATCAAGGCAATGAGGGGTTGTCATCATCCCCACCCTCTAGGAGTCCTGCCCACAGGAAGCCATGGCCCTCTAGGTGGAGGGTCTGTATCTCCGTATATGTCCCTTGGTTCTCTGGTAGTCTGATTCTCTTGGCTCAGTTGGTGTCCCAATATGTGCGGGGATGGGGGTCACAAACAAGAGAAGGAAACTCCCTGTTTTCAGAAGGAGTTCACAAGCATTAGGTGGTCAATATAGTCATCTTGTGGATGAATGGGAAATGAGAAGCTCAATTACAGGGGAGCCGCATGTCTTAACATAGCCCGCAACAAAAACTATAGGGCCAACCTTCTTTTCAGTCATACACACCTGCATAAATAGCCACCTCAGACACTTCTGGGACATTGCAAATCAACAAATCAATCTCAGGCTGATTGGGGAGCAGCTGACCAGCGATGAAATTGAATTATTATCACAGGAGATACATTCTAAAATGGTCAGAGTGCACCGCATTCATTATGCACTGGGGGGGGGGGGGAATCAGGGAGATAGCTAGAGACTAGGGTCATGAGTTATTAATACACATTAGGGAGACTGTTGTTGGTATATTACACATATGTATGTGTCTGTGGTTAGAACTTTTGTTCATCTACACCTTTAACTCCACAGACTTGTACAGTCAGTTCAGCCTTCATGTCCAGGATTCCCCTCTAAAAGGCCATTCTCCACAGACGAGGTATAAGGTGAGTAGCAGCGGGATAACCTTGTCTGTGTGCCTGTATCCTGACACTACTTCATCAGCGTGCCCACAGATCTACCCCTAGAGACAAGCAAGAACTTGTCTCCAGAGTTGTAACATTACTTTATGCCTTATAATTCAGAACCATAACACAGAGGAACCCCAAAACAGAAAGAGAGTGAGAACGGGCTGCTCCCTAAAAGGCATAACTAGAGGCACAACTCACCCCCCCTTATTCTAGGCTGGCCGACTGCAAACTGACTGACCGTCTGTTTGCAAGCCAAGCCCAGATCACGTGCTTCCCTGTAGAGCCCCCTAAGCTGCAAGCAGGAGCAGGAACCCCCCTGAAAATTAAAGTGACAGCTTGTAATTTTTACACCATTTTCAGTACACCATCCTCTGTACATTATGCAGTTATTTACACCTGTATGAAGTGGGTGTTAAACTATCATCAGGTCCACTGCTAGGTGGTCAGGGCCGGCTCCAAGTTTTTTGCCGCCCCAAGCAAAAAAAATGTCCTGCGCCCCCCCACCCCTCCCCAACTCCGCCTCTTCCCCGCCCTATTCCAACTCCTTTCCCCAAATCCCAGGCCCCGCCTCCTCCCGTGGGTGCGCTGCATTTCCCCTCCTGCCCCTCCCTCCCGTCCCAGGCAAGCCTGGGAGGGAGGGGGAGAAGCGGAGCGGCGGCGGGCTCGGGGGAGCAGGCGGCAGGGGAATGGAGGTGAGCTTGGGTGGGGAGCGGTTCCTCTGCCCCCCCCGGGTTACTTCCTGCGGACCTCCCCGCACACCCCATCACCACAGCTCACTTCCGCTCAGGGCTGGCTCCCGGCTTTTTGTGCCTCAAGGAAAAAAAAAAAAAGGAGCCGGAGTGCCGCCCCTTGTTAAGTGCCGCCCCAAGCACATGCTTGGAGTGCTGGTGCCTAGAGCCGGCCCTGCAGGTGGTGGAGCTAACCTGGATCTCCACTGCCTTGATGCCTGTTCTGTACACAAAGTTGCAGCAGTTTAACTAGTGATTTCAGCTGATTTAGTTAAACCTGGGGCATCTTTGAGTGTGGACATACTTATACTGATATAACCTTGGCATATGTTGGCATAGCTCGCCACCAGAGCAGAAAACTAAGCCAATATAACCAGATTTAAACACAGGGGTTTCTGCTGGTTTAATTACATTGGCTTTTAAAGTGATGTAGTTAAATTGGTGCAACTTCTGTATGTTGGCAATCCCTGACAGATTCAGAATTTGAATCTAATTTGCTAGGAACTGGACTCAGACCCCCAATTCATTTTACCTGGGTCCCCAAATAGTCATCAGAGAAACACAGCCAGCCGCACAATTATAGAACACCCCTCTGCTACTTCACTTCACGTTGCATGTGTTTCCCTATTTCATTTTAACCCTCCAGAGGTAAGCGACAAAAAATGGGTTGGAGGAGAGGGGTGACTGGAGTGAGACATGTATGTACAAGTTGTACATATAGGGCTGTATGTACATAAGGTGACTGTGACTGGAGGCTGGGGCTCGTTCTCCTAGAATACATTAAATAGTTAACATTCGGAGGCTGCAGCATGATCAGTCATTGCAACCTGTATTTTTACAGCACGATTGTGAAAAATCCTCTCACGGCGCTTTACATTAATACAGATGAAAAATAGAGACGTGGCAAACAATATTAACCCCATCACCTATCAAGCTTAAAAGCTTTTCCTGAGAAAAATGTCTCAAGATTGCTGTTAAGTAATTGCAGAATGGGCTTAGATCTCTTAGGGAAGATCATTGCACAACGTTGACTGCAAAAAGCATGAGCTCCAGCGTATTTTTGCTGAATGCCCAGCTCTACTTCTAAACCCTCCCTCTGGAGCTCGAGGGGTGAGCTAAGACATCTGGCATGAGAAGGTCAAAGTCATACACTAGACCAATTCTTCACAAAGGCTTAGAAGTCAACAGAAGAATTTTAAACTCAACCTGGCACTTTATGGGAAGCCAGTGCTGCCTCTGAAAGCTCAGGAGTGGCACGATCCAAACAGCAGCCTTGGCAGGAGCCACTCTACATTGGCTGAAGGTGATGGATTGTCTTCCAAGGCTCAGCTAAAAAAGAATTGCTATAATAAAACCACAGAGAAACAAACACAGGCACTGGGGTTTCCAAATTCCAGGGCGGGAGGGATGGGGGTTGCCTGGCAACGTGTCAGATATCGCAGAGCTCTGCCTTCCTTGGCAACTGCTTGTCAGTCACAAAACTGAGGCCCGTTCAGAAATGAAAAGTGAAGCTATCTGAGGCAGAGGTGTCCTTTGGCTTTCTGTACCCAGCCCCTCTGGACCATGTGACCACTTCATTGGCCCTTCGTCCTTGTACGCTTCAGACCACTGCCCCTTCTGCAATATAATGGCCCCTGCTGTGCACTATGGACTCACCCTGCCTGATACCATCCAATGGCTCCATCACTGCCCCATGCCCACTAACCATGCACAGCTCCCCCTACTGTCCACTCTGCCTGCACACTTGGCCCTTTCCCCTCACTAGGACTGTACTCACTTCCTTTCTTTCCCTGTCATCCAGCTCTGTGCCTCCCCCTGGCTGGATAGATGCCCCTTCTCCCTCACTGTGCTGCAAACTTGCCCTTTCCTCTTACTATGGCCAACCTGTCAGCCACATCCCTTCACTATTGCTGCTCCTTGTCCTCTCCCACTTGGCAGAAGTCACTCCAGCCTTTCCCCCTTCACTGTGTGTTGACCTGTTATTTTCCCCTGCTACCCAGAATGCACAGGTTCACAGACAGACTCTTGAGTTTAAGTAGTATGTCGTTTATTCGCTGCTTTAGTGAGTCATCAGTCCACCGCAACAGGGCCCAGCACAGGATTAAATGCAAGCGCCCACCCACATTCTGCTGCTCGCTTTGAATACAGTGTTACAAAGTTATTCATTAGATATTTTTATCAACTCTTTTCTGCCTAACACTAAGATTAGTTTGCTAACTCAGTTGTTTACCTGATTGGACTGCTAACCCAGTTGTTCACCTGATCAGGTTGGTGGCTTGGCTTTTTACCAGGCTGTTCTCTTTCCTTTTCACATGTCCCAATACCTACAATATACATTCTACATAGTCCATCCTACACTATGACCTCCTCACCCATCCCTGCCCCCCTGCCCTTTCCGCTCTTATTATGGCTGATCCAATCTGCTACCACCCCTTTCCCTCTTCACTGTGTTCACCCCCTGCTTGTTCCTCCTTTGTTATGCTGCCCTGTTCCTCCCACTGTAGCTTCCCTATTGCTCCATGCAGTTGGCCCTGTCCCTGTTTTGCTTGTGGGCCTACTTAGATCATCGCTGTATTGTTTGGTGTATTTTGTAATCTATTTTTTACAGGCTTTTCAAGCATATGTCCCCATCAAATTAGGCCCGTTCAGCAGTTGCGACATTAGACACAGGTGCTGATGGTAGTGGCAACAAACAAACCAACAGGGCAGCTAGTCACACTGCAAGCATGCAGCATGGCGACCAGGTAAACAGTTCGGGTGTATGAAGAGCTGGGTATACGAGAGCAGCTGTACTGATCTTGTGGCAAAGAGCTCCTCCTAGGTGAAGTAAAACAGACAAGAGCACCAGCACCCAATATGCTGTCACTCAGGCTGGGGACTAGTTCTGCCACCTAGTACTAAGGAGTAATCATCCCTTCCCAGCTCCTTTCCACACTCTGCTCTACGGGTTACATTCTGGGCAGCAGTCGTTATTAACCTATATTCACTCTTCTCCCTCTGTGTACACTATAAAGAGAACAGACAGAGAGGGGAGCTGTTTTACCTGGCAAGACATTTCTGCATAGAAGAAAAAATAACAAATGACTTCATCCTGCTTCTTTTTCTACTAGTAGAGAGATTCTTACACATACGCACACGAAATACAAGGGCTGTTGTTCACCCACTTGATTCCCTGTAAAATGAGTATTACCCAGTCCCTTCTGAGAAGTTTAGTTGAACTCATAGGGTGAACAGTGGAAAATCTCCCACTGCTTTCAATGAGGCCAGGGTTTCACCACAAAGCTCTTGATCCTACAGTTCCTGGAGAGGACCAATATGTGTTATATGGAGAACTTATTAAAGTGATAACTTCTGAGTAGCAGGTCATTCTCTAGTTCTCTTCTGCAGCACATGGTGTCAGCTGTCTCTCTGCATACACACAACACCTTTGCTTACCTGCAATTGTCCACTAATACAAGGTCTGGCATCTCCTAGTCTAAATTTAGGAGTTTCCCCGTCCAAGCTTCCAGTACCACCCAGATCTACCTCTAAATTACCACAAGAAACATAGATATTCATTCATCAGCCATAGCCACTATGATCCCCAAACTGTACCATCCACAGATCAGCAGTGTAGCATGTAATTGCTCAATGGCTAATTAGCTGTGGTAATACAATAATTCTATGTTTGCTTGGCTTGAAATGCTCCTGCTGAGTTCTTCTTCCTCTCTTGCAGCTCTGACTGAATCTTCTTGCCTCCTGTAATTTCCACTCTCCATCTGCATCAAGTTCAAGCAGTTGTCTTCCCTTTCAAAGCTAGACACAGCTCCACTCCTCCCTGCATCTTATCTAAAACTCTTCATGAGGAGGTGACATGACTGTGATGGCGCCATCTGATGTCCAATTGGATTTGATAGTATGCATCTATCTCACGTGCAAGTCTTGGAATGGAGTTAGAATGGGATGAGGGCCCCTTGGAATCCTTAACTGACCATATAGAGTTCTGCTTATCAGTCACACTGGAGTTAATATGAACCAGCGTTGTGGGAGGTCTTCAGTGTCCATATGGACAGTGAGTCTTCTGAATTAGCTCAGTATTTCATAGCCACAATGATAAGCCACAATTACCTTTGTCATGGAATGACCACTACCTCCTGTGTTACAATGCACTTGTCCCACTGAGACAGAAGATGTATTCTACCGTCCTGCCCTTAAAGACTAATAGAACCAGCTGATCCTGTGCTTCCCACAGGTGCTGTACTAGTAATCTGATAGGATAGAATAGCAGTCTTTTGACAATGACTGTCAGGAGGGTTGGGGTCCTAAGTGCCCTTTTCATATTCTCCATCCTCATGAGTTTCCTTGGTATGAAAATGGCCTGCAACAGAGTAAATGGGAAAAAGACTAGAGCGTTCCCCCTCATGTGGTAGTTGAAATAATCGTAGGTGCTTTAGCTAACAGCCCCCTGATTTAAATCTGAGGGGGCTGAAATAGAGCATTTTCAGGGAGGGGTCCTCAGCTCTGGAACTTGCTTCTCTCATTGGTCTATATTTTCCCTATTGGAGAATGCTGTGTCCATCTATGGTGCCATATAAATAAGCTGCATAACAGTGGGTGATGGCTCCTGGTGAGCATCTCGGGCTGGAATGCAACCCGCTCATTATCACTAACTTACAAACACTTTTTGGCTCTTCATAGGGTTTTATTTTTCCAGTGGGGCCCATGACCCCTGAGCTCCCCAGGCTTTGGGCCAGCTGCTTTGTAATGAATGGCACCTAACCAAGATGCCACTCTGTCATGCAGACCAACAGCTGAGTGGAATCCGATTATAAGAAGCTGTTTGCCCTCTGCACTGTGAACCTCAACTGGAGAGGGGGAAGCCTGTTTGGGGCCCAAGTGTTTTGCTGATGTACTCTGTTTGCTGAAGGAAATAAACTTTCCGAAATGTACGTGCTCAGTTAGAGTTTTTCTAATTTACATTTTCTGCTGTTTACATTTACCAATGTTTTTTTTCTTTGGGCTCAGATTCTAAGGCTGGAAGGGAATTTGCTACTTCCCTTCAGCCCCAGTAATAATTATAACAGTTAATGTAATACAGCCACTGACACCCCTGTGGGGCTGACTCATTTGTGCCTGAGCTCTGCCCGGCTCTCCCTGCACAGTCATGTGAGATTCATGATAATCCAGTCTCGCTTGCAACAGTGACTCCGGAACACCCCTCCCATGCCTTCTGTTTGAAGCATTGATTTTGCCTCCAATTACCCTAGCAAAAAGAACCCACCTCTTCAGAAAACAGCTATTGGAGGTCAAAACAGAGACATCATTTGAATGACTAAGAATCCAGGGACCTTCCCGCTACGGGTCGAGGAGAAGCAGCAGTGAAGTTTGCGAGAGTTAGATGGGGAGCTCTAAGGGGCAGGAGAGCTCAACCAGATCTCCCAGTTCATACTCTGTAAACTCCAGTCCCTGCTGCTGTTACTGGGGATCAAAGACTCTGTGAGGACTTTGAGGAAAATGCCAGGCCAGAGACCAAGAGAGGAGAGACCCTTATGAGGTCAGAGAGACTGCTGGTCCTGCCAACCTCCGAAGAAGTTGGGTCCCTCCCCTCAGCCAAGAGGACAAGCTGTGAGTAGATCTGGGTAACTCCTGTCATGGATTAGAGTAGGCTCATCCTTACAGAGACCCATTTTCTCCAGAGAGATCTCCATCCCACCCCTGCTTGGTACACCCTCTCCCCTTTGCCATCACTGGGTTCCATCGCCCTTGGCAACAGGATCCGCCCTCTACAAGGTTGCCAGGATGTGTGCACTTCAGCCTGATGGTTTAGCAGTACAGTAGTCATAGCTAACACAGAGCCAACAGTGGGGAGTTAGCCCTAGGAAAGGGGTGGAATCATTTCATGGCAGTGTTGGATGAGGAGAGGCTGGCTTTGTAAAAGGAGTCACCTGAGTCAGTCAATACTGACCTTTTGTAGCCCTCACTCATGGCATGTCACTGGGACCACTGGCTAAAGACCACTGGCTTGCCTGGCACTCCCGTGTGTCACACACTTACCGTAGATTGTGGGCTTTTATTCTACTGGCTTATTTGCCAGCCTTTTTATGGCTCTCTAGTTTCAGCCTAAAGAAGGCCATTCAGGGCAGGTGGCCCCCATTCTTTGCTGTACTGTCTGCTTGTGTGTTGGTTCTTTAGATGATTGGTGTTGCTCCCATTAGTGGGTCCTGCTGGCTTCCCCAGGGGGACCGCAGTACCGGTGTGAAGACTGTTTCCCTGGTGGGGACACTGCACAGTGCTGAGGCATCCTCCTGCAGAGCCCCCTTCTGCCCCTCAAGGTCCCAGTAAATCTGCCTCTCCTGTTAAAGCCTGAAGACTGCTGCCCAGAGATATGGAGGCGGAGTTCCCCAGGGGAGGGGGGAAATCGTAAGCTGTAGCTTGATTGAAGGATACAAGTAGCACTCAGCTTTTGAAATCTCAAAAGAGAGTTGAGATATTTCTTGATCTGCTCTTAAATAAGTCATTGAGACTGCTGTTAACTCACATTAACCACCGAAAGGCATCTTGATGTGCTGGGAGTGAGGTGCATACATCTCTGTGCATCAGGACAAGAATATATCTACCCCAAAGGTGTCTGTGGAGATGTCATGGCCGGTAGGAATTCTGCTTCTGCGCCTGGGTGTAGCCTCAGGAAGAGACTTGGGGGTATTAAATATTTGATTCACAAAGTTTATTTTAGCCTGATCCAGACTGGCATTGCTCTGTTTCCAGAATTTAATTGGTTAGAAGAACAAACTCAAGCCCTTTTCTGAGGCAGAGCCATTGTTGTGTTTGCAGAGTGACATTATAACAATAGATCAACGTGACAGAAGGAGCCAGCAAAGGTGTTTTAAGATTCAGGCCCATCTGCATTTACCAGTTTTACATAAAGTCAGCACAAGCTCAAATATCTTTTAAAGTATAATGGGCATGCTGCTATGCAGCTCCGTGAAATCAACAGTTTGGGTTTTATAACAAAGATGTGTCACATATCCATTTTAGAGATAATGCCTGTGCCTTAATGTAAATCCAGGTAATGGATATCTTCTTCATATTCACAATGCAAAATGCCTATGCAACCTGGGTCCTAGTAGCATTTTCTGCAATCTACAGCCCTGCCTGGCAACAACAAGGAAATGATGGGGCCAGCTCTGTGGTTAGTGCTGCACTTTGTAGAGTAAGGCCCCAGATTCGATTCACCAGACTAGCTGCTTTTTTCTTCCAGAGCTGGCAAGACTCTTTCTCCTTTCTTTGTAACCGTCGCATCCTCAGAAAACCCCCACTGTCTCACTAGTCCATTCCAAACGCCCCACTGCTCATTATTTTTATCCCCCCAAAAGGGCTAGAATCACACTTAGTACTGGGCAATTTGTCTGCAGTGCAGCACACACAGAGAAGTGCTAACCTAGCCCACTGGCCCAAAAGACACTGCTTCTAAGCACAGAGACTGGAAGAAGGGGAGGGGTGGGCCGTGGTATTATTAGGTCAGCCTGCATGGCCTGTGCAGGCCTGCTGCACTTTGCTCTCAAATTACCACTGGTCTACAATTTTTGAGAAGTCATCTGCTTCAGAGGTAAAATGTGCTATTTATTATGTATTTTGATGTGCTGAATTCAAATATGACAATTAAAACAACTGGCTACTGTTTCTAAGATATTTAAGTTTTTACAGTTTATGTCTATGTATATTGTGTAGATAGTAGAGTTTTAATCATAAATTGTAAACCTAGGTCTTTTCATGTGTTTATCGTTGCTTTACATGATAATATTTCACCTGTCCTGTTTATGTAACACTTTAAAAATCAGCAAAAGGATTATATAAATAAAATTTATTATAAAACAAAAGGCAAAAAACTATTATGTACATAGTTTAGTCCTATTCAGTGTCTACTCGGCGCTTCTTGGCTTGTCTGTTGTATTCATTAAATGGAGCATCTCTTGTCACTGTACAGCAATAGTCTGCAAGCACTGATGGGCTCCATTGGCCCTGATAGCGTTTCTCCATTGTTGCAATGTCCTGGTGAAATCGCTCGCCGTGCTCGTTGCTCACTGCTCCGCAGTTCGGTGGAAAAAAATCTAGATGAGAGTGCAAAAAATGTATCTTTAGTGACATGTTGCAACCAAGGCTTTTGTATGCCTTGAGGAAGTTTTCCACCAAAAACCTGTAGTTGTCTGCCTTGTTGTTTCCGAGAAAATTTATTGCCACTAACTGGAAGGCTTTCCATGCCGTCTTTTCCTTGCTACGCAGTGCATGGTCAAATGCATCATCTCGAAGTTCACGAATCTGAGGACCAACAAAGACACCTTCCTTTATCTTAGCTTCACTTAACCTTGGAAATTTTCCACGGAGGTACTTGAAAGCTGCTTGTGTTTTGTCAATGGCCTTGTCAAAGTTCTTCATTAGACCCAGCTTGATGTGTAAGGGTGGTAACAAAATCTTCCTTGATTCAACAAGTGGTGGATGCTGAACACTTTTCCTCCCAGGCTCTAACGACTGTCGGAGTGGCCAATCTTTCTTGATGTAGTGGGAATCTCTTGCACGACTATCCCATTCGCAGAGAAAACAGCAGTACTTTGTGTATCCAGTCTGCAGACCAAGCGAGACAGCAACAACCTTCAAATCGCCACAAAGCTGCCACTGATGTCGGTCATAGTTTATGCACCTCAAAAGTTGTTTCATGTTGTCATAGGTTTCCTTCATATGGACTGCATGACCAACTGGAATTGATGGCAAAACATTGCCATTATGCAGTAAAACAGCATTAAGACTCGTCTTTGATGAATCAATGAACAGTCTTCACTCATCTGGATCGTGAACGATGTTGAGGGCTGCCATCACACCATCGATGTTGTTGCAGGCTACAAGATCACCTTGCATGAAGAAGAATGGGACAAGATCCTTTTGACGGTCACAGAACATGGAAACCCTAACATCACCTGCCAGGAGATTCCACTGCTGTAGTCTGGAGCCCAATAGCTCTGCCTTACTCTTGGGTAGTTCCAAATCCCTGACAAGGTCATTCAGTTCACCTTGTGTTATGAGGTGTGGTTCAGAGGAGGAGGATGGGAGAAAATGTGGGTCCTGTGACATTGATGGTTCAGGACCAGAAGTTTCATCCTCTTCCTCTTCCTCGTCTGACTCAAGTGAGAATGATTCTGGTGCATCAGGAACTGGCAGTCCTTCTCCGTGAGGTACTGGGCATATAGCTGATGGAATGTTTGGATAATGCACAGTCCACTTTTTCCTCTTTGACACACCTTTCCCAACTGGAGGCACCATGCAGAAGTAACAATTGCTGGTATGATCTGTTGGCTCTCTCCAAATCATTGGCAATGCAAAAGGCATAGATTTCCTGTTCAACCACTGGCGAAGATTTGTTGCACAAGTGTTGCAGCATATGTGTGGGGCCCACCTCTTGTCCTGATCTCCAATTTTGCAGCCAAAATAAAGGTGATAGGCTTTCTTAACCATACTGGTTATACTGCGCTTTTGTGATGCAAAAGTCACTTCACCACAAACTTAGCAGAAGTTATCTGCACTGTTCACACAAGTATGAGGCATCTCTGCTCACTTTGGCTAAACAGAAATGTGTCCCTTTGCAAAATCAAACACTGACAAATAAGAGAGCACAACACTGTATAATTTCTAGAGCTGATATAGGGCAATTTGTTCAGCAGAGTGATGTAAGCTTCGTTATGATTGCATCATCCATGACTTCTAGGAATAACATGATGCAATTCATATCATGTATGACGTAATACCAGCTTCAGATTGCATCATTCATTGTTTTGCCTAAAAAGCAAGTACTGTCCAAACCCAGTCATAGATTTATTCATAGATCCAGTCAAAGATGTATTTTAGTCATTTCTGGTTTAAATTGAGATCCCTTCCCTTTATAACTCACTTATCCTCCACCATTCCCAAGTCAAGGGTCGTATATACTGACCCAATGGCATATCTTGAAAACTAGAGCCAATCAACAATTTTAAGCATCATTTTCGTTCTCAGTGACCCAGAATTAGTAAAGTTTGACTACATTTATTTCAGAAGCATTTTGGCTGTAGAGCAGTGTTATTCCTTTGATTCTTTTTCATGTGTTACATAGATAGGGAGAATAGAGTGCGGCTGCACCTAGAGGAGGGCAGCATGCTGTTTGGCCTGCTCTGTCACATAGGCCAGGGCTACAAAAGGCTATCACCCCCACGACATGCAAAGGGTCAGTAGCCAATGAGACCAGCAGCTACTCTTACATTTGTCTCCTGATGTCCCATCCTCCCCGTGCTTGGCTACCATATCCACACCAATCTCTGGATTCTGGCACTTCTCAGACAGATCCCAGTATGTTCTCAGGCATCAGGTCCAGCTCCTTGTCCTTGTGATCTGCCTGGTCCGTGGAGCTGGTGTTGTCCTCTGCCCCCTCCTCACTGCCACTATACAGGTAGCCTCTGTTCTGTCCAGTTGCACATCAGGCTTCATAAGGGTGAGTGCTGGGCATTTAACCTGCCCCCTCCATAAACTGGCAGGTTTTCCACCTTGCTCTACACCTGCTATTATTGTCCTGGACTTTGTCCTAGCCATTGATCTTTCCTCAGAACTGTTTGTTGGACCAAGGGGTGCCCTGACCTGGCAAGGTGCTCACACACAAATCAGAGACCAGAGTGTTATGAATCATGCCAAGTTCAGCTATGACTGCATTTCCCTTCATCCTGAATGGTCCTCAATGGCCAGACATTTGCTTCTGGCCAACTCACAGTATAGCCTCAGGGAGGCTTCTTCTGAGACCTTTTGGCTAGGAATGGAGTTGATCACAAGAGAATGTCATGGTGATGCTGGCCAAATAGCATGCAAATGAGCCCCATGGGCAGTGCTATTTGCACAGGTAAGTGGGTACTGGCAAATTTGGCCCTCTGTTCAGACAGTAGTCTAGCCAGCCACCTCAGGGGCTGTTTTGGGAGGACATTGTGGGTCATTAGATCATGCTCATGCTGCACCAGTGAAAACTGGAGGGCCGCATGGTGGTTAGCCTTGCTCCAAGCACATGTAAACCACATGATCTAAACTCCTGTAAACCCTTGGGAGCATCTTCATCTGTGGATGTGAGGTGTTACATGTGCCCTAGGGGGGCCAAACTGTGGTTAGCCACAGGGCTTTGGAGCTGTGCTCTGACTTCGCTCCAGCTCCAGGCAAAAACCTGCAGCTCCATTGCTCCAGAGCTGCTCCTTGCTCCAGCTCTGGGCTCTGCTCCAAAGCCCTGGTTAGCCATGCTAAATTTCCTTAGTGGAGACAAGGACTCTGGGCAGCAGTAAACATTGCTTCTGATTGCTACTGCACTTGATTCCCAACTGGAGCTGCAAGTTTTAGCTGTATGACTGATTCCTCTTGGAATTGGCATTGATGAGAAGGATGTCAGTAAATTTGAAGTGCTCTGTTTGAACCAAAGCCTTTGCTATCACCTTTCCCAGTAAAGCCCCTTTGGGTTCATCATTCAGCCAACATGAAATGACAGCGTCAAAATGTTTGGATTGGGTATTTTTGTTTGTTGCCCTTTTCAAAGCTATTGAAAAAGGCATATCTTGCTGCTTTGGCTTAAAAGTGCAAACGGTTATGGCTGAATGTCCCCAATACCTATTTTCCTTTCTTATGATTTGAAGAAGTGAGTTCGTGCTTTGTTCAAGATTGGAGCTGCAAGTTGCATCCTTAAGGTATTACATGTTAACAAACATGTTGATGGGTCAGACTGTGTTTTTTAAATGCTACTTTTTGCTTTTGTTTTTTCCCTTGTAATCTAGTACGGGCAGCAGCACCTTTCGGTTTATTTCATCAAAGGTCTCTAAGCAAAGCTTATATCAAAATTTATTGCATCTTTGGGAGTAGTAATTTTCAACTCAGTTTGACATTACTCCATATTTGTTACTACTTTTCCAGCAGGGGAGAAGCTGGTTGTTATTAGTTCCTTGCATGATACAGAACATTTAATTTTAACAGAAATCACCAGGAGAGAAAGACATATTGCTTTTCATATCCAAAGTGTCAATATCTTGACCAAACTGTAGCTAAAATAATGTTTACCTTATGGTGGATTTTTATACCTTAACTTTGCATCTGCATTCCTGCTGCCTCTCTCTTCATTCAGCGGACATGGTGCGGGCAATAAAAAGCATTGCATGCATGTTCTCCTTCAATGGGATCACAAAAGGGCTCCTTAACAGATAAGGAAATAAGCCATCCATACAATGGCTGTGACTTCCTGCTGGGTTTCTACTCAATGTGTTTTTTTGTAGCAGGACAGAAAGCGTATGGCAGGAGGATGTTTTGGAGAAGTAAACCCATGTAAATTCCAGTGAGGGCACAATTGCAAAACATGTTGGGAGTGGTAACTAGAGCCACAAAAAACTTTCATCATGTGAGCCCAAACAAAGTGAAGCTGGCCTGGTTTTGAATTTCATTGCAATCCCAGAAATTCAGGTCAGATTTGCTGAGGTTCAGGAACTGAGTTTCTAGTGAACCTGGGGCTGATTTATTGGTTTTGGTAGAAACTGTGTTAAACTCTGGGAAAGCTCTGTGTGTATGATGAGTTTCACTTCTAGTTGGGAGCTTTGTTTGAACCCTAAAGCAAGTCAAGGGGCTGGATCCTACCTTTCAACTCCAGCCAACAACAAAACATTTGTGCAAGGCCCCTATGGACTGATACTACTAAGGTTCACACGGCTCTGATGGCATTGCATTATGTGGCATAATCCTGTTAAAGGCCAGAAAATTCAAAAGGCACATTTAGCCCTTCAAATGGCCAACATTTCTTAGGGTTAGTCAGCTCTGCATGATCCTCGTGGGCAGGGCCGGCTTTAGCAAGAGCGGGGCCCGATTCCTGGGGGCGGGGCTTGCTGCAAGCCCCGCCCCCAGGACCCGAGCCGCGCCGCGGGGGGGGGGGGGGACGGGACGGGGGGATCCGAGCCGCGCCGCGGGGGGGGGATCCGAGCCGCGCCGCGGGGGGACGGGGACGGGAGCCGAGCCGGGCCGCGCCGCGGGGGGGGGGGGCACGGGGGGACGGGCCGCGCCGCGGGGGGGATGGGGGGGACCCGGGCCGGGCCGCGCCGGGGGGACCCGAGCCGCGGGGACCGGGCCGGAGCCGGGCCCCGGGGGCTGGAGCCGCTGGGGCCTGCGGGAACGGGCTGCACCTCCCCGGAGCCCTTCTCAAGCCCCCACCCCCCCCCACCCCAGCTTACCTCGTGCTGCTGGCCTGCCCCTGCTTCCTCTCAGACTTCCCGCGAATCTCTGATTCGCGGGAAGCGGGGGAGGGGGCGGGGCGTTCAGGGGAGGGGAGGAGGGGGGAAGTGAGCTGGGGGCGGGGCGGACAGCTGCAGCACGGGGCCCTCTTGGCGCGGGGCCGATTCAGCCGAATCGGCTGAATCGGCCTAAAGCCAGCCCTGCTCGTGGGGTGTCCTTTGCATGTTCCAAGTGCCTTCATCTTTTCTTTACATCCCCACCTAACTTTCTGTGGTTCCTACAGCAGTAACCGTACTGTGCAGAAAGTGCTGACATTTTGTCCTTCTGCTCTGAGTTGAGTTTGTGGGACAGGTGCCCAAAAATCATGTATAAATGACCATTTTTATTTAATATTCCATAAAGATGGTGGTTGGAATCACTATACACAAGTTCAAGTATTAGCAACTGCCCCAAATGCGGGCCTAGCTTTTACTGAGGAGCTCTGGTCCTTTCACAACCATGTCCTGGTCTCTGCTTTTTGAACCCGTGCCTCCACCCCTTTTAGTCTTCTCTGGCCAGCAGGAAGTAAAGGCGTGAGCCCCCTGCTCTGAGAAACAGCATGTCCATCCCTCCTTGCTACCACGTATTCTCCATAGAGTAATCTTTCAACTCGGTGCTCGCATGCCCCATGTTGCCAAAGAAAGTGAGGGTAAGTGGCACATTTTTGGGGAGCACTTAGTGATTGGAGGGCATGGGAAAAGACAGGGTAATGGATGGCAGAGATAAGGGAAAGGGGGGGTCAAAACTGAAGGGCATATTATTAATTGCATTAAGGCAGTAGGTTTCAACCTGTGGTCAACAGATCCCTGGGGGGGTACGCAAACTATGACTAAGGGATCAGCAAAAGATTGTCGTTACCATAGAACAGTGTTTTTCTACCGGGGGGGGAGGGGTCTGCAGACTATGTCTAAGATTTCCAAAGGGGTACACACCTCCGTTTCAAAATTGTAGAGGTCCGCAAATGAAAAAAGGTAATACGGATAGGCCCAGCTGAGATCAGGGCCTCCTGGTACTAGACATTGTATATACAGGTACCAAAAGACAGTCTATGCTCCAAAGAGATTATATTCTAAATAAACAAGAGAGAGAAATGGTGAGAGAGAGAGGCAGAATTATTATCCCCATTTTACAGACAGGGAACCTGAAGCACAGAGAGATTAGGTCATAAAGACAGTCTGTGGAGAAGCCGCCAGAAATTAGCTCCAGATCTCCTGACTCTCTGTCTAGTGCATTAACAATAAGACCATCCTTTCTCTCAAAATTGGTGAATATCTTGGGCAGAGGTTCAGTCCAATGCCAAGAGAGTGATAGGGACGATATTCCAAATGTAGTAGCTTCTCTTAGGACCTGGAGCCAAATTCCATTTTCTCACCCTTGTAACTCCAATAAATTCACTGTGTTTGCATGGGCACAAGGGAAAGGAGACTTTGGCCTAGTGTCTTGCTGTGACAATAGACTCTGACCCCAACATTCTCAGTGCTGTGACAACTGGAGTAAGGCATGGGTATATTACGTCCCTACTGTTGTTTGCACTGGTCATAGAGAAAGGCAATTAAGGAATTTTATGGATAAAGCAGAATTGGATGACCTCGTTTTTGTTGATGACATTATCTTGTTTGGTTTAACATATCACCTAATGGAAGAAAAGACCCAGCGTTTGGCAGACACAGCAAAACAAGTTGAGTTCTTTACCAATAAGGTGAAGGCAAAGTATATGGCTATCAATGTCCCACAAGCAGCCATCTGAGTACCTAGAGAAACACTTAAAGAAGTAGGTCATTTTACCTATCCAGGGAGTGAGAAGTGCAGTGGTGGAGATACCATGCTAGATGCCAAGCAATGAATAGAAAAAGCAGCAACTTTTGTAAACACGAAAAGATTTGGAAAAGTAGCATGACTGGCACTGATTCAAACACCGGCATCATGTCTGTCCTCCTTTCTGGAGCAGAGTCATGGAAGTCTATAACAGAAATTGTAAGAAGATCAACTCATTCCAAAGTAAATGGCAGCGGAACATAGCATTTCCCTGAGTCGATTGGAAAGAGTTTCTTGCAATGTCTGAAATTTCTAAGTAGAGCAAACCAACCTAAAGCATCAAACATGGTAAGAAGATGATGATGGACATATTTAGAACATACTTTAAGGATGCCACCATCCTGGCTTCCATGTCAAGTGATAATATGGACACCATCTGGGAAGAGAAAAAGAGGGTGACCTAGAAAACATTACACAGAACAATAGTGAAAGAAGCCAAATCCATCAGCCTGACACTCAGAAGCCTGAACAGAGCAGCATCAGACCAAAATAAATGGTGGAAACAGGTGAACGCCCTATGCACCCAAGGGTGTGGGAGGATTTCAAAAGAAATAAGAAGATGGGGTTTTATTGTATTTCCCACTGACTTTAATGGAGAGCCATACAGCCAACAGTCCCACACCTGGCTTTGAAAAGGTAGTGGCTAAAAGACTCCTCAGACAATTCAGCACCTGCCTCTCTCAGTAAAATAGGATGTTAATACAATACAATGGAGAATTGCTAATATAAATGTTATTTTTATATGAGTGCTTTCATGTCATACTGGAATAAGATTAGACTTTTAGATCTTTTTTAGCCATTGAGCACAGTAAGGACTTCATTATCCTGACAGAAGGTTTGAAGAAGAAAAGATGCAGCACATATTAGAATTGGGAGGATAATGGTCTCTAGTAAGGGGAAATTTTGCAATGCTTTTCATTTAAAACTAGACTGGACAAAGTAGTAGAGACTATACTGTTGGGAACAATCCTGTATTAGCAGAGGGATGAACTAGACGATCTTGTAAATCTTGTCACAGAATCATATAAATCAAAAATGAAAAAGACTTTTTAGGTCACATTGAGTGCTTGTTCCAAGTCAATGTAAGATTATTTCTTAATGATAGATTTCCTGATGGTTTGTCCCATCCAAATATAATGTCTCAAGTGTTGGAATTCCCCCTCACAGGGAGACTAGCTCACACGATAATGCCCTGACCTCTCAAAGACTTAAGCTTGTGCTTAACTTTATTCACCGTGACTAGTCCCACTGAAGGTAATTCTTTGCAGGATTTAACAACTTCAGTAGAATTACTCAATGTGTAAAGATAAGCACATGCATAAGTCTTTGCAGGTTCAAGGCTTAACATTCAGCTTAAGTCATTAATTTGCTTCATTTCTTCCTAATACTGCTAGTTATATTCCTTCCCCTACCTGGATCCCTTTAAACAATCCCTTTCCCTTCTTGAGGTCTATCCCCTTCAATTACTTGTAGACAGTTATCACCTTTTCTTCTGTCTAATGTCTAGAATGCAGCCAGTCAAACATCTCCACAGCAGATAAACTGTCATTTCTCAGGCACACAAAGGATTGAAAACTGCGTTAGTATTCCAGTAGCACATCTTCCAGTGCCAAATCTAAATTTGATGCTAATGCTCAATAGAACAATCTTTGTTGTTTTCTTGCTTTGGAGTGAAAGGACCACTTTGCGGACCAAACTGCAAAGATTCAAAATGGAGTAATACTGAAATATCCAGCAAGCAATCTGGTGAGATGATGAACTTTGGTCTCCACTGCTTGGTGAACAGAGAAGAAGACACTTTCCTGAGTCCATCTGCTAACAGCCTCCCCAATTATGCACTTGTTCTCCACACTTAGAGCAGATGTTCACGCTGGAAACAGGCTTCTCCTTTAAAGCAGGAACCATCATATTGCATTAGAATCTGGGAGCCAGTCGTATGCTTTGTTACACTTTTCTTGCTGACAGAGCGTGAGACACAAAACATTTTAAATGAAGATCTGTACAATTGCAAACACATAGTGATAAATATTAATGTTAACTTGTTAAACGAGGAAACAGCTATGTATATGATGGGTGGTGATGCTTTGCCTTAAGTGACGCATCATTATTTGGTGTTCATTTCAAATTTTTCATCACTAGATCTCAAAGCACTTTACAAAGGTGGGGAAGTTTTAATATTCTTATTTTACAGATGGGGGAGCTGAGACACAGAGAGTTTGAGTGACTTGGCCAAGGTCTTTCAGTGAGTTAGTGGCATGTGAGTCTTCATCTGTAGATTGTGTGCAACTAGTTTGTTGTGAGTATTTGAAATCTGAGCTATGGACTGAGCTGATTGGACTGAAAATGAGCATCTAGTCCTAGCTTCTGGCAGTCAGAGGTTTAGGGCCACCCAGAGCACAATGTGGCATCCCTGCCCATCCTGGGTAATAGCCATTGATGGACCTATCCTCCATGAACTTATCTAGTTCTTTTTTGAACCCTGTTATAGTCTTGGCCTTCACAACATCCTCTGGCAAAGAATTCCACAGGTTGATTCTGCATTGTGTGATGAAATACTTCCTTTTGTTTGTTTTAAACCTGCTGTCTATTAATTTCATTTGGTGACCCCTAGTTCTTGTGTTATGAGAAGAAGTAAATAACGCTTCCTTATTTACTTTCTCCACACCTGTCATGATTTTATAGACCTCTATCATATCCCCCCTTAGTCGTCTCTTTTCCAAGCTGAAAAGTCCCAGTCTTATTAATCTCTCCTCATATGGAAGCCGTTCCATACCCCTAATAATTTTTGTTGTCCTTTTCTGAACCTTTTCCAATTCCAATATATCTTTTTTGAGATGGGGTGACCACATCTGCACGCAACATTCAAGATGAGAGCATACCATGTATTTATATAGAGGCAACATGCTAATATGGCATGTTTCTATTCCCTGACTGAATAAGTGTATATCTTAGAATCAGATTGCTAGTGTGAACACTCATGGTAGAATACAGGGATTGCAATTTTGCCTGACTCCTGTGTAGGGCACCTTCTGCCAGCTGCTTTTCTTGCCTTGCCTGGCTGGCTAGATCTATCTAGCTTATCTGTCTGCTGATTTTATCCTACCACCCAGAACTCTATTGTTTGAGCACCTTCCCTGTAAAATCAATAGGAATAGTGAAGTCCCTAGTGGTTTTCATGTAGTCTCTGGCACTATTTACTCCTTAACTTCTGTCTTAGTTTGCTCATCTGGAAGAGAGATGTGACCAGGACTTACCTCACCTCTCTGGGGGATGCTAGGAATGAACATTGGTAGAAGTGCCTTGAGATCATTTGATGAAAGGCACCTCAGAAGTGTAAAGTGTTATTATTAATTACCATATTACATTAATTGGACGGAGAGGACAGAGAGGCTGATCAAAGCAAGAGCTCAGTTTTTTCGGTCTCCCCTGAGATTTTGGGGGCTGGTGAATAGAACTTGGCTGCACTTTACCTAGGTCTTAGTGAGCCTATTTCCTCCCAGACAATGCAGCATTGTCTGAGCAGGAGGTGGATTCTCAGCGGAGACGAAAGAGAGACATGTTCCTTATTTAGCTTTTAAGCTTGAGTTCATCCAGGAGAGGCAATTTGGTTCTCTTTGTTGTTTCCAGCATCATTCATCCCTTCTGTTTGTGCATTACAGAAGCTGAAGCTGGAATATGCTTTGAAAGAAGTTTCCCTTTCAGGATCTTTGATGTTAGGTTTGTTATATACATTTGAAAAGTATTTTACAGATGACAAAGCCTAGTGCTGGCTCTGTGCTGGGCTGGTGTGTGTGTGTGTGTGTGTGTGTGTGTACGTACATGTGAGAACCTCACCAATGTATGATGGTGATTAAAATCCAGCAATCCCATGTGCTTTTTTGACTGAACAATTTGCAACATGGACGAGGCAGCAGCAGGTAATAATGGATCCTGGTTTGTGTTTGATTTTTCTAACCCTCCCCAGATTCTGGAGGTGATTGGATTTGCGCTACCAGTTCAGCTCATAATACAGGGCAGGCCCTGATAGTGGAATTCAAAATGTGATAGGTGACTGGGTTTTGACTCCTACAGCCACATTGCGAGGGTGCTTGGATTTAGGGTTCTGATCCAGATCCGTTATCAAGAGAGACAAATCACAACATGGAGATCCAGGGGTAAGTCTGCATTTCAGTGCCTTCCTGCCTCCCAGTGGAAGTCCAGCCAAGGAGAGCTGGACACAGTTGCCTCTGGAGTTTATCCCTTAGGCCAGCCTGAGAAGGTGACTAGGCAAGAGTACATCCTTGATACCAGAGATGGACAGTTTCTAGCCTGAGAATCAGTTGAGAATATGAGTTCTCACTGGTCACCAGAGCTGGGCAGGAAACATTTTCCCATTCCGTGACCACTGCTGAGATTTCCAATTTTTTTCCTGTACTGAATTGAGACAAAAAGCCCAAATCTTAAATATTTTCATGAACTGAAAATCTGAAGAAAATTCACATTGGGTCAAATCAAAACATTTCGCTTGGATAATTTAGAAATTGTTTTGTTTACATTTTGACCCATTTTAATTTTTTTAACCTCCTCGCCTTTCTTTTTTAGTATAATTAACTCACATTTCAAACCGAACAGTGGTTTCAAACTGGGAAAGGAAACTTGTCATTTGGAAACATTGAAACTTTTTTTTACAAAATGTTTTCAGATCTGAGAGTCATTGAATCCGACCCTTTCACCTGGACAGGTTTGATTGTGATGAACTGGCATTTTCAAACCAAAAATCATTTCCTTGCAATATTCCCAATGAGCTCCACTGGTGACTACACTGATGTGAATTTTCATCGTTCACCTTAACCATGACACTGCTACTCTCCCCAGCGCTGCTCAAACACGGACTCCTCAGTGGGGATACATTAGGCATATAGAGCAGCCGTTGAGAAATGCCCTGTACCAGGGTTAGCCAGCCCATATTTGTGCTAGATGGCGCTGAAGTGGTTAAGTAAGAAAGACGCTATATAAATAAAATCCAAATCTGTTATGTTTGCTGCTAATTGGCTTGCAAGTGCCGTTTGTTTGAATTTTGGAACTTTCACAGAAACGGGTGACCTTTTGACAGTGCTAATGTTTCCTGTGAAATCCCACAAGCTCCATACGGTCCCTCAGTTTTGCTGTGAAAACCTTGCAAGCGTAATTGCTCCACTCTTCTCCCATGCCTTTCAACTCCGTAGGCTGAAATCGTTTCCCATGGCATGTCTCAGGGAAGTTTCCTTGTCACTATGGATTAATTAGTGTGAAGCAAAAGTTCTGTGCTCAAAAATGTAAGCGGTAATTGAAATGAGGACAATACAAAGGGAGCAAATGGGCTAAAGCTTTTCGATGGTGCATTTCTGCTCTGTGTCCATTTTGGGCTCTGAGATGGTTTAGAGATAGGCTTGGATCCACTGCCACCACTTCTTCTGCTGCTCCTTCTCTGTCTGTTCTTACTGGGGAGTATGTGATGTGTTGTGTAAATCCCATACCGTCTCAGAAAGGGCTAAAGGGAGGCTGAGTACTCTATGACCTCAGCTGCTACACCTGGGGAGGGTGTAGCCAGGTGGAAGGAGGAACTCAAACAAAAGCATGCAGGAAGGTCAGAGGGAGTGGCTCAGAAGAGAAGAGGTGAGGAAGTCTTCTCCTGGGAGGTAAGGCTGGATAAGGACCCAGTCAAGGAGGGGAAGAAAATAGGCATAGCTAGAGGAGACAGGACTACCTCCAGCAGAGTGCCCTGCAAAGGGAGTAGACTTGCATGGTCAACATCTTGAGAAAAGGACCAAGAGGCAGTGAGAAGAGGAAGAGAGACTGAAACCTCAGAACCAGTAGGGGTGAGAGAGTTCCAGCCATATTTTCAGTTGGGACTCTATTTTCTGGAGAGACTGGGAAAGAGCAGAAGACCTTTTGGGATTTGCTGTCTTTGCATTAATTCTGGTGGATAATATTATTTGGAACTTGAAGGACATTATTTCTCCAGAAGGAGCAGGACTTCAGGGGAATGAGGCTGGAGTAGCAGGTGATGAATGCAGGAGACTAGCAGAAAAAGCCACGAGAGGATGCTCCTGGATGATAAGGGTTCTGATCATCTAAGGATGAGAACAGCAATTGTTACTCTTCCTACATAGCAAGGGGTACTTTAGACATGTCCCTCGGTGATTGCAATGCCGCTACCTTCATCACTTGGTTTGTGTAAAGCTTTTCCTGGCAGGGTGAAGCTTCTAGTCACTCTCTGTTTTAACGTAATGTGATTCCAGGCTCGACCCGGTTAGGACACTTACCTCCTTTGCCCACAAGAAATGCTCTGACAGTGTTACTTGTGAATTCATGGATGGGCAAGAGCAACAGTCCATGTAAAAGAGCTATGTTAAAAGAGCAGCAGGGTTGCAAAGTTAAACACTCAAAGATCAGGAAGGCCCAGATTCTCAAAGATGTATATAGGCACCTCGCTCCTATTTAAATCAGTGGGAGTTAGGTGCCTAAATATCTTTGAGACATGTAAAATTGCATTTGGAACCTTAACATTTCCCCTTTGTGCGTAATCATTATGGGATAGTCTTCAGTGACATGATGACATTTTTTCCCCCACTAGACCCCCTCATTCAAGGCCTGATCCAAATCCCATCGAAGTCACCCTCACTGTAAGAAATGCATGCCTTTGTTCAAATGAGAACTTAGGCACACATTTTTAAGAGTGCGTGTGATTCACCAATGAAACAAACTCCCAAGGGAAGTGGTGAATTCTCCATCTCGTGATGTCTTCTGATTGAGACTGGATGCTTTTCTGGAAGGATACGCTTTAGCCAAATGTACATTATTGGGTGCAATATAGCAGTAACTGGGTGAAATTCTACAGCCTGTTTTATGCAGCAGGTCGGACTCAATGATCTAATAGTCCCTACTGGCCTTAAAATCTATACAGTTATGAAAACTCAGTTGAAATACACCCATTAACTTCAGTGGACTTTGGGCTAGGCCCTCGGTGCATTAAATAGCTGGCACTCAGTGAACAAGGCAAGTGTTCTTTGTTGCCATTATTCTTCATCTCATTTGCTGCACACCATCCCAACCCTGCTCTGAGTCAGGAGTTCTTTCTTCCGAGCTGTGCCGGTGGCGCCCACCTGAGCAGCCCGCAAATCTTAATGCATTGTGTATTATTTTTCTAATATAATGATGAATAATTTCTTCCCCATTAGTCACCGAGGTCTAATTACAATTATAATGAGAGATGATGATTATCATTACTATTATTTATTTTGATTAATTAATGTCTGTTTGAACATGAGCAACTCTGTCTGTAAAATGCCTGAGGCTGGTTCTTTCATTCATTGTCCCCAGAATCTCTGACAAATACAGAACTCCAACACCTGTAATGCCTGGATATGCACAGCTGTATGCCACCAATTACTGATCCCATCTGCAGAACAGCCCAAGTTGTGGGTTGTTTGACTTGGGATGGTTTTAGGGGCAGAGGCAGTGTGTAAGAGTGTGTGGATTCGCAGCCCGGCGTGAAGAGCTTTTTGCAGCTCTTTCTATTTCTGTGATGTGTTTTCCTCTCTCTGCCTGGTGGGGAATGCTAATGAAACTCTTTGTGTCCTGCTGGCAGTGCTTTTTGGGCAATGCGTGCTCCTTTCACGTTAGTTTGAGATCTCAGACTAGCTGGCTTACCTGGTGAACTGTGGGGTAACCTGGTAACATGGTAACCTGATGATGCCTGGCACTGCAGTGCTTAGAAGCATGAAACAACCAAACATCAGCTCCAGTGTCAATTAATTGGCATTGTTTTTAACTCCATCATAGCAAACAGAAGCACCTTAGACCTGTGTGATCACGATGGGCCTGACTCTGGCACTGACAGGCCATGGCAGGGACTGGATTTCCCTAACAACTCTCACCTATTTCCCACTTGGAGAGTTGTACTTTGCCCCCATATCCTGCCTTCTTGCTCCTAAGAGTGTGTGCACCAGAAGCCACGGAGACTCCTGGCTGTGTAAAGTGAGTGTCCCAGGCAGACAGGAAGGGGCTGAACATCGTGTGTGCTTTGGTGTGCAGTGGGGTGTGGGATTCACTCACACGAGGGGAGGGAACTAGAGCCCTGCATGTGGTAATTTCCTTGGGCCCCTCAGCTCTTTAGGCTTCCCCGACCTGCAAAGCTGGTACTGAGAGCAGCTCCTTGTTCTTTGAAAGGCGTAGATAAACCTGCACCAAAACTGGTGCTTGTGGTGAAGGTGGCTTCATTTTCACTCATGTTCCTTTGTGCAAAGCTTAGAATGGCTAGAATGGGTGAGAATTCTAGCAAAGGAAAGCTGCCTAATGAGTCCCCAGTCTATCACTGCAGAGGATAATTCACTAACAGTTTGGAAAAAGAAAACAAGTATATGCCAATTATGTGATATCTTGGAATAGGGAAAGAGCTGCTGGTTTCAGACCAGTTAACTCAACTTTCCCTCTGCTCTCTGTAGCCTTATGAATTAGAGGAGTTTTACAAATTCCCACCATTGCAGCTGTGCCACTGTTAGCAATGGTGGGAGAGGGAATTTTCTGCTTAAGAGCCTATATCCTTCCTCAACAGTAAGTTTCTGCTCTGTCCATGAGCTCAGCTAATTCATGCTGCTTTGCCACTTGCTCTGGGTTTGAGTCACCACTGTGCTGCACCTTGTGCGGCCATTTACATGCACCAGTGCAAAGTGAGAGCGAAGCACAACCAGATCAGAAGGGTAGCACTTTGCACCAGCATAAATGATTCTGTATTGCTCAGGAGCAACCGTGAATGAGGCCCTGTGTGTCCAGCAAAACATCTTGGTGCTGTGGTGATCTCACTGTCCACTTGGATTGTCTGTGTTGGCTCTGGCTGTGAGTCTTCTATGCACCTGCATGTGGCCCATTTCATGGTTTCTAGGGGCTGGATGTTTTGCATGACTCTGTATTTATCTGTCCTATTGGAATGCATCTGTGAAGCCCACGGAGGCACAGCAATAAGCTTGCAAATACTAAGAGCTATAGTAGAGACAGGTCCAGGGTTCAAATCCCAGCTCTGCCTTGTTGGAGTGCAGACTGTTCTGTGTAAAGGCAGCTTTGGAAATGCACTGAGGACAGGCCTAGAATCCAGACACTCCTGATTTCTAGGCCTGGATCTGCTGCTGATTTGCTGTTTTGCTTCAGGTGAATAAATTACCGCTGCTGGGGTGCTGTGAGGGAGAGGTCTCAGGGAGACTCCAAATCCAGAACCCGCTCTCTATGAGCCCTAGGTGTTTTAGTTTGGCTGGGTCTACACTACCCGCCTGAATCAGCGGGTAGAAATCGACCTCTCGGGGATCGATTTATCGTGTCCCGTCAGGACGCGACAATCGATCCCCGAATCGACGCTCTTACTCCACCAGCGGAGGTGGGAGTAAGTGCCGTCGACGGGAAGCCGCAGAGGTCCATTTTGCCGCCGTCCCTACAGCGGGGTAAGTCGACTGCGATACGTCGAATTCAGCTACGCTATTCGCGTAGCTGAATTTGCGTATCTTAAATCGACCCCCCCCCTGTAGTGTAGATGTAGCCTATTACCCCATTCCCAAAGAGAGCCTGGCTAGGGGAGTGGCTATTGTCTCCTTCTGAATGGAGGTAGCAGGTGCTGAAGGTAGCTTCTCTCCTTCAAAAGTGCTTCCTGAGGAATCTAGGTGTGTCTATTCTGTGCAGGCAAACTGCCTCAGATGGCTTGGGCATTACATCCCCACTCCTTCCTACCCATTGAGTGCTCCCTAAGACATTCTATCCATAGCTTTGCTTGGGGCACCACATCTCTGCCCCTTCTTTGCTTTCTTCCCCCCGACCCGGCTAGCACACTGCTGGCTCCAAAGGCCAGAATTAGCCCCTCAACTTCTCTGTAGTTGCCCCGTCTGTAAAATAGGAGTGACGGTACCCCCTCTGGGAGGAGTTGTGAGGATGAATAAGCCAGTAGCTCTGCAATGCTTGCACATGCAAAGAGCTGTGTAACAGGAGTGCGCAAAGATGAGCGAGTGATCCTGCGTCCATGCAAGCCAATGCAATGTAGCCACTGGCATCAGGACTCTGCCCTTTGTGCTTTTGATTTATATAATGCCGCAGTATGGTGTATAATAATGCAAGTGCCGATACTCCCATGATATCATAGGTCCGAGGTGGTGAAAATACAAGATCTCCTGTTATTGCCACACCACAACACAGGGGCCTGCCACTTGGGGATCCCAAATGCCCTGTGTAGCTCGAAAGCTTGTACCTTCCACCCACAGCATTTGGTCTAATAAAAGATGTTACCCCCACCTACCTTGTCTGTCTGTCCTCTACTTGTTAGCTAGCACTCCCTTCCAACCACTGCTGGGTTTAGATGGCTTTGGAAAGACATAGCATAGCCTTTGTGAAATCTCTCTCTGCAGGCTCCGGGGTTGTGCTGCCCCAGATTAGGTAGGCAAAATGTGCACAGCTGTTTAACATAATTAATTTAACTCTGTGAGTTAGCCTGAGGGGTCTGGTATTTCTGGATGCAGCAGGTGAGGTGCAGTGAGTGAGCCTCTGACCTGGAGGCAAACGGGTAAACAGGATTGTGGGCAGGGGCTCGGAGTGCTCAGAATAGCTGGGAGCAATTTGGTCCTTTAAATGTATTCACAATCTGTGGGCTTGAATGGATGGTGGTTTGTTTCGGCGTGTTGCGTTTATGTACCGGGGGGGGGGAGGGGGAGGGAAGACTTGTGCTGAACATAGGTAGACAAAAGAGTATTTGGCTTGCGTGTTGTAAAAAACCTAAGTGACCTTGACTCCATGTGTGTCTTTGGACTAGTCCCTTAACTGCTCTCTGCTTGGTTTTCCCATTGTAAAATAAGAATAATTCCTACCTGCTCACAGGGGTGAGGAGGATTAATTATCTGATGTTTGTAGAGGGCTTTGAAGAAATAACAAGCTATGGAGGTGCTAAGTATTATTAATACAACTTAATAGTAATAATATACAATGTGAGAAATAGAGAGCAGTGGGGAGGAGGGGATATTTTATAGTGCATGGAAGCTGACAGAGGGGGAGTTACAGGTTTCTGTGTCCCTCTGTAGACAGCGATGTGTTAGCTGCTGGAGTGGGCACAAAAAGTACAGGTGGCTTAATGGCAAAGGAGCTGCCTGTGAGTAGTGACTGCTCCAACATCCCTGCGGCAAAACTCTTACGTCTCACTCCAGGAGACTCCATTAGAGAGTGAGCTCAGGGGAGATACTGGCCAGTCTAATGTACAGTACATTCCAGTGCGTGCTTTAGTGTTGATGGGGACTCCTGTGCATTGGGTTGAACAAAATAACCCCCAAAAGCAAATGGTGTCAGTGTTATACGCTGAGAAGCTTGTCTCATTGTGGGACTGATCTTCATTGCTAATGGCCAAGCAACCAAATCACTGTACTGCCCCGTGCCTCAGTTTCCCTTACTGTGACATGAGCTAGTACTTACTTCACTGGGGTGTTATGAGGTTTAATATATGTAAAGAACTTTGGAGCTCCTTGGAGGAAGGTGTTGTAACAAACCTCTGGCCACCTAAGATCTCCCTGATGGTCACTCAGAACTTTATGATAGCAGCAGTGGGCTAGATTCACGAAGGAACTTAGGCGTGGTCATGCTAAGCTTCACCGCACTTCACTTTTAGGTACCTAGATAATCCCTGGGATTCACCTAGCCTGCGTTTGGGGCCCGTGCTCCCTGTACGATGAATGGGGAGAGATTGGCGCTTCGGAAGGAGATTCAGAGAAGCCAGCATGCTACGTGGCTCCTCCCCTAAGTTAGCCAATGGGAGGTGCCAAGCCAAGGGGTGTGTCCTCAGCCTCATCCCTCTCAAGGAGTTCGGAGCCTAAATCAAGGCTGTTAGGAGGTGCCTCCCTCTGATTGGGATTCTTAGCTGTCAGGCCACAGCCCATTGGTGGTTCACTATTCTGTGTCAGCAGCTCTTGTCAGGCCTGACACATTCACTACACCTAACATGCTGTTGTCACAGTCTGTATTTAAAGATGTCATGCAAGATATCACTGGAAAACTCATACCTCACTGATCACTAATATTCTTGCATGATGTACAAACAGGGTGTGTACAAAGAATTATGTATATGTGCTGGAATGCTTTTTTAAAAATGTGTTTGGCCAGCAGTGCATAAACCCAGTCTGCCTTAGACAAAGGAATGTGTATTTGTTTGCCTGTCCAGCCTGGTCATCAGGCAGAGACAATGAAGGTCCATTTACAAATAAGGCAAACAAAGCTATCAAGCTAACAAGGGAGAAAACAGCATGGAAAGAGAAATTTTATCTGGACTGTAGAGACAGGGAGTCTGAACTTCAAATGATAAGCAGTCAAATCAACTGATTGTATACAATGATACAGTACTATAAAAGTGTATCAAGTAAGATCTTTTATGAACGCTCACAATACACTGGTGATTAACATTACTGTGAAATGTATGTATTGTATTTACACTATATGAGAAATTATGACTATTCACTAATATTATGCTTTAATGCCTGTGACTAAACGATGTTTTAACCAGGCAAGTCAGGGGAGTGGATAACCAGGTTTTCCCCAAGACAGCAGGAAAGCCAGCTACCTACCTGTCTCTAAGGAATTAAGAAAAGTGTGACCAAAAACAATGGTAGCCCAATTTACTTGCGAATCAGGGAGGGATGGGAAATCCACATGGAGAGAAGAACAGCATGAGGTCATCCTAAGCCTAGGAACAAACCAGTGAGTTTGGGAAGGTATAAGGAGAGAGAAGAAGCCCTCTTGGCATCCATCCCTAGACAGACACAAGGGGCTAGAGATTTTACAAGCTGAGAAAGCTGGGTTCTTCAACCATGGGGCTAGAAGTCTCTGGAAATGGTAGATGGGTGAGGAAACTCCCTTGAACAAAGATTGTAAGTTGCTGAAAATAGGACTTAGCCATTAGAAAGTGTATTCTTACTTTTGTTTGTAACCCTTTCTAATTTTATCCCTTCCACTTGGTATCACTTAACCTTTGCCCTTTTGTTAAGAAACTTGTTTTATTTTTACAGTAAACCAACTCAGTGGTGCGCTTGAAGGGAAGGGGGTATTTACCCCACTTATGTTAATAAGCTGTAATGTGCTTTTGTCTCTTTAAAGGAGCAGCAAACCTTATTATGTCTCAGAGTGTTCCAGGAGAAGGCTGGGTGCGTTGGGGTCACCCTGCAAGTCATAACCCAGGCTGGTGGAGAGCAGGGTGGGGCTGTTGTGTTGTAGGCAGGCTGCTGGGGTCAGTGCTCTGAACTGGGGCTGCACAGCACATAGGCACCAGAGAGCTGCTGCTTGTCTGCTGGCTGTTGGTGTCCAGGCTGTGAGCCACAGCAATAGAACCTTTCAGGCATTTGGGGTTACATGATAAGCAGTGACACAGCCTCTCACTGGTCTGGGTTGCACCCCAAAATGTGGTAGAGGTGCCTCCCTCTGATTGGGATTCTCAGCTGCAAACCCTCATTTGGCATTAGGTACCGATGCTGTTTTGGCAAGAAGCCTGGGGGGTTGGGGGGATGACGGACGGAGGAGGTGGACTTTCCACATAACTTTTAGCCCAGTAGTTGGGGTACCCACCTGAGTTGTGGGAGATTCCTGGTTCAAGTCCCCCCCCTCTGCCTGAGGGGGAGGAGGGTTTTGGCACGACCCCGGTGAGTGCCCTAGCTGCTGAGCCGTGGGATATTTGATGCGCGTGGGTGGGAAGTTGCCCTCATTCTCCTGTTGAAGTTGCTCCAGTCTGGCTACATAATGAAAGTGTGATTGGAGCAGGGAGACCGCATCCTGAGTCTCCCACCTCCCAGCTGTGTGCTCTCACCACCAGGCTACAGACTCACTCTTCTGGCTGCACACACGCTTGTGCCCAATGATTCTTTGCAACACCATTTGGTCACCACAGATGGCCACCTGTGCCAATGGGCATGACAACACCCGAGGCATTCCACCCAAGAGCTGGAAGGCCTGCCGGGGTGAAAATAATTGCAGATGCTGTCCTCACTGTAGTTGAAGGGAGCAATGACCCAGAAGCTGAGCGAGACCATGACAAGGTTTAGTACAAGCAAGGCAGGGACAAGAACATAAACCTCAGCCCAGGAAAAATGTGGCTCTCAGTGTGAGGTGACAAACCCTGGACGTCTTCTCAGAGCAGAGGAACAGAAAGCAAGATCAAGGAACTGAGAGATACACCAGATCTGGTGAATGGGAAGAAGGTGGGAGTGGACTTATTTGCTTTCAAGGAAAAGAAGGACTTGATTACAGAATCTTTGCATGGTCAATGCTCTGCTCTACAAGAAGCAAGACAGTGACTAGCAAAGTGAAGGCTTGGTTTGTGTGAGATGGCATTGCAGACATGGTATTTACCAACAATGGAACCCACTGTGCCTCAGAAGAACTTAAGGAATTCACATACACATGGGAGTTTGACCACCAGATTTCCTCCTCAGCATACCCACAGAATAGTGATAAGATGGAATCAGCTGTGAAAACAGCTCAGAGATTGTTACACAAGACTGTTTCTTCTGGTTCAGACCTCTTATTACCATTATTGGCACTCAGAAATACCTCATCATAGGGTGCCAAAACAGTCTGGCGCAGGCATTGATCGGACGAAGGACCAAAATTCTACTAACAGTGAGGGGAGATCTGTCACAGAGAGAAGGATGGAGATGCTGCTGAGAGGAGAGGGCCTAAAATGAGAGAAAGCAGGCACCAGATTAGGACAGGTCAGCCAAGGAACTATTGGCCCCAGAGACAGGCAGTACTGTGAGGATCCAGCCATTACAGAGACACCAGAAGAAGTGAACTAAAGGAGTTATGAGAGGTGCAGTGGGACCCAAGTCATGTGAGGTGACCGTGCAAGAGAGACAAGTGATCTGAAGGAACAGGAGACACTCATGAGCCAGCAGACACAACACCCAGAGAAAGCCTACAGATATCCTCATGGAACAGAGACAGAGACCCATCCGGAGTCCACCCCCGCAGGGAGGGAGGAGACTCCCCAGAGAGATAGTTTACTAGACTTGGAGACAGAGAGAGAAGTCACTCCCAGTGTGGTCAGTGAGGAGACCGACTATAAAGACACCGTCACCAGCTGAGTCTGTGGTAAAGACAAGACTCCACATGGACAGAGAAGTGTGCAGGGTTGTTCAACTTAACCTGCATTCAGCGTCACTCTTAGCAAATGAAACACTATGTGCTTGTACAGCACCTAGCACACTGGGGCCCTGATCTTGGTTAGGGCCTCTAGGTGCCACTGTAACACTTATCATCATCATTGCCATCTGATCCTCCTGTTCAAAATGTGCAGTCTCCCACTATAGAAACTACAGGAGAATCTCCAATAGGAGCCATCAGTATAAGGCCTGTGGCCCACAGTTGAGCAATTCTGATTCTGTTCCATAGAGGGCAGTGTTGGAACACTTGTCACTAGCCAGCCAGGTTATTAGGGGGATAACAAAAATAATTTCCCATATTGACCCAGAGCCTGATTCTTCAGAGCCTTGCCCCTTGCGTAACCATTTATATATCAGAAGGGAGTGGAATTTTACTTTGCACAGGTGGAAAGACTCCACAAGGTGAAAAGCAGTGATGAATCAAGCCCCTAGTGCCTGTCCAGTGATATTCCCCAGGAAGTCTCACTGAAACTAGGCCAGAGACTTTCTGTAGCTGCTCTCCATCGCTGACAGAGCTTACGAGTTTTCTCTGAGTCCTGACAAGAAGACACACTGTCTCACTACCTTTTGTGCTTGTCGCTGTGTGTTGGCTGCATTTTTTTTCTTGTATGCTGCAGGGCCTCATAAAGCTTACATGATCATGTGGAGAATGATATGAATATAACCCAACAACACTTTCATCTGGCTGCCTTGTTTTTAACCTTGGGGTCTAGGATGCGTAGGCTGCCCTCCCCACATCCCTACATGACTGACCCATGCAGTAGAGGAGTAGCCAGATTTGCTGCCTTTGTTACCTGAAAGATGCTCTATAATTTATGGGAGAGTCTCACGGTTACAAATGTTTTCCATCATAGGAGATCGGTTCCCTTCAAAGCATTCTTATAGCGAGGGATTCCCTGCTTGCTTCAGGGATGTTTGAGAACATGACATCAAAGTGCCTCTTTTCTTCTCTGCCCTGCTCCCCCCCACCTTTGCTACTGTACCTCACGCTATCTGACCTCAATTTTTCCCTCGTTGAAGACTCATTGTCTGAGATATAAGGCCAAAGTTTCACAGCTACCCAACTATTGTCATCAGGGAGACATGCAACAATGAGGGAAATGAAAGGGCTACTTATTAACATGTTGGGGAGGAGGCCCAGGTCTGGTGACAATGTTTGGTCAGGACAAGGATCTAGAGAACAATAGATGCCCCTGTCCCTAGCATGGAGAACAGGATCTTGTCTCTATATATTTATACCTCTGGAGAGTTTATCTGGAGGGACCAAACCTCTGGATCTGAAAGTATGAAATGTTATTGCTTGAATTCAACAACCAGGTTCACTTGGTTGGTGGCAGTAGCAGACATCATCTGCATGGTGGCCAACAAATGTGTGTGATGGAGACAGAGGCACACTTGGCCAACACATTACATATACTTGAGATTAGCCTAAGTTCAACCATTAGTGGCCATCAAGCCATGTGGCTGCATCAATGTAAACTCCAAGTGTAGGCATGGAAAGCTGTGATTTGCACTGGTAGCATTAACTCTGGTGTCAAGCAGCTCAACCAGTGCTAATTGTCGCTGTCCATGCCCCCAGCATTGCAGCTTGTTGACCACTGATGGCTGAATCCCCAGCATAGCCAAGACCCTAGACATGTATCCCACTGTAAGGATAAGGAGAACCAGTGATGATCTCAGGATAACTGCTGACTTTTAACGGTGACCACTGTGTTTCTTGAAGTGGCCTCAGCGGAGATATGGCTGTGCTGTTTGATGGGTCAGACAGGTACCTGGCAGTGGAGGTACCTGAACTCATTTACTTGGTCACCTTTTGGAGACCCAGCTGCGGTTCTCAAATCATCAAGGCATCTTAACTGAGATAAAGTAGCCTCTGTTGCTGTCCCTCACGTGGTGGTGGTGGTGGGGGGGGGGGCTATTATTGGTGGAGGTTAACCACACAACCACCTGCATTGTAATAAAAAAATCAGCAGCAGGAGAAAGCAATAATACAAGCATAGGAGCGGGAACTAGGTGTGCAGCGGGTGCTGCAGCACCCCCAGGTTTTACACGGGTCTCTACTGCCGGCCCTGCACCTGGGTCCCTGCTGCTGCCCCATCTCCCCGGGGTCCTGGCTGACACCCCACACCCAGGGTCTCGGCTGCCGGCCCCATGCCCGGGGCTCCACTCCTGGCCACGCGCCCACCCCCAGCCATGGCCACAGCCTCATCCTCCTACCCCCTGTCCGGGTCCCCCCTCCCAGAAACACGGCTCTGCTCCCAGACCCAGCTTGGGGGGTGTGTGTGGACAGGGGTAAGTGGGCTGGCTTTCAACCCCACAATTAAGTGTTCCAGCGCCACTGAATACAAGGAGAAGGGGGCATTTGATGACATTGAAAGGTGCTGTATTCAAAATTGATGAAATGAAATAAGGGCAATACATGATTAGCCCGTGGATCTCACTGCCACAAGACATCAGTGGGGGCAAGAGCTCAGGAGAATACTTGATGAGATGGGACATTTATTTGGGTAATGACTATCCAGTTAGCATAGTAAATATTAAACATAAGCAAGAGTTTAGGAAGGGATATAAGGCCTCCTGTTTCAGGACTTAAGGCAGCCTCTAACTATTGGCGGTCAAGAGGACACTATCCCTGGGGGGAACTTATCCCATCACTGCCTAATACAGGATTCTTCCTCTTAAGTGGCTGGTATTGGCCACTGTCAAACAGGACACTGGTCTGATCTAGTCTGTCTTTTCCTAATAAGAGAGTTTCCAGGGCGGAAAGATAGGTGTTCAATCCTAGGATGCATCAGGCGAGGTATTTCCAGTAGCGATAGGGAAGTGTTAGTACCATTATACAAGGCACTGGTGAGACCTCACCTGGAATACTGTGTGCAACTCTGGTCTCCCATGTTTAAGATGAATTCAAACTGGAACAGGTGCAGAGAAGGGCATTAGGATGATCCACAAAATGGAAAACCTACCTTATGAGAGGCGACTCAAAGAACTTGGCTTGTTTAGCCTAGCTGAGCGAAGGCTGAGAGGAGATATGATTGCTCTCTATAAATACATCAGAGGGATAAATACCAGGGAGGGAGAGGAGTAATTTAAGTTAAGTGCCGTTGTGGACACAACAACAAATGGCTATAAACTGGCCATCAACAAGTTGAGGCTCAAAATTAGATGAAGGTTTCTAACCATCAGAGGAGTGAAGTTCTGGAACACCCTTCCAAAGGGAGCAGTTGGGGCAAAAAATCTAACTGGCTTCTAGACTGAGCTTGATAAGTTTATTGAGGGAATGGTATGATGGGACTGCCAGTAGCAGAAATCCCCAAATGCTGGAGGCAGGGCACTAGATGGGGAGGGCTCTGAGTTACTACAGAGAATTCTTTCCCAGGTATCTGCCTGGTGGGTCTTGCCCACATGCTCAGGGTCTAGCTTATCACCATATTTGGGGTCAGGAAGGAATTTCCCCCCAGGTCAGATCGGCAGAGACCCGGGGGTTTTTCACCTGCAGCACAGGGCATGGGGTCACTGGCAGGTTTAAACTAGTGTAAATGGTGAATTCTCTGTAACTCGAAGTCTTTAAACCATGATTTGAGGACTTCAGTAACTCAGCCAGAGGTTAGGGGTCTATTTCAGGAGTGGGGGAGGTTCTGTGGCCTGCAACGTGCAGTAGGTTAGACTAGATCAGGGGTTCATTGCACTGCGACCCTCCTTCTGACAACAAAAAGTATTATATGACCCCAGGAGGGTTGTATAGAAGTCTGAGCCCACCCAAGACCTGCCAAAGCCAAAGGGCTTCAGCCCCGGCCCATAGTTTGAGTACCGCTGGACTAGATGATCATGATGGTCCCTTCTGACCTTAAAATCGATGAGTCTATAAGATGAGATTTGTAAAGAGATAGTAATATGCAGCACAGAAATGCAGTTCCAGGCGAGAGATGGAGAGGAGAAGCTCTCATACCAAATGGTAAGACTGCTTGAAGGCTCAGAGAGAAGGCCAGTACTAGATAAATGGATGGGGAGGGGAAGCGAGATATGCCATGAGCTAGTCCAAGCAACACCCTTAGCAGAGCTTTGCAAACTGATACCTAACAGGTGAAATGGCAAGTTAGCCATTTATGGGCTAACGGGGTTTGCTGAAGA
The DNA here is from genome assembly GCF_027887155.1 of Malaclemys terrapin pileata. Classification (NCBI taxonomy): domain Eukaryota; kingdom Metazoa; phylum Chordata; order Testudines; family Emydidae; genus Malaclemys; species Malaclemys terrapin. The sequence goes on along the minus strand of NC_071513.1, from coordinate 38,168,721 downwards.
ATTAAAATACTGGCCTTACTTTCAGAACTGGTTGGGGAAGAAACCCAGAAGATTAGATCCTTTTAGAAGGTCTGAGATTATAGAGTTTAAAGTCTTTCAGAGCTATTTAATGGGCTCTCCTATGGAGGATGAATTTTCTCCATATATGAAACTCTGTTCCAAAAATGTTTGGGAAACCTCTCCAGTTCCTCTGAAGTCCACTGGAAGCTCATTGTATAATTCCAGCCATCTTGGGTTTCACCAATCCTGGGTCAGCCCCTGATTCCACAACCCCTGATTCCTGACTTTAAACCCACATCCGTGGGACTTGAGCACTTGCTTAACTTTAAGCCTTAGGCCTCTATCTAGCAAAGCACTGGATGTACCTTTACATCAGTGAGTGTTCCCAGTGACCTCCCTAGGACTACTCACCTGCTCAGTTACAGGTGTGCTGGATCAGGGACTTAATGTGTCCTGTTCCAGATTCTTTTTCCCATAGGCTTTGCAGAAAGAAAGAAAGAACCCTTGAACAAATGGAATGTCATTTTATAGCTAGGCATATACATTTGTGTAGAAATCTAGGTCAGAATGGAAATTTTCTCACTGCCTCCTTGAAGGTGCAGTCCCTGAAAGGCTAAAGATTGAACTGAAATTAGGGACTTCCCAGATTTTGCAAGCAATTTATAATGCATACGGAGAAAAAAGTCTCATGAAACTGCCGGGGGTACAATCCATCTGAACTGACCGCAATATTTTATAATAATGTAAATCGTAGCAATAAATAACGCCTTGCACTCTTGGGGGTCAGTTTTTCTATAGAGCTGACAGCGTGTTAAATATGTGGCCATAAGTTTCACAATGGCAGCTACTGGGTGCAAATCTCTTTGGGAAATCAGTTATATCCGATCAAGGTTTCATCTGAAAATCTGGCTCTAATTTAGGTCCCTGAGTTTCCTTGAAAACCTAGTCCAGTCATGGATGCTAGGTTCTTGACAATCTGGCCCATAGAGTGCTGTGTATCCCTAGATCACAGATCACTTAGTATGAAGGTAGGCAAACGCTGTCCTCCCTATTTTACAGGTGGGGTAGCAGTGGCCTAAAGAGGTTAGGGGCCACTTTTCCCTAAGTGACTTCAGATTTTAAGGCTATGAGACTTGAGAGCACGAGAGGCTTATGGAGCTGCAGACACTTAGCAAATCTGAAAACCGGGCCTGAGGTGTCTCCTGTTGGTCACCCACAGTTAGGCTGCTTTTGAAAATGGAATGGTTGGTGTCTTGACCAAGGTCACACCAACAGTGAGTGAGAAACATGGGAATGGAACCTAGGGGCCACATTTCCCCTCTGGGAGTTACTCACCTGCTGGGGCAGGAGAATCTGCCCCCGGGGGTTCATATCCTAAGGCCATAAGGGACCACTGGGATCAGTAAGTCTGACCTTCGGCATGACACAGGCCATAGAACGTCCCTGTATTCCAGCCATATTGTCAGTCCATGAGCCCACAGCTGCCTGTGTGGCAACATGTTGAGTAGCCTTTTACCACCACAACACACAACATTACACACATTGGCACAGCTTGGAAAATGGTGCATCATTTACTACAATAGGCTTGACAGCCTGTCCTTGTGTTCACAGGGAAACACTCAGTGAGATGAATGCAGCCTTTGTCTATAATGGTAAGTTAGTCTTGTGCATGTTGGGGGGAAATATGTTTATCAATGAAGACAGGGTGACTCTGGATGATGCTGTAATGGAGAGACAGTCCTGTGGTGTGTGAAGGACTGCTAGAACTGCAAGCTATCACTTTAAGAGTGTTTCCTGGTCCTGCTTTAGGCTAGGGGGTTCTATGGCAAAGTGTAGTAACAGAATCAGTCTGGGAAGAGGCAGCATAAAGTAAGGTGGGGTGAGTTGTGCTGCACAATATGTTTCTCTCTCTCTTTGTGGGTTCTTATGTGTTATTGTTCTGTATTATAAGTAGTGTAACGTTGCAGCCTTTCAGCAAGAGTAATTATGTTTTCATCTAATATATCAGTGTGTGTGCTGTGAACATAAGTCCCTGCTGGCTCAAAATGGATACAGGTGATCTGGGGTGATAATCAACAGCCAGCCCAGTAGAGAAGGAGACCAGTACCTGACAATTTTACATGTAGGGGTGAGTGTGAGAAAAGTGCTATGTATTTCACTGTGTTGAGGTGTGCTGGGGCAAATGGGCACGGTGTAGGTCACTGTGTTGGGGTATGCTGGGAGGCAGATGGCGGCATGGTATAGTTCACTGTGTTGGGATGTGCTGGGGCAGATGGGGGCATGGTGTAGTTCACTGTGTTGAGGTGTGCTGCAGACAAGGATGTGGTGTAGGTCACTGTGTTGAGGTGTGCTGGGTGGCAGACGGGGGCACGGTGCAGTTCACTGTGTTGGGATGTGCTGGGGCAGACGGGTGCAGTCTAGGTCACGGTGTTGAGGTATGCTGGGCGGCAGATAAGGATGTGGTGTAGGTCACTGTGTTGAGGTGTGCTGGGAGGCAGATGGGGGCATGGTGTATTTTACTGTGCTGGGATGTGCTGGGGCGGATGGAGGCGCAGTGTAGTTCACTGTGTTGGGGTATGCTGGGTTGCAGACAGGGAGATGGTGTAGTTCACTGTGTTGGGGTGTGCTGGGTGGCACACAGGGACATAGTGTATTTCACTGTGTTGGGGTGTGCTGTGGCAGATGGGGGTGCAGTGTAGTTCACTGTGTTGGGGTGTGCTGAGGGTGGACGGGGGCATGGAGCAGTTCACCAGGTTGGGGTTGCTGAGGATTGATGGGGGCATGGAGCAGTTCACCGTGTTTATTCATAGATTCATAGATTATAGGACTGGAAGGGACCTCGAGAGGTCATTGAGTCCAGTCCCCTGCCCGCATGGCAGGACCAAATACTGCCTAGACCATCCCTAATAGACATTTATCTAACCTACTCTTAAATATCTCCAGAGACGGAGATTCCACAACCTCCCTAGGCAATTTGTTCCAGTGTTTAACCACCCTGACAGTTAGGAACTTTTTCCTAATGTCCAATCTAGACCTCCCTTGCTGCAGTTTAAACCCATTGTTTCTGGTTCTATCCTTAGAGGCTAAGGTGAACAAGTTCTCTCCCTCCTCCTTATGACACCCTTTTATATACCTGAAAACTGCTATCATGTCCCCTCTCAGTCTTCTCTTTTCCAAACTAAACAAACCCAATTCTTTCAGCCTTCCTTCATAGGTCATGTTCTCAAGACCTTTAATCATTCTTGTTGCTCTTCTTTGGACCCTTTCCAGTTTCTCCACATCTTTTTTAAAATGCGGCGCCCAGAACTGGACACAATACTCCAGCTGAGGCCTAACCAGAGCAGAGTAGAGCGGAAGAATGACTTCTCGTGTCTTGCTCACAACACACCTGTTAATGCATCCCAGAATCATGTTTGCTTTTTTTGCAACAGCATCACACTGTTGACTCATATTTAGCTTGTGGTCCACTATAACCCCTAGATCCCTTTCTGCCGTACTCCTTCCTAGACAGTCTTTTCCCATTCTGTATGTGTGAAATTGATTTTTCCTTCCTAAGTGGAGCACTTTGCATTTGTCTTTGTTAAACTTCATCCTGTTTAACTCAGACCATTTCTCCAATTTGTCCAGATCATTTTGAATTATGACCCTGTCCTCCAAAGTAGTTGCAATCCCTCCCAGCTTGGTATCATCCGCAAACTTAATAAGCGTACTTTCTATGCCAATATCTAAGTCGTTGATGAAGATATTGAACAGAGCCGGTCCCAAAACAGACCCCTGCGGTACCCCACTCGTTACGCCTTTCCAGCAGGATTGGGAACCATTAATAACAACTCTCTGAGTACGATTATCCAGCCAGTTATGCACCCACCTTATAGTAGCCCCATCTAATTTGTATTTGCCTAGTTTATCAATAAGAATATCATGCGAGACCGTATCAAATGCCTTACTAAAGTCTAGGTATACCACATCCACTGCTTCACCCTTATCCACAAGGCTCGTTATCCTATCAAAGAAAGCTATCAGATTGGTTTGACATGATTTGTTCTTCACAAATCCATGCTGGCTATTCCCTATCACCTTACCACCTTCCAAGTGTTGGCAGATGATTTCCTTAATTACTTGCTCCATTATCTTCCCTGGCACAGAAGTTAAACTAACTGGTCTGTAGTTACCTGGGTTGTTTTTATTTCCCTTTTTATAGATGGGCACTATATTTGCCCTTTTCCAGTCTTCTGGAATCTCTCCCGTCTCCCATGACTTTCCAAAGATAATAGCTAGAGGCTCAGATACCTCCTCTATTAGCTCCTTGAGTATTCTAGGATGCATTTCATCAGGCCCGGGTGACTTGCAGGCATCTAACTTTTCTAAGTGATGTTTAACTTGTTCTTTTTTTATTTTATCCGCTAAACCTACCCCCTTCCCATTAGCATTCACTATGTTAGGCATTCCTTCAGACTTCTCGGTGAAGACCGAAACAAAGAAGTCATTAAGCATCTCTGCCATTTCCAAGTTTCCTGTTACTGTTTCTCCCTCTTCACTAAGCAGTGGGCCTACCCTGTCTTTGGTCTTCCTCTTGCTTCTAATGTATTGATAAAAAGTCTTCTTGTTTCCTTTTATTCCCGTAGCTAGTTTGAGCTCATTTTGTGCCTTTGCCTTTCTAATCTTGCCCCTGCATTCCTGTGTTGTTTGCCTATATTCATCCTTTGTAATCTGTCCTAGTTTCCATTTTTTATATGACTCCTTTTTATTTTTTAGATCGTGCAAGATCTCGTGGTTAAGCCAAGGTGGTCTTTTGCCACATTTTCTATCTTTCCTAACCAGCGGAATAGCTTGCTTTTGGGCCCTTAATAGTGTCCCTTTGAAAAACTGCCAACTCTCCTCAGTTGTTTTTCCCCTCAGTCTTGATTCCCATGGGACCTTACCTATCAGCTCTCTGAGCTTCCCAAAATCTGCCTTCCTGAAATCCATTGTCTCTATTTTGCTGTTCTCCCTTCTACCCTTCCTTATAATTGCAAAGTCTATGATTTCATGATCACTTTCACCCAGGCTGCCTTCTACTTTCACATTCTCAACGAGTTCCTCCCTATTTGTTAAAATCAAGTCTAGAACAGCTTCCCCCCTAGTAGCTTTTTCAACCTTCTGAAATAAAAAGTTGTCTCCAATGCAGTCCAAGAATTTGTTGGATAGTCTGTTCCCCGCTGTGTTATTTTCCCAACATATATCCGGATAGTTGAAGTCCCCCATCACCACCAAATCTTGGGCTTTGGATGATTTTGTTAGTTGCTTGAAAAAAGCCTCATCCACCTCTTCCACCTGGTTAGGTGGCCTGTAGTAGACGCCTAGCATGACATCTCCCTTGTTTTTTGCCCCTTTAAGCCTAACCCAGAGACTCTCAACACTTCCGTCTCCTATGTCCATCTCTACCTCAGTCCAAGTGTGTACATTTTTAATATATAAGGCAACACCTCCTCCCTTTTTCCCCTGTCTATCCTTCCTGAGCAAGCTGTACCCATCCACACCAACATTCCAATCATGTGTATTATCCCACCAAGTTTCAGTGATGCCAACAATGTCATAGTTGTATTTATTTATTAGCACTTCCAGTTCTTCCTGCTTATTCCCCATACTTCTCGCATTTGTATATAGGCATCTAAGATACTGGTTTGATCTTTCCTCCCAGTTTTTTCCTGACTCTCCTTTCTCTCTGCCAATATAGCCCACACTCCCTCTTGTTTCCGACTCATTTCCCCGGTCTCCATGTTCCCCACTTACCTGTGGGCTTTGCTCACCTGTCCCTGTCGAACCTAGTTTAAAGCCCTCCTCACTAGGTTAGCCAGTCTGTGTCCGAATAGGGTCTTCCCTCTCCTCGAAAGGTGAACGCCATCTCTGCCTAGCAGTCCTTCCTCGAATAGCATCCCGTGGTCTAGGAAGCCAAAGCCCTCCTGGCGACACCATCTTCGCAGCCAGGCATTCACCTCCATGATGCATCTGTCTCTGCCCGGGCCCCTACCTTTAACAGGAAGAATTGAAGAGTATACCACCTGCGCTCCAAACTCCTTCACCCGTGCTCCCAGAGCCCTGTAGTCACTCTTGATCCGCTCAGTGTCACACCGCGCAGTATCATTTGTGCCCACATGGATGAGTAGCATGGGGTAGTAGTCAGAGGGCCGGATAATCCTCGACAATGCCTCCGTAACGTCTCGGATACGGGCCCCCGGCAGGCAGCATACCTCCCGAGATGAAATGTCAGGGCGACAGATGGGCGCCTCCGTCCCCCTCAGCAGAGAGTCTCCGACCACCACTACCCTACGTTTCCTATTCGCAGTGGTGGCAGCAGACTCTCCAGCCTTAGGGGTACGAGGCTTCTCCTCCTTTACTGTAGGGAGTGATTCCTTCTTTCCTGTATCAAGAAGAGCATAACGGTTACCTATAACCACGGCAGGAGGGTTCGGAGCAAGGGTGGAGCACTGCCTGCTGCCAGAAGTAACCAGCTGCCAGCGTCCACCCTGAGCCATCTCCTCCTCCACCAGTGGTGTATCAGCAGTCCTGTGTACTGGGACAGCTACCTCAGCTGTCTCCACATGGACACTGTCGAGGAATTGCTCGTGGATACGGATGCTCCTCAACCTAGCCACCTCCTCCTGTAGCTCTCCCACCTGCTGCCTGAGAGATTCCACCAGCAGGCACCTTTCACATTGGATGGTCCCCCCAGCCTGGATATCAGTAAGTGGAAATTGCAAGTTACAGTCTTTGCAAAACCACACCAGGATCTGGGTAGAGGCATCCATGCTTAGGCACTCTGTCTGGCTACAGGCACAGGTGGAGGAGACAGTAGCAGTGCTGGCACAGGTGTTGCGGGTCTTCCTAACCATTGTAAGCCTCCCTCTGTCAAACTCCCGTCTGCAGCCCCCTGTCAGCTGAAAGGGTTGTTTAAGCAAACAGTTAGAATGTAGTTGCTTTATAGGTATTAAGGGGAATCAAGAGAAAACAGATGGAACCGGCAAGGGACCCTCGCCCCCTACCTGCTCCCTTCCAAACTCCCTTGCGAAACTCCCTGTTAGCAGCCCCTGTTCGCAAAGCTCCTGCGACTACACTGTGTTGTAGTGTACTGGGGGCAGATGGGGGCGCAGTGTAGTTCACCGTGTTGGGGTGTGGTGGGGCAGATGGGGCGCAGTGTAGCTCACCTTGTTGGGGTGTGGTGGGGCAGATGGGGGCACAGTGTAGCTCACCATGTTGGGGTGTACAGAGGAGAGAGAAAGAGGTGTAGCTTGTTATTGACTTCCAGATGGCAGGGCCAGCCCTATATCAATTAGAAACTCATTATTCACTATTGACTTCTGCCTCCCCGCCCCCCCCCCGATATTTTATGCTATTTTAACAGCCATTCTACAGAAACCATCCAGCTCAGCTGTACACATGCCACTGGTGGAAACAGTGAGAGAGTCATTAAAGCACCGTCTGAGACACAAGATGTGACTTTACTCCTATGTTTCGGTAGGAAAAGAAAAGCTCAGTCCGCAATCATTTATACAGCAAAAAACTACATTTACACTGTAAAGTATTTGTAGGAAACTACATTTGCAGAGTGTATCTGAAATCAATTCAACTGAATTCAATAGCAGAAGCCCTCTGCTTTCTTTTCCTCGTTCTTCTAGGGAATTAAATCCGTTAGCACAGTCTATTTACCACACAGTCAGGCTTGGTTTCTTGCAGTGTTAACATTCTTTTTCTTTTTTTGCCTTTAATCAGAAGCAATTATTCAGTTATAGTCATGGGTAACATTAAAACAAAAATAAGTACATTATGAATATTAAGTGCAAGCAAACAGAGCTCTGACTTGGATTATTTATGTGCTCTGTGTGTGTGTATTGCCTGGCGTACATGACAAGATCCCCTCCCCCCCCCGTTTCATTTTTTATATGCATGGGAGAAGACTGGAAGAAACAAGAGAGACTGGGACGAAGTGTCCAAAAGGGAAAGCTCCTTACCTGATAACAATGGACACCCTGGGGTAAAGTCTCTGGTCTTGCTATGAGTCGCTTACTAATGGCAGAGTCATTCAGGCAGGAGGAGAGTCTTCAATTGCCCGTATCTGGATTGTAGCTGAAAGGGGGACAGGGCTGTAGCTGAGCACTTTTGCAATGCTTTGTGATGTTCCCCTCTTAGGATCAGAGCCTGATTTTCAGAGCTTCTGTAAGCACTGCTCCCACTGACGTCAGCTGGAACTGTGGCGGTGCAGAGCCTCTGAAAGGCAGGCTGGGTGCCCAAGGCTCGTAGCAATTCTGGTGCTCAACCGAATACACCGTCAAGGGGCCCGATTTTCAGAAAATGATGACCTATGAAAATTAGGCCCTCTGAAGTGGTCTCTCATTGAGAGCCCAGAATCATTAGTCGCTTTAACACACCCGGGTATTCACTATGGTGGACAAAGGGCTTGAGAAGGGCACCTGCGGCAAAACAAAGACCTGCAGAATGGCCATTAGCAACAGGAAAGCAAGCACAGCCCTCTTTCAATGGTAACGGTTGTCAGGATCCCTGGGCAGCACCCGGGGCCCATCTTCCAGATAGGATTAAGCATGGGGAAGTCTGCCAGTGATTGTCACAATGCTTTATAGCCTTTTGCAAACATTGGCTGATTAGCCCTCACTACACCCTGAGAGACAGATAAGGATCCTTATCCACAGACAGATAGAGGATAAGAGCCTAAAATTACTACCAGCTCATGGAGTTACCTCTTTAGTTTAAGTAGTAGAGTTCTGTGCTTTCTGGTGCTGAAGATTCCTAGTTAGGTCCTTATACCATAAAGTCTGTATTCCTCCCCTCCCACCCCTGTGCACATTCACATAATCAGAGAAACGTAGGACTGGAAGGGACCTCAATAGTTCCCTGCACTGAGTTAGGACTAAGTATTATCTATTATTCCTCTCATTAGGGTCCTGCTCTATCTCTCATTGAGAGTCACCTACTGACTTCAGTAAGAATTGGATCAGGGCCTAGGTTGGGAATTGATCTCTCCGCCAGATGAGGCAGCTATTGCTCATGTTCTGTACTGTGTCTGGATGACTGGTTCTTTACATTTTTAAATGGTATTTTTTATCGCTTTTATTGCATGATGCTTGGATATTTCGCAAGAGATGCCTTTATGAATAGATGCAATGAATCAATGGAGAATAATAATCTAAATCTAAAGGAACGTGGTTTGCAGAGCAATGCACCATTTGCCTATATCGAAAGTGCGATGAGAAATCACCAGGGCAAGATGCAGCACTAGAGAAAATGAGTCTGGGAGAAGGGCAGGGGAGGAAATCCAATTTCTGAAAATGAAAATAGATTTAAAAGAAATACTGCATAAAATTATACACTTAATCCTTTTTCTCAGCACCCAAGCCCACACTAGAAGATGTGATGATAGCTGCTTCCTTTCTCTCATAGTAGCTTATTCTCTGGAGGCCTGGTGCTTTAGTTACTTGGCTTTCTCTGCGGTGACTGCAATTTACAATCCTATTTTTTATTGGAACCTTAGTTGTGGCAAACAGGGGACTTGCTCATCTATTTTGGTGGATTGCCAGTAGGCCTAGGTGTCTAGTAGCCGTCTGACTTATATCCTGGAGCTTGTCCAGCTGGGATACCTCCTTGCCTTAACCTAGTCCTTCGAATAGCCTTCCAAATGAATTGTTATTCCCAAGTCCTTTCCTGAACCACTCCCCATGGAGCCCAAGACAGACAGTCTTGCTCCTGATGAATTTACCTAGTGTAAATAAACTCCATTAAAGGGTCTTGAACCAATGTCCATACTCACACATGCTTTATACGGCAGCCCTCTGTTCAGACAGTGTGAATTGTCTCAATGTATCACAATTACAAAGACTCTTGGAGCTAAATAACGCTGGAGTGATCCACTGGGAAAATTCATTGGTTCAGGACCTTATAAATGGACTTTATTCACACCGTCTAGAGAAAATATACTTGTGTCCATTGACTTTTCAATATCTATTACACAGAACAAAAAAACCATTTAAATGTCTGGGAAACAATCACAAATATGCATGAGAGACAGAAAAACCCACTAGCTAGTAATGAAGGATTATTGAACACACTTATGCATCTCTTATAGAGCTGGGATATTTAACTCTTCCTCTGCTGAGAATAACTAGAATTGCACAGTATCAGAGGGGTAGCCGTGTTAGTCTGAATCTGGCTTGCGTCTGATGAAGTGGGCATTCACCCACGAAAGCTTATGCTCCAATACTTCTGTTAGTCTTAAAGGTGCCACAGGACCCTCTGTTGCTTTTTATAGAATTGCACAGAAGCATGTTTGTATTTTGGAGTCAAAATCTCAGCCCTGCTTCTATTGTGACTTTCAATGGGACTTAGGCTCCTAAGTCACATAGGCACTTGTGAAAATGTTGCCTTTTAAGTCCTTTGAGGTACTGTGGGCAAACACTAATATACAGTGGGGGTCTATGAGCCCCATTCTCCCAGGCCCTGTTCATTTTAATAGCACTGAAGCTTTATGGATGAGAGTGGATCACATGAGCAGAAAACTACACAGACGGTGTGTTCAGGCCATTCCTTATCTACTAAGCATTCAGCTAGAGTGGCACATAGGGAATAATCATTTGTAAAAGTATGTGAGGGGCAACAGTTGAGTAAATCATGCTTACTGGGAAATATATAATGTGTAAGTGTTACTCACCGTTCTCTGGCATTTTATCATGTACACTCTATAGCAAGTACTAACTGCCAATTTGGCTCCATTTTTACTACTGTTAACACGTATCCAGGCCATTGTTCTGGATCTTTTGGAAAGGTCCTGTAAGGGAGTGGACTCACCCTTGCGGCGCCCCCTGCTGGTTGCCCATGGGAATTAGCTCATCCCAGCTCCGGAGCGCCCTCTGCAGGCCATTGATCCGCCTTACTGCTGGCCCCCGTGTCCCTCCCAGGACCCCAGTGCCCCTTTCTCCGGGTTGCTGCCCCCCTGGCAGTACCCCCACACTCTGGGTCTCCCCACCCAGGGGAACCCCCACCCACTAACCCCACCTCGCCTCAGTATAAGGCTACTGCCAGTCACTATCTAGCCCCACTCCCTGGGGCAGACTGCAGTATAGCCACTCATCACAGGCAAGGTTAGGTTTGGACCTGCTGCCTCTGCCTACCCCTGGGCTGCCCTCTGCAACCCCCAGTACCTGTTGGCCTTCTGCTAGGCTGCAGCCTGGGGCTTTCCAGGCTGGAGCTCCCCAGCTCCTCTGCCTTTCCCCAGTCCTGCTCCACTCAGGTACCCTGTCTCTAGCTCCCTGCAGCCAGGCCCGTCTCCCTCTACAGACAGAGGGAGACTGTTTGCTTGAGCTCCTGGCTCAAGCCTTTATAGGGCCAGCTGGGCCCTGATTGGGGCGTGGCCCCAGCTGAGCCTGCCTTCCTCAATCAGGCCAGGCTTTCCTTCCCAGCCTCAGCCCTCTCGCAGGGCTGGCTTTAACCCTTTCTGGGCCAGAGCGGTAACCACCCCAGTACAGTCCTTATGTATTAATTTCAACACCATAATTTTTGTGCAGTCACTGTGCACAAATCTGTAAATATCATGAGTTTTGATTAGTCATCAAGGAGTTAAAGGATTAAACTAACTAAGCCTCTGTACTCAGAAGATGCCCTTGGAAGTCTATGATATGATACAGAATGATGAGTTAAGCAAGTGCCACATGGCTGGAGCTACAGACATGGTTTAGCAAGTTGATCTCTGTCCTTTTAATGAGAGAGTTGCTGGTCTTGGTTTTGGAAAATTCTCTGAACTATGCAGCAAGGTGCTAAATACTTGTCTCATCTTCAGGTCTCTCTAAGCAATTTCAATGCAGAGATATCTGGAATTTTGCCAAACTGCTTTGGGTCACCTCTTCTAATTGTATGTGGAATTCCAGGTCAGGTCCAGGGCCGCCCAGAGGATTCAGGGGGCTGGGGTCTTCGGCGGCGGGGGTCCTTCCACTCCGGGTTTTCAGGGAACTCTGGAGCGAGTGAAGGACCCGCCGCCGAACTGCCGCCGAAGACCCGGAACGGAAGAAGCTCCAGGTCTTCGGCAGTGGGTCTGTCACTCGATCCGGGTATGTTCGGCGGCACTGAAGGACCTGCCACCGAAGACCTGCCGAAAACTCTTGTGGGGGCCCCTGAAACTCTTGTGGGGGCCCCTGTGGGGCCCGGGGCAAATTGCCCCACTTGCTCCCCCTTCTGGGCGGCCCTGGTCAGGTCTGGGATGCACTGAAACGTACAGTACCTTGTAACGTCAGATTCTGGCTTGACTGCCAGAATGTACCATGGTCAATGTTTACAGATATTCACTGAAATTTCCTCAGTACAGATTGAACGCCAGAAGCTTACCCCTGAGGCGATTCGGAACTTTGCAGCTTGGTCCTGGTCTCTAGTCCCGATCTTGGCTTCTTCTTTTAAACAGAAGGGCCATCTCTACAAGCCCAAGAAATCTACAGCTGTGCATGTCCCCTATAAGAAGAAGGGGATATCCCAAAATCCTGTTATTCCAGGGACATGTGACTGGGAATCGGAACACCCTGAAGTCAATCATCCATTGGAGCACAGGCCAGTTTCACAGAGAGGGGCCATGGCTCTGATCAGCACAGGCTTAGCTGGTTCCTCTCACCTTTCAGAGTGTCTGTGAGGTGAGATGGAGGACAGAGAGGGCACTGCTGTGGGCTGAGGCTGGGGCTGGCAAGCTGGGGGATAGCAGCAGGTTTTCAGGGGGATCCTGCCAAAGGGTTGTGTGTGGCACATCTAGCAAGCAACTTTCCAATGACCCAACCTGCCATTTCTTCTCTAGTGTCAATAGCTCCTGTAAAGCCACTGGATTAAATCTCTGTGGATGGCCCTCAGCTGTGTAGCACCAGCTCTGCATAATTTCTAACAATGGTTATCAGACTAGAGGGGGCTCCCTGGTGTTGAAGCATGAGGTCTGGTTTCATCAGTCATGTCACATTACATTATGTGATGCAAGGCAACGTGGCATGACTGATGCAACCCAACGTTAAATGTCATAGAGCAACAGATCAGCTCTGGGCTACAGTAATTTTATGTGCCCATTTAATTTGGTATTTAAAAACCTACACTCAGAGCAATCTACATTGCATGCTACATTTGGCCAAATCGAGCAGCAAATGTGTACCAAACAAAGTATATAATTCTGTGATCTTTCACTCTCACACGCACACACACGTGTACAAGGCCCACTGTCAGATTTAAAACCATGGGTCTGACTTTCCTCTCACCTATTTAAACCAGGAGTAATTTCACAGAAATCAATGTAAAACTGATGTAAACTAGAGCAGAATTAGACTCAAAATATTTGTCCCGGACACATCCTCTGTGCCTGCTTCTTCCTCATGGCCTTCTATAGACCTTCCCGAGCTCATCTGTTATGCCCCTCGCATCTCCACTTTTAAGTCCCTCCTGCAAACCCACTTCTGTTCCACTGCTTACAGTGGATCTTGGTGATTTGAATAGAAAATCTTTTATTTTTCCTGTCCTCTGACTAGCTAGGTGGCCTAAGTCTGTCCCCGATTTAACAAAGCTTTTAAGTACCTGCTTAGGTCCATGCCAGGTTCAGGGCAGCACTTAAACACCCAATTAACTTTAAGCATGGGGACATTTTTCTGAATCAAGGCTTCTGTGAATTCCAGCATTCTCCTCTCCCTCCACATATGTCTGGAACATTACAGGTACTATCACAAACTAATAACAATAACAAATAAATAATTCCTCAACCTGTATCACTACCAACAACACCTTAGACAATTACAACTGAAGGTAATGCTTCAGTCACCTCGGACTGTGTTTATGTCCTGTGCGCTGCATTCTGCTTGGACAGTAACAATAGGCCGATCAATTTCACTCGGGATTTGAATCTGTTTTACTGTCTGTCTCATTCATTCACAAGAGGTTGCAGCTCCTGGGTTATAGACACTTCTGCATAATGTTCCCATCCAAATAAAAATCTGTTTTCAGTTTATTTTTGACCAACGCCCCTCCCCCCCAACAACAGCACCAACCTAACACCATGAAAACATTGCTATGAATCTGAGGCGGTTTCCAATGGGAGGCCCAGAGGAACACATGCTGTCAGCATTAATTCATGCAGATTCCTGCTCCATGCTGTCAGAGCTAGGCATGTGGGGGAGTCACTGGTAGCATAGATCCAGATGGAGCTGTCCTGCTGGAGGACAGTAAGGCTAAGAGAGAAGCACAGAATTACTGGTCCTCTGTGAATGCCCCAGACCTTTGCAAATGCCTTGAGATCTATCACATTCTGAAACACTTCTGTCAAGCACCACATAAAGTCCCACCGCTATATAAACATTTATTAATTACTAGATTATGCACTCCAGGGGGGCTGCTTTTGATCTTATTCCAACAGATTCTTACTCCACAAGCTTTAGTGGTATTTCTTCTGACAGATAGCACTGCAGATGATTGGAGAATCAGGCCCTATATCAGTGCTTAATATTAGATCTAGTCAGAGCATGACAAATCCTGTTTCACAACAACTTTTAGAGGTTTTGAAATTTGTCTTTGATCCACATTGGAACGAAGACAAAACCTTTCAGATGTTTTGCAAAATGGAATTGTGTTGGAAGCATCTGTTTTCAGATTGAAAAAATAGGGGTTTGATTTGGGTCTCTCGTTCAGTGACTGGAGAGCCCACCCTGGACCTCTTCCCATTGCAGACTTTGTAGAAATTGATGTATCGCTGCATGTTTCAGCTTCAACAAAATCACACATTTCCACTAAAACAACAACAACAAACCATTCCACTGAAAATATTCCAACCAGTTCTCCTTGGCCTGGTGAGTGCTTCTGTTAAGTCGCTTCTCAGTTCGGATGATAAGGTTTTATCTAGGCAATGTTGCTGTCCCAAAGCCATTTAAAAACTATGACTGAGTTTCATGTTTTGCTGTGTTTGTGATATTGCTCAGTGTTGCCAGGGTAGGGTTTATTTGGTTAGTTTCAATTTCCAGAGTTGACCAGACACTTTGCAGCCATGTCTGAATTCTGGGCAGGGTAGAATTGAGCCAAAACTGTGCATCACGTAGTAACACGATCTGTTGATGTACATACCACTGGGATGTATGCTCAGTAGACCTAGATCCAAAGGCTGGGAGGTGGGCAAAAGTAGTCATGTGTTGTCTGTAGCATCATTGTTGTATCTCAGATCAGAAGCAGGGGATGAAAAATTCATAATTCAATTCAAGGCTTATTTTTGGATCTAGATCAGAAAAAAATCTGAAATGGGGAATCTCATGTGTATTTATATTAGTGTAACTCACTAGCAGCAGAACGGCTTTGTGCCAAGGTGAAGGACTTGCTTTTTCATTTTCAGCCTGGAGTGAAATTTCCCAGTTGTGATGATAGGATCCTGGAAATAATCATTGCCCCAACCGTAACACCTGCATTATAAATAAGGGTGTATTGCGCTCAGTATGACTGGGAAGTGGAGAAATTAGAGCTGGAAGAGACCTATTATTCACTCCCCTGCTAGTGTAGGAATTCAGTACACTATGGGTTTCTTTTTAAGTACTCTGCCTAGTAAGTGATGAGCACTTTCGTTAGAAAGCTATGCCACTAATGAATAGACCCACTCTCAGATTAGGGGATCACAACAGCACATGCACTCTATTGTTCTCTAGAAAGGAAAAAGGTGATGTTGTCACACTCCTGTGAAATTGTTCCTGAGCTAGGGGAGTCGGGGTACTTGTGATTGAGGGGCCAGGCACGGTTCAATCCCCTGGTTCATAAGAACATAAGAACGGCCATACTGGGTCAGACCAAGGTCCATCCAGCCCAGTAGCCTGTCTGCCGACAGTGGCCAATGCCAGGTGCCGTAGAGGGAGTGAACCTAAGAGGTAATGATCAAGTGATCTCTCTCCCGCCATCCATCTCACCCTCTGAAAAACAGAGGCTAGGGACACCATTCCTTACCCATCCTGGCTAATAGCCATTAATTGGCTTAACCTCCATGAATTTATGTAGTTCTCTTTTAAACCCTGTTATAGTCCTAGCCTTCACAACCTCCTCAGGCAAGAAGTTCCACAAGTTGTCTGTGCGCTGTGTGAAGAAGAACTTCCTTTTATTTGTTTTAAACCTGCTGCCCATTAATTTAATTTGGTGGCCCCTAGTTCGTATATTATGGGAACAAGTAAATAACTTTTCCTTATTCACTTTCTCCACACCACTCTGATTTTATATACCTCTATCATATCCCCCCCCCCATAGTCTCCTCTTTTCCAAGCTGAAAAGTCCTAGCCTCTTTAATCTCTCCTTATATGGGACACGTTCCAAACCCCTAATCATTTTAGTTGCCCTTCTCTGAACCTTTTCTAATGCCAGTATATCTTTTTTGAGATGAGGAGACCACATCTGTACGCTGTATTCAAGATGTGGGCGTACCATGGATTTATATAAGGGTAATAAGATATTATCCGTCTTATTCTCTATTCCTGTTTGAATGATTCCTAACATCCTGTTTGCTTTTTTGACTGCCACTGCACACTGCGTGGATGTCTTTAGAGAACTATTCACGATGACTCCAAGATCTCTTTCCTGATTAGTTGTAGCTAAATTAGCCTCCATCATATTGTATGTATAGTTGGGGTTATTTTTTCCAATGTGCATTACTTTACATTTATCCACATTAGATTTCATTTGCCATTTTGTTGCCCAATCACTTGGTTTTGTGAGATCTTCTTGAAGTTCTTCATAGTCTGTTTTGGTCTTAACTATCTTGAGCATTTTAATATCATCTGCAAACTTTGCCACTTCACTGTTTACCCCTTTCTCCAGATCATTTATGAATAAGTTGAATAGGATTGATCCTAGGACTGACCCTTGAGGAATACCACTAGTGGTGTTGCAAGGGTTGTATTGGCAGGAGGATTCACAGCAAATAGAGGAGTTTACAGATGCTGACAGGTTGGGGACCTGCAAATATGAGGCCCTGTGTGACAGCACATGTAGCAATTGTGTACAGGGGCAGCATGGGCTAGTGGAGAGGATATTGGCCTGAAAGTCAGGAGACCTGGGTTCAGTTACCAGCTCTGACCTGCTGATTTGCCCAGGGTCACACACTGGGCCTCTGATTCCCTTTTCTCTGTGTTTCTCAGTAAGGTCTTCAGGACATGGGCTGTCTCTTATTATGTGTCTGTAGAATGCCCATCACAATGGGACCCTGATCTCACTTGGGGGTCTCTAGCAACTACTGTAATACACCTCTACCCTGATATAATGCGACCCGATATAACACAAATTTCGATATAAGACGGTAAAGCAGTGCTCCGGAGGGGGGCAGGACTGCACACTCCGGCGGATCAAAGCAAGTTTGCTATAACACGGTTTCACCTATAACGTGGTAAGATTTTTTGGCTCCCGAAGACAGCGTTATATCGGGGTAGAGGTGTACTTTTAATAGGACCTATGTGTGTTCTGGGCTTTAACAACAACATTTTCTCAAATCCCTCAAGCAAGCTGGTCAAGCAGCTAATTGAAAGCTGTTAAAGTGAATCATTTTCTTTTTACACCCCCCCCCCCCCCTTTCTCCCAGCCAGGCTGGCTTCTTTCCATCCTCTTTCCACTTCTCTTTGTTGTTGCTAAAAAGATTAAACTTGTTTGATCAGGTTCTGAGTCAGCAGAGTTGTAGAAGGGAAGATGAATGAGGCTCTTGAACGTTGTTCATTCCCCACATGGCTCTCCTGTTGGGGGGAAAAATTCCCCCAATGTACTTTAACATGCTGATTTTAATGTTCTTTTTATTTTTAAGTCGTTATCCCCCTTCTCGTCTTATTTTGTCTTCTCTGGGATAATGGTGCTCCCGTCAATCCTGCAGCTCTCCACTCTGATCCTTTCTGCTGTTTTTCCGGATGAAAAAGGGCTCCCCCTTTCTTCTTCAGTAAGCTGGGACAGGACACATGATCCTAAAGTGCAAGGAAGCTTTCTGTTCTCTTTTGTCCCCCAAACCTTTCCCCCTCAGCCCGACTCTTGTATCTTAAAGCTTAAGAGGCAGGTGCATTCAAAACTCTTTAGACCTGGAGCAAAAGGCTGAAATGCGGAAAGAAATCTAAAATGTCGTGTGGAGAGATGGGTGCTAGGTCTCTCGTAGACTGTTTGCAAAACAGACAGGACTCCCCGATGAATGGGGGAGGGAATCTAGATCAGAAATATGGTGGGAGAGTTAATTAGCATTAATTTGTATTGTCATAGCTCCTAGGAGCAGACCAGAACCCCCTTGTGCTAGGCGCTGTACACACCCAGAACAAAAAGACAATCCCTCCCCCAAAGAGCTGGCAATTTAAGTATAAGACAACCTACAACTGATGGATACAGACAGATGGGGGAAGCACAAGGAAACCCAGACACTATTGGTAAGGCATGATAGGCAGTGGTCTCAACACAGCACCAGCCTAACTTTTGTTCAGTTTTTTGTGGCATCACAGCAAAGGAAAGTTTTAAGGAGGGCCTTGAAGGAGGATAATGAGTTAGTTTTGCAGATGTTCATGGAGAGCTTTGAATTCATTTTTGACTTGGCACGTTTCATTAGTTCCTTCAATATGCCTGGCCTCTTGGCCATGTTAGGGTGTTAGCTAGGGGCTTTGGTAGAGCAGCCCATTACAATGCAGACATGGTAGCACCTGGCAGGAATGTGCGCAGATCTTGTCACACCAATATATCTGAGTTAAGATGTGGGCCTGTAACACATTCATTCAGAGGCCCGCTTCCGGATTATCATTTATTATTTTTACTTGTGGCTTGACTCCAGTGACTTTCTCACAGATGGATCTGACTCATGATGCTTGGAGCTAGATATGAGCTTCCCCACAGTGCAGGGTGGGGTTGGGGGTGAGGGGGTTGTTTTGGATCTGGTGTTGGATCAGGCACATATCTAAATCTTTACCTACAAGTCTATTGACACCAAAGAAATAAGGTAAAGATGAGAAAAGGGATGGATTGAACCCAAACCTTGGGCACCTCAGATTTGGGTGTATTTGAAATCCAAATCTAGCTCTGAACTGAATAGCTTAAGCCCCTCTCTAGTGATGTGTGAGCAGGGATGGTGATCTATGTCAGGCCTTTATGGAATATGGGACTATATATTCAGCACCTAGTACAATGAGGCTCTGCGATCCTGATTGGGGCCTTTGGGGGCATTACCACAATACTGCTACTTAATAGTAGTTGCCCCTTCTGCTCCTCCCCAGTTTACCCAGCATTTCCCCGGAAGGATATATAGCTTAAAACCAACCACCGGTCACATATGTGGAAAACCTGGAGAGCACGGATTGGACTCCTCAGCCATCTTAAGTTTCCTCAGTGACTTTTCCCCCTGGCAGACCTCATCCTCATATCAAGGCATAACTGCTGCCACCGTAAATATAGCTTCAAAAAAGAGTTCTTAAACTGTCGTCTCATGAGAGACCAATTGTTTCCTATTTTTGATTGGGGGTGGGGGGGAGGAGCAAACAGAACAAAATGGTGCATATGTAATCCTGGATTCGGCTTTAAAAATGCCATGTGGTGGTACTTGTGTGTCATTCATGGAGGTGATTTTACACTAAAAATCCCATTTAAACCTGACCTTTCACGTACGAGAACATAATAGATTGTGCAGCCAAATAGCATCCTCCTAGTTGGGGACAGCAGTGAACTGGAATATTAGTTTTGTGAGGGTGCATTTGAATTTTGCAAATTAATTAGTCAGAAGTTGCATTTCTAACTACTGGTCCATTAACGTACCTGTGACAAAGAGCATTCCCACTTGGGTACGCTGCCGGAAGCACAATGCGTACATGGCGGTTTTGTGTTAGAAAGGAAGCTTTTCTCTCCTCTATCAGCTCACCGTGATATCAGGTTCTGGGAATTGTATCATTATAAAATAAATGCTTCCCCAGGGTGAGATTGTGATTTGGACTATATGCCTGTGCGTGGAGCTGTAGGCATCTGCTTACTCCCTGCGGGGCAGGTGGGTGGGAAGCGGAGGAGCCAAGGCTCTCCTTCTGCCCCCCAGAAACTGTGTTGCCGCAGTGGGGGGGTTGTACTCTGCTGCTATTATAGGCTAGCAGCAAATCACTCTAAGAACAAGAGGTGCTGGTCTTTACTCAGGGCTGGGCCTCAAGGTGCCATCTAGTCATAGGAGTAGTATTTACTGTTTGTATTGCAGTAGCCCCTGGGAGCTCTGGTGGTAGATCAAGGCCCCACTGTGCTAGGTGCTATACAAACCCTGAACAAAAAGATGGTCCCTACCCCCAGGAGCTTATGGTCTAATGAGCCATATTGATAACGTGAATGCTGGTTACACCAGTGATACCCCCTCCATCGTGACAATACTTAGCGTTAAACGGGGACTCTCTCCCACATGTCTGCCACAATGTCCAGCAGCCGCAGCTGCCTGGCAGTTAGAGAGAAATTCTTCTCGGCTTTGCCCTCCATGCTACCCATCACTTCCCCCATCCTGTAATGGTTGGAACAGCCTGGTACTTGGAGGGGAGCCTCAGCTCACTCATGTGATTCTGTTGCCAGCCTTTAGGTCTCCCAATAATCAATTTTAGATCAAAACTTCCAAGTGTGGCTCTTTGCGTGGCAGCTCCCTGTGTCAGCCGACACGGGGCTGCTAATCCCCATCTTCCTGCTGACTTGGGAGGCTGCTGCGGCTGCTACGTTAAGCATTTATGTTAATACCTTATCAGGCAGTCACATCCCATGGCTTATCATTTTCATCAAGTCTTGGTTTTATGGTTGAAAGGAATTATTTTCAAAAGACCATTACCAGCCTCCCTCTTTCTCACGGTCTTATGCTTGCCTGCTATTAAGCTTTTCTAGAGGCAGGGTTTTTTTGAGTAAAGCTCATAAAAGCTGCTATTTATAAGTTCCTTGTTCAAGCCCCCTTACATCAGCTACCGTCTTGGTCTCTCTGATGGACTGAAATGATCCTGTTTGAATCTACCGGAAAATTCACTGGGAAGGAGCAAAGACACTTCTTTCACATGGGCCACATTCTCCGCAGGGGTCTGATGCCAGTGGAGCCATCCCCGCAGAGAATTTGCCCCACTAGGTGTATGAGCAGGTTGTGACTGGGCCCATGCATGGGTGCAAGAGGATGTGGGAAGGTGCCAGAAGTCTCATGCCAGAGTTGGGCACAGCTGGCCCACCCCCAGAGGCAAGCCTGGTTCTGGTCACTCGTGGCAATAACTAGTGTGGGAAGCTGTGATGTGGGACGCTGGTGGGGAAAGCACACCAACAAGGCTGAGCATAAGGTCCAGGGCGTGGTCGGTCAGGCCTAGTGGTCGGAGTCAGGAGCCAGGAACTGGAGCTGGGGAGACGGAGTTAGGGGTCAAGCCAGGGCAAGAGTCAGGGGTAGGGCAGAGGAGCAGGGACCTGGAGCAAGGCAGGAAGGCAGGAATCAGGAGCTGAGGAGGATTTGGGATGAGGAGGGCAGGATCTGGAACAGGCAGGAAGATAGGGCTCAGGGATTAGGCAAGTCAGGGTCCAAAGGGGAAGCCAGCCAAGGATCCACCTAGTTGCTCAGATAAGTTCCTGATGTGCATCCTTCTGGCTTAGGTAATGTCTCTGAGCCAATCAGTGGGGCTGAATGTCTCCCTAGTCAGGAACTTCCTGGGCAGACGGCCTGGTAAGCTAGAGCTCCACTATCTCTCTTCTTCAGTGGTTCTGGTGAGCTGCCGGGTGGCAGGCCAGGGTCTGAGCTTAGCCTGAGGACCTGTGAGCTAGGTTCAACACCTGCGATCCCTCACACTAAGCCCGACAGCTGTGTGCACATGTGTCTTCCAGGCTGGTCAGCTGCCTGAGCTATCACCCCATTGCCTGAGTTCACTCTGCTGAGCACTCTTCTGTTCCCACCCTCAGCCCTTTGTGGTTGTGCATTTCCTTCTTCCTGCTCCTGCTGTGCTCGCCCATCAGCCCAGAGCCGGGGCTTTCTCTGCAACCCCCCACATGCACACTTAGGGTACGTCCAGACTACCTGCCGAATCGGCGGGTAGTAATCAAACTATCGGGGATCGATATATCGCGTCTCGTCTAGACGCGATATATCAATCCCCGAACGCGCTCCTGTCGACTCCAGAACTCCACCAGGGTGAGCGGCAGTAGCAGAGTCGACGAGGGAGCCACGGTCGTCGATCCCGCGCCGTGAGGACCCGAGGTAAGTCGAAATAAGATACGTCGACTTCAGCTACGCTATTCCCGTAGCTGAAGTTGCGTATCTTACATCGACACCCCCCCAGTGTAGACCAGCCCTTACAGCCCCACAGCTGGCAGGCAGAGGGCTAAATGTGCAGACTGAGGGAGAGGAAGAGATGGGAGGAAACGGGGAAAGGCAGCAGTGATTGGGAGAGTGGGGAATGGGGGAGATGGAGGAGAGGGAAATAGAGGAACAAAGGGGAAAATAATGCAACTAGGGGCTGATTCACAAAAGGCAAACAAACTAATCTAAACTCCACAGGCGACTTACTGTGGGGTGATGAGACTACCACTACCACCACCAGGAATGCGATACTAGGTGAGTCCTGGGAATAAAGTAAACATTCACAACAGCAAAAACAATTCTAATCTGATTTAGTTAAATGTGTGACACCTTGGGCCCTAATGGCCACTCAACTTGGGTTCTGGGGGGACTTTACGGGGGAACAAATGCCAAAAAGAGCTCCTGGCCATTCATTCTGGAGAGTGTCAGCTCATGAGACAACAGGAAAAGGCTGTCTTGCTGATTAAACCTATCCAGAGTATGTTGTAGCTGCTGTGGGACTTGGGAGATCTGGGTTCAGTTCCTCCTTCTGGCACTGATTTCCTGAGCCACCTCAGTCAAATCACTTTATCTCACAGTCCCTGATTGAGGCAAGCACTTAAGCATCTGCTTACGTGCATTTTATTCAGGAGAACAGTTAAGCACATACAAAGGAGCTTTTCTGTCCTGGGGCCTTAGTGCCTCCTCTGTAAAATGGGGATCAAATACTTCCCAGCGTCACCAGGGGGGTTGTGGAGATGTATTTGTTAATGGTTATTGGGTGGTGTCACACTGTGGGCCATAGAAATGCCTACACGAAGCCAGCATTTTGAGAATCATTGCCAAACTCTTGAGTTGAACCTAGAAGCAAAAAAGGAAGTCAGCTGCGAGACATAAGCCGAGGGGCTCTGTGCTGACAGTGACTAGCCCTGCGCAGGAGGACAGCTGCATTCTGTGCCGCTTGTCATATGTAATTCGCTCTGTTCTTCGGGGTCTCAGCTTTCATTAAACAAGAGTTGCTAGCCTTCTGGCTGTACAGCAAGTCTTGATGCTGTAAACTGCCCTGTGCTCTGGAGTCAGGGCATCTTTGGATTTTCTGAGACAGATACATTCCTACTGTGTTCATAGTGATATTTTTCGCTGATGAGTTAAAAATGGATCTCAGCACCTTGTCATGCCACTTGCCAATAGCACAAAAACTTTTCAAATGCCTGCATCAGACACGTTCCATTGCCTGTGCAAAACAGTATTGTAGCAGTTGGAGAGAAGGGCCGTACGAATGACTATGCCCTTGGGCAGACACGTATCATACAGATGGACACCTGGATAGACAGAGCGGGCTGCTGGAGCTAGGGGAGAGCAGCTCCTTACCACACATCAAGGGAGGCACAAAGTGAGCACCCGCTTCCAGGAGAGCTTTACTGGACAGGCTAGGCAATAACCTCAAAGATGTCTAAAGTGAGCTGAGAGTAGGGTGACCAGACAGCAAGTGTGAAAAATTGGGAGAGAGGGTGGGAGGTAATAGGAGCCTATATAAGAAAAAGGCCCAAAAATCGGGATTGTCCCTATAAAATTGGGACATCTGGTCACCCTAGCTGAGGGAGGGCAGGAAGGGTGAGTGAGGAGCCTCTGGGTGCCCTCATGGAAGGGCAGAGGCGCAAGGAGATGCATCAGCCCAGGTCAGAGGGATTGGGACCATTTCTTGATGGTGGGCTAATGTTTGCAGCAGTTCTGCCAGAAGTTATTGAGCTTGATAGTGCTCACCTACAGACCAGGCGAGAACAATCACTTCCATTACAGAACTGTGTGAGGCAGGAGACCAGCGTACACATTCCCAGTGCTTCCCTCCAGCATCAAAAGCTTTGCCTGAACTCGCCCCAACTTCAGGTGGGTCTGGGCTGGGTTCAAGCCGGACCTTCCTCACAGCCCTACTTCCCTACCACAACGGAGTAAAAACACCGAGGCCCAGATCTTTAAAGGTATTTAGGCCTTGCTCTATTCAGTGTTGTCATGCCCAAGTCTCATTTTCAAAAAGGATTTAGGCACTTGGGAACCTAAATCCCATTGATTGTTAATGGGATTTTTGCTCCTAAGTGCTTAACTCCCATTTGAAAATGAGATTTAGGCTCCTAAATCAGCTAGGTGTTCCAGTGCTGAGTGCAGCAGTGCCTAAATACCTATGGGTCCGATCCAATGCACATTGAAATCACCAGGAATCTTTCCATGGATCAGTGTTTATTTTGCAGAAGAGAAGAGTACCACATGAGCCTTTCGCCCCTTCACCAGAATGAGAGGGGACTCATATGAAAACAAAAGGGGGTTTTGACATGGGAGAAGGAAATGTATTTTTATGCACCAGGTAAATAAGTTATGGAACCCGAAGCCACTAGATATTATTGTAGCAAATAACATAGTCAGATCCAGTACAGGATTAGACCCGTGTGTGAATGAGAACAACATCACAGTTCCTCCAGCAAGGATCAGATTAAAAGGATTATCAGTCTGTCAGCATCAGGGTAGAAGATCGTTATCATCTGGGGCTGCATAGCACTTTCCCTCTCCTGACTCATGGTAAAGTGTTGAAGAATTGGCTGCCCTCTTGTAACTTCCCATGAATCATCTGTCCTTGGTGAGCACTGGAGACAAGATGGCAGGCTAAATGGGACATTGGTCTTCTTGGGTGTGGCAATTCCTCTCCCTGCATTTCTGAGGCTCAGATATAGCTTGTCACTTGATTTAGACATCTCTAGCTCTACTGGTGAAAGATACCAAACTGTGTGCAACATCTGGCCAAGTGCACCTTGGGATGAATAGAGAACCATTATCACATCCCTTCAAATCCCATTTTCACCTGCTTATGTGGTACAGGCTAGAGCCTTGCTGGTGATGCATATTGAGGCTTGAAGCTCATCTGCTTTGCAAAATCCACTTGTCACCTTTTAAAAATAAACTCTCCTGTCTGTTTTGTTCAGCCTTGACTGAGTAACATGGGGCTGGGCTCAGCAAAGCAGCTAAGGGGACTATTATGCACATGCTACATAGAATGAAGGGCCAAACCCTGAGAGGCTCTGAGCATTGAGGTCAATGTTAGATCAAAGGCAATTAACATGCTTGCAGTTTATGATGATGAACTATAAGGATTGTGGTAGCACGTAGGGACCTCAGTTAGGGATCAGGGCCCCATTGCGCAAGGCAGAGACCAATAGGCTCCAAAGGCTTTACAATCTAAGTTGAAGATGAGCAACAACAGGTGGATGTTAACAAGCAGACGGGATAAGGAGCATAAGGTGACAACTGTGAACCTGGGGCTTTCTGGCTGCACTCGTGGAAAGTGGATGTCCAGGCTCAGGTATTAGTGGTATTAACTAAATATGCAAAGGTAAAACTATTTGGAGAGGCTATTCAAAAGAAAGGAATCACTGGGTAAGTCCAAATGCATCTTCTCTATAGTCACTTTCAGCGCCTAGCCAACCGCTGGGTCAGATCCTCAGCTGGTGCAAATCATAGCAATGCCAGTGCAGACACTGGAGCTACACTGGTTTACACCAGTTGAGGATATTGGTTGGGATTTCCAAATGGCCAACATGGCTGAGTCAATGGGAGTTGTGCTCCTGAATCTCACTCCTGGCCCATTATGTGGGTGTGGAACAGTATCCCTAATGGATTGTAGAGCAAGCCTCTCCCACAGGGCGTTTTATAGCGCTGGAGCCCTTTGTTGCTGCTGCCAGTCAGGCTGGGTTAGGGCTGGAGGAGGTGGAACCCTGGCTGCTTTCTTTAGGCTGGTCAAAGCCATTTTGTCTTGGAGAGGTTTTAGCCAGACCCCATCTATTGTCATTCATTTCAATTGAGCTGGGCTGATTCATGCCAGCTGAGGATCTGGCCCTTTCGATATTTATAGTCAAACTCATTCTGTCTTGTTTTTATTCCATCTCACTCATGTGCTGTAACCACGTTCTGCAGTGAAATCACACGGACCCAGTGTGTTGCCCCCAACGCCCTGATACAGGGCCGATCTGTATCACCCTCCATTCCCCATCACACAAGGGAGAGGGACAAGACTGAAGGAGTGTAAATTCAAATGACCAACCATACCGCTGCAGTGTCCGGAGCGGTAAGAACTGTGGTGGTAAGAACTGTGGTGACTGTGTGTAGTTACTGCACCTTTAAGGTCTGGAACAGACTGCGTGGTGAGCTCAAATGACTTGGCAGCTGGCAGTCACTTGTGGCTGGAGTTGAGGGTGGAGACCAAGGCCATGAATGAAGCGGTGTTGGATGTAGCTGGTAAAGAAGGACCCACTCAATGGGATTGCTTGATCCCTTTTATTGTGGTTGCTACTATGTGCTTTTTGCTCTTTCTGTTACATCCACTTAAAATAGCTGCAGTTAATTAAAAGACATAATGGATTTCAAGAGACATACTGCAAGTTGCCCCTCTCGTCCTTTCAGCAGATGCCGCCTTAGCTAACTTGCTCAGTACTCTGTCTTCGGTGCTTTTATTTTTAACTAACTCCTCTGGGTTTCTCTAGCTCACATGTTTTAAAGAGAGTAGCTCAGACTGCCTCCCCCAGAGTAATAAAATGCAGCCCACTGGCCACCCTCTCCCTGTAATTGCAGCGCGAGGGTGAAGCTGAGCAGCGGCAGGTTTTTGTAGCTGGTGAATTCCAACAAGCAATTTCTATTTCCAGGGCAGATGTGAGAGCCAGCCAGTGTTAGGGTTGTGGGCATTTTTAGGATTAAACATGGATGCAAATATAGATGCAAATGAGGTGCATCCCTTGGGCATCTGGCTAGTTACTAATATGGCACTCAGTGTCCAAAGTTTGGTGACCTCTGGCTTATAAGAGGAAGAAGAGAGCCTGCTGTTGCTTCCCTTAAGCCTTTCTTACAGAGAGCCTGTTTTCTGAATGGCATTTAGGGCTCGTGTGCAATGTAACGTGGTCCAAGGGCAGAGCTGCAATGTGTGGCTCTCATTTAAAGCACATGGACGCTGGAGGTAGGTGGACTCTTGTTTCAGTTTCACAAGCACAAGGGTGGATGGATCACAGTTGGGAGAACAGTTCCCAAGGCTCATCTGTCACTTTGTGACTAATGTAGTCAGACCACAGGCATTGCATTCAGTTCAACAGGAATTGTCCTGTATTGCCCAGTCCCTACACAGATCTGATGGTAAAAAGATACTGACCTTATAAAAACAAGCATTAGAAACAGCGCTTGTAAAACCCAAGTGGCAAATGGAAGGAGGGGTGGGGGAACCAGTGCTGCAGGAGTATTGAAAGGAAAACTCTATGCTTTGCATTTCTTCCTATTAAAAATGCTAATGGCCACTGGATCTTTTGATTGTTTAATATGATTCGGAATAAGAAGTATTTGTATTCATTTCCAGAGATGATGCGCAGACCTGATCTTAAACTGATTTAGACAGCACTGTACATCAAGAAAAATGAGAAGGGAAAAAGTCTAATGTATAGTAATTTTTTTACATTGTGCTTCTTGCAAGCCTGCACAGAATTCTAAGCTATAGATACATTCTATCTCCAAAGTTTACATTACAAAAGAACATCAGGCGTGTACCGTTAAAGTACTATAAGAGCAGGAAATGCCAAAATGAAGATGACATGCTCAACCTTAACTGTGTCTCTTTGCACTATGCATGATGATACAGTTGTTAATAACATGAACACGATATACCTCAAATACTGCTATATTTTTATTAATTTGTTGTCGTTGTTTTATTATTTGTATTCTTGAACTGCCTAGGAGCCCCATTTGTAGACAAGGACCCCATTTGGTAGACACTGTACACACACAGAGCAAAAAGACAGCCCCTTCAGTGTTGTCTACAGTCTAAGATGCACTGCAGTGGTGTATGACATTCCTCCAATAATATGTATTAGGTACTGGGTCTGGAGTGACCATCCCATATGATTGAAGTTATGCAGGTAGATATGGCAACCAAGTGGAGTAGGTAATTGATCTTCTTTTCATTGTACAAAATGCTAGCAGACTTATTCCCAGCTCCCTCCCTCTATGTTTTATTTCTTTACCCTTAATTGAGGTTCACTTCCTGTTTTTAAAGAGACTCTCCTAAGTGTCTGTGAAGGCAGGCAACATTTTGTATTATTATTAAGGTTTATTCCGTGTCTTTAAAACACAGGGACCCAGCTGGAGGTGGGTTGGCACTATAAGCACGTTTGGATCTGAAAAGGAAATGGAATGGAATCTTTTCCCACCTGCACTAAGCAGGCTTGAATCTGCTAACAGAGCATGGAAAGAAGGAGGCTGGCCAAAGACAGTAAACAAAACAGAGCCCTGAGGCTGGCCAAGTAAGTACAACTCCACTGACTTCAATGGAGCTTAAGGGGCATACATCAGCAGTGAATTAGGCCCCTAGCGCGTGTGATGGAATGAAACCCCAAATGATCCCATATATCCCACATATCTATAATATATATTTGACTGGTGCATAAATTTGACTTGTGTGTGTATGTATGTATGTGTTTGTGCATCAGGCAAATTCTATTGTTTGATGCAGTTCAGAGTTTTGGAGTAATAGAAATAGCATTGGAGTAGGTGGATTAGTGGGAAGAATAAATAGATGGCAGTTAAAGGTGCATGATAAATGCAATTTAACACATGGTTCTACAGTGTATTCTATGAATATTACCACTTCATGTGTATAATATATATGTGGTTTGATCCCACCCAGCCTTGAGAGCTGAACTGGGTCAGTGCTTGGATATGAGAAGCAAAAAAGAGGTGCTGGTGTCTTAGTAAAGGCACTCTTCTGTCTGAGTCCATGCTGAACCAATTCCCATGGTGTTAGAGGTTGCTGGACTGCTGGAAGTGCCATGTTTCCAATGAGGTTTGAAACTGGGGTCCTGACCACTTCTGGGTCATTAAAGGTAGACTAAGAGGCCCATATACCTCCTAAGGCCCATACTTCCTTAGATCTCCCGTTGAGGCTTATTTAGCAGAGCTGGCAGAATAGTACAAAAATGTTTCCCATGATTATTACATTTTTACAGGATTTTATTTCATCTATGTTTGCTGTCTGTGTGTATGTGTCAGCTAGGTTGTAGGCAGAAATGTTCACCTGAACAGTGAGCTTTGGGGACTTGATTTTCATTTACACTAAAGCTCCTTTAATGTAGGTGTAAATGTAGTTCATATCCTTTTACTCTGCCAGAGAGGTAGGTGTGTGTGGGAGGCTTCATGTAAATGAGAATGAAAGCAGAGGTGAATATTTGTGGAGACTGGATTTTGAATTTATAGAGTATTTGTCTGCTTATCCAATCAGAGAACAAACTGTACCATGTGACCTATATGTCCAATCAAAGTAGCTCAAATTTCAACTAATGGCAGTGAACTGCTGCCAAACATGACAAAGAATTATTCATAGAAATTAGGAATAATTCCAAATAAGAAATGATATAAAGCAAATGACAGGTGGCTTGTAAACTTCACAAAGAGAAAAAGGCTGTGAACTATTTATAAACATAAATTAACAAATGGAGGTAGGTAAAGTACCATGAGATGCTTGGATGTAGGGTTGCAGGGGCAGCTCTAGGCACCAGCAAAGCAAGCATGTGCTTGGGGCAGCCCATTTGCAGGGGCGGCAGGGATCCAGCATAGGAGCTGAGAACCAACAGGGGGCCCCTGGGAGCTGTAGTTCCTTGGTTAGCTCCCTGCCTATACAGCCAGCCCTGGAGTAGGGAAAGAACTACATTTCTTGGGAATGCGGGGGTTGGATGGGGCAGAGGTTCGGGGGGGGGGCAGTCAGGGGACAGGCAGCAGTTGGATAGGCATGGGAGTTCCAGGGTGTTGTCAGGGGACAGGTAGGGGGTGAGGTCCTAGGGGGGAAGTTGGGGGGGGGTCTCAGGAGGGGGCAGTTGGGGACAAGGACCATTGGGGCTTAGATAGGGGGTGGGGTCCTGGGGGGCAGTTGGGGCAAGGGTCCCAGGAGGGGATGATCAGGGGACAAGGAGCAAGGGGGTTGGATGGGTTGGGGTTTCTGTGGGGAGCAGTCAGAGGGAGTGGATGGGGGCAGGGTGGGGCTACCCTCTCTCCCCGTGGAGTGTCCTATTTTTTGAATGTTAAAATATGGAATCCCTACTCACAGTGCAGCTCTCCATTCATAGCAGGCTGCAGCATGAGGTCTCAGCTTCCTTACTCCCTCCCCCTTTCCTGTTGGTAGTGGCCAAGGGAATGCTGGGAAATGTAGTTCTTTCCCTGCTGCAGGGCTGGCTCCATAGGCAGGGAGCTAACCAAGGAACTACAGCTCCCAGGGCCCCCTGTTGGTTCTCAGCTCCCATGCTGGATCCCTGCTGCCCCTGCAAATGGGCTGCCCCAAGCACATGCTTGCTTTGCTGGTGCCTAGAGCTGCCCCTGGATTGGACATTAGGAAAAGCTTCCTAACTGTCAGGGTGGTTAAGCACTGGAATAAGTTTCCTAGGGAGGCTGTGGAATCTCCATCATTGGAGATTTTTAAGAGCAGGTTAGACAAACACCTGTCAGGGATAGTCTAGATAATACTTAGTCCTGCCATGAGTGCAGGGGACTAGACTAGATGACCTCTCGAGGCCCCTTCCAGTTCTATGATTCTATGAAGTCATTTCACAGGCCCTGCCTCTGTTTGTCCAGCAGATTGAACTAATTCATGTTTGTATGTTTGTTTGAAAAGAAGACAAATGTCTTGGTCTTTGATAAAAGGACAAAGAATAATGATGATTATTACAAAATATGTTCATTTATTTCAGCATAGATAGCATGCTTGTTCTCAAGCTCTGAGCACATGAGACAATCTGTTGAAAAACACATGTATACAACATCTGTTGTCAACATCAAAACACTCCCCAGCTCACAAAAACTGAGGAGTTGCCTCATTCAACCACTCTCTTATAAGAAGTCTGCTTAAACTGACTGTGCAGTGCCCTGAAAGTCAGTAAACTCTAGCTGGGGCAGGCCTAAAATGATCTCATACCTGGCTATTCTTATTCATATTATAGTAGTTGTCCCGCCCATGCTAGGTGTTCTGGGTACAGAATGACAGACTGTCCATGTCCCAAAGAGAAAAAGTGAGAGGAGAAACTGAGGCACAGAGTTGCAAAGTGACTTTTCCAAGGTCATGCAGCAGGAGAGCTGGGAATAGAACTTATGTCTCCTGTGTCTCAGTCCAGTGCCCTGCCCTCTAGACCAGGAGTCGGCAACCTCTGGCATGCGGCTCGCCAGGATAAGCACCCTGGCAGGCTGGGCCAGTTTGTTTACCTGCTGTGTCGGCAGGTTCAGCCAATCACGGCTCCCACTGGCCGCGGTTCGCAGTCTCAGGCCAATGGGGGCGGTGGGAAGCCGCGGCCAGCACACCCCTCGCCTGCTCCGCTTTTCACAATTGGTAGCTTTTGCTGTAAAGCATGTAAAATTATGCAAGTGGTGATGCACCCATTGCCCTCCAGCTAAATGATATTTCAGACTGTGAAATTCCAAATATTGAGGCTTTTACTTGTAAACCATGGGAAAATGGGCCCATTTGCATTCCATAGGGCCTTTTAAGAAAACTATTGATCAGAATGTTTCCCAGGATTATAGTGACTTGTAACTAAATTTTGCTAAATCAAACATTTCGAATTTCAATTGGAATGTTCTGCACAGCCCTGATCAACAGCTGCTTCAGCACCTGACACTTGGTTTAACCTCAGGCAGGTAACTAACTTGTGCTCTCATGCTGCAAAGGGATTATTACGGGTCCAATAGCGCTCCTCCTACATGGATCTATTTACAGGATTGGGACCTGGACACCCTCTTCTCAATCTTCTCCTGTGTAGTGCTCCAATCCTGCCATTGACAGATGGACTTCTGCACCTGTGTGGAGCCCCAGTGAGGACAGTGAGGTTCCACATGGGCCTCAGGGCTCGTTTGCTCCCTTCCTCCCTTCTTTTTTCCAGCTCTTTTGGACTTGCATGCCTTTGAGTGCAGACCAAACACACACCATGTAAGAGCACAAGTGGCTGGTCTTGCTGCTCATAGTTTGTAGTGAGAAGAGTGCTGATTTTCAGGACAAGGAAGAATTATAATGGCTCTTTGGAGATAATAAAATGCATGACCTTTTTACAGAGCTATTTTATTGAGTCTTGTTAGAGGTGGATGAACTGGTTTCCATTTGTCTTATAAGCTCAACTCTGAAAGTTTCTTAAAGGCTGAAGCTTGATGTTTGTGGAATGGGAATAAGTCTGATCAAAAGAATAAAAGATCATTTGAAATTTGGTCCAAACAGGTTTTCAGTCACAATTTGGGGTACAGAAAAGTGCTATGTAAAATATTTCTTAATAAAAACCAAACAAAGAGAGGTTTTGTTTAATATCTTTATTAATGATCTGGAGGATGGTGTGGACTGCACTCTCAGCAAGTTTGCAGATGACCCTAAACTAAGAGGCGTGGTAGACACTACTAGAGGGTAGGGATCGGATACAGAGGGACCTAAACAAATTAGAGGATTGAGCCAAAAAAAACCTGAAGAGGTTCAACAAGTACAAGTGCAGAGTCCTGCACTTAGGACGGAAGAATCCCATGCACTGCTACAGACTAGGGACCGAATGGCTAGGTAGCAGTTCTGCAGAAAAAGACCTAAGGGTCACAGTGGACGAGAAGCTGGATATGAGTCAACAGTGTGCTCTTGTTGCCAAGAAGGCTAACGGCATTTTGGGCTGTATAAGTAGGGGCATTGCCAGCAGATCGAGGAACGTGATCATTCCCCTTTATTCGACATTGGTGAGGCCTCATCTGGAATACTGTGTCCAGTTTTGGGCCCCACACTACAAGAAGGATGTGGAAAAATTGAAAAGAGTCCAGGAGAAGGCAACAAAAATGATTAGGGGTCTGGAGCACATGACTTATGAGGAGAGGCTGAGGGAACTGGGATTGTTTAGTCTCCAGAAGAGAAGAATGAGGGGGGATTTGATAGCTGCTTTCAACTACCCGAAGGTCATGCAGCTCCCTCCAAAATTACCATCCAGGCTGCTTCCTTGCTTGGCTAGCAGGCAATTTTGTAAAATGAAGGTTGCTTATAGTTTGCAGTTCTTAATTTTCTCCTTTGCTTCCACTGGACACCTATGCCAAATTTTTCAGAAGTGCCCATCTTGAGACAGTGTAGGCTTGATTTTCAGGGGTGCCAAGCACCCGCAACGCCAATCAGAGTTGGTGGCAGCTGCAGATGCTCAACCCTTTCTGAAAATCAAGTCTAGAGTGTTGCATGTTGGCCACCCAAATAATACGACACCTGAAATTAGTGGACAGCCCTGGAAAACTGATCCAAATGCCTCACTTTTGTGATACGTCTGACCAGCTCCAGACTGGTGGAACACAATCCCACGGTGGCCTCTTCCCCTAGTTCTAATGACACAGATACTACTCTGCCATCTAGGGGATTGGCCGCACCTTCACCAATCTATACATCTTCACTGCCACCTTCTCCAGGCCCCTTAGGTTCACTGTTCTGTTTTACCCAGTACACACAATGTCAGGCTTGAGCACTATGTTTATTTTCATAGAATCGCTACCTGTGCTTGAGCTCATTAGCCAGAAATGAAACGGATCTGCTCATGTTTGGGACCAGGTTAATTCTTGAGTTCTTTCAGTAGCGTCCCCAAATGCCATCCTCCCCTTTTGTCTTTCCTCAGCAGAGCTGTTGGAGGAGCGGGGGAGGGGAGGGGCCGGTCATGGCTTTCATAAAGGCAGCTCTGAGGTAGGCATTTAGCAGTGGCTCTACCAACTTGTTCTTTGAGAAGAGTGAACTATACCCTCAGGCTCACTATTGTAGCCTTACAGAGAGGAAGAATGATGGGGGGTGGGGACAGAAGAGAGAGAGGATCCTGTTCACTTTCACTGTTTCCAAAAATGAAGCATATTCAAATATGTGCTTGTACCAAGCCTACATAAAAAATTCACTGCAAATGGGTGAATCCTAGTAATCTGTGGTGCACTCTGTAGCCTTAATGTTCCTAGCACATTACAGCTCATGCACAGAGCCGAATGAAAGCAGCTTTTCAAGTCTCTGTTCTTCACCTTTTTAGTATGAAATTCTTGTTGAGTGTGATCTTTGTTGGTGTTTTCTTTGTTTCCATGTTGACAGGTTTTTGTGCCTGTTTGCAATGCCATTTACATCTCTGTTCTTTCCCTGACACTGTTCTCTTATCTAGAATCAAGTGGTCTTCAGCTTGTTCATTGTATTGAACAGCTGAGTGGAAGGAAGGCTCCAGATAAGGAACAGAAATGGCATTGAAGACTTGTGCCAGGGGAAAGTCGAAAAGGCTCAGGAGTCTTAGTTGAATAAACACCCACAAATTCGGACACACTGGAACCTCTTTGCTCTGCCAAATTGACTCATAAGTTGACTTATGAGGACATCCTCTCTCCTGTGAGATTTCTAGACTATTCTGCTTGTAGTCAGAGTGGAAATATGACCGGACGCACCATTGCTCATGGTGCATTGGCACTTCTCAGCGTAGCTGGAGCTCGAAAGAGTAGCAGTGCCTGAAAATGTGCTGCAGAAAGCTGTCCTGCTTTGGGTGAGAAAGCTTAATGGGATCTAATGGGCCTTCTTCCTCTTGAATTTCTAGGATAGATTTCCAGCAAAATGAAGGGGGAACTTGTTTGAAGTTCATGTGTTGAGCGAAGGTTTGAGCTGATCTTTACTGTATTCAAACCAGCATGACCATCTCTGTTGAAGCCCAGAAAAACAGTTATCATGACTAGATGAGCTATGGCTAATGTACTGATCCTGCAAAGACTTATGAACATGCTTATCTTTAGATGCAATGAGTAGCCCAGAATTGTTCCCAGTGCATAAAGTTAAGCATACTTGTGAGTCTTTTCAGGATCAGGGCCTATCATTGTTGCATTTTTAATGTTTTTTCTTTCTAGTCTGAAAACTTCCTACTCAGTGTAACAGATGGGAACAATTTAGATTTTTTTTGCAGGGAGGCTACCATTTGATATCTATAGGCCTTATCCAATATCCTGTTGAAGTCAAGGCTAGTCTTTTCTATCTTTGCATCAGGCCCAGTAAGTAAATTAATGCAATGTTTTAGGGGTCCATAAACATTTACAACTGTCCAAAAGGAGATGGTGTGTGGAGCGTGGCTAGAATACAGCATTGAGAATGTCAAAACAGGTGCTACTCCAACAACGAGTCCACATCATACTGAATCCTTTTGTCACTAATGTGAAGCTCATTTATGCTAATGGTTTCTGAGGTCCTGATTCAGCACAGCACTTAAGCGCGTGCTTAATTCTGAACATAAGTAGACTTATAGAACTCAACAGAACTACTCACATGTTGAGCTGGGCAATTTTTTTTGGACAAATAATTTATTCACCAAAAAGTGCAATTTGGGGTGACCAAATAGTCCTTGTGAATTTGGGTCTAATTCAGTGAAGAGTTTTGGCTGACCAAAAAAGTGGAAAAAAACCCCAAATTTTTAAAAACATTTGGCCCTTTTTGTTTTGTCATTTTTGAAGAAAGGGTGTGGACTATTCATTTTGAAACAATATTTAGAAGTTTAGCTACATCTATTTAAAAAAAAAGGGGGAGGGGGAGAGATACCTGAAATTCAAATAAAAACAAACCAACAGTTCTCTTTTTGGTGAGGAAAAAAATGCCATTTTTATTTTGGGCTGACTCAAAACTGTTTTTCCCCCCTGGATTTTTTGGCTTGGCCACTAAACTGAAAAATCAACTATTTGCTCAGCGCTACTAATGCGATCAAAGTTAAGCACATGCTTATCTGCTTTGCTGAATCAGTACCTTACTGAGCTTTAATTGAATATGTTATATCCCGTAGATTGTATACATTGAGTATATTCTATATAATACCATCTGCATTAGAAATTTCTTCTACTGAGTTACCCATTTTCATGCTTGCAGCCACCTGTTTTAAGCTCCTAATCAAGGGGGATTGTGTTTAGGTTTAGGAAAGCCAGGGTACAGCATTGGTATTTTCCTGTTCATCTCAATATGAGTTGTATCTAGAAGTGGGTTAGGGAGAGTGAAGACCCGATTTGTTTTTTGTTTGTTTTTGTTTTAATAAAGGAAACAGTTATTTCTCATCGCCAAGTATTTTATCAGAAAAGGTCACTTAAAATTTTTTCTGTGGCTTGTCCTGCTGAGGCTGAGCAGAGTGAGTTGCATCTGCCTATCATGTCACGTTAGTGTTTATTGGGTATCATACAAGCAGAGCTGGCATATCATGAAAACCAAGTTGTTGTCCTATGTGAAAATGGAAAAGTTACAGCTTTCCAGAAGACAGGCTGGAGAAACATGGGCCTCAAATGGGATCAGAAAAATTCACTTGTATGAGTGGGGATAGGACCAGCTTTCAAGGTCCAGCTCCCACTGTCAATTGAGTGCCTCTCACTGACTTTGGGCAATAGGGGGTACATTATTTGGGATGTGTCAGATCCTACTACCTCATCTGAAGATTTAATGTGACCCGAAGCAGGGCTTTTTCTGTTATGCTATTTAGCTTAGCTCTTTAGCTGAGTCACTTCAATGCTCTGTGTCTCAGTTAGCCCTGTTTGAAAATAGTGATAATTAGTAAAGTGCTTTGAGATCTATAGATGATATTATATAGGGTTACCATATTCAAACATTTAAAAAAGAGGACACTCCACGGGGCCCTGGCCCTGCCCCAACTCCGCCCCTTCCACACCCCCGGCCCCGCCCCAACCCCACCCCTTCTCTGCCCCCATTCCAACCCCTTCCCCAAAGTCCCTGCCCCAACTCTGCCCCCTCCTCTGAGCACCCCGCATTCCCCCTCCTCCCTCCCACTCTGATCTT
This sequence comes from Malaclemys terrapin pileata, assembly GCF_027887155.1. Classification (NCBI taxonomy): domain Eukaryota; kingdom Metazoa; phylum Chordata; order Testudines; family Emydidae; genus Malaclemys; species Malaclemys terrapin. Next base: position 38,131,621 of record NC_071513.1, on the reverse strand, counting down.
GGTTGGGGGTTGCTAAGTGCTTCCCTGCTCCCCACTCGCCCCGCAGCCCCTATGCCCTTGCCTGCCCTGCTCCTCCTCACCCTGCAGCCTCTGCACCCCCCCGCCCCTGCAGCCTCTGTGCCCCCTGCTCCCCACTCGCCCTGCAGCCTCTGCACCCCCCCCACCCCTGCAGCCTCTGTGCCCCCTGCTCCCCACTTGCCCTGCAGCCTCTGCACCCCCCCGCCCCTGCAGCCTCTGTGCCCCCTGCTCCCCACTCGCCCTGCAGCCTCTGCACCCCCCCGCCCCTGCAGCCTCTGTGCCCTCTGCGCCCCCCCGCCCCTGCAGCCTCTACACCCCCCCCGCCGCCTGCCCTGCTCCCCCCGCTCACCAGGCAGAGGGAGAGCTGCAGGCTCCACGTGGAATCAAACATAGCCGCGCTGCTCTGTGGGGGAGGAGGGAGCGGGGGAGGGGGAGGGACTCTGGCTGCTAGAGGCCCTAGTGGCTGCGAGCGGCTTTCAATCAGGCCGGGCGTTCAATCAGCCGCGCCGCACTCCGCAGGAGGGGAAGGGAGAAATCCCGGACATTTCTACATGATTAGAAATCCCCCCTGGACGGCCATTTAACACTGAAAAAACCGGACATGTCCGGGGAAACCCGGACGGACGGTAACCCTAATATTATAATACATGAGATCTAGGCATTATTGTTATTACTCCCACCCACAAGTATTTTGAAGAAAGAAAAATGTGTGTGTACCTTCAGGCAGATCTCCAGACAAAGAGCAAAAGAAATGGGACACTTTTGCCCTAATTAAAAGTAGAAATGTATGATGTGCTTCCCCATGGCTTTAGAAATTCCTGGAGCTTGAAGCAGCCAGCCATTCACGCTCCAGCCTAAATCCAAACTGCATTGCACCTCCTTGGGGAAGTTTCAGAAGGCCCCATAAGTACAAGATAACTTATTTTAAGGAAACATTGGGATTTTTTTTTACCAAGGGGGAAGAGGGGAGGCACTGGAGTTGTAATATATTGTCTCTGTGTTGATAGCTCTCCTTTCTTGAGCGCTACATCACTTTATAAGAGGCATCAGTTTCAGATATGGAACCTATATATCTTTAGGAATAATTTAGGCCCCAATTCAGGAACGCATCCCCATTCATGACTACAGTTAAGCATATTTTTTTATCTTTTAAGCCTATACTTATGTGAAGTCCTTTGTCGGGGCTTAAAGTTTAAGTGCTTTCCTGAATCAGCATCACAGTCTTGTAAGAGAGTTGGTGGCAAAGACCATTGGATTCTATTGTCCTGGATTCCTTTTGCGCTATTCTGGTGACATTGTCCTTGAGGTAAATTGCAGTAAATGATACAGTCCCCAAATAATGGAGATGGCTTAGGACCTGATTATCTCATTGCTCACTGTTTGTGTATAGTCCAAGAGCTACATCAAATCAGCCTGAGGTGCTACCATAATAAAAGTAATTAATAATAATCAATCCTGCACCTATAAATGTCTTTAATCAAGCAAGAGAGAGCAAACAAGTGCTGCTCCAAACAGTTTTGCTTTCCCAGGGGTAGAGTTGGCTGAGTATAAAATTTTCTGTGAATATTCACTTGAATAAAAGAATGAATTAATCTGGCCTTCCTTCATGCCCCTTTTGCATCTCATGAATATTTTATAGGAGTTTACTGGCAGGAAACAGTATATTTAAAGGAAATATAGTGGGAGGTGATTCTGAACTTTTAATTACAAATGTTCCATTGGAAACCCGAGTCTCAGGGCTACACTCAGCCAATCAGGGAAGAGAAAATTATCATGTGATCTATGGGCCCAATCAAAACCAACCACTGCAGCTTGACTCAGAAACTTTAAATAGCAAATGCCCATAACTAACTTCTGGTGAATAATGTATAGACCAAGAATTTTAATTCTGAATAATGAATACATTCAAAATAATCAGAAGCTGTTTGTGAACAATTTATAAAGAGCAAAATCTCATTGAATAATTTGGATCAAATCAATTTATTCAATCATCTCTACCCGAGTGGAGCAATCAACAATTCAAGTTGCACAAAATAAATGATCCAGCAAGAAGCTTTAAGAAAATAATTTCCTAGAAACTATTTCTCAAAGAGTCATCACCAGACTAGCCAGAGCATTTGTATGGAAGAGTGGCAGCAGGACATTGTAGCATGGAAGGAATTTGTCCCTGTGAATCATGTATAAAATGTTTCACTGGAGGCTCCCACTCTGAGCGTCTTTTTGTGGGGAAGCACAGTTTAAAAGCAGCCGAAATCATGGTACTTGTTGCAAAAACAACAATACTTGGAGCAAGAACCTAAATGACCCACTTGTTCCTGGTTCATGGCTGAAATATCTTCTGTAAGTGAACCTGAGACAAGGAGATATGAGTGAGTGAGCCCAGTTAGGATTTGTTTACTAGTGGTTCTGGTTCATTTATAGACTTATCTGTTTCTTCTCTGTCTTCACCAATCATCACCTCCTGGGGGCCCCAGCTTAGCAAAGCATTTTAAGCACATGCTTAGCTTTAAGCACCTGAGAAGTGCTTGACTTCAATGGGGTGACTCACTTGATTACAGTTAAACAAGTGCTTCAGTGCTTTGCTAAATTTGGGGCATGGGAATATAAATAAATGGAAGAATCCTTCCCGGAGTAAGTAAAACATTGTCTAGTGAAATATTTATTCTGTACAGCAGATACGGGTGGTGCTACAGTGAATCCCTGTATACTTACAACCCAGTATCTCTGATGTCTTTTCCCTTGATAAGTTATCCACATTATGCATGTGGCTCTGAATTGAGGTTGGTCTATTTACTCTGAAGCATGCAGGAGGAGAGAGAATTTATTTCACCACTGTGGCTTAGTATGTAAATGTAACTGCCCCCTTGAGGGAGGTGAACCAGGTATTATCTATCATTTTAATATTTTATATTAGCAATAATTTAAACCTAGGAAATAGAACCACAGCAGAAAGGCTGGGTGCTACTTATGTCCCACTGTTCCATTTCAAAGTATAATGGTAAAAAATATCTTGAGTTTCCACTGAATAATATAAAAATAAAGGGCCAGAACCCCCGCCAGCATAAATCAGTGTAACTGATTTACATCAGCAGAGGATTGGGCCTAATCCTGGAAAACTCCCCATGACTTCAATAGGACCTTTACTTTGCATAGGACTGGAAGGTGAGACCCGCAGCCATCGAAAACGTTAGTGAATCACAGCTGGATTGAGAAGAACACCAAGGTCCAAATTTGCTGCTGGTGTCAAGTGACACAGCTGCATTGACTCGTCACCCACAACTCCCAGTGAAGTCAATGGGAGTTACAGGCACTTAGCCCTTCACGATGTTGGCTCTAATACTTGTAGCAGATGCTGAACATAACAGACTAATGGTCCGGCTGGTAATCCTTTGTTCCTATTACTTATGTTTGCTAATTACTATGATTTAATTATTCATACAGTGCCATATGTATGCGGGGTGCTTTATAGGCAAATAGAAGGATGAGGTCTCTGTCCCAAGAGGCTTACAATATAAAGGAAATGATAACCGAACAGAAATTGCCCATAAATATTAGGAAGGAGACAACAGGAACCACTGCAATAAGGGTAAGTAAGGAGAGTCAAATCTCATGTTTCAGAGCATAAGGAATAAGGATGGATGCCACCACCTCACCCCAAGAACAGCGGTGTGTAATTAGATCAGTGATTCTCTGATCTCTTCAATCGGGAAACCACTTCATAACAGCAATCCCCTAACGGACCTGCTGCCCTTCCAAACTCACTGCCTAGTTCTCTAAACATCTCATTCTGCAGACCCCTGGGATAATGCCCTGAAGTGACTTGGTCTATGGACACCGAGTTGAGAACCATTCGGTTAGATGCTTTATAGCTGAGGGAAGGTTCACCTTTTAAAGCATTAGGTATTGGCCACTGTCGGGCAGGCTACTGGCCTTGAGGCACTAATGCGCTAGTTAATAAGGGCATTGGTTTTGAAAGTGGAGCAAATAATAACTGGCAACAGTTAACCTCAGTCATGTCTGTTACCTAGAGAAACCCCAGCCCTGCTCTCAGGCTGTTTGGCACATTCAGGTTTCATTCCATTAGCATCAGCAGCAGTGGCTGTGTTGCTCAGCCCAGGGGCCGCTGTGAAAGAGCCTCAGGAGGTGACATTCTTGGAAGTAGAATCCTACACCTGGCAATGAGCCAGGGACAGGCCCTGCCCCTTGATGCATAAACTGGGAGCAGTTGCTAACGCTGCTGCTGCTGCCATTTTGGGCATCTGCCCCTTGTTTGCATTCCCCTGCTAGTTCCACATCTACCTGTGAGGCATGTTTCTGCAAACGTAACCCCATCTTATTTGTGCCTTTTCATTTCCATCCCTTTCTGGGATTTTCTAAATTTGTCTCCCATTCTCTCCTGCCCCCTCCCCTCCTTTATACAGCTTTTCCAGTGGGTAGGAAGTATGGGTGAAATCTCCTGTGTTGTCCTAGTACATGCCTCTCAGAAAGAGGGACACACACTGTTGTCTGCAGAGGCTGCTTGCAGAAAGGTGGAACACAATAATTGTTCCTTAAGCAGAAACAAGCCAGTTTCTACCTCTCTGATCTCCCTAATCTCTTCTCATTACCAAGTGGTGGTGGCAGAATTATGCTCAGTGGTGCTTTGCCACATGATCAAACAACTGCCCAGCACATTTGGAGTGAAAACTGATTGCAGGGGGAAAAGGAGAACCAAACCTGATGACTGGTGAGACTCCTCATAAACCTTTGAAATTAAATTAGTGGGTTTTTTTCTCCTCTCTCCAGAACGGTTCCCTTTAAACAAGATATTAAAAATAGGAATATTAATTTGGCAGATGGTGCAACTGGGCTGTTGGCACGAATCTGTACAATACTGCACAGCCACAGACCTTCCTCTCTACCCTTGCACATTGAGCTGTGCTCTGGCGTCTGTCCAGTCTGTATTTTCCTAAGGCTGCTGCACACTGTTTTAGGTATCAGTGCTGGGAAAATCGTGTGAGTCTGAAGGGACTGCCTGTGGGTCATCTACTCTATCCTCCAGCTGCTTAGCAGGTTAGATATTTGTTAGTCCTAAAACATCCCCAAAAGATGGGTGGCTAATTTAGCCTAAAAAACAGTAGGGCCAGATTCTAATCACAGTGGCATCAATGTAAACAGTGAGTGATTTCAGTGACTTTCAAGGGATTGGGAAGGTAGCATGGTCCAGTGGATAGGGCACTGAACTAGGAGCCGGGAGAGCTGGCCTCTAATCCTGACTCGGTCACTGACTTCTTGTGGTGACCTGGGGCAAGTTGCTTTATGTCTGAGTGCCTCTGTTTCCTGCTCTGTACAACAAGGACAATAACACTTCCCTTTCTTTGAGAGGTGCTTAAGAAGAGCAGAGCATGACTCCATTTACTTGTGAAGTGCAATTGGAATCGGTTCTGTTTTTTCCAGCAATGGTGATTTTACGTTCTTCCTGGGCACCTCGTTATTTGAATTTATTTATAGCACCTAGGACCTCCATTTGAAACAGGGGCACCATTCTCCTCCCTTGTCTCATTGCCTGAACTGGTCTGAAACTGAGAGAAAATTGCCTAGTAAAACTTGACTTGAATTTTTCCTGCTGCAGCTTTGGCCCATTGCTGCTATTTCAACATGGGCATAGTGAGTATAATTAATCCCTGTCACTTTTCTAACATTCCTTTACACATGTGTATCATCCCATTATGTAGCATGTGTCCCTCAGCCTGTGTTTCTCTAGATGGCACTGGCCAGATTTTGCTCTTGCATACTCCACTGTGATATGGCTCAACTTCCACCACTCTCAATGAGAGGAGAATCGGGTCCTATGTTCCCAGTTCTCTTTATGCATAGGTTATTTTCCAAATCTTTCAGCATTTTTGTTGTTCTTTTGAACTCTTTCTAATGTAGCTGTCTTCATTTAAAGGTGATGTCCAAATCTCAGCACACGCCTCCAAACAGAGGCCTAACTGATGCCATGCAGAGTGGAATAATTACCTAGCATCACAATATTGATTTCTATTCAGTTGATCATCCCCCAGGCTCTTCTTTGTGGTGTTACTGCCTGATTGGAACACCCTTATTCTGGGTCTGTGCTTTTGATTGTTCTATCTTACATGGAAATTGCTTTGCATTGCTTTGCATTAGTTCTACTGAATCTGGTTATATTGAATTCAGAGCATTTCTCTAATTTATCAAAGTACTTTTTATTCCAAGTACTGTAATGCAATCTCTATTGTGAAAGTGCAGCTTACAAAGTTAGATTTTGTTTTTTTACATAATTCACTCAAAAATAAAACAATGAACACTTTAGAGGAGTGGTTCTCAAAGCCGGTCCACTTCTTGTTTAGGGAAAGCCCCTGATGGGCCGGGCCGGTTTGTTTACCTGCCGCATCCGCTGCTCCCATTGCGGTTCGCCGCTCCAGGCCAATGGGGACTGCGGGAAGCAGCATGGGCCAAGGGACGTGCTGACCACCCTTCCCGCAGTCCCCATTGGCTTGGAGCGGCGAACCGTGGAGTGGGAGCCGTGATCGGCTGAACCTGCGGATGCGGCAGGTAAACAAATCAGCCAGGCCTGCCAGGGGCTTTCCCTGAACAAGCGGCAGACTGGCTTTGAGAACCACTGCTTTGGAGCCTACAAGTTGAATCATGAAGAGGCATATGAATATTTACCATATCTAGCACCTAAATACCTTGCAATGCCAGCTACAACAGTGCCATGCAAATGCCTTTTCTCACTTTTGGGTGACATTGTAAATAAGGAGCGGGCAGCATTATCTCCCATAAATTTAAACAAACTTGTTTGTCTTAGCAATTGGCTGAACAAGCGGTAGGACTGAGTGGACTTGTATGAGGTGAATTGAAAAATACTGTCTTTTGTTTATCTTTTTTACAGTGCAAATATTTGTAATAAAAATAATAGTGAGCATAGTGAGCACTGTACCCTTTTTATTCTGTGTTGTAATTGAAATCAATATATTTGAAAATGTAGAAAAGCATCCAAAATATTTATAATAAATTTAAATTGATATTCTGTTATTGATTAGTTGCGATTAAAACTGAGATTAATTGTGACTATTTCTTTAATCCAGTTAATTTGTTTTGCATTAATTGCATGCATTAACTGTGATTAATTGACAGCCCTATTCACAATCTTTGGGGGTAGAAAGTGCTTGAGAAGAAAAGAAAAAAGAAAGAACGCTTGCATTCTGCAGAATGTGACTCTGTCCTAGGATTTGGATAATTACTTCCCATGGTCAGAACGTGCCTTGGTCTGCATGTTTGACACCACTGCTCCAGACGGTGTCTGCATTCTGGCTATCCATTAAGCTGATCGTGTCAAAGGAAGTCACAAAGGCCAATGTTTTCAAGTGTCCACTTATTTTTGGTCCAGTTGGACCCCTGACTTTCGTAGATGCTGATCACCAGCTCGCCCATTTAGCTCCAATTGGAGTTGTGGGAAAATCAGGTAGCAAAATGGACACTCCAAACTGAGATGCCTTTTGAAAATGTGAGGCTAAGTTAGTTTGGCATGTTTTTGTTGCTGGTGGGAGCTGGTCTGCTTCCCTTATTTTTCTCAGGATACTTCCATTGCCTGCTTTGTAAATTGCCCTTTCATTTTTGATCAGCTACTGGAAGTAAATGTGGACTGATTTGTGATTCCCTGGATTCCCCTTTTGCCCTTCGGATAGCCAGGCTGCTTATCCTTCTTCACTCATCCACCCTCCACGAGTTCTCAGAAATAATTGCCCCTGGTGCATTTATCACGTCTGTTAGTTCCTTTAGGCCTTTAGGGTGAATGTCGTTGGCCCTTGCTGATCTGAACACATTTAGGTTAGCTAGGTTCCAGTGTTCCTTCCTCATTCTACCTCATGACTGCTCCCTTCTCCTGTTATCGATTCCTGCATTACATACCCTCTTAATGTTTCCCTTTCCCTTGAAGACTAAAGCAAAACAGCACTTTAGTATATCAGCCCTCTCCTTGTCTGGCAGAGCTGACTTTTTCTTGACTGAGCTTCTGCACAACAATGGTTCCTCTCCTAGATTCTCTCTCGAATGACTCTAGCTAAATTCAGACTGGCACTGTTGCCATGATGCGTATTTATTGTTGCATTCCGTAGCACTTAGAGGGTCCAGTGGAGTTCAGGGCCCGTTATGCTGTGAGCTGTATGCACACATAGTGAGTCCCTGATCCAATCACCTTACAATCTAAAAAGACAAGATTGACAAAGGGTGGGAGAAAGGAAAGGAACTGAGACGCAGAGAGATTAAGGGGCACATTTTCAAAAGTGCTCAGCATCCAGCAGATTTGAAAATCTGTCCTTGAGGGACAAATCCAATGCCACAGAGTCTGGCGTCAAGCTGGGACTTTAGCCTAGATCTCCTGTGTCTCAGACCAGGGCATTAACTGCAAGACCAACTTTCCTCCGGGAGAGATATCCCCCTGCTTACCCTCCCTCCCCAGTTCAGCTCAACCTGTTTGTTTCTTGTATGAAGTGTGTGGGCCAAAGTTTGAGTTGGTGTGTGTCTTCCTGAATATGGCCCATCTCTGTGTTCTTAGTGCTTCGCAACAATAAACTGCTCTTGGTGCTCATTTCAACTGATCATGCTGGTGAGTCATTTTTAGTGTGATACACTTGGAGCCTCAGCCATACTTCCCCCCTTTAATGTTCAAGGTCAAATTCTGCCACCCTCATTCTTATTGATTTCAGTGGGAGTAGTCAGCAGTAAGGTAGTATGCAACAGGAATAGGGTGGTTATGGCGAGTCTAGCCGCTAGTGGGCGGGTATCCACATCACAAAACCAATTGCCATTATGAGGCCCACTTGTCACCAGTCTCAGCAAAGAAGCCAAGGCTGAATGGAGATTGAACTTCTGTCTTACTGCCAGAGGGATTGAGGCATATGGGCTGGGGCTGAATATAGTTTCTCCTGTAATATTAAAGGGCCAGAGTCTGTTATTACTCACATCACATAGTAGCTTGCTCTGTAAGTAGTTCCATGTTCTTCTGTGGGACTCGTCACAGAGTGATGAATGGATACTACGCAATATGCGCAAGTGTGGCAGAGTGTCCCTGAATAAGGATAAACATAGGGAGAACGCACAAGCGAGGAGGGGGGAATCCTCCCTTATGAGACCTTTGCTGTTTAAATCCTTTCACAAAGGATGCAATAGCGCTGCATATGGCTGAAATCCTATGTGGATAATAGAATCCTTTTAATGGAGCAAGATGCATGCCCTAGTGCAGTGTTTCCCAAACTCGGGATGCTGCTTGGAAGTGGCGGCCAGTACGTCCCTCGGCCCGTGCCGCTTTCAGCAGCTCCCTTTGGCCTGGAGCAGCGAACCGTGGCCAGTGGGAGCCACGATCGGCCAGACCTGCGGACATGGCAGGTAAACAAAGCCAGGGGCTTTCCCTAAACAAGCGGCGTCCCAAGTTTGGGAAACACTGCCCTAGTGGCAATCAGATAGCTACCACCTCCACCGGGACAATGCTTTTTCTACTGTGGCGCAAAACCTAAATCTAGGGGATTCCTCTCTGATTGCCCGGCTTACTTCAATATCCCATTGAAATTGATGGGACTACTCAAGTGAGTAAATGCTCCTCAAACTGAGTAAGGATGGCAGAATCACGCCCAAAGAGAATAACATGAAATGCCAAAATCTGTTGCTTGTATGTCCAAAAAGCTTCCCTACAAGGTGCCGAATTACATTGATTGTATTACTGGATTATCAAATGATTAAAGCCATTAACAATCCACTCTTGAGCAATCAACATAACAATGTTTAGTTGCCTTGCAGTAACAATTAAGAGATGAAGCAATTTGCAATAATTACGTTGTATCTGAAAAAAGTAGTTCTCATTAAGAGAAGTTCAAAAGACTTTTTCCTATGGTTAAGATGAATCTAGCAGGCTGATTTCTCTCTCCCTCTTCCCCAACAGTACATTTCTGAAGAGGAAGAAAATAGCAAAGTGATTTTACCAGAAGGTGTTGTGGGCTGCTCATGGGAGCCTCATGACCACAGTTTTGGTGATGGGGATTCATTTAAATGGGAAAATCTATTCAAAATTGGTAATTAGCTTATATGATGTTTTATCACCCAGTGGGATTTCAGATGACATGCCAGAAGGCTCAATGAATAGTCAGAATGGATGGTTTCTCCTAAATGAGAGTGTATACAGCCATGTTACAGATGTAATCATCAGATGGACTGGTCAAGCCAGGCTCTGCACTCTGAAGGGGACACCGGTATATTCTGAAGAAGGGGCCCATCTTTTTTCCCTAGCAACCAACTTCTCATAGATGGTTCTTTCCAGCAGCACCTTTCCCTCCCTCAGCTGAGCTGTTTTGAAGCCACATAGTTTTGATGGGTCTAAGCTAAGTTTAGTCTGAATGGCTCCATTGGTTAGAGTTCTCAGTACCCCTCCCTCTTGCTAGCTCCTTTGTCTGGCCCTCCATATAGACCTTTGTGTCGCTTGAAGACTCAGCTTGTCATTTTCCATAGCACCCAATAGGATGTAGCACCAGCAGATGCGCCTGAGGGAAGCAGAATCTTGGGTATCAACAGGGAGAGTATTAACATGGTCAGCTAGGACAGATGGTGCTTAGTGTTCCTCATGTAATGCAAGTGATCATTTCTGGGCATTACAAGATGAAGGAGGCCGCAAACCTGTTGCCAAATTACACATACTGTGTGAAGTGCGGTGAGGCCTGTGCTAACAGCTCCAGTGCTGCCAACTTTGTTTCTTCTCAAGTCTTGTAATATTTGGTGTTTTTCTTAAATTTTCAGCTCCTGGACTCGTAATTATGTGAGAATCTTAGCTATGGTTTATAAAAAATTAAGTTTTTAGCCTGCATGGTTGTATAAAAAAGCCAGTAAACACAAGTGAAGGGCACCCTACAGGCCTGGAAACCTGAAGGCAAAGAAGAAGAACCCAACATTTGTTGTTTTCTTTAAATCTTATGATTGTTAAGCAAATCTCATGACTTTGGGGCATGACTTGTGATTTTTAAGTGCTTGGGGCTGGTGATATTGAAGTTGTCTTCTAGCCACGGTCACCCAGTGCTACTGAAAACTGAAATCTTAACCTGCTGAAACAGCATCCATCTATTGTTATTATTCATTTATTTGTATTGTTGAAGTGCCATGGACCAGGACCCCATTGTGCTAATCTCACTGGGTTCTATGAACATCTGCTTTAAAGAAAACAGCAGTCTCTTTGCTGTCTACTGTTAACAGGCTGCACTGTATTCAGCTGGTATGAAGACTCTTATTTCCCTGTGAGCAGCGAATCCATACTCCAGCTACATGGTCAGCTAATATTCTTTTTTTGCTCGGTGCGGTGTGGTCATGGGTAAGCAGGGACATAAAGGGAATGGGAATTAACTTTAATGGAAGTCTGGTGTTCACCTGTGGGCATACACCGGTCTCTGTGTGTTAATTTCATAACGAGCCCAATGGGTGTCTTTGGAATTATGTGAACATCACTGAAATGCATTCAAGACCTTTCTTCCTATTTGATACTTGTAAGAGCCCAACAGCATACACAGGATTCAGGCATATTCCACCACTGAAATATAGCTCCCTTTGCAGTGGAACTGTCTTGTGCTGACAACGAGTGAGGTGAGAGCTACAAAAGAGTTTTCCCAACTGGAAACTATAGGGGGAGGGTTCTAGATAGATATAATTACCCAAGTTGGGATTTGGTCAGTACATTGAGGTTCACATCCTAGTCCTTGAAGGAAGTGCCAGGGGTCAGGAACTTTAACAACAAATAGCAGTTAGGACCTTAGTTTTCTGTGTCATAGAATCATAGAATATCAGGGTTGGAAGGGACCACAGGAGATCATCTAATCCAACCCCCTGCTCAAAGCAGGACCAATCCCCAACTAAATCATCCCAGCCAGGGCTTTGTCAAACCTGACCTTAAAAACCTCTAAGGAAGGAGATTCCACCACCTCCCTAGGAAACCCACTCCAGTGCTTCACCACCCTCCTAGTGAAAAAGTTTTTCCTAATATCCAATCTAAACCTTCCCCACTGCAACTTGAGACCATTACTCCTTGTTCTGTCATCTACCAATGAGAACAGTCTAGATCCATTCCCTTTGGAACCCTCTTTCAGGTAGTTGAAAGCAGCTATCAAGTCCCCCTCATTCTTCTCTTCTGCAGACTAAACAATCCCAGTTCCCTCAGCCTCTCCTCATAAATCATGTGCTCCAGCATCCTAATAATTTTTGTTGCCCTCTGCTGGACTCTTTCCAATTTTTCCACATCCTTCTTGTAGGGGCCCAAAACTGGACACAGTACTCCAGATGAGGCATCACCAATATTGAATAGAGGGGAATGATCACGTTCCTCGATCTGCTGGCAATGCCCCTACTTATACAGCCCAAAATGCCGTTAGCCTTCTTGGCAACAGGGGCACACTGTTGACTCATATCCAGCTTCTTGTCCACTGTAACCCCTAGGTCCTTTTCTGCAGAACTGCTACCTAGCCATTCGGTCCCTAGTCTGTAGTAGTGCATGGGATTCTTCAGTCCTAAGTGCAGGACTCTGCACTTGTCCTTGTTGAACCTCATTAGATTTCTTTTGGCCCAATCCTCTAATTTGTCTAGGTCCCTCTGTATGCTATCCCTACCCTCGAGCGTATCTACCACTCCTCCCAGTTTAGTGTCATCTGCAAACTTGCTGAGGGTGCAGTCCACACCATCCTCCAGATAATTAATTAAGATATTGAACAAAACTGGCCCCAGGACCGACCCTTGGGGCACACTGCTTGATACCGGCTGCCAACTAGACATGGAGCCATTGATCACTACCCATTGAGCCCGACGATCTAGCCAGCTTTCTATCCATTCATCCAGCCCATACTTCTTTAACTTGCCGGCAATGATGCCCAAATGATGGCCAGACCAGTGGTCCCTCACCTATGTTGGGGCACTGTTACACCAGGAGAAATGCCACCTGCTTGATCACATATCTTCTTGGAGCCTCCTTCTCTAGAGCTCTCTGATTGAAATAGTGGTCACACACACCCGTGCTTAATTTATGAGATCACAGCCAGAGCTGCTACGGTAGAAGACAAATTATTCAGCTTAGGGAAAAATACAGAATTTTTTCCCCGCCTACTCCCCTATAACTGTTTGAAACAGAAAAAAGTATCAAGTGGGGCTGAGTAGCCTGTGCCATGCTTTGACGTCTACATAATGTTCAGAAATAAACTGAGAATTTGGGATAGACGAGTCTCAGCACCATGTGCAATCTTTAGAGAGAATATGGTGAGGAGGAGGAGACTGGATTGCCACTGGTGATACAGCACCAGTATGTCCTCTTCAGTTGCATCCATATGGAATACCATCTGGTAGGACAATTCAGGCTGTGCATTAGTGCTTCTATAGAACAGTTGTCTGCTGCGATGCATATTGCCATTTGAGATACAAAAATTAGAAATTCTGTCCAATTCTGTAAAGTTGTCATAAATGATCTGAACTGCTAGGAGCCGATGTCCTTTAGCAAATTGCCACTGTTGTCCAATGTGAAATGAAAATAGATTGTTACTGTAGGAATGTGAGAGTAAATGTGCCGTACTTTCACAAATATTTTAAAGATGGTAGGGAGCCGTTTTGTCATGGGAAGGATTGGTGTGGAAAATCCACTTAGTCTTGGATGGACAGTTTGGTGATTGTCATTATTTATATAGCTCCCAAAATTGTACTCGGGGGTGGGGAATTTCAAAAGCACCTAAGTCCTATTTTCAATAGGATTTCAAGTCAATGGGGCTCCCAAGTCCCTTAGGTGCTTTGGAAAATTTTACCCAGGGCCTTTTAGACTTGTATGAAAATCCCTGCTCTGAAGTGCTTACAGGTGAAGGCCCCAGTCCTACAAGTGGCTCCACGTGGGTAGATGTAGGGCAAAGAGAGATAAAGGCTGATGATGAGAAGGAATACAACATATAGATCACAATGGCCGAGTGGCTGTGTTTTGGCACATGGCTTTTCCATGACTGATCTTAAAGTTTTGATTGCAGGGTTAGCTAAGTAACCTCTCACTTTCTTCCTTCCCCATTGTCCTGCCTTGCCTATTGCTTCAATATGGCTGTCTCTCCACTGCTGTGGTGTTTCTTAATGCTACCCTTCATGGGACTGATTTTGCAACCCTCCCTCACACTGAATAGTACATGTATAGTCTCATTGAATCTGTGGCACTATTCCTGACCCCAGTTTTGCGACATGCCTGTGCCGAGCCATGCTGACTTCAGTGAGTATGACTTCAGTCTGCCCATGGGAATCTGATTAGAGGCTGGGTCCTAGTGTGTGAGTGCTCAGCATAAGGCATCAGAATCAGGCCCTATAGCTTGATCCAGAGCCCACTGAAGTCAATGAAAAGACTCCTATTGACTTTGAATTTGGCCCCAGTGTAGAAACGTGGGAGAGTAGAACAAATGTTGTCAATGCCTGTGACAGAACAATATTAGTCTCACTCTGTATTTATGTCATAGTCCTGTTATTCAGACTACTTCTTAGAGTAATGGATTCCATAGAGAAATTTATTCTTGACTATGATGGTGGTGTGTGTGGCTTTCTGTCTTTTACTCATATTATAAAAGTTGTATGGGATGCTGCATTACAAGAACAGAAATACATTTAGCAATTCAGGTGACATCAACAAAGATCATGTTGTCACTCACTAGAACCCTCAGATTTTTTTTATACCTTTGCTCATAATTTTCCTGCTCCGAAATACCTAGGTCTGATGCAAAGGTGAACAGAAAAACAATGGTACTTAAAGGAGAAATCTAACACAACAACTTGAAACAAAACTCTGCACTGTTTCTGTTTTTTCACAAAATTCTCTATCCCCACAAGAGTTAGTCTAGCATTTCGCTAAACTTGTCAGTTATGAGTTTTTAAAGCCTGTGAACATGTCACGTAAGACTTGCATTGACATAGTAATTATTACTATTATTCCAGTGGCTCTTAACGGCCCTGACAGCAAAGAGAAAAGCACAGCAGGCCTCAAGCAGTAAGACTATACTGGCTTCATCTTTTGGCCCTGCGTCTTACACCTTCATTATCTGTGGCAAGGATGGTCACTCAAGAATCCTCCTTTTTATTCATTTGCGATGCTGCAGCCCGATACCTAATAACTGAACTGTTTTGGGGGCTGATGCCATCGTCTGTTGACATGGATGGTTGCCATTTCATTTCTTGTAGAGGTCCCATTGTCCTATGCACTCCACACACACATAGTCAGAGATCGACCATCCGTGCCTCCAACAGCTTGCAATCCAAATAGAGTTCTTATCTCCATTTTACAGATGGGAAACTGAGGCATGGGAAGATTAAGTGACTTATTCAACGTCACACAGGAAATCTGTAGCAGAGCAAGGAACTGAACCTAAGTCTCCTGAGGCCTAGGCGACTGTTTTAACCACAATTAAGTGCTTCAAAGTGCTTTCTAAATCATGGGCCTGATTCACCAGTCACTCCACTGATGTGGCACTGTTGAGAGCAAAGAGTTAGCTAATTTAGACCCCATCATTTGGTGTTACTACTCAAGAAAGAGATGTTGGAGTCATGTTGGACAGTTCTCTGAAAACATCTGCTTAATGTGCAGTGGCAATCAAACAAAGCTCACAGAATGCTGGGAACCATTAGGAAAGGGATAGATAATAACATAGAAAATATCACAAAGCTATTACACAAATCCAGGAGGCACCCACACTTTGAATACGGTGTGCAGTTCTGGTCGCTGCATCTCAAAAAAGATATATTAGAATTAGAAAATACATAGAGAAGGTCAACAAAAATGATTGGGGTATGGAACAGCTTCGATATGAGGAGCGATTAAAAAGACTGGGGCTGTTCATTTTAGAAAAGAGATGACTAAGGGGGGTTATCATAGAAGTCTATAAAATCATGAAAGTTCAAGAGAAAATGAATAAGGAAATGTTATTTACCCTTTCATGTAACACAAGAACGAGGGGTCACCCACTGAAATTACAGACAGCCGGTTTAAAACAAACATAAGGAAATAGTTCTTCTCACAGTTCACAGTCAACTTGTGGAACTCAATGCCAGGGGAATGTTGTGAAGGCCAAAAGTATAACTGGGTTCAAAAATGAATTAGATACATTCATGGAGGATAGGTCTATCAATGGCTATTAGTCAAGATGGTCAGGGATGCCACCTTATGCTCTGGTTGGCCCTAAACCTCTGACTGCCAGAAGCTGGGAGTAGATGACAGGATGGATCGCTCAATAATTGCCCTCCTTTGTTTCATTCCCTCTGAAGCATCTGGCACCAGCCACTGTTGGAAGACAGGATACTGGGCTAGATGGACCATTGGTCTGACCCAGTATGTCCCATTCTTATGTTTTTATTGTTGCTCACAGTCATTAGAAGACAAAATGCACTATGTAACTGCACAGCATTACTACTACTTTTAGTTATACCCCTTGGATCATTCACAGGCAGTGTTTTTCAAACTGGCCAATAGGCCACTGATAGTCTACATGCATCTGCAAGGTGAGCCACAGGGCTTCTTCTGTCATAATTATAAATCATCTTGCAGCTGAGATGTTTCCAGCTTCATCAATGTTTTAGCCCAGTCTCAGACTCTTGGACTGCCCAAATAACTTGGAGTAAATGCTCATTAGCTCTCTCATGGCCTGTTGAGTCGATGATGTATCGCTGAAGGTCAGGTGGGGAGAAGAGAGATGAATTGTTTTCTGACAACTTGGCCGTTTTTATTCTTGAGCAAAGTTTTGATTACAATGATGGCTGCTCGGCAGTGCATATTCAGTACAGCGCACAGGGAATTAATTAGTTGTGTACGTCTCCAAGGGAGTTATTCTCCTAATGCCCTGGGCACTGCAGTGATAATCTGCCTCTTAATAACCTCAGGGTTGCAGCCATGACTTTTTGCTGCGGTAACAGCACTAGGTCTGCTGGGGCTCGGTTTTGCCCCCAATGCCTTGTTTTATTTCACTTCACTAAGGAGGTAAGATGACCTACTGGACCTTAATTCTGCCGGGAAGCAGATTTGGACCTAATCCCTGTGGCTGCAGTCGAGTTCCTAAATGTGTGGTGCTGAGGCTGCAGCCATATGTGAGGGATGCTGCTGCTGAACCTGCCCAAGGACACTTTTGTGAATGTGCAGCAGGAGATTTTTTGTTTGTTTGTTCAACTTGATCTTATATTTTCATCTTGAGCTGATTGCAAACTAGGCTGGGATACTAGTTGCCTAGTGGAGTAAGACCAGAAACTGGCCACAGGCCCTTATGGCAGTAGCTGTTTGATGTCAGCTCCACCATCTCTAACCTAGATGAAGTTTTAAACTATCTACGAGTTTTAAATTTGCCTTATTACAACTTTTAACACCTCCCACCCCTCTGGATACTGTCTCTGAAAGCGTGACACGTGTTCACATGTGTATTGATGCATTTTGCTCTCTATTGATTCTGTTTAAAGACCCACTCAATTGATGCTACAGAAAATAATCTATACATGCACGTGTAGCTATGCGTCAGGGAATCTCACATGAAAAGACAGGGCTGGCTTTATATGTGCTGGCCTCCTTCACTCCAGCCAATGAGTTACCAGTGTATGATACCTCGCAAATGGAGAAATGACCGTGTAGTGCACAACACCAGAGGAGACTTTAGGTGTTGTGCTTTAGGGCTTTAGGGACTGCAGCGTGAAAGGAGAAATAATCCCCCCCATATTCTAATCCTGGAAAAGTCTCTGTTGTATTAAGGCCCCTAGCCATAGTTGCATATGACCCTTCTGGGGGCTTTAACTCTATGCACAAATAATTTAGCAGAAGCCCTGATTGAACCTTCATGTTCCAACCTCAGCTGTCCCCATCAGCCATCCAGTTGAAGTAACTGGTCTGTTCCCATCAGAGTGGGGCAGCAGCAGGTCACAGAATCTTCATTCCTATAGCCATGGGGCAAAGGACTCATTATGGCAGATGCACTTGACTGAATTATGCCCTTGGGTATATTCACCACTCCTATTGACTTTAAGCTTTCACCTTCTTATGCAGAATTTGGTTCTGTGGAGCCCATCTTGTCCCTTCCTCCCTGGCTGCAGGGTGCTTTCTGATTGTGTAAATAGTGTGGTCCCCTGCATAAGGCAGGGAAATGGAAATTCAGGGCAATTGAACTTGTATTTCCCCTTCATGGTCCAGCAAGGACACCCACTCTAGGCTCCCAGCTCCTCAGCCATCACTTGGGCAGAAACCTGTATCTTTCTTCCTTCTGACCAAGGTTTTTTCCAGGATGCACCAGGATAGCCCCAGCAGGACAGATTGAATAAACTGGACAACATCTCTTCAAAGGCTATGAACAGGGTAATGGCCCGTGGTTTTAAGTTATCCTGCAGCTCTTTCAAAGCAAGCACATTTATTCTTAAGGTGAAAGCACTGCAGAGAAAACACATTAAAAACAATGCCTACATTCATGCTAATAAGCTTATCGGAAAGTACCCCTCTTCCCATTTCTACGAGGGGTCGGTGTCAGTTCTTCCAACCCTTCCCTAGGGCTTTGGACAGACAGTCCCACTGGGGGGAGGGATAGCTCAGTGATTTGAGCATTGGCCTGCTAAACCCAAGGTTGTGAGTTCAATCCTTGAGGGGACCACATAGGGATCTGGGGCAAAAAAATGGGATGATTTAATTGGGGATTGGTCCTGCTTTGAGCAGGGGGTTGGACTAGATGACCTCCTGAGGTCCCTTCCAATCCTGATATTTTATGATTTGCTGGATGAGAAAGCAGCTTTGAGAGAGTTTAACTCAGGCTGTGTATCCCAAAGTCCTTTCTTTGTCTATTGGCCTCTGGGGAATCCTGTTTGAATTAGTATAAGCAAGGCTGACCAGGAGCTGGTGCCTCTCTGAAGGTGGTACAGCCTGAGTGAATTGGCCTAATCCCCTCGCCCCCGCAGACACACTGTTTTCAGTTCCTGGAGGTGCTGGGGTTACCCTTCCCCATGGAATTCCATACAATCCCTGGCCCACAATAATACATTAACTTTATACAGTAATACAATACAATAATAGCTTTTGCAGGAAATTTCCAGAACTACATCTTTTGCATGGGCTGGAGCCCATTTTATATAGGCTCCCTGTCCAGCAGTGCACGGGAGAGGAGGAGGAGGAGCAGGTGTGGGACCAGAGGATCTGTAATGGCATGACAGCGGTAGAAAAGAGGGATGTATCTGCCCAGTCACTTAGGCTGGGTTAGCAGGATGATTTGGCCCTATGTGAGTAGGTATTTTCAGTTATTGATCTGGAATATCATTTGCACCATAAAAAGTGTAAAAGTTTAATAAGAGTCTGTAAAATGTGGCACAGAACTGGCCAGGCATATTCTCATGAATGTATTACATTTTAGAGCAATGGTCTCATTAAAAATCTTGCTTATAGCATCTCTCATTCCATAAAGTGCCCATTCCATACACTGTGAGAATACTTTGTCCAGCTCAAGTGTGGAAGGGGAGCAAAGTTGGGTCTGCCCTCTGATTTGGAGTGATTCAGATGATGCTGATAGCAGGCGTGAATACCAAGTATCAGATCTCAATTTATTGAGGTGGATAGGAAGTGAATGTTAAAGCATTCCAACCACCCATACAGCCATAGGCAAGCTACAGTTATGTGAATTATTTTAGACTGTTTCAGCTCTAGTTAATAAGTTCCCAAGAAGAACATAATTGGAGCAGTCTTTGCTGTTACTAGTAGAAGAATTTAATGTTCAAAGGACTTGTGCCATAAAAGGCATCAGAGACGTTAAAGGTTGCAAGCAGAATTAACAAAACAAGCTCCGTGAGGGAGCTGTCAATAAATGGCTAAATCAAATAAGTTCCCGTTCCAGTCTGGTTCTGGTGAAGTTCTTGGCTGCCTCTGAATGGTGTTTGTTCAGCCATGCTGCAAAGACAGAGCAATTCTGCAAAGCCGACATCGATTTGAAATTTAAATCTGATGTAGTAACTTAAGCATTTTAAAATGCCTCTGAATCAATGAAAATGATTCAAGGCAAAATCCAGATGGGCACATAGCTACTGGTATATAATACCAGCCAAAGGCCGATATCTTTCTGAACAAGAATACCTCTTAACGCGGACTTAGTTTTCAAAGCATCTTAAATGCTGCAAAATACCCATCCTAGGAAGTCTATAATATGAATCTTTCCCCCCCTAGTAATCATCAATCCTGTCATTAGGATTCTGCTCTGATTCTTTATGGATATTGTTCTGCTTCATGCTTCTCAGTGCTCAGAAAATTTATCCTGTGCATTGAAGATCTGAGCCACTGAATGCAGAGCTGGCTGAAAAACATGGAGAGCTAGCCTGAGAATGTTCTGTTGGCCTGGCTGTATCTTCTGTTATTTGCAGTTGACCAGAAAGCTAGAATATGATATAGCAACTCCAGCTAGATCAGAGGAAAAGTACTGTATGTGCAGGTGTCCTAGGATCTTCAGAGATAGCGTTGGGGGCAAAATCTGAACCATGATAACCCTTTGTCCTTGTGTTTATAGATCTCAGAGGGCTGTGCAAACATTAAGGGGCTAGGACAACAACCTTGGTTAGGTGAGTAAATAAGGATTATTAGTCCTAGTCACACCTTGGTTAGGTGAGTAAATAAGGATTATTAGTCCTAGTCACACCTGGTGGATCTGAGAGAGATGGAGGTTAAGGCCAAAGTGTTCAAAAGTGCTATCATTAGAGCTCTCTTCTGAGAGGCACGCTAAATCAGTTACACTTGTTGAAATTGTGGATGTACATGACTTGCCTAGGCCACTGGACTAGGTGGACCACTTGTTTGGTCTGGTAAATATTATGTTTTGATAAAGTTAGAACCTGTGTGTGTGTGCATGTGTCTGTCTGTCTGTCTAGTGAGCCCTCTTTCATACCCTTTTATTTACTGTAGAAAGACTACAGCCCCCCTGGACAGGAAACCTTCAGTGATCAAGAATGTCCTCTGCCAGCAGCATGAATTTTGGGTACAACCAGTGGTCATTATTTCAACACCTGGGAAGGAAGGATGGTCTACTGGGTGGGGCACTGGGATGGGATTCAGGAGACCTTGGTTCAATTTCTGTCTCTGCCACAGATTTCTTGGGAGACCTTGAACAAGTAACTTAATCTACCTGGTGCCTCAGTTCCTCATCTGTAAAATGGAGATGATACTTCCCTACCTCATAGGGATAATATGAGGGGAAAATCTATGAATGATAGTTGTGCTCAGATACTATGGTGCTGAGAGCTGTATAAATATCTAGGTAGGCTTGTTGTTAATCCTCTAGATTGGCACTCAGGAGGTCTGGGTTCAACGCCTGGCTCTGATTCAGTCCTTGTGTGACTTTGGGCTGTCATTTTATCTCTCTGTGCCTCACTCCTCCATTGATAAGAGGACAATACTTCCCCACCTCAAAAGTGTGCCATGAGGCTATAAATCCATTCCTGATTGTGAGGTGCTCAGATATGACAGTGAGGCGGAGGGCCACTCGTGTCCCTAGATTGGCACAGTAATTCCCAAAATCAGCTTGGGGCTCAGTCTGTAGGTACATCAATGTCAAAATCCATTATTTTTGAAAAATCTGCATTAAAACACTTTGGAACTGTTAGAGGAATCATATATTGATGTAGCTTTATTTTCTTCATGTGGCTCTCAGCATGCGGCCACCCACACAAGTCTATTCTAAATCATTGTGCTGCTGTGTTTGAACCCTTAGTAATGGAGTTTTTTCCAGCAATTGAATTCATGTTTAGTGTTGTGGGTTTTTTTTTTTTTTTGGAATCCAAATTAAATTCCCTGTTGGTACAAATAGAGATATCTAATAAGCCTGGAGGTGCAAAGAAAATGTGGAAATGAGAATTGGCACTGTGCAAAGCTTGTGGAATGAGCTCCAAAAGTCAGGAGAAGCTGATCTGGGTTTAAGTTTCGGTACACTCTGAAAACTCGCTCCAGATTCTGTGCAAAATTCTAATTAAACCTGGGTTTAAAGCTCAAGGGAGCCCAGACTGATCTATCTGTGAAACAGAACGAGACCACATTCACTTAATTTGAAAGGTGGCAAATTCATTCAGTGATTAACAAAAATAACTTTTCACAGATTGGGTAACTGGACTGTGGAACTCATTGCCACAGGGTGTCACTGAAACCAAGAACTTAGAAGACTCAAAGGGAGATTGGACAATTAGGGGATAATAAGAATATCCAGAGTTAAAATAGTTAATGCTAACAAAATTAATGCCTCTAGGCCTTACACCAATCTTAACTATTAGGGATTAGGATGAGGCCTTCACTGGGGTAGATTATGCCACAGCTGTCCACTGCAGTGTTTCCTGCCCCTTCCTCAGAAGCAGCTGATGCTGGCCCCTGTGAGATGTAGGATACTGGACTACATGGACCATGTGTCTCATCCAGCATGTTGGTTCCTGTCTTTTGATTTGTACCTGGATAAGAGGTGGCGGCATTTTGCTTTGAGTATTTTGAGAGACAAGAAGCAGCAGAGGAGCAAAAGGGGACTTGCTGGTGGGAAAGAGGAGTGAGAAGAGTGGGGAGACAGAGTGGGAAGGGAAACAGAGGAAAAGAAGAAGCCAGTGGGGCTTTGTGTAGGCATAGGGATCTGTCTACATGGCAGAGTGATGTGGGTAAGAAGGGCAAGAGGGGAGCAAATGAAGCAGGATAGTCGATGAGAGACAGAAAAACCGGGGCAGACAAAGAGTGAGGAGGGAGGGAATGTTGGGAGGCGGGGGGGTTAAACAGGAGGAAGAGCTGGAAAGAGAAATCTTGGGGGAGGAGAGAGAGGGGAGAGATGACTTCCAAATGTCCGTGGGGGAGTGGCATGGCCATCCACTTTCTGAGCACTCTGGAATGGGGTGGAGGCTTCCCCTTCACAAGGCCAACAATTGGGTAATGGAGTCTGTGGGTGCGGGAGAGGTGTGGGGCCCAGAGGAGACCCCTGTGGCTTCAGACAAGCAGGTGAATTCTTGGATGCATATCTGAGCTGACCACGGCCGACAGACCTTTTGAAGTTTCTCACTGTAGCTTATTACGTGTATCATGGTGAGGTCATCCTAAGATGTTCTCTTTGACAGTGCGGGCACTGAGTCTGGTTCGTACTTGCCCTTTTGTCGTGCAGAGTTGCTATTTTGATGAAACCTCATCCCAAGACAACCTGTGGGGCAGAGCTTGTAGTACTGTGTAGGTTAGAGTCCTGGTGAGAGAGGACAGCTTCTAACACAGCTGGAAAGGTGCATCAGTTTGGGTCAATCTCAAAGTAACTTCATACCCACAACCATTTGCACAACCCCATGGAGGGGCTGGTCCCTAATGGGGTCCCTGGCTCAGACGGAGAACTCTTCCTTTAAAATATGGGTATCTGCAGACAGAACATTATCACTGAGCATCTGCACCTCTTTCTGTCCTCTACATTCAGAAGAGAAAAGTTGTTTTTTCTCTTCTCTTCCCTCTCACCCTGCTCCCCAGAGCTACTGAGACCAAACAAGAGACTAGGGTATTCCAATGGGATCATTTACTTCACCACCCCTACTGTCCACCCCTCCGCTCAGGGGATCAGATTCTAGATGCTCATTTTTAAACCTGTGCTCCTAAGCTTTTTCTGCAGCCGGAGGTTGGAAGAGCTGCCCTTGCCCAGCTCTCATGGCAATGTAAAATATAACCAGTGTGGAATCTAATGGGAATGCTGAAATGGTTTATTCTGGCATGGTTGAGATCATGAAACTCTGAGCTTATCCTCATTTAGGAAAGATAGAGGCTGTCTTGTGATGCGGCTACTTGCAATCTCAGCTGAAGATTTGATGGGGTGAATGCATGAATTAACCACCCAAATGCAACAATTTTTTCCCATCCAAATAAAAACGAATTGGTGCTTCAGACTCCCAGTTTGGCTTTACATGCCAGTGGGTGGAGAGAGTCAGGGGATAAAGTGAGAGCACTGATTCTAGTTCAGGCATTGAACCTGACTGTCCTGGAGCCAGTGGGCACTTGATAAGCCTGTTGCTGGGAGTAGAGAATTGGGATCTGCAGCAAGTGGGTTCTGTTATGAAAGCTGAGGGCAGCATGAGGAATGCCAGCCTACACTGAGAAGGGAAACGTTTTCCAGCTGCCACTAACGCAGAGGCAGAGGAGGGATCCACCAAGGGAAACAGGACTCTGGTCCAGCCCACACATTCGTCACAGGCGGTCTCCTTAATGCCTCACTTTGATTTGTACTTTAGCTGCTGCGTTTGGGCTGTCAGAAAACGACAATCCACAGCTCCTTCCATTTATTGCCCTTTCGTCCTCTCTGAAACATCATGAACTACAGGGCAGAGACATATTGCATGGTTATTGTTTATCAGTTGATTCAGAACCCAGATGGGTAGCCCAGACTAACAGCTGGTTAGATAACCTGTGCGCATTTCCAGCAGGGACAGCATCTGCCTGCACATAACGATGATGTTGGTATTTATGTGTAACCTAGGGTTACCATCCGTCCGTATTTCCCCGGACATGTCCGGCTTTTGCGTCTCTAAATAGCCGTCCGGGAGGAATTGGTAACAAGGTTAAAATGTCCGGGGAGGTTTTCTCCCTCGCCTCCCGACCTCCCTTCCATGCAGAGTGTGGCTGCTGATTGGGCGGCTAGGCCGATTGACCCACTCCCATTGGCCTCCAGCAGCCAGAGCCCTCCCCTGCTCCCCCCTCCCTCTCTCTGTAGTCCTGTGTAACACACAAACCGACCCACGTGGAGCCAAAATGGTAAGAGGAGTCGGGGGGGGGCAGTCAGGGAGCGGGGGAGTGTTGGATGGGTCCCCAGCCTCCACCTGCCATCCCCCCTCTGCGCATCCCCCCCTCCGTGGGTCCCCCCTCCCTGTCTGCCTCTCCCTTGTCTGCGCGTACTGCCAGAGCCAGCAGCAACTGCTGTCTGCTGCCCCCGGGTCCTAGTGCCCCCATCCACTAATGGGAAGACAGGCTGCCCTTACCCTGCCCTTCCACCCTAGCCCTGAGCCTCTCCAACACCCCAAACCCCCCAGCCCCAGCCCTCATCCCCACACACCCTAATCCTCTGCTCCATCCCTGAGCCCCCTCCTGCATCATGAACCCCTCATCCCCAGACCCACAGCCCTCACCCCTGCATCCCCTCCTATCCCCAAACTCCCTCCCAGTCCCCCTCCCCCTTCCCACACACCCCCTCCTGCCCTCAAACTTCCTCCCAAAGCCTGCACCCCCTCCCTTTGCACCACCTCTCACCCCCAAACTCCATCCCAGAGCCTGCACCCCTCACCCCCTCCTGCACACCCACCCCCTGCCCCAGCCCGGAGCCTGCACCCAGCACCCAAACTCTATCCCAGAACCTGCACCCCTCCTGCACCCTAATCCCCAGCCCAGGACCTGCACCCCAGACCTCCTCCCCCCACCCAACCCCCCTCCCAGAGCCTTAGGCAGGTGGCGTGGGGGGTTCTGGGCACCACCAAAATTTCTACAACCCTGCCCCCCCTGCGAGTGGATAAGGGTCAGGGCAGTCAGGGGACAGGTAGGGTCCTGGGGGGGGGGCAGTTAGGGTAGGGGGTTCTCAGCAGGGGGCAGTCAGGGTACAAGAAGCAGGGGGGGTTGGGGTTCTGAGGGGAGCAGTCAGGGGGTGGGAAGTGGGAGGGAGTGGATGGGGCGGGGCTAGGGCGGGGCTTCCCCCCCCCAGTGTCCTCTTTTTTGATTGTGGAAATATGGTAACCCTAGTGTAACCTTTCGTGGGCCACATTCTACGTGCACCCCAGACAAAGCTTGCCCATATCAATGGGGAAAAGTTGCATGGTTTTCAAATATGGGCACCAAGTTAGGGCACACAGTTTGTCATCTCGCACCCAAATCAACACACAAATATCTGAGTTTGTGTATGGGGCTCACAGTGTATTTTAAAATAATTATGAGGCACAGGGTTTTTAAGGGCTCAGAAATGGTTATTTTTTTTGTCAGTTTCTCATCCTGCACTGCTATGCAGCATAATCCATCATAACTAGATAGGTGCTTAGTACAGTAGCTCAATGATCATTCAAGTACTGGGAAACCTGTAATATTTGCAGTTTCTGTCTATTGGAGACACTTTGCCATTCACTCTACTTTCATTCTCTCCTTTTGAGGCAAAACATCTCTATCTGCCTCAGCAGCATCTTTAAGAACAAAAACAAGTCGGCAGGTCTCAGTTTTGATCCTTTTTATCTGATTTGCTGTGAAGTCACCTCATTTGATTTGGGCGATGATACTGAATGAGGAAATGGATATTTCCAAAATAGTGGCAATGAAAATATTCCCTATCAGGGGAATCTAGTTTATTATCTAGCCACTTGAAAGGTAAAATATCCAGAGGGGAAGATATTATGTTAGCAGGTATAGCTTATAGGCAATAAGGTATAATGGTGTTCCCTGACCTCTTGAATAACATTCACAGACATTGTAGAAAACAAGTTATGCTGAATCATATATGTAAAGACAATAGCATTAAATCTTTTTAGTCATTTTGGCCTCAGAGGTATTTAGGCACCATTGAAATCAATGGGAGTTAGGGGCCAATATAGCTTTGCGATCTCCAGTCCTGGGATGGGTAGATGTGGCTCATGATCCATATTTGTCATTTCTTGTTAGCGCTGCATCGTCTGTTGGCCTTGGGCTTTTTGCAGCTCAAAGCAGAAAAGCAGTAGCAAGGGAAGTACTCTGGTTCTGTTCAACAGCACGTCTGCTTTTCTGCACTCGGCATCTCTCCCAAACAGCGGATCCACTGGGAAAGGTTGCTGGGGAAATATGCCTCTAGATGCCCATGTTTGTCTGGGCTAATATTTTACTTCATGGGACAGCAAATATCTTTAGTGTCACTTACCTTATAAGAGTGGTGATAACTCTCGCATGGCTTGTTTGGTGGAGCAGCCCACATTATTACTGTTTTGCTGTCTTGGGTCCTATCCTTGACCTTATTTTATAATATTTTCTTTCTCTTTCTTTCTCCTTTTTGGTATGCTTTTGGCAGGCTTATTTAGGCTCCAATTAATCAAATGACTATGATTTATTATTTGTACTGTTGTAGTGGCTAGGAGCCGCAGTCATGGACCAGGACCCCATTGTGTTAGGCACTCTACAAACACAGAACAAAAAGACAATCCCTGCCCCCAAAATAAAAAAAACCTCAAGCACATCTGTAAGCCCCATCAGTGCTACTTAAGCACATGTTTTAGAGCTTTGCTGAATCTGGCTCTTAATTAAGAGCAACAGCCAGAGCAGCAGCAGCAAAGGTATCTTGTATCTTAAGGTTCAACGGCTACAGTAGAAGACCCCGCAGAATGAATGATTAATGGGACCCAGAGAAGCTAGTGTAATCCACACACCTTCTGGGTGTGGTGTTCTGTCCCGTCTAGTGGCACCAAGACCACTTAAAGAGAGAGATAAGATGAGTTTGCTCTACAGCCTTAGCTAACAGCCAGTTGGCTTTTAGCTCCTGCTGTAGAGGCTCATGTACTAAGCTCCAGAATTCCCTGGGTCGATCCCGCCCGCTGACAACAGGTGTCCATTGGTGTTACGCTGGGGTAAACTTTCTCCTTGGTGATTTTTGCCCTTTACAGTCACAACCCACTGACTTGATTTGGAAAAAACTTTCTACTTCAAAATAATTCCTCCATCGTATTTTTTTCCCAGTGAGCACTGAGCACTTCTGAAAACCTGGCCACTTCTTTTAGGTGCCTGAATTAGACTTGAGCTCTTACAATGGTCTACACTGGGGGGGGGGGAGGGAATCAATCTAAGATACACAACTTCAGCTACGAGAATAGCATAGCTGAAGTCAATGTATCTTAGATCGACTTACCTCGCATCCTCATGGCGCAGGATCGATGGCCGTGGCTCCCCGTCGACTCCGCTTCCGCCTCTCACTCTGGTGGAGTTCCAGAGTCGATGGGGAGCGCATTCAGGGATCGATTTATCGCGTCTAGACGAGACGCAATAAATTGATCCCCGATAGATCGATTACTACCCGCCAATCCGGCGGGTAGTGAAAACATACCCTTAAAAACCCAGTCCTTGGTGGTCTCAGTGCAAACTCACCTCCACTTCAAGCAGTAATTAGCACGCTTGTTGGCAGCCTCCAAGGGTTCAGCGGGCCTGCACAGGGAACTCCCCTAGGCAAAGTTTTATTTTCTCATCCTTCGTGCTACTCTTGCAGAAGTAGAGTGACTTGTTTATTTGATAGTAACATCACCTGTTTTAGGTTTGCGGCATGGGTCATAAGATGTGAAACATCTGTTTGCATTTGCATTAAAACAGCTAACAGAGACTTCTTAACATGGCTCGCAAAAAAAAAAAAAAAAAAAAAAAAAGTGAACAACCTTTAGGTCAAGTGACAGCATTATGACTGTTTTCTGGTGCAGCAAATACCTACAATGGCTTGTAACCATATCCATCAGACAGCTAATTACCTCTGTGCAGGGACTGTCACAATGGAAGTAAAGTAATGCAATTCATGAGAAATAATACAGGATAAGGTACAGACAGAGAGGCAATTACACTGATGATGAGGCCAAGACACAGAGAGGGGTGAAGATGTATTTCAGGTTTAACCCAATAAACCCAGCCCATAGCACAAAGTAAAGGAACACTATTTATGTATTATTATTTGTCTGACTGTAGCAACTGGGGACTCCATTCATGGGCCCCAGTTGTGCTAGGTGCTATACATAGGCAGAACAGGAGGTGATCCCTGCCCCAAAGAGCTTATTAACTTAATATAAGACAAAGAGATAATAGATGGATACAGACGAGGGAGTACAATGAGACAATGAGATAGTATTGGCTAGTATCATCGGCAGTGGGCTCAGCACACCAGTGGCCTAACCATTCTCAAATGTTTTGTCAGCATCATGGCAAGGGTGAGTTCGAAGGAGGGATTTGAAGGTAGACAATGAGGGAGCATCTCCCACGTGTGAGCGGCAGCAGGAGAGATGCCCAAAGGGGCTTGTTTGAAAATGTAACAAGTGGACGATGGAGCCTGGCATGGTGAGCCAGTCAGAGATGGGACTGATCTCTCAATAGTGAATACTGCATCTTCCAGCCAAAGATCTTCTTCGAAGCGCTTTCCAAACATGAAGCATCACAACCCCCACCTGAGTATTGTGATCATCCCTCTTTTACAAATGGGGAAACTGAGGATCAGAGATAAAGTGACTTGCCCAAGGCCACACATCAGGTCAATGGCAGAGTTAGAAGTTGAACTGAGGAGTGCTGACTTGAGCTTTCCTGCTCTAACCAGCAGACTGCACAGTGAAACTGTGATGAAGGGATTTACTTGCAGTTCAAATGGCACAAA
Organism: Malaclemys terrapin pileata; assembly: GCF_027887155.1. Classification (NCBI taxonomy): domain Eukaryota; kingdom Metazoa; phylum Chordata; order Testudines; family Emydidae; genus Malaclemys; species Malaclemys terrapin. Next base: position 38,102,255 of record NC_071513.1, on the reverse strand, counting down.
TGAATGGGGCAATAGAAATGAAACTTTAGATGACAATGTGAAAACATGTTGTCATAAATTTTGGTCCATTTAGGATTTGCACTAGTGTCATTGAATTGTACACTTTAGACATGGAAAGAGCTCAGATCTTTCGGCTTGAATACACCGGGCCCTAATTCTTGAGCCATATGGGAAAATCTCTGCTAGGTGTTAGCACTGGTAGCCTTTGGCTCACAGTTGAGCAGTTCCAATTCCATTCTGGAGAGGACTGTGATAAATCCAGGCTAGCTGTTCCTTGTATGTAGAATTGAATGATTGTGGTGCTGGGAATTTTCATTTGTTGCAGAGCCAGAAAATAAAGATAAATGAAAGGTTCAACTCAAAAGAGAGAAGAGCTCAGATTTTTGCAGCATGCCTCTAGTATGCACAGTCACAATGCAGCAGCAGCCTCTACGACAGTCCATCCTGATTGCGCGATGAAATGAAGAAATGCTGGGAAAAGAAGAGGAATGTGCTGTCTGAACTTTGCCAAGGAAAGTGCACAGCAACTGCTGTTTCATTTGAAGAAATATCACCTGTACCTGCCTGTTGGGTAAACTCTAAGAAACCAACAGAACCTGTCAAGGCAACTTTCCAGTGTGATATATCAGAGCAACATCCTGGATTATTTGCTGTCTTTGTGAGAAAGTAGTGAGCTGTGGAAACCTGGGTATCCATCTTGGCTGGCACATCTAGAGCTGAGCACCATCTCTATAAGAAGGCCATCCCTTCTGTACCGTTAAGTATGTCAAGCCTTGGTTGGTGCTGCTGAAGTGAAATTTGAAAATGTTAAGAAAAAACAATACAACTATGGTGAGAGAGCTGCGGGGTTTAAAGAGCAATGGACAAATTTTACAAAGGTATTTAGATGCCTAAAGATGCAGGGAGACACCAGGTGGGATTTTCCAAAGTGTCGCTCTGCACCTAATTTGAGCACCTAAATTCCTTTTTAATTCTGGCCCATCTGTCTTTGGTTGTAATCCCTTCCAGGCAGGTATTACCTCTCCCCATCGATTTGTACAGAGCCTAGCACAATGGTAACCTGTGGTCTCTGTGAGATACTGGAACATACAAATAACAGTAACAATAACATAATGTCTACTACAGTAATAGGGACTAGATAGCACCTTGCTAGAAAGACTGATGGATTTTTGACTGTGAGGGAAAGGGAAGCAAAGGCAGCATTTTGCAGCGTTCTGTTAATTTTGGAAAAATGCGGGTTAAAAGAAAGTATAAAATAAAAATAACACAAATGTTTTCCATTTAACTGCAAGTTGGTGAAAGTGACTCTCAGAGGTTTTGCCCAGTTCTGTTCCAGGGAACCTTACTTTCCAGTTCTATGCAAAGTCATGGCCTTTCACAGGGGAATGCACGATCCACTCTTCTCACACCTCCCAGCTCCAAAAGGAGAAGCATTTAGGACACTTAGGCCAGGTCTACACTACCACTTACTTTGGAATAATTTATGTCGCTCAGGGGTGTGAATAAGTCATCCCCCTGAGTGACATAAATTACACTGACCCTAGTGCCGGTGTCTACAGTGCTATGTCAGCAGGAGAGCTTCTCCCTCCAACATAGCTATCGCCTCTCGCAGAGGTTGATTTGTTATGTTAATGTATGGAAGTAGCGCTTCTAGTGTACACTAGCCCTAACACAGTTACAGCTCATTAGGCCAGCCTTCTCCTAATGATCAGAGCCCATGTAGATACCAGCACTGTGTGCATGTCAACTCCCACACGTTAACTGTAATCAAAGTAATAGGTATGTGGTGTTTACTGCAGGAGCTAAAATGTTTTACATGGATGCTTTAGGGTGTGTCTAGGAAAGAGAATAAACTTTGATGATCTTTATTTTGTCTTTCTGGAAACTTAATATGTTTCTTCTCGCTTTTGACCACAATTCATCACTAAATGATTTTTCCCAGGCCAATTTTCATTTTTCATTTAAATAATCTAGTAACAAAGAGGATGAGGCATTCTGCAAGAAGGCATATGACCAAGTAATCATTCTGCCTTTATATCCCTTAGGGGGGAATTATTAGAGATGAGATGACCTTCCTGGCTACCCACCATTACCATTGTAACAAGGATGGATGATGGGACTCACCTGACATGCAGCCAAAGGCAGGCTGAGTGGAGCGTGTGGTACCTGAACCTGAAAATGGCAAGGATTTGATGAAAATGAACATGTGAAAAGAGTGAGAGATTGGAGCACTTGTGGGAAAGTTGGGAATCTGGCTACACTGTATCCCCTTTAAAATACTCAGCACTCAGACTTCTGGTGAGTGAAGCTTGTTGCCCTCCTTGTGTGACCTCAAGGCGCCTTGATGGGCTTGTTAAATTTTCTTTAGTGGGAAATATACACCTGTGGTCCAGAGCAGTGAAAGCCAGAAGACCTGGGTTCCATTACTGGCTCTGCCACTCACTTGCTGTATGACCTTGCACAAGTCACTTCACCTCTGTGTGGGTCAGTTTCCCCACTTGTCTAATAGGCATTATGATTCTCATGTCTTTTTTTACAGAGTACTGAGATCCTTATATAATGAGTATAAAGTATTATCTGTCCTATAAAACTACAGGAAACTGCAAGGCAAATAATAATATTTTACATTGGTAGAACCCCCTTTTCACCACAGGATCTGAAAGAACTTTACAAACTACTTCAGTACATTACTCAAAACTCACATTCACTTCCAGGTCTGGGAAAGGGACTACAAGGTTTAGCTTTATATATACACAATGTCTTCACATGTCATGGAAATGCAGCCATCTCTGGAGTGGAACAGAGCAGTGTTTAGCAGAACTGAAACTGCAGAGAAAATTTAGGGAGACTGAATGCAGTTACTCCCACTGGAATTTGGCCTATAGTTAATAGGGCCAGGACCATAACCATTAAGCAATGTATTAAGCTTGATGCCAGGTCTTGTAAGTGACGTGGAAACCTTATTGGTTTCTGAAGAAGGTAGGTTGCTCCAGTTTGAACTTTGTTACAGACTAGCTATAGTGTAATGAGAAGTGGGAAGAGAGTACCAAGGGATCTTACTTGACCACAAGTGATACAGACCTAGGCTTTCATCAAGGCTTTTTTATACAGGTAGTGTGTGTAGGTTTTTTAAAATATGTTTAAATTTCGGATGAGCTGCTATAAGAGTTTGCAAGGGAAAAGTGAGCCAGGCTTTGTGTGTTCCTTATGTAGCATCTTCTCTTTACAAACCGCACTGCAGGCCTTATAGGAAAAGAAAAGAAACATAATAGGTGCCCAAGAATTTACATGCTAAGAATCAGCAAAGTAAAGGCATGGATGCATGAGCCAAGCATGTTCACATACCCAAATGTCTGAAAGAAGATGAACGATTCCAATTTGTCATACAGCATGTACGTGCCATTAGGATAGAGCATTGCTAAGTATTCTGCTGTAGAGTTAGTTGAATCTGAAGTCCTCCAACTTCATTTTCTGGTTTATCTTCAGGAACAGTTCTACAAAGAGCATGATTTATCATTATCTTTATGGTGATCTACCTTGATTTAGTGGTGAAATTATGATGATGGATCATACTTAATTATGATCATTAAAAGACATCAAAAATGTAATCGGCTGTTCATCATTTATCTTATAAAGAAAAGAAAAAAAAACTGGTATTTAAAAACCCGAATTCTAGGTGTTGATAAAATTAGAATATGTTTTATTCATGCTGTGACAGTAATCTTTCATCATTGGATTTCCTTTTCTCCCGCTTCTAGGAGTTTCACTTTGGAGGCATTAGGGAAGGATGTGGAAGGGGGGCTGTTAACAAAACATATAGTCAGTGGTCCCAGTTCTGCAATGAGTGCCAGGTGGGCAGAGATCATTGTGCCTATGTGGAACCCCACTGAAGTCAATGGGGCTCCTTCTGGGCATAGAGATCGCTGGCACAGAACCACCTGTGGGTCAGGGCCATGTGAAAACCTTGTTGGCTGCTGGTGAAGCCAGTTTGTCCCAGTTTTGACCCTGTTCAAAGACTAGCATAGTTGACTGTGAGTGGCTGTGTGAAAAGCAACTCAACTGCCCAAGAGGGTTTGGAATAAAAGGAGAATCCCATCAGAATTAAGAAACAAGCATGCTGGTGTCAGCCGGGGTTTTTTTAGTGTCTTTAAAAAGAGTCAAGTAATTATTGACCTGTTAAATTTAACTTTCGCTGCAGAATAATCAAAGTTTAATCATAAAATCAAATGATAATGACTAAAAGGAGAATCCTCAGTATTGAGAGAAAATGGCCAGTGGCTCCAGGTAGCTCAGCAGGGTTGGAGAAGAAATGTTTCTTCCCAGGGAGAGAGACAGTGGTCCCCATTACCACTGTTTGTGTTACCGGAGCTCCTAGCAGCTCCAGCTGAGACAGGGGGACCTATTTGCTAGGAGACTCTAGAATGTAAATTGACAGGGTAGGAAGTATGGTTGTCCCCCGTGAATGGATGGCAAACTGAAAGGCCACACAAGGTCTATGGGCCGGTAGTGAAAGATAACAACTATGGCAGCCTCACAGCAAGGTGAAGCAGCACCACATTCTGTAAACTGAAAATATTATTGTGGGAGGGTAACTCTAGTCTCGCTTTGCCCCTAACTCATTAGTGTGTGCACATTTCCAGGAGAACAGACCCTGTAATGTCTCTGGACAGCTACGCTGATGAACTCATTTAGCTAAGATAAAATGTATAAATCTAACATGATGGAAATATATGTGCTCATTTTTCATCCTTGTTTAGGGTGAGGCTGTGGCTCACCCTATGTGTCTGGGCAGGGAAGAAAGGGGTACAGAGCCACACCTCATTCCCATGTGCAGGCTACCTGCCTCCCAGGTCTCAGTGTGGGGTCTCAGCCACCATTCTCCCCACCACATAGATGGGTTGGAGGTGTGCAGGTCTTGGCTCCATCCTCACTGACCTACTGGCCAGCATAGACCAGAGGACAATGTAACTTGCATCAGGTGTAGGGCTGACACAGATTCTTCCCCCCTGGAGTGAGGGATGTCTCAGTTTGGTCTCTGGTCTTGTCCATCTTCAGAGCTAAAGCAGAGCCCTTGGGTAGCATGATTTTGATTCCTTCGTTTAAAGTATTTTCTCTTCCCGCCAATAGGGCAAATACTTTCAGTGACTTCCCCACTTGATGTGGGTCCTGTGTGCACTTACCATGCTCCTCATCTTAAGAAGCAAGTGTTTTTGCAGTGACAATTGAAATAAATTAAGAATGGCACATCATGATCATTTATATCATGTGTATCTCAGAAAGTTCATCAATTCATATTACATTAGGGAATATGTAAATAAATGTGCACTCATTTGGCATAGTCCTCAGAGCAATTATTCTTCAGTTGATTTAGTACACTTGATAAAAATAAAGGTTAAGGAGGATGTTAATTTAGGACTTTTTTCCACTAGATTTTATAAAGTGTTAACATGCAGATTAATTCCAGGCTTTATAATATTGCATCCACTTCACTGTCACATAAAAACAACTGACATAAATCAGAGGATGGGCCCGATCCTGCTGCCATGAAACTCAAAGGGAGTTTTACCATTGACTTCCACAGGAGCGTCCCCGATGTCAAAGCCTAGACTTAATATAAATTTAATGCCAGGCACGTTAGAGCCCTGCTAAGAACATGCTCACTGGAGCATAATAAATCATGAGAGAGATGGTGTTGTGAGAATTCCTGGGGATGGGGGACCACAGGCAAAGAGTTGGTGGCAGAACTAATTTTATTCTGAGCTAATGAGAAAAATCAGTGTCTGGAGATGCTGTTGGATACGAGGAAAATCTCAGCCCAGATGAGTTAGAATCTCCGTTTCTCAAGTCCATTGTGGGATTGGAGACAGGACTAAAAGGAACGGGAATCTCTGATTATCACCCTAAAACTGCTAATACAAGACATTTGCTTAAATGGAAGAGATTTGCCAAGGAGTCTGGAGAAAGACACCAGACACAAGGACCTAATACATGGGCTTGGGCCAGCCCAGCTGGTTAGCTTCAGAAACATCTGTGTGTGTATGAAAGCTGAATTCACTGCAGAAGTAACAAACTCATTGTAAGTAGTAGACAATGCTAATTTTGTGACTCATAAAGTGTCCTTACTGGTCAGTCTTGGATGCTCTATTGGTATCATACATGGGATGGGGCTTAGTGTTCTGATTTCCTAGGAAAGAAACAGTCATTAATTCTGAAACAGGGCAGGAGTTGTGAGAGTGGGTGGAATAAAGAAGGGGCAAATAGAAAAATGGGATAAGAGGTAGAAACCAGTGGCCTAGTTACTGTGATTTACCAAGGTAAGTGTATGCATTGAATAAAAGGTTCCTCCATGGTTGTCTTGCAGTATGATCACATTTCTCTGTACTTTATCAGTGCCGTATGTTGTGGTGCAGATTCCAAGGGATTCCTTAAAAACCAATGACAGACAAATACAAAAATACTTGGGCACATGGTGCAGGTATATGAAATGCCAGGGAAAGCAGGATATTTTGTGAATGACTATTGGTCTCATTTTCAAAACTGGTTTCTAAAGCTCAGCTCCTCAAAGGTATTTAGGACCTTGGAGGAACTGAACCTAAAAGTGCAGATGGACATTAGATGCACACAGTTTGATAGATCAGTTTGAGGCCACTTGGGAACTGTATGACCCCCCCGCCCAAATATCTGAGGTTAACTATTTATCTTAGCTCTTCCATGTGAGAGTGCATGGCCTTTCCATTAGATCACCACTTAGGCCCTCTGTTTTCAATTAAGTTTATTTGGGTTTTATATTAAGAAGCTGAAAGCTTTGTGTGGTGTCCCAAAGTTCAGAATTCCTTCTCCAAACTTCTGCTAAAGAAGCATCAATTTCAGTTGGAGGAGGTCAGTTGGCATGTGGAAGTTTCCTGAAAAAAATGGCAGAAGTCATTGGATGAAGCACTGGAAAACAGGCTGTACAGAGATGGACAGTGTGGCTGGATAAGAGGTTTTCCATCCCTAATCTCTATGATTTTATTATTTGTTTCTATCATTTGTGGGTCTCTATCTTGGGCCTGGCTTGGTATTGTACTGTCTGTCTTTATTTTTGTATACAGAAACATTGTGTAATGTGTAGAGTTGAGGAAAAAAATTGCAGTGAATGTTTTGATAAACTTTGCCTGTTTGTGAATTATCCACAAGCAATTAATGAGTAACTCAAATTTGTTCATTGTTAGATGATTACATGATGAATAATTTGGGTGAGTAAGTTTGGCCTCTAGACTGCATGGGAGCAGTTCACTGAAAAATATTTATTTGATTTGAACTGTGTTGGTTAGCTTTGATTGGACAAGTAGGTCATCAGGTGTGTATCTGTTCTCTGATTGGATGAGCACATCTCTTAGAATGAGTCTTCTGGTGTGAAAATTCATGAATAGGCTTTCCAAATGTGCTTCCTGAATGAAATTCTGTGAAGAGGGTCAGAACAAAAGATAAGTGCCACTTAAACCCTGGAATGCACTGACTTTGAGCAAGTTTTTGCCCTGGAGGGAAATTCACTCCCCATGAATATTCACTCGAAATTCACTTTTTCCAGGATCATTTCTGCTAGAATTTGGTAGAATGTGCATAGGGCAGGAAATCAGCTGAAATTAATTTCTGAGATGATTCAAATGCATACGTACAGAACATGCTTTTTCTGTTCTCCCAACTCTTGTGACATTAAGATCAAGTAGATCAACAATAGGAACAGCTCTCATTCTGCCCTGCTTCAGAGTTTTCTAAAACTTAAACACATGCTGCATGGCAAGCATTTTTAGTCCTAAAATGTGAGTGTGAATTAATTATTTTTTACTTCATTCAGCCACTATAGTTGTGTGCTCATTGATACGGGAGGTTGAGAAGCCTCGTTTTCCCCATCTTAATTTGGGCAAAAACTATGTAAGCTTCCCTGCACTGCTTTGTTGATGTGCATCAGTTCTGACTTGCAAGCAGCACCCCCTGCTATCACAGTCTCAGGAGCCATTTCCAATTCCCCAATGTGGGTGCATATCATTCTGAGGAGACAGAAAATAGATCAAAAGTGTGGAACTTGCCAGAGAGACCTAGTTGCGTATGTTTTTCTTTTGAAAGATGTGAGCGCATTTCATTAAACAGAGGTGGCATGAGTGAAAGCAGATTTTGGATACCCGTTCTTCAAGCACCCACATCATGTCTCCAGGCTCCAAACACAGGTAAATAAGAGTCTCCCACAGATTAGTCTCAACACTAGGCATTTTAGGTCACATTTTATATTATCTACTTGTATAGGTTAATAAATGATTAATAGATGTTTTAAGCATGTTACAGACATAAGGTGTGTGTGTTATGTGTGATGGTTTAAACACAGAAGTAGATGTTATAGATGGTTATAAGCCATGGTGGTTGACCTGTTGGACTCTGACAGTCTACCATAATTCAGGAACTATTTATTAAAGCATCTAGTAATCATTAATTAACCATTTACAAATGGAACTTTAAAATTCTATTCAATACAGGTTCTTATACCTCCCTCATCACTGCAGTACTAAGCAACATGACTAACATCAGTCACGTGAGACCAGTTTCTGTTATGAGACTGGGGATCTTCTGGGCTCCTCCCTGAGGAACCAAACCTGTGAGATGTTGAGTGACTTATGAGAGGTGCTGAATACCTTCAACTCCCATTGGCTCAGTGGAAGTCAAGGGAGCTCAGCAGGATCAAGCTGGTAGCACTGGAAACGTTTTCCCTTGCAAGTGTTTGCCCCGGCATCCTTGCAGCTGGGGAAGGCTGAATGCTGCTCCCTCCAGAGCCAGTTGATGTCATTCCTGAGTTGAACAGAGGCAGGCGGTACAGGGCAACACATTTCATACTTTAGTTAGTTATTTTGCGGTGTCTCTATAAAATTTACAAAGTGCCTCCTCTGCATCTTGGCTCCTTTGATGAATCTGTGAAAACACGGTTAACAAAGGTGGCAGCAGAATGTCACCCTCAAAAGAGAAAATTAACCACCCAAGAAGATGAATCTTAGACAATATAATAGCCCTCCCTCTGCTAGATAATACCAGCTTCCCTCATCTCCCTCATCACTGGAAGCCTGAGCAAATTGACAGGCTTCACGACATACCCTGAAGATCAATAGCTATGTGCTATTTCTGATCAAAGTGGGAAGTGAGTACCAAAGGGCTTCTTGTGGAGAAGGCTTGTGCCAGCAAAGCACTTATAAATTGAAGGAGCTCCAGATGAAGTACACCTGTGGATCACAACCAGGGACAATATCGCACAGGTACAGAGATACTCTTTCCCTCATGGAAGTATTTGCATCACCTTAGCAGTGCTGATCTCCCAGGACCTTGAGAGCAAACAAATGCCTTGAATTCCTCTACATGGTAACATACTGTGGTCCATCGAGATCCCTAGGCCTATTTAATTTTATGCACCTATAGGATATTTGTTCCCTTCTGGTACCATCATACTGACTGCAGTCACTTTAAACACTGCCAGTCAATCCTAGTTATCAGCAGCTGTAGAGAGGACAGCAGGAGGGAGAGCTCATCTAGAAAGCCAGTCCCACACAGCAGACTGACTGTGTAATGTATTACTTTTTAATAAGGTAAATATATTAACATTAGAGCAGCCTTCTCAATCTTCAGTACCTAACCATTACATCACTATCAGGAGGAAATGTAATTAGATATCATAAATATGAAAAATACTGGGACATTTACATAGAGAACACCAATAAGTTGCTTTCCTTGTCATATAATTTAAAAACATTAAGGGTGAACTCTGCAATTTGCTCATACCATGAGCAAGGATCAAGTTTAATACAACAGGACAGCTCCTAAGCACAGAACAGGCTTATCTGAGATAACTTAAAAGGGCACTGTCCAGGTTTTTTTAGGTCTAAAAGTTAACATACCTGTAAAGTTGATTAATGTTGCAAATACCACCATGTTCTCAGCTAGGCCATTTTCTAATCACCACTGCTTACTCTATCAGTTATATAGTGGAGTCAGCAACAACAAAAGTGCCCCCCTTCTGTTAATCTGTCCAAATGAAGCCCTCCCCCACATGCAGGCTGGTGGCATCCAAGTAGGCTGCTGTGGACTTACATTCCTGCAGTGCTCTCACTTTGTAAATGTTTCAAGTCTCTTGATCTTCATTTTACCCTACTGCAGGAAAACCTAGCAGTGGAGAAATGTCAGACATTTAAAGCAAGGCACAACACTCAAATGACAAAGCGGTTACAACAGCAGTAAGTCCACAGCAGCCCACTTGAATACCACCAGACTTCATGAAGGGTTTAAATATCCAGAAGGGAGAGGAATTTAGCATGACTTAGCTGGGAGTAAGGGATGAAATTGTGAAAATGGACACTTCCTGGCAATGAGATCTATTAGTGTATGGGATAGTCTCCAAGGGAAATGGTAAGATCAGTGCTGTTTGAGATATCTAAAATCTGGAGGATCTCCTGCCCTGGTGGGAGGAGAGACAAGATGGTCTAATAGGTCTTTCCCAGTAGGTCAGATAAATGTCCTTTCAGACCAGTCACTTCCTCCTTGTTGGGTGCCATGAATATGGAAGACCTTTCTTGAGATACTGCCTGGAAACAACAGCCTCCTGAGTATGCTCCAGGGTGTATCTGGATGTTAAGGTCTGTTAGAAAGAGGACGGTGATCAAATGTTCTCCATGTCCACAGAAGGTAAGAGAAGAAGCAATGGGCTTAATTGGTAGCAAGGGAGATTTAGGTGGATATTAGGAAAACCTTTCTAATTATAAAGGTAATTAATCTCTAGAATAGACTTCCCAGGGAGGTTGTGGAATCCCCATCATTGGAAGTTTTTAAGCACAGGTTGGTCAAACACCTGCCAGGGCTGGTCTAGGTTTACTTGATCCTGGCATTGCAGGGGGGCTGGATGTGATGGCCTCTCAAGGTTCCTTCCATCCCTACCGTTGTATGATTCTACATTTTCTGGATGTGGAATGAGGTTTCCGTTAAATGACGCGCATTGGGAATAGTTATCATGGCTGAAAAGGAAACTGAGTGATAATGTGCACGGAGTCATATCTCTCCAGCCTTCAGCTAGCATTAAGACCTCAGAAGGCAAGCACAGCCCAAATCCCTCCAGCCAGTGGGTGGATCCACAAGAGCAGAATATGGCCCTTGGCCACAGGCCTCTTTCCTCTCACCCTAACATTGTGCAAGGTCTGCTGTGTAAAGAATCACAAATCACACATATAACCTTCCCTTAAAGGCTATTAAATACCAGAATTCATCAGTGTGTGAGGAGCAATAATACAAAAGTCTCATCAGTTCCTCCTTGCAGCTTCCAGCCCTTCTTGCTCATCCAGCAAAGCAGTCCTCAGCACGGTGCCATCTCCAATTTAATTGTACCACAGAGAAGTGCCCACTAATCCACTTTTATCTGGGCCATGCAGGGCTCAGGAGTGCACAATGTCCATCTTTACAGAGCCTGTGTACTTCACTGCTTCTAGGAACAAATTGGTTTATGCAGATTCCATCCTGGCTCCTGTGCACGCAGGCCAGGGTTCATGAACCTTTCTGTTGCTGATTGCATTAGTGGGATGCTGACAATGGCTTACCCAGCCCTCAGAGTTTGGCATCTGCAAGAAGTCTGGTCACAGACATATGTACGCACTTTCTTGGGAACCTCTTATTTTCTGGGATTGTTTGTGGTTTAGATTGTTGTGCCTAATCTTCCATCTTTTTCTATTTCTCCTTTTGTCCAAGCGTCCACACCCTTATTCTCTAATTATCTGTATTTTTGTCTCTTATTCTGTTTCTCTTTCTGATTTATTCTCTGTCTTTTTCCACTTAGTTCAGAGATCCTTTCTTTCTTTCTTTTTTTTGTCTGGAGATATTTATTTGCTTATTTTTTCCTCCAGCTGGCAGGCCTTTCTTGCACCATCTCTCTCAGACATCAGAGGCATTGCTTTGCTGTCAAAAACCTCTCCCCCATCTCTCTGTCTGTCTTTTTTTCTCTCTCTCTGCTAGCTGTGATGTTGCTCCGGTCACACTGCCATGGTAACTTCAAAAGACACAGCCTTTTGATAGGCCGGACCCAGGCAAAGCCTGCAGTCATCTGTGCGTGTGTGAGGGGGGGTCTTTCTCTTTCTCTTTTCATTTTTATGTGCAAATATTTTATTAGCCCTGTTGGAAAGAAGGACAAGCAGTGGGAGAAAACATCTCAAAGATATACCAAATGGAGCACACATAAGGGCAGCAGGTGCTAACAACAGTCCTGAACCTGCCGGGTGCTGAGTGCCACCAATTCTGATTGGCCTCAGGGAGAGCTGAGGGCAGCTCAGTACCTCACAGCAGGCACTCAGCCACTTTCAGGATTGAGCCCCTGAGATCTGAAGCAAGAGGAAAAAACAAGGCCATGACTTCTGAATAATCTAAAGCATAGGAAGGAATAACACTGCTCCCGAGGGGAAACATATGGGGCATTAGCAACATTTTCCCCAGATTGCACATTGCTACTTGCAAGTTAAGAGTAAAAGAAAACAAACACAACCACTTCAACCCAAATAAGCCGTAGGGGCTAGCGCACCGTGGCAGATGCAGGAGTGAGAACCAGCAGCAAATCCTGGTGGGGGAGGAGAGGACCCGCCCAGTGCAGGAGGAAGGCATTTCCCACTCTGTGCCAGACACAGAAGAGAGGTCCATTGTGGGCCTGATCCTGTGAGATCTTGAGCACACTCAACTCCTAGTGACTTCAGTGAGAATGGAGAGTACATCACACCTTTAAGGAGGCACTCAGCACCTTGCAGGACCTGGTCTATAGACCCCAAACTGTCTGCGACCACTGCAACAGCCTGGGGGAGCTGGCTGTTTGTTCCCCTGCCCCTTTTTTAATGACTATTAGTATTGTTTATCATTTGTACGGCAGTAGCAGCTAGAGGCCCTGTCGTGTGAGGAGCTGTTCACACACAGCAAGAGACTGCCTCAGAGAGCTTACAGCCTAAATAGATAAGTGGGGAGGGAAGAGAAAGGCAGAGCCAGGGGACACGGCTAGCCCCAGGCCAACCAGGGGCAGAGTCAAGAAAAGTTCTAAAGTCTCCTGGCTCACAGGCCAGTGCCTGAGCCACCATCTCCCCCACCACTCCCATGCAGCTAGTGGGGGAAGAGGGATTTAGAAGTTTCCCTTCCAATTGCATAGTCTGTATATAGGCTGCCTAGAATTATAGACCCTGGGTTCTGGGGAGTCCAGTGGTTGTTACTGGTTTTGTCCCATGGAGTAACAGCTTGCTAAAAGGGGGCAGGAGGGAGGTAAGCATATGGGCGGCCACACGGGGGGGAGTAGTCACACTCCACAAAGACACACAGCAGATTTCATGCCCCCCAGCGTTACCTAGGTGCTCTGGGAGACACAGTCTAGCCCTATGTAATGTAATTATTTTGACAGTACATCCGGCTACTTGGATGTTTCCTCCGAAGTCTCATTTTGAAAAGGATAATGATTTTTTACCTCTTGTGGGCCCTATGGAAACAGGTAGGCCAATTAGGAGCACACATGGGACTAGGCAAAGTACAGCTGCCTGGGAGGGGTGAATGGGAGCCTGGGAATGGCTGACTGCATCTCCCCCAGTTAATTACAGCAGAAACAACATTTTTGCACAAATGCTTTAAATTCTCGGTGTTGAGGAGATTTCTGTACATCTCCCAGAGCTAATCTTCACTGTGATAATTGTTTCAATCGATGATTGAATCAATCAGTCAGTGATTTCTGGTGGCTGGGGTCAGCATGGGGCGAAGGGGAGGAGAGCATTGGCTGGGGGCTGGATGAGAGGGGACGTACTTCATTCCCTTCTGGTCCTGCTACACATGCTAAAAATGATTACAGCCCCAGGTAGTACTTATTTTCCCATGGATCCCCAGGGGCCACTAAAGCCCAGGGCAGGGGGCAGGTTCCAATGGATCTCTATCACCAGGGGGTGGGGGCAGGCTGCTGGGGGCCAAAGTCAGGGAAAGAGAGATGGGGTCTCTGTGCAGATGACATTGATCTTGTGTAGATTCCCCGGGATCTCCACAGATCTCCAGCAATCAGGCAGGTTTGGAGGCAGTTTTTCTATGGGGATGGGGGAAAGGAAGGGAAAAGCAAAGCCCACTCTGCAAAAGGACTCCTCACATACTTCTGTGGCTGGGGGTGCAATCCGGGCCAGGGAAACTAAGACCTGATATTTCCACTGTGCAAAAACTTTGCAGAAAAGAATTTAGGCAAAAAGCAGAGACCACCCCCATGAATCATCAAGGAGCCGTAACAGGTGCTGGCAACAGTTCCCCTCCCCCCCCCCCCCCTTTGCAGTTCCCTTTAATACTTGCACAAGGAAGAAGGGTGGTTACTAATGAAGCAGGATGCAGTTGGAGCCACCTCCTTAATGCAGTGCTAACTCACATCCATTATCTTCTGGTTTTTTATAGCATTGTGGCAAAGCTACATTAATGTAGATTTTTTTGCATTTAATAATTAAGTTATTCAGGAAAGCTGAGGAGAGAGCATTTCATTTAAAACTTGAACGTCAGGAAGCAGGGCTGGTAGGGCATGAGGACGCTGAGCAGACAGGTCGTGTGCCACATCCCCTGTTGGTTATCTTTCATTGTTTTACCCTGTCACAAGCAAGGGGCGACTGCTTTAAAAATACTGGACAAAACCAATCAAATGTGTAGATAGAAACAGTCGTACCTTCAAAGAGCAGCACCGTGGGATGGCCTGGATAGACTGGGCATGTCGTGCTGTTTTAGGCATTTTACTGAGCTCTGATGATGTGGTAGAGGCTTGAACAGGACTCTGCAAGTTGCGCTGTACAAAAATGTGTTTACTTTGGAGTGTCTGAGTGACAAGGCAATGATATTAGGGAGGGAATCTGTTGTTTCTGTCACCAAATGTGTCTTTTCAGTGCCAAACTTTACCACCAGCAAAATGCTGATTGTGCTGAAATTCCCCCAAGGGTCAAATTTTGCAAAATGGTTTATGTTTAATACACACCTCACCCACTGCATGCCGTAAACTTACATGTGTAAGTGAACCCAGATGCCACATAGTGTTCTTTCTCCTTGCCCCATCGCCTTCCTGGAGTGAGCAGTATCAGGTCTGCCTGACTTCCCCAGGGCAGATTGTAATTTTCAAGATCTATTGTACTGATTTTGTTTTCTTGCTGCCCTCATTTTCTTTCCTCCTCAAGGTAAAAGTCTCTATTGACTCTAATTAGGGTCGTCATGAGCCCAGGAGCCTTAGATTTCTGTTTCCAAATGTCAAGCAATGAGGAATCCAGCCAGGTTTCATGCAAGGGTACGTGGCGCTGTGATTCCCCCTCGGATATGATGAGGTAGCAGAATTTAAAAGAAGAAGCTGGGGATGAATGCTCAGCTTTGTTTGGCCCCCAAGGCCGGAGGATTCTATGCACACACTCCTTCGCAAACAGCCCCCAGGAGAAGCAGCTCCCCACAGCAAACAGAAAGATTGCATTTCATTAAATTTTACTCTGAGAGCCTTAGCAAGTGTGTACATGGAATGAAGTGTGTGTGTGTGTGTGTGTGTGTGTGTGTGTGTGAGAGAGAGAGAGAGAGAGAGACCCATATTTCAGGCAGTTTGCAAGATCGACTACACTCCATGATTCTGGTCAGTCTTCAAATGTTGACCTCAGACTTGACGGTTCTCCTAGGCCAGAACCTCAGGACCAGACATACAATGTTCAATGCAGTTCTGTTGTGGATCTTCCCTGAGCTTTGGGCTATCCCTCTGGTTCCAAGTAACAACTTAGAGCCTTGACAGGGCTGCTCTAAGTTGTGCCAGCTGTAGCAGCCCTGAAGGGACTGTACCAATGGTCAAGGACTGCCAGAGCACAAAGATGCTGGGGCCACACCCCCTTCTACTTGGTCATACCCCCTTTTCCTTGGCCACACCTCCAGCATTTTGGGCTGCAAGGAGATTGGCATGGAGCTAGCTTTGCAAGTGGACTCCTTAGCTGACCATATAAGTTGCCTTTATGTCTTTGGAGCAGCACAAAGCAGGTTTAACAGATCAGAGAGTCTGGTCGCTAATAATCAATTCTATTTACTGAAGTCCTATCCATCACATTTATATAGTGCTAATCACAATGGAATGTAAGCATGATATTTACCTGCTTTATATCTGCATACAGCCTGTCGTCATAAACACACACCATAGCTTCAATATCTCCTACCCAAAATACGTTCTTACCTCTCTCCTCATTTAGTTTAAGCAAAGAACATTATAAAGCAAGCTAAGCTTTTTCAAAACTTCCTTTCTCTTTGTCCTTGAAGAAAGTCTCCAGGCTTCTTTTCTCTGGTCCCTTAGAATGAAATTCCTAGCGGGAGACACCTTGTCAGCTTTTCTTTTTGGGCTAGAACACAATGTTTCAAGTGAAATTCCTTTTTTAGTCTTGTCTACTTCATCTACAAGAAGATGGGTGAAAAATCTATTTTCTTTCTTCTTTTAAAACAACTTTTTTAAGTGCCCTTATGGCTCCTTTTAGAAATTATATAACAAATTGTGGAAATCTGGACTGGAGATGGAGTTTGTCTGATTTCTTTAAGACTCTCCCTTCTGCCGCTAAAACAAAGAAAGGAATCATGAGATTCAGCAAGCTTTTTAAGGAAAAAAAAAAAATCAAAGTTACCATTTGGCTTTTGAACAAGGTGCAAATTAGGGAGTATTTGTTAAAACTCTAGACATCAATTGTCTAAGAAAAATATTT
Source organism: Malaclemys terrapin pileata (assembly GCF_027887155.1). Taxonomy (NCBI): domain Eukaryota; kingdom Metazoa; phylum Chordata; order Testudines; family Emydidae; genus Malaclemys; species Malaclemys terrapin. The sequence goes on along the minus strand of NC_071513.1, from coordinate 38,085,516 downwards.
TCAAAGTGGAGAAGTTTTTCTTCTTAAAAAAAACCACCAAAAACCTCACAACAATCCACATACCTGCCTTTGTTTGAACTTCAAAAGCATGCCGGATTGCACAGAAAGAGAGAGAGTGAGAGCTTGAATTTAAAAGAAAGCAACTACCTTAGTCAAAATAGTTTTGCTTGCAAGAGAATTATTTTCCACTCATTTTTTTTAGTTATAATGCTGTGCGTAAATTATGTAAGACATTTTTTCCCATCATTTTCAAGACCCATTCACCTCCAGTAACACTTTGTAAAACTGAAACAAACACACAGCATTAAGGACTCACGCACCCCCTAATGTGTTATGTTATTTATGGACAGCCCTTCAGATCATGTGACTTGTGTGCTTTTGACTTGGCTAAATGAAACCTCCAGACCCATTGGAGGTAGTTTAGAATGGCCATTCACTCATATGTAGATTATAATAGCTCTTATGTAGTGTTTTTCATCAGTAGCTCTCAAAGTACTTTACAAAGAGAGGAAGCGCTATTATCCCCATTTTACAAATGGGGAAACTGAGGCATAGGTGTAAGTCATCTTACCTCCATTGTCACCAAGCAGGCCAGTAGCTGAGCTGGGAATAGAATTCAGGTTTTCTGAGTCCCTGTCCAGTGCTCTATCAACTAGGCAACTCCTCCTTATATAGAACTCAATCCTACAGAGACTTGTGCAGCAAAGGCCTGATTATCCCTTGCCCTTCATTTTGTGTAGTCATTTACACAATGTGCAAAGTGAATTTAAAATGCTGCCAAATCAGAATGAAAGCATTGAACTCACCTTGCACTGGGGTAAATGACTGCATAAGGGGCAGAGCAACAGACAGTCAGCATCAGAGTACTTAAAGTTAGGCCTGTGAACAAATCTTTGCAGGATCAGGCTCTTACAGTATCTAGCCAGTGTCCAGTTTCTGACTGGGACCTCTAGGTGCTACTGCATTAAAGAGAAATATAATAATAATTAATATAATATAATGATAGAGTGTTCATAGCTATGACACTTTGGATGTTATGAAACTGTTTGCATTTGCTCAAATGATTAACCACCTGATAATCTCAGAGGCGTTGGGGTGGGTACAGGTGGAAGAAGTTGCCATGGTGCACACATTGACAATTCATCTAGTATCCTGTTTGGACAGTGACCCATGCCAGATGCTTCAAAGGAGATGGCTCAATACCACAATGGATCTCTTTTGTGGGGAAATTTCCTCCTGATTCCAGATGGTAATCATCAGCTATGTGTCCTGCTGCATGAGGGTTGATGGAAATAACAATGTTTAGTACTTCTCTAGTGCTTTCCATCGGAGGAGCCCAAACAGAAGTGAATGTAACCCTCTGTGAGTTAGGTATGGTCTTGTTTCCCTCTGCTGAGCAGTAGCAGATGGCTGGGGCCTTGCATGTCGGCTTCCCCATGCAGGAGAAATAAACAATGTGGAATCTGGGTATATTATAAGTGGAATTTGTTTTCTTTGCACCTATAAACCAGGCCTGGAACACAGGTGCTCCCAAACAGGACCCAGGCAATCCCTTCTTTCAGGAATCTCAACGCAGCACCAATGCCTACTTCCCAGGGAATAACTCTGCTTCAAGAATTGACTCCAATCAGAGACTAAGGCAGACAGAAGACTCTCCTGCAGCCCACCCAACTCCCTTGACCCAGATCCTTGCATAACCCACAAGCTAACAACAACAGCGGCATGTCTTCCCAAGACTGAACATTTGCTCACACAATAAGAAAAAGAACCTCAGGGTCTATGTGTAATAGCACTACTTGGTGACACCTGCCATAACACCAATCACATTCCCATTTTACAGGTGGGGAATCTCAGGCACAGAGACTTTAGAGGGCCAGCTGGTGCAGATGCACATGTTGGGGAAGAATGCAGAAGACTTTCCCACTCATACCCTTTGTTTCCCTGAGCGGGGCTGGGGTGTTTGTGTATCATATTTACCTGACTGCAAGGATTGCTCAAGTCTTGTACTCTGCAGTGGGCAGCACAAGGGAATTTTTAGAAGAGGAAGAACATGCTGTGCCCTCTTTAAAGGCAGTGCTTTTGCTGTGCACCACTGACTTTCCAGGCGGCTTTGTATTTAGATAAAATGGAGTACATCCTGGAACTGCCACTGGTGAAGAATGACATCAGCCCTAGCATGGGCGGTGGCTTAACCAGTGTTGTTATTTATATTAGTATCACCATAGCATCTGGGGGCCCAACTGTGCTGGGTGCTGCACAAACACAGATCAAAATGACAGTTCCTGAAATCACATATCGCCATATGTGGGGTTGGGGAGGAATTTTCCCCCCATGTCAGATTGTCAGTGACCTTGGGGTTTTTTTGGCCTTTGCAGCGGGTGGGTGCTGGTCACTTGCCAGGATTATCTGGGTATCTCTCACTTAATCGTTTCCCTGCCATTGCAGGGGCTTTGGACATAGATGCACCTCGGTCCCTCCCATTCTCTTGCCTGGGCACATTACAGTCTAGTTTCCTGTGGGCTGTAATGTTTTGGTCTCCTGTCAGTTGGGTTTAGTGTGTGGGTGCAGGGTGGTGGTGGTGGCCTGTGATAGACAGGAGATCAGACTGATCTGATGGGCCCTGTGAGTCACTGTCAGAGGCAGGATTTGCACTCAGGTCTCCTGACTCCCATCCCTGTGCTCTAACCACTGGACCGCCTGTCTCCACGAGAGGGACTTTTTTCTAACTCGTGGAACAGCAGATGCTGTTCTTATAACTGTCTAATCCAGATTTGAAAGTTAGTAAGCTTTTTTTTTTGCCTCAATAACCTACAGCAGAGAGTCCTACAGGCTAATTATATGTTTAATTTTAAATCCTTTAATTTTTGATAGTTCAAATAGATAACTATATTTTTCTCCCACATCTTTGATTGAGATGGATGATTTGCTGCGTTAATTGATATGTGGAGGAGAGGGTCTAGAAACGAGCTATATTTATCCTGCAAAACGACTCCTTTCCTTACTGTGTCTTTTCTTCTGTGAATCCTCCATCTGTTTCAAAATTACTATCTAGTGTCAGACCTTTGACCTTTGTCCAGGAATTTTTTGCCTGATTAATTACCTCTTAATGACTATATGTCTTATTCTATTTGATTTAAAACTTTTAGTTTGGCCTCATGCAAGGCTACATCTAGAAAGACCACCTAGTCTTCCCACTGAGCTGTGTTTGAAAAGGAAAAGACCATTATTCTAGTTCAACCCAGATTCTGTTTACAAAGTTTTGTGTGGTGGCAGTACTAGGCATTGGAATTCTGCACCAGAAGAGGATTCTTGCAATGTTCATTTGCAGGTTATCTATCAAGAATTCTCTTTCATAGTAAAGAAGGAGCATAGGAATTGCCAGACTGGATCGGACAAGGGAGCAGTCTAATCCAGTATTCTGTCTCTGACACTGGCCAGTATCAGCTACTCTGGGGGAAAGGACAAGAAACCCCATAGTGAACAATTATGGAATAACTTGCCCATAGGCGATTTTTCTTCTCAACCCTGTCACTTGGTGGGAATTCTCTGAGGCCTTCCCTCTCCTGGGCCAGTTGGAAAAACTCATTAAGATTCAAGCCCTGTAAGCCTGACATAAACGAAACCATAACAACCTATTCTCTTTGGGTTGGCATGCTGCCATCACCCAGGTCCTACCCTGCCCATTTTGTAACCGCCTAGCCCAAGATCCCTGAGTGCCATTTTTTGTTTAGACATACTTTTTAAGAGATGGCCATGCATCATTTTTCATGCAAGCTAACTGCAGTGTCAGCCACCTTAAAATGTCTTCACTGCCACAGAAATTTCAGGTGAAATGCCAGAAATCTCATCATCAAAGAGGAACTGTCCTGAAGCTGAAACTATGCTGGTTTTAAATGAAGTGCTAAACAGTGGCAAAACTTGAGGTCCAGTAATTACAGCACTGGAGAAAAATGGCAGCCAGCCCTTTGGCTTGTAAATTCATGATGCCTTGCTTCGGTGAAAGGAGAAGAGAGGATGGAACTCTTTGCTTAATTGATTACTGATTTGCTCCTTAATTGATATATTTTGTTTATAGGCTTTTTTTGGCCCTCCTCCTTGTCACAAACATAGAATTGTAGGACTGGAAGGAACCTCGAAAGATCATCTAGTCTGGTCCCCTGCACACATGGCAGGACTAAGTATTATCTAGAGTATCCCTGACAGGTGTTTGTCCAACCTGCTCTTAAAAATCTCCTATGATGGAGATTCCACAACCTCCCTAGGTAATTTATTCCAGTGCTTAACCACCCTGACAGTTAGGAAATTTTTCCTAATGTCCAACCTAAACTGCCCTTGCTGCAATTTAAGCCCATTGCTTGTCCTATCCTCAGAGGTTAAGGAGAATAATTTTTCTCCCTCCTCCTTGTAACAACCTTTTACGTATTTGAAAACTGTTATCATGTTCTCTCTCAGTGTTCTCTTCTCCAGACTAAACAAACCCAATTTTTTCAATCTTCCCTCACAGGTCATGTTTTAATAATTTTTGTTGCTCTTCTCTGGACTTTCTTCAATTTGTCCACATCTTTCCTGAAATGTGGTGCCCAGAACTGGACACAATACTCCAGTTGCGGCCTAATCAGCGTTATGAGTGTATTAATTAACATTAATGAATGTATCCTCATCATAGGGTTGCCGGGCGTCCAGGATGCTGACTGGGCCTTTAAAAGTCTGGGTGGCAGCACAGCGGGGCTAAGGCAGGCTCCAAGCCTGTCCTACTTCCATGCAGCTCCCAGAAGCGGCCAGCATGTCCCCGTGGCCCCTAGGTGCAGGGGCAGCCAGGGAGGCTCCGTGTGCTGCCCCTGCCCCAAGCGCTGGCTCCACAGCTACCAATGGCCAGGAACCGCGGCCAATGGGAGCTGTGGGAGCAGCGCCTGCAGGTGCGGGCAGCGCACACCGTGCAGAACCACTTGGCCCACCTTGTGGCTAGGAGCTGGACATGCTGTCCACTTCCGGGAGCCATGCGGAGCCAGAGCATGCAGGGAGCCTGCCTTAGCCCTGCTGCGCTGCCGACCGGGAGCCGCCTGAGGTAAGTGCTGCCTGGCTGGAGCCCGCACTCCAAACTCCCTCCCATACCCCAACCCCCTGCCCCAGCCCTGAGCCTGCTCCCATATTCTGAACCCCTTGGCTCCAGCCCAGAGCCCCCTCCTTCACCCAGAACCCCTCATTTCTGGCTCCACCCCGGAGTCTGCACCCCCAGCAGGAGCCCTCACACCTTCCCGCACCCCAACCCCCTGCCCCAGGCTAGTGAAAGTGAGTGAGGGTGGGGGAGAGCAAGCGATGGAGGGCAGGAGGAATGGAGTGAGTGGGGGTCGGGGTCTCAGAGAAGGGGCAGGGCAGGGGTGGGGCTTTGGGGAAGGGGCGGGGCAAGGGTGTTCTGTTTTGTGCAATTAAAAAGTTGGCAACCCTACCTCGTCATGACCCTGTGAGATAGGGAAATATTATTACTTATTATTATTATTTTATTTTATTATCCCTATTTTCCAGATGAGCCCATTTGGACTGGGTGAAGTTCTCTGGCCTGTTTTATGCAGGAGGTCAGATTAGATGATCATAATGTTCTTTTTTTATTTTAAAATCTACCTATGAATGCATGAAAAACTGTCAAAATCGGTAAAGCAGCTGCTCAAGAAATGAAAACTTTTTTTCACAAAAAACGTCAAAATTCACAGTTTTGGGTTTCTACACTTCAGATCAGACCCAGTCTGTGCATTTGTTAAGAAAAAGTCGACATTTCCATTCAGATAGGGTTTTTTTTCTGCCATTTTAATGGACACATTTGGACACAACCAAAGAGGATGTTGAATTTTTTTGATAATGTTCTCAATAATGTTTTTTTTTAATTGAAAAAATAAAGCAGCACATTTTTTAGGAAAACAAAATATTTAAGAGCGCTGATTATTTTTTTGTGAAAATATTGTTTTTGAAAAAAGGTCATTTTCCAACTGAAATCTTTTCATTTAAAAAAGGCTGGCCAGCTCTAGTCAAGTATGGTCCAGATCCTCAAAGGCATTTTGGTGCCTACCTTCCATTGGAATTGGTGGGAGTCAGGTGCCTAAATACCTTTGAGGATCTCGGCCTAAAAGTCTTTCCATTGACTTCAGTGTGTTTAGTGTGAATCTCTAAGTGACTTGACAAGTCTCCTAGGGAGTCAGTAGCTGAGCTGGTAACTGAACCCAGATTTCCTAAGTCTCAGTCCAGTGTCTTCATCCTGCGCTTAACAAATCTGGAGACCAATTCCATTGCTGAATCTAGGTCTACAATGTGAAGGCTGCAGCACCTCTTGGGAAAGGACTACAAGCCAAGAAGAACCTGGCTTCCTCTGATCTGAGCTAGGTGGCAAAACTCAGCGTTTCTCCCATAATAGAAATACTGGTTCATATAGATTTTACTAAGTTCCTCTTTGGACAGGGGTCATTTTCTATCCTACATATTCAGGTGTTAACTGATATCATTGACAAATTAATATTGAACATGTTTGGTTGAGTGGGTCATACCTCTTGTATCCTTGTGTCCTGTTTCCAACTGGAGATTGAGGGCAAGGAGGTAAATACAACAAGCCATTTAATTAAGGGGTGGTTTTGTTTCACAGAACCTCATTGGCAGGGATTTTGGTTTGGAAAACAAAATTCAGGAGTGGTTTGAATGCAGGTCCCTCTCAAACGTTGGGGCCTGTGTTGTTTGTAGTGTTGTAGCCGTGTTGGTCCCGAGAGATGAGGTGGGTGAGGTACTATATTTTATTGGGCCAACTTCTGTTGGTGAAAGAGACAAGCTTTCAAACTACACAGAGTTCTACAGGGCTGGGAAAGGTAATCTGAGGGTCACAGCTAAATACAAGGTGGGAGAGATACAGATTGTTACCATAAGGGGTAAACACTTGCTGCAGGAGACCATTTAAGATGTAGCGGGCAGTTAGCACCTCTGCTGTCATAGTTTGGGGGATGTTTTGCTTCAGATAAATTGTTCTTGTTCTGAACTCTCTCAGCTTCTTGTAGAATTATATTATACTGAGGACCATGGCTAGACTCCCTCCAGGTTTGCTTTGTGTGAGTGGCTGTATGGCATTGTATGAAGTGGCTTAAAGAATAGGCTGTCTGCAATGGGTATATTGGAAATGGGTGAGAAGGGCTCAGTCAGATTTCTGTCTAAACTCTATTATTCATAACAGGGTGTCTGGCTTACCTAGTGTACATTTTATTATTTGGATTCCAATACATTTCCAATAGAAACTGCATTAAATGCCAATTTTAAGGCAAATCCCTGTGGCGTGACATTGAAAACAAATGACCAGGGCCTTTGGTAGTTTCATTTTGTCTTCTACCTGGTTGGTACCAGACTATCCCACAGTATCTTGGGACTTGGTATTCAACTCAAATACCCAAATTTGCAAAAGCTGGTTAATGAATGTGACGTTCGAGATAAAGGCATTTCAGCAATGTGAGATTTATAAAGAGACAGTTATTATGGTTCCCCCCGCACCAAACGCTGCTTCAGAAAGAATATGAATCACCAGATCAAAGACCCTTGTATTTGTAAAACAGCTGAGACGTAACAGCAATGTTTGGAAGTTGTACTCAGTTAACAGAGCTACTTCTCAATCCTGGAGCTTTACATAACCCCTTCTTAACGCACCGTTATTTCCTTTATAGATAGACTCATAAATTACTCCTGGTACACAGAATGCGTGGGAGGCTGCCTGTTTGCACAGCATGGGACCAAGACCTGCGCATTCAAATATCAGCAGACAGCTGGAACACAATCTGTGAAAAGACACTCAGAGCCTCCAGGTCTATTAAATACAAACTTAGAACATCTATTGAGAATTTTATATCTTGCATCACACCAGTAATACCATAAAGAATTGGAGCAATCTCACTGGGATTATATCTATAAATGTACCAATTTAGCATCCGAGAGCTCTTTAATTTATATATCTATATATAGATGTATATATGTGCATGCACTGTGATATATATAAGGTTAATTTGTTATAGTATTTTTATAGCATTTTGTGCTGGACTTTACTTATACTAGGGGAGCCAGAGGACATTCAGTTTTTGCTTTGGGTTCTTCAATCAATCCCCAAAATCTCAAATTGCACAGAACCCAAATTGCCCTTTTTGTCTCTCTAAAGCTCATTGGTCTGCATTTTGGAAGAACCTCCATTATGTGAACACATATGTCCCATTTGAGTGCATGAATATGGCCATGTGCTGTGCTGTTTGAGCATGCAAATTGCATTGTAAGGTGTGCAATTGGCAGATTTGCCTGTGCAAATGTAGTAAATGTTTGAACAAATGAGAGCAGGAGTAGAAGTTACACAGGCACAAATAAAAGGTCTTTGGGTTAACTCCCAAGTTTTGCCTCTAATGCTATATATACTGTTTCCTCCTCTTTTCTTTATCTTGCTGAACTGAAGTTGAAAACACTTGGATTCCTTACAAAATCAAATCATTGTCCTGATTTTAAAAAAAACAATCCACAGTCTGGTTCCATCCTGACCCCTCATAGAATCATAGAATCATAGAATATCAGGGTTGGAAGTGACCTCAAGAGGTCATCTAGTCCAGTCTGCTTTTCTGAAGTCCAGGGTCCGTATTCTGCTGCTCTCCTTTCTTCCTTGTGTCAGGATCCTGAACTCGACCATCTCATGGTCACTGCCTCCCAGGTTCCCATCCACTTTTGCTTCCCCTACTAATGTCCACTGTGATCTCACTTATGCTGGTTTTACAGTGGTATAACTTTAATGGCATTTCTCCTGATTTAAACAGTGTAAGTAAGAGCAGAATTAAGCCCTTGACAGAAAAGTGAACTCCTGCCCAGCTACTCTGTTTTGGGCAAGGCGCCTCTGTCAGTAGTTCCAGATCTTTGTTTATGCATACTGCAGTTTTCTGTTACCCATAGCTAGTAAATGTGCAATCACAAAATTCAGACAAACACTTAATACTATGCCAAATCCTATGCCAAAGGCCACTGTCTCTTACCATCTCTCAATTTAGCTATTTTTTAATACTGGCCAGATAGAGCCTTCCAATTTAGACTAAATCCTAGCTATTCAGTTTAGTCATGTGTCCAATTTGATGACAGCGATACAGTCCCTTTGGAATGGAAATTATCTGATAATGGTTCCAAAGATCTCTGGCTATTAAACGGTTACAGTTGTCCACCATGCAAGAGCGGTTGTGCAAGTGTTGCAATGCTTGGATGCACATTTTCATGGGAAGGCAGAATGAGATTGTAAAAGCAGTAGGACATGTTGAGACTTTACGTCTTTACATTGGTGATAGTGGTCTGTATTAAGAAAATCGGAGTGGAGTTAAGTCATCTGTGCTGTGTATTGTCCATGTATCTTTTTTTCGTGCTCATAAAAGTCAGGGGCTGGTGGAACTAGTTTGAGGCTCAGGGTTGACAGGGCTGTTCAATTTCCCTCACTGTTTTGACAATGTATGTACATCCTGAGTTGTAACCTCTATTCCCTCCTGCACTTCCAGCCTTTCCTGAGATAAGACTGCAGTACAGACCCACCAAACTTACTGTCATGTGTGACCTGTATTGATTTTATACTATGTAAACAGAGAAAGTGGGCCTGATTCAAATCTCATTTACCCCAGTGTAAATCAGGAGTAATGCCACTGAAGTCAATAGAGTTGCACCAATGTGAGATCAGAATCAGGCTCTATTCTGGCCATTCACAGACAGGAACGAGCGATCACACTGTGCAGTGGATAAGTCAGAGCAAATGGGAGCTATGCCAGAGACCTGAGAAGTTTGAAAATAAACAGTTAAGAAGGGAACCAAAATATCTGTATCTATCACAGAAGAAGACAGATTCCGCAATGTTCCTTTGTCCATGAGGGACAGAGGTGGTCAGAGGGAAGGGGAGAGATGAAAAACAAACAGCTTTCCATGCACATCTCTATACTGGAGCATTGGAAGAAGCAAGAAGCAAATAAAGTACTTTACAAACCCCCAGATACTCTGGCACTTTTACCAGCAATTGTGTAGTTATAGTACCAGAGGAAGTCATAATATATGTGTATGCAGTGCTTAGAACAATGGGGCCCTGATCCCTGATTTGGGCCCCTAGTACTACCGTAATGCAAACAATGAGAATGATGCACCGTTGTCTAATGGTAGAATGGGAGGATTCCTTGGTTCTATTCCCAGCTATGCCACTTGTTCACGGTGTAACATTGTATACTTTATGTCAAGGCTCTCTGCCTCAGTTTACCCCTCTGTAAAATGAGTATAACAACACTCCTGTACAGGGGTACTGGGAGGCTTAATTATTAATGAGTGGAAAGTGGATTGGGATCCTTAGATAAATGGTAGGATTTAAACACAGAATAGTACTACTAAAAAGACAAAGGTTATTATTAATATAATCAGTTTCAAAAACCAGAAATTGGAGGCATTAATGTATAAAAAATCAATTGTTAAAAGTAGAACAAGCTTTACTGCTATTTGTGCTTGTCTTTAAATTCCTTTTAAACTAACTTTTTAAAGTTTTCATGAGAACACTAGTCGTGGGGCTCTATAATTCTCTTTTTGCTTCTATTGTTAGTTTCCTGGGTTTTTTTAGCCCTGGGAGAAAAATGATTAATGTAGCTGTTGTATAACAATCTATACAAAAAAAACCTACATTTTGTCTTTCAGTTCTGCAATAAGAAATTAACTATCGGAATTTAAGGTGCAATTGTTGTTGTTTTACATCTTATAGTGAATGCATTCTGACATCTCAGTTATGTTAAAACAGGAATGCCGAAGGACATCGCCTGCTCCTGCCCAGGCACAGAGTTACCGGTTGAAGTTATGTGGATACACTTAAGGGATACAATGGCCCCCATCCAGTGCTGAGGTACAGCTGGTTTGTGCCATAGCACCACTGAAAAGAAACCTTGAACCTGCTTCCTACTCTCTACCTCCTGCTGCCAGCATAGGGTGGGGAGAAGGAGGTGTGTACAAGCCATCCTTACATCAGTGATCCCTGGCCGACATCTGAGCCCCCTGAGGCTGCAGGCAGTTGGCAATGTTCAGGTTGTTCTAACATTCTCGGGAGCCAGCCCAAAGCATAGCTTGCCCATGGCTGGGGGAATCCAAAGCCCACTTTTGCACCCCACACTTGAGCTGTTCTGTATGTTCCTCACAAGTCACTGAGGATCTGGGCAATTCTATAGTCATAGAGATGAGTTCATTTAGGGATAATCCAAACCAACCTGCCCAATTCAACCAAGCATTTAAGCACATGCCTACTTTTAAGCATGTGCTTAAATTCACCTCTAATCAGCAAAGCACATAAACGTGCATAAAGTTAAGCACATACTTAAGTGCCTTGCTGAATCAGAGCTGGGTGTCTATTAGTATCTTTCAGATAGAACTGGTCACATAATTCTTTGCGAATAATGTATCAAACAAATGAAGGCCATTTGTTATTCTGAAAATTATCCACGGACACGTTGTGACTTACTGATTGTTTTATTCACAATCATTCCCATAGTTCATATGAACCAGTTTTAGCTATGCCTTGTTTGTGAATGGATCACTATGAGTGTTCTCTGTGATTGGTCACCTGAGGCCAGTGGTATGATTTTTCTTCTCTGAGTGGCTGACCCAAGCCCCTTTTTCCATTCAGAGATTATCTGTGGACGTTCATAATGATTTGACTAGACTAGTGTGTGAATAATAGAAAGAGCCTTTCAGAATGGTCATGGGAGCATGTCCGAGGGAAATACCTTTGGGAATGTTTAGGTATGCTACTATTCACAATGCTGACTTTCCCACAAACATTCTTGTGAATGACGGTTGCCCAAATGTTCACAAATCACCAAATCCCAGAAAAGCGAGTCAGCAGGTTTTATACCACAGAATATTCGTGATTGTTTTGTTTTGTTTTTGCTGTTCCCACCCAACTCTGCTTCCAAATAATTTCCTTAGTTTCAGGTGCTCTGAAGTGGCATAGGATGCCATCTCTCCATGCCATTAGCACAATGCCAAATAGCACTGGCCAGACCACTGGCTTCTGAGACTGATGATATTCTAAGGGGCTGCCCCCAACCAGTTTGACCATTGATTAGCAACTATACTCAAGATTCTGCGTCTCTGAACAGAACTGCTGAGTTTGGAAGTTTCTAGACTAGGTCAAAGCTCCTCAGCCCATCTCCATGAGAACATTATTATTACTATGAAATGCACACTGTGATACACAATCTCTTCAATACTCCCCGATGAGACCATGTACTGAACCTAATGGCTCCTACTGAAACTAAATATAATATTCAGCTGTTAAGACAACAACACACGCTTGGCTCCTACTGATGATGATCCTACAGAGCAGCAGGGTGATTTCCTAAAGGTCTAGGTTTGTGGTAACTATAGTGTAGGCATGAAAATAAATGTTTTCCCTTTTACAAACCTCCGGCTGAGACGAAAGGGAAAGCAAACTATGAAAAGGGAACCCAGCCCAGAGATGATGATGGTAACTCCGTGTCATTTTCAGACACCATGAGTCTCCTCTAGTTGGTTGACCCTGAAGGTTTAAATTGAAACTGGTAGAACGGTAAGAATCCACATGAACCAAAAGGAAGTTCACACTGAAATCGGAGCATTCCAGATGTCAGTAGTTAACTTGGCCTATCACCTGAATGCCTATCTCAGTGTGCTAGGCATGTTGCCTCTCTTTATTCATGTCCCTCCTTTACTGAAGCCCATCAGTATCTGTCCAAATGCTGTCTCTCACCAATTACCTTTACAAACAAAATCCAGCCCTAGGCTCTAGCTCTCCCAGTGTAGTTGGTGTCTGACTGTTGTAGTCTGTTTAGATTGTAAGCTCTGTATTTGTGGCATGTAGAGCACAGAGCCCACTGTCAATGGATAATAAAAATCACCAGTGTTCAGAAATGACCTGATTTTATTTTTCATTCTTCCAGACTTAGGGTTGCCAATTTTGGTTGGATGTATTTCTGCAGGTTTCATTACATGACATAATCTTTAATTAAAATTTTAATTCCTGGAGACTCCAGGACAAGCCTGGAGCTGTAGCAACTCTATGAGACCAGAGTGGAAAAACAAACTGGCCAGTTTACCAAGTTTCAGAGGACCGCGTCTCCACATCACAGTGGCACGTCAAAACCCTCTTGAATTTGATGGTGAATTTGGAGGCAGTGTCATTCTTGGCTCCTGCTCACTAAGGTTCTGAGAGCCATAATGGCTAGCAAGACCTGCAGGCAGCTCAGCACCACAGCAGGGGTCAGTTATGTCTGGATCTAACCTACCTGTCGAGGTTCCTCTTCCATGTGGCATCTGTGTGCATTAGAGATTTATGAAAGGGAACCCAAGGAGACCTCTGTGACTGTCTCTGTAGGGCCATTGGGTCTGTTTTTTAAGTAAGATGGAGATTTTGGTGGATGGGGTTACTGAAGATAGGCTACAGTAGGCAGAAGAAGTGGGTTTGACATAATTTTCTGATGATGCTGAAGTTCATGGTCATTCTGATTTCTTCCACGAGTGAATTCCAGAGTGGTGGGGCAGGTGCCAAGAAAGCTGTCTGTCCTGCATACACAAGTGGAGTCTGACGGTTCCAGTGGAATGCTGCCGTTGCGGGAGATCATGACTCATGATCACACATAAGGAACCAGCTTACTCTGCAACTTGGGCCAGTTCCATAAGGGCTTTTAGCTCTGGCCCAATATTGAATTTGACCTGGTGATTCCTGGTGGGGAAATCAATGAGAGGAGTGGAGCGCTGGGGTGATGTGTACCTGAACATGTATTAAGAGTACCCTGTGTTGCTAGGCAGGTGGGCTACGCTGTTCTGAACCAGTTGGAGGTTTGTAAGGTTAGTGGTTTTATTCTTAGGTACAGTGTGTTGTAGTCACAGAGAGAACATACTCATACACATTCGGTGAATCTTCTGCATTTTAAGGGACCATAGTTTGTGTTGGAGTGAGCCCTTTACTGAGGATTTGATACTTCAAATTGCCTTGATTGCAATTTGTCTTTATGCTGAGTTTGCCAGCTCTTGCCAGAAAATTCTGGGTTATTACTCTGCATGTTATAACCAAGGGAACAAGCCATGGCTGGGCCAGCGTGAATGTGTAAGGAGAACTTCTTCCCTTATGCACCGCATGAAGGGCACTCATAAATTGCTGGGCTGTGCTGGCTTATTATGGAGGTCACCTAGGTTTGCCAGCATCATTATCAGCCCCCAAAGCAGTACCACTGTTCCTGCTCCTCCCAGTACCCAGAGACCTTTCAGTGTACACAGGCATCACACCTGCAGAGATCAGTGCATCTCCTCTCCCTCCTCTATGTAGTTTGGCCCAGTAGGAACCTTAATTAAGCCCATAACATTTAATAGGTGTGCCAGGGAAAATGTCATTGTAAATGACACCTCAATGATAAATTGCTCATGCCACCGGTCTTTGGATTTGGCTTCTAAATTTCCATGTATTCTGGAGGGGCCAGTTTTATCTCTGGTGCAATTCCAACCAGGGAAGTCAAGGGCCTTCCATGGCGGGTGAATTTTGCCTGCTATTTACGTGTGCTTTTGAGCTGTGATTGGTGTGACAGTATGATCCGTACAGCTGTCTCCCTGTATTTATTCTTTTGCCTATAAGGTTGATTTATACAATCCTAAAATGCTCACAGCTTTCCATGTGAATGCGTTGAAATAACTGATTAATGATTATGGTGATGATGACTATAATGTAATGGGCTATGCAGAAAGTTTATGGGCTTGGATGAGCAACTGCACTTAAAACTGGTTTGCGCCCGCTCCCCAACTCTAAGCCTTTTCTGAGGTACTTATAATTGGACTGTGCCCTCTGGGCTGAATCTGATTTGACAGGCCTGACATTAGGTTAATAACACAATTGCCTTGAGTGTGCGCTGTCTGATGTTCCTGTTCACGGTGATTGTGTAACATGGTACCCAGATAGAAGAGGAATGCTCTGCAGCAAACCAGCAGAATCTTTATTCTAACAAATAGTAAAATCCCTTTGTAGAACTCCGCAGACAATTGTAGCTTCCAGGCATGGAACATGATTTGTTTTGGATACTCCGGTGTAACCTGTTTTTGTTTGCATGGATTTTGTGAACCTAAAAATGATGGTTTTGGTTCTCCAGGGCTTGCAGCACTTCAGGTTCTCTTGAGATGAGGGGCTCATGGTAACCTGACAGGTCAAAGTATGCCAGTTATGAAACAAGCCCTCTCAGTACATCACAATATTCCCTACCCTCAGTGGACCTTGCCTTCTCCCTCATGGGGTGCTGCTTTCTATAGCTGCTGAGGTGCATATACTGCATCCATCCCTACAGAGTCAGAGTGCCTTCAGAGAGGACCCAGTGCAACCCCCCTCCTTTCCTGGCATCTTTGTGTCATCTCTCTCCACAAGGCTCTTTCGGGGCAGATGGCTGGCCTGCTTCCCTGTGAATGTTCCTGGTCCCTACCTGGTCTCAACAGAGCCTGCCAACCCTGAATTAGTGTCCAAATGCTTACTGCCATCTTGGAGTTTGTCTGTATCCTACACAATATAAACCTCATTCTAAGCTTTCTCCCCAAGTATGGCTGCCCCTAGGACTTCCTCTGTTTTAGCTCCCTTTCCTAGCTCCTTTATAACCCATAGAGTTAATGAAACATACCACAGCAACTCAGCACAACTTCACCAGCTTCATCCATAGTTCAAACACCTGCAAAAGACCTGCTACCGTCCCCCATCTTTAAAGTCTGGAGATTCACCAAAGGAAACCTTACTTCCCCCTCCCAAATCCCATTGGTGTCTTCAGGGGGACAGGTAGCCTCCCATAGTCGACTGTAAACACACCTAGCCATTCCTGACCCTGCATTCAGCCCTTACCTCATTGTGAGCTGAGAAATGCCCTGGAATGTACAGCAGGAAAGGGGAATCCCTGTTCTTGTTTTTCTGTTCCAATACTGGAGATGGCAACACAAACTGTCATCCTCCCCTCTATTAGATTGCACTAATCCGGATAGGGGACCTCTGAATTGCACTGTAATTGGAGAGCAGTTGTGACCAGTTTAGTCTTCTTCATCTCATTTAACTTGCCCACCCAGACAGCAAACCCGTGGCTGCTTGGCTAGATCTCCTGTCTTTATAGGACTGAGCTTCCTCTTGTTTTTATTCCTGTGGCAGAAAGGGTGCGTAAGCCCATGGATCTGTCTTGCATTATTTTCCAGAAGGTTTAGTGGTTGTGCGCTGAAATTCTGACTTTGATGGGATTGCACAGGTGTAACTGAGAGCACAATGTGGCTCACTAAATAACAGAGATGAATCCAATTCTCCCAAACATTACTCAGATCTGGATAGCTGTATTGTGGATCTTTGTTATTTAGTTGTCAGTATTAGCTTGTCAGAGGCAATACTTTTCTGTAACCTGGCACAACTTCAAAAAATAAGAGATACAGTAGGAACTGGCAGTACAATGCATTACTATTCTTCAAGATCGGTTGTTCAAGTAAAGCTGTTTAAAACTTGTGCTTACCATTTGGCTTGTCTTCATTTTAGTCACATACCTGTACAGCATCTGATTAAAAAGGAAACACTTCTCTTTCGCTCTCAGAATTCTGATGCATCTTATTGGCTTACAGGGGTTAATGCGGGCCACATTGTGCTGTATCAGTGTCACACGTTTTCACCCGACATAATGTGAGTAGACACATAATGGAAGTGGCTGAATACCTGCTACTGCTTTTGATCTACTTCAAAAAATAGTTTTTGCTTTCTGTGTCTCTAGAGAATAACTGGTCTCCTACAGTTCCCATTCACATCTTATCCTTGAACAATGGCCTACAATAAATGTTCAGTTTATGCTGGGACACTGGTTTACCAATGGGAAAAAAAAAAGCGGAAGAAGAAGGAGAAAATAAACCAGCTTTATCAAATAATGGTGCTGTTAACTTAATCAATAGTAGTCTCTAGGAAGGTCTCAACATTTCTGAATGGAGCCACAGCAGGCTGCCCCTTGAGGATTTTGAAGTCTAGTGGACAGGACTTAACTCATTTGAAGCCTACAGTTCTGTATCTGATTTGGCTGGTGTCACGGAGTCCCCGGGCGATGCTCTGGAACTGCTCCCCACAAAGCCAGTCAGGACATTGGGGAGTCTCCTCTCCCTTGGAGCAGACTGTCTTCAGGGCAAAAAGCTCACACGGCTTCACCTTCCTGGGTCTGACCTTGCAGCATTCAGCATATGTCCCTCCGTGCGCTTCCCACAGCGAGTCCACCCAGGCAGGGTCCTGGGGAAGCCAGAAGGTCCTGCATGCACCCCCACTTTGCAGTCAGACGTGACTCTTAGCCAGCCAGTAAAACAGAGGTTTATTCGATGACAGGAACACAGTCTAAAACAGAGCTTGTAGGTACAGAGAAGAGGATCCCTCAGCTGGGTCCATTCTGGGGCCCAGCGAGCCAGACAAACCCATTTGCACTCACTTCCCGTCCCCAGCCAGCTCCCAACTGAAAACCCCTTCAGCTCCTCCTTTCTGGCCTTTGTCTCTTTTCCGGGCCAGGAGGTCACCTGATCTCTTTGTTCACCTTTAGCTATTCCCTTGCAGGGGGGAAGGGCCCCAGCCATTTGTTGCCAGGATACAGGGTGTCGGCCATTTATGCACACTGGAGACTTAAGAAATGCATAGGGGAAACTGAGGCACCCACACAGTATTCAGAGGAAACATTAAGAACAGTCCCACTTCGTCACAGCTGGACATAATATAATTGGTTGCAATCAGTCTCCATTCTGGTTCATCAGCTTGGGGTGCTATAAGGTCTTATGCAGGTGTGTGCAGTTAGCACTAAAAGCAGTCACTGTTCTTCATCTCTTAGTAACTCTACTCCAATATCAAGTATCAAAATATTAAACCATCCTAGGATGGGTATAAAGCAATGCCACAGCTTTCAGTGCAATGGCAATCAAGTACGTCTTAGTGGCAGTGACTCTGCCATTGCAATGTGGTTCCTGCAATGGAGGGTGAGCAGACAAGCAAGTGTGCAATGCGAGTCATGTAAATTAGTGGCATTACATCTGATAGGCCAGGGGAATGTAGAAGAAGTCTTACTGTGACATTCTGGCCCCTTTTCTACTGCACTGCCACAAAGGGGACATAAAGCTGCCCCTAACTGGGCCGATGTGGATTACCCTGGCACGTAGGAATCCCCATGTTGTATAGACCAGCCATCCCCCTTGCAGGGGACATGCTGGGAGAGGGCAAGCATGGCTGCATTAGCCCCTCAGTGACCACTGCAACTGGCAGAACTCAGAGTGACCCTGCAACTGCTCTAGTTAACGCCAGAGGATCTCACACCAAGTTAATACCGAGCGGCTCAAAACATGAGCCCAAATATGTGGGCTTGATAAATGGAGAGTTTTCCCACTGTAAATTCAATCAAAGGAAACCAAGTTTTCAAACACTTTTCCAATTGCTAGAGTGTTTATTTGTTAATTGTTGGTATAAGGAAGTGGTCTTGTGCTGCCACGATAGCTGAGATAATAGGCCTGCGGGAGCTCAGTAGATTGGGGGAGTGTACAGGTGGCTTAAGGGCACCTTTAATCCCCTCTCCTCAGCTGCACTGAGCAGAGCCCAGGTGTGCTGGAGGAGCTGGAAGAGAATAGGAGTAGATCGACTGGAAGAAAGTGGGAGAAGAAATAAGCATGATGAGCAAGGATAAGGCAAGAGAAGCAGCTATCAAACTCTCCAATGTGAGTGGGCATCAAGACCAGGGAGGCCTGTGCCATCAAATGGGTTTGCTAAAGCCCTTTTAGCTCAGCTTCAAATGGAACATAGACAATCATTGTGCAATGCAACCAGTTAAAGAAACCTACTTGGGATGGGGTGTCTACTCCAGACTGGTGATAAAAGACTTAATGTGGGCCTGAGAGGGCAATTAATCCAGCCGGATGCACCTGGAGGGTGGGCCAGGTCTGATTAAAGAGGGCTGCTGAGGTAGGAGCTGGGTGGTGCTATAAAGAGAGGAAACAGAAGGGGATGGCATAGAAGAGCAGTAAGAACTCTGCCGTCACTTTCTTGGCTGTAGAGAATCCTGAAAATGGAGAGAGTCAAGGGGAACAGGAAGGTTCCTGCAGGTTGAAGAGGAAGCTCAGGGAGAGAAGATAGCTGGAAGATGCAGGTTTGGAGCAAGTTCCTGCAGCTGACCCTGACACAATGGCAGGAACTGGACCCCTGGGGAGAAGCCCTGGGAGATGCTGCTTGTTGCCAAGAGCCCAGGAAGGGGCTGAGGAAAAGGCCTGAAGAAAGGCTAATGTCAGGAGTCCAGAGAGGCGGCTGCAAGGCATCTGATGGAGGAGATCTTGGCTGCTTGTCCTACAGTTCCTGCAGTAGAACCCAGTGTAGAAGGTGGGCCTGTGTTCCCCTACCAGCCACTGGGTTGGTTGCATGAAGCCCCAGGGGACATAAGGAGATAAAGACGATTTAAAGCTGTGACAAAATGTACCACTGCATTCACATCCTACACACTATTGTAATAGTTTTTGTAAGGTATCACTTGACAACTCATAATTTGCTGGTCAGTATCATCCTGATAAAATGTATGGCAACACTGTATGTAAAAGTTATAAGATCCCCCTGTATGATATTATTAACACATGTCCCAAACTTCACAGCCCTTCACCAACAGAGGTTGGCAAACAGATCTGTCCTACATAAAGGAATGTGTGCTCTGCTTAATTTGCATTTATGCAGTAAACAGAATCATCAAGCAGGAAGGGAAACAAAGGAAGCTCAAACAGGTGAGGAAAAGTCATCAGGGAACATCCTTCTACTTAGACCCTTTGACTCCTAATGCCCATCTCACAAGAGGAGGTTTTGGAATTAATTGATAAACTTAACATTAACAAGTCACCGGGACCAGATGGCATTCACCCAGGAGTTCTGAAAGAACTCAAATGTGAAGTTGTGGAACTGTTAACTAAGGTTTGTAACCTGTCCTTTAAATCGGCTTCTGTACCCAATGACTGGAAGTTAGCTAATGTAACGCCAATATTTAAAAAGGGTTCTAGAGGTGATCCCAGCAATTACAGACCGGTAAGTCTAACGTCTGTACCAGGCAAATTAGTTGAAACAATAGTTAAGAATAAAATTGTCCGACACATAGAAAAACATAAACTGTTGAGCAATAGTCAACATGGTTTCTGTAAAGGGAAATCGTGTCTTACTAATCTATTAGAATTCTTTGAAGGGGTCAACAAACATGTGGACAAAGGGGATCCAGTGGACATAGTGTACTTAGATTTCCAGAAAGCCTTTGACAAGGTCCCTCACCAAAGGCTCTTACGTAAATTAAGCTGCCATGGGATAAAAGGGAAGGTCCTTTCATGGATTGAGAACTGGTTAAAAGAGAGGGAACAAAGGATAGGAATAAATGGTAAATTCTCAGAATGGAGAGGGGTAACTAGTGGTGTTCCCCAAGGGTCAGTCCTCGGACCGATCCTATTCAACTTATTCATAAATGATCTGGAGAAAGGGGTAAACAGTGAGGTGGCAAAGTTTGCAGATGATACTAAACTGCTAAAGATAGTTAAGTCCAAAGCAGACTGTGAAGAACTTCAAAAAGATCTCACAAAACTAAGTGATTGGGCAACAAAATGGCAAATGAAATTTAATGTGGATAAATGTAAAGTAATGCACATTGGAAAAAATAACCCCAACTATACATACAATATGATGGGGGCTAATTTAGCTACAACAAGTCAGGAAAAAGATCTTGGAGTCATCGTGGATAGTTCTCTGAAAATGTCCACGCAGTGTGCAGAGGCGGTCAAAAAAGCAAACAGGATTTTAGGAATCATTAAAAAGGGGATAGAGAATAAGACTGAGAATATATTATTGCCCTTATATAAATCGATGGTACACCCTCATCTCGAATACTGCGTACAGATGTGGTCTCCTCATTTCAAAAAAGATATATTGGCACTAGAAAAGGTTCAGAAAAGGGCAACTAAAATGATTAAGGGTTTGGAACGGATCCCATCTGAGGAGAGATTAAAGAGGCTAGGACTCTTCAGCTTGGAAAAGAGGAGACTAAGGGGGGATATGATAGAGGTATATAAAATCATGAGTGATGTGGAGAAAGTGGATAAGGAAAAATTATTTACTTATTCCCATAATACAAGAACTAGGGGTCATCAAATTAAATTAATAGGCAGCAGGTTTAAAACAAATAAAAGGAAGTTCTTCTTCACGCAGCGCACAGTCAACTTGTGGAACTCCTTACCTGAGAAGGTTGTGAAGGCTAGGACTATAACAGAGTTTAAAAGAGAACTGGATAAATTCATGGTGGTTAAGTCCATTAATGGCTATTAGCCAGGACGGGTAAGGAATGGTGTCCCTAGCCTCTGTCTGTCAGAGGATGGAGATGGATGGCAGGAGAGAGATCACTTGATCATTGCCTGTTAGGTTCACTCTCTCTGGGGCACCTGGCATTGGCCACGGTCGGTAGACAGGATACTGGGCTAGATGGACCTTTGGTCTGACCCTATACGGCCTTTCTTATGTTCTTATGTTCTTATCTGGAAATCTCTTTCAAGAGAGGACTGAAACTATAAAAAGAAGGGACAAATACCCCCCCCTCCTGCCCATCACATTCACTGCACTTGAAGTGACAAAGGAAGCATTCATTAGACTCTGGGGGAGCGGTCCTGACCTACAGGATTTGGACAGTAAGGCTGCTAAAAGCATGTGGTGAGGTACTTTGCTTGAATCTGATATAGTTTGTTAAGTTAAGTGTTAGTAAACATCTTATCTTTATTATTCTTGTAACCATTTCTGACTTTCATGCCTCATTACGTGTACTGATTTAAAATCTCTCTTTGTAGTTAATAAACTTGTTTTATTGTTTTATCTAATCCAGTGTGTTTAAATTGAAGTGTCTGGGTAACTCCATTTGGGATGACAAGTTGTCCATATTATTCTCTTAAAGGAATAACGGACTTAATATAACTTGTACTGGGCAGCACAGGACATACATTTCTGGGAGAAAATCTAAGACTGGATGTGTGTTGTGATCACTCTGCAATATAACCAAGGCTGGTGAGAGCCAGAGTGTAACCTGAGTGTGGCTGTCAGGCTGCAGTTACACACAGACACTCAGAGTGTGGCTTGCACGCTGTTTGTGAGAGGCCCAGGTGGGAGTTACTTCAGCAAGGCATTGTAAGGCCCCCAAGGTTGCAGAACAGGGGTGACACAGCTGCTCATAAGTCTGGATTGTACCCTGATATGTCCCAAAAGCCTAGAATGAAGGGTATGCGAAGGGGCAGAAGCTACTTTCCTTGTGATTTGCATTTTGCTTTTGAGTTTGGTTAAAAAACTCCAGGTAGAAGCTCTGGAGCCATGACTCTGACAGAAGAGTGGAATGGAAGAGGAGCCCTGGAAGGGCAGACAATGACTTATCAATCCCCAGTGTTGTGTGGGACACTGTCAGTTTGGGACAATGATACCCTGGAAGGGGAAAGCCTTTAAAGTGTCCTTGCTGGAGGGCTGAGTCAATAGAAGAGAGTTCACCGCAGGGCCAGAGCAGCTGTCAGCAGGGAGCGCCAAACAAGAAAAGAGCTGCTATGCCACAGCCAGCCATGAGGGGATGCATCACTTGTGAGTCCATCCTTCTACAGTACTTTAGAGCAGTGGCTCTCAAACTAGGGCCACCACTTGTTCAGGGAAAGCCCCTGGTGGGCCGGGCCAGTTTGTTTACCTGCTGCGTCTGCAGGTTTGGCCGATCGCGGCTCCCACTGGCCGTGGTTTGCCGCTCCAGGTCAATGGGAGCTGCAGGAAGCGGCGCGGGCCGAGGGACATGCTGGCTGCCCTTCCTGCAGCCCCCATTGGCCTGGAGCAGTGAACCGCGGCCAGTGGGAGCTGCGATCGGCCGAATCTGTGGACACAGCAGGTAAAGAAACTGGCCCGGCCCACCAGGGGCTTTCCCTGAACGAGCAGCAGCCCTAGTTTGAGAACCACTGCTTTAGAGAGCATTGGTTGTTGCTCAGTTTCACTGTGACTGACCAAGCTAATGGGGAGAGGTGTATTATCTTAAGCAATCCAGGTAGAAAACTGTGGACAGCCACTATAACTTTCCATTTGCCATTGTTTCAGATAGGTTATACTGAGTTGGGGCAGGTGCAATTCAACTAACTGAGAAGACAGGGCCAGTACCATTGCTATAGATAGCTGGTTTGAATAAAGTTCAGTGCCATCTTTTCCCCCCATTTCTCACCCCACAAAATACCACAGGGCATCTTTCATTCACAGATTGGCTGGAAGGTCAGATGCTTGTCATATAAGGCCCCTCCTCTTTATAACCCTTGTCCTCTTTATTTCTCTCCAGATGACCGAGGAGTACTAAAAACAGGAAACTGAAAACAGCTGATATAGCTTTAGGGCCTTCCCCATCCAGAGAAGGAGCATGGGGAGCTGGCTTTCATATAGAAGACACAGCATCCCTCTCTTTCGAGTGAAACAAGTCACAACAGCAGTGCACAGACATGCCAAACAACTACTTACATTATGGGCTTAGAATAGGACGTGAAGAGTAACTTTTGCATTTGGAATGACAGGGCAAATTTAGGTAGGCAGAATGCAATTAGTCAGATTGGAATTTGGCCAGAACCCTGGGGTTAATAAACTGCCTTTTTCCATATTACAAGAAATCAGTAGTTTGTGTCTGTGTGTGTCTTTCTCTTTCTCTAACCTACTACTGTTTGGTGGGTAATGAGTACTATAAAGTTGCATGACAGTTTAAAGAGTGAGGTGCTGCTACTGTTTTAACAAAGGGTTCACCCAAACATTTTCCTCACCCCTTAAGGCAATGTTTAAACCCCAGATCCTGGGAGTGTGTTTGCAGAGAGGAGCGGGGAAGAAATGAGGAATATACCTATTTGTAATGTCTTTCTAGATAGCATATCCCAGGCAGCAGTCAACACCACTTCACATACTCCTCAGAAGAGCCATATGATAGGAATGTTCATACGTTATTCCTGAAAACTATTCTGGGCCGCATTCACTGTTGCCACACACCTTATGTAGTCATGTATGCTGATTCATAAATGATCTGGAAAAAGGGGTAAACAGTGAGATGGCTAAATTTGCAGAGGATACAAAACTATTCAACATAGTTAAAAGCAACAGAGGGTCCTGTGGCACCTTTGAGACTAACAGAAGTACTGGGAGCATAAGCTTTCGTGGGTAAGAACCTCACTTCTTCAGATGCAAGTAATGGAAATCTCCAGAGGCAGGTATATATCAGTGTGGAGATAACGAGGTTAGTTCAATCAGGGAAGGTGAGGTGCTCTGCTAGCAGTTGAGGTGTGAACACCAAGGGAGGAGAAACTGTTTCTGTAGTTGGATAGCCATTCACAGTCTTTGTTTAATCCTGATCTGATGGTGTCAAATTTGCAAATGAACTGGAGCTCAGCAGTTTCTCTTTGGAGTCTGGTCCTGAAGTTTTTTTGCTGTAAGATGGCTACCTTTACATCTGCTATTGTGTGGCCAGGGAGGTTGAAGTGTTCTCCTACAGGTTTTTGTATATTGCCATTCCTGATATCTGACTTGTGTCCATTTATCCTCTTGCGTAGTGACTGTCCAGTTTGGCCAATGTACATAGCAGAGGGGCATTGCTGGCATATGATGGCATATATAACATTGGTGGACGTGCAGGTGAACGAGCCGGTGATGATGTAGCCAAAATGTTGGCACAACTTATTGCTGAGCTCTGTGACTTTATCCTCACGCACAATTATTTCAAATTTGGTGACAATATATACCTCCAGACCAGTGGCACCGCTATGGTACTTAGCTTATGCTCCCAGTACTTCTGTTAGTCTCAAAGGTGCCACAGGACCCTCTGTTGCTTTTTACAGATTCAGACTAACACGGCTACCCCTCTGATACTATTCAACATAGTTAAGTCCCAGGCAGACTGCAAAGAGCAATAAAAGGATCTCACAAAACTGGGTGACAGGGCAACAAAGGATATGTCTACACTATGGGATTACTCCAATTTTACAGAATTTGATTTTTGGCAACAGATTGTATAAAGTCGAGTGCACGCAGTCACACTAAACACATTAATTCGGTGGTGTGTGTCCATATACCGAGGCTAGCGTCGACTTCCGGAGTGTTGCACTGTGGGTAGCTATCCCATAGCTATCTGTAAAAGTCTGGACTCCACCTGCAGTGCCTCCTGCTGGTCATCCAGGGAATTAGCTCACCAGCCTCTGGAGCGCCCTCTGCAGGCCGATGATCTGCCTGTCCTCTTCTGGCCCCCGTGTCCCTCCCAGGATCCAGTGCCCCTATTACTGGGATGCTGCCCCCTGGCAGTACCCCACAGATCTGGGTCTCCCCTCCCTGGGGAACCCCCACCCACTATCCCCACCTTGCCTCAGCACTAGGCCACAGCCATTCACCAACTAGCCCCCACTCCCTGGGGCAGGCTGCATTACAGGCCACTCATCACTGGCAAGGGGGGTTTGGACCTGCTGCCTTGGACTAGCCCTGGGCTGCCCTCTGCAACCCCCAGTACCCCTTGGCTTCCTACCAGGCCACAGCCTGGGGCTATCCAGGCTGGAGCTCCCCAGCCCTGCTCCACTACAGGTACCCTGTGTCTAGCTCCCTGCAGCCAGGCCTTTCTCTCCCTGAACGCAGAGAGAGACTCTTGTGCTCCTGGCTCCCAGCCTCTTTATATAGGCCATCTGGGCTCTGATTAGGGTGTGGCCCAGCTGCAGCCACTTCTCCCAATCAGCCAGGGTTTTACCTTGCCCAGCCCAAGCCCTCTACAGGGCTTTTCCAACCCCTCAGGGCAGGAGCGGGTGTCCACCCCGCTGCACTATTCCATAGTTCCTGCAGTCTCCCCCACCCATTGGAATTCTGGGTTGAGATCCCAATGCCTGATGGGGCAAAAAACATTGCCACGGGTGGTTCTGGATACATGTTTTCAGGCCTCCCCTCTCCCTCCCTCCATGAAAGCAGACAACCGTTTCACACCTTTTTTCCTGGTGAACTGTGCAGACGCCATACCATGGAACCCGTTCAGCTCAAGGCAGCAGCCATGAACATTGTAAACACCTCGCGCATTATCGTGCAGTTTATGCTGAACCAGAACCTGAAGAACCAGGCGAGGAGGAGGCTGCGATGAGAGTGATGAGGACATGGACACAGAATTCTCTCAAATCGTGGGCCCCGGCGCTTTGGAGATCATGCTGTTAACGGGGCAGGTTCTAGCCATGGAACGCCGATTCTGGGCCCGGGAAACAAGCACAGACTGGTGGGACCGCATAGTGTTGCGGGTGTGGGATGATTCCCAGTGGCCGCGAAACTTTCTCATGCATAAGGGCACTTTCATGGAACTTTGTGACTTGCTTTCCCCTGCCCTGAAGCACCAGAATACCAAGATGAGAGCAGCCCTCACAGTTGAGAAGCGAGTGGCGATAGCCCTGTGGAAGCTTGCAATGCCTGACAGCTACCAGTCAGTCGGGAATCAATTTGGAGTGGGCAGATCTACTGTGGGGGCTGCTGTGATGCAAGTAGCCAAAGCAATCACTGAGCTGCTACTAAAGGTAGTGACTCTGGGAACTGTGCAGGTCATAGTAGATGGCTTTGCTGCAATGGGGTTCCCTAACTGTGGTGGGGCGATAGATGGAACCCATATCCCTATCTTGGCACCGGAGCACCAGGGCAGCCAGTACATAAATGGCAAGGGGTACTTTTCAATGGTGCTGCAAGCACTAGTGGATCACAAGGGACGTTTCACCAACATCAACGTGGGATGGCCAGGAAAGGTTCATGATGCTTGCGTCTTCAGGAACACTAGTCTGTTTAAACAGCTGCAGCAGGGATTTACTTCCCAGACCAGAAAATAATCATTGGGGATGTTGACATGCCTATAGTTATCCTTGGGGACCCAGCCTACCCCTTAATGCCATGGCTCATGAAGCCATACACAGGCAGCCTTGACAGTAGTCAGGAGCTGTTCAACTATAGGCTGAGCAAGTGCAGAATGGTAGTAGAATGTGCATTTGGACGTTTAAAGGGTCGCTGGCGCATTTTACTGACTTGCTCAGACCTCAGCCAAACCAATATTCCCATTGTTATTGCCGCTTGCTGTGTGCTCCACAATCTCTGTGAGAGTAAGGGGGAGACGTTTATGGCGGGGTGGGAGGTTGAGGCAAATCGCCTGGCCGCTGATTACGCGCAGCCAGACATTAGGGTGATTAGAAGAGCACACCAGGAAGCGCTGCACATCAGAGAAGCTTTGAAAACCAGTTTCATTACTGGCCAGGCTACGGTGTGAAAGTTCTGTTTGTTTCTCCTTGATGAAAACCCACCCCCTTGATTGACTCATTCCCTGTAAGCAACCCACCCTCCCCCCTTCGATCACAGCTTGCTTTCAAAGGAAATAAAGTCACTATAATTTAAAAATAATGTATTCTTTATTAATTGATTATAAAAACTGACAAGGTAGCCCGGGTGTGGTGTGGGAAGAAGGGAGGAGGGAAGAAAAAGGCCACTTCAAAACTTGTTGAATGGGCTTTTGCTTGGGCTGTCCACTGGGGTGGAGTGGCAGGGTGCACAGAGTCCCCCCCACCCCCGCGTTCTTGGGCATCTGGGTGAGGAGGCTATGGAACTTGGGGAGGGTGGTTATACAGGGGTTCCAGTGGCACTCTGTGATCCTGCTGCCGTTCCTGAAGCTCCACCAGATGCCAGAGCATGTCCGTTTGATCACGCATTAGCCCCAGCGTTGCATCCTACCTCCTCTGATCTTCCTGCTGCCACCTCTCATCTCGAGCGTCACTCCTGTCCTCACGTTCATTGGCAACTTTCCTGTACTGTGATACTGTGTCCTTCCACTCATTCAGATGAGCTCTTTCATTGTGGGTTGACTGCATGATCTCAGAGAACATTTCATCGCACATGCGTTTTTTTCGCCGCCTTATCTGAGATAGCCTTCGGCACAGAGGCGGGAAGCTTGAAAAATTTGCAGCTGCGGGAGGGAAAAAAGGGAGAGAAGTATTTAAAAAGATACATTTTACAGAACAATGCTTATACTCTTTCATGGTGAACAACACTATTCACATTACATAGCAAATGTGATTTCGGTACAAGGTTGCATTTTGCATCTTAAAATATTGAGCGCCTGCGGCTTTGGTGTTAGAGATCACAGATGCAGGTCCGGGCAACAGAATTCGGCTTGCATGTGGGCATGGTAAGCCATTGTCTTTTGGCTTCTGCAACCTTCATAAAAGCAGCGCCCTCCTTTCCCATATCAAGCAAAGACCGTTGAGTGCTGTGGTTTTTGTGTTAACATGCAGCAGCAGCAGAAACCAAACTACCCCCACCCCGCCATCCAATTCTCTGGGATGATCGCTTTACCCTTCCCCCCACCGCATGGCTGGTATCAGGGAAGATCCCTGCTAGCCAAATATGAACAGCTCAGCGCCATTGCCCCCCTCCCCCCACTTGGCTAACTGCAGAGAAGGATTTCTTTTCAGCCACAGGCAAACGGCCCAGTAGGAATGGCCACCTCTGTCCCCTTAATTAAATTCCCATATTTCAACCAGGTTACCATGACCAATATCACTCTCCTGAGGATAACACAGCGAGATAAAGAACGGATGTTGCTTGAATGCCAGTAAACACCGAGACCATATGCTGCCAGGCTTTGTCATGTAATGATACCAGCTTACTTGCTACTAGCATGGTGTGGTAAAGTGTCTTACCATGGAGGACGGAATAAGGCTGCCCTCCCCAGAAACCTTCTGCAAAGGCTTTTGGAGTACCTCCAGGAGAGCTTCATGGAGATGTCCCTGGAGATTTCCACTCCATCTCCAGACACGTTAACAGACTTTTCCAGTAGCTGTACTGGCTGCGAATGCATCCCAAGTCCTCAGGGCAAATTAATCATTAAAAAACGCTTGCTTTTAGACCATGTTTTATATTTACAAAGGTACACTCACCAGAGGTCCCTTCCATGGCTTCATGGTCCGGGATACCGCCTTGGGGGGGTTGGGAGGCTACTTCAGTCAGGCTGAGAAAAAGATCTTGGATGTTGGGGAGAACGGTGTGCTCTCTGCAAGCTTGTCCTCCTCCTCCTCTTCCCCATCTGCAAACTCCTCAGGCCTGGATGAGAGTAACCCCTCATCGGAATCCACGGTCGGGGTGGGGTAATGCTGGCGGCCCCGCTTAGAATTGCATGCAGCTCAGCATAGAAGCGGCATGTCTGCTGCTCTGCTCTGGACGTTCCATTTGCTTCTTTGGTAGGCTTGTCTGAGCTCCTTAACTTTCACGCGGCACTGTAGTGAGTCCGTATTGTGGCCTCTCTCCATCATGCCCTTGGAGATTTTTTCAAATGTTTTGGCATTTCATCTTTTGGAACGCAGTTCTGCTAGTATGGAATTGTCTCCCCGTACAGCAATCAGATCCAGTACCTCCCATACAGTCCATGCTGGAGCTCTTTTTCGATTCTTGGACTGCATGGTCACCTGTGCTGATCAGCTCTCCATGCTGGGCAAACAGGAAATGAAATTCAAAAGTTCGCGGGGCTTTTCCTGTCTATCTGGCCAGTGCATCCGAGTTCAGATTGCTTTCCAGAGCGGTCACAGTTGTGCACTGTGAGATAGCTCCCGGAGGCCAATACCATTGAATTGTGTCCACACTATCCCTAATTTGAACCAGCAATGTCGATTTTAACGCTACTCCCCTCATTGGGGAGGAGTACAGAAATCAATTTTAAGAGCCCTTTATGTCGAAGTAAATAGCTTCATTGTGTGGATGGGTGCAGGGTTAATTTGATTTAACGCTGCTAAATTCGACCTAAACTCGTAGTGTAGACCAGGCCAAAATGGCAGATGAAATTCAGTGTTGATAAATGTGTAAGCAGAGTCAGGATGAGCTCTACCCTGACATCTGGTGGTGAATTATGGCGAGTGTGGAAAAGAACTCCAGGGGCTGATCTTGTTTGCATAGTCACACCCACCCACCTGGCATGAGACAACAGCAACTGATAGTGGTTACTTTGGATGGGGTGGGATCCCCAGTTTCTCTGTTATTGGGGCAGGAGGAATAAAGTGTTGTTACTCTGATTATGTGAATCAAGGACAATGAAACTGTTTTATGACAGAGGGTCTCACCATCACTCAAGTGGCTCTCGCTAGACAAGGGACATGGGTTCCACAAGCCAGTGAATTGAGAGAGGATGGGGGCAGGTATTTGTACCTAATGGTATGGGTCCCCCTTTGAGGGCCTGAAACACCAATTGCACCACCTTCTCTCTCCACTGTTGAATGTCAGAGCTAACTTTGATTCTATTAGGAGTCTAGTTACAGGCTGCTGAGCTGAATTCACTTTGGGCCAATGGTGTACCAGCACTGGGGCTCCCCTATTATGAGCTGAAATCACAAAAGAGCTAAAGTTACTAAGAGCTGAGATCACTGAGTGCTGTGTTAACTAGTGGGGGAGCCTGCGGAGCAGCGAGCAGTGCGGTGCCTTGCGGGGCGGTTGGAGTGGCCCAAGGAACGGCGAGTGGAGCCGTTTGCAGGGATGGCTGGAGTGGCTCACAGGTCGGTAAGCGGAGAGGAGCAGCTTGTGGGACAGCAGGAAGTGGACTGGCTCGTGGTGAAGGCTGTGGCGGAACCCCACGGAGAGACGGCCGGTTGGCCTGAGATCACGTAAGGTGCCCCTTAACACCCTGTGTGCCCCCCTTTTACTCTAGGGCTGCACTGACCAGGGACAGAGACTTTGGGGGTTGTTAGACCCAGGAGACTTTGGGTGATTTTTGGGTTGCTGGATTCATGAACCAAAGGGAAAGAACACGGCCCAATTTGCTGGAGTGGGTCTTTTGCTCATGGTTTGTGTTATGAATCCTGTTTGTGGTGGTTTTTTTTTTCCAATTTAATGTGGATGTCGTTTACTTCATGTTATTAAGCATTTTCTGCTACCCTCAGACTCTGTAGTTGCGAGAGGAGAAGTATTGCCTCTTAGAGGCACCCAGGGGGTGGTATGCAATTGTCCCAGATCACTGGGTGGGGGCTCGAGCCGGTTTTGCATTGCGTTATTGAAACGGAACCCCTAGATACAGAACCCGGCCCTTGTTGCTTCCAACTTAGATGGGCAGAAGGGTTACATATGCAAACTAATGCAAATTGGAAAACATAATCCCAACTATACATATAAAACAATGGGATCTAAAGTAGCTGTTACCACTCAAGAGAGAGATCTTGGAGTCATTGTGGATAGTTCTCTGAAAACATCCACTCAATGTGCAGCAGCAGTCAAAAAAGCAAACAGAATGTTGGGAATCATTAAGAAAGGGATAGATAATAAGACAGAAAATATCATATTGCTTCTATATAAATCCATGGTACACCCACATCTTGACTACTGCATGCAGATGTGGTTGCCCCATCTCAAAAAAGACATTAGAATTTGAAAAGGTTCAGAAAAGGGTAACAAAAATGATTAAAGGTATGTTACCAGATTTGCCCATTACTTTGGAGTATGCTCATTTATTCGGGTTACTTTTCTGGGGAAAGGGATTCTGTAATCCTATCAATGTACTGCTTGTATCACTTGGGTTTTCATATGGAACTCTACTTCTCCCTTGTGCAAGTCCCCTCCCAATGGAGCTATCCTGCAGGACCTAGGTTCCCTAGGGCTGGGTTACTCCAGCCCCAGAACCAGATGAACACACACACACATACATTAATAGAGCAAGTCTAAACGGACTGGGTCAATCAGCACTGTCAAGCTGACCCCTTATATGTCTCTGGACTCACTGGGCTGGAGGAAGCAGCACTTTCAAGCTGTCTCTCCTTATATGCCCCTGGGCTCCATGGACTGGGTCAAGGAGCACTTTCAAGCTGTTACCCTCATGCGTCCCAGATTCAGCACATCCCTATCCCCAGTCTCACAACACAGTTGTACTGGCAGTAACCTACTTGATGAGCAAACCCCACAGTATTTTGGGTGCTGCAGAGATCTTTAGCTTAGGTAAAAGAAGCGTTGCTATAGAGTGAATGGGGGAAGCTAAAAACACAAAAGAGTAAAGGTCAGCCAGAGAGAGAGAGAAGCAACCAACTTAACCATAAAAGTTATTTATTGAATAATACTGATAACTACACAAGGAGGGCTAAACCAACATAACATACATTATTAAAGGTTAATACCTAAGGTAGAAAGGAAAACAGAGAGAGAGAGAGAAAGGGGGGAGGGATCTCACCCACTCCATGAAGCTTGAACTGGTCGGGGTTCCCAGGTGATGGTAGTAGCAGAGGGTCCTGAATGCTGGAGACAGGCAGAGCCCCTGCATGATCAGTCAGGAGAAGATGGAGTTCCAGTGGAACTGATGCCTAGTTTGGATCTAAGCATCAGAACACTGACTGGAGGGTGAGTAGGGATTTTTGTAGAGAATTGTTCAAGGGAGAACAATAGATTTGTTTATAGGTAAGCTGATGACTGAAGGGTTTTCTTTAGACTAGATAATAGGAGCTGATCACTCTTGGCTATGGGTGGTGTTTTCTTCCAGGGAGCTCACAATGCAACTAGGCTGCTTCAGTATTTGGATATCAATTAAGGATTCATTACTAGAATTGGTCTGATAATTGCTGAGCTGGGTGTGTGCAGACATAGGTTCATTAGCATCTGGAGCAGAGATTCCCATGATGCAGTGCTTCCCTGCTTTTTCTGGGCCCAGAATTCAGTGTGGGTCTCTGTTCTCCATTCTGTATGTAAATTAGGAGGTCTTCCTGTCCCATCTTTCATGCAGATGAGGCTAGGGGAGTTGTCTCTGCTCTCCATTCTGTATGCTAATGGAGATGTCTTAATCTTGTCACCCTTGTCTGGAGGGGTCTAGGTGTGTCTCCCAACGCCCTTCACTGCTCTCTGCAAGTTTTTTCCCCCTCTGATGGGTTTTAGGTTAAAGCAGAGGCGGGGTGTGTGTCTTTCATGAGTCAGGCTGGATACTGCACCCTGGTTCCCCAAGAACACAGAGGTGTCTGGTATCAGGTATGGAACAGCTGCCGTATGAGGAGAGATTAATAAGACTGGGACTGTTCAGCTCGGAAAAGAGGTGACTAAGGGGGGATATGATAGAGGTATAAAATCATGACTGGAGTAGAGAAAGTAAATAAGGAAGTGTTATTTACTCCTTCTCATAACACAAGAACTAGAGGCCACCAAATGAAATTAATAGGCAGCAGGTTTAAAACAATCAAAAGGAAGTATTTTTTCAGACAATGCACGCTCAACCTGTGGAACTCCTGGCCAGATGTTGTTGTGAAGGCCAAGACTATAACAGGGTTCAAAAAAGAACTAGATAAATTCATGGAGGATAGGTCCATCAGTGGCTATTAGCCAGGATAGGCAGAGATGGTGTCCCTAGCCTCTGTTTGCCAGAAGCTGGGAATAGACAATAGGGGATGGCTCACTTGATGATTACCTGATCTGTTCATTCCCTCTGGGGCACCTGGCATTGCCCACAGACAGAAGACAGGATACTGGGCTACATGGACCTTTGGTCTGACCCAGTATGGCCGCTCTTATGTTCTTATGCAAACTGCATGTAAAATGCTACCATTCTAGTTTGGGGATGGTTTACCCCTACTGCGCACTAGTATAAATGGCTACATAAGGTTTAGGGCAACAGTGAGTTAGGCCCATTGACTTTATTGACAGTATAGCAATGTGTAGAACATATAGCAGCCCCTCTGCCAAGTGTCAGCAGATTTCAAGGCCTCACAGGTCAGTTTCCCATTGGAGGAGAAAGTAGGGATGTGGAGTCTGGGTCCTTTCATGATATAACTTGTTTTATTTAGACAATATATACCAGTCTTTGAACAGGTGTGCTCACAAACATCACATAGGACTCTCCACCCAATACCAGTGCCTGAGCAACTCTGCCCAAAGAATTGACTAGTTTGAGAGATTAAAGCACAGAGCAAAGTCTCTTGCTGCTTGCAACAGCACCTCTGAAAAGAAACCACTTTCAAAGCTACCAACAATAATTTTTCAAAGACTGCACAGTGCTTGCACTCCAGGAAAAAAAAAGTCTAAGTCTGTGTGTAACAGCACCACCTGGTGACTTCTGTCTTAACACTATATAATCTGGAGGAGGATAGGATGGGGTGATGACTTCATAGGGGAGCCCAGGATAGCTTTCTCTGAAAGGAATTTCTGAAAATACCTGCCCTTTGATGCCAACCAGTCCATTTCAAAACAAATTGCTCCTCAGGAGAATGTGTATGAGCCCTGGAATAAATCATCCATGGCAAGGATTACTTGGCAGTATCCAGAGAAGGGATGAACTCCAGCAGAAGCAGGGAAATTACCCCGACCCTCCCTTGTTCAATCTGGTGTTAGAACTGTAACAATCCCTGCAGCTCAAGCAGTGAAATTTAAATGATAACCTCATCTGTTCCCTGGCTCAAAAAGTGCTGTAAGAGTCACCTTGTGGGCTGAAATATTCTATGCTTGGGCTCTGCAGAAGGGTAGATGTTTTGGAAACATTTGAGTAAAACCCTGCAGCCATTTTTGAGACTGATGAAGAAAACAAAATAGCCTATTTAGAAAAATCGCCCCACTTCCCCTCCCATACAAATAACTCAAAACAGCTGCTCTATGAAAATTGGCACGTTAATAAATCTGCATCATGGGCACCGTCATCATCAAGTTTGAAAACAACTGTCTGTGTTTTGATATTAACAGAGTTTGCATGGAATAAGAAATGCAGCATGCATTATTTCAGGAGGGTGAAATTAACCCTGGGCAGAGGTTCAGCACAAGACCTATGCAACACTGACGTTTTGCAATTTTAATATTTGTTACCAAGCAGGGGCTTAAGTGTGTGTAGATCTTGTGCTGGCACTTGGCACGGGCTGAATTTCACCCTAAGTGCACACTAATCTGTTAACAGTTGTTTCAGATCTTAAGCCACCTGAGGCTCTCCTGCATTTGCTGACTCTCCTGAAATTTTACCTGTGTCGTCTCTTAATGTTGCATCTAAATAGCCACCAAAACCAAGAATGCAAATCAGATCAATTGTGAGGAGCAGTGTTCTAGGAGACAAGTAAATTTGATAGCATGACTCTAGATTCTGAACATCAGCTCAACCACTTTTTATTATTATTATTAATTTCAAGCTCCAGCTGCTGCCTCGAAGCATTTTGTTTTGGCATTCCAAAAGTTGTGGCTCAGAACAAACAAAAGGGAAAGAAAAACGAAAGCGAAGCCTCTGCAAAGCCATTAGTAACAGAGTACAGCAATGATGGCTAACAGTGTCTGATAATCCATCAAGGTATCTCGTCTGTCAGCTATAAAAATGTCATCCCTAAAAGTTTATTGTTAGAGCTCTGAAACACGTAAGAGTGGTTTACTGCTCAGGATAGTGGCTCTTTGGGATAGTGGTGCAGAGCTGCTGCAGCAGCAATAAAAGCAAAATATAAGCCCGGTTGAGACTCAGAAGAACAGCATGGCTGGAGGGTGGAGAAGACAGTATAATGTTTCTTTCAGCCAGGCAGCAGACTGCACTAAAGACGGGGGTGTTCAGCAAAGGTACGTTATTACACTCGGGGGAAGGGATAGCTCAGTGGTTTGAGCATTGGCCTGTTAAACCCACGGTTGAGAGTTCAATCCTTGAGGGGGCCATTTAGGGAACTGGGGCAAAAATCTGTCTGGGGATTGGTCCTGCTTTGAGCAGAGGGTTGGACTAGATGACCTCCTGAGGTCCCTTCCAACCCTGATATTCTATGATTCTAAGGAACCCAAAGAGCCCCTAGGCATAGCTGGTTGTAATAGCTACTTTGCTTAATGGATGTAGCGGAATCAGAATGCAGAGTTGCCCATGCCATGGCATATACAGTCTTCATATTCCTCTTACATGTTAAATAAAGAAGCTCAGACATATATAGACTCTGATACCTTCAATCCATATTTTACAGCTGAAGTACTCATGGTCAGATTTTCCTGCCACAGCTCTCACTGAGGCCAATGGGAGTTGCTGGGTGTGGGGCAGTTTTGAAAAATCTGTCCCTTAGTGTTTACAGTAAACTTGCATAACTGTTTTGCTCAAGGGAACCTGCTGCATTGGGCATCCCTGCTCTGCTTTTACCTTGGGACTGAAAGTGACTATGGACCAAGGGCAGCGTGTGTTTTTCCAACGTCAAAATCCCAGTTATCTGAGCCAATCTAAGGTAAATAACACTGGTCTACAATTTTTGAGAAGTCGTCTGCTTCAGAGATAAAATGTGCTATTTATTATGTATTTTGATGTGCTGAATTCAAATATGACAATTAAAACAACTGATTGGTTACTGTTTCTAAGATATTTAAGTTTTTACATTTTATGTCTATGTATATTGTGTAGATAGTAGAGTTTTAATCATAAATGGTAAACCTAGGTCTTTTCATGTGTTTATGGTTGCTTTACATGATAATATTTCACCTGTCCTGTTTATGTAACACTTTAAAAATCAGCAAAAGGGTTATATAAATAAAATTTATTATGAAACAAAAGGCAAAAATCTATTCTGTTCATAGTTTAGTCCTATTCAGTGTCTACTCGGCGCTTCTTGGCTTGTCTCTTGTATTCATTAAATGGAGCATCTCTTGTCACTGTCCAGCAATAGTCTGCAAGCATTGATGGGCTCCATTTGCCCTGATAGCGTTTCTCCATTGTTGCAATGTCCTGGTGAAATCGCTCGCCGTGCTCGTCGCTCACTGCTCCGCAGTTCGGTGGAAAAAAATCTAGATGAGAGTGCAAAAAATGGATCTTTAGTGACATGTTGCAACCAAGGCTTTTGTATGCCTTGAGGAGGTTTTCCACCAACAATCTGTAGTTGTCTGCCTTGTTGTTTCCGAGAAAATTTATTGCCATTAACTGGAAGGCTTTCCATGCCGTCTTTTCCTTGCCATGCAGTGCATGGTCAAATGCATCATCTCGAAGAAGTTCACGAATCTGAGGACCAACAAAGACACCTTCCTTTATCTTAGCTTCACTTAACCTTGGAAATTTTCCATGGAGGTACTTGAAAGCTGCTTGTGTTTTGTCAATGGCCTTGACACAGTTCTTCCTCAGACCCAGCTTGATGTGTAAGGGTGGTAACAAAATCTTCCTTGATTCAACAAGTGGTGGATGCTGAACACTTTTCCTCCCAGGCTCCAATGACTGTCGGAGTGGCCAATCTTTCTTGATTTAGTGGGAATCTCTTGCACGACTATCCCATTCGCAGAGAAAACAGCAGTACTTTGTGTATCCAGTCTGCAGACTAAGCAAGAGAGCAACAACCTTCAAATCGCCACAAAGCTGCCACTGATGTTGGTCATAGTTTATGCACCTCAAAAGTTGTTTCATGTTGTGATAGGTTTCCTTCATATGGACTGCATGACCAACTGGAATTGATGGCAAAACATTGCCATTAAGACTCATCTTCAATGAATCAATGAACAGTCTCCACTCATCTGGATCGTGAACGATGTTGAGGGCTGCCATCACACCATCGATGTTGTTGCAGGCTACAAGATCACCTTCCATGAAGAAGAATGGGACAAGATCCTTTTGACGGTCACGGAACATGGAAACCCTAACATCACCTGCCAGGAGATTCCACTGCTGTAGCCTGGAGCCCAACAGCTCTGCCTTACTCTTGGGTAGTTCCAAATCCCTGACGAGGTCATTCAGTTCACCTTGTGTTATGAGGTGTGGTTCAGAGGAGGAGGATGGGAGAAAATGTGGGTCCTGTGACATTGATGGTTCAGGACCAGAAGTTTCATCCTCTTCCTCTTCCTCGTCTGACTCAAGTGAGAATGATTCTGGTGCATCAGGAACCGGCAGTCCTTCTCTGTGGGGTACTGGGCGTATAGCTGATGGAATGTTTGGATAATGCACAGTTCACTTTTTCTTCTTTGACACACCTTTCCCAACTGGAGGCACCATGCAGAAGTAACAATTGCTGGTATGATCTGTTGGCTCTCTCCAAATCATTGGCACTGCAAAAGGCATAGATTTCCTTTTCCTGTTCAACCACTGGCGAAGATTTGTTGCACAAGTGTTGCAGCATATGTGTGGGGCCCACCTCTTGTCCTGATCTCCAATTTTGCGGCCAAAATAAAGGCGATAAGCTTTCTTAAGCATAGTGGTTATACTGCGCTTTTGTGATGCAAAAGTCACTTCACCACAAACATAGCAGAAGTTATCTGGACTGTTCACACAAGTACGAGGCATCTCTGCTCACTTTGGCTAAATAGAAATGTGTCCCTTTGCAAAATCAAACACTGACAAATAAGAGAGCACGACACTGTATGATTTCTAGAGCTGATATAGGGCAATTTGTTCAGCAGAGTGATGTAAGCTTCGTTATGATTGCATCATCCATGACTTCTAGGAATAACATGATGCAATTCATATCACATATGACGCAATACCAGCTTCAGATTGCATCATTCATTGTTTTGCCTAAAAAGCAAGTACTGTCCAAACTCAGTCATAGATTTATTCATAGATCCAGTCAAAGATGTATTTTAGTCATTTCTGGTTAAATTGAGATCCCTTCCGTTTATAACTCACTTATCCTCCGCCATTCCCAAGTCAAGGGTCGTATATACTGACCCAATAGCATATCTTGAAAACTAGAGCCAATCAACAATTTTAAGCATCATTTTCGTTCTCAGTGACCCAGAATTAGTAAAGTTTGACTACATTTATTTCAGAAGCATTTTGGCTGTAGAGCAGTGTAACGGAACAAAACATCATTGTAAATAGTGAAACGAAGGCAATTCTCATAACAACCCTCCTGCTTCAAATCACTATCTGCAGCCATGGTGAGCATTATCCTATTAGCATTCAGCACCAGTGTGTGTGTGTGTGTGTGGGGGGGAAAGCACGAAGGTCACACCCTTTCCCACTCCAGTTAAGAGAATAAATGTGCTATAGAACAAGTGGGCTGTAGACATACCTTCATCACCTCCCCTAAACTATTGGCAGCTGATGCTGTCTGAACCTGGCTCAGGTGCGGCATATACAGTGTCTGAGGACTACTGACATGCAAGTCTTACAGGTTTTTGCTGTCTAGCATAAAGCCTAAGTCTTTGTAGGGGAGGAGTGAAAAAGACTCACTCACGGATGCATGCAGAGCAGAACAGTTGTCTACATTCACCTGTTTTGGTTAATTAAATGGACCCTGTGGAGCACACACACTTTGACATTCATGAAGCAGAACGGCTGCCAGACTCCAGATGCTAAGACAAAAACTGGGGAACAGGCTAGAGGATCTGCGGGGCGGGATGGCTTGCCAGGCTGTGGAGAGGCCTGCAGCAGGTTTGGGCTGCCGTGGGGGAATGAGTGACTTTCTAGAGCTCTGCATGTGACACTGATCAAACTTGGAGTTTCTGTAAGGCAAACTCAAGATGTTCTCCTCTGCCAGCACAAAGGTTAGTATTGCTAACCCCCAAAATCATGAGTTTGGTGCAAAAATCATGTGATCCTTAAAAATAATAAATGTTGGGTTCGTTTTATTTGCCTCCGGGCACTGGAACATCTGGGGTTCACATTCTGAAGTTTTTCCCTGCATGTGTGAGGGTTAGAAACAGACTTAAAAAAAAATTAAACCTGAGAGCTGAGATTGTCAGGTAATACTCTGACTCCAGGAGCTGGGGCTTTCAGAAACTCACCCAATATCTCAAGACATGCGATCAAATGCTAAGAGTTGGCCACATTGATTCATCCCCAGCTGGGCCAGACTGCAGCCAGCCTAGGCCTTGATTCAGCAAAGCACTCAATCAGATGGTTAACATTAAGCATTAGGGTGACCGGATGTCCCGATTTTATAGGGACAGTCCCAATATTCGGGGTTTTGTCTTACATAGGTGCCTCTTACCCCTGCTCTCATCCTGATTTTTCACACTTGCTATCTGCTCACCCTCTTAAGCATGTACCTCCATCCCGTTGAAGTCAATGTGCTTAAATGTTTTGCTGAATCAGGACCCTACGTTTTCTCTGTAAGGCATCCTATCAGAAAGCAGCTGCCCTTCCCCAGTCCCAGCAGAAGGAGACTTGGTGGAAGGGAAGGGAGAGGACTGACTAACCCTTTTACACCACTACTCTGATGGTGGCGAGGTAGTTGCCTGCTCCTGCTGAGAAAAGGAGGCAAAATGCAGCCCAGCCCTGTGTGCTGCTCAGAGCGGAAGAAGAGCCACCCCTCGCCCTCCAGGTGGGTTAGGCACTGCCTGAACATCCCTGCATGAGGACAGAGGCAGTAGTAGTAGAGCATTTGCCCTCCCTGAATTATCTGCTGCTGGGCCACTTCTGCAAGAGCACCTCAAGTCCTGTCACTGAACTCCACAATATCTCTATGCCCTGATTGCCCTATTTGATTCTGGGCATTTGATTCTACTCACCAACAAACACAAGAGATATACAGATCTATGGAAAACCTGCATGCAAATCCCTGCCTCAGTTTCCTTACCTTGTCTAATAATCCTTTGGATCATAGTGTCCTTCAAGGGAACCCAAGAGTCTTCTGCACCTTCTCAGACCCAGCCTCATCTCCTGGTTCTTCTCTACTCTTCCCTTACTGGAGAGAGTCGTTTTTATAAAATTTCTGTTCCCTGAGTCAGGTGACTCCCTGAGTGACTGCAAGTCCCTTGTCAGATGATTTCTTAATTAGTTACAGCCTATCTGAGAGAACTGGTTCCTCTGGCCTGAAGCCAGCACATTGTTGTGAGGTGCTTTCATCAGACTTGAAGACCATTGATTGTTCTCCATTATTAGACCTCTGCTAACTCCTCCTTGAATCCCAATCCAAACTGAAGGTTAGAAGGCAACAGTGCATAAGACACTGAGTAATTTACAATCAAAATGGCATTCACAGGACAAAATGGGGTTTGTAGTTTGCTATAAACATGTGCAGAGATATGTTAATCCATCTCTCTCTCTCTCACTCACACATACACACACACACTTAGAGTGCAATGCTGCATCTACAGCTCACTGGAAAGTTTCTGATGGGAACATTTTTCCATCAGAAAATGCCTGTTTGTTGAAAGCAACAGGATATGCAGAAACCTGTCAGTTTTGTTTTCTGGGGGGGGAAACGTTTCAATAAGATCAAAAGGACAGATTTCAATATTTTTGGAATGGAGTGTTTCAGAAATGACTTTTTGTTTCAACATTTATTTTGTTTTATATTAGAAACTTTTAAAAATGTTTAAAATGTCAAAAATTGAAACAAAATTGAAATGTGTTGAGTTTATAAAAACAAAGTGATATAAAATTATTCTACTTAACTGCCAGGGGGCAAATTTGTCATGTACACATGGGAGAAAAAAGAAGGACAAAATGCAGGGTCAGCTATAGGTAGTCAGGAAGTTCCTTCAAGAGGAAATGTAGCCAAATCCCAAACCTGGAGACAATGGACCTTTCTGTGCCTGCGTCCTGTAGATAGCTAATCACTTAGTTTGCAAAATAAGCAAGGAGGAGGGGGCAAATAGATGAACAATAAGGGGTCATAAGAGGGGCAGATACATGTAGCTTGCTAATTATGTATGGTAATGATAGCAAATTTTGGCCAATCATAGAGCAATAGATTATCATAAGCAACTGCATATAATGCTTTGGTGTAAGTGTTTTCTTTGTTCTTGCTGACTTATGAGCTCGAACCCAATTGCAATTGAAATAAACGGATCGCCCCTCCCGGGGCTCCTTGCTTGATTAGCTGTGTCCAACTCTCCTTATTCCTCAGCTGGAACGGACCCAACACAATTTTTTTTTTTTTTTTTTAAATTTTGTATCACAGGAAATTTCAAAATATTTGGTTTTGTTCCATTTCAGAATGAAAAAAATGTCCCATGAAATAGAAGATATGGTCCATGCCCAACTCTATCTAGCTGTAAATTCATTTGCAAAGTCTCTGTGTTGCTTGCTTTAACTGTCACGAAGCCCCAAAGGAGGTAATCTAAGGGGTTCACAGCTTCAGTGACACTGTGGAGTGTGTACCAGAGCTTGGGAGAGCTAGCAGCAGCTTCAGGGCCTAGGCACTTGGACTGTGGAGTTCCATATCTCAGAAAGGGATGTAAGACAGAGTCTGCACCTCAAGCGCATGCCTGGAGCCCAGAGTCAGTGCCCTGACACTGTGCACACCAGCAATCCAAGCAGCATGTGAGATCCAGTCAGAGGCCGATTAAGGTTTTATGGAGT
Organism: Malaclemys terrapin pileata; assembly: GCF_027887155.1. Classification (NCBI taxonomy): domain Eukaryota; kingdom Metazoa; phylum Chordata; order Testudines; family Emydidae; genus Malaclemys; species Malaclemys terrapin. The sequence goes on along the minus strand of NC_071513.1, from coordinate 38,043,292 downwards.
CCTGGGTCAGAGCAACTGCCTGTAGTCCTGCCCCAGTCCCATCCCTTCCATCTGTGGCCCTACCCACAGCCCCACCCCATTCTGCCCCTTTCCCCGCAGCCCCACCCCATTGCAACCCCCATTGCGACCCCGAACCCATTTGCTCCTTTCTGCCCCCCCGCACTGTGGCCCCAAGACCAGAGAAGCTCTGTCCCCTGCCCCTGCTGCCACAGACCTGAGGCAGGGAGGAGCTCTAGCTCCTCCAGTCCCAGGGCCACAACCAGGGTCTGGGCGCTGTGGCTTCCCCCGACCTGCCCACCCGGTGCTCCTACCGGGGAGTGGGATCAGGGTGTGTGGGCACCCATTTTTCTGGGGCCCTCCAATTGACTGAGGCCCTGGGCACGGGCCATGTTGGCCAGTGGCTAGTCTGCCACTGGATCCAGTGGTTGGATTCAAGAACAGCAGTCAAGGAGTCATTCAGGAGTGTAATGGGGTTATGCAAGACTTGCCATGTGCACCAACAGTACTGCCTGTGAGAGTCAACACTTCCCTTTGTCCAAAGCACTGCACCTTTCACATCCAGCTAGGCTGAGCCTACTGGTGTTCTGTTAGGCAGTTTTTGCTGCCTCCCAGTTTATGTATGTGGGTGCTTATACCATCACCTATTGCTACCAATATCACTGTTTTCCTCACCACTGGGCAGAGCGCCAGCACTGCTTATCGAAGTCCTGTTTTGATGGCTTACGTGGGATTTAAATGATGCCCAGGTCTTGTGCTGGCCCAGAGGTGACTTTCACCTTTAGTGAGCAGGAAGGTGAGGTGAGGGTTGTTAGGTGGGACCTTTCAGACAGAGTTAAGAGGAACTCCTGCACCCCCCTTCCCATTACCTCACCCCCAGCAGATTGTACTAAGGGAAGAGGATTATTAATTTAATACCTTATTGAGGGTTATATGCTTGTGCTCACTCGGCATTTGAAAGCCAAAGCATGCTGAATTTGTTTCCTGTAAAAAAGGCACGTAAGCATTATTTTCAATGGCTGAGAAACATTCCTTATTTTTCATGCTGGAAAACTGAGATTTTCTTCGAACTTTCCCCAGAAACTTCAGTCTGGGCCTTAGAACAAGGCCATTGCCAGCCCCAGGGCCCTTTGCTTTGAAAAGTTTTGTAGCCAGTGAAAAGGCCACAGCACTAGCATCGCTCTGCCAGTCATACCCTAGATCAGTGTTTCCCAAACTTGGGATGCCGCTTGTGTAGGGAAAGCCCCTGGCGGGCTGGGCCGGTTAGCTTACCTGCCACGTCCGCAGGTCCGGCCGATCGCGGCTCCCACTGGCCGTGGTTCGCTGCTCCAGGCCAATGGGAGCTGCGGGAAGCGGCATGGGCCGAGGGACGTGCTGACCGCCTGTCCCACAGCCCCCATTGGCCTGGAGCAGCAAACTGCGGCCAGTGGGAGCCGCGATCGGCCGGACCTGTGGACACGGCAGGTAAACAAACCGGCCCGGCCCTCCAGGGGCTTTCCCTAAACAAGCGGTGTCCCAATTTTGGGAAACACTACCCTAGATTAATGGTCTGGCATTAGGAAATGGCTGACTGGGAGTTAGCTGTGAGATTGTAGCACAGTCGTGGCACAGGTGTGTCTGCAGCAAGCTGTCAGAGTCCCGAGTCTGAAATTGATTATGAAGCATTTGTCATATCTATTTTATAATCAAATGAAGGGATGCATTGTTATACCCAAGCTGCACTGCTTGCCTGGTTGCAGGTACTTGGCCATGGGCCCTCGTGCCTCTCAACACACTTACGGCAAAATAATGTGCACCCCTGCTGTGTCTTTTGACTCAAATAATCGCCTTCTCCTTGCTGAAATCAATACTGTCCCTTCTTCATCCGTGACACTGAGTGATTGTCAGTCTGGTTCTGTCCCCGTCTGAATGCACAGGGTTTGTCAGAGAGCCAGCAGGTAGCAGCCAACCTCTTTCTTTCTTGCTTGCTTTCTTGCTTGGGAATCCACTTGGAAGGCCGAGCGGTTCCCTCACACCTTGTGAAGCTCGAAATGATCTTGTTCTGAACTCCTAGACCCAAGCAGTCTAATGACAAATGCACTCAGCGAAACAGAGCAGGACTTGGCATTTCAAGAGTGAGGCAGCTTTCTAACTGGGCTGGGATGTTCCCAGACTACCTGAGCTGAGCTTCCAGGACTTTGGGCCCTATCCTGCTGCCAGATCTTGTCATTCACTGACTAGAAGCAGAAATGAGTCCTGCAGAAGCTGGACTCTTTGTGCATTTTAAAAATAACAGCCTTCCTGTTGCACCTGCCCCTCTGTTGGGGCATTGGCCTGCTAAACCCAGCATTGTGAGTTCAATCCTTGAGGGGGCCATTTACAGATCTGGGTCAAAAATCTGTCTGGGGATTGGTCCTGCTTTGAGCAGGGGGTTGGACTAGATGACCTCCTGAGGTCCCTTCCAACCCTGATATTCTATGATTCTTTTCTGCTTGGTGGGAACATGTAGAGGAACTGTTGGACAGACATAAGGCACCAGGGCAATTTACCTGTTGCCAGCTCTGTGGCACCTGCCCAGCAGCCTCAGGTGCAAGGGTGGGTCAGGGATGAAATGGGGTAGAAGGTATGGCCAGGTTGTCCTTAGAGTGTTGCCAATTCTCATGATTTTATTGCAAGATTTGCAATTTTTGATGCTTCCTTAAAGCTCTAGCTCCTGGAGGCCTGTGATAATGTGAAAATCTCCGCTTTATTTGTTTTTAAAAAAAGAACGTTTCTAGCCCCTGTGGTTGCTGAGAAGTCTGCAGAGTATGCCCCAAGTCTACCTGAGGTCTCAGAAACCAGGAGGCAACTATAGTGAGCTCACAATTAAAAAAATCCGATTTGTAAGGCAAGCTCATGATTTCTGAGAGCTGGGGCTGGCCATACTGTTCTTATCCTGGCTATTCTGGGGCCCTGCAAAGGCTCACAGGGGCTAGTGCATTGGGGTGCAACTTAAGGCAGCCCCTAAATAAGTGAGGCGTAATCTGGCTCCCAGCTGTTTCTGCACTGGTACCTGAGCCTGCAGGGATGAATCAGACTCAGGAGGGCTAAATCAGAAGGTTGGAAGAATGAAAGGAGAGAGAAGCATTTCTGGGGTCTTATTGGGCCTGTTCTGCAGAGCAGTACCATAAACCCATTTTGCTGTGTCCCCGGCTCCGACCAGTGCTGTCTCATTAAAGGACCCTCTGCCCCCTGCCATTTCTCTCTCCTTTCACTTTGGGTGCTCGTAGTTCAGGCAGGTGGGGCGATGCAGTGAAATGGAATCAGCAGCCAAGGCATCTCCATGCCGGCAAAGCTTCAAAACTTTCAAAGAGCACGACTCTTTCCCCCTCAGCTTCATGTTAATATGCACTGACTCCGCGATCGATGCAGCAATTGTAAATGATGTATGAAATGAAATCTCCTTGTTCTTCTAAAGCACAGAAGAAAGGCCCTGTAGGCATCACTGTAACATTCCACTCAGAAAATGCCTGTGAAACCCAGAATTCCCCCAAACAGTTCTTAGGTTTTTTTCCATTTCCAATTTGCATGTTTTTCCTTTCCAGTGAGAGAGGGGATTTGAATCCACTCCTTCGCAGAAGGAACTGACCGATTAAAGACATTTATAAGCCTTTCAAAATAGTCCTGCATCCCTCCAACTGTTGTAGGGCATAGATACTGTAATCATATTAGCCTCATAGACAAAGACTAAAAAGGACGACGAAAGGAATTACTGGAAAGTTTGGTGGGCTAGTAGTGGGTGTTAATCTCAAAAGCCCACGTCAAGCTTTTGTTTGAAGCCATTTCAAATCCACTTTATACACCTGGAGCAAAACCTGATGGGTCGTAGTCCCAAAGCAGCAAGAGTATCGTGTTTTGTTTTTAAATGCTGGGATGGCTGTTGGGTCAGTTGAGGGCAGAAGAAAGGTGATGGGGGGAAGAGCGGAGAAGGGGGTAGATGGAGGTGGGATAAACAGAGGTCAAGGGAAAATGTGTGTGGTCAGTGTGGCCTAACTAGTGACTGTTAACTGGGGAGGAAGGGATTTTCAAAAAGCACTAACTCTGCTCCTATTGGTGTCCTGGGAGGATGACTCTTGATTTAAATGGGTGCAGAGTTAGGCCAATGTTGGGCGGTCTGAAAAATCACACTTTCGATGCCCTATGTAGGTTGGTTCCCAAGTAATAGTAATAGTCACCTAGCTTGTCTCTTCTAGGTGGTGCAATATTGCTTAAGTAGTAGGCTAGCTAAATCACACTTTGATTTGATGATGGAGTGTCTGGCACTCACCCTTTTGAATAGTGTGATCATCTGGAGCACTATTACAGAGGCAGATTCTACTGATATTGCCTTGATCATGTTTTTCTACCTGGCGCTACTCACAATTACTTGTGTGCCTCGCGATGGCAGGTAAATGAAACTGATTGCAGGCCAAGAGAGCTCTGAGGATCAAAGGAGAGATCACATGACATGTCAGGAGATGACTTTTGAGCCGACATGAATCTTTTCTTGACTTACATAATGTTCTCCCCTGCTGTTCCAGACGGGTAACTTAAATACCATCTGATCTGCTGGCTAGGAATGGGTTTGGGATGTATAGAGATGGGTAGCTCTATGCTTTTTGCCGCCCCAAGCACGGCAGTCAGGCGGCTTTCTGTGGCATGCCTGCGGGCGGTCCACGGTCATGTGGATTCGGCGGCGTTTCTGCGGGTGATCTGCCGGTACCCGCCACCGAATTGCTGCCCTCATAGCGATCGGCAGGCCGCCCCTGGCGGCTTGCTGCCCTAGGCACGCACTTGCTGCGCTGGTGCCTGGAGCCGCCCCTGTATAAAGAGCAAATAAAATGCCCATTATTGCCACAAGTTTACAGCTTGACTTAGCCCAGCTTTCAAACTCTGTTCAGCATGAAACATTTAGCAGAAGTTTTGCAAAGCAGGCAAAGAAAAGGGCTATTTTTAATTAATCTTTTGGCTGTTACTTCTATTTTCATCTTTCATCTTCAGCTACCTAACAGATCTTGAGCATCACCCAGTAGGATGTTTCATGGCAGGGTGCAGCCTGTTTTGAGCAACCTCTGCTAGATTATACAAACAATGAAACTATGTTGATTTCTTTCTACAGCACATATGTTTTCCCCTATTAGAATTCTGACTTGGAATCTTTTTTTTTTTTTCAAACTATTCTTGAAACTCTGCAATTTATTCTCTGTCTCTCTCCTGTCCAACATCCACCTCCTTTGTATTGGCTGCTTTGCACCCAAAGCCCCATGGTTACATGTGCTTTGACACTTGCATTTCAAGATTCCTTCTTGTGGCATGCTGCCAGTACCAGCAATTCATTCAGTGCCATAGACTAGTTTAATTATTCAAGGTCACTCTCTCTGTCGTCTCTTGTCCAGGGAACAGCAGCGACAGGGAGTAAAACTTAAATCTGTCTTTCGATTTTAATCATAAACTTTACAGAGTCACAGATTAATTTTGTCTGTTATGTTTTTTCCCCCCACTGTACGAAGCAGTTATTACAACACACTCTGTACCGCTAATTGGAGGTACTGTGTATTCCAAGCTATAGCAACAGATGTATGGTACCGTGCAGTATTTTTCATAGCTATTTAAAATGTGTAGGTTGTGGAGATAAGCACTTTTTAGCTTACCTTTGAACTCCTAAAACAGTGTGAGCCAGTGCCAAAGAGAAATAAATCCCTTACGGGATACAATCCAGCAGGAGGTCAAAAGCGTGCGAGTTTGTGAAGTGATTTTGTCTGTAATTCACACCATGTACATCTTTTCAGTTAAAAAAAATCCAGACATTGCACTGTGAGTAATTTCTCATTAAAAAAACACTTTGGGCCTGATTCTCAGTTACACTAAGGCCCCTTTGTGCTGCATAAGAAGCCTGTAAGCGGACGCAAAGCTTCACAAACTGCCCTTCCTGAAAGGCTACTGGTTTTCTAATTTGTTCAGAAAAGTAAAGCCAAACAATCTTTTCTCATCTGGAAACTCTTGGGATGATTGCAGTATCTGTGCCTTCCAGCACCTTGTCATTAGCGAAGGGCGGCATATAAGTCAATTAATAATAATGCCTCTCTCCTTCAGATAAAATAGTTCATTTATACAAACCGACTGAGACGTGCAGAACGTGGAGCTGGATGTTGACCTTGATGGTGTGGTATGAATAGGACCGTGGAGTCTCTTTCTTCTCGTGCACTCGGCTTTGTTGCAGTTTTAAAGCATGGACCGTTTGAAGCACTGCCTGTGTGGATGTGTTATGCCATCCTCCTTTGTCATGAAAGCTTCACCCTTTTCTTCATTTTTAATTTCAAAACCTCTGAGGGTTACATTCCTCAAGGCTACATCCCGACGTGCAGAATTGCTGTAACTGTTGACCCTTCCTCACCAATGCAGCGAGCTAAGCCTGGCCATCTCTTGAAATCTTTGCATGGCTATTGTTTAGCGTCCTGAGGTTGTGTTTGCTGGTCTTCTTCCCTTTCTAAAACTTTTCACAGAGGAAACAAAAATGTTCTCTGAATGGGAAGAAATCCATTCCTGAGCCGAGGCTATTTCTGGTCATTTCAGGGCAATTTGTTTACCACCGCACCCAGGACAATGCAGATTCTTTCTCCATAAGTGTTCCCGTCACCTTTCCTTGCTATAAGCTACAAATCTCTCTAATTTATTTGCTTCAGTGCTGGAGATGTTTTTGATGTAATCTCTAAGTCCTTGACCATGTTCATGCTCGCACGTGGGCCCCCATATGTGCCTAGCAGCCACCAGGGCCACCCAGAGGATTCAGGGGGCCTGGGGCAAAGCAATTTTGGGGGCTCCTTCCATAAAAAAGGTTGCAATGCTATTATTTAAAAACATTAAATGCTTTAATGGTATGTATACATTTGCAATTACATAATGGGCTGTCGCTGGGTGATGGTGATGGTTGGTGCCAATGGGCTGCCGCTGCCTGGGGGTGGTGCTACTGTTGCCCCAGGGCTGGGTGAGGAGCTGGGCTCTGGGTCGGGGGGTGCCCGGCTCAGAGGGATTGGGCTTGGGGTCAGGGCTGTGGGGGGGATGGGGTTGGGGGGTGTCCGGTTCAGAGGGGCTGGACTTGGAGCTGGGGGTCAGGGCGGCGGGGGATGGGGTTGGGGGGTATCCGGTTCAGAGGGGCTGGGCTCAGAGCTGGGGGTCAGGGCTGTGGAGGAATGGGGTCGGGGGGGTGTCTGGCTCAGAGGGGCTGAGCTTGGAGCTGGGGATCAGGGCGGCGGGGGATGGGGTCAGGGGGGTGTCCGGTTCAGAGGGGCTGGACTCAGAGCTGGGGGTCAGGGCTGGGGGGGATGGGGTCGGGGGGTGCCCAGGTCAGAAGGGCTTACCATGCCGCTTCCCCCCCTCCCAGAGCCTCAGCGAGCTGCGTCCAGGCACTCCTGCCGCTCGGCCCTCCGGAGCTCGCAGCCCCACCCCCTTACCATGCGGCTCCGAACGGGAGGACCTCAGGCCCCATCCAAGCCACGCCGCTGCAGCGCTGTCCAGGGCCACTCCTGGATGTGGCGCGCTGAGGTGCCGAGGGATGGGGGAAGGCAAGGCGAAGGCGGTGGGAGCCTCCAACATTCTCGTGCATGCCTTGGATCATGAAACCATCCCCTGAGATCAGTGACCCCGGAAAAAGGGAATTCGGTTACAAACTCAGTAGCTGCGAATAGGGCTGGCCTTAGGGAAAATAGCGCTCTGGGAGAACTTGTATTCTGGCACCCCTGGCCCCCACTGCCTCCGCAGCCCCCCCATTACCCCAGCCCCCACTGCCTCCCACCCCATTGCCCACAGCTCCCCTCCATGGCCTCGCACTCCCTGCTTCTTGCCTCTTGACCACTTCACCCCCCTGACCACATCACTCAACTGTAGGGCCAGCCCTGCCCTGCAGTGATTCACATCTGGATGCCACGGTGATGGGTATCATAGGAAACCTCACAGCAGTTACTTTGACAACCCCCCAAGTGCTACAGGGACCCCCTAATCTGGTCATTGAGCAGGACAGCCAAGATGATGTAACAGGTGGTCTGCTGCACTCTGACAGAGTGCGTGGGTGCTGGGGCAGAGTTGTACCTCTCCTGCACCCCCCAACCTCTCCCACTCAGCCCGGCATCTGGCTCCTCCGCCAGAGCCCCAAAGAGTCAGCAGCCCAAGGGGATGCGCAGCGACAGGAGGGCACTAGAAGGCTGTGGTGGCAGGGGAGCATGGTGAACCCAGAAAGGCGGGCGGGAACCCAAGGAGTATATGGATGAAACTGGTCATGGGTTCTGGTCAAGGAAGAGGCTGTTCAATCAAAGGGTAATGCTGTCTTTTCCTATATTGTTGCTAGAATTGTGTTTTGATTTTCTGCATGTGAACTAAGTCATAAAAACATTTGTTTAACCATTTTCCATATGGTAGAGTTCTGCTGCATTGAAAACTAGTAGTGCTTTCTGTAAGCACTTTCCCCATCCCTCATGTGTATCCTTGGGCCTTTGGATATTCTGAACCCGAAGTGGGGTGGGACAGACCGAAAAATGTTTGTAGTGATCACAGCACCAGACAGTTACACCATTCAATTTCATGTGCTGTGAATCGTGGGGTCCAATGCTGAACCTGAGAACACCCTCCATTCCTCATATGTAGGAGGGGCCACACACATGGAAACGATAATATTTATTAAAAGTACTAGATGGAACACGTACTTAAAATATTTTTAAAAAGAAATGTCAACCACAATTTTTGAATCCATTAATGGAATGGATCTGTGACCACTGGCCAAACCTTTTAATGCCTCTGCACCTGTTGCCTGGCCCTCCCACTGACAAGGGGGGAACAACAGAGGAAAATCACTCTTGGGGGAAAACCGGGAATGTCTCCTGCCTTGGGACTTGGGGGCAGGCACTTGGTGGGGTTCAGGCTCATTGTTCCCCTTCTTGATGCTCAAGGGTGGATGCCCCATGAGAGATCTTGGCTGCTGGTGGAGGGTGCTGTCCCAGAGTCACACTGGTTTCCTGGTCTCTTCCTGGTCACTTGCATGGGGCAGATGATGGTTTATAGAAAGAGGGTCCTCTGGCTCAGCAGAACCCTGGGTGGCAGTAGGGAAGAGGTTGTGGTTCATGGACAGGTGCAGTGGCCCTGGCAGAAAATGCACCCCAAACTTGTTCGGCCACAAGTTTTATGAGCCCCTTCATTAGGTAATGCTCCCATTCCATGTGGTGTGCCTCCTGCTCCATGAACCAGTTCATCGAAGTCTCTTCTTACTGAAGAGCTCAGTCCTCTTATGCCCTGAGGAATTTAAACTGCTTGCTTTCTACTGTCCATACCATTCCCTATGAGCAGCTCTTCCAGTATCTTCAAGGACCCTGTGGCAACAATGGATGGGCTAGCTTGTTTCTAAAACTATGGTGCTGCAACCTGCTCCAGAAGCCATCCGCACCTTTGTGGAGTGTGGCTGTCTGAGTACCTGTGCAACAGGGAGATGCAAATACCACAGGGAAGATTTGGTGTACTCTGATGCATGCAACTGTGACAGTGACCTGTGTAGCAACAGAATATCAAACACATCAGACAGAGTCTGAGGGGGAGTAGAAATGTTTCAGCTATCTGCAAATTACTGTGGCTTTTTATGAGTAAATATAGCTGAAAGGGGTCTTGCATTAGCCATTCAGTAGCTCATAGTTATATGTAGGGGTTACATAAGAGTATATGATTATACTTTGTTATTCACACCATACATTCGTATACAACATTCTACAGCCCTTCTGCTAAGAGTCATTACTGTTATATAAGTAGTTTGCATGTATTTTCATGATAATTAAAGTTGTACCATGAGTGCTTTAGGCTTCTGTCTTTGGCCGAGGAGATAATGTCAAAAATATATGTTTTATAATTAGAGGGTAGAGATCTGCATAAATTCATTAAAATAGCAGACAGAAAAAGTTCTCAAATCAGTCCATTCTACAACTAATGACAAATATTTTGATGTATGTAATGCAAAGATATTTTATGCTTTTTTCATACTTCTGTTAAAGCAAGTCTGTAGTCATACAACAGTATGAGTTTGTTTGTACTATGTAATACATCAAAATATTTGTCATTATTTGTAGAATGGACTGATTTGAGAACTTTTTCTATCTGCTAATTTAATGAATGTTGATGTATTACATAGTACAAACAAACTCATACTGTTGTGTGACTACAGACTTTTGTTTCAACAGAAGTATGAAAAAAGCATAAAATATATCACCTGGGGCTAAATATTTCCCCAAATTTCCAAAACAGTATTATTTTGTGTACATAGTTGCATTATCAATTGTATTTAGAAGCTTTTTGCCAATTTTGGGCAAAATTAAACTGTGTTTCTTCGTGTTAGGGCTGTTTTTATGAGTTTATGATTTCTTCTGATTGGATGCCTAATAACAGTTAACCATTACACAGTATAGAAAAGCCTGCATGACTTCCAGCATGTACACCCACTCTGGTGATGACCACCAGATATGTGCCTAACGTGGTAGCAATGACATTTTTCTAGCTGATGGATTACCCATTTTGGGCAATAAGGGGTATGGGCTAGTAGATTACTTGGGTCTTCCAGGGCATCCACAGAGATCTAACACATGCCATTGTGTACCTATGTTTGGGGGGTTGGATGTATGCACCAGACTGGCAGTATTGCCTAGTGGTGAGAGTCCAATGGTTGCCTTGCCTGGTGGCTATAACTCAGGGATTTGTCACCCACTGGCAAGAGTTGGGTTAGGGTAGGGGAACCCGGGCCCACTCTACTCCACTGGGTTCTGACCCAAGGCCCTTCAAAGAAGTAGCTCTTTCACAAAGTCTACGCATGCTCCCTAAGCCACTGCCTAACCTTGTTCCAGTCCCTCTGGAATCATCATGGGCTGGACTTGGGGATCCTTTCTGTGGTCCCTTCTAATCTGTCTCCAGAGTCTCCTCTGCTGGCAATGGCAAGTCATCACCTTCAACTCCCGCAGTCAATGGGCTTCCAGTGGCTTGGCTATGAAGCTCGATCTGAGTAGCTTGGAGTCCCTGCTGGCTTCCCAGTGGGAAGCTCTGGCACCTGACTGCTCTTCTCCATAGGACTGAGCTGAGCTGCTCTCATTTGAATGTTCCCACTACTGGGAGCATGTCAAGCAGAAGTGAGGATATGTGGCTTCCTGTGTCCAGAGGAAACTCCTTAATCCTTGCCCTACTGGTGCAGGATGTGATGTTGCACTCCATATGTTTTACGGAAATATGCTTATGAGTGTGAATATGATGTAACTGGAATATGCTTTATGCAAAAGGGCTCTTGTAAGGTATCATAATAAAGGTTATAACCTACTGAATATATTCCTCCTATTTATATGAATGTATCATTCTTGTATCTGAAGCTAGAAATATGAAGTACAACTCTGACATCCTACTGAAATTATGCAAAGTGTGGGCCATTAATGGTGGGTTAGACTCTTGATGGCTCCCATTGACCCAGACAATTGGTTGAAAATGGTTTATTTACCTGCAAACCTTCCTGTGTATATGTGGGCCAACCCAGGAAGAATGGAGACTAGGGGTCTTACAGTGACATGTGACCATGTCACATGATGCTGAAATCCATCTTAATCCTTGTATTTTTTCATTGATGAAGTGGGGGTGGGGATAAGTACAGACAAAAGATTCCCGTCTTGTGCCAAAGCTATAAAAGGGGGCGAAGCAGGACAAAGGGGCCTGCCAGTCATGAGAAAACCCCTGCTTGCCACCTGAGATGTCTGCTGGATCTAACAAAGACTTAGCAGGGGAAAGGATTGGGCCCAGACTAGGAAGGAGTCTAGTCTGTGAAAGAAGCTTATTGGAACATCTTTGAGGGTGAGGTATTACCTGTAATCAGTCTCTTAATGTATTCGGCATAGACTTGCGTGTTTTGCTTTGTGACTTACTTTGTTCTGGCTGTTATTACTTGAAACCACTTGAATCCTACTTTTTATACTTAATAAAATCGCTTTTGTTTATTAATATACCCAGAGTAAGTGATTAATACCTGGCGGAGCAAACAGCTGTGCATATCTCTCTATCAGTGATATAGAGGGTGAACAATTTATGAATTTACCCTGTATAAGCTTTATACAGAGTAAAATGGATTTATTTGGGGTTTGGATCCTATTGGGAACTGGATGTCTGGGTGCTGGAGACAGGTAACCTGCTGAGCTGTTTTTAGTTAAAGTCTGCAGTTTTGGGGGCATGTCCCAGACCCTGGTCTGTGTTGCAGCAGGCTAGTGTGTCTGGTTCAACAAGCAGGGTTTTGGAGTTCCAAGCTAGTAGGGAAAATGGGCTTGGAGGTAATTTCAGCACATCAGGTGACAGTCCCAAGGGGATCTCTGTGACCGAACCTGTCACACAGTGTTGGTACACCCCATCACAGCCTATCACAGACTCTTAGGTTGCTTTTAAAGAGTTTGCCATAATGGTGGCAGCACAGAAGTTCTCCATTGCAATGTGCTGGATCTGCCATGAGTAATGGGGCAAGGCAGGAAGGTGATTCAAATTACTTTGACAGTGGTAAAACCAGCATAATTGAAACCCCTGTCTTATCAGATCAGCAATACTTAAAGATCCCCCTTTCCCACAAACGCAACTCAAACCTCAACCTGAGAGACTAGACAAGCCTTGCAGCATGCCCGACTAGCAACCAACTCAGTCTCTGATAGACTGACAATGGAACCAAGTTCCGGGGGGGGGGGGGGGGGGGTGGAAGTTCCCCTGCTAGACCTTGTCAGTGTTTAAACATGGGGATTGTTGACAAGACTGGCTCAGGTAATATAAACTAGAGAAGTGGAGAGCTGACAGTTTTCTCTAAGCTAGCCAGGACCCAAATTATATAGGGAATTACCCTTAAATTGTACCTAGAAACCAACTGGAAGCCAGTGTACTAACATAATATGTAAGAAATTCTTCACTAGCTACAGTTGTCAATTGGTCTTTATGAGTAGCCCCACATACAGCACATGGACAGTAATACAACCTAGATGAGACAAAGGCATGAATCACGATGGTATGGTCTGTATCTGAGATGAAAGGTTACGAATGCTTTACCAGGAGATGATACGGGAAAACAATCTCCCTTGACAACTACCACTGTCTGGGCAGCCAAGAGCACCCATGGATCTACAGGAACACCATATGGAGCACACTGTTTGCAGAAAGTAGGCAGGGACCCACACTCATGCATAGATCTCACTTTCATCAACTCCTCTTGCTATTTTCTCCACACTTACCAGCATCATCTGTTCTTCCCAGAATGAGCCTCAACTAGTTCTAAGCCAGCCCCAAAATGTGGCCAGACACTGGGAAAGACCAGCGCAACTAGACACTTGGAAGCAGCAATGGAAAGTGAGAGGCACTGTAGAGTTGACTGATGGTGCTACAACCTAAACTCTCTCACTATTTGCCCCAGCAATGCTGTAGTCTGGAAACCTTGGTGCTTCTGGGCTGCCACTGCTTGGAAGAATTTGAGCATTCATTGAAATGGGTTTTATAACTAATTCCCAAATAAGAATGACTGGGCTTTGCACCTGATTGGCTGCTGCAGTGATAGCAAATCATTGTCAGGCAGACAGTGGCACAGCATCTGGTTGGCTCAATTTCAATCCATGGAAATCCCAGAGGCTATTGGTCAGTTGTGCATCAGCCCAAGGATGGAGTACCACAGGGTTCTGTTCAGTTAACTCTCCTTTGCTATGTGTTCGAAGCTGCTAGTGGAGATAATTTGGAGAGCGGTGCCATCTGAATGGCCACTCTGCACTCCTAGGGCTCACCTCATTGTTGGCCAGCACTTTATGCCTTCACTAGTGCAAAATGCTATCATTCTCTTGGAGTAGAATTTACACCTGTGCACAAGATGCAGGCCAGTGATGAAGTGGACCTTATGTCTTGCTGAGATTGAGGCCTGGATGATGGCTAGTTGGCTGAGTTTCCATACGGGCACAACAGAGGTGATGCTATTTGGATGGTGGAAAGCCTACATGTTGTATAGGGAAGGTGACAGAATAGAACCCAGCTGTATCCCACATCAGAATTAGTGTAGTGTTTTATCACCTTGCCATGGGAGTTCTTCTTGCTTCTGTAAAAAGCAACAAAGAGTCCTGTGGCACCTTAAAGACTAACAGATGTATTGGAGCATAAGCTTTCGTGGGTGAATACCCACTTCGTCAGACACATGTCTTCTTGCTTCTGTATCACACTGTTAAGTAGTTCAGCCAAGGTGGCATTTTCCATGTGCATAAAGTGCTTGCAACAGTGTGAAGTTTGTTTTTATTGTCCTTAGGGGCTTGGACTGTCTGTAAATATTGGTCTTTTGACCCATAGTGCTACACCTAAAATGATGAATTAGTAAAATAAGCAGGGTGTTATCTAGCTGTACACACATCTACCTATGCCAAACAAAATTAAACCATGTTTGAAAGGGTAAAAACTAATGATGGGTTATTTGACTCTAAACTTGGCCCAAAACCAACTCAAAACTTTATTGAAGTTTGCACATTTGTTAATGTCTTTTTTTTGTGTGCACATGCATGTGCGCATGCATATGTAAAACTATTGGTAGATATTTAGTTTCATCTACTTTTTTAAAAAAATTTCTTTCTAATGTAGATGAGACTTTGCAGTGGGACTATCAAGTAGAAGTGCCAGACCAGTGCTCAGAAATTGTTTTTACTCAGCTGCCAGGAACTGGTGTGCAGGAGTATTTCCAGTACAGTGAGTGGATGCATCTTATTACCTATGATGAGTTCAATGGAACAAGAATAGTACCCTCAGTACATCCAGTCATGTAGTCAAGCATTTAAATCATAACTGAACCTCTGGTAGTTCAAGTTACCAAAACTCTGTAATCCCTCTGCCCCCATCATTTACAATACAGTTCAGTAAGTAGCACAGCTAAATACTCATGCTGGTAATTGACAGTGTTCATTAATAGTGCTTGTAAGTATCACCAGTTACTACACAGTGGTATTTTTCTGTTTTGCTCTCTCTCTTTTTAGGTGCTTATATCACTCCACCATAGTAGGATCTGCTATACCAATGTTACTATATTTCCTTTTCTAAGTACAAGGGGAGATATGATATGTCAATTTCTACTCTATGGTAGCAGTTGACAAATAGTGACATTTATATGGTGACCACTGTACCTGCCCCTGAAGTGTGATGGAATATTGATAATCTCATTAGTACTCATGTTAGTGATGCTATTTGATATTTTATTTAACTCAGAATGGTTCAGCCACACAACATGCTGAAATATACATATTTGTAACTGCTCGCCTGATGGTCTCAAGAGTATTATAAAGATTTCTCATGCAGTGTTTGGCCAATGCTAAATACTGTGAAGTGCCAGCAAAGCAGTTCTTGCAATTGCCCAAGCAATAAATGACAGAATCTTATAATATCCAAAGAGCTACAGGCAAGAGAACAGTTAGTAGTAGTTTTGAAAATACCAGCAAGGTTTTAACTCTCATTGGTATGCTCTGCTATATTAATATTGGGTGACATTTTCAAACATGCTTAATGCTCCTAAGTCACTTAGTTGATGCTGAAAATCTTCCATTTAGCTTTTGAAATGCTGTGCTATGGGTTCCCTGTCCCAGCTACCTCCGTGTCAGCTCTCCTCTTCAATCTCCATAATAACCCCTGCGCCTCCTTCACGTTGTTCTTAGTTACAGCCATTGTGTCAGCAGCATTCACATCAGTTTCATTAGCTGGAGGTATTGATGGCATCAGTCTATGAATCCTTCCTCCTCTCCTGGAATCAGACTTAGCAGCAGCAGCCTCTTTGTGGATGTCCTTCCCAACTCTCTAATTCTGGCACATTGCTGCCTGATCACTGCTGGGTTTCCACCATGAGATTTCATTGATCAGCGATAATTTTTTGGATAGTACCACCCCAAAACTTTGCAGGTTGGGAGGTGGCTACTGCTTACAAATGTATGTGGCCTTTTCCCCTGTGCCAGGCATTGGGAATGTCTGATAATGAAACAGAGAGGCAATGCTGCAAGGTACTGCTATTATCAAATAATAATGTAATTTGCAGGCAATAAAGGCTGAGAGAATTCCATTAGCTCAGGGATCTGTAGGCATCTGTCAGGAAGGCACTATCAGAAGATACTATGCAACAACCAAAGTGTGATCTTTCTCAGGGCACTCTTCTCCTTGCACAACTGAAAAATATCATATTGTGAAGCTTAAAAAAATCAACTACAGTAAAACCTAAGTAGTTATTAGTTGTAACACAGAAAATTACAGAAGAAGGGACTGTTAGCATAGGGAACTGTAGAGCTTTTAATCCCCGGAACACAAACATACATGCACACAAGCCTTCTGACAACCCCTGGCCATTTGCAACCATCCAGGTGTAAACTAGAGCAGCCTTGAGGCTGATCTATTTTGTGCTGAGGTGTGACTCAGAGACTGATGGCCCCAGGATCAGGACAACATAAAGCCACCTTTGCAATGTCTCTCCACAAGCCCTGCTGGATCTACCATGGCCAGTCTCCAGAATCTGGCTTTTTCGGGGCCAACTTCAGGTAAAACTTTACAGGTTCAAAATGTCTTTAAAAACACCCTTTTAATTTGCAGAAGAAATTCATACTCGTATCAGGGCAATTTTGAGTCAAATATCACACACAGCTCTGCTCTCTAAAGACTCACAGGTCTGCTTGCTGCTGTTCATGCAAGGAAATCCAAAGGGAACTCTGTTTTCCTGACCTGTCAGTTAGTCTGTGGATCCATGGATTCCTAATGCACTCATCACTGCAGCATCTAGGTGGCAAATAACCACAGGGAAGACTGCCTTTTATGAATTAAACTTGTTATCTGAAGAGAATGATCTCTTTACTTTACATGACTTTACTGTTACTGCTTGCTAGTTTTATTTTTATTACACATCTTTGTTTTACCACTCTTGTTGTTTGTGCTCATTTTTTTTAATCGCATTGTTCTGTTCCTGCTTGAGAATTATTCTCAATGTATTTGCACTTTTTCTGTACAGAGTTGCACTTTTTTGTGGTTCAGTTATTTTAATTCTGCGTTTTATTTTAAGTACATTGTTTTATTACATCACTTGTTAATTGTACAATTATCACTCTGTTCCTGCTTTATTTTGCAGCACACAGCAGCCTTCAAGCATTAGAGCAATGTGCCACTGACAGAAAAAAAAAAAAAAAAGCCTACAGAGCCAAAGACACATTGTAGACAATTCTGTGTTATCTAATTATATGTTGTTTGGCAAATAGAAAAAAAAATGAGTTTGTTTCACACTATTGAAAGGGTATTCAAAATTTGCCACAAGATCTCTCCATCCCGTGAGCCGTATTTCACACCACAGATAATAGCAGGCCAAATTCATAGGCGGGATAAGTTACATGTTGGTAGGTCAGCAGAAGGTGCTGTAATTTGTAGAGGGCAGACGTGTGAGACTAGAAGAAAACCAATCGTCAGGAGTGGGTATAAATGTACAGGCTAAAAGGAGCCTTCTTTAATCTATACCTTCTAACACTCTCCTGCTGGCTGGTTTTCCTGCTGCAATCCCACCCTTCCATCCTTGAAGTGCATCTTATTCTCTCATCAGCTTACTGGTACATGGCTTTCATTACATTTATGTCCACCCTGGATTTAGCCCAAGGGCTCAGGGCCACCCACACCTTGTGCCCTGCCTGACCTTGTAATGAGAATGAAATTATATTTGTGCCACAGTGACAATATTATTAACAAGCTATTTAAATAGTGGATGTTCCTTATCCTTGCAACTTCTGGCTCTTATATTCAAGGAGACCAATGGACCATCTGCAACTGTAAGCTCATAACCCGCTTCCCTTTCAAAAATCCTTACCACCAAAGCTTTCTTGGGCAGCATGAGTTGTAAATTATGTCTAGTGAGGAAGGACTATCATGTTTCAGCCAAAAGTTTCACCAAGGTGTAGGCTTTCTTATGGTATTTCAGCAACTCTTCTTCTGGCCCAAAGCCAGGAACTGCAGAGAGATGAGGTAACAGCATCGCTTTTTTTAAACCTGAAAAAAATGTTTTAAAATTTGGGTGATGGTTTGGGTCAGTTCTTCTGCTATCTTAACCAAAGTGGGGAATTCATTTCCAGTTGCTTCACCATTTTGAAGCTGCTGAGCCAAATTCGATTCTCATTTATACCACTTTAAATCTGGAGCAACTCCATCAATGGATAAATCTCAATCTGTTTTGGAGCCTAATCCAAATGGGAATCTGTCCATCAACTTCAATGAACTTTGGATCAGGGCCTTAGTGCAGAATATGCCCCACTGGGTCTAACTCTAAAGTGAAAGGGAATATTAAAAAAATGAACAAGTAACACCACACTATTTGGTATTGTTGGGCAGATTTGTTAGTGCAGTTAGAACCACGTTAAACACCTTAACTAAAGGCTTTAGAACAGTCATACATATATACTGGCAAGCGTAAGGTGGGTAAATCAATACCACTTGGATGTGGACTTTACAGATAAATTAGCTGTATCTTCAGATCAGGAATTTAGTGATGCTCCTGATCTGAAACACACATGTTAACAAAAATAATCTGGATAATCTTTCCCAGAAGCTGGGAATGGGCGACAGCGGATGGATCACTTGAGGATTACCTGTTCTGTTTATTCCCTCTGGGGCACCTGGCACTGTCCACTGTCGGAAGACAGGATACTGGCCTAGATGGACCTTTAGTTTGACCCAGTATTGCCATTCTTATGCATATGACGTCAATGGTGGGAAACAGATTAAGTTGAAAGGGCAAGGCAAGATGGCATGCTCCTAGCAGAAGGGGCATGGATGGTGCGCCTTACTCCGATTGCATCTCCTGTGAGAGCTATAGAAAATAAGATAAGGAAGATCTATTGCAAAATATATGGGATGAAATTCTAGTCAGTTACACCAGTATAAGCCCATAGTGGCTTCATTGACTTCAGTGGAATTTCTCTGGTTACATCAATGCTAGTGAGAAGAGAAGTTTGCCTGTGGAGACGACTTATGGACCATACTGATAGGTCTGACTCCGTTGGAGGGCAATATGTAATACTTGTGGGAAGGACTACTGTTCAGTGAAGTCAATCTTTGGTATAGTTGAGTTCTGTTCTGTGCTTTGGGTATACTGTGTGTCCAAGACGATGGAACATGCTTGGAGGGTTAAAACTTATATGTACCAAATTCCTAGCTGAATACTCGGGGATGTATTTTGCTCTAACTGAAGCCCAGACCATTCCTTTCTAAGTTAGTGAAATTGCATGGTGCATATCAGGACTGAATTTGCCCTTTTTGTTGCTAAACTCCTAGGGTCTCATTTTTTAAAAATTCTCAGCTAGGCTTCCCACTTTCCACCCACAAATAATTGCAAGTGCCAGTTTACTGACTCCATTGTGAGTGCAAATGATGTCTAACTGCCTGACTTGAAGCCACAACCCCATAGACGTCTACAGGCCCCCATCTGCATGCTCAGCATTTTCTCCCACAATTATTTGCAGGTGCAAAATGAGAAGCCCGTTTTAAAAACAAGGTTCTGATTCTGATGTTACTCACACCAGTCTGACACTGATGTAATTCTGTTGACATCAGTAGAGTTACTGATTTATACCAGTGCAAGTGGCGCAGAATCAGGTACATGGCCCTTTTTACATAGACACAGACATATACATAAATAAATGCCATAATGTTATACTTTTATTTGTCACATAAGGCACCCTGAGAGTTGGTTTAAGATACTCAGCTCTGCAATTTTCTGCTCATGTAATGCACTACAGGTATTCCTTGGTGTTCCTAATTACATAAAGGTTTCATTTGCAAACCCATTCTGTATATTAATTTGGAAGGGTAGTGTCAGCTGGCTGCTGTATCTTTTTTGTTAACAAGAAACCAACAATTTGTGACCCGTTTATAGAATGAACCTGAATGAAGACTGGAAATACTGAGATTCACCAGATAACCCTCAGTATCTCATTTGTTTTACAGTAATTTGATGCTAGCTGAACACAGTAGTCAACCTCTTTTACTCCTGCTTCCAGGGTAGAACAGCAGGGATGACAAACCTTATTCTTTATTTCAGGAATAGCACACATCAGTGAGAGAGACCAGAGTTGCACCCTAGGAGAGTGTGGGCTGGGGTGGCTCTGAGCAATTCTGATTACTGGAGTTTGTTTTGTAGACAAGAAAACCACAGAAACGGTCTAAGAAATTGGATATTGAACTAAAGCCTGGATTTCCTGCCCCTCCCCCGTCAAGTCTAGAAAGTTTTGAGAACCATGAACCAATACACAAAGGGATTACAAAATAAGGGCCTGATCCAAAGCCCATTGACATCAACAGGAGTTTCTCCACTGACACCAGTAACCTTTGATTGACCATAAGAGACCGACAATGCCATTGGGGCAAGATTGAAATAAACTAGAAGTGGATTAAGGTGCATAAGGGATTTCTTTTTAATGAAAAATTTACACCAAATCTACACCATTCACTAGTAGGTTTCTCGCCCTAATTCACCCTGGGTCAGTAGTGACCAAAAATGGCTGTTGGGCTTCTGTCTATTAAAAGGAGATAGTTGACTCCATCCATTCTCTAGGGGGAGAAGAGTTCCTTTCATTTATGACACTCTCACAATGTCATAGAAGGACAGAAACGTAGGGCTGGAAGGGACCTCAAAAAGTCATCTAGCCCAGTCCCTTTAACGGAAACCAGACCAAGTATACCTAGACCATCCCTGACAGGTGTTTATCTAACTTCTTCTTAAAAACCTCAAAAGACAGGGATTCCACAACTTCCCTTGGAAGCCTATTCCAGAACTTAACTATCATTATAGTTAGAAAGGGTTTGGTAATATCTAACCTAAATCTCCTGTGCTGCAGATTAAGATGATTATTTCTTGTCCTGCCTTCAGTGGACATGGAGAACAATTGATCAAAGTCCTCCTTGTAACTGCCCTTAACATATCTGAAGACTGTTATCAGGTCCCCGCTCAGTCTTCTTTTCGCAAGTCTAAACATGCCCAGTTTTTTAACCTTTCCGCATAAGTCAGGTTTTTAAACCTTTTATCATTTTTGTTGCTCACCTCTTAAACTCTCTCCAATTTGTCCACCTCTTTCTTAAAGTGTGCTCCATACTGGACACAATACTCCAGCTGTGGTCTCACTAATGCTGGACACAGCAGGAAAATTACCTCCCAGGTCTTACATACAACATTCCTGTTAGTACACCCCAGAATGATATTAGGCTTTTTTTGGCAACTGCATCACATTATTGATTCTCATTAAATTTGTGATCCATGTATGATCTACTACACACTTTTCAGTAGTACTATAGCCTACCGTTATTCCTCATTTTGGAGTTGTGCATTTGATTTTTCCTTCCTAAGTGTTGTACTTTGCACTAGTCTTTCTCGTATTTCATCTTGCTGATTTCAGACCAATTCTGCAATTTGTCAAGATTGTTTTGAAATCTAATACTGTCCTCAAAAGTAGTAGCAACCCCTCCCGGGTCGGTGTCATCCTCAGATTTTATAAGCATCCTCTTCACTCCCTTATCTAAGTCATTAATGAAAATACTGAATAGTACCAGACCCAGGACAGATCCCATGCAGGACCCCACTAGATACATCCTCCCAGTTTGACAGTGAACCATTTATAACTGCTCTTTGAATACGGCAGGGATCGGCAACCTTTGGCACGCGGCCCATCAGGGAAATCCGCTGGTGGGCCGGGGTGGTTTGTTTACCTGCAGCGTCCGCAGGTTCGGCCGATCGCAGCTCCCACTGGCTGCAGTTCGCCGCTCCAGGCCAATGGGGGCTGTGGGAAGTGGCGCAGGCCAAGGGATGTGCTGGCTGTCGCTTCCCACAGCCCCTATTGGCGTGAAATGATGGTGAACTGCGGCCAGTGGGAGCCGCGATTGGTTGAACCTGCGGACGCTGCAGGTAAACAAACCACCCCAGCCCGCCAGCAGATTTCCCTGATGGGCCGCGTGCCAAAGGTTGCCGATCCCTGGAATAGGGTCTTTCAATCAGTTTTGCACCAACCCTATAGTAATTTCATCTAGACCATAGTTCCCTAGTTTGCTTATGAGGATGTCATGTGGGACTGTGGCAAAAGCCTTATTAAAATCAAGACGGGGCTTGATGACCTTTCAAGGTCCCTTCCAGTCCTATGATTCTGTGATATATCATGTCTGCAGTTTCCCACTATTCACTAGGCCAGCAGCCCTGTCAAAGAAATTTGGTCCCCTTATTAATTACTTAGGAGAAAGGACAAGGAAGAAATGGGCATGGAGGACGAACCACCTTCTACCCTCCCTGGGATGGCCCTTCTAGGTCAGGGTGGAGAGACAATGCCTGGAGCTGGAACCTCCTCTGGCCATGCCACTCCCGCTGGGTGAATAAATGGCTTTTGTTGCAGGGGCTGTGAGTTCATTCCATAGCATCAACACTAAAAAAAAGGGTTTAAAAAAAAATCAGTTAATGAAAGCAGTTCTTGACATTTGAATCCCGATTGCATCTGCTATTGCTGACACAAAATGAAACATGGCATAAGTGTCAGCCCTGAAGCAGCCATGCTTTGAGCTTATGGCATAGAGCAGATTGGGGAAAATAAAACAACTCCACTTATCCACAGACAGTGCACAAGGCTGTATTATTTTTGTAATGATCAGCGATCTCACAGAAAGCATGCAAATGACTATTTACTATGGACATCATACAATCTTCTTGTAAATCACGAAATTCAAGCTCTGAGGTCCCTGGGGGTTTCACCTCATTCAAGGACTGAGTAAAACGTAGGGCCAGATTGTGTGTGGTTGCGCTGTTGATGAACAAGAGGATGGAAGAGGATTGTGCTGTTCTCCTTGACATGGAAAATTTGAATCGAGCAATGACATTCCTTTTAGTTAACATGGCATAGCACAGCAGCCAGAGCCTGCTGCAAGCTGCAGCCTGCCACCATCTGGTCTGCTCTCTGCAGTCCAAAGCCCTGCCTTCCAAAATGGAGGATGATCACTAGTCTCTGCAGCCACACCCCACATGCTGACTCAAGACCAGGGCCGGCTCTAGGTTTTTTGCCGCCCCAAGCAAAAAAAAAATTGGCTGCCCCCCCCACCCTAGCCCTGGGCTCTCACCATCCCCCCCACCAGTGCCCTCCCCCACCCGCACCCCTTGCCACCCCAGCCCTGGCCTCTCTCTTCCCCCCACCGCACTCCCTGCCGCCCCAGCACTGGGCTCCCCCACACCAGTGCTGACTCTGCCCACTCCCCCCTCACCCCCAGCCAGTCCGGCGCTGGCAGGGTTGGGGTAAGCAGTGGGGCTCCCGGGTTGCGCCTCAGCCCAGGGTCCCTCCAGCCAGGGCTCCTGCCTCCAGGACCGGCCGGGACCCGGGAGGGCAGAGCCGGGGGACCGCCCTGGCAGGGGGCTGAGGAGCCGGGTCAGGGTAGTCCAGAGGGAGCAGAACCCCTGAGAGCCACGGTAGCGGCCCGCCCTCTGTGGCCCCGCTGCTGCTGCTTCTGGCCCCCCGCCGCAGTCCCTGGGTGGCTCGGGCTGCTTCGCCCAGCCCCGACTGCAGCGCTGGGGGGTGGCCACCCTGTGGCACCTACAGGCGGCTCTGTGTGCCCCGCGGGGTGGCCCCCAGTCCGAGAGTCCCCCGCTCGGAGCCTGCCCGGCCCAGCTACAAGGTGCGAGCGCTGCTCCCCCGCGGCACAAACCAGAACAGCCCCAGGGTGCCCCCGCACACGACGCATTGCTGCCAGGGCCGGCTCTAGACTTTTGCAGCCCAAAGCAAAAAAAAAAAAAAAAGATGGCCGGAAAGCTGTCCCTAAAAATGTGATGCCCCAATCATGTGCTTGGTTTCCTGTGGCCTAAAGCCGCTCTGCTCAAGATTGACAGCTACTCCAAGCAGGCACAATGGCCTTCCTCACTTGCTCTGCACAGTGGCCAGGTGTAGTCCCTGACCCTGTGCTCTCCCAAGCCAGCTGCTCAGCCAATGCAGTAGATCAGGAATGACTGAGGCAGGTTTTAGTATAACGTATTCATTTCGCTAACAACTAAGTAAACAGAGGAGTCATACTGCTGTAAACTATCCTGGGTGTGTTTTCCACCCCAGTCGCTGCCACTCACTCCGGTCTCTGTGGGTGAATCGACAGGAAATGTGGCACTGCATAGTGTCCTGCAGGATGCATGGCTTTCTGCTGAAGCTTACCCGTTTCTAACACACTTGTTAGGAGGTAGGGCCATGGATTTGCATTCTTTGTCACTGGCTGGGTGTGCATGGGGAACTCCCCTTTCCTCCTGGTGAGCTCCAGGAGGAATTCTGTCTTCCTGAGGAATAACTCGTTCCTGTGCTCTTTCTAGGGGTGCATATGTGTAACTTGGGGAATTCTGAAGAAAACAGAGTTGCACTGGTGAATTAAGGGAAAATTTGGCCAGCAGGAACTTTGTAAATAGTGCTGGTGAGTTAGAAGGAAAATGTTGAGCTTGACTTTCAGATCCCAGACTGAATTTGTATGGCTCACAGCTAGAAAAAAAAAAAGACTATTTTTTACAACAGAGCTAATTAGAGCTGAAGTCATTGAGACTAAATAGGGGGCCCCACAAGGTCATTTTTAGAGAATAATTTTCAGTGCAGAGTCATACTAAAATTTGTGGAAAATCATTAAAGACTCAAATATATATTATAGAAATGGGGAGACAATTAACCTGTTTTCCAAAGGAAAGCAAAAGTATCCAGAAACATAGCAGAAGTTCCAGGTTTTCCTAAGGACAGGTGGTAAATGGTACGTTGGCATTTATCCAAATAAAAAACATAGAGGTTATCAAGGGGTTGGAAATACTATACCTTTGTAAGTGATTATTTGTCTGTTTCCAGCTATTACCAGTTATTTCTATTAAATTAAAACTGGTCAGTGCAGGAGACTGGACTAGACGATCTATTGAGGGTCCCTTCCAGTCCTACATTTCTATGATTTCTGTGCTCTATTTCCTCCCCCATTAACAATTGGTTTGGTGGAATCCTGAAGAAAAAGCAAACTTAGCCATATGGAATTCCTAGGGAGGACACCTATTTTGTCTTGGAGACTGATAAGGTTACCAGTGCTGACAAACTGCTTACTGAAGTCAGTAAGCCCAAAATTTGACCTATAGTAGCCAACAGGGAAAAGGAGAGAGTCCATTTGTGCAGATGATATAAGTCCCAGGGATCATGTCTGAGATGTTCACATTGTGACCCTTGCTAATCTCCCATTGCAGCTAACAATGCAGCAGACCAACTCTGATAAATATGCACTGGGACCACAATAGAAGACAGACACAGATGTCAACATGAATGACCCCTTTCAGGTCCTCAGCCAAAGAGGACACTTAAAATAGTCTCTCCAGAGAGGGCTGACATTCTATCTGGCATGAAAGAAGACATTACGTGCTGCAAGAGACACACAGAGACAATAGCACTAAATATCCATGGCATCATATTGCTGCAAACATTGAAAGCAACATCTATGGCAGCATGATACTTATACATGATCAAAGACTGGTGTAAGATACTGCTGTGAAACACCATGGCCCAGTGGAACTTATTGGGTATGGGGAAATGCTTATGAAAGAGATTGGAAAGGAGTGGTGCAACTGCTGGAGGGAGCTGATTGAACGAAAATTCCTGTGCCATAATAGCAAAAAAGCATGATGAACCGGGATAGACAGCAGCCAAAGCTCATTGTCACAGTCTCTTCCCACCAAGTGGCACACCAACTCATCCTAAATGGTTAAGGTTTAAGATTTTGTCACAGATACTTTTAGTAAACAGGTCATGGGCAACAAATATACATAGACAGGTCATGGGCAACAAACAAAAATTCACAGAAGCCCGTGAACTGTCTCTGAATTTCACTAAAAATATCCCTGACAAAATGGGCAGGGAGGTGGGTTCGGCACCCACCGCTGGTGGGACTCTGGCGTCCCCCACCGCTGCCGTGCATGGGAGCTCCAGGGTCCTCCCTGCACGGTGGCTGAGGGGACCCACCGCCTGCAGCAGCAGGGAGCTCTGGGGGGTTCCCTGCCACCTGCGGTGAGTGGGAAGCTCCAGGGTCACCCACTGCCCACAGGAGCTGTACTGCTGTGGTGCCCCCTCACCCCCTGCTGTCACTGGCATCTCCGGGGTCCCCCTGCCATGACTGGGAGCTCCAGGGGTCCCCTGCTGCCCACCACGTCTGGGCAGCTGTGGGGGGGTCCCCCTACCAAGGTGGGGCTGGGAGTTGTGTGTGTGGCGGGGAGCAGCTGAGAGTTCCAGCCCTGGGGCAGAAAATATCATGGAGGTCTCTGGATTCCATGACTTCTGTGATCTCGGTGACATAATCGTAGCCTTATAAATGGTAAATCAGCCCATAAAACAAAGTGCAGAACAAAACTAACTAAGCAGGAACTTCACTCACTCCTCAGAGAAAGCAACAAGCAGCTCAGCATGGAGGAGCTGACAATAGCTATGAACATCCTGAAACGTGGAAGGCAGCTGGACTCAATGGTATATGTAATGAACTATTACTAGACTTCAGGATGAGAGCAAAGATGTGGCTGCTTGACTTCTTTAACTGTTGCATAGAGTCAGAGACAACACAGAAAAGCAGGCTGTAGAGACAGGCTGAAGTGATTGCACTGCTCAAACCCTTTAAAGACCCTAACTCTGCAAAGAATTACTGCCCCATATCCTTACTCTGCTCAACCTACAAGCTATAATGGGTACAATAGTGCCAATAGTGGAACGGCAGCTGACTGATGACTGTAACCTGTCTGCTAGATGGAGTTGGCCGCAACAAGGGCTGAGTTCAATATTTAGGGGTTTCTCTTAACAATACAATACAGAATGAGCTCGAGCTCCCATGCAGTAATCTGGGAAAACTAAATACCACCACTGGCTCCTCTAAGCAGCAATACTTCCCCTCTCGCAAGCACTGAGTCTGTGTATAACAAAAGAAAGCTTTTAATAAAAGGAAAAAAGGGACCTAGCATTAATTTGGGAAAACACCACAAGCACAATTCAAAAGCATGGGACCACAAACAAACACCCACCCTACAGTGTGTTGGGCAGTATCCTTTGCCTCAGTTTCCCACTTTGGGGTGTGCAAGTCTAACGAACCAATGTTTCTTTACCACTCCACTCCCTCAATCAGGGCAAGATAAGTACAGATCTGCTGCCCTTTACTCATACAATAAGGATATCAACATTTCATTAGAGCACAGCAAGAAGCTGAAAAAGAAAGTGAACTCCGGAGACTGGTCAAGACAAAATAGAGAGCGGATCCCAAAACACTCCAAGCAACCAGTCTTGCTCTGAGTTACTCAACTGCAGAGGACTGTGCCCCAGCATGGTCAGACTCGCTCCAGGCACACAAAATTGTTACTGAACTCAATCAATCCTGTAGGATCATCACACAGACTAAGAAACCGATACCCACACAGTCGCCATACTGACTCATGGGGCTTGCACCACCGTCATCTGCCGTCAGTAAAAAGGGAGAGACAAAAAAAGTGCATGATCCAAGACATCCACAGTTTGGACAACATATTCCACCACCTAAGAGGCTGAAGTCCAGAAAGAGCTTTGCCTCTGAAAATCCCTTACACAAACAAAACAAAACTGTGGAAGGCTACAGAGTAACAAAATGGCAGGAAATATCGATGATCGTGGAGAAACTGATTCCTTCAGAACAACTCCACCCAGGCACTGACCTCAAACAAAAACAATGGTATTTTCACTGAGTGAAAGCTGGGCTGGCAAAGGTGACAGTGTGACCAAGTGGAAGCTGAGGAATGACCCCAAATGTGAAGGTGGAGAGACTAGACAAACACTTGAACACTGCCTGATGCAGAACCCCCTCAACATCTTGTGCTCCTGAGGAACTATTTGAGGTAAGTGACAACAGCAGATGTTGGCTAGGGTTTTGAAGTGACAAGCTGTGATGAGGATGATAAAGTCCTTCACAGAATCTTCTTTCCAGTTATTAAGACCAATTTACCACCTTCTTTCACGACTCCTACTTTGCGTCTGCAGTGTCCAGGAGGATACTGACTACCAGCTTGATTCAGACTCCATTAAAGTCAATGGTAGTCTTGAATGAACTTTAGATCAGACACTGTGGGTCTATTTTTCAAAGGTGCTGAGCACCCAACACTTCGGTTGAATTCAATGGGATTTGGGTGCTCAGCACTTCTGAAATTCCAAGTCCATATTATTAATGTAACTACTGAAAAGGACAACAGATCTAATCTCTTGCAGTCCTGGCATCCTTACATACCCCCAACTTTGAAAAAGCCGAAAGGGTTTCACACAGGGAGCACAGGATGCTCGACAAATACAAGATGAAGTCCATGTTTTATAAAAACAATGAGGAGTCCGTTGACTCCTCGTTGTTTTTGTGGATACAGACTAACACGGCTACCCCTCTGATACTTGGTACAATGTTTTATAGTAAACATCTACCCAAGAAGATTTTGGGGCTGCCCACATGCTGGAAGCAAATACTTACGACTACAGCTGGTTGGAAATATTCCGACAAAACAAATTTTCATCAAATCTATGGATTTATCTAAATTGAAACATCCTGTGGAGATGGTTTGATTTTGACAAAGTTCCTCTGGAACCTGCCCGGTTTCTTGCCAGCTCTGCCTTCCAGCTCTTTTACAACTGGCCTGGTGGGCTGCTGGGGAGCTTGAGCTTCCAGGATATTAAGCTCTGGGGCAGCCAGCCAAGTGCATTGCCTTGAAGGTGGGATGCCAGGACATCCGGGGTCCATGGTGTTGGGGTTGGCAGTCTGCTTCTGAGTTGGGTATCTCAGGGCCAGGTTCTGGGTAGTCAGCGAGGTGGACTGCACAGAGTTCTAAACCTCAGGGACTTCCCTTTCATGGAGAATTTGGGAGGTTTGTTCCTAGTCGGAACAAATACTGACATCCTCTGTGAAATGGAACTACCTTTCTCTGCACAATTCTACTCATGACATAGAAGACTGGAAATTAGTGGAGGCCTACTGTATGACAATGCAGTTCATAACTACTACAGCCAGGGGAGGAGTGGGGGGAGTAAAGAAGGAAGGTAGATGGTGAGACATCAAACTAATATTCACAAACCTAAGCAGCTGTGATTACCCACTAAGAAAATGCTTCTACAAGGATATGACTCTGCTTTCACACGCATACTGGTGTGAAACCAGGCGTAACTTCACTAGTGTGGATGGAGTTACACTGGTGTAATAACAGTATAAAGAGAAGAAAAGGACCCCAATGAGATTTTTTTTTCTTTCAAACAAATCTGTATACATGTCACACGGTTAGATGTGTGAATAGTAAATTATTCCATTCATTTCTTATTCTTGATGATCAGTAAATTAGTCTAATAACATTTAGTGTTCTATTCATTGATTGTCAGAGGGAGATTAGAGGCAAATAGCTTTTAAGTCTTTCCAGCTGCAAACATTAGACTTGTCTAAAGTTCTGATTTTTGACTGTAATTGTCTCTGAAACTCTTCTCTGACACATCCCTGCCATCCTCTGGCTCAGATGCACTCATCCATGCCCTCAAAAATACATCATAATGAGAACATGCAGTTGTGCTCATGTAGCACATCCTTCCTTCCAAGGATCTCAGTGCTCTTTATAACAATAAATTCATTTTTGCAACTCCCTTTGGGAGGTAGGTAAGCATCATGACCTCCATTTTACAGATAGGAGAAACTTAGTCACCTAGACAATAAGGGCAACATTTTCAGAAGTGGCCAGTGATTCTGACTGCCTCCATTTTTGGGTGCCTGGTTTCAGACTTAGGGGCTTGATTTTCAGAGATGCAAGCCCCTGGAGCTCCAGCTGAGTTTCAGGTGTAGTTGTGAGGTCTCAGCACTTCTGAAAAAACAGCCAAAGGGTACCCAAAGATCACTGGCCACTTATGAAAATGATTTAATGTCACACAGCAAGTGGATGGCAGATATGAGAATAAAATCCAGGAAAAGTTTGCCAGCTCTACCAGCGAGTGAAAGATCTGTCTAATTGCTGTCTCTAGGGCCTGATGTGTCTCTCACACTGGTGTATTTCCATTGATGTAGCCACACCTGTGTTCCTCATGCATCCTATGGGCTTTGCTCCCTGGCAGGACAACATCTCCCAGGATGCACCATGGTCTCACTGTGAGGCTGAGTCCCCACTAAAGATCCTGTAGTGTATCATGGAAGATGTAGTGCTGTTGGGGAATCAAGGCCCATAGGGACAAATGGAGGCACGAGGAACTAAAACTCCCATGAGGCAC
Organism: Malaclemys terrapin pileata; assembly: GCF_027887155.1. Classification (NCBI taxonomy): domain Eukaryota; kingdom Metazoa; phylum Chordata; order Testudines; family Emydidae; genus Malaclemys; species Malaclemys terrapin. The sequence continues at coordinate 38,013,002 of NC_071513.1, read as the reverse complement.
CATGTCACCTCAGCTCAAGGTAGAGATTAATGCCAAACCAAAACAAAATGTTTCAAAATTTCCTAATTGAAAAATTTCTGAACTTTTCATTCTGCAAAAAAGTTTAAATATTCCAATTCCTGATATTTTACTATTTGTTTTTGCCCAGTATCAGAAGTGTAGGATTTCTATCAGATCTACTGCTGATACATTTCAGGTTTACAAGGGAAAAGGTGACAAAGCCTTAACGATAAAGAAGTATAATAACGGGTATTGTCACGTATCAAATACAATGTTAGACAAATTAGATGGAACTTTTAAATATGATTCACTAGGCAGAGTCCTTTTATATTAATTCTTCACCATTCAAAGGTGCATTAATCTTCATAATAATGTGCATCAAATATCAGCCATGTGCTGGATCTCTCCAGTATTCTTTTCAAGGGTGGGTCCTGTACACTCTGGAGTACACAGAGTTAAGAATAGCCACTGTGTGTACATTAGTGCACTGAGGTCAAGGATGCACATTTTAAGTGGTAGGACACAGTGAAAAATCTAAGTTTAACTATAATAAAAGTGAAGTTTCTATTGTTAATGAGGAGCATTGTCTGCTGAAGACACTAATTTCACTACAGGGTGCAGTCTTCGAACTTTTCATTCTAATTAGAATTCATTTCCATATTCTTTATCAATTCCTTCTCCTGCTGAAATATTCTCAAATGACCTTTTGTCTTCACTTCTGACTCACCCAAAGATTTTATTTTTCCCAAAACAATCGTTCCACTGCAACTGCGTTTTTCCAGTAAACATGTTCAACAATAAATGACCTTGCCAGCTCCTGCCTACATAGTGGGAGAAGGGCATCAACTGTGCCGAAGCTGCTACTAATAATGTGTAGGGAAATTAAGAGCTGGGAAAGACCTTTTTAAATTCCTGGAGTCTTTCTATTCCAACTGCCCTGCAGTGGAGTGTGTCTTGTTTCAATATTCCGGGTTATCCAATGGAATTAAATCTATGGCACTAGTAATCCCTTAGAGACCAGGTGACATTTTGCATATAAGGCTAATAGATTACCTGCTAATGGAGAATTTTTCCTTGCCTACTAATCTTCATGGCTTTGTCCAGTCCAGTTTTTATAATGACTAAAATTCCATAATAAAGTAAAATATTAACTGTAGTTGACAGATGATTTGCTGTTTATAATAGGCTTTCAAAATGATTAGTGAGATAGATTCATTACTCACATTATAAAAAAACATGTAGAAAATAAGGAGCAGAAAGGTAGCAGCATTAGGGCATATCTTTCCTGAACTTTGGCAAATGTTGAATTAGGCAAAACAGACACTAATCTGGAAGCTTTCAGATTAATTATTGAATTACTCTGCTACCAAATTATACAAGTTCAGTGTGTTTAGATGCTTTGCAAATAGGTTTTCTTCCCCAAGTTGCAAGCTATTTTGCTGTATATTGCTATATTTGAAAATACTGTGACATGTTTAGCCCCATGTCCCCAGGTCGAGGCTTACTCTTCTTCTGCAAAATGCAGTTACTAATGGGGAAGATTTATATAACTCAACTTGAAGTTCACCTAAACATCTATTTTCTTATTCAGTATTTTAATGCTTCAACCATCTCGGGGTGAGGGTGGGGGAAGGAGTGCAGTGAAGATGAGTATCTTGACAACAATTAATCACAGTGCTTTGTTATCCAGTTATAGTTCTCACAAACTAAGAATCAAACAGTTGCTTTCACTTTAAAGATGCTTTATAGATGAAAACGCATTTACAAATCTTCTTTCTGAATAAAACAATAATCAGGCAGCTAATTAAACACACTGTAAGTACTAAGCCTTTGAGCTAAAGACCTGTCCGGGCTGTAACATCATCTTTACTTTGTTATGATATGCCAAAAAGCTAATAAAAATATTATTTGGATAAAAAAAGAAAATCACATTAATGATTTTCCAGAGTGAACATAGATGTCAAAAATGCTAATCTAGAGAAGCTGTCAGGAGTTTAAATTCATTTTTCATAGATTTGCCGTTGTTAATTATAGCTCAGCGCCCGGCACAGGTTAAAACTTGTGCTTTCGAAACCAGCTATCAGCTTCCTGCCATCTCTTCAAGTTCTCCTTCTACTCTGTTACAAATGGATCAATTGAATGCCAATGCATAACATTTTTCATTTACATCTTTTGTTAGGCTTCTTTATTCACTGTCATTATTTTTTCCTCCCAACTCCATGCTAACGGGGCTAGGAGAGATTTCATGGGAGAAGTATAATTGGCAATTCAGCATGCCGTTTTTGTGGCTCCTTTTATGAGAACAGATCATATTCTATATTGTAAAAATACATCACTTAACTTAGGGGTCTGCTGGCTATTTAGTAAAATAATCTAGAATAATCTGGTCAGGAGGCAATAGCAAGTAGTTGTATTTAATTTATGTTACTAATTTTTCACATAATATGATTCTCCCAAGTATCCAACTCAGTTTTCGGAAATGCATAGGGAATAAAACAACCCCCTGAAGTAGGTAGAGTTGACAAACTAAGTGCTGATTGAGTCCCATTAGTATCCACATTCAGGGCCTCAAGTACAGTATTAATGCTAATATTGTTGTTAGGAAGATGGAAAACAAGACGCAGGAACACTAAACAATCATCTCACCATATCATTGGACATATTCATGTAGCATGGACTGAGATGAGATCCCAGAGATTTGAACATTTCTAAAAAGAAAAGGAAAATCCCATTAACATCTTCTGTGTAAATGTGTCGGCTACTTTCACTGGTGATGACCTCAAGCAGGTGTGTTGCAATTTTGCAAAACCTCAGTTAGTTTTCAGTTCTGAAGGGTTGATGGGTTTTGCCCAACCAGAGCATCTGATTCTACAACCCTTACTCATGCTGAGTAATACCCACTCACAGCTGGCCTCACCAGCCCCTGGCACTGCTCAAAAAAAAAAACAAAAAAAAAACCCTACATCAGGAGCATGCAGCAAACCAGCGCTCCCCCCCCATTAACAAATACATATATAAGAATGTGCGAGTAATAAGCTTCCATGTGTGCAGTTTCCTGGGTAAGTGGCTGGCTGTGTGGTAAGTTGGTTGCTGTAGCTGGGTGAGTGGCTGCCTAGGTGAATCAACAGCTGATTCCCTGCCACCAAAGTAAAAGGAGCACATGCTAAAGGGAGAAGACCTGACAATCTCCTGCAAACACACATGCAAGGACCTCTTTCCACTTGAAAGTGGAAGGGAAGGAGGACCTAGGTGTTAGATCCTGTGTAGATGCTGCCCAGGGGGTTGATGCCCATCCTAGTCTCTGCTCTCTTGCACAGAAGACTCATGTGTGAGGACCTACCTTTAATAGTTATGACTGGAGATGCCTGACTTAACAGGGCACAGTAGGCTGTGGGGAGGGTAGCAATACTTTCCCTGTAGATTTATGCTCTTTGGGCAACTGGGGTGTGGGTGAATGGTCTCTCTTGACATCCCTCCAAAGAATGGAAAGCTGGGCTGAGGGAAGAGAGTTGAGGTCACAAGAGATTGGGTAGGTCTGAGGTCTCAGGTGTTGAGGGGGTTCTGGTGAGGGCTGCCATTGGAACAAGAAGTTGGGAGCAGTGGGAGTTGGAACACGTAGGGGTCTCAAGGCCTTGGAGGGAGCCCGGGGCCAGGAGGGAGTGAGTGGACTGTGGCTAGTATCCTTCTACACCTTAGGTGCCCCTGGCATCCTTGTCTCCTGCGCTCACATTCTGCTCCCCTGTTTTTTGGGGGGTTTATTGAGCTCAACAGAACAAGCCAAGTTTGATTAAAATTGGTTAAATTGTTTTGAAGTTATGAAAAATAAGTTAAATTGTGCAGAGTTTGAGATGTTGTCTACTGGAAACAATCCCCAGTTTGAGATTATTTCAAATTTAAGACCATTCTAATTTTAGACTGTCCAATATTTAAAATTATCTCAAGTTTATATGGCCTATTAGGAGATAATATCGAAGTTTTCTGAAGATTTATGTATGCTACCTTTGCATAGAAGGTTGTATAAGAAATTCTAATTCATATTCTATTATATATTGTATTATTTGAAAAATAATTTATAATCAAGGCCCCAGGTCTTCTGTGGCCCTAAACTCTGCACTAAAGTCACTTACTGGAAATTCTGTGCTAGCTTAGTTTAAATTTAACAATAGACATTTTTAATTAAATGCAAAAATGAATCACACATTATTTACTTTTACATTATATTTGAATTTGATGGATAAGAACAGTAGCTGGACACTTCTGCTAAAATTATCTCATCATCAGCGAAATATTTAACAAATCTGACAGTAAAAATTTTATCTTTAGGCTTTCAGAGTTCACAGCCCGTTATGATGAATGGCGCAGTTCACACCTCTCAGAGCTGTTATTTCAGGATGTCTGCACAATCAGGAAGGCAATGTTTATATTTGGTTGATGATTTCAAAGTTGCCTTCACAGGACTAGAAACATTTTTTAAAAGAGCAAACACTGAGGGTATGTCTACACTACGGGATTAATCCGAATTTAGATAATTCGGATTTGAGAAACAGGTTGTATAAAGTCGAAATGAGTGCGGCCACACTAGCACAGTAATTCGGTGGTGTGCGTCCAAGTACCGGGGCTAGCGTCGATTTCTGCACCGTTGCACTGTGGGTAGCAATTCCATAGCTATCCCATAGTTCCCGCAGTCTCCCGCGCCCATTGGGATTGTGGGTTAAGATCCCAGTGCCTGATGGGACAAAAAACATCGTCGCAGGTGGTTCTGGGTACAGCCTCACTTCCTCCCTCCCTCCCTCCCTGCATGAAAGCAACGGATGGCAGACAACCATTTTCGCGCCTTTTTTCCTGGGTGGGTGAACACTGCAGACTCCATACCACGGCAAGCATGGAGCCCGCTGAGGTCAAGACAGCACTCATGAATATTGCAAACACCTCGTGCGTTCTCGTGGAGTTTATGCTCAGCCAGGACCAGAAAAACGAGGCGAGGAGGCAGCGGCGGCGGCAGCGCAGCGACAAGCATGATGAGGACATGGACACGGACACGGACACAGAATTCAGTGAAACCACAGGCCCCGGTGCTTTGGAGATCATGTTGTTAATGGGGCAGATTCTATCCATGGAACGCCGATTCTGGGCAAGGGAAACAAGCACAGACTGGTGGGACCGCATAGTGTTGCAGGTCTGGGACGATTCCCAGTGGCTGCGGAACTTTCGCATGCGTAAGGGCACTTTCATGGAACTTTGTGACTTGCTGTCTCCTGCCCTGAAACGCCAGAATACCAAGATGAGAGCAGCCCTCACAGTTGAGAAGCGCGTGGCGATAGCCCTGTGGAAGCTTGCAACGCCAGACAGCTACCGGTCAGTCGGGAATCAATTTGGAGTGGGCAAATCTACTGTGGGGGCTGCTGTGATGCAAGTAGCCAAAGCAATCACTCAGGTGCTGCTACGAAAGTTAGTGACTCTGGGAAATGTGCAGGCTATAGTGGATGGTTTTGCTGCAATGGGATTCCCTAACTGTGGTGGGGCAATAGACGGAACCCATATCCTTATCTTGGCACCGGAGCACCAAGCCACCGAGTACATAAACCGCAAGGGGTACTTTTCAATGGTGCTGCAAGCACTTGTGGATCACAAGGGACGTTTCACCAACATCAACGCGGGCTGGGCGGGAAGGGTTCATGACGCTCGCGTCTTCAGGAACACTACTCTGTTTAAAGGGCTGCAGCAAGGGACTTACTTTCCGGACCAGAAAATAACCGTTGGGGATGTTGAAATGCCCATAGTTATTCTTGGGGACCCAGCCTACCCCTTAATGCCATGGCTTATGAAGCCATACACAGGCAGCCTGGACAGGAGTCAGGAGCTGTTTAACTACAGGCTAAGCAAGTGCAGAATGGTGGTAGAATGTGCATTTGGCCGTTTAAAAGGTCGCTGGCGTTCATTATTGACTCGCTCTGACCTCAGCCAAAGAAATCTCCCCATTGTTATTTCTGCTTGCTGTGTGCTCCACAATCTCTGTGAAAGTAAGGGGGAGACCTTTATGGCGGGGTGGGAGGCTGAGGCAAATCGCCTGGCTGCTGATTACGCGCAGCCAGACACCAGGGCGATTAGAAGATCACACCATGAAGCGCTGTGCATCAGAGAAGCTTTGAAAACCAGTTTCATGGCTGGCCAGGCTACCGTGTGAAATATCTGTTTGTTTCTCCTTCATGAAAACCCTCCCCCTTTACTGACTGATTTTCTGTAAGGAACCCACCCTGCCCCTTCCCCCATCTTTCTTTCAAACCAAATAAAGTCACTATCATTTAAAAATCATTTATTCTTTATTAATAGATTAGAAAAAGAGGGAGGGAACCCGGGTGGTATTTGGGAGGAGGATTGCTGGGAAGGAAAAAGCCACAAGGAAAAGGTTAAAAAAATGACAGCCTTTTGCTTGGGCTGTCTACTGGGGTGGAATGGGAAGGTGTACGGAGCCTCCCCCCCCGTGTTCTTACACGTCTGGGTGAGGAGGATACGGAACATGGGGAGGGGGGAGGGTGGAACAGGGGGTGAAGCGGCAGTCTGTTTTCCAGCAGCCGTTCCTGAACCTCCACCAGACGCCGGAGCAGCCCCAGCGTTGCATCCTTCATCCTCTGGTCTTCCTGCCGCCATCTCTCATCTCGATCGTCTCTCCTCTCCTCACGTTGGTCCCTCCTCTCCTCACGTTGGTCCCTCCTCTCCTCACGTTCACTGACTTCTTTCCTATACTTTGAAACTGTTTCCTTCCACTCATTCAGATGAGCTCTGTCACTCCTGCTGGATTGCATAATTTCAGAAAACATGTCCTCCCGCGTCTTCTTCTTACGACGCCTTATCTGTGATAACCTTCGGGATGGAGGAGGGAGGCTTGAGGAATTTGCAGCTGCTGTAGGGAGGGGAAAAAAGAGAGAATTGTTTTAAAAGCTACATTTTGCAGAACAATGCTTATACTCTTTCACGGTGACCAACACTGTTCACATTACATAGCACATGTGATTTCTGTGCAAGGTCGCATTTTGCCTCTTAATGCTGAGTGCCTGTGGCTTTGCTGCTAGAGATCACAGGTCTGGGCAACAGAATTCGGCTTGCATGCGGCCATGGTAAGCCATTGTTTTACAGCTTCTGCACCCTCCTTTCCCACATACCAAGCATAGCCTGTAGAGTGCTGCAGAAGCCTGGCCAATCTCAGTCAGTTGGGGGGGGCAGTGTGGGGGGGCTTGTCTGGGCCCCTTCAGGCAAGTAGAGTGCTGCGGTTTTTCTGTTAACATTCAGCAGCACCAGAAAACAAACTAACCCCCCCCCCCCCACCATGAATTCTCTGGGATGATCACGGTACCCCTCCCCCCACCGCGTGGCTGGTACCAGGGAAGATCCCTGCAGGCACCAAACTACCCCCTCCCGCCGCCGACCCTCCCCCTCGCCATGAATTCTCTGGGATGATCACGGTACCCTCCCCCCACCGCGTGGCTGGTAACAGGGAAGATCCCTGCTAGCCAAACGCGAAAAACTCAGGGCCAATTTCCCATCTGCGCTTGGGAAGGATTTATTTTCCGCCACAGGCAAACAGCCCAGTAGGAACGGCCACCTCTGTCCCCTTAATTAAGTTCCCGTATTTCAACCAGGTTACCAGGAGTGATATCACTCTCCTGAGGATTACACAACAAGATAAAGAACGGATGTTGCTTGAATGCCAGCAAACACCGGGACCATACGCTGCCAGGCTTTGTCAGGCAATGATACCAGATTACTTGCTGCAAGCATGGCGTGGTCAAGTGTCCTACCATGGAGGAGGGAATAAGGATGCACTGCCCAGAAACCTTCTGGCAAGGCTTTCGGAGTACCTCCAGGAGAGCTTCATGGAGATGTCCCTGGAGGATTTCCGCTCCATCCCCATACACGTTAACAGACTTTTCCAGTAGCTACAGACTTTTCCAGTAGCTGAACTGACCGCGAATGCAAAGTCAGGCAAAGTAATCATTAAAAACCGTTTGCTTTTAAAACAAGTTTTATATTTTAAAAGGTAAACTCACCTGAGGTCCCTTCCATGGGGTCAGAGTCTTGGGTACTGGCTTGGGAGGCTTGGGAGGGTACTTCAGTCAGGGTGATAAAAAGATCCTGGCTGTTGGGGAGAATGGAGTGCTGTGTGCTCTCTGCAAGCTCATCCTCCTCCTCCTCCTCCTCCTCTACCCCATCGGCAGAATCCTCAGGCGTCGAGACTATCCCCGACCCAGAATCCACGAACAAAGGTGGGGTAGTGGTGGCAGCCCCCCCTAGAATTGCATGCAGCTCGGCGTAGTAGCGGCATGTCCGCGGCTCTGACCCGGAGCGACCGTTTGCCTCCTTTGTTTTTTGATAGGCTTGTCTGAGCTCCTTGACCTTCACGCGGCACTGCTCAGAGTCCCTATTGTGGCCTCTCTCCATCATGCCCTTGGAAATTTTTTCAAAAGTTTTTGCATTTCGTCTTTTAGAACGAAGTTCTGCAAGCACTGAATCCTCTCCCCATACAGCGATCAGATCCAGTACCTCCCTCACGGTCCATGCTGGTGCTCTTTTTCGATTATCAGCCTGCATGGTTACCTGTGCTGATGAGGTATCTGTGGTCACCTGTGCTCTCCACGCTGGGCAAACAGGAAATGAAGTTCAAATGTTCGCGGGGCTTTTCCTGTCTACCTGGCCAGTGCATCCGAGTTCGGATTACTGTCCAGAGCGGTCACAATGATGCACTGTGGGATAGCTCCCGGAGGCCAATACCATCGAATTGCGGCCACACTAACCCTAATTCGAATTGCTAAAATCGATTTTGGCGCTACTCCGCTCGTTGGGGTGGAGTACAGAAATCGATTTAAAGGGCCCTTTACATCGAATTAAATGGCGTTGTTGTGTGGACGGTTACAGGGTTAATTCGAATTAAAGCTGATAAATCCGAATTAAAGTCGTAGTGTAGACCAGGCCTGAGATGCAGATGCACTTCTGCAACAAGGGTTGGGTGATTGGTGCTCCATGGCAAATTCCACAACTCTGGAATCCCAGAATTCCTCTTTGTAATGATATAAAAGAGACCATACATTTGTCACACCAAAAAGGGACAGAGTTAAGGCTAAACTCTGCATTTCCTGACTTTTGAGCATTTGTTTTCTCAGCCTTAAAGTTATAGCCAGAATAGTTTAGTCACATATAATTTCCTTGGGTGTTTTATTTGTTTGTTTTATAGTTTAATTAAATTTTAATTCTAAAAACACAACTTCAATAGAAAAGTCTAATGCATGTGTGTGAAATTCCCCTCTGTAAACACTCATAAGCGCTGCTGGCTAATTTGCAAGATCTCAGTAAGACCTATAAAATAAACTGGGTGAACAGAAGTGCAAAATTTTGCAAAAATTTGACTGTGCAAAATTTCTGAGTGGAATGTAAAAGATATTGCTTCATTCACAATGAGTGAAATCTACGCCTGGGCAGTGGACTAGCGCAAGGCATATGTACAACATATGTCCAATTTAACCCATAGGGTGCATAAAGCTTTAAGTATTATTATTATTTATATTAATGTAGCACCTTTGAGCCCCAGTCATGGACCAGGATCCAATTGTGCTAGGTGCTGTACAAAACACAGAACAAAAAGATGGTCCTTGCCCAAAGAGGTATTGCCTAAGCCTTGACTTAGCCCTGCACATGTAGGTCAGTTTCATTCACAGAGGTCGAAAAGAGTGTTGTTCCTTCTTCCAACAACAGCATCCTTTTATACCAGCATTGGCCCCTGCCAAGCAGTACCCAAATTCTGGGGCCTTGCATGTCTGCTTCCCAGTGGAGGAGAAATCAGCAAGGATGGGCCTCTCTAAGTGTAATTTGTTTTATTTACACATGCACAATAGCCCTGGAACAGAGGTGATCACAAGCAGCATGCAGCCAATCTCCTCTTCCAGAAATTTCAGCCCACACACTAGTCACTAGCTCCTAGAAAGATACGTTGTTCCAAGAATTGCTTCCTAATATGCAGAACAAAGCAGAAAGCAAACTCTTTGCTATCCACCATAGCTCCTCTCAAAGGACCACTACAAAACTGAACTAACAGAGAATTTAGTCAAAGACTAAAAACTTGCTTGCATGCTAAGAAAAATAATTGGTAAGACTGTGGGTATGTCTACACTGCAGCTAGAAGCATGCTTCCCAGCACGAGCAGACAGACATGTGCTAGCTCTGCTCAAGCTAGCACTCTAAAAGTAGGAGTGTAGTCAGGAGTAACATGGGTGGCGGCTGAGATAGTCACTGGAGCATGTACCCAGGTCATCCAGGGAGTTTGTACTCACATTGCTAGCCCCAGGTGCTACCACCACCAGCTACACTGCTAATTTTAGAGTGCTAGCTTGAGCAGAATTAGCACATCTGTCTCCTCATGTTAGGAAGCATGCTCCCTGTGTGTAAAAATGCCACCTGCTGGCTCTTGGTATAACACTAAATTCAATGATTTTGTTCACACTTCCCAAATAAATTTTTCTCTAGGATGAGGCCATGAATGTAAATAATTAAGGCCCCAATCCTACAACTGAATCAATGAAGACAGACACTCCTGTTGCTGCAGCACTTCAGTTGGACTTTGTGTGAGCATAGGGGTCAACTGACATGGCTCTGATTGCAGCATCGGTGCCTATATTAGCTAGTTTTGAAGTTGCCATCTTTTTTCAAGGTTTTCCAAAAGTGAAATTTCAATCCCTAGAACCTGCTTTTAGGGAAACCATTGCTATAAATGCCCGCAAGAGGCAATGAGAGAAAGTGGAGGGCTGCAGGAAGGGTTCTCTAAACCTCAACCTGAAACTAAGGAATTTCTTCTCACCATCCGCTTTTATAACTGGAAAACAAAATCTTCCTTATTCTCCTTGCATTTTCCTCAGCACCCTCATTATTGAGCCTCTTAACTTTTGGAGATGTGGCATGTCAAAATGAGATGAACATTGTGACAGGGTCAGGCCAGATGGCTTCAGGAGAGTGATAGGAGGCAGATATATTAGCCCCAGATTAAGTAGGTCTCTTTTCCCTGGGTAAGGTAACAGGGAAGTTTCCAGAACAATCAGGAACTTTCTGGAAACAATTAAGGCAGACAGGCTGATTAGAACACCTGCAGCCAAACAAGAAGCTGCTAGAACCAATTAAGGCAGGCTAATCAGGGCACCTGGGTTTAAAAAGGAGCTCACTTCAGTTTGTGGTGTGAGTGTGAGGAGCTGAGAGTGAGAGGCGCAAGGAGCTGAGAGTGAGAGGGTATGCTGCTGGAGGACTGAGGAGTACAAGCGTTATTAGACACCAGGAGGAAGGTCCTGAGGTGAGAATAAGGAAGGTGTTTGGAGGAGGCCATGGGGAAGTAGCCCAGGGAGTTGTAGCTGTCATGCAGCTGTTACAGGAGGTACTATAGACAGCTGCAATCCACAGGGCCCTGGGCTGGAATCCAGAGTAGAGGGCGGGCCCGGGTTCCCCCCAAACCTCCCAATTCCTGATCAGACATAGGAGGAGTTGACCCGGACTGTGGATTCCACCAGAGGGGAAGAGCTCTGAGGCGACCAAATCTGCCAATAAGGACCCACCAAGGTAGAGGAGGAACTTTGTCACAACATACATTAATTTATACAAGAATTTCAGCCATGAACAAGAGCTATTATAATTCAATTGTAAAACAAGCTAATCCTGCACAGTTTACATGCACAGTTGGACTAATACTAAATTCTGAATCAGCCAAGTTTAGGTTCTGAACTTACCTGGCCCAGATGGTCTGACCTATTACTAGCGATGCCCTAGGTTCCCTATAGCAGGTTTAAAGTAATCCCGATGAACCCAAAGACCTTGATAGCAGACAGAACCCAAATGTGCAGGATTAGTTGCAAAAGCTTATTAACAGGGTAATAAAATGAAAATTATTCTTCCTGGATTTATTGGTGCACAAATGTCTGCTTTACATTCTCACAGTTTCTGTCCTATCCTTGGCAGTTGTCTTCTTTGTTGTGTTCTTACAAAGAGAGAAATATCAAAACATTAATTTAAGCTGTCACAATGCAAAGGGCTGACAGTCACATAAAGAATTATCATTATGGCAGAGAATCGAAACAAGTTGGAGAAGGAAAATTAAAAGTGACTAGCTAAACAGAACCGAACTTTTTGAAAAATCTAGGGTATTGCCATGACAATTCCGATTGCTGGAACTTTTTCTTTTTGTGTTTTTCAGCACATTCTTACTCATTCTATTATCAAACTGAAAAAAAAAAAAGAAAGAAAAATCATTTAATATGTATGCTAGTTTTAGTGAAATATGTGTTTCAAAAGAGAGACAATTCTTGTTGTGATCGTTTAAGGAATAAAGTTATTCAAATAATGCAAATTTTCATAAAGTTTTCCGTGACTGTGGAAGTTGGAATGAACAAAAACATAAGAATGGCCATACTGGGTTAGACCATTTGTCCACCTCGACCAGTATTCTGTCTTCCAGCAGTGGTTGGTGCCAGATGCTTTTGAGGGAATGAACAGAACAGAGCAATCCATCCCGTTGTCCACTTGAAGCTTCTGGGAGTCAGAGGTTTAGGGACACCCAGAGCATGGGGTTATGTCCCAGACCATATTGACTAATAGCCATTGATGGACCTATCCTCTGTGAACTTTATCTATTTCTTTTTTGAACCAGTTAATATTTTTGGCCTTCACAACATCCCCTGGTAATGAGTGCAATGGGTTGACTGTGTGTTATGTGTCCTTATATTTGTTTTAAGCCTGCTGCCTGTTAATTTCATTGGGTGACCCCTGGCTCTTGTACAAGAGCACATGCTTTGTCTAAGCCCTCCTGCCATTATATAAAATACATAATGTTTCTTTGCCAACTTCAGTGCATTTCCCTTAGGTACTTTATGGATTCTCTCAGCACTCAAACAACACTAGTATTCTACAGACTCTTCACCAAGGATCTCAAAGTGCGTGCAAGCATGTATGAGGAAGCATTACATTTATATCACAGATGGGGACACTGAGGCATAGAGCAGCTATGTGCTCAAGGCCACATAATAAACCGAACATAAGAACAGCCATATTGGGTCAGACCAAAGATCCATCTACCCCAGTAACCTGTTTTACAACAGTGGCCAATGCCAGGTGCCCCAGAGGGAATGAACAGAACAGGTAATCATTAAGTGATCCATCCCCTGTCACCCTTTCCCAGCCTCTGGCAAACAGAGGCTAGGGGCACCATCCCTGCCTATTCTGGCTAATAGCCATTGATGGGCCTATCCTCCATTAATTTATCTAGTTCTTTTTTGAACCCTGTTAAACCAAAGATTGAGCTGGGAATAAAATCCAGTTTTCTTTACACCTAGTCCTATGCTTTAGCCTTTATACCATGTGCCCTTCCTATAAGATATATTCTAGCTCAAGACAAAGTTATGGGCCTGATGCAGGAATCACTGGGTAAAATCCCTGGGCCTGTGTTATGCAGGTGGTGGGACTTGTTATAATCATCAATCCCTTCTGATCACAAAATTTATGACTCTCTAATCCCAAAGTATTCTAATTAGCCATGTGGGTTAGTGGCTAGCAGGTCTAACTATCTGCAAATTCTGAGTCCAAATCCAATAAGGCTGTTTTATTCATTTGAACTTTTATAATTAATTCCTATGCACACAAACGACATTAAAATGCCAATATCAATGGGTTGCCTCGGTTAGCAAATTACAGGCAATTGAGAAGAACCCTGAAGCTCTGGGATCTGTTTTCCCAAGATGGATGAATAGGGGATTTACAAGGCTCACAAGAGAGAGGCACATAAATCTCCATGGATATAGGAACATAAGAGCCTTTCCCAGTGTCTGCCATTCGGGTGTGCTTTAAAGCACTGTAAGTCTGGAAGAACACCCCGTTTGGAAGTCATTTCAGCATAGGGCCCTAAATCTGTGCACCGAGTTACCAAGGTCATGTGCACCCATTTGAAAGAGGTGTTAGACCAAATGATTAACAGTCCCAAGCCATGCTGGCCATATAATACAGGCACATGACCGGCCCATCCGCACCCTCACTGAAGTAATAGGAAGTTTGCCTTTGGTCTCACACAGTAACAGGAGTGGAGATGATTTGTAAATGAGTATTGCTCTACAAGCAAATCAGAAAGGTTTTTTTCTCTGGAAAAACATTCCAGAGAATTGAAAAACATTAATCACTGCAATATGAGGAGGTATAGCACCAGACAGTTAATGGAGTCAATTATTCATGTGGCTTTTATCATCCCCAAAATGCTGATAATTTTCAGAGACGGTATGTTCGCACATTACTTTATCTGCCCCCTGTGAAAAGTGATGTCCTTAACTCCTTCCATATAGTCACCTGCCAAATGGTGCAACTCTCCCTTTCTCCATTAGCACACCAGGGATGTTTGCCGGAACGGTAGGTACAGTCAAGACATAGCGACCTGGAATATTCAACAGCAGTCACGGAGTTAATGTGACTATTTAAATACAGACCCCTTGGGTAAATTGCCTTTTACTAAATCTCACAGCTTTTATGTGACTGACTTCTTGTTTATCACTAGTCTCTTTTTTCATATTACACATTACATTTTTTTTATCAGATACACTTTACTGTGAGGATGAATTTGACCATTTACCATTGTATTATCAGAAATAAGCCTATTAGACCATGCATTCAAGGTAATTTCATTTTTTGCTCTGGAAAGTATAATTGAGGAATTGCATTTTCAATGTAAGACAATATCTAAAACTAGTTCCTGGCATGAACCCTGGTCAAATGGATACAATCCTCTTTAATAGGGTCTTTGATAGCATTCATTTAGAACTCTAGTGCAAAAGTTTGAAAAAAGACCTTGAATGAAATTAGTTTCTAAAGGAAAAGGGATAGTAACAGAAGCCTCTTTCTCCCTAAATTAATGGCAATCTTAAAATCTCCACTGCAATTGCTTTGAAACAGCACATTAATCTACAATGAAAATGTTTGCCTAGCATTTAAAAACAATACAAACAGGATTAACAAAGAACTTCCCAAGGACAGGAATGTATTTAATGGACTTTTAAGATATCAGAAGATAGGTTTAAAACCTTGACTATAACCTTTTCTTTTTTTAAAAAAGGAGGGTTATTGGGAATGGATTTAACTAACTTGGAAAACAAAATATCTGAGCAACTTGAACACTGCAAGATATATACAAAAATTTAATATGGCCATTGTAACATTAAGCCTAGCTGCAGAGGTCAAGGGTGTGCATACAATTTTGTCTCCATTTCTTACTAACTGCTAATTCATTCTACATTTCCAGTTGTTGCAGCAGTCAGCTCGGAGCGGGATTAAGAGTGAGTGCAGACTACTTTTGGGGCCATATTATGCCCTCCTCAGCCCCTGTTGGGTGATATTTTACTCTGTGAGTAGTCCCATTGATTTCACTAAATCAACCTTGCTGGGTTGAATTTGGGGTAGTGCGGCTGCAAATCGACAGCATTGGCCTCCGGGAGCTATCCCAGAGTGCTCCATTGTGACTACTCTGGACAGTACTTTGAACTCCAATGCATTAGCCAGGTACACAAGAAAAGCCCTGGGAACTTTTGAATTTCATTTCCTGTTTGGTCAGCGTGGCGAGCTCAGCAGCACTCAGCAGCATAGGTGACCATGCAGTCCCAGAATCGCAAACGAGCTCCAGCATGGAGCGAACGGGAGACACTGGATCTGATTGCTGTATGGGGAGAGCATGGTATGATGGTGTTGAGGGGATGGTATGATGGGATAGTCTAATTTTGGCAATTAATTGATCTTTGATTATTAGCGGTAAATATGCCCAATGGCCTGTGATAGGATGTTAGATGGGGTGGGATCTGAGTTACTACAGAGAATTCTTTCCTGGGTGCTGGCTGGTGAGTCTTGCCCACATGCTCAAGGTTTAGCTGATTGCCATATTTGGGGTCGGGAAGGAATTTTCCTCCAGGGAAGATTGACAGAGGCCCTGGAACTTTTTCGCCTTCCTCTGCAATGTGGGGCATGGGTCACTTGCAGGAGGATTCTCTGCACCTTGAGGTCTTTAAACCACAATTTGAGGACTTCAGTAACTCAGACATAGGTTAGGGGTTTGTTACAGGAGTGGGTGGGTGAGATTCTGTGGTCTGTGTTGTGCAGGAGGTCAGACCACTAGAAGATCATACTGGTCCCTTCTGACCTTAAAGTTTACAAGTCTATGAGAAGAATCTGTGCAGGCAGAACTCCGATCCAAAAGAAGAAATGCAAATATATTAGTCAAAATCTCACAGGGCATGTTGGACAGAGGCAGAGGTGAAAGTAAGCTGGTCTGGTCCGGTACAGACTGGACCGGCTGCTCCGATGATGATTTAAAGGGCCTAGGGCTCCAGCCGCTGTGGGGAGCACTGGGCCCTTTAAATCACTGCTGGAGCTTCTGTGGCGCTTTAAAGGGTCAGGGGCTCCTCACAGCGGCCAGAGCCCCGGGCCCTTTAAATCGCAGCCAGAGCCCTGCTGCCACTACCCCAGCCCTAGCCCTGCCGTGCCAGGGTAGCGGCGGCAGGGCTCCTGTGGTGATTTAAAGGGCTTGGAGTTCTGCAGCGGCCGGAGCCCCAGGCCCTTTAATTAGCCCCTGAGGCTCCCAGCCGCCTCTGCAGCTGGTAGCTCTGGGGTGATTTAAAGGCCCTGGGGCTCCCAGCCACAGCCGGAGCCCCAGGGCCTTTAAATCTTGAAAGGCCACCCCCCCTTCCGGTTGAGGCCACCCCCCTTCCGGTTGAAGTCACGCCTCTTCTGGTTGAGGCCACGCCCCTTGCAGTTGAGGCCAGAGAAGGCACCTCTGGTGAGTGCACATTTGTAACTACAGTACAGGGTTCAAAAGCAATAGTGTTCATGGTCACCTGGTTGAAATAGGGGAATTTTTGTAAGGGAACAGTAAAAGGACCCCATTCATGCTGGGCTGTTTGCACTTGGCTAAAAGGGATCATCCTGGAGAATAGCCACGCAGTGGGGGAAGGGGAGAAGGGATCATTCCAGAGAATAGCCACGTGGTGGGGTGGGAGTAGGTGTGTACTACACATCTACCCCAATACTGCAGCCCCTCCTTTTAAATGTGAAACCCAACCCATTGCTTGCTGTAGGAAAGGTGGGTGCTGCAGTTTGAAAACATTCCCACATGTTAGGAAGGCGTAAGAAGTCAACCCAATTTTACTCTCCCTTTTTATTTCCCCCCAGGTGCAAATGTTTCTACAGTCCCCCTATCATCTCCGTCTCTGCGGTTCTCGCAGATTAGAGGGTGAAAAAACCCCACACTCATGATGACATGTTTTCTGAGCTGATGCAGTCCTCCCGCACTGATAGGGCACAGCTTAATGCATGGAGGCATTCAGTGGCAGAGGCCAGGAAAGAATTAAGTGAGCGCGAAGAGCGGAGGCAGGATGCGATGCTGAGGCTAATGGGGGAGCAAACGGACATGCTGAAGCATCTGTTGGGGGAGCAAATGGACATGATGAAGCGTGTGTTGGAGCTGCAGGAAAGCCAACAAGAGAACAGACCTCCGCTGCATCCACTGTATAACCACCTCCCCTCCTCCCCATGTTCCATAGCCTCCTCACCCAGATGCCCAAGAACACGGGGGGAGGGGAGGAGAAGGGGAGGGAAGGCTCCGGGCACCCAGCTACCCCACTCCAGAGGATGGCCCAAGCAACAGAAGGCTGTCATTTAAGCAGTTTGATTTTTAGGTGTGGCTTCAATAAACAATGTGGCCTTGTCCTTTCCTCCTCCCCCACCCCACCTGGGCTACCTTGTCTGTTATCTAATTTTTTCCTTTAAATTAATAAAGAAAGAATGCATGGTTTCAAAACAATAGCTACATTATTTCGAAGGAGGGAAGGTGGTTAGCTTACAGGGAATTAAAATCAACAAAGGGGGCGGGTTTGCATCAAGGAGAAACACACACAACTATCACACTGAAGTCTGGCCAGTCATGAAACTGGTTTTCAAAGCCTCTCTGGTGTGCAGTATGCCTTGCTGTGCTCTTCTAATTGCCCTGGTGTCTGGCTGCTCAAAATCAGATGCCAGGCGATTTGCCTCAACCTCCCACCTCGCCATAAACATCTCCCCCTTACTCTCACAAATATTATGGAGCACACAGCAAGCAGCAATAACAATGGGAATGTTGGTTGCACTGAGGTCTGACCTACTCAGCAAACAGCGCCAGCGAGCTTTTAAATGTCCAAAGGGACGTTCTACCACCATTCTGCACTTGCTTAGCCTATAGTTGAACTGCTCCTTACTACTGTCCAGGCTGCCTGTGTAAGGCTTCATGAGCTATGGGAGCAAGGGATAGGCTGGGTCCCCAAGGATAACTATTGGCATTTCAACATCCCCAATGGTAATTTTGTGGTCTGGGAAGTAAATCCCTTCTTGCAGTTGCCCGGAGTTCCTAAATATGTGAGCGTCATGCACCTTTCCCGGCCATCCCATGGTGATGTTGGTGAAATGTCCCTTGTGATCCACCAGTGCTTGCAGCACCATTGAGAAGTACCCCTTGCAGTTTATGTACTGGTTGACAAGGTGGTCTGGTGCCAAGATGGGGATATGCATTCCGTCTATTGCCCCACCACAGTTAGGGAACCCCATTGCAGCAAAGCCATCCACTATGACCTGCACATTTCCCAGTCACGACCCTTGATAACAGAACATCAATGATTGCATTGGCTTCTTGGCTCACAGCAGCCCCCATAGTAGACTTGCCCACTCCAAATTGATTCCTGACTGACCGGTAGCAGTTAGGCGTTGCAAGCTTCCACAGGGCTATCGCCACTCACTTCTCAACTGTCAGGGCAACTCTCATCTTGGTATTCCTGCGCTTCAGGGTGGGGGAAAGCAACTCACAGAGTTCCAGGAAAGCGGCATTAGGCATGCGAAAGTTTCGCAGCCACTGTGAATCATCCCATACCTGCAACACTATGCGATCCCAGCAATCTGTGCTTGTTTGCCTGGCCCAGAATCAGCCAGCCCCACTGAAGCCATGATGTCCCAGTTGCCACAGCCTGTGCTTTCAGGAACGTCTGTGTCCATGTCCTCACCAAAATCCTCCTTGTGCTGGCATCTCTTAGCCTGGTTCTGCATATACTCCAGGATAATGCGCGAGGTGTTTACAATGCTCACAACAGCAGTGGTGATGGTGAGCTGAGTGGGCTCCATGCTTGCTGTGGTATGGTGCCTGCAGGAGAGCAGAGTTGCAGTGGAAGCGGTGGATGATGACGGTTAGCAGTCGTACTTCACCGTCTGCTGACAGTAGCACCCAGGACACAACAGCAGCGGTGATGGTGAGCTGAGCTGAGCGGACTCCATGCTTACCATGGTATGGTGTCTGCATGGAAAAAAGGCGTGAAATGATTGTCTGACATTGCTTTCACGGAGAGAGGGGCGACTGACGACATGTACCCCAAACCACCTGTGACAATGTTTTTGCCCCATCAGGCATTGGGAGCTTAACCCAGAATTCCAATGGGCGACTGCGGGAACTGTGGGATAGCTACCCCCAGTGCACTGCTCTGTAAGTCGATGCTAGCCAGGGTAGTGAGGACACACTCTGCTGACTTAATGCAGTTAGTGTGGACATACGCAATTGACTGTATAAAATCGATTTCTAAATATCGACTTCTATAAAATAGACCTAATTTCATGGTGTAGACATACCCATAAAGTTTGAGCCCAATGTGGAGTGCTCAATGTGCAGAGTCAGCTTCAGCAGAGAGGCAGTGAGTAGAAGGTCTCATCCAAAAATTACGAAAGTCTGTGGGAATCTTTCCCTTGTTTTCAATGGGTTTTTCATGAGGCTCAGCATTAGCTCTAAGAAAGGAAGTCGAACACACTAAACCTTCCTACAGACATCCCCTGTGTTTATATATATAGCAATATAGATTTACAAAGATGCTAAAAATGAAATACAGGACAGTAAGCTCTGAAAAGCCAGCCATTGGGCCAAGACAGGCTGGGTTTGGAGAAGGGAGACTAGGAAGGATGTTTTATATCCTGTGGGAGGGTTGGCAAATGTGGTTGGGCTGTGACTCAAGACACTGCTTTTAGGAGAGGGATATTTGATCTGCCTAAGCATCAGCCTCTGTGGAACCAGGGATATGAATCCAGATGGGGTGAGTCAGCCGGTCTATTCATCCTCTGAGAGACTAATTGAGTTCCACACTGTTATGTTGTGGGGGAGTTGGATGAGATTTTTAAAAGAATCCCATAGAACTTTTTCTAATAGAAGGGGTTGACTCTAATGTTATTGGTCAAAATCACTCCACCACCCAGCCATTGCTGAAAGGAGTACTCTGTGCTATTTGGGCTTTTGGCGTGTTATTTCTGCCCCACAGGCAACTGCTTTTCAAAGCTGTATGCATGAACCCACTCTCATTAATGTCAGAGGCAAGTAAAGCTGAGTGAACTTTTTTTGACCTAAACTTTTTTAGTGAACAATGCAGATTCAATGACAGTAAAACATTTTGTGAATTCAGGTTGATTTCACTGAATTGTTTCAACTGGAAAAAAAAATGAGAACAAAAAAACCCTGAAATGTTTTGTTTTGACATTTTTTGAATGAAACATTTCAATTACTTGTGTTACTTTTCAATTCACTGAATATTTCAAAAATTGTAATTTTTGTTTTCAGCTGAAACAATTTTTTTCTTCCGTTTTGGGGAATTGTCAGAAAACTGAGAAGATTTTCAGAAAGCTTTTGACAAGGTCCCTCATCAAAGGCTCTTAAGCAAAATAAGTTGCCGTGGGATAAGAGGGAAGGTCCTCTCATGGACTGGTAACTGGTTAAAAGATAGGAAACAAAGAGTAGGAATAAATGGTCAGTTTTCAGAATGGAGAGAGGTAAATAGCGGTGTCCCCCAGGGATCTGTACTGGGCCCAGTCCTATTTAACATATTCAAAAATGATCTGGAAAAAGGTAAACAGTAAAGTGGCAAAATTTGCAGATGATACAAAACTACTCAAGATAATTAAATCCCAGGCAGACTGTGAAGAGCTACAAAAGGATCTCTCAAAACTGGGTGATTGGGCAACAAAATGGCAGATGAAATTCAATGTTGATAAATGCAAAGTGATGCAAACTGGAAAATGTAATCCCACCTATACATATAAAATGAAGGGATCTAAACTAGCTGTTCCCACTCAAGAAAGAGCTCTTGGCGCCATTGTGGATAGTTCTTTGAAAACATCCACTCAATGTGCAGCGGCAGTCAAAAAAGCGAACACAATGTTGGGAAACATTAAGAAAGGGATAGATAATAAGACAGAAAATATCATATTGCCTCTATATAAATCCATGGTACACCCACATCTTGACTACTGCATGCAGATGTTGTCGCCCCATCTCAAAAAAGATATGGAATTGGAAAAGGTTCAGAAAAGGGCAAAAAAATGATTAGCTTCCATATGAGGAGAGATTAATAAGACTGGGACTTTTCAGCTTGGAAAAGAGACGACTAAGGAGGATACGATTGAGGTCTATAAAATCATGACTAGTGTGGATAAAATAAATAAGGAAGTGTTATTTAGTCTGCATAACACAAGAACTAGGGGTCACCAAATGAAATTAATAGGCAGCAGGTTTAAAACAAACAAAAGGAAGTATTTTATTTTTACACACAACACACAGTCAATCTGTGGAACTCCTTGTCAGAAGATGTTGTGAAGGCCAAGACCATAATAGGGTTAAAAAAGAACTAGATAATTTAATAGATGATAGGTCCATCAATAGCTATAAGTCACGATGGGCAGGGATGGTATCCCTAGTCTCTGTGTGCCAGAGGCCGGGAATGGGCGACAGGGGATGGATCACTTGATGATTACCTGTTCTATTCATTCCCTCTGCGGCACCTGGCATTGGCCACTGTTGGAAAACAGGATATTGGCCTAGATGAACCTTTGGTCTGACCCAGTATGGCCATTCTCATGTTCTTAAGTCCTTTATTTGTGCTAGCTCTATGATGTAGGGTCAGGTCAATAGTTTGTAAAGCAAGCAGTATGGGGATCTTTTTAGCAGTAAGGAGCCCCAACTGATCTGAATTGGCCTAGCTTCACTGATTATAATTATTTAGACCAGCTTAGAATCTGACCTGTATAATATTAGCTAGGAAGACAGAGCTGTTGATCCAGCAAACCATAGCCATTCACAGGAAAAATGTTCATGGCAAGAGCAATCAAGGCAGAAGCTCAAATGGCAGCAAAAGCTGGAGAAACATCTGCCATCATTGTGCATCGAGGAGATTGTGGACCCTATCTCCACAGCCAATAGCTCCAGGTGCTTTACCTAGGAGGCTTATTGCCAGCTTGTCTCAGCTCTTTTCCACTGGCATTTGGGTGGACCAGTAGGTGAAGCAGATTACATGGTGCAAACTGAGACCTTGGTTGTGAGAAGTGTGAGCGAAGGATCCATATAGGGCTAAGTAAGGGCAGGGTGCTGAAAGAGTTTGTATAGTGGAGGTGCTGAGAGCCATTGAAGCAAATGGAAAACACTGTATATGATTGAAACCACTTCAAGTCAGGGGGTGCAGCAGCACCCCATGCTCCAGCACCTATAAGTAAGGGTGAGCCCTAGGTGACATCCTCCATGCTGAGTGGAATAAATCCTAAGTCGGTTGCATGCCTGCTCCTTTACTCGCAATAATGGAAGGTAAAAATGGAACAGGGCGTGGCTGGAGAATGGCTGTGTCTGAGAGGATATGGGTTAAATGAGATCGTCATGCTGCTGGAGCAATTTCCCACCCGTGCCCATTCTTTGGCTTCACTCTTGCAACTAGGTAGCAGTAACTTGGCAGCCGCACAGCAGCACTCTGGTGAATGTAACATAAGGTTCCCTGCCCTGCCCCCTTTGTCCTGCTCATCATTTCTTAATTTGCTTCTCTATGCATAACTCTCTACACCTGCACTATGTGGGATCAAGCCCTGGGAGTGTGTTTCTTACAGTGAATTTAGAATGAGATGAACAAGGATTGTTTCAGGAGCAAAGAGCAAACCTAAGCTAAGCCTTAAAATCTGATTTTTGTATGCTTATTGATTCCTTGGGGGGAGGGGGGCAATCTCATCTGTATGTACTTTTGCTCTAAAAGAAGGGTAGGAGAAATGATTAAACACATGGGGAAAGAGGCTTCCATATGAAGAGAGATTAAAAAGACTAGCTCTGTTTAGCTTGCAAAACAGAAGAGTAAGTGATGATATAAGAGAGGTATATAGGAGAATGTACAGAGAAGGGCCTATTTATCCTCTCCCTCATCCCCCCAAAAAGGATTCATGCATGGAAAGGCATGCAAATGTAAAGGCAGGAAAATCTGAAAAAATGCTTTGTACACAGCATACCATCAACCAATGTAACTCACTGCCGAAGGATATTATATAGGCAAATTTGTCAAAGATTTTTGAAGCATTAGACTATTTGAGTAATAAGCTGCAGTTATCAAAGCTAAGAGAAAAACAAATAAACTAAGGACTGTTCCTTGTCCTTGTGCTCTGATTGGTTATTAATGGAATTTTTCTCCCCAGAGGCACAGCATTACTCATTGGACATAGTGGATAATGGTGCTCTTTTCCTTGAAGCATCACATTCAGTAGAAGGCACTGAAAAAAACAGTAAGTGCCAGCTGTAGCCAGAATCATATACATAAACCTGGCAGTAGTCAAGTGGCTCACTTCTTTTTTTTTATTTTTTCCTGAGCTAGTTATTTTCCTCAGAGAACCTCAATTTTAAATAGTGTTATAGTCAAGATTGTGAACCTAGTATCTTAAAATTGAATTAGGTATATTCTTGTCCTTGGAAAGTTCTTTGTTAATCCTGCTTCTGTGTATGTAGTGTTAAATGTTAGGCAAACATTTTCACTGTGGATATAGCCTATTGTGTATATACGAGAGAAAGTGTGGTATCTCAGATACCACTCCATGGTAGCAGTCAGCGGATACTGAATTTTAACGGCATCGCTTGTATTTGCCACTGTTGACGGTAATGTTATAGTGTTAATGCTTAAATCCTCATTCCGTACAGCTTGTGCATTTTTCAGTTCATATTTTCAGAGCTCTGTCATCTGTTAGAAAGCAATGGAAAATGGTGATGGTGGTAAATAGAATTAGTACCTTCCTAAAAATTATATGTAAATTGAGTACAAACTGTCTTTTACAGCATTTAAAATGCTACTTTGGGGTTTTGAATAGTTTTCTTGCAACTGTTGGGCCATCTGCTTAGAAAGGGGTCTGTGTATTCACAAGACAGAAATCTTAAAAAATACATTTTTCCCCATAAACAACTTTTGTTTGGAAAATCCACACATAATGCAGTCAGTGGCAGCTCAGGCTGAAATGAATGCTTGGGCTAACCACTGTAAGAGGAAATAATTATTTCACTGGATTTAGAACCTAGCTTCAAAACACCGTTTTGAAATGCACAAAATGCAGCCTTGGATACACATGCATACATCCTCATAGCCAACCGATACACACACACATAGACCCACTCACTTACAGACTCTGATCTGCTACAAGAACTCCCTTGGGCATTTCCAAAATACAAAATTGGGTTGGGAACACAAGAAGAAACAAGCTTCCACAAGGCAACGCTCCCAGAAATTACATTATGCCATCAGCCAATTTTCTGCCCACACTGCACCATTTTGTACAAGGCGTGTGGAAAAAATAATATTGTGATCATATAATTAAAGACTGTATCATAATGCACAAGGGGGGCTGAATTAATATTGCACAGGCAAACTTAATTCTGGCCTTTCCTAACTTTATGCTACAAACATACTATTTTTTTAACTTTTTTTCCGCACAAATATGTATATGTTTGCTTGTATGTATACATAATTATTCAATTGTCGGTCCTTATATTTTTCTGTTCATTTCTATAATTATTTCATCTGTTTTGTTTACCTGTTTTTCATTATGAAAATGAATAAAGTTCACACCCACAAAAATACTAATTTCCCTTTATAGAAAAATGTATTAAAACTTCCTGACGTTCCGTATAAATAAATTTCAACAGGAATATTCATGGGATGCTCTATAACAAGTAAAGAAGAAATAATGTTTAATTATCCTCCTTATAAAATCCAATAATATGTCCCATCTTTTCTTATTTTTCTGTACTGGGAATTAACATCAGCCTCTTTTTGATGAGGAATCTGCATTCATGGCTTTTCTATTTAGATTTAAATAGGAATTATAGTTCTTGGCAGAAAAGAGAGATACGTCAAATATCACAGTATTTGTGGCAGGTGGTCACGGCATTGCTCAGTACAGATTCAGCCTGCTTACCCATTGCCTTAAGGAAACGTAAAAAAGTCAGAGATTCCTCTTGTAAATATATACATATAATGTTGTATTTAACAAACATCTAATTTTTGACTCTATAATATTTCCTCCCTGAATTAAACCCCACTGAATTCAAGTTTGGTCTACAAAGCTGTGTGAGCACTTCAGAGGCACCATTGTAGCTAAGGGTATGTTATGCTTTGCAATATAATCCCTGTTCGGGAGGGCTTAATGACTTGACTGGTTTTAAGTGGACAGAGCTGAAACTTGGCATGCTTGTTATCAGTGCAGATGCCAATTAGTATTATAGTCATGTACTATTTTGCCAAAATTGCCTTACATTGGTTAATTTGCCTTTTGAGTGAGGAAGCTGCAACCCCTCCCCCCACAAAATAATAAAACAAAACAACCCCCCCCCAAACTCCAGTCCCGTTTATTTTGATTCTGATTTCCTTTGACCTGCTTAATCAACTGGATTTTTGGATCTGTGTCAAGTGGGAGATACCCATGGTGCAAGAACTCCATTCTCAGGACAAAATTCTACCACCCTGGCTCCAGCTGAGGAGCTTTTTAATTCCAGAGTAGTCTGACTGAACTCAAATCACAGAGTAAGGGGCCACTCCATGTGTGTAAGGGTGGTAGAATCTGGCCCTGAATTATTACTGAGAGCAGAATTGCTAAAGAAGTTGAGGCACAGCTTGGATCATTATATGAACCTTACTCAAACTCTTCTGACCTGCTAAACTAACCTGGATGCCTCATATGAAGAGCTTTCTAATGGAATGATAAGTGCTTCTGCCTAGTCGCGTGTGTATGAAGGAGAAAATAGTAACTCTCAAGGCCTAAGTTTTCTTTTGCATTTATTTACCAAGCAATGAAGAAGCAGAAGGCCTACAAAGGCGTTGAGAAGAAGCTGAATTCTCTGAGATGGGGTTTGTGTAATTTTACCCAGCAAGTCTGTTTTGGTGGTTTTAATTGACTCCCACGTTAGTGAAGCTGAAACGTATTCTATTGCTGGGTGCTCATTTTACTTAGCTATTTGACTGGCAAGGGCCATCTGTTCTTTTCTATCCATCCCTATGTGCAGCGTCTATTGTTGTCAATGGGAGTCACACACACAAGGATCAAGGGAAGAGTGTTCCTCTAAGGCTAGGTCTACACTACCCGCCTGAATCAGCGGGTAGAAATCGATCTCTCAGGGATCGAATTATCGCGTCTCGTCGGGATGCGACAATCGATCCCTGAATCGACGCTCTTACTTCACCAGCAGAGGTGGGAGTAAGCGCCGTTGATGGGGAGCTGCGGAGGTCGATTTTGCCGCCATTCTCACAGCGGGGTAAGTTGGCTCCGATAGGTCAAATTCAGCTATGCTATTCGCGTAGCTGAATTTGCACATCTTAAATCGACCCCCCCCCCGTAGTGAAGACCTGCCCTAAGTGTTTTGATCCCTTGAACCTGGATTTTTCATGTTCATTGTGTGTGTATGATGCTTTCTCCATAATAACACTTGTGAATTTAAGAATTCATATTGATCTTGTCATAGACTTAAACTGGTTTATAATTACTATGTTTATCAAAAGTTCAACCTTACAAAACGGATATAGGTATATGGAACCTGAAGGGAAGGAATCCATGATAACATGGGAGTTCTTGGAAAATATATCCTTTGTTTTGGTATAGTGCTTGGCTACACTTAAGATGGGCTGCAGCTGGGATTTAGGTATGTATGAGTGAGAAAAGGGTTAGCAGATATTAGTGATAGATGAACCTCAAAATCTACATAAGTTAGGTATGGATAAAGACCCAAATGTGTGGCTGATTTTTTAATAAGTTTTGCTTAATCTCCAAATTTTACTTCTCTGGAAAATTGAGCTGAGAATCTCCTAACCATATGCTCTTGCATGAGATTTCCAGAACAATAATTCCAGGCTTGATCTGGCTAGAAATAACACATGCACAGCTACTGCCAAACTTCCAATCTCAGAGTCTGATTCTGATCTCCAATATACCAGTGCAAATCACCCCTGAAGTTAATGGAGTTACAAGAGCATTAATTAGATCTGGGACCTAGATGTGCAGAGGCACCAGGGAAGAGAGACCAAAAAGAAAGTTACCCAAACATTTCAGAAGCTCTAGTTCTACCCAGATTCAGTGCTAGATGTGTTCAAAGCTTTGAAGTAGGGAGCCTTAATTTTTCCTTATGTGTCTGCCCATCCCCATTGGACACTCTCATTGCTCTTAACATCTCCATCAAAATAAAAATGTTCATATTTGTCTAATATATAATTTGCTAACTATATATTTAAATTAATAAACAAGACTATGTGAATTTTTCACGATACAAAAAGTATATACTTATGTTGAAGCTTCTCACAAGACACTAGCATCCAGTTAACATCTTACCATACTCCATGCTATGGATCATATGATCTGTACAATGTTGATTGATTTTAATTGACTTTTGCTGCATATAACGAATCACAGTTGGAAACGTTCCAAGACACTGTTAGTGAAGAATTGTGGGTGGGTGCATGTTTTGAAGTGATGATAAACATTGTGACATGTACTATGTGTATTACATATTCTCATATGCACATTTGACTTTTGTTGCCTTCACTTTTGCACAGTGTTTTTCAAGTTGACATTCCCATTTGCCAGTTTCAAAAGAAGTCTGCTACTTTTTGAACATCGCTTGCCAGTGTGTAGAACTGCTGGGCCCACACTTGCAATCCTCACTCTTGTGAGAAGCCCCCTGGAGGTCATTGAGACTATTCACATAAGCAAGGCGTCTCTGTGTAAGCAAGACTGGCAGAATTAGGCCTGTAAAGAGTAACTTAAATGGGAAATGGTGACTGGGGAAAATTAGTAGCAATCATCATGCTGTGCAACATAACCCACCAACTTCTAATATAATTAACACCACCTAGAAGACTTTCCTCTTTTAGTATCATCAAATAATTTTATTCTTCCACAAGATGCTAGTAACTATTAGGCAGAACATCTTCTGAATGCCAGCCCAGTGCGTTATCCACAGGATCAACAGTGGGGTGCATTTTTTTCCACTGCAGCACAAATTCCACTCACAGACGCCAAGCCCAGCTCCTTTGTGATTATCCAGGGCCAAATCCTGAATGGAGCTGAGCACCTGCAGCCCTTATTGAATTCAGTGGGGCTTAGAACCATTCTGGATACTATCATACAACAAACCAAATATATTTGTGCTGCTGCTGTGTGGGATGAAGGACATTAAAAAAAAGCGTCTTATGTGGTTCAAGCCCATATTGTATTTTTCTAATATGTATCTTTCTTATACACACTCATGCTGTCATCCTTGTGCAGCCTAGAAGAATTTACCAGTAATCTGGAACTCCGCACTTTTGGCCTGCGAGCTACGTGTAATCAGGCTCAATGACAGGCAGTGGGAGACAGCTTTGCCCTAGGACAACAATTAGGCAGCATCCATGGGAACCTAAAGATACAAATGCAATACGCATTAACAGGATACGGCAATGTATGGAAGCTAGAACCACTGTAAAGGACTGGCACTAATTCACTAGACTCGTTCTGTGCAGAACACAGTGGAATCAAAGCTGTTAAATCTGTGCCATGAAGTATTATTGTCATCATATGCACTCCTAGAGTTTACCCAGCAAACTGCCTTGCCAGGAACCTTCTCTATATTATAACATGCCACTTGCCTCCTGTTACTAATCTGAGAGCAGAATCAGAATGGGGTGGGGGGAAGGATAACACAACAGGCATAAGTAACATCCCCAAATAGAAGCCATTCCCTTCACCCAGTGCTTCCCCTTTGAATTCCCACCCCCCAATATTTCTGTAATCCCTTGACCTTTAATTTGTCCTTAGCCACGACTACTAATTGCCATGGAGATGAAAAGAGATAGAGAGAGGGGCAATTTTTGAGTAAGTTATCCATAGCCTGGGTTTCTGTCTTTTTAATATATTTCTTGGCAGAAAGTGCTGATTGTTTTCATTGATCTCTGCTGCTTCTGGTTTAATTTTTCTTTCTTTATCTTGAAGGCCCATGCTTATACCTCTATCTTTGCCAGGCTGTTCATTGCTGCTGGCTAATCATAGGTTTGCATTTCAGTTAGTTGCCTATTTCCTCCATTTTTCCAGTCTATTGTCCATATATTTTTCTGCAGATTGTGTCCTATTTGTGCCTTGACAAGTGGCTATCAGTTAATGCCAGTATTTCTCCTGCTGGGTTCTTCTTCTTTGCATCATCAAGGGCTTAAGTGGGACTTGTGTGAGGCACAAGTCCAGTTGCCCTCCGCACAGGGTGACGTTCAGTGTTGGAGAATATCCCTCTTTTGCAGTAGCTGATTTTAATTAAATAACACTTCCTCTCTGTGTTATACTTTAATTTCAGTCCTATATTGCAAGCGTTGATAATTCTTGGATAAAATACATTTCTGTCCCTTGAATCCATGATTCTAACTTTGTGTCAGGTTCTGATCCCCTGCTGCTATAAATCAGGAATATCTCCTTTCAATTGAGTCACTCCGGTGTAGAACTGGTGTGAGATCAGATTCAGGCCCTTCCTTATATCTTGCCCTAATTCTATATGAAACTGAACCTCTCAGTGATGGCAGTGAAAACCTTTGCAATAATAAAAAAAATATATTTTGCCTTTTGATAGCACCTGTCAGCTGAGATTATCAAATGCTTTACAGCCATGAATGAATTAAGCTGCTGAGATGTAAACAAACATCATGATCACCATTTTAACAAGGAGGAATGGAGGCACAGAGGGGTTAAGCCAGGGGTCGGCAACGTTTGGCACGCGGCTCGCCAGGGTAAGCACCCTGGCGGGCCGGGTCAGTTTTATTTACCTGCTGATGCTGCAGGTTCGGCCGATCGTGGCCCCCACTGGCCGCGGTTCGCCGTCCCGGGCCAATAGGGGTGGCGAGAAGCCGTGGCCAGCACATCTCTCGCCCGCGCCGCTTCCCGCTGACCCCATTGGCCCAGGATGGCAAACTGCGGTCAGTGGGGGCTGCGATCGGCCGAACCTGCCGCGTCAGCAGGTAAATAAAACTGGCCTGGCCCGCCAGGGTGCTTACCCTGGCGAGCCGCGTGCCAAACGTTGCCAACCCCTGGGTTAAGCAATTAGCCCAAGATCACACAGCGAGACAGTAGCAGAGGCTGGAAGAGAATCCAGAGCTCTTGACTCCCAGTTCTGAGCCTTACCCAAACAAACATAAAACTGAGTGCCTGAGGGTTATTAACATTATACTTTCTCAAGAATACTTTTGGGGTGTTAGCTGCAGTGTTTTGCCAAATTCCAGTTGCACATTAAGGTACTAACACCTGTAATTGTTGAGTTGCCCAATTCACCAAATTCTTAGGGTGCCAGTTGCATGCCAGGTGTATCACAATTCAGAGGCCAGCACTGTAGTTGCTTCAGCACCTAGGCCTTGTATTAGGACCTGGATCCTAATAACCACTATTAATAATCACTCAGACACATGGCTAAGTGTGCCAGTATTTTACTAGGGCTGGGAAGGGGAAGGTAGCAGATATCCTAGGGACAGAGGCTTAAATAGCATTGAAAGTGAGCAATAGCAGTTCTGATTTGGGTCCCTGGGACAGTACAATTGAGAGTCAGGGCTCATCAGGTCTGGTGCCTGGGGTGTCCTCTCCAGGGCAGTCCCTATTTCAGGAAACAGGTAATTGCAGATTTCCAAGCCAGGCTCAGTTAGTCTCTCTCATTGGGACCCCTCTGCACTGGCTCCCTTCCCAGTTGCTGCCTCCCTGTAAATCCCATACAGACCTGCATCCAGCTGGAACACCCACGTGACTCTACATGTTCCTGGGGCTTCTCTCCAGCTCCCTGCTGCCATGCAACTTCCATTCCCAGACAGAGCCTGGCCTCTTCCTGGTTCAGTACTTTCCACTGATCTGGCCATGGGAAGGGGGTTTATGGGAGTTGTAGTCCTGCATTGCCTATCCATTCATCCTATCCTAAATAGTTATCTAGTGTTGCTTTGCATTGTTAAACTGCTGCCAGGTTTCACCCCAGAGGTGGTTGCATTTTAGTGCTGGTTAGAGAAAGTCTGGATGTACATTTAAGGCTCCAAGCTTGTAAAGGGATCTGCCAGCATGTAGTAAAATCCTGGCCCCACTGAAGTCAAGTGCAAAATGCCCATTGACTTCAATGGGACCAGAATTTCACCGATGGTTCCTTAGAACCATGTAGTGTCCCACTGAAATAAATGGTACCTTGTGCAAGAAATAATACAGAAGTGTGGAGCAAAGGTGCAGAATGACGTACACAACTCTGCCAGGATCTGTTAAAGCTGACAAGATGCAGTTGCAAGGCATTATTATTATAGCTGTATTTATTATTTATTGAGGGTATTAGATTGGCTTTACTAGGCTAACCTGATCATCAGTTTTCGATGGCTTCCTCTTTTTTGTCTGTCCTTATTTTATGCCCAGTAAAGCCGGGTCTGTATTCTGTATGGATTGTGTCTGTACTTTCGGTCATGTATTCAATATCCGATGAGGCTTTGAAAAAAATAAAAATGGAAATCTGTGTGTGAAATCTATGTGGGAGTAAACCAAGCATTGGTGAAGTGTTTGAGATTGTCTTCCTGCCATCAGTGCATTAATTTGTTTTTCCACCCTGGTTGAAAATAATTCCCATCTGCCTTTACTCCTCATCTAGCATACAAAGAATGAAGTCCCTGTTTCTGAAATGGAGGGAGTGGGAAATTTTACTGTGTTAATGAAGCATTTGGTTCAGAATTCTGCTGCTTCTGCCACTGGGATTTAAAATAACGTGCGGTCCTAATATTTTAATTGATTCCATTGCAATCAGTCTGTCTCTTCTGCTCATGTAGAGTTTCTCAGTTTTTGTATTCTTCTTTGTCTGCCTGGAATACATGTGTAACTCCCTCTCTCTCTTTTGGTTTATGCTGAAGATGCAATCACATCTTTGATCCAGCTGGTTTTTAATTTATTTCCCCCATTGAGTAGATGTTTTTTCTCATTTTTCTGTCAGGCTCAAGGTTTGGCTCCTGTTTATCTAGGATATGTTAACATTCTGTTCCTCTTCTGGGCACTCAGTCAGCCCATTGTATTGTCTGAAATTAAACACTGGGGATTTTTGAGTATTATTTTCTTCATCAACCCAGGGATTATCTTCAACAATTTCAGTTTTTCTCACTTTCTTCTTCATATTTTATGGCTCTTGGAATATTATGGGAAATACCTTTTTTGGGACTTTGCCTCTCCAAATCTTTCCCTGGATAAACTCCTGACCTGAAATGTTTGAATCACTGCCTGCATGCAGGGACCTGAAGCAAAATATACAGTAGGATACTATAACTTTCCCCAGTGAGTCAAAGGTAGAGTCAAAATAGAATCCAGAGCTCTTAACTTCCTCCAGCAAGAGAAGAAAAGCCTTGTGACTAGAGCACAGGACAAGCATTCAGAAGATCTGAGGTCTTGTCTGTCTGTGTTGCTGACTTCTGCTCCTTTTCTGTCACCTGGGGGAAGGCTTTCTGTACATTGTTTCCCACATCTATGAAATGGGAACATTAATGAACCAGCTACTGTATTTACTGCCCTCAGGTGGATGGAATCAGAACTGAACAACTGTGTGTCATAAGCCTTATGATGTAGACAGGTAACGGAGATTCTCCTTTAGCTCAGGAGGTGTGGTCTTGTGACTTTGGAACAGGAGGGAATCTGAGTTCTAGGCCTGCTGCTACCAGAAAGTTCCAGGTGGCCACAGTGTAGAACATAATGACAACAGTGAAGTTCAAAGTAGACATAGATTTGTTACATTACCTACCAGAGTTTTACGAGCCTTAATTCTTTAATATGTGTAAAGCGTTTTGAGATGCGCCTTAGGAAGATGATATAGACGTGCAAAGGATTATTATTAAAAACTCTTCCCTTTTTCTACACGAGCTGCTAAAATGCATTTACAGTTTATATCCTTTTTGATGAGCATTAAACATCCCCATCTGAATTAATAAAGCGTGGGTTAGTATTTTTTTTTAGCACCTTTCCATTAAAAAAGTTACTGAGTTTTTTATTATTGTTTTGCTTAGTGATTTTTGGATTTCAATAAAAGTAACAGTGTGGTTACAACTCTTTGCAAGATAAATGAAGAGAGATTTTTTCACAGAACAATTATGAAATTTCAAAGCACCTTATAAATATCCTCCTATCTGCATACACGAGATAAGCATATTTTAGTAATACTTATGACAGGCTAACAAGGAAAATGCGTGGGACCGCAGTACAGTGCCATCCCACTCAGACACACACTTCCAGATAAACCAGCTTTTTGAACAATATGGTGTTTCTTTGAATGGACGGTGGTAACTGGGGGAAGCTGGAAGTCTCACAGAGATATCAACTCCCTGGAGGTTGAAGGTTGTGTGTGTGACAGATTTCTGTTACCCATCTGCCTGAGGCGTCAGGTGATCAGGCTGAGGCCACAGGATCATTAGAGGAGGAGATGACGGAGCACACCAAGTGTCCAAATTTTAAAGCTTTATTAATGAAATAATAAAATAGCAGCGAGTGCTAGGAATGCTCCCACATCACTCAGAGGAAGAAAGAAAGCGTTAGTGTCCCAGCCCTAACCCACTTTCATACTCAGACATGCACAACTCGAAGCTGGCCAAGCCTGGGTGTCACATAAGAAGAAGAGGGGGAAGGGTGGACGGGAGTTCTTGTCCTGTGCACGGGTCGTCCAGGTCTGCTGTTGATCTTCAACTTGCTTTGGCTCTCAGGAGGGTTTTTAAGTCCTGGGTTCTTTTGGGAGCATTTCGTTCAGGGACCTCTGTTCCTTGTGCTCTTTGTACCAAACTAAACCAGCCCTCTGTGGCTTCCTCAGCTTTCCCAAAACACACCAGTTACAGGGACGTGAAAACGGTTGTTTTCCCCTGCGCTGGCCTTCACTGTCTCGCTTGTTTTTGCCACCACTACAGATCTGTTCCGCTGAATCCTCCTCTCTCATGGCTGGTCAGGGTGGAATAGGCCCCCATCTTTCTTGGCAGGCAGCCGAGAGTCGGATGTGTGCTGCGGCCTTGGGCTGGAGTCAGCATCTTATCTTCGGGCCTAGCTGGAGCGTGGAGTTGACTCGTTCTTTTCTCCCTTCCTCCCCACTTTGGCCTCTCGCAACCTGCAAAGGAATCTTCCACTCCACAGTCACACCTTTAACCCTTCCCAAAATGCCTTGCGATGCTTGCAACAGTGTTAGCAACATACAATGCTGATCTGCCTCCCCAGGGGCCCCACTGAGAGAGGGGGCCATTGGGTTGTGACATGTGGTGGTGGTTTTCATCTTTCTGAGAAGAGCAAAGACTGATGAGATAGGGAGGGGGTGTTCTGAAACTCTGTCTTCCCTAGCCTAGTGCTAGAACACCAAAGGGGGGATG
This sequence comes from Malaclemys terrapin pileata, assembly GCF_027887155.1. Taxonomy (NCBI): domain Eukaryota; kingdom Metazoa; phylum Chordata; order Testudines; family Emydidae; genus Malaclemys; species Malaclemys terrapin. Next base: position 37,978,278 of record NC_071513.1, on the reverse strand, counting down.
CAGATTGGAGGAGGCACCTCTTAAAGCAAAGAAGAGCTAGTAACCTCATGAAAGGGGGTTCTAGTTTGGATCCTGGTTTTGTGTACCTAGGTGGTTATGGGCCTGATTCTCCTCTTATTTACAGCAATGTTACACCAGTGAACTTCATGGAATGCAGTAGATTTGTGCCAGATTTACATCACTCTAAGTGAAAGAATAATCAGGCCCAAATCCCCACCATTTATTGTTTTCTTTAGTTTCCAGTGTATGGAAATGGGAGTCAGGAGATTTAGGGTGGAATCCTGGCTATTGAAGTCTATGGTAAAAATTCCACTGATTGACATGTGGCCTGGCTTCACCCAGAGATTCTATGTTCTATTCCCAGCTCTACCCCTGACTTTGTGTGTGTTCGAGGGTCACTTTGTGCCTCAATTTCCCCTTCTGCAAATGGGGATCTCCAGCACCAAGGGCCTAGATAAGGACAAAGTTTTAATGATCATTGTTATTGTTACACATTTACGAGCATAAAAACACTTGGTTATTTAACACCTCTTGATGACTCCTCATAGACCCTCCTGGGAATATAGTACCACAAACCTTTAAAAGGGCCCTCCAACTGTGACAGACTCCTTGGTGCCCTTTTATTGCTTCTTTATCATGTATAAAGATTTTTTTTGGTCTGTCTCTGATTGTGTTTTTACATTAACATATCAAAGTTTTTCTTCCCTGTTTTTGCAGGATGACTCCTCAGAGGCCTTGAGAACTGGAGTGGGAATTTTCTCAGCCCTCAGTTGAAAGGGTGGAGGCATTGATTGTATCACAAAGAGAGTTTTTTCCTAAGTGTTTGTCAGGAGTTGGCACTAAACAGCTATTAACAAAAACCTGCCAAGACCTCCAAGTGTTTTTGTGATGGGCTGCTGGCTGGGTCACCACTGGATGGCACCACCTCCTGATGGTTTTAGGGATTAGCCACGTCAGGCCAACACCTCTTCTAGTGGTTACACCCATCAGTTTCTCCTCTGCAGCCTCTCTGTCACTCTCAGGAGCTGCAGTTGTCCTCTTTGTGACTCAGCCCTCCGGCTAGGTCACTATGGTGGACAGGAGCAGTGCATCAAGGTTTCTGCTCTCCAACAGTCTGAGGCACTCTCCTCCTTCATTGTCTCACAGTGCCACTCCCAGAGTAGCTGGCTCAGGGACCCTCTATACACCAGCCATAGGGTTGCCAGGCATCCGGTTTTTGACCAGAACATCCAGTCGAAAAGAGACCCTGGCAGCTCCAGTCGGCACTGCCAACCGGGCTGTTAAAAGTCCAGTCATGGCGCAGCAGGAGCCCGGGGCTAAGGCAGGCTCCCTGCCAGCCCTAGCTCCATGCAGTTCCTGGAAGCAGCAACCAGGTCCCTGCAGCCCCTAATGCCTGGGCAGCCACGGAGGTGCCGTGCGCTGCCCCCACCCCAAGGGCCAACTCCGCAAGTCCCATTGGCAGGGAACTGTGACCAATGGGAGCTGCGGGGCGGTGCCTAAGGGTGCGAGGGCAGCATGCAGAGCCTCCCTGCTGCCCATGCATCTAGGGGCTACAGGGACCTGGCTGCCACTTCCCGGAAGCCGCGGTAAGCATGGCCAGGACCCTGCACCCCAACCCCCTGCCACAGCCCAGAGTCCCCTCCTGCACCCAAACTCCCTCCCATACTCAACACCCCCCTAACATTCCAACCACCTGTCCCAGCCCCCTCCAGCACCCCAAATCCCTCATCCCTGGCCCCATGCCAGAGCTCACACCCCCAGCTGGAGTCCTCAACCCCCCTGCACCCTAACCCCCTCCCAGAGCCTAGAGCCCTTTTCTGAACCCCTAATTTCTGGCCCCACCTGGAGCCCACACCCCAATCACCTGCCCTGTCCCAGAGCCCTGTCCCACACCCCAAACCCCTCATTCCCGACCCCACCCCAGAACTCGCACCCCCAGCAAGAGCCTTCATCCCCCTGCTGCACCTCAACCTCCTGCCCCAGCCTGGTAAAAGTGAGCGAGGGTGTGGGAGAGTGAATGACGGAGAAATGGGGGATGGAGCAAGAAGGAGTGGGACCTTGGAGAAGGGGTGGGGCAGGGGCGGGGCCTCAGAGAAAGGGTGGGGCAGGGGTGTTTGGTTTTCTGTGATTAGAAAGTTGGCAACCCTCACCAGCTAAGGTTCATTCCCTGCACTTTGCTGCCTTTCCCTGAGCCACTTCCCTACCTCCTGACCTCCCACACTCTGCTGGGTTTGCCAGTCTCTTCACTCCCTCCTTCCAGGGAGTAACCTTAGGCAACTCATCTCTGCAGCCCATCCCCACAAACACTCCTCCCTCTTCCCAGGAAGTGTCTGCAGCCTTTGCCAGCAGCCACATTTACTGACAGCCTCCTGGCTTTTGTAGAAGCTCCACCTGTCCCTCCCAAGGAGCTTCTCTCTAATTAGCTGCCTCAAGCCTAAAGTTCTCCTGTTTGCAGCTTAATTAGCTGATTGGGCCCACCTGTCCTAATTCAGCTGTTGCGGAGCTAGTGTGAGGAGCACACCCCATCACAGTTTTAAACTGTTTGACTAAAACTCTCTTCCTCTCTCAGCTGATTCAGGACTCCAGGTTTCTGTCTCCTGAATCTTGTGAGGTTGTATTCCAACAACTTCCATAGTCCTCCAAGGAGTCCTCTAGCAAAAACAAAGAAGGCATGGCTGGTGGCATAACAGTTTTGGGTGCCTTGCATTCTAGGAGCTTGCTTTGAGACAGCTGAAAGGGCCTTGATTTTCCAAAGACAGGTGTCCAGCATTTTCTGAAAATCAGGCCCTTTCAAGCTAGACTCCCCCAAAACACTAGTCAGGCTACTTCTAACATACAATTATGCTAAAGCTTTCCTCCCTTAGATTTAAAATGAATGTCCGTCCATCCATCCATCCTTCTGGGTTTTCGTTAGACGTCGTAAGAGGTCATAAGCTTATCTTTTTTGCTGCTGCTGGTGACCTTTACCACAACTTGACCTAGCCATTGAGGTTCCCGCTGTGTAGTGGCAAAGCATTTTTTCTGAGTAATGATGTCTAGAAGCATTCACTCCTTCCATGCAGTAGGGATGAGACCCAATGTCACTGGCACCTGCAGGTTCTCAGGAGGGTTTTGGTTTCCACCAGTCATGTCTGTGTAGATTCAGAGGCTGACATTGTGGGAATGATGAGGCTGAAGGCAATTGCCAGGACTGTGAATTCCCCAAACTGCAGTCACTAAGTTTTAATTCTGTCACAAGCATTCGAAAGTCTGCATCTTCAGCAATGGAGATGGGGCTGAAAGACTTGCAGGCAATTGTTACCTCCCAGGTTGTTGCGCTATTCACAGGGCCAGAGGAGGAGCAGAAGAGGGGGCAGTTTTGTCTCTTCAACTGAATGATCCCTGACTCTTTTACTTTGTGTTTTTTTGGGAGCAACTGCAGAGAGGTCACAGATGAAACTGTGGAAGCAGGAGGAGTCGGAGCATGTTACATGGAATGTGCAGTACTAGATGGTACAAGCCACTGCTGGACAGACTTGGGGTCAGAGATACCGCCTGCCTCCATGTCACCGGCTGCTAGATTAATGTCACAAGCACACAACATGGGTCTGATTAGAGGGCTCGGTCCCAGCTGGTTTTACTTATGACTTCTGCAAATGCTTTGTTTGCAGCAAGAGCAACAAGCTTTCTGCTTATCACTGAGGTCCCACGTAGTGTAATTCTGAAAAGAAGAGGATCGCTCAGGTCTTTTACCACCTTCCGATTACAGGTTTTAAACACTAGCAGCCATGGAGGAGGTGGCAGCAGCAGCAGAGGAGGGGGAGTCATTATCCTCTATTGTGGGACTGATTGTTTGGGCTTGGGAGAAGTCTCCCTTTCTGAAGTCAATTTCTACTTTTGGATATTTTTTCCCCTTTTCTTCTCTCACTTTCAGCTTGCACCAGGAGGGCAGAACAGAACAAACTGCTGTCAGATTTCTCTCTTCCTTTTTCTCAGTGGATTCCAATTCTAGTCCGTGGCAGAACAAGCTAGTCTCTCCAGCGGGAAGAAGTAGTTAATGAGTTAGGGAACCTCCCTCTCTGAAGGGCAGTCAGCCTGTTTCAGGGCCACTGAGCTGCTTGTGTTGGCAGCAAGGGGGAAAATCAAAGAGAGGGGGAGCAAGGTGTGAGGAGCTCAGACAACAGGATTAAAGGGACGGTAGTCAGCTGTGGCTGTTTGGAAGGGGGCTTGTAACCGCCAGAATGGGACTCCAGTGGTTGATGGCAATACTGGTGCGAGCAGAGGTGATGACCATAAGAGGCGGGACACTGGTATTTCTACAGAGACCCCTTTGGGGGCCTCACAATAAGACTCAATACTGAGCCGTGGGCTGCCCTTCCAGGGAAGAAGTCTTAGCCAAGAGGGTTTTAAAATGGTGGACTCTGAACTACCCTCAGAGAAGAGGGGTCTGGGAGTGGACTTCAAAGTGCACGGGTGACATTCTGCACCTCTAAGAGGCACAGTACAGAACTCACAGTCCAGGGCAAGGAATGGCTGGTCCTGGAAATAGAGAAGCCCCTGGTGCAATTTAGACAGCCCTGGCGTCATGTCTAAGTCACCACAGCCTCCCCAGGCTACTCTATGGGCCAAAGTGCAGTCTGGAATCTCTGCAACACTTCATACTGTGGCCGTGCCCTGACACGCCCTTCCTGCTCCCAGCATACAATGCACGCCAGGGCTTGCAAAAGTGGTCCTTGGAGGAGATCCTTACAGTTACCTTCCACGGCACCTGCACCGGAAGGATTCTCAGCCAGGCAGATAAGAACATAAGAACGATCATACTGGGTCAGACCAAAGGTCTATCTAGCCCAGTGTCCTATCTTCCAACAGTGGCCAATGCCAGGTGCCCCAGAGGGAATGAACAGAACAGGTAATCATGAAGTGATCCATCTCCTGTTGCCCATTCCCAGCTTCTGGCAAACAGAAGCTATGGACACCATCCCTGCCTATCCCAGCTAATAGCCGTTGATGGATATGGGGCTTTTACTTTGCTCTGGCCCTTTTACCTGGTGTAAGGGAGTTGGAGTGGGGATGAGGATCTCACTCTGTGTATCTCATAGATCAACAAGAGGATAGACTTGAAGATCCCAAGCCATCTCCATGAAGGGTCTAGGCCTCCACACCGCTCTCATGCTTATCCTTTCTTGTAGATAACCTCACTTTGCTGGCCTTAGTCCTCTCTCCCCACATCCACCCACCGAAGGTGCAGAGTGGGCAGTTACCGTGGCTCCATGCAGCAGTGACTAGTGAATCGTTTTCCTTTAGAAACCTGCCAGTTATCCAGGGCAACATGCCGAGGGTGTCTCCTCCCGTCCACCCACGGCCTGGCCAATAGCTATAATCCCTCAGACTTACAGTGGTTAGGTCCTTGGTGGCTATGGGGAGCATATGCATGAGCATCTGCTGCAGTGCAAAGCAGAAGGCAGCTCAGGGCCCCCTGTCCGCCATGGTCTCTCTTTGCTGGCTTGCATTTGAAAGCTGTGGGGATGCCCTGACGCTCTGTTGCAGGGATGTTGCTTGTTGCTGTAGGGCTCTGTGATTTACAGCACCAGAGAAGAGAAACACCTCAATCATTGCCTTTTATATACAACTGAAAACACAATAATTGACTGCAGTGTCAATTAGAGGAAGCAGGCAGCACCCCCAGGAATGTGTGTGTCTCTACTCCCAACCTGGCAGCACTCCACGACTAACAAACCAATCAATAAAATAACTCTTACCTTTAAAAAATAAACAAATAAAAATAAATCACTATTATAAACACCACCACCCACAAAGTGCGCTGTAATCAGCCTCTTTCCTGACCAGTTCTACAGCCCATCTCCTAACACCCCCCTTCAAAAACACACTGTCAGCATCTACCCCCTGTCTGGGTAAGGCTGGGGAACAGATGATACCCTAAGTGCTGTTGTGTCAGTGCTTCTGTGAAGCAGTTATATAAGTCTCCTGCACATTCTCACATGATTCTGACAGAGTTCCTAGCAGAAAAACTTTCTCAAACTAACTCTCTCCTAGCTCCTCAACCCAGTATAAAAGCAGCTTTAAAACCCCCCATCATATCTATCTATATCATGTAATATTCCAAGAACTCAAAACTCTGTCCTCTTCACCTGCCAAGACCCTAATCCTGGAAAATTTACATGGCATAACTTTAGGTACCATAGATTTCACTGTGCTGAAAGAAAAGCATCTGTATGTCTTTGCAGGATTGGGGCCCTCATGTGCAACAGTAAAAGAACTCATATTTAAAGCACAATAACAATAATTTTTCCTATTTAAACTACAGGTATCGCTTTAAGATTATTTAAGCAAAGTTTTTCTTTTGCTCTTTGCCGTTTGTTCTGTTTCTGCACTTCAGCTTGAACAGACAGACTAGTCTATTTTACTCTAGGTTCAAGTGAGTTTCACTTTCAGGTGTTTGTGCACCAATGCTATGCTATAGTTTTGGGGTTGCACAGGCTGCAGAGGAAATATTTCTTTCTTTAAAATAACTCTTTCCATTGAAACATTTCTGCTCTTAAATTTGGTAAAAGTTTATCTTTACAAAACATACAATTGGAGGGACAAATTTGACTTGGCAGAGTCCCTTCAAGGCAAAATTCCTTTCTGGGAGTGGTGCAGTAGCTTAGGTTTTTTTTTTTTTTATTAAAGATAAACAGATTTGTTGACACTACAAGTTTTTCTGACTCAGGTAAGTGGCTTTTAATTTCTATATCATTTGGTTACATAAAAGAAAACTCCAGTGTAATGAAAGAAAAATTCTAATTACCTCATCTAATTAAAAAGTGTCTTAATTATACTACAGAATAATTAATTTCTTTTGATACTTACAAATTAGACACTCCCCCTGTGTACCTCTAAGGGCCAGAGGAATTAGGAACCATAACAATGGGAATCCATCTTTGAGAAGACAGAGTCCTTGTAGGATTTACCTTGGCCAGTCAGCAGTCTTGCTCATGAGAACAGGGACTCCATGATTGTCAATTATTTGGCTGGAAATCCTGAACTGGCCCACCAAGTCTCAAACAGAGAATGGTCCTATGCTATTTCTGTCATCAAAATGCATAATACCAAGTCATACAAGTGTTTATCCTGCATAAAGCACTGGGGAACCGTCCCTCTTAGCCTGTGCATATCAATTTGCCAGTTAGATTCTCTGTCCTATATCAATGTCTTCTGGCAGTGTCAGATAATGCAGGGTGAGGGAGCGATATAGTTCAAGTGAGAGTGCTACATGTCCCATTTTGAGATGGGCCCAAATCAAAACTCTGGCTCCAAACTCTCAGGAGATCAGACTCACATTTCTTGTCTAGTCCTATCTCTATACTGTGCAGAACCAAACCCATGGACCTGATCACCCTCAAACACCAGAAACTTTGTGGCTGGGACTGTCTCTACTCCCATTGTACACAATGCTTTTTTACACTAGTTTTGTTGAAAGCAGGTTTACAGCAGAATGTCATCCACCTGCTTACAAAACTCCTATGCTGCACAACAAGTGCTATCCTGAACCACTAGCTCAGGCCTCTCTTCACATTTGCATCTTCATGGTCCCTATTAAGGGTGCAAGCACCTACTGAAGAAGTGCTTTATATATAATATACTAGGATATAGTATTACTGTACCATGCACACCACCTCTGAGACACATGACATCCAGAGAGCTGTGTTCATTACACTGCCTAGGTTACATATCTAGGCTGAAGCAGATGCATGTGTTGTTGGTGGTGTAATACTAATATATGGTACCATACAATATAATAAAGTAATACAACTTGTGCGCATGCTCCTCTCAGCCACCAGGGACCTAACTGCTATAAGTCTGAGGGGTAGGGGCTCCATAGCTATTGGCCAGGCTGTGGATGGACGGGAAGACTCCCCCTCGGCATGTTGCCCTGGCTAACCTGCAGGGTTTACATTAAACTTCCCAAATGCCCTGGCTAACCCTGCAGGGTTCACAGGACTCTGGCTTCAAAATTGCTTGTTTTTTAGTTACAAACATTGGCATCCAGCATACATAGCAGCATCAACTGAACAGTGAAGGAAGACAGGCATGAATTTGCAGCATTCCTGCAGGACCTGATGGATGCCAGCAGTCATCTTTGATTTCTCTCTGCATCAGAGGATTCTGTCCCTGAAAGAGGTATTTTAGAATCCAATGTAATTAAAGTTTCTGAAGCACACACACATGTCAGTTGCATTCTGAGACTATGTAAGCTCCTTGGACAAGCTCTATCTCCTACTCTGTGTTTTATATCACCTAGTCCAATAGGACCCCAATCCTATTTGGGACTTCTGGGTGCTATTGCAATCCAAATCAAACAATGGAGAGAAAATTATAGTAAAGGCAGTCGTGAATCTGGTAGCTAAAAGGATGCAACCAAACCACATACCCACTTTCCAAGGAGTTTGGTTGACTTCAGTGAAAGCTATCAGTGCACCTCATTTCTTCCTGTAGCAACTCTCTCTAATCTCCAAACACCCATTCATGAGCTGTAGATAAGAGTCACATTTAAATGCGGTCAGTCACACACTACTGCACGAGGAGGTGCGGCAACATTACACATGCTACTTACTAATATAAGACTTCCCATAACAGTAAACTTCTTCCTTTGACATTTTGATATCAAATAGAAAGAAGAAAAATTGAATTACTTTTCACATTCTTAATAATATTCACTTATCTTTTCCAGTTTTTTATATTGAAAACATGCCTGAGTTTGAGAAGTCTACAGGCTCTTTTCCCTTGTAGAATTCAACAAACCTTGTGCTCATCCCCACTCCATTTCCTTCCCTGTGAGGAATTAGAAAGAATTAATAATAAGGAATTTGAATAAAGTTTTTGTTATTTCATGGCCAGGCTCCGCTTCCCTAACCTCTGCACTTAGAGCGACATCACCAATTACTAACATATATTGAAAATAAATATTCCTTGTCTCTCCTACCAAGACTTTTCAGACTTAGTAAACTGATCTTTTAAAATCACAGAAAAGGCAAGGGATATTTTCTCTCTGAATCACTCGACTAGAAATACAATTTTGAGAAAAGCAAAGCAATGTTTCCTTTTCACTGTTTCCATTCCATTCAGGCTGATAAATTCCTCTGGGATGAAACATTTCTGATTCCATTTATTCCCTGTCTGATCCTCTCTCTCTTTTTTTCCCTGCCCCCACTCTCCATTTTCCAATAGGCCTTAGAGTAAACTCTCCATTAAGCTGTGGTGGAAAGTGTTGGTTGTCATAGGCATTGGTGGTATATGACTTTCTGTTTGCAGTAACGGGGAACTGGATTTTTAAAGATATCTTTTTAACGCAAGTGCTCAAGCAATCCTAGCTGATGGCATCAACCAAAGGACATTCCAGACATGTCAGATTCTCAGCTGATCAGGTAGGTGGCCAGCAAGTGAGTGATGGGACTTTATTACAAAGAGGCTTACCCAATAGAGTGTGTTAAGACTCTGAAAGAAAGCAAAGCCACTCTGAATTCATGCTCTTCTGAGTGCTTCTGTTGGCAGTTGGCAGTAGGGCACTGAATTAGTTTGAAAACAGAGGGAGTATGAATCTTTGCCTTGTAATCCATTATTCAAAAGGGAAGGCTCACTCACCATTTTCAAGTTATTGCAATAGCAAAATCATTCTGAAATGTTTAAGTTTACCCTAGGGGGAAAAAATGGCCACATGAAAATGGCTCCCTAGATTTGTCAGACTGCCATGGTCTTCAAGTATTTACTGCATTTGCCAGCCACAATTTTGGGTCATAGTCATCATCCTCCATTCTACTGATCAGCCCCCTTGAGCTGGCATGCCAGTGCAACAGCACCCCCTTCGGCCAAATAAAGCATTTTACCAGATTCATTCAGTCCTCTTGCATGAGTCCCGCTAGAGTATGTGGGTTTTCTCCTTATCCTTGGTGGGGTCAGCTGGTCCTGGTGCTCATGGGGTCTGCAATCTCTCTCAGTTCTTAAGTCTCTTAGGGGTCAGTAAGGGAACCCAGGCCCACTCATTCCAGCTCAGGGCCTTAGACCATACAGGCAGAATCAGGCCTCTACAATTCCTCCTGCTGTGTCCTGAGTTCCTTCCTACCTCCCTTGGTTTTTCCAGCCTGTAGAGCCAATCATCCCTTCTCAGGGTGCTGTCTCTGCACAGCTCCTCAGCAGCTTGCTGGCAGGAATTACCTTCTCCAGCTTGCTTGCTTCTTTGGGAGCCCCCCACCCAGCTCTTTTAGTCTCCCAGCTGCTGTGAGGCTGCCAGTCAGCACTCACAGGGAGGACTTGCATTAACTCCTTGGTTGCTGGGTGAGCATCAGGTATATACATCCCATGAACCCCCATTTCTTCACTTTCACCACTCACTGTGTCATAGGTTACCTAGGGAGGTGGTGGAATCTCCTTCCTTAGAGGTTTTTAAGGTCAGGCTTGACAAAGTCCTGGCTGGGATGATTTAGTTGGGAATTGGTCCTGCTTTGAGCAGGGGGTTGGACTAGATGACCTCCTGAGGTCCCTTCCAACCCTGATATTCTATGATTCTATGAAGTCAGCTTGTAAGCTATTTGGGATAGGAAACTGTTAAGTCCACTTTGTACTGCTCCAACCTACCTTAAATGACCAGTTGAGGATTCTCCCAGTACGGGGGAGTCCCCAGGGGGTATGCTCCTGCACCATCACACCTCTACTGGGCCAGGCACACTTGTGCTGAGTGCAGTTCATCCAGGATGGGATCTGAGCCTGTGTCTTTTCTTTCTCTCTAAAACGCCATGCACCCTTATTGCTGTGCTGTATAAATAACAACGATGGATGACACATACACAAATTGTACATTTCTACCGTGGGTGATATTTCTTCCTGACCCTCATCACTGTGGGGTCCTGAAGCATGAGCCTGGATTACCTACATCTTGGAATCATCATGACAAACATCACTTATCAAAGTATACAACCACTTCCTAAATCCAGATAGAGTATTTGCCTCCGTCTTTCTGTGGCAGTGAATTACATAGGGTGATTAAAATTGAATAAGACTGTTGGGTGCATGCTAAAGTTTTTGATTTGACAGCAAAAGCAGCTATAGCAGACCAGTAGCTAATTGCACCCACCACAAACAACCATATCCAAACAATACAGATCTCATGGCAACCTCAATCCCCCTCTGCCCCCAACAAGTCCTTCTGATTGCCTCAGATTCACTGTAACACAGATTGAGTAACAATGACTGACCATTCTCACCATGAGACTCCACCTGAAAGGTGCTGCACAGGTATGTAATCCTGCTGTTCCTCCTCACACTGCTGCAAAAAGGAACTGCTGTGGTCCTCACCAATAGGGGCTTGTAATGAGCTACAGCGAAGCCCTGCAAAGGATGCTCCATACCCATGTATGCTGTGGCACAGGGCACCCACAGGCAGCTTGCAAGGGCATGCATGGGGGTATACACAGCCTGGGGAAGTCCTGGGGCCATGAGCAGTGGTTTCAGAAACTACTAGTCACAAGCCCTGCGTAGGCATTGTGGAGGAGGCATGGATCAACCACCAGCTTCTTTGCATCCTGATTCTGGGGAGCCGAACACCCCATCCCCCAGGTGGGTCATTTAAGCAAGTCCAGTTTACTCAGGATTTACCTTCAGCACAAAGTATTATTACAGGAGCAATTTCACTGGTTAATACCACTTACTCATGCTTAATGACCAGAGCTGCACCAGTGAAGAGATTTACATTGATTTACTTTGCCTTGCACTTGTCTGTTCCACTCCTCCCCAAGTTTTCCACAGGATTCTAGAGAACAGGACTAAGGAAGAGACAGAGATTAGGTAGCAAACACGGTGTCGTGGTTGTGGCTCTGGACTGGACTTCAAGAAACCTGCATTCAAATCCCAGCTCTACCACTGACTTGTGGTGTCGCCGCGACCACATCACCCAACTCTGTGCTTCAATTCCCCATCTGTAAAATGGACATTATCATATTTTTTTTTGTCTTGCATGTGTATTTACATTGTAAGCTCTTTGGTCTCTTTCTATGTGTTTGTGCAGTGCCTAGCAAAATGGGGCCCCAATAGGGTCGGTGGGGTCCTATTGTAATATGAATAATAATAATGAAATCACACACAACAAAAACCATCAAACTCCTGCTATGACACAAAAAAGAGACACAAGGAAAAGTTATTTTTTAAAAAAAGAAAAGAAAACCAAACAATAATGATAGGCTATAAAACAGCAATAAAAAGAAAGGAGATTAAATTGAGGCATGCAGGCAATTTAAAACAAATAAATAAAACTGAAGAAAGTCCAAACTTGTTTTCATTTGGTCTCAGAAAACAAATCTGGGGCAAAAAACCCAGTTTGGATAAAAAAAGACATCACGGAAGGAAAAAGATTGACAAATACTTTGAGAAACAGTGTTACTTTTAACCAGCTTGAATATTCAACTTGGCATAAAAATATTCCTTCAATTAAAAATTATTAAAATTAGCTCAAAGTAGTTTTTGGTGTATTCACTGCTAGAATTTAATAGGATCTTGTACTCAACAAAGCTTTGAAGCAAAAATAACGTCTCAGGAGCTCATTACGCAGTAAATCCCATCAAAACCAGGGTCCCACCATGAAATTAACACAATTTGCAAATCATTATTGCAGAGTTCTCTCCCCCCCATCCCCCGCCCCATCACGTTTTACTTGAATCTGAGATGCAGTCCCAAACAAAAACAAGCCGCCACAGGAAAAAAGGGAATTGTATCTTGAAATATCCTGAGCTGTGAACACAACACTGAAGCAGCACCATACAATTGTCACTATAAACAATATATACAGGGAAGAAGCTGCCAGGCAAACTGTGAAAATAGAAAAGGATCAAGGGATCTAAAGCAAAATATTGGTTGAGAATGTGTTTTGCTGTGGAAAAGTTTGAAGCTTTTGCTAGTCTCAGCTTCTGGAAATAGAGGGGAAAGTTTTCAGTTTTCATCCTGAGTCTTAACACGGCTGAATTAATTGGTTATTTTACAGGACATGCTCGCTCACAACTATTCATAAAATATATATGGCTGGACAAAGTTTCACTTTAATGAAATACTGATTCTTATTTCCTCTTGGCTGAATTGGAGGAGGAAAAAAAAGGGCAATCAATAGAGTCTGAAACAGACATTACTCATTAAAATCCTAGACTGTCAATACAGTATATGTCTATCACTTAGGAGACTAGTGAAGTGTTGTCGGTAAAGGCACTTTGCTATTGTAGCTGTTAAACACTTTTGGTATATGCTAAAACTTAGCAGGTGTCCTCTGCTTTCAATGCTTCTTGGATGTGAGGGCAGGTCACAATTAAGGGAGACGTATCACCCTGCTTAACTGATTTCACTTAAATGTGAAAACCAGTATAGTCTAGTTAGAGAAAAGTCTCCATAGAGCCCAGCTGTTACTTTTAATGCAGTATGTGGAATATAAAACTGTTTATCTTGTTATTGAAGCCATAAGGAGGCTCTTTCATGTCATCATTTCTATTTTATTTTGTTTAGACTCCTTCATTAACTTTTCATACAGAAGATCTGTAATTTACATCTTCAAAGAACTTTCAAAATGTAAGTTTTAGGAACGACAAGTGCTGTATGTGTGCAGTTCCTGTCTGATGGCAAAGTCAAATCACAAAAATACCATCAAGAGTTTTTCTTCTTTTCCTTTTATTTATGACTAAAACACAAGGGACTTAATTTGAAAAAAAAAAAAAAAAAAAAAGGATCTTATTTTTACTTGCTATTAATGAGTACAAACTGAAGGTTACAACAGTGCTGGCACTGAGAAGCTATAGAAGAATTTATATGTTATGGTCCAAAGCAAAGATCTCTGAATTAATTAAGTGCATTATACTGTCCTGAGACCATGAATGTTCTGCATACATTTATTGATACTAGAGCCATACCAACTATTTTGAGATCCTAACTGTAAACAGTCAAAAAAAAAAAATCTGCACTACCCGCTTTCATTTTCTTCTTCGTTTATGTTTGAGAAAAGTGGCCTTATTTCTGAAGACAGGCAGCCCCAAAGTATAGCTACAGAAGTCTTTCGGACTTTGACATGCATCCTTTTGCTTATTACCTTTTTCCAGTGAGAGAGAGAGAGTTTAGAAGGACTGGTTCATATGAGAACCTTCAGCTTGCATAAGGCAGATTTTAAAACATTTGTGTGAAATCTTGGTCCTACTGAAGTCAATGACAAAACTCCCAGTAATCTCAATGGGGTCAAGATTTCATCCGTTGTAATAACTCCTTTCAGATCCAGTTCCCGATAAAAAAAAAAATTCCCTCTGAGACAGCTAAATCATTTATTCCCACCTAACTCCTATGAAAATGTTTCATGAGTAAAATAAGTAAATGGTTAACCTGGAATGGATTAGATGCAACAAGTTTAGTTTAACAATCAAGAGATGTAGAAATATATCATTGTTGGCAACTGTTACTCTTGGGAGATGCTCAGATGGGGGGTGGGCTGGGGGCACATGTTGTGGAGAATCAGGTCCAGCCCAAGCTGCAACTTCAAAGCACTGTCTATACAGCAATTTTTACAGCCTGAGCATGAGCGCCGCTAGCCCAGATCTGTTGACCTGGGATGGGATGCTTACTTCCGCAAGCTACGTAGACATAGCATATAAGAGCTTAGATAGACAGATGGATATTTTGCTACTGATATGCTTAGTCTGAGGCTAGGTGACCCAATAAGGGGGGGACAGGGAGAGAGGTGTCAAAAGAGCCAAGTACATTTCATTTATATCAAAGAGGTATATTTCAAAAAAAGAGGATTGAGAATGTTCCTAAGAATCCAATCGGGCAATAGATGTACTAGATGCACTTGGGAAGCAGTATGGTCTAGCATGCACAGGGCACTAGATGAGGAATAAGGAGATGCAGGCTCTATTCCTGGCTCACTCTAACATGCTGTGTGATCTTAGACAACTAATTTCTCCAGTTTGTTCCTCTGTTTTGCTTCCTCACTCTTTGTCCATCTTGCCTATTTGCAAGAGATTGCAAACTCTTTGGGGCAGGGACTGTCTCACACTATGTGTTGATATTGTACCTGGCACATTGGGGCCTCAATCATGGTTGTGGCCTCTAGGGGTTCCCGTATTATAAATAATAATTTTAATAATGCACATCTGAGGTCCAGTGGATGTGGCTGAAGTGATCATTTTGGAAAGCTGGAACAGCGCTCATCTAAAAAAACAGTCCGGATGAAGAGACACTTGTGAATTGATAAAAGGGTTGATGTTTGAATGTGTATTGTGAAGGGAGGAAGAATTCAGAACTACGAAGGAGACTAAGGATGAAAAGCATGAACTCTTCCAGGATTTTACTGTTTGAAATTAAGGGAGGAATGAGAGATTGAAGGATTGTTTGCAGTGTTGTTGTAGCCATGTTGGTCCCAGGATATGTCTCTCAGATTGAATGATTAGCAATATAATGTTTTGGAAACTGGAGTTCTAAAAATGCTGACCTAAGTGAGGAGTTTCTGAATAATATTAATAAAAATAATCATAAATCTGCACTTCGTTAACACATACCATAAAAGAAGAGACTTGGTTCTTTGGTGTGGAAATGGAATTTGGTAGAGATTGGGGGGTTGGGGGAAGGAAAGAAATGACTTGAGCCAAAAAAGAAGGAACACATTGCAGAATAGACCAGGAGGTTTTCAGAGGAATAGGTTGAATATGGCAGATATGATGGAGCCTATGAGAAATACTTGTATCTAAAGCTGGGTAAAAATATTTAGCTGAAACTTTTTTGAGGGGACAAAAGAAATGCAGATTTGGAGATACCAAAACATTTCACAGATTCATGGTGATTTCATTGAATTATTTCAGTTTAAAAAAAATTGTTAAAATATTTCAACTTTTCCATTTGAAACAATTTTTGTTATAAAATTTCCTTTAATTTTATTTTTAAAAAATCAGAAATGTTTAAAACAGTCAAAATTGAAATGAAATATTTTGATTTTATTGACCCCAAACAATTATTTTTCACTTTTTCATTTACTGAACTTTACTGAAAAAGTGGGAAACAATTATTTTTGGTTCCACCCCAAATGATTTCCTTCCCCAGAATTGCCATTCAACCAAAAAAATTGTTATTTGAACAGCTCTCCGTGGAACACAACTGGTCAACGTGAAAACCCAGCACAGCCTTTGCGCTGGGGATGAGCACACCAGTTGGATCACAATAAGAAACAGCCTGAAAATCTCATCAAGGTCTGACTAGCATTTTTTACACCATTATCTTTCAGTTTCATGTGCCCCAGCACTGCCTGCATTTGAACAGAAGAGAAATCAGGAAAGTACCCCAAGAAAGGCTGTTCCAGATCTTTCCTCTCCAATTCTGCAGACTCAGGAAGTTCAGAGAAGCTTTCAAACATTTTAGTGCTTAATTGGATGCAAACAAACTTTTTTGAAGCTTACCCATCACTTGGAATACAGAAACAGCATGAGGGAATCAGATAATCAGTAGGTTATAAATCTATGTTACCTATGCTAGGACTTCATGATTGTCACTGTGCTGCACATGAGGGCAACACAGACATTCACAGAAGCAGCAGGCATAGAACCCAACTCCTCCTGCTCCAAAAGCACAGGCCACTAGAGCTAAAGGAGAAGATCCATCATCCCTTACCATTACAGGGACTATGACATGCAGCTGAGCAGTCCTGCTACTATCAAGAAGGAGAAAGTGGTGCAAATACACCCTATAAGTTAACTGGTATGTGAGCAACTGTGATTAAATTGTTAATATGTGAAAGGTAGGGGCCTGATTCCCCACTCACATCAGTTTTACAGTGGTGTAACTCCACTGATGTCAATGAAATTATGCTACCCTAAGAGCAGAGCAAGTATATGGCTAATCAGGCCCTAGGGTTGTAAGAACTATCTATTTTCATGTGGCAACTGCAATTTCACTATGAAAAACATTATTTTTCCAGACAGAAAATGAAATTCATCAGCCATTCCTCCAAGACTAAATATTATTATTTTGACTATTCTTGTTTATTCTTGAAAAATTCACATATTGTTGTAAAACAGAGAAAAAGTTAAAAGCAACCCTCCCACACACAATTTCTCACGTTTCATGCAATGAGCAAGTAATATTTTTCAACAGAGGCAGGCAATTGTATACACAAAGGTGCACTTCCATGACCCAGCTTAAATGGCTTGGAATGTTATGAGGCATAGACCTGCTGAGCTGCCTTTATTAACAATGATAATAACAATTAAAATAGAGTAGCTAAAGTCTCTGTTTATAAAAACACCTTTCATCTGAGACTCAGAGAGTTTTTCAAAAATTAATTGGCCAAGCCTGTGAGGTGGATGCAAAGTTTGATGTCAACTTTAAAGATGGGAAAACTGACACATGGAGAAATGAAGTGACTTCCCCAAGATACTAGGAGCAAATCAGTGGGAAAACTGGGAATAGAATGTAGGCCTTCTAGAGCCCAGTCCTCTTCTCTAACAGCACTCCCTTTCTGCTAGTAGGAAGAACACCTCAAAAATATAACAGTAGAAACACATTTCACAGGCAGCAGAGATAGTCATTGCACCCTAGTTCACATGCATTCTCCTTAGTCTGTTCTCTGATACCACCTAATCCAAAGTCCATTGGAGTCCATGGAAATATTCTTGTTCACTTCACTAGGCTTTGGATCAGCACCACAATGCATGACACATTTGAATTGCTTGGGTAAAGATCTGAATGTTCTCGGGGGAGGTAAGTAAAGACTATAGGAACAGGATATATCAGTCTATTGTTTCAAGAATTTCCATTTGAGAAAGGTAATGGAGGGAGCTAGGGTGATGTAGAACTTTGACAGTGGAGGCTGAACTGAGGAAATAAGACAGTAATTATTGACTTTATGGTATAGTGATGTGAACAGCCTGAAAGGGCTAAAAGTCTACATTTAGCCTGGGATTTGCATTCCAGGAAGGAGGCTTTGAAGTGGATAGAACATGGGCTGGAGAAGTGAAAGAAAGCTGTATTGATAGTAAATCTCTGGGCTAGTGAATAATATAGAAGCAGACAGTAATTGTTGAGGGAGATTTGATAAACTGTTTCAGAGCAAGGTCAAATATTTGTGGCTGCCACAAAAGCCAAAATGTCAGAAAAAGGGCAAAATGAAAGAAAGGTGTTTGCCAAAGAAAAAAATCTAAGAGATGCTAAAGGGAAGAATCAATAGGTCTGATATCAGGTGCATTAGAACTAACTCTTAAGAAAGCCAAATTCTTCTGCTTCAATTTCATGGGTGAAATAGCAAGATCTGTTATGGAATATCTGAGGTATGCATAGAGGATTACAAAGCAAAGCACACGAAGGCACAGATAGAGGAATAGCTAGAAACCAAAGGTAAGTGAAAAGGGGCTGAGGAAGAACAAATTAGAAAAGTTTGCATGAAGACTCTCCATTTTCTACCATGAACTGACATTCACTTGGACTCAAGGTCAGAGTGAAGGGACTACAGAGTGGAAAAGGCAGAAGAGACTGGGTGGGCTAAAAGGATCCAGACTAGACTGAACAAGGTGCCCATGTTGTCTAGTTGCTGAAATGGTGAAGGCAGCTTTGATATAATTTATGATTTGGTGGATGTAATGCCTGGAAAGGATCAAGGATCAAGGACTGGAACATCTAGGGGCAGAGATGATTGGACAATGTTTAGTAACCACTGAGTTAAGGATGCCCATCAGTAGCATGTCAGCCAGTTTAGAACATCAGAAGAGCTGCCCAAATGCTGGGGCTTATTGCCTGGTTTGCTGGATGCATGTGATAAGAAATGGAGGGAAGAACAGATTGAAAGGCAGAAGAGTTAAAGCTTGTGGGGAGAGTTCAGTGGATTTGTTGGAAAGATCCAGGTTTGGAGGCTGGGACAAAAAAGGGAAGAAAGAGGGAGCATTGAGTTAAACTGGTTCTATTCGGAATCTTGGGAAGTCATTTAGCCTGATCATAGGCTTCTTACAGTAGTTACACTTGTGAGGGTAAACACAGGCAGAAAACTGAAAATACAGATCTTTATTAAGCATGTTCAAATGAGTGATGTCCAGCTATAGTGATGGGGGAAAACTGTAGAGTTTTAGATGGAGGAAGACAAACCCTTTCCCTTGTGAGTGTGCTACTGAAACAATGAAGAGGAAGGTTCTGATGCTGATAGTTCAGCAAAGAGCAGAGATTTGGGAACTAGGGATCTGAGTTTGCAAGAAGTTAATGAAGGAGATGAAAGTAATTTGACAGCAGCAGGAGGGCCAACACAAAGGCCCTTGGCTCTTTAGAGACATTAACAGAAGAGCAGCATGAATGCTGAGGAAAAACAACAGTCCAGGAGTATTTGTTCAGAGCTGTAAGCAATTTGCTCTGAGGTGTTCTCATCCCTTTTGGGTTTGCTTTGTGTAAATATGCCAGTGGGCTGGTTTACTGGCAAGAAAGCTCATGAAAACAGCATATTTTAAGCAAATGAGTAGAAGGAAGGGTTGGTACTGAAGGTACTGGACTGGGACTCAGGAATTCTGGGTTCAAAATATTTAAAGGTTCTGATGTATCTGATTCACATTCTAATGTCAAGTTTCAGAGTAACAGCCGTGTTAGTCTGTATCCGCAAAAAGAAGAACAGGAGTACTTGTGGCACCTTAGAGACTAACAAATTTATTAGAGCATAAGCTTTCGTGGACTACAGCCCACTTCTTCGGATGCATATAGAATGGAACATATAATGAGGAGATATATATACACACATACAGAGAGCATAAACAGGTGGGAGTTGTCTTACCAACTCTGAGAGGCCAATTAATTAAGAGAAAAAAAACTTTTGAAGTGATAATCAAGCTAGCTGAGTACAGACAGTGTGATAAGAAGTGTGAGAGTACTTACAAGGGGAGATAGAGTCAACGTTTGTAATGGCTCAGCCATTCCCAGTCCTTATTCAAACCGGAGTTGATTGTGTCTAGTTTGCATATCAATTCTAGCTCTGCAGTCTCTCTTTGGAGTCTGTTTTTGAAGTTTTTCTGTTGTAATATAGCCACCCGCAGGTCTGTCACTGAATGACCAGACAGGTTAAAGTGTTCTCCCACTGGTTTTTGAGTATTTTGATTCCTGATGTCAGATTTGTGTCCATTAATTCTTTTGCGTAGAGACTGTCCGGTTTGGCCAATGTACATGGCAGAGGGGCATTGCTGGCACATGATGGCATATATCACATTGGTAGATGTGCAGGTGAACAAGCCCCTGATGGTATGGCTGATGTGATTAGGTCCTATGATGATGTCACTTGAATAGATATGTGGACAGAGTTGGCATCGGGGTTTGTTACAAGGATAGGTTCCTGGGTTAGTGGTTTTGTTCAGTGATGTGTGGTTGCTGGTGAGTATTTGCTTTAGGTTGGGGGGTTGTCTGTAAGCGAGGACAGGTCTGTCTCCCAAGATCTGTGAGAGTAAAGGATCATCTTTCAGGATAGGTTGTAGATCTCTGATGATGCGCTGGAGAGGTTTTAGTTGGGGGCTGAAGGTGACAGCTAGTGGTCTGTTATTTTCTTTGTTGGGCCTGTCTTGTAGGAGGTGACTTCTGGGTACTCGTCTGGCTCTGTCAATCTGTTTTTTCACTTCAGCAGGTGGGTATTGTAGTTTTAAGAATGCTTGATAGAGATCTTGTAGGTGCTTGTCTCTATCCGAGGGATTGGAGCAAATGCGGTTATATCTTAGAGCTTGGCTGTAGACAATGGATCGTGTGGTGTGTCCTGGATGGAAGCTGGAGGCATGTAGGTAAGTGTAGCGGTCAGTAGGTTTCCGGTATAGGGTGGTATTGATGTGACCATCGCTTATTAGCACAGTAGTGTCCAGGAAATGGACCGCTTGTGTGGATTGATCTAGGCTGAGGTTGATGGTGGGATGGAAATTATTGAAATCATGGTGAAATTCCTCAAGGGCTTCTTTTCCATGGGTCCAGATGATGAAGATGTCATCAATGTAGCGCAAGTAGAGTAGGGGCGTTAGGGGACGAGAGCTAAGGAAGCGTTGTTCTAAGTCAGCCATAAAAATGTTGGCATATTGTGGGGCCATGCGGGTACCCATAGCAGTGCCGCTGACTTGAAGGTATATATTGTCCCCAAATGTGAAATAGTTGTGGGTGAGGACAAAATCACAAAGTTCAGCCACCAGGTTAGCTGTGACATTATCAGGGATACTGTTCCTGATAGCTTGTAGTCCATCTTTGTGTGGAATATTGGTGTAGAGGGCTTCTACGTCCATAGTGGCCAGGATGGTGTTTTCTGGAAGATCACCGATGGATTGTAGTTTCCTCAGGAAGTCAGTGGTGTCTCGAAGATAGCTGGGAGTGCTGGTAGCGTAGGGTCTTAGGACAGAGTCTACATAACCAGACAAGCCTGATGTTAGGGTGCCAATGCCTGAGATGATGGGGCGTCCAGGATATCCAGGTTTATGGATCTTGGGTAGCAAATAGAATACCCCTGGTCGGGGTTCTAGGCATGTGTCTGTACGGATTTGTTCCTGTGCTTTGTCAGGGAGTTTTTTTAGCAGATGGTGTAGTTTCTTTAGGTAATCCTCAGTGGGATCAGAGGATAATGGCCTGTAGAATGTGGTGTTAGAGAGCTGTCTAGCAGCCTCCTGGTCATATTCCAATTTATTCATGATGACGACAGCACCTCCTTTGTCAGCCTTTTTGATTATGATGTCAGGGTTGTTTCTGAGGCTGTAGATGGCGTTGTGTTCAGCATGGCTGAGGTTATGTGGCAAGTGATGTTGCTTTTCCACAATTTCAGCCTTTGCACGTCGACGGAAGCAATCTATGTAGAAATCCAGTCTGTTGTTTCGACCGTCCGGAGGAGTCCATGCAGAATCCTTTTTTTTGTAGTGCTGGTAGGGAGGATTCTGTGGGTTAGTATGCTGTTCAGAGGTATGTTGGAAATATTCTTTGAGTCGGAGACGTCGAAAGTAGGATTCTAGGTCACCGCAGAACTGTATCATATTCATAGGTCTGGAGGGACAAAAGGAGAGGCCCCGAGATAGGACAGACTCTTCTGCTGGGCTAAGAGTATAGCTGGAAAGATTAACAATATTGCTGGGTGGGTTAAGGGAACTACTGTTGTGGCTGCTTGTGGCATGTAGCAGTTTAGATAGTTTAGTGTCCTTTTTCCTTTGTAGAGAGGCAAAGTTTGTCTTGTAAATGGCTTGTCTAGTTTTTGTAAAGTCTATCCATAAGGAAGTTTGTGTGGAAGGTTGGTTTCTTATGAGAGTATCCAGTTCTGAGAGCTCATTCTTAATCTTTCCCTGTTTGCTGTATAGGATGCTGATCAGGTGGTTTCGCAGTTTCTTTGAGAGTGTGTGACACAGTCTCTCAGCATAGTCTGTGTGATATGTAGATTGTAATGGATTTTTTACCTTTAGTCCTTTTGGTATGATGTCCATCTGCTTGCATTTGGAAAGGAAGATGATGTCTGTCTGTATCTGTACGAGTTTTTTCATGAGGTTGATGGATTTCCATTCCATACGGCTAAATGCAGTGCCTTGCATAATGACAAGTTTCAGAGTAACAGCCGTGTTAGTCTGTATCCGCAAAAAGAAGAACAGGAGTACTTGGTATACTTGATTCAGTGTTTCAAGCATAAAAAGCTCTTTAACACATTCCATTCTGCCCCTCTCCTGCACTGAAAAAGACACCACACAGCAGATGAAGCACGCTTTACCATCCGTGGGCTCTCAGCGTGTTGGGTTTGAGTCAGCATTCTCAGAGAGCAGACGGTGGGGTGAGGTTGAAATTTGCTGTGTGCATGTTTTCAAATTCAGTTTGTGTTTGCAATTGACTAGTTGCTAGATCAAAGCCTAGCATTGAAGCCGGCTTAGAGATTGAGACATTGCCCAGCTGGGCTGGTATCGAAGGGTGGATCAATGAGGCCTCTAAGTTTAAGAAGCTTCCTTTGAAGACACACTGCTAGACTTCCCAACCAAGCTTACTTCCACTTCCTGCAGATTAGAGAAGTTGTTATAGCTGGAGTGAGCAACAGGGCTTTCTTCCAATGAAAACAAAGGAGGTTTGAGCAAGCTGCCCTCTCTTCAGAAAAATAAAACCACCACCAGATACCCTGCCTGTGAGGCTAATTATAGCTGGCCTGTCACCTCCACCCCCCCCACGCCAGTCCCCACCTAAACCTTGTTATGAGTGATGGTCCAGTGAGTGTAGTCTCAAATCCAGTTTCGCACAAGCCTCCAGCCTTGCGAAGGGTAGAGAAATACAAGCAAGAAAGCATGAGCTAGAGAAAAATGAATAATTTTTTTCTTTTAAAAAAAAGAAATGAATTAAAAGGCAAAAATCACCTGCAAAAAATCTCAGGAATGTACTGAAGTAGCATGCCAGGATAGCGTATACAGGAGACTATCGCATCCCCACCATGTTAAAAGATGAATGCAATAGCAAACACTGATGAAAGTTAGACCAATCAAATGGAGGAGAAACTAAGGGAGATAAACAATGATCAGGTGAATAAAATAATCAACAAAAATCTTCACCCAAAGAGCCAAATCCAGCCTTTGTTTGCACCTATACAGCCCCCCCAGTCCCTCAGCCATCGAGCACATTCCTGCACCCACTGGAATCAACAAAAATGTTGGCATTGACTTGTGTAAGTGTAATATCCGGCCCATTGACTTTAGTGGGATTGTGCGAATGGAAGAAGCTGATCCAATGATCATTGAATCCGGTCTTTACAGTGACTGCAGTGGGCACTGGATCAGGCCTAAGCAAAGGCAAAACAGGGCTTCAATGGGATATACTTGGAGGTGGGGAGGTCAAAGTATTATCAATATATCAAAGCTTTTAATGCAACCAATTGTGTGGGCAGCAGTGGTGGAGATGGTACATTTTTAAGGACTGTTTCATGTCCTCTGTTTTTAGGCACAGAAAAGAGAAACGGCAAACCCACTAGAGTGACTGAATGTGTGAGCGCTGTAGAGTTGACTTTGTTGTGAAAGATGTAAATGAAGCCAGAATGAGGTCCACAGAAATGCACAGAAGACTTGATTGGGACAAAGCATGTACTGGATATGCTGTGTCTGTGGCATACCAATTTGACAGAGGTAGTGTTTCCCAGTGGGTAGAACAGAGGGTTGGGATTCAACACCACTGGCTTCTATTCCCAGCCCTATCACTGATTTACTGTGTGACAGTGGGCAAGTCACTTAATTTCTCTGTGTCTTAACTTAACCCATGTTATAATGGACTAAATAACACTTACCTACCTCTTTGGGAAGTATTATTGTTTGCTTTCAGTTCCATGGACAACAGGTTCTGTAAAAGTGCAATATTCTAACAGACTCTTTTCCAAAGCTCCTGCATTGTCTGAGCTTGCTACTGCCATGGTAACTTACCCCCCAGAAGAGCTTTGATAGAAATCTCAGTCATCTGTTGCACATCTGCCTCTAAATCAATGCTAACCATGCATGTCCATTATTCTGAGCAGGCACACCACTTTCGTGATGCTGTTTTGATGGATGACTTAATAGAGATGCTACCAGATCCCTGTCTATAGGTATTTCATAACAGCAAATTGATTTACATCCCTAAAACAACTTCTGATGAATTAGTGAGACTTGGGTGTCGATGTGCAAAGGAAATTTAAGTGACATAAATGAGCATGAGAGAGATTCTAATGTACTGGCTTTTTTTCCCCAAGTGGTATCACAGCACGAAGACTTCGCCAGGCACTACGGGTAAGTAACAAGATGAGATTGTACCCCTATCCCCGTGTTTCCCTCCAACTGCTGAGTACACCATGGCATGTGCAGCCTCTGCTATTTTAAACTGGTTGCTATCACTCAAGCATTCAACCAGTAGGCAAATGTCAAAAAAGTAGATCTAACTTATTTTATAGATCAGAGAAGGGATTATAGGGGAGAGAGAAAAAATCTGAGCCTATATGTGGTTATAGGGCCAGATACTGGATACCGCAAAGCTTTACTTGTGCAAATAGTCCAATGGTTTCATTACTTACTCACCAAAGTAAGGTATTACAGAGCTTAACCCTTAATGCTACTGGGCTTCATTCTTCTAAACCTAAAACAAAGATAACATGCAAATTCTCAAACAATAATTTTTAAGACCCATATTGTCACCTCTACTTCTAGGCATGGAGGGGATGAAAATAGTGGGAATCTGGGTTTTTTTTGGTCAAAATCTGTTGCAGAAAGGGAAGGATAAGATAGCTGAGATAGCATGGCATGATATTAGCCTTCTTGGAATCTGCAGATGCCCACCCATGTGAACAATGCACAGACAGATCTTTGGGAAAAGGCCCCGGCCAGTGGACAGTCACTATTTACATTATTTTCCTCCTGGAATCTGATTCTCCCACTCAGGATATGAATTATGTCCATTGGTTTCAATGGAGATTACTCAGCTCCAATAGCAGAGAATAGGGCAAACAAAACAGTGAAGCACCCAGGTTGAGCAATACTAAATTTGAAATACATTCACACACCAGTTCTACTTTCAAACGCCTTTGGAAGATGAGGCTGATCATGTTTGGGTCTGTGCATGGAGTGGGGCTGTTCTCCTGGGTTGAGAGGAGGGGGTAAGGCATAGAGCAGTGCAGAGGGGCACATATGTTGATATCTCACCACTCTGCATCTCAGTTTCCATCTATAAAATGGGGACAATGATACGGACCTCCTTTGTAAAGTGCTTTGAGATCTACTGATGACAAGGGCTATATAAAGAGCCAGGGATTAAAGTACTCTGCAGATGCCCAGTAATCTGTGGGATTTCACCACAGATCTCATGAAATCTATGAATCTAGAAGGCTCCACCCTGTACCCCCACCACAGTCAGGAAGACCCTATCCTCGATGGCTAATGTGAAGGGAACTCCACAAACTGAAACTTGTGGCAGTGCCCATCGTTGCTAGGGATTTTCCTCCTAGGGCCTTGACATGGCCCCAAACACTCACGGAAGTAGTTCCACTAAAGTCAATAGAGCTACTCATGTAAGTCCTAGTCAGCATGAGCAAAGAGCTGCAACATCTGGCCTGTGGCCTTTTATCATGTCGGAAAGACTTGCAGACATGATTTAAACATCCTGACTGGCTGACGTGACAGCACTTGTTACCAAGTCCTGATAAGCTGGAACATGCAGACATTTATGAGTGTCTCAAAATATGTCAGAACACACATTATAATTGAGCAGGGCCAACCAGAAAGCACACTGACTTAATCCCTGACCATGGAATGGCGAAGGTGATCAGATATTTGCCAATATACCAGCGTCTTTGATGAGTCTACTAAATATCATGTATTGGGTGATAAAAGACAACCAAAAACTTAATGATTTACAGAATGTACTGTAGATACAGGGTCAAATTCCACCTTTTGTTACATTCAGGAGTTCCCAGTGCAGCCAGTGGGGTGGCATGATTGCTAATGAGGGGCAGTATTTGGCCCTCAGTTGTATAATGACCATTTTACAAATGTATCTGTATCAAGAGGCCTAATAACTGTGATTTTGGACTTGCATCCATATTCCCAACCTTACAGGACCTTTGCATTAATTGCTGTTGTCTATATGCTTCTTCTTCTGTACAATAAAATGAAAATTAACAAGAAAACATTCACAGAAATGACAATTGAACAGTGACGTACCGATCAAGGGGTTGATCAAGGAGCTCTCTGATGCATGACGAACTGATCAAGGAGTTCTCTGATGTTGGAGCGGAGATGTATCCTTTCCTTACCATTCAGGGAAGAGAATAAAGCTCTCATCATAATAACTTAATTTTATTGCATTTGAGTTTTCTGCTTTAATCACAATCTGCCCCTGCATAGCTCCCACCACCTGCTTTTAATGAGACCAGTCGGTTGACAGGCCTTTACAGGATGAAACATGACTCCATGGCTGCCTACTTGTCTTGAGTAAACGCCTTAGCAGTTTAGAAGCTAATCTTATGTTTTGTGACAATGCATTAATGATGCCCTGGCCTCTGAAGCAAAGGGGGGATGCTTGGGTGCTCAGGCAGGTTAGTATCTGGGGAGGTTGAGTAATTTGGGCCAATCCCCAAAAGCTGACACTCCAAAATATTGACCATCAAGTGGTCAAAAGCCTTTAGTGCTGGCATGGCTAGAAAGCCAACTCCCTTAACAGCAACATAAAGTCCCCATGCAGCTGGTGTCCCCTGCAGGAGGAGGGAGGAGAGGAGTCCTGTCACCATTATTTCTTGCATGCTCTGGAAAATGTGGTGTATGGTCCTTTAAGAAAGGAGAGACTGCTATTGCCTAGCTGTGAAATGCTCCCTCTTCTTTCCCTGCCTTATTTATTTACCTTTTGCCAGCGACTCAGGCATCAGCTTTCTGGCATCAGCCTCAATGGGACTTGAAGCACATGCTTAAAGTTAGGCACATGCTAAGGTGCCCTGCTGAACTGGACCCTGAGTGCTAAGACCATAACAGAGAGAGCAACTTGTACAAAGTTCTCTTCTGTGCACAGGAAGCCTGGATTTTAGAATCAGAGCCTTTGCAAACACGTAGCTCTCATGACAAGATGCTTTTTGTTTAACATATGCAGGTAGATTTTGAGGAATAGAGTTGTGACTGGCAACTCCAGAAGCACTGAATAATAATCACCTTCACTAACTCTCAAAGGGTTGTTTTTGCCAGTGCAAACTATGAGCAATTTATTCACAGGGCTGTGCTGCGGATGGACAGTTCTGCTCTATTTTTAATAAGCACAAGTAGATAAATTACCAGAAAAGTTAGCTAGATGGGCCCGGTTGATCTCCAGTGGATAACAAGTGATAATGATATGTACAACTGCCAGGTTCAAATGGCTCGAGGACCCAGGCTGTTTGGCAGTAAGAGATAAATGATAATGATCTTGATCATGCATTTCTATAGCACCCTTCATCCCAAGAAATACCAAGAAATACTCTTAAAACCAGCAAAGATCAGTTATAACAAGAGAGCCCCCGCTATCCTGGACTATACTTCATATGCCTGTCCTGCAGAGGGGAAGGGCTGAGGGATTGGGAACTTGGTCCTTAAAACAAAACACAGTATCAAGGGAAGCAGCACCATTGCCAAACAAAGGTCTATGAAGCAGTACTTCCTACATTCTTGAAATATGACCTGATCTTGCAAACCCCCTTACTCGTGAGTAATCCAACTGAAGTCAGTGAGACTACTCACAAAGTAAGAGTGTGAAGTATTAGGTGCATACCAAGTGTACTGATAGTGTAGGTTTCAGCAGCATTTTAATGAGCCCTGGGAATCAGTCATCTAGAACCGGGGTCATTTAGCAGACTATCCAGAGAGGTGGTAAAGTTTAACAAATACTGAAAATCACCCCAATTCACCCCTCAGTTTGATGGCAGCATTTTAACAAGGGCTTCCATTCCCTTTGCTACTCAGACATCACTGATAATAAAAAAACAGACAACCTATAATGCGGAATTTTTCCACTTCCATGCATCCACGTGTGTGCTGGGGTGGGGCAGTTATTGTATAGCACTCAAACACTACACAATAGTGTATGACAGGAAGTGGGGAATATGTTCTATTTGACACCTCAAGGAGAATTTAGGGGGGCAGAATGTAGTTGTAGGAGCTGAGGAATATTTTGGGGGGGGAATTTTGTCTCTCGCTCTACTTGCACAATATCCATTGTGATAAACTTGTGATCAGTTTAACAAATCATTGTGCAGAATTTTTTATACTATGGATTGAAAATAAATGTTATCAGTTCAATCTATATTTCTTACTAGTGAATGGTCATATAACTTGCATGACACTATTTCTATTCCCTGATTGGATGAGAAAGCAGAGGCTTCCTGAAATTCACTTTCTGTGAATACCCATCCCAGTAAGCTGGATGACTAGAATATTGGTGAAAAGTGAACACAAATGGAGTACAAACATGGCCACAATATTTTAGTTTAGAATTCTAATGACTATTTTTGCACATAGTTTTTCATTATTCACACACTTCTAGTATCAGGAGGTAGCCATGTTAGACTGTGTCCACAAAAACAACAAGGAGTCTGGTGGCATTTTAAAGACTAACAGATTTATTTGGGCATAAGCTTTCGTGGGTAAAAAACCTCACTTTTTCAGATGCATGGAGTGCAAATGACAGATGCAGGCATTATATAATGACACATGAAGAGAAGGGAGTTACCTCACAAGTGGAGAACCAGTGTTGACAGGGCCAATTCAATCAGGGTGGATGTAGTTATGACGTTGTGCAGTCTATATGGTTTTATAAAAATATAATAAGAAGTGAATATAATGTAACTGGAATAGTTTTATAAAAATATGATAAGTGAATATAATGTAACTGGAATATGCTTCATGCAAAAGGTCTCTTGTAAGGTATTACAAAGCTTATAATCTACTGAGTGTGATCATCCGATTTGTATAAATGTACCACTCTTGTATCTAAAACTAGAAATATGAAATATAACTCAGAGGGCCTATTGTAATTATGCAAAGTGTGGGCCATTAATAGTGGTTTGGAATCTTGATGACTCCCATTAACCAGGACCATTGTCTGCAGATGGCTGTGTTTACCTGTTAGTCTTCCTGTATATGTGTGTACTGGCAAGTGGGTAATGAAGTCTTGCAGTGACATGTGCTCATGTCACCTGACCTGGAATCCATCTTTAACCAGGTGCTTTTCCAGTGGGGGGGGGGGTGGAAACCCAGAGGGACAAAGGGTTCCCGCCTTATGCAAAAGATATATAAAGGGGTGGAAGAGAACAGAGGGGGAGAGGAGCCATCATGAAGAATCCCCTAGCTATCACCTGTGCTGGAACAAGCGCTGTACCAGGGGAAAGAATTGTGCCCAGGCCTGGAAGGTGTCCAGTCTGAGAAAAAACTTACTGAAGCATCTCTGAGGGTGAGATTATCTGTGTTCAGTTTGATTAGACATAGATTTGCGCATTTTATTTTATTTTGCTCGGTGACTTACTTTGTTCTGTCTGTTACTACTTGGAACCACTGTAATCCTACTATCTGTATTTAATAAAATCACTTTCTACTTAGTAATTAACTCAGAGTATGTATTAATACCTGGGGGAGCAAACAGCTGTGCATATCTCTCTATCAGTGTTATAGAGGGCGAACAATTTATGAGTTTACCCTGTATAAGCTTTATACAGGGTAAAACGGATTTATTTGGGTTTAGACCCCATTGGGAGTTGGGCATCTGAGTGCTAGAGACAAGCACACTTCTGTGAGCTGTTTTCAGGTAAACTTGCAGCTTTGGGGCAAGTTATTCAGACCCTGGGTCTGTGTTGGAGCAGAGGGGAGTGTCTGGCTCAGCAAGACAGGGTGCTGGAGTCCTGAGCTGGCAAGGAAAACGGAAGCAGGGGTAGTCTTTGCACATCAGGTGGCAGCTCTCAAGGGGGTTTCTGTGATCCAACCCATCACAGTAGTCCACTCCCAATAATAGATGAGGAGGTGTCAATTCTAGTAGTTATCCAAATTGGAATTTACTAGGGCTTTTGGCTGAATCTTAGAAAAAGTGCAGTAGGATTTTTAGTGACCACATGCAATCAGGCCCTTGCTTTTTCATCTTATCTGAAAGATTGTATCTGTAGCTGCATAGAGAAAAATGTCACCCACTGAATCACATAGCAACAGTTTCTGCAGCAACTAGATATTTCTTAAAAGCCATCCATCTGAGTGACCTGAACTGACCATCCTTTTCTTGTGAGAACTGGCAGAATCACAATAGAAGGTGAAATGGGTTGTAGGATCCAGGTAAGTTTAAAAAAAAAAAATTATCAATGTAAAAGATAGGCAAAGACCACACATCACTTCTGTCTCTTTTGTCTTAGCTTATGGCCATATTTGATCATTTGTTTAGAACCCAGGTAAAATGATAGGAACTTGTATGCAGAGGCTTTCACAAGTCAGATTGGCATGCATTTGCAGCCATAATGAAGATGCTGGTGTAAAAAGTTCAGGCATTCCCTAGGCCCTTCCCCTGACGCTCTCCCCCCTGCCCCTCAAAATCTTGGCTGGCATTGTTTCATTTCCTTATAGTTTACTTCATGTGTGTGTGTGCGCATGCAGGTTGTGTTGGGAGGTGTGTGTTACATTTTGTTCAGTTATACCCCTGTGTGTGGCTAAACAAAGACTTTCTACATCCTCAGAGGTCCTACCTTGGACCAGTGGCATTTTCCTGACTGTCAACAAAAGGAATGCTTAGGAGGCAGGTATGCATGCAGCTGGGCACATTCAAAAGAGTTAGCCCAGTAGTTCCCAATGTATTGGGCTGCTCGCCACCCAGGGGAACACGTGACTTCTCTCAGGGTAAGACTGTGCTTCCAGCCCTGTGTCACTTAGTCTGCGGCACAGTCCGGGGGTGTTATCAAACAAAGAGAGACTCTCAGCTCCAGACACTGCAGCTTTCCATGCCCCTCTCTTGGACTGGCCCCATGAGATTACTGTGTGAGGACTGGGTGCAGCAGCTGTACAGACACTGGCAGAGATTGAAGGAGAGAGGCAGATAGGGAGGAAATGGTCAGATTCTTGTCCCTATAGCAAAAGTGGCTCCTGGGTGGGGAGCTGAAGCCAAAGATCAGGGAGTGACTGGTAGTCATTGAACCTGGTTGCTCCCCCCTCAAAGAGCCTGTTTTCAGCTTCCACAGAAGTACACAAATAGCCCAGATGCACAAGTGGACCCTTTGCTAGTGAGGGGAAGGCAAGAGACACCTCCTGCATACCTTCCGATAGTCCTTATCTGTTGAGACACTCCTGGCCAGGGCCGGCTCCAGCCACCAGCCTGGCAAGCAGGTGCTTGGGACGGCCACTCCGGAGGGGGGCGGCATGTCCAGCTATTCGGTGGACGGTCCCTCACTCCCGCTTGGAGCGAAGGACCTCCCGCCGAATTGCCGCCGCAGATCACAATCGCGGCTTTTTTTTTTTTTTTTGGCTGCTTGGGGCGGCCAAAACCCTGGAGCCGGCCCTGCTCCTGGTATTTGAAAACCCATCCCATAAATTGATTGTCTGGGGACTGTATGTCAGGCAGGTGCTTAGCAGTAGGGTTGCTGGAACCCCCACCTTATCTCCAGGAGCTGTAGGCCAC
Organism: Malaclemys terrapin pileata; assembly: GCF_027887155.1. Classification (NCBI taxonomy): domain Eukaryota; kingdom Metazoa; phylum Chordata; order Testudines; family Emydidae; genus Malaclemys; species Malaclemys terrapin. The sequence continues at coordinate 37,946,178 of NC_071513.1, read as the reverse complement.
ATGAGGCTGCCAGAGCCTCCACCCTGAGCAGTGGTCTTTGGAACCACCTCCTCAGAGGAGCAGATGAAGGTTGGGTCACAAAGAGGCGGGGACTCTAAGCCCAGAGCTCTGGATTGCCTTGAATAACTAGAACCACACCCAGAATCCAAAACCTAAGGTAGCAGCTGCACTGCTAGCAACTGAAGGCAGTGAATCTTTCAAAAGTCCTTTTACATGTTTGTAATGATTATGAACATAAGTTTGCAATAATTATAATAGAGCTAACCACAATATCATTTCCTACCGAGGTAAGCTATAGATTTGTATAAAATATGTATCAAATTAATTCTAGATTTTTAACTTCAGAGCAGACAGAAGTGTTTTATTATAATGATTCTGTATTGACATAACAACAACTTTCAGCTAAGCGGTTAGGACTATATATTTCCCTCATGGCCTGCTAAAGCACTGTAAATTGAAAGGTACATTAAAAACAGTCAATCTTTGTTTGCTAGCAATCAGGAGGAGGAATTGACTCTATTTTTATTAAAAAGCTGGTATCTTACGGAGACTAAACTACATCGACGAGAAGTCTCACCAAAGCATTCTTTTCAGATAAAACAGAGCTCCGTACAGGTAGAAGCAGAGCAACATCTTCCAGTTTAAATAAAGGAAAAAGGCAGTTACCTTTTTCCGTAACTGGTGTTCTTCGAGATGTGTTGCTCATGTCCATTCAAATTAGGTGTGTGTGCTCGCCACATGCACTGGTGCCGGAAGATTTTCCCTCAGCAGTATCCATAGGGGATTGGCTCCATCAACCACTGGAGTGGTGTGCACATGCCACGGTATATAGGGTGCCGCCACCCTCAGTTCCTTCTTGCTGGAAACTCCAACAGTGGGGAAGGAGGGTGGATTGTGGAGTGGACATGAGCAACACATCTCGAAGAACGTCAGTTACGGAAAAAAGTAACTGTCTTTTCTTCTTCGAATGCTTGCTCATGTCCATTCAACTTAGGTGACTCCCAAGCAGTACCCCTTGGAGGTGGGTAGGAGTTCACGGATGTGTAGATTGCAACACAGCTCTGCCGAACCCAGTGTTGTCCCTGGCTTGCTGAGTGATGGTGTAGTGGGTTGTGAACGTGTGCACTGAGGATCACATCGCAGCTCGAGAAGATGTCCTAGATCGGGAAGTGTGCCAGGAAGGCCATCGACGATGCCTGCACTCTGGTTGAGTGGGCTCTGATGATCAGCGGTGGAGGGACTCCCACCAACTCATAGCCGGTCCGAATGCAAGAGATGATCCAGTTAGAAATTCTCTGCATGGACACCGGGAGGCCTTTCATCCTATCAGCTGTAGAGATGAAAAGCTGAGTCGACTTACAGAAAGGCTTTGTCCAATCTAGGTAGAAAGCCAGGGCCCTTCTTATGTCCACAGCGTGAATGTGCCTCTCTTCACTAGTCTTATGGGGCTTAGGGCAGAAGATCGGAAGGAAGATGTCCTGACTCATGTTGAAAGTAGACAACACCTTGGGAAGGAAGACTGGGTGGGCCCGGAGCTGGACCTTGTCTTTATAGAAGACCATGTATGGTGGTTCTCAGGTCAGGGCTCGCAGCTTGGAGACTCGCCTTGCCAACGTCACCGCCACCAGGAAAGCTACCTTCCACAATAGGTGAGACAGGGAGCACGGGCCAAAGGCTCAAAAGGGCAGGCCCGTGAGCCTGGACAGAACCAAGTTGAGATGCCACTAAGGGACCAGGGACCAAATCTGAGGAAAAAGTCTCTCGAGACCTCTGAGGAATCCAACCATCATGTCATGGGAGAACACCGTCTGCCCTGGGATTGGTGGATGAAAGGTGGATATGGCCACCAGATGCACCCTGATAGATGAGTGTGCCATGCCCTGGTTCCTCAAATGAAGCAGGTAGTCTAAGATCGGCTGCACCGAAGAATGCAAAGGGCAGATGCCCTGTTTGGCTACTCAGCGGGAGAACCTTATCCACTTTGCCAGGTAAGTCTGTCTAGTCAAGGGCTTTCTACTCTCGTGGAGGACCTTCTGGACCCATTCCAAACAGGCCCATTCTTCAGGGTTCAGTCATGCAACATCCATGCTGTGAGGTGGAGGGACGCAAGGTTGGGGTGCAAGAGTCGACCGTGATCGTGTGACAGCAGGTCCGGTCAGTTTGGCAGCGGCCATGGAGGGATTGCTGACAGGCTCGATAGTGTCCCGAACCAGTGCTGGCGAGGCCACGCCAGGGAGATCAAGATAATCTGAGTCCTGTCTCTTTTGATTTTCGCTAGGACTTTGCTGATGAGCGGAATCGGAGGGAATGCGTACATCAGGCTTCCTGTCCATGGCAGGAGGAAGGCATCGGAAAGGGAACCCTTGCCCAGACCCCTTCTGGAGCAAAACCTGTGGTACCTCCAGTTCTGCCTGATGGTGAACAAATCCACTTGGGGAGTTCCCCACCTCTGGAAGATCATGCCGGCTACATCTAGGTGAAGCACCTGCTCGTTGTGAGAGGAGAAGTCCCTGCTTAGGTGCTCTGCTAGCGTGTTCTTGGCACCCAGCAGGTGACACACTTCTAGGTGTATTCTGTGGTCAATGCAGAAGTCCCAAAGAAGGAGTGTCTCTTGGCAAAGGGCCGAGGATTGCAGCCACCACCAGGGCTGGTGCAAGGATATTTTGCGCCCTAGGTGAAACTTCCACCTTGCGCCCCCCACCCCCTGGAGCATCGCTTATTATAAACTTTCAAAAATGAATACTGCATAATGTGGCATTGTTCATTAGAATTAATACACATTTGGCTTGAACATTTCATTATCTAGTCTACATATTTAATGAAAATAAATGAATAACCTGACAGGGTGTGGAGCTGGCTGGCTTCGGGCAGGGGGGTGTGGCAGGGGTTGGCTGGAGACAGGGGTGTGTGGGGCTGGCTGGCTTTGGGCAGGGCAGGGGGTGTGGGGCTGGCTGCGGGCAGGGCAGGGCAGGGGGTGCAACAGGGGCTGGCTGGAGACAGGGGTGTGTGGGGCTGGCTGGCTTTGGGCAGGGCAGGGGGTGTGGGGCTGGCTGCGGGCAGGGCAGGGGGTGCAACAGGGGCTGGCTGGAGACAGGGGATGCGTGGCTGGCTGCAGGCAGGGCAGGGGGTGCGGGGCTGGTTGCGGGCAGGGCAGGGGGTGCGGGGCTGGTGCGGGTAGAGAAGGGGGGTGTAGCAGGGGCTGGCTGCGGGCAGGGTGGTGGGAACCAGGGCCATCCCTAGATATTCTGGGGCCCTACGCAGCCCTCCCACGGAGGGTGTGTGTGTGGTGCCCCAGGCCTCCGGGGGGGGGGGGGAGTGAGGAGGCCCCATGCTTCCGGGGGGGCAGGCCTCTGGGAGGGGGCTGGCTTGGAGGGCAGGGGGAAACACCCCCCAGCACTCACCGGCTGCACGGCTGGGGCCAGGTCTTTGTATTTCCTGCCGCCGGTGAGTGCAGGCCTGGCCCTGCTGCAGAGCTCAGGGAAGTGGAGGCGGGGCGGGGCAGAGCTGAGCTGGGGCGGGGGTTCTGGGGAAGAGCCAGGGCAGCAGGAATGACATCACTTCCCGGCTGGCCGGAGCTGATCAAAGCCTCAGTGCTCTCTCGCACAGCGGCAGGAAGAGGGTTACATGTTTAGCTGGTGCTGGGTGAGCATACCAGACATTTTGGGCACCACTTTTTGGCGTCCTCAAATCTTGGCGCCCTAGGCCACCACCCCCTTTGTCTGTTGATGGACATCAGGGCTCTGTTGTCCATCAAGATTCTGCCCACTCTGCCAGACAGGTGAGGTAGGAAGACTGTGCATGCCCTGTGCACCACCCTGAGCTCTTTGACGTTTATGTGTAGCATCATTTCCTCTGGGGACCACATAGCCTGGGTCTGAAGAGTGCCTAGGTGCGCCCCTCAGCTGAGGTCCAAGGCATCAGAAACCAATTCGTCTGAGTGAGGAGTGCTGATGAAGGGAACTCCTTCCAGGACTTTCCCAAGGTCAGTCCACCATCGCAGCAAGGTAAGTATCATCCTGGGGATGGAATGACCTTTTCCAGGTGGTTCCTGGACTGGGAGCAAACCATCACCAGCCATTGCTGCAGGGGTTGTATCCAGAGCCTGGCGTGGCACACCACACATGTGCACGCTGCCATGTGACCTAGGAGGTGCAGTCAAACCCTGGCTGTGGTCAGGAGAAACGCGGAGACTTCTGCAATGAGGTCCGTCAATGCCCTGAATCTCTCCAGCAGCAGGAACGCCCTGGCACAGGTAGAGTCAAGCACCGCTCCGATGAACTCTATCGTCTGTACTGGCACTAATGTGGATTTTTTGTCGTTTACCAACAGGTTGAGGCAATGGCAAGTGGTTAACAGCATCACAACATCCCTTTGGACCTGGGACCTGGAGGTGCCCCTGACCAGCCAGTCATCGAGGTATGGGTAGTTCTGGACACCCTGAAGTCTGAAGTAAGCTGTCACTACCAACATATACTTGGAAAATACCCATGGTGCTGTCGCTAGGCCAAACAGGAGGACCACAAACTGATAGTGGTTGGGACCTACCATAAACCAGAGGAAGTGTCTGTGTTCCTCGAAGATGGCAATGTGGAAGTACACATCTTTGAGATCGAGGGCGGTGTACCAGTCTCCCAGATCCAGGGAGGGGATGATGGAGGCCAGGGAGACCATGTGGAACCTCAGCTTTGCTAGGAAGCAGGTCAAGTCTTGCAGGTCCAGGATAGGTTGCAGACTGCCCTTGGCTTTTTGGGATTAAAAAGTAATGGGAATAGAACCACTTGTTCCTGTTCTCTGGAGGAACGACCTCCACCGCACCTAGCTGAAGTAACCCCTCTACCTCCTGTGCGAGGAGACTCTCGTGAGAAAGGTCCCAGAAGAGGGATGGGGAGGAGGGGTGGGAAGGAGGGGTAGAAAGCAACTGAAGGGTGTAACCCTGTGCCACTGTACTGGGGACCCATCTGTCCACACAGGGAGAAAAGGAGAAAGGTGGTTGGCAAAAATAGGGGAGGATCCTGGGAACAGTCTGGTAGGTCACCCTTGGGCATAACTTCAAAATGAGTGCTTGCCCGCCTGCTTATTGCAGGCCAAGTTCGACTGAGAAACCTGCGAAGGCTGTTGGCTAGGATGCCATTTGTAGAAATTGTGGATTTCTTATGGGGAGGCTCCTGGCAAGGGTGGCTGCTATGGCTTGAACCGCTTGCGGGCAGGGCTGGGAACATACAGGTCCAGCGTTCTAAGGGTCGTGTGGGAGTCCTTTAGACCATGGAGCTTATTGTCCATCTGTTCCACAAACAGGGCTTGCCCATCGAAGGGAAGGTCTTGCATCGACTGCCGAGCCTCCGTGGACAAGCCAGAGAGGAGCAGCCAGGATGCCCAGTGCATGGTGATGGCTAAGGCCATGGTTTGGGCAGAAGTGTCGGCCACATCTGTTGCTGCCTGGAGCATTGCCCTGGCCGCAGTCATGACCTCCTCCATAATTGCTCGGAACACTTTCCTAGAAGCCTCAGGAAGGGAGCCCTTGAACTTGGCCATGGCCTGCCACATGTCAAAGTCATAATGTCCCAGGAGGGCTTGATGGTTGGCCACCCTCAACTGGAGACCAGAGGACAAATAAACCTTATGCCCAAACAAAGTCTAGTCTCTTGGAGTCTTTGTTCTTAGGGTTAGCCCTGAGTTGACCCTGTCACTCCCTGTGGTTAGCTGCTTCTACCACTAGGGAGTTGGGAGCAGGGTGGGTGTACAGGTACTCATGGCCTTTGGATGGCACAAAGTACTTGCACTCATCCCTCTTGGAGATGGAGGGCAGGGAGGAAGGAGTTTGCCACAGGGCATTAGTGATCTCAGAGACCCCTTCACGAAGGGGAAAAGACACCCTGGCTGGTGCTGTGGAGCAGAAGACATCACAGAGAGAGTCCAAGGGCTCCTCTAAGTCCTCTGCCTGAAGGCCCAGGTTGTTGGTGACCCTTTTCAGTAGTTCCTGGTGCGCTTTAGCATCATCTGGAGGAACCGGGAGAGGGGGCCCTGTTATAGCCTCATCTGGTGACGAAAAGAAGATGCCGGTGCCGTAGGGTCCTCCGCAACCATTGGTGGCCTAGTGGCTTGCTCCACTGCTCCCTCTTGGACCTGCAGGGTCCTCGTGCCCAAAGCTTCGTGCACCGGAGGAGGGCGGGAGAGAGAAGCAGCTGGTATCTCCGAAGCTCCGGACAGAAAGCGGGAAGCCTGGGAGGGCTGGTTGAACCTCCACAGGTTCTATGAGTACCACAGCACTGGCCACTGTGCCTGAGGCCACGGGGCTAGTTTCAGTGCCAAAATGTAGCCGGTACTGCTGGTACTGGAGCTCATTCCGCCATCAGAGAACCTCGCTTCGAACCAGGACTGGATCCTGAATGGTCTCTCCCAGGCAATCAGGCCAGAGCAGAACAGGCTCTGTCCCGACAGGTGCCAGTCACTTTGCCTGGAGTCTGATCTGGAGCGGGCTCTTAGGGACCGGTGGCGCTTGGCGGATCTGCGACAGCTTGGAGCTGGTGATCTATATCTCGCTCTTGACAAATGGTACCAGAAAGAGGAGCAGGATCGGGTGGGCTCCACCGCTCCACCGGAGATTGGGCCTGAGATCCCGATGAGGGTGAAGAGTTGCATGGCATGGGACCTTTCTCGCACGCAGTCTTATCCTTTCCCTTGCGGGAGATTGGAAACTGAACGGGCACCGTCTTCTTGGGCTTCTTGGTTGGAGCCATGGATGGGGACTGGAGCCGGCCAGTGGACAGTCCCGGTGGGGCACTGCATACTGAGGTCACGGTGCTCAGCGCCGAGTCGGAGCGTAGTTCCTGTGCCAGGGTGAGGGCTGACTCCATAAGGAGCACTCTTAAACAAATATCTTGCTCCTTCTTAGTCCTTGGCTTGAAGGACTTGAAAATTTTGCACTTTTCACTAATGTGCCCTTCGTTCAAGCAACGCAGACAGCTGCTGTGTGGATCACTAATGGGCATGGGCCTCTTGCAGCGATCACAGGGCTTCGAGCCTGCAGACCAGGGCTTGCCCTGTCCCGAGGCAAAGACCTGTTTGGGACCTGTGGAGTCTCTAAATATAGCTAAGGGATTTACAAACACTAACAGGAAACTATATACACTATAATCCAAGAATTAACTAGTTTGTGAAAATGAACAGCAACAGCACTAACTGGAGCAGCAACAGTTCCAGCACCATCACTGGTGGCAAGAAGGAATTCAGAGTGAGGGAGCCGGCGGTGCCCTATATACCACGGCATGTGCGCGCCACTCCTGGGGGCGCCGAAGCTGGTTCCAGCACCAGCGCATGTGGGGAGGGATAGCTCAGTGGTTTGAGCATTGGCTTGCTAAACCCAGGGTTGTGAACTCAATCCTTGAGGGGGCCATCTGGGGCAAAAATCTGTCTGGGGATTAGTCCTGCTTTGAGCAGGGGGTTGGACTACATGACCTCCTGAGGTCCCTTTTAACCCTGATATTCTATGATTCTATGTGGCGAGCGCACACACACCTAAGTTGAATGGACATGAGCAAGCACTCGAAGAAGAATGGGGGTTTGTTACTTATTGGTTTTGTTTCCTACAAATCTGATAGCCTGATCCCAAGCCCCTTTGATTGGGAAGGATCTCCTGGACTTGAATGAGCTTTGGATCAGTCCCTAATACCATACTTAATTGAAACTAGAGACACTTACATGTCAATTCCATTACTCCAGCAAGCATATAGGTCAGCAGAATTCTTCTGATGTAAATACTGGGCACATTAGAACCAGAAGAGATGTCTAATGAGGCTCATTGGTTCAAAGGTTGCAGCTGGAAACCATGCAGGATACATGCCTGGCTATTCATCCTCATTAAGGAGGGCGGGAGGTAGAAGGAGAAGAAAAAGCTAGGTTCTAAGAGCTACCTAGAGGCTGTCTCCTGGGAAAACTGAACTTTGACTATAGTTTAGCGGCGAGTCTCCTTAGAGCAATAGATGCTTTTTTCAAACTAGTGATAGTTTCTCTTTAATAATTATATTTGGGCCTTATTATCTTTTCAGTTACATTAGAATGAGTCGGCAGTAACTCCATCATGGGAGTCACACTTGTGAAAAACCAGTGGGAGTGAGTAGAATCCAGCATGCATCGGTGTTCCTTCCATTTCATTGTGTAAATTTGTCACCTGCTCTTTTGTAGCCTTTAGAAGGTTTTGTTGGGAGATGCACCATCCCTTTCATTATTATTATTTGTCTCGCGATAGCTCCTAGGCGCCCCAGTCACAGACCAGGGCCACTGTGCAAGGCGTGGTACAAACACAGAACAAAAAGACAGTCCCTGTGTGCACAAGCTTATCCTCTGTTTCTGGCTTTACAGTCGAGTGCTTAAATGCATCCCCTTCATACTCTGTCTTTGTGCTAATGTTTGTTGTAATTTGTATCATAACTTATTTGCTGTCTAGTTTTGCCTCCATATTTGGGGATGCAGTTTGCATTAAATGGGCTGAACAAAATAAAGCTGTGTTACACTGCCTAGCAGAACAAACTCCTTCAAAACACTTAGGCCTTGGCTACACTTGCAGATGTACAGCGCTGTGAGCTAAACCTGACTTCGTACAGCTGAGTAGGGAAAGCGCTGCAGTCTGTCCACACTGACAGCTGCCCAGCGCACTGTCGTGGCCACATTTGCAGCATTTGCTGCGCCATTGGGAGCGGTGCATTATGGGCAGCTATCCCACAGAGCACCTCTTCCCATTCTGGCGCCGTGGTTTGTGGGAAGGGGGTGTGGGTGCAGGGCATTCTGTTTCCTGTCCCAACGTCCCATGATGCATCGCTTCGCATCCCAGAAATCCCTTTGTTTCCGTCCACCTTTGACGCTATCTATCAATGGTTTCTGTGCAGCGCGATCTGTTGTCTGCGGGAAATGGAGCCCGAACTGCTGAGGCGTATGCTGACTTACCTCGCCAGCATGTCACGTTTGGCTGTCGAACTATTCCTTAAGATCCAAAGTGACAGTGAGGAGTCCGACGATGCTATCGAGCCACGTAATGCGTACGACACGAAATTGCTTGTGGCATTCACAGACATGCTCAGCACGGTGGAACATTGCTTTTGGGCTTGGGAAACAAGCACCGAGTGGTAGGATCACATCGTCATGGAAGTCTGGAATGATGAGCAGTGGCTGCAGAACTTTCGGATGAGAAAAGCCACTTTCATGGGACTGTGTGAGGAGCTCGCCCCCACCTTGCGGTGCAAGGACACGAGATTGAGAGCTGCCCTGCCAGTGGAGAAGCGGGTGGCTATTGCAATCTGGAAGCTGGCAACTCCAGACAGCTACCGGTCGGTTGCAAACCAGTTTGGAGTGGGAAAGTCGACCGTTGGAATCGTGTTGATGCAAGTTTACAAGGCCATTAATTGCATCCTACTCAGAAGAACCGTGACTCTGGGTAACATGCAGGAAATAGTGGATGGCTTTGCACAAATGGGGTTCCCTAACTGTGGAGGGGTGAGATGGGATGCACATTCCTATTCTGGCACCACCCCACCTAGGATCTGAGTATGTTAATCGGAAGGGGTATTTCTCTATGGTTCTCCAGGCGCTTGTGGATCACGGTGGGCATTTCATTGACATGAACACAGGCTGGCCCGGAAAGGTGCATGACGCACACATCTTTCGGAACACTTGGCTGTTCAGGAAGATACAGGCTGGGACTTTTTTGGAAGATCACGGTAGGGGAAGTCGAAATGCCCATTGTGATCCTTGGAGATCCCGCTTACCCGTTAATGCCGTGGCTCATGAAACCCTACACAGAGAACCTTAACAGCAGCAAGGAACGGTTCAACTACAGGCTGAGCCGGTGCCAAATGACTGTGGAGTGTGCCTTTGGCCGTTTAAAGGGCTGCTGGCGATCTCTGTATGGGAAGCTGGACTTGGCTGAAAACAACATCCCCGCGGTTATATCCACGTGCTGTGCCCTCCATAATATTTGTGAAGGGAAGGGTGAAAGATTCACTCAGGCATGGACCTCCGAGGTTGAATACCTGGAGGCTGAATTTGCACGGCCAGAGAGCAGGGCTATTACAGGGGCCCAGCCCTGGGCTGCAAGGATTAGGGATGCCTTGAGGGAGCAATTTGAGACTGAAAACCAGCAGTGATATCTGGTGCCCTGCACGGTAGTGAAGTGCAGTAGTTCCAATCTTTAGGAATCAGTGTTTGCTAAGCAGACTTGCAGTGCCTGTTTATTTCCTGGGCTAAGGAATCTTTTACTTTATGCAATAATAAAGAAAGTTTTCAAAGCCAAAAAATCCATTTATTGAAAAGAAAAAAAATATTTATTGAAAAGAAACAAGGGGGTGGAGTGGGGAACGGTACTATCATAGATTCGCGTATGTCCTGTCTGGTGTGCTGTGCAGTGAGTGTTGCACTTCAGGATAGCTATACTGCATGGCGATGGGGGTTGAGTGCAGAGGGTAAGGGTAGTGGTTTTCAGGTCTGGGTGGTGAAGATACTGGTGTTGGAGGCAGCTGGTGGTGTGAAGAACATGGAAGTTGGGAAAAGTGGGTTGGAGGTGACAGTGGGGCACAACGGAAAGAGTTTTGGGACAAGGGCTGTGAGGGGGGTGGCCTTTGCGCTTGCGGTACTGCTTCTTCTGCATAGCTACGAGCTCCTGGATAGTGTCTGCTTGGCGCTTCAGGATGCTTATGAGCCGATCCATGCTTTGCTGCCGGTGCTCCATGCTTTGCCGCCGGTGCATTGCATTTTCCTGGTGGATCCTGCTTTCTCTCTCCCTCCAGTTCTGTGCTTTCTCATTCTCTTTAATAGATTGCCACATCACTTCTTGCAGCATGTCTTCTTTGTTTTTTCCCGGTCTCTTCCTGAGTCTTTGCAGTCTCTGAGGCAATAAGAGGGATGGCTGAGGTCTCAAGGTTGATGCAGCTGTATAGGCAAAATGCAACATTTAACAGAGGCAGCATTGTTTATACCAGACAGAGTAATGATTCCCCTCGCACTTAAGGAGTAGAAAATACACAGGGTCTACACAATAGCATAATTTTCCCGTCCAAAACAGAGCACACACATCCCATGGGAGCCTCAAAATGGTGAGTAAGGGGGACTGATTGTTTCAGGGCAGCACTGTCCTCTGGGTTTCTGTGCCTTGGGGAGAGCCAACAGCTTCAGGGGGTACCTACACTGAACACTGTCCCAAAATTTTCCACAGGAGTTCATCCTGGACGATATCTCGCTGCTGAGGGTGACCTGGGAAGCAAGGGAGGGTCTTCTACTGCAATGCGGCTTCCGCCCTGGCCCATATGCAGCTTGCCTGTGTGCAGCAATGGTCCCCCTGCCCCTCGCGGCACAGTGGCGCGGACACGTTAGCCTGGCTGGGACAAGGACCACGATGGCTCTCCCGATAAACCTGCGCAAGCGCATTGCACATGTTCTGGATGAGACATTCAAGGAGATTACCGAGGCCGATTACCACAATGTGATAAACCACATCAATGCACTATTCCGCATCTAGGCATGCATGCCTAATCCTCCTCTCCCAAAGAGCCTGCACCAAAAAAATTCCTTCCTGAAAAAAAAACAATGCTTCCTGGGAACCTACTCTTCTGTTTGTCCTCCACCAAGTACCGGCCGCTGCGACTGGCTACCTTCCTCCTGGCTCGAGAAGAGCTCCTGGCTGCATGGCTCCAGGTATTCCAGGGTGTCTCCATCCGGGCCACCACCATCACTCCCGTTTTCCTCCTCCTCCTCCACCGGCTCTGAAGTGTCCATGGTGGTGCTCGGAGTGGAGGGGAGGTTAACCCCAAGTATTGCATCTAGCTCTTTGTAGAATCGGCAGGTCGTGGGGGGAGCATCCGAGCGGCTGTTTGCATCACGGACTTTGCGGTAGGCACTCCGCAGCTCCTTCACTTTAATCCTGCACTGCAGGGCGTCCCGGTCATGGCCCCTTTCCATCATGTCCTTTGATACCTTCCAGAAGGTATCATAATTCCTACGGCTGGAGCACAGCTGGGACTGGACAGCTTCCTCCCGCCAAACACTGATGAGGTCCAGCAACTCGCCGTTGCTCCATGCTGGGGCTTGCTTGGTGCATGGAGGCATGGTCACCTGGAAAGTTTCGCTGATAGCACTCCACGCCACACCGGGCTGAGCAAACAGGAAAGGGATTTTTAAAATTTCCAGGGAATGTGTTTTTTCACACCCCTGAGGGAGAAAGTTGCAGTGCTGTTAATTGCCAATGTAGACAAGCCCTTTGGGTGGTGGGAGGGATTGCATTCTCCTAAGAATGAAACAAAAGCAAAGGCGTACTAATTGAAGATAGTCTGAATGAGTCAGTAAGATGGAGATCACAGACCCCAAAAAAAAAAAGACAAATCCGAAAGCACCTACTGGAGTTTATTGAAGAGCTCAACAGTCACCAAATAACATGGGAAATCCACTTTGTTTTCTTAAGGAAAAAAAATCCAAACAAGTAAACAGAGCAAGCAGATTGCTGGCCTTGGAGCAGTAAGCCTCCAGGGCAGTGATTAAAGCCGTCCACCCTCCAACACACAAACCACCACCAAGAAATAATGAATGCCTTCGCAACCTATTATCAGACCCTATATTCAGAACAAGGCAACCCTGGGGGCCAGCCCAAAAGAAGTCATGAGATTTCTCTGGCTCAAACTAGGCCTAATCAAGCTTTCCCCAAATGCAAGCTCAGGAAAATAATGATTTGTAAGGGCAGATAGATTCTTAGGAAATCACGAATTTCTTCCAGTCATTTAAAGCCCCCTGGTCTAGTTGTTATGGCACAGAGCTCTGAAGAAAAAATAAACTCAAACTTTGCAGAAAGAACTCAGGGGTCGATCCTGTGAGATTCCACTCGTGTGCTTAAAGCTAAGCATGTGCTGAAATGCTCAGTTGGAGCAGAGCCCGGGACCAAGGTACTCAGAATTTTGTAAGATTGAGCTCTAAATCCCCAGGGCTTACATTTTTTTTCCCCCCTCAGGAAAAAAGAAACTTCCCAACTAACTGGAGAGAACTAACATTTTCGTGGCCTTATCTTGAGAGGTGTTGAGCACCTGCAACTGTCATTGGATTTACTGGGCCTGACTCTGATCTTAGTGACAGTGGAACAAATCCATTGACATCTAGGAAGCTTCACTGGTGCACAAATTGTGTAAATAAGCTCTGAATCATGCCCATTGTCTTCAATGGCAGTTGTGGGTGGTCAGCACCTCTTGGGATCAGTCACAAAGACAGGATCCCTTGCACCCCACTCATTTAGGGTTCTACCTAGCCAATATATTTACTACATGTGAGATTACAAAAACATGGGACTACTCTTTCCTCCATCCAATCTCACACTAATACAACTAGCCACTGATCTATTTTCTCCTATCTGTCCCTTTGTTGTGATTGGAAGTCAGGACTTCTGGATTGGATTCCTGGTTGGGCCACAGATTTACTGCAAGACTTAGAGCCAACTGTCAACTACAATGCCTGAATGTATCCATTTGTAAAATGGATATAATGTCATTGACCTAACAAGGGCGTTGTAAAGCTCAAGTCATGTTTGTAATTATGCTTTGAGAGTCCTGGATAGAAGGTGTTATGAGCAAAGTATCCTTATTCCCCATGATTTTGTTTCTGAATATTTGCTTATCTTAATCGTGATGAGACATTTTCTTTTTTTAATTGATTACATGAACAGTCTTTGGGCCAAACTGCCCTCTCAGATATATATCTGTATCTATCTATATAGCAGCACCTCTTCAGCCACCACAATTTTCCATCAGTAAAATATTCTGCTTACTGAAAGAACAGTGAGGCAGCCATACAGTATTGTTGAAGATCCTGATAATTCAGCTATTAGAAGCGGATACGTCAAATGATAGAAGCAAGTTTTATTGCAGATACCTTTTGACCCCACCCCCTTTTTAATAGCCAAATACATCCCACAGGGACTATTAATCACAAAATAAAAGTATTTGCTAATGATACAGCTTAAAAGCAAAACCAAAAATTACAGCTGCCTGCTTCAAAAAGGCCCTCCTCCGGTTCATTTATGGGTTTTCAAAGTGAAGGATTCCAGAAACGGAGGGAACAACTGACAGACAGCTCTCTATCCATAATGCATTCATCCCTCGGCACAGTATGTATACTGTGCAGTTTAATTAAAATCCCTAGATATATAACTAGCAGCTCCAACATGTATCATTTTTAAAAGCAGATTTTAGTTGTATTGGTGGCAAGGATCGTATGAGTTCTCTTTGATTGTGACCTGTTTTACAGTATATCTCAACTCACCTGCATCCAGTCGTGTCTATCACCAACTGAATGTTTCTTTAGTGTGAAATTCTATTTCCAACTCTTGGTTGCTCCCATTCATACACAGATTCTCTCTCTTCTTGACTATTCCACTGATATGTTTGCTTGACTCCCTGGCCCCGTATCCACCCCCTAGGCTATGGCTGCCTGTTTATTTATGCTGTTGGCTTAATTTCTTGATTGATATTCTCACATTCCCCCTGCAACTTACTTATTTACATTTTCAAGACTTGCTTCTTTAAAACCTCAACCCCATTTTATTTATGGGAATCTCTGTGTTTTCCACAGTGTGTTCTTTATGCTCCTGTCATGACCTTCTAAAGTACTATTAATCATCCTTAATATTGCTAAGGTCAGACTGCCACATTTTTCAATCTTCTGTTTCCCTTTGGTGGAATTCTCTTGCTGAAGAGACCTCAATAGCTGACTCAGTGTTATTGTTTGCTATACTTGTTATGTCTTTAGCACCTAAATGTGCATCACACTTAACAGACAAATAAAATATAAGGTCTCTCTGCTACAATGCTTACAAGCTTTGCTTCAGCTTTCACATACACCAGCATAAATCAGGAGTAACTCCACTGAACTCAGGCTATGTCTACACTGGAAACTTCAAAGCATTGCCGCGGGAACACTCCCAGCACTCCTGGTAATTCACCTCCAGGAGGGGATTAGCTCTGAGCGCAGGGAGCGCGTTTCCCAGCACTCGGAGCTTGTCTACACTAGCCCTTTAAAGTGCTCAGACTTGCTGTCATAACTATAAAGGGAAGGGTAACAGCTCTCCTGTGTACAGTACTATAAAATCCCTCCTGGCCAGAGACTCCAAAATCCTTTTACCTGTAAAGGGTTAAGAAGCTCGGGTAACCTGGCTGACACCTGACCCAAAGGACCAATAAGGGGACAAGATACTTTCAAATCTTGAGGGGGGGGGGGGGGGGAAGACTTTTGTTTGTGCTCTTTGTTTGGGAGTCATTCGCTCTTGGGACTGAGAGGGACCAGACATCAATCCAAGTTCTCCCCATCTTTCTAAACAAGTCTCTCCTATTTCAAACTTGTAAGTAAATAGCCAGGCAAGGCGTCTTAGTTTTACTTTGTTTTCTCAACTTGTAAATGTACCTTTTACTACAGTGTTTATCTTTGTTTGCTATGCTTTGAACCTGAGGCTAGAGGGAGGTCCTCTGAGCTCTTTAAGTTTGATTACCCTGTAAAGTTATTTTCCATATTGATTTTACAAAGATGATTTTTACCTTTTTCTTTAACTAAAAACCTTCTTTTTAAGAACCTAATTGATTTTTCCTTGTTTTAGATCCAAGGGGTTTGGATCTGTAGTCACCAGGAGTTGGTGGGAGGAAGGAGGGGGGATGGTTAATTTCTCCTTGTTTTAAGATTAAAGGGGTTTGGATCTGTATTCACCAGGGAATTGGTGAAAGGTTTCTCAAGGCTACCCAGGGAAGGGAATTAGCTTTTAAAAATGGTGGCAGCAGACCAGAGCTAAGCTGGTAGTTAAGCTTAGAAGTTTTCATGCAGGCCCCCACATTTGTACCCTAAAGTTCAAAGTGGGGATACAGCCTTGACTCTTGCTACGCTCAGGGGGATGATTTTTCACAAGTGTAGACAAGCCCTCAGTGGGAGAGAGTGAGGCAAGAGTCATATGGCAGCATGAAGGGTAAAGACAAGACACTCAGTGGGAGAGAAACAGAGGGAAGGGACAAATACCACGTAGGTATTCTCATGAATAAGGCACACATTTTGGAGGTAGCTCAAATGGGGGCCAGAGGCGTGTAGGTGGGGGAGGGGTGAGAAATCCTGGCTCCACTTGTCAACTGTTGAGAATAGGCCACTTCCACCTTAATTTAATTGGCCTCATTAGCACTGACCTCCCATTTGGTAAGGCAACTCCCATCTTTTCATGTGCTGTATATATATGCTGCTTACTGTATTTTTCACTCCATGCATCTGATGAAGTGGGTTTTAGCCCACGAAAGCTTATGCCCAAATACATTTGTTAGTCTCTAAGGTGCCACAAGGACTCCTCGTTTTTGCTGATACAGACTAACACAGCTGCCACTCTTAAACCTGGCTCCACTGTAGTCCATGGCAAACCCTCATTGACTTCAGTGGGGCAGGGGGTATTTCACACATGCAGCTGGTGAACATTGAGAAACAGTGGTTCTCAACCTAGTTACCATTGTGGGATGCATCCAATACTACCTGTATGGCCCTGAGGATGTCATATGGGCCACAGCTGCATGCTGATTGGGCCACAAATGGCCCACGGGCTGTGAGTTCAGAACCACTGCTTTGGACATAAGTAGTTAGAAAGCACATGGTGCTGCCCGATTGCAAAGCATATTTCTTCCTTCTAGCAAATTGCTCTCTAGCACACCAGTTCACAAACCCTTTTAATGGGGTCGCCAGGGCTGGCTTAGACTTGCTGGGGTCTGGGGCCAAAGCCAAAGCCAAAGCCCGAGGGCTTCAGCCTTGGGTGTTGGGGCTCAGGTTACAGGTCTCCTGCCTTTGGCTTTGGTTCCACCCCCGCAGGGTGGTGGGTCTTGGGCTTTGGACCTCCACCCGAGGCAGCAGGGCTCGATTGGGCTCAGGCTTCGGTCCCCCTCCTGGGATCATGTAGTAATTTTTGTTGTCAGAAGGGGGCCCATGGTGCAATGACATTTGAGAACCCCTGCATAGCAGTAGTATTGCCCTTGCACCTGAGCGTGTTTTTGTCATGCAAAAAGCTGTATAAAGCCTTCTTGATATGTTAAAAAACAAAACAAATGTACTTCCTAATGCGTGCTGCTCATTTCTATTAATTCAATAACCTTCTGCCTCACAAGTAGTGCAGAGGGGAAGGGGAAGCTTAATGCTGCTTCTTGAAACTAATACGCAACGCTGATGTTTATCTTGCCCTCAGAGTAGGATGGAGTGATGCCTAGTAGTTAGAGGGAAGCGGGAGAAGGGATTGGGAATCAGGATTTAGTGGTATTCCTGCGTCTACTATTGATTCAGTGTGTGTCCTCGAGCATGTCACAGGCATTTATTATTATTACATACATAGAGGCTTGACTGGTGCTTTACATATAAATAGCCCTGGACTCTGTGCCTTGGAGGTTACAGTCTAGGTTAACCACCTCAGTTTCTCTAAAGAGTGAAATGGGGCTATTAATATCTACCTCACAGGTCTGCGGTGAGGCTTAGCTAATATTTGTGAAGTGCCTGAGATCCCTAGATGAAACAGGCTCTGTAAGAGCAAAGTAGTATCATTAACAGCAGGGTGAACTGAGCTGAGCTAGGGAGGAGCTGTACGCTCGCTCTCTCGGATGGAAACTTGGAAAACTCTAATAATCCAGATTTAACAAGCCACTAAAGCCGGCTCCGGTTTGTTTCCATTAACTGCCTCCCTTAATTGGTTGGCTCTTAAGAAGTTTGAATGTTTGTTTTGCTCTGGGATAAGGAGCAGAATCCGAGTCCCTCTTGTTTGCCTATTTCACCGAAGGGGAAAGGAGTCGGCAGGGGCTATTCATTTAGCAAGTGGTAAAGTGGCAATGCCACAGGGGGAAGAAAGAGTAGATGCATCTGTGCCTGCAGTGATACTTAATTCTTCTCCCTCCGTTGCCTTTAATGAAGATTGAGCCAAGGCCAGGAGAGGAGCAGCTGCTGGTGGTTATTCAAACTGCTGTGCCTGAGTCCAGCCTGAGGCTTGGAGAAATCAGTGGTGGTTTTCTGAATAGTGCCTTTCATACTTAAAGGTTCACAAAAACATCCTCACTGACTATGCCCCAGGACTCTCCCTCAACCTTGGCATGGGGCTGTGGGATGCAGATGAGGCATCCGTTTTGAAGGCAACGCCCAGCCAGCAGCACGGCGTCTGAGTTACTAGCAGCAGGGCTGATGGGGCCGCACTTACTGCAGCGAAAGTGCTTAGTGACTGATTAGGAGTCTTGCTCCACCTTATCGCTAAATCCATTCACCCTTATTTGTATGCAGCAGCGCCCGCAGCTCCATATACATTCCACCCTCCAGTCCAGAGGATCCTGTCACCTCCATCATCTCAAGGGGCATAAGTAATAATTTGTATTTCTCGGTCCCAGAGGCATATCCAGAAATAAACTATAACCAGAAAATTTCACAGGGAAAAAGAATACCAGAACCATTGTAATAAATGGGATCAATCCCAGCCTACTAACATCTGCAAAGATAAAGCTCACAAGACACTAACTAAAATAGAATCAAAGGGCCAGATTCTACTTGCAGTTATACTGGCTTCGGTGGAGTTATGGTGCATTTACACAGATGTAACTGAAAGCAGAAGCTGGTTCACAGACCCTTGAGCCCCATTCCTGCGTAAGGAGGTCAGTGGAGGGCACTGGTGTGGGTTATGCCCAGCTACCTGTAGGCCCAGTGCAGGTTTACCTTGTTATTTCAGCTACTGATAAAGGTCTCAAACTTCAGAATTTAAACATTTCAAAAGTGTAACATTTTTGCTAATTTTTGTGACTTCATCTGCCTGGACAGCTCAGGAGACTTGTCTCATTGACACACATAACATGATCAGAAGTGGTGGCAAGACACCAAACTGATTAAATCTCATATAGCAAAACATGGAAATTGGGGGCGGGGGGGATGGGACTGAACCAGAGTCTATTCTCTTGTTATGGGCTCAGTGGTGCCTCTTGTGAACCTGAGTGGCATCAGGGGTGGGCAGTAGAAGACACAGGTGCATCAGCTTGGAAGCATTATACCTTAAAGGCATAAGGTCTTCTGGATATTGGACAAACGTTGCCAGGAGCTGGTGTTCACCCAAGGCAATAGGACAGACCCATTGTTCCACCATACCCCATCCATGCACACGCCATCAGAAGGCTGTAAGCACTGGCACAAGAGCCTGATCCACCTTGAACTCCCCAGGACTGGCAGCAAGATTATGGAAGCCTGGCCCCCATGGAGGAGTGGGGAGAGCTCCTTCCATTCCCATTTGTACTCATACATGGGAAGGCATACTTCTGCCCTGACTACGTATTAGCATCAGTTAGAGCTCTATATATGTATGAAATAAGACCAGATTCCATTGCTTTACTAATGTAACACCCTCTTTACTACACCCTTCTTAGATCAAAGATGGATGCATGCTTAAAGATCAGGAGTTTCCAAGAGAGAGGAGATGAGGGAGTTACACAAGTGTCACTGCCTACTGGCTCATAAGGAGCCAGTCAGAAATGCTACCTACTGTTAGAGAGTTCTTTTTTCTCCGCAGAGTGATAATGTTCTGCTCACATCTGATCTTTATTTCTCGGAACAATATTCTCTCTCTGACAAGGGAGGCCTGAGAGGAGTCTCCTGAAATAACGCACTTAGATTATATATTTTTTAAAATAAACTGTGCATTGTTTAATACCTACATGTAAGTGGGGCTGCATGGGCATGACAGAGACAATGTGTGGCTCCAGCCTAAGAATGAGACATATTCCTCATCCAAAGAGATGTATACTAATGAAGACTTCAAGGAGTTCTCCTTCCTAGTAGGAAGGCTGAGGATTAGGTTCTGTGGATGCAGTCTATGGGTATTTGGAAAACTATAGATGAACCACAGAAGTAAGTTCTGACTTGGATGAAGAGATGATGAACCAGCGGCATGTATGTAACAGAACTAGATATATGATATTGAAATATTTCACTAAAGAAACTCAGGCTTCAAAGAGAACAGCTATTTGGTTTAGAGTCAATTGCTTATATAATCCTTTTCATTTTCTCTGGACAGGGCTGGTGCTACCATTAAGGTAAACTAGGCGGTTGCCTAGGGCGCCAAGATTTGGGGGCACCAAAAAGCGGTGCCCCCAATTTTTTTTTACAGCGTTTCTGGCCTGGGCTGCCGGCAGCGCGCTGACACGTGCGGCTCAGACTCCCTCTCCCAGCGCAGCGGCCGCTCCACTTCTCCCGCCTCCCAGGCTTGCGGCGCCAATCAGCTGTTTGGCGCCGCAAGCATGGGAGGGGAGGAGAATTAGAGCGGGGGCGATGTGCTCGGGGAGAAGGCAGAGCAGAGGTGAGCTGGGGCGGGGAGTTGCCGCATGGCTCCTAGGGGGGGAGCTGCCACGGGAGGGGTGCCTCAGGGCAGGGGGGGAGCTGCCGCAAGGGGGGCGCCTCAGGGCGGAGGCAGGGGTGGAGAGCTGCCGCAGGGCTGGGGCGGGGGGAAGCGCAAGGTGGAAGTTTCGCCTAGGGTGCAAAACTTCCTTGCACCGGCCCCTTCTCTAGACCAATGTATAACACTAACTGACCAGCTCATGCTCGAGTGTATTCAGGTCAAGTCACTTGTGTAATTCAAAGTAATGGTTAGATGTAGAAGAGTGAATGGAGTGTTTAAACTTCATGAAAACTAATGGGATGTTCTTTGCATTGTTTTCATTTATCTGTCTTGTCATAATGTAATAAACATTTACATGGTAAATACCCCTGTAACTAAATTACCCATCAAAGAAATTGTGTGAAATGCTAATGAAGGACTTTAACAGAAAATGCTAATTTCAAAGTAAGTGGCCATTACGTATATGGGAAGACGCCAAAAATCTAAGTGCATTCCTCACCCATCGGCATGAAAGGAAAAACCTCTGGGGGTAGAGAGACTGTCAGCTTGCTTTCTGTCTGAAGATACTATAAATATGGGTTCAAAGAAAGATCCTTTATCTCTGGCCTGTCTGGATTCTAACAGGGCACAATAACAGAACGAGAATACAGAGAGCCCAAGAGTTATTCTGGGTAGCCCTGAAAAACTTTTGGGAAGCTGATTATTACATCACTGCTACCATTTGCAGTTACAAACGGCTATTTACCTCTTAATATATTTTACCTGCTTTAACCTCTCAATAACTCTCATTTCCTTTTCTTAGCTAATAAACCTACACTTAGCTTACTATAGAATGGGCTGCCAGCATTGTCTTTGGATGAGATCTAGAGTACCAATCGATCTGGGGTAAGTGACCAGTCCTCTGGGACTGGGAGAAGTCTAATGTGGTGTGATTTTTGATTTATCACAAAATTCAGTTTGTCTGGGTGGCAAGATAGGCTGGAGAGCCTAAGGGGACTGTCTGTGACTCCATGGTAAAACTGGTATAGTGATCCAGGAGTTCATATTTGTTACCAGCTTGGTGAAATCTAGTTATAGAACACACCACCAGTTTGGAGGTAGGCATTCACAGTCGTGAGCCACTCCAGACAGAGGAGTGCCCTAAACTGCCAATGAATTTGGGCAAGGAGAGCATTCAGCAGCTCATAGGGTGAGACCCTTGGAGAGGGTGGAGGAATGTGAGGGGAAAAGTCTCAAGCCTGGCTCAATCAGAAACTCCCTGAGAAGTTAAGATGCTTTTTGGAATCTGTTTAGTCTAGCGATCATACAGGCCCAGCTTCCCATGAGTTACAGTACTAGCCTCGTTCCGGCTGGAAAAAACATGTTTTTTTCAACCAATACTTCCACTTCCTGCCTCAAATCAGATGTTGCAGAGGCACGGGAAAGATTCTGTAAATGTGATCAAACTTTTTTGAACCTCAAAACAGGATTAGTCCTTGTTGTATTCCACCAGGTTTGGTTCACCCATCTGTTATTTGAGGGAATTGGAAAGCTCATAGGAGGAATAAAAAATCATGCCCTCTAACTATCTGATATGCCACTGGCATTCACGTACCAGTTTCCTGCCAACAGCCTAGCGTTTAGAGGGGACAGCACCTGAAGGGGTTTGGAATGGATTTGGTTCAAGCTCTACATAATGTGAAATGAAAAGTATATTCTGTACTGTCAGAGGCATCTTCCCTTGCAAAAGGGACATGCATAGATCTGGATTTATTTCCTCCCACTCTTATTACTCTCTTTTTGTTGTCTTGCTTATCTATTCCTTTCTAATGTATAATTCTTCTGCCTTTGGATGTGCGATGCATTTTGACATGTGATGCTGGTTGGTGTAATTGGAGGAGAAAAGCTGCATGATGATTTAAAGTGTTATTTTCATGATTGTGCCACTCTTGAGTGTGGCACAAAGGAAAATATGACACATGAGCCTCCCGAAGAAAATAATCAGGATGACAGAACGTTAAATTAAAAATTAGACTGTCCTGGTTTAACCAGAATGTCTGGACATCTAACCTTATAGGATTATATCTAACATCCTTTTACCAGTGACAGTTAATGCTTGAAGGGATTTTATTCTCATGTAATCCCTGCATTGCTTTCAAAACTGCTTGTTTGGGGAGATATAATTAAAACTTATTATTCTCCCCTTCTCTGTCAACCAGCTGGCAGACAGCAGGACTATGGAAAAAAGGCTTTCTTTACCAGTGAAAGACCTAGTTAGGGTAAAACTAAAAGCTTTACATGTATATTTAACTTCAGATCAAAGGGTCATTATAGCCAAACACTCTTACAGACATACAGTGGCAAAACCCAGTGCCATGACGTGCACTGATAAGCAAATTGCCTCGGCAAAAAAACAAAACAAAAACAATCAAGAATGAACAAACCAAAAGAAGATCAAATTAGGTTTTCTTCATTTTGTTTTTTAAACACTGGAGAAATCAGTTTCAGAACCCATCTCCTCCTCATCCTCTCTCTCTTTATTCTGTACCGTACTTTATCAGCTGACTGTCACATACAAATGATGCAGTAAAAATGACTAGAGAGTTAATTCCTTTTGTTCACATTAGCCTGAGTACTGTGTTTGGAATGGAAGATTAAAAAAAAAAAAAAAAAAAAAAAAACGGAAGGGGTAATATGGCTCGGAGTGTCACCTGAAAAAAAGTGAACATCCCACAAGAAATTTACCATGGGACCACTAGAACCTTAAACTGAGCTGCAATGGAAACCTTGAAATCCCATGGTAAATTACACAAGAGATGATCATATATGTGGGTAATTTCCCCCTATGCATATATACATGGTATTTGAAAATCAGTAGCTTGTGTTTGGACCCTGTAAGAGTGTCTCAGACCCTACAAGCCTACAGCCAGGATGTTTTTTTTGCTGACTCACTGTGATGTGGGGGGCTGGATACCTGCATACCAGATGCAGTTATTTTTGTGGATTCACACTGATGTCAGGTCAGGTGGGTTCTAATAGCTGTCATCTAGGCTATGAAGGTTTGGAATGTCTCACAGAGACAGAGGGAAATACAGGCTGGGACAGAGACAGTCCCTCTGGGAAAATCCTAGGTACATCAAGCTCAGGAGAAACGTATGCTGGGAATAATATTGTATTGGTATTTAAGTTAGCAATGGAGGGGTGGTGTGGGGAAGTGAGGCGAACAGGGCATTTCCAGTGTCTGCTTGCTGTGTTCAGAGCAAAGCAGGGAACTCCACCTCTTTACAGACTTATTTCCTACCATCTTTCACCATTATTAAAAAAAACCCACCACCTTTTATTATTTTAAGTGGATTTAGGGATCCAGACTGGAGTGAACTTGTTATCTAATGTCTAGAGACAGGCTAAACACATGTATAGCAATTACCCCTTAGTACGGCAACACACAAAAACAAATGGATTTCCACCATGCTCAAGTGCAGCAATTCACTTAGCATGGCTGCTTTTACCTTTACATCGTCAAAGTGCCAGTGGATAAATGAGTTAATATTGTTGTGACACTCTATTCATCCCAGGCACACATTGCACTGTTAGCATGAAAACAGTTTTGCTGCAGTTAGCTGAATCACCGTAAGCCGGTGTGCTTGTAGCCTTGGATGGGTTAATGTGACATTCATGCTGGACAAATCCCCACTGGACTGGAGAGGCATGAAATAGACTGTACACAGCATGTACCTGTTTCTGAGTCGCTCTGACCTTTTGCTTACCAATGTAATCATCAAGTGCTATATGCCAAACAATAGTCTCATATGAATATCAGGAAATAAGTAAAATCAGTCTTCACACACCCAGGCTCTGATTCTGCAATGGGGCTCTGTGCTGGCACAGCCACCCACGTACACACTGTCAATTGCAGGATCACAGCCCTAGATACTCTCTATTCTCTGTTCCTGTCTACAGGCAGCTGTAACAGTTTTGCCACGATGGGTGCTATTGAGTGGCTTTGCTTCCCTAGGATAGAACACTGAAGCTTCATTCAGTAATTATCTTTGTTAGCAGATTTCAAAGGATGAGCCAGTCAATTTTTCCAGAACGAAGTCTTCCAAAGCATCTGGAGGTAAATGATCCTCTGCCTGGAGTACAGTATGGTAGTTTAAGATTTGAAACTGAGACTGATTTAAACAAAACGGAGTAGACTGGAGGTACATTGGTTGCTATTAAACAGTCATCAACTGCCAGGAGTTACCATGCAATGCTATCTGCAGATATGTCTACACTGCAATTATAAACCCACGGCTGGCCCACACCAGCTGACCAGACTAAACTGCTAAGGCTAAGGGGTTGTTTAATTGTGGTGTAGATGTTTGGGCTCAGGCTGGAGCCTGGGTTCTTGGACCCTGCGAGATGGGAGGGTCCTAGAGCTTGGGCTGCAGCCTGAACCTGAATGTCTACACAGCAGTTAGACAGCCCTTTAGCCCAAGCCTGAGTCAGCTGGCAAGGGTCAGCCACGGGTGTCTAATTTTTCAGGGTAAAAGTTCCCTAGGTGCCTATATTCCTGCCTCTGGGTATATGCATTGCCGCCTCTCTCTAGGCATCCAGACACTTATCTTCTACCTAAGGTCCAGAGCGGGTCCCATTCAAAATATGGCCAGAAGAGGAGATGATGCTGGGGGTGTGACAATGCCTACATTCTTTTGTGCATCCAGCCATCAGTTATCACTGTGTGCTATCTGGTAGATGACTTTTTAAACGGTGTATGCATCTCTTGCAAATTCTGCAGAGTTACACCCTAACAATCCCATTCAAGCCAGTGAGGTTGAAGCAGTCGAGTATTCTGACAGTAGAAGGACAATTTTCAGGAGAAGAGATGAGAGTCATTGTGCAACCCGTGAAGAAGTCAGTCTTTCTCCTGCAAGAATCTGAACTTGTTATTCAGCTGATAGAAGTCAGCATAGCTCCACTAAAGCTTGATGGAGCTCCATTTATTTATACCAGCTGAAAATCTGATACATCCCCCCGCATCTTACCCTTTAAATCTAACATAAAAATTAAGTAGGTTTTATTTTATTTTTAAAGTGAAGACTAAATTCACATGGGATGATTTTTGCAGAAGAATATTCGTGCTCATACAAGAAAATAAATTCCCCAAGAAGCTAAACTTTCTGACAGCTCTTTCTTCAAAGAAAGAAAGCAAGGAGTTTTTATTTACCCGAGAGAACCCTTAACTACCAATTCTCAGTCACCCACAGGTGGCTGATTGAAATATTGATTAAGGTTTCTTTTCTGCCTCCTGCCAGTTTGGCAGGTTTGCTGTAGCTCATTTTTAAGAGCAGAAAGAATGTATTATTTGGGCGGGGGGGAGAGAAGAGGAATGCAGTAACTTGATCAGGGTTTGAAATGACCTGAGGCCAAGCTAAATCTGATTCACTATTTAAAAACTGTCTAACAGGCATCAGCAATAGATAGTTCTCCATATGCCTTAATTCTGTCCTGTAGGGCTCATCTCTGTAAGGGTGAGAGGGTATTTCAGTTGCCTGGTTCATTAGTGACACTGCTAAAATATTGCAAATTATGATCATAGTTTTATGAAAAGGCTATAAACTGGACTGAAATCAGGGATATAAACCTTTTCCTTCGCTCTTTTGTATTTCCTTATCATTCTTATTTGTTACCCTTTCTGTTAGGCCCTGGAAGTCAGTTAACCACATGTTTAAATCTATCCGTATTCAGAAATTAATCACTTGCTTAATTTTTAAGCACTTACATTGAATCAGGAAGCCATGGGGTGCCCTACTCACCACTGGAGTACCTCCTTGTGGCCACAGTTGGGAATTAGCTCTGCCGGTCTGATGCCCCTTTCTGTGGGTGCTCACTCCCTTTCTCTCGAGACTTGACAGCTCCCTCTTTGGGGCTTGCCCCTCTGGTCAGGTCACTGTACTTTTCCCCTTTGGGAGGGTGGGGGTTGTGTACCAAAGTCTCTCTGTACCAACCATCCCAGTAGTCTTCCAGTGCACTGCCCCTCAATAGTAACAATTCCCCAGGGGCTAGCTTCCAGCCCAGGGACCCTACAACCAGCAGGTAACATCTGCACTGTTCCACACCTGCTGCTGTTTCATAGAATGATAGGGTTGGAAGGGACCTCAGGTGGTCATCCAGTCCAATGCCATGCTCAAAGCAGGACCAATCCCCTGACAGATTTTTACCCCAGTTTCCTAAATGGCCCCCACAAGGATTGAACTCACAACCCTGGGTTTAGCAGGCCAATACTCAAACCACTGAGCTATCCTTCCCCCTAGACTGTTTCCTACATAGCCTCTCTCCACCTCCTCTACGTATTCCCTTCCCTCTAAGACAAGCTCCATTCTCTCCCTAGTGTCAGTGTAGTCATTCTACTATAGACTTCCTCCCTGCAGCCCGTTTCTGTCCTCAGCTACCTGGCTTTATACAAACCTCACCTATTCCTCTCCAGGTAAGCTTCCCCCTTTAATTAGTCCTCATTTTTCCCTGTCTGCTCCTCCAGGTGCGGCCCAGGTAGTTAACTGGCCCATCTAGCCACCTTAACCCCTTCATGTAGAGTGGACACCCCATTCACACCAGGCCTTAATATATCAGTAAGAAAATAAATTGTACTGTTAACAATTCTGTTCCTTTTTAGTGAAAATTCCATAACTAATCCCTCATGCTTCAGGGCATAAGCCAACATCTGACTGATGAGGGTTAGGAAGAAACTTTCCCTAGGGGGACATTACTCTATAACTACTTATTGCAGGGTTTTTTGTACCTTTGTCTGAAGCAGCTGGCACTGACCACTGGACTAGGTGGAGAGGATTCTGGACTAGATGGGCCACCAGTCTGAAAATTCCTATGCTCCTCTTTATTTCATATAGGCCACTACACAGCCACCAGATTGTAATGACTGAAGCTGTCAAAGCATAATGGATTCCCTCCTCCTCCCCCCTTAGGAATAGTTATTTAACTTGGAAATAATGAATAAATCAGGAGTTTGTGATCTGCCTATGCATCGAAAAGCAGGTGAACTCTGAAAAGTCATTCACCCATTATCAATTATTTGCTCAGGTCCACTAATGAATTTGAATCATCACTGACTTGAGGCCAGATTCTACTAATCAAAGTCAATGGGGTTAAATGGGATTTATGTCAGGATAGAATTTGGCTTCTAGTCTGGATTTGAACCAATGACATATTGATGAAAACCTCCATTCCCTATTGCTTCCCCATATCCTAGCCCATCTATTTATCATATCATTATACTGTTTTCTGTTCCATCTCTTGTTCCTTCATATCACACCTCAGTCATTCAGTCTCCACCATTTATCATATCACTCATTTTTGCTATTATATTGTTCTACCTCTCAACTGTAGAGAATGTATGATCCTGTGCCAATGTGCCCAAAGTCCTCCTAAAACTGTAACACTTGATCCTAGTCATTATATAGTACTTTAATAAATTACCTGTTTGTTAGCTGGCCTCTCACTTCAGCTATTTGGATATAAAATGTTCTCCATTAGAATGAGTGGTTAGCAAAAAAAGTCACTATTGGCCCACCAAAGATGCTGATATACTCTCTCTTACCAATTTGGAGATCCAGATTCTAGCCTAAGACTAAGGAATTCTAATATATTCCACATATATAGCATCTTTTACTGCAAAGGGGCTTACAAACTACATACACTCCCTCACTACTGAAATGCAGCAAGCTCTAGGGTAAACAACAGCATCTGTTTAAATGAGCATTGAAATGCTATAGAACAGCTGGAGACAGAAGATGAAGATCACATACTGTGGAAACTGCAAGAGGAACTCAGGTATGAAGAAAGTAAATACAAAAACTGGAATTTGGCCAGGACATCAAAGTTAATGCCCCCTACTCTTGAGACATTCCATAGTTTCTTTAATGATAAATGGCCAGCACCTTGGTTTTACATCTCAGCTGAAAGACATCACCTCCAATGTCTTACCAACACCTCTTCCTACAGCAATGTGGAGTTACCTCACAGGACTCCCATTCAAGTACTGATCAGGGTTAATTTGTGATATCAAAGCCAAGGTTAATATGATTTCATGTATTCAAAACACAGAGCAGTCAGGGACATCTGAATCAGAAGTAAAATACCAGAGCATAATGGAATTCAGTTTTTCATTGCCATGGGGTTCAAATAATTACTTAATACAACACTCATCATATATTCAATTAAAATTTTGTCAACCACAAGCGCTTAGAAACACAAACCTGTCCCAACTACATTCTACAAAATGAAAACTGGTTTACTAGATATCAGAAAACTTAGTAGGAAAATTGACCCACATATGCTAGTTATTTGCATTAGAACATACAAGACACACAATGTGCTCCCTGGTAAAAACCCAGACATAAATTGCCTTAATGCATGGAGCACTTAGCCTACAAACCAAAATATCTTTCTATGGTCTAATCAAGTGCTGTATTCTTTTGTTGAAAAACAGGAATATAAGCTACATAAAGAAACTGAGGACTTGTCCGAAGAATACTCCACTCTACTGAATTCTACACAAATCACTGCCTCCAGCCAGGCTTCTGTAACCATCCCATCACTCAGAAACCTCACTATCTTCAAAAGTAAGCCCACTTCCACTGTAAATTAGCTCCTTCAAGCACCACTGTCTAGTTAATTTCCACTATTCAGTCCTCAACCTGCTTTTATTTAAAGTATCAGTAAACCATCAGATATTCTGACACCAGTAGGGGGAAGGTCCTCATTACCGTGCAGAGCTCAGACCTCAGCTTAATTAGTATCATAAACATCCATAAAACAACAAAAGGTGAGAGGCAGCGTATTAAGTTGAGTTCGAGTTCAGGGACTTCCTACCTCTACATGCATTGGTCTATATGCTGTAATATTTTGGCCTCCTTCCTTCTGTCCCATATTCTTGTCTGATATGGTGCCAGATTCACAGTGTATGGATCATATTGTGTTAAATTAGTAGCTTGGGTGGTGTCTATATATAAAAAACCCAACTCCCCACTGTTCACAGTACAGTGGACTTCATACTACTCATTAGAAATTGTGCTGAGTTTTATGAAATAGTAATTAGAGGTAGGTTGTACTGCCACCTGGTAATTTAGATACCTTCAGACATGAGTGTAATTTAGCAACCCTAGTGAAGAAGGTATTTCTGTAGCAGTGGAGCTTCTGCTTCTTTAAAAAAAATAACCAGGCATACACATTTGCAGAGAGCTAGGGTATAAGGCACACACGGGAGCTTCCTGCAGCACAGCATGAGCCAGGCATTTTGTAGCTTTACCAACTGAAAGACACATTTCTTTCTAAAGTAGCTAAAAGTCAATAACTTCCTATGGGTAGAAGTAGCTAATTGATTTTGCTGCCACCTATGAGCCAATGTAAGCAGTGGGTATCCTATTACTTCCTAGCCTACTTCACACTGCAGATGGTATTTCACATTAGTGAACTCCAGATAAATTATTCTAGTTCCACATCTTTTTATTGCTGCTAATAGCTTGTTTCAACAAATAGCTGTACATTGCAAAATAGACAGAAAGAAATATTGTTATAAATATTGGCACTGGCAAAATATATCCTCCTAACCAAAAGAGTTATAGAACTGAATAAAGGAAATGTGTTATGGGCACAAAGAAGAGGGTTGGTTGGAAGGGAAGGTGCTTTAGAGTGCATGCTCAACCCACCAGAACCCCACTTATGTGACAATAACAAATGCGAAGAACAGCACAAACTAGGACTGCAAGAATCTTAATATGATGTAGATTTAACTTCTATGCTGTATTTTGTGACACCTATTTCCTGATTAAGTATTGCTAATTCACAATAATAAATATGGGTTGGTGGGGATGGGGAATTGTTAGCTTTCACCCACCTGGTTCAAATCCAGCCAGGGTTGGCCTGGAAAAAAGGCTTTGTTGCTTGGGGCCTTTGTGAACTACATTTATGGGTCTTTATGGGACAAAAAATGTCCACATCGCAAACATCACCACAACGGCTGGTGTTAACTGGCACCTCTGTTGGCCATCTCAAGTGAGAGCTCAGTGTAGAACTGAATACTCTGTCACCAACAAAGGTTGTCTCTCTAGATAAGAGCTGAAGTGTACCAGCATGGCGGTGTGTAGGAAATTTGCATTGCCAATGCCTGTGCCATGCCCAGTGGATTAAAGCAGTGGCCTCCCGAGCTGTTAGCTCAGCATCTTTAACAAGCATTAAAAATACAAATACAAGTGAGCTATCTATCTTTGCACATAGAGATGGATGAATAGAACGTTTCATACTGATGAGGGTGGGAGGTTTCTTAATACTGAGTGGTTGTCGGTAGTAGCTTCCTAACCCATCATTTGGGGGAAGAGGAAAGGGAAAGGACCCTTGAGCATTTAATGGCTATAAAAATAATACTATACCCTTAGATAGCACAGAGACTTCTCAAAAAACATTTCACTGAATCTCACAACACCCCACGTCCTGGGGTCCTCTCACCCCTAGGGTGGCTCTTCCTGGCTGCTCTGGGCAATTAGCCTCCTGCAGGTCTGATGCCCACTTCTGTCACTCATTTACATGTCCCGCCACCTCTCTCTTGCTGCAGCACCGAGTGATCTCTTTTTGTGGGTTGGCTCTGCAGCCAGCTCATTATAGTCATTCCCTTCAGGGATAGCAGAGTCCTAGCTGACAACTGTCCCTTACTCCACTGCCCACTCTATGCCACTGGTAGGGGAACCCGGGACTGCCCTCTACTCCAGATTCCAGTCCAGGGAGCCTATGTCTAGCAACTGTTGTCTGCTTTCTCCTAGACTCGCTTGCTTTTTCCCTGGACTCTTTCCCACATCTTCTAGCTCCCCCATCTCTGGATTTACTGGTCCAAACTCCCTCCTCCCAGACAGGGATTGCAGAATGCTGAACTCCATAGCTCTAAATACACCTCCCTTCTCCCAGGAAATGAGTGCAGACTACTTTCACTGCAACCTCCTTCTGCTCCCAACTTCCAGGCTTTATACCAGCCCCACCTGTTCCTTATCAGCTGGGCTCCATCATAAATCAGCCTTCCCAGTCCTGACTCTCCATCAGGTGCAGCCTAAGAGGTTAATTAACCTAATTTAACCTGCTCTGTCTTGCAGGGTAAGTTAGCATTATTATACCATTTGATAAGCTGGGTCAACTGAGGCATAGAGAGGTGAAATGACTTGCTTAAGGCCATGCAGTCATGTCAAGGCTGGGATTGGAATTCAGGATTTCTGACTCCCAGTCCTCTACTTTAACTCCACTTTTTCCCAAGTCAGTGCTATGGTTGTTTATTTCAAGGTGCTAGGCAGCATTAATACAGTTCTTTAACATTGGTCTTCTTTTGACAGATGATGGCCCAGTGACTCTGGAGCTGCACAGATGATGCTAGTGCTTGTTCCTTTTAGGCATAGATTGATAAAAACCTAATTCAAAGCTTACTGAAGTCCACGGAAAGACTTCACTGAGGCTTTGGATCAGGCCTATAAAGAAAACCTTGTAGTGTCCATGAGATTGGGATACCTCTCTGGTGTAGCTTGGTGTGATGGAATGCATCCCTGTATTCACACCCTACATACTATTGTAATAATCTTTGTACAAGATATGCCTTGTGAAGTATCTGAAAACTCATAACTCGCTGATCAGTAATATCATGGTAAAATGTGTGTAGCAGCATTGTGTAAAGTTATAAAATTCCTCTGTATGATTTTAAAATCCAGGGTCAGACTCACGTAGCACAAAACTGGTCAAACAAACAGACCTATCATGTTTTACTTTGCATTTAAGTAGTAAACAGAGTCATCAAGTGGGAAGGGAGAAAACAAAAGGAAGCTCACACAGGTGAAAAAAAACAGCAGGGAACATCCTTCCACCCAGACTCTTTGTCTCCTGGTTCTCAGCTGGAAATACTTTTCAAGAGGGGGAATGAAACTATAAAAAGGAGGGGTAGACGCCCCCCCCCCCAAAATCTTTTCTCTTTCCCTTTTTATCTCACTCTTTGTACCTTAGAAGACAAAAGAAACAGCTGTTGGACTCTGGGAGAGGGGTCCTAACTGGACAGTTTGGTTAATAATGCTGTTGCAAGCATGTGATGAAAAACTATGCTTTGAACCTCATACAGTCTGTCAAGTTTAGCATTAAAGTGTTTTATCTTTATTTTTCTTGTAACTACTTCTGACTGTGTTGCCTATGCTTATTCTCACTTAAAGTCTATCTCTTTGTAGTTAATAAACTTGTTTTATCTAATCCACTTTGTTTAAACTGGAGTATCCAGGTAACTCCATTTCAAGTGGGAAGTTGCATATTATTCCCTTAAAGGACTAATGGATTTAATATATTTGGACTGTTCAGAAGAGGGCTGGGCAGTACAAGACATACATTTGTGATGGGTTGGATCACAGAAACCCCCTTGGGGCTGCCAACTGATGTGCCAAGACTACTTCTGCCCCTGCTTTCTTGCCCTGGCAGCTTGGGACTTCGGTGCCCTGCCTGGTTTGAGCCAGACCCACTAGCTGGCTGCAAACCCAGACCCAGGTCTGAACCATGTCCCCTAACAGCTGTTTCCCTGCCAGCTTGGGACTCCAGCACCCTGTCTTGTTGAGCGAGACATGCCAGTCTGCTCCAACACAGACCCAGGGTCTGAACCACATGCCCCAAAGCTGCAGACTTAACTGAAAGCAGTTTAAGAAGTGTTCCTGTCTTTAACACTCAGATGCCCAACTCGATGCAAACCCCAAATAAATCCTTTTTACCCTGTATAAAGCTTATACAGGGTAAACTCATAAATTGTTCGCCCTCTATAACACTGATAGAGAGATATGCACAGCTGTTTGCCACCCCCCCAGGTATTAATACATATTCTGGATTAATTAATAAGTAAAAAGTGATTTTATTAAATACAGAAAGTAGGATTTATGTGGTTCCAAGTAGTAACAGAAAGAACAAAGTGAATTACCAAACAAAACAAAATAAAATAAAACATGCAAGTCTAAGCCTAGTACAGTAATAAAACTGAATACAGATACAATCTCACCCTCAGAGATGTTTCAATAAGTTTATTTCACAGACTGGACGCCTTCCTAGTTTGGGCACAATCCTTTCCCCTGGTACAGCCCTTGTTGCAGCTCAGGTGGTAGCTAGGGGATTTCTCATGATGGCCACCCATTTATTTTGTTCCACCCACTTATATATCTTTTGCATAAGGTGGGAATCCTTTGTCCCTCTGGGTTCTCACCCCTCCTTCTAAATGGAAAAGCACCAGGTTAAAGATGGATTCCAGTTCAGGTGACATGATCACATGTCACTTTAAGACTTCATTACCCACTTGCCAGCAGACAGGTGTACAGGAAGACTTACAAGTAAAACAGAGCCATCTACAGTCAATTGTCCTGGTTAATGGGAGCCATTAAGATTCCAAACCACCATTAATGGCCCACACTTTGCATAACTACAATAGGACCTCAGAGTTATATTTCATATTTCTAGTTTCAGATACAAGAGTGATACATTTATACAAATAGGATGACCACACTCAGTAGATTATAAGATTTATTATGATACCTTACAAGAGACCTTTTGCATGAAGCATATTCCAGTTACATTATATTCACACTCATTAGCATATTTTTATAAAATCATATAGACAGCAACGTCACAACATTTCTGGGAGAAAATCTGGGACTATTGAGAGCCAGTGTCTGACTGGCAGGATGCAGTCACTCAAAGACATCTGAGAATGAATTACCATGCTGGCAAGCTGTTTGTGAGTGGTCCTTGTTGGCATTGCAGTAGGCAATTGCAAGGCACCCCAGTTTGCAGGACAAGGGTGACACAGCCCCAACTGGTCTGGATCGCACCCCGGTAAGTCACACCTGGGGCCAGATTTTTAAAGGTGCCTAATCAGGTACCTAGTGTGATTTTTCAAAAGCACCTTGGTGCCTAACTCAAATTGACTGTTTTCTTTAGGGCCCTGCATCTCAAGGCACCTATGGATCTTTAAAAATCCAGCCTTTGGACTAGATCTCTCCTTGGTGATCTGCCCCTGTGTTTATCCTATTTGACTTTGAGGAGGCTTGGAACTTGCTATACATTAGTGGTCAAAAGTGGTGAGTCAGGGAAAAGAAACTTCAACCAATTTGAGAACAAAATGGCTGGAAAATTGAAATGACAAAGTAGCATTAGTAGCTTGTTCCAAAATTAGCAACATGTGCTGTTTTGATCTGAATAAAGACATACACAGGTTTTTATCACATTCAAAATAAAACCTTTTTACTTCCTTAGATTCAGCACATCACAAGCAGCTTAGAACCACTCTGACTGCAGTTAATGATAATTAACAGTTACATAATATATGGCTGGATCCATGAGCATGGCACAGAATCTTGTCCTATGTAGACAGTGCAGTAGTTCGAGTAGACCTAGGGTAGTGAAATGAGGTATCCAAGAGTTGGAGTAGCACAGAAAAGGAGGAGGAGCTCGCCAACTTTGGAATCAGTTATCATGATGATTCACAGTGTCACATGGTGATACAAAATTGTGCCAAGCTGGACTGCAGCAAAAAGGAAAGGAAGAAGAGAGTTACTCAAATGAAGCCCATTTCTTCCAGGCTCAGGGATTTCTGGAGAGGGACAAGATAGTGGTAGTGCTATTT
This sequence comes from Malaclemys terrapin pileata, assembly GCF_027887155.1. Classification (NCBI taxonomy): domain Eukaryota; kingdom Metazoa; phylum Chordata; order Testudines; family Emydidae; genus Malaclemys; species Malaclemys terrapin. The sequence goes on along the minus strand of NC_071513.1, from coordinate 37,911,151 downwards.
CAGACTTGCTGGTGACAGGTGGGTAAAAGCTTCTTAAGGTTTTTTGATGGGAAGTTGATGAAAACAAAACCATGAAACTGTAAAGTGTGTATAGTTGGGGGCAGGGAGGGAAAGCTCTGTATTCCACAGGCTTGAAGACATAGCTATAGCTGATGAGATGCAAAAAGAGCCATTTAAAACCATATCTTTGTAGCTTCCCACTCCCAGCCTGCTGATTAATGTAATTAGGGCAATTTCTGATCCTCTTCCTGATGAGCTCCTCATGAGACAGCACCTTCTGTTTGTGATGGACAAGGTTAAGATAAATTCCCCCCTCCCCCATCTCTGTCTTGCTTCTCTTTCTAACTCACTAGCTAATGTTTGAAAGTGACTTGGAATTATTAAGCCCTATACAAGTGCTAAGGATTATTAATTATCTTGTTATGTTTTCTGACTCTTCTCCATTTTTCTCCTCTGCTTCCTTTCTCTCTTGTTTTTTCCCTCTCACCTCTATTTCTTGCTTCCCCACAGACTTCCAATGCCACTGCCTTCCTCTCTGTATGTACCCATGGCTCTCCTCTTCCTTCTGTCCTGATTTACTTACTGTCTCTTTTCTCTGCCAAGTCTCCTCTTACTTGACAGTTTCTACTTCCTTCTCTGCTGCAATCCTTGCTTGGTTCTTTCTGCTTCTCCTCTGCTTCCTCACTTCTCCAAGATTTATATCCACAATGTGGGAGCTCCGCATATCCAGTGGGCCCATTACCTCTTGCCATGAGGACAAGAATCTGTCATCTGTTTCTTCTAGATGCCCATGCATTTGCTTTTTGTTGACTATTTCTTCCAGATCCCTAAGTGAATTTTAGAGTGGTGCAGCTTCTGCCTGGAGGGAGGACACAGAGCTCCAGAAACTCCTTTTCGGGGCAGCTAGGATCCTAGTAGCTTCTCCTGCCTCACACATTTAGTATCTCCGTGGTGTTATTGTACCATCATCTCTCCAGGCTGAGCACTAGATGAAAATGCGTTCCTGGTGGCAATGAAGAGGGACAGCCGCAAGAGTGCTATAGTGCCTACATCTTTGGGGCACAAGTCAAGTCTTTCTTGGTATTGATTGAGCGAATGAGGAGAGAGATCTGTTTCTGAATGGCTGTCTGTCATTTAACAATCTCCTTGGAAATTTTGACAAATGATTCTGGTGCTAACTGCTGAAATTCCTACATCAATTCAGTAGAAAATGGGCACTTACTAAATAAATGTCAAATCACCCCCCTATCTGCATATGTGCCAGTCTTCTATAGACAAAGAGCATTGGTAATTGACAGGAAAGCAAGACATTAAAATTCAAAAAGAAACAAAAAACCCCTTTCCCTTGGCCCTTTGATTCCTTCCCAGTACAGCTGAAGCGTGACAATGCAGAACTTTCATTTAAAAACAACAGCACAAAATATCCTTTTTCAAAATTTCATACATTCTGCTTCTCAGTGTTGTGGAGTTGTACTGACTTTGTGGAGTCATTGCAGCTGCTTGTAAATGATGTATGAAAAGAAAAATTCCTGTCCTTCCAGTGCACTGAGAGAATTCTGTAATCCCTGCTATGCTGCTTGCTTATATTAAACTCAAACACAGCCAGGAAAGAGCTTGAATGCAAAGATTATTAGCTTTCCCCCCACCCAATTACATCTTTTGCTACTTTAGAGGAGATTTATTTGTCTCTCCAGGAGTCTCCTTATCTCCCTCCACCCTAGCTGTAGGATTTGGACAGGAAATATACCGTATTTATTTGTTTTAAAGAAAAGTTTTACGACTATTTTTTACAAGGGTTGGGTGGGGTTCTCTCTGTCCAATAACACAGGCAAGATTTCCTCTGAGTACCAATCCCACTGTCAGAATGGTTTCTGGAACAGTTGCAATATCACAGAAAGACAGTATGACAGTGACCAGGAGCCTAGTTGAGCTGTGTCCCAATTTGAAGTTCAACCCCTCCTAGTTTGGTGGCAAGCACAAACTATTCAAACTTGGCACTTGGTGACTAAGTAGTTAGAATAGTGCACTCTGTATCTGTGTGATCTCTTAGTTATTATTATTTTTTTAATCCTGTGTTCTATCATAATAGCACCCAAACACTGTAGTTACACTGTGGTGGGCTACATTGCTTTTAGACTATTATAGTAGCAATTCTTTAAATGTGGATAAGGTAGGTACCCCATGCTGCTTGCATATTTTTAATCCTGGGGTTAAATTATGACTGATGACATCTATGGGAGTTTTGCTACTGAGTTCAATAGGGCCAGGATTTTATTCCTGGTCTTTTCTCCACCATACTTTTGGTTTAGGCAGCTATACTTCTCAGCAGTTAATCTTCTTTAGAATACTGCCTGTTAATTAACAAGCACCAACATTGCACAAAATACTTTGTTCAATTCACAGTCATGCATAAAGGGGAGTTGAGTGTGGAACAAAAAACTGCTCTCTTTTATAAGTCACCAAACCTTTCATGGATTCTTAGTTCATGGGCCCTGTGCTACCAGCTCTAATATGCTGTACCAACACAAATACATATCAATAAATTACCTTATTTCTTCCATGGGGATAACATGTTGACTCTTAACTCTATAATTAGGGGATGGATTAGGTGAGTTAGTCAGAAAAAAAGTATCCTGGCCCCAGTTGAAGTGAGATGGAAGGAAATGATGGACTAGCAGCCCTCCTGCTATAGAAAGGGATGGATTTTAAAAGCTCTCAGAAGCTGTATTCTTAAATCTCTAAACAGGTTCAGAATGCCCATGTCCAGGAACCTTGTGCCCGTGAGGTATACTTTGTATTTCTGCACACAAAAACACTAAAAGGAAAGAGAAGTCTGGGACATCTTCCTCTGGGCCATCGGCATTAGACTACTGCAGTGGTTCCCAAACTTGTTCCACTGCTTATGCAGGGAAAGCCCCTGGCGGGCCGGGACGGTTTGTGTACCTGCCACGTCTGCAGGTTCTGCCGATCACAGCTCCCAGTGGCCACGGTTCACTGCTCCAGGCCAATGGGAGCTGCTGTAAGTGGTGGCTAATACGTCCCTCGGCCCACGCCGCTTCCAGCAGCTCCCATTGGCCTGGAGCAGTGAACAGGGCTACATTATGCTAGAAGCTGTATAAACAGTCCCTGCTCTGGAAAGCGGCTGGTCTGCATCACAACCCAAGTTCGAGTCTAGCCAGGTCTGTAGTGACTGAAAGCTGTCACCATCTCTTTACCTGTTCATGGGCCACTGTGAAGTGAGTCCAAGTACCATAACAGCTCAAAAAACCCACCACCCAAACTAGCTCTAATTGGCTATGGCCCTTCTTTGCTTCCCAAAGCTTGTAGGGCTGCTCTAAATCACACTAGGGGCTGGGCAGGCCTCTCGGCACAGCCTCAGAATATAGGGAGAGGAGAGTCATTCCCCATCCCTGCCGTGAGCACTGGAATGCAGTAACTGAGAATCAGGCCCTGGTGGGCTTGTCGTCCCTAAGGAAAAGGTGCATTTTAAACATGTCAACTAACATATTAACCAACATGTATTAAAGCCCTGGTGTAGACATTATGAGGCTTCCAACCCACCAGGATTGTCCTGCAGTCTCCAGGAATCATAGAATCACAGGGACTGCCAGGTCATCTAGACTCACTCTCTGCCAAGATGAAGGATTTGTTGTGTCTAAACCATCCAAGACAGATAAGATCAATCTTTAATTAAAGATTATGTCATGTGATGAAACCTCCAGGAATACGTCCAACTAAAAGTGGTAACCCTAATAGACAAGGCAAGTTGTAGGTGTAACATGGGTTAGCTGTTTCGGTAAACACCAAGTAAATCCTGTTGATTAACAGCAGACTTGGGTCTGCACTGCTGTCTGTCCAGCATCTTTCACAGGAACTAAATTACCTTCAAAATTGGAAATGAAGGGATTGCAGCTGGCTCTAGAGCAGGCCGTCTGGTCTGCTGAATGAACAACTCTTGGCAAGTTGTGACAGTTTGTAGTTACATTTTTTTAACTGAAGCAGCCAATTCTCAAAAAAAACTCATCCTGTAACATTCCTGATACCAGTCGGAGAGATTTTCTGTATTAAACAGAGTACATGCTTTACAACCCATTTGTCTCTATTCGCACACAAGGGGTCTAGCACCACTGAAGGCTTGAACCTGCAAGGCTCCTAACAAGGTAAGGTGCTAAGAGAGACAGGCATTCTGGGTAAAGGTCAGGAAATTGCTCTCGGTTTGTGAGAGTGAATTAACCATGCGACAGTGCTGGGTAAATAGCTTGTTGTTTGAGTTTCTCTGTGCTTATTTGCAGCGTGACACATTTGATCTTTGTACAGTCATCACACACAAATGTGTACAACACTCTCTGTTTACAGAGCCAAACCTAGGTGTTAAAGAGAAATACAGACAAATTAACAGTGCCAGATTAGTCAAGGGCTAGAGTCAGACCTTTCCATGCTGTAGCCTTAGGCAGCAATCTCTCATTCCCAACTTTAACTTCATCCCACACAAGCCTGAAATCACTGTGGTCCAATGGTTAGTGCACAGGACAGAAAGGCAGGATTCCAAGGACTTGGCCAAGGGAGGCCAGGTACAGAACCAGTTTAAATAAATGTATTATACGCAGAAAACATGCATGAAGAGATTGATAACTCAGAAATGGTATAACTTCAAGCTGCTAGTCAGAAGGTTTTGCTCTTGGCTCCATCACTCATCTATTGTGTGATTTTTTTCAGCAAGTCACTCACTACAATTCCATATGCCTCATTTTCCTGATCTAAAAAGTCTCCTCAGGTTTCGGATACTGTTTGGCTGTGGTGGTCTTGTAAATCATGCACATAATCTGACTCCTGAAACCTAGTCTCAGCATGGTAACATGCCAGATTCCTGTTATTGCTTTAGGACAACAGTTACTCATCTTACCTAAAGAATCAGGAACCTATGAGAGAAGGTAATTTGTCTGACACTTGTAGGGAGAAGCCAGGAAGGGCTACTTTAGATTGCATATACTGCAGGGAGTTATGGAGCAGACAGGAAAATATACAACATAACCCTATATCTGAGGTAGAATGCCATACTGTTTGCTATTGCCAGCATACACAAGGTATATACATTTCAGATATTTTAAAAGTAGAATAGATGAAGCACTAAAGCAGATGGCAGCTGTCTGATATAGTAGTGAAGGTTGGAAAAATCGGATTTTAGATATAAAATATTCAAGACACATAGTTTTGATTTGTTGTTCTCCATTTGTGTGTGTGTGTCTGCTAGTGGAAAGGTGACTGAGATTCCCAGCATTTCCTATTCCCTTTTTACACAGTTTTCTGATCAGTTCTACCAATTGTCTTCACTCTTCCTTTCAAGCCCCCCGATTGTTTTCTTATTAAAAGAAATGCCACTACATTTTCTCCAGACTTTATAGATTAAAACAAAATAAACCCTGCCTGCAGGGCACTTTGTTTTTAATCATTCATCCTCATTTGCTTTATGTATTATGGCTGTAAGAATATTATGTAACTTTAGGTACTTATGGCAGTCATTATTACAAATTGCCTGGAACTTTTGCCCCCCAAACCCAGAATCTGTCCAAGCCCATTAACGGCAAACACTGCTGTTTAATAGAGTTGGTAGGAAAATGTTTATTGCTTTGAAACTTTGATGAAAAAGAAAAATTATGTGAAGTCTTTAGTACAATTTTCTCCATTCTCTCTCCCTATTTTCTAACGATGGATGGGAAATATGAAAAATAACCAAATTACAAACCACAAACAAAAAAACCACAGAAAAAAAACCACTATGTTGTTCATAGTAATTTTTCTTTTCTGTTTTCTTTCCATCTCTACTGTTCTGCATCTCAGTTGCTTTTCCCATTATTAAGCAAGAGTCGATCATCAGAGCTTGCCTGGGTGCTATTCTGTACAAATCACTAGTGAGCATCTCAAAGTCCTGAAGAGGATTGAGGTATATTTTTAGGATTAAACATTAGGGGGTGTTGTCTAGAGATTGAAGAAGGGGTCTGGAGGTCAAGACTCCTGGGTTCTGTTCTCAACTTTGGCACTGATTTGCTATGTAACTATTGGCAAACCATTTAACTTCCAAGCCTCAGTTTCCCCAGGGCATAATAATACCTAACTTGCAGAGGTGTTGTGAAGCTCAATATTTACAAAGCACTTTGAGATCCCTTGATCAAAGGGTTAATTCAGTGTAGGTGCTAAATTTTGTTTTTAGCAATAATCTCCTAACCTACATATCACAGGAAGAAGGAAATGACAAAATAGAGGCAGAGAAAAAAGAGAAATTAACTAATGAATGGATATTGCCCAGTGTCACTGTGTATAAACATACTACCAGGGTTAGGTGCAGGATTCTTACCTTCTTTTGCACCTGGCTTCCATAAAAGCTATTCCTGCTGCTGCTTAGCATGATAAAAGGTATCAAAAGAGCTCAGTAGTTCAAGGCCACTGGACAGACACCAAATCAAGGTGTGATATCAACACTACTCAGCAACATGCAGGAAGAAAGAAACATTTCCCCAACTCTGTTTTTAATTGTTGCTCTGCTTCCCCACAGACCACATGTTGCAGCACAAGTCTCAATTAACATCCCCAATATTACATGCCCCGCTGCACGAGTGATTTATGCCTCACGTGCCAGTAACTTCGCAGAAGGCTGGATTGGGATCTGAAATCCTCTTGGAGATTCTTCATGTGACGAAATGCCCCCCACAGGCCTTGATGTTCTTTAAATTGATGGAAGGGACCACCCAATGCTGAGATGAAACATAATATGGATAACAAAGCCAACACAAGCTCCCCTCTGCCCATGATTTCTAAACTATTCATCCTGATCTCCCTGCTGTGAAGTCCTCTCTGAGCTGGCAATTGGCACTAGCAGTTTGTCAGGCTCTGTTTTTAAAAACCTTTATCCCGAGGCACTGATGCATACCAGAGCAAACCTTGTAAGTGTGGTGTATAGTATCACTGTGGTTTGACATGTTAAAACAAGCACAGTGACTCTCCTGTCACCAGTGATTTTTTTGGGGGGGAGGGTAGGTGGGAGTTGAATTGGGAATGATACTTGATCCAGATTCAAGTACCAAACTATCCACCCATGAAACATTATTGGTTTCCCATTAGGAGAGGGGGCTGAATACTAAAAAGTGTTCCTAAACATTTTATTCCAAATAGCTCTTCAGTTCAACCAGGCCAGTTTTTATTTGCTCTTTGCAAACGTTTCCATGCACAGGTTTTTGTGCTGATCTCGATCCAGATAACCATATGCTCGAGTGAGCAAGGTATTTGTGTGCTATTCATTACAGGTGAATTTCACTTGTGCATAAGCCTAGCCCAAGGCCTTTGCCCAATTTAAATCTTCACAAATTAGGGCTCGATGTTGCATAAGCATTGTGCTGACCTTTTGCATAAGGATGAGTTTCACCCCAATTTCACTTCTACTTAAAAACGAAGCACTACATTACCATGAACCAGATCCTCAGTTGACTTAAATCAGCATAACTTCATTGATTTCAATGGCGATATGGTGATTTACACCAGTTGGGACTATAGACCCATATGTCTCAGATGACCAGTTGTGTAGTGAACAGTCAAAACAAAAGGTGCATGATCAATCCTCAGGCCGGAAATTGTTCATGCAAGTGATTCTGTGACTGATTGTGAATGGTGAACACATTTGCAGCTCTCTGCCTTAGTTCGCGAATCATTCACAAGCAAAAAATGTGCTGGAGAATTTATTTGTGGTGCAGAACTTGAGCAGCTCTACCCATTAGCACAATGTTTTCAAACTACACGTGAAAAGGCAGTCCAAGCTATTCAGTTCCACTTTGCAAAACTCAAATATTTCTGCAAAAATGGCCAATCCTCCCCTGCCCCCATTTTTTTCTATTTATCAACCCTGTTTGCTTCCCATGCCCTTTTAGCATATAGTGTGAAAATACAAGAAACTTGAGCCTTAAAGGCATGGTTTTCCAAACCACCTATGTTCTACAGGACCTTTTCCCCAGGTCATACCTGTTTATCTAGCCACTCCTGGTGGGCTTGCAGTGTTCCCCGAGACTCTTTAGGCCAGCTGGGCAGCAATGCCATCTTTTCCAAATCCATGTGTCCCACAAGTCTCTTGGTATCTGGGTTTTCTCCAGCTAGCGGGCCTGAAGATCCTCTGGGACTGGCTCAGCAGGGAGTAGCAGGAACAACCAGGTTGTATCTCAGCAGGGTTGTAGAGCAGGACTGAAGGCTCTCTGTGACTGTTACACCAGGGAAATGAGGTGAGACTCAAGAGGTTTCAAGGACCTTGGGGAAAAAAATAAGGAAAATTTTGTAGTTGTTACATTTAAACTGGTCCCTTGAGGTGTTGGCCTTAAGGGACTTTGCTTTTAGGAAAAAAGTAGGAGTTGTACAAGGAGAGAAACCAGATTTTTGCCTTGTGTAAAACATCCCTGAGTGTTGTGGATGGGGAGATGAGGTGGGGGAGGGAGAGAGGGGTGGGTAGATTATTTGTTAAGAATCTTAAGGTTTTTGCAGGAACAATTCTTTTCAAATTCTAGAGTTTGGTTTGCTGTAAAATGAAGCAATTTGTCACTGAACTGAAGCAAAGTGCTTGTGACCTTTAGCAGAGACAAGACACACATCAAATACCAAATGTTTTTGCTGTCTTCCCCTCCCCCCTCTTTATTGTAAAAATACTACAAACCATACACAGAATAATAATTTAGAAAAACAAGCAGTTAGTGAGGGCTTTCTGCAAAGCTGGATAGAAACCTTCATGCTAACAGCAATGTCACAAACAAGTTGCAACAACCCTGAAGTCACTTCCCTGGTATAATTTTTAGTGACATTAGAAGATCTGAACCCCAGCCTTCAGGTGGCTAAATGATGTTGCTTAGCAACACACACATACACACACACACACACTCTCTCTCTCTCTCTCTAATTCTGCACATTTGTGATTCAGGCCAATATTTCTTTCTCCTTCTCTGCTTTGTGAAGGGAACTGATTTGATGACAGGTGTACATGCTATTTGGTTTTCTTTTGAAATAATAATAATAAAAAGGGTCCACATAGGTAGGTACACAAGTACATTGTTACAGCTAAGAATGACAAAATGAAATATAGCAGCCATTTTTCTCTGGAGAAGAGATGCTTATAAATTTACTTGGTCCAAAGTATCTCTCGCTTCAGCAATACATCAAACTGTGCAGCCCCATCAGTCTGAATCAATTAGAAATTACTCACCAAGTAAATTACACTGAAAAGCTTTGATTTGTTACCAGAGTTTGTTACCGTTCTCTTCAATCTTAAAAGACTGAAAGCAAAAAAGTAATAACGTGACAGTGATAGTGAAATGTAACTTTTATTGAGATAGATGGAAACCTATTTGCTACAATATTTGCTTTTAATAATTTAATTTTTCAAACACTGCAGAGAGAGCCATAAATATTTGATTATGAAGCTTTTCCAATTTATGGTACATTAGTCTGTACTGGTTGCCTATCTTTTCAACATTCTTATATATCACTTAATAATTCTATCAACCATATGTCCATAACCAGCTCTTAGTTTGCCTTCTAATTGTGTTTTTTAACTTTCATCCGCTAGGATGAAGTAGGCTTTCTCTGACATGCACTTCAGGCATTGAAACAAATTGTAAAATGATGACTCCCTTTATAAAAATATTATTTAATTATTGTTTAGATCTTTCATGTCAGCTTCAATTTTTATTTTATTTTTCTAAAAGGGCTTAATCTTTCTTGGATTAAAGTCAATGACAAAACTCACATTGACTCCAACAGGAACAGGATTGGGTCCCTTCATTAGCATTTTTCACATTAATCTTTGCGAATGAGGTGTGTATGACATTTAGGTTCTAGCAGATTTTGAAACAGAAAATTTATTTTTAGCCACAAGACTTGGTATGGCCAATATGAATAAGAATAGTTAATGAATAAAAATAGCACATGCAGTCTATCTAGGCTAGGATAATATTACAAGGACATAACCTAGTTTCTGGTTAGGATCAGAAAGAAATTTTCCCTTTGTAAAGTTAGTGCATTTTGGGGGTTTATCTGCATCTGGACCATCAGACTTTGGTCATTTTTGGAGATGTAACAGCAGACTAAACAGACCATTGGTCTTTTCCAGTATGATAGTTCTTATTGTCTTATGTGTGGAAAGTAAGAGTGTGAGCTCCCTGTTACTGCTTTCCAGATGGTTTCAGCCATGTCCAAGTGTAAACAGAGATGAGCACTGAAACAGCTTCTATATCAGGGTCCTTAACAGACAGAAATCCCAATATAATACCGCTAATAGTTCAGAATGGTGGTATTCCTGTACTGCAGAAAGACATTTTTGTTCCTCACTTCACGAGTGGACTCTACCGGCTTCTGTTGTGCTGCTTGGTTGGACGTTAAACTAGGATATTTTACAGATGCCAGCTGCAGATTTTCTAGTAAGATACATTAATGTCCAGAAAACCTTTTTGACAAATAGGGTGTCTTCAAGCTGAATTACTTTACCTAGTACCTGGCAAAGACTTCTGGTGCTGGAGAGGTCAGGAAAAGAAGATTAATGTCCTAACATTCCTGACCCTGATGTTCTTAACTGAAGATTGAAATAAGCAATTTAGCATAACATACCTTCAAATTGTAAATGGTTGCAAATGCACTCCAAAAGCATTTCTGACAAAAGGTATCCTAAGTAAATGTCAGCTCCTAAGGTGTGTCAGTGCTGGAGAAAATGGCTTAGAAAATGAAAGACAATGCACAAGAAATCAGACAGGTTGAGATCTTTTAAAGGCTGGAAAGTCAATGACAAATGTAGTTCGAAGAGTGCAGGTGAAGAATGAGTCATTATTAATGACCGAGGGCATTGGTTATTGGTGCTGAATAAAAAAAAACAATTATTAAGTTTGAAGCTTTACACTTGTGGAGAGTGGAAATTATATGCAATCCCTGCTAAGTGCCTGATTTTGCTGCTAGAAAATCCCTCTGACAGAAACCCACTTCAAAGTAAACTACTTTAGAATTTCTGTGCACTGTTGGATGCCTAACCAAAGGTCACTTTCCCTCTCCGTGTGTCTCTGTGCATCATTTTAGTGATTTTCTTTTTTTAAGTCCCCCCCCTCCCTCTTTTGCAGTTTACATAGATTTTTCTAGACCTCAAAGGAGCTAAACTGAAAATTGGAGAACTGAGTTTGGGCTTGAAATGCAAAAGCAGGAGCCTGTAGTGATTTAAAATGAGGATGTTTATTCATTATAGACCTTACCCTGCAACAGTGCTGACCACCCTCCAGTGCCATTGAACTTAGTGAATGTGGAGGGCCTGCAGAGTATCAGCCCCAGGGGGGAACCATATTGGGAGCAGGATTTCAACCCCTCCATAATCCTCCCACGCAGAGCCCAAATACTCCTAAGATTTACCCTTTCCCCACTTCTACAGCAAATTCTCTTAAAGTCTACTAAAAATCTCTCATCAGGAAAAGCTTTTTCTTAAAGTTTTGGAATTCTCTTGCTTTAACACCTCTGCCTCTCAATGTATTTATTAATCTACTTGTTAGTTGCAGCAATGATACCAAAACCCAGTCAAATGCTGAAAAAGAATGGCTTCCCACGGTTCACTCTTAAAATTCCAGTAATGGAGAGAAGCACAAGAGAAGCAGCCATGAATGTTATGAGCAAAACAGAAGGCTTTGTAGAGGAGGTAATATGCACTCTCACTGCTGTTTTGTTACTTCAGCAGAAACCAAGGACCGAATCTCCTGGGATGCAGCTAAACTGTACAGGGCATAAGTCTGTGGGGTGTGTGTGTGTGTGGGGGGAGGTTAAATTGCACTCTGGCACTACTCTGAACCTGCTGCAGTTCCATCCACGGTGCTTTGTAGGAGCAGCCTGAGAACTGCTCTAATTTACCCTGGCTATGGTGGCCTCAAAGGGCTGAAAATACAGTTGAGGATCAGTGTAATTCAGGGGCATCCTGGCAACATTCCCTCCTCCCTATGACACTGCCAGCAGGGAGGGCGATTGGATTAGCAACCTTTATCAAGGCAGAGTAACACTGAAGGATCACACTTACACTGAGTGGAGCCATCAGAACTGTCCCTGCATGCTGTGAGCTGCTCCCTGTCTGCAGTGCCCATATGATAGAATCATAGAAGATTAGGGATGGAAGAGACCTCAGGAGGTAATGTAGTCCAACCCCCTGCTCAAAGCAGGACCAACCCCAACTAAATCATCCCAGCCAGGGCTTTGTCAAGCCAGGCCTTAATAACATCTAACGATGGAGATTCCACCACCTCCTTAGGTAACCCATTCCAGTGCTTCACCACCCTCCTAGTGAAATAGTGTTTCCTAATATCCAACCTAAACCTCCCGCACTGCAACTTGAGATCATTGCTCCTTGTTCTGTCATCTGCCACCACTGAGAACAGCCGAGCTCCATCCTCTTTGAAACCCCCCTTTAGGTAGTTGAAGGCTGCATGCTATCAAATCCCTCCTCACTCTTCTTTTCTGCAGACTAAATAAGCCCAGTTCCCTCAGCCTCTCCTCATAAGTCATGTGCCCCAGCCCCCTAATCATTTTCATTGTCCTCCGCTGGACTCTCTCCAATTTGCCCACATCCTTTCTGTAGTGGGGGGCCCAAAACTGGACACAATACTCCAGATGTGGCCTCCAGTTCACACCTCTGGAACCATACTAGTTCTCCTAGCAGGGGTGCTTTCTGTGGAGGGCGAGGAAGGAGCTAGATTTGTCTGTAAGAGAACCATAAAACAACAACAAAAAATGAAGTCTCCATGGAGGAACATACAGAGGTGCCTCTAATAGATTGCACTGAAATGAACTCAAAATGGTGCCTGCCTCTAACAGACAGCAGAAGATGAGAAAACAACATATGGCAGATGTTAGACATGTAGCTTAATGCACTACTGGAAGGCACAAGCATGGTACAAGAACCTGTATAGAGAGTCCTCAGAGATTTAAAGATCCAGTACATACAAAGCAAAGTAATAACAATTACATAGCTAAGTATACAACTATTTGAAATATTTAGTAGAGACAGGCAAAGTAAAGGGTTTTTAGTCATTTATACACCTAAGAGGGACTATACCTCCAAATGAAGTCAGGCATGTTATTAAAGTTTTGGGCGTAGCAAGGAGCAGCTGGTAGGAAGGTTCACATGAGAGAAACAGGGAAAAGGTCTTTGCTCTGGAAGTATATGATCTGAAGGCAATCTGAGAAGACCAGGACTGCAGTTTGGGAGGTTTCAGAACAGTTCAGAAAACTAATACTTGCTTTCTGTGAGATGCTGTAATTTCTCAAGGAGACAGTGGTTAAAGTGTTTTCTGTATGAAAAGCTATTTGAAAAATAAATCCAACTGTTTCTGATGTGAAATTAAATTTGAGGATGGCCTCACAGCTGCAATGAAGAAATGAAAAAGTCTGATCCCAGAAATATCAGGTCAGGAATAGGACTAACCTCTGAGGTTCTGGTCTTTGGAGATGCTGGAAAACTCTTTAAACATTAGAAAAAAATCCCACAGTTGCCTGAAAGGGAAGTTACAAGTAAATTGTATTGTGAATCCCAAAGGTTGCCAACGCCATTATAACAGGGAAATCACAAGGACAGGGGGCCTTAAGGGAGTTAAACCAAATGAGGGCATTCATGGGCATTTTTTCGTGAAGCTTCCAGGAAGCCATGGCCAATAGAATAAGCCAAGTTGCAGAATTATACCTCCTGGGATTGCAAAGGCAGAGCACCAACACTTCTTATGATTGGACGTCAGGCTGAATAAAAGTGGTGATGATGAGAGGCCAATGAAGGCAGATGAATTCCAGCACTGAGTAAAGGCAAACATGCCTCTGAACCTGAGGTTTGCACATGACTTATGCCCATTGACACAAGATTTAGCATATTCCTTAATGAGGACTACAAGCACTTAGTTCGGGGTCGGCAATGTTCGGCACCCAGCTCACCAGGGTAAGCACCCTAGCGGGCCAGGCCAGTTTATTTACCTGCTGACGTGGCAGGTTCGGCCGATCGGGCCCCCACTGGCTGCGGTTCACCGTCCCGGGCCAATGGGGGCGGCGGGAAGCTGTGGCCAGCACATCCCTCAGCCCGCACCGCTTCCCGCCGCCCCCCTTGGACCGGGACGGCGAACGGCGTCGAGTGGGGGCCGTGATCGGCTGAACCTGCCACGTCAGCAGGTAAATAAACTGGCCTGGCCCGCCAGGGTGCTTACCCTGGCGAGCCGTGTGCCGAACGTTGCTGACCCCTGACTTAGTTAATACAAAAAGAAAAGAGTTTTGATGCCTATTAAAAACACTGCCCTGTATGTTATCATATAAAGATGTTAATGTAACTCTTCCTTCGAACAAGCAGAGCTCAGTTATGGAAATTGGCTCTGCCAAACACAGGAATGATTTTCTGACCTGCAGATAAGGTAAGTGTTATGTGACATACTTGTCTACAAATCCTTGGTGGGTTCAAGGATGGGACTGATACAATGTTTGCTTTCTACCCCCCCATCTTCAGAACTACTGGGCCATATTCATCCCTGATCATTCATTGAAATCTATTGGTGCTGATTCTATTCTAACTTATATCAGTGTGTAAAACTGAGGCAAGCAAGAGGGGAATCAAACCCAATGTGCCTATTGTGGGGATACTTCTGGGAATGACATCAGAGAACTCAAGGGAGGAAGGTGTTATATGCTGGAAAATGCCTTGCACATTCAGACCAAGACACTGGATCAACTGAGGTAGAATCCATGTCAGATTTTACAACACCCACAGCATACACCGGTGCAGGACTTTAGGAGTTTTAATTAAGACTATGCAGACAGGAGGAGGCCAGACATGTTATGTTCAATAAACCAGTGAGTTTTTACATCAGTAATGAGTCTTAGAATATTAATGTAAACCCGTCAAAAGTCTGAGATCCAATAGTGGAAGTGCAGTGATCACAAAGTTACCCGTACGTATATGGGGATAGCAAAGATATTAACAACCTTAACAGTATAATGTTTAAAACACTGTGGAGGAGCAAACATATACTTTTCCATGGTTAATATAATCAGCAGTTGGTAGATTTCAGAGGATTATCTCCAATCATTGAGGAGAAATTTCCCTTGTGGGCATAATAAAAATTGTTAATATGTTGCTGCTGTTTTATTCAAGGTAAAAATTTTACTTTAATCATTTTCAAATAAATGTGAAACTCTACTATCACTCCCTTTTAATAACGCCAAAGAAAATAGTTCACAATAAATCTAACATAATGAACACAGCATGTTCATAGAGAACCAAGTGTTCTGAGCTTAAGTCCCCTTTAATCCATAATTCCTTTGGAACTACATATTATATCCACATGCATGCCAAAAAGAGGCTTATGATTAATGTTATTTTAATGAATAATAAAAGAATTGATGACGATTTTACCCAAAGATATTTGTCTTTTTTTATATACATGAAGATTTTTATATACATGAAGTGAGCTGGAGCACTGAACACTGACTAGGATGGTAATAAGTTTGCAAAGTCATCTAAGCAATGTGAATATACAAATGGGTTGAGCTGGCAATAAATGAAAGCTATGACTGCCCACAGATATCCCAGAATTCTTTGCTTATCCATGCTGATCTATGAAGACTACTACATTTGGTACATGTAGTCTTTAAAAAATGGCTCTGGAAAAGAGATCTGCTAGGGCTAATTCTGATTGCACACAGGTGTAACACTGTTGATTTTTGTTACTTCTGATACACGATTATAATTGGGCTCTAGCTTTTGCGAACAGGGGCTGCTAACAGGGAGTTTCGCAAGGGAGTTCTCCAGGTGAAGGAGGAGCAATACAGCACCCTTTTGGGGTAAGTGACTGTCTATAGTGTGTGTTTGTTTGTGTTTGAGGGTTACTTGCTGTGTGCTGAGCTTGTGTTTGTCAGTCTGTTTGTTTGTTTGGTTGTTTGAAGGACCGTGTGTTGTGGCTGGCAGTTGGAAGCTGTGAGCTTTAAAGGAAGGTTTGAAAGCTAGAAGCCTCTGACAGGGGGCTGCAGATGGGAGTTTGACAGAGGGAGGCTTACGATGGTTAGGAAGACCCGCAACACCTGTGCCAGCACTGCTTCTGTCTCCTCCACCTGTGCCTGTAGCCAGACAGAGCACCTGAGCATGGATGCTTCTACCCAGATCCTGGTGTGGTTTTGCAAAGACTGTAACTGGCAATTTCCACTTACTGATATCCAGGCTGGGGGGACCATCCAATGTGAGAGGTGCCTGCTGGTGGAATCTCTCAGGCAGCAGGTGGGAGAGCTACAGGAGGAGGTGGCTAGGTTGAGGAGCATCCGAATCCACGAGCAATTCCTCGACAGTGTCCATGTGGAGACAGCTGAGGTAGCTGTCCCAGTACACAGGACTGCTGATACACCACTGGTGGAGGAAGAGATGGCTCAGGGCGGACACTGGCAGCTGGTTACTTCTGGCAGCAGGCAGTGCTCCACCCCTGCTCCGCACCCTCCTGCCGTGGTAATAGGTAACCGTTATGCTCTTCTTGATACAGGAAAGAAGGAATCACCCCCTACAGTAAAGGAGGAGAAGCCTCGTACCCCTAAAGCTGGGGGGTCTGCTGCCACCACTGCGAATAGGAAACGTAGGGTAGTGGTGGTCGGAGACTCACTGCTGAGGGGGACGGAGGCGCCCATCTGTCGCCCTGACATTTCATCTCGGGAGGTATGCTGCCTGCCGGGAGTCCGTATCCGAGACGTTACGGAGGCATTGTCGAGGATTATCCAGCCCTCTGACTACTACCCCATGTTACTCATCCATGTGGGCACAAATGATACTGCGCGGTGTGACACTGAGCGGATCAAGAGTGACTACAGGGCTCTGGGAGTACGGGTGAAGGAGTTTGGAGCGCGGTGGTATTCTCTTCAATTCTTCCTGTCAAAGGTAGGGGCTCGGGCAGAGACAGATGCATCATGGAATGCCTGGTGAATGCCTGGCTGCGAAGATGGTGTCGCCAGGAGGGCTTTGGCTTCCTAGACCACGGGATGCTTTTGAGGAAGGACTGCTAGGCAGAGATGGCGTTCACCTTTCGAGGAGGGGAAAGACCCTATTTGGACACAGACTGGCTAACCTAGTGAGGAGGGCTTTAAACTAGGTTCGACGGGGACAGGTGAGCAAAGCCCACAGGTAAGTGGGGAACATGGAGACCGGGGAGATGGGTCGGAAATGAGAGGGAGTGTGGGCTATATTGGCAGAGAGAAAGGAGGGTCAGGGCAAAACTGGGAGGAAAGATCAAACCAGTATCTTAGATGCCAAAACTGGGAGGAAAGATCAAACCAGTATCTTAGATGCCTATATACAAATGCGAGAAGTATGGGGAATAAGCAGGAAGAACTGGAAGTGCTAATAAATAAATACAACTATGACATTGTTGGCATGACTGAAACTTGGTGGGATAATACACATGATTGGAATGTTGGTGTGGATGGGTACAGCTTGCTCAGGAAGGATAGACAGGGGAAAAAGGGAGGAGGTGTTGCCTTATATATTAAAAATGTACACACTTGGACTGAGGTAGAGATGGACATAGGAGACGGAAGTGTTGAGAGTCTCTGGGTTAGGCTAAAAGGGGTAAAAAACAAGGGAGATGTCATGCTAGGAGTCTACTACAGGCCACCTAACCAGGTGGAAGAGGTGGATGAGGCTTTTTTTAAGCAACTAACAAAATCATCCAAAGCCCAAGATTTGGTGGTGATGGGGGACTTCAACTATCCGGATATATATTGGGAAAATAACACAGCGGGGCACAAACTATCCAACAAATTCTTGGACTGCATTGCAGACAACTTTTTATTTCAGAAGGTTGAAAAAGCTACTGGGGGGAAGCTGTTCTAGACTTGATTTTAACAAATAGGGAGGAACTCGTTGAGAATTTGAAAGTAGAAGGCAGCCTGGATGAAAGTGATCATGAAATCATAGAGTTTGCAATTCTAAGGAAGGGTAGAAGGGAGAACAGCAAAATAGAGACAATGGATTTCAGGAAGGCAGATTTTGGTAAGCTCAGAGAGTTGATAGGGAAGGTCCCATGGGAATCAAGACTGAGGGGAAAAACAACTGAGGAGAGTTGGCAGTTTTTCAAAGGGACACTATTAAGGGCCCAAAAGCAAGCTATTCCACTGGTTAGGAAAGATAGAAAATGTGGCAAAAGACCACCTTGGCTTAACCACGAGATCTTGCATGATCTAAAAAATAAAAAGGAGTCATATAAAAAATGGAAACTAGGACAGATTACAAAGGATGAATATAGGCAAACAACACAGGAATGCAGGGGCAAGATTAGAAAGGCAAAGGCACAAAATGAGCTCAAACTAGCTACGGGAATAAAGGGAAACAAGAAGACTTTTTATTAATACATTAGAAGCAAGAGGAAGACCAAAGACAGGGTAGGCCCACTGCTTAGTGAAGAGGGAGAAACAGTAACAAGAAACTTGGAAATGACAGAGATGTTTAATGACTTCTTTGTTTCGGTCTTCACCGAGAAGTCTGAAGGAATGCCTAACATAGTGAATGCTAATGGGAAGGGGGTAGGTTTAGCAGATAAAATAAAAAAAGAACAAGTTAAAAATCACTTAGAAAAGTTAGATGCCTGCAAGTCACCAGGGCCTGATGAAATGCATCCTAGAATACTCAAGGAGCTAATAGAGGAGGTATCTGAGCCTCTAGCTATTATCTTTGGAAAATCATGGGAGACGGGAGAGATTCCAGAAGACTGGAAAAGGGCAAATATAGTGCCAATCTATAAAAAGGGAAATAAAAACAACCCAGGAAACTACAGACCAGTTAGTTTAACTTCTGTGCCAGGGAAGATAATGGAGCAAGTAATTAAGGAAATCATCTGCAAACACTTGGAAGGTGGTAAGGTGATAGGGAACAGCCAGCATGGATTTGTGAAGAACAAATCATGTCAAACCAATCTGATAGCTTTCTTTGATAGGATAACGAGCCTTGTGGATAAGGGTGAAGCGGTGGATGTGGTATACCTAGACTTTAGTAAGGCATTTGATACGGTCTCGCATGATATTCTTATTGATAAACTAGGCAAATACAATTTAGATGGGGCTACTATAAGGTGGGTGAATAACTGGCTGGATAACCATACTCAGAGAGTTGTTATTAATGGTTCCCAATCCTGCTGGAAAGGCATAACGAGTGGGGTATTGCAGGGGTCTGTTTTGGGACCGGCTCTGTTCAATATCTTCATCAACGACTTAGATATTGGCATAGAAAGTACGCTTATTAAGTTTGCGGATGATACCAAACTGGGAGGGATTGCAACTGTTTTGGAGGACAGGGTCATAATTCAAAATGATCTGGACAAATTGGAGAAATGGGCTGAGGTAAACAGGATGAAGTTTAACTAAGACAAATGCAAAGTGCTCCACTTAGGAAGAAAAAATCAGTTTCACACATACAGAATGGGAAGAGACTGTCTAGGAAGGAGTATGGCAGAAAGGGATCTAGGGGTTATAGTGGACCACAAGTTAAATATGAGTCAACAGTGTGATGCTGTTGCAAAAAAAGCAAACATGATTCTGGGATGTATTAACAGGTGTGTTGTGAGCAAGACACAAGAAATCATTCTTCTGCTCTGGTTAGGTCTCAGCTGGAGTATTGTGTCCAGTTCTGGGCACCGCATTTTAAAAAAGACGTGGAGAAATTGGAAAGGGTCCAGAGAAGAGCAACAAGAATGATTAAAAGTCTTGAGAACATGACCTATGAAGGAAGGCTGAAAGAATTGGGTTTGTTTAGTTTGGAAAAGAGAAGACTGAGAGGGGACATGATAGCAGTTTTCAGGTATTTAAAAGGGTGTCATAAGGAGGAGGGAGAAAACTTGTTCACCTTAGCCTCTAAGGATAGAACAAGAAGCAATGGGTTTAAACTGCAGCAAGGGAGGTCTAGGTTGGACATTAGGAAAAAGTTCCTAACTGTCAGGGTGGTTAAACACTGGAATAAATTGCCTAGGGAGGTTGTGGAATCTCCATCTCTGGAGATATTTAAGAGTAGGTTAGATAAATGTCTATCAGGGATGGTCTAGACGGTATTTGGTCCTGCCATGCGGGCAGGGGACTGGACTCGATGACCTCTCGAGATCCCTTCCAGTCCTAGAATCTATGAATCTATGAATCATACTTAGTGACTAGAAATCCTGGTTTCTATTCCTGTCTCTGAGCCAGCTCCTCAATTGATGTAAAAGTCAGTGAGGTCAATAAAAATTAATGGAACTATGCTGATTTACACCAGCTGAGCATTTGAACCTTGGATTCTAATTCTCTGTATGACCTGGAGTCTGCTTTTCAACAGGGAGGGGCAGCTGTAGTTCCCATTTACTTAAATTTGGGCTGGAGTTGCTCAGCATCAGAGTATTATTATATCATTTCTGGGAAGACTGTTACCACAGTAGTCTACCTGTATAACCAGACACTGTGAACACTGTCTTACAAATGCCTCACTCATGGGATTGGTGTGCAACAGATGATGCTGTTCAGGATTGTGGCACTCAGTGGGTAAAATAGCAGCTGTCATTCACTTGCTGCCTTGAAGCCTTTCTTATTCTGAGTCAACTCTGGCCAAATCAGCTTGGCTCATTTTTTCATAAAAGTCACAAAAGGGAAAGGAAGCTGTGCTGCCGTGATACTGCCTCACAAGGCTGAAATAACACTGTTTCCAACTAACCTATTAATGAAAACTCTTTGGTAGCTGTTAAGTGCCATAGATAGAAAGACTTCTTTAGTCAAAACTCTGTGGGATCCCTTCCTGAAAATGCCATCACCCTGTTACTATAACTAAAATTACATCCCCTCCCCTATCAGCTGTCTCCCTTAGGACCAGAGTTGAACCTCCTCTCAAAACATTGCAGTGAGAATTACTTTTCAAAAATGATTTTAGAGCCTGTTTAAGCAAGGACTTTCATACTGGAATGAACTTTCCAAAGAACATCTATACAAGGCAACTGACTTGGTTCATCACCTCCTCTATCCTCCAGGCTATAATTCCAGATATTTAGATACCAACATCTAGCTGGATTCTGCCACTAGTTAGTCTGGATGTAACTGGGAGCAGGTTATTCCTTAATGGTCCTTCTGTTGGATCATGCAATGTTGTCCTAACCTACATTTGTGAAGTCACACCTGTTGCCAAGGAAATGAATGTGATGTCATGAATGTCTCACTTCCAAATCCAAATAAACTATGACGAGTTTGAAATCAGGAAAGACATGCTTTAGACACAAATATCTGCCATAATTAAATAATATGCTGGTATTGATAGGGTTGATAGTGTCAGCTTGGGTCATTTGAAAGTTTCTCCCAGTATGAAAATCCCGCTTTAAGGAAAAGCACCAATCAATTTATGCAAATGAGGACAGTGAACTTCTGAATCAAAGCTTGGAGATTACTTTTGTTTTCCAGTGTGTTTCACTTTTTATGTTGCTTGTTTGCTTTCTTACACAAAAAGTGAACCTGATTCCTTTGTGGTACCGAGAAACCTCAACTACTTCTGACTTCAATGGGAGTTGAGGGTGTTCTCCACCTTTTAAGATCAGACTCATAATTTGAAATGAGATGAGAAAGTGTGTGTTGGGTGATTTAGTTAATATTTCATTGTGAACAACCAGCTGGCAGCCTATTGTCACTTAGCCATCTCCATATCTAAAAGAGCAACAGGCAGCTGATATGTTTGTCCCTCACCTTTTATAGACAGGTGCTGAATGGACAGAGGAGGGCTGGAAGACTGCGTCATAACAGATTATTCCTAAAGATCTGTTTTTCTTTAAAGAAATGAGCAAGAAACTTGTTTTCTATTTCCCTGTGAATAGCCAACTGATAGATCCACAAGTTATTCAGACCTGTGGCTACATCCAGCCCTTCCCAACAGCTTGTGGGCTGCTATGGTTATTGCCATTTCCAGAAATATCAGCTCCGAGAGATGCACTTAGAGTCTGTAATTTCACCATCAGCTATTACAGCATTGCTGTTTCACCTTCACTGTTTCACTATCAGCTCTTTCACAATCACATTATAGCATCTGCTATGTCAGCACCATTTGTTTCAGCATCAGCATTTAACCATCAGCTGTTACACCATCTGCCATTGCAGCATCAGCACTACAGTACTTTTTAAAGAAACCTGTACCCACTTCTTTCTTATGCTTTGATATGGTTTCCTCTGACACTTGCTATCACTACCTCTGGTTTCAAGGCCCCCATTATGTTAGTAGGTAGAATGCTGCTGACTGTTAAATGAGAAGTTAAATGTGGGTTAGCGACAGAATTTTCCTAGAGCATATTGCCGGAGACCTTGGTCTTGCTTCTCCTCTCCCTGACAACACGTAATCATTTACAGCTCTGGAGAGAGAGTGTGAAATACTATTCACACTGTAAGCTCTTTGGGGTAGAGACCCATTTCATTATGTGTACAGTACCTAGCATAATGGGGCCCTAGACTCTGATTGCAGCCTCTAGGTACTGCCACATTGCAGATAACAAACAACAGCGTTGAATATGTGTATGTGCTGCATCTTTTGGAGATGCAGCACACAAAGGCACTTTAAGCCTCCTTTGTGCCTTCCTGATTCTGGGCTGTTCAGGGAGTGCCGGGTCCTAAGGTCCAACTTAGGCAGCCAAAATTACAGCAGCCTATCACCCACTGCCTATATGTAGCTGTTCCACCCAGAATTTCCACACAACTATGTGCTGCAAGTTTACCTCTTCCCATTCCTGACATACCCATCCTTCCCCTGGCCCTGTCCCCCAAGCTGGGTCCTGTCTAAAGCCACTATACACAACACCTGTGCTGGGAGAATTTTCCCTTGACCAGCTAACGGAGTTTTCCAGGCCCTTTACACAATCCCTCCCCACTGTGATTTGGTACCCATGTTGCACTCATTTTGCACAGGTGTAAATGGCTTACACAAGCTGAAAGCCAGTGGGTATACAAGAGAATCCAAGGAGCTCAGATAATTTGCTAGTTTCTGTTGGATTTATCACACGCCATCAACTTCTTCTGGTGGTATAGGAATCTCACACACAAGTGGTGACCTGGGTCATTGCTGTCTGCTCTCTTGCTGGTAACTGCAATGTGTGTGCATGGTTTAGATCATGAACAAGTGAATCTGATTCCTGTTAAGCTTACAGCAATTATTTTTCAAATCCACACTGCGTAAAGGGTGTCATTTTCTTTTACCTCACTGCAAAATTCGTCAAATGCAAATTTTGTCAGCTTCACTTTGGGTGTGAAATTTTCCCACACAGCTCCTGCTTATCTATAGAAAGCTGTAACTGGAAAGATATCTTTTTGAAAAAAAAAAATGCTGTGCATAGGAGCTTACATGAGAAATGTAGGGCTCTTTAGAATCATGGTTAGATTAACAGGAATGTTGTAAGCAAGACATGAGGCGTAATGCTTCCATGCTACTTAGCACCGATAAGACCTCAACAGGAGTACTGTGTTCTGTTCTGGGCATCACACTTCAGAGAAAGATGTGGACAATTTGGAGAAAGTCCCGAGGAAAGCAAAAAATATGATAAGAGGTCTAAAAAATATGACCTATGAGGAAAGATTGAAAAAATTGGGTTTGTTTCGGCTGGAGAAGAGAAGACTAAGAGGAGGGCTCATGAATGCAGTCGTCAAGTACATAAAAGGTTGTTATAAAGAAGAGGATGATAAAATGCTTTCCTTAACTACTGAGCACAGGACAAGAAGTAATGGACTTAAATTGCAGCAAGGGAGATTTAGGTTAGACATTAGGAAAAACTGCCTAACTATCAGGGTAGTTAAGCACTAGAACAAATTACTTAGGGAGGTTGTGGAATCTCTGTCATTGGAGGTTTTTAAGAACAGGTTGGACAAATACCTGCCAGAAATGGTCTATATAATACTTATTCCTGCTTCAGTGGAGGGGACTGGACTAGATACACTATCAAAGTCCTTCCAGTACCACATTTCTATGATTCCCATCGCTGCTCCTTGGGCTAGAAGTACAATTATTATAAGCAGTGGTTTACTAATTTACATTATACTGAGGGAAAAAGTAATTCTTTGGAGACCATTTAGGAGAAGAGAAGCTAAATCAAGATCATCCAAGCACCACAAAAAAATCTCTAGATAAAAGGTCAGTGTTAGCTGTCCTCTGATAATTGTAAGTGTGATGTGGTATTATGGTCATCACTGCCTAAAGGCGTTGCTATAGCTACCACCACCACCAAGTCTAAAGGAGGAGTTCTTAATTAAATAGAAAATATAAACTAGCTCTCACTGTGATTTTAAGGATGGACAAGAAAAAAAATAGGCCATTATTTACAGAAAGTTTATTTGATTATAAAAAGGAGGTCTTTATTGTAGTGAAGGATGCATTTCTTCCGTGTATGTTTTTCTGCTATAGCAATACTGGTGTAACTATGCCTGAAAGAGTGCATCCACAGTGCTTTGTTTCTGCTGGCTTAAGCTATTTACCATGTGAATCACCGTAAAGCATTCTCAGCAGATATCCCAGGGTGCAATGTTCTGTTGCTGGACTCTCTGCATTCAGGATTTTTCTGACAGCAGATTGTGGGATATTATTATTGTTGTTATTAATGGAGATATCCCATCTCCTAGAACTGGAAGGGACCTTGAAAGGTCATTGAGTCCAGCCCCCTGCCTTCACTAGCAGGACCAAGTACTGATTTTGCCCCAGATCCCCAAGTGGCCCCCTCAAGGATTGAACTCACAACCCTGGGTTTAGCAGGCTAATGCTCAAACCACTGAGCTATCTACTGGAATCTATTGGAATGCTGGGAAATGGGGTCAAACTCATACACTGCCAAATTCATTTCCTAGTACCCTAGAATTCATGTGGTTTTAGTGATCCAGCACCATTTTCAAATTGCTGCCAGGCCCCTGGAAGAAACATTGCTGAGTATCAGGATCCCATTGTTAATATGAACAATGGGTAGTTACTAATTCATGTGCACCTTTGCAAGCTGTCCTTACATTGGAGGATGCTAACCTGATGCACGTACGAAAAGGTCCTGTTCAAAGAGCAATGGGCAACCCAGATGTGCAGGATAGTGCTCGCTCCAAAGGAAACACCATTTCTTATGGGTAGCCACAACATTCTGGTTTTGACACCTGCTAGTCAGTGCAAAGTGCACTGCAAAATAAATAGACTTTTTCAGTAACTGGTCTGAACCCATTTTGCTGTAATGGAGTTAACAATAGCAAGGGTCTGGCTGACAATAGCTAGAGCATTCTGCAACTGGTGTAGCCACAAAAGCTATATAATCTTTATGCATTATGAAATATTCCTGTAGCCTAATTTGGGTAATTTACCTCATATTCCAGCATGCATTTGGAAATGTAATGGAAGCTAAAAGCTCAGGTCACTGATCAAACTGTGATCCAAAGTACTTTTATTGCTTTTGCTGCTTCTATATCTGCTGCTACAATAAACATGGTTGCCATGCAATATTTCTGGTTTTTTTTTACCCCATGCTGCTGCCATCTTGAGAGTGTGTGTGTGTGTGTGTGGGGGGGGGGGAATTGAGCACGCCCACAGTCAACCGGGAAGGAGATGGAGCATTAAGCAGCATGGGAGGGGGTAGGGCAGGAAGACATTGGCAGGGGCGGGAAGCTGCGGGGGGCGGCGTGCCGGTATCCGTGAGGGCGGCAGTCAGGCTGCCTTTGGTGGCATGCCTGCGGGAGGTCTGCCGGTCCCGTGGTTTCGGCGGCAATTTGGCGGCGGGTACGCTGAAGGCGCGGAACCTGCAGACCCCCTGCAGGCATGCCACCGAATCCGCGTGGCCAGCAGACCTCCCACAGACATGCCGCCGAAGGCCGCCTGACTGCTGTGCTTGGGGCGGCAAAATACATAGAGCCGCCCCTGCACATTGGATCCAGGGTTGTGAGATTTCACATTTCTGGAAATAAACCCTTTTGAGATGACACCATTTTGAACACACTGGAGGGTGGGAGGAGGAGAGGGTGATAAAAGCTGAGCTGGCAGAGAGAGGCATGTCCATCTGCTCACATTCACCTAACATGGCAGCATCCATCTGGTACCCAGGACTAAGTTGTTTAAATCCCCCTCTGCACACAGTACCCAGACAGTTTTTGTAACACAGCACAGAATACTTACTGGTTGATGTCCCATGTCAGGTTAGCTCTCTGCCTCCGTCTCAGGTGTCATCTCTGGGGCTGTCTCTGTCTGGGTCTTCAGCTTGATTTGGGCATGCCAAAGAGAACTTGGCTATCTGAGTAAATCTCCTCCTTGCTTGACTCCATGGCCAGCTCAGTATCTTTCAAACCATCCACAACATAGCCGGGTTCCACAATGGCCTCCTTAGCAAATATCTGATTCAGCTCCTCAGAGTATGCACATGTCTTGGGAGTATTATCAGAGGTCTTGTTTTTGTTCCTAGTGTTTTTATTATTCTTCCAGAGCTCCTTGACTTTGGTGCATGACTGGGCTATGTCCTGACAGTCTTCCTTTGCATTTGCTCTGATAACTGCATGTAGATTTTTGCATTCTGATGACTTGTGTTAAGATGGGATTGGACCTTTTCCTCTCCCCAGAGGACAAGGAGGTCCAAGACCTCCAGATGAGGTAACACAGAAACATGGGGCATGGTTACTATAATGGACTGTGGCTTTGTGAACTTGCCAAACTGGAATAGCAAAGGAGCACACCTGGCTGTGTGTCAGCATTTAAATAATGAGGTGACATCTAGTCAAGGTGCCTTTGGAGCAGTAGAGAGCACACAGGTAAATGGACAGGCTGGTACAGGTGTGAAGCAATGCAATGTGGGATAGCAGTGGGAGGACTGCCTGAAGGGGTATAGTTAATTTGACATAGGGATGCATCCACATGGACCTTATACGGGTGTAACTATTCCAGAACAGAGTTATGTCACTTTCAGAGCAAATTAGTTAAAGCAGGATAAGATACTAAATGAATAAAAATAAAGAACTTTTGTGAGTGGACACAGTTGATGCCAAAATATCTAATGTTATACTTAAAAAGCTTTCCCATGTTGACAAGCCCTTAGAGTCCCTGTGACATTTTTAACATGTGGAAAATGGAGGTCTTCTGTTTAAGTGCTTTCAAAACTTGTTTACTTAGTCATTTTTGTCTGGGTACATTGCTATGGAATAGCCCACCTATCAGTGGGGATTCAGCAGGGGGAATACTTCATCCAACTGAAATTTTATCAGTAGTTATTCTTCTTCTGTGAATACAGCCTGATATTTCTAAGATGCTCCACAAGTGGTAACGGCTACAAATACTTTCTATTGTAACTTACCAAATTTCTCTTTCAGAAGTGAATTCACAAGTACATTCCAGCCAATATAATCTTTTACAGCCAATAGAGTCTGATTCGGTACTATTAATCATTCTAGCCTTGTAAATTGTAAACGGCTCTCTTGCAAAGTGGGAAGTAATGCTTCCAGCTGTAACACTATTAACTGAATCCCTGGTAGCTATAACAGAAATTCATGATATACAGCTTACGAGGTACCTGGAAATATAGTTGTTCCTTGATGAAGTCTGAGTTGATCTTTGATTTCAGTATGCTAGAGGTATTGTTGGAAACATCTGAAATAAAGCTAGAGAAGTTAAAGCTGTTGCAGTTTTGTGCAAAGGTGATGAATGTTAGTCACTGCTGGGTTCAGTTCACGTCTTCTTTTTTTTTTTTTTTGGTCAAGAACAGAAACAACTTGTGTGTTTCTACATACAAATTTTGTGTCAACATTAATATTAAAGGATAAAGACAATGCCATTAGGGTACATTACCAGCATTACCTGGATTGCATTTCACAACTCATATTTTGCAGCTAAATCCACACTAAATATGTCTCCTGAGGTAGCTGTTCCCACACACTGCTGAACCAGATTTATTCTCCAGTCCTACTTCACCACGACAATATAATGGTGAGCAACCCTGCCTTCCAAGTAGTTGACCTGGGTTTGATTCCCAGCCAAAGCAGTAATGGCGGGGGAAAGATAGCTTAGAGTATTGGTCTGCTAAACCTAGGGTTGTGAGTTCAATCCTTAAGGGGGCCACTTAGGGATCTGGGGCAAAATCAGTACTTGGTCCTGCTAGTAAAGGCAGGGGGCTGGACTCAATAACCCTTTGGGGTCCCTTCCAGTTCTAGGAGATAGGATATCTCCATATTTTTTTCCCCCTTCTCTACCTGTATGTTGTGTTGCCATCTTCATCTAAGAAATATGAGGAATATAGAGCAAACCTCTGACCATATTAAATTGGTAAACAGCACAATTTAACTCTGCTTATGATAAATGTATTGGACCAGATTCTCATTTACACTAAAGATCTTTTGGATTGCCCTTGAAGTGTAAAGGAGCCATAACGTATGCACAAGTGGAAATAAGAATCAGGCCCATCATTTTACCTCTGAACAACTAACAGATCTATGGTATATCTATTTCACCATATTTCTGAAAATGCACTGTGGGATGAGGTACTATTAAGTCCTTGATTTTTTTTCCATCTTACATCTTCAAATTTCTGTGCTCTCTCATGGAGACTTTACTTTTGTCATTTTTCTTAATCTAACCTAAATTATTTTAAACTGAAAACACTGTTTTGCTCTTTGGTCATGGTAACTCAGGAAGACCTAATTTTTGGTGTTCTAACAGCAGAAGTAAATAGGAAAGCATAAGGATGTGACATTCGGAGTTAGAACGTGGTGTAGACTGACAGATGCTGGTCTCTCTATGCCTATAAAACTGGAATTATATTATCTACCTACCTGAAAGGGGAGTTTTGAGGTTATATTAATTTACTTATATAGTGGCTTGAGATGCTTGGATGGAAGCTCCTTGAGAAGTGCAAAGTACTAGTGCTCAGTGTGTTTACTGTGGGCTAGATTGTGCCCTTGACTTACTCAGTCAAGCAGAGAAGTGAGGCCCTACCTCACAACTTGCTCTGCTGAGTAAGATTGACCCAGATCTTGGGTATAGCTCTTGTGACACCCTGATACCGCCTTGTTCACCACTGTCATATAATTAGGCTATGTTTGCACAAAGTAGGCCTTATGAGGTATCATTCTAAAACTCTTGATCTGCTAGACATTAATATCTCTTTGGATTGTGTGTGCTATCATCGTATGTGGAGTTATGAAGTTTGGCTACATATGTGTTACTGAACATGTTGTGAAGTTGCAGCCTTTCTGGTACAACAGTAAAAAGCCAAACAATGTTAATGGCTTACTGAGGAAATGCACACAAGCACAAGGATTACCCCAGGAAATGCATACAATGAAACCTCTCAGAGATAGCAGTACACAATGGGAACTGTTTGACCCAGGTCGCAGCAAAAGACCTTTCCAGCAAGTGGGAAGAAGATATAAAAGGGGGAAATAACATCATGTTGGTATCTCACTCTCCCTACAACAACATACCTGGAAACACCTGAGTAACAAAGACTGAACTGGGGGAAGTGATGGTCCCAGGCTGCAAAGCAAGGGAAGCTTGTGCCTTAAGAATCTGTGAGGTTGCTTATCATTCAAGGTGAGAATTTGCTACCTATCTAGTATGTTAAGCTCAGTTTGCGTTTTTGTTTATTTACTAGGTAATTGGCTTTCATCTGTTTGCTATCACTCATAATCACTTAAAATCTATCTTTTTCTAGTTAATGAACATATTTTATGTTTTAATCCAAACCACTGTGCGTTTGACTAAGGTATCTGGGAAAAATCTCAGCTTGGTTACCACATGTGTGCATGATCTTCTTCACATTGAGGGAGAGGCACACTGGGTATTAAACCCATATACTGGCCAGATTTGACCAGGACAGGACGGTACTGCTCTGGGGTCCTAGGCTGGGAGGCTGGTGGTTAGAGAGCCTGCATGTAACTGCAGCTGGGTGTGTCCTTACCTGTGGGAATGCTGATGAAAGTGCAAACCTGGAAGGCTTTGCAGCTTGTCACAGCAGCACAGTGTGAGAGGGAGCCCGGGCTGGTGGATCAGAGGTTCCGGTGGTATCCCAGTTCCAGGTGGCACCCAGGGAGGAATCCGTCAAAGATCTGGTGTAGAGCATAATCCAGGAGGAGGTATCTGGAGAACAGTATCTGAGCTGCACTGTGCTCTACATCAGACCTATACCCAAGTTCTGGGTCAGTCCCACTCACTGGCTAGAATAACTGTTCATGCACAAATGAGGAAGAAAACTGCATTCTTTCAAGGGCTGTAGTAAAATTTCCCCCCTCAGATTACGAGGGGAGCAGAGGAGTAAAATATAAGAGAATTGACGCCTGCCAGGGTTACTCATGGTGAGGTGCAGTTTAAGCACCACCCCTTCTTTGCTCAGGGCAAACCCATTATTGAGCCCTCTAATATTTGGTTACTATAGATGTAACATTGCATTCATGTGAAGCAATACGTTCCACATGGTATGAATGAAGTATTAGACTTGATGCAGAACTGTTCGGGCTGTTTAACATGCCTCATTTTCTTCCTGCTTCCCTCCTTCCTGCAAGTCTGAAACACAACAAGCTGTTTTTTAATTTGTGATTCATACTTGTTTTGGAAGCTGATCCATGGAATAGGTTTCCCTCAAGAGAAAGGAGGAATACAAATATTACAATTTGAATTAAAGATAACAATTATCTTTCTTCGTTGTCTCCAGTTAAAGAGATTTGCTACAATGGCATACGTAGATGAATATGCTCGGAAAGAAACCAACTGATTCTATCAGAAGGTTACCTCCTGAGAGGTGTGAATTTCACAACAGCAATGCAAGTGTTTGCCACAAAGAGCAAGAACTGTGATTTAAACAGACAAATGCTTACTCCTTTTCTGATATTATTTTCCTTGGCTCTTTTTGACATGTATAAATATCCTGCTTTGGAAAGAGACACAGAATATTATTTTAAGATAAGAATAAACAAATTTATCATAATTGAACTGAAACTGATGTAAATTAACTCTTTTTGTGTGAAGAGAAGGGAGTGAAGTGGTTTCCATGGAAATTCCTGTCTTACCTTTTAGACAAAGGACAGCTTGGAACTGTAAAATTAAGCCCCCTTTTACTCCTCCTTTCTCATACTTACAGAGAGACTTCTTGTGCTTTAAACCATCACAGAGACTCATCTTTTCTCATAAATCCAACTTCAAAATCAATTTCTAGGGCAAATTTGCTTTAAGTAATTATTTTAACAAGTCAATCAAAGAGTTAGTGACAATAAAAATCCTTATTTTAAACAGAATGGGCCATATTGTTCTCCCAGTTATCAGTGGGGAGTCGCATAAATAGAACTGAGAGAACTTGACCCAATAGATTGAATTCCTCCCTGATGCAGTACTAGTAACTTAATTGGAGTGTACCAAGGATAAATTTGGCCCACTGCAAGTTCAGCTCTTTCCCCTCATTAGGATTATTCGTGAAGAATGTTATTATCTATTTCCGAATCCAACCATTGTGCTTCATTATGATTTTCTTTTGATTCAGTTACCATGTGAACAAAAAAATGCATATAGCTACAGCACATGATCTCAGAATGTCAACCATAGGGCGTTCTCTGCTCCATAGCTGATTGGTAGGACACACAGTGTCCTCTGGCAGGTATTTGAAAAGTTACATACAAGTTTAGATCTAAAATTAATTGGGGATTAAAATAACTAAGTAGCAGGTTAAGAAAAAAATGTGTTCCATCTGAAAGTCTATTTTCACTGAGAAAACCTTCACTGTAAGACAAAATTTTGTAATTATGGATCAGGTCCTCAGCTGGTATAAATCGGCATAGCTCCAATTACTTTAATGGGCATTGACTTCAGTGTAGTTCTTCTAAATTACATCAGCTGAAGATCTGACCCTGTATGTAGAGCTCCATTTTGGAAGCTCTCAATGTGTGGTTTTCTTATTGAAATCAATGGAAATGGCATGAATGGAAGCCTTGTACAATTTCTTCCACATGGCTGTGTAACTGTCAATGTTCATACTGTATAAATACTGATAATTTAATAATATGAATTATGTTTGTAAGCTTCTTAAAGACACAGGCCCAGATCCATGAATGTGGGCTGACGAGCACAAAGCGGAACTCATGATGTGGAGGTGCAAAGGTGGCTTTAAAATGTCTCAGTTTCTTATTTTACTAACAAAACCCAATGTCTACTGCTGATAGCACAATTGTTGGCCACATTCAGATTCTAGAATCTTGATAATTGGTGACCATGTGAGACACAATAGAACCCAGGTTTCAGAGTAGCAGCCATGTTAGTCTGTATCCGCAAAAAGAACTGGAGTACTTGTGGCACCTTAGAAACTAACAACCCAGGTTGAACTTCAGAACCCAGGTTGAAATTTCAGGGATTCGCGTTATAAAAATCATCTATTTGACTTCCAAACTGAGCCAATTTGATAGGGAGCTCACCTAAGAGGTAACAATTATGGAGAGCCACAAGGTAACTCTTTTGAGGATATCTAAGAACTAGTAGCTTTGCTGAGTACATTCAGCTTTTCTGGACTGTTGCATGCAGCTTACTAAATAAGTCCCAAAGTGTCTTGCTCTGGCACACAATGATGCTTGCTTAAAATCTGGATTGTCTTTACTTCATTTATTCCAAAGTTCTGGGCTAAAGCACACAGGGAAGCATTGTCCAAGACATTACAACAGCCTGGTGTGATTCATTGCAAAAGGAAGGAGGGAAACTATATATGATAGTTAACAAAAGGAAGGAGGGAACTGTATATTTCCAGTCTCCCTTGTTTTTTGTCAGCTTGTATATTATTTTATTATCCAGTGGGAAACTCAGAATTTGTTTGCATTACTTGCTATGTTAGACAGAGCTACCTTTACATAATCTGAACCAGGGAAAGTAATGATTTATGTTTTGCAGCCTGTGCGCTGCAAATGCACGTGTGAAGGCACAGCACCCTCTATGGTCAGATGGAGCATTACACAGAGCTCACTTAGTCTGGTGGGGCAGTCAGTTACCCCCTCTTGCCTGAGGGTATGTCTACACTACAAGAGTAGTTTGATTTTACTTAAAGCGAATTTGTGGTACCAATATTACAAAGTCGAACGTGTGTATCCACACTAAGGACAGTAATTCGACTTCGTGAGTCCACACTAACAGGGCAAGCGTCGACATTGGAAGCGGTGCACTGTGGGTAGCTATCCCACAGTTCCCGCAGTCCCTGCTGCCCATTGGAATTCTGGGTCGAGCCCCCAATGCCTGCTGGGGCAAAAAATGTGTCGAGGGTGGTTTTGGGTAACTGTCATCATTCAATCCTCACTCCCGCCCTCCCTCCATGAAAGCGCCGGAGGGCAATCAGTTCACGCACTTTTCTGGTGATTGACAGCGCGGACGTCACAGCACCGCGAGCATGGAGCCCACTGCGACCATCGCTGCAGTTATGGCCGTTGTCAACACCTTGTGCCTTATCATCCACCTTTTTCAGAGGCAGATGCTGAGAAATCGGGCGAGGAGGCTACAGCAGCGCGGTGAGGACATTAAACCTGAGAGGGGCACAGACCTCTCATAAGGCACGGGCCCCCACGCCATGGACATCATGGTGGCAATGGGTCATGTTGATGTTGTGGAACGGCGATTCTGGGCCCGGGAAACAAGCACGGACTGGTGGGACCGCATAGTGCTGCAGGTCTGGGATGAATCACAGTGGCTGCGAAACTTTCGGATGTATAAGGAACTTTCCTGGAACTTTGTGAGTTGCTGTCCCCTGCCCTGAAGTGCAAGGACACCCGGATGCGAGCAGCCCTGACTGTCCAGAAGCGAGTGGCCATAGCCCTCTGGAAGCTTGCAATGCCAGACAGCTACTGGTCAGTTGCCAATCAATTTGGAGTGGGCAAATCTACCGTGGGAGTTGCTGTGATGCAAGTAGCCAACGCAATCGTTGAGCTACTGCTCTCAAAGGTAGTGACCCTGGGAAACGTGCAGGTGATCATAGATAGCTTTGCTGTGATGGGATTCCCAAACTGTGGTGGGGCTATAGATGGAACTCACATCCCTATCCTGGGACCGGACCACCAGGCCAGCCAGTACATTACCTGAAAGGGCTACTTTTCAATGGTGCTGCAAGCACTGGTGGACCATAGGGGACGTTTTACCAACATCAACGTCGGATGGCCGGGCAAGGTTCATGACGCTTGTGTTTTCAGGAACTCTGGTCTGTTTAGATGGCTGCAGGAAGGTATTTACTTCCCGGACCACAAAATAACTGTTGGGGATGTGGAGATGCCTATAGTTATCCTCGGGGACCCAGCCTACCCGCTAATGCCCTGGCTCATGAAGCCCTATACAGGCGCCCTGGACAGTGAAAAAGAACTCTTCAACTACCGTCTGAGCAAGTGCAGAATGGTGGTGGAGTGTGCTTTTGGACGTCTGAAGAGGAGATGGAGAAGCTTACTGACTCGCTCTGATCTCAGCGAAACCAATATCCCCATTGTTATTGCAGCTTGCTGTGTGCTCCACAATCTCTGTGAGAGCAAGGGGGAGATGTTTATGGCGGGGTGGGAGGTTGAGGCAAATCACCTGGCTGCTGATTACGCCCAACCAGACACCCGGGCAATTAGAAGAGCCCAGCGGGACGCGCTGTGCATCTGGGAAGCTTTGAAAGCTAGATTCCAGAGTGACCAGGGTAACCTGTGACTATTACGTTTGTTTAAACAGAAGCTGAACCTGCCCCCGTTTCTTTACCCAATTAATGTTGACTATCCACTCCAGTTACCAACCCCCTTTCCCCTCGTTCCAACACACCTTTAAAAATAAAATAAATGAAACTTTGTTCATGAACACCGTTTTCTTTATTAAGGATTTTGCGGTAAAGGGTTGAAACTGGGACGCAGACTGTGGTGGGGAGCAGGTGTAGTGATGGAAAGGACGCTTCTAAACTCGAGGAATGACAGGCTCCTGCTCCTAGAGCGGTCCACAGTGATGGACTGGTTGTTTCAACGCAGCCTGCCACCCCTCCTTTTCGGGACTCTGTGTGTGGGGGCTATGTGACTTTGTGGCGGGGGAGGGCGGTTACAGATCCCCTGCTGCGTGGCTCTGTCATCCAGGCTAAGGACCGCTACCTAAGATCTGTAACTGCCCTCCCCCGCCACAAACTCACATAGCCCCCCCCCCAAACATGAAAACCACCTCCCAGACTGACCAGTGTGCCTACTGACTGCAATTTGTGTGTGACCTTCTGCTGAACCTGCCCCCCATATCTGTACCCTGGTAAAGGTGACTGTCCTCTCCAATTACCAACCCCTTTCCCCCCCTTCAAACACACTGTCCTCTAAAAGAACATGACGGAAACAGTAATTAACAGAAACATATTTTTTATTAAGAACTACACAGTTAGGGGATGAAACTGGGATGGGGGCTTGGGTGAGGTGCATTTGGAGGGAAGGAAAGGACATATCAAATCTTTGGGAATGAGAGCCTTCTGTTACTTGAGCAGTCTGCAGGGGTGGAGTGACTGTTTTCACGGGCCTTGCCGCCTCTCCTACTTGGGACTTTGGGTGAGGGGGGGATGGGACTTTGTGGCGGGGGAGGGTGGTTAGCGATAGAATGCAGCGGGGGCTCTGTCCTCCTGCCTCCGGTCCTGCAGAACATCTACAAGGTGCCGGAGCATGTCCATTTGCTCCCTCATTAGTCCAAGCAGCGTTTGAGTCACCTGCTGGTCTTCCTGCCGTCCTCCCGTTTGCTGTGTGATCGCTGGTATTGCGACATGTTCTCCCTCCACTGGGTCTGCTGTGCCGCCTCGGCTCGGGAACAGACCACAAGTTCTGAGAACATCTCGTCCCGTGTCCTTTTCTTTCGCCGCCTGATCTGCGCCAGCCTCTGGGAGGCGGATGCCGGGGTAGCTCGGGAGACACTCGCAGCTGTGGGATGGGAAAAAGGGAGTGAATTCCTCAAAAAGATACATTTTTGCAAGCAATGATTATAGTCTTTCTCTGTGAACAAGATCACGCACAGTACCTATCACATGTGCAGTCAGTACAAGATCGAATTTTCTGTCTTCACATTGAGTACCTGGGGTCTTGCTGTACTGATCACACAAGCGGGGCCAGACAACGGAATTCTGCTAGCAGGCGGCCATGGTAAGCCGTAGACTTTTGGCTGCTTAAAGTTTAATTTACAGCAGTGCCTTCCTTTCACGTTCCAAGCAATGCTCCTAGCATTGGCCAGTTCCTGCTGCTGGCGATCCGGTCAGCATGAACTCTGCCCCTGTCCCACCCCCGTCACGGCTGTCTCCAGGAAAGATCCCTGCATGCTGTCGGCGAACTGCTCAGCAGGAACGGTTCGCCTCCCCACCCCCACCATGTGGCTGGGCTCGGGAAAGATCCCTGCACGCTGCCGGCGATCCAGCCGGCATGAACTCTGCTCCTGTCCCACCCCCATCTCGGCTGTCCCCGGGAAAGATCCCTGCATGCTGTTGGTGAACCACTCAGCAGGAACGGTTCGCCTCCCTGCCCCCACCGCGTGGCTGTAAACCGCCAGTTACAGTTATTTACAGGAACAGGCAATCAGTCCCCATACTAAAATTCCCCTAATTCAAAGCAGGTCACCATGAGTGATATCTCTCTGATGAGGATTACGGAGAAAGAGACAGACCGCATGCTGTGTGAATGCCAGCAAACACCAGGGCCGTATGCCGCCATGTTTTGCCAGGCAATGATACCAGAGTACCTGCTGCTAGCCTGCCGCGGAAAAGTTTCCTACCATGGAGGAGGCAATAAGGCCGCTCTCCCCAGGAACCTGATGCAAAGGCTTTCACATTACCTCCAGGAGAGCTTTGTGGAGATGTCCCAGGAGGATTTCTACTCTATCCCCAGACATGTTAACAGACTTTTCCAGTAGCTGCACTGGCAAGGACTAAAAAGTTAAGCGCCTAGCGCAAACTAATCATTAAAAACCCATTGCTAACATACCATGCCTATTCTATTCAAAATAAATGTTTAAAACACTTACCTACTGATCCTTCCCCTGATTCACGGTCCGAGTTACTGCCTTGGGAGGGTTGGTAGGGGATCTCCGAGAGGGTGATGAAGAGACCCTGGCTGTCGGGGAAATCAGCGTTGAAAGCACTGTCAACTGCCTCGTCCTCTTCATCTCCTTCCTCATCTTCCCCGTCCGTGAACAGCTCCGAGGAAGCGGCCGTCGACAATACCCCATCGTCAGAGTCCACGGACAGTGGTGGGGTAGTGGTGGCGGCCGCACCTAGAATGGAATGCAGTGCCTCGTAGAAACGGCATGTCTGGGGCTGGGATCCGGAGCGTCCGTTTGACTCTTTGGTCTTCTGGTACGCTTGTCTCAGCTCCTTGATTTTCACGCGGCACTGTGTTGCATCCCGGCTGTATCCTCTCTCCGTCATGGCTTTTGAGATCTTCTCGTAGATCTTCGCATTCCGTCTTTTCGATCGCAGCTCCGAAAGCACGGACTCATTGCCCCACACAGCAATCAGATCCAAGACTTCCCAATCAGTCCATGCTGGGGCCCTCTTTCTATTCTGCGATTGCATAGTCACCTCTGCTGGAGAGCTCTGCATCATTGCCAGTGCTGCTGAGCTCGCCACGATGTCCAAACAGGAAATGAGATTCAAACTGGCCAGACCGGAAAAGGAATTCAAATTTTCCCGGGGCTTTTCCTGTGTGGCTGGTCAGAGCATCCGAGCTCGGACTGCTGTCTAGAGCGTCAACAGAGTGGTGCACTGTGGGATAGCTTCCGGAGCTATTAGCGTTGAATTCCATCCACACCTACCCTAATTCGACATGGCCATGTCGAATTTAGCACTATTCCACTCGTCGGGGAGGAGTACAGAAATTGATTTAAAGAGACCTCTATGTCGAAATAAATAGCTTCGTTGTGTGGATGGGTGCAGGGTTAATTCGAATTAACGCTGCTAAATTCGACATAACCTCCTAGTGTAGACCAGGCCTGAGACTCTAAGATAGTCTCATTCTGGGCTTTGCAGGGTGTTAGTTTCAGTCCCATGCCTGGGTTTCCCTTTATACTTGACAGGGTTATTTGATCCTGGTTCTCAGGGGGTCTGAACACCTCTTTTGGTTCTTATGGCCCATTGGGGAATTGGTAAGAGAACCCCAGCCCACCCATGCCACTGGGCTCCAGCTCAGGGCCTTCAAACTAGGCAGGTGGAATTAAGCCTTAACAATTCCTTCTGCTGTGCCCTGAGCTTGTTCTTATTTCCCTTAGGTCTGTCATCCCATCCAGTCATCCCATCTCTAGGGTGTTTTCTCTGGGCAACTTCTCACCAGCTAGTGGGCAGAACTTTCCTTCTCCAGACTGCTTATTTCTCTGGCAACCCCTTGCTTCTCAGCTCTTTTATTTTCCTAGCTGCTGAGAGGCTGCCAATCAGTGCTGGCAAGCAGTTCCTAACCCCTTGGTTGCCAGACCAACATGGACTATATACATCCCATGGCACAGCCTAATGATCATACTATGATTTCAGCCAAATAAATTGTTTGGAAATTCTGTGGGGCTTGTTCAGTTTTTATTAGTTCTTTCCTGACCCATCTCTGCTGACCTGCATCACTCTAACTCTAATAAAAAGTGTCCTTGGCTTTTTTTTAATGTATATGGTCACCCAAGAGTTATTGGAATGCATCTGTTCAAAATGACCTAAAGGAGAAGATTAGGTAATAGTTTCATAGAATGGCCTCCAAGATATTCTGCAGAGACCCAGGGGGGAAGAGAAAAAAAGGCATGGAAATATAAATGGACTCTAGTGCCCTTTAGATTACTTTTAAGACTCTCTTGTTTGGCATCAGCTGTTCCTAAAACTGCGTCCTGTAGTTTGCTACGAATTACACCTAGCTCTCAGTCCAATTTAATTGCTACTCTGGCATGATAGGACCATTCCCGAAAGAATTGGAGGAGGGAGAGGAGAAAGTATATTGCAGTCATTCATTCCACCTCTGCCTAACAAGGATGAGTGGCCCTCTGATCTGCAGTAGAAAAAAGTTAAGAGCTCAAAATACTATTGCAAAGAGCTGTAAAACTACTGGGATTGCATAATGCCCACAAAGGGCAAGGGAAGAAAAACTGCTTGGGTCTGCGAGCAGCCGTGAGAGGTTTCTGGAGGTATTTCTGGATCAGGAAAGTCAGTTCTGGATGGTTTCGGGGTAGTTTTCTGAATACCAGCAGGGAGGAAATGACCAGGAAAGGAACAGGTTCAGAGGGCCTGATTTAAAGTGATAGGGGCCAGCACTGACATTTCACTGAAGGAAGGATGGTTTTGTGATTAAAGCAGATTAGTCAAAAGATCTGGGTTCAATCCCAGCGATGCTACAGAGTCCCTGTGTGACCTTGGACAAATCACTTAAACTTAATTTGCCTCACTTCCCCATCGATAAAATGAGTTTAATAGTGCTGCTTTCGTCCCACCCTTTGGCCTGGTCTACACTATGACTTTAATTCGGATTTAGCAGTGTTAAATCGAATTAACCCTGCGCCCATCCACACAACGACATAAATGGCTTCGAAGATGGTGTCACCAGGAGGATTTTGGCTTCCTAGAGCACGGGATGCTATTCGAGGAAGGACTGCTAGGCAGAGATGGCGTTCACCTTTCGAGGAGAGGAAAGACCCTATTCGGACACAGACTGGCTAACCTAGTGAGGAGGGCTTTAAACTAGGTTCGACGGGGACAGGTGAGCAAAGCCCACAGGTAAGTGGGGAACATGGAGACCGGGGAGATGGGTCGGAAACGAGAGGGAGTGTGGGCTATATTGGCAGAGAGAAAGGAGAGTCAGGACAAAACTGGGAGGAAAGATCAAACCAGTATCTTAGATGCCTATATACAAATGCGAGAAGTATGGGGAATAAGCAGGAAGAACTGGAAGTGCTAATAAATAAATACAACTATGACATTGTTGGCATCACTGAAACTTGGTGGGATAATACACATGATTGGAATGTTGGTGTGGATGGGTACAGCTTGCTCAGGAAGGATAGACAGGGGAAAAAGGGAGGAGGTGTTGCCTTATATATTAGAAATGTACCCACTTGGACTGAGGTAGAGATGGACATAGGAGACGGAAGTGTTGAGAGTCTCTGGGTTAGGCTTAAAGGGGCAAAAAACAAGGGAGATGTCATGCTAGGAGTCTACTACAGGCCACCTAACCAGGTGGAAGAGGTGGATGAGGCTTTTTTCAAGCAACTAACAAAATCATCCAAAGCCCAAGATTTGGTGGTGATGGGGGACTTCAACTATCCGGATATATGTTGGGAAAATAACACAGCGGGGCACAGACTATCCAACAAATTCTTGGACTGCATTGGAGACAACTTTTTATTTCAGAAGGTTGAAAAAGCTACTAGGGGGGAAGCTGTTCTAGACTTGATTTTAACAAATAGGGAGGAACTCGTTGAAAATGTGAAAGTAGAAGGCAGCCTGGGTGAAAGTGATCATGAAATCATAGAGTTTGCAATTCTAAGGAAGGGTAGAAGGGAGAACAGCAAAATAGAGACAATGGATTTCAGGAAGGCAGATTTTGGGAAGCTCAGAGAGCTGATAGGTAAGGTCCCATGGGAATCAAGACTGAGGGGAAAAACAACTGAGGAGAGTTGGCAGTTTTTGAAAGGGACACTATTAAGGGCCCAAAAGCAAGCTATTCCGCTGGTTAGGAAAGATAGAAAATGTGGCAAAAGACCACCTTGGCTTAACCACGAGATCTTGCACGATCTAAAAAATAAAAAGGAGTCATATAAAAAATGGAAACTAGGACAGATTACAAAGGATGAATATAGGCAAACAACACAGGAATGCAGGGGCAAGATTAGAAAGGCAAAGGCACAAAATGAGCTCAAACTAGCTACGGGAATAAAAGGAAACAAGAAGACTTTTTATCAATACATTAGAAGCAAGAGGAAGACCAAAGACAGGGTAGGCCCACTGCTTAGTGAAGAGGGAGAAACAGTAACAGGAAACTTGGAAATGGCGGAGATGCTTAATGACTTCTTTGTTTCGGTCTTCACCGAGAAGTCTGAAGGAATGCCTAACATAGTGAATGCTAATGGGAAGGGGGTAGGTTTAGCAGATAAAATAAAAAAAGAACAAGTTAAAAATCACTTAGAAAAGTTAGATGCCTGCAAGTCACCTGGGCCTGATGAAATGCATCCTAGAATACTCAAGGAACTAATAGAGGAGGTATCTGAGCCTCTAGCTATTATCTTTGGAAAGTCATGGGAGACGGGAGAGATTCCAGAAGACTGGAAAAGAGCAAATATAGTGCCCATCTATAAAAAGGGAAATAAAAACAACCCAGGTAACTACAGACCAGTTAGTTTAACTTCTGTGCCAGGGAAGATAATGGAGCAAGTAATTAAGGAAATCCTCTGCAAACACTTGGAAGGTGGTAAGGTGATAGGGAACAGCCAGCATGGATTTGTGAAGAACAAATCATGTCAGACCAATCTGATAGCTTTCTTTGATAGGATAACGAGCCTTGTGGATAAGGGTGAAGCGGTGGATGTGGTATACCTAGACTTTAGTAAGGCATTTGATACGGTCTCGCATGATATTCTTATT
Organism: Malaclemys terrapin pileata; assembly: GCF_027887155.1. Taxonomy (NCBI): domain Eukaryota; kingdom Metazoa; phylum Chordata; order Testudines; family Emydidae; genus Malaclemys; species Malaclemys terrapin. Next base: position 37,869,602 of record NC_071513.1, on the reverse strand, counting down.
GATAAACTAGGCAAATACAAATTAGATGGGGCTACTATAAGGTGGGTGCATAACTGGCTGGATAACCGTACTCAGAGAGTTGTTATTAATGGTTCCCAATCCTGCTGGAAAGGCGTAACGAGTGGGGTTCCGCAGGGGTCTGTTTTGGGACCGGCTCTGTTCAATATCTTCATCAACGACTTAGATATTGGCATAGAAAGTACGCTTATTAAGTTTGCGGATGATACCAAACTGGGAGGGATTGCAACTACTTTGGAGTTTCCAGTCCTATAATCTATGAATCTATGAATCCCAGAGAATTCATGGCGGGGTGGGGGGTGTTAGTTTGGTTCCTGCAGGGATCTTTCCTGATACCAGCCACGCAGTGGGGGGCGGGATAAAGCAATGATCCAGAGAATTGGATGGGGGGGGGTTAGTTTGTTTTCTGCTGCTGAAGGTTAACTGGAAAACCGCAGCACTCAACGGGCTTTGCTTGGTATGTGGGAAAGGAGGGCACAGAAGCCGAAAGACAATGGCTTACCATGGCTGCATGCAAGCCAAATTCTGTTGCCCGGACCTGCGTCTGTGATCTCTAGCAGCAAAGCCACAGGCACTCAATATTAAGAGGCAAAATGCGACCTTGCACAGAAATCACATGTGCTATGTAATGTGAATAGTGTTGGTCACCGTGAAAGAGTATAAGCATTGTTCTGCAAAACGTATCTTTTTAAAAAATTCTCTCCTTTTTTCCCTCCCTCCAGCAGCTGCAAATTCTTCAAGCCTCTCTCCTCCGTCCTGAAGGCTATGTCAGATAAGGCATCGGAAAAAGAAGATGCGAGACGAGATGTTCTCAGAAATCATGGAATCCAACCGCAGTGAAAGAGCTCATCTGAATGAGTGGAAGGACACGGTTTCAAAGTATAGGAAAGAAGCCAGTGAACGTGAGGACAGGAGGGACCAACATGAGGACATGAGGGACCAACGTGAGGAGAGGAGAGACGCTCGAGATGAGAGGCGGCAGGAAGATCAGAGGAGGCAGGATGCAATGCTGGGGCTGTTGCGTGAGCAAACAGACATGCTCCGGCGTCTGGTGGAGCTTCAGGAACGGCAGCAGGATAACAGAGTGCCGCTACAGCCCCTGTATAACTCCCCTCCCCCCTCACCATGTTCCATGGCCTCCTCACCCAGACGTGTAAGAACGCGGGGGGAAGAGGGAGGCTCCGTACACCCTCCCATTCCACCCCAGTGGACAGCCCAAGCAAAAGGCTGTAATTTTTTTAACCTTTTTTTAGTGGCCTTTTCCTTCCCGCCGATCCTCCTCCCAAACTCCACCCGGGTTCTCTCCCTCTTTTTATAATCAATTAATAAAGAATAAATGATTTTTAAATGATAGTGACTTTATTTCCTTTGAAAACAAGCTGGGGGAAGGGGGAGGGTGGGTTCCTTACAGAGAATGAGTCAATAAAGGGGACAGGTTTTCATGAAGGAGAAACAAACAGAAATTTCACACTGTAGCCTGGCCAGTCATGAAACTGGTTTTCAAAGCTTCTCTGATGCACAGCGCTTCCTGGTGTGCTCTTCTAATCGCCCTGGTGTCTGGCTGTGCGTAATCAGCAGCCAGGCGATTTGCCTCAGCCTCCCACCCCGCCATAAAGGTCTCCCCCTTACTTTCACAAAGATTGTGGAGCACACAGCAAGCAGAAATAAGAATGGGAATATTGGTTTGGCTGAGGTCTGAGCGAGTCAGTAACGATCACCAGCAACCTTTTAAATGGCCAAATGCACATTCTACCACCATTCTGCACTTGCTCAGCCTGTAGTTGAACAGCTCCTGACTCCTGTCCAGGCTGCCTGTGTATGGCTTCATGAGCCATGGCATTAAGGGATAGGCTGGGTCCCCAAGAATAACTATTGGCATTTCAACATCCCCAACGGTTATTTTCTGGTCCGGGAAGTAAGTCCCTTGCTGCAGCCATTTAAACAGACGCGAGCATCATGAACCCTTCCCGGCCAGCCCACGTTGATGTTGGTGAAACATCCCTTGTGATCCACAAGTGCTTGCAGCACCATTGAAAAGTACCCCTTGCGGTTTATGTACTGGGTACCCTGGTGCTCTGGTGCCAAGATAGGGATATGGGTTCCATCTATCGCCCCAACACAGTTAGGGAATCTCATTGCAGCAAAGCCATCCACTATGATCTGCACCTTTCCCAGAGTCACTACCTTTCGTAGCAGCACCTCAGTGATTGCTTTGGCTACTTGCATCACAGCAGCCCCCACAGTAGATTTGCCCACTCCAAATTGATTCCCGACTGACTGGTAGCTGTCTGGCGTTGCAAGCTTCCACAGGCGTTGCAAGCTTGCAAGGCGTTGCAAGCTTGCCACTCGCTTCTCAACTGTGAGGGCTGCTCTCATCTTGGTATTCTGGCGTTTCAGGGCAGGGGACAGCAAGTCACAAAGTTCCATGAAAGTGCCCTTACGCATGCAAAAGTTTCGCAGCCACTGGAATCATCCCACACCTGCAACACTATGCAGTCCCACCCGTCTGTGCTTGTTTCCCGGGCCCAGAATTGGCGTTCCACGGCTACAACCTGCCCCATTAACAACATGATCTCCAAAGCACCGGGGCCCGCGGTTTGAGAGAATTCTGTGTCCTTGTCCATGTCCATGTCCTCATCACGCTGCCGCTGCGCTGCCGTCGCCACCACCTCCTCGCCTCGTTTTTCTGGTCCTGGCTCAGCATAAACTGCACGAGAACGCGCAGGGTGTTTACAATGTTCATGACTGCTGTCTTGAGCTGAGCGGGCTCCATGCTTGCCGTGGTATGGAGTCTGCAGTGTTCACCCAGGAAAAAAGGCGCGAAAAGGTTGTCTGCTGTTACTTTCATGGAGGGAGGGGTGAGGCTGTACCCAGAACCACCTGCGACAATGTTTTTTGCCCCATCAGGCACTGGGATCTCAACCCAGAATTCCAATGGGCGGGGGAGACTGCGGGAACTATGGGATAGCTACCCACAGTGCAATGCTCCAGAAATCGATGCTAGCTCCGGTACATGGACGCACATCGCCGAATTAATGTGCTTAGTGTGGCCGCAGACATTCGACTTTATACAATCTGTTTCCCAAATTCGAATTATATAAATTCGGATTAATCCCGTAGTGTAGACATACGCTTTGTCTGTCTTGTCAAATCAGGTTGTAAGCCAGACATGATGCATGAGGGAAGGGAGGGCACACACAGACTGAGCATTCTCAGCATCATCTGCTGAAGCCGCTGTGCTCACTCTGCCCCACCACTATCAGCAGGTACTGGTCATCTCTGTTGTAAGCTCTTCATGGCAGGGCCTCTTTCACACTCTGTGTACGTACAGATCCTAGCACAGTAGGAGCCTGATTTCAGTTGGGGTCTCTAGGCAGTGGTGCTGGAACAATTTGTATAGTGGGAGTGCTGAGAACCACTGAATCAAACTGTAAACCCTGTATATGATCGTAAACACTTCAAAACAGAAGGTGCGACAGCACCCCCCACACCACTAGTTCCAGCTTCTATATCTGTAGGCACTCCTGTAATATAAATAATAGCAATTTTAATTAATTAAAAGACATCTCTCAAAATCCTGACAGTCTTCCTTTTAGCCCCTCATCCCCCAGTTTCCTCTGTCCCCACAGTCTTGTCTCCTGCTGCACTTTTCCTTCTTGCCCCCACATTCCTGTGTTTCGATATGGTCTCCTGCCTTGGCCACAAATGGTGAATAGCAGGTACCTATCTTCTCTGAGGGCCCCTTGGTTTTAAACTCATTGGAAACAAAGGGAGATGGATGGGTGGCCATCTTTACTCTTGCAGCCTCACTTCCACATTCAAATGGTGGCATCTTCGGTGAGGACAGCCTGGCTTCAGCTGAGAACAATGGGAGATGGCTGCCATTTTTAGTAAGGGCAAAAATCTTTAAAATGTTGTAACTTTTCTTGGTATCAATATAAGCAGCTTTAACAAATACACCTAAAACCATGACAGCTGTCAACTATTTAGTGTTCATGGCTGATTTAGAGGATGTAATTATGTCTGCCAACTGGTAACCAGAGGCTAGTGTAGTTGTCACCAAGCAAGAAACTTTACTAGAATAAGGAAAACAGTATTACTCCTAAAGCTATACTTGTCACTCTCCCTCTCTCTCTTTAGCTCACTGTAGAGCTTCTGTCTACTACGTTCTCCAGCTCCTCCTTGCCTGGTTTCCTGATACAGATTTAACAAAAAAGTATGCATAACCTTGCTGTTTCTGCTGGAATTTTCTGTCTGCATATCTTACAGATTTGGTGCATAATAGTACCACTGCAGAAGAAATCCTGGAGGTGCTCCAGAAATCAATCAAGCTTTCCATTTTTTTACAGGAACTTTCAGAAAAACAACAACCTATTCTTACTGTACTTCATAATGACATGCTCAAAAATCTTGTTTCACCTCAATCTCCTTCCTTTACTGAGAAGAACTGTACCTCAGCAAGTGTTATGTTCAGATTAACTTCCCTGAAAATGTCATGAAATTAGACAAGAGGAAAAAAATAAATAGAAATCCAGGCCTTTTTGAAAGTAAAGATTCAATACAGAAATATTCCTAATCATGATATCAGACTCCAAAATCTAGAACTAGATTTGACTTAATATCAGTGAATGTCAAATTCTTTGACAGAGGAATTTGTAAAGTCTTGGTAAAATGGTTACTGCAGAACTGTCATTGTGCACGCTCCACAGTAGATTATATGACACTCACATAATCATCATTTCCTGGGTTTCCTCTTAATGTGATTCGACACAGATATAAATAAATATTTACAAAAAAACACACTCATAAGCTAATATGAAGCCACATCACTAACTGATTTATACTTCAAGCCTGAGAGAGGTCTACAATGAGTAGGCAGTTTGACACTAACCAGGCAGAGAATAAAAAGGTTGGGTTGGAGGAGAAATGCCATTTCTCATTGGGTTATGCAAAATTAGAGGAAGGAAGGAAGCAGCTAGTTATTTGAGTAGGAGCAAAGTAAGAAGCCACCTAGAGGGATGAAAGTTTCAAAGCTGGAATAAGTCTGAGAGCCTGATTCTCCTCTCATATTGGTATAAATTTGGAACAAACCTTTTGAAGTCAATGGGTCAGATTCTGATTTCAGTTACACCAATATAAATACTGAATAACTCCACAGATACCAGTGGAGATACTCTGGAATTACACTGATGTAAATGAGATCCAATCTATCCCAATGGTGCTGCATCAGTTTGAATGGATAATCAGGATCAGAGACGGTAACTCCTATATTGTACATTCTACTCAGGTGCTGCAAAAGGTGTTGAGGGAGGGCAGGGAATGGACGGGGTGCAGACTCTACATAATGAATGAGGAGAGTGTGAAACAGAAGCACTTTAGTGCTGAACCAAGAAGAAATAAAGACAAGCCTGGCAAACAATGGGGAGTCAGAACTGAAGATGTCACTTTTAAAACAACCGATGATGGACATCATGATGCTGAGGAGAGGTAACAGCAAAATGACAAGGGATATATGAGTAATGAACATGAACAGTTGCTTTCTGGGAACCTATCATAACGTTGCAGATCCCCAAGAAAAAGTGTTTTGGGTTCAACTGAGGTTTTGGGCAAAGCTTCCCTGGGTGACCTTGTTTTCTCCAGAACAGTTTGCCCATTCCCAGTAAGCAGCAATATTTGGGCTCCAAGACTCTTCAGGAACGAGCTGAAAAGAAAAAATCAGCAGACTGGGCGAGGAGGTCATGAGGGTGGAAAATGGTTGAAACAACTTCCCCTTGCTCCAGGAGGAGTAGGCAACAAGAATAGCCTAAAAATGGGAGGCACTGGGTGGGAAAGGGGCATGGCCAGGGTGGCTGGAAGATGATCTGACTGAATGTATCCCTTCTGCTGTTTCTGCCAGCAGAACTCCTACAGTGTCTGTATCTCAGTCAAGTATTTATACTTATCACCCCAGTAACTAGGTACTGTCCTATCCCACGGGATCATGGCATAAATTAAAACTGCCTCCTTCAGGCCGAAACCCTGAGTTAAATTAAGGGAAAGCTAAAAGCAGAGAGCAATTCCCTCACCTCTTTCTGGCTTGGGTAAGCAGTGTTTCCCTACAGCTCCCCTTCCTCCTCAACTGATGCACTGAGAGCTCCCCCTTTGTTTCATTCTCCTTTAACCACTGGTTAAAGTGGCAACACAACATGCCCACCCCGGGGTGAATCTTTTCCTGGGTGTAGAGATCTGGCAGTGGGAGAGAGCTATAACTCACACCTCCATGTGCCAGCACTAGTGAGTCTGGCCTCATATTTCAAAAACTGGGTTAGTCTAATAACTTGCCTAAGTGTTTGGGTCACATTCTGTGCTGATTTAAATCCTGCACGGTCCCAGTGCTTTCAGGCCAGTTGCAGAGAATTTGCAAACTTAAGCTGTAGAGAACCACTGCTGTGGTATGAATTGAAGATATACAACTTACCACCTAGTGAGGAATCAACTCTCTTGCCTGATAGACAGGAAAATCCTTTTGGTGCATTATATCACTGTCTCTCTTTTCCTGTATGCTGCCAGAGCTGGTTTCCTGCAACACAATGGCCAGAACTATGAAATTTCATGATATTTGCTAGGCAAATTGGAACTGCAAATGATGCTGCAGCTGCAGTCCTTGCTTGGCTAGTAAGCCTGAAAGCCACACTGATCCTTCTCAAGTACAGTGAGATATAACCTTTACTTTTTCACTACATCCAATTTCTTTAGATCATTTTTGTCATTCAGAGCATTGGCAATCTTTATGGGTAGGTGAGCACAGAAATGTTCCAGGTTATATTATAAGGAGTATATGAGAGGTGTGACAAGGAAAGGAGGCATTATGAGTATCTCAGAGAGATTACAAGGAAGGCAGATGCAGTATTAGAAGAAGTATTTGAAAGGCAGCATGTGGAACAGATATATAGTATTATAAGGAGATACTGACAGTGTTATTATAAGGAGCAGCGAGTATCAAAGGATGGAAGATATTTGCGACATTTGGGAAGGAAGAAAAATATTATAAGGCATATGAGTGATGCGACAAGGAAAGGAGCAATTTTGTGACATCCCTGATGCTTTTTATCATAACTGCTGTATTTATCACCCATCACAAACAATTCAGGAATGAGCAGATATTTGGGGCTTGGATAATCTGGGGTTGATGAAGCCACATAAAAGGCTATTGGCAATTTAATGATTGTGATTTATGAAGTTACTTATACTGTATGATTGAAAATGTCCTGCCTAAGGAGCCAGTCTTGTGAGGCACTGGGCACCTTAAGTGAAGTCAATAGGGACCTGATTTGCAGAGGCGCTGAGCACCCACAATTGCGATGAAGTAAATGGAACCTGCAGGAGGTCAGCACCTCTTTGCTTGGGAGTTGAAGGCACTAAGCACCTGGCAGGTTCAGGTCTAAAGTGGCACACTAGGGCTGTGACAAATATGTTTAATAAACTTCTGTTACCACCATGAGTATGCACGTGCTTACACATACTCTCCACAGATAGTCTGGAAAGGCACTATGCCCCTGCATCTTCTATAGTTAAAATGATAAAAATGTAATGTCTAGCTAAAGGCAATCAGGGAAGCAGTAATTATCACAGCAGGCCTGAAAAATCGAAGCGCTACTTTGGCGGGGCAGGGTGATAGGAAGGAGATGCAGCATGTCTTGAATGCAATGCAGTGAGAGAAAGAACTTTCCTTTTTAACTAGAATAGCTTATTCCTCCTTTCTTTAATAACCAGCAAACCCGAACTGCTGCAGACTGCATACCTATTTCTGTATATTCTCCAGGCCCTCATCCACAGACACCTTCACTCCTCTGTTATATCCATCCTTAAACCCAGATCTTCAAGCAATCCATCCTCCCTCCTCCTCCTCATTAACAATCTCCGTACACTCCCTCTCCTCAAGTGTTGTCATATGTTTGTTTTATTTTTGGTATGCGCTTTTCAGGGCAGGGCATGTGTATACATTTGTGATGCTATATACACTTATCATGATAATACTAATGATGATCATTAATAATTAATGCACGTTTGCATCAGCAAAAACCTGTCTCAGGCTCTTCTTGCAAATGTAAAATGTGCCATGCCTTTTAGATTATAACAGGAAATATATGGTGTGGGCTAAATTATACAACGGTGTAAGTGATGATGGCTGTAATTTGCTCGGAAAAAAACAGTTATGCAGCAAGTGGTAAGGTACTGCAACTTGCGCTATTTGGCATTTTGGGGAACTGCAAAACAAGTGGAACTTACATGCCTAGGGGTTTAGGGGGAAAAGATATATGATAAAACTCGACCCCTCAGTGCTGAAGTGACATTCATTTTGCATACTCGCTGATTGCCAAATAGGGGCAAGTTGCACTGCTCTACCCACTTACATAAGAATATAAGAACGGCCATACTGGGTCAGACCAATGGTCCATCTAGCCCGGTATCCTGTCTCCCAACAGTGGCCAATGCCATATTCCCCAGAGGGAATGAACAGAACAGGTAATCATCAAGTGATCCATCCCATCACTCATTCCCTGCTTTTGGCAAACAGAGGTTAGGGACACCATCCCTGCACCTATTTTCTTCCTGATTTTCCTCAATACAAAACTTATATCCACAGTTATGTCACCACCAGATTTGGCTGACAGGCTTCCATGGCAGTGGCACCTGTTTACACCAAGGGCCAAATTCTGTCTGAGTTACACTGGCGTAACCCCAAGTCTGAGTAGGGTAGGGTCCCTCCCGCTAGACAGTGACCCAACCACTTCTGAACAAGTGTAGTTATTAGAGGCTAAGATACCAGTCTATGAAGAATGAGTGATGCTGAGGGAAGACGGGAACCAGGAATTGTTTTGCTCATTATAAATAGTTATGTTTATGAAGCGAGAGTCAGAGGTCCACAGAGTGCTATGAGATACCTGGAAATCATGATCATTACTCAATAATCGTGGTTAGATTGTCTACTTTGTGAGAGTGCCTCTCTTTCTGGAACACAATCTCCTTGAACCTTTTCCTGCCAGCATTGATTGTTTTAAGAGACCATGCATGTCTCCTTCACAGCAGCAGGATGGATGTAGAGAAGTAACTGTGCTAGCCATTGTATGAGACTATCTTAACCAATGCCATACCAGACAACCCACGTGTGTCCTAGATCAAAAGTCTTCTGTAGTGTCCTATGCTTACCAAATGTTGCCTCCTGGTGGCTATAAAGAGGAGCCTATCTTGATATGGACTCCACAGGTGTTATTCAGAAGAGATATTGGGGTAATGTCTTAATATTTACCAATTAAAAGATAACTGATTGATAAGGGATGAGTTAGATCATAAGGCTACATACATAGGAAACTCTCATTGATTTCAATGGGTTGAGTAGAGCAACAATGTACCTGAAGTACCTGATCCAGCTCCTTGCCTAGAGGGAAATGCCAGTCAGTAAACATGTGGCTATCCTTGTGAGTTTGTCAGATGTCAAGGCATCTATGTTTTCAAGTTGTTTTAAATGCTGTGCTTCCTGGAATAAAATCAACAACATTGGCTAATAAGCAAAGTGATCTCATGTTGGAAGCACTGCTATTTGGTGGCATTTGATCTTGAGGAAGATGCACTTTTTCAAGATAGACCCTGTCAAGGCTGCTTCCCCACTTTGAACTTTAGGGTACAAATGTGGGGGCCTGCATGAAAACTTCTAAGCTTAACTACCAGCTTAGATCTGGTCCACTGCCACCATTCCCAAAGCTAATTCCCTTCCCTGGGAAGCCTTGAGAAACTCTTCACCAATTCCCTGGTGAATACAGATCCAAACCCCTTGGATCTTAAAACAAGGAGAAATTAACCATTCCCCCTCCTTCCTCCCACCAACTCCTGGTGGATCAAGATCCAACCCCCTTGGATCTAAAAACGAGGAAAAATCAATCAGGTTCTTAAAAAGAAGGCTTTTAATTAAAGAAAAAGGTAAAAATCATCTCTGTAAAATCAGGATGGGAAAATAACTTTACAGGGTAATCAAACTTAAAGAGCTCAGAGGACCCCCCTCTAGCCTTAGGTTCAAAGTACAGCAAACAGAGATAAACACTCTAGTAAAAGGTACATTTACAAGTTGAGAAAACAAAGATAAACTAACACGCCTTGCCTGGCTGTTTACTTACAAGTTTGAAATATGAGAGACTTGTTCAAAAAGATTTGGAGAACCTGGATTGATGTCTGTTCTCTCTCAGTCCCAAGAGCGAACAACTTCCCAAACAAAGAGCACAAACAAAAGCCTTCCCCCCACCAAGATTTGAAAGTATCTTGTCCCCTTATTGGTCCTTTGGGTCAGATGCCAGCCAGGTTACCTGAGCTTCTTAACCCTTTGCAGGGAAAAGGATTTTGGAGTCTCTGGCCAGGAGGGATTTTATAGTAATGTACACAGGACAGCTGTTACCCTTCCCTTTATAGTTATGACAGACCCTATAACTGACCGACCTACTGCAATAAATCTGTGCCTTTGGAGTTTTAAGCCCTCTGCCCCCCAACTAATAGAAGTTTTGAAAATTCCTCTCTGAGAATGAACAGCCAGAATCAGGACCAAGAGAACAGTTAGTTAGCAGCTGTTATGCCTTTCCTAGACCTTTTCCCTCAGTTTCCCCCCCTGTGCTTGTTTATCATGAGCCCAAACTATCATGGGTGTCTGTACAATTTGAGTTACTTTTTCTATAGCTGCATCATCTCAGTCTCTTTTCTCTCTAAGCTGAGGTTCGCTACAAGGACTTTGACAGCCTTTATGTTGAACAGAATTTTTAGTCTGGCAATCATGATTAACTCCTCTCCACAGAGAAGTGCTATTTTAATAAGACTGAGTGAACAGTTCTAAGAACATCTTTTTCTTTTCTTTTTTCTTTTTTGAAGACTTTGTACATGTCAGAATTAAGACTCTGTAACTAAAGTTTAGATTCAGCATGGCCAATTCTTCTCTAGACCCTTTACAATATTTCTGAAGGTTTCCAATGACCTAATTTATTTCAGATATGTTTTAGAAGCTATATTCAGGCTGACATAGCAAAATCCATATCATGTCTGCAGTCCTTACCCTCTTTTGACTTATGATTTTTTCTCCCAAAATAAAATGTGAAAAATACTTTATAAAGTAGAAAGAAACCTCCAAGGCTCAGGTACTGGACTTGTCTCAAATTTAAACCATAAATATCAAAGTAGCTTATTGAGGGTCAGGATCATGTATTAAAACATTAACCTGCTGAAAACTATGCTCCATGATATTTATATGAAAAAAGCCATATAATAATACTTTTTGCCCTCTCAAACAATGTTCTCAAAGAGCTTTACAAATATTAATGTGTTAAATCTTGCAAATCAGCCTCTCCACATCCAACCCCACTTCTCGTTCAGTACATAAGCTTTAACCCCATTTTACAGATGAAGGAAATAAAACAGAGAAGTCCAAATGACTTCCTGAATATCCCACAATAAGTCTGAGGAAGATCAGGGAATAGAATTCAAGAATTCCCTCGCTATTTCGTAGTGAGCTATAGGAAAACCAAACAGCCTCAATGTGGCACCTTGAAAGTGTGGGTTGGAATCCAGGTGTCAGATTCTAGGAACCCATAATGGGTTATTCCGATGTCAGTTGCTTCAGAGAAGGGACAGCTAAGCTTGCAAAGGAAGCCAGATCTGATGATTATGTTCTGTTACTGTTCTCTGAATTACCAAGAAAGCCAGACCTCTTTTGCTCACAGGAGTCCCCACCCAGCTTTTACTCACAGCAACTATGGAATGGAATCTCCATCCTTAGCGGTTTTTAAGGCCCGGCTTGACAAAGCCCTGGCTGGGATCATTAAGTTGGTGTTGGTCCTGCTTTGAGCAGGGGATTGGACTAGATGACCTGCTGAGGTTTCTTCCAACCCTGAACTTCTATGATTCTATGAACTAGATACTTAACCAAAATTTTGAGAATAAGCTACTCCCTATATTACATCCATCTGGGACCCTAACAGTTTCTTAAGAGCTAAGAGCTAGGCAGGACGGAGGATGAGTTTAAGGAAGAAATACGCATGAGGAAGAAAATAAAACCACTGTAGGATTACTGCATTTCAAATCTTTGTTGTGTATTCTGATGTTATACCAAAGGTTTTAAAAGAAGGGATAGAGTTTAGTGAAAAATCTAGAAGTGCCATATAACGCCTTAACTTTATCAATAGTCTTCTAGGGCTTTTGTTAGTTGGTTTTACAGGAAACTTTGTAGAAAGTTAATTGAAGAAGATACAGGTGAATTGCATGCCTGAAGACAGTTTCCTTTTGTCATGGCATTAAACTTTGTTCCAATGCACATGTAGAGTCACAGCTCAAACTAGCCCTGTTGAAGCATATAATAAAAAGATCAATAATCAGCAATGGCCTCTCATCTTTCCAAAAAAATCTTAGATGCTGGGGGGAAAAAAGCAGCGATGGGGATGGGCTTCTCCGACCGGAATCTACAGCTAGATGCTGTATGGGGCTGATATCCTTACAGACACTCACCTTCTAAAAGAGGGAAGGGAGATTTCTGGTTCCTGTTTTATCCTGAGAAATTACATTCCTGCATGAACAGTGTAAGATAATCACATTGGAACTGGATCAGTGAAGAAGTGTGAAAAATGTGCCAGCATTCAAGCATCTATTTGAGAACATGCATTTACCAGTCTTGGGAGTGAGAGAATAAGAAAGTATATAATTCAACATTTCCTTTTGATCTGTAAACTACTTTTTTCTTCAGAGTTAATTTGCTTAAAAAATGCACAAAGGGGGAGGGCAAAGAAAAAAGTAAATGTGCTAAAATGTTTGACAGAAATTCAAATGTTTGCGAGGAAGTGTGTTTGTTATTCCATGCATATAGAGCATCAGTATTTGCTCTGCTTAGTTGGGTGCATTAATTCAATGCCAAAAAGGATTTTAATACAGTGTTAGATTTGAGACTAAAACTCAAAAACCTGAGCCTCTGTCTCCAGTAAGGAAATCTGCTCCAGTCGAGAGGCAGCACTGTAGTTACGCTGTGAAAACTGCTAATGTTGATGCTATGCAGTGGAGCAAAGCAGGCTTACATTGGTGCGGCTGAATCCAGTAAATCACTGGGGTGTTACTTTGGTGTAACCACAGCACCGTAGTCACACTAGTGTGTATTTCCTTAATGTAGACAGGGCCTGAGGAAATGTACAGGCTCTTTCTGCACCTTACCTCCCTACCTCATCACACGCATGCACTGTGAAACAATCTTTAATTACATAGTCGCTTAACACTAGGCAGTTATGTGACATTTTTTAGTGATGATGAAGAGATAGGTGTTGCCTGAAGCAATGAGGTTAATTACATTTATTTGGGTTAGATTGTCCCTAAAGGAATAGTAAATGCTTTTACAGGACTGCCCAGGCCCTTCCCAGGAGCACTGTTGGTGGCTGCATGCCACTCAACTGCTACTTACTGGGATTAACATCAAGGGAGGAATCAAATGCCTAGCCTCATATCCTTGGTGAGGTGGGTCACACCTCAGCTGTCAGTCAGTTGGGAAGAGAGTGTCTGGGCTGTGCAGCCTGAAGGGAGGCAGGCTTTTGGGAGGCATCTAGCTGTTATCAGCCAAGATGACAGAGAGGGAGCCCTGCCGTCAAACTGAAAAAATTATAATTAACTATTTGTATTACATTAGCATGTAAATGCCCCAAGAAGGGACCAGTGTATCAGAAACTGTACACACTACACACACACATATAATGGAAAAATAGTTCTTTGTCCAAAGAGCTAGCAGTGTAGATAGCCCTCCTTTTCCTCATGCCCAAGGTATATTTGCATATTTTGTTTCTATGTCAAAGTCAAGAGATATGGCCTGCCACCTACTGACACCTTGGGCTGCAGAAACTCCATGACTCCAGCAGAGAGGCGAGAACCTGGGATATTACACAGAACCTCTTGCAGTGGAAGTAGGGGAATTAATGTCTAGACTGCCAGCAGCTCCATTCCTCCCAATAGTGGAGCAAGCTCCTTCCTCTCCTAACCCATCAGCAATGGGGAGGAATGGATCACTCCTGACCATCTCAGGAACACAAGACATAGTTTACATAGTGTGTTGGGGATCGTACGCCCCATACCACTGCATAACCTGGATTCAGGACTTAGCCCATTGTTTGTACAGACAAGTTAGTAAAGTCAAAAAGTACGTTGAGATACATGTGAGCTAGAGGTGCTATAGAAAATCAAGATCACAATCATTGCTAAATTCATCATATTATTAGTCAAATTAAATACACATAATTTAAAAAAATAAATATGCTCGTATCATATTCATTGCTTACCTTTGTAATGGAGCTCCAATCACTCACCTCTACGCACCTAATGTGTATAGCATAGAAACAAGCATTCTAATGGCAAAACCAGTGCTAACATGTCCCTAGTGAACCACTCTTGGGACAGGAATCATAGGAATGGGATGTTGGATGGCAGAATCAGGGACCGCCCCACAGAAACACAGGGACCACTGTCCTAGCTCCTAATCTCTGCCCTGCAATACCTCCTTGGTAACCTGTGTTGCAGAGGATTCATGGACTGTAAATTGAACAGCTGCTAGGACATCAAGGAATTGTGGTGCAAATATATTGTACTCCATGGTTCTTCTTTTTCCACTAGGGATATGTGTGAACTGAATCCCTTATCCCAACACCTCTAAACTTTGTGGAAGGGGTGTTTTGAATGAAAAACCCAGATTCTAGCTATGCAAAGGACCATTCTCTTTATAACAGGCTAAAGTAAAACCATCAAACCACACTGAAGTTTGGAGTCTTAAAGTCTGGATCCAAATTCTGTGACTTGGTCCAATTTCTATGTGGCACCTGTTTATCTTGGAAGATGATGGTGTAAGAACCAAAGCGGTTCAGTTATTGTGTGTCACACTGCAGCATTGTGAGTGGCTAAAAAAAATCCAATTCTTGAGTGACAGTCCTTGCCACAGAGAATGAAACCAGCACACTACTAGCGCTTGTGGCCTGCTGTGCTTTCCTCTTTTCTTTCCTCTGTCATCCACTTCTCTTCAGCCTCTTTGACTCCCTGGTGCAACACAGCTCTCCAATGTAGACTGTTACTTGCCTCATCCTCCCAGCTTGCAGTGTCAATGCTGGACATTTTCAAGTCCCTCCTGCAAACGTCCTTGAACCTGAGCTTAAGTTGGCCCAGTGATCTTGGAGCATCGGCAAGTTCTCCATACAGGAGATCCTTTGGCATGCATCTGTCATTCCTCTGGTGCAGATGACTAAGGCAAGGAGATGTCTGTGTTTGAGAATAGTGATTACACTTGGTAATTTCACTTTTTCCAAGTACTTCTGTGTCAGGAACTTTGGTTTCCCACTTGTAAATTAAAAAAAAAAATTGTTCCCCACTGTGATAAATTAGACCAAATTGCTGATGAATATAAAGAATTAACATTAACTTATTTTCCTAATGCTTTGCCTCATTTACAAATGTTGTAAAAGCCCATTAGGTACATTAAAAAAAAAGTACGTCAAGTAAAAATTAAACCCTCTACAGGAAACAAAGTAATATATTTAATAATATAATGAAGACTCATTAATGTAATGTTCATTTTTTAAGATTAAAAATTCACAAGGATTGTCACAGCTCGTCTTACCAGATAAGGTTTTTTGTAATAGTTATTTGTGCTGTATTTTCATAAATGTTTACAGCTATATTTTCATTCCCCCCCTTTTTTGCTTTATTAAATACATTTCAAATTTGCTCACCCTTCAGAAATATTTTTGCCATATGTAGATGATTGTCATTTTACAATCTGTCCTGTGCACGGGGCAGCACATAGCTGCACTGTCTCATCTGCAAGCCGGGAAACAAATGGTGACGCTGATTGTTATAAGCTGCCTCCAAGTATCCTGCTACACCAGCCGTATATCTGGCAGAGCGTACCTCCCCCAGCGCACCAATTGGCATGTTGTGGGGGTGGAGGAGCAGAGTCGACTCTCCACCCATTCCCTGCCCTTTCCCCATTCAAATGCTTGGTGGTGAAGAAGATAGCAGCTCCAAAGAGGCTGTCTCCCCTCTATGCTGCTACACATAGTATAAGTGGATGGTGCAGTGGAATAAGAGGGTGCCTTACATCTTCTTACTTACCTCATGAGTGCACAGGACAGGCTACAGGCTCATCTAGTAAATTCTGTAAAAATACAAACCTCTGGATATGTTTAAACCATTGTGCATACAATCTATTTCTGACAGTCGTACAATTCCTCTGTCAGTGGCCTGTCTTTGTCCAGTGTCCTAGAAATGGCTCAGAGAATTTAAGGTATAATATGATAACCCATTGCAATTCATGTCAGATCTCATTAGATCTTGCAATCTTAACAGCATTGAGCTCGGTCAGCACTTGACTACGAGGCCTCCATGGGAAACCAAGGTGGCATTCATCATTCTGAATCCATACAGAATTATTTCCACAATATGTGTCTGAGTGAGCACAGTGCTGAGTCTTTCAAATGAAAGTATGGCCCATGAATTTCCATAGTCCTTAAAGATTCTGTTTAGCTCAGTGGCGGGCAACCTACGGCCCGCGGGCTGCACGTGACCCGTCAGGGTAATCCGCTGGCAGGCCGCGAGACAGTTTGTTTATATTGACCGTCCACAGGCACAGCTGCCCGAAGCTCCCAGTGGCCGCAGTTCACCGTTCCTGCCCAATGGGAGCTGTGGGAAGCAGCAGCCAGTCCGCACCACTTCCTGTGAAGGAAGAGAAATTCCAAAATAGGTTATTACTAGATCTAGGTGAAATTTTTCAGATAAAACTTTTTTTCACTGAAAAATGCATATTTGGGTCAACCGAAACATTTAGTGAATTTGTGTTGAATTCACTGAATTGTTTCAGTTGAAAAAAACAAAAGAAAGAAAGAAAAGTCCCCCAAAATCAGAATGTTTAATTTCAACATTTTCTAAAGGAAATGTGATTTTCATTGAAAACTTCCTTACATTCAGAATTTAATTGTATTTTATTTTAAAAAGGTTAAAACCCTAGAAAACAAAATGAAATGTTTCAAGTTGGGTCAAATTAAACTTTTGGTTGACCCAGAACTAATTTTTTTCCCCAACTTTTTCATTATGGCAAAAAAAAAAAAAAAAAGAATTAAAATGTGTTGTTTTGGATCTACCTACAATGAAAATGTTTTGAGTTTTTGGTTCAGCAACTGAACCAATAATTGGTTATTTGCACAACTCTAGTAATTACTAGAGATGTGTGAAATTGGTGAAGATATTGGTTGGTGGAAATAAGTGAAAAATATTCCACCAATTTGTTTTGTGATTTTGCACTACCCAACCCTTCTCAGTAGAAACAAAGTCAGAAGAATGAACATTTCTTGTAGTGAAACATAGACAAATACAAAAGTCATCTTTTATGGAAAAATTTCACACAGAGCCGTAATAGGAATTTTGAAGAAAATCTGCAGGCATGAGTAAGAACTGGTGACTACAGGTCACATGATTTATAGGAATGGGCACAGCAGCTGGGAGCCAAGACTTCCTGAATGCTATTCCCATCTTCACCACTGCCTAGCCTTAATAATGTATTGAACATATGTAGCACTTTTCAACCTTTGTTAAGGTCCCATTCAGCAAAGTATCATCAGAACAGGGATCGAAGTATCGTGAGACCCAGATCTCCTGAATTCCAAACCATACCTAATACTCTCAGGACTCGAATACAAGGTGGGCGGGTGTTAATCTGCAGTTTTTTGCTGCATGTCAGATAAAATGCATTATGCCAACCGCAGTGATCATTTGCACACTGTCAATGCGCATCATTGTGTAGACATAGTGGCAGGTTGAAGCCAACTGAGGGCATGGGGTACATGGAGGGTATCCCTTACTCCTTTGCCTCACTGCTGAGCAATGTGCATTTTAGGATTTTTCTCTCTGTGCATTGTGGGACACATAGTTACAGATATCCCATTATTCTTCTGCCTTCACATCATACTTCCTTTCTGAGCAGGATTTTCAAATTGCTGTCAGGCAGCCTGAAGTCAACAATGCTCCATGCCAATATGCTGGCCAACTGAAATGTGCAGAGGCTCTTGAGCTGTATTTCAGCACTCAAAGCTGGATTAATTTGGCTTGGAGTTTGTCAGCTGAACCACTGAGCAGATGATGTGGCAGCAGCAGCAGCTTCTCCAACAGCAGGAGGTACTTCAGTGGCTGTGGAAATGGGGCACAACAAAGAAGAAGAGGTACACACTGAGTAATTGATAATAGAGGACTGGTTTCGGGAGCAGCTTCACAACATGCACCACTCTTTCTGGGCTTGGGAAACCATTATGGATTAGTGGGAAAGGATTGTTCTGCAGACCTGAGAGGACCATGCAGTGATGAGAGAATTTCAGGGTGAGGAAGGCAACCTTTCTGGAGATATATGCTGAACTAACTTCAGAGCTACAGCAGCAACATGCCAACATGCAGTGCTCTATACCTATGGACAAGCAGGTCGCAAGTGCCATCTGGAAGGGGGTTATCCCCAAATGCTATCGGTCTGCAGTGAAACAATTTGGCATGGGCGGATTGACCACTGGGGCCATTGTCATGCAGGTGTGTGATGCCACGGAAAAGGTACTTTTGCACTGAGTTATAAAGCTTGGTAATGCTTAGGAGGCTTTGATAGATTTAACACATGGCATTCCCAAACTATATTGGGGCAATTGATGGTTTTTATGTGCCTATTATTTGCTCCATCCCCCTTCAGAGCTCAGAATTCATAAACAGAAAGGGGTATTTCTCCACGGTGTGCCTGGGGCTTGTAGACCACAGTGGCAGGTTTATGGACATAAATGTAGAGTGGCCTGGAAGGGTCCATGATGTTAGGTTTTCTTAGAACTCTTCTCTATTTAAATTAATGGAGAAAGGACTGTTTGTCCCCAGGAACATTATGCACATTAATGGTGTTGACATTACTCCAGTTATTTTGGGGGACCTGGCTTACCCTCTGCATCCCTGTAAATGAAGCTATTCACAGGCCACTAGGACAGAAGGAAGGAACTGTTTAACTATTGTTTGTGTAGTTGCAGTTTGACAGTGGAGTGTGAACATTGCACTGTTTGAAAGGGAGCTGGTGCTATATGTGAAATAGGTTGGAAGCAGCAGAAAAAAACATTCCCAAAGATTATAGCAGCATGTTGTACTTTACCCAATATTTGTGAGAGTAAGGGAAAAAACCATTTGCGATGGGTGGACTTGCTCAGCAGTTTGAACAGCCAGCAAGGTGTCCAATATAAAATGCAAATATCTGGGGCAATACTGTCAGGTATGTATTGGTCTTACTTTGTGTCTGAGGTCTGAAATTGTGCTGCTGTAAATCCAGCTATTATACACACAGGGTTGGTGGTAGAACTGCTGTGGATTAACCCTCACTCCCCATGTAGACAAGCCCTAGCTGGCTTGCCACTTAATCATCTGTCTCAGTTTCTCCTTTTGTAACTTTGGGATAATATCTATATGTATAGTAAGTACATATGTATGTATATGTATACCTATATGTCTATGTATAATACCTAAATGTAGCTGCCGATATGTAGCTATATATATTCTGAGTCCAATTCTCCTCTCACTTACAGTGCATAAATAAATAATACAACTTTTGTAAATCACAGGAAAATTTGGGCCCTGAAGGCCTGAATAAATTTAGATTTTGCCTGTGGCCCTGTAACTTTTGTTTCTAGTCAGTTTTACTTTCAGGTTCCCTTGGGTGGCAAATACTGCAAGGGGAAGGTTTAAATAAAAAAATACACACAAAATTTTTACTGAAATGTTAAAAAAATGCATGAAAACTTTTCTGTTAATATTGGGGTTTTTAACTCCCTCTCCTAGTTTTAAAGAAAACAAAACAAAACTCCCTTATTTTTAGGACTCTTAAAATATCCGTGAGGATCCCTTAAATATTTCATTGGAAACTTAGAGATTTCTTATTCTTTTGAATTTGAACCACGGATGAAGACACCCAAACAGCAACTTTAAGAACCCCTTTGAATTCTGGAGAGATGGTAAATAGAGAACGTTGGATTTCAGATAGAGCTGGACAAATTTTTCCATTCTCTGGAAATTCCTAAAAAAATGTTCAATTAGGGTTGAACCAAAAATGACTTTTTTTTCAAAATTTTTGGCAAATTGAAAAGCCTTTTTTTATTTCAGGTCAAATGAAACATTCATTCAACTAGAAGTACAATGTTTCATTTTCATTTTTAACTGTTTTAACTGTTTTTCATTTAAAAATAATATTAAATGGAACTTTAAAATAAAAATTATTTTGATTTGAAAAATTGTAATGTTACATTTAGAAAATTTCAAAACAAAATGATTAGTTTTTATTTTAAGGTATTTTTTCTATTGAAACAATTTGACAAAATTGACATGAATCTGTGAAATCTTTCTGGGTTGTTGAATCTGCAGTCCCCCTCCCTTTGCAGTTTTGGTTGAAAATGTTCACCCAGTTTTAATTTTGATCTCCAAATCACTGAGACACCAAAGAGGAGGGGTATTCCTAAGATCCAGAACAGAAGTGACCTCTCTGTTTTCTGGTCCTGGTTTGGATGAGCCTAAAGACTGGATGCCTTTTTGGAAGATATACTTTAGTCAAACACGAGTTATTGGGCTCAGTACGGGGTAACTGAGTGAAATTCTATGGTTTGTGTTATTTAGGAGGCCAGACTAAATGATCACATGGTCCCTTGGCCTTAAAATCTACAAATTTATGTGTTTATTCTTGTGAGATTTCAACTGAAGATGGCAGAAATCTTGCAAGATCATCTGATCTCATGAGAATTCTACCATTTCAAGTTGAAATCTCATGAGAACTGCTCATCAGACTGTTGCATGGATGAAAAACCAAACCTGAGCTATACTTCTTACTTAGCCTAGAAACCACACTGCAAACCATGACCTAATCTAGATCAGAACAACATCCTGGATCCATCTCCAGTTTGAACCTATTGCTTAACTTTGCATTCTACCACTTATTTATTTTTTGCAGTGAATTGAGGTGTACAAAGAGTAATGATTGGGAAGAAGACAGTGCATAGGAGAGAATGCTGAGAGTGACTGGAGGACTGTCTCATAGTTCCACAAATAAATGTATATGCCATCTGGAGAAGCCCAGTAGCCTATCTGGCATCAATCCTCTTCTCCAGCTTTCAGCCTCAAATATGAGACCATTATATTCTCCTTCAACCTAGACCACACCACCTCAGGCTTTTCTAATTCACAGTGACAATGTAATTTATTCAACCTAGCCTGTACTTCACAAATACACTTGCTGTTAAATTTGGTCTGCTTCATTAGTAGCTTTGCAATTTTATAAACATGAGCTGAAATGAAAAAGGAGAGGCAAAGAGGGCTATTGTTACTGGAATGAGAGTTGAGCGGCACTCACTGTAAATAAATTTTGTAAGCACTGTACGGGTTATAGAAATGCACACAATGTTCTTCTGATGTTTAAACCACAATGTGACTATGGCCATAGAGAAATTGTTCAAAGTCCTTTTCTGATTGCCGGCTACTTGTTAAGCATTGTGTGTGATGCCACAACTATGGAACAACTTCCAGTAGTATTTGGCTCCAAGGTCATCACCTATTCTAAAAATGCATTGGACCACCATGTAAAATGGGCTTTTTTTTTTTTTTTTTTTTTTTTTTTTAAAGAAAAGGAACAGGGAGAATATAAATGAACATTCTCCCACCCTTATTTTTAATTAGTATTTTTACAAGACATAATAAAATGTATGGCTATAAATTAACCAAGGGTTCCTTCTGCTGCCATCACTCACTTCTCCCACCCTGCCAACTACCCCTCCATGGCAGCCATTTGATATGCTTTACACTTGCCTAAAAACCTGAACTGGGATCCCTCAAACAGCTCCCAAGTCAACTTTTTAGGTAAAGCATAAAGCAGCTAAGATGCTTGTGGATGAATGGGAATTGGGGTGATTTCCTTTGAGGTTTAGAGGCTTGAGAAAGTGCTCACTTAATTAAAGCAGAAGGGAAACTGTTTTACAGTCTCTGACACTGGGCGTCTGTAATGCTTTTGTCACAAAAGATGTCTCTTTTTAGCAACATGGTCTCCTTGCCACCAACATAAGGCTTAGTTTAATTTGAAATACAATTTAAAGTTTTATACATGGTGAGAACTCTCTCTGTCAGAACGCTCGGCTGAACACAATGGGTGCAACTTTCTTTCAAGCATGCTGTGTTGCTTTGGAGAAATGCAGAAACACAGGCTAGGCTGCACAAATGAGCATCCAAAATTACACTTGAGGGAAACTTTAGCCTTCCAGGGATTTTCAGCAGATAAAGATTTCAGTAAATGGACAGATGCCGGCAATGAAAAATGGAATGCCTGTGTTATCAAAGTAATCTGTCTTTATTGGATTAGCTGGGAAATACTTATAGCTACACAGATGCTTCTGCAAGTATTTGCAAATGACACATTTAATTTATCAAGAAATTAAAGGACAATAAGAGATTCAAATGAAAATGCACTAGAAAATAGAATACAAATATAATACAAAAAGCATAAACAACTTACTTTGTTTCAGATTGTTTTCTTTTATCATGGTAATACAGAACTCAACATGACTTGTATAAAAAGCTGTGAAGAGGATTTGGGATTAGTTCTCATTGAGGGAGAATTGTGAAATACTACAGGTGACAAAAGTAAGTAGTGAGACATGCTAAGCTTTATTATTTCTTTAAAGCACATAGGCTGTATATTATACCCACACTAGTAAATATGTTTCAGAAGAATACAGCTCTCTTCTACCAAAAGAAAAGAAAACAAAAAAAGTCCACTGAGATGGATCCTTTATCCATTTGCTGAGTTCAGGCTCAAATATTTATGGAATTTTTGCAAACACAACAATTAATTACAGAATAAATGTAAAAATTTGTCAAGAGAGATTCCTTGGTTCTTAAAATGTTGTTATGTTCCAAGTGACTATGGGTCAAGTTCAGCGGTGACATATAGAGTGGCACCCATCATCTTGCACCATTGAAATGAAATCTCACTCAACAACTCTCTGAGACCATTAATTCTATAAGCACTGAATTTGACCCAGAGACTTTCATGGGAGTTGCACTGATCTTGGCCAGGTCAGAATTTGGCCCACTGTCAAAGCTACTACTTATATTGAGAAATTGCTCTGAGTTAGTTACTTCCACAAGATGGGGAACTATGTGAGAATGCTTGAACTTCCCTTCACAACATGGATGGCAAACAAAGCTAACAGAGATTTCTATAGAAACTGGTAAATAAGTCTATCAAAAGCCTTGTTTCAGGATACAAGGAAGTCACAACCTTCCTAATTCATATAGAATTTGGACTTGGAGCTCAAAAATATTTGACAAACAGGCACAGGTGATATTGAAAACTTCTGATCATTAGGTTAACCTTATTGCATGGGACATAAACGCGTCTTCCCTGTCACCATTGGTACTATCACCATTGTCAAAGCCAATAAATATACTATAATAATCCCAATAAAACAAATTACTGTGCATAAACGACAACATTTCATTAAAAAGGGCATAGGGATTTTTAGATGGCAGGATGGGTGAACATTCATGGTAGTCACTCTGAGAGACTGGAATGACTTCCAAGTAGCTGTTGCAGTTGATTGTGTCTATACTTTGCAGATTAAAATGTCCTCAACTAGGCCTTGACACAACAGATGGCAATGACTCCTTTGGTGTTTTATTTGTGGTGTGTTGTGTCAGTATTCATACAACTTTTTCAGAGCATTGTATCCTTGGGTATTTCATGCCAATGTCTTGTGAATTCAGTGGTTAATTATTGATGCTCTTTTGGAAAGTTGTGAGGTTTTGTGCTTTTTTGTCTAGAGTAACTGGAAAGATCAAGAGAAATGTCAGTGCAGGAGGATAACTTTTTTTCCCAAAGGGCATGGATGTAATAGTTATAGGCAAAGCTCAAAAGATTTGGAAGACAGAGTTTGGATAAGGACACAAAACAAACTTAGGATGCTTCTCAGAACCATAACTATTGGAATTTCTTGGCTCTTCAAATTTAGGATAAAAATCTTGAGATTCCAGGCTTTAGAACAAGACTCCTAATACTATTCGCTTCTGGTTTGGTCTCTCAGACTAGAGGGCATGAGTTTCTGATGGTATTTTAGCATATGTGCTCCAGGGCTGAGTCTGGCGGTGCAGGTGTGTGGAAATGAAACATAGCAGTGATAGAAAGTGAATAGAACTTGTTCAGAATTCATAGACTCACTTTGAATTTTAGGTGACAATTTTGGGCCAGTTATTTTATCTGAACAAATTTGTGCATGTCTGAATTTTAATGGAACTTGGACACCTTCCTTTCTTAGACCCCCTCTGAAAAATCCAGCCTTAATCTCATTAAAGCTTTGATCCATCTCCCACTGAAATTAACAAGAGCCCAATTTGCCCAATCCAACTAACTTCATTTATATTAGAGTATACAAAATAATGCATAACAATCCAATGACCTATAAAACACATAAAGAAAGGACAAATTATAGAAGTCATAGAGCATTTAAAAACAAAAGGTATTTTACCACACACACACACACCCAGCCCTTAGGGGCACAGCATAATTGTGATCTTATTAGGCTTGGACTACATTGGAAGCTTTTTGTTTGTTTACTTGTGTTTTAGGTATTCTTGTCAATCTGTGCTGTTTTCCTGTGTCTGAAGCTTATCCCCTAAAGCATTTTGCTGCACTTGGTTGTGTTTGTTTTCTAAGCTTGTACCATGCCCTCCCCACTTCCACGCTCAGAGAGTGAATAATTTCCATTGCTTATGTTAGCTGGCACAGTGCCTGACTTTATTATCAGTGAAGAAGAACTGGTGTACAACTGTGACATGAGTTTAAGTAATTATCATGAAATAGCATGTGTTATTTAGTGGTAACAACATGGTAACTTCACAGTAAATATCTGCAGCAATGGTAATTACACAGTAACTCATCTTAATGCATTTACATTAGAATTGGATCACTGGGCTGATAACTAGTCTCACTACCATAGGTGATTCACTGGAGCAAGGAACTGAATGCAGCACCCCTAGAGGATAGACACTCTGCAGTTCACAGTTTTTGTTCAAGGTTTATTATGATAGTCTGAAGTATTGATCATCCAGTCTGGAAAAGTAGCTTGAATTTCATTTTGATTTTTTTTTAGCAGGCCTGATGATGCAAGATAACATTACAGGTGAAATTTTCAATGGCCTCAACATGCATTCAAAAAATCAGAGCCTGCACTCATTAGTACAATCAGAAGCCCACCTGTGTGTGGAAATTGGATGATTTCATGCTTAGCTCCAAATGTACACAAGCAACTACCCGGTATGTGTACATTTTGCAAGCACACAAATCAGAAGCTCTCTGAAAATTTGGTGGTATGTTAACATTGACAACATAAAATGATGAAACAGAGCAAGAAAATATATGAAGTTAAAATCCTTATTTGCTAGTGAGGAGGGTGACAGAGAAAGTAATGAGTAATCCAACAGAAAAGTAAAGAATTAAAGGATTTTTCAGAATTAAGTTTTGGATGTTTGCATTAAAGGAAGTTTGAAGCTAGCCTTGTTAGATACCCATTTAATCACTGCTCTAGGTTAACGGAGAGCAGATGCATTTTTTAACATAAATGAGGAATAAACACAATGGGCAATTTAACAAACATATACATTAGTAGTAACCCTTGGCGCATAGCAGCAGCAACATCCAGGAGTATCACAGCCTCCTGCCCCCCCTTGTTCACTCAGCTCTGAAACTGGGGTCCTGACAGATATTTGTTTCTCATTTAGGACAGACCTGAGGAGGTGAGCACCACGGGGGAGGGAAACGGGAATAACTGGGGGAGTAGGGCAGATACAAAGTGGGCCGGGTTTAAGTAGGGGGAGGGCAGGGGAGATATTGGGGATTAGAACATGGCGGGATATAAGGGCTGAGAGCCTACAGCAGGAAAAGGGAGATAATGGGGTTAGGAGCATGGGGTATTGGACTGAGAGGGCAGGGGATATTGGTTGTCAGGGAAGAATAGGTGGCTTTATAATTAGTGGGGAGTTGTGATCAGCCAGAGGAGGGTGAGCAGAGGGTGCCTGGACAGTGGGCAGGTTAGCTCTTTGCAGGATGGCTGTAGGGTCCCCACTCCATCACAGAGAGCTGAGTGGCTCCTGGAGGAAGCAGTGCTGTTCCTGGCTACCAGTTCCAGAGAGCTCAGCTGCGGGGCACTTCTCCAGGATGAGCTGTGCAGTGTAGCCCTTACCCCTCCCCACTCAGAGGTTTCCTGGACCTAGAGATCCCGATGTGAGGGGCTCAGCCTGGGAGGAGGGTGCCTGATGGGAGTGTTTTACACCCACTTTGCACTCATTTCACAGGAGTGTATATGACTGTGAAGGGGGCAATGTAGGGGTGGAGGAGGCAAAACTAGTCTGCAATAGCTGGAGGGTAACATTTTCAAAAGCATCTAAGTGACCTAGGAGCCTAAGTTTCATTGAAAGTCCTGCTTAAGGCGCCTAAGTCACTTAGAAAATGTGAAGCATTTTACCCAGGTAGTCCAGAGCACATTTAAAAAACATGGCTTTAAAAGTGGCTATCTGCTACCCACACCCGCTGGACAAACCCTGTTTAAATCATGCTAGCCTCCGCTTCCTTTAAACCACATTTAAAACCCCAGCTCTGCTAACAGTTTTATCTTCAGAGTAGATGGAGCCTTAAAGCAGCCTCGGCTCATTAAGCTGCCATCTATTCGTAAGTAGTAAAGGCGGATCTGAGGTACAATATGTAATGTCTTGCTGGGGCAATACACACTAGGCCAAATACATCTCTGATGCAACTCTGCTGAGTTCAGTGGAGTCATACGGGATGAATTTAGCCCATTATTTCCTCGTGTTTGAGCTGGCAGTGAAGCCATTATGAGGGCTAGAACTGAGACTGGATACAGTTCCACTGGTAGAAATAAATGAACAAGACTAAAGGGAGGAGATGGGAGAGAGGTGGAATTCCTCTTTGCTATTTCCTTTGTGAGCCCAGGAGTGGATACTGACTATTGGCCATCACTACTAATTTTTCTGGCAACAGACGGAAATGTCAGAAGTGCACCTCACAGTCAGATCAAACAGAAGGAGAAGCCAGTCCCTGGAAGCTCCATTCCAAACACAAATATGCTCATTCATAAGCTGAACACAACATTTACAGTAAAGAAAGATCAAGCTTTATTTTCAAGTTTTTCCCAGACTGAAATCCCCCTTTTCAGGGGAGGTTTATGTATATCTGACTTCAGAAGATTTACTAGGCAGGAAATGCCCCAATATTAGCCTGTAACATTTTCCTGACTGTGTTGTATTCCCTGCATTCTTTCATGATGTAACTTTATTCTACATGCTTTATAATTCTGTGTTTTGCTTTATTGATTTGTTCTTACCATTTTAGCAGGGATGAGCTGACCTGGAAGATGCTTTCTGCTGCCAGTGGGTATATAGCTTCTTGGCCAAACATTATTTTCTGTCTAAACAGCCTTAATGCAAGAGCTTTCCATGGCAGTCAGATAGGAGGGAACCCTCCCATCACACCACTGAGCTGTAATGCAGCTTCTACTGCAACACAGCATGGTACTCACAGACCTAACAATGCCTCTGGTCCTTTAACACAGGCTCCCTAAATCCTACCCTCTCTCTCTCTCTCCCCCCCCCCCCCCAGTGGAACCACACTTGCCTGTGAGTTTTTCATGCCCACAGTGGGGAAGGCATGGCGATATTTGCCTTTCTATACTTCTGAACTTTGGCATAAAGGGACTGGTGGGGACCACATTTTTAAGGTCATTCCTCATAAGCACTGCTTTCAAAACATACAGCTGTACTTTACTTTAGTATAGAGAGATGCTGTGATGTCCCTCTTGGCATTCCTGGTGCTAGGGCTCACAAGAATTACCTCAGCTGTGGTGCTAGTGCCCACTGGTTTGGAAAGTAGGGACCAAATGATCATGAGCCTATGAACACCACAAGATACCTTCTTTGGGCTACACCAGGGCAGCAATTTCTGACTGTTGAGGCTTTTACACTATAGTCACAATTCTTTAATCATTTGAATCAGTATTTTAACGTTCTCCCTTGAATTAATGCTGAAATGCACAAGTACCAATTGGTATTTTTATTTTTCAAAATTGCCACACAAGCATTTTCCCCCCAGGATTGAAATAAATATATTCAAGTAACCTAAGAATGTAGATGGTTCTGTAGTAACTAATTTGCTATCTCTGCTACACCAAAGGTGAACAGATTGAACAAGCTACTTTGCTATCTACTAGATAAGAGGAATGTATTATCATTTTCTCTGATTACTATCTTCTGCAGGTAATTATACTTCTCCTTTGCACATAATTAAAGTGAAGGTTGATTTCCATTCATTCTTCACAGTGGTAAAATTATCAAGTTACCTTTCAACTAATTATTTTCTGTAGTAGAGCAGTATTTCAGATCCCTGTCACATTCCATTTAACAAACACAACATAGCTCTGAATTAGACTTATCACAGTCTAGGACTTTTATGCTATTAATTTGTAGGGGAAAAATCTTTAGATGGATGCTATCCAAGCTGAAAATGAATTTCTTTTGAAAGAATCCAATCAGGGTTCCCCCCCCCCATCTAGTTCTGAATCTTTTTCCTGTTCCCAATTTCCATTGTCTTTTTGTATAATTTAAGTTTTCCTTAATTTGTTCAAGCCCACTACACTCTTATCTTGCTTAATTTTAGTGGGTGATCAACTCTTTTCTACCAGGAGTTATTTCAGAGGAGTTACATATTGTTTTAAAGTATTCAAGGTGTCAGACACAATACAGCAGGGGTAGGTTTTTTGAGACACAGGTAGAGACGCAGACAGTATTGTGATATGCAGAAGAACACCCACACAGAAAGATTTGGCAAGAAATCCGTACATTATCAGCAGAACCAATTGTTGGTTGGTACCATTTTTTTTTTTCAAAGACAGAATTTCTCTGTTTTCCCTGCCAAAAGCACTTAGAGGATTCTGACTGATTCTGTTATTTACAGGAGTGAAATTTAGCTCTTACTGTATTATTTTTCATCACTCAGTTTAGAGCCATTTTGAAATAGGCTTTAAATTACATGGTCCACCCCACTACTGATTCTTAGATTTTATGTCATCCTCTTTCAATAGTTTTCTCTCCTTCTAACAGTGAGAACAAAACATAATTACTACAACTATTTTTCAGGTATCAGGTTTAAAGCCAACCCCAAGCTGCTACCTCTTATGGGGGTAATTTTTCTTCTCCTGTCCACTGTGTTGCTCTAACTAGTTTGCTGTGCTCAAAAGTATGAATTCTGCTCCTTGCATTGTTTTCTGCTCATGTTGTTCTCTGCCAGCTGTGTCAATCTGATCGCATCACAACACCAGTCCTCCAGGCTTCATTCTTCTCTGTTACCCCAACGTAATTCCATTGAGGTTCCCTGATTCAGGGTGGTGAAGATAAGAGCAGAATCTCTCTGCCCTTATTTACAGCACATAAGCTTTTTGGTTAACAGGTTCTGAGACTCACTCTTTGGGTGCAACAGCCTTTCTTATCTGTGGCATGCAGTAACAATGTTAAATTTGCCCCTCCGCCCCCCCAATCCCATGTGGCAATGTTTTGATAGTCTGAGATTTTACTGTCACCTTCCACATTAACGTTTCCTCGACTCCTGGATGATAATCTTGCCACTGATATGCTCTGATGTATTTTCCCTTCTTTATTTCACTGTCTATTATGATAATTAGATGTAATATAATAGAAATCTACCCCCGCACCCACCCACCTCTTCTTTCTAGTAAAGCTTTTTTTCAGCCTGTTTTCATTGTTGTCCAGGCAAGGTGCCATCAGAAGCCTTTAACAATCTTGAAAAGTACAACCTGTCTGTCAGCTCCTATTTACATCTTGTAGATTTTACTGTCCGCAAATGATGGTGCAAATCAGTCTACTTTCCCCATTACACTCAAAGTTATGACTCGCTTATAAAATATGTAAAATAGAATCTTTTAATTGGGCCTGGCACTCTCTCAATAACTTGATTTCATTTTATCAGTTAATTTAAGCTCAAGGAAGTTGCTAGATTGGCAGCTCTGGAAAATTAAGTTTATTTATCTACAGACTAGGTAACCGCACAAACAGGACAGACTTCCCCACACCACCCTATCAGTATGCCTCAAGAGCAACCTGGAGAGACCATTTTTAAGAGTAAAATGATAGTTTAGTCTCCATGTACTGTGACAGACTCCTGTGGGGTAGAGGGCAAATATACTGGTCACTGGAGGAGTAGTTTTCTGTTTCCTGAGTGACCAGACCTATTGGGATCCAGGAAGTGGGCAGGCAAAGCCCTCCCACTGCTAGAGGATCCCCCCCAGCCTAAGGGGGGGTCCACAGGACCTGGAGACCAAAAAATTACGGGGGACAACTAATAAAAGAACAGGGACAGGAGTGAGGTCAAAGGGTCAAACGAAGCGAACCAGACGGGGACACCGAGCAGAGAACCCCGGACAGCGCCCACTGCTCCTCGAAGGTGTGAAGGGAGCCAGTGGACGCCGCCCAGAGGAACTCTGCCCGGATACGTGAAAGAACGGAGGACCTGAAATACGCCCCACAGTCACAGGAAACTCCATCGGCCAACCTCCTTACTCTGGTTTTATAGATGGCCAGTTTCGCTAGGGCCAGAAGGAGGTTGACCAGGAGGTCCTGCGACTTTGTGGGGCGATGGATAGGGAGTGCATAAATAAAAAGGTGAGGAGAAAAGTGCAACCAAAATCTTAACAAAACATCCATGAGGAGCCGGAATAGGGGCTGCAGCCTGGCGCACTCCAGGTAAACATGCGCCAGGGTCTCCCTCACACCGCAAAAGGGGCAGGTGTCTGGGATAGGGGTAAACCGTGCCAAGTACACGCCCCTGCTCACGGCTCCGTGAAGGAGCCGCCAACTGATGTCCCCGGTGGGCTTCGGGATCAGAGCAGAATAAAGGCTGGCCCACCGGGGCTCCTCACCCTCCAGAGGTGGCAGAAGGGCCCGCCACTTCGTATCGGGGCGGGACGTGAGGGTGAGGACATGAAGAACATGGAGCACGAGCATGTATAGATGTTTCCTTGGTGCGGTCCGGAACAGAACCGGCTGCAGATGGTGCAGCCGGCTCATGGCGAATGGACGGGGAGGGGGCTGGTTGGGTCCACGGGGCAGGGGCCCGATGAAAAAGTCTGGAGGGCTCGGAGTGGAGGGTGGGTGGGGCGTGCCCTCTCGCAGGACCTGGTCAAGATAGTCCCGAGCAGCGGGTGGCAAAGCGGCCCTCACCTCTTGAAGTACGCGCCGGGGAGTACGAGGTCTGGAGAGCCCCATGCGCTGAGCGAGCATCAGGGGATCCAGCCATTCTCCCCGGTCGTAGTCCAGGAGGTTTCCAACTTTGGTGACTTCTGCTAGGACCAACCTCTGGCGAACCATGGGAGACTCCGCCACCTGCACACGAAGCTGGGGGTTGTGTAGCAGGGGCTCCGTGAGGAGATCTGCCCCCACGGTGGCCGCCACGGACCTGGTCACTGAGAACAGTTTCCAGGTCCGGAGGAGGTCCTGGTAGAAGACCGGCAGCTTGGAGAGGCCTTGCGGAAGACCTCTCGGATGGAGACAAAGGAGCTGGCGGTCATATCGGAGCCCTCGGAAGCGGCGCAGGAAGGCGTGCGCCAATACGCTCCATGCCGGACTACCTGCACCATAAAGGAGCCTCTGCAGGGCCTGGAGGCGGAAGACGTGGACCTGAGCGTGCAGACACTTCAGGCCCTGCCCTCCCTCCTCCAGGGGTAGATGGAGAACCCCCGCAGAGACCCAGTGCAATCCTGACCAAAAGAACTCCAGAATCAGCGTCCGGAGGATGGTCAGGAAGCCCGGGGCCGGGACCAGGGTTTTGAGCTGGTACCAGAGCATGGACAGGACTAGTTGATTGAGCACCAGTGCTCTCCCTCGAAGGGAGAGACACCGGAGCAGTCTTGTCCATTTCCGGAGCCACTCTGATACTCTGCCCTCTAAACCTAGCCAGTTCTCCAGCGGAGACAGATGTGTGGCAGAAAGATAAACGCCGAGATAGAGCAGCAGACCCGTGCTCCACCGGATGGCCTGAAGCGCGGGTGGGAGGGAGCTCGCCTGCCACCCGTCCCCTACCACCAGGCCAGAGCTCTTGACCCAGCTGACCCCGGAGGAGGCCACCGAATAGATGGTCTGGCAAGCCTCCACCTGCACCAAGTCGCCTGGGTCCTGGACCACAAGGAGCACGTCGTCGGCGTACGCCGACAGGACCAGCCGCAGCTCCGGCTCCTGCAGCACCAACCCTGCCAACCTCCTACGGAGGAGGCAGAGGAAGGGCTCGATCGCCAGAGCATACAGCTGGCTCGAGAGGGGGGACCCTTGACGTACTCCTTGCCCGAAGCTGACCGGTTCGGTCAGGGTCCAGTTGAGCCTGACCAAACACTCTGCGGAGGCGTACAGCACCTGGAGAAAACCCACAAACTGGGGCCCGAAGCCAAATGCTCGCAGAGTGCCCAGGAGATACCCATGGTCCACCCTGTCGAATGCTTTCTCCTGATCTAGGGACAGGAGGGCGAAAGACAGACCATCCCTACACCCGAGTTCCAAGAGGTCCCGAACCAGATACAAGTTGTCGAAGATGGTGCGGCCCGGGACGGTGTAGGTCTGGTCTGGGTGGATCACGTCCGCCAGCACGGACCCTAGTTGCAGCGAGATGGCCGTCGCTACGATTTTATAGTCCGTGCTGAGGAGCGAGATGGGATGCCAATTCTGTAAATCGCGGAGGTCCCCCTTCTTCGGCAATAAGGTGAGCATGGCTCGCCTGCACGAAAGAGGGAGGACCCTGCCCTGCAAGGACTCAGCCCAGACAGTGACAAGGTCCGGGCCGAGGCCTTCCCAAAACACGCGGTAGAACTCCACGGTCAACCCATCCATGCCTGGAGATTTATTGGTGGGCATGTGGCGGAGGGCTTCCGAGAACTCGGCCAGAGTGAGAGGCAGCTCCAGCCGGTCTCGGTCACCCGCGCTGACTGTCGGGAGTTCATCCCAGAGCATTCTGCAAGCGTTAGGATCGGTCGGATCTGGGGAGAAAAGGCCTGTGTAGAAGGCCCTGGCCCTCCCGCACATTTCCGCCAGATCCGTGAGGGGGGTGCCGTCCTCTGCTAGAAGGCAGGTGACGTGCTTCTTGGCCCCCCTCTTTTTCTCCAGGGCGTAGAAGAAGCGGGAGCCGTGATCCATCTCCCGAAGGAGGCCCGATGGTCCTTGAGGGTCCGCAGCTCTTCCCGCTTCTCCCGGCACGCTCCGCAGAGGGATGGATCACCGGGGCTGGCGGCCAGACGCCTCTCCAGCTCTAAGACCTCCCATTCCAACTGCCCTATCGCCGCATCCCTCCGTCGGCTGGTGCTCCGGGTGTAGTCACGACAGAAGAGCCAGGCGCGCACCTTCCCCAGGTCCCACCACCGCCGCGCCGAGGGAAAGGCACACCGCTGCCCTAGCCAGGCCAGCCAGAACTCCCGGAAGGACGCCACAAAGCCCACATCCTCCAACAAGCTATTATTAAAGTGCCAATAGGCCGGCCCCGGCCTTTCCGCACAGAGAGAGCCTGTCATGGTGGCTAGATGGTGATCTGAAAAAGGGGCCGGCCGGATGCTGGAGGAGTGGGCCCGGGAAAGATGGAAGCGTGACATATAGATGCGGTCCAACCGGGAGTGGTACAACTGATGGACCTCCACCCGGACAAAAGTGAATGTCGAAACGTCATCCGGGTGGTGGTTGCGCCAGACGTCCACCAGGGAGTGATGTTCGACGATCTCCCGGAGGACATCCGCGGCGGCCGGGTGCTGCTCGGTCCCCGAGTGATCCCGTTCCTCAAGGGTGGCGTTAAAGTCACCGCCCAGGATCAGGCACTCACGAGGATCCAAGGTGCCGAGGAAGGCGGACGCCTGCTGATAAAAACACAACCTCTCCGGGCCCAATGTCGGGGAGTAAACGTTGACGAGATTAACCACAAGCCCCTCTATGCGGACCCGGAGGTGCGGCAGGTGGCCTGGCACAGCCTCGGCGACCCCCAGCACCTCGGGCCGTAGGTCGGGGGAGAACAGGGTCGCCACTCCAGCCGTACGAACTGTGAGGTGGCTAAAATAGACCCTGTCCCCCCACTCCAGCCGCCAGCTAGCTTCAGCGGCCGGATCTGTATGGGTCTTCTGCAGGAAAATCACAGAGTACCCCCCCCCCCCGAAGGAAGGAGAGCACCTGGCTCCTGCGGAGACCCATCCTACAGCCCCGGGTGTTTAATGTTGCGAAGATGATCGGTGCCATGAGGAGGGCTGGGGGGGATCCTTGCCAGGGCCGGCTTTAGCAAGAGCGGGGCCCGATTCCTGGGGGCGGGGCTTGCTGCAAGGAATCGAGCCGCGCCGCAGGAGGGACGGAGGGGGGGGGAGCCGCGCCGCGGGACGGGGCGGGGGAGCCAAGACGGCACCCGCGCCGCCGGGGGGATGGGACCCGAGCCGTGCAGCGGAGGGGACGGGGGGGGGGGGGGGAGACCCGAGCTGCGCCGTGGAGGGGACGGGGGGGGGGGAGAGACCCGAGCCGCGCCACGGGGACCGGGCCGGGCCAGAGCCGCTGGGGCCTGCGGGAACGGGCCGCGCCTCCCCGGAGCCCTTCTCGCGCCCCCACCCCCACCCCAGCTTACCTTGTGCTGCTGGCCCGCCCCTGCTTCTTTTCAGACTTCCCGCGAATCAGAGATTCGCGGGAAGCAGGGGAGGGGGCGGGGCGTTCAGGGGAGGGGAGGAGGGGCCGGGGAAGTGAGCTGGGGGCGGGGTTGATAGCTGCAGCGCAGGGCCCTCTTGGCGCGGGGCCCAATTCAACCGAATCGGCCGAATCGGCCTAAAGCCGGCCCTGATCCTCGCTAGCAGAGACACCCACGGCCTCCGTTGGGCTGCGCAACAATCCGTGACCTACCCCATAGGCGATTAAGGAGTCACGGAAGAAGCGGACCCGTTGGTAGGCCGCGGTGGCCTGCCTCCTGGTCCTCTTACCCTCCCCCATGAGGGCCCTCGCGGCCCGGAGGATCTGATGGAAATCCCCCCCATCGCTGGAGTGCAAGCTGTACCTTGTTGCGGGAGCCACGGACGTCCTCAAGGAATTCCCGTAGCTCCTCTCTCAGCGTATGGGGGGGGTGGGGTTATCCATCTATGGATATTCCCCAGCGGGGCCCGTCTCAGCCCCGTGGCCCACCGAGACGGGCAAGCAGGGGGCAGACCCTCGACGTGGCGTCCAATGGGCTGGTGCCACATGGCCCGTCTCAGACCCTGGCTCAATGGGGGGCGGCGGAGGGAAAATAGCAGCCCCTGGTGGGTCGGGACAGGGAAAAACAAAGGCCGCTCCTTGGGGGTCATCCTCTGGGATATGGAAGGAGACAACCCCAGGAGCGGCAATAGCATCATGGGAAGTGGAGGGGACAGGGAAGGGGTCGGTGTCAGGAGCAGGGTCGGAGTCAGGAATAGGGACAGGGGAAGGGGCGATAGTGGGATGGAGGGTCCCAGCAGCCAGGCCACTGGATGGGGGAGGTGGCACTCCACAAAGGGGCTCAGGGATTTGCAGGGAGGGAGGTGGGCCCTCAGCGATGCCGGACTCGTGCTCCAAGGCAGATGGTAAGGCCACGGCATCCGTAGGTGGAGAATCAATGATGTGGCCTTCACCCGGGAAGGAGGTCGGCTGCCCCTCAGCCATGAGGGAGTCCCCTGGTGACTCGGGTGCCGGTTGCATAGCACTGGCCGTCGCCTCAAGAGGCTCGGTGGCTGCTAGCGGGGTGCCATCTGCGGCCGGGTTAGTGGAAGAGTCCAGGGGCTCCTCGGATGCGGGAGTGGAAGCAGTAGGTGGGGGGACAGAACATGGGGAAAGGGAGGCCGAGGCGAGGTCGCTCAGATCGAGGCCCGCTGGCAGAGGGTCGTCCTCCCCCTGGGTAACCGGGGTCAGACCCAGGGCCTCGATCTCCTCATAAATGGAAAGGAGATCACTTTCCACAACCCCAGGGCTCTCCCCGCCTGCACCCGAAGCGACGCTCACTTTGGTGCGTGCAGGGGCTTCAGATTGTAAGGGGGCGAGAGGGGCTCCATCAGGGGCTTCCATAGGAAGGGACTCCGGAGGAGGGGTAGTGCTATCCTCTGATGCTGCCACGTCTTCCCTAGCCGGTAATGGTGGACAAAACCCACGTGGGGGCAAAGCGGAAGGCTCAGCATCGGTGCCCCCCTTCCTAGTCTTCCGGGGGGCTACCGCATCAGATGGAAGTCTAGATCCCCACCACAAGAGTACAATTCAAAAGTTACTCAGTCCGGGAGGGCCTGCTCTACGGTGGTCTGTAGAATTCCTACGCGCTCCCCCACTGGCAGATGGTCCTCTTCTCCTCAGGGCTCCAGCAGCTCCCCAGCAGCAAACACAGCAGCTCCAGGTGGCAGTCTGGTGTCCAGCAGGAAGGACCCTTCTCAGGTGGAGGTGGTGGTGGCATCCCCAGCAGCAGGAGCAATGGTTGGGGTCTCTCCCTCCCCTCCTCTGGGGAGTGGGCCAGCAGGCCCCCCCAAGGGGCTGTAGCTGGAGCAGCAGCACCCAAGGGTGTGGGTGGGTCTAGCAGCGAGCCAGCCAGCAAGGAGGTAGCAGAGAAAGAGAAGGAGCAGCCCCCTATCTCCTTCCCTCCAGGCCAGAGGGCTACAGGAGAGTGATCTATTAGTCCCAGTCAGACAGGGTTTCTGTCCCTTGAGTGACCAGAGAAGGGGCTGCACTAGAGTAATCAGGAACCTGCTAGAACCAGTTAAGGCTGGCAGGCTAATTAGGACACCTGGAGCCAATTAAGAAGAAGCTGCTAGAATCAATTAAGGCAGGCTAATCAGGGTACCTGGGTTTTAAAAGGTGCTCATGTCAGTTTGTGGTATGAGTGTGAGGAGCTGGGAGCAAGAGGTGCAAGGAGCTGAGAGTGAGAGGGTGTGCTGCTGGAGGACTGAGGAACACAAGCGTTATCAGACACCAGGAGGAAGGTCCTTTGGTGAGAATAAGGAAGGTGTTTGGAGGAGGCCATGGGGGAGTAGTCCAGGGAGTTGTTGCTGTTACAGGAGGCACTATAGACAGCTGCAGTCCACAGGGCCCTGGGCCAGAACCTGGAGTAGAGGCTAGGCCTGAGTTCCCCCCCAAACCTTCCAATTGACCTGGACTGTGGGTTCTTCCAGAGGGGAAGATCTCTGGGCTGTTCCCCAACCCACATGGGGAATCTCTGAGGCAAAAAAATCTGCCGATAAGTGCAGGACCCACAAGATAGAGGAACTCTCTCACAGTACATAGAGGTCCAGATCCAGCAAAGCACTTAAGTGCATGTGTAATCCCATTGATTTCAGTGGAACTACTTGTGTACTGAAACTTAAGCATGTGTTTAAGTGACTTACTGCATTTGCACCACAATCCCTAGACTCTTGGAGACTGCCCAGTGCCTGATAAATTCCAGTGGTAGTGTTTCTGTTCACTGGAAGATGAATTGTGATCACCAGTTCAATCAGCTGACAAACAGCTATCCTAAAATCACTATTTCTGGACACTAATAACCTGGAAGTGAAAAATCATACTGTCCTTTCACCTAAGCCACCCTAATAAAAGTAACAACTCTACTCTACAGAAATTTGGGGGAATTTCTAGATTCTGTTTCAGAAACTGCTCAGTTGAAAATCACATTCTAACATGACTTTTGTATCTGACATTTCAAATGGCTTTTATTAATGCTTGAGCTAATCTTTTCTTTGTGTGCTCTGAGAAGTACTGTGTATGTGAATGATTTTGTTTTACATGAGATAACTGTGGGTGTAGGAAAGGGAAGTGAGAAAATATTCTCTGAGTATTTCACACCTGAGAGCAAACTAAGGCTTTTAATTTTACTAAAAGTAGATTATATAAATACCCCCTCTAAGGGTCCTTTTCACAGCTTTTGATACTGTATGTCATCCTAGATCAGAAATGAATGCCCTCTGAAGGCAATGCTCAAAAACTGAGAAGCTGTCCAGGAAGAATTCAATGAAGAAATAAGCCACAACTGTGCCTGCAATACCTGGTTACTGGTGCAAGTCTTCAGTGTTTTGTTAGGATGAGTGCTAGACCTCAAGCAGCTGAAAGCTGCAGCAATATTTAGTTAATACACACTCCAGCAACACAAGAGCTTATTTTGAGAGAAAAAAAAGTAGCTTTTCTAACTAGTACTGTGCTGGGAAAATAGGTAACAAGTAAAGAATACAAACTAGAACTTTTACAAGTATGAGTCTACTCTGAAAAGTGAGTATTCTGTTAGCCATCAGAGCTAGGCCAGAGTGAGCTGAATGCCATTTTGGCTCACGCAGGATCAACGGAATTGTTAAATTGTTGGACCAAGTCAAGAAGGATATGCAGGTGTAACTGATGACAAATTTGGCCCTGCAGAATATTTGTTACTGGTGATGAATCACAATGAGGGAAAGAACTCAGCTTGACCAGGGTTTAGTATGCATGGGGCTGGGTTAGGGGAAAAAAAAATCTCTCTTGGCATGTAATGGTAAGGGACCCACTGAGTAGACAGGAACTAACAGTGGGATTTTCAAAAGCACTTAATCAAGTTAGATGTCTAATGCCCATTGATTTCAACAGGTATAAGTTACCTAAGATGCCTAGGCACTTTTGAGAATGCCACTATAAGAGATCAGTAGGCCATTTGGATACTACCTTATCCATGAATAGTCTCATTAAAATCAATAGAAGCACATAGAATACGGTGTTACTCAACATGAGTAATGATTAATCTGGACAAAGGTTATTTCCAAGTATTTATGTATCTTTTCAATGATGAGCCCCCAGCTATGTTCGATGGATTAGGTGCATCGCTGTCATATCCGCCCAAAAGATCAAATTTACCAATCAGAAAATGTCTAGGGGCCCTATCATTCTGCAGAGCCATTTTATAACATTTGTAATAAAGTAATAACTTTTCTTCAAGAAAATTCTATGTATAAACTAGAGTTGCATAGAAAAGTTTCACCATCAGTAAAAAAAAATGGTATTTTTGCAGTTTTACTTAAAATGATGTTCTGCTTTCTAAAGGTTTTAAAAATATAAATGTAAAGAAGAAAATATTATATGGGCTAACTTCATAAAAAAACCTAAACCATGCTATTTTATAAGTTCCCAGCTCCCTCCGTACCCTCCAAATATTAAAAAGTCCCAACAATTGGTAGAATTATTTACTGACAAATAGTACATTTTGTCTGTGTCGGCTGTGTGAAGATTAGCAATATGTCCCAGGGCTGAATATACCATATTAGCTATTTGTAACACACAGATACCACTCTCAAAAGGCTGTTTGCATACAGAAATGGCATGAAAACTCACTGAAACCACTGGTTTGACCTGCAAAAAGTTGAGATGTTTCAGTTCTATATGAAACCAAAGTTAAATCCCCTTCCCCTCCCAAAATCTCACAGCTTCAGGTAGCCTAGTGAAAACAAGATATGTGAATCTTCTTCTTTTCAGGTGACAGATGATCGGGATTCATCACCAAATTTGAGCCACTGGTTGGATCATTAGCTTCCCCAGCCCAGACCAGGTACCGATGGGGAATGCGACATGAACATTGATCCACAACCCCTGGTACATGAATGGCAAACTAATAATAATACTCAGCTCCTATATAGCACTTTTCACCAGCAGATCTCAAAGCAATGACATGATTACCTAACTGATACTGACTGTTGGGCAATATAACAAGCTGTACAAATAAGACTACAGACAAGTCAGCAGAAACTAAGTGCTGTTTTCTATGAGGTGCTGTGTGCCTTCCCCCACACTGCAGGCACTCAGTACCCTTCTGGTGTGGGCCCATTTATGTTTGGTTCCTACGGCCAGATTTATACTAGGATGTGGAAGTGTATATTTAATTCCAAGAAGAATCCTTAAAGTAAGAATTTGACCTAAACATTTAGCCTAGCATTCTGCTTTATACCCAAAATTCGTAAGATTACCTTAAAAATCATAAGGGTTTAAAAAAATGCTTTTTATTTGTCTTCTGGTTTTTGAGACTTTAGGGCTCACATTTCAAGTTTTTCTTTGAAACCACAAGAGCTAAAGAATTCCGTTTTAAAAAATGCAGGCTCCGATTTTCAGGTATTCACATGACTGCTTGAGCTGCAGCTTAAGGAAAACAAAAACCAGTGTGAGATTCATGGACTTAAGCTTCTAAGTGCCTAGATAGCTATTAAATATGGGACTTTGGCTTGTAGGTCACTTAGGCACTTTTTTGAAATTATTACCCTTTGTGCAGCAGTTTTCTATCTGTAAAATAGAACTAATTATACTTACATTTTCACACCCTTTGTCTGTTTTATCTATTTAGTTTCTAAGCTCTTTGGAATAGGGCCCATCTCCTATTATGGGTATGTTTAGCACCTAGCACACTGTGACCCTTCTCTAAATTGGGTCGCTGGGCGCTACCATTATTAGTTATTTTTGTATTACAAGATATAGTGGTAAGAGGTTGAGCTCAGCCCCACAAAGAGAGTGAGATTCTTGAAAGCTTTTTCTCTTTAGCCTATAAGTAAAAAGGTATCACAATGGATCTAAAAATTGTATTAATAATGTTGCCATATCTCATTATTTTAGCATTAGATGTATTGTCAGGTATCAATCTGACTTAACCCTTTATCAAATCTTACTACTATGGCACAGTCTCATGAAATCCTGAAGACATTGATTATTTCTGTTCATTGAATATTGATGGCCACTACTTTCTATTCTAATGGGATACTTATTACACCTTCTAGCTGAGACATTCTTTTAATAATCTTGAACCTGGTAAAACAACACCAGAGATGTAGTCATAATGAGAAATAAAGAATATGAAATAATCAGTGAAATACTCACTATGAACTGCTTCATAAACAATTTACCCAATAGCTCCAATAAAGGCTATTCACGGAACAATTTTGAACAAACAAATCCATAAAGCTCACGATCTGTTCAGACAATCTGCAAACAGTACAAAAGACATGATGCCTCTTCCACACTGGCCCCCCTGCACAGAATGCCCTCCCCAACCTCCTTCCTAAGCTACCTGTCTCTCATTCAAATTGCCCCTGAAGACTCACTTCTTCTATGTATGCTTACAGAATTTGCAGTTGACACTAAGATGGGAGGGGTTGCAAGCACTTTGAAGAACATGATAAATTGTAGAACTGGTCTGTAATCAGCAAGATTAAATTTAATCAACACAAGTGCAAAGCATTTAGGAAAGAAAAATTTAATGAACAA
The DNA here is from genome assembly GCF_027887155.1 of Malaclemys terrapin pileata. NCBI lineage: Eukaryota > Metazoa > Chordata > Testudines > Emydidae > Malaclemys > Malaclemys terrapin. Next base: position 37,828,196 of record NC_071513.1, on the reverse strand, counting down.
ATACAAAAAGGGGAATAACTGGCTAGGCCGTAGTACTGCAGAAAAGGATCTGGAAAGTATAGTGGATCACAAACTAAATGAACCAATAATGTGTTGCAGTTGCTAAAAAGACTAATATCATTCTGAGGTGTATTACCAGGAGTGTCGTATCTAAGACATCAGGGCTTTGCTTGGCCCTGATGAGGCTTAGCAAGTATACTTGGCCTTGCCTCAGCATGGGGGATGGACTAGATGACCTCTTGGGGTTCTATCCAGCCCTACAGTTTTATGATTCTTGAAGAAGATCCCCATAGGCCGTGAGATAATTAAAACAACAAAAGGCAATGGAACCACCAAGATGTATGAGTGACTTACTGAGAAACAACATTTTTATTCTTGCATTTTTACTTTAATCTCCAGATCTCTTATTTGTATTTATTTGTGAGCCCTACTTAGTGTTTCAAATTTAGCCCTGATCCTACAATCTCATCTGTGTCAGCACATCCCTGTCACCCATTCACACTGAGTTCCACCCATGTGGATACATTGTAGGACTGGGGCTTTCAACTGGAAGCTTCTTAGGCTGTCTTTGCTTACTTCTTTGAGGGCTTCTAGCACTTGAATAATAAAAAATAATTATATTACTATTAAATCAGAACAGTCAGACCAGCTCTACTGTTACCTCACTTAACATCAGCTTCTAGGAGACACTGGAAGCTTTCAGTTGAATAAAATAATATATAGGTATAGCACTTAACAATCAGGCATCTGAAATGCTGCCAAGTTGAGCCTCTTGAAAAAAACAAAACAACTTGCATTCAACCATCAAATTGTATTTAATAAGACACTAAGAAAAACCATCACCTAAAATGTCACAGTAATGGCCTAACTTTGCAGGATTTAGAGTGCATGATTGTTTGATGCTTTTGTTAATGTGTATCAAATGTGGTTAATGGGCTAGTGGTTAAACCCAGGGACAGGCAATCAGAACTCCTGGGTTCAATGACTTGCTTTTTGTGATCATGTTTTTCATATTTAGATGTGCAAAGATGAGTATAATCATGAAAATGAAACTTGACTAAAGTATTACTTGTCCATTTTACAGGGGTGTCACAAGGCTTAAATAATTGCTTGCACATCCTTGTGAGATCATCAGGTAAAAACTTGCTATGCAAGCACATTCTTTATGATCAGATGCATGAAAAATTACTTTATTACCACTGAATGACCAGACAGGTTAAAGTGTTCTCCCACTGTACATTGGCCAAACCAGACAGTCTCTACGCAAAAGAATTAATGGACACAAATCTGACATCAGGAATCAAAATACTCAAAAACCAGTGGGAGAACACTTTAACCTGTCTGGTCATTCAGTGACAGACCTGCGGGTGACTATATTACAACAGAAAAACTTCAAAAACAGACTCCAAAGAGAGACTGCAGAGCTAGAATTGATATGCAAACTAGACACAATCAACTCCGGTTTGAATAAGGACTGGGAATGGCTGAGCCATTACAAACATTGACTCTATCTCCCCTTGTAAGTACTCTCACACTTCTTATCACACTGTCTGTACTCGGCTAGCTTGATTATCACTTCAAAAGTTTTTTTTCTCTTAATTAATTGGCCTCTCAGAGTTGGTAAGACAACTCCCACCTGTTTATGCTCTCTGTATGTGTGTGTATATATATCTCCTCATTATATGTTCCATTCTATATGCATCCGAAGAAGTGGGCTGTAGTCCACGAAAGCTTATGCTCTAATAAATTTGTTAGTCTCTAAGGTGCCACAAGTACTCCTGTTCTTCTTTTTGCGGATACAGACTAACACGGCTGTTACTCTGAAACTTGTCATGAATTGTTTGAAAACCATTTTTTTGCGGGGGGGGGAGAGTACATGGAGAGTTGATGGTCTGCACATCTGTACCTTTGATTAGGATGGGATCTATGACAACTTTTTCTACAGTTAATTTTCATTTAATACAATGCTGGAGGAGCACAAGACATACCTTACACAATAGATCTTACCTGTCCACTTCCATTCATAGATTCACCAGGTAACTACAACTATCATTATAATGAAGAACCACACTTCAGTTCATGGTGTCTACATGTAAATTCTCTTCAAATCTTTTGTTTTTCTGTTTGTTCACTTACTCCCCCTCTTTGCTAGGTAAAGAGACTAGGAGCCAACTGAGCAGCATGGTATGAAGAGCAATAGGATGGCAAACCAGGCCCATACAGGTCAGACAAAAATACATGTCCTTTTAGCTTTAAAAGTAGATGCCAATCAATTTGGGTGTGGTTCTGAGTGTTACAAAAAAAAAATCAATGAAAAGATTTTTTATGTCAAAAAATAGGGTTACTTGCAGAGAGAAGGTAACACTTTCACTTTTAAAAGTAGGACATATGACAATATTAATTTTAAAAGTGCAAATATTACTTTCTATATGAAAGTAAAACTTTCAATACTTCCTGTAGATACTGTTTCCCAACTGGCAAAAATTAGAAAACAGTCACAAAGTAAGAGTTTTTTGACTCTTTTCAAACTTTTTCTAATTAGAAAACAAATCAGAAAATATGAGAAAGTGGAAGGGGAAATAAACCAAACTTGCCATGTTTGGTTACTGCTATGCCAGTAGTTGGGGAAAAGTAGGTTTCTTGAAACAGTTTTTCCCCAACAGGAAAATTTATTTATTTTTTCCTGTGAAAATTCTCATGTGAAAAATTCTCATTTCCCAGCCAGCTCTACCAAAGGGTATTCATTGTCCCTTGAGGCAAAGATGGCTTATATCTTTGCCACGCTGCTTTCTAGATCCTTTTATATGCTGGATGCTCAAGTCCCTGGTTTTATAGTCCCTTCTATTTCAATTGACATTTTCAGGGATTGGGTTGCAGTGCCAATTATCAATTTCCATTTATTTATTTCTGGATGAGGTTATCCATAGGGAATGGGTATTTTAACTGTCTCTCATCACTAGTGGTAAGTGAGGTAGCTACACGGGAGTTTAGTTAATGCTCTTTCCCCTGCCCCCACCCAGGTTCCCGGCTTTGTTCTAAGAAATCTGACATATCCGTATTTTATCAAAAGAGAGGGGAGAAAAATGAACGGCAGAAAAAACAGCTGGATTCTCAGATGTTTTGTTCTCTTCCAGATAGCCATTCCATGCTGTGATATAATTTTTCAAAAGCTAGCTACTGCTGCTCTAAGAATAAGGCTAAGGAACTCATGTAGATTTCAGCTGTGAGGAGGGCAACAGTTTGGACAGACAGGTGGCTCTTCACTCCTACAGGATCCTGTAATTTCATAGTCACAACTACATGAACTCCTAAAACCCTAGCACACATGCTGGCTGTCTCGAGAGTCGTCTAAGTTAAATAGTTACACAGTTATTAGGTTTTCAAACTATTCATGCATGTATCGTAGGGAAGAATAGGTCAGGCATATCTTGTTATGTATTACTGTAATATTATCTAACTGGTTAAAGCATGTGCAATTACCTTTCATTTATTATCCTTGTCTCTTAATACTGATTTCTCTCAATCTGCTCTTTCCCACACCCTCTTTGGGCTACCCTCCAGCTTCAGGCAACACACTCAATGGAAAACTTATGATCCAGCTGTTTAGTAGTTGCCTATTTGTCCATTTCTCCCACAGGCATATTTGTGCTTTCTTCCACATCACCCCTTATTTATGGAATGCTCTCCTTAACTAATCCTTAAAGCCACTCTCTGTCCTGCTTCAAATCGCATTTCAAATTCCACTGGCACTGTGATGCCTTCTGATAATAGCTAGGTAGATACTTATTTTATTCACTTGCTGATTTATGTCTTGTAATTAAAAAAAACATCAACCTCAATGACTCAAAACCACCTGACTATGCTCCTAGATAGTCCTAGGACACTGTTACCCTAATCTTCTTCCCCCAATCCCTTCAACAGTCACACCCGCTTGTTTGCATATCAGCATTTAAGGGGAAGGGACTGTCTATTACACATATTTGCCCGGAGTCATATGGTTAAATAGCAAGAGGTTATTCATGCCATACTGGTATCTCTCAGAAAATGGAAATAACTCAACTGAAGCCAATAGAAAGGCGCATAAAGTACAATAGGTAAAATGTAGCCAGATCAAAACGAGAAGGGCAAAGAGGGAAATTGAAAGCCATATTGCCAAAAATATAAAAACAAATAAATTCTTTACAAATATCAGAAGCTGGAAATCTGAGAGAATTTATGGGTCAGGTGGGCTACCTGGAGAAAAGAGAGCAGTTAAAGAGGATAGGGACGCTGAAGTAAAGGTAGTACAGCAGTTGCTATGTTTTCCTCTTTGACTGAGGCATGAAATCTGCTTTATGCACATATAATAATGATGATGATACTTTGCACTTCAAAAGCTATTTCTATCCCAGGATCTGAAAGATTAATGAATTAGACTTCACAAAACCTATGCTAGTTAGTGTTGAATTGATCATAGTGTTTACAGTGCCATGCACATCTTTATTTTTTTATAATAATTTAATTGAAAAGCTTACATTTTAATATTCACTAAACTACAAATAAGATGCAATTATAACCATTATGGGTCAAATCCTGCTTGCCTTACTCATGCAAGTAGTAAGAGCAGCAGTAGTTGATCTTATCTGTTTCCTGTAAGAAGTAGCAACATATATAAATTACTGAGTTCTAGAGGTATTATTTGTTCTGATGAAATTATTTTCCTCTCTCTCTTTCTGAAATCCTCACACACAGCATCTTCTTTTCCTCAATCTCTATGTATTGTTTTGATAGCTATTTCTGCTCCTGCTCCTCCTGTAACAGTCCTTTTACCTGGTAAGGGCTAGGGCAGGTGGGATCCGTGCTCGTCCTTCATCATTTTTACTTAACTGCTATGACTTTTCTTTCCAAGCTGTAAGAAATTCCAAAAGCTACAGTATGTGTGTCAGGGATGTGCTGCAGCACACAAATCAATATTCATGCTGGGGCTGCTAGGAGTGCAACTCTGACATGACAATCCTGAAACGGAGCTAGAAAATATGTATGATGCACGATGGTCTGTTGTCCCCCACCAACCAAAATATACACTTGTCATCCTCTCTCAAGCTCCAGGCTCATGAATCAGCTAGTCCTGGTTATGAACTAAAGGCTGCTCTTTATTATAGGATCTAGGCTCTTTTATTCATTACAGACCTACAGAGAGTGTTTTCTTTCCTGAGTGCTCAATTCTTCTGGGACAGTCAAACTCCTGTGAAACACTTAATGAAAATGTAAAGGACAGGAGGAGATGATGTGGTCTGCAGAGACCTGCCCTGACTAACCTTGGGAAAAGACCTGCATCACAAATCCTAATCCCCTTTTGAAAACAAAGGTGGATGTTTCCCCTAATTTTTCTCCTGTTCCAAATGAAGATCCAATTCGGTCCTACTTATTCGGGCACATCTTCCAATGAAAGAAATGATTACACAGCCTGTGCAGTAACTGTGGTACTTTGAGATGTGTATCCCGAGAGGTGCTCCACTCTAGGTGTGCTAGTGCCCCGTGGACTATTGATTGGCGATTTCTCATAGCAGTGTCTATTTGGCCTTAGCATGCGTTAGTCAATCTTGTTATATAGCACTACACGGGCAAACCACCTTCAACTCCTTCTCTACTGTGAAGTCCCATGGCAGAGAACTCCAAAGCAGAGTGGAAGGAGGGCAAATAGTGGAGCACCCGTAGGAACACACATCTTGAAGAACCACAGTTACTGCACAGAGTGAGTAACCATTTCTTCTTCTTCAAGTAGCATCCCTAAGGGTGCTCCACTCTAGGTGACTACTAGGCAGTGCCTTTTAAGGTGGTCAGGGCTTTGGAGTCAAGTCCAGTACAGTGGAAAGCACAGACAAACTGAACACAGTACTGGAGGTAGAAGCATGAGTTATTGTGTAGTGTTCTGAAAATATATGTATAGATGCCCAAGTAACAGCTCTACAGATTTTGATGATCAGTATGTTTTTGAGGAAGGCCATGGAAATGGCTATAGACCTTGTAGACTGAATGTATGTAAGCAAAGGTGAACGAATGTTATGAGACTGGTAACAAGAGTTCCTGCAGTCTGATATCCATTTGGAAAATCTCTGGTTAGAGATTTCTGACCCCTTTGATCTGTCTACTATTGAGACAAAAACTTGTCAGTCTTTCTGAAAGGCTTTTTTCTGTCTAGACAGAAGGCCAGAGCGCTCCTGATGTCCAGAGTATGCAGCATGCATCCTGGGGATTCAGATGCAGTTTGGAGTAGAAGATAGGCAAGTGAATGGGTTGATTGAGATAGAATTTAGAAGAGATTTTAGGTAAAAATTTGGGGTGGAGGTGCAGCATGACCTTGTCCTTTAAAATCACTGTTTAAAGGGAGGGCATGCCATCAGGGCCCCTATTTCACCAACCTGTCGCACCAGCTATCAGAAATACTGTCTTCATTGAAAAATGGAGAAGTGTAACCCACACACCTCCTGCGTGTGGTGTTCTGTCCCATCTAGTGGCACCAAGACCACTTAGAGAGAGATATTAATGAGTTTGCTCTACAGCCTTGGCTAACAGCCAGTTGGCTTTTAGCTCATGTGATAGAGGCTCATTCACTAAGCTCCAGAGGTCCCAGGTTCGATCCTGCCTGCCGACGCCCAGGGTCTGTCAGCGTTACACAAGCAGGTAAGCAGAAGTTTGAAGGGAGGTCTTGTGAGGCATTTGAGACACATCAATCTCTGAGCTCCAAGAGATTGATGTGTACTTTTTTTGTGATTTCTATGTGCCCCGGGGGGAGGCGTGCAGGGTGTTAAGGGGCACCTTACGTGATCCGAGGCCGACTGGCTGCCTCTCCGTGGGGTTCTGCCGCAGCCTTCTCCACGAGCCGCTCCACTCCACTCCACCAGCTGCCCCGTGAGCCGCTCCCGCCGTCCACGAACTGCTCTGGCAGCTGCTCCGCTCTGCTCTACTCACCAACCTGTGAGCCGCTCAGCTCTGCTCCACTTCAGCTGTTCCTTGGGCCGCTCCCACAAGGCTCCGCTCTGCTCTGCTCTCTGCTTCTCCAGCCGCTCCGCCCTGCTCACCGACCTGTGAGTCGCTCAGCTCCACTCCGCTCCAACCGTCCCCGTGAGGCTCCACTCTGCTAGCTGCTCCGCCAGCCACTTAGCAATATAGCTTCAGGCTCCCCCACTAGTTAACACAGTCTCAGTGATCTCAGCTCTTAATAACCTTAGCTCTTTTGTGATTTCAGCTCTTAGCAATTTCAGCTCATAGTAGGGGAGCCCTAGTGCTAGTGCACCATTGGCCCAAAGTGAATTCAGCTCAGCAGCCTGTAACTAGACTCCTAATGGAATCAAAGTTAGCTCTGACATTCAACAGCAGAGAGAGGAGGTAGTGCAATTGGTGTTTCAAACCCTCAAAGAGGGCCCATACCATCAGGTATAAATACCTGTCCCCATCCTCTCTCAATTCACTGGGTTTTGTAACCCATGCCCCTTGTCAAGCAAGTGCTACTTAGGTAATGGTGAAGGACTCACTCAGTCCTTCTGTCATACAACAGTTCCACTGGCCTTGATTCACAGAATCAGGGTAACAAAACTTTATTCTTCCTGCCCCAATAATAGAGAAAAGACGGTTACTCACCGTTGTAACTGTTGTTCTTCGAGATGTGTTGCTCATATCCATTCCATTAGGTGTGTGCGCGCCGCGTGCACGATCGTCGGAAGATTTTCTACCCTAGCAACACCGGCGGGTCGGCTGTGGAGCCCCCTAGAGTGGCACCTTCATGGCGCTGAATATATACCCCAGCCGACCCGGCGCCCCCTCAGTTCCTTCTTGCCGGCTACTCCGACAGTGGGGACGGGGGGCGGGTTTGGAATGGATATGAGCAACACATCTCGAAGAACAACAGTTACAACGATGAGTAACCGTCTTTTCTTCTTCGAGTGCTTGCTCATATCCATTCCATTAGGTGACTCCCAAGCCCAACTTAGGTGGTGGGGTCGGAGTGAGACATTGCTGTGTGCAAAACCGCTGATCCGAAAGCAGCATCGTCTCTGGACTGCTGCACTAGTGCATAGTGAGCTGTAAATGTGTGGACTGATGACCAAACCGCTGCTCTACAAATGTCCTGGATCGGAACTTGTGCCAGGAAAGCCGTCGAGGAAGCCTGGGCCCTCGTGGAGTGAGCGGTGAGGTGCGGTGCTGAGACACCTGCCAGGTCATAGCAAGTCCGGATGCAAGACGTAATCCAGGAGGATAGGTGTTGTGAGAAGACCGGTGAGCCTTTCATTCGGTCGGCCACTGCAACGAAGAGTTGCGTCGTCTTTCTAAAGTGTTTTGTGCGGTCAATATAGAAGGCCAGGGCCCTTCGTACGTCCAGGGAATGCAAACGTTGATCCTGGCGAGTGGCATGTGGTTTGGGATGAAAGACCGGGAGAAAGATGTCCTGGTTGATATGAAAAGGAGAAACCACCTTAGGGAGAAAGGCAGGATGTGGACGAAGCTGCACTTTATCCTTATGGAAAACTGTATAAGGGGGCTCGGATGTAAGCGCCCTGAGTTCAGAAACGCGCCTTGCTGAGGTGATGGCTACAAGGAAGGCTGTCTTCCATGATAGGTACAAAAGTGAACAGGTGGCCAGTGGCTCGAATGGAGGACCTGTGAGCTTGGAGAGAACCAGGTTGAGGTCCCACGTCTGAACGGGCTGACGTTGTTGTGGGTATATCCGGTCTAAGCCCTTGAGGAATCTAACGACCATCGGGTTAGAGAATACCAAGGACGCGAGTTCCCCTGGGTGAAAGGCCGATATAGCGGCCAGGTGAACTCTAATTGAAGATATCGCCAACCCCTGCTGTTTTAGGGAGAGGAGATATTCCAAAATGAGAGGAATGGGTGCCTGCAACGGGGACATGGCTCGTTGTTCGCACCAACAGGAGAACCGCTTCCACTTGGCCAGGTATGTGGTGCGTGTTGAGGGCTTCCTACTGCTCAGCAGAATCTGTTGGACAGAGTGCGAGCATTGCTGCTCTGCCTGGGTGAACCATGGAGCAGCCACGCCGTGAGGTGGAGTGATTGCAGGTCGGGGTGACGCAGCCGGCCGTGGTCCTGAGAGATGAGATCCGGACACAACGGAAGCGGGATCGGTGTCTGAACCGAGAGTTCCAACAGTGTGGTGTACCAATGTTGTCTCGGCCACGCTGGAGCGACCAGAATTACCTGTGCCTGGTCTCTGCGCAATTTGAGCAGTACCTTGTGGACCAGAGGAAACGGAGGGAAGGCATAAAACAGGTGGTCTTTCCAGGGAAGGAGAAACGCATCCGAGAGGGAGCCCGGAGCTCGACCTTGTAGGGAGCAGAACACGTGGCACTTCCTGTTGTCTCGAGATGCAAACAGGTCTATCTGGGGAAACCCCCACCTCCGGAAGATGGAATGTATGATGTCCGGACGGATAGACCACTCGTGCGTCTGGAAGGACCTGCTGAGTCGGTCCGCTAGAGTGTTCTGGACTCCAGGGAGGAACGATGCCGTGAGATGGATTGAGTGGGCGATGCAGAAGTCCCACAGGCGAATGGCCTCTTGGCATAGAATTGACGAACGTGCTCCTCCTTGCTTGTTGATGTAAAACATGGCCGTGGTGTTGTCGATGAGAACTAACACACATCGGCCACGTAGGAGGTTGAGAAATGCCTGGCACGCCAGGCGCACCGCCATCAGTTCCCGAACATTGATGTGCAGGGCTAGCTGGGGAGCAGTCCACAGGCCCTGGGTATGGTGTTCGTTGAGATGGGCGCCCCAACCCAGAGATGAAGTGTCTGTGACCAGGTGCAGAGAGGGTTGTGGGGCGTGAAATGGCATCCCCTCGCAGACCACATTGTGATCTAGCCACCAGGTGAGGGAGGTCAGGACCGAGATCGGGACCGTGACCACCATGTTCAGGCTGTCCCGATGTGGTCGATATATTGACGACACCCAGGTCTGGAGTGGGCGAAGCCGAAGTCTGGCATGCCTGGTTACGTACGTGCAGGAAGCCATGTGACCCAACAGGGTAAGGCATGACCTCACCGTGGTAGTTGGGAACGCCTGGAGCCCTTGAATGAGGCTCGTGATGGTGCCAAATCGGTTGTCTGGCAGGATGGCTTGTGCACGTCTGGAGTCTAGAACTGCGCCTATGAATTCTATTCTCTGGGTAGGTTCTAGAATGGATTTGTCCTTGTTGAGTAGGATGCCCAACTCGTTGAATGTGTGCACTATTATGTGGACGTGAGCTTGAACTTGCTCCTTGGTGCGACCGCGTACCAGCCAGTCGTCTAGGTACGGGAACACCTGTATCCCTTGCCGACGAAGGTACGCTGCCACGACAGCCATACATTTCGTGAACACTCTTGGGGCCGAGGATAGGCCGAAGGGAAGGACTGCAAATTGGTAGTGCACCGCGTTTACCACGAATCGCAGGAAGCGTCTGTGAGGTGGGTAAATTGAGATGTGAAAGTATGCGTCTTTCATGTCGAGGGCGGCAAACCAGTCTCCAGGATCGAGGGAAGGGATAATGGCCCCCAAAGAGACCATGCGGAACTTCAACTTTACTACGAATTTGTTGAGTCTGCGCAAGTCCAAGATGGGCCGCAGACCTCCTTTGGACTTGGGGATCAGGAAGTAACGGGAATAAAATCCCCTGCCCCTTAACTCTATAGGAACCTCCTCTATGGCCCCCATGGCCAGGAGCGTAGAAACCTCCTGAATAAGAAGTTGCTCGTGAGAAGGGTCCCTGAAGAGGGACGGGGAAGGGGGGTGGGAGGGGGGGATAGAAGAAAACTGGATAGCGTATCCCCTCTCCACCGTGCGGAGGACCCAACGGTCCGAAGTTATAAGGGACCAAGCACGGTGGAAGTGGGAGAGGCGATCCCGAAAGGAGGGGGCTGGATCCTGGGGGATGACTGGGGCGCCGTCCTCGACCGCACCTTCAAAAGTTCTGCCTGGGGCCTGAAGGTGGTCTAGGTGGCCCCTGGTTCTGGCCGGGTTGAGGGCCGGTCCACCTTCTTCTACCACCTCGCCCTCGCCTCCGGGCCGAGTCCTGTCTCTGACGAGGCGGGGGGGGGGGGGGTAGAAGCGCTGAGGCTGCGGCCTAAATGGCCTGCGCTGAGGGCCCACAACATGCATCCCCAGGGAGCGCATGATTGTTCTCGAGTCCTTGAGGCTCTGCAGGCGAGAGTCCGTCTTGTCTGAGAACAAACCATGTCCCTCAAAGGGCAGATCCTGTAGGGTTTGCTGCAGCTCCGGAGGCAACCCCGAAACCTGAAGCCAGGAGATCCTACGCATAGCGATACCCGAAGCCAGGGTCCTCGCAGCTGAGTCTGCTATGTCCAAGGAGGCTTGCAAGGAGGTCCGAGCCACCTTCTTGCCCTCCTCTACCATGGCTCCAAACTCTTCCCTGGACTCTTGGGGAATCAACTCCTTAAACTTCCCCATAGAGTTCCAGGAGTTGAAATTGTAGCGGCTCAGTAGCGCCTGTTGGTTCGCCGCTCTAAGTTGTAGCCCTCCGGCTGAGTAAACCTTACGGCCAAACAAATCGAGCCGCTTAGCCTCTTTTGATTTAGGCGCTGCAGCCTGCTGGCCGTGGCGCTCTCGTGCGTTCACTGATTCCACCACCAGTGAACACGGTTGGGGGTGGGTATACAAGTACCCATAGTCCTTAGACGGGACAAAGTATTTCCTTTCCACCCCTCTCGCTGTGGGTGGGATAGAGGCAGGAGTTTGCCATATCGTATCCGCATTCGTTTGAATCGTGCGGATCAGGGGTAACGCCACCCTCGCTGGGGCATCCGCTCCAAGGATATTCACGATCGGGTCGTGCACCTCCACTATCTCCTCCGCCTGCAGGTCCATATTACGGGCCATCCTGCGCAGAAGATCCTGGTGAGCCCGAAGATCTATTGGAGGCGGGCCTGTGCACGATGTGCCCGCCACTGCCTCATCCGGAGAAGAAGAGGAAGATGCCTCCGGTGGAACAGGATCCAAGGGCTGGTCCTGGTCTCCCTGTTCCTGGGCTGGAGCATCACCTGTGCCTGGGTCCAGGGCGTCAGGTGGTGCGGACCCAGAAGCCTCCATGCCCCCTGGCGGAGGCCGAGAAATGGTGGACTCCGGGGCCCCTCTGATGGAGTGACCGGAGCGAGAGGTCGAAGCAATTGGAGCCCCTTGCGCCTGATGGTACGCCCACGGGGTCCAAAACGACCAGTGAGATGGGCCATGAGAATGGTCCTCTGCCATCTCCTGCCAATGGCCCAAGTCCTGTTCCTCGGCTTGCCCCTGAGGGGGGTATGCCGATCTCAAGAGGTCCTCCGAGGAGTGGGACACCGATCTCGATGGCCACGGCGGTGCCGAGAGCGTCGAGACGATTCCCATTGGCTGCGGTGCCGCACGGTGCCGGTCCGGAGATGATCTATCTCTACGCGGTGCCGGCGATCGGTGCCGGGACCGCGACCGGTGCCGATGACCTCGTCGGTGCCGGGAGTCGGATCTGGACCTCGACGAGGACCTGGAGTATGCCCGGTGCCGGGAGCGGCCTCTCGACGTCGAGCGTCGACCATAGCGGTGCCGAGAACTACGTCTCGACGTTGATCGGTGCCGACGATCATAGCAGTGCCGAGACGTAGAGCGGTGCCGCGAAGAAGATCTTGGCCGCGAGTACGACCGGTGCCGAGGCGATATTCGGTGCCGGGACTGCGAGCGGCATGGGGACCTGCTTCGGGACCTGGATCGGTGCCGAGGTTCCAGCCCTTGCGATGGAGGGCGCATCAAGGCAGGTTTCCCCCTCGACTGGACCGGGCGAGTCAACGGTGCAGTCGGTGCCGGTGGTTGAGGCGGTGCCGGCTCCGTGAGAGCTATTAAGTCTCTCGCCGCCGCGAAGGTCTCTGGAGTCGACGGGAGGCACTGTATCACCGCCGGTCTCGGTGGAGACGCTATCTGCACCGGACTCAACGGCCTCGGCGCCGGAGTCGACGGTGCTGGAGGCACCTGTTTCCGGTGCTCCACCGGCGGACGCGGCTCTACCCCCGGCACTGGGGGAGCCGGCGTCTTCGGCACGGATGTCCCCGTCTTATGGGCTTTTTTATGCCCCGGGGATAATGACCGGCGCCGAGGCACTGCTTGCGGTGCCGACGAGGTCCGGTGCCGGGGAGGCTTGTCTGACGCCACTCGCGTGGTCGTCATAGCCGGTGCCGCCGGGGCACTGCGCACCGAGGTGCTAGGTGCCGGGGCCTGACTTGTAGATGGAGCGTCCGGACTAAGTGCCGCCTCCATCAGGAGTTGCCGGAGCCGAAAGTCCCGCTCCTTCTTGGTCCTTGGTCTGAAGGCCTTACAGATCTTGCACTTGTCTGTTTGATGGGACTCTCCCAGGCACTTCAGACAGGAGTCGTGCGGGTCGCTCGTGGGCATAGGCTTAGCGCAGGAGGCGCACTGCTTGAAGCCGGGAGCGTTGGGCATGAGCCCGGCCCCGCGGCCAGGGGAGAAAGGGGGAGACGACCCCCTTAATCCCCTGAACTACTTAGAACAACTAGAACAACTTTTAAACTATTTAACTATTTAACTATAAACACTAGAACTATAACTATAACTATAACTGTGATACAACAAACTAAGCTAGGGAGAGTGGAGAACAGCTAAGCAGCGCTCCACAGTTCCAACGACCGTCAGGGGCGGTAAGAAGGAACTGAGGGGGCGCCGGGTCGGCTGGGGTATATATTCAGCGCCATGAAGGCGCCACTCTAGGGGGCTCCACAGCCGACCCGCCGGTGTTGCTAGGGTAGAAAATCTTCCGACGATCGTGCACGCGGCGCGCACACACCTAATGGAATGGATATGAGCAAGCACTCGAAGAAGAAACTGGGGATCCCACACCAGCCAAAGTAACCACTTTGAGTTGCTGTTGTTTCATGCCAGGCGAGTGGGTGTGCCTATGCAAACCAGATCAGCCCCTGGAGTTCTTTTCCACACTCGCCATAATTCACCACCAGATGTCAGGGTAGAGCTCATCCTGACTCTGCTTACACTCCAATCAAAGGTAGAAGGGGCGATAGCGCACCTAGAGTGGAGCACACGTAGGGACACTACTCAAAGAAAAACCAATCACACCCAAGCAACAGACATGTTGTCTGAGTAGGTAGAATAAAACTGGGATCTTTGTGGTGTGTGTGTGTCTGATTTGCATCTCTGTTACATCAATGTAATTCTGATTTCAGTGTAATTACTCTTTATTTATACTGTATAAATCAAGCCAAATCAGGCGCATTACTTTTAATTCCCTGCTCAATTGACTTTGCTTACCAGCACTACTGCAGTTGGTTCTCTTATTTCCAAAGCCCAAATCAGCTCCAGAGTTTTCAGAGACTCACCCCAAACTCCTTCAATCTTTAATAGTCTACTACTTTTCAAAAGTAAGTAGCTGCACAAACCATCAGGATTGCCATATCACACAAGATTGGTCCACTTGGCCCAGAATCCTTCCTTAAGCAGTAGCAAATTCCTTACATTTCAGAGAGGCAGAAAAACAAAGCAATGAACATAGCTGTGCAATAGTGAGAAAGTTAGGAGGAAGAAGATCCCTTCCTGACCCCACAAGCAATTCATCTTACAGCATGCCATGTAATATGAGATTGATCACTCTTTTCTTGGTATGTCTTCTGTAATTAGGTCACAAACTTATCTAACCTCCTTTGAAAATCCAACTACAGTGCCAGGGAGTCACTTCAGGGACACATACTTTGCTCAGATACCATGTTATTAATGGGTGACTTGGTACAGAGGTGCCAGATTCTGATCTCACACACACCAGGGTAAACTCAGTAACTTCATGAATTACTTTGGTTTACACTGGTATGACAGAATCTGATCCTTAGTGTCATAAATTCCCTTCCTACCCCAAAAAGGGAGAACCAGTGCTTATGTCTAAACACTGTTCCTCTTGTTAAAAGGGCAGAACTTGTGGAATGCATTATGGCTGCTGTCTCTCACATTTGAACCTACGAGAATTGCTAAATGATGCAGGTTGGGTAAATATGAGGCACATCACTTAAATCAGAAGAGCAGCAATGGAAGTGCAGCCACTATGGGAGGTGAATATAATGAGACTGCAACTGATGAGAGCATTAATTTATTTAGCAGGTTAGTAATTTAGAATGGTAATGAAGAGTTGTCTATTTGTTGTCTAAATCCTATCATCTGTTACCTGCAGAGACAGCATTACTTGTCCTAAGCACTGCTGTTATCCTGTTAATAATTTCATAGTTCATTTTGTGCCTCTTATTTTGGGTCACGTAACTTTATTTGTGTGACTAGAAAATAAAAAAGCAAATAAACAAGCAGCAGCTAGAACTCTGTCTTAAAGGCCCTCTGGACAATATGGTGACATTTTGTCACTGCTACCTCACATAATTAATGTAATTTTCAATTACATTTAATGAACTTCTCTATTTAGTCTTCACTAGATCTTAAGTATCTTTCCCTCTCCTGACTTGAAATGGAGCATTATTGGGAAATTGTCGCAGTTTCTAGGAGGACCCGGGTTTATTGTCTGTCTTTAAGAAGTTGTTTTGAAGTCCTGGGATTTTTCATTTGGCCGTTTTTCTATAGAGTTTGTCATTTTTGTTGTTGCTGGTTTTCTTGTGTTGGGTGCCCAAAGATGGCACAGAATCTAATCTGTGCTCTTACAGTTTAGGACCTTGAATCCTTTCAAGAAGCCAATGAGTGAGTAAAACCTGTTTTGTAAGGAAGGGTTCTAGAATCAGGGCCCTTCCATCACAGTTGATGTACAGTAGGCTGGAGAAGAAAGCGGATGAAGGGCCTGACTTTTTACTTAGGTATCAAAAGTGAAAGAATAATAACTCTGGCCCCGGGCCCTACCAGAAAGTCACAAGCTCTATGGTATTTGTCTCCATTCCGTCTGGACTCTCATTAAAAGAGAAGGAATAATGATCCAACATACTGTAGTGTCACTACTGTAAAGTGTCCTTTTTGTATGGGAACATGGTATAGGACAATGCCTTGTTTTAGGGACATTAACTCTCAGCCACAGTATGCTGTGCAGGGCTTTTGCTCCTTGAGTAAACTTGTTTTAAAAGCACTTATCCAGGACTCCAGGTGTACGTACCCACTTTAAAACATACAAACAAGGAACATACAGACATAGAAAAGTCTTATCTATGTTCCCCAAAGCCAAACTGATTTCTCAAGGTATGAATTGCCCCTTTAATTAACTCACCATAAGTAACAGTCTTCCCTAGCAGTCCAACTCTTCTGGTAAAGCCCAGGATGATATATGGCATGAAGGTGAAAGGTCAGCACAAAGAAGGATGTCAAACTAAGTAGACTGAGTAAATTTCCCTCATGAAAATCATCCTGGCCTCTTGTAAACCAGAGTGCTGTTAGCTAAAATACCCCAATAGATCAGAAGCGCTGTTGCCCCTTAGGCCGAATCGTTAGCCAATACTAAGGGCCTTGGGTAGTTTCCGTTAGGAGGAGAAATTGATGGGAGAAGTCAGGTATTTCTTTGGTGCAATCCTGTTTATTTACAAAGAATGTACACAAAGTCCTGTTTTCTCTAACACAGTAGGAACAAATAACAGCAGACAATTTCCTTGTTCAGAAATCCAAGTCTGCTTTGCAGCCAGTTCTTTGCCAAAAAGATGCTCTCTTTCTTGGCTTCCTTCCAGTATAACACTTCACTCACTTTCTCCTGGATTACCAGTTCTGTCTGCATCTGACATACAGAAACACACAGCTCCATCAGTCAG
Source organism: Malaclemys terrapin pileata (assembly GCF_027887155.1). Taxonomy (NCBI): domain Eukaryota; kingdom Metazoa; phylum Chordata; order Testudines; family Emydidae; genus Malaclemys; species Malaclemys terrapin. The sequence continues at coordinate 37,811,433 of NC_071513.1, read as the reverse complement.
TGTCCCAATCCCTGCATTTGCAATCAGTCCCAGGGAAACCTCTCTTATTCTCTCTGAGTTTGTTCTTTTTCAGGCCTTCCAATGTGCTCCAGTGCCTTGGGCAGAGGTTTTTATTGCTTTAGTTATTTCTAAACAAGGGGGTATTTAATTACTCCATCATTTAAGCTGAATGAAAAGTGGTTAGCACATCCTTTAGCTTCAGGGAGGTCTGTGCTTTCTTATAAATTAAAGAGAGGCTTTCTGGCAGCCATCAAAACCCTCCAGTATAACAATACAGTGGAATCAGATGGTGAGAAAGGTGGAACCCTGAGAGGATGGTGAGGTTAGTATTAGAGATGGACAAGTCTCTATTCTTTCCATGTTCAAATAAGCATCCAAACACTCATGTGCTTATTCAGAATAAAGTTCTTCACCCCTCTGCAGGAGCTTGGAATCATAGAACCAAAGTCTTTTTTTTTTTTTTTTTTCATCTTTTCCAGACCTCCTGTTTCTCGTCATGTCAGTAAATACAGTGTGGCCTATCCACCACTCCTCGCTGGATATCAGAAGTGTGCAAAAACAAAAAGTATTTGAACATTTCTGAACTCGATAAAAACATTTTAAGTTCCAGTTTGATTCTAGAAATGCAATGAAACTTTCTCGGTATCTACTCATCTATCATGATACCACTCCAAGACTTGTATAAATTGGCTCACCTATGTGTCTACCTGCTATTTGTCTGCAAATTGACTGGACCAAATATTAGCTTGCTTTCTAACTGGGGGACTCAATCTTCAAATTGAATGCAGCTCACACAGTCCTACTACCATTCCTGATGGTGTTTTCTGTAACAATAGACTGCCAGTACCTCTGTTATCCCCTGCTTAGTCTTCAATTCAATGAGACTTGATTAGTATGGAATCATAGAACTAGGAAGGACCTTGAAAGGTCATGTAGTCCAGATCCCTGCACTCATAGCAGGACTAAGTGTCATCTAGATCAGGGGTTCTCAACCTTTTTCTTGCTGAGACCCCCCCTAAACATGCTATAAAAATGCCAGGGCCCGGCTGGAGGGGAGAAGGGAGAGGAGCATAGGGCTGCAGGCTGGGAGGGAGGGATGGGAACCCTTGGGCATAGGCATAATTTAACTTTTAGTTGGGAGGACAAGGGCTGGTAGGGCTTGAGCCAGCTCTGCAGGGTGCAGGCAAGGTAGGGTGACCAGATGTCCTGATTTTATAGGGACAGTCCTGATATTTGGGGCTTTTTCTTATATGGGCTCCTATTACCCCCCACCCTCTGTCCCGATTTTTCACACTTGCTGTCTGGTCACCCTAAGGCAGGGGAGTAGCTCAGGGTGCAGGCAGGTGGTAGCTAGAGGCTGTGTCTGGGAGGGGTGTGTGTGGGGGGGGGGCAGGGGGGAGACCCCAGTGTAGCTCCCAGCTGGGGCGGGGGCACGCTGGGGCTCCCACTTCAGCCACCTGCTGCTTCTGGCTTTGGTGGTGGGGAGGGGAGGGGAGGAGGGAGGTTTTCTGGTTTCAGTCTGGCGCTGATCCCAGCTTCAGGGACTTGGGATGGGGGGGCGCCAGTTTCAGCCCGGCACCGCTCCTGGCTGGGGTGGGGGGCCCACCGGCTTCAGCCCAGCACTGCTCTTGGCTGGGGTTGGGAGGCCTGCCGGCTTCAGCTCTCAGGCTCACGGCACCGGGTTTCAGCCACAGGGCTCCGTGGCCTCCCTGAAAGGGGTTGAAGACCCCCAGTTGAGAACCGCTGATCTAGACCATCCCTGATAAGCTATATTAGTGTTGCTAACGTAAAAAAGGACTGAGACACCCCTCAGGTATCTGCCAGAGATATATAAGATCTGCCCTTGGCAGAACTACAAACTCTTTGGGGTTTGAGCCTCATGGCCATTTGTCAGCATTGTCAATTCCTCAAGTAGTGGCAGACTGATATATACTCCAATACAGTGTTGTTGTAGATGTTTTCGCAGACCTGAAAAGGAGTGCTGTGTAGCTTGAAAGTTGCCTCTTTCAGCCATGGAAGTCGGTCCAATAAAAGATTTATCTCACCCTCCTTTTCTCTCTCATACAGTCCAATGTCATCTCTGCAGTATCCTTCCTTTCTACCAGGGTCAGACATTGTTTTTCCTCATCACTTTTTGATGAGAAATTTTTATGATTCCTGATAGTTTGAAGAAATCTCTTTCACACATTTCCTTGTATTTGGGACCTTGGAGTAAAAAGTGTCTTTGTCTGAATCGTTTCTCTTTCACACTGGTTGCACAGTCACTCCTCTGGGTCTGGACCGTATTACGTGACTCCTAATTTCCACCTCTAGTTTATGGCCACTGGTACTAGATATTTGGTCAGAGTCTGTCTTAGCATCTCACATTTGATGATGGTAGGTACTCTGCTAGTAAGACAGTTCTGAGTAAGGGTATTATGTCATTTACCAACAGTGCTTTCCTTTAAAAACAGACAAATGATAGACAAAGAAAGGGATGACTGGGAGGGGTTTGTCATTTTTCCTGACCCAGTTTTTCATTCCTCATTTCTATTAGGTTTCTAGAGACAGATCAACTCCTGCATCTTTCCTTCCTCTAGTACCTTCTGTACAACTCCATATGGATCGTTTCAAAACCTTGCCTTGTTTTTCATCCTTCCCTCCCTGTTCTCTGTTTGCATCAGTGCCCTAATTTCATTCCTTATTTCTTGGTAATTGTATTCAAAACTCTTTGTTTGTTGTTTGCTAACCTGCATTTCCCCCCTTTTCTAGTCGGCTTATCTCTTCTTTAGTCCTTTTGATTAAGTCCTCAATTCATTTTGTATCTTTCTGTTTCTCCCCAGTCTTTCTAAACTAAAATTGTAAAGCACTGCAGGGAATACATGTATTTACCTCTCAATGCTCCTAGCCAAGGAAGCTTTCAGACTGCCTTGCAGGCTGCATAATGCACCTTAAAGACTTTCCAACACAGACATTGAGCCATTTCACTCTTTTCTTCCTATTCTCCTCTGACAACAGCAACAGTCCTAGATACTAGCTCCCATGAGGGTCTTTTTGAACTATAGCTTGCTTCTGCCAGGGTCCTCTTGTGATTATTAGATAAAGTGAATAACCTACACCCTTTCGGCACTTGCAGCATCACTGCAGCAGGAGGGGAGAGGCAATGGGTTGTTACACCAGATGAACTTTTCAATGTGCATGTAATGTGGCAGTTTTTCACCAAACTTCTGACAGATGTTGCAAGAAACGAGAATAATATTAGTCTGCAATTCTGCTGGGATTTATCTCCTTTCTTAAAGGAAAAGTTTGGGTAACTAGCAAAGAAATATTAAGCCAGGTGCCAAATGTAGTTTTGTTTGATTAGATTTTGAGTTTTATTATTTCTACAGACCCTTTTACTTCTTGCACAGATACTGGTCTGGTCTGCAGCATTTCTACCTGCTCCATTAATACCAAAAAGCACAGCTTTCATTTTGCTGAAGTTGCTTAGTAACAATAGGTGAATATATAGGAGAGAGAGACACACACACACACACACACACACATGTGTATATACACACACATACACATCCATATTTTGCCATTTTTTGGCATGTGAAACTCCCATTCAGACCATTAGGACAGGAGTCCTCAAGATTTTTCATAGAGTAGACCATATCTTAACAAATTGATTGGCTCATGGACAACTTCCCCTTACAATCATGATACTGAGAACTACCTCCACTCTAATTGTGATTGAATAATACCCCAACTGTCTGTGCAAAAATGAAGCATCAGGGAAGTGTGAAGGGCAGGAATTTCAAAAGTGCTCAGCAGTGTCCTAACTTCGCTCCCACTGAAGTCAATGGGAGCAAAGGCCGACCTTGATTGCTTTTGAAAATCCCCATGTGTCTTTAACAGTCTTTCAATGTGATTAGTAGGTGAAAGCAAAGAGAAGGAGCTCATACCATGTGACAGCCAGCTCTCCATTGATTAACCCACCATGTTATGGCAGTAAATGGCCCTGTATACTTCACATGTAACATACTTCTATGGCTTGCCACTTTTACTCTGTGAGTATGCTCTGTTACCCCTTGGGGAGTCATATCCTCAGCATAAGAGGTTGATTCTGCTCTCACTGAAATTTTACCATTAACTTCATCATGTGTATGCTCAAGGCTATGGAGTTTGGTTTTATATTTAGGTATAGATTTTACAGATAAAAAAATCTTTTAAAAGTTGAGTGCAGGGCCCAGTTTTGAATATATTTATGTTTAAAAGGTAGGAATGAAACTATTTCTGTACCTGATTATGATATATTTAAAGCTTTTTCTTTTTTTTCTTTTTTTGTGTGTGTGTGTGAGACTACATCTTGCTTTTTAATGTGTGATTCTTAGGAGAGAATGGGTTGTTGCTTAGACTGCATGGCATTACTCATCCTCCACTCCCCACGGCAGATTTGTGCTGCTAACGTCTGGCAGGGGTTGGTTAGACACAAGCTGGTGGAGTACAGATCATAATTAATGCAAAGAAGGAAGGATTTTTAAATTTTAAGATAAAACATGCACCAAATTTGCATGTTTTGTATAAAAACTCAGTGGAATTGGGTGTTCCGGCACTGATAAGAAGAGCTTTATATACTCAAGGATGCATCTATCTAATCTTGCTGTATCAATGCAACCAGTTTGATTGCAAGGGTGTAACTGGGGCAAAATATGGCCTATTTAGTTCACATAAGACAGAAACTTGTGTATTAAAATTATGGCACGCTAAATGTCATTTGAGTTTAACTGATGAGCTACAGCAACTGTGCAAGGCTTCCCCCCTCCCCTTGGTAGCGAAGAATTAATTCCATATGCTAAGAAATTAGGATTATAAATCCTAACAAACACACTACATTTCTACAGTGCGCTTCATGCTGAGTGATCTCAAAGTATTTTAGAGACAATAACCCAAAGGCAGCAGCAATTATTTAGGCCTTACTCAGGCAGTGAAGTTTCAATGGGAATTTTGCCTGATGAAGGACATTTAGGAATTGGTCTAATAAAGAAATCAATTCATTCACTTTGGAAATGAAGTGATATCTTAAAGCTCCATCCAACTCAAGACTACTGAATCCAAGTGAAGACTACTGAATTCAATTGAAATGGCAGGGGGAAATTTAAGGGGCAAAATGCAATTGGAAAAATTAGAAAATAGGAGCATAAAAGGCTCTTAACTGACTGCAAGCAATAAGCACAGAAATGTCTGCAAGTGTTAAGCCAGCAGCAGCCTTAAAGCCAATCAGCTCAAAAACGGCTGGAAAAATAATCAACCACATGCATTGGCGAGCAATTCTTATTTTCATTCTCTGTTATCCAGCTCCTAAAATGGGATCCATTGTAATACATGTCGCTCAACAAATTCACAAATGTAATAAAAAGAACTAGATCCCCTCAACTAATGGAAGGAAAGAGGGAAAAAATGTGAACAATAAAATTCCATTTCAGAGTTCTTCCAGTCTTTCTGTATTTGAGGCCAGCAGTTCCCTTTTAGTTTTGTGTACGTTGTAAATGTAGCGGCCATTATTTATTCAGCATGTTTGTCTTTTGTAAAGTCATTTTTAATTTTTAATATTCACATTGATAGGCTTTGTTCACCAGAGTGGTGCACAGGGGCATAGATCTGTTTATATTTATTCATTAGTGTGTTGCTAATTAAAAATGTGTTTAATTAAACTTGTAAAAAAAAGATAAGAGAATGAACATGTTGAAGTAAAACACCCCAAGGCTATGAAATAACTTCTGCAGTTGACTTGTTAAAGCTAATGTGGGCAGCAGAAGTGTCAAAAGCATCTAATGCTTGCTACAAAGTACAAAGTTTAAAATGAAATGCTTGTGTCAAAGGTGGCAGGTAAAGTTAACATGTACCTGTCTCTCTCAAAATATTATGCCCAGGAATCAAAGATCATCACTCACTTTCCCTCAGGCTGCTCCCCTGACTGGTGTTTTGCATTGTTTTCTTAGAAGCAAGTCTTTGTAAAGATGTATAAGACCACATTGCATATAAATGAGTACTGCCCTTCCATAGGAAGTGAGTGCACACTTTGGCCAACTCTGCCAGGTTGAACAACCTTGCACTGTTCCCTTCTCCAAGCCTTCATATGTCCTTGTCCAACTGCTGAAATGCCACAGCATCTGCAGTGTTTCCCTCTTAGATCCCAATCCTGCAAACAGTTAATCTTGGGCATTTAGTTGCTCCTATTGGCTGTTAAGTCAGTAGTCACTATGTATGTTTCAGCTACTTACCCTGCGGGCAACTGATGGCTGTAGAAGCTCCTGACAGCAACAGAACTGGTGTGGTGCACTGCATAGGAAATTTGTACTGTGGGTCTGTGCATGGTGGGGCCTCATTGTGAAGAGCTATTTTGGAAGGGCTAGGGGTGATTTGGGCCTTAGAAGGAGTGAGAGCTCTACTGATCGATCCAGGAAACTGCAACAGCAGAGTTGTTATGTAGCTACTCTGTAATCTCCAGAAGATTTCTGTCCCTCTGTACCCATGCAGATCCTAAACATATAATGTGGCAAGGGGGCCTGGATGTGGCCCCTGCTTATTTGGATATAATGTACTTATACCACATAGATACATTAATTTGCCCTTAGCATGTGGAGTCACTCTATTTGACCATTTAGGACCATTCTTCCCCTACCATCTCCCCACTGGATTTGGATGGATGTGGATTCTAATGAAGGGGAAACATACTGAAAGTTATAGTAAACAAGAAGATCACACAAGAATGGAAGTCTCAGTCATTATCTATGATAAGTGATTGGTTAACAAGCAAGGAATGATTCAGTTGCTTGGGAGAGAATAACCTTCAAAATGAATGAAAATTTAGGCACATTTAACAACATATGGAGTCTTTTCATTCAAATTTAAGATGAAAATTTTATGATTATTTCATGAAATTTTAACTATCATCTGGAACAAATGACTTATGTTTTCATTATTTCCTTAAGGTATTTATTTAATTCTCTGTACATTAAAATATTAATGTTCAATTTCATATATATTTTCCTTACCTTCTTATGTCTTCAATTTGTCCATTAAAAAGTTACATCAAAAGAAGTTAATTAAAACATCTTCCCAATGTTTATAGAGTATTTTCATTAAAATATATTAAATATAGCACTGTACATTTACATGGTGCTTTACAAGCAGATTGAGAGGCTCCCTGCCCCAAAGACCTTACATTACATAAGGAAAGTCAAAATGCATACACATTACAAGATACTGGACAATAGTTGATGTGAGGGAGAGCATATGGGTTATTGACAAGGAGAAGAGAGGAAAGATTTCTTGAAGACATGGGGTGAAATTCTAGACTCACTGAAGTCAACTGGAGTTTTTCCATTGACTACACTGGGGCTAGGATTTCACCAATGGAATTTAAGGCAGAATTTTAAGGACAGAGAAGTTCCTTGGTGGAGGAGACAGATTGTTCCAGGTGTAGGAATCAACCAAGATAGCACAATCATGGATCAAGATAGATAAGGCTGTTATAATAGAGACCACAGATTAGATGAGAGAGCATGGTAGAAGGTGCCAAGAGTGGGGGAAGGAGACATAAGGTTCTCACTGAAATCATTGATGCAGAATAAGGTCCAATGTAGTGGGAAGTCTGTGGCAGTATGAAGAGCATTAGGGGGAAAGGAGAGCAAAAATATACATGGAGGTAAGATTATGGTGAGGCCAAGGAACTTAAATTTAAAGCAGTAAGAGAAAGGAAGTCAACTGAGGGATTCCAAGATTGGATGATTTGTATGGAATGTTAGGAGAGGAAGAGCAATTTACACATGTAAAAACTGACACCAAGATTGCAAACTCAAAAGCTAGGAAGGATTGTGGAATTGTCAATGGCAGTAGAGAGGGAAGTGGAGCGATCATGAATTAATTCAGTTCAAACTAAATGGAAGGATAAACAAAAATAGATCTGTGACTAGGGTTTTTGATTTCAAAAGGGCTAACTTAAAAAAAATAAGGAAATTAGTTAAGGAAGTGGATTGGACTGAAGAACTTGTGGATCTAAAGGTGGAGGAGGCCTGGATTTTTTTCAAGTCAAGGTTGCAGAAACTATCAGAAGCCTGCATCCCAAGAAAGGGGAAAAAACTCATAGGCAGGAGTTGTAGACCAAGCTAGATGAGCAAGCATCTCAGAGAGGTGATTAAGAAAAAGCAGAAAGCCTACAAGGAGTGGAAGATGGGAGGGATCAACAAAGAAAGCTACCTTATTGAGGTCAGAACATGTAGGGTTAAAGTGAGAAAGGCCAAAAGCCATGCAGGGTTGGACTTTGCAAAGGCACTTAAAACCAATAGTAAACAGTTCTATAGCCATATAATTAAGAAGAAAACAAAGAAAGAAGAAGTGGGACCGCTAAACACTGAGGATGGAGTGGTGGTTAAGAATAATTTAGACATGGCCCAATATCTAAACAAATACTTTGCCTCAGTCTTTAATGAGGGTAATGAGGAGCTTAGGGATAATGGGAGGATGACAAATGGGAATGAGGATATGGACGTAGATATTACCACATATGAGGTAGAAGCCAAACTCGAACAGCTTAATGGGACTAAATCGGGGGGCCCAGATCATCTTCATCCAAGAATATTAAAGGAACTGGCACATGAAATTGCAAGCCCATTAACAAGAATTTTTAATGAATCTGTAAACTCAGGGGTTGTACCGTATGACTGGAGAATTACTAACATAGTTTCTATTTTCAAGAAAGGAAAAAAAAGTGATCCGGGTAACTATACGCCTGTTAGTTTGACATCTGTAGTATGAAAGGTCTTGGAAAAATTTTTGAAGGAGAAAGTAGTTAAGGACATTGAGGTCAATGGTAATTGGGACTAAATACAACACGGTTTCACAAAAGCTAGATTGTGCCAAACCAACCTGATCTCCTTCTTTGAGAAGGTCACAGATTTTTTAGACGAAGGAAACGTAGTGGATCTAATTTACCTCAATTTCAGTAAGGCATTTGATACAGGTCCACATGGTGAATTATTAGCTAAATTGGAAAAGATGGGGATCAATATGAAAATTGAAAAGTGGATAAGGAACTGGTTAAAGGGGAGACTACAACGGTCATACTGAAAGGTGAACTGTCAGGCTCAAAGGAGGTTACTAGTGGAGTTCCTCAGGGATCGGTTTTGGGACCAATCTTATTTAATCTTTTTATTACTGACCTTGGCACAAAAAGTGGGAATGTGCTAATAAAGTTTGTGGATGACACGAAGCTGGGAGGTATTTCTAATACAGAGAGGGACTGGGATATCCTACAGGAAGATCCAGATGACCTTGTAAACTGGAGCAATAGTAATAGGATGAAATTTAATAGTGAAAAGTGCAAGGTCATGCATTTAGGGATTAATAACAAGAATTTTTGTTATAAACTGGGGACACATCACTTGGAAGTAACAGAGGAGGAGAAGGACCTTGGAGTATTGGATGACTATGAGCCACCAATGTGATATGGCTGTGAAAAAAGCTAATGCGGTCTTGGGATGCATCAGGCAAGGTATTTCCAGTAGAGATAAGGAGGTGTTAGAACCATTATACAAGGCACTGGTGAGACCTCATCTGGAATATCGTGTGCAGTTCTGGTCTCCCATGTTTAAGAAGGATGAATTCAAACTGGAATAGTTACAGAGAAGGGCTACTAGGGATGATCCGAGGAATTGAAAACCTGTCTTATGAAAGGAGACTCAAAGAGCGCGGATTGTTTAGCCTAACCAAAAGCAGGCTGAGGGAAGATATGATTGCTCTCTATAACTATATCAGAGGGATAAATACCAGGGAGGGAGAGGAATTATTTAAGCTCAGTACTAATGTGGACACAAGAAGAAATGGATATAAACTGGCCATCAGGAAGTTTAGACTTGAAACTAGACGAAGGTTTCTAACCATCAGAGGAGTGAAGTTCTGGAATAGCCTTCCAAGGGGAGCAGTGGAGGCAAAAGACATATCTGGCTTCAAGACTAAGCTTGATAAGTTTCTGGAATGAATGGTATGATGGGATAGCCTAATTTTGGCAATTAATTGATCTTTGACTATTAGCGGTAAATATGCCCAATGGCCTGTGATGGGACACTAGACAGGGTGGGATCTGAGTTACTACAGAGAATTCTTTCCTGGGTGTCTGGCTGGTGAGTCTTGCCCACATACTCAGGGTTTTACTGATCGCCATATTTGGGGTCGGGAAGGAATTTTCCTCCAGGGAAGATTGACAGAGGCCCTGGGGGTTTTTCGCCTTCCTCTGCAGTGTGGGGCACTGGTCACTTGCTGGAGGATTCTCGGCACCTTGAAGTCTTTAAACCACAAGTTGAGGACTTCAATAGCTCAGACATAGATCAGGGGTTTGTTACAGGAGTGGGTGGGTGAGATTCTGTGGCCTGTGTTGTGCAGGAGGTCAGACTAGAAGATCATAATGGTCCCTTCTGACCTTAAAGTCTATGAGAAGGATTAGGAGATCAAATGAGTACTTGAGACACTGACTTTGAGATGGTGGTGGGCTATTAAGGAGATCCTGTCAGAGATCTGGCTCTAGAGATGAGACTGGATGAAAGGGAACAGGCTAGAGACAAATTTGGGAATCATTTGTGTATCTGTACTAGTGTTAGTCATGCAAGCAGAAGAAGTGAAAAAAGAGATAGAGGGACTGTATTAAAACAATAAGTAATAACATAATATGTAGTGTGTTCCAGTTATTATCTCAGTAGCAGAAGTCTTTCTGCAAATATTCCTGAAGGTTATGATGTCATATCAGTTAAGAGATGAACTGTTGAACTGAGTTGGACTATGAAACACATGAAACAAAGGTATTTAGACACTACAGTAATGGGCATAATAGTAAATAGTAAGACAGACAACTGTAGCAAGATTAATTTACACTAACATATAAACGTACCAAAGTAAGTGTACTGCAATTACTGTAATGCCTTGGAGCCCCAGTCACAGACCAGGACCCCATTATACTAGGCACTGTACAAACATAGAATAAAAAGATGTCACCTGCCCCAAAGAACTTAATTCAAATTTCACTATAGGCTCATTCTTCAAAGGTTGGTTATAGACTATAGCTAGTCTCTGTGAGAATTCATCTCCCACATACCTCATTTGGTGATATTTTACGTGCTGTCCACAAAACAGAAACAAAGAATTATTTTGCTATCTATGTTACCAGGAGTATTTTCAATTATTTGATTCAGTAATTACATTTTAAAAATCACGAAGAGTGCTGGAATGACAGTGCTGGAATTATACACAAGAGAGGTGAGGCAGGACACCAGCAGTTCAGGTCTTTCCACACTTACCTGTCAAGGTATCTTACAGTTTTCCTGGAGAGACCAACCTGAAGAGTGAGGGGAGAGATCATACTCCATCCATGTCTTTCTGCTGATAATTGCCAACAAGGGCACCAAGTAACATGGTGGTTTCCCTCTGCTAGTAGTTTTGGCTGATCTACTAGAGTTTTGGTCTTTTCCAACTTGGGTCTTGATGCTGTAACATGTACAGTTCCTGCATGGTACTCCATTGAAATCAATGGGGGTCAGCTCACAACAAGGAAATTGTAGAAGGGAGGCCTTGTTTTAAGTCTTAATCCCTCCTTAAAACTCTCCATTGCCATGATGTCTACAAAAACATGATTGTGGTTAGGCAGTTAGTGTGCTGAGACCACTGCTAATCATGCGGACCAATATTGTCTATGTTTTCTTGTGCTCCTCCCTCTGTCTGTCTGTCCATCTCTTGTCTTATACTTATGTTGTAAGCTCTCAGGGGCAGGAACTATATTTTTGTTGTGTTTGTACAGCACCTAGAACAATGGGGTCCTGGTCCAAATAACAAAAACTCTTCTTGATTTGCAGCAGTGACCTAGAGGTAAATGGTTCTGGCATCCTTTTCACAGGCCCCTTAACCATCTAGTCCCCAGAAGTCCTAGTATAAAAACTTACATGGTGACACCCCAGCAAAATATACCCTACCTACATCTCATTAAACAACAACATTTTTTTGTTATGACAAAATAAAACCCTTGGGAATGCTACTTTAACTGACTGAATACACACAACATACACCTCTACCCCGATATAATGCGACCCGATATAACACGAATTCGGATATAATGCGGTAAAGCAGTGCTCAGGGGTGGGGGGTGGGCTGCTCACTCCGGTGGATCAAAACAAGTTCGATATAATGCGGTTTCACCTATAATGCGGTAAGATTTTTTTGGCTCCCAAGGACAGCATTATATCGGGGTTGAGGTGTATACTGTACCTTTTTGTTATAAGCTTAAATAAAAATCTCTCTCTAGTCAGTGTCACATATGTTTAAACAAAAATATTGTTTGCAGTTCATTTCTTGGAATAACAATATCTTTAGTACCACTTTTCATAACAGAGTCAAGTGTTTTACAATGTTCTTCATTTGGTAGCATCAACTATGCACTGAGATGAAGTGTCTGCCAGATGCGAAGGTGAGGGACCTCTTCAGACATCTAGATAGACCTATGTGGAGTGCTGGGGAGTAGCCAGGGGTTGGGTATATGCAGAAACTGATCACATACGGAAATATAGGAGAGAGGTCCTGGAGACCAATGTAGACTGCTAAATAAGAGATTAAAGTGCAGAACCCCCATGGTAGCATTCTCTGAATCCCCTATCTAGCAGCCTAAATTCCAGTCCCATGTGCAGAGCCAGTTAAGCAGAACTACAGGGTTTCAATGCATGGATGAGACAATGGTGTAGAGAGGAGGAATGTAAGTTTATTGGAAGTGAGGAATCTTTTGGAAAAGCAGGAGACTATACATGAAGAATGGGCTCCACCTAAAACAAACTGGAACCAAACTGCTGGTAAATAAAATTTAAAAGGTTGTAGGGGAGTTTTTAAACTAAAGGCTGGGCGAAAGCTGACATGTGTGGAGGAGCACATGATTTGGATAGAGACATCCCTTTGGGGAGGATTTATTAAAAGGGATACTCTATAACCTAGTAAAGATGAGAGGATAGAAGTTGATAAAGTATAGCTAGGAACTGAAGAGAAATAGCTAAATGAAAGAGTCCCATTCAATTGCAACACATAAAGGTAGACAAATATTGACAAATTTTGTAATCGCTTGTATACAAATGCAAGAACTCTATAACTAAGATGGTAAACTTGATCACCTGCTATTATATGAGAATATTGATATAATAGACATCACAGAAATTTGGGGAAATGCTAATCAATGGAATACAGTAGTACCAAGGTATAAAATATATAGAGGAATGACAGATCAGGTTGCACTGGTGGGAAGGTGGCACTATATGTGAAAGAAAGCATAGAGTCAAATATAGTAAAAATCTTAAAGAAATCAAACAGTACCAAAAAATCTCTATGGATAGAAATTCCATGCATGAATAATAATAGTATAGCAATAGGAATATATTACTGACTGCCTGACCAGGATAGTGATGATGATTGTGGAATGCTCAAGGAGATTAGAGAGGCTACAAAAACAGAAAACCCAATAATAATGGGGGATTTCAACCATCCCCATATTGATTGGGAATGTGTCACCTCAGGATGGGATGCAGAGAGAAAATTTCTAGACACCATTAATGACTAATTCTTGGAGCAGCTGGTCCTAGAACCCACAAAGGGAGAGGCAATTCTTGATTAAGTCCTAAGTGGCACAGAGGATCTGGTCGAAGTAGAGAATATAGCTGAACCACTCAGTAACAGTGATCATAATATAATTAAATTTAACATTCTTGTAGGGGGAAAATACCAAAGAAACTGATCGCAGTAGCATTTAACTTTATAAAGGGGAACTACACAAAAATGAGGCTAGTTAAATGGAAAGTAAAAGGAATAGTCACAAGAGTGAAATGCCTGCAAACTGCATGGAAACTTAAAAAAAACCACCATTGAAGGCTCAAACTATATGTATACCCTAAATAAAAAACAGACAAAAATAAAACAAAAAGAGTAATAGGATGAAAAAAAGCCACTATGGCTAAACAACGGAGCAAAAGAGGCAGTCATAGACAAAAAGGCATCTTTTAAAAATTGGAAGTCAAATCCTAGAAATATAAAAAGGGATCAAAAATAGAAAGAAACATAAACTCTGGCAAGTCAAGTGTAAAAGTATAATGAGACAGGCCAAAAAAACATTTGAAGAGCAACTAGCAAAAGACACAAAACTAATTTTTTTTAAAGTACATCTAAAGCTGGAAGCTTGCTAAACAGCCAGTGGGGCCACTGGACAATTTAGGTGCTAAAGAAGCACTCACAGAAGACAAGGTCATTGCGGAGAAACTAAATGAATTCTCTGCATCCGTCTTCACCGCAGAGGACTTGAGAGAGATTCCCACACCTGAGCCATTATTTTTTAGTGACAAATCTGAGGAATTGTCCCAGATTGAGGGGTCAATAAAGGAGGTTTGGGAACAAATTGGTAAATTAAACAGTAATAAGTCACCAGGGCCAGATGGTATTCACCCAAGAGTTCTGAAGAAACTCAAATATAAAATTGCAAAACTATTAACTCTGGTATGTAACCTATCACTTAAATCAGCCTCTGTATCAGATGATTGGCAGATAGCTAATGTAATGCCAATTTTACAAAAAGGCTCCAGACAATCCTGGCAATTACACACCGGTAAGCCTATCTTCAGTACCAGACAAATTGACTGAATTATCAGACCCATAGCTGAACATGATATGTTGGGGAAGAGTCAACATGGCTTTTGTAAAGGGAAATCATACCTCACAATCCATTAGAATTCTTTGAGAGGGTCAACAAACATGTGGACAATGGTAATCCAGTGGCTATAGTGTATTTGAAAGCCTTTGACAAGGTCCCATACCAAAGACTCTTGAGCAAGGTAAGCAGTCACAGTATAAGAGAAAAGATCCTCTCATAGATCTGTATGTGGTTAAAAGATTGGAAATAAAGGGTAGGAATAAATGGTCAATTTTCACAGTGGAGAGAGATAACTAACGGAGTCCCGCAATGATCTTTATTGGGACCAGTGCTGTTCAGCATATTCATAAGCGACCTGAAAAAGGGGTAAACAGTGAAGTGGCAAAGTTTGCAGATGATACAAAATTAGTCAAAATAGTTAAGTCCAAAGATGAACGCAAAGTCTTGAAAAGGGATGTCACAAAACTGGGTGACGGGACAAGAAAATGGCAGATGAAATTCAGTGTTGATAAATGAAAAGTAATGCACATTGGAAAATGTAATCCCAACTATACATAAAAATGATGGGGTCTAAATTAGCTGTTACCATTCAAGAAAGATCTTGGAGTCACCATGGATAGTTCTCTGAAAACATCCACTCAATGTGCAGCAGCTGTCAAAAAAGCTAACAGAATGTTAGGAACCATTGGGAAAGAGATAGATAATAATACAGAAAATATCATAATGCCACTATAAAAATTCATGGTACACCTGCATCTTGAATACTGCATGCAGTTCTGATCACCCCATCTCAAAAAAGATATATTAGCATTGGAAAAAGTACCGAGAGGGATAACAAAATGATTAGGGGTATGGAACAGCTTCCACATGAGGAGAGATTAAAAAGACTGGGACTGTTCATCTTTGAAAAGAGAGGACTAAAAAGGGATATATAGAGGTCTATAAAATCATGAATGGTGTGGAGAAAGTGAATAAGGAAGTGTTAGTCACCCCTTGATATAACACAAGAACCAGGTGTTACCCAGGCAGCAGGTTTAAAACAAACATACGGAAGTACTTTTTCAAATAATACACAGTCAACCTGTGGAACTAATTGCCAAGGGATGTTGTGAAGGCCAAAGTATAACTGGGTTCAAAATAGAATTAAATAAGTTCATAGATGATAGATGCATCAATGGCTATTAGCCAGGATAGTCAGAGATGCAACCCCATGCCCTGGGTGTCCCTAAACCTCTGACTGTCAGAAGCTGGGACTGGATGACAGGGGATGGATCACTAGATAATTGCCATGTCCTGTCATTCCCTCTGAAGAAACTGACACTGGCCACTGTCAGAAGACAGGATTCTGGGTTAGATGTGTCACTGCTCTGACCAGTACGGCCATTCTTATGTTCTTATGTAAGTAACGATAGCTACCATTTCAAATGACATGATCCCTGCTTTGGATCTCTGTTGCATGTGCTCCTCACAGAGGAACTCTTCTCTTACTTCCTGGCAGCTGAATGTGGTGCTTAGTGAGAGCATGTTCACTGCCCGTTCTTGCTCACAAGTAATACATAAGGTGTGAGAACTGAGAAGGATAACAATGGCATTGAGAAGATTTCTGTGCATGTACTGAAATGTTCCCTTGAAAACAAAACCAACAACAACAACAAAAACCCCAACACACACACACACACACAAATGCTCACTCTGTGCTGTAAAACATGAGAGTTTTCTTAGTGTTACCTCTATGCACAGGTTCTGGATGGTGCTTGCACCCAAAAGCAATTCCCATCTGACTGTAGATTAATACATTTCTTGCTCATAATAATTTTTCCCAATTCTACCCGCTGGCCTCTGCAATATGATGTCCTGAGTGTTAATTCTCAGACAGCAGGTTAAACCCCGCCCCCTGGGTGAGGTATACAACTTATTTGTGGGCCTGCCAGTCTTTCCCAGAGGGCTCATGTAAATACAGTCTCACTTAAAACAGTGATTCCAAGATAAAAGTGCCACCAAATCTTATTGAGAGGAGCCCTGGCTTTGGCTCCAGTTATCATAGAAACAAGAGCCCACTTCTTCAGAATATGCCTAGTGGAGTCCAGGAAAGGTCCCCATAGACTTTGAGCCCCTAGATTTCTCTCAACTCCACTGGGGCTGGCATATGTACAAAGTGGCTTCAGAATCAGAAAACGGCAACCAGTACCCTAAGAGCCTCCCTGCACTCGGAAGCTGGGCTCAGCAGAGAGTCTGGCCCATAGAGTGCAATTCTCTAACAGTTAGAGTCTAACTCAATCCCTTTCTTTAAAAGAAGTGCAGAACTGTGGATGCAAAACAGAGGCAGCAAAATATATGATAACAGCTATTTTAATTGAACAATGCTACACTTCATCCAGAGCATAAAGAAGTAGGGAAGTACATGTTGGGGAAGTCTGGATCTAAGCAGACCTTTCCAAAGAAACCAGACTGTTAAATGACTCTTTTTACTCTCTGTTTCTATTCTTGACCCCTCTATTCTTTTTTCATTCTCCACAGGTTCTGCCAATGGTGTGGCCACCCAGCCTTTGTCAGAGCTGCTGAAGTGTTGGCAGCCCCTGGAAGCAACAAAAAAGAACAGAGTTATCAAGGCTAGAAATAGAAAGTATGGTAACTCATTTAGCTATTTGGGGTTTAATTGAAATGGTGTTTATCAGATTCAGACCATCTCCACCTTATTAACCCCTTGAGCATCACACCTGGTACATACTCAGGAGTCATGCATTTTTGTGCAGCACCTATTGACCTCCATGAAAATTGTATAGAGCTCTGAAACTTACAGCATATGATCAGTGTGCCACACATGTGCCACTTTGATGGATGAATGTACAGGGCGCAAATTGCAGGGCAGAAAAAGGGTTATAAAAGTAAAACAATTTCTTATACTCTTATTGAGTCTGCTACACTGCCTCAGACTATTTGGTCATATAAGCCAGCTTTCTGCCAGCAGCAATAGCTAGCACCTGATTATTAATTATTATGTATATGAATATGCTTTTATACAAGGCAAAACCCCCACACAGCCATGATGCAAGTAGTGAATTATGAACTGTGTAATGCTGTACAGTATATGGTGTGGGAGTAAATTCCACCTTTACCCCTACAGGTGGCCAGTTTATGACCTAAAGCAGGAGATTTGATTACTCTTATAATTATCCTAGCTTGCATGACAGCTACAAGCAATGATAGTTGTCATAAAATTATCCAACCCATTTCAAAATCCAGCTCCAGTGTTTGTTCTGTGACCTGCTACTTCTGCGAATTCCAGAGATTGCTGATACTATGGGTAAAGAAGTCTATATGTCATTTTATTGCTTCTAAATGTATTGCTCATTAATTTCAGTGACTGCCCCCTTGATCCTATATTATGGGGTGGCGGGAAGAAATGGAGGGGCTGATTGGTTTTCATCACTTCATATACCTCAATCAAGTCCTCTCTAATACCTAACCTTTACAGGCAAGGTTAATTCTAGCCATTACAAACCGTTGGACCCTTGATGTTCTTCAGTGCCTTCATGAATTTAAATGAAATTTAAACACATGCAGGGAATTACACCAATACGTGTATTACGGAGAGGGAGGGATGAAAGCAAGCAGCCCCAAAATTCCCCGTGGGAAGCCAGGTACTCCGTGGGACTAATTCAAAACCATGTCCCATTTTAATCAGCAGTAGGACTTGAACAAATATTTCCTTCTTTCAAGCTCATTTGGGCTCTGTTATAGCCTATCTAGTTTTGAGCCTACAGGCTAATCTGAAGACCTTATGGGATAAACCCACATGTTGAATTAAAAACAGGCCTGGCTCGCAAAATGTGGCTTTGGTTGTGAATGTGCCTAAAATCCAAGTGAGTTTGAATCCAAGCTTTGGTTTGGACTCATCTCTAGTGGGAACTGATCCTCCTATTTGTCAGTTGCTGCTGTTTTGTGGGGGTTTTGTACATATTAACTTTGAGAATTTTATTCTATAGTAGTAGTATAGTTTATGGAAAGGAGTAGATGAGATTTTAGTGGGATATAGAACAGTGTACATGGAGAGCCATGAACATGAAACGTCTGGCAAGGGTTTTACTGGTAGCTTGTGAAGTAGGGAAAAGCCTTAAGCTAGACAGTGGAGGCAACTATCTTGGTAACACTGCAAGGGAGATCCAGACAGAAAAAACATCACCACTTCCACTGGGCCTGCTTCGCAAGTTTCCAAAAATTGACACTCAAAAAGAAAAATGTGTGTTCTCATATGATCGAAATATGAGAATATGTAGCATTCAGGAATTAGCATAGCATAAGCAGAGGTGAAGGCCTAATAAAAAGACAACCTAAAATGTCCTGACCCCAGTCTTTTCCATCCAGGGACTCTTGGCTCAATGAAGCAGTCTTTCCGTAACGCACACTTGCATATGTTTCTATAGACTATTAGGATAAGACTTTCAAAAGCACTTAGCATTGGCCTAACTGCTCCATTCAAGTCAATTGGACAACAGAGTTATGTGAAATCTGGTTGCTTTTGAAAATCCCACATGAGACAGATACAGTAGAACCTCAGAATTAGGAACACCAGAGTTACAAACTGACCAGTCAACCACACTCCTCATTTGGAACCAGAAGTATACAATCAGGCAGCAGCAGGGACAAAAAAATAAAAATTAAATATAGTACAGTACTGTGTTAAACACAAACTACTAAAAAAATAAAGGGAAAGCAGCATTTTTCTTCTGCATCATAAAGATTCATAGCTGTATGAAGTCACTGTTCAGTTATAAACTTTTGAAAGAACAGCCATAACATTTTGTTTAGAGTTACGAACAGTTCAATGTTATGAACAACTCCATTCCCGAGGTGTTCGTAATTCTGAGATCCTACTGTAAGTGATTTTAGCATCACTGCAGCTGATAAAAGATCTGCTAATATGCCACTCCTTAAAGAACTGGCATGGTGAGTAACTCAGGCTGTGAGCTATCAACTATCATGAGTTAAGCAACATTAGTCCTAGTCAGTAGTGGAAGAGGAAACATTAAGGGAACTTTCCTCTGTGAGACAGCTGTACAGTATTACTGTGGCTGCATTTCAGTGATGTGACATTCTTGTAGTTCGCAAAGTGCTTTGGGATCCTGCAGGGTATAAGGTAGTGTATACAAATGTACAGTATATGATTAATCAGATTGCTTTGTGCCCTCAAAATAAACTTCTTAACATTAATTATTTTTAATGTGGAATATTCTTTTGTAGAGCTTGCATGCTAAACTTTTTAGTAAGGGTCTTTAAGCTTCCTTCAGCACTGCTTATTTATTTTATTTTATTTTAATTTTCCACTCTATATGCTGTAAAGCCACGATATGTAATTTTGGTGTCTTGCTGAATTCACATTTTTTATTTGTTTATTTTTTTATGTAGGGATACCTATCAATCATGTTGTCAAAACAGCTTTGTTGTATTATCTGTCTAGCATTACCTGTCTTTAGAGATGTTTAAAGCTTCTCTGATGTGGAAACACTGATTTACACTCTGTTGTCCCAGACTGGACTTACTATAATTATCTATAACCTGGCCTTTTCAAAACTTTAATTAGGAGATTACAGATTGCTCAAAAGCCTGCTACTAGACATTTTACTATTTCCAAATTCAGAGACATTACTTCCACTATATTCTATTGATCACAATGGCATTCTATGCAATAACCATGTTGATTTCAAAATTCTTACTTTGACATTTAAATTTCTTCATGACCTTTTCCATTCCACTCTCCCCCTCTTTTGCTTGACTAAACTTTATATCGCTTTGTATTGTCTTAGGTGTGATATTTCTGAGTTGGAACAGAAATAAGCTAATAATAAGTGGGGCTGCATCATGAAACTTGTACTTTATTAAGAGCCCACTGGAGATGTAGCTTTCCGGCTTACATGCACTACCCACTCTGCTCTCTGCATTCTAATACCTCACTGTAGCTTTACAGTCTCTCAGAGGACTTTATAAACTCTGGAATTAATTATATTGTTCTGTGGAATGAAGTCACAAATTCTGGAGTGGATTTTGTAGTTGCATGAACTAGCTGACACGTTACACTAGGGTCAACTAACCACAGTTTATTTTATACAATGCCACTAGCATATTAGGATTTGTCTGAGGCAGCTGCCTTAAAGATGGTGCTACGTGAAACATATGGTTTGAAGCATTACCTTTGATTATCTAGTTGTTGAGAAGGGGATGGACACTTAAGAACATCACAATGACGAAGGAGGAAGTTTCAAAGGTCAAATAAATATCCAAGCTTTTGGATGCATTTCTGGAGCTATCAAGTTTTCCTATCTGAATAACTTCATTGTACACATGTCCGTAGCTGGGGTGGTGAATCCATAGGACTGGTTCAGCATAGTAGCAGCAGTACAAGCAGTTTTGCAATAACAAATAAAGCTTGAGTGTTCACTTAAGATTTTTTTTAGTATCTATCCATTCAGTTCTTGGTGGACCTACAGTAATTCCAACAAACATGCCTATGAGGGAATGTTACTCTCCCTGTGCAGCAACTATGGGTGCTCGCTCTAGATGTGCATGAGCCCCATGCATGTCAGATTAGAGATTGTAGGTAGCAGTGCCTGTTCAGACCACACATGCACCCCATGAGGCCCTGTGCTCTGCACCCTGGCTATACAGAGCTGTGTGAGTAAACCATCCTCAGTTACTTCTGTACTCCAGAGCTCCATGGTAAAGAATTCCAAAGCAGAGGAAAGAAGAACAGGTAGTGGAGCATCCATCGGGACACACATCTTGAAGAACCACAGTTACTGCACAAGGTGAGTAACCTTCTCTTCTTTGAGTAGTGTCCCTGTGGGTGCACCACTCTATGTGACTACCAATCAGTACCCTCTATGAAGCGGTGGGTCTTTGGAGTCAACTCCAAGATGGAAGACAGTACAGTAAATCCAAACATTGCATCAGAAGGCATGATTAACAGCACAGTGTTCAGAAAAGGTCTGAATGAAGGTCCAAGTCGTGGCTTTACATATTTCCATGACAGGAACAGTCTTAAGAAAGGCTACTGAAGTAGAGAGGGATTTTGTGGAGTGAGTTAATACTTTAGGAGGTTGAAGATCATGAGACTGATAGCAATAGGTAATACAGTCAGATATCGACCTACAGAGGATTTGCTTGGAAGTTGGAGATCCTTTAGTTCTGTCTGCAATAGAAAGAAACAATCTGGGAGATTTTCCAAAGGGTTTTCTGTCTAGGTAAAAGGCTAATGCTCTTCTGACATCTTCTGTAACACTGAACCTCCTTTATCCTGGTGCAATTTAGGGATGAACACTGGAAGGTGGATAGGTTTGTTAATGCAGAAGTCTGAGGATGCCTTTGGTAAAAACTTGGGTTGATATGTGACCTTAAAAGGAATTGTGAAGGAGTGATTTGCCATCAGAGCCCCTGCCTCTCCAACTCTTCAAGCAGAAATAATTGCTATGAGAAAAGGCTTTTATATAGACAAGTGTAGAATGGAGCAGGTAGCCATAGTTTCAAAGTGTGTGTGTGGGGAAGGGCTTGTGAGGCATCTAAGCACCAAGTTGAGGACCCAAGCTGTGTAGGGCATCTGACTTGTGGAAAGAGGTTCCCCAATCCCTTGACAATCTCATTGTTATAGGATGAACAAAAAAAATCCTCTACTGTATGATGGAAGGCCATAATAACTGCTAAATTTACTCTAATGGATCTTAGAGATAATCCTGTCATTTTTAGCTCTAGGATGTAATCTAGTATATCTCACAGACTCATAGACTTTAGGACTGGAAGGGACCTCAAGACGTCATCGAATCCAGTCCCCTGCCCTCATGGCAGGACCAAATACTGCCCAGACCATCCCTGATAGACATTTATCTAACCTACTCTTAAATATCTCCAAAGATGGAGATTTCACAACCTCCCTAGGCAGTTTATTCCAATGTTTAACCACCCTGACAGTTAGGAACTTTTTCCTAATGTCCAACCTAAACCTCCCTTGCTGCAGTTTAAGCCCATTGCTTCTTGTTCTATCCTTAGAGGCTAAGATGAACAAGTTTTCTCCCACCTCCTTATGACACCATTTTAGATACGTGAAAACTGCTATCATGTCCCCTCTCTGTCTTCTCTTTTCCAAACTAAACAAACCCAATTCTTTCAGCCTTCCTTCATAGATCATGTTCTCTAGACCTTTAATCATTCTTGTTGCTCTTCTCTGGACCCTCTCCAATTTCTCCATCTTTCTTGAAATGCGGTGCCCAGAACTGGACACAATACTCCAGCTGAGGCCTAATCAGCGCAGAGTAGAGCGGAAGAATGACTTCTCGTGTCTTGCTCACAACACAACTTTTAATGCATCCCAGAATCACGTTTGCTTTTTTTGCAACAGCATCACATTGTTGACTCATATTTAGCTTGTGGTCCACTATAATCCTAGATCCCTTTCTGCCGTACTCCTTCCTAGACAGTCTCTTCTCATTCTGTATGTGTGAAACTGATTTTTTCTTCTTAAGTGGAGCACTTTGCATTTGTCTTTATTAAACTTCATCCTGTTTACCTCAGACTACTTCTCCAATTTGTCCAGATCATTTTGAATTTTGACCCTATCCTCCAAAACAGTTGCAATCCTTCCCAGTTTGGTATCATCCGCAAACTTAATAAGCGTACTTTCTATGCCAATATCTAAGTCGTTGATGAAGATATTGAACAGAGACTGTCCCAAAACCGACCCCTGCGGAACCCCACTCGTTATACCTTTCCAGCAGGATTGGGAACCATTAATAACTACTATCTGAAAATGGTTATCCAGCCAGTTATGCACCCACCTTATAGTAATCCCATATAAGTTGTATTTGCCTAGTTTATTGATAAGAATATCCTGCGAGACCCTATCAAATGCCTTACTAAAATCTAGGTATACCATATCCACCGCTTCTCCCTTATCCACAAGGCTTGTTATCCTATCAAAGAAAGCTATCAGATTAGTTTGACATGATTTGTTCTTTACAAATCCATGCTGGCTATTTCCTATCACCTTACCACGTTCCAAGTGTTTGCAGATGATTTCCTTAATTACTTGCTCCATTATCTTCCCTGGCACAGAAGTTAAACTAAATGGTCTGTAGTTTCCTGGGTTGTTTTTATTTCCCTTTTTGTAGATGGGCACTATGTTTGCCCTTTTCCAGTCTTCTGGAATCTCTCCTGTCTCCCATGATTTTCCAAAGATAATAGCTAGAGGCTCTGATACCTCCTCTGTTAGCTCCTTGAATATTCTAGGATCATTTCATCAGGCCCTGGTGACTTGCAGGCATCTAACTTTCTAAGAGATTTTTAACTTGTTCTTTTTTTATTTTATCTGCTAAACCTACCCCCTTCCCATTAGCATTCACTATGTTAGGCATTCCTTCAGACTTCTCGGTGAAGACCGAAACAAAGAAGTCATTAAGCATCTCTGCCATTTCCAAGTTTCCTGTTACTGTTTCTCCCTCCTCACTGAGCAGTGGGCCTACCCTGTCTTTGTTCTTCCTCTTGCTTCTAATGTATTGATAAGAAGTCTTCTTGTTTCCCTTTATTCCTGTAGCTAGTTTGAGCTCATTTTGTGCCTTTGCCTTTCTAATCTTGCCCCTGCATTCCTGTGCTGTTTGCCTATATTCATCCTTTGTAATTTGTCCTAGTTTCCATTTTTTATATGACTCCTTTTTTATATTTTAGATTATACAAGATCTCGTGGTTAAGCCAAGGTGGTCTTTTGCCACATTTTCTATCTTTCCTACCCAGTGGAATAGCTTGCTTTTGGGCCTTAATAGTGTCCCTTTGAAAAACTGCCAACTCTCCTCAGTCGTTTTTCCCCTCAGTCTTGATTCCCATGGGACCTTACCTATCAGCTCTCGGAGCTTACCGAAATCCACCTTCCTGAAATCCATTGTCTCTATTTTGCTGTTCTCCCTTCTACCCTTCCTTAGAATTGCAAACTCTATGATTTCATGATCACCTTCACCCAAGCTACCTTCCACTTTCAAATTCTCAATGAGTTCCTCCCTATTTGTTAAAAGCAAATCTAGAACAGCTTCCCCCCCAGTAGCTTTTTCAACCTTCTGAAATAAAAAGTTGTCTGCAATGCAGTCCAAGAATTTGTTGGATAGTCTGTGCCCCGCTGTGTTATTTTTCCAACATATATCTGGATAGTTGAAGTCCCCCATCACCACCAGATCTTGGGCTTTGGATGATTTTGTTAGTTGTTTTAAAAAAAGCCTCATCCACCTCTTCCACCTGGTTAGTTGGCCTCTAGTAGACCCCTAGCATGACATCACCCTTGCTTTTTACCCCTTTTAGCCTAACCCAGAGACTCCCAACACTTTTAATATACAAAGCAACACCTCCTCCCTTTTCCCCCTGTCTATCCTTCCTGAGCAAGCTGTTCCCATCCACACCAACATTCCAATCAAGTGTATTATCCCACCAAGTTTCGGTGATGCCAACAATGTCATAGTTGTACTTATTTATTAGCACTTCCAGTTCTTCCTGCTCATTAAATAATTTCTCGCATTTGTATATAGGCATCTAAGATCCCGATTTGATCTTGCCTCCCAGTTTTGCCATGACCCTTCTTTCTCTCTGCCATTATAGCCCACGCGCCCTCTTATTTCTGACCCATCTCCCAGGTCTCCATGTTCTCCACTTACTTGTGGGCTTTCTGATAATGGAGAGGATGTAGATGAAAGATGTCTTAGGTTGTACCAGTGATTGAATCTCATCCACTTTTATTATGAGTTGAATGTTTCCTACTATGGAAGAACACACTCTTCGCATCCTCTCTAACCCTGTGAGCCACTTATCAGCCATGCCTTGAGTTGAAGAACATGCATCTGAAGAAGTGGGTTTTTACCCACAAAAGTTTATGCCCAAATAAATCTGTTAGCCTTCAAGATGCCACCAGACTCCTCATTGTTTTGTGGATACAGACTAACACGGCTACTCCTCTGATACTCAAGGTTGTGGTGAAGGATTTGACTGGTATTATGAGAGAGAAGATGGGGAACTGTCTGGAATGTGATTGGTTGGCAGATAGCAAGCTTGGTAAGGTAAGGGAACCATGTTTGTCTTGGCCACGTTGGAACTAATTGAAAAACCCTGGCCTTTACTTTCCTTATCTTGAGCAGCATCTTGGATATCAAGGAAGTTGGGGAAATGCATACAGCATGCTTGACAATGGTGAAAGGCACCCCGCATGGAGTGGTGACCCAGTTCACCCTGGAGCAAAAGTGTGAGCACTTCTTACATTTGGCAAACAGGTCTATCTGTGGGATGTCCCAACATCAAAATATATGGCAGAGTGTAATGGGATCTGTCTCCCATTCATGAACTTCTGAGAAACGCCTGCTGAGGACATTGGCTGTGATGTTTTGCATGTCCAGAAGGTAAGCTACTGAGATGTTGATCTGGTTTCCTATGCACCAATTCCAGAGCCTCACTGCTTTAGGGTAAAGGGAGGGTGATCTTGTTCCCCCTTGATGGTTGATGTAAAATATGCATGACATACTGTCTGTCATGATCCTCACGTATTTGCCCTGATCAGTGGAAGAAAATAGATACAGGCATTTCTGACTGCTCTGAGTTCTAGCAAGTTGATATGCAGAGTGGACTCGAGAGCTTTGCTTCAGCAGTGTGAGAATCTAGATGAGCTCGCCATCCCGACAGGGATGCATCTGTTATTACTGACATTGGAGATGATTGAGCAAAGGGGACCCCTGTGCATACATTGTGAGGGTCTTTCACCAGTCAAGGGACTTTTTCATGATCAAAGGAATCTAGAGTAGTTTGTTCAAACTGTGTTTGCTTGTTGATTAAACAGTTTTGAGCCACTCTTGAGGGCAGCTCATGTGAAGTCTTGCATGGTTTATTACAAAAAGTACTGACTGCCATACATGCCAACAGCTGGAGACAATTTCCGGTTGATGTCTGGGAGCTGATCTGGACTGTAGAGGCTAAGATGTCTAGGGCTGTGAACCTGTGCAAACAGAGGTATGCTTTAGCACTACTGCATTGATTAAGCTGCACTGGGGTTAACATGAACTTTTGAATGTTTACTTGTAGTCCTAGTCTGAGAAACAGGTTTATGGCCCTGTGAGTAGCCATCGAGACTTCATTGTAGAAGTATCCCTTGAGCCTACCATTGTCGAGGTATGTGAATATCAGAATTCTATGTCTCTGAAGATGAGAAGCCTCCATTGAGAAACTTTTGAGAACACTCTGGGCACAGATGAGAGAACGAATGGGAGCACTCTATATTGAAAATGCTCTTGACCCAGAGTGAAGCATAAGAACCTTCTGTGGAAGGAGTGTATCACTATATGAAAATAAGCGGCTTGTAAGTCGAAGGCCAAGAACCAGTCCCCTTGGTCCAATGATATAATTATTGTTGCAAGAGTTTCCATCTTGAACTTCTGAATCTTTACAAATCTGTTGAGTAATCTTAGATCTAGAAAGGATCTTCATCCACCATTATTTTTTGGAACAAGGAAGTATCAGGATAAAATCCATTCCCTCTGTGTTGTGCAGGAACTGGTTCTACAGCACCTGTGTCTAG
Source organism: Malaclemys terrapin pileata (assembly GCF_027887155.1). Classification (NCBI taxonomy): domain Eukaryota; kingdom Metazoa; phylum Chordata; order Testudines; family Emydidae; genus Malaclemys; species Malaclemys terrapin. The sequence continues at coordinate 37,784,167 of NC_071513.1, read as the reverse complement.
GAGGTTGTCTATTTCTTGTCATAGAAGTGCTCATGAGAGTGGTCCATGAAGAGGGAAGGGGAAGGTAGGTGGGATGGTGGGAGCCAGGTAAAGTTGATGGAGTATACCATTGAAATGATCTCCAAAACCCACTTGTCCATGGTGATATGTTACCGATCTTGTAAAAAATGAGAAAGATATTGCTGAAGCAAGGCAAACATGCAGATTTTGCAGCAGATATGAGGTGGGGATGTAAACCCAGCACCTTGACCACCCCATCAAAATTGTTTTTTCAGAGTTGTAGGTTTTGAGGCCAGTGCCTGAGAAGTAGAGAGTCTCTTCTTCTCGAACTGTTGTCTCTTACACTGGGGTTCCTAATGGCAGGAAGCTGAGTGGGACAAGATCTCTGTACCATCTAGAACTTAATAAACTTTCTTTTTGTGCAGAGCTGAAAATTCCCAGAGAATGCAAGGTGGCCCTAGAATCTTTTAAGGTATGCAGAGACTCATCAATTTTTTACCAAAAACAGCTTTGATTCTTCAAAAGGAAGGTCCTTAACTGTATTTTGGACTTCCCTGAGAGCTGAAGCCAGGAGGCTCTCTTCATGACTACCACCGTGGACACAGAACAAGCACCTGTATCAGTGGGGTCACCTGCAGTGATGTTCTTTCCAGCAGTTGACCTTCTCTGATGTGTGCCTGAAATTGTTCCTTCTGCACTGTTGGAAGATGCTCAATACATGAATTCAACTTTGCCTAATTAGTATAGCTGTATTTCACCATGAGGAGTTGGTGGTTGGTGATTCTAAATTATAGATTAGCTGATGAATGTGACCTGTGGCCTAATAAGTCAAATTACTCTGGGTCTTTTTCGTACAACATCAATTTAGTGTGGTGTTCTCTTCCATGTTTGTTCACAGCATCAATTACAAGGAATTTGGTGGAGGGGTGCGAAAATAAAAATTTTGAGTGCTTAGATGGAACATAAATTTTTTTGTCCACTCTCTTGCAGGTAGGCAGTATTGTGGCTAGGATATACCAAATTATTTTTGCAGGGTCTAGCAGAGCCTCATTAATAGGTAGTGTGATGCAGGCAGATGATGTTGTATGCAGGATGTCAAGCAATTAATGCTGTGTCTCCTTAACCTCCTTAAGCTGAATTAGTAAGGAGTCTGCTATCCTTTTAATAAGAGCCTAGAGTTGTTTAAAGTTGTCAACCAGGGATGCTGGAGGAGGCATGATGGATTCATCAGGGACTGAGGAAGAGATATTAGTTGTAAGAGTGATCTTCTTGTCCATTCTTGCTTCCTGTTCCTCAAAAGTTTCCTTCTCTGGATCAGGCACCCTAGAGAGAGGCTGGTAGAGATTGTCTGCCCTTCTCCTGACAAGAAACACTAGGGGCCCTGGAGAATTGTTGATGGTAAGCCGCCCATGGGTCCCAATAGGGCCAATAAGGGGTGCCTATGGCATGGGTGGGAGCACCCAAAGGTGTCTATAATAGGGGTATGTATCTTAAGGATGTCTCTCATGGGGATATTCTGATTCCCTAGAGGTTTTAGGAAAGAAGGTCCCCAATGATGGAAGGGACAGCTCTGGATGGAAATGTGGAAGACTGATGAGAAATCCCCATCATCTTCCTTCTCGTTGTCACTTGGTAGGGGTAGGCACTCACAAGAAAGGCAGAGACTCTGTCAGTACCAGGGGAATGTCCGGAGATCAAGAGGTCCTCAGTACTGGGAACAGGTCAGTGCTGAACAAACGAGATTCAGGGGTGTCTGTTATTATCGTCCTGAGGGAATCAAAACTCTTGCAATACAATGAAGCAGCCTGGGCAGAAGTAACTGTGGCAGAGGAAGCTGATGGTACCGAAAGTCTTATGCACTCCGATGAATGAATAGTTGCTGTTGGTCTGGCCTTCTGCGGTGCCAAAGTGCTGGGTATGGAGGGCCTAATAGACTCGGTCACTACCGATTTAGAAGAGCTGGTCTTTTTCTCCCTGCTGCTCCGATCACCAGATGGTAATAATGTTCCAGAGCTGGAACCCTTTGAGCCCTTGGGCTTGCTGGTGATCACAATACCGGAAAAATCTGAAGCCTCCTGGTTCAGAAATGGGTAGGTGAGACAGAAGGTATCTGAACCAGAGCCCATCTCTTTTGAGGTAGATTCGCTAACTAGAGGGCCTGAAGACAATTTCCTAGAGTCCTTTGAGAAGATTCCAGAGACTTCCTCTTTGATGATCTAGGGGAGTGCTGTACCAAGGAGGTCAAAGTAGTCCACCTGCTCAGAGAACATTGTACTAGGGATCCCCTGGCCAGGGTGAGAAACCAGTTGAAGCAAACTCTTCTTCATGAGGTGATGTAGCTTAGGTTCCCAGTTCTTTCTAGCTCTTGATTTTAATGCCAAGCAGAAATTATACTTTTGGGGAATGTGTGAGTCCCCAAGACAATTACCACACTGGGAGTGCCCGTCACTGACCAGGATCGCCTCATGGGACGAAAGGCAGTGTTTAAAACTGGAAGAACCAGGCATGCCCTCCCAGAATTTAAGTTCCACTCGGGGGAGGGAAAAAAGGGTGAAAGGACAATGGTCCTTACACACTATATAGATATAGATATAGATAGCTATAGATATAGATAAATATTTTTTAAATTTATAGAATTACTACAGCTAACTAATACAAAGCTAATAGTAATTACTAACACTAATTAACCAGTTATATAAGAGAAATACAGGTGAGGTAAACTCAACTCAGACACTGCTGAGGCATCACCTCAGACTGAGGCCATTGAGAAGGAACTGACAGTGGTTTGCCTGCACAGCTGTATACAGCCATGGGACTGCAGGAGGGGGGAGGGATAGCTCAGTGGTTTGAGCACTGGCCTGCTAAACCCAGGGTTGTGAGCTCAATCCTTGAGGGGGCCATTTAGGGATCTGGGGCAAAAATCTGTCTTGGGATTGCTCTTGCTTTGAGCAGGGGGTTGGACTAGATGACCTCCTGAGGTTCCCTTCCAACCCTGATATTCTATGATTCTATGTGCAGGCCAAACAGGCACTGCTATCTAAAATCTCCGATCTGAGGTGCATAGGGCACACGCACACCTAGAGTGGAACACCCATAGGGACACTACTTGAAGAAAAAAATATAAGTTACTGTGGATATTTGTGTGATGTGAGTGTCTCACTTCTATCAACTGGACCGAGACTCTCTAAGTCAGTGGTTCTCAAACTAGGGCCGCCGCTTGTTCAGGGAAAGCCCCTGGCAGGCCGGGCTGTTTGTTTACCTGCTGTGTCCACAGGTCGGCCGACTGCAGCTCCCACTGGCCGCGGTTCGCCGCTCCAGGCCAATGGGAGCTGCAGGAAGGGCGACCAGCACGTCCCTCAGCCTGTGCCGCTTCCTGCAGCCCCCATTGGCTTGGAGCTGCGAACCGCTCCGGAGGCTATTTAAAGGGCCGGAGCGGTAGAATCAGGGGAGCTCCGGGCCCTTTAAATGGCCCCCAGAGCCCTGGGATAGCGTAGGGTTACCATTCGTCCGGATTCCCCCGGACATGTTCTGGGGGGGGGCTGTCGGGGGCAGCGGTGGGGAGAGGGATCGGAGCAGTCAGGGGACAGGGAGCAGAGGGGTTTAGATGGGTCGGGAGTTTTGGGGGGGGCTGTCAGGGGGTGGGGAGTGGTTGGATGGGGCGTGGGAGTCCCAGGGCTCTGTCTGGGGGTGTGGATAAGGGTTGGGGCAGTCAAGGGACAGGTAGGGGGTAGGGTCCTAGGGGGCCAGTTAGGATGGGGGGAGGGTCTCAGGAGGGGGCAGTCAGGGGACAAGAGGCAGGGAGGCTTAGGTAGGGGGTGGAGTCCTGGGGGGCAGTTAGGGGCAGGGGTCCCAGGAGGGGTCAGTCAGGGGACAAGGAGCGGGGGGAGGGTTGGAGGTTCTGAGGGGGGTGGGAAGTGGGAGGGGCAGGGGCGGGGCTAGGGCAGGACAGGGGTGGGGCTAGGGCAGGGCTCCTCCCGTCCTCTTTTTTGCTTGCTGAAATATGGTAACCCTAAGATAGCAGGGGGCTCCAGGGGCTATTTAAAGGGCCAGGGCTCCAGCTGCCTCTGCCATCCCAGTCCTTAAGTAGCCACTGGAGCCCCGCCGCTTCCCCCAGGGCTCCAGCAGCTCTGTGTGGGAGGGGCTGGGGGAGCCTTCCCAGCTGGGAGCTCAGGCGGGCCAGACAGGACGGTCCTGCGTGCCACATGTGGCCCGCAGACCAGAGTTTGCCCACCCACCCGCCTGCCCCTTTAGGAACCAGTTCTACACTGGCTTCTAAATTTAGCAACCGGTTCTTGTGAACCGGTGTGAACCGGCTCTAGCTAACCACTGCTTATATGCCAACTATGATTTCTCAGCACGTCTGACTGGGTTTGCACCTGCAAACTTTTCCTTTGGGAGCTGTGGCCCATGGTTAATACAGTGAGCACACAACTTTCTTAAAACAAAGCACTGTTTAAATTTAACAGTCGGCACAGTAAAGTATAAGAGAAAAGGTATTTTAACACAACAGTCTACACGTGTCTATTTTACTTAGGCTCTCCATCTCCCGGGAAGTTTAGGAAGGCTTAGGTTTAGGAAGGCTCCTGGGAAGTTTAGGAAGGCTTAACTGCTTCAGACCCCAAAGTGGGTGTCTATCTGTGTCAGTCTGCTACTTCACGTGGATCTCCCAGACAACTACCTCCCACTTCTGTGCAAAGATTGAATTTTAACTGTTACAGCCCCTGTGATCTGATTGTTCCCAGCACTGGCAAAGCAGCTGTGTGATTTTGGCTGGAGCATGCAATTAGCATCTTCATAGCTAATAGCTCAGGTACCGTTTCTTAACTTCCTGACCTGTTTACCTGGAGGTATTTTATCTGAATCCATTGCACTGCCTTCCTGCTTGTTTCCTAACAGACCTGCTATTAACTTAACCAACCTATGCATACAGCAAATTAACTCCATATAGTCAGACAGTAAATATTCCTATAACCCAATGTAGGTATACGGCATTCATAAATTCATACAGATATGTCCTCCTCACTTTGTATCCCACCATCAATATTTCATTATTTATACAGGAGTAATAAGTGTACAAGATGCTTTACACACACACAGAAGATACAATTGCTATCCAAAATAGCTTACAACCAATGCTGGAAAATACACAGGCAATAAAAGGAAAGGAGAGAGACAGGAAAGGATGTATTATCAAGTATTATTATTTGTATTGCAGTAGTACCTTGGAGCACCAGTCATGGACCAAGGCTCCTTTGTGCAAGATGTTGTACAAACAGAAAAAAGACAGTCCCTGCCCAGATATGATTCTTATTGGTTCAGGGTATTGTGAAAAACTCAGGACAGACAACTTCAAGGGGTGGTGGTGGTAGAACACAGTCCCAGAAGGTTAAAAGGCCCCCTCCCTATCAACTGAGAAGGGGTTACCAGAGAATCAATTAGGACCAGCTGAGAGGGAGTTACCTGAGGTCAATTAGGATCAGCTGATTCCTACTGCTTGAGACCTTTTTAAACCCTCCCCTTTTGGGAGAAGAGGGGGAAAGAAAGAAAGAGTCAGTCAGTCAGTCAGTCATGCTGCCAGTAGGTTAGGATCAGCGAGATAGCAAGCCTCATCGGGAGGGTAGGTTGCATTCCCTCCCATAAGGGAGAAAAACAAACCCAAAAGACTGGTGGAGAGAAGGAAAGGACTTCCCCTATGCAACCAAGGGGCACTGTTTTACCCAAGCCTGTCTCACCAAGGCTAAAAGCAGCGGAGGCTGGTGAGACTGAGAAGGTGCCTTGCCACAGTATTTTGAAAGTTAATTTAAGGTACAATTATTCATTGCAAATAAATTAACTGATTAATTTAGCCTCCCTCTGCTGCTCTTCATCGACTTTTCACAAACTGATCCTGATTTCTGTAAAGGTACTTGTTGTTTGCAATTATTCACTGAGTAATTTGGACACACAATGATGAGCCCATAAGAACTATTCATTTTAGCTAATTCCATGAGAACTCTATTATTTGGACAGAGAACAGCCATCCCCCAAACCTGGTCGCAAAAATATTTGCAAATACTGGATCTGAGTGATGGCAAGGCAAGTGACTTTAGCAGCAGCATACTGTATGAACCAATTAGAGAGGGGAGATACGGAAAGCAGGTAACTTAATCAGCAGAAAGTTAAAATAATCAGGGCCCTGCTCCTGCAAAGATGCATGCATTGAAGTCAAATTAACTATTCACAGTGCAGAGGTAATATCTTTTATTGGATTAGCCTCTGTTGGAAAGAGAGACAAGCTTTCAAACTTACACAGATCTCTTCTTCAGGTCTGCTTGTCTCTCTCGCCCACGGAAGTTGCTCCAATAAAATATATTCCCTCATTCAACTTCTCTCTCTAATATCCTGGGACCAACATGGCTACAACAACACTGCATATCCCAACGTGCAAAGTTAAGTATATGCATAAGTCTTTGCAGGATTTGGATCCAGATGAGAGATGATGAGAACAAGGACCAGAGAGGATATAGGGAGCACTCAGGTTTGTAGAGAGAATAATATGAAGAAGTCAAAGAATAACAACAAGGACGAAGGAGTGAATAGCATCAAAGCTCCTCTATTCCCCCTTAAGGTCAGGTCACACTAGGGGAAAAAAAGATATATTTAAAACACACATGAGCTAACACATGTTATTGAATGTGTTAAAATCCTAGTTTAGACAAGGCAAATTGTAATTAACATGTGTTAGCTGGTTGAAGTAACCTAGTGTTTACCTCAACCAGCTAACGTGTTAAAATTGGGGCAGTCAAGTGATTAAAAAAATTAATCAGAATTCATCATGCTCTTAAACAATAATAGAATACCATTAGTTTAAATATTTTTGGATGTTTTGTACATTTTCAAATATGTTGATTTCAATTACAACACAGAATACAAAGTGTACAGTGCTCACTTTATATTTATTATTGATTACAAATATTTTCACAGTAAAAAAAACAAAAGAAATAATATTTTTCAATTCATCTAATACAAGTACAGTAGTGCACTCTCTTTATCATGAAACTTGAACTTACACATGTAGAATTATGTACAAAAAATAACTGCATTCAAAAATAAAACAATGTAAAACTTTAAAGCCTACAAGTCCACACAGTCCTACTTCAGCCAATGGCTCAGAAAAACAAGTTTGGTTACAATTTGCAGGAGATAATGATGTCTGCTTCTTGTTTACAATGTCACCTGAAAGTGAGAACAGGCATTCACGTGGCACTGTTATAGCTAGTGTCACAAGATATTTATGTGCCAGATGCTCTGAAGATTCATACGTCCCTTCATGCTTCAATCACCATTCCGGAGGACATGCATCCATGTTGATGATGGGTTTTGCTTTATAACAATCCAAAGCAGAACGGACCGACATATGTTCATTTTCATCATCTGAGTCAGATGCCACCAGCAGAAGGTAGATTTTCTTTTTTTTTTTTGGTGGTTTGGATTCTTTAGTTTCTGCACTGGAGTGTTGCTCTTTTAAGACTTCTGAAAGCATGCTCCACACCCTGTCCTGATCAGATTTTGGAAGGCACTTCAGATTCTTAAACCTTGGGTTGAGTGCTGTAGCTATTTTTAGAAATCTCACTGATTGGACTGAGTGGATTTGTAGGCTCTAAAGTAGTGGTCACCAACCAGTCAATCGTGATCTCCAGTGGTGCAGCATGTCTGCCACTAAGGCAGACTCCCTATCCCGGCCCCATGCCGCTCCTGGCTAGGAGAGCTGTGGGGGTGGTGTTGCAGGCAGGAGCATCTCGCGGAGCCACATGCCCCCCGTCCCCTCCCAGGGGACGCAGGGGCACGTTGGCCCCTTCCTGGAGCAGTGTGGAGCTAGGGTAGGCAGAGAGTCTGCCTGAGCCCCTCCCAGAGCCAGCACCCCAAACCCCCTCCTGCACCTCAACCCCCAGCGCTGAGCCTCCTCCCAGAGTCAGCACCCCATATCCCCTTCTGCACCCTGAACCACCTCCTCCACCCCAGCCCTGACTCCCCTGCCAGCGCCAGTACCCTGTACCCCCTCCTGCACCCCAAACCTCTGCCCAAGCCCTGACCTCCGACTCCCCACCCAGAGCCAGCATCATGTACCCCCTCCTGCATCCCCACACTCTGCCCCAGCCCAGAGCACCCTCCTGCACCCAAACTCCCTCCTAGAGCTTGCACCCCTCACCCCCTCCTGCATACCAACCCCCCTGCCCAGGCTCAGCCCAGAGTCCCCTCCCACACTGTGAACTCCTCGGCCCAGAGCCTGCACCCCTTCCAGAACCCCAACCCCCTACCCCAGCCCAGTGAAAGTGAGTGAGGGTGGGGGAGAGCGAACGATGGAGAGGGGGGATGGAGTGAGCGGGGCAGGGCTTTGGGGAAGGGACAGGGCCTCTGGAAAGGGGTAGATCCTGGGTTGCCCTTAGATTCAAAAAGTGATCTTGGGTGTAAAAAGGTTGGAGACCGCTGCTCTAAAGTTTTACATTGTTTTGTTTTTGAGTGCAGTTATGTAACAAAAAAAACAAAAAACAAAAAATCTACATTTGTAAGTTACACTTTCACAGTAAAGAGAATGAACAACAGTACTTGTATGAGGTGAATTGAAAAGTACTATTTCTTTTATCATTTTTACAGTGCAAATATTTGTAATAAAAATAATAATATAAAATGAGCACTGTACCCCTTGTATTCTGTGTTATAATAGAAATCAATATATTTGAAAATGTAGAAAAACGTCCAAAATATTTAATACATTTCAATTGGTATTCTATTGTTTAACAGTGCGGTTAATCACAATTAATTTTTTTAATCATGATTAATTTTTTTAATCACTATTTTTTTTTTAGTTATTTTTTTAGTTAATTGCGACTAATCGACAGCCCTAGCTAAAATTACAACTTGCCTCTTCAACACTAGGGTTTTAACAAGTATTAGCTAACATGCCTTTTTTTCCCTTAGTGAAGGCAAGACCTCAGGGTCTGTCATATAAATAATAACTGTTCAGTGAAGCCTAAAATTGCACTTGATAACAGAGTTTTGCCGAGTTTCTTCTGTGTTGTTTTTTGTAGGTACACAAATGTATAGAAATAATAAAAGTCAGAGATACCTCATTAAGCCCAACATATAGCACTTTCCTTTATAGAGCACAAATATATATCTGTTTGGCATATGAAGACAGATGCACAGTTATGGAAGTGGTGTACTAGAGTGCACTGTTGATCAAACTAATTCTAACCTGTTGAAAATTATATTTCTGCTTTGTTAGCTCCAAACCATTCATCAAGTTGTATGGAAATTCAGTGAACATCTTTCTCTGAGGCATCTTTAGGGAAAAGCATGCCTAGCATGTTTTTAAAATGGATGTATTTTGTTTTAATAAAATGTTTGTCTCGGTATACATAGACTGATATTCTCTGTCAAAATGTGTTATCTCCCCAGACAACTGTGCAACACTAGAGTATTATTTGACACATTTTTAAAGACTATTTTGGCTTATTTTTGCCTACTTATTTTATTTATGGTTTGGGTTTTTGTTTGTTGTTGTTACTTTCAGAGCTTAGTCTGATCTCTCTTTTCCTGTGCATTTTCTGCATGACTTACTGGATACTTAAAGGGAGGCTGTCAAGGTTGGTAGGTCCAAAAATTGACCTAAAATTCTCCCTCTTTATACTGTATATATTTTCCGAGTTCCTTTTAATTCTTTATGGATCTGATTCAAAATTCATTGAAGCCAATGAAAAGACTCCAATTTACTTCAGTGAGTCATGGATCTGAGAACAAAATTTGCCACACCTTCATAAATCTCAAGTATTTGGACTCTATACACTTGGTGAGCGGACAGTGGGGATGGGAGGTGAATTTCATCCCACAACCCAGGCCCACAGTGCAGGAAAACTAATGGGTTGGAACTATATATATATATAGTTTATTTTTTGATACAAACACTTCAATGCTCATTCTTTTCAAGAAAATAAATCAGTATCAGCATCTCAGAAGTGAGCTACCCCTAGAATAACAAAACAGTGCAAATGAATGCATGGTAGAGGGGAAAGATGACAGTAAGGAAGCAGAATTTGTTTCAATGATTTAAGAATTATTAAAAATAATGAGAAAAATAAGCTCATTTTAAAATTCTGAAAAAATAACTAGCACCTCCCTACTAAGCATTATATTCTGCCAGCTTGAGTTTTCCAATGCATGGCAATGCATTGGCTTTACAGAGAAGCTTCCAGTTGCATATAGATTTGAAACAGGAGTTGAAATAAATTCATGGCAAAAAATCTACCATTCTCTTGTACAGAAATGACACAATTCCCAGAGTGTATTTGATATGTTGACTCCCATCCTCTGTATCACATATGCACTCTGGTTGGGGGACATAATATAATAATAAGTGTCTTTCTGGTTATGAGTGAAATTATCCCCCATATTAAAAGTTTAAGTGGTGCAAGGGGGCCTGCGTGGGCCTTTCGTACGAGGGAGTCAATTTCACTCCACTCACATAAAGCTCAAGTATTTGGAGTCTGTAGAGGAAGAATGCACAAAGGCTGGGAAGTGAATTTCATCCCTCAAACCAGGCTTGAGGGGAAGGACAGCTAATGTGCTGTATACAGAGCCATAGCCCCTCCACATTCACAGTACATGGTACTGGGGACACTGGATCTGCATGAATAGAGACTGCACCCTTGTTCATCCCCAGAGTATATACTATTTCCACCACATGCAAACACCCTTGCATGGTCAGTCAGACAGTTGACCAGGCCCTGGCAGTCACTATGCAGGGCTTATGCTATGTGGAGGGACTTCAGCTGGTTCTAGACACCAGAGGTGAACTTCACCTCAGTGAATAAAGATGAAAGCCAAAGTAAAGTCTCAGGATTCAGCTCTTAGGAGTCACAAGATCATGATGCCTTTATAGATAAAGCAATCCAGAGGCTAAAAATAAAAATGAGGCCAATATAAAATAGAATATGGTTTTATATAGCACCTTATTCACCCAAAGCATCTGAAAGTACCGTATATACTCGTTCATAAGCTGATTTTTTTTTAGCAAAAAAAGGGAATCATCAGAGAAGGGGATCGGCTTATGAACGGGTATAGAGAGGGAGAGATGGGACACAGTCCCTCCCCCCAACAGAAGGGGCAAGGAGAGGCAGCACAGCCAGCAGAGCCAGAAGGGAAGAGGCGGGGCCAGAGTCTCTCCGCTTCTGGCCACACTGCACTCCCCGCAGCCACCGAAGCAACTGCAGCTCCAGGACTGGCAGGCTGTGGCCGTGCTGCCCAGCCCCGCCTGCCAGAACACACTGCGGCTGTGCCGCCTGGCTTGCCGGCTGGAGCATGGTGCAGCCACGCCGCTTGGCCCCGCCCATCAAAGCAGGCTGTGGCCACACCACCCGGCCAACCATGCCGCTCAGCCTGCCAGAGCAGCTCCAGCCAGGGCAGAGACATCCTCCCCTGGCCCGCCCCAGCTAAGGTGGGAAGGATGGGATGGGATGGGGAGAGTGTGGGGGTCCCGGGCTAGGAGTGGGGTCATGTGGGGGGTGGTCACAGCGGTTAGTCCCTTGACCCCCAGCTTCTCCCCTCTCCCCTGCAAATTTCCACACCAGTTGCTGTCCCGGCCCATCAGGGTAAGCCGTTGGTGGGCCGGGACACTTTTGTTTACTTAGGTTTACCTCTGTGCCTGCAGATGCTCGAGGTAAACAAACCGTCTCAGCCCGCCAACGGCTTATCCTGATGGCCCAGGAGCCAAAGTTTGCCAACCCCTGAATTATAGGGTCAGCTTATGAATGGGTCAATTTTTTCCCCCATTTTTACTTATCCATCTTGGGGGGCGGGGGGTTGGCTTATAAACGAACTGGCTTATGGTACTTTCTGAAAGTGATTACAGCAGTTAAATATGGATGGTGTAGTGGCTGTAAACATATCACTCAGTAGTGACTCCCATGCAGCTTTAACTATTAAGGCCTTTTGTCACTGAAGGTTGGAATGTTGGCCAGGGTACCAAAATGCTCTGTGCTCTGAGAACTGTCATGGATCTTTAACTTCCATGGGTTCAAGTCCCACTGGTCTTTTAGCTTTTACCTAGACAGCCATCAGAGTTGTGCCTCAGAAGAGATGTGAAAGTGGAGACTTCTCTTTCACATCTCTTCTGGAGCACCTTTGACAATCTTCCATTACCATAGTGCAATGTATGTAGGATGTATTAGGCCACGTTATCATGTAGGAATTAAACTCATGGTCTTCTGACCCAGAGTAGAGATTGCTACAAGATGAGTCATTCAAATAATCCATAATTGGTACATATGTTTAACACATATCTGTGATCTCAGACATTTTTGATTTACCATTTGTGTTGGAGTTCTTATAGTGACATTCTTGCAGGGGCAAGATTAGAAAGGCAAAGGCACAAAATGAGCTCAAACTAGCTACGGGAATAAAAGGAAACAAGAAGACTTTTTATCAATACATTAGAAGCAAGAGGAAGACCAAAGACAGGGTAGGCCCACTGCTTAGTGAAGAGGGAGAAACAGTAACAGGAAACTTGGAAATGGCAGAGATGCTTAATGACTTCTTTGTTTCGGTCTTCACCGAGAAGTCTGAAGGAATGCCTAACATAGTGAATGCTAATGGGAAGGGGGTAGGTTTAGCGGATAAAATAAAAAAAGAACAAGTTAAACATCACTTAGAAAAGTTAGATGCCTGCAAGTCACCCGGGCCTGATGAAATGCATCCTAGAATACCCAAGGAGCTAATAGAGGAGGTATCTGAGCTTCTAGCTATTATCTTTGGAAAGTCATGGGAGACGGGAGAGATTCCAGAAGACTGGAAAAGGGCAAATATAGTGCCCATCTATAAAAAGGGAAATAAAAACAACCCAGGTAACTACAGACCAGTTAGTTTAACTTCTGTGCCAGGGAAGATAATGGAGCAAGTAATTAAGGAAATCATCTGCAAACACTTGGAAGGTGGTAAGGTGATAGGGAATAGCCAGCATGGATTTGTGAAGAACAAATCATGTCAAACCAATCTGATAGGATAACGAGCCTTGTGGATAAGGGTGAAGCGGTGGATGTGGTATACCTAGACTTTAGTAAGGCATTTGATACGGTCTCGCATGATATTCTTATCGATAAACTAGGCAAATACAAATTAGATGGGGCTACTATAAGGTGGGTGCATAACTGGCTGGATAATCGTACTCAGAGAGTTGTTATTAATGGTTCCCAATCCTGCTGGAAAGGCGTAACGAGTGGGGTACCGCAGGGGTCTGTTTTGGGACCGGCTCTGTTCAATATCTTCATCAACGACTTAGATATTGGCATAGAAAGTACGCTTATTAAGTTTGCGGATGATACCAAACTGGGAGGGATTGCAACTACTTTGGAGGACAGGGTCATAATTCAAAATGATCTGGACAAATTGGAGAAATGGGCTGAGTTAAACAGGATGAAGTTTAACAAAGACAAATGCAAAGTGCTCCACTTAGGAAGGAAAAATCAATTTCACACATACAGAATGGGAAAAGACTGTCTAGGAAGGAGTACGGCAGAAAGGGATCTAGGGGTTATAGTGGACCACAAGCTAAATATGAGTCAACAGTGTGATGCTGTTGCAAAAAAAGCAAACATGATTCTGGGATGCATTAACAGGTGTGTTGTGAGCAAGACACGAGAAGTCATTCTTCCGCTCTACTCTGCTCTGGTTAGGCCTCAGCTGGAGTATTGTGTCCAGTTCTGGGTGCCGCATTTTAAAAAAGATGTGGAGAAACTGGAAAGGGTCCAAAGAAGAGCAACAAGAATGATTAAAGGTCTTGAGAACATGACCTATGAAGGAAGGCTGAAAGAATTGGGTTTGTTTAGTTTGGAAAAGAGAAGACTGAGAGGGGACATGATAGCAGTTTTCAGGTATACAAAAGGGTGTCATAAGGAGGAGGGAGAGAACTTGTTCACCTTAGCCTCTAAGGATAGAACCAGAAACAATGGGTTTAAACTGCAGCAAGGGAGGTCTAGATTGGACATTAGGAAAAAGTTCCTAACTGTCAGGGTGGTTAAACACTGGAACAAATTGCCTAGGGAGGTTGTGGAATCTCCGTCTCTGGAGATATTTAAGAGTAGGTTAGATAAATGTCTATTAGGGATGGTCTAGGCAGTATTTGGTCCTGCCATGCGGGCAGGGGACTGGACTCGATGACCTCTCGAGGTCCCTTCCAGTCCTATAATCTATGAATCTATGAATCTATACCTCATGGCAGTGAACCCTTTACCCCATGCCCTTTTGACTGACTACCCAGAGGATGATTGATTCCAGACCCAATTCCTTCATTTAAGGTTGTTTCACTTTTCTGGGACAGTGCGCACATTTCTTAAATAAATTAAAACCACAGGAGTTGGAAAAAGAGAGAGAGAGAGAAGGAGAAATCAGATTAAAACAAAAGGAACAGTGTGTATAACATAGTCTGAAGCTCATCTAGATACTGCATATGTAGTTACAGGCAATAGCAATCTCTTACATTAATAGAGAATACACCCCCTTTTCACCACTTGTTCCTTTTCCCCTTGACCATTTTGGCAAGCAGCATATTAGAGAGAGTCTCTTGCTGGTGTCCTCCCCATATTTCCGTCTCTGTCTTGTGTCCTTCTCATTATAGAGCACATTCATTTTGATCATACAGGTTCATTATGATATCAGGAATGCCCTACAAAGTCAAAGTGTCAAGTTCTGATCTCACTCGTGCCAGTGGAATCCATCTGAATCAGTTTAATTGGGTGCAAAGGACTCGGTTCTGCAAGCTCGTCACATGCAGAACTCCCCTTGGTATATACCAGTCCTTATTTAAATCATATCCCCATTGAGTTCAATGGGAGGTCCAAACATGGAGGGGTTGCAAGATCAGGCTCACAGTTTGATCAAAAGAGAATTATGCTTATAAGCCATTGTGCAATGTTTTAAAGCTTATTCCAGTAATTCAGCAATTCAATTGTGAAAAACTACTTTTTTTGTAAACAAAAAAGTGACAGAATCTATGGAAAATTCTCCTACTTAGAAGGATTTTCTAACTGCATCTTTATTTGTTTTAAATATTCTCTTTCATTTACTGCCTCTGCCTCCCAGATGTAGGCAACTAATGATGGTTTAGCAATTTGGTTACCAAATACATTGATTACAACAATAGTAAGTACATGTATTCTCTTGCTTATATGATTGTGTGTATGTATGAACATTCAGAAATGAACTCCTTCTACGTTATGAAGACAACAGATCAGGCTGCACATTTTGTGAGAACTCAAGGAGCTGCTGACAGGCCAAATGGAGGTACTGTGAATTAGTAGTGTGTTCCATTCACTATGAACCTGAGGAAGTTGCAATGATCTGGATGGATCACTATATGGAAGTAAGTGTCCTTTAAGTCGCGGGCAGCATACCAGTTGCCCTGTTCTCGAGAAGGAATGATGGAAACTAGGGTAAAATCATGCAGAACTTTATTTTCTTCAGGTACTTGTTTAATTCTCTTAGATCTAAAATAGGTCTGAGACCACCTTTTGCTTTGGGTATAAGGAAATAGTGGGCATAAAAACATTTCCCCCTGAGGAACAGAGGAATTTCTCCTCTACTGCTCCTGTTAGAAGGAGAGATTGGACCTCCTGCTGAAGAGTGGTCCCTGAAGGAGGATAGGGAAGGGGGGGCTAGAACCAATCTGAAGGGAATATCCCAGATCCACCATTTTTAGGGCCCAGCAATCCAATGTGATGTGAGTCCAAGCATGAAGTAAGTGGGATAGACAATTGGCAAAAATATGAACAGATTTGTCTATAATTACTGGAATGCTGCCAAAGACAAGCCATCAAAATGCATGTTTTGACTGGGCTGCTGACTGAGTGGAACCTCCTGTTGCAGATGATGAGTGAGGGTAATGACTGCCTCCTGTAATTCTTGCCCTTTTTCTTGGCAGGTCTTTGGGCCAAGGAATAAAGCTCTGATATCTGTGAGCCTGTTGGGGCTAGAATTGCTTCCTTTTTGTCACCAATGTGTACATTCTAAGTGACTTCAGTGTTGCCCTGGAATATTTCAGGTTATGTTGCCTATAATCTGTCTTTTCTGAAAAGAGTGACAAGCCCTTAAATGGCAAATCTTGGGTGGTCTGCTGTACTACAGGAAGAAGACCAGAAGACTGCAGCCACAAACACTTCTTCAGAGATATGACAAATGCCATGGATCAAGCTGCTGAGTCTGCTGCATCCAAACTGTCCTAAAGAGCTGTACTTGCCACCAGCTTGCTCTCCTCACCATGAGAGCAAACTCTTGCCTGGAGTCCTCTGGTAGCCTGTCTTTAAACTTCATGATGTTTTCCCATAGGGTGAAGTCATAGCGACTTAGGAGAGCTTCCTGGCTAGCAATCCTTAGTTGCAGGCCTCCTGTCAAATAAAGCTTATGACCATAAAAATCCAGCATTTTTGATTCTGTATTCTTTTGTGTGATGCTTGGTGTCCCTGCCTCTCCTGCTCACTAGCTGCTGCCACCACCAAAGAGACTGGAGGCAGGTGAGAGTAGAGGTGTTAGCCTTAGAAGGGACATACTTCTACTCCCACTCCTTTCTGCTACAGTATTTTAACCAGTCCAGAACTGCTTCATTGATCAAAAGCACCACTCTGGAGGGTACCACAGATGTTAAAATGTCCACTAGCTTGTGGGATTTCTTGTGGGCCTCTTCTGCTTGAATGTCTAAAACAGATAACCCCCTTATGCAGTTCTTGGTGAGCCAATAATCATCTGCTGGTGGAGAATCTCTCACCATTTTTACAGCCTCATCTGATGATGAGGAAGAAGAAACACCTGGACACTGAGGCAATGACTATTCTGCTTCTTGAGGTGGAGGAGCTGTACAGGTTGTACAAGTCCCAGTGGTAGGTATCAGAGAATATTGTGTGCAGTGCCAATGATCTCGGTGCACCCTCAAGAAGTCAACTCAGATGGTTGAGATGTCCTAGCAGGGGGAGGGACCCCCCATGGTGTCCAGAAATGCTGTTGGTATGGTGGTGGTGGGCCCCATGTTTTCACAGGCCATTGCCCCTTGCAAAGTGCCCACTGCTGGGATTGCTGTGACATCCATGGACCCTTTTGAATCTGATAAAGATGACTCAGTCCTGAAATAATGGTGGAGCAGAACCTGTGGGACCAGGAGATAGGTAAGCTGAACCCAGACATAGTGGTACCAGGGATACTAACGATGGCTTGCCCCTGGAATGTACCAGTCTCTTAGGTACCAGAAGTGGCAATGATACTGCATACTCTTACAGAGCTGGTGTGGGGACCACAGTCGCTGGTACCAGTTATAACACTTCCTGCACTGTCAGGAACACTGGTACCAAGAGGTTAAGTAATTCTCTGGCAGCAGCGTATGCTTCCAGTGTCATTCGTACTGGAACTGTGTCTTGGATCTGATGTATAGGAACTTCAGGGATTGGCCTTGACAGACCTGGAATAGGTTCCTGAATTGCTGAACCCACCCTTTGTAGCAGAGGAATGCTCTGGAGAACACTTGCCTTTAAAGTCCCTGCCAGAGTTCTTGCTTCTAGCTCGCCTCAGTACTGAAGATCTTGCTGGATGATGTACCATGTTCTTAGTAGATCTCTGTCTCTTCTTCAGTGCTGTACACAGAGAGCGTGGTGCCAAAGACATCTAAGGAGGTGCACTCTGTACCAGTGGTGCCACACTCAGCGTATGCTCTGAACCAGATGGCTCCAATAGAGGGTGAAGTGCTGCCTCCATTATGAGACACTTAATTCATAGATTCATAGATTCTAGGACTGAAGGGACCTCGAGAGGTCATCGAGTCCAGTCCCCAGCCCGCATGGCAGGACCAAATACTGTCTAGACCATCCCTGATAGACATTTATCTAACCTACTCTTAAATATCTCCAAAGATGGAGATTCCACAACCTCCTTAGGCAATTTATTCCAGTGTTTAACCACCCTGACAGTTAGGAACTTTTAATGTCCAACCTAGACCTCCCTGGCTGCAGTTTAAGCCCATTGCTTCTTGTTCTATCCTTAGAGGCTAAGGTGAACAAGTTTTCTCCCTCCTCCTTATGACACCCTTTTAGATACCTGAAAACTGCTATCATGTCCCCTCTCAGTCTTCTCTTTTCCAAACTAAACAAACCCAATTCTTTCAGCCTTCCTTCATAGGTCATGTTCTCAAGACCTTTAATCATTCTTGTTGCTCTTCTCCGGACCCTTTCCAATTTCTCCACATCTTTCTTGAAATGCGGTGCCCAGAACTGGACACAATACTCCAACTGAGGCCTAACTAGCGCAGAGTAGAGCGGAAGAATGACTTCTCGTGTCTTGCTCACAACACACCTGTTAATACATCCCAGAATCATGTTTGCTTTTTTTGCAACAGCATCACACTGTTGACTCATATTTAGCTTGTGGTCCACTATAACCCCTAGATCCCTTTCTGCCGTACTCCTTCCTAGACAGTCTCTTCTCATTCTGTATGTGTGAAACTGATTTTTCTTCTTAAGTGAAGCACTTTGCATTTGTCTTTATTAAACTTCATCCTGTTTAACTCAGACCATTTCTCCAGTTTGTTCAGATCATTTTGAATTATGACCCTGTCCTCCAAAGCAGCTGCAATCCCTCCCAGTTTGGTATCATCCGCAAACTTAATAAGCATACTTTCTATGCCAATATCTAAGTCGTTAATGAAGATATTGAACAGAGCCGGTCCCAAAACAGACCCCTGCGGAACCCCACTCGTTATGCCTTTCCAGCAGGATTGGGAGCCATAAATAACAACTCTCTGAGTACAGTTATCCAGCCAGTTATGCACCCACCATATAGTAGCCCCATCTAAATTGTATTTGCCTAGTTTATCGATAAGATGATTTCCTTAATTACTTATCTTCCCTGGCACAGAAGTTAAACTAAATGGTCTGTAGTTTCTTGGGTTGTTTTTATTTCCCTTTTTATAGATGGGCACTATCTTTGCCCTTTTCCAGTATTCCCATGATTTTCCAAAGATAATAGCTAGAGGCTCAGATACCTCCTCTATTAGCTCCTTGAGTATTCTAGAATGCATTTCATCAGGCCCTGGTGACTTGCAGGCATCTAACTTTTCTAAGTGATTTTTAACTTGTTCTTTTTTTATTTTATCTGCTAAACCTACCCCCTTCCCATTAGCATTCACTATGTTAGGCATTCCTTCAGACTTTTCGGTGAAGACCGAAACAAAGAAGTCATTAAGCATCTCTGCCATTTCCAAGTTTCCTGTTACTGTTTCTCCCTCCTCACTAAGCACTGGGCCTACCCTGTCTTTGTTCTTCCTCTTGCTTCTAATGTATTGATAAGAAGTCTTCTTGTTTCCCTTTATTCCTGTAGCTAGTTTGAGCTCATTTTGTGCCTTTGCCTTTCTAATCTTGCCCCTGCATTCCTGTGCTGTTTGCCTATATTCATCCTTTGTAATTTGTCCTAGTTTCCATTTTTTATATGACTCCTTTTTATTTTTTAGATTATGCAAGATCTCGTGGTTAAGCCAAGGTGGTCTTTTGCCACATTTTCTATCTTTCCTAACCAGCGGAATAGCTTGCTTTTGGGCCCTTAATAGTGTCCCTTTGAAAAACTGCCAACTCTCCTCAGTTGTTTTTCCCCTCAGTCTTGAATCCCATGGGACCTTACCTATCAGCTCTCGGAGCTTACCAAAATCTGCCTTCCTGAAATCCATTGTCTCCATTTTGCTGTTCTCCCTTCTACCCTTCCTTAGAATTGCAAACTCTATGATTTCATGATCACTTTCACCCAAGCTGCCTTCTACTTTCAAATTCTCAACGAGTTCCTCCCTATTTGTTAAAATCAAGTCTAGAACAGCTTCCCCCCAGTAGCTTTTTCAACCTTCTGAAATAAAAAGTTGTCTGCAATGCAGTCCAAGAATTTGTTGGATAGTCTGTGCCCCGCTGTGTTATTTTCCCAACGTATATCTGGATAGTTGAAGTCCCCCATCATCACCAAATCTTGGGCTTTGGATGATTTTGTTAGTTGTTTAAAAAAAGCCTCATCTACCTCCCCCTCCTGGTTAGGTGGCCTGTAGTAGACTCCTAGCATGACATCACCCTTGTTTTTTACCCCTTTAGCCTAACCCAGAGACTCTCAACACTTCCGTCTCCTATGTCCATCTCTACCTCAGTCCAAGTTTGTACATTTTTAATATATAAGGCAACACCTCCTCCCTTTTTCCCCTGTCTATCCTTCCTGAGCAAGCTGTACCCATCCACACCAACATTCCAATCATGTGTATTATCCCACCAAGTTTCAGTCATGCCAACAATGTCATAGTTGTATTTATTTATTAGCACTTCCAGTTCTTCCTGCTTATTACCCATACTTCTCGCATTTGTATATAGGCATCTAAGATACTGGTTTGATCTTTCCTCGCAGTTTTGTCTTGACCCTCCTTTCTCTCTGCCAATATAGCCCACACTCCCTCTCGTTTCCGACCCATCTCCCAGGTCTCCATGTTCCCCACTTACCTGTGGGCTTTGCTCACCTGTCCCCGTCGAACCTAGTTTAAAGCCCTCCTCACTCGGATAGCCAGTCTGTGTCCAAATAGGGTCTTTCTCCTTTTCGAAAGGTGAACGCCATCTCTGCCTAGCAGTCCTTCCTCGAATAGCATCCCGTGGTCTAGGAAGCCAAAATCCTCCTGGTGACACCATCTTCGCAGCCAGGCATTCACCTCCATGATGCATCTGTCTCTGCCTGGGCCCCTACCTTTGACAGGAAGAATCGAAGAGAATACCACCTGTGCTCCAAACTCCTTCACCCGTACTCCCAGAGCCCTGTAGTCACTCTTGATCCGTTCAGTGTCACACTGTGCAGTATCATTTGTGCCCACATGGATGAGTGGCATGGGGTGGTAGTCAGAGGGCTGGATAATCCTCGACAATGCCTCCGTAACATTTCAGATACGGGCTCCCGACAGGCAACATACCTCCCGAGATGAAATGTCAGGGCGACAGATGGGCGCCTCCGTCCCCCTCAGCAGAGAGTCTCCGACCACCACGACCCTGCGTTTCCTATTCACAGTGGTGGCAGCAGACCTCCCAGCCTTAGGGGTACGAGGCTTCTCCTCCTTTAAAGCAGGGGGTGATTCCTTCATTCCTGTATCAAGAAAAGCATAAGGGTTACCTATTACCATGGTGGGAGGGTTCGGAGCAGGGGTAGAGCACTGCCTGCTGCCAGAAGTAACCAGTTGCCAGTGTCCACCCTGAGCCATCTCCTCCTCCACCAGTGGTATATCAGCAGTCCTGTGTATTGGGACAGCTACCTCAGCTGTCTCCACATGGACACTGTCCAGGAATTGCTTGTGGATTCGGATGCTCCTCAACCTAGCCACCTCCTCCTGTAGCTCTCCCACCTGCTGCCTGAGAGATTCCACCAGCAGGCACCTTTCACATTGGATGGTCCCCCCAGCCTGGATATCAATAAGTGGAAATTGCAAGTTACAGTCTCTGCAAAACCACACCAGGATCTGGGTAGAAGCATCCATGCTCAGGTGCTCTGTCTGGCTACAGGCGCAGGTGGAGGAGACAGAAGCAGTGCTGGCACAGGTGTTGCGGGTCTTCCTAACCATCGTAAGCCTCCCTCTGTCAAACTCCCATCTGCAGCCCCCTGTCCACTGAAAGGGTTGTTTAAGCAAGAAGTTTTGAATGTAGTTGGTTTATAGGTTTTAAGGGGAATAAAGGGAAAACAGATAGAACCGGCAAGGGATCCTCGCCCCCTTCCCACTCCCCTTCCAAACTCCCTTGCGAAACTCCCTGTAGCCCCTGTTCGCAAAAGCTCCCTGGTCGCTTGTGCGCTGCTTTATAAAGCCCTGGCCTGTATGAATGCCCCACCCACTGATTAGGCTCAGCCACTTACCAGAGGCTTCTAGCTTTCAAACCTTCCTTTGAAGCTCACAGCTTCCAACTGCCAGCCACAGCACATGGTCCTTCAAACAACCAAACAAACAGACTGACAAACACAAGCTCAGCACACAGCAAGTAACCCCCAAACACAAACAAACACACACTACAGACAGTCACTTACCCCAAAAGGGTGCTGTATTGCTCCTCCTTCACCTGGAGAACTCCGTTGCGAAACTCCCTGTTAGCAGCCACTGCTCTATCTTTTTTAGAGCGAGGCTTCTTAAACCCTCTACAAATGTGACACTTGTCACTGATGTGTGACTCCCCCAAACATTTTAGGCAACTGGGGTATGGGTCACTAACTGGCATCGATCTCACACATGACCCACAGGACTTGAACTCCAGGGAGTGAAACATGGCTCCAGTCCTATTACTGAGAATCAAATTGGGTTCAAAATGGACATAAAAAAGGAAAACCTTACACTAACTATACATTATATCGAACTAAGTACTAAACAAGAAACAGACTATATATAATGAGTGACAGAAATAAACTTGCAATAACGAGACTAGAAACATTCCAACAACTGTAACTGACTGTAAGAAGGTTCTAAGGGGGATCAGGGCAGTTCTGCCCTCCTGTAACAGCATGAAGTGATGCATGGCAACAAAGGGCACTCAAACTGCCTGGATGGGTTACCACTGAGGGAAAAGGTTCTCTGACAACTGTGCACAAGGCATGCACACACCTACAGCAGAATGGACATGTGCAATCACCTAAAAAAGAAAAGGCTATGATCACCAAATGGGTTCTTCTTCTTTCGTATGGAAATAGCAAATTTACAAGTTAATAGAAATGTTTCAAATCCATTCAAGGGCTTCGGGAGATGTAGAATGTGCCATTGCCATCTTGCCTGGAAATGAAGAGACTTGTTCACAATGTGTTCAATGGTTTGGAGGCTTCTACATTCACACTGTGGTGAATCCTTGTTTCTTCATTTGTGCATCAGATGCACACATGTTCCTAGTAACACCCTAATATGGTTGATGGTCATTCACTGTCTTTGGTGGTACGAAACCAAGTGGTTCAATAGTGGGATCATCTATGAGGAGTCTGTTGTTTATATCAGATTCTGCCCATGGCATCCTTCAGGTGTCTTCTGGGTTGAAATTGGGTGACAGAAAATCTTCTCCAGCCACCCAGAATAAACTGAAGGTCATTCACTGACCTGCCAGTTAAAATAGCAACCAACTGAGTAAGACAGTGGGACAGATCATGAGAATGGAACATGAGTTGCATCCTCAACTTTCACTGTGTAGTTTATGATCAGATCTGGCACTTGTCCAGCCAAATGTCTGGGCCCAGGCAATAAGGAAATAGGTGCAACTCCCACTCCCATTTTCTTATTTTTGCTTGCTTTGGATCCACTATGGTTTGTGCTGCAGTAAATTGCTTGTGGTAACTAATTGGATTAAACCAGGATTGGAGGTACCATTTAGCCAGGTCTCAGCAATGGAGACAAAGTTGGGAGCCTCATTCAAAACTAGATTAAGGATGGTGCTGGCAGTACTTCTTAGTACAGGGTATCACTTACACAAAATGACACAATTTCTGAAATCACTGAACCAGGAAATATTATAGGCTCATTAAAGAATACAAATCCAGAGAGGTGATCATCTCCTCTCAGGAGTTAGCCCACAGAATCTAGTTATCCAGCTGCAGATGACACATTTCTGAATCTTTTCTAGCTTGTTAACTGAATTCTGCAGCTCTGTATGGGTGTTGTACACTATACTAGCTAGAATAAGTTAGATTTATGAAAGTACTGGTTACTGTCTATGATCTTATATTTATATGATGACTTTCCACTTTACAATCTTAAACTGATATAATAAACCACACAAGGGTCATGTTTTCCATCACTGCAATACAGCCCCCCACTGGGGCTGAGATGTACTAGTGACTATTTAACCGTACACAATGCCACCACACACCAGACTAGGTTAACACTTCCTCATCCTATTGCAAAGACTGTTAATGAGGATTCAACATATTATCAATGGTGGTGGTGTTTATGTGATGTGGACTTTTTCCACTAGAAAATAGATCGAAAACCCCCAAATAGTTTCACAGAGGCCATCAAATACCAATTAAATAGATATGGTTTATTTAACGTGGGCTAAACCCAGACTTGTGAACAGCTCCATATTTCATTACCAAACCACCATCCCACTCCAAGTCAGTTCCTGTGAAATATGCTCCTATAAATTAAACAAAAATTGCTTGGGCAAGAATAATATATTAAGGCTTGGGAAAAAGTAATAGGCAGGAGATAGAAGTAGAGCTGGTTTATTATTATACACATGCACAGAAGGGCATCTATAAGGACTGAGTGTACTAGGCATGGAAATGGCATGACTAGGACAACCAGTAATTTAATTTCTGTGTTCTGAACTTTACTGTCATTCTGTAAAAATAACTATGACTGCTGCTGTCTGAAAATGCTTTGAGCAAAAGTCTTAACATTCCAAATGATCCTGAAAATTTCATTTCTGTATGCTTTTTAAGTTGCTTAGTTCTGAATCAGCAGTCTAAAAGTGTGTTTAAACACTGCAGGTAACCATTTCCCATGGAACAAATACGGAGGAAATCAGGTTATAGTGAGGGCACCCAGCAGGACTCTTCTACTGTCTACTCAATGTCAGTGTAAACTGATTTCTTTAAGAAAGACACTCTGGGAGAAGAGAACAAATTGAAGAAAACATGTTCTGCATGCAAGAAAGAGCAAAGAGATGGAACACAGGATACTATGAGATAATTATGCAGAGGGAAAAAACAGAGGAAACAGGACAGCAGAAGAATAACAATATTACAGCAGGTGGGAGTTGTACAAACTAGGCTGGCTTGCAGCAGCACAAAGCAGATAATACATGAGCATTTTCACTCTCACTCTCTTTAATTCTTTCATGAAAAATAATTGCCTGCTCATAAGTTCCTGATGGTTTCTTTATCATGGTTTGTGTTACTAAAATTGCTGTTCGCTAAGCATTAAGTTTTGAACTAAATTAGAAATGTGCCACACAAGAACTACAAAGAAGTTTACACATTGCATTAAAAAAGAAAGCGAGTGTGTTAGGCTGCTCAGAAATAAATAAAAAAAGATTGAGGGAGTCCAGAAAATTGAGAAAGATTTGCTGTAACAGACATAGAGCTAGATCCTGACAGATGCCATATACCTGCAAATCCCAGAATCAGGTGGCTCAGCACCTCTCGGGATGTGGCCTTCAGTGAGCCGCATACTGGTTATGGGGAAACAATCTCTCTCCAGGTACAATCTCACAGCCGATCACACAGTATGAAAGGGAAGAGACCAGTTGAGAGGGATTGTGGTGGGAGATGCATTTCTCTGATATAACATCAAACAGTTAGAGCATCACTTCAACATTATTCAAATATTCTCTAGCAATACTCTAGCCAAATAGAACACGGACTATATCAAAAGGACTAGAATACATTAAAGATTTCTGCTGAGTGCTGTTATTGTTGACCTATAGTTTCATTATTTCGTATTATTGTAGTACAGATTCTCTGTTCCGCTCTGGTCCTTTTATGCTGCACTAGCTACATAGTGTGAAGCCAATTGAAACAGTCCCTCAGAAATACCTGCTGGGTAAGTGAGTCTCCTGGATGCCCTCACATCCCCTGGCATAGGGGGCATGCTACAAGTACAGGACATCAGTGGGATATTACTTAAAACTAACTTGGCCTATGTCCTATAACTGAACTGAACAGAGCTCAGATAGAAAGGAAAATAGACCTATTTTTTCTGGTCTAATTTAAAAGCCACTTAAATATTGTGAGTTTGAAAGTTCAACTCAAACTGCTTTTGTGTTTTGCTTAGAGACTTTGAATTAAAGAGAAAAAATGAAAACTCTATTGGGAAAAAATAAGGTGGAAAACTGAGCCAGAAGAGAGAAAACCACAGTGGGAGACTATACATATGGCTACACTGGAGCTGGAGGTGTAGTTTCCTGCTCAGGTAGATGTATGTGCACTAGCTTTGATCAAGCTAGCATCCTAAAACTAGAAATGTATCCACGGCGCTGGGAGGGGCTAGCTGCCCTGAGTACAATCCCACTCAGGATTCTACATATTTATTTGGATGCCAGCCCATCCCATCGTCTGTGCCGCCACAGCACCACTTCTATTTTTAGCACACTAGCTCGATCAAAGCTAGCACGTGTATATCTATCTGAGCTGGAAATTGCACCTCCAGCTCTAGTGTAAATGTACCTTATGAGAAAAAGAGCATAAATGGATATATATATCACAAACACATGATATATATGTATCTGTCCTTACCACATAACACAGGCTTCCCTTTACCTAGAACAATCTTGCTGTTAAACTGATTCATCCTTGAAACAAACACCAGGCTTCAATGATAGGCAAAAATATCTGCAGATGCAGCTTAGTTCTGTGAATCCCAAATATTGCTCAATGGGATCACAAGACCCGAAGAATAGTGCACTGTTCACCTTCTCCCTCCCATTTTAAAGAAATAATATTGCAATGACAATGTCTGAACTTTCATCTGTTTGTTTATCCTATTTCTGTATTTGCTGCTTCCCTCCTAAATCCTTTATTGCCAGAGTAACAGCTCAAAGCCAAATGAAGGTTTGATGTGGTACATGGCACGGCAAGAAAATGAAGCCCAATTTCAGGCTGCATGAGACTGAAAGCTGTGATTTTGCTAGTGTGAGGCTGTTGCTTTGGAAGGAGTAGGAGGATTGTGAAACAAGCCATCACTTGTCAGAATTCTGGGATTCTACTGTCAAGATCTCAAACACAAATAAGGGTGGCAAAAAATCAACCATACAACCCAAAACTTGGAAGACACTAGACAGCTGTGTAGGTACTGGAACTAGACAAAGGCCACAGCAACCACTCATTCCCATTCAGCAAAGTAAATAATATGAAGGGTTTTTCTGCTGAGGTCACTGAGTGTGAAAGGAGTGGGCACAGGAAGCATTGCCACTTAGATGAATGATCACACACAAAACAACAATCATACTCTCACAGCTGTGTTTGGTTTCCCAGTTGCTCCTCTTTAAACTAACCCTGGCCAGGTTCTTTACCTTTCAGATAAAGCTGATGGTCTCATGAGAAAAGGTGTTCTTTTAAAAAGCCTAGCTGCAGCCATATTCGGTTTTCAGAGCTAACCATGGAGTTTACAAATGATACAATACAAGCTGCAGATTTCAAATGTTCTTGGTTTCACAGCTGAGGTAATAGGAAGCGGCTTGTCCTCAGCATTATTAGCTGGCACTGAAAAAGCAGTCAACAGAATTAGAGAAACAGATGATGTACTTGGGAAGAGCAAGTAAATTAGAGAAGCTCATGGATGATACATGGCTTGTGCTAGCCTTAGAAGAGCCAACAGTAAAAGGAGACACAATTCAGTAATTGTAAGGAGTATGTATGTGTAATAAATAAAGCAGTATGTATAATAAACAGATGAAGAAAATATGGTGGTAACCAAGGGATCATAGGAATTTGATTCTGTGAAGGATAATTCAGAAAATGAAGTAATATAAAACAATTTGGGGAACTAAATGAGGAAGCAAGGGAGAAAGAATTGGAACAAAGAGGTAAGGAGGAATTTGTTAATGTGCTTGGTAGAGAGCCATTTCTTTTAGAAGGGTCATGCTAATTAGATTCTGAAGCAAGGGTTAAGGATTAGTTAGATCAGAGGATTGCAGCCGAAGCTGTTATAATTTTGTATGCTGGAAGAAGGGTGACAAGAGATACTTAAGAGATAATTCAGAGACTGGCCCAAGATCTTAGGGGAAAGAGAGTATGAAGTTGTATTTTCAGCTGTGCTACCAATTTCATTATTGGTAGACATGAGAGATGCTCAAACGATTATGAACAATTTGTTCATGGAATTTCATCCTCCCCCCCCCCCCATTTTAAAATTCCATACATCTGGAGGAAAATTTCCCTTACTTTCATTACTCATATCTCCTTGATGAACATTTTTAATAAATATTGTGGTCTACAAGAGCAAATTGTTTTTGTAGGTAGGCAATGGTCAGGATTATACCAAAGACATTGAGCATGCAAAAATTGAAGCCAAATCTTTCTTATGAGATCATTTTCAAACCATTTAACTCAGTTGTTGATCATGCTTACAGATACAGTGTTGTTTTGCCAAAGGTCTGTTTGCATCCTCTTGACAATCTCAGTGTATTAACAGTGCAGTGCAAGTCAGGACTCTTGCCAAGGGTCCTGGGGAATGCTGTCTTACTGCTGTTTTAATTGTCCCAGCTCAAATGCTACTATGAGCATTGATTTATTTATTTATAATTTCCCCCACTTTCTACTTCTTCATTTGTCATTCATTTCCACCTTCCAAGCCACAGGGAGCCCTTCCAAACACCCAAACATTTGCCCCCTCCCTCTACAAAAATGTACAATAGGACCCTTTGAAAACACTAAACAGAACAGGATACATTTATTTTGAAGTGTCTCCAAACTTTTTCTTTGAAAAAAACCTAAATGTTTGCCCAACAATAAGAGAAATGAAAAACATACATGATGAATTTTACCTGTATGCACAGGGACCATTTATATCCAATTTAAGCCCTGTTTTAAAAGCTTACGTGGATTTAAGTGGTTTGCTGGTCTTGTGCTGATGTGCTGCAGTGGTGAATTTCAGCTATAAGAAATGACATGGTGGTAAAAAGTCAGTAAACTCTTGTCACTGAGACGACTTGTTATATTTTTAGTAGACAGGGAATATTTTAGAGTGATATAATGATTGTTAATTAAATTTCAACCAGACATCATAACACTAGATTATGGGCTTAGAATTACATTCTGCAGTTGGAAGAATAAATAAAATGCTTATTAGCTTGATAAGAGCTGTGCATATACCGTGTAGATATACTGTGCTAAATTTGGTTCTTTAATGCAGAGTTTCACCTGAACATTTATTTATAGTTTTAGAAGGAAGATTATGAAGAAGTGACCTGCGTATATCTGAATATAAGGGGTTTGATATAGCCTGAGATAATGCAGTGGTGTGTCTACACAGCAAAATCTGTACATAGGCTGACCAGCCCGTGCAAGCTTGAATCCTGGCAGCAATGAAGACATTGCAGTGTGGGCTTCAAAATAGGATAGCAAGTTAAGTATGTACCCAGGGTCTGTACTGGGCGTGTACTACCCATGCTGAAGCCTGCACCACACTGTTTCCACAGCTACTATTACACAGGCTAGCTGGATTCAAGCTAGTTTGCGGTGGCTAGCCTATGCACAGCTTTTGCTGCGTAGATGTACCCAGGGGCGGCTCTAGAGTGCTGGTGCCTGGAGCCGCCGCTGGATGTACCCTAATTCTTGTACCAGTGTAACTCCAGTCAAACCAATAGCTTTGTATCAGTATCAAGTGGAGTAATGGAGTGGTGAATCAGGCCCATAGCATCCACAATTAACACTGTGTTGAAATTTGCTAGATAGAACAAAGGGAAGTGAAGAGATCAACAAGTTAAATATCTTTTTATATAGGTGCTAGAAAACTTACATTATATGGATATAGAATTCTAGGTAAATATACATATATTGCAGGAGAAATGAGATATTTTTGGAACAACAAACATGGTGAAGCTAGGAAATTGACTAGAAATTCAAAATATCAAAATGCAGAGCTTGCTAAGTGATAGGTAAAATAAAGCTTAGTAAAATAGAGGTGTAGATTTTGTTGAGGAGTATTTTATGCCTTCAGCAAGAAATGATATAAATATATTGGCAGACACAACAAAAAGCAATTTGTACAAAATACAGGCAAAAATATAGTAATGTCATTCTTTGCTCTTAGTACCTGTTTGTATGACAGTTTGAGAAAGTATTTATACAGATGAGATGCCTATAAACATACCAGAGCATTGATCATGGGCAATTTTTAACTCTTTGGCACTAAACTGGGTTTTTCTGACAAACTGTGATAATGTATCTTGTGTTAGTGCTAATGGCAGGAGCCCCAGACCTGCTGGCTCCAAGAGGTTAATTTCTGAGATACTGATTATGATAATAAATATGGAACAACAGAGTGTGGGAGTGGGTTTATTCTAGAGAAAATGCAGTGTTGATTTCTTACTTAGTATGCCACTTGGACTCACAGATTTTCAGCTGGTCTGCCCCTCAGCTCCTTCTGGACCTCAGAACAAGTGTATATATTCTTGATGTATAATACAACACTTCCTCCCTTTTTTCCCTGCCTGTCCCTCCAGAAAAAAGCTATACCCTTCTATACTAATATTCCAGACATGAGGTTTATCCCACAAAGTCTCAGTGGTGCCAACCAAGTCATAATTTATCCTATGTACTAATACTTCCAGTTCTTCCAGTTTATTCCCCATACTCCTTGCATTTGTGTATAGACACCTAAGATGTTATGCAGATTCCCTCACTGTTATCCCACTTGTTGCGCTTCTGACCCTACTGTAATTTTCAATTATCTTCCCCTCTGTGCCCCAACGTTTAGCCCTCTGTTAAGGTCACCTTTTATATACCTATCTGTGGGTGTTTGTCACCTGCCCCCTTTGAACTTTGTTTAAATCTATTTTACAGGTTGTGAATCCAAGACCTGAAAACAAACCAAGAGGTTTAAGCCTTTTACTGTGTCTACCAAGTTTTTCACTGAATCTGGAAAGCTGCCAGTATGATTAAAGCTATAGTGAACTCAGCACTGCCAGTAATGATTTCTTAACCCACGTGCCACTAGACCAGAGGTGTCAGATGTTTTCAGTTACAGCCATCCAACACTGTTATGGAACCCCCTGGACTAGATTATCTGATTTACATCTGTGCAGCTTCACTGACTAAGAGTTGCGATTGTAAATCAGGGTAGAATTTGGCCTATGCAAGGTACTGTAGATACAAAATGGTACCCTGCTGCAATGCCTGAAAGCTGTTTGGGGACCTGACCCTGTAAGGAGCTAAGAGTCTAATTCCTATTGACTTGAATAGAAGTGCAGGGCATTCAGCACTGTGAAGTATCAGGTCTTGGTTAGTGTCAACAGGGGCAGATTCTGCTTTCTTTGCACACTCAGAACTCCCCTTGACATCAGCACAAATTTTGCTTGTGCGATGAGTGCAGAACAGGCCTAGTATTATTGCATCCACATTGTTTCATTTATGGTAAGAAATAAAGTAATGTAAACATTATAGATCTTTAAGAAGTCAATTTCTTTGGGTTTCCCCCCTATGTTATAAAGTAACCTCCTGTTCCATTTCCACTAAATCTGCTCTGTGCTTTCTCTGCTAAAAAAAGTTTAAGTTTGATTGCTTCAAAGAATGCCAATAATCACAAATCACTACCCACAACACATCCTGTAGTAAGCCCTAGTGTATGTAACCGCATTGCCTTTGCCAACGTTTTAGATAGTTTCATGCTACTCCTGCTGTTTTTCATGTCACAGAGGTTAGTTCTCCTGTGAATGCGTATGAAACAACTAGTAAAAAGTAACTATTATCTGAATCCAAGTACACAAAATATTCCCAAGCGACTAGCATTTTTCTTCTGGTAGGCTGAGAGACTTGATTGTGTAATTTACTGAATGCAGCCATTAATAACAACATGACCTGATATTGTTCGAGTACATATCTCCTTAGAGCACTGTGTCTGCAAATTGTCCCAAAATTGCAAGATCAGGAAAAAAACAACTAAATAACAGTTAAAAAAGAGGCAATTTTAAAAGGAAAAATACTGCACCACCCAACTGAGCTGAACTTTCCATCTCTCTCCTCTTGTTTTTATGCATGAATCTCCCAAGGAAAGTGATATAAATACAGATGTAACTTTAGAAAGAACAGTCAAATGATACAGCAAGTGATTTCCCTTTGTTTGTTCTACATCACTGTTAATATGTGAGATCAAAACTGTAGAGACAAAAAGCATTTAAGGTAGCTACTTTCAGGATAGCTTTGTACAGTACAGGCAGAAAGGCCCAGTCCTATAATTCCTCCTGACTAAGAGCTCCTGGATCTAGCCCTGTATTTATACTGATTTTTAACTACAAAAGGTTTCAATGCTTCAAAACAATGCATCAATGCTTAATCAATGCTCATCAGTGTTCCTTAACCATTAGAGAATCATTAATTCATGGATCGTTCCAAATCCAGTCTAAAATAAGCAAATGCAATGCCCATGGAAGGCTCTGGGTCAAATCCAATGATGACAAATGGTGGGGTAAAGTTTCATACCAGGTAAATGAATCTTGTCCTGTACCTCATGTGGTCACAGGCACCAGAGAAAAGTGGGTGTAAATCATCTAGCATTCTGATCTAGTAATGTTTTACACCCTCTTTGCACTGGTGTAAATGACCACGTGAGGTGCAATGTAATAGTGAATCTGGTCCATTTCCACTACCACCGAGGAAGGAATTTATATCTGCACTAGTGTGGAGGTCAGCGCAAAGACAGAGGATGAGCAGTTTATGCCTCCCCATTACTGGACTACGGGGGACCAGTTCAATCCATGGCTCTGGCTCAGACACACCTGCAGGATGCCCAAGGCCCCTATGTGCCTTGCTGCAGCCAAATAATGACCACGGCCATAGATGCATCTCAGACAATCTTCCTCTCACCCATTGTGTGTCCGAAAATGTATCTCTCAGCTGGCGTGGCAGCTCCAGAAGAGGCGCACTAGAGGTATTCTCTGAGCGGACAGTGTGGCTGCTTTGCAGTCTCTTTGCACTGGTTCTGCCAGTACAAAAGGGCTGCAGAGGAACTGAAAATCAGACTGTGAGGGGCTGAGGGGAGTGTATGTAGATAGAGCAAGACAAATATCCTAACACTGCCCTGGCAACTGGTTACTTCAAAGCACTAGCACATAATTATGATACCGCTCATAGCAGAATGCAGGCAGATGAGAATTTCTCAGGCTGTAACATTCTCCATGAGTACGGTCTCTAAGAAATGAAAGGCGTGAGAAAGCTCTGCAGTAATACCCCTTTGTGTACTCATCTGCCTAAAGTTTTTCGTAACAATACATTAAACAAACCCACACATTCATTCAGCAAGTACTTTCTTTGTTCATTCTGGAATTTAATTTTTATGTCTCCATAACTAAGATACTATAACAACAGCAACAGAGAGGTCTCAAGTGCAAACTTTTTGAAAGTTTAGGAGTTTTCAGATGTAGGTTTTGAGGATCCACCCAGTCCGTTTGTCTCTTCATAGATTATAGGACTGGAAGGGACCTCGAGAGGTCATCGAGTCCAGTCCCCTGCCCTCATGGCAGGACCAAATACTGTCTAGACCATCCCTGATAGACATTTATCTAACCTACTCTTAAATATCTCCAGAGACGGAGATTCCACAACCTCCCTAGGCAATTTGTTCCAGTGTTTAACCACCCTGACAGTTAGGAACTTTTTCCTAATGTCCAACCTAGACCTCCCTTGCTGCAGTTTAAACCCATTGTTTCTGGTTCTATCCTTAGAGGCTAAGGTGAACAAGTTCTCTCCCTCCTCCTTATGACACCCTTTTAGATACCTGAAAACTGCTATCATGTCCCCTCTCAGTCTTCTCTTTTCCAAACTAAACAAACCCAGTTCTTTCAGCCTTCCTTCATAGGTCATGTTCTCAAGACCTTTAATCATTCTTGTTGCTCTTCTTTGGACCCTTTCCAATTTCTCCACATCTTTTTTAAAATGCGGTGCCCAGAACTGGACACAATACTCCAGCTGAGGCCTAACCAGAGCAGAGTAGAGCGGAAGAATGACTTCTCGTGTCTTGCTCACAACACACCTGTTAATGCATCCCAGAATCATGTTTGCTTTTTTTGCAACAGCATCACACTGTTGACTCATATTTAGCTTGTGGTCCACTATAACCCCTAGATCCCTTTCTGCCGTACTCCTTCCTAGACAGTCTTTTCCCATTCTGTATGTGTGAAATTGATTTTTCCTTCCTAAGTGGAGCACTTTGCATTTGTCTTAGTTAAACTTCATCCTGTTTACCTCAGCCCATTTCTCCAATTTGTCCAGATCATTTTGAATTATGACCCTGTCCTCCAAAGTAGTTGCAATCCCTCCCAGTTTGGTATCATCCGCAAACTTAATAAGCGTACTTTCTATGCCAATATCTAAGTCGTTGATGAAGATATTGAACAGAGCCGGTCCCAAAACAGACCCCTGCGGAACCCCACTCGTTACGCCTTTCCAGCAGGATTGGGAACCATTAATAACAACTCTCTGAGTACGGTTATCCAGCCAGTTATGCACCCACCTTATAGTAGCCCCATCTAATTTGTATTTGCCTAGTTTATCGATAAGAATATCATGCGAGACCGTATCAAATGCCTTACTAAAGTCTAGGTATACCACATCCACCGCTTCACCCTTATCCACAAGGCTCGTTATCCTATCAAAGAAAGCTATCAGATTGGTTTGACATGATTTGTTCTTCACAAATCCATGCTGGCTGTTCCCTATCACCTTACCACCTTCCAAGTGTTTGCAGATGATTTCCTTAATTACTTGCTCCATTATCTTCCCTGGCACAGAAGTTAAACTAACTGGTCTGTAGTTACCTGGGTTGTTTTTATTTCCCTTTTTATAGATGGGCACTATATTTGCCCTTTTCCAGTCTTCTGGAATCTCTCCCGTCTCCCATGACTTTCCAAAGAGAATAGCTAGAGGCTCAGATACCTCCTCTATTAGCTCCTTGAGTAGTCTAGGATGCATTTCATCAGGCCCAGGTGACTTGCAGGCATCTAACTTTTCTAAGTGATTTTTAACTTGTTCTTTTTTTATTTTATCCGCTAAACCTACCCCCTTCCCATTAGCATTCACTATGTTAGGCATTCCTTCAGACTTCTCGGTGAAGACCGAAACAAAGAAGTCATTAAGCATCTCCACCATTTCCAAGTTTCCTGTTACTGTTTCTCCCTCTTCACTAAGCAGTGGGCCTACCCTGTCTTTGGTCTTCCTCTTGCTTCTAATGTATTGATAAAAAGTCTTCTTGTTTCCTTTTATTCCCGTAGCTAGTTTGAGCTCATTTTGTGCCTTTGCCTTTCTAATCTTGCCCCTGCATTCCTGTGTTGTTTGCCTATATTCATCCTTTGTAATCTGTCCTAGTTTCCATTTTTTATATGACTCCTTTTTATTTTTTATTTATTCTTGTTTTATACTTTGTCCTTTATACTTTGATTGTAAGCTCTTTGGTGCAGAGACCATCTTTTTATTACGTGTATATACAATGCCTCGCATGAGACTCCATCCCTGATAAGGGCTTCTACGCACTTCCACAATACAAATTACTAATAGTAATAGGATCTTGCTTTGTCCCATTTAGAGAGAAAAGGCAGCTTCAAGGATCATATCAGCGATTTGGGATGGATCCAGTCTCTAACTAGAGGTAGGTTTAAATAAGCTATTTAATTATGAATTTAATTAGTGCCGAGCAAATAATGCAGAAAATTCCCCACAAATATTCATTTGAATGACATTTACTTCAGCTATGTTTATGTCCATATCTATGCAACTGATTCCTGTGTGATCAAATTTACTATCATGAATATTTGAGGAAAATGAATGTTAAGCTTGTACGGATGAAGATTTGCAGAAAGCACTTTTTAAATTCATTTTCCACAGGCATCCACGTGGGAAATCTGATGTTACATTATAGTCATCCTACCAGGCAACAGAAACAGTACTACATGACTTATCTGACCATTTGCAACATCAGAACAGTTGAAAATTTGAATTTTTGAGTTAACAGCAAATCACCAATTCATGAAAAATATTGTTGAGTAATGTCATATAGTAAACAAAGGGGAACTTAATCTGCTGGCTGGACAGTTCACAACCAGAAAGAGGCAAAATCTGTTTAATAGATTATTTGTTCTAAACTATTTGCACAGCTCTAATTTCCACATTTATACTGGGAACAAAGCAGAATTTGGCTCAGAAGTTTTAAAACATCTGTTTTAATTACAGCTGAGATGGTCTGGATATCTGATGCTATAAGTGGCACCATATAGACCCCAAGATATCTTTTAAATATACAGTGGCTATGTCTACACAGGGGAAGAAGGTGCTCTTTTGAATACAATTAGCTCAGTCAAATTAGATTAACATGTCTGGAAATTGCCCTTTGCCAATTGCAAAGACAGTTCGATGCTTTTTCAGTTGCGTTAGTTGGTTGTGGTGTAGTCTAGGTGCTAAGAAGGGTTTTCAGTCAAGATAAGGGCTTGTCTACACGGGGAAATTACAGTGGTATAAGATAGGGTGTCTTCGAACTGCTCTAATTATACAAGTATGACTCTCTGTATGGACGTATTTTTTTCAGTGTAGCTTATGTCACTTTGGAAGGGATTTCAGCTGAACCAAAAAAGCCACTCATTTTAGAAGAGGAGTCAGTGATTTAACTATATTGGTATAATTATACTGGTATAACTGGTCAAGCTTTCCTTTGTATAAAAGCCATGACTCTGAAAAATGCACCTTCTCCCTTTGTATAGACATGGCCAGTGGGATACAAGTTTTATAGTGGGATACAAGTTACATTTCTAATGGGATTCAGCTGTATAACTGGGTTTTCTTCTATCACCCCTTTACCTTCACCCTACACATGCAACTGGAGCTTGCTTGTGCAATGTTCAGAGGAGCAAGAGTAAGTTTTTTCCCTACCTATTAGCTGTTATTTATTTTCTTGCATCAGCACCACTAACATCCCCTGAGCCCCTGAACCATGTATTTGCCATATATTGCTTGCAGTTGTACTAATGCACCCCAGAAAGTTTTGCAGAGGGAAAAAGCACTAAAAGGCTTCCTGGAGTGCACCCATGGCCTCTGTAGGCAAGCAAGGAAAGTCAGGCATGTGAGATCTAGGGTTCTGAACTGAGACGAAACTGGAGTTGGGAGGCAATTCAGTTTGGCAAGAGAGGTCAAGACCTGATGGTTAAGAGTATTTGGAGGGCTAATGGGGTATGACTATTCTTCACAATCTGATTACTGCTTGATTATTTTCTCTCTTTGATTTTCACATCTACTGGAGTGGCTTCTGAAACTATGGCATCTGTGTCTATGGAAGAGTGGCTCCCACTGTTATGACTATCTCAGCAACAGTGTTCATCCCTCTGGTATTGTCCTCCTGTGGCTCTTTAGAATTAACCAAATTAGACCATTTCCAAAGTGACATAAGCTAAACTGGGGAAAGGCAGTCCCTCGAGAATAAGAGGGACCACACCGAGCATTATATTGGTATAACTATAGCAGTAAAACTATACTGGTGTAATTATGTCTGTGAATTTCCTCATGTAGTCAAGCCCTAATTTTTTTTCTCAGTGAAATTCCCCTAAACTCACTCTATGATCCATTTACTTCAGGAGAGAAGTAACTTTTGATTGCACAATCAAAGTATATATAAGCTGAAACACAAACTCTATGCCAAAAGAAGGAGGAAGGGTGGGAACACATTTTCGTTTGCCCTCCACCGCCAGAATAGTTTTGCAACAACGCCTCTTATTATTGCATTGCAGAGAGTGTTTGGGGAGAAAAAAAGAAAGAAATGAACACAGACACACACACACCAACTCAGAAAGAGATCTGGAATCCATCATTTTGTCCCTAATTGACAGCTAGTTAAAGCCAAATACTCTCTGATCCAGTTACATTTGTAGTTTTTTGGATGTCTTTATTGGCCTAAGACCTATAAACACCATCCGGTAATAATTAGAAGCATGTGAACTGGATGAAATTCTGTTTGCGATTAACTTTCAGAAAGTTATATTCAGCCAGGATAATGACTCAGAGCTCACTAATGGTCTAGTGGCTTGTTCATGTATTCCACAGCATGGAGTTAAAGAATTACACCCTTTCTTAAGTAGGTGAGGCATTCCACATTAAACAGAGACATAAGTCTCTGGATTTTAGCAGGGCATGAAGGAAAAAAAGCAGAGGAACAACACTAGGACTTTCTCAAAGATGCAATATAAAGCCAAAAAATGTACAGGTGATTAAATATTCCTGTTCAGCAGAATTTGTGGCCCAAAAGTCAAAATCTACATTAACACAGAATGTATATGAACAAGGTCAAATTGGCTCTAAGACACTGGAAAGAAATGGGGGCAGGGTACAAAGCCATGTGAGTGTCCGGGTGGATTCTGGCTGACTCAGCCACAAGACCCTGTCCTCCACATGCCTCTCACTGCTCCAGTGAGAGAGTCTAAGATGTTACCCGCACCATTCACCTTGATTGGGACTGGCCCCTTCAGAGAAGGACACAATGGGTAGAGAAGGCTCTTTGGCATATGGGCATCCACTATCTGGCCCTTAGAAATTGAAGAAATTGTTTCCCATATCTAGTATTTTCAAGGTGAGTGAAAGATTACTTATAACTTTATCTGTCCTTAAAAAAAAATCCTCACAATAAGCCCTCACAATATCAGGAATACTGTGCATAGCCAGCATCCCATTGTTGTGATACATTCATACAACATCCTGGCAAAGATCATCTCTGTGCTCCTGACCATGGCTTTGGAACAACTGAAGCAAAGTTGACCCATGCAGATTCCATCCCAGATTTTATGCATGAACCACAGGGAGCATTTTAGTTCAAATAGTCTTATTTCCTTTTAGAAATCACAAAGAGAAACATAATACAACAGCAGCCAAACTGGGTGCATTCATTAAAGCTGCATATCATTTACCCTGAACATACAGTCTCTGAATAAAATTCAACTGTCATTTATACATGCTCGCAACAAACTGGCGAAACTCCACTGGAGTCCTCAATTGCAGGTACATTTTGAGGTCCTTGCTTGTGCAAAATACCCAGGGAAGTCAGAATTTGGCCCTTGGGTAAGTGTGGACTTACACTGCTATAAATTATTTCAGAATGTGCACTGGCAAAACTGAGAGGAGAGAGTTTGGGCCTTTGTATTAAAGATCCTACTTGCCTGAGAACAGCAGGGGAGACTGCTCCTGTTGTCTGTCAGCATGTCCATAAGAAACAGAGTCACTGGAGTGAAGCATCACACTGCTCCTCCATGTGCTATGTACACATATCCACTAGTGCCAGGCCCAGGTTGTGAGAGAGGGAAATTCCCGCCCTGATGATTTAGTTTTGTCCTGGTAAAACTAAAACCAAACCATGGACATAAAAACTGAATTTCACCAATAATCAGTCCACATTCTGTTCTGGTGAATTTAAGTATTTTGAGTAGAGAAATGGCTGAGAAATCGAGGTTGAACAATCATTGACGGCATACACTTTGCAGGATTTGCTCACATCCCTCACTGTTAGTGTGGGATTTTCGTAAGCTTTCAGCATTAGACTAACTCTGCTCTTCCTGAAATCCATGGTAAAACTTCCACTGACTTCGATGGGAGCAGAATTAGAATAACACTGATCATTTTTGAAAATTCTACCCTATGACTCCATCCAGACTGTGGTATTGAGCAGCCAGGTGACTGGTGAATGACAGGGGAAGCAGAGATTCCGTGACTTCATGTACCATGGGGGAAGGGAAAACATGGTCTCTTCCTTTATGAGGACAGCCAGAAAGAGAACACTGAATGAGGGCTAAATTCCTCAGTAAGACTGGTGTAAATCCAGAGTTATCCCACAGAAGTGAACAGAGTTACTCTGATATAACAAAGTATATCCTGGCCCTGAGCGTGAGCTCCAAAACAGTACTCTAGGCCCAGGACAGAGCAGAGGCCTCTGCGTTGAAGAAGCCACCTTGCCTCACCTCATCCTCCCAGCAGCCAGTGTTGAGGAGTAGACAGACTCTCTCCACATCCTGACATACACAGCACTCAGAACTTTTACAAAAACTCATTGTTTTAATATCCACCACATCAGGGACATTGGGCCCCCTTCCTTCTTCCATGGCAATTCCATAAAGGATAATACAACTCCAGGACTGCAGTCCCTTATGGTGGCCAGGATACTTTGGAGGAAGGGGAGAGGTGTGGTGACATTCTCTCTACTTCAACCCCCTGTTCCTGTGTGGCAGGTGTGTTGCCCATCTGTTCCCTTCCCAGTGGGAGCCCAACCTTCTTCAAGGTCAGTTAACCAGGCTGTGCACAGACTGGTTATGTGGGAGTAATGGCTTATCTATCCCTGAGCACCACATAACTGAGCCAGAGAAACTGGGGGTTAGTTATTAAGTGTAGCAGCTGGTAGATGTTTAGTTTAAGTTTATAGTAATCTGTATAACATATGCATCTGCTTACAATTGACCAGCCCAGATGAGATACAGTAAAGAGATTATATGCTATACAAACACCCACTGATTTCCAGGGGGAGTTTATACAAAGTGAGTTGCATTACATTCACCTAACATTCTATCAGCTGTAAAGCAGGCTAATCCCTGGTGCTGCTGTAATGGCCCCCATGGGGATCACCATTAGGCAGCACTGCAGCACAGCCTTCTGCAACTTGAGCTCTAAGAGTCACTCCATTAGCTTGTAGGAGTAGTAGGCTGTATCCTCTAGTGAACCAATCACTGGAAGAGAACACAATACAGACACTCCCTGCATGTTACACAGTCTGAACTGATTATTTATTCTGCCTTCCAAGAGAAATGAGACCATATTATGATAACAGTTGGGGATGGAGGAGGGGTAAAAAATGGCTCAGATTTGGAGATTGGATGGGAAAGCAGTGAACTCCTTAATTAAAAGTGAGGGTAGAATACTCTGGTTCCTGGGGGCTGGCACTCTCACTAAACTAAACTAAGAAGAAAACATATCCAAAATGGAAGTATCACAGTGTGAGGCAGCTTGGTCCAGTGAACAGGGCACTGGAGTAGGAGTCAGGAGACCTGGATTTTCTTCCTGGTTATACGATAGTAAGAGTGGATTGTTTTGCAAATATTTATTTTCAAACTTCTAATTACAGTGGCTGAGTTCTCTGTCCTGAGAAACAAGCTGCATGGCAGAAATTCCAATAGATCTTACCAGCTGTCATTTGCTTGTCCTTTTGTTTGTTGTAGACAGAACCCCAAGGGAAGCAGAGGTTCTAATCTAGTAGATAAGGGTTTGGACTGTGCATCAAGAAGTCTCTCTTGCAGAGAGAGCTGCTAATAATCTTCTCAGCCCTTTCAGTGATGGAATGTTGCAATGTGTCCTCATTCTGGAAAGCTGCTCTTT
Source organism: Malaclemys terrapin pileata (assembly GCF_027887155.1). Taxonomy (NCBI): domain Eukaryota; kingdom Metazoa; phylum Chordata; order Testudines; family Emydidae; genus Malaclemys; species Malaclemys terrapin. The sequence continues at coordinate 37,743,094 of NC_071513.1, read as the reverse complement.
TGGCTGAAAAAAGACCCTTACACATGGGTCAGTTAATAGAAGTAATTAAATATATCTCACAACTAAATGCTTTCCCTAAGTGGGCACTATATTTCATCTTGTTATCATTGCTGGCCCGGTTAGAAGTGGAAATAAAACACAGCACAGAACAGGAGAAAATCTGCAAAACCTTTGATGAATCTGGAGGAATATTACTACAGTATATTCAGATCGGACTTAAGCCCGTAAGCGTGAGTTAAATCACAGTTAAGGTTTAAACTCTGTTTTAGATCATCCCCGTGTCCTGATACTGCCAGGGTTTTAACACAATGAGGTGGGGCATTGGAGAAAGCATGTTACGTATCACCTCTTGTTTGCTGCATTACTTGGATTTGTCTAATTACAGATTTTCTGCCTTCACTCTAAACACCCTCAGTTTTGTGGGTTTAAGTCACAGTCCTTAATGTTGTTTAAATGTAGTTTTTTTGTCTGAATTACCATTTTATGGTTGTATTAAACTTGGGTTTTGACATGTTAATAGCACTGGGTTATCACATGACAATTCCACTATTAATATGCATAACCACTATATTTAGTCTATTTTCCCAAAAGGAATTATTTACTCATCCACTGGAGCTATTATAGTCGATCAGGTAAATATATGCAGTATTTGGTTTGAGTACTAATTTTGAAAATGCACGGTATTTACCCATTATAGCTGCCTACTGTGTATATCCATATTGAGACTTTTTTTGAAAGTGCAGAGAGACTGTAAGATAGTCATCGACTGCCTGACACACATGCACAGTAAATCTATCCCTTATTCAAGTCCCTGCTCCAATAAAATAAATAATAATGGTTCATTTACACTTATACAGCACCTATTGGCTGAGACTGTCAGGTGTATTTCCCTGAACCTTAGTCTGTCCCTCAGCTTCCCCATCAGTAACAGAGATAATACTATCTATCTATCTCACTGGGGTGTTCTGAAGATTCAATCCATTAACCTCTGACTGTGCCCCTGTGCCCTATGTTAGGGGTTCTTTTTCTTTCTGAGCCTCTCCCCCCAACATGCTATAAAAACTTCACAGCCCACCAGTGTCACAACTGTTTTTCTGCATATAAAAGCCAGGGCTGGCATTAAGGGGCAGCAGGCAGGACAACTGACTGGGGTCCCATGCCACAGGGGTCCCCACAAAACTAAGTTGCTCAGGCTTTGGCTTCAGCCCCAGGTGGCAGGGCTGGGAGCCCTGGGCTTCAGCCCCACACTGCAAGGCTTCAGCTTTCTGCCTTGGGCCCCAGCAAGTCTAACACTGGCCCTGCTTGGCGGCCGCCCTGAAACCTGCTTGTGGCTCCCAGGAGGCCCCAGACCCCTGGTTAAGAACCACTGCCCTATGTTACAAATGGGGATAATACTGTCTATCGACCTCACTGGGGAATTATGACTATCCAGTGTGTTAAGTAAAGAGCTTTGAGATTCTCAAATGAAAAGCAGTGGAGAAGGGCAAAATATAATTACCAAGAAGATATTTCAGGTTAACGCCACAGGAACGATTTACCTAAGTTAGCCTTACAACAAATCAGTGACAGAGGTGGGCTTTTAAAAGCCAGATATACACAATGCAGAATCCAGCCACTGATCTAATCTAACTTGGGCTCTGTAACATTCTGAGTTTCAAAGAAACAGAGTAAAGCACTGTGATTCATTCCATCCTAGAAGACAGATGATCTGGAGTTTAAGGAAATCCTAAGGATTTTGTATCTTTTTGGTCAAGCTTGCACACTGGGAAAGATGGGATAACTTGGATGCAGGGGTGGAATGAACAGTTTATTAACAGTCATAGCTCATAGTCAGTATGAGACTGCAGACAGCCCTAACATATGCTATCTGACACAAAGCCCCCCAGAAGAAAGGAAGAAGAGTGACTGCTTCAGGGATGTGGTTAACTCCAGGCTGAGAGTTTAGAGGCATAAAGGAAACAAATTAGTAATTATATCTCAGCTATTATGCAAAGGCACCAGTAGGCACATGAGATTCCGGTAAGAAATTCCTGTTCAGAATAGCTTCATTACTGCATGCATTTATAATGTGTCCATCACCATGATGTCTGGGTGCACCTTTTGAGTTTAGATTAGGAGCAAACAGCATATTCTCAAGAACAAGGATTTAAAATACTCTGTGACCCCAATGGCAGCAGCCAAACTAATTGCCCTAAGAGGACCAGAGATACAGCATGCCAGGGGATTCTGAAATATGCATTAGCAGAAAACTGGAACACCGAGGTTTATCGTACATCATGGTCTAAGACTGTAGTTTTTAAACAAATTTTAAGCAGGTTGTTATATAGTTGAATTCTGCCCTCCACCATTGCCAGTTCACACATATTGTTCCTAATGTCATGCATGTGCTGTGTTATGGGTGGGTCTTTGACATGATTGTTAGGCTGTGCCAGGCTTTTAACACATTTCTTCTGTTGCTATGGAAGCATTTGTGTGACCTGGCTGTATCTGTGTGACTGAGATAAGCCAGTTGTGCCCCTGCTATTCAAGGGGGATGACATATCAAAGTGGATGGTGCCAGATAAAAAAGGACCCACAGCCCTTCTCTGATACCAGCAGTAAAGTAGCAGGTGATAGCTGCCCAGATTTTCCCAGAATGCACTGACACAAATCTAGCTGTGCTATGTGTTTATTGTGAGCTGGTCAGCAAGGCCAACACACGGATGTGATGGGAAAAATGGTATGTGCCCATGCCAATCACATTAAGTGTTACTGTGTCAGATAAGTGTGTCAGAGCCTACTTACACTGAACATGGTTCTAGCTGTAGTGTAGGCAAAGCTTTAAAACAGCTAGACTCAGACATACATCAGGCAGGAGCAAGTTCCAGAGGCAAGGGCCTGTCACTGAGAATGTCCTGCCCCTCAGCAACAACTTCATTATCTCATCCTCATTGGACTATTTCAAGCATTCAATATGTTATCCATAACAGCACACTTCACACAGAATCAGTGGAGGAGGGAGAAAAGAGGGTTAGAAAGAACTTTCTGCTTAAGGGAGTGAAAAAGCAGGCTGTCCTGAGCTCTTCATCTACTCCCCTACATTTAATAAGGGCAAAACCATTTATCTTCCCTCACATAAATTGAACAGATACTGCCTCTCTCCTCAGGGCCCTGAAACCCACAAGGGAAGGCTAGATTAGGCCTGTAGGACTGATGCAACCTCATGTGATGCATTACTTCATGGAGCAGTAAGTTAGCAACATGTTTTGTCTCAAAATATTTTCTATATGGTTTGTCTCACACAAACACCACACAAAACAAGTAACTGCAGAGAGATTTGTGCTGATATTTCTGTGCTGCTGTCGCCTCTTTAGATGTAAGCACTGTGTCAGACATTTCACAAACGGGACCCCTTCCTGCAAACATGCACTATGGCTGAATGTTAAGGATTGGCAGGATATTGGCAAAAGGGATAATACAGCACAGGAAAAGACATGTAACAGCATTTAATATATAGCAACAGATCCTTTTTATTTGAACGCTAGTTAAGTTCCTTTATTTTTTTCCTTTGCCATTTCACTGCTTGCTATCATTCCTCATTTGGAGGACAGCCCTGTACTAGTTTCCAAACAGAGAGCATATTGTTCTACATGTTCTATGGTTCCTGAATCACACTAATTTGTATTATTACATTTTTAATTTAGTGATTGATATGTTGGCTTTGAAAACTGACTGTCAGAATAATTCATATAGTAATAAAAAAGTGCATGGCAGTTTTATTAATGCACCCTTAAAGAATAATGAAACCTTCAGCATTGCTCTAATGAATTCTGGTGAAACGTTTATGAATGATGCTCTTCATATGTGTCTGTTCCTCAGTTGGTGAAGGAGAAGGAAAATCAGACAAAAAAAAAAAAAAAGCCCAAATCTCAAATGATAAACTGGAAGCATTTTCTAAACTAATCCTCGGCTATTAAGTTTTCATATGAGAAATGTCAGCTTCAAACTTCCACTTTCCCCCTATCCCCCCCTCCCCCCCGCCCCACGACCACACAGTGCATAATCAGTAAGGTATTGTCTTCCTTTTTAACACACACAGGCAGAGTTACCTCAGGTTTTCTACATTCAAAGAGCAGCATTTCTGCCTGGTTTCTAATACTGTAAGAGCACAGAGCCTAAACTCGAAGCCCTAATTCAGGCACATTCTAGTTGCCTTCAATGGGTGCTTTTCCTAAGAAATAAATTTTGCCTCTACTCCACATCCATGGGCACCACAGAGCCCACAAAACAATGGAAATAGCATAGTTCATCTGAAAGGGAGATTTTCAGGACCCATGTTGGCCTGCCCCAGGAGATTCTCACGGACCACAAACCTGTCACAGCAGCCGGGAAGTAAAGTTGGTACCCTGGTCCGTGAGAATCTCCTGGGGCAGGCCTACATGAGCGAAGACCTTCACGAGCTCACCCACGATGGTTCGGGCAGTGATGCTCCGGAGTGGTACTGCCTCTGGGAAACAGGTAGCATTGTAGGGATATAAAAGAAGGTACTAACAGTGATTCCCCCAAGTGACAGTGACCCCCTCATAATTTGTCCCCCACACTTTAAAATCCAACAGTTTCACCAAGTACAAAAATCTTTTGGGTCTTCTGTTAAAACTTGTAAGCTACTGTCTGTAGAAACCATTGATTATATCTATCCTGTGAAAGATACTTTACTCCTATGTAAACCTTACAAACAAGTTAACTGACTTTGTTCTTGAAGTAATTGATACAATGCAAACAAACACTATAAGCCGTTAAGTGACATTCACTTCATTCAGTGGCTCCTAGGACAGACCCCCACCCTCTGTGATTAAAGGGCCAGGAGTCTCAAATGAATTAGCACACACCCTGAAAGTGGTGGAGATAGTAAATTAAAATATGGTTAAGATATGGAATGTATGTTGATGAATGCTGGATATACATGAATGGTTAGGGAGGTGCCAGCCTAGAAAAGGAGTATCCATCGGCTGAAGAATGTGTCGAGAAGGACCACCAGACAACCCCCTGAGGGTAAACTGGGATCCACCCCATCACCTGGAAGGATGAGAAACACAGACTTTGGATAGTGTGGAGCCACCAGGAATGTGCCACTTTGGACAGGAATGTGCCATCTGCTGATTGAGTCAGCAACAGCAGGATGAAACAGTTCCCATAGACTAACAAAGGAATTAATTCCTATAAGAATGGACTCTCAAGACTGATGACTTTGAGTCTCTGGTTCTGCTGCCAGCCTCCAGGAGCATCAGGTGCACCTGACACAGACTCGGCTCCATCCTCATGACCAAGATACCTGGCCAGTAACTTGGCATGAGCAACTTCTAGGCTGGTAACTATAACGCCTATACAGAACTTGAATGAATGATTGTGTAAATGAATCTCTCTCTCTCTCTCTCTCTCTCTATATATATATATATATGTGTGTATGTATAAGAAATAAGTAATCAAACAACGTTGTTTACTTTTATCTTTTGCTTTATCAGTATATTTACAATAAATGTGGCATCTTTGCCTTATCCTTCTTAATAAGATCCTGCTGGTTTTTATTCTATTGGTATAACAGCATAATCCATCATGACCAATACATACTGAAACCTGGTGATGCGTTTTGGGAGGGGGTCCACCAGATCCCTGGCCATGTGCTCGAATGGTGTTTCGATTATGGGCATGGGGACCAGCAGGGCTTTGGGTGTCTGCGGGGGAGCAGCTAGCTGGCATCCTGGACGGGACTTAGGTAGTTCCTCACATCCTGATGCACACCGAGCCAGAAAAAGTATGTCAGTATCTGGGCTAGAGTCTTCTCATGGCCCAAGTGTCCGGTCCCAGGTATGTTGTGGGCGAGTTTTATTACCGCTCGCCGGTGACATCGGGGCACGAGTAGTTGGGTTTGGGGTTCTTCCATGCACGGGTCCCGTTCTATCCAATAGAGACGATCCTGACATAGTTCAAAGTGTGGCCACTGCGTTGCTCGATGCGGGTCAATTACGGCCCCATCGACCACAGCCAGATGCCCGTAAGCGTGACTGAGGGTCGAGTCTACCCTTTGCTCGCGGCAGAAGTTGGTGTGAAGCAGGGGTTCAGCAGCAGCTCCCGGAAGGGAGTCCTCAGGTTCTTCTCCCTATCTGTTGGAGTCTGGTGCCTCCTCCCCTTCTGACTGGGTCTCAGGGAGGCCTCCTTCCAGTACTGGGGCGACTGTGGGACTCTTCTTGGTGTTTGAGCAGAGGACTTCTGGGAAGTCTGGCCAGTCCCACCCCAGGATCACAGGATACACGAGTCAAGGGGCCAGGCCAACCACCATCGGCTGTGTGACCCCCTCCATGGTCAGCCGGACTTGGGCACTGGGGTAGGGTCATACATCACCGTGAATGCACTGTAGACAGATCGTCGTCAGGCGTGGGTTGGCATGAGGCCTAGGCTTTGATGAACCAGCGTCTGGCTGAAGCCTGAATCAATTAGGGCCAAGATTGGGCAATCCCCAACAACCACTGGCACCGTAATCTTGGTGGCCTGTGGGCGTCATGCGCGGGCTTCTCCCGTGCAGACCTGGCCAAAGCTGCAATCCATCTCGGTGCAGTCCCACTGTAAATGGCCATATTTCCCAAAGGAAAAACAGGGTCCAAGGTCCAAGCACCCAGGCCGGAGCAGTGTTCCCGCCAGGCCCCTGGGAGGGATTCGGTTGGTTCCTTGGGTAACTGGTCGAGGTGCTGGGCCCCGTGAAGGATTTTGTGGTTCAATCCAGGTAGCCCCCCTTTTCTCTGGGTTAGGGCGCACCAGTCCTGGTAAGACAGCTTGGATAGTCGGTCCCACTGGTGCTTCGGCAGCGAGGAAATCGTCCATCAGGGTGATGGCAGCGGCTAGCATCACAGGCCAATGGCAGAGGACCCAGGCCCTCCCTCGCGATGGGAGTATATGGACGAATTGCTCCAGAATAATTTGTTCAGTGATCTCATCCGGGGTTCACCTTTTGGACTGTAGCCACCGCTTGCATGCTTCCCTCAGCTCCTGAGCTACCAGCCGGTGTCGGGCATCCGTAGGGTAGACTAGGCTCCAGAACCGCTGTCGGAATGTCTCTGGATTAACATCCAAAGCATCTAAGATTGCCACCTTTACCCAGGTGTAGTCCCATGCTGCGTCCGGGGATAGACCCTGATATACGGTTTGGACAGTCCCGGTCAGGTATAGGGCCAAGAGGGTAGCCCATTGGTCTTGGGACCAGCCTGTGACTAACACCACCCTTTCAAAAGTCACAAGAAAGGCCTCTGGGTTGTCGTTGGGGCCCATCTCTGTCAACCGGATGGGAGGGGCTATGCTGGGTGGTCCAGTGGCCCCCGCAGGCTGGGGCTCTGCAGAACAGGGCAGCAGAGTTGCCAACTGCTGCAGGCATTGTTGCTGGTGGTCCCAGTTCTGGCATCCTAGCTCCAAAATCAGCTGTTGTGTCCTGAGGCTGCTGCTGCTGGAGCTGGGTGATTGCCTGCTGCTGCTGCTGAAGCTGGGCTGCCAGCTGCTGTTGTTGCCTTTCGGCCAAGAACTTAATAAGCTTACCTAGGTCCATGGTTGCCCAGGCACGCCCCTCCTCTGATCCCTTCTCACAGGGATCGGGGAATCGCTGCCCACATTCTCCACCACGTGTAGAAGGGTTCGGCCGGGGCTTGTCCCTCTCCAGGGCAGCGGGGAACCACACTGCCTTGCTACATCCATTCAGTTAGGACGGGGAACTAGTCTGGCCGCGGGGTCTCACACCACGGCAGCGATAGAGGCACAACAAATGGTTAGTCATGCCCGGTTGGTCGGCAGTAGCGAGTCCCGCGCTCTGGTCCTCAGACAGGAGCTGAGCAGCTGCTATCTAATGAGCACTGAGCAAACAGTTAAATAACAGGCCCAGGCCCTGGGTCAGGGCAGGGCGGCAAAGAGTCGGTGGCTCAGGTCCTCAGGCAGGGGCTGAGCAAACAGTTAAGCAATAGGCCCAGGCCCTGGTTCCAAAGAGCCTGGGAGAGGAGGAGACTGCCACCCACAAGGGAGGATGCGGGGGGGGATGCAGGCCCACCCACTCCACTGTGTCCCAGCCCAGGGCCCTAGCAGTCGCAGAAGGCCTGCTGCTTTGTCAGTGGGGATTCTGGCCGCAACACACTAACAGGCTCTGGCAGTGCTGCAGCCATACTAGTGTTGGCTGCCCTGGGCTACTTCCTGACTCCCCCTCTAGAGGTACCTGCGTCCGGATGGTGTCCTCCAACGGGTCAAGCACCAGGGGTTCCTCAGGGTAACTGGCAAGCGGTAGGCTTGACAGCTCCTCTGGGTAACTTGCGAGGGGCAGGCTTGACTGCTTCTCCGGGTTCTGGTTGGCATCAGGCATCGGCTGGTCTGGCCAGTCCTCGGGTCGGCCGCCAATTGCCGGGGTCTCCCAACCAGAAGCTCGGCCACAGGCATCTGGCATCTCTGGCGGCCGCGTCTCTAATGACCTCTGGGGTTGGGCTTTTATACTTCCTTTCCTGCGCCTTGATCTCTGGGGGGCAGGCGCAGGGTTCACTGGCTCCTCCCACTTTGGTGTCTGGAGAGGCTCGTCCCTCCTTGGGGCAGCGGGGAACCACACCGCCTCGCTACAATGCACCATTCCATTCTGTCAGAGGGCAGACTATGTTGCATCATGGGAGATGGAGTCCACCCACAGAACCCAGCCCACTGGGGACTATGGGGCCAGAACTACAATTCCCATGAAGCAATAAACCAAAACAAGGAAATTCAGTTTAATATTGAACTGACTAAAAACTGAAATATTTTGATTCAGTTGAGCTGAAAATGGAAAAATGAAAAAATTCAGCAAAATTGAAATTTTCCTGTGAAAAATCATTCCAACAAAAAATTCCTGACCAGCTTTAGTAAAGTGCTTTAGCGCTTTGGTTTTTGATCTTGGCTAAAATTAGGAGTTGGAGAGACAAGCACGAAACTAACAATCATGAGATAAATAAAGTTCCCTGAAATTTCACAAGCCCCAGAAGAGGCATTTTGGGCACACTTTAGGCACAGGTTCAGGTCAGTTCTTATTTTATCTAAGCCAATTCCTAATACACCTCTACCCCGATATAACACTGGCCTTGGGAGCCAAAAAATCTTACCGCATTATAGGTGCAACCGCGTTATATTGAATTTGCTTTGATCTGTCGGAGTACGCAGTCCCTCCCCCCCGGAGCGCTGCTTTACTGTGTTATATCTGAATTCGTGTTATATCGGGTTGCGTTATATCAGGGTAGAGGTGTACTAAGTATTGGAGTATTGGTCCAGAAATGCATTCCGGAACTTGATGAGTGTTTGAAATTTGAACCCAGGTCTGAATCCTAGTTGTATAGTTGGCTCCTGTTTTTACAATGGATTCAAGCCACTATCGTGGATCCTAACACCCTCCAGACACAAACCAGTTTTATGGCTTGAGCCCATCTCTGCTTACTTCCCCCGAATCATAGAAATGTAGGACTGGAAGGGAACTTGAGAGGTCATCTTGTCCAGTCCCCTGAACTAAGCTAGGACTAAGTATTATCTAAACCATCCCAGACAGGTGTCTGTCCAACCTGTCCCCAAAAGCCTCCAATGACAGAGATTCAACAACCTCCCTTTTCTACTGTCTAACCTAATTCTCCTTTGCTTGAATTTAAGCCCATTACTTCTTGTCCTGTCCTCAGAGCATAAGGAGAACAATTTATCACCCTTCTCTTTATAACAACTTTTTATGTACTTGAAAACTGTTATCATGACCCCCCCCCTTCAGTCTTGTCTCTAGACTAAACAAACCCAGTTTTTTTTTCAATCTTTCCTCATAGGTCAGGTTTTCTAGACCTTTAATCATGCCTTTTGCTCTCCTCTGGACTTTCTCCAATTTGTCCACATCTTTCCCAAAGTAGAGTGCACAGAATTAGGCACAGAACTCCAGCTGAGGTCTTATCAGTGTTGGGTATAGTGGGAGTATTACTTCTCCTGTCTTGCTTACAACATTCTTGCCAATAGATCCCAGAATGTTTGCTTTTTTTGCAACAGTATTACATTGTTGACTCATATGTAGTTTGTGATCCACTATAACTTCCAGATCCTTTTCTGCAGCACTGCTTCTTAGGCAGCCATTACCCATTCTGTATTTGTGTAATTCATTATTCCTTCTTTAAGTGTAGTATTTTTCATTTGTCCTTATTGAATTTCATCCTACTTATTTCAGACCATTTCTCCAGTTTGTCAAGATCATTTTGAATTCTAATCCTGTCCTCCAAAGTTCTTGCAGTCCCTCCAAACTTGGTATTGTCTGTAAACTTGATAAATGTACTCTTTATGCCAGTGGTTTTCAACCTGGGGTCTGCAGACCATGTCTAAGGGGTCCGCGAAAAGTTGTCATTACCATAGAACAGTAGTTTTCAACTTGTGGTCTGTGGACCACTGGGGTCCACAGATTATGTCTAAGATTTCCAAAGGGGCCCAGACCTCCATTTGAAATTTTTTAGGGGTCTGAAATGAAAAAAGATTGTAAACTATTGCTCTATGCCATTATCCAAATTATTTATGAAGATATTGAATAGAATTGTACCCAGGACACATCCCTGTGGATCCACATGTCTTTGAATCCAAAAGTCTTGGAAAACACAACATCCCGTGAATTATTTTTAAACAAACAAACATTATGGACACCAACGCTACATCTACACCTGTAGCTTCAGGTGTGATTCCCAGCTCAAGTAGACATACTCATGATAACTTTTATTAAGCTTGTGTGCTCAAAATAGTAGCATGGCCTGTGGTGAGCAGTGACATGGGCTAGTCTCCCTGACTGGACCCTGTGGGAAGGCTAGCGCATATTGCCACTCACCTCTGCCAATGCTACCATAGCTACACTACTATTTTTAGCATGCTAGCTCAATGAGAGCAAATGCAGGCATGTCTGCTTGAGCTGGGAATCACACCTCTAGCTTCAAGTGTAGATGTAGCCTAACAATTGTCTGACTCACTTAATGACAAGTAGAGAGTGATGTTCTCATTCTGTTGTTCCTGGCCACCAAAAGAGAGGAAAACTGAACTGAGGCATTAAATTAAATCATCGAGTGATTACATTAAAGAAAATGATGGTCTTGTTATGGAAACCACTAAAACAAAAATTGCTATGTAAATATAACCACATTATTATAATAGCGAAAAAAGAACCCAATGTAACATTAGTATGTTATGCAATTTAAGAAATAAACATTTTACTGCTTTCCTTGGCTATGTTTGCAAATTGCTTTAAATACAAAGAAAAAAATGAGAGTAATATAAACTAAAAAGAAAGATGTGACAAAACATGGAAGAAGATGGGCATTTTCAAAAGTGCCTATTGATTTAGTGTTATCAACGTGAGGCACTGTAAGGAGGCCTGACTTTCAGAGGGTGGGGCCCAGCACTTTAGAAAAATCTGGCCTTTTTAAGGTGCCTCAGGTTGAGCACCCAAAATCATTAGCAACGTTTGAAAATTTACAACAGGAGGCATTAAATTAATGACAAAACTGCCACTGACTTCAATGAGAGAAGGATTTGGCCCTGAAAATGGGAAAGTGATTTCACAGGAAGATAATAAAACAGATGCTGGGGCCACACTTTAGCCAAAGATAACCAGTTTCAATGCAAATAAAGACCACTGAAATTTCTCCAAAATAATAACTGATTCCAGAAAGCCTTACATATTCTGGCCCAGAGCCTCAGTTGTGGATAAAGAGTTATAAGAAAAGCTCAGAAAAATGGGACACAAAGATGACATTAAGATACATTTGAGCTCCCCCAGTTTGCTCACATTTACACTAGCTGTCAATGGCTACTCTGGCTCTTCACTACTGGAGGATCCCGCTACAATAAGATAAGTCTATCGTGGGCAGCTTTGTTGACTTTTTGGCTCTACTACTGCACAGGATCAAATCCAGAAAAGCTATTTTGCTCCTTTTAAGACTGTGTAAATATACATGAAGAAAAAAAAAAGGCTACATATCTATATGTAAATGCATGCCATGTAAGGTTAAAGATCTGGAGTAGGGACCAGATCCTACAAGATGATGAATTCCTCCTGATATTAATGGGACTTATGGGCATTGGCCACTTTGCAGGATTGGGGCCCTTTGTGCAAAATTTCAATGGAAAAATCTACATTGCATTTTCTCAAAATTATTTAGCACAGGTATCTGTATAATTGTGATATGTCATTTTAATCACAGATTCATAGAAATGTAGGGCTGGGAATGACCTCAAGAGGTCATCTAGTCCAGCTCCCTGCACTGAGGCAGATCATCCCTGACAAGGTGTTTTTCCAACCTGTTCTTAAAAATCTCCAGTGATTAGGACTGCACAACCTCCCTTGGAAGCCTATTCCAGTACTTTACTATCCTCATAGTTAGAAAGTTTTTCCTGATATCTAACCTAAACCTCCCTTGCTGCAGATTAAGACCATTACTTCCTGTCCTACCTGCAGAGGTCCTGGAGAACAATTGCTCACAGTCCTCTTTATAACAGCCCTTAACATAGTTGAAGACTGTTATCAGGTCCCCCCTCAGTCTTCTTTTCTCAAGACTTAAGTTGACCAGTTTTAACCTTTCTTCATAGGTCAGGTTTTCTAAACCTTTTATCATGTTTGCTGCTTTCCTCTGGACTCTCTCCAATTTATCTACAGCTTTCTTAAAGTATGGGGCCCATCGTAACACATCACAATTGCAGAAATACTTGGCTTAAATGCATTGTACTCCTGCCAGCTTAGAAGCATAGGATGCAAGTGGGGCAGTCAGTGAGGTCTTGCTGGCTCTTACAGTCTTTTGGGGACATTTCAGGCAGGAAACTATACACAACTACAATATGGACCTGATCCAAAGCCCAGTGCAGTCAACCGAAAGATTCCCATTGACCTCAGTGGGACTTGGAGCAGGCCCTAAAGCTTTGCAAATGTTGTAGTACAAATTCACACAGAACAATGCCCGTTTTTCAGGGGATAGCACTATAACTAACATCAAGCTGAGTGACCTTTAAGAGTCACACATTCACCTGCAGGGTGGGCGAATAGCTGTCATGAAAAATATATGGGAATGCCACTTGACACAAACTGCTAGAAATTATTCTTATATTGTACATTTTCCTTTTTATATTGCAGTGTATTAGATTTGTATTTCTGCTTTAGTGCAATGAAGAAGAGGTACAATAGGTGCCATAGCTTTAACACCACACAGAAATTTCAGCTGGAAATTAGGTGGTTTTTAACCATTAAAGTTGTGAGGTTCTAAAACAGCTGTCCAGTAGGAGTTGTGGGGGAAAGAAACCTAACTGTTTTAAGATGGCACTTGATAATTATATGATGGGGGATGTGGTTGCATGTGATAGTAAGGGACTGGAGTTGATGACCGAGGAGATCCTTTTCAGTCTGATGTTTTTATGTAGGAACTTTAGACTTATCTCAGTATCCAAAAGTTCAGAGGTAGGCTCAAAATCCTGACTGGGGTCTTTAGGCAATACCATACATATAAATAATCAAATAATGATCATTCTTATAGGTAATACTTGTAGCAGAACAGTAGTCTCAGCAATTAGCTCAGTAACTCATCACAGCACTTTTAGAGACAACATTTTTTAACTTAAAAACTACTGTCAAGCTTAGGGGCCCTTAAAAGGTGCTTGATTGAGAGCCCTGTATTAATATATTTTAATGCAGAACAGGTACAGTATAAGTGGTGCCAGTGTAAACTTCCCCATATCTCACCCCTTCTAAGGGTGAGAGATTGGTCCACTCACTCTCCTGTTTTGACTGTCAATTAGTACCAGTTAAATTGGTAGTTTTGTGGAAGGGCCACATCCAGGGCAACTGGACTGACAACTCATTGCATACAGGGTCAAGCAGCTATCAGGTAATTTAATTTATGTGATTTACATGATTTCAAATAGCATTCTAGAAGTGAAAGGTTCCATATTGCATTACCAATCCTTTTGGCCAGCCACTTACCCAGAAATGACGTGGTTTTTTTCCCAACCCTTACGTCTCTCATATGTAGGACTCAACCTGGCTGCAAACCAGCACCACATCCACTTATTTGATCTGTACTGAAGAAAAAAATGAGCCTGATTCTCCTTTCACTTAAATCAGTTCCACACCAGCCTGACTCTATTGACTTGAAAGGCAGTTCACCCTAATTTACACCAATGAGAGAAGTGTTTCAGCCTGAAATGCCTTTGTAGATGTAGTTTGATGCAGACACAAAAAGAGAAGAACTCTAGGATTTGTACAGTGTAAATACATTAAGCATGTCTTCCCTCTGAATCCAGTGCTTTCTCTCCAATACCCAGTGTGAAGGACAACAAAAGGGGAAGAATCAAACCTGATATATTTGGGTTCATTTTTAATTCTAGTGGAATTTATCTACTCCCCGCAAAAGAGGCAAGTCGCGTCATATCATGTCATCCACAGTGTATGAATCTTATCTTCATACAGCAATTCTTTTCTTCAAGCAGACAAAGGACTAAGGAAAAAGAACCAGACAGATCCAGCACTACAATTATTTTTCTCTATGTGCTCCAGTAGAATTAAGATGAATACAGAGCTACTGTGGCATGCCAAAGATACATTTTGGTAGTGGCAAATACTGTCACATTTCAGGAAACGTGTGCTAAACTTTGCTGTTTTTCAGCCAAAGCGCAGATAGAAGCCCAACAATAAAACAAATATGAGAATAGAAATGGATGTACAACCCTGAAAGTATAAGAGACTCTCAGGAAATTTCATGCCTTTGAGGAGCTCAAACAAAAGAGAAAAAGCAGTTCCAAATTTCTAGGATTGTTTTGCAACACCATGAAGCTGAATTGTTTTAACAATAACAGGATCTGTATACCTCAGGAGCCTCTCTGGGCCTGTGCTTTTCAGCTTGTAAAACTTTTTGTGAACATGCAAGTTTAAGGCTGTCAAAGTCTCCCCCCCTCCCCCCGCCCACACCCCCGTTTTCAAAGCTTGCATGGGTGGATTTACAGTGACAAGTTATAATGGGGAGTATCATTTTGTAAACTTGGGAAAGCTGCAAGGGGGAATAAATCAAGAGGGAGACTTTCTTTTTGTTACATTTACTTTTGTGGTATGAGGCATGCAGGAACAGAATAAATAAAATCATACAAACAAGGCTGAACTAGAAGAACATGAAATACGAATATCCCTTTCTTCTGCTCTGTCCTCACTCCACCTACAGCTTTTTCTTTCAGGAAAAACAGTCATCTAAAAACCTAAGAATATTTCTGTTTTTTCCTAGTTAAGTTAACTGCCATTATTATGGAAAGTGAGAAATAACTGTTGAAATAATAAACAAAACCAAGCTAAATCCCCCACAGCCAAACATGTTCTATATAGGGACTTTGCTGTTATTATGCCAGGCGAGCAGAATAAATAATTTAAACAAATAATTAAAAATGTTAATAATTAACAATCCCAAAGCACAGTACACTCTCCAGATAACAACAGGCTTATTTTTATTCCAAAGTGCAAGTCCCAATGTCCAAGGCAAGAGAGACTAGAAATTCAAAGCACAGGACATTTATTGTATTTGATGGGAGAATAGGCCTGAGCATGGCAAATCCCATAGTCAAACAGAGCTCTGTGGAATCATCAAAATGCTACAGCAACATTTAATTCTGAAAAGCGACTTTGCAGAAATGACACCTTCTTATTGAACAGACTTACTCCCTGTGTATATTCGGAGACAAAGCCATATCTGCTTAGTTTAGAGACAAAAGTAAGTGTTCCCTACTTTTTGCTCCTCTTATCTCTGAAGAGACGTTTAGGGGAGAGGGAACTGGACTCCGCTCTCATCAACAGAATTAAATTTTTTTTTAAATTTTGGTAAGGCTAAGATATGGAGCGGGTGGAAGTTCTCCATGAACATTTTTATCATTTTCAACCAGCTCATGATTCAATGTAGGGCCAAAATCTGCTGACGTGACATATCCAACCCTAATGTTATCAAGGCACAATCAAATGCAGCCACCTCTGGGGTGGTATATGGTAACTGTTTTGCACCATATCAACCAGTAGTGTTTAGGAAAGAGAGTGATTACTTCTCTAATTGAAACTTCAGGGGAATTTGGTAGGTAAAATATAATCAGGGGATTTGGCCATGATTATGGGGTTAATATTGCAACTGTTTTTAAAAGTTCATGAGACCTTTTAATGCTAAAAGTCAATTCAGTCAACAGGAATGGCTGCTGCTCAACACAGCTTGGGCTCGGGTCTGTAAGGCCAGATGTTTAAGTGCTCAGAACCCACAACTGGGGCTGGATTTTCAAAAAATCAGGTTCTAGCAACTCCCTATGGCAAGATTTTCAAAGGAGTTATGCACCCAACATGCACAACTCTTTTGAAAATCTGACTTCCCCACTGTGGGTGTGTCAGGGCCTTCTAAAGAGTCTAGCCCCCTTTACCTCAGTGGTCAAGTGGACCTTGACTTTACATCTGATTCTCACACAGCTCCTTATTACGCTCTCATTCAGGGCAGAAATCCCAATGGAAGTGGAAGTTTTGATTACATAAAAACTTATGATCTGGACCATGGAGGTTAAGCTATTCTACAATAATTGATTTATGGCAATTTCATAGCCTGGCTATGATCCAGATCACCTCAGAATCCGGGACTTTATTATTGCCTCTTGGTTTTTTAAACTAGTAATCTCAGAAATATTCAAAAAGTTTATTTATATCCAATGACAAAGCTTTTGCTTTAGTGCAGTGTCAGTGCTTACTGGAGCTTTAACGCCTGAGTTCAGGCATTCAGCTAGACTCTGTGCAGCACTGGAGCAGAAGACTTTTCCACGTGAGATGACTGATGAGACAAAAGAATTTTTTTTTTTTAAATCTGATCAGTGCAATAAATATTCACTATAAATAATCTCAGTGGTCCTCTCTTTATTCTGCGTTTCAGGGGATTTTCTTGGTTTTCACTTGATTCTTCTCAGAACCTTTTTATTTCTTTTTAACCAGCTTTTAAAGCCTGAAGATTTCCAGGTAAGTGGGCCCTATTATATCTTTTTTTAGTCAGCACTTACTAGATCCCTTAGGAGTCTCTATTTTTCCTCCTCTCCTCTCCTCCAAACCTCCATTACAGGCACTACATTCCCACCCAAGAAGATTTCAACAGGACTGCCAATTGCAACTGTCTGTGCTGTTTCCTAACTGACCAGAGAGGTGGCTCTTCAGCAACATGAAGTTCTCCCTTCCTCCCAGGAACTGAGCATGCTGTCTCTGAATCATTTACAGCAGTTGTGACCTGAGTTGGAAACTGGTATCATGGGAATCAAAGTGAGGTCTCTCTCGTGGCAGTGCAGGGGACTGTGACAAGTCTCTCTGTTAAGAGTTAAATTCTCTCTTCTTACACCAATTTCTTCCCACATTTCAGTGGGGCAGCATGGTGATGGGCATACATGAAAGTAGAATGTGTTCCTTTGTTATTTTTATATAACTAAGCATTTGAAGCCCAGCAGTTATGAGAAGATAATTCTAGGTCACAGCCCGCTCTTACTTGTGACTGAATCAACATAAATTTTAAAGAGAAACTACTGGTGAGCTTAAATGACCTGGGAATGTATTGTAGCAAGCAATCTTTGAGAAGGAGCAAATAACTCTTTGTAAACAGCAAGGCTGTCCCAAGGAGAAGACCAAACCGCCATGAATTACTGAAGTCTCTGGCCCACTTGCCTCGTGTATGTCTCAATCTGGACTGCATTGATGCCCTGTAATTCTCTTAACAGAAAGGAACCTTCTTCCCAATGCACATTCTTCACCAACATAGGTCATACATGTATCTTGGCCACTGTAATAGGACATCCATTCCAATTCAGGGGGCATACATCGGGGGAGAAACAGATTTCCTAGATAGGCCGGGCACATTCCGTTAAAATCCTGCTGCATGCTTATATATAATAAAAGCAGTCTGATTGTAATAGCCAGCACTAGTAGGAGTCCTTTTTAAATGTTTGCTTTAAAAAGAAATGCTGTTGATTGCCTGTCTCTATTTTTTTAATATGCACACAATATAAATGGGGAGTATTTGGGTTGGTAGAGAAACCAAAGTGCCCCAAGTTTTTGAATCCAGAAAAGCATTTGGGGTTTTTTATTCCTTTCCTGACAAATCTATTGAAGCATGTGTTATCCAAAAATGGCTCCAATTCACGCTCATGTAGATGGGGTGCTGTGCAAAGTGAATCAGAAGGGAGCTCATATGGATAATAATCCCAGTTCACTGCACAAGCACATGCCAGCCAGCATTCCAGGTCTTACTGTGTAGCTATTCTGTATTTCCAAAGAACATCATACTAGGTCTTGCAGGCAGCCAAAGGGCAAATAGTGTGTCCAGTCCAACTCTGAGCAAGGCAGGTAGGAAAGGCTTTTAATTAGTTTTAGTTTGACTGTTCCAGCTGTTCACCAAAGTCATAGACTTTTCCCTTCTCAGCACTCTTGCAGCAGTAGGTTGAGGTGAAGGTAAAGAAGTAGATTCATAAGTATATGGTTGCTAATATTAGCTGACATCAGGATCACCATCAACACATCATCCTCCCAGTTGCACACTCCCACATCCGAACTAGTTAACATCATCTGCTACTATTGGCTCTGAAAAGAGAAGCTATCAACATCCTCATCCACTCAGCAGTCTGGAGTGGATGTGGGAGAGGAGATGGAGTCCTGAGAGCAGGTGGCTGTGGATGCTGATATATAAGTATTATTACTTAATGCTCGTATAATGCTTTCCATACATAGCTCGCAAGTCATTTCACTAATGGGAGTCAATGCTATTATCTCCAGTTTACAGACGGGGAAAGTGAGGCACAGCAGGGAAGGGGTTTGCCTGAGGCCACAGAGTGGGCTGCAGTAAGTGCTGATACATAATGTACATAAAATTGTTTATTTTAGTTTGCCTCCCTCTCTCTTTGCTCTTTGTACGGCACTTGTCTTGTGAATTCTCTGGGGCAGACCATGCTTTCCAGTGTGTATGTACAGCATCTTGTACAAGAAAGCCCCAACACTGACTAGGCCTCTGATGCAACTACAATATCAATCCTAAATAATAACAATACTGCATCCTTTTTTACACTTTAGCATTTAGAGGAGCCACCGAATCCAGGTTTATGTTCTGCAAATCCTCACTGTTAATGTTCTGGCTTTGCAATCCCAAACTAAACCAGGGGGCTTTGCATCTACACCGTATCCAAAGCATCAAGATTTGCTGCTTTCCTTCCCCAGAAAATGTACTTAGGCCCCATTATCACTTTAATAACACCCCATCCTCCCAATTCAGGCTGCTGGTCTAAACAGAACCATTAGAGATTTTTCCGTCAGTCACTTAAAATTAGTATTGCCCTGAACTTGTCACTGCCAACTTCTTCCTTCTCCCTCCGCGCCCCCACTTAAACAAGCTCCCTAGAGCTCAGATGCTTTGTCACTTGCCCTGTGGGTTTCCTCTTCATTGGAGCCTCAAAGCTCCTATTAGGTTTAATGAAGAGAGAGACAAGAGAGGGAATGATGAGGGATGCCCTCAAACTGCAGTTTAGAATGACATTAAATAAGGGTTTCTCGACCATGAGATGGAGGAATCAGGACTCAGAAATAAAATAGTTCTTTATTTTGTCCTTCCTGGACTTCTAGAAAGAGGAAAAATCCATTATTTTTAGTATATAAAATTCCCAACAACAAAGAAAGTTGCAAAGCAACAACACAATAACAAAGTATATATAGTACATACTATAGGAGAGACATCCTAAGTCTATTAAAAAAACTTGACCAGCAACCTACATGGAAGGGATTCATAATGAGACAATATAATCTAATGGTAGCACTTGTATAGCTTGTCATGTTAATAAGGGCTCATTGAACTGAACTGAAATACAGTGGATTGAGGATGACTCTGGGAGCTAGAACACGTATGTTGTAACCCTGGCTCTGAAATTTATCCAAGTTCTTATAATGGTGCCCATCAGTGCACTAACTGAATGCCTGCTCACTGACAGGCCTTAGACAAATCATCTCACCTCCCCGTGTCTCCATTTTCCCATCTGTAAAATAAGAATAGCAATATTACACTGAGGCTAGGAGGCAGTTGTGAGAATGAAGGTTTGCACAGTATTGCAAAGATTCGTGAGCGAGATCCTCAGCTGGTATAAATCAGCATAGCTCCACTACATAAGTCAGATTCTCAACTGTGCTGATTTACATCAGCTGAAGATCTGGCCCATGAAATGCCATACAAAGTGTTGGGTATTATTATGGAATAGCCACCCTTAAAAACTGCCAGCTTTGCCACAGAAAACTGGACACACTTAGCTCAGTATTTGCAGCATTCTCTATACGTATTATAGGGAATGTTGTGAATGCGGAGATAAAATTAGGATCAAAAACAATTAACACATTTCTCAGAGTCACCATTTTAGGAAGTGTTCTTGCAACTCATTTAGCAAAATACGTATTTCTGAGTGTGGCACAAAGCTCATTTGGCCTAATTTTGCTCAGTGATCTACTGGTGTAAATCTAGTGTAAAGAAGAGCAAACCCTGTAATCCCCATTAGCACATCACTCTTCAGGCACTATCTAGAACTGCAGTGCCCCTAGGTTGGCCTGTGTGAGAACTGGTAGCAGGAATAGGTATGTTGTGTCTGCTTTTGACACTTTGACTAGACAGACCTATTTCAAGAACAGGAAGACTTGTTTCTAAATTAACTGCTCAAAGGGGAAATAATGTGATTATTTGCAAGTAACTGTAGTGGTGTTTGGCACTTACATTTTACCATCACTGAAATCTGATAGGATGAAGGCACCCTGAAAAAAACAGTAGTGATAGAACTGAACAATAGCTTTTCTCTTCTCCTTCCACTGAACAAAATACTAAGACCGAAACCAGGAGCTTTAGTAGCACCAAGAAGAATTACCGGTAATACGCTTCCAGCAGGTGGTGCCATCAGTTTGTAGGCAAAACAATTTTGACCATTTATGGGATAGGGTGGGATGTGTGGATGATTCAGAATTGGAGTGGGTGGCATTTATGAGGATTTTCTCATGATCTCTGAGCATGCTGTGGAAGCAGTTTATTGGTGCCAGTGAACTCATTCTCTCTGTGTGCACAACTGTGGGTAAATCAGAAAGCTATTCCACTCCCTCTAATAAATAATCCTCCTGTGCCACAGGCTCAGGGCTCGAGCAACTCAGAACGCCCATGCTCCTATCAAGGAAAAGGAAAAATCAGGACTGCCAGCAAATGCAAATCAAACTGCTGTGTGCCAGATACAAACAGCTGTATGAATTCCATTTCTTATGAGGCTTCATCACATACCACATGCCGGTCACTATAATTAGAGTGAGTTAGTAGAAAACTCATTGTAGAGTTAGGAAACATACAGTAATATGTATAAATAAAATATATTGCTTTCCTGTGCTCTTGTCTCTTCTAATTCCTGTTTTCTCTCTCCACAGAACAACAGTGGTACTGAATTCTGATGAAGCAATGTTTGGTTCAACCTCGGGCATTTTGTGAGGGGGTAGCAGTTAATTGATGCTAAAGTGCAGCACTTAACAGCATTGACTTTCTTGGCAGGGAGATGGCTGACTAAATAGCCAAGTTTGGGGTAATTTATAGTTTTTAACCAAAGATTTACTAGCATGTTTTATTTGGCTTTTCCTCATTACCTCTCCGATTCTGCAAAGCACATGCTTAACTCTAAGCCACTGTGAAGTCCACTGAAATCAAATGGACTACTCGCTTATGTGCTTTGGTAAATCAGGACCTAGAAAACTTCTATTCCTGCTGTGAAATCAACAGCTATGGACAGGCCTGGACTGGGAGGAAATATAGTAACGAATGGTGGTAACAGTAATTCATGGCAGTCTTGTCTGTAATATGAAGCAGCAGCAGTTGTACTTTATCATGTGACATAACAGACACTGTAATTCATATACTAGTTTATTTTTGCACTCTTGAACTATGCACAATTCCAAAAAGTTACTGAACTAAGAAGAGAAAAATATTAATCCAACATTTCCCCCTCTCACTTCCTAGATCCAGCAGAGAATTCAGAGTTTATAAAGGTCTATAAACTTTTAAAGCTTCTATTTTCTGATGGGAGGGGGGGCATCCCTAGCAATGAACCAGGGATTTGCTGAATTATTTTTATGTACAGTAGATGTAGGTTTGACAGAACTCATGAGACAAAGCATGAGACAAAGATGGACAGTGTGCCTAGATCTTTCATGCTTACAACTGTCAAACTTGTTACAGTATGCTATTTTTAGTGAAATTACAATTTGGAGCTGGCATGTTGATTCAACACGATTGGAGCCTGCTTCAATGTCAGTGAACATACTTTGATTTATTGCTCTCTTATTCAGGTCAGGAATTGTAACCTCAAGAGCAGTCAGTTCATGGGTTTTAGTTTTCTGGACAAGAGGTGAACATAGCCTTTAGAATTAGAATTGTTTTAGTTCAGGGAAAGGAGAAAATTATAGACAAGGAGTTCACAATGCTTAAATAGGTATTCACTAATTAGCAATAACTACTAGTGTAACAGACAACACAATAAAGAATCACAGTCCTCTTATTTCTACTGTGCATACTTAATGGAACTGAAATCTGTAGCTAGAGTGCACTCTCAAGTATAAAAATACCTTAAGAGCACATAAAAGGAAGGAATGAAAGATGAGATGAGAAATTTTAAGAGTAAGCCATCCTTTATCTAAATGGCTACTCTTTGAATTAGGCCATTGTCAATGGGATTCAACCCCCCAAAACAAGCCCAGAACAGCCTGAATTTCAATCTGAAAATAGTTATGAAGTTCTGAAGCCAGGGTTAACATCTCTCACCACACACAGCCTCATGTTTCAAATGTTATTTCTGCCATCTCTGGATTTTGATCAATGATTTACCAGTGCTTGAAGCATAAGGGGCATCTATTGTGCCCAGGGAAAGAAAATAGATAAATAAATTTGTAAAGCTGAGGAATGTACCAGGTAGTCAATTGGAAATCTCAAAAATGGCCTCTAAGTGCCACTTTTCCAACATTAACTAGAGGAAGGAGGTTGGCAGTGGGCCGTATGTTGTTACATAAGGAAAACTAAGGCACGTCAGCATCCAGCACTACCGGCAGAATCAACCTGGTTGAAAGCTGCCCTAAGAGCTGTGCAAAAAAGGAAACTTTTTAGAGTTTTTTTCCCCTGTGAACTACAATAATTTGGTGTTGATTAGTGAGACAAGCAGAAAAGAATGTGATGATGTTGCTACTAGCCTGACTTTCTGCCTGCCATTCCTTTCAGTCTGACAATGGCTTAGCTTTCAAACCCTAACATTATGCCAGAACAGGCTCCATAAAACAAACAAACAAACAAAACAAAACCAACAAAAATGGGGAATCTTCAAAAAAAGATTCCCAATGAAAATGTAATAAAACACTGAAAACCTCCACCCCCTCCTGCTTTTAAGCGCAAACAATTAAGGGCCATTTTGAGCACAGTAGCCAGGGGGGAATGACAGAAATCAAACATTTTCAATTCCAGATTAAGTAACATTACTAGAAGACAAACACAAAGAATAAAAAGGATTGGTTCTGCATTGATGAACCATAAGGGACAGAAACCAGTGTTGGCATAACAACATTTTCATTAACTACAGCAAAAGCAAAATGTACATATCAATGGTACGCATCCTTTTCTTGCCTAGGGCTCTGATTAAGTTCCCAAAAAACTTCTCTATGCTCTACAGGTTTTAATGTACCACCACACATTTTTCTGCTATCATTGAACATGCCAGAGGTGGCAGGAAATACATCTGCAGCACACAAAATCTAGACTACGGATTGAAGAGACAAGAGTTCTCTCACACATAGGCTATTAAAGTGGCTCTGATTAGGTATTTTTTCTGTTTAATTATGGCCAGACCTCTGAAAGAACAACCTCAGTTTTGATATAGAATCTCTGTATGCCACATAGATGCTCAGATGACCCAAAGTGGCCTTTTGTGGCTGGAAGTAGCCACTGGAGATTTGCATAGGGAACTCATCTACTATGTAAAACTGGCAGAGATGGTGTGGTCACCTCCCATAGCATATGCTCTCCACTTCTGGGGTAGGGTGCATGTAAACAAGAGAGAGGGGGCATGGCAGAACTGGATTGACCAAAGGGATGTTACACCAGCTGAGTAAGTTATAGCTGCTCCTTATATATTCTCATTATCGGGAAATACTGTTCTTGCCACATTTACTCAGAGTGATAAATGCCGAGTTTTTAATGGTGCCCTGCTTGTGTGTACATTTGCATAACTACTTACCTATATTCATTGCTTATAACTGGAGGATAAAATCTCTCTCTGAACTGAAATTTGTCTCAGCCTGGAAGAAAATGTTTCTCCGCCTAGTTGAAAAACTGGTTTCCTCTCTGTGTATCGTGGGGCATAAGTATAACTGAGGGCAGAGTTTGTCCATAAACCTTTATGCACAGAAGAATGAAACCAGCTTCACATTATCCGACAATAGATTTTAGCAGGTCTCACCAACAAGGTCACTTTCTCACAAAATGAGTCACATAAGAAACTTCAATATTAATTTAAAAATCTTGGGGCTGCTCTTTCCCACTGAAGTTAACATGAACTTTACCACTGGCTCCAATGATAGAATGATTGGGTCCTTTATTTTCAAATACAGTTTGCAATTGATAAAGCTAATTTTTTATCTTGTGAATTTTCAGGCACTAGGGCTGCTTTCTTTATAATACTGTAGCTTTAGTAAAATAAGGCTAGTTGTTAGTGTGATGTGTGAAACACTCAGTTTCAAGCTACAGACACAAAATTTTCATGTATAGAACATGTGATATTGCCCACCACCTGCACAAGTAATTAAAATCACTGCAGGTGCACCTCTGGCCAACGTAAAGCCAAAATCTTCCCTGTTGCACGCAGAGATTTTTAGTGGTCCAAGAATGACTTTGAGAGTATTTGACTTCTAGGCACACCCTATACACACTCACACTTCTGTGTCCTGTTAGAATTGACAACAGAGGAACAAACTGCATCGAAAGCTTTCTGATCTCTTCCCGCAGGGCATCATCAGCACAGCTGCACAATTTTGATGCTGTGTGTCCATACACAGATGGCCAGGCTGGAGGAGAGAAAGCATGCATATTTCTTGTTCTGTGCTCTCCTGTATATTCTGGGAGGTTGGCTGTGATGCTCTAACAGCTGCAGCTTTGCCAGCATCTAGCTATGCATTGACTATTCTTTCAGAAGATGAAACAGTAGGAAAAATTGAGAAGATTTGCATATTTGGGGACCTTCCAACATGCAGGTAAAAAAAAAAAGCACACACACAAAAAAGACTGAATGTTCAAATCTGTTAATTGCACTTGTGATTGCATCCTTTATTTATCTGACATTTCTGCAAATCAACTAAGTAAACCAGTCTATGTGTTAAGGCAGGTGAGAAAGTTTAGTATTAATTTAGGCTTTTAGGGGCAAGCTTTGTTTTCAGTCAGACTGCTGTAAAGCTGGAGTAAATCGATTGAAACCATTGGATTTACACTGGTGTAAATGGGAGCAGAAATTATCCCTCAGTCTGTTCTTTACAGTTTACAATTCAACATAAAATTCAAACCTCTGATTGAATTTTCAGACAGAATTAAAGCTGCATACCTGCACAATGCTTAGCACAAAGAAAACGTGTTGGGGTAATTGTAGTATTTGACTTCTGTAAAACTCCTTTCCTCCCAAACCAAACATATTATACACACAGTACTACTAAAATGCAGCCACTGCTAGGAAGAAAACTGGCAGTCAACTGGTCCACACCACAATAATGTGGGAAAAGTGTATTTATTCAGCTGCAGTTCCCATATTGTGCCCATCACTCTGGTACCAGAGCACAGCCGCAGTACACTTAAAGCGCCATTATGTCCAGAAAGTGCAGACAGATGTTGAAGGTTCCAGCCAAAAGACTCCCACACAGTAAAATGCATAGTTATAAATGTAAGTCTCAGAAGGATAAAGGTCTGAGCCAACCAAACTAGGCTTGAACATGTGACCCAAAGCAATCTCCATAGTTCAGTTAGACATCCCCACCATCCACTACAAGTTAGAGTCATCCCGAATGTCTAGAAACAATTTTTTACCATATACTAAATAACACTTAACCAAACCAAACTTTCTGAAGGTGCTGAAATGTTTAGCTGTTTTGTTTTCCTCTTTATTTTACATTTTTATACTTCTTCCCTGCCAAGATCTGCCTGGGAACAGAACAAAAAGAGCTAAAATACCACGAGAAAGGCAATATTTCCAGAGGAATCAGAAGCTGGAAGCATTAACAGGCTCTCTCAGGAGATCAACATCATGAGACTTCCAGGACACTTCTAAATACTCTGGAGGCTTAGACAGACTTAAGGGAAGTATCTAAATCAAAGCCAAATGTTGAATCTTTTGGAGTCCCATCTGTCATGAGAATTAGTCACCATATCACGTATAGTTTAATTCCTGTTTCTCATTTCCATTGATGGCCTCTAGGGCCTGTGCAAAATTCCTAACTCTGGGATTTCTCATGCAAACTCTTTGAATACACATAGGATATAAGGAGAATATTTAAATTATCTTCAGAATGAGACTAATGAATATTGCCAGCAAAATTGCAACTCATCCTGGAAACAGCAAAATTCCGTACTCTCTCTTCTCTGATTATTATAAACTACATGAGGTCTGCGACTTATTGACTTTTAAACACCTTCAGTCTAAATAAAATACAAGCTTCAACACCTTCTCTGGAAAGGGGAAGGGAGTGCTTTGTGATTTCCATACCCTACCTTTTCCTTTCAGCAATTTCTCAATTGTACATGGGCTAATGGACACCAAACAAACCCATGTGGTTTTGGGTGAAAATCTGGTGAAACTCCATAGTTTTGCCGGGATTTTGACACCAAACCAGGAAGAATCACATTATTATTATTATCTGTACTTCAGGAGCACCTAGAGACCCCATTCAGGGGTTAGGGCTCCATTGTACTATACACTGTACACACACAAAGTCCCTGCCCCGAAGAGCTTTCACTATGAGTTAATGCATTCATCAAACCTACAAACACCATGCAAACTGCAAGTACAAATCCCTGTCACCCCCCAATTAAGGTTACACTAGGGATAGGAAAACTTATTTATCTATATTAAAAGCCATTGGCACATAATTGTTTTCAATGTTTTTCTTGCACTCAAGAGGTTGGTGTTCTGGTTAGGAGACACTGTCGGGGAGAGGCGTAGGTGGGGGAACAGAAAATATACCACAGCTACTCTCTGAATGCATAGCAGGAGATAATCAGCAATGACTGCATGGTAACAATTAGTCAGCATTGATTTTTTTTTTTTTTTAGTAGCTTCCACTGTATATAAGTCAACCAAATATGCTAGCCTAGCTTTGGTATGTATGGATCCTCTCTTTCAAAAAAAAAAAAATTTATGCAGAGTAACCTCTTTAGACAGAAAATGTATGTTTGTTTTTAAATTGAGTAACCTTGTGAGCGGGGGCGGGAGAGGGGAAGAGAAGAGAGAGGGAAACATTACAGGAGAAAATGGTTTGTGAACTCCAACCAAGGCTGTAAACATCCAAAGCAGTTCAGAGGACATGCATTTAGGGATGACTAACAACAATTTTAGTTACAAGCTGGGGACGCATCGGTTAGAAGTAACGGAGGAGGAGAAAGACCTCGGGGTCCTTGTAGACCGCAGGATGACTATGAGTCGACAATGTGACGTGGCGGTGAAAAAAGCCAATGCGGTCTTGGGATGCATTAGGCGAGGTATATCTAGTAGGGATAAGGAGGTGCTGCTTCCGTTGTACAAGGCGCTGGTGAGACCTCATTTGGAGTACTGTGTGCAGTTCTGGTCTCCCATGTTTAAAAAAGATGAACTCAAACTGGAACGGGTACAGAGAAGGGCCACTAGGATGATCAGAGGAATGGAAAACCTGTCGTATGAAAGGAGACTCGAGGAGCTCGGGTTGTTTAGCCTGACCAAACGAAGGCTGAGGGGGGATATGATTGCTCTCTTTAAATATATCAGAGGGATAAATACCAGGGAGGGAGAGGAATTATTCCAGCTCAGTACTAATGTGGACACGAGAACGAATGGATATAAACTGGCCGTGGGGAAGTTTAGGCTTGAAATTAGACGAAGGTTTCTGACCATCAGAGGGGTGAAATATTGGAACAGCCTTCCGAGGGAAACGGTGGGGGCAAAGGACCTGTCTGGTTTTAAGATTAAGTTAGATAAGTTTATGGAAGGAATGGTTTAAGGGGATAACATGATTTTAGTCAAAGGAACAGCGTGCCATGGCATGTAAATAGTATAATGGCTAATGAGGGTGAGGCTGGAGAATCTTGCCTACGTGCTCGGGGTTTTACTGATCGCCATATTTGGGGTCGGGAAGGAATTTTCCTCCGGGGTGGATTGGCAGAGGCCCTAGAGGTTTTTCGCCTTCCTCCGCAGCATGGGGCAGGGATCGCTTGCAGGAGGATTCTCCGCTAATTGAAGTCTCTAAGCCACAGGATTTGGGGACTTCAACAGCAGAGTCAAGGGAAAGGGTAGGGACGGCTTTGTGGCCTGCATCATGTGGGAGGTCAGACCAGATGATCATAATGGTCCCTTCTGACCTTAAAGTCTGAGTCTATGAGACACATTTCCCTTTCAGGCCCAAGCCTTGCAAAACCTTCAGTTTCCAAAGTTTCATTGCCCTTAATTTGCATGAGTCTTTCTTCCACACAGACCAACTTATTGACTAGCTCTAACAGTCAGACTATGGGCACATGCAGTTTTATTATTAATGCAACAACCCCTGCAAATGAATTTTATTTTTTTTAATTTCCAGCATTGCCCATTTCATTATAAATGGTTTAGCTGAACCTATCTGAGCCATTTCTAATGAAGTGAGCATTGCTTAAAACAAAGTAAAGGGAGAAATATTTGCAGTGGTAGTTGATGTGTTTTAGCTACTCTGTGCTGTAAATACATTGTAAATAATTTGTAAGGTATTTATGCATTCCTGTACACTATCTGTAGCAAGCTTATAAATATATGATCAGAGCTTTATAAATCACTGATAGCCAACCCTTAAAATAAAGCGGTACTACAGCCTTCTATTCTAAATGCAATCTTGCAGACCTTTTCATCTCTAGCGGCAGAGTGTTTGGTGAATTCATGGAATAAGGAGTTTAATGTGGGAAAAGCCCTATGACCTCTTCTCACTAGGGACCAGTCTACCTCAAACTCAACCACACTGGGAGAATCTAATTCCAACAGTAGTCTCTCAGTATTGTTGAAAAATGTTATTTTCTCTGGAAAACGGTGCTGCTGGCCGGGCACCCAGCTCTGAAGGTAGTGCTGCCACCAGCAGCAGTGCAGAAGTAAGCGTGGCAATACCATGCCCACTGAAGGGCTCTACCCCCTACTGTTTTTTCCCATCATTTCCCAGCTTTGTGCCCTGGGAAGCTGTCCTGCTTGCCCTGCCATGGTTATGGTCCTGTAGTTGCGTCAAATTGTCAAAAAATAGTTGACAGGTTTCAGAGTGGTAGCCATGTTTATCATTCCAGCAAATTTTTCTTAAACAAATAGGTCTACTGTGGCTTTTCCAAATTACCGCTATTAATGAAGGTCCAATATTACTTTTCTGTGATTTTCCATGTCTTGTCTGCAACTCAGCCACAATTATTTAAAGATCACCCGGCGATTTAAGTAGGGTCTTAATGATCATATATTAGTTTTTTTTCCCAGGACACTGCTCACTGAAGAGTAGCTATTCAATATTTCTTTTTATCCTCATCATCCAGTGTGTGGCCCCATGCATTATTTATTATACACCAGTCAGACCTTGCACTGAATGCAGAATTCACTTTCTCATGGGCTTTTCTATGTTGCTTTCACTGTAGTGTCTGAGTTCTTAATGTTTATTTTCTTCACAAAACCTCTCTGGAGTGATTTGATATTATCATCCCAATTTTACACTGGGGAATGAAGGAAGAGAGATTAATGTCAAAAAAGTGTCAACTAACTTTGGGTTCCCCATCTGAGAAGTTTAGAGCCTGAATTTTTCAGAATATGTATCATTTTATAGTGCTTCTGGGACATGCCAACTCAGTGCAGCCAGGACGGTAAGCAGTGCCTGTTAAAGTGCTCAACCACCCCTCACACTTGTGCCCCCAGCATTAGAGCATGTTTTGAGGGCATGGCCATAAAGGGGGCAAGGCGTCCATTGCGGCCTCACTTCCTTCCACCACTAAAGCAGAATACCAAGTAACACTGAAATTAGGGCTCTGCAGGTGCGGGGAAGGCAGGCTGGGACTGCAAATATGCAGAGTCCATCTCAGAGAATTCCAGTTACAGGTAAATAACCTTCATTTCTTCTTCAAGTGTCCTCTGCATATTCTGTCTTGAGATAGCTTGCAAACAGTACCATAAATTGGAAGGAGGGAGCAGAGTCCTAATTAAACAATGAGTGGAGCACCACTCTGCCACACTGTATATCAGATCTGGATACCAGATCCAGTGCATCATGTTTTGTAAAAGTGTGAACTGAACTCCACGCAGCAGCAGCCTTGCATATTTCAATAAGAAGGATATGTTTACAGTATGCTACAATGAAGCAACTTTTCTAGTGGAATGGGCTGCAAGAGGAAAGTCTGTGTTATGGACTGGGATATAGGTGGTCTGGCCTAGTAGTTGGAGCAGGAGTCACGTCTAATGGGCAGAGCAGGGGTCCAGATTGGGGAACAAAGCCAAGAATCAGAGCCAGGGATCAAGCCAGAGTCAGAACCAGGAGTCAAAGCTAAGGGTCAGAGCCAAGGTCAGATCTGAAATGCTAGAGCCAAGGGTCAAACCAGAGTCACGGTTAGAGCCAGGACTGGCCACTGGTGATTGGTGGCAAGGTGTAAGGGCAGGAATTGGAGGAGAGGCAAGGATCAAACACAGAATAGGAGCATGATGGAAACATACATGAAGGCAGGTGTCAGGCAAGAGGCGAGCAGGAATCAGATTTAGGTGCAGGAGACAGGCACATGCAGGGCCCAATGAAGCCACAACAGGAAATCATCTTGTGGCTCAGACAAACTTCCTGTGCCTCCTTCTGACTTAAATACCATGGTTGGACCAATCAGTGGAGCCAGACGATCCTCCAATCAGTGCTCAATCAGTGGAGCGTTGGCTGAGGTTATAGTCATACTAGCTTCTCAGTCTTAGTTTTAGCAGACATTGGGTGGAGGCCAGGATGTAGCTGTTGTCTGGGGACTTCCAGCTGTGAGTTCAAGACCTAGCACATCATAAAATAGCACTCCTCAATAGAGAGTCTAACCTATATAAACAGGGACTGTGCTGATGTAGCCTGACCTTTAAAGGTAATAGCATGTGAAGATTTGAGTTCTGTCCATGTAATACAAGACTGTTCTCTTTACATCTAAGGAATGTAACCTAGATTTCCCTTTGAGGTTTTGGGAAAAATAAAGGTAAATTAATACTTTTATTTGCATGAAACTCTGAAATCATTTTAAGAAGGAATTTAGGGTGTGGTTTTAGAACCTTGTCTTTATGAAAAGTACCATGCAGGGGTGAGCGTGTGTCCGTCGTCGATACATAGAATGCACTAACGCTAGGTGTATTTATGAAAGTTGTCTTCAAAGAAAGATGAAACAAGGAGCAGCTCAGTAGAGGTTCAAATGGGAGAAGACATAAATTGCATTAGAATTAAATTCAAATTCCATGGAGAAACTAGGTCCTGTATTAAGGAATGCAGATTTCATAAGCCTTCTTTAAAAGGTTTTCACCAAGTTGTGCAAGAAAATGGATTTTCCATTAACGTGAGTATTGCTGATAAGTGGACTCTGACGGAGGAGAGAGACAAGCCCATTGTTTTAAGTGTAACAAATATTCTAACATAAATTGTATAGGACTGACACTGGGTCAACATTCTTAACAGTTTCCCAAATAAATCTTTTCTATTTAAAGTTTTAACTTTTTCTTATAGATGGGGCTGAGCATTACTTAGAATTTGCTACACCTCGAGGGAGCACAATTTTTCTAAATATGTCAAAGTCCTATTGCCCAAGCTATCAGATGTAATGACTGAAGGCCTGGGTGCAAGATGCTCCCTTTCTGTTGGGACAGTAAGTCCTTTGATAATGGGAGCATCTTGTATTTGCTATTGGATAAATGGAGTAACTCGGTGTACTTCTGTTGTTTTGGCCATGCTGAAGAAACTAAAATCATCTTCTTTAGAACTTTGAGGATTAGAGGGTCTGGTGGAAGTGCATACATCAAACCTGTTCCCCAATCTAGGAGGACTGTGTTTGTTAGTGATTGACTCTCTGCGCCCACTCTTGAGCAAAAATGAGGACATTACATATTGAATCT
Organism: Malaclemys terrapin pileata; assembly: GCF_027887155.1. NCBI lineage: Eukaryota > Metazoa > Chordata > Testudines > Emydidae > Malaclemys > Malaclemys terrapin. Next base: position 37,710,673 of record NC_071513.1, on the reverse strand, counting down.
GGAGGTGAATAGATTTATGTCTGGAAACCCCCAATGGTTGGAAATTATTTGAATCACTGAGTCCTTTAGAGACCACTTGTGCGTCTTTGAGGAATATCTTCTCAGACAATCTGCAACCACACTGTGTTCTCCTGCGACATATAAGGTAATTGGGTCAAAGTTGTATTGGATACACAAAATTTTACTACCTTGTGACATAGTTGAGACAATCAAACTCCTCCCTGTTTGTTCAAAGAATATCCTGTAGACACGTTGTCCATGGCCATTCTGTATCTGTGGAAGAAGCATTTTGAGAGCCAGACGGATCACCCTCAGTACTAATATGTTTATGTATAATAAGGGTTCTCGGTAGTTCCAAAGACCTCAAATGAAAAGGTTGAGGAGACTGCTCCCCAGTTTATCTTAGACACATCTATAGCTATTATTAACATAGGAGGAGGAGGGTTGAACAATATTCCTTTGAAGACATTCTGTGGTTTCAGTCACCACAGTAGAGAAAGATAAATTTTCCTTGTAATGGTGACTATTTTTAGCATACTGTCCAAACTAAGTTTGAAGTTCTTTAATAGGCAGTTTTGAAGTAGTCTCATTCTTAGCCTGGCATATGGAGTCATGCTGTGAATGCCATAAGGCCTAATAACATCAGAAAATATATTACCCTCTAAGAGGGTTGTTGAAGCAGCCTCTATATGATGGTGATTAGTTTCTCTTCTGGAAGGAAAGCCCTTTTCCTTTATGGCATCCTTCATGATGACAACAGAGGGAACTTTGTTTATGAGAAGATCTAAGGTTCCAAACAAAGAACAGGTCACCTGAAAGGTTTTCTCTAATTGTTCTTTGGACAGGGCCTTCATCAGCCAATCATCTAAATACGGAAAAACAAAAATCCCTCACCTCCTCAGATGAGCTGCTATGGGTATTTGCTAAAAACTCTGGGCATAGTGGAGAGGACAAAGGGTAAGACTCTGTACTGGAAATGGTCTGAACCAAGGCTAACAAGTAAATATTTACAGTGTTATGGTTTCATGGCACTATGGAAATATGCATCTTTGAGACTGACAGCAACAAACCAATCCAGAGTAGACAGAGGGATTAATCAGAGCCAGAGTTAGCATTCTGAATTTTCCTGATGTATCTGTTTAACACTCTGAGATCTAGAATTGGTCTGAGACCTCCATTCTTTTTCAGGATTAGAAAGTAATGGGCGTTAGAGCCCTTTCTAGAAATTAATAGTACTTCTTCTATAGCCCCTGCATGCAGTATAGTTTATACTTTTGCCCTTAATAACCTCTAATAGGAAGGATCCCTGAAAAGGGAGAGGAAGGGTGGTTTGCATAGAGGAAGGGATTTCATTTGGGTAGTAGAACCTTCCTTTACTGTGTCTAAAAGCCTTCTGTCTGAACTGATAGTTGTCCATTCATCACAGAATTGGGACAGACAGTCTCAAACAATGTGGGTTGTATTTTCTGAAATTGGTTCTAAGCTCTCTATCATCATATCAAATCTGCAGCCTGACATTAGGCTGGGAGGATGTGGCTGTGGAATTCTTTGTCCTCACCCAGGGCTTTTAGGATTTCTTCCTCTCCTGTGTTTGCTGTTGGTGTTGCTGTTGCTGTTGATAGTATGACTATCTTTCTAAGTATAATAAAACAAAGAGGAAGAATGTGGAAAGTATTGCCTGTGATATCTGAACACAGCCAAAGGCGGTTTCCTTCAATAAGTAGGCACTAACCCCAGAGATCTAAGTTGCCACAGAGTGGGTCTCCTTCATCTTTTCAAATACCTCATCAGTTTTTGTATCAATAGACCATCCCCTTCAAAGGACAGATCCTTTATTTTAAATCTTGTTTCCATAGGAATAGAAGATGATTGTAGCCATGCATACATATGGAGAACTATTGCCAATGCCATAATCTTGAGGTAATAATCGGAGATATCAAATGATGCCCCAAGAGCATACTTAACCTCTTTTTGGCCTTCTTTGATGAGAGCTCTTAACTTTCTCTTATCCTCTGGGAGATTTTTGGTGAAGATGGATATCTTCTCCCAGAGAAACTGGTTGAAACTAATGCCTGGCCATAACTGCTTGATAATTGACTACATGCATGTTTAAGGAAGTGGAATAATCAATTTCCTCCCTATAGAGTGCAACTTTTTTCTCTCTTTATCATAAGGGTTAGAACGTTGAAGACCTTACATAGATCTTTGAAGTGTTGCTACTATAACAAGAGAGTTAAGCTGAAGGTGTACATGAAAACAAGAGAACCCCTCATGGGCAATCTGATATAATTGGTAAACCTTTTAAAAAATTGATTGCACAATGACAGATTGGACCAGAGGGGTTTTGCTGGTTGCCAGAGCCCTTGCAACATAGACAACAAGGCCTTACTCTTTGCAGTATAACCCCAAATGTCAGAAACTTGATGTGTGGCCTCTTCCAAAGCCACTAATGGTAATTTTAAAGATACCTTCTTATCCAATAGCTCATGACATTGTCATCTCCTTTGGAGGACATGATTCAATATGGGAGTAAGCTGCAGCATTATCTGGATATGAGCCACTTTCCAGTTCCAACTTCCATGACTTGTTAGAAAGCATCCTGGGAAGATTCCTCCTCTCCTCAAACAGTGTCTTGAACCCAGGAAGGAAACATTCACTGGCTCTTGGAGCCAGATAGCTTGGATCAGCACGTTCCAGTGGAAGATGTTCCGGCACTGGAGAGTCTGATTTTCTAGTATGGTATTGGTAAGTAGAGTTTGGGCAATATGGCCAGGGCATCCAAGGTGGCATTGGTCAATCTTGCCAGTTACCCCAGTCTGGCATCATATCACTTGCTTGATACATAGGATGTTCAGGAGTGTTAATTCAAGGAGGAGGATTTTGTTTAGGAGTGTTTGATAGGAGTGCTGGATCCAACTCAATATCTGATTGTGGATCAGATCCCGGATCAAATAGAGAAACAATCAGAGAGATAACTGAGGTAGGGATCTGAAATATGGAGAGTGGTGATACAGTCTTTCTTGGTGAGCCAGTTGGAGTTTTAGGTGGTGGGGGTATGGACTCTGGAGATTTTCCCTACTCAGCATCCCATCTCAGTCTCTTGTCAGGAGAACAGTGTGATATGGCTGGATCTGTTATGACATGCAGATCTAGATGAATCTGCTCTGTAACTGTGATAGTATGTGGTTGAGCTGTCATGGTCAGATCTGATGGTCTTTTCTTCAGGTCTGTACATTGGAGCAATCTAGAGGTCTTAAATAATTAGGTCTTGGATCTGCATAATGAGAATGGTCTGAAGAACTGGCTGAGATGTGCTTCAATTTAGCCTTTCTTTTCCTCAAAACTAATACAGTTGTTTCCAGTAAGTCTTTCAGCTCCTTAGGGTGTCTGTCCACTACTGGTTCCAATGGAGACTAACAGATTTGGAGCTGGAAAAAAGGCTACCAGAATCTCAGTTAACTTGAAATTGGAGCTTGGTGCCAAAGACAAAGACTTCACTGTGAACATTTTCTTGGATCCAAACACATTCAGAGCCAATTCAGGTCTCCTATTCTTGTCCTCAGATCCCTTAGAATTACTGGATCTCAGAGGATTGACCAACAACACCTTTTGTAGTAGAAAAGCTGAAGTCTATTCTTTCTTTCCTGCCAGGCTCGAGGAGTAAGTGTGCTGCAGATAGCCCAGCACGCTGGCAAATGATTCACACCTAAGCATTACAAGCATCATCTATGCTCATTGGACACTGGGAAGACTGCTGGGCAGAATGCTTACCTCTTACACTCATGCTTCTTTGTCCTAGGAGCCACCATGTCAGATCTGGTAAGTGTTCTACTTCAACTAGCATGCTCTACACTATTCTAAAACTAACGATACAAACTTCTAACAATGACTAATCTAAAATGGCAGTTATCAAGCTATGGATCTAAGATCTGGAGAGGTTCACATCCTATTGCTACTGCAATTGGAAGGGATTGAAGCAGTAATGGCTGCCAGGCCCACTTTATGTCCATGCCCTCATGTGCTTGAATGCTGGGAGTAGAAAGGTTGCGAGAGTGCTCTAAAGACACTGCTACTAGAAAGTCCCACTATTCTGGCTGCACCCGGTTGGTTGTGAAAATGCAGAGTACATTCGAAGTACACACCATTAATAACCATCCATGAAAAGTTTGGTTTAAGTTACTTGCCCAGCATCACATAAATTCTGTTGCAGAGGAAGGGATAGAATCCCATTGTCAGGGACCCAGAGCTGAGCTAGATCCAGCTCACTGCTCTGAGATGATTCAGCTAATGAACCTGGCCTCCTGCCTGTCTGAAGACTCCAGCAGGCACATTCTTAAACCCTGCAGCAGTCCCAAGTCCTGGCTGCTCAATAGCATTCCATTTCTCCTGCTGTGTTTCTGGTCCTGGTCCTGCTCCTCTCTCAGCTATTTCTGTGCTCCTGATGCATTCTCCTGTCTCCTGCTCCTTGTTCTTGGCTCCCACTCTTGGTTTCTTTCCCCTGGCTCCTGTTTCCTGGTTTCTGCACCTGGCTCCTGGCTCAGCTCTGGCTGATACTCTAGCTCTGACCCTTGGCTCCTGGTTCCTGGCTCAACTCACTCCCTGGACTTGGTAACTCAGCTCCCGATTAGGCTTTGGCCACTAGGCCTGGTTATCTCTGTTCCAACCATTAGGCTAGCTTCCCACCCTGACCATTAGGCAAGACTACCCATGGCTAGTCCCTTAACACCAATTCTCCAGGGTGACATTTGACTACCTTACCCGTGACACCATATTTTCTCTTCCTACAATTCCCTGCCTCATTCACTACACAGCTTCCAACTTCTGCAACAAATGGGTCCTGTTATTAGATGTTTGGCTTCCTGTGTGTGTTCTCCCTGTGTGCCAGCTGGCACAGCAGACCTCGAGCAAATCGCCCAATGACTACAAGGTCTGTTAAGGTACAAAGGCACCAGGCCAGGTTTATTGTGGACAAAACATGGTAATAGCACCTAGCAGACTCTACGAGGATACTAAGACATATATGTCCATGACAATGGATGCAGCTTAGTGAATGGCGGGAGTTTCCATTTCCCCCTCGGCTGGACAAAGATACTCCCTCTGAGATACATCTTTATACCCCGATACAAACAAGTTACGTACTGCCTCTGACATAGTTACTGCCCCCTGCCATGGCTAGTTATCACCCATCACCTTGTACATGTTGGGTCGATTAAAACATTTTTATTACTACTGTCATCCTGACCTTATCTTTTAGGAGGTGTCAGTGTGTTCCTGTTATTCTTGAAGAATGTTTTTGTATCATACTTGATATCGGGATGTTTTGGTACCACTTGATATTGGGATGTGTTTGCGTGAGTACTTTGTGCTTAGCACTTCTTAGGAGTGTGTATTTCTGCAATATTAGCCCTGTTCTTGCCAGATTTTATGAGCAGGTCCTGCCTCATACCAGACCTCTGATACAATGGCTTGTGTTTCAGGCTCTCTTCCTACTACAGGTCCTACAGGTAACTGTCTCCTTCACTACACAGTCCTAGTTTATTCGCAGAGAATCATCCCTCCTGTACACTGAATGAGGAAATGGGTCCTTTGGAAAAAACAATATGTGATCATTTATTAAAGACCATCTTAATGCATATGCACAAGGAGGCTGAATTAGGGTTGGGCAGCTCACTGCTCCCCATCTCCTTGCCCATCCAGTCCCAGTTCCTCCTCTTCTGACTCCTTGTCTGATCTGTTCTCCGCCCCCACTTGCCTCCTATCATGTCCATGTCCCTCATTCCTTGTCCCCAGCTCCCAGTCCACTTTCTCTGACTTCTTGTCTAATCTCAGTGTCCCTCCCCCAAACCCAGTTCTTTGTCTGAGCCTCTTTGCCCAGCCAGTCTCCGGCCCCAGCCACCTTGCTTCTCATCAGATCTTTCTCCATTTTCATTCCCACTCCCACACCCACCCTCTGCCCCACATATTCCTACTTCCAGTCTTCTTGCTCAGCCAGTCCCAGTCTTTTCCCCCAGATCCTAGTTCCATCTCTTTGTCCAAACAATCCCCATCTTCCTGCCACCCTCCAGTCCCAGCCTTCCTTCCCAGGCTCCTTTTTCCAATTTACTTGCCCTATCCCAGGGTCTGCCTCTTGTCTTCTCTGCATTCAAATCAGGCATCTTTATCTTTCAGGCTGCCAGCACCCAGCAGGGGGCCACTGAGATCACAAGAGACCCAGACCCAGAACAGCCTGGAGCAGTTGGGAACTTCAATTGCAGTACTGCTCAGCTCCCTGCAAACCCTGCTTGCTCAGTGCAGATGGAAGGAATCTTTAAGGAATTAAGTCGTGAAGTTCTATCAAGTCTCTAGTGAGCATGTGCAAACTGTTTATAACTTGGCAAAAATTGGATGGATTTCCACAGGGGCAGCAAAAAGCACAACATTGACACAAAGGCCACCCTCAGCCAAATTTCAAGTCCCTTCTTCAAAGCATGGGGATACTACAGCTTCTCAAAAAAATGAACATGTATATTTCCCGTGCCTTGTACTCAGGTCCGGCTCTAGGTTTTTTGCCACTCCAAGCAAAAAAAAATTTTGGCTGCCCCCCGTCCCAGCCCTGGGCTCCTCGCCGCACCCCCCCTGCCGCACCAGCCCTGGGCTCTTCTCCACCACCCGCACCCCCCTGCCTCCCCAGCCCTGGACTCTCACCCCCCGACCCGCACCCCCCTGCCGCCCCAGCTCTGGGCTCACCGCACCCCCCCCCCCCGCCACCTGCACCCTCCTTCCACCGCAGCCCTGGGTCACTGGTACCTCGCTCCCAGGGCAGGTCATTCAGCAGGAATTTTAGATGTGCACAGAACACAGACAGGATTGGTTCCCATATGGTTACAGAACTGCAGTAAAGTGGAACAATTTTCAGCTTGTGTGATTGGAGGATATCTGGATGCATATTATAAGACTGTCCTACATAAATGAGGAAAAGTTGAGGTGCCTTTATTATTCTTTTGTTCCACTCTTTCTTTCTATGGGGAATTTGCCAATGCAATATCACTGGCTTCCTTTTAAACAAACAAACAAACAAACAAAAAGGCAATGGCTGTTGAAAATAGCAATTCTAGTCCCAATAACCACTGGGAAACATTTCTTGCTCAATTTTATCCTACTTTTTCTACAGAAAGTTACAGTGGATCAGTCTATTTGATTTGGGAGAAATGAAGTAACAGCTGCCCAACTGAGCTTGAGCACTCCTGAATTTTGAGGTGTTCAAATCTGGAAGGCAGGTGCTGGGGGGGGAGGGGCAGGGGGGCCTGTGGCGCCGCAGGGGAGCACGGCAGCATGTATGCAGTAGCGTGTCTGGCGCTGCATGAAGCCAGACACGCTGGTCTGAGTGGCACGGTAAGAGGGCTGGGGCGTTGGAGAAGGGGTAGGGAGTTCGGGGGGGGGGTTGGATGGGGCAGAGGTTCGGGGGGCAGTCAGGGGACAGGCAGCAGTTGGATAGGCATGGGAGTCCCAGGGGTTTGTCAGGGGACAGGTAGGGGGTAGGGTTCTAGGGGGGAAGTGGGAGGGGTCTCAGGAGGGGGCAGTTGGGGACAAGGACCGTTGGGGCTTAGATAGGGGTGGGAGGCAGTTGGGGCAGGGGTCCCAGGAGGGGGTGATCAGGGGACAGGTAGCAAGGGGGTTGAATGGGTTGGGGTTTCTGTGGGGGGCAGTCGGAGGGAGTGGATGGGGGTAGGGTGGGGCTACCCTCCCTCCCCGTGGAGTGTCCTATTTTTTTGAATGTTAAAATATGGAATCCCTACTCACAGTGCAGCTCTCCATTCATAGCAGGCTGCAGCATGAGGTCTCAGCTTCCTCACTCCCTCCCCCTTTCCTGTTAGTAGTGGCCAAGGGAATGCTGGGAAATGTAGTTCTTTCCCTGCTCCAGGGCTGGCTCTATAGGCAGGGAGCTAACCAAGGAACTACAGCTCCCAGGGCCCCCTGTTGGTTCTCAGCTCCCATACTGGATCCCTGCCGCCCCTGCAAATGGGCTACCCCAAGCACATGCTTGCTTTGCTGGTGCCTAGAGCTGCCCCTGCTTATACTTGGAACCAATCGAACGTTCTGGCTGAAATGTTTCACAGAAACTTGAGCCTGAGGCAGACACCCTCCATGGAAAATATCAGACCAAATGGTTAAAGTCTGGCAAAGTTATAAGCAACTGAAAACAGGGTCTTATAATAGGAAAATTGGGCAACCTTAATAATAGGTTGTACTACTCACCCTGCCTCTAATATCCATCCATCTAGTCTTCTACATGGAGCTTGTTACAAGAGGTTTCACAGCTATTTACTGCACAGAAAAGGACTATTGAGACTCAGGAATAATGGATTCAAATTAGAGATTCTATAGCGGAGTGTTCTCTAGTGCTTACAGACTTTGCTGTCTCTTCTCCCACAGCCTCTCCCTGTTCCCTTTCTCTCTCCCCTCTTCTGCTGCTATCCCTATTAACTCCAACCCATCCTCCCCTCCCCCGCTAACTCCTGCACCTGTCGCTCCTGTCGTATTCACCAGTATGCCCCTTTCCCTCTGCCCTTCTCCCCAGCTCCTGTCCATGGTTCCTCCTACTGTTCCTATCCTCCCTGCTCAATGGCTCCTACTCCTCCCCCAACCTCTTGTTCCTAAGCCCCCACCCTATGTTCTGCCCAAGTCTGCTCCTGCCCCGACTCCCCCTACCCCAGCTCCTACCCCTACTCCCACTTCCCTCCCCAGCTCCTATCACCCTAACTCCTGATCATATTTCCTCCCACACCCTTAATTCTTCACCTGTTTGCATTCAAGTCATGCAGCTGATGCACTGAAAGTGCAAGCCAGACTGAGGACCAGCATCATAGGGGCTCCTAGCAGCAGGGAGGAGCAAACACAGGGAAAGCCTTACTCTTGAACCCCCAGAATGGAGCACGTTCAGTCGCTCTGTGGGGATGATGTGCAATAAAGAAATTGTTCCCACTTACATTTTTTTCTTCTTTCCCTTGGATAAGGAGGGAAACTTTTTTTTTTTTTAAAGTACAAAGTAAGACTGTCTTTCACTATTTACATTTTAAAAATCTTTTTAGATGCTTTTCTCCACTTACGTAGCAAAAAAAAAAAAAAAGCGGGGGGAGGAGAATACCCCCAAAAGATACATGAAAAAAAGTAAATTTCAAACTTATAAAATGATTTATTTATTTTTGCTAGAATAAATTTAACCAAAAAATTATAGCCACCCCTCCTTGATATAGTCCTACTCTCTTCTGCCCGAGGAGCCCAGAACACAGCCTCTGAAGTATTCCCAAACTCCTCCGTGTTAGGAAGGTAAGGGACGAAGAACAGTATATGGACTTGGATTCCTCAGGGCCAGCTCCAATATAGTACTCTTGACAGCTAGCCTGGTTTAAAGAGATAGCTGAAAATAGTCCTTCAGAATATAAAAAATACAGATAACAAAAAGAGAACATGAGAAGTTACAAACAACTCTTATTAAAGAGTATCAAAAAAGGTTAAACAATCTCTAATATTTGCTGGGCCAAGGGTTTTTGAAACAGTTTACAAAAGACTGATTGTTTAATCTTCTGTGCTGAATCCTCACTGCCCCGCTCTGCGCACAATTTGCCTAAGTGTACTGCTTAGCAACACATGCTAATATACTGCTAGCTGATACTAAGAACTCAGTCACGCAGGAAAGGCAGAGAAATGATTATAACTTCATGTGGTGTGACTGTGTCTCTGCTTTGTCCCTCCTGCTAAGGGAGAGAGAGCGCTCCTTAAAATTCATGAATGTGTGTCATTTGTCCTAAGGGTGTAACTGGGGAGAATGTAAACAGGATCCAGCAATATGGACCTCCCTAGCAAAACATTTCTGTGAACAGTAAAGATTCCATAATGCAACAAATTTGTCTAGCCTTTCAAACAGCTCTGTATTATTTTCATATATATACATTTAAAAGACAGAGGAGCTCATCAGCTCTATGGCCCAAGAAAAGCTAGGTAGAACATTTAAGATGGCTGAATTATTGAATGTGGCAGCAGCACATCAAAATTCCAGAAGCAAAATTGCCATCAAATAGTTTCATTACAATAGAGAGTATCTAATTTTGCTGTCCCCATTGAAGAGCAGAATAAATACACAATCTTTCAGCTTCTGCCTCTGATTGATGAAGTTTGTAACATGAAACAGCACTTAGCACATATATACTGTAGAATTGTTCAAAGTGCTTCAGAAACAGTCAATCACTACAACACTCCTTGGAAGTGTTTAGTAAATATGATTACCCCAATTTTACAGAACAGGAAACTGAGGCACAAAGTGGTGCCAAGAACTACATTTTCAAAAATTGGAAGGCACACAAATATCCAAAGCATGGAGATCAGATTGGATTTTCAACTGGAGTGGCCGTGTGCAAAAGCTGTGGAAGCATGGAATGGGTGAGGCAAATGGGCTGGGTCCTGTTGGTATCACCTGAGGGGAAGCTTCCATGACCTATTGTTGGTATTGTAAGGAACACATCCAGGCTGACAAGCATATGTAGGCTAGTCATAGGTCAGACGGATGTAAACCTGATGCCCAGGAAGTTGTGTCCCATCCGGTTCCCATTAACCAAAGGGCAAGCCATTATAGTTCAAAAGTCAATAACAGAGGCACATTGATGTATACATTATCCATTTAAATTGCTTATGGCTACTCATCACTACGGTGTCTAAAGCATGAAGATTCACTCTATTTATGGCCACCAGCTGAGCTAGCCATGACTGTTCTTCACTTTGGCTGTGTCCTTTGGCCAGACAGATTGTCCTTTATACACACAAAGATGCCCCTCTCCACTTTTTCTGGATTTCCACAGTCAAGTGATAGCCAGCCATTTACTGCCTTCCACATCCTCTCTTTCTGATGGCATTTGTGTCCTGGAAGCAGTCCCCAGAGGCCTGGCCTCGGGGTGAAAGTAACTTAAAGGACTTACCGGTACTCCAGAGTCCTGCGGAGGGGGCAGGGCCTCAACTGGAAGAGGCGTGGCCTCTACCGGAAGAGGTGGGGCCTTTAAATCCCGAGGCTTTTAAATCAGGATTTAAAGGGCTCGGGGATCCGGCTGAAGCTAGGAGCCCCGGGCCCTTTAAATCACCCCCGGAGCTACTAGTTGCAGAGGCAGCTGGGAGCCCTGGGGTTTGGGCAGAGTTGAAAGTAATTTACATTTCTTACCCATATGGTCCAATCGCAAACAAGCAACCCACCTCTCCTATGTACTTCATGGATCCCTCCCATTGCATGACATAGATATAGAAAATAAAGCTGCTACTACTACTAAAAATACTGTTTGTAATAAAACTTTAATATTGGAATAAGCCTGAAAAAGTGAAAACTCACTGTCACATTTTTCTCCATGTCTTCCCTCCTCCTCCAGCCAGGCTGCCGACGCTAGGCCATGCTTTCCCCCTGCCTGGCACTCAGCAGCTGCAGGGACTCCCCTCTAGCTTGCAGCAGGGAGCAGGGAGACTGGCAGAGGGAGGGAGAAGCCTCCCTCCTGCATAAGAACAGTTTAAACTCAGCTGTTCCCTGAGCTGTTCAGCCCCCGGGGTTAGGAGCTGTTTCTGGCATCCTTGTTAATTTCACTCACAGTTGTTGCGGGGGGAAGGGTGTGTGTGACCATGGCAGGGGCAGTTCTTTTCTGCCCCCGGGATGAGGGGATCTCTAATACTAATATACACAACAATACAAGCATTTGACTGCACAGCTTAAATCCAGAGCTAATAAAAGCAGGTGGAAGGGGAAAACTCACTGTCACCTTGGTTTCTCGTCTCCTCCCTCCTCCTCCAGCCAGGCTGCAGACAGTAAGGCTCTGCGTTCCTCCCCCACCCCCCACTCAGCAGGGGATCTCCTCTAGGCTCTAGCTTGCAGTGAGCAGGGAGACTGGCTGAGAGATGCCTGCTGCTGCTGCCTGCATAAGAATAGTTAAACTCAGCTGTTCTCTGGGCAGTTCAGCCCTCGGGGTTAGGAGCCATTTCTGGCATCCTTGTTAGTTTCACTCCCAGTTGTTGGGGAAGGGGCAGGGGGAAGGCGTGTGTGACCATGGCAGGGGAAGTTCTTTTCTGCCCCCTGGATGAGGGGATCTCCAATACTACTATAATACAATAGTAGGGGCTGGTTGCTGGGGTCGGGGCAGTCAGCAGCAGGCTGCAGCTGCATTGTTTGTGACACACACATTCATACACATACATACTGTATGTATTACTGTCCTGTGGGGAAGGTGCCAGTGCCCTTTTAAGGGGTGTGGGGGAAGAGACAAGGGCTAACACACCCTAGGAACTTCTGTTTAATGTGTGCTGCTTAATGGAGTCCGTCCTTCCCCAGGGGGCTGTTTGTTGGTCCAACTCCTACACTGAAGAGCTATCTTTTTTGAGAGATCCATCCATACTGTACATATACATTTAGAATATACCTGGATCAGAGTAGATTTAGATCTGTGAAGCAAGACAAGAAGATTTTGTTTTCCCAGGAAGACATTCATGTGGATGTTCCAAAGTTAGCTTTTGAGTGCCATACGGTACCCCGACATGGGAATCGCGCGGGCTTGCTATTTACAACTGCCTCAAACAAAGCCGATCAAAGCACACGTGAAGAAAGGTCTTCCAATTATAAGAACTTAATTAACAATTTGTCAGTTTTGAATCCCGAAAAATGGCAAGAGAATCCAGAGAATCCCCATTTCGGAGAAAAGGAAATAAGAGCATTGGATGATCAACTGAGGGATTTGTTGAAGTCAAGGCTTTTGGAGGAAAAAACATTCCTGGTAAACTTAAAAAACTCGTCCTTGCAGTGGACCCCCTTGATGCAAGCAATGCTGACTGTGAAAGGGGATTCAGTGCGATAAACAACATCATTACAGTGAAACAGACTGCACTTACCACTCGTCATGTGGCGGACTTGCTATTCATTTCATTTGTGGGACCTCCTTATACTCAATGGAATCCAATGCCATATGTGAAATTGTGGCTTGGAAAGGGCTGACATGCAGCACATTCATCTCGAGGCATGGCACAACAACAGGGAGAGCAGCGAGAGCAACTGTATGGCCCAATGTGGGACTTGCTATAAGGATGCTTTGCTCCATCCAGTCCTTCCCATGGATGCCCCTTTCTTGCCCCCGCTGGGCTGGCCCACTCACACCTTCCACGTGCCTTGACTGAGCCAGGGATATGGGGCGGCTTTGCTGTGGGTAGTGGTTCCCGTTGGAGCTGCAGCCCCCACCTGACACCCCCTATTGCTTGTGTTGTTGCTGCCGCATGCCCCCCAGACCTCCGTTTCCTCCCCTGTCTCCCGTGCGGCTCCCTCCCACAGCCTGGAAGAGAGAACAGCAGCTGCTGAGGCTGGAAGTTTTCCTGGGGACACCATTAAGCAGCAACCCGAAAGCTGGGTGCCCACAGATGTGTTGGCAGTGCCCAGCCAGACCTTGCCTCTTACAGAAGTTCCTGAGGTGTGAGCAGCAGAAATACGGTCTACCCTGTCCGCCCACCCCTCAAAAGGGCACCGGCACCCTTCCCACGGGATAGTAATACATACAGTATCTATGTGTATGTGTATGAATGTGTCACAAACAATGCAGCTGCACCCTGCTGCCGACCCGTAGCGACCCCAGCAACCAGCCCCTGTGGGCTGCTGCTGCCTGCAGAGAGCCAGCAGATGCTGCTGGGCTGGGTCTGCCAAGGAGTAAGTAACCAAGGCAAAAAACATAGTCAGCCAGCTAGGGAGGGAGCCAGGGGGGCAAGGGACTGCGTTGCACCATGCCCACCAGTGCCCCACTTTCCCTAGATCCTCCCTATTTCCTAGCAAGTCAGATATCAAGGATTTTTTAATCTCCCTTCCAGGCACATAAAAGAGTGCAGGGGGCACACCAATGGGTGGCTAGTAGTAGAGGAAGGCAGGGGTGAATTAAGGACAACTGGAATAGCCTTCATGAAATATACAAGATATTTACAGAAAGTTTTGTCAATTTCAGCCTCTGCACTCTGGAGGGAGGACAAAACAAAGAGATCTGAGATTGCGCCCTACGTCCAAAGGACATTTCAGGTGTTTAAATCAATATAGAAAGAGGGTGGAATGAAAACTACTATTTCTTTCAAAGGAGGCACAATAATTTCCCTGAATATCCAGTTTCCCCTCCAATCCCTTTGTAGTTTTGTCTATGGGGGCTATTTGCTTTCCCTGTGAATCTTTAGTTGCTTTAGCAAAATTGCTTTGCCCAAAATAAACCCGGATCATCATGACACATCTTCCCACCATGTTCTCCATGTTTTTTTTTAAACAGTAACATTTCAAAGAGGATCTGCAAGCAGTTTTGACATCACAACTATGATCCTCTGCTGGGGAGGGAATGGGATAGATTTGAACTTGGAAATGGTTCCTGATTTTGATTGTATTTTTTGTGTATAGGAGATCTCCTCATCCCGGGGGCAGAAAAGAACTGCCCCTGCCATGGTCAAACACACCATTCTTCCCCCCCTCCTCCCACAGCAACTATGAGTGAAATTAACAAGCATGCCAGAAACGGCTCCTAACCCTGGGGGCACAGGGAACAGCTGAGTTTATCTTATGCAGGGGGCAGGCTTCTCCCTCCCTCAGCCAGTCTCCTTTTCTTACCGGTCCTCCGTACTGGCTTACTTTCACCTCTGCCTGGCCTCATGTCTGAGTTCACCTGCCTTGTCATGCAATTAAGCTGTGTTTTAGAACTGCTACCCACAGGACTGCTTGAACTAGCACCATCATCACCAGCAGCACAAGAAGTCACCCACACAGGTATGGCCACCACAGGATGTTGCAGCAGCCAGTCATACTTTGTACAGGTTACTTTTTGCACATGTTAATGTGCATCTTATTAACAATAACAGATGTAACTGCATAGGGCACACCTGCATAGCTCTGGCTGGCCAGATTCATTGACACCCAAGTTTTGAAAATTTGCCTATCAAGTGGTTATGCTATTGCATGGGTCTAACTCCTCAGCCCCTACATAGAGACATGGAGCCTATAGGCAAGTGAAGATCTGACTGCCTAGTAAAGAATGTTCTTCATCACAGGGGACAAACAGCTTAGCTTGCCCCAAAATTATTCCCAGTACCCTCCCTATAAATATTACAACACTCGCTGCTTTAGCCTAGATAAGTGCATATCCTCCAACTGGCCCTTCTCTCCTCTTCCGCTAAAGGAAATGGTAGCAAGTCTCACTGTGCAAAGAAAAAAACAGGGGGCTGGAACAATACATAGAATCTCATTCCTATCTTAACAGAGCAGTGATGGCCTTTCAACAGACGTGCCATTCTACTGTGTCACTGTTCTGTTCTGTGTTTCTGAGCATGTGAGTTACCATGGGAAGGGAGAGTTAGATCAGTTCAGAGGTTGGGATCTGAAAAATGGGTTCCAGTGAAAGCAGAAGTAGCATACCACACTCTTTCCCATTGTAGAAGCAGAGCAAGGCCTGACAGGGATTGGAAGGGAATTTCAAATGCAAACAGTCTTTGTTAGCAAGAGTCAGGCTAACTGTAATCCTAATAACGCGAGATTTGTAGAAGCGAGGATTGTGTGAGGCGAGTGGGAAAGAACTGTGTGAGAAGTTGTTGCGACCTTGTGTAGATAATGTGTAGATAATATGGAATGTAGACTAGAGTCTAAATAAGTGAGAAAAATAAGTTATCAGGATGACCTATGTATAAACAAAATGCAGCTGTTGCTCATTATTGTCTGTAACAAAAGGTATAAATGCTTGCTGTAATTGTTTACCTGTAGAGAGACCTGCCTAGGAGGGGGACACCCTGTGTCCTAGTGCACAATCTCCCTCTACGCAATTGCTTGAGAAAATAAAGTATCTATCTTTGCTGTACCCAACTAAAAGAGTGAGAACTGTGTTTTTCTCCGACACCATTGACTACAGGAGTCAGTTGGGGTGACCTTAAAATAGCACTTGTGATCAGCAAAGTTGAGAGAAGCTTTTGAGCCACAGGTATTTATTGCTATTTGGCGGGGAGGGGGAGGACACAAAAATATTTAATCTATTCCTTGTTAAAGAACCACTATGTATCAGGCACCAATGGCCTATTACATGCATTGCTCATTACAGGGAATTTCTAGTGGCCATGGCATGAGTTTCAACATGTTTACCTAGGTCCAATTTGATGTTGTCAGGAGGCAAATTGGGCATCTAAAATGAGTATGGCTGCCCAAACACTTTAGCCTGACACAGCTCTGTTCAAATTTGAGCTGGCTTTGGCACAAAAAGTACATCTCTAAAAATAGACACCATCGTCCTGTGTACAGAGAAGAGTGCATGCCTATAGAGCTCCACCATATCTGTACAGCTGATGCTCTGGAAACTTGGATCTCAAATTCCTTACCAAAAAGCACAGTGAGAGATGGTGCCAGAGGTAGAATTAAAATTTAAGCAAATAGCTTGGAATTATCAGTGAGTCATTTCTGATTTTTTTAAGTGAGTATAAAAATAGTTTAATCATTTGCTTTTCCTATCTTATGCCATGGATGTACTTCAACATCCATGCTACTTCAACATCTACTTATTCTGTTGACGTGAAGTTTATGTTTCAAGGCAAGTTTATAGCTCTAAAGCCTAGATACCCTATTCATTTTTTTAAAAAATAGTGGATCCCACAAGAAAAGAAATCTTTACTACTGAATATATCTTTACTATAGAATATGGCAGAAGTGGCTGGCTACTAGTACTTTACTCAGGCTATGTCTACACTAGAGACCTTACAGACATTTACTGCTGACAGGGGAGGCAAAAGGTGCAGGGACGTACCAGTAAGTCTTCAGAGTTACTTTCACCCCTCGTGTAGCCGCTCTATGCTGACAGGAGATAGCTCTCCCATTGGCATAATTAAACCACCCCCAACAACTGGCGGTAGTTATGTCGGTGGGAGAGCGTCTCCCACTGACAGCACTGTCCACACCAGTGCTTCTGTCAGTGAAACTTATGTCAGTCAGGGGTGTTTTTTCACACCTTTGACCAACGAAAGTAATAGTGTAGACATAGCCGTAGTTATTTACATTTGTATTAATTATTTATTGGAGGCTTGGATTTTTTTGGTCTCTGAATTGACATTCAAACTATGAAACGAAGTTGTAGAGAGGACAACCTTCAGTTTATATTACAATATCCAATTGATTTGGCATACGGACAGTCCTCGTTGCATGTTTTAAGCCTTCATTGTTTGAACTTCAGGCTGTTTTCTGGAAATGTTTGAAGGTTGGCAATTTGTATTGTTGGACTCACATTTTTAAACACATGCTGCAATCTGAATTACAGTGCAGAAATTCTGGCATCTTTCACCACCTATTTGTTTTATATTTGTGTATATATTCCTGTTTCTCTGCTGCTATCAATCAAAAGCTTTTCTCCATGCCAGATGCATTTTTACTGGGTTCTGGCTCTCTCAAAAGTGGCCATAGCATTAGTGCATGCCAGGACACTTGGTAAGGAACCATGTACCATATACTAGCTCTTGCTTATTCACACTAATGTCAAGAAGACCCATTGTGAATTACCAATCTTGTAAATTAAGGAGTAAAAAGCTTTCCAGGTAGGTTTTATTAATTTATTTTGATAATTATAGTTCAATTTAATTATTTATGATAATACTTGATAATGTTCTAGTAAATGTTCTGGAGTATATTTTGTAAAAAATAATGAAGTTTTAAATAACGTGGCAACTCGCTCAGCTTTTAAATCTTTGCTGAGAAGAGGGGAGAAATGCCAGTATTTTGTGCAGATTAGGGAGAATTTACTGTAGTGGAATCAGAAACACTGTCATTATTACTTCCTCATCACTTAACCAATTAACTGCTGTCAAGAACACTGCTCATGTCTAGCAACTAAACACCCACACCTTACACTGCTGAAATATCAAGTAAGGCTATCAATTTCAATGGAATGCTATGCAGCCGAAGAAGTGAGGTTTTTACCCACAAAAGCTTATCCCCAAATAAATCTGTTAGTCTTTAATGTGCCACCAGACTCCTTGTTGTTTTAATGGAATATCAGTAGCATAAGATTGAATAAATAGATCCATAGCAAAGGAGATGATTAATAATGCTTATAAAAGTTCTGAATTCAAACCAGTGCCATACTGCCCTTTCATGAGAGCCAGCCTACCATTCCCAGGTAAGCCATTTTCTACTCTCACTTTGGAGGACTTTCCTCACCAGCTTAACTAGATGCAAAATGCAAAAGAAAAAAACCCTGAAGATGTTTTCTTCCATTTTTTATCGCAAGTCCATTTGGATGGAAATTTTCCATTTACCAGTTACTGACTCTTCCTCACAGCTGTTACCTGGGGTTCAGTGGGAGCATCATCACAGGGCTTGTTCATATGATCTGGCACTTATTGAACATATAAAGACATATTCTTTACTAATGTAAGCACTTCCATATCTTATATCAGTGGTGAATTTGACCTAGGTTGGCCCAATTTTTTAAAGATCAGCAATTGAGTGGTGCCTCAGAAAATGAATGAAGATGATGGCAGCTATACAATTTGCCATTATTTCCAAAAGTCCTTGTTTTGCTGACGGTCACATATTGCCATTGTAACATAAGGTGGGAAATAGAAAAACTTCACACAGATCCATCATCTGTTTCTCATTTTGTAACTCCTTAGGTGAGAACGAGTTTTTGTTCCAAACCACAAAAAGTAGTAACAGAAAATTCACTGCAGAAGCAAGTCTGAAACACACACAGTTTCCTAAAATCGGAATCCTTCCAACTGTTGTGCCAATGTAGACAGTAAACTGAGAAGAAACACAGATAAGCATTCTTTAAACATTTTCAGCTTTTTTGATAAGCAAACACTTCATTCTATGGAACTTTGTCAAACTACAGCTGGAGAGAATCCTAACAAGGCTCCTATGCAGATTTTAAAGATTCCTATTCTCCAGAGAACATAATGCCAGCACAATCCCATTGGCATTACAAATAGCCAGTTCTCCAGTATACATCTTGGCAGAGATACTGGCCAAATTCTCAATGACAGCTTGAAATTCTACATCATTTACTGACAGAGGCGCCCTAAGACGTTGCACCAATGTAACTGAGATGGCCCTATTTCATCCTACAGAAATATCATTGCTATTGTGATTGTCAAAATTGGCACAGGGTGGTGGGGTATTACATTGTCCACACATGGTGGAGATTTAATCCTTTTACTTCACAAGATGCAGCGTCTTTCCAAGAAATACTAACTTTAAGAGATAACACATTGGGATTTGTCATAATAATGGAATAGCTGACTTCCTAGCATGGTAAGGTACTTCCATGAAATATTGTTTGACTTTGTGAATGGCATATAAAAGTAAGACAACATGGCAGGAAGGAGATATTGGTTAATGGAAGCAAGGGTTTTTAAAGTTTAAGCAGGATTAATTATAGGACAAAAACAGACTAAAATTGCAGGTAGAACTTTTTGAAGGTGCAATTTTTCTGTGGTCAAGGTTTTGCTCGCACAAAATTTGGATTTGGGATACAAATCAAAGCCAGTATTGTCAAAAGAGACCAAGGATGCTGGGTGACTAATGCATTTAGGCCTTTTTGTAAATCTCAGCTCAAGTGATTAGGCATCTAATGGCGCTTTGCATGTTGAATAGCAATTTCCACACCTAAGTCCATGTTTTGCATGTGCAAATATTTGTTTATAGAAATTAGAGCACATAAATTTGAATGGCAGCAAGCTGCATTCTTCATCACACATGAGCTGTATTACATACTACATTCCATTCCTATATGAACCAGTAAGGCTTTCAAATGTGTACCTTTAAAAGGGATGGGTCATTTGCTTATTCCTAAAGAAAAGCAAAGAAATTCTCTACAAAAACAGAGAACCTTTTGATATCCATGTATGTCAATGTCTTTATGTTTTTTACACTTTATTACATCTTTGGCCTCAGATTCTAGAATTAAAAGCACACAAATATTTTCATAGCACAGTATCAGAAACAGTCAAAGTAGCAATTCCAGGTCTAACAGCTGGTTACTCACTTTTCCCCTCCATTGTACACTTTTCATATGAACTGCACACTACTTAATAGATTTTGTTTTGATGTTAAAGTGAATTATGCTACATATGCATACATGTGAGAGTCCATGGAAATATATTTTTCAGATGGAAAGTAATAAAATTATGACCAAGAGAAAACACCCGGTAAGATGAGGTCCAAGGCGTGAATAAATAGCAAAGTCAGCAAGGGGTGCAAAAATATTCAGTACAATGAATAGAATACAAAATACAATGAAATTAGAAATGTCCAGAGTTTTCACACTTCATTATCAGCTTCACCCAAATTTCAGCAGAAAAATGTTGTAAACAAACCTATTTTCAACAGAAAATGGTTAAAACTTTTGAGCACAATTTGTTCGTCCTATAGAAAGATTAAATTTGACTATTTTGCATATTTTCATAGCCAAATGACTGTTTTCATGAAATTTTGCAAACACTAAATTTTTTGGGGGGGTGGGGGGGAGGACAAACAGAAGACTGTAATGACAGAAAATTTCATGAAACTTTCCACAAAAAATGAATAGTAGATTTGCTTAGTGTTCACTTTGCAGCTATTTATTGATACTTTGCCATGTGGCATTCTCAAATATAAACCAGACATTTAATCATTATTCTTTACAACAGCCCTGAGATCTAATTCAGAAAATAAAGCAAGGAACAACAGCAACGGAATTGTCCTCTTGCCTAGAACACCTGGAATTTCATGTCAGATTTCAAAGAGATTGAGCTCTGCAGGTTTCACAAAGACTTCAAGGGAATTTGAGCTACAGTATCTGAGCTCATTACAAGAGCTTAAAATTGAACAGGATCAGAAATGCCAAAAAAAAACAAAAGACATGTCTTGCATTTCCCAAATCACCCTGAGTCTATGATTGTATATAAAATGATAGTAATGACAGAGTAAAAAACCTTTGCATTGAGTTGACTCTAAAGTGACATTAAAAATGTGTGTGTGGGGGGGTGTATATTTAAGGAAGGTGTGTGGAGGCAAGTACTGATATAAAATCTCAGTTATGCACAACTTTAAAACTAGAGGATAACAGATAACGATGCCTATCTAAAAAGGAGCCTGATGGGTGTTTATACATTTTTAAGAAATGTTTACTCCTATAATGCAGCATTTGCTTCTGAAATTGTGTAAAGGCTGACTTCTATCTATTTTTATTGCATTATGAATAAGTAGTCCTCTTTTTTGATCAGCATCTTTTTGATATACTGGGATTTTGTATAAATATGTTTTCCATCATGGTGAAAACCAGATACGCATACACACATCCACATCACTACTGCTAAAAACAGCCTGATCAAAACAGTAGTTATTTAGTTCTATCATTTCATCAGCTGATTCTTTGAATTGTCTCAGAATGACAGGGAAAAGCTGTGTCAACATTCTAAATTCTACTTGAAAATGTGTTATCCAAAACCTGCACAGCCTGTACGCCCTGGAATTCTTATGAGAGTCCACAGGGGTCTGCCATCATGAATCCAATAGTAGGAGTGGAGCCATGGGTTGTTTCACCAATTTTCCCATGTGCTTAAAAATTCCCCTCTTTCTTAAATATACATAACAGAAAATTCTGATAACATAAAATACTATTCATGTATTTATCTCAAAACAGGCTAATTAACACATTACATTTCTGTATTTAAACACACAGAAGAACAGCTTCAGATGAAAGAAGTCAAAGACTGGGTCTATTATGTTTTAACTCACTCACAGAGTAATATAATATACTCCCTAAAAAAATTTAAAAACTTGATATTTGTGGTTTTCAGATTTTATTTTGACTTTATTAAAATTATCAAATTCCCTGAATACATACTTGAAAAATGTGCTGATTTTTATTTCAAGTTAGTCTGATTCTCAAGGAAAAATCACTGTTTTCAAATTTCTGAAATTTGATTTCAAGTATGTGGAAATTTTAATTTTATGTTTTTAGGCACAAAACTCATTTTGTGAAATATCATGAGGAAACAAAGGATATGTCTACACTACCCACCGGATCGGCAGGCAGCGATCAATCCAGTGGGGGTTGATTTATCACAGCTAGTCTAGATGTGATAAATCAACCCCTGAGTGCTCTCCCGTAGACTCCTGTACCTCCACAAGAGGCTCAGGCAAAGTTGACGGGGGAGCAGCAGCAGTCGACTCACCGCGGTGAAGACACCAAGGTAAGTCGATCTAAGTTGCGTGACTTAGATCGATCTCCCCCCCCCTACCCCCCCGTGTAGACCAGGCCAAAATTTTGCAGATACTCTTATGGAGTCAGAGGCCTGAAATCACAGTTTTGTCAGAATATATTCAAACACAGAGGTGGTGTAACAACGTGGAAGGAAAGGACTGCAAATTACAAGCTGGTAAATGATGAGAGTTTGAGAGTCTAATTAAGGCTTCAATCCTGCTAGCACTTATGCACATGCTTAATTTTAAGCATGTGAGCAGTGTCATTGAGGTCAACGGGTCTACTACTGCACTTAAAGTTAGGCATGAGTTTCATGTTTGCAGGATTGAAGCCCAAATTAATCTAAAAGGGTATGTCTACACTGCAACAACTGGCCTGGGACACCTGACTCAGGCTTGTGGGGCTATAAAAATCGCTGTGTAGATGCTCAGGCTTGAGACGTTGGCTCCAGCCTGAGCCCAAACACTGCAGTTTTCTAAGTCTGCAGCCCTAGCCCTGTGAGCCCAAGTTAGCTTACCAAGCCAGCCACAGGTGTTTTATTGCAAAGTAAACATACCAGAGTCTAGAGAAAACACAGCTTGGTTTAGCACAGGTGTGGGCAAACATTTTGGCCCAAGGGCCACATCTGGGAATAGAAATTGTATGGTGGGCCATGAACGCTCACAGAAATGGGGTTTGGGTGTGGGAGGGAATGAGGGCTCTGGTTGGGAGTGCAGGCTCTGGGGTGGGTCTTGGGATGAGAGGTTTGGGGTGCAGGAGGGTGCTCCAGGCTAGGATCGAGGGATTTGGAGGGCAGGAGGGGGATCAGGGCTGGGGCAAGGGGTTGGGGCATGGGGAGAGGTGCAGGCTCTGGGCAGTGCTTACCTCAAGTGGCTTCCAGAAGCAGTGGCATATCCCTTCTCTGGCTTCTACGCAGAGGTGCGGCCAGGTGGCTCTGCACACTGCCCCGTCTGCACGCCCCTGAAACGTCTGCAGTCTGCACTGCCCCTGAAACTCCCATTGGCTGTGGTTCCAAAGAAGTGGGCTGTAGCCCACGAAAGCTTATGCTCAAATAAATTTGTTAGTCTCTAAGGTGCCACAAGTACTCCTCTTCTTTTTGCGGATACAGACTAACACAGCTGCCACTCTGAAACAATGGGAATATTGGTTTGGCTGAGGTCTGAGCGAGTCAATAACGTGTGCGAGCGACTCTTTAAACATCCAAATGCACATTCTACCACCATTCTGCACTTGCTCAGCCTGTAGTTGAACAGCTTCTGATTATTGTCCAGGCTGCCTGTGTATGGCTTCATGAGCCATGGCATTAAGGGGTAGGCTGGGTCTCCACGGATAACTATAGGCATTTCAACATCCCCAACTGTTATTTTCTGGTCTGGGAAGTAAATCCCTTGCTGCAGCCCTTTAAACAGATTGATGTTCCTGAAGACGCGAGCGTCATGAACCCTTCCCGGCCATCCCACGTTGATGTTGGCGAAACATCCCTTGTGATCCACCAGTGCTTGCAGCACCATTGAAAAGTACCCCTTGCCGTTTATGTACTGGCTGCCCTGGTGTTCCGGTGCCAAGAGAGGGATATGGGTTCCATCTATCGCCCCACCACAGTTAGGGAATCCCATTGCAGCAAAGTCATCCACTATGACCTGCACATTTCCCAGAGTCACTACCTTTGGTAGCAGCAGCTCAGTGATTGCTTTGGCTACTTGCATCACAGCAGCCCCCACACTCCAAATTGATTCCCGACTGACTGATAGCTGCCTGGCATTGCAAGCTTCCACAGGGCTATCGCCACTTGCTTCTCAACTGTGCGGGCTGCTCTCATCTTGGTATTCTGGCGTTTCAGGGGCAGGGGAAAGCAAGTCACAAAGTTCCATGAAAGTGGCCTTACGCATGCGAAAGTTTTGCAGCCACTGGGAATCATCCCAGATCTGCAACCCTATGCAGTCCCACCAGTCTGTGCTTGTTTCCCGGGCCCAGAATCGGCGTTCCACGGCTATAACCTGCCCCATTAACAGCATGATTTCCAAAGCACCGGGGCCCACGGTTTGAGAGAATTCTGTGTCCAGGTCCTCATCACTCTCGTCGCCGTGCTGCTGTCACCGCCTCCTCCTCGCCTGGTTTTTCAGGTCCTGGTTCAGCATAAACTGCACGATAATGCGCTAGGTGTTTACAATGTTCATGACTGCTTCTTCAGCTGAGTGGGTTCCATGCTTGCCATGGTATGGCGTCTGCAGTGTTCACCTAGGAAAAAAGGTGCGAAACGCTTGTCTGACGTTGCTTTCATGGAGGGAGGGGTGAGGCTGTACCCAGAACCACCAGTGACAATGTTTTTTGCCCCATCAGGCATTGGGATCTCAACCCAGAATTCCAATGGGCGGGGAAGACTGCGGGAACTATGGGATAGCTATGGGATAGCTACCCACAGTGCAACGCTCCGGAAGTCGACGCTAGCCTCGGCACATGGACGCACGCTGCCGAATTAATGTGCTTAGTGTGGCCGTATGCACTCGACTTTATACAATTGGTTGCCAAAAATCAAATTCTGTAAATTCAGAGTAATCCCATAGTGTAGACATACCCAAAGAAATACTTGGTATTGAGGATGGACTTACTACTATCTATGTACATAGCCTCCCACTTCGGTGTCTTTTACTTTCTAGTCTTCACTGACAGGCAGAAACATTCCTCGCTTATGGACTAGTATCCCCAGGCAAAAGAACGTCAGCAAGGGCACATCTAAGAATCAGAAACTATGAATGTATTGCAGGAGCTGCATAGCAGTACTCCTGAGGGCCTAACCCATCTTGTGCTTTCTCTCTGCATTTATAGCCTCTGATTGTGATACAAATGTATTGTGTATCATCAAGGATTGGACATTTATTTACAGGGCTTTATTTTGCGGTGCATCCATTTTATTTTCTTCCCGGTCTCCAGAAAATACAAAGATGTAGAAAACCTTCTGTTCATAGTACAAGAGCTGCAAAAGCCGCTGCTACCGTCAGAGCATAAAGTCTGGCAACAGTCTATGCAGTGCTAAGGGAGCAGTCTAGAACAGGGGTTCTCAAACTTGGGGTCGTGACCCCTGAGGTTATTACATGGGAGGTCATGAGCTTTCAGCTTCTACCCCCAAAGCCCACTTTGCCCCCAGCATTTATAATAGTGTTAAATATAAAAAATTGCGTTTTTAATTTATAAGTGGGGAGGGGTCGCACTGATAGGTTTGCTATGTGAAAGGGGTCACCAATACAAAAGCCTGTGAATCAATGTTATAGAAGGTTGTACTTCCCCTACAAAAACAGTCTAGTATTTTCCTGTAAATGTGCTTCCAGCCCAGGCTGGAACTGACCAAAAGTTATGACCATTACTCAATGTACCATGTGTAACATATGGGGAGCTCAGTCCATTTCCCATTGGATATATGCTTATAGTACAAAAACACCACTACAATTCATACCTATTCTCAGCACTTACAGCAGAAAGGCCAGCAAATGAATGGAGCAGGAGACTGAACTACTGTTTCAACTCTAGAGCTTGTTTCTTTGTGGCCAATGGTGAAGTTTTGCTCTATGTAGGAGAGTGAGTCCTCTGAAGAAGTTATGCAAGGATAACAGCTGAGGGGATAGGCTAATATAGGATTGCCCATATCCTGAGAAAGGGAATCTGCCATCTGCCTCTTTCCCAATTTGGAAGAAGAGAATTCACAACTAGCAGTCAAGTTATACACATAATTTATAATTTCTATTTATCCATCTTTCATTATGATGGGTAAAGTAATAAAAATAAATACGTCAGGTAGTCTCAAAGTTTTCCTGTTGTGAACCATATCTCAGTATAGAGTTTCTCACTAATACATCCCTATTGTTCACATCTTCACAGGCACATCTTCCTCCCATTCACAATTGTATAATGTCCTCATGGTGCCAGAGTAATTGTTTCAGAGAGTGGTAACAGTAGAAAGTAGGCTGATGCGTTTAGCTTTGACACCGTGAATATTTCACCCGATGGCAAAAGAAGTTAACCACATTGGGTTTTTTTGTTTTGTTTTTCATGACATACACATCACCCAACTATCGTGATCCTCTCTCTCCATGCCCCCTATCCATATTTCCCTGCCAGCTAGCCCTCATCTGTCCAATTGTATTTCCCTGCTGTATGCTCTTCTTACCCTGCAAATGCTTTCCATTCTTAGTTTTCTTCTCCTTTGGACATTGCCCAGCCACCTGGTCCTTTTGCACCCCTTGACAAGCCCTCCAGCTGCCTCCTTTCACTCCCTCTCCCTTGGACACTTCTCTCTGGTGGCTCTGGTCACTGAGAGAAGCACCTATTTTCCTTTCCTCCTCTGTATGCTAGATTAGACCTCAGGAAAAGTAACTGCTTTTGTAGGCCTCCAACTTGTCATTGCAATGAAAAGAATAAACACCTGTAGAACAGCTGGAAAAGAAATCAGCCCATGAGAGGCAGTCTGCTAGTGGCCCATGCATAGGTCTGTTTGGTATTATTTAGTGGTTATAACAGTATAACATCAGGTAGGCATATACATTCAGTTAAAAAGAATAAAGCCTAGCTGAAAGCAAATGAATAAATAAGGACTATCGGCAGCATAGGTCTATCTATCCACTAGTGTGTAACCATAGTTGACTGTAGAGTTAATGCTCCAGTACATCCACAGATTGTTGTGGAAGGCAGAGGGTAAGTTAGCATGTAAACCAAGGTATACAAATGACATTGGCTTATCCAGTAGTTCAACAACAGGAAAAAGGTCTCTGAGGTCTTATCTCGTATTGATTCAGTTCTTCACACAACAGTTAAAGCAAAAATTTTTCTTCATTTAAAAAAAAGATTTTGGGCAAGCTTACAACATAGAGAACATACAGAAGATTTTCCTAAGAGGAAAAAATTTTCCTCTTCCAGCCGATTAAAAGGCACCTATTGTCAAAGAGCACGCAGAAGGAAGTGGGCTGAGTTTGCTCCTTTTCACAATGAGATTTAACTTGTTTGCAGAATAGTCTGAAGCATTTGAACCATCTTGACAGTCAATCTTAATTTGGATGGTGAAAGGAAGTGGTGAGAAAGAGAGAAAATGGGTTAGATGAAAATAGGTTAGAAAGAAAATATTTCTAGAAAATAATTGGCGGATAAGTATCTATTTGATTGCCTTCTCCTGTTGCAGAGACATATGCACCCCTTAAATTTACCCTGGATACATACAAGGGAAAAAATCAACAGTAATAAAGTACCATAGAACAAGAAGAGATGAGCAAAGAAAATACTAAATAGAACTGATACATTTATAACACTTAGCTGCATATTGCTCGCTGCTTTCTTAAATTTAAGAACAGGAGTACTTGTGGCACCTTAGAGACTAACAAATTTATTAGAGCATAAGCTTTCGTGGACTACAGCCCACTTCTTCGGATGCATATAGAATGGAACATATATTGAGGAGATATATATACACACATACAGAGAGCATAAACAGGTGGGAGTTGTCTTACCAACTCTGAGAGGCCAATTAATTAAGAGAAAAAAAAACTTTTGAAGTGATAATCAAGCTAGCCCAGTACAGACAGTTAAGAAGTGTGAGAATACTTACAAGGGGAGATAGATTCAATGTTTGTAATGGCTCAGCCATTCCCAGTCCTTATTCAAACCGGAGTTGATTGTGTCTAGTTTGCATATCAATTCTAGCACTGCTATGGGTACCCGCATGGCCCCACAATATGCCAACATTTTTATGGCTGACTTAGAACAACGCTTCCTTAGCTCTCGTCCCCTAACGCCCCTACTCTACTTGCGCTACATTGATGACATCTTCATCATCTGGACCCATGGAAAAGAAGCCCTTGAGGAATTTCACCATGATTTCAATAATTTCCATCCCATCAACCTCAGCCTAGATCAATCCACACAAGCGGTCCATTTCCTGGACACTACTGTGCTAATAAGTGATGGTCACATCAATACCACTCTATACCGGAAACCTACTGACCGCTACACTTACCTACATGCCTCCAGCTTCCATCCAGGACACACCACACGATCCATTGTCTACAGCCAAGCTCTAAGATATAACCGCATTTGCTCCAATCCCTCGGATAGAGACAAGCACCTACAAGATCTCTATCAAGCATTCTTAAAACTACAATACCCACCTGCTGAAGTGAAAAAACAGATTGACAGAGCCAGACGAGTACCCAGAAGTCACCTCCTACAAGACAGGCCCAACAAAGAAAATAACAGAACACCACTAGCTGTCACCTTCAGCCCCCAACTAAAACCTCTCCAGCGCATCATCAGAGATCTACAACCTATCCTGAAAGATGATCCTTTACTCTCACAGATCTTGGGAGACAGACCTGTCCTCGCTTACAGACAACCCCCCAACCTAAAGCAAATACTCACCAGCAACCACACATCACTGAACAAAACCACTAACCCAGGAACCTATCCTTGTAACAAACCCCGATGCCAACTCTGTCCACATATCTATTCAAGTGACATCATCATAGGACCTAATCACATCAGCCATACCATCAGGGGCTCGTTCACCTGCACATCTACCAATGTGATATATGCCATCATGTGCCAGCAATGCCCCTCTGCCATGTACATTGGCCAAACCGGACAGTCTCTACGCAAAAGAATTAATGGACACAAATCCGACATCAGGAATCAAAATACTCAAAAACCAGTGGGAGAACACTTTAACCTGTCTGGTCATTCAATGACAGACCTGCGGGTGGCTATATTACAACAGAAAAACTTCAAAAACAGACTCCAAAGAGAGACTGCTGAGCTAGAATTGATATGCAAACTAGACACAATCAACTCCGGTTTGAATAAGGACTGGGAATGGCTGAGCCATTACAAACATTGAATCTATCTCCCCTTGTAAGTATTCTCACACTTCTTAACTGTCTGTACTGGGCTAGCTTGATTATCACTTCAAAAGTTTTTTTTCTCTTAATTAATTGGCCTCTCAGAGTTGGTAAGACAACTCCCACCTGTTTATGCTCTCTGTGTGTGTGTATATATATCTCCTCAATATATGTTCCATTCTATATGCATCCGAAGAAGTGGGCTGTAGTCCACGAAAGCTTATGCTCTAATAAATTTGTTAGTCTCTAAGGTGCCACAAGTACTCCTGTTCTTCTTTTTGCGGATACAGACTAACACGGCTGCTACTCTGAAACCTGTTCTTAAATTTAGCATCTAGATTGGTCTATATTCTTCTTAAATAGCTGGTATTAAACACTTAAGTGTCTGATAGTCCCAAAATGATATCAGAAGTTATACTGTGGAATTCAGGCAACATTGGTAACAATATAACCCCTTACTTTCAACCCAGAACCTTCTGTACTAGAAGTAACTGACTATTACTTCATCTAAAAGGAGTAATTTCTTTAGCGAGCAGTAATAGAAGACTCTTATGTAGGCCAGCCCTACGATGGAAGAAAGACACATACATTGCACCAGTATGGGTTACAATGACATTAAATTCTCAGATACTAAATGAGCCTTTAACAAACCCAATCCAGAAAGGGCAATGACTGCTGCAGTTAGGCAAAATTGCTACTATAGCAAAAGAGGAGGGAAAGAATCAACCCCCAACATACACTTCAGTTGTTGCCTTGTATACTTAGGACCAGTGGGCTGTGTCTGCTACTAGAGTTATGAAAAGGTAGCAGACAACCCACTGCTCCTTCAATCCACAACGTTTCGGCCATGTGGCTCCATCCTGTGAAAACAGTCTGCTATCAGATTGACTGGATGTGGGGATATGGGCGGGGGTCGAACTAGGAGGCTTGCTCCACTCAAGGATAGCTTATGTGGAAAGAAGCCAACAACACAACGGCTGTAGATCTCTGAGGGAGGAAGGGACAGAATCAACTGGCCCCAGAAGATGAAACGGGTTATGTTCTCCAAGAGGGAACCCTTTGTCCTCAGAGAAGGGCAGGGAGTTGCAGACTTCTGGAAACATTTCCATCCCAGATTACAAATATGAGGAGGGAATCCCCCAGTTCACAAAGGGGTGTGTGTAACAGGGAAGAAGGGAACAGCATGCAAGTGAATTTTGATTGGGACTCAGAGGTCCAAATACTAACCCAATATTAAAGACTAAATGAAAATACCGTACTCTTCACTCATTCTTTGTCTGCAATATTTGGAGACCCCACAATGTTTAGGGACTCTGGTAGCACATGTTGAATGGGAAGCATTAGAAAAAAAGGGTTACATTACAAGCCAAAGCTAACTTAAAGCAGATTTTAAACTTACACACAGCAATGGGCCTCTCCTCCTCAAATAGGGGAGATCTCTTCTGCAGGACCATTTTGCCCTACTAGGGGGAAAAGGAAGGGAGGCATGGCAGCTGGTGCTTGGTCTGAAGAGTGACAGAATGAGCAAGCTTCTCTCTCCTTTCTTTGGGGAACTGTAATTAGTTAGTATGTTTTAATCAAGCACCTTCCATTGGTTTACGCTGAAACTGCATCCCTTGCCTCAATTAAGTGGAACCCCACAGAACAGCTGGGAGGAGTTCATTACCTCATGCTCATTTTCAAAGGACTCCCTGTTACTTTTTCACTGCTTTCTTCTGTCTCTTAATTGCCTAGTTCTACCTTTTCCTGACTGCACACCCCCTGGGAGGCAAAGACCACTTAACTATTTGTTCACACAAGAAAAGGAGCTTTGAAAAATAGCCATTACTGTTGTGGTCTCATTTTCTGACATCTGACAAATGAGACTAACTCATTAGTAATTAAAAAAAATAGAGTTTTAATAGCCTAGTTTATTAGTGTGCAGTAAGGAGGCGGGGAGAAAACTGGATAGCACTCTTGGCATGATTCTCAAATCTGTGAGCATGCACATAAGAAAGGTAAAATCTCCCATGATCTACCTCTCCCAATTCCCCATCTTGCCACCATTATCTATAATGCCTGATTATATGTCCTCTCAGCACTCACATGGGACTATCAATTCATGTTTTATGATAGTCAGAATGATAGCTTCATTCACGTCTGCTGCTATTTGTGAAAAGTCAAAGCACCTGAGAGTTTATGTCGTCTCTAGGTTATCTGCATGAGTATAATGACAGACACTCGTACGAGTATTTAGTTGACATCAGCTTGAGGCTATGGGACCATCTATTCACATTTTATGATAGGCAGATAGTTACCATCATGACTTATTTTAGAACCCTCTTAAAGTGATGCCATTAAGATAAAAATCTTATTGTAAGAATCACCCACCTTTACTCATATTAACAGCACCCTAAAATCCTGCAAGTGAGATAATTTGTTTTAATTAACTGCTCATCCCTTATAAAATTAGCTAAGACTTA
Source organism: Malaclemys terrapin pileata (assembly GCF_027887155.1). Classification (NCBI taxonomy): domain Eukaryota; kingdom Metazoa; phylum Chordata; order Testudines; family Emydidae; genus Malaclemys; species Malaclemys terrapin. Next base: position 37,679,113 of record NC_071513.1, on the reverse strand, counting down.
ACATTATTTTTAAAAATCTCATGATTTTGTAAGCCAGGCTGATGGACTTTTCATTACTTGGGGTTAGCAATCCTGCATTTCATTTGGCGTCAACTTCAGAACTAAAATGGTCGGCTTCACTTCCTGTTCATAGTAAGTGGTGCTTTCTGTTTTCCAGGCACTAACACAATCCTATTGAAATTTGTATTTCCCATGTAGTATGAGAATTTTTTAAAATCCGCCCCCTCTCCCAACCACTTTTTTTTGTTTTTGTTTTTATTTAAAACTTTTCTTTGCATTTAGGTGAGTGTGAGAATGTATGATGCGCCTCAGGAATAGAAAAGGGGAAACATAACTGGGTTTAAGAATGCTTTTCAGCTGGAAGCCATGGAGATGCCACAAGCAGCAGCCAATTGCCAAATACCCCATTATGACATTAGTTCTGCCAAGTGTAAAAGATCAGTCCCCAAAAGGTTTGCTGGGAAAAATAGTTCCCATGATAAGAATTAGTAGGGAGCAGGTAGTTATAAAGAATGGTGTTCCTGCTGCATCTATGTCTTGCATAACATTACTATGAGAGAGGCAAGGTGGGAGGGGTAATATTTTTTATTGGACCAACTTCTGTTGGTGGAGGGGACTAGCTTTTGAGCTTCACGGAGCTCCTCCTCAGGTCTGGAGAAGGTAACCAGAGTGTAAACACAAGATAGAACAGATTGCCAAGCATAAGGAGGCATATCTCCAGTGCTACAATGATCAATACCTTTCAAGATCCTACGTGCCTATCACAATATGTAGTGTACTTCATCCAGTGCATTAAATGCCCCCACAAATCACCTTGTTGGTGAAATCAGAATCATTATGCTCTCAAATGAACTCACACAGAAAAATGAAAAAAGACAAACATTGTAACATTTTTTTTTTTAAACACAAAGCAATCACTCCACATCTGATCTCTTCGACCTCATCCTCAAAGGAAACCTGGCCAACATCTTCAAAAAACAAGCCTGGGAACTTAAATTCACAACTCTGCTGGACACTAAAAATCATGGAGTTAGCAGAGATGCTAGTTTTATGGCTCATTACAACAATTTGTAACACATTCTGTGGTCTACTAACCTCCTTTGTCTTATGACTGCAGAGGTGTTAAGTGCCCACTTCAGTTTAATGGTCTCCTACAATGTGTCTAAAATCCTTGGTTACCTTCTCCAGACCTGAGGAAGAGCGCTGTGAAACTTCAACGCTTGTCCTCTCCACCAGTAGAATTTGGACTAATAAAAGATATTACCTCACCCACCTTCTCTCTATCATGTCCTTGGATCAACACTGGCTACAAGGACACTGCATATAATGTTACTATATTACTGTGTTGTAAACTTATTTTTAAGGCACAAAAAAAAAAACAGAAGGCCTAAACTGACCTTCTGATTCTTGAGCGCCATGCCAATAATGAGAAGACTCAGAAGTCATCTTTGATCTTCAGTGCTGATTGTTGGTTTGTTCACATAAAGGCACCGGAAGTTTCTGGCCTTTTACTATCTACATTTCAATCTTTTAATCATCAAACTTGTACAAACTATTTTAGTTTAATTAATAATATCTCAAGAGTTAGAGGAGAATTGCATGGAAAAACACATCTTAAACCTTCCTGATTTTTTATATAAACACACACATTTTAAAACAAAAGGGATCACATGCATTCTGGGTATATCACTGAAATCAATGGAATTACTACACAGATAAATGTTGCCTAATATTAAACCTATCCTCCAGTCCTCTTTTGAGATAATATTGTGGATGGAACTAAAAAATAAAAGTCTGAATATAGCTGCTACTACTATTTGCAACTTAATCTAAATCTCCATATTAACATGTTAGCTGATCTGTGGGTTCAAAAACAGAACTGTGTGTGCACCATGCACTCTCTGCCCAAGATATAGACAGGGCTGCCCGGGGGGGGAGGCAAATGGGGCAATTTGCCACAGGCCCCACAGGGGCCCCCATGAGAATATAGTATTCTATAGTATTGCAACTTTTTTTTATGTAAGGGGCCCCCAAAATTGCTTTGCCCCAGGCCCTCTGAATCCTCTGGGTGGCCCTGGGTACAGAACAGATTAATTGTCCAGGTATATAGTGGGTAATTTTATTTTTTCAACTAGCATAAGGCAAAGAATGGAATCTTTTAGCTACAAATCCCCATGAGCATAGATTGAGAGGTACACAAACACATCAAACCTCAAACTCCAGGTCAGTTTGAGGTTCAGTGACAAAATGTTGTCCCACTATAGATATAATGCCTCTGGCTCTATAACACACCCAGCAGACTGAAGTAGCTAGAAATTATGTCTGCTTTTGCTGTGTTTTTCAGTTTTAGGAGTGACTAGAGTGGAATGAAAACATATAATACAATGCAGTTTCTAATGAAAGGGAACAATACCACAGAAAGTTATTAGGATTCACTGAAACTAGCACTGTGAATAGCATTGTGAGGTACATGGAGTCACAGTTTCATTGTTTGTCCTGTGTTTCAGCAGGCACATTTATCCATCTCCAGGGTAAAAAACAAACAAAGAACCCTCCACCACCACCACACACAAACACACACCCCAACCTTAAAGGACTGCTTGGGGCCTCCAGCACTTCACACATTTTATATCTCCTGTAAACTTGCTTCTTGTGCTTTGTTTACTGGGAGGTGACACAACTGCAGTACTCATTATTAAACTTCACTTTGATATAGAAATAGTTTCTGCAGCACCCACATGCTGAGTGAATGCACACACACACATATACTACAAACAGAGACAAATGCCTTTTCATCTGCTTTCCATTATGAAATCCAACATTAATATGGTTTTTGAATGCTGTAAGTATGCACTATTTGAAGTAATACATTTAACAAAGAGATGGGCCTGAATCAAATTCCAGTACCCTGGAACCTGGGAAAGTTCACATCCAGAACAGATCTTTGTGGCTCAGGCTTGTGGCTTACACAACTATGGGAAAAAACCAAAAACAACTATGCTGCCTTTTGTTTTCTCTGTAATGCATCTCTAGATTTTGCCTGCATACAAAACCCTTTGTGCTCTTAGGGTATACACTGCAATTAAAAAACAGCAGTTGGCCTGTGCCAGCTGCCTTGAGCTTGTGTGGGTTGGGGTAGGGGGCTGTTTAAGTGCAGTCACTCAGGCTGGAGCCCAGGCTCTAATCCCCTGAGAGGTGGGAGGGTCCCAGAACTCAGGCTGCAAGCCCTAACCCCTATAATACAGTTAAACAGCCCCTTAGTCTGAGCCCCAATCATAGAATATCAGGGCTAGAAGGGACCTCAGGAGGTCATTTTGTCCAATCCCCTGCTCAAAGCAGGACCAATTCCCAGACAGATTTTTATCTCAGTTCCCTAAATGACCCCCTCAAAGATTGAGCTCACAACCCTGGGTTTAGCAGATCAATGCTCAAACCACTGAGCTATCCCTCCCCCTCAGGCCAGCAGCTGATTTTTAATTGCAATTGTAATTAGAGTTGCCCTTAGGGTTTGTCTATACACATGGTTCCACTGCTTTAACTTAGGGTGTGAATTTACACCGCTTTAACTGATGCAAACCTGTGTGTGGACATACTAACATCAGTTTAAATCAGGCTTACTTCAGTCTAGCTAACTCGATTAGGAATAAATTTAAGGTAGGTTGAAATAAACCCAGTTTACACTGAAATTAGAGAATGTCCACACTGAAGTACGCACTGATTAACTAGACTAGCACAGGCTTGTGAGTAGATAAAGCCTTGTGGAAGAGATGCACACACTGTGCTTTCTCTGTGTGACTTTACTTTTGTTCTTTCTTGCTGCTTTCCTTAAATATAAAGGCAATTTCAGACAAGTATAGAGGCGATCCTTGTGTACAGAAAAACAGCTGTAGCCAAACTGCTGGATGCACTCAGATGAAATTATACTGTTATGCCGTTCATAAAATTGTGGATTCCTTGATGACTATTCACGGATAAGTCAACTTGTTTAAAATATCTAATTGTCTCAAAAATGCAAATGTGGCGTTCAATGGGGAAAACACATACTTTTTACCAAGCTGACTCCTAATAACTGATTAAATGTATCTTTGTCATCACACTGTCCCAGTTCAAACCAGAACCAAGATTAGTTCCAGCAATAACTGAGAGAGGATCTATTGAACAGGAAAGAGCAATTTTAAAAGCATAGAGGAAGTGTTCATATTTAATCATAACTACCAACTATAGACACATTCACAATCTAATATTGACTTGGGATGGAATTATTGTCGATAGTTTCACTAGTAGTACACAACAAAATAGCACTTTGATATCATTGTTAAATTAATTAACAATGCAAGTCTGAAACTATAGCAAAAATGCTGGCATTATTAATCAGTATGTGACAATATAATTAGTTTTCTATTGAGTGGACCACCTTTGAGATCAGTAAAGTTGGTTTACATGAAAAAAACTGCACTATTACTTAACAAGATCAGATGGCTTGTGTTAAAACTAATCCTATACAAATAACATACTAAAAAGTATGAAAAGTAGCTCTCACTGTATACAAATCTCAGTTTCATGAATATTTTGCCATCGAGAAAAAAAGGAGTTGGTAACTAAGAGACTGGAATTCAGGGATTTTTTTTTTAAACTTCTCAGACATCATTAACTACCAGTGTGACCATGGGCAAGTGATTTAGGACCCTGATCCTAAAAGTAGCTGAGCTCCCTCACGGCACACTGCACCTTTGTGCCTCAGTTTACCTATTTATGAAATGTATGTAATAATATTTCTATATGGGGCGGAGATGCTATGACTTATGCCTTTGTAATATGCTTTGAGTTCCAGTGATGAAAGGTACTATAGAAGTGGAAAGGGTTTCCTAATTACAATAAAACCCTGTTTTACTAAAGGGTTTTGGAGAGGTTTGAAAGCTTCAAAAATATTAAGTTTGAGATAAATGGGTGAGCTAAATATGATGCATGTTTCTTTTGGGGGAACAGGACTGTACTAAATCAACCAACTAGGAGGATTGGTTAACCAGAAGTTATTTAAATGGGGGCTCTGTTGTATTAGATGTAGCAATGGTCTTTCCCCCCTTTCCTTTGATTCATATTATGAGCTGTGTGTCACAAATGCACTGAGGGTAGGTTTTGTGTTGGAAAAATCACTTCCCCCAGCATGGCCTGATGCCTTTTAGAAAAGAATCATGTTCTGATTCAGAGTCTGAGTCATTTCCTGAAAACATATCACATTTGGAAAAATGCTACATGGAGCCATATGCTCCCTCCATTCCTTGTCAGGCAGAGAAAAGCAAAACCAAACATTAATGACATGAAAAGGGGTCCTGTCGCAATACAGATTGTGCAATAATCACTCCCTGACATATACCAACACTGGCCACCCTTATGACAACACTGTGCATACAGGACACCACGCAAAACAAGTGATGTAGCCTGGCAACAGAGGCAGTAGAGTCAGGGAACAATCATGATGCAACTCAATCCCAGTGGATCCCACACTAAGTTAATGTTGACTGGCTGAAAACATGAGCACAACTGTGTCGACTTAATTAACGGAGAGATTTTCCACTGTAAATTCAGGAAACCAAGTTTCCAAATGCTTTTCCAATTTCTAGAAGAATATTTTTAAATTGTTGATATAAGGAAGTGGTCTTGTGCTGCCATGATAGCGGAGACAACTGGCCTGCGGGAGCTCAGCAGACTGTAAGAGTACAGAGGTGGCCTAAAGGCACCTTTAATCCCCTTCTCCTCAGCCACACTGAACAGAGCCCAGGTGTGCTGGAGGAGCTGGCAGAGAATAGGAGTAGATAGAGTGAAAAAAAGTGGGAGAAGAAAGAAGCATGAGGAGCAAGGATAAGGCAACAGAAGCAGCAACCATGTTGTATTGCTATGACAGTTGAGATAATATGAGGTGCTCAAGATAACTGTTCTCTCCTGGTATAAATGGCAGTTGGATCTTCCTGGGGAAGGCTTTGGAATTTGCTTTCCTTTGGTCTACTCAAGAGTCAGGTGTAGTAACTTTTGAGCCATGATGCAATATCCACCCCTTATCCTAGGCTTTTCCTAACGAGGGTTTGTGGGGGAGTTTAATGAGGAAATGGGACAGCTGGGTTGGGAAATGGTGTCTGGATTTGGAAAGTGTTAAGAGCTGATGTAAAGAGCTGCACAAAGGAAGGTATTTACAGTGCACACAGCAACACATTTTAGTGGTCGCACAAAACCTGATAAATATGCTATATATTGTTAAGCACATCTACTGGCATCTTATCTATTACACTATTTATATGCAGACAGAGTACTCTTGTACATAAAGCTGCCTGAAATTTTTTCAGCAGAATATTTCTCTAATAGAAAATGCTGTTTTGTTGAAATCAAAACTTTCCATGGGAATATGTTGATTTTGACAAACTTTCATTTTGAAAAAATCTGAAACAAGTGTTTCAATGATGCTGACATTATCTTATGGAACATTTTGACTTTTCATTTTGAAGTGACTTTGTTGCCAATGTTCTTTATTTTTTATTTTATATTATAATTTACATTTTAATATACCTGTTGAAATTAAAATGTTTCGATTGACCTGAAACGACTTTTTTAATTTAGTTCCTTGGGACATTTTAAAATTCTTAGTTTAATTTGGATTTGGAACTAAAACAAATTTAGAAATCACAGCATTTCCTGCTAAGTGGAAATTCTGGTTCCCACATAGCTGTACTTGTAAGAGCAAGAGGTTGTGGGAGGTCTGCTTATTTTCCTATCATCTATTGATATACTCTGTGCTTGAGCACCCTCTTAGTTTTGTTTGGTTCTAAATTTTACACAATCACAATTTCAAATTAAACACAGTTAATAAATTTGAATGCTTAAATAATAAATAATTATTCTTCAAACCAAGATATCATCACTGGAGGAGGTTATTTTCTTCTGATGATTTGCATCTAAATAAACTGTAACTAGTAATGTGGGATAATAATTCTTTAGATTTGAAATAGTGTTGATTTAAAAAAGATTGAAATCTCAACAATACTAGTGGAACAAACGAGTCTATTAGTAAATTACAATAACATCTAGTAATTATTGTGTGTGCTGGTAGATTGCATGTGTCAGGGCAGGAAGGAGAGAGGAGAAGGGGGAAGAAAGCTTTAGAAAAGTTCAGTTTGAGTTTTGAGGAAAGCTTTGGGGAACTAGTACTTTTAGTGAAGCTGACTCACCCATTCGTAACACTTAATCATACAAGTGTCAATAGCTAGGTACTGCAGGGTGAATGGCTAAACCACACAGATCCTCCTGTTTTTGTTAATTAAGTCAAGAATTTGGCTTTACTTTAGCTTCATTTTCCTGAATTTAATGCTTCTTTCTGTTTGCCCTTGCTTTGATGAACATTCTTCATGTTGTTGAATCACTGCATGCTGACATTTTCCATAACGGTTAATGGCACATGATGACTTTGCAACCACAGAGCATTTAGGGGAAATTTAATGAATGGAGCCATCATCAGAATCAATAAGAGTGTTGGATGCTTCCTAAGTTTAAGATAAATCTTCTGTGTGTCCAAATAATGTACTTCTTTAATACTTTTATTTTCCCTGTAAATGAAGAAGCCTCAATAAATATGACAGATTTTTACTTTTTTGCAATTTGCCATCATTATAGATGCCTTAATGTCTAATATATGACAATGTAAACTGGCATACTAAATATTTCTTTGATGCAGGCTGCCTACTCTATACAATCTGAAGGTGGAAATGAATGATAATAAAATTGCTGTATTCATTAAAAAAGGTAACAAGACAAAAGTGATTGTCTTTTGGTTGTTTTTAAGACAGTACTTGATTTGATTAGTATAAATTCCAAGTTGGCTTGGTCTGAAACTGATTAGTTCAGGGGAGCTGTTTGGGTATAAAACTATTGTACACAGATTTGTTGGAACCAGCAATAAAATTCTAAAACAAAAAATATTTCAGTTAAACCTGAAAATACACTTGAGTTAAGGTTGAAATTATGTATCAGTAACATCAGGGAAATATGCCTTAAAAGAATGTTTCAGTTTAAAGAACCCCCCATTGTTAGAAAGACAGGACAAGACAGTAATTGTTGTTCTTTGAGATGTACACACATACATTCCACTGCAGCTGTTGTGCACCCTATGCATTCTAGTAGGAGACTATTGCCAGCAGTACCACTAAGTGATGCATGCATCCCTGCTCTTCTTGTGCTCTCAGGCAAGGGTATGCAAGGGGCTTTTTCGGTAAAGCCTCACAGAAGTGCAATGTATTACAATTTTCTCATTTTTCTGAGCCCCTTATATTTAATTTCTCCTTTTTTTTAATCCAGTAGGAATCACAATTTAATGACATTTCAATTTGCAGAATTGTCTTTGAAAAGTCTATATGGTATCCCCAGTTTCTTTCTGCATTCTCTGTCACACAAGTGCTAGTCCTGTGCATGTTGTAATTGACAGCTCTTAACCAATATTGAGAGTAATTTTACTTGATTTTTTTTGCCTTATGTCTAACCATTGGCAGGTTTTTATCTGTTGCTTCTTTTTCTTTTTGCCACTATTCTGTGTAAGAAAGAACCACCCAGTTTGCTGTGATGCCCAATATGTACATATATGGATATAAATTCACACACCACTAAAAGGCAGCCACCTCTGGGCTGGAATGCGGCAGCCATTCTACGTTACCAGTATTCTATAAAAATGTTTAAGAAGGGGCGTATAGAATGTTTCCAATGAAACTACATAGGCAGTTTTAGGAGGTGAAAAATGCAGGGCCTAATTCTTCTCTCCTACTAGTTCTAAACCTATGTAAATGTAGAATCAGGTCAGTAATTATAAAAACTGAGTGAATAACTTCTTAGATGATGTATTTCAATATTTTTCTGTACTCAAAATGTCTGCAAACAGAGTTAGTATCGGGCATTCATTATTTGAAATGATATCTTCACCAAATTAAGTGTGGTCAGCAGATTATTTAAGCTGCAGATTTTGTTACATACAATTTGTGCCATCACTTATTTACCTAATCAGAATGGTGTTAATTGCATATATGAATGTTATATTTCTAGTGCTCACAATGTTGCTTAATTCCATATGTCATCTAGACAAGGAACAGAAACAACAGATGACTTACCAAGCAACGGCGTAAAAAGCAAACTTTACAGTCAACATACAATTCAAAGATGCATCCAGCAAACAATCTAGCTGAAAAAAGTCACTTATCACACTAGAAATTCTTGAACACTCAAAATGTTTGCGGAAAATGAATAGGAAAAAGGTAGCAAATGGGGCCAAGTCTAAAAAATATATTTCCCCCCCGTGTATTGGCTTAGCTCCAGTAACACTAGTCTACAATTTTTGAGAAGTCGTCTGCTTCAGAGATAAAATGTGATATTTATTATGTATTTTGATGTGCTGAATTCAAATATGACAATTAAAACAACTGATTGGCTACTGTTTCTAAGATATTTAAGTTTTTACATTTTATGTCTATGTATATTGTGTAGATAGTAGAGTTTTAATCATAAATTGTAAATCTAGGTCTTTTCATGTGTTTATGGTGGCTTTACATGATAATATTTCACCTGTCCTGTTTATGTAACACTTTAAAAATCAGCAAAAGGGTTATATAAATAAAATGTATTATGAAACAAAAGGCAAACCACTATTATGTATATAGTTTAGTCCCATTCAGTGTCTACTCGGCGCTTCTTGGCTTGTCTCTTGTATTCATTAAATGGAGCATCTCCTGTATCTGTCCAGCAATAGTCTGAAAGCATTGATGGGCTCCATTTGCCCTGATAGCGTTTCTCCATTGTTGCAATGTCCTGGTGAAATCGCTCGCCGTGCTCGTCACTCACTGCTCCGCAGTTCGGTGGAAAAAAATCTAGATGAGAGTGCAAAAAACGGATCTTTAGTGACATGTTGCAACCAAGGCTTTTGTATGCCTTGAGGAGGTTTTCCACCAACAACCTGTAGTTGTTTGCCTTGTTGTTGCCGAGAAAATTTGTTGCCACTAATTGGAAGGCTTTCCATGCCGTCTTTTCCTTGCCATGCAGTGCATGGTCAAATGCATCATCTCGAAGAAGTTCACGAATCTGAGAACCAACAAAGACACCTTCCTTTATCTTAGCTTCACTTAACCTTGGAAATTTTCCACGGAGGTACTTGAAAGCTGCTTGTGTTTTGTCAATGGCCTTGACAAAGTTCTTCATCAGACCCAGCTTGATGTGTAAGGGTGGTAACAAAATCTTCCTTGATTCAACAAGTGGTGGATGCTGAACACTTTTCCTCCCAGGCTCCAATGATTGTCAGAGTGGCCAATCTTTCTTGATGTAGTGGGAATCTCTTGCACGACTATCCCATTTGCAGAGAAAACAGCAGTACTTTGTGTATCCAGTCTGCAGACCAAGCAAGAGAGCAACAACCTTCAAATCGCCACAAAGCTGCCACTGATGTTGGTCATAGTTTGTGCACCTCAAAAGTTGTTTCATGTTGTCACAGGTTTCCTTCATATGGACTGCATGACCAACTGGAATTGATGGCAAAACATTGCCATTATGCAGTAAAACAGCTTTAAGACTCGTCTTCGATGAATCAATGAACAGTCTTCACTCATCTGGATCGTGAACGATGTTGAGGGCTGCCATCACACCATCGATGTTGTTGCAGGCTACAAGATCACCTTCCATGAAGAAGAATAGGAGAAGATCCTTTTGACGGTCACGGAACATGGAAACCCTAACATCACCTGCCAGGAGATTCCACTGCTGTAGTCTGGAGCCCAACAGCTCTGCCTTACTCTTGGGTAGTTCCAAATCCCTGACAAAGTCATTCAGTTCACCTTGTGTTATGAGGTGTGGTTCAGAGGAGGAGGATGGGAGAAAATGTGGGTCCTGTGACATTGATGGTTCAGGACCAGAAGTTTCATCCTCTTCCTCTTCCTCGTCTGACTCAAGTGAGAATGATTCTGGTGCATCAGGAACCGGCAGTCCTTCTCCGTGGGGTACTGGGCGTATAGCCGATGGAATGTTTGGATAATGCACAGTCCACTTTTTCTTCTTTCACACACCTTTCCCAACTGGAGGCACCATGCAGAAGTAACAATTGCTGGTATGATCTGTTGGCTCTCTCCAAATCATTGGCACTGCAAAAGGCATAGATTTCCTTTTCCTGTTCAACCACTGGCAAAGATTTATTGCACAAGTGTTGCAGCATATGTGTGGGGCCCACCTCTTATCCTGATCTCCAATTTTGCAGCCAAAATAAAGGTGATAGGCTTTCTTAACTATAGTGGTTATACTGCGCTTTTGTGATGCAAAAGTCACTTCACCACAAACATAGCAGAGGTTATCTGCACTGTTCACACAAGTACGAGGTATCTCTGCTCACTTTGATTTTGCAAAGGGACACATTTCTGTTTAGCCAAACACTGACAAATAAGAGAGCACGACACTGTATGATTTCTAGAGCTGATATATGGCAATTTGTTCAGCAGAGTGATGTAAGCTTCATTATGATTGCATCATCCATGACTTCTAGGAATAACATGATGCAATTCATATCATGTATGACGCAATAGCAGCTTCAGATTGCATCATTCATTGTTTTACCTAAAAAGCAAGTACTGTCCAAACCCAGTCATAGATTTATTCATAGATCCAGTCAAAGATGTATTTTAGTCATTTCTGGTTTAAATTGAGATCCCTTCCCTTTATAACTCACTTATCCTCCGCCATTCCCAAGTCAAGGGTCATATATACTGACCCAATAGGATATCTTGAAAACTAGAGCCAATCAACAATTTTAAGCATCATTTTCGTTCTCAGTGACCCAGAATTAGTAAAGTTTGACTACATTTATTTCAGAAGCATTTTGGCTGTAGAGCAGTGTAATCATCCAATTTGTCAAGGACACCAGGGTTAATCACCCCAGCTCTTTTTCAAAGCTTCCTGGGATCACCAATGACTATAAGCAGTGAGGGCCTACATTTTAGGTCTCATCCTTAAGACAACATCTACAGCAGCACATTGGCCCCTATCATCATATCTATTGACTCAAAAGAAAGAGTGACATCACTTCTGGTTACATCTGGATTGTACTTGGAGGTCTCTTATATAATCTTCTCCAACCCCAATAAGGGCTAAATATAATGATTGTAGTAGCTTGAGTGCATTAAGGAGGGAGAGAATGGAAGAAGCTGCAAACACTCTACTATTCCCATGCTGTACGCAGTCATACTTAGAACTAGATGAATAACTGATTTTTCAGTTAACTGGTAATTCTGAAAAAAAAATATATATATAGGGGAAAAAAAGTTTCAACCAAAACCAAACTACATTTTTTTTTTGACTTTTTGATAAAGCAAAAAAGTTGACAAAATTTTGTTCCAGGTTGAAATATTTTGTTCAATGTGAGATAAAATGTTTCATTTTGTTTCTGGACATTTACAATTTTTTAAAAATAAAAACAAATAAATGAAGGGCTAGACTCACAAAACAACCAAATGAGAACTGTCCATACAGCATATTGAGCTCTTTTGCAAATCTGGCACCAGCTGTGCTCTTTTGAAAATCTGGCCACACAGACCTGTTCTACTTCTGACATCTGCTGAAGTCAAGGAGTTACAACAGTACAGACCTGGCACAATGAAGACAAGAGTTAGGACTAAAGTTTGACAGAAATGTTTTTGTTCAGATTGTAATTTAAAAACAAGATAATTAAAGATGATAAATAATGGAGCTCAGCATTCAATAGTGTAAAATTACTTCAGCTCCAGTGGAACTTCCTTACATTCACTGTTTGTGTATAATGGATTTTGTGTGTGTGTGTAATTTTTTCTTGAAAAGGTGTAAGATATTAAAATGTGTTTAATTCACTAGTCAAGAAAGAGCAAATAACGGCCAGTTTTATACACTGGAATCCCAATAAGAATAATTGTGAGTGCAATGAAAACTAAAATAGAACCAGAAATGACATGTAAATACAAATAATAATAAAAAAGCCACACTAGATGCTTCTGCCAAAATACTGTCAAGTTGTACAGACTGCACTGCACCATAATTATAGTAGCTGACATATGTAAAATGATTATAAATTAATGGTTTGTAGAACAGAGTCATATGTTTTAGATTTTTGCTAGGTAGCTATACAATCATAAAGAACAAAGGACTATTAAACAGTGTAACAGTGACGAAATCCATCTAAAATTGGTACACAACACCCTCTGTGGAAATTATGGGATCATTCTTAACGTGCTTAAAATCCAAATTGCATAGACCTCAACAGATCTCTTAAAGGAAGATTGTTGGAAGTGGTTCTGCATACAGTTCTTTACCTCCTATGTGAGAGTATATGGTAAGCTTTTTTAATGAAAATACCTCAGTAGTTCCTAACCCAGTGGGAAGGATTTGGAATTAGATGTAAAAATAAGATATATTCTATTATGAGCAAAACATGTATGTCCCATGTTATAAAGATGGGACACACACGGGTGCTGATAAGAGACACTGAACTCCATTTCAGGTGAGAGCTACAAAGATCAATACTCTTGTCATATGACAAGGATCAGACTCCATCAACTCCAGGGGTTAATGTTGCATTTTCCTTTTTATTTTTGTAAATGAAATGCCAATATTGTGCAACATCGACCAAAACAGCCACAAACTCATACAGCCAATTAATAAAACAAATGGACATCTAGGATGTAGGTTAGGGTAGATTAAATTAACTCTCTTGACAGAGGACAGGATTATCTTACCTTTTACCGGACATTTGTCAATAATCGCTGTCTCTGAATCTTAGTAGCTTTCTGATCATATGACCTCATCTCATGGGGCAGTGCTCACACTTGTACAGTCTCAGATCCCAAATCTTTAACTTATTTGGCTTTAATACAGTGACCCCACTGCTAACCAAGTTAGATGGTGTGTGTATTTGCTCAATAGCATCGACATTTTACACCAGGTCAAATGCAGTTTGTGTGTGCATATATTTTCAGTGTCATATTGAGATCTCTCTCAATGTGATGTATTATATACTTATTGCATCCCAGTCTGTTAAACATATTGTCATTCTTTAAGATTACACCGCTCTACAGCCAAAATGCTTCTGCAATAAATGTAGTCAAACTTTACTAATTCTGGGTCACTGAGAACGAAAATGATGCTTAAAATTGTTGATTGGCTCTAGTTTTCAAGATATCCTATTGGGTCAGTATATACGACCCTTGACTTGGGAATGGCGGAGGATAAGTGAGTTATAAAGGGAAGGGATCTCAATTTAAACCAGAAATGACTAAAATACATCTTTGACTGGATCTATGAATAAATCTATGACTGGGTTTGGACAGTACTTGCTTTTTAGGTAAAACAATCTGAAGCTGCTATTGCGTCTGTAAACGTCCGGTGCGGGGGGGTCGGGCCCTCTCAGGGGCCGTCGGGGGCCAGGCCGCCTCACTACACGGCCTGGATCGGTCTCAGGGTTCCGCCCCTCTGGCAGGGACTAGGCCAAAGGTACACGGCCTCTGCAATGAGCTCCTGCTCTCCGTCAGGGTCCGGCAGTAACTCAGGCCCGGGCTCCGGTCCTCACTGCCGGAGCTGGGGATTACAAAGTCAGTCAAGCCCCCGCGCTAGCTCAGGGCGGGGCAATAAACAATAGTTCGGGCGCTCAGCTCCGTGGATCCGGAGCTGAGCCCTGATAAACTCAGGACGTCCCAGGCCCTTATTCAGGGGAGGGCAACCCCCAATAGTCCAGGGCGCTCAGAACCTTCCTTCAGGCTGAGCAGTAAAGTCAGGAGTTCAGGCCCGGCCCTCAATCAGGGCGGGGCAGCACACAATAGTCCAGGGGGCTCAGAACCTTCCTTCAGGCTGAGCAGTAAAGTCAGGGGTTCAGGCCCGGCCCTCAATCAGGGCGGGGCAACAAACAATAGTCCAGGGGGCTCAGGACCTTCCTTCAGGCTGAGCAGTAAAGTCAGGGGTTCAGGCCCGGCCCTCAATCAGGGCGGGGCAGCACACAATAGTCCAGGGGGCTCAGAACCTTCCTTCAGGCTGAGCCCAGGCAGGGTTAGTAGCCCCAGGCCCTCAGTCAGGGCGGGGCAACAAACAATAGTCCAGGGGGCTCAGGACCTTCCTTCAGGCTGAGCCCAGACAAAGTTAGTAGGCCCAGGCCCTCAGTCAGGGCGGGGCAACAAACAATAGTTCAGGGGTTCGGGTTCAGGTCTGGGTATCAGGAGCTGAGCACGGACAAACTCGGGACGCCCCAGACCCTCAGTCAGGGTGGGGCAACAAGCACTCGTTCAGGGCAGCAAGCAATAGCTCAGTGGCGGTGCCAGAGCGCTGGCTGGAGGGGGAGACTGCCACCCGTTAAGTGGGGTGGCAGGGGGGACACAGGCCCACCCACTCCACTGTGTCCCAGCCCGGGGCCCTAAGAGCGGCAGTCAGTCTGCCGCTGTGTTGGTGGGGTCCTGACCGCAACACACCAACATGGGTTCGCTCTCTGTTGTAGCTAGACTGGGGTCAGCTACCCCCGGGCTGATTTCCATTTCCTCCTCCATTTGTACCTGCTCCCCGCTGGGCTCGGCAATGGGGTCCCACACCATGGGTTCCTCACTTCGCAGAGGGTCGTCCGGGTCGGGTTGCTCCTCCGGTCTCCGGTCAGGGGGGCGCTCGGGCCCCTCCTCGGGGTACCGTGCTCGGGGCAAGGGTGGCCAGTCTACCTCGGGGTACCTTGCTTGGGGAAGGCTTGGCCAATCCGCGTCGGGGTACCTGGCTCTGGGGAGGTCCGGTCGGTCGGTGTCCGGGTATCTGGCTCTGGGGCAGCTCGGTCCGTCCGTGTCCGGGTACCTGGCTCTGGGAAGCCTTGGTCTCGCCGGAGCTCGCACCGGCACGTCTGGCCTCTCCGGCTGCTGGGCTCTAACTGAGGGCTGGGGCCTGGCTCTTATACTTCCTGTCCCGCCCCTTGACTTCCGGGGGGCGGGAACAGGTGGCGGTGGCTCCGCCCACTTGGGTGCCAATTCAGGCTCCTCTCCCTCAGGGGCCGTCGGGGCCCAGGCCGCCTCACTACAGCGTCATACATGATATGAATTGCATCATGTTATTCCTAGAAGTCATGGATGATGCAATCATAATGAAGCTTACATCACTCTGCTGAACAAATTGCCCTATATCAGCTTTAGAAATCATACAGTGTCGTGCTCTCTTATTTGTCAGTGTTTGGCTAAACAGAAATGTGTCCCTTTGCAAAATCAAAGTGAGCAGAGATACCTCGTACTTGTGTGAACAGTGCAGATAACCTCTGCTATGTTTGTGGTGAAGTGACTTTTGCATCACAAAAGCGCAGTATAACCACTATAGTTAAGAAAGCCTATCACCTTTATTTTGGCTGCAAAATTGGAGATCAGGATAAGAGGTGGGCCCCACACATATGCCGCAACACTTTGCCAGTGGTTGAACAGGAAAAGGAAATCTATGCCTTTTGCAGTGCCAATGATTTGGAGAGAGCCAACAGATCATACCAGCAATTGTTACTTCTGCATGGTGCCTCCAGTTGGGAAAGGTGTGTGAAAGAAGAAAAAGTGGACTGTGCATTATCCAAACATTCCATCAGCTATACGCCCAGTATCCCACGGAGAAGTTCCTGATGCACCAGAATCATTCTCACTTGAGTCAGACGAGGAAGAGGAAGAGGATGAAACTTCTGGTCCTGAACCATCAATGTCACAGGACCCACATTTTCTCCCATCCTCCTCCTCTGAACCACACCTCATAACACAAGGTGAACTGAATGACCTTGTCAGGGATTTGGAACTACCCAAGAGTAAGGCAGAGCTGTTGGGCTCCAGACTACAGCAGTGGAATCTCCTGGCAGGTGATGTTAGGGTTTCCATGTTCCGTGACCGTCAAAAGGATCTTCTCCTATTCTTCTTCATGGAAGGTGATCTTGTAGCCTGCAACAACATCGATGGTGTGATGGCAGCCCTCAACATCGTTCACGATCCAGATGAGTGAAGACTGTTCATTGATTCATCGAAGACGAGTCTTAAAGCTGTTTTACTGCATAATGGCAATGTTTTGCCATCAATTCCAGTTGGTCATGCAGTCCATATGAAGGAAACCTGTGACAACATGAAACAACTTTTGAGGTGCACAAACTATGACCAACATCAGTGGCAGCTTTGTGGCGATTTGAAGGTTGTTGCTCTCTTGCTTGGTCTGCAGACTGGATACACAAAGTACTGCTATTTTCTCTGTGAATGGGATTCCCGCTACATCAAGAAAGATTGGCCACTCCGACAGTCATTGGAGCCTGGGAGGAAAAGTGTTCAGCATCCACCACTTGTTGAATCAAGGAAGATTTTGTTACCACCCTTACACATCAAGCTGGGTCTGATGAAGAACTTTGTCAAGGCCATTGACAAAACACAAGCAGCTTTCAAGTACCTCTGTGGAAAATTTCCAAGGTTAAGTGAAGCTTTGTTGGTCCTCAGAATCGTGAACTTCTTTGAGATGATGCATTTGACCATGCACTGCGTGGCAAGGAAAAGACGGCATGGAAAGCCTTCCAATTAGTGGCAACAAATTTTCTCGGCAACAACAAGGCAAACAACTACAGGTTGTTGGTGGAAAACCTCCTCAAGGCATACAAAAGCCTTGGTTGCAACATGTCACTAAAGATCCATTTTTTGCACTCTCATCTAGATTTTTTTCCACCGAATTGCGGAGCCGTGAGCGACGAGCACGGCGAGCGATTTCACCAGGACATTGCAACAATGGAGAAACGCTATCAGGGCAAATGGAGCCCATCAATGTTCGGAGACTATTGCTGGACAGTGAGAAGAGATGCTTCATTTAATGAATACAAGAGACAAGCCAAGAAGCGCCGAGTAGACACTGAATAGGACTAAACTATATACATAATAGTTTTTTGCCTTTTGTTTCATAATACATTTTATTTATATAACCCTTTTGCTGATTTTTAAAGTGTTACATAAACAGGACAGGTGAAATATTATCATGTAAAGCAACCATAAACACATGAAAAGACCTAGGTTTACAATTTATGATTAAAACTCTACTATCTATACAATATACATAGACATAAAATGTAAAAACTTAAATATCTTAGAAACAGTAGCCAATCAGTTGTTTTAACTGTCATATTTGAATTCAGCACATCAAAATACATAATAAATAGCACATTTTATCTCTGAAGCAGACGACTTCTCAAAAATTGTAGACCAGTATTATCTTTTGCATCTTTTTCACTAGACAACTTACACACTTGTTGAATCAATCTACATTTATGGACCATAGTTAAACCCAAGCACATCTGGGGATTGGGTTTAGGCTATTTCTAACTCTACAGAAACATATAGTCCTTGGGCAGACATTCCCGTGTTTCTTTGCCACATAGGCTCATTTTGTGATCATTATGTAAGTTTAGTTTTCAATTTTAATATTGGGGAAGTCATGCTAATTTTTTACACTTTTGCAGTGATTAGACTGCATTCAGCTCTGATAACAACCTTGAAGTTCACCCTATCCACATATTTCCAGTTTCACAAATCAGTCTGTTGCAGACACATGCTTTATAGGTGTATTAAGAATTACACTTCTACTTCATCATCAGATCTTTGTCCTCCAGCTGAATGTTCATGAATGCATTTTGCCTTATGTCTTTGCCATCTGTGCTAAAAGCAACACATTCTTGCAAAATTCTACCTTTTATTTTATTTATTATTCTACCTTTTATTCTACCTTTTACCAGCCATTTGACTGCCCTTGTAGTCTCTCTGTGCCTAGCTAAGTAGATGCAAAGCACTTCAATTATTTTACTGCTTGTGAAAACCTTAGTCTTCACTAGCCTTCCAAATATCCAATTCTGCAAAGTCAAATCCATTTCTAATAATAACTTTACTTTGACCTTGTTCATTTATAGCACAAATAAATCAGTCTCTGATTAGTCTGTTATCTGTTCATTATTATATGACTTAGCTTTATTACATATACAATGCATATTATACATATGTCTATTACATAATGGTCAATGGGCTCATCTGGCAGTTGCTGGCTTGCCCAAATAAATAAATAAATAAAATAAAAAGCCTTTTCCAAGCAATAATTTTGCATGGATCACAGTATTCTTGATATTTTGTAATGACTGTGTCCTACAATTTGCAGTTCCCTTCATGTTCTCCTGCTAGTCTGCTGTAGATCTTTAATGCATTTGGGCTTTCCAATGGAACAGCATGGAGGATTCCAACCTCTCTGATTTCTCTGCTCCCAGGAAAATTTGGAAGAGCTGCAACTACTTCCTGCAGTTCTCTGCCAGGTTCTCTCCCAGACTGAGAGATTCAGGTGGGTGGTTTTGCTACATTTTTTGCCAATGTTCAAGTTTTCTTCTGGCACCATATAATAAAGACCAACCAACACTCCTACATGACACCTATTTCTTGGCTCCAACCACATGACATAGCTCAGGGTTATAGATGTTTATACCTTTGCCTTATGGCAGGGAGCAATATCAATGAATGGCAGATTTTTTATTTTTTTGGTAAAAAGGTTGTGACTTTGCTTCCTCACCCATAAAATATTCAGTTGAGATGGAGAAATAGGAGTATGTAATAGTTCAAGAACAATGGGTCAATACTGAAGTGCTTACGCAGGCAAGACCTTCTTATACATAGATAGCCTCAGATTTGCAGTCTCAGGTTTGCAATTATTCTGCAATTGGGATTTACAGGGCCTGAGAGAAAATATAAAAGTGGGACCTTACAATTCTCCCTTCATTCTCACTATGACATTCTATACCTTGGGGGG
The DNA here is from genome assembly GCF_027887155.1 of Malaclemys terrapin pileata. NCBI lineage: Eukaryota > Metazoa > Chordata > Testudines > Emydidae > Malaclemys > Malaclemys terrapin. Next base: position 37,659,289 of record NC_071513.1, on the reverse strand, counting down.
CTTACTGTAACCCCCATATTCCTCATGTTCATATAATCGTGGTTTTACATATAAAGCATGCCTTGTAAAGTATCAGGGGAAAGGTTATGATCTGTTGAAAGTCATTTCTCTATTCATATATGTATATTATTAATGCATATGAAGTTATGAGAATTGTGTTGTATGGTTGTCACTAAAACAGCAAGGAAAATAACCAACCCCTGGGCGGGGTGTGAAACAACCCATTAACAGCCATTGTCCAGCAAGGGAGCTACAATTCAATGAGGCCACACCAGGGGAATTGCTCCAATTTGCCTGGAGACTCAGCAATGCCCCCAGTCATTCCTGGACTTGTGTTTTCCAAGCACATGGACTGAGGGTATAAAACACACAGAATAGACACATCCTGGGCCCTTCTCCTGCCCCCACCTATGCTGCAAGCAACCAAGACACTGAGAAGAAGACAAGACTCCAACAGATGAGATTGGCCCAGGTTTAAGGAACAAACTTGTATATTAAGGTCTGCAATATCCAATGGGGTGAAAAAAACTGCTTAATATAGTTGCTGCCCAGTCTAATAGGGTTGTGAGTTTAGACTGCATGCTTATATTTTATTTCTTTTGGTAACTAACTGACTTTTTGCCTATCACTTAATATCACTTACAATCTACTTTTTATAGTTAATAATTTTGTTTAATTGTTTATCTTTACCAGTGAGTTTGTATGAAGTGTGGGGCAAATCTGCTCAGGTTTGACAAAGGCTGGTGTATGTCCTCTTTCCATTGTTGAAGTGGTGAACCAATTAATAAATTTGCACTGTCCACCTTGAGCAGTGCAAGCCGATATATTCCTGAGGTACAGTGCTGGGAGCGGGGTGGGATTTGGCTCTGGTGCCTTTCCCTGTGTGATTCATGAGTGGCTCTGGGAACATTCATGCAATATAGCTGGGTGTGGGGCTCCACATGCTGTTGTGCTGAGTGATAACAGTGCCTGGAGGGGCTTGCTGCTGGTCACTAGCAAGGCATTGTGAGACACAGCCCAGGCTGGAGTGAGTCCAGGGGGCACAACGGTCCCATAGTCCCAGGCTGTACTCCGGAGGAGCCCATCACACTAACCTCTGAAATTTTTCCTCTCAATCTTTTCCTCTCCCGATCCTCCACCCTTGCAGATCATCTTATATAATAAAATGCTGTTTAAAAATACATTTTTTTCTTTTGTAAAATAGTTGTGAATCTAAAAAACATGAGTACAAACTTATTGCACAAAGTGGACCATCCATTAGATGACTAAGACAGATGCAGTACTGTAGGTGGGTGACAGGGTAGCACAGGCAGAACCAGCAGGCAAAGGAGCTTAGAATCTAGGGGAGTTTCCTTCACTTTGTGGTTCCCCAATCACTCAGCAAAATGAAATAAAACAGTGCACAGCACCACACTCACCTCCTCACAACCCCATTCAGTCCCCTTCCTCCCTTGCCCCAGTCAGTCCCCATTGCCCATGGATTGAGGGTCTACACAGGTTGGCTTAGGCCCTATGTGCAGATCAGTACCAGGACAGAGTGCACACTTGTCCCTACCTCATGGGTGTCCAGATTCACAGTACACATGCAGGACCATATCTTAAATTGCACAGAGATCTTGCAAAGCAGCTGAATTGTAAAAATCAGTAGCATTATTTAGCCCAAGATTGGGTCACATATGCTTATCCATGGCAAAATAGAAGTTACTTGTGCTTCCTTGTGTATTTTAATAAATCACATATAATCCCTATTACAATAGAGTACAATACGCAAATTAGTCATGACTGGTGAACTGATCTCCAAATCCTGTAATTTACCCATTGAAGTACTGCCTAAAGAATTCAGTACTTTTGGAATTTGCATGACTACCACCCACTTGGAACTGACGTTCCCTGAACTAGGAACAATAATGTCATAGCACTGGAAATTCCAAGAAGAAAATAAAATTTGATCTCTTCCAATGTTATATTGTTGTAGCCATGTTCTATTCAGGATATCAGAGAGACAAGGAAGAAGAAAATACACAGAAGGGCAAATCCCCACCTATTAGTCCTGGCAGCAGCAAGGACAGCAAGATAGCAATCCTACACATCAATCTCCAAATAACCCTTTTGACAAAAGGTCCCAAGATCTGAGTTAAGGATGATAGGATACTAAGAATTTCTGTGATCTGGGGGAAGCCTGAGCCATCATTTTCCTTCTCCAAGCCTTTTTAGTGTTTAATCATTTTTCTAATGGCAATATAATTTGTATTGACACCTTTTTATTTCTACAATTCATTGCAGGCTCTTCAGAGGCTTATGCTGAAATCTCTCTGCCATAAAGATGCTGGTATCAAATTGGCATCATAATAGATTGTCTGTGGACTTGTATCCTTATATATTTTTCCCCATTCAAATCTCAGATTGTAATGACACCATAACTGGGTCCCCATAGACTCCTACTGCAATAATTACAAAATAGTTAACATTAGAGACACTCCAGATTAAACTGAATAGGAAGTCAAAAGCAATATAGATAAGAACAGATTCTGAAAAGTAATTACTGTATATGCTCATGTTTTTTAAACAAGTCTGTTTTTAAAATATCCCACAAAGAAGCTAGTCTATGTTAAAAAAAGCTACCTGGCAGCCTGATACATGTTTTTAAGTGAGAAAATGTTCAGCTAGAAAATGTTAGACACCGGAAACCAAAACATGTCAGTAGATAACTAGAAAATTGTTTAATAGTAGAGTGAAACTGCCAAATAGAGAGAAATGTTCAGTTAGGGCCCAAGCTAGTCTCACTGACGTCAGTGGGACTACACAGATGCCTAATACATGTTTGCAGGATTCCAAGATTATAAAGCCAGAAGGAATCACTGTGATCATCTAAGTCTGAGCTCCTGTATATTACAGTATTCAAGGTGTAAGGGCACTGAAGTCAATGGATTTACACCAGGGACAGATATGGCTCATTATGTCTGAGTGCCACAATTTGGGTCCATTAGATCACAAAGGATACTTTTTTAGCTGTGCTACGTCATGCATGTCACATGCAATTATTTAAGTTCAAGAAGCCAAGCTTCTCATTCCAAACTACAGGGAATAAATACCAGTGCAATGGAGGGCTGTCTGGCAGGTAAATTTCTAGGGATGTATACTAACTAAGTACAGCTGGGTCACGGATAACATCACTGAGTTCTGCATTTTAAAAAGGAATTTCTTCAATTTCAGAGTTATGCCGGAATAACATAGTTCATTTAGCAGAAAGGACCTGAATCTGGGTTATAACCAGAGTAGGCCTCTTCTGGCGAATAAGAACTGCTGCTCCCACCTTATAATAATATGTATAGGAAAATCCCAACTCTTCCTCTTTTTTAAAGTAAAGATTCTAGTCCTCTTCCATGCAAACATCCTTGAAAAAAATTGCATCCAGTGTAACCCAATTACTAGAAGAGACTTTCCCGAACATCACAGGTTATTCATACCCACTAGCATTTGGCTTTGGAGTCTGAAAAACAATTATTAAGTCCTCCTAGATTTCTGGGAGGAGACTAGATCATATTTACAGTTGCAGGGAGCAGTGCTCCTCAAGCGACTGCTGACAATAGAGTGTTGGTGCTTAACTCTATACATGCCGTTTTGAACAAACCTCTGTGCCTCACTTCCTTACATGTTACATGGAGATAACAATGCCTGATAAATTTGGATAAAATATCTATAAAATAAGAATTGTCTACCTCCCATAAAGTCGTGACAATCAAGTTGCTAAAGTTTGTGAAGTGCTATGTTAAAGGCGATCATTTTCATTAGGATGTACACAAAACCATGTGGTGGTGTGAAACTTAGTAGCCCCCAGAACCCCAGCTTAAGCAGACAATGTCAATGGCAAAAACTTTTTTTTAAGTGCTGGCAGTGACAGTATATAGGAGCTTGATGGACCAATGGTCTGATCCCATCTGGAAAACCAGTTATCCTAATAAAACTATAGGTCATTTGTAAATTGTTCTGTAAGTCCTAGAACACCATCCTCCTAGGTGAATTAAATCTGATTGTGTGGCTGGTTTTTCCTCTTTTAAAAGGGCTAAAAAATATCCTGTTTGAAGTTTATTGTGTTATGAGCAGCAGCAAAATAAAAATAAACAAATAATAAAAATCAATGCCAAGCTCAGTCACAGTTTTAAAGATTAATCTAAACAAGGATGAGTCACCTAAAAAAAATTAGTGTTTTCTACTACATACTAGGTCAGTTACCTTAGTTTGTTGTAGATATTATCTTCCTCTACCCTTCCAGCTAATATCAAGTACTATAAAGAAGGAATCACAGATCTACCTTATGAGGGTATAATTTTACTGGAGTCTCTCATCATTGGTATGTTCAAGGTAGATGTAGAAGAAGTTGGGCCTGTATTTGAAGAATGTAGCCTCTAGCCAATATTGGGAGGGTGAAAAGGTAGAGTGGAGAATTCAACCAGAAGGAGGGTGATTGAGAAGACAGAACTGTACATAGTATGTGCAAAAAGTTGAGATGCGGTTTGTGGCATGAACCATGATGGCAGGGAGGATCCCCATATGTTGGGTAAGGTCTGTAGTGCTCAAGTCAGTATTTTGAATTTTCTGTGGAATATGTGGGAGTTTATTTGAAAGTTAGAAGTGGCACATTGTTGGAAGTAATGGTTCAGAGTTAAGGTTGGTATATGAGGGTACATCCAGACGCGATGTATCGATCCCTGAACGCGCTCCCTGTCGACTCCGGAACTTCACTGGAGCGATCGGTGGTAGTGGAGTCGACGAGGGAGCCACGGCCGTCGATCCCGTGCCGTGAAGACCCAAGGTAAATTGATCTAAGATACTTTGACTTCAGCTACGCTATTCACGTAGCTGAAGTTGCGTATCTTAGATCGATCCCCCCGCCCGCAGTGTAGACCAGCCCTGAGCCAGAACACGACGCTTTCTGATAAGGGATACTGAAATTGCTGGTGCAATCTTCCAGTTTTATTACTTTCACACAGCATATTGTTAACCTGCATTTCAGGACTTGCACATTTATTTGGTAGAATTACAATGTTCTGGAAAATGTTGTCTTGAATTTATAAATATTTATTTACAACCTTAACACTGTCTTAAAATATTTTTTCTAGCAATTTTTTTTAAATTGTCCTTTTAGTTCCAAGGGAGAAAAGTATCTTTGCAAAGATAATTCACTTACAGGAAAGTGGTTAATTTTTTTTCTAAGATGCATGTGTTTACTGTGTATGGAATACATCAGGGCTAAACCTCCTGAGTCTTCCCATTTTTCAAGTTCAAATAAAGTTCACAGATTTTTGGAAAAAACTCTGAGATCTTCTATTTGAACATGGAATTGAGCAGAAGCTTTTTCTCCCCCACACAGCAGTAAGGTGTCACCTACAATTCTCTAATGTGAATAAACACTATAAATAATAATGGTATGGACATAAAAGAAACCTTAAAGTCAAATGAACTCAGAGTTCTAAAGAACATTTGGATAAAGTTGCATTATTTCAGCTAACGGTAGAAGCTGTAGAAGAAACTAATTTGGTGTATATGTAATGGGTCCAATCATGCTATGAACTTAAAAAGGGATATTGGTAAATTGGCTAAAAGCCTAATTTAGCTTTTCTAAAAGCAGATGTTACAATCATGATAGCAGTAGAAATATTTAATGATTGTTATTTCCATTTTAATATTTCCCTGAACTAGTGGAAACCCAAACTTATTAGCATTATCTTACCACAGCAATTCTGAACCTTTTCTATACCATGATCCAGCATGTAATATGTTAATATTTAGCTTGTCTTTTAGCCATGCAAGAAATCTCTACAGAACTAGTAGGGATTATTAGGGATTAAATTTAGATCTGTATTGAAATAAGAAAGGTCAAGATGTTTCCCCCTTCTTCTTGTGAAAAACAAACAAACCAATCACTGTTTCAGAACCAACAATCAAATAAACAGGTTATGCAGATTTTTGAAATTATATACACTGAGGCTTTGGGAAGAAACTACAGCAACTATATCAGCAAGCTGTAAAACATGCTGCAAATATTTCTTATAATTTAAACATTTATCTGCAGCTCCCACTATTGCCTTTTAAGCATTCCTCTTAAATTCTCTCACGTAAGAATTGTGAGGCTGGGAATACATTTTAAGAAAATATAGTAATGTATCAAAGCAGCCATAAATAAAAAAAAATAAAGTGAATAAAGAGAGATATCGAATGGTGTTTTATGTTCTGAAACATGAACACTTGTTAGCTTTTTACACTTCCAGGATACCATAATATTTTATGAGCTATTAGGATGTGCGTATGAATGAGAGAGAGAGCTTTTCTTCCTCTTTTATATGCATTTTCCCCCTCCTCTCTCATATTTTTTTATATTGTTCTTGAATAAATATGGCATTTCCCCCCCCCCCCCCAAACAAGTTCCTTTTCAAGAAAAAAACTTACTGTATCAAGTATCTTCTTTTGCAGACCACAGCAGTTTTACTGAATGGCAAACATTCATTAGTATGCCCTGATATGCTGAAGATCTTACTGACAATTCCCAGAGCGTTCCCTCTTTCATAAACAGATTGTTGATGGTTGATGCATAATCCATCTAAGTATTGGAATAAAAGGAAAAATATCACACAATGTATGCAGGGCAGTGCAGATACTGAATGCCAAAAAATGCTACTGATAGCAGGAGTCAATAAATTATTTGACTATATACATTTCTTGTATTTACTAGCATTATTCATAAAGAGATGTAAGCTGTTATATTTTGTCACTGAGTTTATGTGTTTTCAAAACAGACACTTGTCAAATGTTTTTTAAAGAATGTTTCATTCAATTTAATATAAAATTAAGCCACAGAAAACTATACTGCTGTGATATTGAGGGTTTGACTCAATTGCTATGTTTGAGTTGCTCATGCTCCATGGAAAAATATTGAACGAGTTTTCATTTTGTGACACGTTTGTCATACTCAACAAACTTGAGCATCTCTGAGTTGCCTGTGGCACTGCATCAACTGGTCCTAATGTACCATGATGATCTTGTGTCCAAAATTCTGTAAGGTGTCAAAGCAACAACATACTGTGAAATGTCTTTATGAGACAATGTTTTATGGGCCCCAAGTGTAATTTGTGGACAAACTCTTCAGAGCAATATGTGTCTCTTACTATGACTAGACACATCTCCAAGCTCAATGCTGCCCCATCTTAGTTGGGACCTCTAGATGCTACTGTAATACATATAGCAATTATAAAACAAAACTAGTCAAATTATTAATTGTGAATAACTTCTGACTAGTATTAGCAATTTTCTGTAAACAAACTATTAACACATACATGTTTGCAATATGTGGATTGTTTGATAAATGGCCAAATAATATTCTGTGAATAAGTCACTAGACAATTTTTACGTCAATCACCAAATCATTTATTCACGAATAGCTTTTTGCTATTAATCAATCAATCCTACCTACAAAGTGTCCCCAAAAAAGAACAAACAACCCCCCAAAAAACAAACCAGACAAATAAAAACCCGAATGTAGAAATGCTGAAGAAACTGGGACAATCCTGCAAATCTTGTAACCAGGGGCAACCCAAAGCGGTAGCTACAGCACTGGAGTGGGAGTCACAAAACTTGAGGGTTTATTCCCAATTGAGTCAGTAGATTACTCTGAGGCCTTGGGCCACTCATTCTATCTACCCATATGTAAACATAGTACACGACCACGTATTTCACAAGTGAAAATGTGAGGCTTAACTATTAGTAAAATGTATGAGATTCTTAAAATAATTTCTGTATTCTTCTCCTTTATTACAGAGGACTTCTGTTGAAAACATATCTTAATGTTCATCAGATCCTGCTGTCTTTGGAGGTGATTAGGATGTCACTAACACAGGACTTATGACTTCAGCTAAGGGATAAACAGAGCAGATGATACAGGGTATAATATAATCAGTATTGCTCCAATTTCAGCAGAATATTTTAAAAACTCTCTCATCGGGTATTAGTCACTTCTTTATGGTTTCCACTTAAATCAAGAGGTTAAAAAAAGAACAGTGGGAGGATTGTGACTCAGGGAGTTTAATGGGATACAAAGCAAACAGCCTGAACTTGACCAAAGTTAGGAAAGGGTAACGTTTGTCACATCTGACTACTCAACTATGCTGAGATGCTAACAACTTGTGGTCATCACTGGCCTATACCTGGTTAGAACTAAGGACCTACAAGTGGAAAAAAAGATACATCCCATTTCCAATCTTGGGAAATCCACAAGACTAATTCTGCCATTATTGCTAAAGATTGCCAGTGTCGCCTTTATGAAATGCAATTTAATCTTTTATTCATAAACAAGAAAATCCTTAAAGTGTTTTAATTAGGGGGAACACATTTAACTCTACCTCCCACAGCTTCAAACTTCTTCACTGCTGAGGAATATGTATGCCATTTCTATAAATTGACATGTGCATAATATATTGACACACACATTCAGGGTATAGGATTATTACCATCTAGTTCTCCAGACTGTCTCTATGAGTTTCATGATGAATTGATGTTACAAATTTTCATTGCATTTTAATGGTTGATTTACTGATGTTTGTAAAACCAAAGGTCAGTTCAATAACTGAAAATAGGAGTGACCGTACTGGTGGTGAATGAACAAAGATTTAAAGAAAAGTGAAAACATGGCTGATAAGGTCATAAAGTTGAACACTTGAATACGTTTAATTGACCTATTTTCTTCCAAAGGCCATAAACTTTGTCACACTTTGTAAATGCCAGAGCAGTGTTCTTACACTTACAGAGAGAGCCCTAACATATAAGCCAAAAAAGTAGCTTTAAGTGGAAAGGAAAGGAAGATTAAAACAAAAAAGCCTCTCTTTAAAGCAATAGTTAAAAGCAGCACACAATGTAGATCACTAGCAGAGGGTCAAGTAACATCAGCTTTCTGAATAAAAGTTACAATTAATAGAGGAAAAAATGTCAGGAGGAAGACTAATTTTTTTTCCTTAAACATTTTCCGTGATATACTTTTCCAAGTGTAATCACATATTTAGGTTGTAACCTGTTTGAAGCATGGTCTGTGTCTTATTCTATGTCTTTACAGTACCTAGTGCAATCGGACGCTGATCCCAGTTGATGTCCTGAGGTACTATTATAATTTGTATTACCAACTGTTCAAAACGTATGAATCGGGCACCAAAAAAATCATGAGATTAAAAAAACATTTCGGGTTGTTGGGTTGTTTGAGCCTTTACGGTACACTTGGGTCAAATTTTCAAGCTATTCTCTGGCTACTGTGAGTGCTAGAATTTTTTTTTTTAAGTGAAAGCTACAGTGGAGGTGCTAGGCAGCTGCTCCCCAGTCTCTTGTCAGTTGTCAGGGCTGTGAGCATGGGCTACAGCAGCTGGGTGGGAAGCTTCCATGGCCCTCCAAAGCTTTGCTTGAACTTACACTCCCCTCCTTGGGGTGGGGGGGGTGGGGAGGAAAGGGATCTGCTGTTCATGCCTGGTGCCAGGGCCACTGCCTTTGCCAGTCCCAGGATTTTGCTGCTGAGGTGAAGCTGCTGCTGTCTGGAAGTATTCCTACTCAGGGAGTAGAGGCAACACATGTGGGCGTCCCTCCAGATTTCTGCAAGAGTTTATTTGCCCTGCCCTGAACCCCACTGCATACCAGCAGAACCTTTAAATCGTGCCCCCCCAAAAACAGTTGTGTGTCGTCTGTGCAGGGAGGCAGGGAGGTTGCAGGACACTGTTCCAGCCCTAGCCTTTGAGAAAGCCTTGGGTCTCCACAGAACAGGCACAGATCTCCATGCAGGCACTCAATGAGTGGGGATGGTGCAACTTCCAGCTTTCCATCTCTTAGCTTTCTCCACCATGCTGCACTCCATGTGGGTGAGTGAGGGGCCTGGAGATTCCCAGTGACTGTGGGGAGAAAGGGAATCTTCTCTGCTGATCAAGGCAGACCCTGAGAACCTGGACATTCAAGTCAATTTTGGGGGGGTCGGGTGAAGGTTTCTTCTTCAAATTTGCTCTGCAGCAGGAAGGAGCTGATCTCCCTGCCTGCCTGCAGCTGAAGAGGCAGATGAAAAACTGGAGGTTTATCAGGAATGGAACCACACCTTCCCTGCTACTGACTGACAAATGTGATCTGTCTCCAAGGCTACATGGAGCAAAAACCCCAGTGTCACGGACCAGTGCACCTCATTACAAATAAGAAAAAGCATCCATCCATACAGCTGAGTGACTTCACAATGCTTAAAAGATAAAATATCCAGCAGTTTTATTAAAATGACACAAGGATCAAGGACTTTGTGCTGACATAATGGCATATCACAAAGGTGAATTTGATTGAAATTAAGAGCTTCAAAGGAAAAATAACAAAAGTAAATCCCCTATTGGAAATTATGGATTGGTGGAGGTTCACAAGGATCCACAGTGCACACAAGACTTTTGATGGATATTTATCAAGGGACCTCAGTTTATGAAACATGACAACACTGTAAATGGCAGAGACCTGCATTGTGAAGGTGCTTGCCTTGAAACCAGCCTGCTGACTTTGTCCTGGGTAAATAGCAAGAGACATAATAGACTAGTATTCCTACAGTTGCACCAGCTCTTTCATGTGATCTAAATTCTAGCAAAGGCAGAGAGTTAGTGGGATTCTTTCAGAATGGCAGAAGAATGTCATTAGAATAGCCTGATTAGTTGCTTGATTATAGCTTCTAAGCAGCTAAATCTATGTATTGTACATCTGTGTGGGAAGATCAGGCTATGATATATCAGATCTGGCTGATGAGGAAGAAATATTGGAGGACACAATGAGTCAGCTAGCAACTCCAATGGGAAGCTGTTATTATACACATGGATCTTTCCCACTAGAAGTACTGACATTCTTGGATTAACTTCTCCGGGGTGATAAAAGCCTGACCCAAAGACCTGTGCACCACACCAAATTTCTGCAAATTTAAATTGAATTGTCGGAGAAGTAACTTGAGGCCAAATCCTGCAAGACTTTTGCTTGTGAAACTCCCATGGGCCTTTAGAGCCCTAATAGCCAACAATAGACCCCTTTCTTTTTCCAAAAAGATGACTCCTGCAGACTATAAAACTGAAAGTAGAAGAGGGATATATTTACAAACACATAACCTCTCCTCCTCCCCCCACAAGTATTCTGCAATAATGGCCCTAAGTGCTACATCTTACACTAGTGTTAGTTTGGTAGTTTTAGATTATGCCATAGTATTTTTTTAATAAATCATGTACTGAATGATTACAAAATAGTATCCATCAGGATATCAACATGGTTTCAGCTGTTCTCAATTTTATAGGTAAAGGCCAAACTCATCTTAAAAAGCCATAAGCCTGACCTGGCCTAATTAAAGCCTGAGAAATTACACATAAGCTTCAAATGAAGCCAAAAAGAAGCTGTTTTTTTCATGTAGGTTTGTATTTGTGAGGGCTCACAGGAAAGGCACTTAAGTGGTTATTCTTTCCCCACCTCAATTAGAAGCACCTCTTGAGATATTAGACATGACTGGGTCTCATGTAGAAGCTTGGGAAACAGTTTTTGTTTTTTTCATTCCCACCTGGGTTATAACTGACTTCTTTCTTTATCTCCTTCTGATAAAATCTGATATGCCTATTTTCTGTAGCAAATTCTGTAGCATTCATAACTATCAACCTACTTAAGTTATTTTTTCTTACTCTACCTGATGTAAAACTTAAAACTATAAAATCTAATAAATTTCAAAAACAGGGACCCTTTGTAAGGTAAGAAGGATACATTATAAGAGCAATATAAATTGTGGGAGGTGTATTTTTTGTAGAACTAGAATTATTAAACAAATCTGGCATTTCCTTACTCCCATCTCCACTAGACCACACTTTAGGGGACCAATTCACTGTCTACTGCAAGTGTACTTCAGGAAAACATTATTGCTAGTTAAACTATTCTCTGTAATTCATTATTCCATGTACCTCTACGCTTCTTTAATTATATTAACTTGTTTCTGCATTTTTACAGATATTCCCATATTCATTCTTACTAGATATTTTTAAGTTGGGTTTCAGCTGCATTGTTGCTAACAGTTCCCTATGTTTTTCAAAATTTCTCTATTAAAGGTTTCATAATTCATATATAATTATGCAATTACATACAGTAACTCCTCGCTTAACATTGTAGTTATGTTCCTGAAAAATCCGACTTTAAGCGAAACAATGTTAAGCGAATCCAATTTCCGCATGAGAATTAATGTAAATAGGGGCAGTTAGGTTCCAGGGAAATTTTTTTCACCAGATAAAAGACTATAGTTTATATATATATATACACACAGTATAAGTTTTAAACAAAGAGTTTAATACTGTACACAGCAATGATGATTGTGAAGCTTGGTTGAGGTGGTGAAGTCAGAGGGTGGGATATTTCCCAAAGAATGCCTTAGTGATAAATTATGAACTAGCACAGGGGTCGGCAACGTTTGGCACGCGGCTCACCAGGGTAAGCACCCTGGCGGGCCGGGCCAGTTTATTTACCTGCTGACGCGGCAGGTTCAGCCGATCGCAGCCCCCACTCGCCGCGGTTCACCGTCCCAGGCCAATGGGGGCGGCGAGAAGTGGCACGGGCGAGGGATGTGCTGGTCGTGGCTTCCCGCTGCCCCCATTGGCCCGGGACGGCGAACCGCGGCCAGTGGGGGCTGCGATCGGCTGAACCTGCCACGTCAGCAGGTAAATAAACTGACCCAGCCCGCCAGGGTGCTTACCCTGGCAAGCCACGTGCCAAACGTTGCCGACCCCTGAACTAGCACTTGGTTGAGCACTCAAGGGTTAACACATTGTTGTTAATATAGCCTCACATGCTACAAGACAGCAGGAATGAAAGGAGGGGAGACAGCATGGCAGACAGAAACAGAGACACACGCAGTGTGTGTGTGAGAGAGAGATGTGCATTGCCCCTTTAAGTACGCTGACCCCACTCTAAGTACACTGCCTTTTTCAGCAAGTTGAGACAGCAGCTTCTGCCGGCAAGCTCCCTCCATCCTGAGCCCTGTCATGTCTCTCCCCCTGCTCTATAGACATGGGGTAAGCGGGGAGCAGGAGCAGAGGGGAGGGGGACACCCTGACATTAGCCCCTCTCTTCCCGCCCCACATCCTGAACAGTAAGCAGGAGGCTCCCGGGAGCAGCTCCAAGGCAGAGGGCAGGAGCAGCACATTGCAGTGTGGGGAGGGACAGCTGAACTGCCGGCAATTGATAGCCTGCTGGGTGGCTGCCACACAGGGAACTTAGGGGAGCGGGGAGCTGATGGAGGGGCTGCCAGTCCACCCTGGCTCCAAGCCCCTACCAGCTAGCTGCAACAGGCTGCTCTTCCTGCAAGCAGTGGACAAAGCAGGCGACTGCCAAACAACATTATAAGGGAGCATTGCGCAACTTTAAATGAGCATGTTCTCTAATTGATCATCAATGTAACAACGAAACAACATTAACTGGGACAACTTTAAGTGAGGAATTACTGTACAATACTCTTTAAGGCATTTCAATATTCCCTCAACATTAACTGACTGACAATCTAAAACTTGTGTATTTCCTTTTTTATTTATTCTTAGATGCATACTTCAAATAAAATTATGATCACTAGATTCTACATGCTCATTCTTTATTAATTATACTTGCCTCATTCACGGATTAGTTTCTGAATAGCCTCTGACCATGTAGATTATTCTACAAATAGTGTTGGAGAGCAGTCCTGTTCTATCTGCAGAAACATTTTTTAATAATGTAGTTATCACAATCAAAATCTCAGTAATTAAAATCCTCCAGGATCAAACTTCTGGCCTTCCACCGACCTTTTCTTATCAGTAGCAAATGATTTCCTGATCTGCTTTCCCTAACTGCTCTGGAGGGCTATAACAACCTGACTACCTTTGTTGTCCTTATCTACTAAGCTTTCTGATGTATCAGCCAAAATATTTACCTTATTTCTCTCTGAAGGCTCAATATCATCCCACACCAAAGAATCAAGACATTCCCTAGCCTTTCTGCTGCTCATCTTACAGCAAATTGTGTGTTCTTGAGTTTTATACCTTCTCTAATTTTTGTCTTCAATCTTGTCTGTTTTAATCGAATAATATTCCTACCATTCTCAGAAAACCTTTACCTCCGGTTCAACAGACTTATTATGTATGCTTCTACCATTTTACTCAATATGGTTTTGAAGTCTGTTTTCTTTTTATCCCTCCCTTGCTTTACCTTCTCACTAACTCCTACACTCTTAGCCAGACATACATTTTTGGGTTCTACAATTGGGGGGAGGGATAGCTCAGTGGTTTGAGCATTGGCCTGCTAAACCCAGGGTTGTGAGTTCAATCCTTGAGGGGGCCACTTAGGGATCTGGGGCAAAAATCAGTACTTGGTCCTGCTAGTGAAGGCAGGGGGCTGGACTCGATGACCTTTCAAGGTCCCTTCCAGTTCTAGGAGATGGGATATCTCCATTAAAATGTACTTCCTCATCTTATTTTTCTTTTGCCTCATCCCTAATCTAAGAATACATGCAATATAATTTTTCAAGTCAGCTGTTTATTTGCTTTCCCTCACACAGCTGGAATTACTCACAAGCTCCAAGTGCCCTCATATTCAGAGTTATATAGCAATTCTGTCAACACCACTGTATCACATGTATATGTAGCCACTCAGAGTACTGATAGAGTTGTGTGGCATTCATTACCTTCAATACACTGGGCATGGCTATATTACCGTTAGCTCCAAATCTCAGTGGTTCCTCTTCATGCTGTCTGTCCAGAGACAGCTGAAGATCAGGACTGCTAATAAGGAGATATTGATTGGTGGGGTGAGAAGAAAGGCCTGAAGAATCGTGCTTGCTCACTGACAGTTTTATTGATTGACTTGGTATGCCCCAGGCAGACTAGAAGGGTGGGGAACATATGTGCCATTTAAAAAAACAAACAAACCAGGTTTTAGGGATTAAAAATAGACATGGTCTCTACTAGACATAGACTTAGCCACATGGATTCATATCTTCTTGGCCTCTAGGCTTGATAAATGAAATACGCTTTATTTGGGATTTAAAAAAAACATCAGTTTATAAGTGGCAATTACACTACTGCAGAACAACACTGCTATACAGCTTCACCTTCTATAGGCCTTCCCATACATTAGTCATCGGCACCAACTTCCTGGAGTGCACTGGTTCCATTTTATCTAACAAGGCAAATTAAACATTTTACTATTAGTATTAAAACCCTCAAATGTTAATGGGCCTATTGATCCAAGTGGCTGTCTGCTGTTCTATTTCCCTCCCCAGTGAATGAGTTCAGATTTACTGGCCATCTCATAATATAATCTCAAGATGATGGGATGCAGGAAATTCTCCACTGGAAAACACATCTGAGGCAGTGGACAAAAGTCATGACATTTTAATTTCTCTTTTAGCTTTTTTTTAAATGGAGATATCCTATCTCCTAGAACTGGAAGGGACCTTGAAAGGTCATTGAGTCCAGCCCCTTGCCTTCACTAGCAGGACCAAGTACTGATTTTGCCCCAGATCCCTAAGTGGCCCCTTATATGTTGGGAAGGTGCAATCTTCTAATATAGGGAGTGATCTGGGGTCTGGAGCTTTATGTATATCCCTTGTTCAGTCACTATTGACCCACATTGCCTTTTAATGTATCATATTTATTTATATTTATGTACAGTCTTGTCAGGTATCCAGAGCTCATGGGGGCTCATGATGAAATCTGTCCCTATTTCCCATACTATAGGCTTTTCACAAACAGCTACTCTTGTTTAAAAAAAAAACAACAACTACAGAATAGTTGACACCAGTTGGTCAGTTACTGAATCATCTTTAAGATTCTGCTTATGAATTAATCACTTTTAACAGCATCTGGTAAAAAAATTCTTCTTGAATATTTTAAATATATTTGAAGGCACTGTGCTCTTGGTTCCCTCTGTTACAACATACTGCCACAATATACTTCAATTGCAAGGGGACTAAGAAGTTTCTAATATGTTCTAAGCATGTTTGAAAGCAACTCTGCATTTTCCCAGAAACATCTGAGTAACATTTAATTTGGATTTTTTAGAAAACTGGTTAGTAAGAGTTGAAAAAACCCAAGGCTCAGACCCTAAAAGTGAATATCCACACCATGTTTTTTTACATACACATGCACACACACATGCACTAACGGAGAAAGAGAAACATGCACAAACAACAATACCAAGACATGTCTTGATAATGATTATAAAAATATAAGCTATTTCAGGAAAATGAAGAAGACCATGCTTTTGGAGTGGATATTAATCCCACTCAACTGCTTTTTCACCAATACACTTAACACCCTCTCTTTCCAGACACAACTAGAAGTCCCCTGAATTAACAAATCATTTTTTATGTCCCCTGATTTCTCAATGTTTCACCAAGGCTTACAATTTGTCTTTGAGTCTTCAGCATCCCTCTCTTTTTTTTTTTTTTTTTTTGGGCCAAGTGTGACTTAAATCAATTTATGTAGGGCCTAATTAGAGTTTCTAATGGTGGAGCCATGCTGAGGGAGTAGGGCGAAAGGAGGTGGTACACTGCCCTAGTGACTGAAGATATTATGTCTGTGGAAGCCAGCATAATACCTGCAGGTGAGCTAAGGGTAACATCCTTGCACCATCTAGTCTCATCCTAGCTACCATATGTGTAAACATTGTAAAGCAATATTGTCCTCTCTTTCCTAGGATGGTGGCTAGCATAGCAGATAGTATTCTAGGTGCATTCCAACAATTGTCTCATCAATTTTTTGTAGTTTCTTTTTTCCTGCGTTAACACTCCCAAGTTCCTTGGCTTTTTAAAAATTATATTCTCTTTTTTTGTTTTTGACTTAGAAATACTGAACACTCCATAACCTAAGCCAATGATCACATTTGAAAACCTACGTTTTTTTTTTCCATTACGGATTGTTAATTAAAAAATCCATTAAAATAAATAGCTAAATACAGTATGGTTTTTAATACGAAAATGAGATTTTATGGCATCAAATTGTTGGAACAGGTTATATCCATCTTTTGGGAACAAACTAATTAGGAACAATGAGAGTGGCTAGAAGCATACCTAGAAGCTGTTTTTACTCCTGTCAATACTTAAGAAAACAATGGTGTCAAATACTTAATATAGGTGGCTTTGAGGGATTTAAAGCTTCTCCTTTTTTTCCCCAGTAGCAAAGCTCTTTTGCTAATTAGATAGGTAGAAGACAGAAAAATCAGTAGAAAAAGACTCCTCTATGAAACTTCCCCATGTTGCGAAGTTCTCTTACAAACTCTGTGGTGAGTTTCAGTTTTGCCAGCCTCTCACTGAGGTCCTGGCCATGCATCTGTTGAAATTAGTGGCAAAACTTTCATTGATTTCAATCAAAGTTGGATAGGATCCCTAGTCTGAATCCCTTATTAGCACAAGGGTGCGACTGAATTCAATGTGCCTGCTGGTGTGGATGAGGACTACTAATATGAGTACGGCTTGTGGTTAGAAGGCACTAACTGTCCTCAAAAGCCACATCGCTAAGCTGGACCAATACTGCAAAATATTCCCCACAATTATTCAGTTTACTTGGATTGTGTTTACAATTCTTGTGTTAATTTTTAATAATTATTGTAGTAAACAAGTTTACTGTGAAACAAACAAGTGTTAAGTGAATATTGGATAGTAGTCTTAGAAAACAAACTGTTGAATTCATAACACTGAGCATTTGTATGAGAAATCTGATTTCGAAGGGTTATGTTAATCTAGCCAGGGAACAGAAA
This sequence comes from Malaclemys terrapin pileata, assembly GCF_027887155.1. Classification (NCBI taxonomy): domain Eukaryota; kingdom Metazoa; phylum Chordata; order Testudines; family Emydidae; genus Malaclemys; species Malaclemys terrapin. The sequence continues at coordinate 37,641,502 of NC_071513.1, read as the reverse complement.
TACACCCTTTGAACTATGTGTCCAATCAAAAGTTGTCACCATAACTCCAGTTTGATGTAGCAAATACTTGCCACAAACAAGCTATGATCTATTCACAAAACACACTTTGGGAATGACTTTGAGGACATATATTAAAGACAGAGGTGAAAGTAATCCAGTATACAGCTGACTGTACCGGCAGTGGGTGGGAGCCCCGGGGTAGTGGCGGCGATTTAAAGGGCCCGGGGTTCTGGCCCTTTAAATCACTGCCGGAGCTCTGGGCTAGCGCTAGCGGCTGTGGTCGGGAGCCCCAGGCCCTTTAAATCACTGTCAGGCTGCACTGAAGGGCTGGCTGGGGGTGTCTGGCCCCAACCCGTCCCTTCCACTTGAGGCCCCCTCCAACCTTGCTCAGGACCCCGGCCGCCCTGCATACCAGTAAGTCCCTTAAGTTACTTTCACCCCTGATTAAAGATAAAAGATATACTCTCCCTTTATGGGCAGTTCAGGAATAGAAAATCAGATTAATTCAAATAAATTAGATGGGAGTTATTCTCCCACTTTTTTCATTTAACAATTAACCTTTAAAAAAGGCTTTGAAATTTTTGAATAGGATTGAATTTCTACTGGAGCACTGAGGGTGGAGGGAAGCTTGCATATACATGGGCCGCTATAATTTGGCTCAACCTTTTCACATTACTCACATCCCTGCACTATCTAGCCTCATCCTAGCTACCATATGCTGTAAACATTGAAAAGCAATAATATCCTCTCTTTCCTAGGATTGTGGCTAGCACGGCAGATAGTATTCTAGGTACATTCCAACAACTGTCTTGTCAATTTTTGTTGTTGTTTCTCTTTTCCTGTGTTAACACTCCCAAGTTCCTTTGGGTTTTTAAAAATTATATTCCCTTTTTTCGTTTTTGACATAGAAATACTGAACATTCCATAATCTAAGCCAATCACCACATCTGAAGTGCACATTTCTGGATACTAGGTGCTAAATACCCCTCATGTAACTTCCATTGGAAAATAATGGACTTTTACAAGAGTTGAACATGGACAAAAAGAATCAATCCAAAGTACACTGCACAATTGAATGTATTAGCTAAAATACAGTAGAAGGTCTTAAAAAGTAAAGATTTCCCAAGAGTTACTACAGATATATCCTAATCCAAGTACAAAAGGGGCAAAACCTGCAATAACCTCACATACTGCTACTGTGCAGTTAATATTAGTAAATGCTTTTCATCCCTGATACAATTCCATTCACTTTGCTGGAGCTCCATGAATTTGGCCCTATATGACCTAATACCTTTCTCTGTAAAGAGCCACTGTCAGAAACAGGCTATCACACTGACTACAGGCACCATTTTTGGAACTAATATGTCAATTGTAATGTTTTTATGCATTTGTTTTGTGGGATGGAGCAGTGGAAGGGATAAAGAAAGGAAAGGGGATAACTTCTCCCCCCACATGTAAGAATTTATGTATTTTTCTAATATTCATACATTCAGTCAAAATAATTTAAAAATCTGTTTACGGTGATATTTTACGCTCATACTATCTGAGCAAAAATTGGATAGACACCTCAAATAGAGATGTTCTTCATGCTGATTTATTCTTGTGTCCATCCAAAAATTAAACTTGCTTGTTGCTTACATCACAAGCTTTGTTTTCCCAAATAAAGAAGAGTTGCAAATGAAAAGTCACTTTATCTGAAAACAAAACAAGGAGGGGTCAACCAAAACCCCAAATCCAGCCACCTGCCCCCAACTTTGGGAAATTCAGATTTGGATTGAAGTTTGGACGGTGGGTCCATATCTGCAAGGAACTGGGAAGTAGGAGCAAGCCCGCTGTTGATCTTTAAAATGCATAACTATTTTATTCACAGAAGATTGTGAACTTAGTGCTATATTTACTGTTAACCACTTCTGATTCTTACTGTATCTAAAAGAAGAAAATACCAAAAACGTACACTTCCCTGACCTCCAGAACCAGGAAGCTAGCATTCAGAAATTGCCAGATGTATAGATCCTCAGAGTCATTAAATAATAGATGGGAGTAGACAACTGAGTATAGCCAGTATGGTCCCTATATTGACCAGTTACTTTCCTAGTTAGTATAGTATTGGGACCAGTTTTGCAATCCTAACTCAATCCTTATTTCTTACTAAGCAAGGATTAGGTCCATGGTATATGAAATGGAAAAAAATGAAAGTGTGTCACTTATTGAAAATGGAGAATACCCTGAGTACCCAGGCCAATGAGCAGGACTATTTTAGTACAATGTCTCCAAAAGAATAATTAAAGAAAATAAAATCAACTCTTATAAAGCAAGGTGGAAATGTTCGAGAACTAGATCTGAGTAGAAAACCTCAGGCTACTTGGGCTCCCAGATGATCTTTGTAAGTAAGAGCTGGTTAATTTTCTTGAAAATTGGATTGCAAAAGCTTAGCAGCATGCAGTTGAAGATGACCCACTTTGCACTGAAAAGGCATACAAAAATCCCCTTTCAGAGTAGAAATAAAAAATCTTGAGTAGGAAGACTTTTATACTTATTCTCTCAGATCTTAGATAAGATGGGATCCTCAAGACAGTACATGACAAAAGCAAACTTATTTTTACAATACACTCAGGTAAATTTGCACTTTTGAGGAAGAAGACGAATGTAGTAATTTTGGCTCCCACAAACACGGAACCATATGCTTTTTTTCCACAATAGTATATGCCATATGGAGATACGGGGGAAGGCAGTGAGCAGTGCATCCGTACTCTGCTCCCTCCTTCCAGGAAAGCCCTCCTGCATAATAACCACATGGCCAGAGCTCTGGAGCTTTGGAAAGCACTGTGGTCTAGTAGATTAACCATGAGCCTGGGAGTTTGGACACCAGGGTTTTAATTTTGGTTCTGACGTGAATGTGCTTTGTGGCCTGGAAAGTCACTTACAGCCACTTTCATAAGTGACCACTGATTTTGGCCTTCATTGGTGAATAGCCTATTTGATACCATCTGGGTTTGATTTTCAAAAGTGATGAACACCTGCAGCTACTATTGTCTTCAACAGGAGTTGCAGATGTTCAGGACCACTATATAACAGATGAAAGGCATCAAGCTGGCCACACAAACTCCAGAATCCATGACCACTTTTAGCCTTAAGCTCTGTATATGTTTAATTGTGTAATGCAATTAATACTCACTCAGGCTTACATTTCCAGTTGTGAGGTTAGTCAATCATTTATAGAATGGTTTGAAAATGTAAAGATCTATGTAAATATTAGGAGAGCAAATCAGGAACTGAAATCTTACATTACAAAAATGAAACAACTTGGTAAGAATGTGATTTTGACATGAAGTGGCAGAGGCTTGTAATACAGTATTGGCTACATCTAGAAATCTAATGTTCCATATTGTAGTGATGTGCCCATTACTTCTTTGGATTGATAGCCAGATTTCAGACTGCTTTTATTTTTGACGTACGTTAGCCCTGAAATCATTAACAGTAACTATGAGATCTCTCATTTCTACTGGATTAATCTCAGCAGTTTAAGAGCTTTCTTCATTATTTTCTCAGCTCTAATTTTCTTCTCTCTCTGAAAGTCTCCATGGCTTAATTAAGACCATCTCAGACTTGCAAGCTTTAAACAAGATACAAAAATAGTGAGCTACCCCATCAGGAAACTTTTCGCAGATTTGTACTAAGGCTGGATGAACTGACCCAAACCTTCACCTGTCCCTCAAGCCAGAACTCCAAACCTTCTGAGATTCACCTACCACTGGTTTGCACACTCGTCTATGTCAGATTAAAGACTAAAGCAAATTAAAAGATGGCATTGATAATTCACTTGCAATAGTTTCTTATTTTAAAATTATATAGAATGCTTTACTACGAGTAATATCACCTCAGAAATAAATGGCTTTATGTTGTAATTTAGTTCCTTGGCCATTTTGGAAACACATCCTTTGAGATAGCACAGCCTATGAAATTAATATGATTGAGATGAACAATTGTATTTTATGAACCTTCTTTCCAAACCAGGACTTCTCATTATATGTAACATCACCAATGACATCAGCACATTCTGGGAATAGTATTTGCAGTGCCAACAGGAGCAACAAGCCTACTTGTGGAATATTGACCAATTCTGAGGAGTACTGAGCACCCATTTTATGTATGAAAGTCAATGGAATTTGGAGTTCAGCACCTTTGAAAAGAAAAGCCTGGTCTGATATTACTATTTTATGTTCTGACATTAACTTCGTCCCCTGAATTTTTGGATGAACAATTTTCTGGTGGCTTTCTTTTAGAAGACCACAACTAGAAATTGTAATTCTGTAGGGATGTTCTCATATTTATTTTATTAAGACCATAACAATAATACTTACCACTTAGATAAATGCTCAAGGAAGTGTGATTATAAAACATTCCATCTTCCATTACCTGTCATAACTGAATAGCTATCTCCAAACACCATAAAAAAATTGTCCACCTGGTTTTCAAACCTCTCCAGGAATTTGCCCCATTCTACCTCTCCATGTCAAAAGCATGTCCACATCTGCTCATTCACTGCAATCTCTATATCTCTGATTTACCTGAGGTCATTCTTTCACTTGTACTAAGCTACTCATATTACTAAACCATTAATTTCCTCCTCCAAAGAACTACTGAGATTGTTGATTTAAATCATACTAAAATAAAACCCCATTTTTCTTGGCTTTAAGATGTACAATAGACTCACAGCTGAAGCATTCCATGAAAAGACACTGTATAAAAATATGTTGCAGTTTATTGTTTTCCATTTATGCCTTAATTTAAAGTAAACACTTTGCTGACATTCTATATATTACAAAGGAGGGGAAAACACGAGCAAACTGCTTTATTCTTGTGTACATAATTAGAACTCGATTCTTAAAGGAACTTTGATGACATTCTCAGAGATTCTTTTATTTGAACGCTTTAAAAATTATCCTGAGTTGGTTAGTTTGAAGAAAATTAGGTTCTATTCAACAATAATAAGTGGAATGTACCATCTGAGGAACAAAAGATCATAACCCTTATGATAACCATTTGATTTTATAGGCTGCCAAATCAAGTGTGTTTTAAACTAGTCTCTTGTGAATGTACATAAACAAAATTTTATATTTCAGTATATAATTTTTAATTGATTTGCCTGGAGCAAAAGAAAATACTCAGCTAAAAGGATGATGGAAAAGTCATTTAAACTAGGAAGTATAACAAGTTACTCCCATTTTAAAAAATGACCTTAGGATATTATTAGAATTGCTGGAAACCAGCATTTTGTTTAACTGTCTCAGACTGAAGGAGCATGCTGATGTTAGGCTCCTTTTCCCATATTAAGGTGACAGTGTATCAGAAACATACTACATTGCTTCATTGTGTTGCTATCAACACCATGATCCTAGGCTTGGAGTTATTTTTAGCTGCTCCTCTTCTCCCTCCCCACTAATGCAAGATGCCAGGTACCTGAATTTTCCCATCTCCACAGTAGTATATGTAAAAAATCCAATTCATCCCCGAACTGTATGGGCAAATCATTTGCCCACATCTTGCTTCTCACTCCTTGATCACTGTAACCTTCTCTCCAATATCTCCATTTTCCATCTTGATCCTCTCCACTCCACCTAGAATACAGCAGCTAATGCCACTTCCCTCCCTTGCTTTCCATATCAAGTTTAAGAAGTTATTCCTCAACTGCAAGGCTCTATACAATCCTGCTCTCATTTCCCAGAATGTTCTGCAAACAGCCTCTGCCAGCACATCCCTCGGCCCGCGCCACTTCACGCGGCCCCCATTGGCCTGGAAGGGTGAACGGCGGCCAGTGGGAGCTGTGATCGGCTGCAACCCCCTTCAATTTGCTATGTCCTGATTGCTTCCCTTGCCCAGTTGCTGACTCTGCCAGGGTGCTCCAAGGAAAAACGCTCCAGACCTGCACAGCTTTAGGGGGTCTTGCCTGGTCATATGATGAATTATGTAGTTCTGCTTAACTTGGGTTGGGAGAAATAAAACTGAGGTGGCAAACCAGGCAGCTGCCTGACATGTGCTGCCAGCTTCGTGATCCCAGCACAGAACTACAGATGGGCTGCTCCCTAGTAATAGCACAGGAAGGCAGTTTTAAAACAAAGCTGAGAGCTGTTTTCCTTGCTTATGTGGCATGTCATCAACCAAAACTGTGGGTGCTACTATGTGGCACCACTCAGGGATTCACAGTGTATCACTTCCCTTATCCCCCCCATCACTACTCCCCTGTTCCCAATCCATTTAATATTAGCTAACAATGAAGCATTTCAGATATTCTTTGAATAAATGAAAACTGGTAAATAACACCTCACAATTAAATGAAGCCCTGAAGTTCCACCCACTTCCCATCACCATGGCAAAGCAAAAAATGCTAATTATGAAATCTTCATATATAAGATTCAATTTAGTTTTGTTATTTTCCCTCATGAAAAAATTAAGCCATGTTATCTGTGAACAAAATTTTGGAATTCATGAAAACCTGTGAAAATTCAGCAAGTATCTCGCAAGCAAATTTGAGAAAATACAGGAGGTTTTTTTTTCTTTTTAGACCATTTTATTATGGGAAGAAAGTTTCTGGGTGTAAGAACATAGGCAATTGCGGGTCATGCATCAAGGAAGAGACTGTTAGAGCAGGATGCATGTTTTTCATGGCCAAAAAACAGAGTTTCACAAGAAGCTAAGCATTCTTCCCTCTTCAGTCATTTGTATTTCAATTTGTATTTCAATTTATCCAACAGAATGGGGTGCATGACTTATGAGGAGAGGCTGAGGGAACTGGGCTTATTTAGTCTGCAGAAAAGAAGCGTGAGGGGGGATTTGATAGCAGCCTTCAACTACCTGAAGGGGGGCGGGGTCCAAAGAAGATGGATCTAGGCTGTTCAAATTGGTGGCAGATGACAGAACAAGGAGTAAGGGTCTTAAGTTGCAGTGAGGGAGGTCTAGGTTGGATATTAGGAAAAACTATTTCACTAGGAGGGTGGTGAAGCACTGGAATGGGTAACCTAGGGAGGTGGTGGCATCTCAATCCTGAGATGTTTTTAAGGCCTGGCTTGACAAAGCCCTGGCTGGGATGATTTAATTGGGATTGGTCCTGCTTTGAGCAGGGGGTTGAACTAGATGACCTCCTAAAGTCTCTTCCAATCCTAATCTTCTATGATTCTATGAATGTGCAATTTCACACAAGCAAAGACTCTTCCAGCAAGTGGAAAGTGAGGCAACAATTAGACCCAAAGGATACAAACAAAAGATCCTTTAAGTAAAACTTTATGCCATCTCCTTCAAGTCTTACCTTGCCCTCCCAAATCTTGGTGGGATAGTAGGGTGTCCTTCAGTGTCCTTGTGGCTAGTCTGCCAAGGCGCGATGTGAAATTAATTTACTGTATGCATAAATTATAATCATCATGAAATGTATGCAGGTCTGAAACATTTCAATTGCCTAAGAGCAATGCTCTTTATAGACCACCTCTGAAGCGCAACTCTAACAAAGAAGGAAAGGTTAGTGGATACCACACTCATATCTGGAACTTCTACTTCTACTTATATATAGCATTTATGGACTTCACATGTTTTTATCATTACAAGGTTGGTGGGAGATGAGTCTGTTTCTAAATAGAAGATCTTTGTGGTTTCATGCCAGGAAGCAGCAATCATACTGAAGACAGCCAATTACGTGGGATAGGCTTACAGCATAAGGAAGGAAGAAATTAATATAGTGGGCCTCATTTGACACTGCTTTGCATCTTATATACTATCACTGTGCAAAGTGATAGTAAATTGCTGCCAAATCAGAAAGGATTTACACCTACTTTGTGTATATGTAAATGACTACACAAGGGGCAAAGCAATTGACAATCAGATGCACTAGATCAAAGGTACAAACTGAAGAGGGGGAATTTGTGGAGGAGAAAAAAGATTTGATGTGTGTATTAAGGCTTCCCTTTAAATAAAATGAACTGTTTATTATATGTAGTAAGCCAGAATGCCTAATCCCGCAGAGATCACCAAAAAACAGCCAACTAATTTGCAGGCCATCTGAAGAATTTGGCAATTAGAAACCTCCTGTCTAACCACTCTGTTCCACTGGCATCTCTTAATTCTATTATAACAATCAACACACAAACCCTTTTGTCATTTTTGCTTGTTCTAAATTAAATCAGTCTGAACATACAATAATTAATTTAGTTTCCCTCCAGTAAAAACCAGAAGAGATATTAATATGAAGGCACATATAAAATTGCAACCCACATCCTAATAATTACAGATAGACCTGACTATTTTGACTAATCAAGTGTAAATAGTCTAGTCTAGTATGACACAAGTCAATTAGTACTTCTTTAATAGACTAATCATTTTGCATTTAATTGTCATATCAATAATGCTGGCGTACCCCTACACCAAAGTCAATAGTTATTACACCAACTAATTAAAAACTAAGTTAAAAGGTAACTTGCTGAGTGTTCTATTCATGAAATGCAAATTCTTGAAGGAAAAACAATAGACTAAAATTAGTCTTGATGGTTCATTTTTCATTTTCTTCTCTGACTGAACTGAAAGTGTTGTGTGGCTCTCTACACACTATTGGAAGTGACTTTCTATTGGCGTAATGAGCAGAACAGCAAAACAGATGGGTCTACTCTGAAGTTACCCAAGACTCCCGGTGGACAGTATAAAATGCTGACAGATAACAAAGGAATTCCATACTTGTTATTCAGTGAAGATTAAAATGTAAACATCATCTGAGCAAGCCAGGCATTTGAACCAATTTTCTTAGCATAGTATTGTAAATTACAGAGAAACGGTAGCAAAGGGGTTGAAATACAAATTAATTTTTTTGAGACACCAGATCTGTTAATGACCCAAGGAAACTTTTTCCCTGCACACAGTAATGCAATTCTGAAATGTAGCAGGATTATATATCTGACCTTGCTCCGTATGAGTCTATAAAAGCATTTAGGAACATTTAAAACAATTCAAGGAATCATGTCTAACAGTATTATGTGAACATTTCACGTATAGTAGCCAAGCAAGCTATGGCAAAGCAAGGAAAGTTACTTTGTGGGAACATATAACCACAGTTAGAAATTATACTATTGGTACAAGTTGTTCTTACGGATTTATAAAAAAAGGAGGAAGGATGGGCTGGGCAGGGGAGTTGGGCTGAGATGTGTGAAAAAGCTGGCAGTAACTTTGAGACTAGATTTGCCCAAGTAGTGTATGTCAGAACATAAACAAATAGAAAAATGGAGAAAGAAATAAACCTTGGATGTCTGAATCTCTAGGAATTAGGATTGAAGACATAACTAATTCAGGGGAAAGCGGGAGGAGGGGGGAACCAAGAGAGAAAGCATATTTCCAAAGGGAGGGAGAGTGAAATAAACATCCAGTACATTTTAATGAATCAACCAAAAATGAAGAAAAGCAGGAGATAAATAAGAGCAACAAACATTATGTCAAGAGGAACAAGGCCACGGGAAAATTCTGAAGATGGATGAATGACACTTTGGGGAGTACAGTACTTTGTGGAGATTAAAGGAAGTTTTGAAGTGTTTGAACTAAGCAGACCTGCATTTCAAGCTGAAGAACATCGCAGATAACAACATGAAAACAGCTATTTTTCTCTGACTGCAACTGCTAGCCCAAAAGATATACAATATTTGATAGGTATATTTCTATAAAATAAAGATTTGTACTGTGATTATATATATTACATATATAACACACACACACACATAGTGTGTGTGTTCATTCACCTGCACATATCAAGCTGCAGTTCTGGACACATCTGGATTTTAAACAAACAGTTGTATGAAAGATTGTCAAAATGCAAAATTAACCCTGGTCAAAAACAAATTGACCACCCCCTGCACCCAAAATAAACTCATAGTCCCATATGGTTTAGTGGTCAGGATTCCTGGTTTTTCATCTAGGCAACCTGGGTTCAATCCCTGGTGTGGGAATAGTAGAGAATTTTGGGGGTGAGGGATAGCTCAGTGATTTGAGCATTGGCCTGCTAAATAGAGGGTTGTAAGTTCAATCCTTGAAGGGGACACTTAGGGATCTGGGGCAAAATCAGTACTTGGTCCTGCTAGTGAAGGCAGGGGGCTGGACTTGATGACCTTTCAGGGTCCCTTCCAGTTCTGAGATAGGTGTATATCTCCATATAGTAAGCTATGGAGTATACTTTTTTTTTTAAAAGCAAAACACCAGCATAGGAGTCTTTACCAGGGCACACAAAGAAGCATATGCATACTCTAAATACAATATTTGTTTTGTTATTCACAACATGATTGTATAGCGATATTACATATATGGAATATTTGAAGACTATTCCATTTTCATTACATTAAAATATTAGGTGATATAAAACAGTTACTAACCTTTCCATAACTGTTGTTCTTCTAAATATGTTGCACATCTATTCCACTGTAGGTGTTTGTGCGCTCCAATGCACAGTTGTCAGAGTGTTTACCCTTAGTAATACCTATCGGGGTGGTCTGAGTGCCCTCTGCTCTTTCACACACACCATGTAGACAGAAAAGGGCCAAGTCACCCCAAACTCCCCTCAGTTCCTTCCTGCAGGAATGACTCCAATAGAGAGGGGAAGGCGAGTGGATGGCAGAATGGACATGTGCAACACATCTTGAAGAACAACTATTTTTTCTTCTTTGAGAGATGACTCACAAGAAGTTGAGTCTGGAGGTGGGTTCAAAGTATACCTGAACAGGGACCGGAGGGCCACTCGTCCAAATTCAGTATCGTCTCTAGATTGTTGAGTTTACATACTGGGAGGCAAATTTGTGACTTTGCCTCTTTGGAAATGTGTAATGTGGGCAAATGAGCCAGAAATGCTGCAGAGTCTGCTTGGGCTCTAGTTGAATGACAATACACTATCCAGCAGCTTCATGTTAGACAACTGGTAACACAGTTACCGTGGGTGAACACAACTGGATATCCATGACAAAATCCTTTAAGTGAAAACTGAACTGCCCTTCATTCTATCTGCAAATGCAATAAACAATTGCAATGTAGACCTGAGAGGTTTAGTCCATTCCAGATAAAATGCTAACACTCTTCTAATGTCTAAAATGTGCAGTGTCTTCTTCTTCCTTATTACTGTGAGGCTTTGGGAAGAAGGTTGATAAGAAAATTGCTTGGTTGATATTAAAAGTGGAGAACACTTTGATAAGATAACTTGGATGGGGACGATGATAGACTTTACCTGTATAGAAAAACATATTTGGATGATCGGATACTAACACCTTCAACTCCCCTATTCTCCTGGCCAACGGAATGACTTTTTAAAATGCTACCTTCATTGAAAGGTACAAAAGACAGCAGGTCACTAGAGGCTTGAAGGGGAAACCTCAGCTTTGCTAAGAGTAGATTCAGGCTCCGTGGTGGGATAGGGCTCTGACTGTGTTGAAATAGTCTGTCCAAACACTTTAAAAATCTTATGGACATTGGGTTGGAAAAAAAGGGAGCAGTTATTCACAGGAGGGTGAAATGCTGATATAATGGGCAGGTATATCCTGATTAAGCTAAATTGTCAAAAGATAGTCCAGAATAGAAACAAGAATAGGGGAGATCCTTTTCAGCTTTGACCCGAAGGAAAATCTCTTCCACGTATCACGGTAAGCTGTCCCCAATGTTGTTTTTTTACTATTCAGCAGTACCTCCTGCACCTCTCTGGAGCAGGACTACTCCACTGATGTTAACAATGAAGTATCCAGGGCATCACATGAAGGTCCTGAAGATTGGGGTGGAGGAGGTGGCTGTGATTCTGTGAAACTAGGTCTGTGTGTAGAGAAAAGTAACAGTGGGAACTGATTGAGAGGTCCAAGAGCTGTGAAAACTGTGTTGATAGGGACATGCTAGGGCAACCAATATAAGATGGGCCTTGTCCTGCTTGACCTTGCACAGAACTCTGAGCAGAAGGCTGGGGGTGGAATGGAGGAGGAAATGTGCAGCAGACCCTTTGATCATAGTAATAACAAAAGTGGTTCCATCAACGAACCCAGGCTGTCTCCTGCTCTGGAGCAGAACTGGTGACTTTTTGTTTGTCCTTTGTTGCAAACAGATCTACTTCAGGAGTTCTCTACAGCTGGAAAATGGACCTTGTTATGTCTGGGCGAAGAAACCACTCATGGTGATTGATAAACAAACTGCTCAGGTGATCTGCCAGCATATTCTGAGTCCCCAGGAGGTGGGCCACTTTCAGAAGTATTGAGTTGCTGATGCAGAAGTCACAGGACAGGATTGCTTCCCAGCTGAATTCAGAGGACCAGGTTCCTCATTGTTTGTTTACATAGAACATTACACAATAGCCCCTGAAGCGAGGAAGGAACACCATGCATGCTAAATGGCTAGACTGCTGTATTTTAAAGAATCCTTATTGCGGTTGCAGGAATAAACCATCCCGATGTGTAGAAAGAATAGTAAATATGGCAGGCGACCAGCTTGGCTAAACAGTGAAATCCTTGCTGATCTTAAATGCAAAAAAGAAGCTTACAAGAAGTGGAAGATTGGACAAATGACCAGGGAGGAGTATAAAAATATTGCTCAGGCATGCAGGAGTGAAATCAGGAAGGCCAAATCACACTTGGAGTTGCAGCTAGCAAGAGATGTTAAGAGTAACAAGAAGGGTTTCTTCAGGTATGTTAGCAACAAGAAGAAAGTCAAGGAAAGTGTGGGCCCCTTACTGAATGAGGGAGGCAACCTAGTGACCGAGGATGTGGAAAAAGCTAATGTACTCAATGCTTTTTTTGCCTCTGTCTTCACGAACAAGGTCAGCTCCCAGACTGCTGCACTGGGCAGCACAATATGGAGAGAAGGTGACCAGCCCTCTGTGGAGAAAGAAGTGGTTCTGGACTATTTAGAAAAACTGGACGTGCACAAGTCCATGGGGCCGGATGCACTGCATCCGAGGGTGCTAAAGGAGTTGGTGGATGAGATTGCAGAGCCATTAGCCATTATTTTTTAAAACTCATGGCGATCGGGGGAGGTCCCGGATGACTGGAAAAAGGCTAATGTAGTGCCCATCTTTAAAAAAGGGAAGAAGGAGGATCCGGGGAACTACAGGCCAGTCAGCCTCACCTTAGTCCCTGGAAAAATCATTGAGCAGGTCCTCAAGGAATCAATTATGAAACATTTAGAGGAGAGGAAAGTGATCAGGAACAGTCAGCATGGATTCACAAAGGGGAAGTCGTGCCTGACTAACCTAATTGCCTTCTATGATGAGATAACTGGCTCTGTGGATGAGGGGCAAGCAGCGGATGTGTTATTCCTTGACTTTAGCAAAGCTTTTGATACGGTCTCCCACAGTATTCTTGCCACCAAGTTAAAGAAGTATGGGCTGGATGAATGGACTGTAAGGTGGATAGAAAGCTGGCTAGATCGTCGGGCTCAACGGGTGGTGATCAATGGCTCCATGTCTAGTTGGCAGCCGGTTTCAAGTGGAGTGCCCCAAGGGTCAGTCCTGGGGCCGGTTTTGTTTAATATCTTTATTAATGATCTGGAGGATGGTGTGGACTGCACTCTCAGCAAGTTTGCAGATGACACTAAACTATGGGGCGTGGTAGATACACTAGAGGGTAGGGATCGGATACAGAGGGACCTAGACAAATTAGAGGATTGGGCCAAAAAAAACCTGATGAGGTTCAACAAGGACAAGTGCAGAGTCCTGCACTTAGGACGGAAGAATCCCATGCACTGCTACAGACTAGGGACCGAATGGCTAGGTAGCAGTTCTGCAGAAAAGGACCTAGGGGTCACAGTGGACAAGAAGCTGGATATGAGTCAACAGTGTGCTCTTGTTGCCAAGAAGGCTAACGGCATTTTGGGCTGTATAAGTAGGGGCATTGCCAGCAGATCGAGGAATGTGATCGTTCTCCTTTATTCGACATTGGTGAGGCCTCATCTAGAATACTGTGTCCAGTTTTGGGCCCCACACTACAAGAAGGATGTGGAAAAATTGGAAAGAGTCCAGCGGAGGGCAACAAAAATGATTAGGGGTCTGGAGCACATGACTTATGAGGAGAGGCTGAGGGAACTGGGATTGTTTAGTCTCCAGAAGAGAAGAATGAGGAGGGATTTGATAGCAGCCTTCAACTACCTGAAGGGGGATTCCAAAGAGGATGGAGCTCGGCTGTTCTCAGTGGTGGCAGATGACAGAACAAGGAGCAATGGTCTCAAGTTGCAGTGGGGGAGATCCAGGTTGGATATTAGGAAAAACTATTTCACTAGGAGGGTGGTGAAACACTGGAATGCGTTACCTAGGGAGGTGGTGGAGTCTCCTTCCTTGGAGGTTTTTAAAGCCCGGCTTGACAAAGCCCTGGCTGGGATAATTTAGTTGGGAATTGGTCCTGCTTTGAGCAGGGGGTTGGACTAGACGACCTCTTGAGGTCCCTTCCAACCCTGATATTCTATGATTCTATGATTCTGTGATCTCCCTGATGGTTATGTGCATACTGAAATTTTGTGGAAAGCAGAGACCCTGAGTCTGCAGGGATCCCAGGTGAGTCACAGGTCCAAGCCATCTGTGACTAAGGTCAGAGATTGTTGAGGTGGGGTGGAAGGAACTCTCTTGCAGACATTGGTTGGGTCATCCACCAATCTCGGGAGAATAAGATGTGACTTGGTATGCACACTAACATGTCTATGTGGTGCCTTCTTGGAGAATATATCATTGCCACCTTGCCCTGAAGTAGTCTGAGAAGCAGTCTGACATACAGGACCAAACCAGTGCATGTTACCATGTACCCCAGCAGCCTTAAACAGTTTCCCAGAATGGTGAGAGGATAAGCCTTTAAGTCCAGAGTGAGGCTTTGCATTTTATGAAACATTGGCTGTGAAAGTAAGGCTCTGGCTGTTGTCCAGTCCAGGACCAATCCAATATATTCTATTTTCTGTACTGGCAACAGGACTGACTTGTCCGAGTTGATCAGGAGGCCTAGCACGTCAAAGGTGGATTGTATTATGCAAATGCTAGACACCACCTGGATCAACCAATTATCAGCCAGTTGTCCAGGTAAGGGACTACATGTACTCCTAACCTCCATAAGAATGCTGCCACTACCACCATACTCTTTGTAAAAAACTTGGGGGATCTGAGAGACCAAAGGGGAGGACTGAACTGATAATGGGAGCTGCTGATAGTGAATCTCAGAAATTTTCTGTGGTTCTGATGAATTACAGGCAATGGGTTTCAAACTATAGCATAGCAGTTTTATATTAAATTTCAGGAAAGACTTCCTAACTGTAAGAATGGTAGGACAATGGAACAAACTACCTAGGGAAGTTGTGGAAGATCCTTACTGGAAGTTTTCAAAAATAAGCTGAATAGCATCTGTCTTAGATGGTTTAGACACAACAAATCTTGTATCTTGGCAGGGGGTAGACTAGATGACCCTTGCGGTCCCTTCTAACCCTATGGTTCTATGAACTGTCACATGCAATTAGGTGTCCTTTAAGTTGAGACAAGCATACCAGTCCCCTGGCTGGAAAGGAATAATGGAAGCTAGAGTGACTATCCAGAATTTTGTGGGTTTTTTTCAGGAGCTTGTTTAACTGCCTTTGATCTAAAATAGGTCTGAAACCCCCTTTAACCTTCAGGACCTGGAAGTACTGGGAGTAAACCCCCTTGCCCCTGAACAAAGGAGGGACCTCCTCTAGAGAGCCTACAAGGAGAAGTGATTGTATCTCTTGCAGTAATACTGTCTTGTGAGATGAGTCCCTGAAGAGGGACAGGGAAGGGGGACAAGAGAGGGGTGGGAATAAAATGGAGTGTATATTCCACTTCCACAGTGCTTTGAACCCACCGATCTGTTGTGATGTGGCCTCAACATGACAGAAATGGAACAGGCAGTTTGCAAAAATTGGAAAATAAAAAGATGGCACTCTTGGAACTGGTAGGCTGCTCCCAACTTGCCCATCAAAATGATGTCTTGTAAGATGCCACCTGCCTCAATGAACTGGCAGCTGCAGACACAGAAGCAGGGTTGCGGACATAGAGGGAGGAGTGGTCATTGTTTGTAACCTCTGCTCCTTCTTCTTCATAGGTCCTGGGCTTGAGGAGCAAACCCTTGAAAATGCTGAGACTGATGAGGGTGGAACACCTTCTACTTCACTGCTAGGGTGTAAATGCCCAGAGATTTCAGGATTGCTCTAGAGTCTTTCAGACTATGCAGAGTCTCATCCATCTTTTCTGAGAATAGTGATGGACCTTCAAAAGGTAAGTCCTGAACTGGGAGCAGTAGCTTGGACACTGGTGCTGGGCAAGTCTCTGAAACAGTGCCACAAAATGTGGCAGGGCTTTGTCCCCGCCCCCAGCTTCTGGCCCCACTGCTTCCTCTTCTTCCCCTTACCCTATCAGTTGAGGTCAGGTCATTGTGCAAACATCACCATTTTTGTCTGTTGGAGGTGGCAATGAAGTCCACCTGCTTACCATCTTCT
Source organism: Malaclemys terrapin pileata (assembly GCF_027887155.1). Taxonomy (NCBI): domain Eukaryota; kingdom Metazoa; phylum Chordata; order Testudines; family Emydidae; genus Malaclemys; species Malaclemys terrapin. The sequence continues at coordinate 37,625,038 of NC_071513.1, read as the reverse complement.
TTGATGCAGTCAAGCAATCACTTCCTCGATTTTCCTCAGGGTCTCTTTCCTACCATCTTCTCCAGCCATGCTGTCTTCACCAGGTAACAATCATTCATCCTCTGCATGTTTCCAACCAGCGAAGTTGCACTTCCTGGATTTTGTCAGCCACATCATGGACTTTGATTTCCATCGTTATACATTCATTTAAAAAATCTGTATTTTCATTTCAAAATCTGTCTTTGTGTAACTCCTCTTAGGTTGCAGAGACATCTCAAACATCTGTAGGAGTTGAACCTCCCATCTCCCCAAGCCAGTTTAGCTGGTCATTTCCTCTAGATCTTCCTTTGAGGGGGCCTTTATTGCTGTGTCTTCTGCATATAGCACCTTTTCACCTTTTTCCATCAGGAACTTCCTGCTGACTTAGTCCATCAATATGATCAACACCAGACTTAGGGCCAACCCCTGTTAAATTATTTTTTTTTAAATTAATGGAGATATCCTATCTCCTAGAACTGGAAGGGACCTTGAAAGGACATTGAGTCCAGTCCCCTGCCTTCACTAGCAGGACTAAGTACTGATTTTGCCCCAGATCCCTAAGTGGCCCCCTCAAGGATTGAATTCACAACCCAGGGTTTAGCAGGCCAATGCTCAAACCACTGAGCTATCCCTCCCCCACATAGTCCAACTTTCATTTCAAAAGGACATGTCATTCCAAACCATGTTTGGACATGTTTTAGGTGATCTATATGGTTATTAAATCCTCAGACACTTCATATTTCCACAGCACTGGTGTGAGCACATCTTTCTGTTCACTTTGGTGTATGCCTTTTCTAGATCTGTAAAAGCCCAGAAGCTATCCTGTCGGTACTCTAGCCACTTATCTATTCCTTGACAAATTACAAACATGGCATCTGAGATTTGCCATCTTGTTTGAGTGGGGGTTTCACTACTCTCCTAATCCTAGTGTCCAGGACACATTCCAGTATCTTCATCCCATGCAACAATAGCTTTATCCTTCAATAGTTTCCACAATCATGGATGCTTCCCTTCAGGACAGACTTGCACCAGTCTTTGGGAATTTTTCTGTCTTACCATGTGGATTTAATCACTCTGCTCATCCATTTTATGCCTCTCTCACCCAAGACTTTCACCAGATCTGCTATCAATTCATCAGGTCCTGATACCTTACAATTCTCCATTTCCTAGATTGCTTTTCTCACCTCCTTCTCTGTTACCTCATGCTCAGGCACCACATTAGGATCTCATGTTAGCAACTCTACCTAAAGGGGTGTGCCTCATTTAAGAGACTCTCAAAAGTATTGTTTCCACCTCTTCTTCACTTGTTCAGGAGTTACTAGCAGTCTCCCTGGTTATCATTTATAAATGGTGTTACAATACCATCCTCCTTCCTTATAGTATTTTTTCAATGCTATAGATCTTTTTGCAAGCCAGCTGTGGGTTGTTTACAATGCTGGCATACAAATTGTTTGAGGCACTCTTCGACCTTCACTGCTTGATTGGCAGCTTGCTTTGCTTCTTTGTATTTGTTTTCATTTACAATTGATGGATTCATCTCTTTTTCTTAAACTTGCCATTTTCTTGTTTTGTATCACTATTTGCATTTTGTTGGCCGCCCACCACTTCTCTTTCCTTTGGTTTTTCCCATCTGGTATGTGAGTTCTTTAACTGTGCAGGTCACTGCTTTTCTTCAGACTCTTTGCCCTGACTGCTAGTCTGCCTAACACTCTAGAGAACAGTTCAGATGTTGGCCACCTGAAATCCTATTGGCCCACGGCTGCCAGGCTTGAGGAGGGTGAACTTCTGGGTGAAATACCTGCCCACTCTTATCATTAGTCCCTTGTGGAGAAACATAGAGGCCAGTCTCATGCTTCTCTATCAACGGTTTCTGCTACTGCCCTTTGGTAACTTGCCCCAAAAGGAAGAAAACTGCTTGCACTCACAATCACCTTCTGCCAAGAAGAATGATAGTGTATTGTTTGGTGTTAAATGACTTGCTTAAGTTTTCCACAAGTTGTAGGGTTGGGAATATAATCCAACTTTCCAGACTCTCAATCCTTGTGCCTTATCAAGATTATGAATCTTGATATATTTGAAGGGCAATTTTCTACTGGACAAAAGGTATGTTATGGAGTCCCCCATTTCTGTTTTTAAATATAAATAATACTCAAGTAAATTGTGGAAGGTTACAAGGATATTAACTATCAGCAGTAGGTGCTAAGCAACATTCTAATCATTAGTAAAGAAAACAACCATGACTTTCTCAAAAAACATGATTTGAAGTTGGATCATCATATAGTTGAAAAACATTGTAAAAAAACAAAACCCCTCATGAACATTAATTAGCTAGGTCTGAGAGAACCCTTACAAGGTAGCTGGGTATAATCTCCACATTACTAATGGGTAAATTGAAACAGAGGGATTAAGGACCTGATTCCATTCAGTGAGAGATTAACACTAGGAGTAGAACATAGGAGACCCAATTCTCAGCCCTATGCTTTTACCACTAAACCACAATGCCTCAAAGAATATACTAGTCTCTCTGATCAGGTAAAGCATTCAGAATAAACTGCAGGAGTTGAAGAGATTCATTCTACTTCCAAAATGTATAATCCGTTGTGTAAACCACTGCATAGGTCCTATACATTAGAATTAAATCCTGTCTAGTTCTACTGAACTACTTGAGGAAATTCATATCAAATCTGTCCACTGCAGTTAGTTTTTATGACAAAACTATTACAGTGAAATAAACAGTGTCATTGGTGAAAGGAATGTCAAGCTGCTTTTGAATTGGCTAAACAGCAACTGAAGTCCTCAAGGATTATAGTGCGTTATGACCCTGCCCTGCCAATCTGTTTAGCTACTGACGCTTCACCATATGTGGTCAGAGCAGCGATTTCTCACATAATGCCAAATGACCTAGAAAAGCCTGTAGCATTTGCATTGTGAATGCTTACTAACGTAGCAAAGAATTAAGCCCAGATGGAGAAGCTTTAACTTATATATTTTGATGTACTGTCATTAAATTACTAAATTTCACTATTCCATGTACCTTGGTGATTGCCAAGGAGCGAAAGGCCCTCCTGGGTAGATGTGCCACATATACATGGAGTTTTATTTAATTGAACTCAGTGGGGAGACAAAGTTTCCAATACCACCTCGAGACTCAGAATGTTTCACTTTTTATCGATGGTCATATCTGATAGAAATTAACATGATTTGATAGGCCAGGAATGGTTACCAGGGCAAGGAAAATAGGTTGGTATACAAAGAGGCATAAGCTCATCTTCGACAAAAGCATTTTAAACAAATAACACAAAGTAGTGAAATATGTATTTCAGAGTTAATGAAAATTGTTACTCGTAACAAGCTGCATTTTAGCCAAGAAAGTTAATAGCAAGGTATTCATTCCAAGCTCATGGATTTTTCTCTTTTTTCACACCAAATTCTGTTTGCCATTTAATTTCATACTATTTATTTATTTATTTATTTAACGTGTGCATAGTCGTCTAGCCAAGCGTGGCATCTTCAGTGGCGTGAAGCAGTTCTTCTAGGCTAGGGATCAGCAACCTTTGGCACACGGTCTGTCAGGGAAATCTGCTGGCGGGCTGGGACAGTTTGTTTACCTGCAGCATCCACAGGTCCAGCCGATCGCAGCTCCCACTGGCCGCAGTTCGCCGTTCCAGGCCAATGGGGGCTGTGGGAAGTGGCGTGGACCGAGGGATGTGCTAGTCAGCTGGCATTAATTGACAATGTGCTAGTCAGTTGGGATGAACCTAGTCAGCTGGCATTCATCGACAATGTGTGTCATCATCTGTGTCGTGTCGCAGCTGCACAAAGGGCTGTCACAAAGGCTCCAGCAATACCGGTTGGCTACACAGAGACTGTGCCCGGTCTGGAACCTGTTCAACAGGGACCACTGGCGATGGGGCAGGTCAAAACCAGGGAGGCAAATTGTGGGGTCGGTGATGAGTAACTGGTTGCAGATTATGACAGATGTCCATTCCTCTCACCAGAGTGTTTCCGCCCTAACATCCTGGCATGGCGGATGAGACCATAATGGGTGATGTGATGGCAAACGTGCAGCGGGTGGTTTAAAAAGGTCATTGTGCAGCGGCAGGCTTGGGTTAGCATGTACTTTCTACAGTAACTTGCCAGAGGCAATCTCTTGTCTGATATGAGGAGGAGCAATATTGCTCAGATGTGGAAGCCTTGGGAGTGGAGTCGGGCACAGGGTGCCACAGATGATACACATGGCGGCATGTAGCTGTGTATCCACCAGTTTGGTGTGTGACGATCGACTCCAAACTGGTGCGCAATACTCTTCCACCGAATACGAGGTGGCAAGAGCTGATGTCCGCCAAGTTGGAGCACAAGCACCCCATGACGAACCTGCCAGTTTGCTAACAGCTTCATACTGAGAAGCTGTTACACAGCACATCTATTAAGAGACACAATATAATTCATCTTTTACTTGGTGGGGAATGTAGGAGTGAAGAGGAATGGAGACCAACAACCCAGTTCTGCAAAGGACAGAGCACCCTCAACTTGCATAAGAGCTGGAGTTGCCCAGCAACTCACAGGATCAGGCTTTTCATTTGGATACTAGGTAAAGGGCATATATTCATCCATGCTGAGAGATTATTTACTGTGAAATTAAATACCACAATATTTACATTTCAGAGAACAGAAAAAAGTTAACTTAATCAAGCAAACAAACCTCCTCCAGGTTTGCTAAATGAACAGACCTAGAGAAATTAGAACATTACAAGGACAAATATGCTCTCCTGTTCCCATTCCTGAACTGCTTACATGCTGAAAGCTCATGGTGTCAATGGAAATACGGGGCTATAAATACCCAGCCTGCATGTACTCTACATGAACAGTGAGGAATAGGAAGCTTTGAAGGTTAATATATTTTATTGAGATTTTAAACCTCCATTCCCTGTAAAATTATTTTCTCTTTCTCTTATCATTCAGATTTTAAAAATTACATCTTAAACCTACAGAAACAACATGGCAAACTAGTACATTCTTTCCTTATGTATAAATTAAGAAGAAACAATCTGTAACAACATTGTATAGAAACCACTCCTTTGAAGGACATGTATGATTCCATCTGAAGGCCTATGATCAAATGAGATATATAAATAAATGTCAAGAGAAAGCACAAAAGAGGAGGGGAAGGGGGGAAAAAGTAATGTGGGAAGGGCTAATAGATTAATAGGTTAATCATCTGAAGTAGCAATTTCCCAACGTGACATGCTAAAGAATTTTAAATTAGCAATAATGGTACAAAGGATCTGAATGGGTATGAGCAAAATACCCAAAGAAGGCACTTTCAGTGTGTTTACAACACTGTCAGTGAGAGCAAAGCCAAATGATAAGTAGATGTGATTTGATTTTATAGACAATTAAAGGTGAATGTTCAGCACAGTATGCAAGGAAACAGGTACCGAACCACCATTAACAATAATGGGAGTGGTGACTCTGTTTCGGCATGCAATGTGTTGAAAATGTAACTATTTACAGGTGCCAAAGGGAGTGCTGCCAAAATGAAAGTGTAATCAAGGTTTAACATAGGAATGGAGGCACCTGAAGAGCTATGCCAGGGAGCAATGCACATGAGCAGAAAAAAAATCCCCTAATAGCTGAGAAATATTTGTTATTTGGGGATTATGCCTCTTTCTAAGAACTCATTGTCTGCTTCGGTTTACTCCCCAAACCCTACACTTCAGATATGGGCTGAGATTCCTACCAGCCCCCTCCTCCCACCATGATGCAATGAGGCAAACTCACTCTTCAGTCTTCACCCTCCAGCATAGGGTGGGAAACCTGCTCCCTACCACCATCATCGCTGTCTACTCACTGGTGAGGTCATCAGCCTCATTGCAAGCCACTTAGGGTGACCAGATGTCCTGATTTTTCACACTTGCTGTCTGGTCACCCTAAAGCCACTGCTTCCACCATTGGCTGCAGGGCAGAGAGTTTGTTTTCCAGCACTTTTCCCCTCAGGGTAAGGGACAAACTTGCTCTCCAGTTGCCAGGGTGCAGAGCAGTAATCTTGCCCCATGCTGTAAGGGGCTTGGCTTTTAAATTTCATCTCTATAACTATGTACCTCATCTCCCCTAATAAGAACTAAATGGACAACCCACAGAGTTTGGGAGAAGATACCAAACATTTCCCAATGAACTTGCCATCAAAGTGTGAAATAAAGCTGGGGATCTGTATCCACACATGTTCCTAATACAGACTGTGTCTGTTGGACAGACAAGAATGAGACTGGCCTCCTGAGTCAACTGTGGAATGGGTCAACTCAGGAGCAGCCATAATGTCATGATCAAAAGAAATAGGGGATGCATTTAGCAGCTCGCTGAAATGTTGACTCCAGCATGCCATGCACTCTGCTTCTGTATTTTTTAGCTGACTAGAACTGGAATGAACTGCACTGAGTGAATGACATGGCTTCTTAGTGAGGTCATGCAAGTTTTTATACAAGGAGGTGACGTCATTCCTGGTAGAAGCTTCCTTGCTCGTGAAGGCTTTGGTTTCCATAAAAGCTTTGCGGTCTGCATATACTGCTTTATAACCAGTGCCATTTAGCTTATCAGTTATGACTATATTACCTCTAAAATGAGCTGTACAACACTATTCAATGATGGTTATGATACTAACAGAGATCGAGGGCTTCTTGGTTCTCTTTTGGGGAACTGTGATGGTCATAGCAGCATCAATTATCTGGGATCTGAAGTCCAGCCAGGCAGATTCAGCATGTGTGTTCTCTGGCAAGGCCTCAAACCTGTTAGAGATTTCAGCTGCCTAGGGATTTTGAATCCTGTTGTTTTTTTAGGTTAGATAATTTACATTTTAGTAACACAATCATTGCTTTGTCTGAGTTTTTTAATCTAAGATGGCAGTGAAGAGACTAATTTGTGGTCAGTGTTACTGAGCTCAGCAGACTGATAAGTTCTGCAGTTGCTGATAGACAATTTCCAGTGATGAGAGATGCAATTAATCATCTTCTTTGTTCAGCCAGTGATATCCAATCAAGTAAATTGGCAAATTCACTTCCTATGTTCGTAAAGACAAGATCGTGCAAAAACACAAACAACTGTAGAAGGCATTTGCCATTGTCATTCAAGGAATCTGGATTACCAGTTCCAATGTTTTTCCATGCTCCACTTGAATTATCAACGGTAGCATTAAAGGCACAGAGGAGAGTGACAAGGTCATAATTTGATATAGTTGAAAGAAGAGAGCTGAGATGATTGTAGAATTCTCTCTTTTCTTCATCAGATGTCTCACTGGTTGGACCATAGCAAAGATGGACCATTGTCCATCTTTCATGCTTATGCTGGAACTGGACATTAAGTAGTGACTGAAAATTGGTTTAAATGACATTCCAGATAAAACATTTAAAGAGGAGTTCCACTCCTTTTTTCTCATATCCCAAGTACCTGACAAGGTAAGATGGTAGTTGCCTATTCTTTTCTCACTGCTTACCTTTAAGGTGGGTTTCAGTGAGGCCAAGGATGCCTTTCTCTGATGAGCAGCTCTTTAGAGCCTTCTTTATTCCATGTTAACACTCTCCATGTTCCAATACATACAAGACCCCAAATTATGAGGTTAGTTTTTAATAGATCATGATCAGATTGATTGGAGGCAAAAACATTTGTGGCTTTCATAGCATTTGAATTCAGATGGAGAAGTGGGGGGTCACTAGCCCACACAACCATAGGCGTGGGTCCCACTGGAAGACATGAGAGCCCTACAATGGGCTTCACCCGCTATGATAAGGTTGGAGCTGCCCTGTATTGTGCATTTAGCACAGGTAGTGAGGCTGCATACTAGTGAGATGTGGCAGTATGGTTGAGGCAATCAGTGTTTAGATGAACACCTCACCCAAAATGTCTAGTGATGCTCTTTAAGAATACTCTGAATAAGGTTGTCATAACTATAAAGGGAAGGGTAACAGCTGTCCTGTGTACAGTACTATAAAATCCCTCCTGGCCAGAGACTCCAAAATCCTTTTCCCTGTAAAGGGTTAAGAAGTTCAGGTAACCTGGCTGGCATCTGACCTAAAGGACCAATAAGGGGACAAGATACTTTCAAATCTTGGGGGGGGGAAGGCTTTTGTTTGTGTTCTTTGTTTGGGAGTGTGTTCGTTCTCGGGACTGAGAGGGACCAGACATCAATCCAGGTTCTCCACATCTTTCTAAACAAGTCTCTCCTATTTCAAACTTGTAAGTAAATAGCCAGGCAAGGCGTCTTAGTTTTCCTTTGTTTTCTCAACTTGTAAATGTACCTTTTACTAGAGTGTTTATCTTTGTTTGTTGTACTTTGAACCTGAGACTAGAGGGGAGTCCTCTGAGCTCTTTAAGTTTGATTACCCTGTAAGGTAAGATTTTACAGAGATGATTTTTACTTTTTTTTTTCTTTAATTAAAAGCTTTCTTTTTAGAACCTGATTGATTTTTCCTTGTTTTAAGATCCAAGGGGTTTGGATCTTGATTCACCAGGAGTTGGTGGGAGGAAGGAGGGGGGATGGTTAATTTCTCCCTGTTGTAGATCCCAGGGGGGTTGGAACTGTATTCACCAGGAGTTGGTGGAAGGAAGGAGGGGGAATGGTTAATTTCTCCTTGTTTTAAAATCCAAGGGGTTTGGATCTGTATTCACCAGGGAATTGGTGAAGGTTTTTCAAGGCTTCCCAGGGAGGGAAAAATTGAAATGGTGGCAGCGGAACCAGAGCTAAGCTGGTAGTTAAGCTTAGAAGTTTTCATGCAGGCCCCTACATTTGTACCCTAAAGTTCAAAGTGGGGATCCAGCCTTGACAAAGGTATTATCTTTTTTTTTAATAGATTGAAAAAGCCACAGACAGTGTAAGTGCTTTACCCAGGGCCATACCAGAGACAGAACTGAATTGGCACTTGAGTGTTCATGGCACCCAGTTCCATGACCATTACACTGTCCATCTACTCACTACCTGCTCCATTCTCACTAATCTTTTCCAACTGCCTAGTATTGGGTGCTGCCATACCCTTTCTGAACTATGTATATTCCACTTTCCTTTTGCCCCTTCCACAGGGCAGCTGCCTTGTTTTACCCTCTCTACTGCCTAGTTTCGTTTATTTAGAATACATTTCACAATACCCTCAACACTTCCATATTTGTACAGACATTCTCCATACAATCCTGTCCTAAGAAATTAAGACTATATCTTCATAATTCTACATTTCCTGAACCCCAACTTTACAGGACCTTAAAACTATTCTGTGCACAAACATGTGTGTTTTGTAAGGCACGGCACGGGTGGTTACAGCTAGTTCATGCCACCCTATTCTCAAATCCTACTTCTCCCTAGTAAGCAGCATCGCTATTTTGTTTACAAGTAGTGTAGTTGTGTCTGTAATGTATTCTACATGATTTTGAAACCAGGGAGACCAAAAAGTACATATATATATGGAATTAATATTTGCATTGTTCTGTCTGAAATGTGTTTGTGTAATCTGCATTTTGGTCTTTATAGAGGGTCTTTATCTTGCATTCTTCCCCATGAATGAGCCCTGCTTATGGGAAAATTCCCTCACATGCTCCTGCAAAAACAGTCAGTTTACAATTGAATTGCATACTACAGGATACATAATATTGTCTTAAAGCTACTTGAGGAAGACCATGATTGATGGGAATATCACAGGCTGTGTAATTAGCCACAAGCAGTGTCTAATAAACTGTCTACTGTGCCTTTTCAATTATTGGAAATGAAAATTCAAGGGAGTAATACCACATGCATTTCAGAGAAAAATAGGATTTTGGAAAGTATGTACCTAAATTGTTAACACAACTTGCCTACTCATGTGTGAACAGGTGCACAAACTAGTGACTATGCATGCATACACAATGAAAACCTTTTCTAATGCACGATCACCCTTCTTCCATGTGCAACTACCTACTTTGGCCAGTGAAATTACTTGTTTGCTTCACATGCAACTTAGACACCAGTTTCTGAAAGTATGGCCAACACTATAAACGCTGATTCACTTTGGTGGTGGATAGTGTTTAAATACATAGGTTAGTTAGATAGTATAGTAACATGTCTGTAAATAACTAGAAAGTTTTCCCATACCCTCAGTAAATGCTAGCAAAACAGTAAAGGTGCTATTCAAATCTCAGTTGATGTCAGACAATGTCCACAATTTGTTCAAAGGCTGCAATCAATTGTATAACTTAAGCGTCACCTATATTGGCTAATTTAAACACTTTTTTCAAAATTTTAGTGCGTAAGTCTTGACTACACTTCCACCTCCAATTTTGCTACCACTGGCGAAGTTGCAATAACAGTGAATTATGAGACCTAAGTCGATGAAGCCTTAAAGACCACTCAGTAAATAACTAATATGATCTAGAAGGTAAAGGAAGAAATTAATATTTGGCCCACCTTCCATTGTCTTCTGCCAGTTGGTTGAGAACAGAGGCAATACTATTGTCACAGCAGTGCAGCTTGGGTAAGCCAAACAGATGTTACTCTTATGGTTGCCATTAAATATGGCCACACTTCCAGGCAACCCAATATTAACTGAACACTGCTGATCAGGCTAACTTAAATATTAGGGTTTTTTTTTAATTATCACTAAAAGGAAGTGAAACAGTATACTTCCCTAACATATACTTCATTTACAATACATTTAGAGAAATGGAGAATGGTTGAATAATAACAGAGGCAGAAAAATATGTCACAGTTTGCATTAACCACATTTCATATTTACAGAATCATATCCCAAATAAATCATACACTGCTAAGTGATTTTCTCATTTTTTTTTTCAGAATCCTACCTTATCACTGTCTAAGTACATTGTGGATTTCACATGCAATCCATGTACCAACTAAGTTTGATCCAAAATACTATTTGGACATTAAACCTTACACTATTACTTAATTATTTGCCCAAGTTTCTCACTTTAAGGAGTGTTCAGATTATGTTTCCTCTTAAGTAACATTATCCCTAGTATATTTGCAGTGCTGTCAGCACAAGGCTCAAGGTGACATGGTACGAAGACAGGTAGCAGAGCTAATAGCCATCCATACTCAGAAACATATACTGAACAAGAGAGAATGGTGTTTTTACAGTACCTTCTGTGCCATCAAAATACATAAAATTTGAGAAGTTTGAGATTTGGAAGCTTTGGAGTAGGCCCCATATGTCAGCAGTGGAAACTGGGCTGTTCTCAATAGTCCCTTTCATCAGCCTTCTGAGATGCATTCTGTAAAGCTTTAAGACAATTTACTTCTACTGCAAAGTAGGTGGATGCTTTATATACCATAAATGACACAAGCATTCCCACATGAACAAGTCTTCCTATTAAATTTTCACTTTTGTACTAAATTCAAATTTTAAGGAGAAAATAAAAAAAGATTCAAGCTTCATGTCAATGATCCAATCGGAATACACTTTAAAAGAATGTTTTAATATGCTGAGCTGGAAAAGAACTTAGTCTACTGACAGCATTCATCTTCTGTGTATCCTGCTTCTCCAAGTCACTTCTTAACGCTGTAGTTCAGAGTAAGAAATAGAGTTGCTATGTTTACAAATATGCAGGAGTAAAGATCCAGGCAATCCACATGTAATGTTTGTTCTGCATGGAAGCCCACTTCAAGAATAAGGGTTAAAATATTACACGAGGATTCCCCAGATGCAGATGGGGAAAAAAAACCACACATTTGCACACAAATCGGAGACCATTTTACAAATGTTAACACATCTATGCAAAAATGCCATTTTTAGGCATACCCCTTTAGTCCCAAAATTCTAAGAAGCAGAAGAAAAATTTGGCTTCTAAAAGAATGTGGACTGTCCTGAAAATGAATGCGACCACACACGCTAATGTCTAGCATGTAAGACACCTTCTTTTCAAGAATCTTCTTTTCAATATTCATTCATAATAAGATTTCAGGCAGCAGAATAAGATGCGTCTATGAATAAGATTTCTGAAGATCAGCATATTGTTCCAAACTCAACAGTAGCCCTGTGGAACTGAGGACCAGAGGTGGGACCAATATACATAAGTAGTATTATGCAACTTAATGTTAAGCTAATTGGCTACATCTTTATGAAAGAGCAAGCTGCACACTTGTGCAATTATGTAAAATAGAATCTATGAGATCTTGACTGTCTTGCGAATTGGTCAGTTGTGTTATGTATCACTTATTAGTGTCTTGAGTCAACTCACATAAATATCAAAGTGTGCCCATCCAGACTTAGTCACTCTAGTCTTTTGATTATTTTTCCCACTGCAGGTTGCTTGAAAAATAACTAGCATTCCCAACTACTGTATTCACAGGCAAAGCAGTAGATATCATAAAAATTGGATCATATTTACCCAGAGTAATAGTTTTGAGTATGATCTCCTTCTTTGTCAGCAACTCCTCCGTTGATGGTACTCAATAGTGCCCCATCTCTGGTCCAGCTTTGTATGATATTTGTAACTTCTGCATAAGTAACAGAAGCTAAATGGCGGCTGCTTCTAACTCCAAGAGTTAGGCCTCAGGCCATTCAGAAAGCCAGTGATGGCTGGAGCCCAGAGATGCCCTGGACAGGTCTCATTTCACTAGGATAATCCTCTGTGCCAAGACAGCAGTAGCATAAAGCTGCATCCATAAAAAGACGCATCTAGGTGTAACATGAATCTTCATTTTGATGCCAATCATGAAAACTCCATTTCACTATGCATTGCCATTCACAAGTCAGTTGTCATGCAGTGTATTTCAGTTCTAACATTGTCTCCCACAAAGTTATTTCAAGAACATTAATTGAGATGACAAAATATATCCTTTAAAACATATAGAAAATTTCTGGATATTTACTGGATAGGGAATACCAATTTAATCTCTGGTGTATCCCAACTATCTATATTCTCCAGAACATCCAATGTAAGGGTGATATGGCAAACTGTGATAATCACCCCAGTGTTTCCAAACTTTCTGTTGCTGGGAAAATTCTTGTGCAGGTAATACTGAATAGACCTAGCACCTATCCTTTGGAAACTATCCTCCCTGAGTTTCAGTGTGGATTTTGGTTTGGATGTGAAACTGTAGATGTGATCTTCACAGCCCATCAGCTTCAGCAAAAGAACTGAGAGCAAAACTCTGGTCTTTATATGGTGTCTGTCAACTTAAAGATTGTGACTCTGCAAATTGAGGGATTCTGGAAACTTTTGCTCATCTCTGGATGCCTACAAAGTTTATTTCTATCCTTTGGCCCTTCCATGATGGGATGATGGCCAGAATGGTGGAAAATGGTGAGATATCAGATCCCTTTCTGGCCATCAATGGCATCAAATGAGGTTGTGTGCTGGCTTCCACATTCTTTTCCATTCTTTTTTCCCCCACTATGCTTATGTCAATGGCATGAAATGCATCCAGAGAAGTATTTATCTAGTTCTGCGCCAATGGGAAGTTGTTCAATCTGCAACACTTCTGTTCTTACACAAAAGTGGCACATTTACTCATTAAAAGCTTTTATTTGCTGATGATTGATCCAATGGTTGCTCACTTAATTGATGACTTTCAGTTTATAACTGATCTCTTTGCTCATGCAGTCAATGGTATTGGTTTCATAATCAGCCTAAACAAAGCTGAAGTACTGCACCAACCTGTGCCAGGGGATGTGCATGTCTACCCAATTATTAAGATCAGGAATGCTCCTCTCAAGTCCATGGAGAAGTTTTGCTACCTAAGGAGTATGCTGTCACAGAATGCCACAATTGATTATGAGATTACCCATCGCAAAGCCAAGGCCAGCTCTGCATTTGGAATGCTGTCATACAGCCTACAGGAATGTCAAAGTAAGCACTAAGCTAAATGTCTATCAGGCAGTCATGCTTTCAGGGCTTCAATATGGTTGAGACATGGACAACATATTGTTACCAAATTAGGAAACTTGATTGGTCTTTGGTCTATTTGCTGGGGCAAATAATGAGATAAGATTACCAATATCAAAATCCTTCATCGTTGTTGGATGTCTTGCATTCAAAACATGCTCATAAAAATTAATCTGCATTGGTCTGGGCATCTCATTCATCTGGGTGACTCGAGAATACCCAACACATTATTTTATGGTCAGCTAGAGCAAGGCACCCATCCTTGTGTGGGCAGTACAAACAATATAAAGACACGTTGAAGTCAAACTTGAAAGCACATCATGCTGACCCTACCAACTGGGAAGCTACAGCCTATAGACAGACCAAACTGGTGGCAGATTTGTAATGTTGTCATTAACTACTTTAAAACATTAACATCACACAAGCATTAGCAATCCACACAAAACAACTGGAGGTGGAGGCAGCCACATTATAACTTTTAGCTCAGTGGTTAGTATACTTCACTCCACTGGAATGTGGGAGACCCAGGTTTATTTCCCCCCCCCCTCAGACAGAGAAGGAGAAAGGATTTGAACAGGAGTCTCCCAGGCCTTTCAGGAGATTGTTTTACACACTGAGCTATGCTACATTCTGATGGCCTGATTCCCTCAGTCTTTCCCTTGGAAGCTGTTCCACTGTGTATAAACCCTGAATGAGTTATTTGGCCAGAGAGAAAGTGTGTGAGAATGTGGGGTTTATACTGTGGGGCTAGGGCACCCACCTGGAGGTGGGAGGCTTAGCATTCAGTCCCCCTGTTCCAATGATTCATTATTTATCCAAAATATGAACAGCTTCAACAGAAGAGATTGAGGGAAGCCTACATCAAAATATCCCATAGTTCAGTGGTTAAGTACATTCCTGAGAGGTTTGGGAACCCCCTGTTCAAATCATTTCTCCACTTCTGCTTTAGGGGGGAATTAAACTGTGTTTCCCACATACCAGGTGAGTATTCTAACCACTGGCTAAAAGTTATTAGGTGAGCACCAATACCCACTCCTCTGACACCTAGGAAACTATTACAGCAGAAATATAGTTGCTTATGGGGCTAGGTGACAGCAGTCAGGGAGTTTTGTGAATCACAGTGGAGCCTAAAACTGGGACTTAAGTGCCAAAGTGTGGGGTTTAAAAATCATGCACTTTTACTGATCTAGGCCTTGGTCCTTCAGACCTGGGACAATACCATCTGTACTTTGTCTGACATTTTAGGAGTCCCTTTGTGTCATCTTCCTGTCAGTTAGTTGCACCAGACCACAACACCACTCACTCAAATTTGGCCCGGCTGCCCCTTCATTCTAATGGAGGAGTGGCTGGGCCAAATTTTAGTCATGGTGAAGGCTGCACACTGAAGTGTTGCTTAATTGTGTTGAGTGGTCTTTGACCAGAGAATCCTCTGCCTGCAGAACCAAATATGAACTCTGGACCTGCTTAGTGGTTTTCCAATTTCACCAAAATCATGAGGGTTTTCACTGAAAATTTGGAAGTGAACAGATTTGGTGTCAAAAAGTTATCGTGTTATAGACAGAAAAATGCCATCAAGTTGAGTGCAAGGCCTCTTTTCATTCAACCGTCCACTTCTGTCCTCAGGTACAATAAGACAAGGAAAAAGTTTGTATCCCTTGGCTGCTCTAAAAGACGGTGGGTGTCTGCTGGGATATTTATACCACATTCATCACTATGGTATCTGAGCACCTTGCATAATTATGAAATTCAGAAGTGATCTGATCACAGGTT
Source organism: Malaclemys terrapin pileata (assembly GCF_027887155.1). Lineage (NCBI taxonomy): Eukaryota > Metazoa > Chordata > Testudines > Emydidae > Malaclemys > Malaclemys terrapin. The sequence goes on along the minus strand of NC_071513.1, from coordinate 37,609,393 downwards.
TACTCCTTCCTATTACTGACCTTGAAGGTGTTGTTTTGTTTGAACATTGTAGAAAAAGTAAACTGAAGTGCATTTTACATTTTGCCCTTTCTTCCAATGAGGTGTGGACAACCTCTCTTAAAATGGAGCCCAGATGAGATTACTTTTCATAAAGCCAGAATGGGCATGGATCAGAATCACAGGAAGTGGCAGATTCCCTTCAGTGCTTCTAAGTAGAGGTGGATGATTTTTTAAAACTAATTGTATCACAAAAATGCATTGTTTTGGACTCTGAAATTAATTTTGGTAGGTGAAACATTTTGAAAGTTGAAAAGTTGTGTTTTAGCCATTTTGAAATATTTTGTTTTACTTTTCCAATCAAAATGGCATTTGATTTCAAATTTGGCCCATTTAAAAAAGAAACACAAAAGAGCACGGAAAGCACCCAAAATGGCTGAATTAAAATGAAAAGTTAAAAAAATAGTTTTGAGTTGAGCCAACAAATGTCAGTCAAATCAAAATGAATTTAAGTTTTTTGATTTAAGGAAAAAATAAGAAAAACTTTTTTGGAATTAAACTGGGTTTTTCTCCTGGATTTTTTGATTTGGCCTCTGTTTGCCTGTGAATTTAGGTTTTTGTATAAATATTCAGAAGAGCAAAAAATCAGTTAATCAACAATAAGGGTTTATATAAATACTTAAATTGAACAGAATTGTAGTAGGTTTGGGCTGAGGTTCGGCCCTCAGCGGGGCTGTGGGGTGTCCCACAGCCTCGCTCTGGTCCGGCGGTAGTCCGGGGCAACAGGCACACAGTTAGGGGCTCAGGCCCATAAGCAGGGGCTGAGTCCAGAGGTCCGAAACCCAGGCCCTTAAGCAAGGGCTGAGGCAAAGTCTATAGCGGCCCAGGCCCTAAATCAGGGCGGGGCAGTAATCAAATAGTCAATCAGAGGCCCAGGCCCATAAGCAGGGGCTGAGTCCAGAAGTCCAAAACCCAGGCCCTTAAGCAAGGGCTGAGGCAAAATCTATAGCGGCTCAGCGCAGGGCAGTAATCAAATAGTCAATCAGAGGCCCAGGCCCTTAAGCAGGGGCTGGGTCAGTTTGTAGCAGCCCAGGCCCTAGGTCAGGGTGGGGTGGCAAACAAATAGACCATCAGGTACACAGCCTCTCTAGGCCAGGGGAAACAGGGGGAGTCTGCCACCCAAGGAGTGGGTGGCAGGGGGGACGCATGCCCTCCCACTCCACTGCGTCCCAGCCCGGGGCCCTAGCAGCAATGGAAACTCGCTGCTGTCAGTGGGGATCCTGGCCGCAACACACTGACATCGGCTCTGGGAGTGCAGCAGCCAGACTGGGGTCGGCTGCCCCCGGGCTACTTCCGCACTCCCCCTCGTATGCCCTCGAGCGCGTCGGTGCTCTCCACCAGCATTGGCTCCTCTGGGTAGGAGGCGAAGGGCAGGCTCAGCTCCTCCTCGGGGTAGCTGGCACAGGGCAGGCTCGGCTCCTCCTCAGGGTAGCTGGCACGGGGCAGGTTTGTCCAGTCCTCCTTGGGGGAGCTGCCCCGTGGCAGGCTTGGCAAATCCTCCTTGGCGTAGCTGGCACGGGGCAGGCTTGGCCAGTCCTCCTCGGGGTAGCTGGCATGGGGCAGGCTTGGCCAGTCCTCCTCGGGGTACCTGGCAAGAGGTAGGCTCACCGGCCCGGTGACTCAGCAGGCCGGTCGCGGCCTGGGGCTGTTTCCCAAGCGGGAGCTCGGCCATGGACATCTGCTCTCTCCACCGGCCTGGGCTCCACTGAGCTCTGCAGGCGAGCTTTTATACTTCCAGGTCGGGGCCATGACCTAGGAGGGGCGGGCGCCTGACCCGGTGGCTCTGCCCACGTTGGGATTAGGGGAGGTTCGGGCCTCAGCGGGGCTGTGGGGTGTCCCACCGCCTCGCTACACCCCCCCCCCCCAAGGCTGGCTCCCGTCCCTCGGGGCCAGACCCGTCTAACTCTCCCATGCGGGACAAGAAGTCCGCGTTCACGTGGTCCTTGCCGGCCCTATGGCGGATGGTATAAGCATAGGGCTGTAACGCCAGGTACCACCGCGTTAACCGCATATTATTGTTCTTCATTCGGGGCCCCTAGGATGTAATAACGCAGGGCGTCACAGGCCCATTTCACTGCTAGGGCCTCCTTCTCTATTACTGCATAGTGTCTTTCTCGCCGGAATAATTTTCGGCTGAAATATATAACGGGGTGCTCCTCCCCATCCACCTCCTGAGACAGAACTGCCCCTAGTCCTACCTCCGAGCCATCGGTCTGGAGGACGAATCCACGGTCAAAGTCGGGGCTGTACAAGACGGGCTCGTGGCAGAGACAGTCTTTGAGGGCCCGGAAGGCGCTGTCACACTCCGGGGTCCATTCCACCCGTCTGGGATTGGTTTTGGTGACGAGCTCTGTTAAGGGGGCTGCAATGGAGGCAAAATCGGGGATAAACCTCCCTTAATAGCCCGCCAGTCCCAGAAATTGGCGTACATGGCACTTCGTAGTGGGTGGTGGGCATGCTGCTAGGGCTTGAACCTTTCCGACAAGTGGCTTCACTTGTCCTCCTCCAATCGTGTAGCCTAGGTAGGTGGTCTCCTGCCACCCGATAAGGCATTTCTTTGGGTTGGCGGTTAACCCGGCGGCTCATAGGGACCGCAGGACAGCCGCTACCCGCTCCAGGTGGCTCTCCCATCGGTCACTATAAATGACTACATCGTCCAGGTATGCGGCCGCGTATTCCTGATGAGGAAGCAGGAGGCGGTCCATGAGCCGCTGGAACGTCGCTGGGGCACCATGGAGACCAAAGGGCATCCAGGTGAATTGGTAGAGGCCCGTGGCAGTGGCGAAAGCAGTTTTCTCCTGTGATGTGGGGTCGAGGGGAATCTGACAATACCCTTTGCTTAGGTCAAGGGTCGTGAGGAAGTGGGCCTTGCCTAAACGGTCCAGCAGCTCATCTACCCGAGGCATGGGATAGGCGTCAAACTTTGAGATGGAATTAACCCGGCGGAAATTGATGAAAAAGCGCTGTGTGCCATCTGGTTTAGGAACCAGGACTACTGGGCTGCGCCACTCGCTTTGGGACGGTTCAATGACGCCCAGCTCTAGCATCACTCGGACTTCCGCCTCGACGACCTGCCGCATACGATAGGGAAGGGGTCTCATTGAGTCTCGGATCACCATCCCCAGTTCCGTCTGAATGTTATGGTACACGAGGGTCATGTAGCCCGGCTGGGCGGTGAACGTCCCACGGAATGCCCGCAAGAGGCACCCGGTCTATTTCCATTGCTCCATAGTCAAGAACTCTCCGAGCTGCGGTGTGCTGACGTCCTCAGTCGGTGCAACCCGAGGCCCCAACTCGGGCTCTGGTGGACAGGGATTAATCAAGAGGCCTTCCCGTTCCTGCCAGGGTTTCAGGAGGTTGACGTGATATCGCTGGACTTTCTTTCGGTGGTCGGGCTGGTTGATCTCATAGGTGACTGGCCCAACCTTCCGGATCACCTCATATGGCCCCTGCCACCGCGCCAGTAGTTTGGATTCACTGGAGGGTAAGAGAAGGAGAACCCAGTCGCCAGGCTGGAACTCGCAGACTCGGGTCTCGCGGTTATATGTTTGGGCCTGAGCTTCCTGCGCGGCCTTCAGATTCTCTCGAGTGAGAGTTCCGGCTTGTGCCAGGCGTCCCTGCAGCTGGAGGACATACTGGAGAAGGCCCTGAGTGGGTGACGGGGCTTGTTCCCAGGTCTCTCTCATGAGATCCAGCAGTCCCCTCGGACAACGGCCGTATAACAGCTCGAAGGGAGAGAATTTGGTGGAGGCTTGGGGTACCTCACGGACGGCTAGGAGCAATGGTGGGATCAACTGGTCCCATCGGCGCAGGTCCTCAGGGGAGAACTTGTGCAGCATGTCCTTCAGGGTGCGGTTGAACCGCTCGACTAGGCCGTTGGTTTGCGGGTGGTACACAGAGGCGTGCAGCTGCTTGATCCCAAGGAGTCTGCAGATCTGCCGCAGCAACCAGGAGGTGAAGTTGGTACCCTGGTCGGTGAGGATCTCCCGGGGCAGGCCCACGCGGGCAAAGACCTTGATGAGTTCGTGGGCAATGCTCTTTGCGGTGATGCTCCAGAGCGGGACGGCCTCGGGAAAACGGGTCGCATAGTCCACTATGATCAGGATATACAAAAACCTGGCCCGGCTCCGCGGGAGAGGTCCCACCAAGTCCATGGCCACCCGCTCGAACGGGGTCTCCATAATGGGCATGGGGACTAGTGGGGCCGGGGCGGTCCGTGGGGGAGCAGCAAGCTGGCACTTCGGGCAGGCGCTACAATAGTTTCGCACCTCCTGGTGCACTCCAGGCCAGAAGAACCGGGACAGAATCCGTGCGAGGGTTTTCTCTTGACCCAAGTGCCCGGCCGCAGGGATGTCGTGGGCGAGCTTCATCACTGCTTGTCGGTGGCACCGGGGCACCATCAGTTGTCTCTGGACCTCCCTGGTGCGGGAATCTTGGTCGACCCGATAGAGACGGTCACGCCGTAGCTCGAACCGGGGCCACCCCTTGGCCCGGGCGGGATCAATCAGCACATCGTCTACCGCGGCCAACTGTTCATAGGCCCTGCTCAGGGTGGGATCCTCCCTCTGGTCTCGGCAGAAGTCCGTAGCGATCTGAGGGTCGTCTGTCGGCATTAGTGGGAGGTCGTTAGGCCCTCCTTCCTGGCTCCAATGTCCCGCCTCTTCAGTCTCCTCAAGGGGGTCCTCGCGGCAATCCCCTTCCAAGGCGGGGGTGATATCGGGGCTCTCCTGCACATGGGAGCCTAGGACGCCAGGGAACTCTGGCCAGTCCCACCCCAAGATCACGGGGTAAGCGAGTCGCGGGGCCAGGCCCACCACCATGGTCCACGTGACTCCGTCAACGGTCAGTGGGACTTGGGCACTGGCATAAGGTCGAACATCCCCATGGATGCATTGCAGGAGGATGTTCCCCAGCTGGGGGTCTTCGGGGAAGCCCAGGCTTTGGCGGACTAGGGTTTGTCCACAGCCCGAGTCAACCAGGGCTCGGGTCTGGCAATCCCCAACAACGACGGGCACGGTGACCTTGGCGGCCTGCGGGGGTCGGGCATGGTTCTCCCCGGCGCACACGTGCCCAAAGCTGCAGTCCATCTCAGTGCAGTCGTGTTGGAGATGCCCACGCTTCCCACAGTAGAAACAGGGCTCGATTTCTGGTCGCCTGGGTTGGGCTGGGCCCCGCACTGGATTCCTAGGGGGACTCCGTGAGCCATGGCCAGTCCCGCTCTCAGGTCCCACAGGGGCAGGCCGAGGGGGACCCTCGGGACATTGATACCGGGGCTCCTGACTCCCCGGAGGATTCCGTGGTTCGACTTGGGGGTTCGCCTGTCTCTCGGGATTGGGGCGATCAAGTCCTGGAGGGTGGCCCCGCATAACCAGCCCCACCAGGGTTTCCGCCGCCAGGAAGTCCTCCATGAGGGTGACGGCAGCCACTACCATTGGAGGCCGGTGGTGGAGGACCCAAGCCCTCCCCCGGGATGGGAGGATATGAATGAACTGTTCCAACAGAACTTGCTCGGTGAGTTCCTCGGGGTTCCGCCTCTTGGGTTGTAGCCACTGCCGACACAGGTCCCTCAGCTCCTGGGCCACCAACCGAGGCCGGGTGCCTGGGGTGTAGGACAGAGCCCGGAACCTTGTAGTTTATCCTCCTCGGGGTAGCTGGCATGGGGCAGGTTTGTCCAGTCCTCCTCGGGGTAGCTGGCACGGGGCAGGCTTGGCCAGTCCTCCTCAGGGTACCTAGCACGGGGCAGACTTGGCCAGTCCTCCTTGGGGTAGCTGGCACGGGGCAGGCTTGGCCAGTCCTCCTCGGGGTACCTGGCAAGAGGTAGGCTCGACCAGCCCGGTGACACAGCAGGCTGGTCGCGGCCTGTGGCTGTTTTCCAAGCGGGAGCTCGGCCACGGACGTCTGCTCTCTCCACCGGCCTGGGCTCCACTGAGCTCTGCAGGCGAGCTTTTATACTTCCGGGTCGGGGCCGTGACCTCGGAGGGGCGGGCGCCTGACCCGGTGGCTCCGCCCATGTTGGGATTAGGGGAGGTTCAGCCCTCAGTGGGGCTGTGGGGTGTCCCACCGGCTCACTAAAAGAATGAACAGTTATTCTCAAAAATAGATTTGGGTATTTGACCACCTTTCTACTAGAGTTTGAGGGTTTACATAAGCCTTAATTCTTCTGGTGCAGATCCAATTTGAACCAATTTCCAAAACTGATAGGAGATGGGGGCTATCACACTGCAGATAATAAGGCTGTAGTTTATCTCTCTCTCTAGTGAGTCTTCATCCTTCATGAAGCACAACTATTCAAAAATTCACAAGTGGTTTTTTTTTTTGAAAGCAGGAGAAAGATGTAGACACGTAAGACATGAAAATTATGAATAAGTAGTTTAATGTCTCAGCAAGAGTCATTGATTATGATGCTTCACCTAGTAAATTGGACAGTAAATACTAATGAAGAGCGACCCTCATTTGCAGATTTTTACTTAATTCAGTTTCGTCCAAAGGAAAAAAAAATTGGAACATGGAAACACTATTTCTAAACCTGTAAGCAGATTGTCACCAAGGCAGAAACCTCTTGGGAGACTGACTTTTTCATGTGATTTGATGCTGTAATTGTAAAAGGATGTGAAATGACTTTTCTTCATTTATCCTTTAAATTGCCACTAAAGTATAGAGGATGCCTGCAACCTACTGTATGATGTCATTGAATTATAAGGGTTACGTCTACTTGCAATAAAACTATTCTACCTGACAACCACTCTATGGTAATGGCTTATGAAGCTCCTTGTTTCCCAAGTACAGTTATTCAGAATTCTAATGGGGAGTCAGTTATAGCATCTGCTACACCATGTGCTGACCCTGACAAGTAGCAACAGTAAGAAAAACAATCACAGGCCTGTTCAAGACATCAAGCCCAGGTTTATGTTGGAATAAAGAATGATTGTACTACAAAAAAAGTTGAATTTGTTTGAAGTAGGAGCTTGTGTTTTGGTTTAATGTATTCATATTGTTTGTTAGTTATGTTGGATCTACAGTACAGTGGGAAGTATCCTTTCTTGCAAATTCCTATTAATGTTTTGCTAACCAAGAGGATGAATAAAAAAATCACTCTCTCATGTGCAAAACATGACAATTTAATTTCACAGTTTTTACATTTTGTTATCTAACAACGTTTTATAAAAGGAAGCATATAGTAAATCAAACTTTTAAAAAACCAATTGCTTGGATCAAAACAAAACCCTTGAAATTCAAAAGCCAGAAAAGTAAGCATAGGTGTATTTTTTTTTTAAGAGCTTGGACTGCAAAACTTTTTTCAAGAGGTAATATCAACACAGGTCTCGCACATAAAGGAACTGCAGTACACGAAGTAACTAGAGCTGAGTACAATGTTAATAGTGAAACACTCAAAGGAGTAAAGTAATAAACATGAAAATTGGTCCAGGCTCATGACTTTTTTTTTTAACCTTGACCTAGTACCAGCAGTTCATGGGTTGAGTGTTTACAGTAGAAACAATGCAAAAGCCAGTGGTTTTCCATTATTCAAATGTCAACCCAGGCAAAACTTGATGAGTTTTGGCAGAGTTTCACTTTAGTTCCATTCAAATTCAAAATCCATACCCAAACCCTAAAGTGAAGGCATATCACCCCATGAAATAAAACCAAAGGAGAAAAAATAATAAATTGCTCTGGAAGCAACTCCTCAGTGCCTAGTCAAGGAGTCAAATTCAGCCATGACTGAAGGAACAGATTTTAAAAAGGCAAGATTGTGTTGAGGGACTAGAAGTAAAAATGAGTCCAGAAGCTGTGATGAAATAATAGGATAGGAAATAGTTGGGGGATCCTTTACACTCCTGTGAAGTATTGATACATCTAAATCAGGGGATAAGTCAGGCAGGATTGAACCTAAAGTATTCAATAAGCCCTGCTGGTGTCTTATAATAAAAAGATCCACATCTTAGCTGCAAGATATAAAATACTTTTTTCCCCTTACCCAATAAAATCTAATCCTAGACTTTTATTAGTTGACTCTTCACACAATTGATCATTCTAGGTCTGTCTCTAAATGGCATTTTTTAGGTGTAAATACTGACCAAGAATGATATAAGTGAGAGCAGAATTTGCCTCTAAATATATTTCAAAACGAATACCAGCTAGATTCTGATCTAATTTAAGAGAGCTGGGAGAAACAGAGAATTTCAGATACAGTAACTAAAAGAAAAAGAAAGATAGCAATAACCAAGGTTACTGAGACATTATTGGTTTTATATATAGAAGTGCACCAGGGAAACTGCAAACAATTGAAAAGATTTGACTTAAAAGCAAAACTCACACTTGTTTAAAAGAAAATTTAGAATCTCTTTTCTCCTTTAGTGACTTCTGGCCATCCATGCAAATTGGTAGACTTCCCAAATACTATAGGCTAGCCATTTTACACTATATAACACACAACTCTGCTGACAATCCCTCAGCAGGCTAAGCAGAGCCAAAGTGTTTCAGCTTGGTAACTCTCTCACAGTACTCAGTAGTGTGTAGCACAATAAGCACAGGATTCATTGAAATGTTTAGAGTACCAGAAAGTTGTTCTGTGTCTGGAACAAAAGTATATTTAAGGGTCTGCAGACAGTCTGGAAAAAACAGTAAAGAGCAAGACACATTTATCTGACACTGTGATGAGACAATGGGCTGGAGCAGAGAGCCAGCCTAGCCTCACTGGCCAGGAGCCACCGCTGCAGGGTGAGTGCAGGGCAGGCTAACACTCCAAGCCCTCAGCCCTGCACCCTCACAGCCTCCGATCCTGGGGGCAGGTTCCAACACACCATGTCCCTGAGTCACTGCTTGGGGACAGGACCAGACCTCCCCGATGGGGGCAGGACCTGACCCCCTCCCCCATGTATCTGCCCCCCCCCCCACACACACATGCACACACTGGACTACCAATGGATTTTGTGCCCCTCCACTATCTTAAAATTAAACATCCCTGGCTTGGGGCTATTGCTCCTATTTATAGTGCCAGAGCTCCTGGGTTTCCAGTCCTACCAGATCTCTGGCTGGGGAAGTAAATTTGGCACCTTTAATTTCTGTATTATACAGGAGTTTGGACTAGATGGTCACAATGGTTCCTTCGGTCACTGGAATCTATGAAAATATCCACTGTCTGCTTTTGGTTCATTGTGCATTTAGCATGCCCACAAGAAGATTGCTTCTATATTTTTTCACTTTTAAATGTTTTGCAATAGTACATTGTTCTGCGGGATGGCAAGTGGCTTATATTGCCATCTTGCCTGCACCTCTGAACTCTGTCATGAGTCATATCCCATTTGCGTTGAAAAATGGGTGGAAGAAAACATCATCCTGATAATTCTATCCATCAGGCTCAGTTCTTCAATGAGTGTTCCATACACATGGGACTTGTAGTATTGGTTCTCTCCTGAGAGTTTCTAGTGTCTGCACCTGTTCTATACCTACCTTTAATCATTCTAATGTACCACCCATTCGCTCCTGCCTCTTCACTGTTGCTGTGATGCATGTTGTGCAAATGTTTCTTCATGCTTATTTTTCAAGTGGCTTCTTAGAACAGACTTTCCCCTGAGTGTACTTTCTCTTTCTTTACTAGCCCTCTTTTCTATACAAACAACAGATTGCTTTGCTGCTGTCCTTTAGATTTAAAGAGAGAAAAATCCCACACCACAGATGTCTGCTTTCTTTTTCAAGCTTCTTGGAAAAGTTGAATAACTCAATTCTTCCTCACAGGATACAAATTCTTTGGCTCTCCTTGTGTTCATTATCACCTAGAACCCTCATTATCAGTGCAGATCTGTTAGTAACATGGCAAAATAAGCCCCAGATAACCCATTAACAGGCTGCTCAAAAAAAAAAATCTGGCAAGAGGTTTGGGTGCACAGACAAGTTATGTGCTCTAGGCTCGGTTTCTGTGGTACTTTCAGCCTAGGAATAATCGTATTGCCCAGTGGCCAGAACAAATAGATGTGTTATCTGAGCAAGTTAAATAAATTTTAAAAAGAGTCAAGATTCCTGCAAAACCAACAAGGAGTCTGGTGGCACCTTAAAGACTAACAGATTTATTTGGGCATAAGCTTTCATGGGTAAAAAACTTCACTTCTTCAGATGCATAGAGTGAAAGTTACAGATGCAGGCATTATATACTGACACATGCAGAGCAGGGAGTTCTCTGCTATGTGATGGCCAGTGGTGTTCTGTTATTGTCCTTGTTGGGCCTGTTCTGTAGTAGGTGATTTCTGGGTACCCATCTTGCTCTGTCAATCTGTTTCCTCACTTCCCCAGGTGGGTATTGTAGTTTTAAGAATGCTTGATAAAGATCTTGTAGGTGTTTGTCTCTGTCTGAGGGGTTGGAGCAAATTTGGTTGGCCATCACATACAGCCCCTAGCGCATTATCCACAATCTACAACCTATCCTGGAAAATGTTCTCTCACTCTCACAGACCTTGGGAGGCAGGCTAGTCCTTGCTTACAGACAACCCCCCAACCTGAAGCAAATACTCACCAACAACTACACACCACACCACAGAAACACCAACCCAGGAACCAATCCCTGTAGCAAACCTCGTTGCCTACTCTGTCCCCATATCTACTCTGGCGACACCATCAGAGGACCCAACCACATCAGCCACACGATCAAGGGCTCATTCACCTGCACATCCACTAATGTTATATATGCCATCATGTGCCAGCAATGCCCCTCTGCCATGTACATTGGCCAAACCGGACAGTCCCTCCGCAAAAGAATAAATGGACACAAATCGGACATCAGGAATGGTAACATACAAAAGCCAGTAAGTGAACACTTCAATCTCCCTGGTCATTCTATTACAGATTTAAAAGTCACTATCATTGAACAAAAAAACTTCAGAAACAGACTTCAAAGAGAAACAGCAGAACTAAAATTCATTTGCAAATTTAACACCATTAATCTGGGCTTGAATAGGGACTGGGAGTGGCTGGCTCATTACAGAAGCAGCTTTTCCTCTCCTGGAATTGACACTTCCTCATCTATTATTGGGAGTGGATTACATCCACTCTGATTGAATTGGCGCTGTCAACACTGGTTCTCCACTTGCGAAGTAACTCCCTGCTCTCCATGTGTCAGTATATAATGCCTGCATCTGTAACTTTCACTCTATGCATCTGAAGAAGTGAGGTTTTTACCCATGAAAGCTTATGCCCAAATAAATCTGTTAGTCTTTAAGGTGCCACCAGACTCCTTGTTGTTTTTGTAGATACAGACTAACACGGCTACCCCCTGATTCAAGATTCCTGGTTTTCCGAGAAGAACAGGAGAAGCTGAGTGATGCCAGAAATCATAGCATTGAGCTGTCAGGAGGCATTTCATGAGTGCACTATGTAAAAGTGCTCCACCTAAAATTTTGATTTACAGCTGCTACTGCTGGTTGAGAATGTTCAGAAGTGGAAAGGATTGTTCAAAACCGATATCTAAGGGCTTGCCTATATAGGCAAGTTATAGCTGTATAAGGTAGGATGTGAATTTATAGTGCTATAGTTATACTGGTAAAACTCCCCATGCAGATACTCTTATTCCAGTATAAAAGTGCCTTTTCCCAGTTTAGCTTACATTGCTTTGGAAGCAGTCTAAACTAAGCCATAAAAGCCACTCTTATTTTGAAATAAGTGTTCACACAGGGGAGTTATCAATGTAACTGGGGGAAAAAATCTATATTGTAGGCAAGTCCTTAGCCTGTCAGCCTCAAACCTCCCCAAAGGATAACAAGTCTGCAGTGATCTATATTATTAAATAATATGGATAAAATAATAAACTAGTTTGGGTAAAAAAGAAACAAAGAAGGAAAAGAAGAAGAAACTAAAAATGAGTTATTTCAAGGAGTTTGGTTTATTTCATCATCCTTTTTTATGCACCCTTGAAATTCTGGTATATGGTTAGGACAGAGAAGCTTCGCTATTCATTTGTAGGCAACTACTTCTGAAATTTTCAGAGTTCATACCACTTACTTTCTTGCTTTACACAAATATGCCAATAAATACATTTACTAACAAACAGGAATGTGTGTAGGAAGAGCAAATATTGGTGAATACCTGTAAAAAGCCAAAGTCTGAATTTGTAACCATCAGTATTTGACCAATTCTAAGGGTAACACTCATCTAATCAGGGTAAAAATCATACTTTGGTAGCATGGGTCTAACCAAAGCTAGCCAACGTAGTTCCTAGTTCAGATAACAAATGCTTAAAATGAACTGCTTGCAACCCATCTACACACAAAGAATTATCCATAGAAATGTTACTGTAATAATTTCATACAATGAAGAAATTTGAGAAAATCCAAAGTTGCTGATGGATAGTTTGCTCAAAGAATAAGCAACTAAACTAACAACTTTTTTGTTAAGACTTATTCACTTGGCTCTGTTGTTCACACAGTATTTCCAGTGATAGTGGAAACATTGCAAATCTCTAAAGAAAGCTATTTTCTTGAGGGTTCCAGCACAAGTTTTGGAAATCAAATGAGTATAGATAAACTGTAGTCCCACGTCTGTACTAGAATTCTCATCCTAACTCATCCCTAGAATCTCTGGAGATTCACACATTGCTACTTTATTACTTCAACTTTTCCCAACTTAAAGATGGGAAAAGCCCTAAAGGAGTCATTTTCTTTTGATTTATAAAAGGTGTTGCTCCAGTTACCAGGCACCACTCTGTGCTCTGGGCACTCTGACAATAAATTAACAGTCTCATACATTATTCACTGTAACAAATGATAGATAGCTCTCTTTGATGGAATGAGCAAAGTAAGTAATGCTTCTCCTCAGAGCACCTAACACATGAATATGGCCCCTCAAGCCTTTCCTTCCCAAATGACCAAGAGAGGAGAGGAGACTTATAGCATGACCGAAAGGTTAACAATTCCAGGCTCTAGTGGACTAAGGAAGGATGAACATTGAGTTCCAATAGAGTATAGGGCTAAAAGCGGGAGGGAGCTCAAAATGTATGTGCAGGCACTTAACTGTTGCAGTAGGGCATTAGGAGAGAGGCACTCTTGTAGGTAACTAGCTCCTAAACTATTTATGGCTTTGATCTTTAATGCCCAGACCTAGATTGGTGCACTTGGAAATTCACATGGAGAATTTTAATGTTATGGACCATCTTAATGGTGAATATCTGATAGGAACACAATTATTAGCACAGACATTTGACTTAGTGTCACACACAGAAGCAATAGACTAGGATATGAAAGAGGACAGAACTGCAGAACCCACTGGGCCTTAAAGAAAGAAGACAGGCTGGCTACTACCAGAGAAAATGAATTTGACACATGACCTTCAATTCCCAGAGAACTTGTCTGTTGAATGGAGAACCTGTGAGACCTATCATAGATAACAACAAATACTGTGTCAGGAAATAGAGACACAGGATATGGCTACTAGGGATGGAGGAAAGGAGCACCACACAAAGGGAATTTTCACTGTAAAAAAAATTAAGGAACTACAAAGAGTCCTGATCAAAGATTCACAACTATATAGCTAGGATGTAGCCACAGTTAACTCTTCAAATTCATGAAGCATTTTAGGATGCAAAAGGAACTTTGGGTAGGATGTTGTAAAACACTACAGATTTGCTGCCCCTCTGAACTGCAAGGGTTCATGAACTGGCAAATACCTATGTTATAATGACCTCCACTAACTGAAATCTGAAAACCAATTTTGGTCAGGCTCCTCTGTGACTTTAAAGCAATCTCTCAGGAAGTCACTTTTCATGATACATCTATAAGACAGGTATGTCCCTCATTTCGTTCTGCTAAACAATCCAAAACAATTTCTGAAAGAAGGAGATCCTGGAGTGCAATGCAATTCTGTCAAAGGCCTCAACCATGCAAATATTTATGCATATGCTTAACTTTAAGGATGTGAGTAATTCTATACTTAAAATTAAGCACATATGTAAATCTTCACAGATTGGGGCCAAAGACTGTAACACAGTAAATCTCTGAAGGGAGAAACTATCTGATTAGTTTTGTTACCTGACATGGGACTTAACATTTCTGCTTGAATAGGCCATCAGAAATATTCAAAAGCCTTTTTTAATTGTAGGGCTGCACAAACCTGGCAGAGCTGGATTTAAATGGACCACATAAACAAAGATCCTTCTGTCACAGGAGCCTGGTTTATTATTATAGCGCAGTAGCACCCACAGTATGCCAAGTGCTTTTTCCGAACATATAAAAGAGACCGTCTTTGCCCTGCAGAGTTCACGGTCAAACAACCAACAAGCAAAATCTTCAAGGTGGTATTAGGTCTGTCTTATGACTTTTGTTTAAAACTTATGCTCTTTGATCCAGACCTTATTCCTCCCCATTCTGCAATGCATCTTTCCCTCAGTCCACATGCCCCATCTGACTCACACCATCACCGCCCTTTGAAGGTGTACTTTTCTAACCCTGCATAGTTTCAGGTTTACTATAAATCAGTGGCCAGGAAGAATGGGCACCCACAAGTGTACAAAGCAGCAGCAGGCCATGCCAGTCTCTGGGGGTCCATGGAAGTGAGATCAGGGGCAGGCATGACTACTGAGTGCTGCACAGCTCTATCTGCTTTGTCCCTCCATATCCTCGTGGAAAGGGATGATGTAAGTTTCCAGCCTCGGAGGTCACTGGAGGTGGGGGTAGAGGCTGGAAAAACCTCTCTTGCCCACAGTATGGCACAGCCCTAGCTATTTTCTCCATTACCACCCTGAACTCCAACCCCACAGACCCTCTGTGGTAGGGGCTCCTATCTCTGGGCATCTCTGGGAATGTGACGGGGCCAACATAAGACCTACTAAATTTATAGAGCATAAGCTTTCGTGGACTACAGCCCACTTCTTTGGATGCATCCGAAGAAGTGGGCTGTAGTCCACGAAAGCTTATGCTCTATAAATTTGTTAGTCTCTAAGGTGCCACAAGTACTCCTGTTCTTCTTTTTGCGGATACAGACTAACACGGCTGTTACTCTGAAATAAGACCTACTGCCATTTCTACTGTTTCATTCAACATAGCTCC
Organism: Malaclemys terrapin pileata; assembly: GCF_027887155.1. Lineage (NCBI taxonomy): Eukaryota > Metazoa > Chordata > Testudines > Emydidae > Malaclemys > Malaclemys terrapin. The sequence goes on along the minus strand of NC_071513.1, from coordinate 37,594,310 downwards.
ACCAACTCACCCCCACTAGCCTTTCAGGTTTGCTTGAAGACTTTAGTTCTTCTGTGTGTGTGTGTGTGTGTGTGTGTGTGTGTGTGTGTGTGTGTGTGTGTGTGTGTGTGTGTGTGAAGGAGGGAGGTGGCAGGCAGGAAGTTGGGAATCTGCTTACTGCCAGCTGACTTCCTGCTGAGTAAGAAGCAGGGAACCCAACATATTATTCCAGAACCCTCTGGTGTTTTAAAGGACAGTGTGCTAATGAGGTTGCCCCTTAACCCCTTGCACATCATTTCGAAGATACCATGTGAAAAACATGTGTTTTCTATGTAAAGATATGTCAGATATGAAGAGCTTGCATGCTACTGACAGCAGCAGCAGAAGAGCTTCCCATCTCCCACTGAACGCAGGGACAGACAGAACACTTCTTAACAACTTGGGACTGAGAATGGAGTCGGAAAGGAAGATGCCATGATCAGGAGACCTCTGTCCATTTGAAAATTTAATGGGGATTAGGACGAATGAGGACCCAGAGTGGCCCCTGAAGAGACTAGGTAGAAGAGGAAGGGGCCATGCATTTTCAGGATGACGTAGGAGTGGGGCACTGTACCATGGACCAAGGCTCCTTCCCCAAGATATCTATGGTAAGATGGGGGTAGGAGGACTAACGGTCTGGTGGGAGAGGGGATGGATGGGAAAAACAGCTCTATTTTTAATTCTTGACTACACTAACAGAGCATTTTTATTCCCCAGAACCCTCTCACCTCAAATCTTTGGATCTGTCAATCATTCTAATCTTTTATATATATATATCAGTATTCAGGAAACATTAGATTCACCATAGGACATCTACAGTACAGACAGCAGCTCTGTAAACCTCTGAATTACCCTGCCAATAAGAATTAATCCTGTTCTGAAGGAATCACCCCTAGCAATGAGAAGGTATCATGCTTCATTCTCTATGCTTTTCAACCCTTAGCTTCTCTACAGAGACTGAAACCAAGAGTATCAGTTTTGCCAGATATGATGGTTCTACTTTGTGCTGTGAACTGAAACTTAGTTTGCACAAGTATAAAAACAATCAACAGATGGTAACAGCTTTTAGTCTCTACTGTCCTTGGCCATATTTGAACTAGAAACCTAGAGGTAAAAAGCACTTTACCCATTTGCCAATTCCGTGTGAGCCAACCAGATCATCTGGGGACATGTTATTTCAAGTCAAGTCCTCAAATTAAACTCTTCCTCTTTGCTGCTTCCTATCACCTCTTCCCTGCCACTGCTTTTACATTTTGTATCAGATTTATATTCTTAAATGGTTGACAAAGATGATTAAATGAGTTTAAGGTATATAAATTAAGCTCTGCAAAATCCAAACCATTCCTCTCCTGCAATAACTCTACACATTTTTCTGCTCCCAATTATTTTTTCCATAGAGCTATATCACAAGAATGTTATCCCACAAAAGTAGTAATGGAATCTCAGAATATTCACTTGTTCAAAGACACTTCAGGTATTTCAGTGCCAATATACTTCTAATTTGGCACATTAAAAATATTGAATAACCTGTCAGAAACAACTGTGAATATGACAAGAAGGAAAAGCTTCAAGATGACTGTTTCAAATCACTGAAAGGACGGTATAAGCAGTTTCATTTTTCAATTATTTTTCTCCGCAGCTCTATAACCAGTGTCTTCCTGTTTTTCAGAGAATTTTTCATAATGCCTTTTCTTCTCCAAAAGAAGTCAATGTCTTAGTCGATTTCCAATTTCAACACCCTTAACAGCCATTGACTTTTTTGAAAAACAAAAGCTTATTTAAACCTCTGGCTATGATTTCTCAAGCTAAGAAAGCTGTGGTCAGCAGCCCACGCCACAAAAATAGCTTTTCTGCTTTAGTACCCTCTAACCACTTGGTGATCAGATGAGTCTGCAGGCCCTGTCTTCCTTTGCCTCTCTGCTCACTGAGAAATGTTGGGTCAGGGAGGTAAGAAATATCTGAATTTCCTTTTTATTATCAGTCATCCTGTACCCCTGGGATTTCAGGGACATTAGTTACAAGCCACGCTCTTGCTATAGAGGAAGACAAGGCAAACGTCAGAAATAGATGAAGTGATAGAATAAAAAGCTGGTAAAGTGCTTTGATGGCAAAGGTTATGCAAGCGTGAAGGAACACTCTTACACTTCCCATCAGTGGGGAAGAAGGGCCTTTGAAGTGCAATTTAATGGCCAAAAAGAAGTCATGAGCTGACCAAAAGAATCTAGATCTTACTGTCCTTCAGTTTGGGTGTGAATTATAACAGTGACAGAGCACATAATGCTGATCTACTTTCAGCTGAAACAATTGTGAATAAGAAAAGTCATACAAACATTTATCTGAGCGACTGTGGGTGAAGCTCAGATTACAGAATCTGTTAAAGGTACAGGACTTTTAAAGCACACATTTTCTGGGGGCCCCAGCAATACTACAGTGATTTTAAATTACTACTGTTTATTAATGGTACCATCCACACTGTACTAGGCACTTTCCATGCACACAAGTGGGAATGGTTCCAGTCCCCAGGAACTCACATTCTAAATCAGACAAGCAGATACATGTAGCCAGGTCAGTCAGAAGAGGAACAAAGGACTGTTCTATACATATTAGTAAGATCCACTGTAGGCAATACAACAGAAGTGTTTAAGACAAATTTAAGAAATAGAGGGAGCGTAGAGGGCTTGTGGATGAGTTCAGGGAGGGTGAGCCATACACAGGGGTTACCTGTCTAATGTCTGATAAAAAACGTATGCATCTGCCAAGGTTAGCATAATTTAATTCTGGTTTGCTGGGGCGGTGACTACAGTAGACTACTATTTAATCTCCATCATTCTCCTCCTAGGACAGCATAGTTTCTACTCCTTTTTCACTAGCACCAGAGTCCAGCACTAGTGAGTGTAATAGGAGGGAATATGCCAATATGGGCACGGTGTGATCAAAATCCTCTTCAACTCCTGGATGTCTGGCTACATAGATTTTAAACGTAAAGCTGGTATGCAATTGCACAAGGTAAGTGCCACATAGTGGACATCTGATGGTTCTGGCCACTCTAACATTGTAGCCACCTTTTCTGGGTACATGGAAAAAATTTCTCTTTTATAAAGGAGCATCACTTTAATACCAAAGTGCCTTCAATGCAGCCAGAGCTGAATAATTGCTATATCCCTACAGCTGTCTACAAGCCTCAGCAGACTAATTTTAAGCTTCTACTTCCTTATATCCTCACCCACATGTTAGCCAAATAATAGAAGAAGAAAGACACATTACAATACCAATGTAAGCTATTCTGGGTGACAGTTGGTGTGAAACACTATGTAGAACCAAGTTATATTGTATCATATTATTGAATTATGGCTGGCATGCTTGCAGTCACAGTCACTGTATCTAATGCATTATTTGGTAAAATGCTTTGATATATTCTAACATGAGCGTTAGAAGGTACAACTTCATACAAAGCCTATTGCCTACAAATATTCTAATTTCCCAGCGCTAAGATTGTATATTTTTGTTTTAAAAACAACATTCATTTTCTTCAAAATATTAGACCCAGTCTGCAAAACCCTTATTCCAAATTATATTTATTTCCATATGTAATCCCATTCACTTCAAAGGGATATACACTGGAGATAATAGTTTGCAGAATCAACTTATACATACATACATATATATACACCTCTACCCCGATATAACGTGACCTGATATAACATGAATTCGGATATAACGCGGTAAAGCGGTGCTCCGGGGGGGCCGGGGCTGCGCACTCCGGCGGATCAAAGCAAGTTCGATATAACGCGGTTTCACGTGTCCAGGCTCCCGAGGACAGCGTTATATCGTGGTAGAGGTATATATACACAAACACACATACATATTCAAAGGGGAAAAAATACAGAAAACCAATCTTTAGTTTAGAAGGCTGCTTGTTCCCTCATTTTCTGCATTGGACCTTTAAATATGAGAATGTCAAAAACTGCCAATAAATTCCTTTCCCCAGTAAATTGACACAGCAAACGAGTAGAGGGAAAATCTTATGTATGGGCCAACATGTCAAAGACACAATTTGCTTGCTGACCAAAGACTTGGCAGTGGAAACTTATAAAAGATGGGTTAAGAATGTCCTTGAAGCTGATCTCCAGTCCAGTTTTCTAAGTCCAGTTTTTTAAAACCAATTGTCAGTCGACTCACCAACCCACAAGGAGATATATCAGGTTGGTTAAAGCAGATCATAATCCCAGCAACCTCATTTCTCTTGATTTCATGACTGCAGTATATTATTCCTCACTAAATCACACAGATGGGCAGTTTTCTAACATATTAGGTTTTGGGGCTGAAATCTAATATTTTTATTATTTTAAACAAAATTACATAAAAATTAAAATAAATTATATCAGATGTGCTCTTAAATTATCCCACAAAATTATTTTGATGGGTGTTTATAAATTTTTAAGCAATGTTTACTTCTGAAACGTACAATTGCTTTTGACATTTCTTTGATGTATATTGAATTTTATCTATTTTTATTGTATTATGGAAGATACCTGGTTCATGTATTGGCATCTGTTTGATGTACTGAGTTCTTTGTATAAATTTTGTTATCCATCATGGCGAAAGCCAGATAAATAAATATATACAGAACATAAAAATATGTGCAGCACATCACAGGTAAATTCAGTCACTTGCTCATGAATAATAGAGAGCAGAATTCTGACTTTGAAAACAATTCTGCACACAATTCTGCATGATTCCTAGACATCTGTGTCCTTGGACTTAAAGTATCATTTATATTAATGGGGTTTTGGTTTAGTTCTTTTCTGATTAATATTAAACATTAGATTACACCACACTCCACATACAGTAACATCTAGGTTAAACCCCCTTAATGGTGAGGTTGAATAAGATTTAATACACAACATTATGCAACCAATGCAGCCTAAACTATGGGGCAACTACCAACACCCCCATAATACCTCTGTGTAACATTACATAAAGATAATATAGTTTAATATGTATGGTGCTATAATGTATATTACTACTTGTATGGGATGACCTTATTTTCAATTTTTACCAAAACCTGCCTCCCCTTTTCTTCCCCTCCACAAACAATAGTTACCATGGAAACAATTTTATCACTGGTACAGGAACCACTTGGTGATATCTGAAAGTAATGTAGTTTAAAGACAAAATAGGTAATAGTCTAAAACGCCTCTTCTATTGTGTGGGAAGAGTAAACCCAGGGGATGGTTATGACCATGAACATGCACCTTATGTAGTAAATCCCTTCATACTGTTTGTACTTTCTAGGAATATTGGGCTGGGGCAATATCACAAAGCTTTATTGATTACAAAGTCACAAGTCTCTAACACATACATTAAAAAAAAAAGACCCTCCTCTCCCCCCCAAGAAGGCTTTGTAGACCACTCTAGTTGGATAGTTCAGGACTAAAAATTATTTCATCTACCTGAGATTACAGCTATTTTAACAAACTACTCAAGGTGATCCTACAGTACAGGGGGACTTGGGCACTCATGTGACGCTCTACTTACTTTATGTAAATGGACAACTTTCTGTTCAACAATGCCCTATAGAACCAGTCTGGCTAGTGAAAAAAATACAAGCTAAGACACTTCTCGAGATTTTGCTCAAATTTAGTTGATCAGATTTCTCTGCTCAATTTTAAACTCAAAACATTTCTGTACCTGCCAAATGAGTCTTAAACAGTAAGGGCTAGGAGCAAGTCCACCAACTTTTACTTACGCAAGTAATCCAATGTATTTAAATGCAGCTACTTGTGTGAGTGAGAACCCATGGGTTTGCAGTCTCAGGCCCTTAATTACAACACATCCTAACTTCTTGCATCTCTGAGTGCAAAGTCATGTAGACATTTAGTACTTGATATGCAGATGCAGTTACAGACATCTAGATGAAATCGCCTATGCCTGCAATTATTTCTACATGCAAATAGCAAAAAAAAAGAATTTCAGGATTTTGAAAATCTGGACCCAAATATTGTAAAGGCGGCTTTAGCTACGTAAATCCAGTATTTGCTTAGGTAAATTTTTTTAGAGGGAGGGGGACGGAATCTTTTTGGTCATGTATGCAAAAATTCATTCCAGACATCTTTTAATGTCTACACTCTTATCACTTGACTACTTTTCTTAGACTGACCATTCTTATCTTTTAAATACATTATTTTGAATAAACAATTCATTTAAAATATTTTTCTAGGCAATAACACAAATGGGCCTTTTTTAATTTTAGGAGAGATCAAATAGCCTAATTTCCATTATTTTCTGAACATGCTCTTTTGGAAGCTTAGAAAGTGAGGAAGAATTTCTCTTAGGTAACCAAAAAACAGAGGAAATGCTATATATAACCTATAGTGATACAAGAAAAAGGCAAGGGACTCTATGGATCTGAGATTCTAAATCAAGTCTTAGAAATTCTTTTTTTAACCATGCTTTTAAAAGAACCCAGTCGCTTGATAAAAATGCTCTTATATAATTGCTTAATTAAAATGTATAGTAGGGTATAGACATATTTCTCTCTGAACACATTTTCAAGTGTGGATACTGTAAATGCCCTTGTATGGTAACAATGTGACCCTGAAAACTGGAAATGTCCTGGTTCCATGATCTGTCCCAGTACTCCTGTCTAGTCACATTTTGTAATACCTAGTAAATTGGCCAGCCATATCTGCTGAAAATCACGACCTGGTGAAATAAACATCAGGATGGTTCAGACCATGCACACCTCAACCTGCCCATATCAAATGTTGACCTCCTGTCTTCCCTCACCCATTAGGCCTTTAAGCAAATACCCCCATCTGCATTAGTACTGACGCTCTCACACATGTACCAGGCTCCTATGGGCCGTGTTGTAAGGGCCCCTTCAGCCTTACCGAAGTCAGGAAGATACTAAGCCTGGGCCTTCTCCATTCTAGTAATCCCTTACCCCTTTCTCCCATGAAGGGAGTGTATCACAATTGCACTATGAGCCTGCAGCTGAGAGTCTGGGCACCTATGACATTGCTCCTTGGGGCAGCTGCCTGGATCTAAGACAGATGAACCGAGAAAAATGTGTAAGATGGCCTGTAGCAGGATTGCAGCTGGGAAGGGAGAAAATTATATATTGGAAGTAGGTGACTTGACATTGTGCCTAGCATGTCCAAACAGTATTGATCCAGACTGTTACATGAGTAAGATCAGAAAAATATATTAATGTATATGATTATATTTACATAAATTGAGTACATGATTATCAGAGATTAATCCATGTGTGTCTTGGGAAGATTAAAAAGCTAACAGAAATCAGTATCACTCCATGAACTCTTCTTAGTTAATTCTTTACACAAGTCAGTGTTCGGAACAATAAAACCTATGACCATGTATTAAGTTCATCCTGAAGCTCTCAAATCAAGACTGATTTTTTTTTGTATAGTGTGTCACACTGGAATTAATACCCCTTCTCCCCATTTACTAAAGACAATTACATGCCAGATTAAATCCATTTCAAAATTGTGAGTCCCTTTATGCAGTCATTCTCCATTATCACTGAAGTACAATCACCTACATGTTGATCCTAACATCATCAACAGAATTAAGAAGAACAGGAGTACTTGTGGCACCTTAGAGACTAACAAATTTATTAGAGCATAAGCTTTCGTGGACTACAGCCCACTTCTTCGGATGCATATAGAATGGAACATATATTGAGGAGATATATATACACACATACAGAGAGCATAAACAGGTGGGAGTTGTCTTACCAACTCTGAGAGGCCAATTAAGTAAGAGAAAAAAAACTTTTGAAGTGATAATCAAGCTAGCCCAGTACAGACAGTTAAGAAGTGTGAGAATACTTACAAGGGGAGATAGATTCAATGTTTGTAATGGCTCAGCCATTCCCAGTCCTTATTCAAACCGGAGTTGATTGTGTCTAGTTTGCATATCAATTCTAGCTCAGCAGTCTCTCGTTGGAGTCCGTTCTTGAAGTTTTTCTGTTGTAATATAGCCACCCGCAGGTCTGTCACTGAATGACCAGACAGGTTAAAGTGTGAGGGTAAAGTAAAGGGTCCAGATGATGAAGACCCTAACATCAGGCTTGTCTGGTTATGTAGACTCTCTCCTCAGACCCTACGCTACCAGCACTCCCAGCTATCTTCGAGACACCACTGACTTCCTGAGGAAACTACAATCCATCGGTGATCTTCCAGAAAACACCATCCTGGCCACTATGGACGTAGAAGCCCTCTACACCAATATTCCACACAAAGATGGACTACAAGCTATCAGGAACAGTATCCCTGATAATGTCACAGCTAACCTGGTGGCTGAACTTTGTGATTTTGTCCTCACCCACAACTATTTCACATTTGGGGACAATATATACCTTCAAGTCAGCGGCACTGCTATGGGTACCCGCATGGCCCCACAATATGCCAACATTTTTATGGCTGACTTAGAACAACGCTTCCTTAGCTCTCATCCCCTAACGCCCCTACTCTACTTGCGCTACATTGAGGACATCTTCATCATCTGGACCCATGGAAAAGAAGCCCTTGAGGAATTTCACCATGATTTCAATAATTTCCATCCCACCATCAACCTCAGCCTAGATCAATCCACACAAGCGGTCCATTTCCTGGACACTACTGTGCTAATAAGCGATGGTCACATAAATACCACCGTATACTGGAAACCTACTGACCGCTATACTTACCTACATGCCTCCAGCTTCCGTCCAGGACACACCACACGATCCATTGTCTACAGCCAAGCTCTAAGATATAACCGCATTTGCTCCAATCCCTCGGATAGAGACAAGCACCTACAAGATCTCTATCAAGCATTCTTAAAACTACAATACCCACCTGCTGAAGTGAAAAAACAGATTGACAGAGCCAGACGGGTACCCAGAAGTCACCTCCTACAAGACAGGCCCAACAAAGAAAATAACAGAACACCACTAGCTGTCACCTTCAGCCCCCAACTAAAACCTCTCCAGCGCATCATCAGAGATCTACAACCTATCCTGAAAGATGATCCTTTACTCTCACAGATCTTGGGAGACAGACCTGTCCTCGCTTACAGACAATCCCCCAACCTAAAGCAAATACTCACCAGCAACCACACATCACTGAACAAAACCACTAACCCAGGAACCTATCATTGTAACAAACCCCGATGCCAACTCTGTCCACATATCTATTCAAGTGACATCATCATAGGACATAATCACATCAGCCATACCATCAGGGGCTCGTTCACCTGCACATCTACCAATGTGATATATGCCATCATGTGCCAGCAATGCCCCTCTGCCATGTACATTGGCCAAACCGGACAGTCTCTACGCAAAAGAATTAATGGACACAAATCTGACATCAGGAATCAAAATACTCAAAAACCAGTGGGAGAACACTTTAACCTGTCTGGTCATTCAGTGACAGACCTGCGGGTGGCTATATTACAACAGAAAAACTTCAAAAACAGACTCCAACGAGAGACTGCTGAGCTAGAATTGATATGCAAACTAGACACAATCAACTCCGGTTTGAATAAGGACTGGGAATGGCTGAGCCATTACAAACATTGAATCTATCTCCCCTTGTAAGTATTCTCACACTTCTTAACTGTCTGTACTGGGCTAGCTTGATTATCACTTCAAAAGTTTTTTTTTCTCTTAATTAATTGGCCTCTCAGAGTTGGTAAGACAACTCCCACCTGTTTATGCTCTCTGTATGTGTGTATATATATCTCCTCAATATATGTTCCATTCTATATGCATCCGAAGAAGTGGGCTGTAGTCCACGAAAGCTTATGCTCTAATAAATTTGTTAGTCTCTAAGGTGCCACAAGTACTCCTGTTCTTCTTTTTGCGGATACAGACTAACACGGCTGCTACTCTGAAACCAACAGAATTAAGGAAATCATCACTAAAACAGAGGAGGATTGGTCTCTGTGCAATTTCCTTGATCAACCGCTTTAAGTAACATCTAGGTCCCTATGCTTGGTAGTATCTCCATTTCATTCAAAGTAATAAACCAAACCAATATTTTGAAAAAGGATTGGCCAGTATCTTTCATATTGATTATGACTGTTCTGTGCTGCAGCCATATCTGCCTAGTCTGCTGTGCCAAGACACTATCCTTTCTTCATTCAAATCCAGCCTTGAGACTAATTTCTTCCATGATGCCCACAAAAAGTGAAAAGGGACTTTTAAGTACTAATTTGAGTTGAACCAACAAGAAGTGCACATGCCTAAAAAGAGTAGCCACCTCACATTGTGGGATTCATACCTTTTCCTCCACTCCAACCCCTCATTATGTGTTGCACTCACTCCTCCCATCCCTGCTAAAATTTGATTTTCAAACTTTTCACAGCAGAGTCTATATCTTTACATGTGTTCTGTAATCCACCTTAAACTATTAAAGAGAGAAAAAAAAGTTTTGTGGTTACAGTACTGGACTGCGATTCTGGACATCTGAGTTCTGTTACTGACTGTGCTGCAGGCTTACTATCTAATGTTGAATAAGTGGCTTAATCTGTCTGTGCCTTAGTTTCCACAACTGTAAAATGGGGATGATCTTTCTTTTCTTCTTCACAGGGGTGCTGAGAGGCTAAAATTGTTGAGACACACTCAGATACAACAACTAGGTAATGGAAAAGCCTATGTATAACCCAAGAACTTCAGTGGCATCTGCCTAGCACATGACATGCAGATACAATACATTTTGAATCAACAACTATCTATACACACACACAAAAAAAACAGATTTACAGATATTCTCCCTCTGCTACTGATGCCTGCCATTTCCTCTATCATCTAGGTCCTCCTTGCCAGCAAGTTACTAATGTGATCTCTGGAATCCTTTCTAGCTAGGAATAGGATAGCTGCCTAATTCCTGTATTTTCCACTTGGGTCTTGCAACTAAATTAGTTTGAAAATACCAATTTAAGTCTTATAGGAGACAAGGCCGGCTCCAGGCACCAGGCAACCAAGCACATGCTTGGGGCGGCACCTGGTAAGGGGTGGCGGGGGGAGCGCGGTGCGGCATTCCGCAGGGGAGGGGCGCTCTGGGCGCGGCGCTCGGCGGGGGGGTGGGCTCCGGCGGCGCGGCGCTCGGGGCGGGGTTCCGGCGGCGTGGCGCTCAGCGGGGGGGTGGTGCGGGGCGCGGCGCTGGGGAGGGGGGTGTATTCCGGCGGCGATCGGCTGGGGGGCAGGCTCCGGCGGCGCGGCGCTCGGCGGGGGGGCGGCGCTGGGGGGGTGGCACGGCGCGGCGCTCGGCGGGGGCTCATGGGGCGGCACTTTTTTTTGCTGCTTGGGGCAGCAAAAAAGTTAGAGCCGGCCCTGATAGGAGATATTACAAAAAATAGCTTTGAACTCTTGACTAAAATGCTGCTTTTAAACATTTTTTTGTAGAGGCAGTTTTGCTTTTTTTTCAAGATGTTCAGGCAGCTATTACTTTCTTATGGAGAAGATTCTCCAGGCAAGCTGCATAAAATGTAATAATCCAGCACTAAATTAAAGGTCAAGGATGTGCTAATGAGAAGCACTGTATGCAATGTGCATGGACCCCTAGGCTCTCCACATCCTCCATCTAAATATTTCCCATAATCTCTCTGATGTACCACTGTGTCTACAAGCTGTTTACCTTGAATTATATCCTCTTGGGCCCCTTTCCTTTCCTGGCTGCTCAATGACTTTTTCCTAAATTCCTCTGGATTTACCAGCTGCTCCCACATCATCTCATATGCTTTCCTTGTTCTCCCACCATCTAACATGGAATTCTTGAAGGTTTCCTGAACACTTCGTTTATTCTCCCAGTGGTGAGACATACCAAAATGCATAAGCTGCTATCTTCCAAATTATCTTGGGCATGGTTTTCAAAAGTGTTCAGCACTAGCCTAATTCCGTTCCCTTGGCAGTCAATGAGATTGACCTCCTGGAGAGGAGAATTAGGCCAACACAAATCCCACTCCTAATTTTCAGAATTTGTTTTTGAACTATATCTAATCAGATGAGGTTTTAATTTTGTCACTGGGAGAGCCAGGCCATCATCTGTGTTCTGCCATCTTAAGTGGAGAAATAATAATTCCCTTTTCTTTTGGGCTGTAGCCTGCTCTGACAGCTCAGATCTAGAGTCCAACACCATTTATTTGACATTAAGCCAAAGTGGCACTGTGACATTTCTGAGTCTGAGAAATCTTGAATCTCACAGGTAAACTGTGAGAGCTAAGAAGTAGGGAGTGAAAGTGTGAGGCCCACAACTCTGCCAGTGGACTGAAAGTCTAAAGAGTGACTCTGCATGACCCCTGCTATCTTATAACTGGGGGGCAGCACAAAGCTGTGGGAAAACCAGAGAGCAGAGGGTAACAAAGGCCCTAGAAATGTAACTTTTTTGCTGAACAAATGAATGCCCTAATAGAAAATATTCATATGTTGTAGGCTCAATGAGCTGTACATTATTTAAAGTGAAATATACCCTTTAAAACTGAGATAAAGAACTTAAAATGTGTATGCTGACATTTTTATACACTGCTGAGCTGGCAAAGGGAAATACAGTACAGTTCTGAACTTTAGCGGCTGATTTTTTTGATACTCGGAGAGAGAGGGCTTATTGGGGGCTCTCGGAGTCAAAAGTAGAACTAACCCCTACTGACCTCTATAATTACATTTTATTGATTTAAGATTGGGTTTGTATTCTGCCAAAATGTTTAATATTATTAACATTTAAATGGTCAAACATCTCATTAAGATGAATCTCACATCTGGTAGCTATTGCTTTTTAAAAAAAAAAAAACATCTGGAGATATCAAAAGGACAACATGCTTTTGACTTATATATTGGAGGCTAGTTTTGCCACCAAAACAAAGCTATGTGACTCGTATCACCACTCAGGCCACAATCCTGCAATGAGCTCCATGCAGGCAGACCCCGAGTCTTCTTGGATCCCCAGTGAAGCTGAGGTACCTCAGACAAGAAAATAGCACTCAGAGCAACTGTACGTATAGCAGTGCCATAAAATCCCATTTATCCAAAATGCTTCAGGGATATAACACTTTCCAAAGTATTGTACTGTAAGCATTTAGGCTTAATACCCCTATGAGGTACAGTAGGTATTTTGTCTGTTTTATAAACAGGTGAGTTGATGCATTTCCAAGGAAATACAGCAAGTCCAGGGCATAACTGTGACCACTTGAAATTTGGTGGCACCTTAAAGACTAACAGATTTATTTGGGCATAAGCTTTCGTGAGTAAAAACCTCACTTCTTCGGATGCATCCGAAGAAGTGAGGTTTTTACTCACGAAAGCTTATGCCCAAATAAATCTGTTAGTCTTTAAGGTGCCACCAGACTCCTTGTTGTTTTTGTAGATACAGACTAACACGGCTACCCCCTGATACTTGACACTTGAAATTTGTATTTTAACTGCTCATGGCCAACCCGCTCACACCCTGCTAACATGGGGACCTATGGAGTTCCTTCGGGCAGCAACTCACATGACATAATTTCAGGAAATACTCCAATATTTTGTACTTGTATTTTTGTACAATACCCAAGCTTAAATATGGGGAGACTCAGGCTCAAGGACATTAAGTGTCTTGCCCAGGGTTACACAGTGAGTGGAAGAGTTAGGTATAGAACCCACACCTTTGGACTCTGAGTTTGCTGTCTAACCACGGGATAACATTGCTTCAAAACATCATCTTTGAGAGGAGTTTTTCTGGGAGTGATAATCAACTTTAAAGTTTGCCCAATTAAGATAGTCCAAGGGTCGGCAACGTTTGGCACGCGGCTTGCCAGGGTAAGCACCAGAATCTTAAGGTCAGTAGCACTGATGTAAACAAAATTGCAATGCCTATTTTACAGATGGGAGCCGTGATGCACAGAGAAGTTAAACACCTTATGTCAGTGGCATATCCAGAAGCAGAAACAAGGAGTGCTTATTCTCAGTCCTGTGCTCCAGCAGCTTAAATAATTGCTGGTTGGATGGATGAAATAAGAGGCAATGTGGGTTTTTTAAGTGCTTGTGAAAAGTGACTGATGCGACTGAAGACTGAATTTATCCGCAGAACTAGTGGAGTCCTAACATGCCATGTGCTGTGTGACTGTGCTTCAACACAATGTGAATCACCATCTCTACGGATAAGATGGTCACCAACTCAAAGGTGGAGAAGTTTCCAGAGCCCGCTAAATCCTTGGCCTCTGACTGCCAATGAGGATGAAAACTAACACCAATTCTGTTAATATTTTTGTGATGTGGATGCTTCTTGTAGGAACTAGACACACCAGCTAATTTCATATAGACCCACTAGATTTCCAACAGACAGCAACAACTTGTGGTCATTACAGCCCTGGTAAGATTTGAACTGGTGACCTACGTATAAACGTATTTACAATGTACCCATTTCCTGGGTTGCAGCTTAAAGTGAGGTCTAATATACATTATCAAATCTATTAGTTTTAGCAGAAATTAAGGCCTCAATCTTGCAAATAGTTGCACATACTTTAATGAATGTGAATTGCTGAATGAATGTGAGTGGCTGAATGGGACTGCTGAATTGTGTGAAATAAAACAGAAGTAAGTATTTGTAGGGTCAACTCCTAAATGATCATATTCATTATCACTTTACAGTAGGCAACTTAATGGAATGGATTTTGAAATATAATTTATTTTAAAATACAAGTACACCTCTACCCTGATATAACAAAACACGATATAACACAAATTCGGATATAATGCGGTAAACAGTGCTCCGGGGGGGCGGGGCTGTGCATTCCGGTGGATCAAAGCAAGTTCGATATAACGCGGTTTCACCTATAACACGGTAAGATTTTTTCGGCTCCCAAGGACAGCGTTATATCGAGGTAGAGGTGTACTATTTAACCCCTTTGTGCATTTTGAATCAGTGGTTCGCGAATTCTTTCATGCCATAGAGTCATAGGGTTAGAAGGGTATAGTTTCAAGACTTCCTCCCATCTAGCTATAAAGAGAAGATGGCTGTGATCCCTCACTCCTAAATCTGTTTGTGACCCTCCAGGGGGGGTCAACTCCCCACCCCCCTCATAAGAACCAAAAAAACAAGTAGGCAAAACGCTATTGAAACTAGAGTTGTACCCAGATTTCAGTCTTCGGGTGGGGGGAGAAACAGGGGAAACAATATCAGAAAGGCATAAGAGAGTCCCTTAAAGTCCAGTTAGAAAAATTAGGAGCTACATAAACTGCAAAAAACAAAAAGTCAACTAAACAAACAAACCCCTCCCCCCTGCCTCCCCAAATTTGTGAGATCTATATTTTTCTCCTCTTTTGGATTTGAACTGTCCCTTTTATAACAATATTGCTCCTAAAGGCAGTAGATTTAATTGGCAAAATCAATCACACAGTGGAATGAAAGGTCACAATGAAGGTTAGCAATGAGTTGAGTTTATTTGTATGGGGGGGGGGGAAATCAGAGCAGAGTACTGCTTGAAAACAACCCACAAAAGATGGCCAGAGTCCAGCTAGAGCCAATTTGCATTATTAGCAACTGAAGAAGGATGATGATCTTTGTCAGGGAAGCATACGACAGAACTTGCTGTGCAGCTTGCCACACTGCAGAGAGCCCATAACTGCTGCTGATATAGCTGATATGAAAAGAGTTCCCATCCAAAAAAGGACATTCCACAATAACAACTCCAAAACACCACCGTTTTTGTAAGTTGTAGAATTTATAAAATGCTTTTTAAAAATGATTCCCTATTTCTTTAACTACAGACAAGGATAAAGTGGAAGGAACTCAAATGTTCTCAGGCAATCTGCTCCTCTTCATTGTACTTGGAAACATTGCAGCAATGGATTTCCAGTTTTCCAAATGAAATGGGAACAAGTATTTTGAAAACACTTAGTGTTGCACAGAAAAGCCAAAGCTGCTGTGGTTAGAGGGAAAGCAAAAACAAAGGAAAAAGAGGGGGGTGGGAAGGAAAGCCATGAACAGATTCCTAGAGGGGAATTTTCAGTAAGAGTAAGCTATTTGGGTCAGGGGCTGCCTTCTACTATATTTACATACAGCACGTACAGTACTGCTATTAAGAGATTGAAAAATTGGACAAAGGACTCCCGGGATGAAATCCTGGCCTCATTGAAGTTAATGGGAGTTTTGCCATTGATTTCAATAGGGTCAGGATTTTACCCATAGGTTTTTCAGTGTTAAAAATTCTCAGTATTCTTCATGGCTTTCAAGTGAAACAGCAGGGGAGTGGGTAGAATGAAAAGTAAATTTAAATCTTGTTCTAGGCCAGTGGCAACAACATTTCATTACATTATGGTTATGAGCCAGAGCCCATTGAACTCCAAGGGAATCTTCAGTGACTTCATTGAGCTTTGGATGATGCCTGATATGGCCTCAATTAAAGTTTCCTTCAGTGCTGAACAAGAGCTCTTAGATTAAACACTTCTCTATGCACAGTTTCAGAATCTTAGAGTTTGATTTATAACTACACAAAATCAATTTTTTCTACATTTAATATACCTTTTAGTATGTTGCTATGAAAGCTTTAAAGGAACCTAGTGAATCTTTTGCAATAGGTTGAATGCAACTTCAATCAGTATGTATGAAACAGGATTGTCTTAAGTACAAAATAAATTAATACAGTAAAGGTCTATGTACTACATTAAGTTAAAGTATATTTGGCAGATGCATATTTATGGCTGAATTACACAGAGAAATACATTCTTTGCTGAAAATGTAGACATTTTATTGTGCAAACTATGATTCTATTGCATTTAGGTAATGATTTGTAGTTGCTAAAAGTTGTTAGGTATTCTAAAAGACAAAGTATGAATGGGATTACAATCTATCCTAAAATTTATTGCATTCACTAAAGGGCTAGAGCACTCAGGCTTTGAAATCATCTACTGCAAAGACTGTTTATTCCTCAGATAAAGTCTTACAGTATATTGTGCATTGGAAAACGTGAGGGATACAACAGAATAGACTGCTAAACATTTCAAATATTAATTTACTGGCTTCCAAAGCTATGTTCACAGCGCATGCAAAATAGCACAAAACAACGGGCTGGTTAAAGAAAAAGCATCAAATTAAATTTGGCAACATTAGTTGGATGTTCTGCATTTTAACATTGAATCTTTTCAGACTGAGCACCATGGATGGAAGATGAGTGTGAACAAATGGATTTATAAAACAGGTTTGTTTTCAAAATATATTGCTAGGGCTATTTTACTTAGCACTTGATGCTCCTTTCCATTTATACTGCCAACGGAGAGGAAAAGCAAGTGGAAATGGGTTAGGGATCAGCTTCAGAGGTGGGGAAGGGAAGAGGAGCAGCAGCTTGGTGAGCTCTTATTTTGCTTCCCGCCCACCCCCCCCAGTATGATTTCCAAAAGGGAAAGTGGAAGGTGTTCAAGTAGCCTCATTCCTCCTCCTCCCCACCCCCATAGGCCATTGTTTCTTCCACGTGCCTGATGAAGTATATGTGGAAGGAGTACGACAACAATTAAGGGTAAAGGGCTCAAACAGCAAATATTTTCTCATTCCAAGAATACAACATACAATGGTTTTCCCCCACACACTTTCTTTTTAATTGCAACTAAAATTCTTGTAAAGGTTGCTCCTATGGGGACCGCAACTCCACATTTCCTAGGTTTCCATTGTTTGAGTTTCGCTGTTTAAACCCTTGCTCTGGGATGGGTACAATGATCAGAGAGCAGTGTTATGGAACAGCAACCTTAACTGCTCCTTTAGGTTTTTGTCTGGAGAATTTAACTATTTAAATGCCTTCAAAGTGATCTGCATTAAAAATTAACACATTTACAACAACCTTCCCTACCCAGAAGGACCATGCAGCAAGTGACATTACAGATGGCAAATGCCACTCTGAGAGTGATCAATATTTGAAGCTAGAGGGTGAAAGAAAAGGGGAGAGAGGGAATAGAAGGGATTTCAGTCCCAGCACATCTCCAGTAACAAAGAAAAATCGATCATAGGAGTGTACAGCAAGAGATTTTTTCCATTTTCATTTTTAAAAATGATTTAGCAACAAAGACAGCAAATGCTGTGCTATTGTTCTGACTTACCTAACCCCGGGGGATACCAAGCCAGCAGGAGAGGAAGAACTGGAAAAAGAGGACATTCTAGAGCTTTAAAGCTAACTTAGTGGATGTGTACTCACTAAAAGACTATTTCCCACAAGTGCATATACCTACCACATTCTCGAATATTTAAAAAACATTGCAGTTATAGCATCTCCACTACTTTGCCTCTGTTTAAAATCAAACTAATCTGCTGCACTTCGACAGTACATTCCAAAGGACTGTTAACCAGGAACTCAGACCTTGCCTCTGGTTAACTGGATGTGCTGTAGGTTTCACACCTCAGAGTCCCCACCCAGCAGACTTGTTCCCCCAAACTGCATCTATCAGTGGAGAGAAAACTAAGGACAGGATTAACTATAAAGCAAACTGGTTTATTAAACAGTGACTCAAACAGGAAACAGTAACTTACAGTACCCCCAGAAAAACAATACACAAAGGGCATATAGGTACAGGTTAGCAAAAACAAACTGACAATGTCAAGGTCTCAAACTCATGAGGACAAAGGGGAGACTCTACAGGTAAGGTAGAGAGGTACACAGCATACTAGATCAGGTTCAGAGGAATGGACCCATGACAGAGGACATCATGGATGGAATACATCAGGACAGCAAGGTGAGGACACAGGAGTTCAGGATACAGGTAAGATAGGAATCAATCAGGAATTGATAGCTGGAACTATGGAGTTTGGATCCTCTTCTGTGGTCTTCTGTAGATCCCTTGAAGTCCTGGCTAGGACATGTACTGCAGTGCCACCAGGACGGACAGTGTCTGCTCTCGGGTGCAGCAGTCTTTTATGCTCTCCTGTTACTAGGCAGAAGACAGGTCATCTGACCCTTGCTCTTTCCTATCTTAGAGAGAAAAAGGCACCAGTTGTCTGAAGAAGAAGGTCACCAACATGGTGGACAAATAACAACTCCTTACAAACAAAATGGTGAAGTGCCTAAACATAATGGAACTTGTATTTTTTTCCCCGACATTTCCCCTCCTTGGCAGTATGAGAACGTGGATCATCATTGCCGCCACATACAATTTTAAAAGGATGGGTTTCTAATGGGGTTTACAGATAAACTTTTTACCCTTCTTCTTACCCAACAAACAACAACAATTCAAGCTAATGTTAAGCAAAATTGTACAATTAATATAATAACAAAAGGATGAATCAGTACACTCCAGGCTTGTTCATAATTAGTTGGACTGAAGAACAGACTTTCCTACCAGTGGGAAAAGGTAGATTCCTTTTGAACTCTACTTAGCACCTTTTCGATCTTTTCAGCTGAATGGTGCACTGATAACATTATGCTTTTTCATTTTTCTTCAAGCTCCCTTAGATGTTCTACTAACTGTGGATCCTCCATGAGCTGCTGGAGCACTGTTACGTTGACTCCTAGCCGCATTGGAGCAACATTTTTATATAAATTATACTGCATAGACATATTCTGCACTGATATCTGTAACATTGACATTAGTGTCACAACCCAACATTGAATAGGCATGACAAATAAGCAAAGATTTTTGAATGGATCATGTATTAACTAAAAAGGATTTATCCCTTCTTACACATAGTGATTATTAACCAAAACAATAGATGAATGATTTGAATAACTTGGCTATAAATTGAAATGGCATTTGCCTTGGATAGGACTTAAACATATATGTGGTCCCTCTAACATTTCAGGAGTGCAAGGATAACCTAGTCCCTGCTCCCAGGTGCATACATTTACACTGACATATTCATTATTGTTCCAACACACTCATTTAGAGATGTCCACAGGAATAAGGGTAGCGTTATTAACATTAGCTCCCAGTGGAATAAGTGGATAGATCCACTGATCTATGGCATTACTGATACTTAGAATACAAGTTGTAATTGTATGTGTTTCTAAGCTATAGGTAAAGTTAATAAGCTTCCACCAAGATTGATGTTTAGCCTCAAAGGTGTTTACATCTCTTAGAAGCCTTTTTCTTAACTTAGGAATGGTCCCACTGAATCCACTCCTGACTAAATCACTAGCCTCACTCAGTAACCATGATTGTGCCTGAGTGCATGCCAATGTCCAAGACATGTTCTGTTGTAAAGTATCTATCTATAGCACTGACCATTCTTTTGTGGTCTTTGATCTGAATGCTTAACCACTCTGGTAAGGTTTTTATAATTTCATACTCCAGATTGCTAAATTGCTTAAATGAGTTCGTTAAAGGCTGACTTACCTTGGACACATCATGTCCCATGCCACTTAACTTCTCTGCCAATATGTCTGTATCAGTGGTGTTTAAAACACCTGGACCAGTGCCAACTCCTCCAAGTATGGATGCAGTTAGATCTCTTTTGGCCTTTGCACCCTCAAAAAGGATGGATTTAATCCATGCTTGCCATCCTTCTACTAGAGGTTCTATGAAGGGCATGCACCTACTTTCTGTTTTACTGCTGTTTAACTGCAGTGACATGGAAACTCGTTTTAGTGAGTATGTAGGCTCTACTAACACCATATGTTTTGCATTTTCTTTTACAACTACTGGGCCCACATAACCTAAAAGAGGCTTTGGTATTATTGAGACAGATTGCCTTATATTAGCCCAAATATGCCTGTTATTATCCATATGCCTGAGTCATCTGAACGAACATTCACTTCGATGGTACTGTAGCAAAAAACAGGACATATATGATTATCATTTGAACAAAATGTGTTAACATTACCTGAATCACAGGTACCTTTGTTCCTATCGTAACAATTCATATTACCTATGTAGGTACAGGAAGGGGTGTGGAGTTTAACCTTTACTGCTTTAGTTTCCACTTGCATTTGCAAGGTCACACTTACTGTTAACACTCCCACAATTGATTGGGATGGAAGATTTGATTTTAGGATCACACACATCTGGGAATTTGGAACCTTTATAACCTCAGAACAGTTTTTTAAATACAAGTCAGTATAGATCCATGTACATGCCTTAGGTAGCTTTTGAAAGTGTGTCATCTGGTCGACTCTTATGCTAGTAGCTCTTTTTAATGTGCCTGTCACATCGGCTACTGCTATTAGAGACGCATTAGAAATCTCTTGCTGCCATATCACAATGCAGCTCCCACACTCTATGTACACAGATGGTGAAATGGCCTTGTGCCTGATAATAAGGTGATATTAGCTCTTTGGGAGTTTTCACAGATTTTTTTATCCTGTACTTCCATATAACAAAAATAGTGTTCTTCATCACTTATCCATAACATATTACATTCAGATAAACACAAATATAAAGGTAAAACAACATATATGATTAGGTGACGATAGAGGAGCTATATCTAGGGGTGAGCAAACAAAACAGGTTAAGTAATTTATGTTAACTTCCTAGGTTATAAAACCCTTCCAGGTTTCTAACTGAACTGTGAAACCACTTGTACCAAGGTCACCATTTGGGCCTAGCCTTGTTTGTTATAGGGACAGGCCCTACCCATCTAGGACTTAGCCCACGTCCTTTTCCCAAGTAGTACTTGTAAAGGATCTTGTCTCCAATGTTCCGTTCAATTAATTTAAGAGCTTCTAACCTATTTTCTATTACTTGTGTATTTGCTTTTAACTTTACCGCTACTTTCTTTTGTATAACGGATGTGTCATTTAGCAGCTTTTCTATATACCTGTCTGTTAGTACCTGAGGTTGCTAATTATCAGGAGGCACCCCTCCTACCCACCAATGCTCAGGGGTTCTCATTAATCTACTTGTGAGTGCCTCATGAGGTGTATATCCATGGGCTGTAACTGTTTATCTTAAGGCCATTAGAACTAGGGGCAACTTTTGATCCCAGTTCTTGCCCTCTGCACTCACTATTTTCCTTAAGGCTGCCTTGATAGTATGATTTGTACACTCAACTAATCCGGAATTTTGTGGATGACACAATGTGAAAACATTGATGTATCCCTAATGCCTGACAAAGCTCTCATTATATCCCCTACAAAATGTGGTCCTTGATCAGAATTAATGATGTTAGAAAGCCCGAATCTGGCAAAAGTTTGTTCCATTAGGATCTTGGCGGTGGTAACTGCAGTATTGTTTTTAGTTGGGTATGTCTCTACCCACTTTGTGAAGGCATTGATGACCATAAGAAGTACTTGTTTCCTCGTGCAGTGTTTGGCAATTATCCTATATAGTCAATTTGAAGTCTTGACCGTGGGTCATCCACCTGCTGGTGTCTTGCTGGTCCTTTGTGACTTGATGATCTGTGTTGTTGGCTGCACACGCTAGGCAGTTGTTAATACAGGTTTCCATGTCCTTATACATTCCCGGTCACCAACTTGCAGTTGACAACGAGTCTGCAGTTTTTTCCAACCCAAAGTGACCCTGACGATGAGATAGTTCAACTAGTTTTTTTCTTAAACATGTGGGCATTACAACTACAGGAATGATGTTTCTTGAGTGCCAAAATGATTCCATCTTTATTATTGAAGGATTTCATGGCCTTTACATTCTCTCTTTTCTATTAACTCTAGTACTTCAGGATCGGCCTCTTGAAGGTCTTTTAAATCTGCCTGCTCATGGAAAGGTATTTTCTGCAGCTGGACTTGGTAAGCAGTATCAGGGCCGGCTCTAGGATTTTTGCCGCCCAAAGCAAAAACAATTTTGGCCGCCCCCCCCCCCATGGTTCTTTAATTACCCCACCCCCGGCCCCGCCTCAACTCTGCCCCTTCCCCAAATCCCCAGCCCTGCCTCCCCCCCCAGGATCTCAAGCCTAGGAGGGAGGGAGGGAGGGAGGGAGGCGGAGAAGCGGCGCCCGTGCCGCGGCAACTCGGAGTCTCCCCCCTCCCAGATTTGAGAGCCTGGGAGGGAGGGATGGAGGGGGTGACTCCGAGTGGCCGCGGCATGGGCGCCGCTTCTCCCCCTCCCT
Organism: Malaclemys terrapin pileata; assembly: GCF_027887155.1. Lineage (NCBI taxonomy): Eukaryota > Metazoa > Chordata > Testudines > Emydidae > Malaclemys > Malaclemys terrapin. The sequence continues at coordinate 37,571,331 of NC_071513.1, read as the reverse complement.
CCCAGGCTCTCAAGTCTGGGAGGGAGGAGGAGCAGCGGCGTGCGAAACAGGCGTTTTGCGTGCCGTGGCCGCTCGGGATCTCTCCCTCCCTCCCAGGTTTGAGAGCCTGGGAGGGAAGGGGAGACTCCGAGTGGCCGCGGTGCAGGCGCCGCTTATCCCCCTCCCTCCCAGGCTCCCAAGGGGGAGCAGTGGCGCGCGAATCAGCAGTTTCGCGCGCCGTGGCAGCAGCAGCGGAGGTGAGCAGGGCGGCCGGGGTACATTTTTAGGGGCGGCATTCTGGCGCCAGCCATGCCGCCCCTAAAAATGTGCCGCCCCAAACACCAGCTTGTTTTGCTGGTGTCTAGAGCCTGCCCTGAGCAGTATTGTCAGACTTAGTACAACAGTGTTCTGGTCCAAGTAAGGCTGCTTCTTTGGACATTTTATCTATGTGGTTATTTAGCTGAGAAATTTCTTCTTGACTCTTCCAGTGAGCTTTTACTTTATACAAGTTGATTTTTCCATTTCTGTTCTTGGCAATGTTCCATGCATGTAAAAGAAATTCTGAGTGTGCAACTGGTTTTCTATCTGAGGAGGTAATTTTTCTTTGTGTCCATATGGGCATTTTTCTTTGAGTCCAATAAGGCTCTTATTACTCAATCGGAATCAGAACAGATAAATAGATGGTTTGATGGTCCCACATCATCCAGGACCGGAAGTACAGCTATTACCTCCGCAGATTGTGCCGAACAGGGATGGACTGTACCTTGAGTTTTCAGTTGTAAAGTGGCGTAACCTGTGCATGGGTATCCATCTCTGTATAAGGCACTGCTGTCTACAGCCCAAATATCTATGTTTTGCTTCTTGGCTTCCAGGTAGGTTATATCCAATTTGAAGGGCAATGCTAGTAATGCTGGTAATTCTTCTGGAAGAGGGCATTCGTGTTTTGCACCTTGGGCGAGAAGCTCATATGGCATGGCTAACAAGTGAGGAACCTTGTCCACTTTTACTTCTCGGTTTAACAGACTCAAGGTCCATGCAGCTAATCTGGGGTTTGACACACGTCCATCATTAATTTTGCCTGACAAAACATACTTGATGGGAGTACGTGACGTTCTCAACACCACTGGAGACATCCTGATGATGTACTCCCAATGCCTTAGAGCCCATATGAGTGCAAGCACTTTTTCACATGCTGAAAATCTTTGCTCCATGTCTGTCAAATTTCTGGATCCATGAGCTACTGGTCTGGGACCACTACCTGTGTCTTGTAGCAATACAGCACTTAGATCCTTTGCAGTAGTTGCCAGCTGTAATTGGAAAGCAGCTTCTCGCTTGGGGTATGCTAATGCCGGAGCTTCCATCAGCGCCTGTTTTAATTTGGTAACAGCATCACAATGTTTGTCAGTCCATTCCCAGTACTTTCCTTTTTTTAGTTTTTTGTATAGTGGCTGTGCTATTTCGGCATAGCCTTCCACGGATTCTTGTGAAAAAACAGTTAGACCCAAGAAAGATCTTAAAGCTGAAATACCTGCTCCCCAAGATTGTTTACTGATGAGATCTACCCATTGAAGCTCTGGTCTTCTTCCTTTACTGCCAAATTCTATTCCCAAACAGGTAACTTCTCTGTATCAGGTGGGTTCACCAGAAATCCAGTTTCTTTGACTTGGTTTAGCACTGTAGCGGGGCAGCCACCCCACTCCGTCCCTGAAAGGGTTAAAAGCCAGCCCTTGGAAATGGCTGGGGCTGAAAGCCAATAAGAATAGGCTGATTGGGAAGGCAGCCACAGCTGGGGCCATGCCCAATTAGGAGACAACTGGCCCTATAAAAAGACTGACCCAGCTCCTGGCTCACAGCCCCTCTCTAGCAGTGGAGAGAGAAGTATCTAGCTGCCTGGGAACAGGGTACCAGAGGTAGAGAAGTGCTGGGGAAAGGCAAGAGGCGCTGGGGAGCTCCAGCCTGGCAACTCCCCAGGCTGCTGGCCTTGTTCAAGGCCTAAAGAGAGGTACTGGGCTGCAGGGAAAGGCAGCAGGTCCCAACCCCCCCGTGCCAGTGATGAGTGGTCTACAGAATGCAGTCTGCCCCAGTGAGTGGGGGCTAGATGATGACTGGCAGTAGCCACTGAGACAAGGTGGATTTAGAAGGTTGAGGGTTCCCCTGGGAGAGGAGACTCAGAGTGTGGGGGTACTGCCAGAGGGCAGCACCCCAAAGTAAAGGGGCACCGGGGTCGAGGAGGTACACAGGGGCCAATGGCAGGTGAGACATCGGCCAGGAGGAGGTGCTCCATATGCTGGAGAGCTAATTCCTGAGACGACCAGCAGGAGGTGCTGCATCGGTGAGTCCTCACTTCGCTACAAGCACTATCTAAAATTCTCAGGTTCTCACTTTTTGTAGTTGTAGCTATTAATACATCATCCACATAACAGAATTTTACTTCTCAGCAATCTCCTTAATATCAGGTTCCCAATTGGGCAGTGTTAAGGCTTCTGGAGCCTTAACAGCGGCTATTTGTTGGGATGCAGGTATCCACTGGCATCCTTTCAGCTTAGCTTCTTTTTGCTGCAGCACTTGGTTAGGCAAGTCCACAGTGATGTTCATTTTGGACAGCACATCCATGCCCAATATACCTTGATTGTCCAGATGCTGTATTCCAAAGGATGTGGTTATGAGGAATGGATCAATTAGACAGACTATTGGTTTTATAAATGGAATAAAGCTTTCTTGCCTGTTGAAACCTTCTAGGACCTTTAATCATAGAATATCAGGGTTGGAAGGGATCTCAGGAGGTCATCTAGTCCAACCCCCTGTTCAAAGCAGGACCAATTCTCAACTAAATCATCCCAGCCAGGGCTTTGTCAAGCCTGACCTTAAAACCCCCTAAGGAAGGAGATTCCACCACCTCCCTAGGTAACCCATTCCAGTGCTTCACCACCCTCCTAGTGAAAAAGTTTTTCCTAATATCCAACCTAAACCTCCCCCACTGCAACTTGAGACCATTACTCCTTGTTCTGTCATCTGGTACCACTGAGAACAGTCTAGATCCATCCTCTTTGGAACCCCCTTTCAGGTAGTTGAAGGCAGCTATCAAATCCCCCCTCATTCTTCTCTTCTGCAGACTAAACAATCCCAGTTCCCTCAGCCTCTCCTCATAAGTCATGTGCTCCAACCCCCTAATCATTTTTGTTGCCCTCCGCTGGACTCTTTCCAATTTTTCCACATCCTTCTTGTAGTGTGGGGCCCAAAACTGGACACAGTACTCCAGATGAGGCCTCACCAATGTTGAATAGAGGGGAACGATCATGTCCCTCGATCTGCTGGCAATACCCCTACTTATATAGCCCAAAATGCCATTAACCTTCTTGGCAACAAGAGCACACTGTTGACTCATATCCAGCTTCTTGTCCACTGTAACCCCTAGGTCCTTTTCTGCAGAACTGCTTCCTAGCCATTTGGTCCCTAGTTTGTAACAGTGAATGGGATTCTTCCATCCTAAGTTTTTGAGTAGGCAATTGTTTTATTTGAGGTTGTGCCTTGGAGCACAGAAGAGAAATAGCAGCACCAGTATCTATCAGCATGTACTGATTAAATATTCAGAAATCTCCCTTTACAGTTGCCAATGTGGTGGGCCTTCCCCATTTATCATGTTGTATAGGTACGGTCTTTGGAGAAGTTAAAGGAGCTTGGCCTCCTCATAATAAATCCGATGCCTCTTCCAGCTGCACCTTTTGGTTCACAGCCTGTTTCCCTTTATCCTTACAAGCATCTTTAGCAGCTCCTCAGTAGGTAGTCTATCGCTGGCTTCTCAAGGTTCATATTTAAGAAGGTGCTTCCATATCTGGTTTCTGAAAGATTTTTCTTCCTCGTTCCTTCTTGGCTGTATGTTGCCTGATTTGTCGGTTCTATGCTTCTGTTGTGGTGGATGGTATGCAGACTTACTCTGATTATGTCCTTTTCCTAGTTGGGAACATTTTCCCTTATTTTCTTATGTTATTGATACAGCATACACCTTCTTTTCATGCATGGGGAAAGCTTCCTTCTGTATGTAGTAAGACTCTCTTAACTTGTCCTCCAGTTCTTTCAAGGGTAACTGCATTTGTGATCAGTAGCTCCCATGGTAATTCACAGAATGGGGAGCAGACCTTGGATCACTGACTCCTTGAATTCCGGTGTGTCACATGAGACAGCTCCTGCCATCCAGTATAACAGTTTCTTGTGACTTAGGTATACTTCTGGCCGTTCCATATTCCATTGCATCTCTAAAAAAGAACTTCCCAATGATGTTACATCAAGGAAAAAAACTTCAGTACTTTTTCAAACATTTTCATACAATTGTCTATATCTGCAACTTGTATGTTGATAGGTAGTGCCAGATAATCCTCACGATGCATACACTCTCTTAATGGGACTGCCACGTCGTCTCTCCCTATACAAGGTAAGGCATTTACTCTTGCCATCCAATCCGTGGCTGTCTCTCAGTTTAAGGGGCCAAGCATTCGTGCCATTGTCTTGGCTTGTTCTGGTTTATATGCTTTTATTTCCTGGTGGATCTCCGGTGGCTTAGCTAATCCATAATTTACAATGGTTGTGGTTATTGGAGCCATAGGTATTTCTTGCTGTGTTCTGTCAGCATTGTCTTCCTCCTCGGTGGGTGCTGACAGTAATACTAAGGAAGCAGGAGGTGGCACTCTGGCTATGGTGCAGCGGTTATCCTTCTCTCCCTGCAACCTTCTTACAGTGGTACGATTGTACTCCTCCTCTGCAGCTTCTGACTCAGAGTTATTGCTCTCTTCCTCACTCCTTAGCGGCTCTATTTCTCTGGCAGCTATAAGTCCATGCGCTTCTTCTCTCTTAGAGCTTCTAATTGCTGGTGGCACTTAGTGTGGTTCACACGCTGCTGCTGCCTATCCTGTAACTTTTTAACTAGTTCTCTCATAGCAGCCTGAGATTCCTCATGGAGGGTGTTACAATCCTTTTCCCTTTTGCTAAAAAGGGTATTAGTCTCCTGCAGTGCAGGCTCTAGTTTGCCTAACTTTGTTACATGACAAATTTTGAGCAGACAACCCTTCTATTTTACTTTCTGCTCTTTCTAGGCCTGTAAGTCTTTAACTATCCTGGATTTTTAACTGGGAGATCTCTTGTTCTAACATCCCAAATTGCTTAGTTAGTTCCTTAGTCACTAAAGCTAAACGATAGATTAATGCTCTTAGTTTTATAACAAGGCTTAGCTGTTAAACTCCTTCCATTTTAAATCCAATATTTGGTTAGCACCAGTTCCTGCAAACAATCCTGGAACCCATGGATTTTTCATTTTTCCAAATAATTCAATAGACTCTGCCAATTTTGCTGCACTTCCCATCTGCTGGATCCAAACAGTTTACTCATTTTCTTGTTTCAAAGCCCAATTTACCCCAGACTGAATCTAAATTTTCTTTTGGTGGCACACAGACCACTCACTGCTGGTTTTGTAAACCAGGAGACACTCCCGTCTGCTCAACTGGTGGATGTCAAAGGAGTAGTGCAACTCCTATCAGGACTACTGCTTCTTGAAGTCAGTTCCTATATCTCACAAGTGTCACCAGCTTTAATGCCAGGACTCTGTGAATCATAAACAGGGTCACTGTTCTATTAGTGCCTATCCCAAAGTTGGAGCAGAACCTTATCCTTTCCTGGTCACCCGGTTGATCAGACCAGCATGACTGCAACACCAAGCCACTTGCAGTACCGATTCACTGTGTCTCTGTCTGCCTGGACAGGTCTCATCTAGACTCAGTAGGCCGCTAAAGGCTTGTGGTGCTGAATGTGTCTCCCAGTCCACTACTGGACTCTCACGTCTGCAACCGGGACTCACTCTTCCTGGCAAGCGCTGACAGCCACATGCTGTCCACCTGCTAACACTCTTAGTTAGCACCCCGCCTGGGTTCCTTTCCAGAGGGAAACAACAGCTCACTGGTTTGTTACTAGCAGCCACACACTGGCCTGCTGCTTTGTGTCCCTTAATCCAACTGGAGGTTACCGATCCAGCGTCCTGGAGTCGGTCCCACCCACATGGTCAGCGGACTGAAGCCAACACAGTACCAAATAAATCAAACACTTTAATTACTATATGGAGCCTGCCCGTAGCAAACTCAAATGGGGGTCTTGCTGAAGTCACCAGAAATATGTTAACCAGGAACTCAGACCTTGCCTATGGTTATCTGGATGTGCTGTAGGTTCCACACCTCAGAGTCCCCACCCAGCAGACTCGTTCCCCCAAACCACATCTATCATTGGAGAGAAAACTAAGGACAGGATTAACTATAAAGCAAACTGGTTTATTAAACAGTGACTCAAGCAGGAAATAGTAACTAATAGTACCCCCAGAAAAACAATACACAAAGGGCATATAGGTACAGGTTGGCACAAACAAACTGACAATGTTAAGGTCTCAAACCCCTGAGGACTAAGGGGAATTTACTGCAGGTAAGGTAGAGAGGTACACAGCATACTACAGCAGGTTCAGCGGAATGGACCTATGACAGAGGACATCATAGATGGAATACATCAGGACAGCAAGGTGAGGACACAGGAGTTCAGGATACAGGTAAGATAGGAATCCATCAGGAACTGATAGCTGGAACTACGGAGTTTGGAGCTTCTTCTGTGGTCTTCTGTAGATCCCTTGAAGTCTTGGCAAGTCTTCCTCGCTGCCACCAGGAAGGACAGTGTCTCCTCTTGGGTGCCGCAGTCTTTTATGCTCTGCTGTTACTAGGCAGAACACGGTCCATGTGACCCTTGCTCATTCCTGTCTTAGAGAAAAAGGTGCCAATTGTCTCAAGAAGAAGGTCACCAACATTTTGGACAAACAACTCCTTACAAAGAAAATGGTGAAGTGCCTAAACAAAATGGAACTTTTAGTTTTTTTCCCTACAGGACAATCTCAAAGTATTTTATAGATGTCCGTGCACAACATCCCAGGGCTTGGTAGGTATCACATGTTAAAGAGTCATCTCCACATTTTCAAAAGTATTTAAGCATTGCTGCACTCAGGATTGCAAAGCCTACCTGATTTAGAACTCCAAGTCTAATTTTCAAAAAAAGGAGATTTAGGCATTGAGGAGTTAAAGTCCCATTGACAGTCAATAAGAACCCAGCTCTCTAGACTCCAAGTCCTCTGTTTTAGCCATAGAATGTTCTTCCCTTTTCAAAATGAAGTTAGTGTGATAACAGATGCAAAATCAGCAGCTTTGGAAACTGAAGCCTGCTGTCCACTAAAGGATATGGCACAATCTTGGCAAGTGCAAGCCTCCCACGCCCTGCAGGGATCCCTCTGGTTTCTCTGCTATGAATGGCAAAGAGGGAGCCAATTAGTGCTAATTGTGGTGGTGGTCTTTGCAATGAGGAGACCAATCCATTAGGAATTCAACTGACAGACTAGTTCATAGCATGTAGTTTGCGGATTAACCAAAGGGCAGCTCTCTTTAGCAGGGACCATCTTTGTGTTCTGCAATTGTACAGCACATGCCACTATGGGGTCCTGGTCCATGACTGGAACTCCCAGCTGCCACAACAATACCAATAAATAATAATCTTTGGGCAGACCTATGTCAGGGTTTGAATCTGTGACCTGGTCTGTAGGCCATTACCAAACCTTTGATGCTTCTATTACCTTATCTTCACCACCTTGTAATTCCTTGATCTTTATGATCTTCTTTAGTAAGAACTATTGCACAACATTAGGTACATGTCACACATATTTCAAATTAAAGATATAACAAATTATCTATCAAGAAGCCACTAAGTCATTGAACCAAAAAACCTGCAGATTCAGAGGTAGCAGCAGTAAATTAATAGCCACAATAAGCTTCTACCTCTAATGATAAAGAGAGGCATATTTTATTTTAAAATACCAACAGTAACTCCTATGCAATCAATATCTTTCAGGGCAAAGGAAAATTGCACAGCACCTGCTGCTACTATACATACATTGAAGAGGACAGATGAACTAAAGATGAGAGCCTTGCAGCAAATGACAGGTATGAAAAGTATTTGGGAAATGGCACTTGACTGGATTCAGCAACAAGCCTTGAACTCATTGTGTTATATGCACTGAGGTTCTTGTAGTTGGCAGCATGCTATCTTGCAAGCTTCAAGGGTGTCTGAAACCAAAGGATCAAGACTCTGACAATATTTTTTCATGTACAGGAAGTGGGCCAAGTCAGTGTCAAAAACCAGATTGTTCAGCCATAGCATACTACTATATGACAAAGCATTAGAGGTGCTGAGATTGCAAATCCTCTCACTACTGGAGAGATGTTTTGTCTCCTGCTGCAATTGGAGATCAACCCTAATCACTAAATGGTATCTGACTTCCAGCAGGAAACTGTTAGGATGCAGCCATCAAAGCTGGTTCTTATGGTAGGGCCTTCTTGTTTCTGTCTTCACATATAGTTGCCTTTGTGAAAGGTTAGAGCATACAAAAGCAATGCAGCATCATGTGGTGATCACCAATAAAGTATAGGAGGACAAGGTCAATTCAAAAAATATTTTAATATTAACTTTCATTGTAACAGCAAAAGGGGGAAGTCAGTGTATATGGATGCATACAGTTGCCTTTGCAACCAGCATGATAATATGATCTCCACTGGTTTTGTAAACCTTAATTAGAGCACCATATTAAACTAGCAGATATTAATGTATGAATACCATGTTACACGCCACCACCAATTATGCATTCAACTTGCTAGTGTTAAAAAAAAATTGAAGCTCATGTACTGCTATCTGATATAAGCTTATAAGAGTTTATACAGTATATTTAGTACTTTCTAGTGAATACCACACTGTCATTTTGTGCTGAATTCAAACCACCTCCTCGTTTCTAAAATAAAAATCCCTTCCCATTCTGGCTGGCATTTCTGAATAAAGAAGTTTGAAGAGGGATTCAATAACACCAATATCTATGTATTTAGATCCTGATCCTTCAAACAAGTTTCCATGGCTGAACCTTTAAGCCCTCTAAAAGCCCTACTGACTTCAAAGGGTGTCTAACTACAGATTTGTTTGCAGGATCAGGCCCTAATGAATTCCTAATACTGCCAAAATCCTTCCCTCATTCATGAGAATTCCTATAGGATTTTCAGACTAACCCCTGTCTGTTGCACTCTCTCTAACACAATGCATACAGGTGCAGACTGAGTTGGCAAAGGAGACCCCTTTTGTCAATATTCTAGGGCCATTAGAAAGAGAACCAGTAGTAGAAGTAGGGGTGATTGATTCATGTCCTCTAATGGGGTCAGGAGAAGAAATTGCCTCTTTCCCTTTTGTGCTGTTAGCCCTTTTTGTGATTGTCTCAACATTTGAGACTTTGAGCTTAATTCCACACAGTAGTAGCCTGTGGCACTGGGCAATGGAGAGATGAGACTTGATGGAGATAGAGAATGCGCACACACACAAAGACATGTGAAAAATTGATATGTTGAGAATGAAACAGCATTAGATTAGTTATAAGTAGAGGAATGTTTGCCACTGATTTAATACATTACTACAGACAGGGCACAATATGCCATGTCCTAAACATGGTAAAACTTGGAAAGAAAGATGGTTCATATATCTATATATAATGAAGAGTGTACCTGAAGAAGGCTTGGAATTCATATAAGACTCCAGTCTTCTGTGTACTAGAGATTCAGGGGAGTAGACTGTGCTTAGTTTTCTGAACTAGTTTGCTCCATCTCTTCCCACCTCAAATTATATATTTTATTTTTGAATGACACTTTAAAAACCACAATTAAGTCAAATGTCTACACAAAGGAACAGCAATGTTCTCATTCCATTAGTTATGAACATTTAATAATACAGCCACTGAATGAGAGCATTAGATCAATGACGATCATTGTACACCTCTACCCCGATATAACTCGACCCGATATAACACAAATTCTGATATAACACGGTAAAGCAGTGGTCCAGAGGTGGGGGCAGGGGCTGCGCACTCCGGCGGATCAAAGCAAGTTTGTTCTATATAACGCAGTTTCACCTATAACGCGGTAAAATTTTTTGGATCCCGAGGACAGCGTTATAGCGAGGTAGAGGTGTACCTTTAGATGAACAATTAAAAATGAAGCTCAAACTGCATTAAGAGCAAAAGTCACAAATAAATATATAGAAAAATTATCAAAGAGAGGACTAACGTATTCAGAGACTCTTAAAGTTCAGAGATATCATTACATGAGGATTGATAAAAAGTGACTGACTGGAGCAGAGGTTCTCAAACTTTTTTTTCGCAGACCACTTGAAAATTGCTGAGGGGCTCGGCGGACCACTTTATGATCTTTCAAACAAATGTTTGTACTGTTAGCTAACTATTGTAAAGTGCTTTGGATAAAAGTGCTGTATAAAAAAACCTTAAAAATAACTTTTTTGTTCTACAAATAAAAGCACACAACTCATATTTTAATATCAGTAGTCATACCTTTCTAATGCGATGGATGTGCCCTCTCTCCCCCACCGTGACAGCCCCCTAGTTGGGGCTGGGAAGGAGGGGGAATCTCTCCCTGGCAGCCGCATACCTGGAGCTGGGGAAGGTCGCCTCTTTCTCTGGCCGCTGCAGCCCTGCATGTCCCAAATTCCCCCCCCCCGCATCCCCAATTCTCACCTCACTGCCCTCTCCCACCTACCCCCTACTTCCCCCCCCCCCACAAGGCCACCACCTCTCCTTACATGTACATCTTCTCCAGGGTCCAGGCATCTAATTAGTGGAGCCACGCCTGCACATCTCCACTAATAAGGTGGGCAGCCTTTCATTCTTTCGTGTGTGGCTGCCCAGGCACACCTTAGAGGGAACTATCCGTAGAGCACCCTGAATGGAGCTTGTGGACCACTGGTGGTCCACAGACCACAGTTTGAGAACCCTCTGGACCAAAGGAAAACCAAAAATAAGTTTTTCAATCATATTTTATCTGAATTTTTCTCTTTTTTTAGTTTTAGTGTATAAAGGATTTAAATTTCTTATGTATCTAAGTCGCTGCCTAACTTTTCCTAGCTATTAATAAAATTAATTCTTAGGGTATCTGGAAAACACAATTTGAAAAAGCAAGGAGACCGAAAAATTGTAGTTCACTGACACTGAGACAAAACATAAGAATTCACTGATCACAAGGGATGTTAATACTGAGTTGTGGGGAAGGGATTGTTAATGAGACTGCAACAGAAAGTGACACACACTGGGAGAGATCAATGGACAAGGACACTGACTTACTAGACTGAATATTGCTTTGAGAATGAGCTTCTCCTTGCAAATGCTTTATTTCAATATCATACAAGGATACAATTCCCTTTTTGGAGTTCTCCAGATTAACTCCCCAGAAATCAAATCAGTTTTATCACTGTAAATGGAAGATGGGAAACCAGCTTTCCTCAGATTCATAATTCTGCCAGGTGCCAATATCAACTCAAAACACTAGCTACTTATTTCAAAGTTCAAGCCTAGCCTCAAATATATAAAACAGCTTCTCCAGTACAAGAGTCTAGACTAAATCAAAGAGGGAGAGAGCATAAAGTAGAAATTGGCAAAGAGTCTGACAACACTGAAGAAAAAGCACAAATGAGCTGTCGGTAGGAAGACTGTGTGTTCATTGATATTCCAGGGAAACAGAGATCTGTGGATCTCTGCTGTGGACTGGTAGGACTTATATACATGGAACAGTAAGCAAGAATTCCCTCCGGTATGGAAGAGTCCAACATAATTAAATAGGGACAAAATATTTCTATAGGAATTGTAATTTTTTAGATTTAAAAGTTTCCAAATGTTGTCTCTGCCCCTAAGTATTTTTTTTGTATGATTATGTAAAATCAGTATGTTACTTTTGGTGCACGTTGCAACAGTTGACTAACTTTCCTTTCCACCAAGGTGAAACAGCAGCAGTCTTGTGTTAATTGCATTATCTTACATCTAAAGAACTCTGGCACATGGGGCAATTTGTGCTTTCTAATGGCTCAATGGTGCAGTTCTTTTTTAACTCATTCTTTATTGAACTGTCAGTATCATTCCTATTGGTCAGAAAGTCAGCTGCTGATCCTTATGAAAGTCATGCTATTAGCTCTGAAATCAGGAATCCTAATAAAAGCAACCCTGCTAAATATGGTGCTTTCCACTTGCAAATTTCAGATACTTAATTTATCTCTGTACTATTCTAACTAAACACTGCTGAAGCAATAAAAATAAACAGAACTGAGGAAATGTGTTAAGGAGAACAGTACTAATTAAACTGATCTGTAAGATTTAATTTATCAATATATGATTTGCATATTTTATGAGGTTTTTACACAGCTGAATTTTATTATGTTGATTAGATTTCAACATTTCTTCCTTCATTTCAACGTGAAAATAGTCCTACTATATTTGCATTTTCATTGAAAGTACAGTGCTTAAAATTTTTGTTCAGAGCTATTTATTTCCCCAACAAAACCAAATCTAAAAGCTTAAGTCCCATTTTCAAAAATGACTTGGGGCCAGCTTTTAAAAGGTATTAATGTGCCTATGGGAGTTAGGCACCTAGACATTTTTGTAAATCCCACTAGGCACCTATCAGCATATTTAGGCCCCAAATACTTTTATAAAACTGGCCCATAGGCACTTAAGAAACTAAGTCCCGTTGACTATGAGAGACTTAGAGTAATAAGTATATATATATATATATATATATACTTCTGTTATTTAAGCACTTTTGAAAATTTTACCCCAGTCCTTTTCCACAACAAGATCTTCCTACAAAAAAAAATATTGATATTGCTGTTGACATGTAGCAAATGTGTGTTAAAATTAATATACTAACTAGCTTTAACAAGGGAAAATACATATGAAACTAACAAGTGGGAACCTGATTGGGGCTTTTTTTGCCCCATGTTGTTCCCTCCCCCTCTGATGTTCTTCATATTAACACAAAAACACTTGACTTAAATTAATTTCTATATTAGATGCATCCATCACTGCATCGACCATGCAGCTTTCTTTCTTCTGCTTGGTATTCAGAGCCTGCATTACAATACAAAAAGATTGCCAAATCCAAGTTTTGAAAAATCATGAGTTGCGCCTCCCAAAATCATAGAACTTTAGAAGTGTAGTGATGAAAGGGACCTCCAAGTCATCTAATTCATCCCGCCCTCCCGCCCCCACCCCATGCTGAGGCAGGATTAAGTATATCTAGCCCATCTCTGGCAGAGGTTTGTTCTTAAAAACCTCAATATTGGAGATTCCATAGCCCCCCTCCATTTAGCTTTAAAATAATAGAAATCAAATAAAAATCAGCACCAACTTATGTTTTGAGCTTTTGGAAAATGCCTGGGTTATATTTTTAAGTGTGTCTCCACCAACATGAGGAATTTAAAAACTAAAAAAGAAAGCTGAAATTCTCATGTAATCAAATCAATTCAGGAGCTGGGCATTAAGAAAATAAAAACACTAAATATCACTAAACTCATGCTTAAAATTGTGAGAGTTAGCAACACTGGTGAAGGGTGACCCTTGGAACTCTCATCCACCTTATATAACATACTCTACACATCTTTCACTTCATAGAGGGCCCTATCCAACAAAGGATTTAAGCATGTGATTTTCCACTACCTTCAATGAGATTATTTGTGAAATGTGTTTAAATGCTATGCTGGAATGCAGGCCAGAGTGAAGGGTAGTCTATAAATAACAGACAGCAAGGTGGGTATGTTCTTAAGGCTAAACGGGAGCATTTTTTATAGTATATTTTTTATGGAGTTGCTAAGATTTCCCCCCTTTTTCTTACTAAATCCAAGGGGGGAAGGGGGGAGTTAAAGTTAGTACAGTCTGTATGGTTGCACAGCTAAAGTCTCAGAAAATCCCTCACTCTTGATGTAACAGCATTGCACAGGAGAATAGGAATATTTTCTATTTTTGGCTTTCTGGATAAATGTATAGTGGAATAGCATAGTACCAAATATAGAGGGGTGTGATGCTATTGTAACCTTAATACTTACATTTCTTGACTTGTTTATTTTTTTCAAACTAGGAATCCCTAACACTGTGCACTTACAGGGTTTTTTTTTTATTTGTTTGTTTTTTGCATGTTTGATTGCAGTTGTATCAGTAGCCCTACACACAAACAGTACACATAAACAATCTCTTGTTCTGCAAGCTAGACACTTTACCCATAGCTGTCTGACTTGTATAGGGATTCACTCATGGTGATTGTACAGAGATAGTAATCCACTAGTACTTCTTACTGCCTCTGTTTTGCCTTGTCTTCCAAATGCAAATTAGAGGGGCTGATTTATAATCTGGGAAGCAAGGCACTCAAATATTGAGACTTGTGGTGGAGCAGACCTATATGGCCTGCAATTACTCTTCTGCACACACTTTCATAAAGTTGGAGAAGAATTTTTGGAGAAGAATGTCTGACAAGGGACACAGCATGTGATTCAGATCCAGCCCTGAATCTAATGTAAGGTTTGCTGGAAACCACAGCAAAGGCAATATGAATCCACTTATCAGCTGTTCAATGTTCTTATTTCAAGCCTGTGCAGCTTGGCAATTCTTCATGTTCCATGGTTACTCTGAGCCACTGTCAGCTGCCTTTCAATAGACAATGGTGCTATTACAGGTGAATCATAAATTAAAAACAATTACACTGATTTAAAAGTCAGGACAATATGTACAATAGCAATGAAAAACAGATTAACCAATCCTCTAAACTTGTAGCGTTAATCTGGGATAAATTTACAATAAATTACAAAGACACATAGGCATAACAGATACAATGACTGAATGCTGACTAGCCCTGGTTAAGTTTCCCAAAGTGTATATCAGCCTTGAACATTTCCAGCTCAATTCTATATGAAAACCTAGTGCTCTGATGCTTAAATGACCTCTGAAGACCAAATGTATGCCTCACAAATATAGGCCATGCTGAATTGTGCTACAGCAGACATATCCTGTTGCCTTGCAATTCCTGCTTTTGTTCAGATATTAAAGTGATAGCAGGTCAGCTTTCACACACTGCAAGATCCCACATATCAAGTGACTCTACATCTTGCCAAGCAACAATGGAGTTAACTGTTAATCAAATAAGTGGTGCCAACTAACAAAAATTATTACAATAAAGTGCCAAGATGACATGGGTAGGGTTACCATACGTCCGGATTTTCCCGGACATGTCCGGCTTTTGGGGGCTCAAATCCCCGTCCGGGGGGAAATCCCCAAAAGCCGGGCATGTCCGGGAAAATCGGGAGGGAGGGCTGGGCCGGGGTCGCGGGGCCGGGCCGGGGCCGCGGGGTCGGGCCGCCGGGGGGGTGAGCTGGGCCGCGGGGTCGGGCCGCCGGGGGGGTGCGCTGGGCCGGGAGCCGGGGGGTCGGGCCGGGAGCTGGGCCGCCGGGGGGGGTGTGCGCGGGGCCGGGGGGGGTGCGCGGGGCCGCCGGGGCCGGGAGCCGGGGGGGGGTGCGCGGGGCCGGGGGGGTGCGCGGGGCCGCCGGGGCCGGGCCGCCGGGGGGGTGCGCGGGGCCGCCGGGGCCGGGAGCCGGGGGGGTGCGCGGGGCCGCCGGGGCCGGGAGCCGGGGGGGTGCGCTGAGCCAGGGGGCCGGTCCGGGAGCCGGTCCGGGGTCGCGGGGCCGGGGGGTGCGCCGGGCCGCCGGGGGCCGGCCGGCAGTGCTGGGTGGGCCGGGGGTGGTCGGCCGGGGGCCAGGGCCGGCACCCCATGGCCCGAGCCGACCCAGGCTGGAGCCGCCAGGGGGGCCAGCCTGGGCCGCACCTCCTCCCCCCACACCCCCCCTTACCTGCTCAGGCTTCCCGCGAGTTAAATGTTCGCGGGAAGCAGGGGAGGGGGCGGAGACTTTGGGGAGGGGGCGGAGTTAGGGCGGGGGGAGGGGGCGGGGCTGGGGGCGGGGCCAGAGCCCCGTGGAGTGTCCTCCTTTTGGAGGCACAAAATATGGTAACCCTAGACATGGGGGGAAAGGAGAGATGAAACTTTGAGTTACTTTTTTAACTCAAGCCATGGTTCATGACACAAGCAGGTATTCACATACCCCACTCTGAATTTGCTTTCCATCAATACTTGAGCACAGGACTTGGAAATTTGCTTTTCCAAAACACTGTGGAAGAGTTACTTGAATGATCATAGAAAACCAACACAGAAAAGAACATAAGTACAGCCAAAGCAAAACCATTACCGTTTAAAAGATTTGCTTGAATACTGCTGTAGGAAGTATTCAAGCTGGAGGAAGTTTTGTCCTTGAAGTCTGGGAGCCAACAGGTAGGCTTGGAAGGATTAGATTTTCATTGGTAAACATCAATTTCACCAGACACAAGCAGATGAAAAAATATTTCCATCAATAATAACTGAAATTTACAGATAAGTAAAGTAAGCAAAATGCTACTTGAGAACTTTAGAGTTTGATTTAATGATATTTACTTTGTCTAGTTTGACATGCGATGTTGACAATTTGTGTTTAACAGCTATAAAGTTTTAACTTCTTGAATCTCACTGTCTATTGCTATTAAATACTTATCTGACCTTTCCATAATTTCTGCACTGTGAAAATTTAAATTGACACAAATTGGAAAAAAAAGCTTAAAAATAAACAATTGATATTATATATCAAAATTATAAAACAATAAAAATCAAATTCTACAAAGCCTACTTAAAGGCCAGTGTTAGAAGGCTAAGCCCCAGCTAGGAATTGCTGTAAAGTGACTGTGAGAACACACTATGCCAGAAGACCTCTCTCTATGAGAGAAGACACTAGAACTAAGTATGGACTGTTGTGTGGTGATGGACTTTATTTTGCGACCACGAGGGTTGTTAAGAGCTGGTTTGGTTATTAAACCAGCCCCTGGCAGGGCGTGTTGTTATCCATGTGAAAGACAGTGTGCAGTTCTTCAAGGGCCTGCAAAAAGGGGCTAAAAAGGGCAGGGGGCCTACAAAGCCACGAGGGAATGTTCTGTAAAAAGCCACCCTGCTACAGCAAACATTTACATTTTTATGCTAACAGGTCCCATTCTGGGCATATCAGAATATTAATAAACTGTGCTACTTGCACACCATTCCCTTTATGGGAGAATCTAGTACTTCAAATGCCTGTTAATTCCCTTTGAATGCCAACATTCCTGAGTGTGCCTCTAAGTAAATATAATTACTTCTAAAGCCACAGTGGCATCTCAAACAAAAATCTTATCTAGTTACTCTATTAAAACGAAGTCTAGAGATCATATCAAAGTTTTTGGTTGGAGCTACTACCAAAAATGTGGGCAGATCAAAACCTAAGTCCTTCCATCATCTTTCAGATTACCATGCACCAGGCTATGTTATAATCACTGTTTTCTCCTTGAGCTATGTATATAAATATCAGTATCTCATGGACCAGTTGTATAATGCCATTTGAATCTATAATAGTCTGTATTATTGTCCCCATGCTTTCCTCCAGCTTTAGTATTAGGCAAATGGAATTGAGTTAGAAATGCAGTGACACCTTGAACACATTTTGTGCTTGGTTTGGTGCATTTATCCATCCACTGTATCATTGTTTGTCTAGGTTGTTGTTTTTTTAATGGCCACTTGATATCGAAGTACCCTGTGATAAGTGCTTGTCAATAACTCAATGACCCATACTTTTTCATTACAAGCAGACTGATATTTTACTATCAGGCATTGAAAGACTCTATTAATGCATGTAATACGTGCACTAAAGCGGTGCACTCTTAACCTTGAATATGAGTGTAATGCCTAACTATAGGGTTACCATATTTCAACAAGCAAAAAAGAGGACGGGAGGAGCCCCGCCCTAGCCCCGCCCCTGCCCCTCCCACTTCCCGCCCCCCCAACCCTCCCCCCGTTCCTTGTCCCCTGACTGCCCCCTCCTGGGACCCCTGCCCCTAACTGCCCCCCGGGACTCCACTCCCTATCTAAGCCTCCTTGCCTCTTGTCCCCTGACTGCCCCAACCCTTATCCACACCCCCACCCCCAGACAGACCCCTGGGACTCCCACGCCCCATCCAACCACTCCCCACCCCCTGACAGCCCCCCCCAGAACTCCCAACCCATCTAAACCCCTCTGCTCCCTGTCCCCTGACTGCTCCGATCCCTCTCCCCACTCCTGCCCCTTGACAGCTCCCCCCCAGAACTCCCAGCCCCCTACCCCCCGCTCCTTGTCCCCTGACTGCCCCCTCCTGGGACCCCTGCTCCTAACTGCCCTCCAGAACCCCACCCCCTACCTAAGACTCCCTGTTCCTTGTCCCCTAACTGCCCCCTCCTAAGACCCCCCCCAACTGCCCCCCAGGACCCTACCCCCTACCTGTACCCTGACTGCCCAAAACTTTCTCCACTCCCCTCCAAAAGCCCCCACCCGTTTCTTGACTGCCCCATCCAGAACCTCCCTGTCCCTTCTCCTGCCCCCCCTTACCCTGCTGCTCAGAACAGGGTGTTGGGCTCTGTGCCAGCCGGACACATGGCTGAGCTCCCCAGCACAACACAAAACCCGGTCCCTGGCCCTGCACAGGGCTGCCGGAGCGGGCTGCAGGAGGAGGAGCTGCCGGCCGGCTCAGAATGCAGGGGGGGGGGGTGGGAGGAGGAAGCTGCTCCAGAGTCCAGCCCGGGACTTTCCTGCAGCCCTCCCAGCCGCTCGCTCTGCTCTGCCAGGGGAGGGGGAAATCCCGGACATTGTGAGTGCTTTACAAATTCCCCCCGGACGCTATTTTTAGCACACAAAAGGAGGACATGTCCGGGTAAATCCGGACGAATGGTAACCCTACCTAACTAGTCATGCACAAATAATGCACAAATATCAATGACTCTCAACAGGAGTTTTGAAAACAGATCTGAAACACCTTGAGATCATGGATATTCCACCAGTCCTTCAATTGTCAAGAAGAACCTAATTATATTATTCTTAAACAATAACAAAACTTGTAACAAGATTGGTTTATCAAGGATTTGTGGTGAAATGAGATCTCTGGATTTAAATTGTTAGTATTTGGCAATATGGAGATATACCTATCTCATAGAGCTGTAAGGGACCCCGAAAGGTCATCGTGTCCAGCCCCCTGCCTTCACTAGCAGGATCAAGTACTGATTCCAATCTTGGGATTACAAGTAGAATGCCATACATATAACATGAACATCTAACAACTTGTGATAGGATATACAAGGGGGGCTTAGTCAACTAAGTCCAACATTTAGGTGCCACTGGCATTCACAAAAAACCCTGCTCAGCAGCTGCCTAATCTTGTAGGCTCTCAAGTTTCCACTGTTAAAGTCTCCCAGGTGCCTAAATTTTGAAGTATTGGCATGTGCATGGCTGCCTAACCTGTGAGACCATCCAACAGCTCAGCACCTAATTCACATTTAAACCTCAGCAAGATTCACAAACAAGGCCTGTTTTGCCTTCAGAACCCCATCTAGTAGACATGTTTAAACCATGTCTAAATCTGCACAAAAGCCAGTGTATGTAGTTACACTGCATGTATAACTGTTAGCCCAGTCATTCTGTAGAGCACTCATTCAAGATGTGAGGGACCCAGATTTGAATTCTTACTCTGCCTGATTTGAAACAAGGACTAGAACCTGGATCTCCTATGTCCCAGATAAGAGACCTAACTCTGGGCTATAGTGTCATTCTCTCACTGGCCCAATGAATAATTATTTATACAAAATAGAACAGCATTCTCCTGGGAGGTGGGAGACCCAAGTTCAAGTTCCTGCTCCACATCAAACCATGTCTCCCACGTCCTCAGTGAATGCTCTAACCAGTGGTGTAAAGGTTATGATGGCAGGGAATGCAGCAGCACCACTACTTTTCTTGAAAGACGGTGGACATGGCTTAGAAACCTCGCTTTGGGAGAGGACAGGACTCCTAAGTGGAGGGAGGTGCCTCTGTTCAGCCTCCAGTTAGGCACCTAACTCCCTTTAAGGGACAGGTCTTAGGCCACACTGCTGTCTGCCACATTTTCGATTGGCTATCTTAGATGGCTCCTCATTCAGCATGCTGGCTTTTGGGAATCCAATTTTTAGGCACCTAAATAATTGTATAAGGAGCCTGGATGCGTAATCTGGGGCTGTGAATGCCACTTAACACCAAGGTATGCACAAGTTACGTGTTGTAATCCAGAGTGTAGTGCCTAAGTCTCCCTTGTTGCCTGATTATGGACGTGCTGAGTTCAATCGAAATTGTTCTACCACCCAAACAAGATACAATATTGAGACATAACCAGATTTCCTTCTATATCATTTGGATGTTGTATTGTGGCCTTTGCATATTTACACTAAAATCTTTTTCACTCACGAGTGTCATCTATTTTGACTAGACTGTTAAATCATAGTCATCTTTACCATTTATCTGCAGCAATCAAAAGATTTTCAATTACCATCTGAAAGGCAAACTATGGCTGCCCCCACACTAAATTCACTGGGGTGGGTTAAGCAGGATGCCATCAAGGTACAGTCCAGAGCAGAGGTCAATCATAATGTGGCTTCCTGCTTTCCTTGAACATGAAAGGAGGTGGGACCTCTCCTAATAGTACCCAGAATGCCTGGGAGGGGTTGGGACAGGCTATAACTTGACCCCTCCCTGAGTACCAATCAGCATGTAAAGGGCTGCAGTCTAGGGGGGATGGGGTGTAAAGAAGAGGTGTGGGGGGAGAAACACCACACTTGTAGTACAAGTGTCCCTGGTGCACTGCTTTCTCATTGCCCTGTAGCCATAATGGCTCCAGATAGCACCACTGAGTAAGGCATCTTTTTCTCTACCTCAAATGAGGCTCAGGCTCTTGAAGCCACACCAGAGACACAAAAGTGGAATCAGATAACACACATGAAACAAGAAAGTATACAGTGAAAGCACAGTGGATATTAATATTTTAGCCCATAAAAAACCTTTGTCAAATTAATACAATTCATTGGAGACTTTTCCTCCACTTAGTATTCAATTATTTGCTTTGTTAGTTACAAATATTCCTTCTTGTTGCTTTTCTGGTCTATTGGATCTAAAGTTCAGTCAGTGGTGTTTTTTTCCCCCATAACCTGACAGTATTAAACACGGACTAAAAATTATAAGATGCCAGTATTCAGCGCACACTTCTGGTTGGATAGCAGAAGTTCTCCTTCTGTATCTGAAGAATAACAGCACAAGGAAAAATTCTCACTGCTGGCAAGGAACAAAACTATCATACACTTTTTTGCAGGTTTACAAAATAAACCCTATCTTTTGTGATATCATTTTGACTTACAATAAAAAAACAAAGGCTGCTTCCACAGCAACCATCTTTAATTGTATGCAAATACAGCATTTGCGCAGCTAAAACTGGTGATTTATTAATATTTTGCTCATACTCAGAGCTTTCTATGTGACAATCTCAGATAGTCACAATACAACATGAAGTGGGCAAGTAAAAGCCCATTTTATAGATGGGGGGAGGGAGAAAAGAAAGGAGGCACAGAAGGTTAATTGACTTGGGCAGGGCTACACAGGAAGTCTGTAGTAGAGTTGGGACTAGAACCCATATTTCCTGTTTTCTAGCACTGTGTGTTGATCATAAGACCATCCTTCTTCCCACTGCATGTTGTGTAGCTAAAATGATCTGAGTGTAAACACAGAAGATTGTGTACTTAAGATTCTGAAGTAATCTTCAGGCATGCTTATTGTATCATAAGGAAAACTTGAAAGGTTTCTTTTCCTCAACTAACTCTCTCTGTTCTGACTTTCAATACCTTTGGATTCTACCTCCTACACATTTCTAATATTTTAATGTTATTTCTAAGATACTACTATGTTAATGAACACATACATAAATGCCAAAGATCAGACCGATACATTATCTTTGTGTTTTGCTACCTTTCTAATTTTCAGACAATGGAAGAGTTACACTAGCTAGGACCTTAAGTAGTGACATTTCTTTTTCTTTTTTAATATGGGCCATGGAATTTTATGGACTCTGATAAAGTAATTACAAAGAATAATAATGATGAACACAGTTGACAAGAAATGGAAAAGGTCACACAATGGGAATGTCTGAAAAATCCTGCATTTAAATGCCCCAAATCAATGCCATTAAGTGGGCATGTTCATGAAAGTGGCTTTGAAAGTTTGGCCCTTAATGCTATTTGACTTTTGGGGAAGCAAGTGTAATAAAAATACCTTAAATGTGGTGAAATGGGGTCAGAACCTGACTTCCATGAGCACCCCATTTCTCTAGCCGATATGCCTGCCATCACAGTCTTTTTTTCCCAGGGCAGCACCCACCTCTCGTGGATGACCCCCTTTTCTCAGTTGGGGGTGAGCCTGCTTTTGTTTTAGTTCTTATATCAGAGTGGCACCCACCTCTCGCAAGCACCCACCTCCAAGCCAATGTTCTTTCAGAGGGTTTTCAGCGGGTCAGCCCTCTGGCTGAGCCACACACACTGTCCCCCACTTCCAGGGTATACAGTCCAATTTTCTCATCACGGACCTGGTATGGTGCCATAGCTCTAAAACTTCTCCCAGAGGTACTGCCTTCTTCAACCACTGAGCTGTGTGCCATCTTGGTACCTGCAGCTGGTGGTGCTTCAGCAGGCCCCCCTGGGCTCAGCCATCAACCAGATCAGCGAGGCCCATCTCGGTACCCTCGCTGGCCTGGCCAGGTTCTGTGATCAATCCCCCTGGGTTTCATCATGCCCTCACTGACCTTCCACTGGTCCTCCTGCTCCTTCCACAAGCCAGGTACCCATTCTTCACCAGTCTTCCCTCGGGTTTCAGTCCTGCCTGCGTTGAGCTCTCCACAGTGAGCTGTCTGCAGTACTGCTGCTCTTCCAGCCACCCAGTCTTCACTCCTCAAGCTCCACAAAGCAACCAAAGGCTCTGCTCTGCTGCTTGCCTTTTATCTGGCCCTTCTGGCCCCTTTTTGGTTGTTCCAGAAGCCCCTTTGATTGGCCACTCCTCTGCAGCCACTCTAGGCTGCCTGGAAGCCTTCTCGCTGCTCTATTTTGGGGCAGGCTGACACAGGGCCGTGAGGCCTCCATCAGGAGGCCTATGTACCTAGTCCACCCTTCCACATATGGGTCTTTTGTAATGCTCAAACACAACTAGTAAGGACACTTTATTTATAAAGAGCTGTATTGAGCCCATACATTTCTTATGACACCCAGAACAGACCTTGGTATTAGTTGTCTTTCAACTGTCTTTATGTAAGCAGCTGTGGGCCACATTACATTCCCAACTGGGTGAATGTCCACCCTCAAGTCCCATGTCACCCATTTTGTCCCGTCTCTACAAGGTAACAAAGACATATGGGATATCAGACATGCCTGGGATGTACCAGTGTTCCTTATCTGTATCTAAACCAAGTGAACATCCTCCCTAAGAAATACATCAAAGGCTGTGAAAAAGCCAAACACCCTGTTACAATAAATAATTATTTTCAAATGGTGCCCATTGTACATTAGACTAACCAAAGGCCAAAAATATAGGATCTTTTAAAAAAATCACATCCATTATTATCACATTTTCATAGCTATATGAATTCTCCACTGTTAAAAATTGTCCCTACCCTTTGAAAACCCTTTTTGGCAAACAAATTAGCATCCAGACTGAGAATCTGTATAAATTTAAGCCTGTTGTGATTTGGAATAAATTAAATTAATACTCAAAAATGGGTCTTTTAGAAATTCCACCGCAGCCTCAGCTACGGCAGCACTAATGGCAACAATACTAACATAAAAAGAAAGAAAGAGACTTTCCAAGCTGTCTTTAGTTTTGTTTAAATTTACTGGCAGATTGTAACAGGCAGAAAACTAAGTGTTTTAATTTTAACGGGTTCATTTTATTTAACATGCCCATAATACTACACTGAAAAGAAAAGCTTCTCTGTTATTTTCCTGTTAGGACAAGTGACATGCTGATGCTCATTGATTGGATGTCAAGCCCTAAGGCACTCTCACACACCCACACACACTAGAACTGTGTGAAACTTGCCGATTTCACTTCACACAGTGTCTTTGGTTTCAGTCAAAGTGAAATGCAACAGAAACTGCTGAGATTCACCTGGTTTCACACCTAACCCATGCGACCCCATAAATTTCACATCACTCCAATGAAAAACCATAAATTGGGTACTTTTTTTTAAACTAAGTTCAGGTTTCTTTGAAAGGTTCATGATGAACGTTATCAGACCTTTCAAACAAACACAGCATGTGTTTCTACTTTGTAATAAGACAAGTCTACACTAAGCCCAGGGAGTTTTATAGGGGGGGTTGAGTTTTATTACAAGACATTCTACACAGCTCTCATACATGCAGGCATGCATCCATACACACAGCCTCAACACAACACAGAAGAAAGACTCAAACTTCCAGAATAGTAAGATTACTGAAATGCGTCTTTAAAAGGATTATGTTCCACTCCTTAACACTAATGGGACTGGTACAATTCTGCCTACCTTCAAGTTTTTAATGTCTCCATCATCAGATTCCCAATAAACATTTTGCTGTAGTAATAAATATCTATAAATTACAATACAATGTAGATTTCCCCCTACCCAGGATTTCTTTTGTTCTTCCTTTTTCCTTTATCGACTGTCCCCTGCCATAATGTGCTATCCTAATTTCATCCAGAAGGGTAATGAAAAGGCTATGATGACAATTCACATCATTAGCATTACCATTCCCACACCATCAGCATGCCACCTCCATTGACTTTGGAAGCAGCAACTGTAGTAACTCCACACAGAGATTTGACATAAATTGAGGATGCAAATTAAATGAGATGGTGTAATTTATGCTCTGAGAAGTCAGAAGTTAGACCTGGCAAAACAAGAATATGTATGTAGGGTAGGATGGGGCAGAGGCCTGTATTATCTTATATCTACATATACCTTCTTATTAGATGCTTTTCTTGCAATCACCTTCACTTCTGGTCCCCCATGCTGTTAGGTACTCTCAAGTTTACCTTGACTTACCTTACAATGGCAAACTGTTTGGTCTAACATCTTGAATGGCTCACTACTAGTACAGCTATCATTCTTTTATGGCCAAAAAGATGGAGGGAAGAATGCTGACAACTATTTAATGACAGAGATCATTACACTCCTCACAGATTCTGAACAAAGATCTTGGCCATGTGTATCAAATGATGCAGATGTTGCTTTATAAACAAAACATTCTTCCTTCTTTGGGGGAAGTGGGGAATTTGCCTGATGAAAGACTCTTCTTAGCATATGTGCAACATGCCTCAGGTGGCACGTGACCAGGATTCATCACTGAATTTGATCCGTTGGTTGGATCATTAACTTATCTGGCTTGGGCCAGGTACTGACAGGGAGTGCGAGATAAACGCTGATCCATGTCCCCCCCCCCCCCCAATGAAAAGCTGATCCATTATCCATTGCAGTGTTTTTAAAATAATGAAGAAGCACTACATAGGAATGAAAAAATATCTTTGTGGGTGAATATCCAATGTCACTTTGAGATTTGCAGCTCTGCACATTTCATGCAAATAAATTTTAATTTTTCAATTTGGAATCAACTATTTAAACTGGTACTGAAGCACATTGATCGACTTAATTAGAAATAAAGCCTACTGACTAACGTTACCAAGAGTACATAAGCTCATGCCCTAGGTAACATATTCAATGTTTTTATTATTATTGTATGATAATTCCCCCAGCTTTTTCTATAAGGATCTCTCACAGGGCTAAGTAATTGGTAGCTTCTCATGCATGTTTAAATAGTCTTCAAAAAAGATTTCTTAACAAATGCCATCTACTAGGGAAGACTATTTGAACTACATTTATTTCTATGGCAGATTTCCCTAGTTGGCCAATTAATTACAAGGTATAAAAGTCTTTTTAAAGTCACTTTAAAAAAACGTAAGAAAGACAGTTATGGTTCATTGTTCCTATCTTGAACTGACTCTAATAATAAACCCAAAATATGTTGATAATACTATTTTAATATTTCTGGTACAATGTACTGCCTGTTCAAAACTGCCATTAAGGCTACACTATGCTCTTTGATTTTTTTTTTCTGATCACTTAATAGTAAGTGAATCGGATTAAAGATTTATCACTCTCTACATAATTGTAATTTGCAATTACCTAAAAAGTGTATTACTGTACCACATTTTGTAGTAAAGTTATAGAAATCAACTGGGGAAGTTACAAACCAGCATCATTAATAAACTGTTTTTTTAAGGTATTGGCCACAATTCTGGCACTATTATAATGACTGCCAAATGGCCTTGTGCGCTAGTCAAAATGGATTTTTACAGGGATGAAAGTCATCACTTAGACTTAATTTGTGTAACTGGAGTCATGGATTCTGTGATGTTCATTTTTTTCCCAAATCTGCAACTTCACATTGTGATTTTGGCATGTGGGTGGATGGGAAGTGATGGTAACTACTGAACCAGTTGAACTGAGAACTTTGAATGATGCCCAGTTAGACCCTATGCATTTCATGGAAGACTAGACAGCAGAACCTCAGCAGCAATCTGAACAAACATTCAATGAGACCTTTAATTGGTCCAGAGGCAATGAGGTGTCTCCCTCCTCAAGGTAAGGAAAAGCCTTAAAAACTGAACAGTTAAATCAGATTTTTACAAAGGTTCCTTCTGGCATATCCATTACATAATCCCTGTTCTCACAGCAGATTTCTAATATGAACTATTTTGAACTAATATGAGAAAGCAAAGGTTGCTTGACTACAAAATGAGGACTGTGGCATTTAAAGTATTTCCTTGACCTTTGCACTTTTCACCATGACCTTTCTCTGACTTTACCCAGAACCATATATTCCTTGCTACAGCTTTTGTGGACATCATAAGGAATGCAGTATTGCAACTACTGTGCTACAAACCTAAAGAGAGTCAATAGTTCAGGTTTGGTTTGAATACTTATTGAAACTGAACCTTCAAGTGTGCAGAATTGGGCTGGGAATCTCAGGAAACTGTTGGGGACATCTAGAAATACCACGAGAACCTGAGTAACTACCTCCCAATCCATAAAAAAGTAATGGAGAATGTCTGTCCTTATTACATAGCAATATGTTCATTTATCTATATATGTTTCTGGCTTGTTTATTATATTACTATTATTATTATTTATCCTGTCTGTGGGAGCTCTCTTCTGGAGCTTCTGAAGCAGTACTTGTGGAACAGGGAAGGAACAGAGACCACTCTAGGCTTCTGTTTCATGAAACCATTTGAGCCATTATCTAGCAGCAAGGAGACACCAAGAGAGTCAGTGAACTCTGGCCTGAAAGTGGAAAGTCCTTCTGAGACAATACCCCAATTGATTTAATCCTGTGAAAGTCTTTGCAAGAACAGGTTTGTGGGACAAGATTTCCTCCCACTTTGTTATTTTCTTGCTCTAATTTAGGTCAATTGTTATTCTAAAAAAATCCCCACCACTACTGACAGTAATATCTCACGGCAAACAAAGGTTTGGTTGCAGTTCAATCCTAGAAACAGGCAAAGGCGCAAAAATATTATAAGCCATAAGTGTCTCAGAGAAATGTTTGAGAAGTGATGGGAGCTATTCAGATTTAGAGCTGTGGAAAAGTATATCAGTCAGTTAGGTCTTCTCTGCAGAAATCAGAGATTAGTAAAATTATCTGCCTGCCATTTATTAAAATGGAAAAGTGGCATTCATTGTTGAGATTGGCACTTCATCCCACCTCCCCTCATTTGATTAGCAATTGTGTCCTTGGTCCTGATAATTGGTATAGACTAGAGTTAAAAGGGCAACAATGAAAGATGGTGGAAAAAGCAGGTTTGTTAAGAGGTTTTTTGTGATGCAAGCACTATAGGACACTGCTCTAGTTTAATATCATACCTGGAGAACTAGGAGTCAGGACAGAGTTCAGGGAATATGCATATAAATATCGGATTATTGACCAAATGCACATGAACTGCAGTCAATATGCTAGGGTTTAAGTGTTTAAATATGGTGGTGACTAGATCCTATTAAGTATGGGTCTTGCTAACCAATTTGCCCTCGTTATTGCCGTATACCTTTTTGGTGACAAACTTACGTATCCTTTTAACTGGAGAAAGGGAAGGCTGACTCTTAAATGCCCCCTCTTGCTCCAGTACCTGACTTTCCCAACCAATTCTGTCCCTAGATTCTCCCTCCCCATCCAGCAAATTCTAAGCATATTTCCCATTGCTGCACTTGGGTTCAAATGTTAGCACAAATTTTAACCCCTCCTCCCCCCAACAACTTACAGTATTTTATTTTTTTAATAATGCTAAAAGAATATATGAGAAAATGGTTCAAGAAGACATTCCAGAAATAAATGTGGAGAGGAAACCAGGCTGGCATTATCCATTAGAAAAACAAATTACAGTAGTTATTCTTAGGAAAACCTTCCTTTCCAAAGGACAATGTAACAGCAAACTGAAGAATATACATAGCATGTGTCTGAAGACTGCATCCCTAGCGATGCACACCAAAATCATATATCAGAGATATTACACTGCTATTATGAAGTTTTTATCAAACATTGTAAAATCAATAATCTATGACAACTCATGTTTGGTGCGAGT
Source organism: Malaclemys terrapin pileata (assembly GCF_027887155.1). Taxonomy (NCBI): domain Eukaryota; kingdom Metazoa; phylum Chordata; order Testudines; family Emydidae; genus Malaclemys; species Malaclemys terrapin. The sequence continues at coordinate 37,542,849 of NC_071513.1, read as the reverse complement.
CACACAGTGATTCAGAGATGACAAAATAACTCCTTGGAAAGAGACTCACTAGTATAATTGTTATTGGGGGAGGAAAGGGTAGAGATTGGATCTGCAATAGTTTTCAATTCTGAATTGTATAGTGATGCATTGCTTGCCAATAAAAGAATGAAAGATTAATACTACTAGTGCCTGAAGCGCTTTGCTGATCCACAAACCAGGTAAAACAATGAGAGAGGAGAACTGTTTTCTATATCTTACAATCAACAATGCTCTCTGTCTGTGGGCTTTATCCTCCCTAGATACTTAAAGGAGCTGCACTATGAGTTATTTTCTATCAAACAGGATTAACTTTGTTCTAGATGGAACATTCTTGATTTTCTGTGCCAAATAGCATAGCGGTCTGGTGTGTCAGGCATAACTGCTCACTACAAACTATCAAACTCATTTCATTTGTGACAAGAGCTGGAATTGAACCTGGTTCTCCTGAGAATACGATGCCCATGTATTAATCTCATGAGTGCTTCTTTCCATTCCAATGTGTATATCATTACAACAGCTCCTCTTTCACTGCAAATCTTTTCAACTTCTCTCAGTGGCTAGAAAAGTCTATGTTGTTTGGCTTATAGGTCACAGAATCAGGATCTAGGAGTGGCAGCATTCTTCTCTTTTCCTTAGTTTGCAAAAAACATAAATATCCATAAACAATGTTCAAATGTGCACAGGTGCAGTGCAGTATTTTCTAACACAAGAAGCTTTAAAACATCCGCCTAACAGGTATGAGAGCAAACAGATGTACAATAGCCCTAAATTTAACCCCCATGGATAGGACAGGATATTTTAAATGGTTCACTACTAATTCCATCCTCTAGAAACATCATGAGTCCTGTGTTATGGGCACAGGTGTACTGGCGGTCATGGAATGAGGAGAGTGTATTTCATCTAACTTGACTTCTGATGGCATACAATGATCCTTTTTTCTATTAATACCAGACTGGGTCGAGCAGCACTTTCTGTTTGAGTAAGGAATCACTTCTACTAGTGCTGTTAAGTATGTTTCACATGAGCAAAGACAGACTAAAAACTGAACAAGGACTTCAGGATATGGCCCTATTCATTTACAACATTTTATAATAAGATTTTTTAATATAACTTGTTATTAAGACTTGTGATTTTATCATCAATCTCACAATATCTGATGCTGTTCTGAAAGCCCCTGTTAGGTCAGAATCTCAACTTTCATTAAACAAAAAAAAGTTTCTAGCCTTATGATTGCAAAAAATGTGAAAGCTTGAAAACGTGAATTGAGTGTGATGTAAAGGCTCAGAACCCAGAAGGCAAATACTAAGAACCAAATTGATATTTTTTTTAAATCTCACCATTTTTGAAGGGCTTGACTCAGATTTTGAAACATGGGGGTTGGTAATAGTTTATATCTGATGTAGTCTGATTATTTAAAAATATATTCTGTCCTGTTATAATCTCTTGAGCTCGCACTGGTAGAGGGTAGGCTGCCATTTACTAGTTAAATCTGAACTACATTTTAAAAGATCGCAGTGATCCTATAAGGTGCTGACAACCAACTACCACGTGTACCCTTTGAAGTTAAAGGGGAATAAAGATGTTTAGCACCTTGCAGCATCATATTACACACACATACACACAAATTACTGCCTGGAAATTTCTAACCAGAACAAATGTTTAGGCAATAATGACTGAGGTCAAGAGCGTTTCCTAATGTTTAATGACCAGCTGAGTTTGTTAATGGCCTAAGGCAAAGCTAAGGGGCCCATAACCCTATACACTCATTATTTCTTTAGGAAATGCCCTGGCCAGGATAATTAATGTTATCAGATGCTGTTGTAGCAGAAGTAGTTTAAAGTCAACTTTCAAATTATCTTTAATTATGCATTAGTTGCATAGATGTTTTATTTATTTATTTGGTTTTAAACAAACTAACAAAATTGCCTATCCTGGGAGCTAGGCATCCTTGCCATCAATTAACAGAATGAAATTAAAAAATCATTACAAGCCAAAAGAGCAGAAATTCACTGATAACGTATCCTAACATAGATGTGAAACCGTAATCTAAGTGGCTATAGTGATGTAACTACTTTGCATTCTGAGGGACATCCTTCATGAGCTGTTAGATTTCAGTAACTAGAAGTCAGTTTACCCAAACGTCCAATTTCCTCCACATTTGCAATTTAGTGTCTAACTGATTATGATATAGATTGAGGAAGAAATTAAGAAATTACAATTTTACAATATAAGGTGGAAAATATTTTAAAAGACGTTATCGATGGACAAATACATAGAGTCCTGCAAATCTGCGGATATCCATGGACTATGTTTGCAAATTGCGGATGGATGCGGATCCAAATTTTATATCTAGAGCCCTGCAAATCTGTAGATATGCTCTTTATATCCGTGGATATCTGCATCCATGCATGCAGATGTGTGGACCCTGTTTTCAGATTGGATGCGAATATAAATTTTGTATCCACACAGGGCTCTACAAATACAGTAGTTATTCTGGAAGCTACCATGGCTAAAAAGACTCAAATAGAGCAGGAATAACAAGAGCCTTGTGGGTATCCTGAGGTATTTACATACTTGAGAACAATCCATCAACTAACAATCCATTCTTCCTTTTTTTAATGCATTACGATTGTCCCTGGTTCTTATGCAGGCGAGTTGGCAGGGGATTATGGCCAAAGGGGGCCTTCTTCCACCTTACACAGTCCATAAAAAGACCAGGCTCAACTGCAGCCCCTGAACTTTGGGGAGCACAGAGACTAGTCTGTCCTTTCAACCCCAAGAAGATCACCCCTCAGATGCAAAGACATGGACCTGCTGCCCTCCCATACCAGCCTGCAAAGCACAACTGGCACAGCAGAGAAGAATAAGCTGCACTTCATTAAGGGGTAAAACAGTGGACATGCTCTTTCTACACATTAGGGAAATGTTCTCTCACAGGCACAATTCCGGTGCCTTCTTTTTTTCCAGTGCTGGATTGTTCCATCACTGAGCTGTAAAGATGATTTTCCAGCTCCTATCAGTGAGCTCAGTGATGCAACTGCACTTCAAAATTTTGTATTCTGACAAGTACCCGCACATAAAATTCAGGTAGCTATATTCCAAACTACCTCTGTTGCATATCAAATTATTCAGTTCGTCACATCAATGAAGGGTTTGCATGCTATAAGTTTGTTGGCACAGTTGTGAAAGCGGATTTTAAAAGTGTCTCATCATTTATCTAATGAGTGTATGGAATTGTATAGTACTCAGATGTGCCATTTAGGCACCATCCCACACCGGAGCCATGGTCTGGAGCCACTCCACCCTGTGAGAACTCAGGCAATGTTGCCAACTCTTGATTTTATCATCAGTATCACAGTAGTTGGTGTTTTTCTCCAGCTCCTATAGTGATGTTATTATATATGCAGATGGCAGCTTCCATTCAAAAAGGTTTCCAGCCCTTCTGGAGAAAAGCTTGAAAATGTGAATCTGAAAGGCTCAGAAGGCAAATAAAAGGACCCAAAATGTATGATTAAAAATCTCAAGATTTTAGGGGGCTTGACTCATGTTTTTTTTGAATGTTTGAAGTTGCCAATACTACAAGGGCACAGGAGGTAAGTCACTGAAAGGGTGAACCTTAACAACAAGCCTCCCCACAGAGACTAATATAGAAACCCATGAAAATAGAGGAAAAGCCAGCTACCATAAGTCACATTCCAGAGCTCCATTCTCTACAGAAGTGAAGACTTTACTTATTCACTCTCTTCCCTTACAAATGCATTCGCCTAAGAGAGGGAATCACCTCAAGCATGCGAAGATGGCTCTGGAAAAAAAGGAGACAGGAGAACTTAACACTGACTACTTTCTAGGGGGAGACACCATTTTGGAAACATGACATGGGGCGTGGGAGTGCAGTGGATTTACAGTGTCACACAGCACCAGTAGGTGTCAGAAAGTGACACGAAGGGGAAAATTGCAAGTGGCAGCTTGTTCTGAATAATTTTATCATCCTATTTCCTTTTCTTGACTCTCCTTGTGGGTGCATGGCGCGGGCATCCCTTCCTTCGTACCAGCTAAAAGAGTGAACAGGACACATAGTTTAAATGGTTTAAAACATACACAAGCAATAAGATGAAAAATATATAAAGATGGAGAAGACTGAGTAGCTGAAGTCAAAAAGGAGATGAAATCAAAGCCCCAAATAATCAGTGTTTTGTGACCTATCCCTCAAGACTTTTCTGTAAGAGTCAGTGCACTTAAAAAGTTATTAAAATGTGAAAATCCCCCAGCAAGCCTAATGCTCGTCTCTGCTCCCTGGGCACAGTCCAATTAATAGCTGTTTATTTGAAATAAAAAAATTTTCTTGCTCCTTTTCCTCTCATTAGTCATGCAGAGCCAACAAGGTGCTGGGAGATGGACTATTCTGATTCGTACTCTGTCAACAGTATTGTTAACCAAGTTCCTATTGCATAGCCAAATCCATGCAACCCAATGAGCCTTCTGTGCATCTTCACAGATCTGAGGACAGGATATGGCAGGCAGAACCTTTATTACTGGTGACAGTTCGGGAGATGGAAAGAACCCAGCTTGACTTCCAGGTTCCAGAGCAAGCTTTCAAGAGTTAGTAGATAAAATAAAAGCCTTCCACAATTGTAAATTTAACTGATTTTTTTCTGGAGCCTCAGACACTCAACATGGAGATTCCATTATGCCACTATTGTTATTTTAAATATTGACTAGAACTACCCTTTTCAAAAGTAAAGCATTTCTGGTAAGGGCAGCACTGCAGTCAGGAAATCCCCAAGGTAATGCAGAAAATCCAAATTCCCCACAGCAGCCCTGCCTGAATGGAATGCACTGTAGCTGAAGTCATAGAATCATAGAAGATTAGGGTTGGAAGAGACCTCAGGAGGTCATCTAGTCCAACTCCCTGCTCAAAGCAGGACCAACACCAACTAAATCATCCCAGCCATGGCTTTGTCAAGCTGGGCCTTAAAAACCTCTCAGGATGGAGATTCCACCACCTCCCTAGGTAACCCATTCCAGTGCTTCACCACCCTCCTAGTGAAATAGTGTTTCCTAATATCCAACCTAGACCTCCCCCACTGCAACTTGAGACCATTGCTCCTTGTTCTGTCATCTGCCACCACTGAGAATAGCCTAGATCCATCCTCTTTGGAACCCCCCTTCAGATACTTGAAGGCTGCTATCAAATCCCACCTCACTCTTCTCTTCTGCAGACTAAATAAACCCAGTTCCCTCAGCCCCTCCTCATAAGTCATGTGCCCTGCCCCCTATTAATTTTCATTGCCCTCCGCTGGACTTTCTCCAATTTGTCCACATCCTTTCTTTACTGGGGTGCCCCAAAACTGGACACAATACTCCAGATGTGGCCTCACCAGTGCCAAATAGACGGGAATAATCACTTCCCTCAATCTGCTGGCACTGCTCCTACTAATGCCAATATGCTGTTAGCCTTCTTGGCAACAAGGGCACACTCATATCCAGCTTCTCATCCACTGTAATCCCCAGGTCCTTTTCTGCAGAATTGCCACTTAGCCAGTCGGTCCTCAGCCTGTTGCAGTGCATGGGAGTCTTCTGGCCTAAGTGCAGGACTCTGCACTTGTCCTTGTTGAACCTCATCAGATTTCTTTTAGCCCAATCCTCCAATTTGTCTAGGTCAGTCTGGACCTATCACTACCCTCCAGTGTATCTATCTCTCCCCACAGCTTAGTGTCTTCTGTGAACTTGCTGAGGGTGAAATCTATCCCATCATCCAGATCATTAATGAGTCCAGCAATAAGCAAGCTGCATATCCATGTTAATGAGTCAGTGAAATCTGAGAAAAAGTATGGCCCTTCAAAGAAAAACACTATTTGATACAAAATGGCACCCTGGCTGATATATCTTTCCCTTCTCCCAGACAATATAATTCTCCCAACTCCACACTGCAGCCGTAGGGTGACAAGTTGGGCTCAAAGATTTTTAATTAACTGATATTAAGGAAGGATGCAGAACAGTTAGAAATTCGAATTTATGCTCACTTGATTCAGTACATATTTGCTTTGGGGAAAGCTCAGTTGTTTTTGTCAGGTCTGTTCCTCTAGGAAAACTGCTATTTAAAATGTTAGTTTTTAAAAATAAAATAAGGCATGGAACTAAATGTTGCTCAGATTGCGTTTCCCAGAGGAAAAAAACCAGGGTCTTTCATAATTGCCATAATTGTTTTTGATGTTGAATAAACTAAGAGATTAAAAATGGGAAACAAAAGTGTTGTACTTCAATACAAAAAAAAAAAAATCCACATAGGCCCTCTGGGAACATATCTCCATTTACATTTTGGCCAATCAAGTTAAAAGCAGCGCCTCCCTATTTTCTGCCTTGAAAGCCATCATTTTCGATTTAATTGGATTTCATGCGGTATACATTACACAAGAGCTTGAGCTGGAAATGTAGGATTCAAAACAGAACTTTACCAAAGAGGAGGGGGCTGGGCCCAGGATGTTGGGACCATCTGCTCTAGAAAGCATTTATGCCCCAATTCTATCATTTGTTCTGGCCTGCTGGAGTCCACTGAAGTCAGTGTGGTTCCAGGTGGATGCAGGAACTCACTTGTGCAGAATAACTGGTAGGATAGGGGCCTACGTCATCCTGTGGTGGATTCCCTAGCCATCTGAAATGATTTTGGTGGAGAAACCTCTTGTGCTGCCTTTCCGAGTGTTACATTGACATTAATTGGCTGCTGCTGAGGTGGTTGCTTTCCTTTCACTCTGATGTTCCAATATAGCAATTGCTCAGGCATTTCTCTCCATTAACAAACTAAAATCATATGCACTATTGTGGACCAGGAATGGATTAAGACTGTACAGGGAACACAAAAATGTCAGGGTCAGCAAAAATGCAGACTCCTATTCACAGCTCCCCAACATTTCTGCACTGTTGGAGAGTGAAAGCTATATTGTTGGAGAGTGAATTCCCTCCCACAGCTCCGAAGCATAAGATTTGTACTATTCATCCTTCCTCTTGGCTGAGAGCTTCCCAAATACTCGCTAGCAGCTTCTGCTTCCACTTGCTTACAGTGAGTGGTACTCCATTATTATATTCTCCAACTCAGCTGATTGGGTTTCTTCTGCCTTAAGATGAGACCTATTTCCCAGCTGTATGCTGAGCCTACTTTTAAATTGGAACTATGAGTCACCAATGACTCGGTGGTGAAAGCTGGTCTTAAAATTGGTGTGAGTGAGAAGGCAATGTAATGTGCACAAATTTGATATACAGCGGGGCTGCAGGTTGAGTGTAATTTATAGTCTCAGGAACAAAGACCACCTTATGCCCCACACAATTTATTCCACCCTGTAGATTCTCAACAAAGTTGATCCAAAATGTTGATTCTGTTTCTAGCTCATGATTCAGAAGAAAACTCTATGCACATGGTTCCGACCTCACTTAAAAATGGTGTACATCAGGAGTAACTCTGCTGAAATCAATAGAATTATGTCAGTACAAACTATTGTGGGAGCAAATTAGGGCACTTGATAAGACAGCCACAGTAGGTGAAAATGGAGAAAAACAGTTATAGATTTTTGAGTGTGTGTGTGTGTGTGTGTGAATTTTATGTATATGGCCAAATTGATACCCTTCTGATGAGTAGCACCTAACTTCATGAGTAATCCCACTGAAGTTAACAGGATTACTTGTGAAGAAAGGTACTATATACAATATGAGTAAGGGTATGAGAATCTGACCCATAGAAATCAAGAACAGTAGTCATATGCTGGTAGAGGAGGATACATAAGGGAAAGAGTTAGGTGAGACCTGGAGACAATGGTTGGCTGCTTGCCTCTGGATAAGCTGAGGACAGAGGGCAGTTCCCTTGCCTATGGAAAGCACTGCCAGTACTAGCTTGCACAAAATGTTTTGGCTGCCAGCCTCCAGCAGCACCAGGCTGTCTTTTCTTGCCAGATTCATGCTATCAGTCATGCTGTCACTTTGAGGCACAGACAGAAAAAATAATAATGGTGTTTTTTAACATTTTTCATTAGGGCCTGTTACCAGCTTTGCCCGTTACTTTGGTGTATGCTCATTTATTAGGGTTACTCCTCTGGGGGTAGAGGTGTTCTGTACTTCTATCAATGTACTGCTTGTGTCACCTGTGTTCTTATACTTCTCCCTGCCGCAAGTTCCCTCCCAATGGAACTATCCTGCAGGACCTAGGTTCCCCAGAATGAGACAAACACACACACACACACACACATTAACAGAGCAGAGGACCGGGTTAATCAGCACTCCCAAGCTGACCCCTTATATGTCCCTGGACTCATCAGGCTGGGTCGAACAGCACCTCCAAGCTGTCACCCCCATATGCCATGGGCACCACACCTGAATAGAGCACGCCTGAGCAGGCTGGGTCAAGCAGCACTTTCAATCTGCCACCCTCATATGTCCCAGGTTCAGCACGTCCCTATGTTACAATTGTTCTGGTAGTAACCCACTTGATGAGCAAACCACACAGGATTTTTGGATGCTGCAGGGATCTTTAGCTTAGGACGAGGAGCGTTGCTGCAGAGCATATGAGAAAACCAAAAAACATCCACAAGGGAGAGGAGGAGAGAGAGAGAGAGAGCGCAAGAGAGAGAGAGAAAATCAACCAGCTTAATCATGAAAGTTATTTATTGCCAGGTTATAACCATAGGGGAGCCAAACTATAACTGATCACACAAGTCAGATTCAGAAGGCTATACTGAGAGAGAGAGAGAGAGAGATGGGTTCTCACCATTCCATGAAGCTTGAATTGATCGGGGGTCCCAGGTGGTGGTGATAGCTGAGGGTCCAGAGTGCTGGAGACAGGCAGAGCCCCCAGCATGATCTGTCAGGAGAAGATAAAGTTCCAATGGAACTGATGCAGATTTTGGATCCAGACATCAGAACACTTACATGAGCATGGATAGGGGTTTTTGTAGAGAAACAACAATGGTTCTAGGGAGAACATTAGATTTGTTTGTGTGTAAACAAGGGAAAATACCAAATTTGTTTTATTCAAACTAGACATGGGAGCTGATCATTCCTGGCTTTAGGCAGTGTTCCTTCGAGGGAGCTCACAATGCACTTAGGCAACTTCATTATTTTGGATACCAATAAAGGATTTATTACTAGAGTTGGTCTGATAACTACTGAGCTGGGTGTGTGCAGGCGTGGGTTCATTAACATCTGGAGCAGAGATTCCCCAGGATGCAGTGCTTCCCTGCTTTTTTGGTCCCAGAGTTCCATGCAGTTCTTGCCTTGGAATCTCTGTTCTCCATTCTGTATGCTAATAGAGATGCCTCCCTGGTCCCATCTTCGATACAAATGAAGCTAGGGGAGTTTCCTTAATTCTATCATCCTTATCCCAAGAGTTTAGGTGTGTCTCCCACAGCCTTTTCATTGCTTTTTTAGTCTTTCTTTTGATGCAGATTTGGTTCAAGCAGAGGGTCTCTGTGTGTATGTGGGGAGGGATCTCTTGTGAGTCAGAAAGGCTGGGTATTGGATGCCCCATCATCTCAGGCATTGGCACTCTTACAGCAGGATTATCTGGCTATTTGGACTTTCTCCTCAGACCCTACGCTATCAGCACTCCCAGCTATCTTCGAGACACCACCAACTTCCTGAGGAAACTACAATGCATTGGTGTTCTTCCTGAAAACACCATCCTGGCCACCATGGATGTAGAAGCATTTTACACCAATATTCCACATGAGGATGGACTACAAGCTGTCAGGAACAGTATCCCTGATGAGGCCACAGCACGCCTGGTGGCTGAACTTTGTGACTTTGTCCTCACCCACAACCACTTCAGATTTGGGGACAACTTATACCTTCAAGTAAGTGGCACTGCTATGGATACCCGCATGGCCCCACAGTATGCCAACATTTTTATGTCTGACTTAGAACAACGCTTCCTCAGCTCTCGTCCCCTAGTGCCCCTCCTCTACTTGCGCTACATTGATGACATCATCATATGGACCCATGGAAAGGAGGCCCTTGAAGAATTCCACCTGGACTTCAACAATTTCCACCCCACCATCAACCTCAGCCTGGACCAGTCCACACAAGAGATCCACTTCCTGGACACTACAGTGCAAATAACTGATGGCCACATAAACACCACCCTATACTGGAAACCTACTGACCGCTATACGTACCTACATGCCTCCAGCTTCCATCCAAGACACATCACACGATCCATTGTCTACAGCCAAGCCCTAAGATACAACCGAATTTGCTCCAACCCCTCAGACAGAGACAAACACCTACAAGATCTTTATCAAGCATTCGTAAAACTACAATACCCACCTGGGGAAGTGAGGAAACAGATTGACAGAGCAAGATGAGTACCCAGAAATCATATACTACAGGACAGGCCCAACAAGGACAATAACAGAACTCCACTGGCCATCACATACAGCCCCCAGCTAAAACCTCTCCAGCGCATTATCCATGATCTACAACCTATCTTGGAAAATGATCCTTCACTCTCACAGATCTTGGGAGGCAGACCAGTCCTCGCTTACAGACAATCCCCCAACCTGAAGCAAATACTCACCAGCAACTACATACCACACCACAGAAACACCAACCCAGGAACCAATCCTCTGTCCCCATATCTACTCTGGCGACACCATCAGAGGACCCAACCACATCAGCCACACCATCAAGGGCTCATTCACCTGCACATCCACTAATGTTATATATGCCATTATGTGCCAGCAATGCCCCTCTGCCATGTACATTGGCCAAACCGGACAGTCCCTCCACAAAAGAATAAATGGACACAAATCGGACATCAGGAATGGTAACATACACAAGCCAGTATGTGAACACTTCAATCTCCCTGGTCATTCTATTACAGATTTAAAAGTCACTATCATTGAACAAAAAAACTTCAGAAACAGACTTCAAAGAGAAACAGCAGAACTAAAATTCATTTGCAAATTTAACACCATTAATCTGTGCTTGAATAGGGACTGGGAGTGGCTAGCTCATTACAGAAGCAGCTTTTCCTCTCCTGGAATTGACACCTCCTCATCCATTTTTGGGAATGGACTACATCCACCCTGATTGAATTGGCCCTGCCAACACTGGTTCTCCACTTGCGAAGTAACTCCCTGCTCTCCATGTGTCAGTATCTAATGCCTGCATCTGTAACTTTCACTCTATGCATCCGAAGAAGTGAGGTTTTTACCCACGAAAGCTTATGCCCAAATAAATCTGTTAGTCTTTAAGGTGCCACCAGACTCCTTGTTGTTTTTGTAGATACAGACTAACACGGTTACCCCCTGATAACTGTAACTAAGATATCTCAACTAAGTAACCACATGATTTTAATGCTGTACCCCCTTGACCTTGCTCACAGAACCTCACTGTATTGTTTTCTTATCTGCTTTACTCACTTCTAATCTAAAATCAGGTTGAAAATTCTTCAGTGAGGAGATCAGTTCCTGATATTTGTATTACAATGCACCTAATGCACTCTTCAGCACCTTAAGATTAATAAATAGCAAAGAGCCTGGTGATCCACAAATTACTTAACAACTATTACCCCACCTAATTTGACATCCAACTTCCCCTCCTTTGTTTCAGCCACTAACTCAAGAACAACCCCTTATATCCCACTGAAAGTAACCCATACTGGCACACAGTGTTTCCCATTAGAAGGACAACATTTATGGTCAGTTGCACAGTGGTATCGGATATCACAGTTATTTCCTACACAGTGCTTGGCTCCTATGACTTCTGTTCCACTTTCTGCTCTGACTGATGACAAGCTCACTTTTCTGCCTTCTCTTCAGTGCACTATTTTCATCCTAGGTGACTTCAATTTTCACATTAATGAACCTGTTTTCAGTGCTTCTCATAAATATTCTCATTCAAACTACAACTTTGGCCTGTCTTTCACACTCACTGCCTTGTTGATTCAGGGCCTTGACCCTGCGACCATTTATGCTCATGAAGAATTACATTCATGAGAATAGCCCAGCAGGCTTTCATGGGATTACTTCCATGAGAAGAGTTACTTATGTACATAAATTTTACAGAATTATTGTTTGAAAACATGTTCTTTTCTTTCTGATCTTTCAAATCCTTTGTTCTGACCACAACTTCGAGAGCTGATTCCTTCCATCATCTTTCATGATCTCCAGTCTATCGATTAGAATCCAGTGAATAATTTGCAAATAGCTTAGAAACATGTCCTCCTTTGCTTATGACTATCCACATGCAGACAGTAATTTCCTTAAATACTTTTATTATTCAACATGATGGATTTTTAAAATTTTTGTTTTAAATGCCAAGTGACTGAACTGTTCTCTGCAAGCCTATAAAACTCGATATTCACAATTCAAGGTACATTACATGGCAAAGTTTTTATACTCCCTGACTGGAGGAACTTACAGACACTTTCAGAGCCACGCCTGCACACAGCAATTGAAAATTCTGTTTCCACTAACACTTGCACATAAGCCTTTGACATTAGCCTTCTGTGAACATTAATGCCAAAGAAACTCAATGGTTTGAAAGTCTGTGGACAGAGAACACAATTGGGTGTGATCCCTGTAGAATTTAAACTTATTTCGAAGTTTGAACAGGGGTTTGCAAAGTCAATCAGCTTTACTGCAGTGTTAACCTCCAATTTCTCCTCTGCATGTGACCCTCTCCTACCCTAGCTCCCTCTGTGGTCTTTAATTTAAACTCTTTGCTCTACTCTTTTGCTTTTGTGTTAAAGTGTGCTGTCTGCCCTACTAACCATGCTGATCCCTTAATGTCCCTATTGTGCACCTTCACTCATGCTGTTCCTCATGCCCATGATCCAACATGTGCCCTCCCCAGTGATATCTTAAAACCCACTTTTCCAGCAAATGTCATCATCAGTCCCCCACATACTCCCTATCCTGAGTCTTGCCTTACATCTGTTCTGTCTGCTTGCAAGCTCTTTGGAGCTGTGTAGGTGGCATACCCTGAACCTGATTCTACAACCTTGACTCAGAATTATTCCTGTTGATTTCAATGACACAACTCTATTGACTAAAGGAATTACTCATGTGAGTAAGAGTTGCAGGATCAGCCATTTATAAAATGTCCATGTAAGCATACATCTCTGTAGAAGTCACTATTATTAACAATAAGAATATGTATGCAACATATTTTATAACTACATACAATTTTTTACACTTACAGTGGAGAGATTGAATGCATAAAATATTACATTTTGGTTCTAGAGAAATTAGGAAGGATTGAATATTATCCAAGTGGGAAGAATTAAACAGTGTCTTGACACCTGAAATCTGACGATAGTAAAAACAGCATCATATGCTGGAAGCTGAGTAGAGTGGATTATCTCTATTTGACAAGGTGGTTGACAGTAATAACTACACTAACATCCCAGAACATCCTTGATCTCATCACCTCACCTCTTTGATTTTCAGATGACTGTACCTGGGAAATTAAATATTGCTCTCGTCACTGATGCTGTCTAATGTGACGGAAACGTGCTGTACTGACTTCGAGAGCTGAACCTAGTAATGCTTTTCTGCCTTAGCAGGCACTGGTAGCGGAGTTCTCAATGGAAAGAAAATCGGAATCAAATAACTGAAATATTCAGACACATTGCAACCAGTCATCTCAATCACATAAAGAGATATTCATGCATTATTCATGAAATAAAATCTGGGAGTTTTTCCAGAGAACCTGCCATAGACTAGCAATAGGGCTTATCAACTGTTTTAAATCAGCATGTTTTATCTAATACAATAACCATTTATTTACTCGTGATATTTATACACTGCAGCTTTTCTCAGATTAATTGATTCTTTTCATCAAGGTCCTCTGTATTGGGAAAACTGACTCACAAAGGAATTAAAAATGCTCCTATTTTGAATATCTGCAGAATAATTTAGATTGTAGTGGGGCATGGTTAAGACTCTGTTAGCATTTACATTATCAGCTTAATTTTCTGGGGACTCCTACCACACATTTTCAATCTTTTTTCACCTAAAATGTGGCAAAATGGTTTGTTTTAGAGTAGAAACAATTTATTTTGCCTTTCAAAAAAATAATCAGTGTTAATCACCCAAGCTACATTTTAGCTAGATCAGCCAGTTGTTTTAGGCCCCAATCCTGAAAAGATATATGCTTCACTTTATGCACTGTGAATAGCTCCATTCACATCAATGGAATGACTCGCAATACTTAAAATTATACATATGCTTGAATCTTTGCAGGACAGGGGCCTTATTTCATAATTTTCAGTTCTTTTTATTGTAATTTTCAGGATTTTTACACCCATACCCACACCCACTCTTACATAGACTTCAACATAGAGTCCAACCCATAGTACTGGAAATTACAAAATAAAATTATGCCTGTGTAATGCCAACAGACCCCAGTCGTTGGTGGGCGGGATCAAACTGGGGACCCCGGGAGCTTAGTGCATCGGCCTCTACCACATGATCTAAAAGCCAACTGACTCTTAGCTAAGACTGTAGAGCAGACTCCTTTTATCTCTCTCTTTAAGTGGTCTTGGTGCCATTAGATGGGCTAGAACACCACACCCAGGAGGTGTGTGGGTTACACATGTACATACACCTAAAAATTAAGATTTAACAAACACCCATACCTTAGGAAAGAGGCATCTTCTCCATGCTCAAAGTTTTCATACAAAAATACTCAAGTTTCTAGCCTTTACAGTCACAAAAAAACTTTTCCAAACATAAACCAAGACATAGCACTGCCCTCCTAAGCCTGCAGTCAGGCAGCCCTACTGCCTGCTCAGAGTGAGGAAATGGATCAGCCTTAGCCATTGGGACAAATAACCCCGGTATTACCAGCCTCAGCTGCTCAAAAAACATGAGGTTATTTTAAAAATGAGATTAACAACAAATCTGGGGTTCTTATGTACATTTCTGGTTTTTGAGTCTTTAGAGTTCAAGTTTTCAAACTGTTCCTCCTCAAGTATAAGAGCTAGAAACTTCTTCTTTAAAATGAACAGTAACATTCTCTTTTGATCACTTGACTGCAGGAGCTGAGGCTTTAAGAAAAAACACCAGATACCACAATGCTCAAAATAAAGTGGTGAGAATTGGAAACACTGTGCTATTCAGAACCCTTTAGGGAACAACAAAACTGCTGCTGCTTGGAAAAGCTGTGATCAACACTTCCTGAAGTAGTCTGGTGGCTGGTAGAGGGAAAGAGCAGTAGAAACTCAAAGGAGACAGATCAGAGCAGTAGGAAGCATAAAGACTGTGAAAGTCAAGCCCTGCAACTAGTACTATACTTCCCAAAGCGATTGGGTATAAGGTGAGGGGCATGTTGCCCCAGCACGACCAGGTTTTGCACAAGACAGCAAAGCTCAGCAGCATGAGAGAGGTTAGGGAGAGTGTCATGGACTCCCTCGAAGATCCCAGAAAAATTCCCCGAGGTCAGTCAGAACACCTCTAGGTACATCCTCTTGTCCTGCTCATCCAAACAACCAACCCCAACATGGGCAGTAGCTTTGAAAACTGACCATAGCCCAAGATAGCCAGAGACTCTGTTATATAAATGGAAATCCAGCCAAGCAAACCCAGGAGAAAGGAGTGCATGCTGCGAGAAATAAAAGTTGCTTACCCAGCTCTTTGAGAAGATGTATCTGCTACCTCCATTTCCCCTAGCCCCAGTGCCCCAGTTTTGCCTCACACTCAGACAGCAGGCAATTTGATCTGATGCATTGGCAATTTGGAGTTTAGGCTTTCAGCCAGGCCATTAAGAGACCTTCCCTTCCAGGATAAATAAGAGTCCTAACTACATTAAAAGCAAAGCCCCACTACACAGCCTCTTCCTGGATCACAGCCTCCTCAGGGCCTATCAATCTTCATCTCTTTCTGGGTATAACTCCTTTGCATTCCCCAGGACTCAACTACTTGTCCAAATCCTTCCCCTCAATTTCAGATCAGAGTAGGGGAACCTGGCTCCATTCTGGACTCCAGCTCTCAGACTCTATCCCCTGGGCAACAGTCTGCCCTCAATCTGAAAACTGCCCTGCCTCACTGTTTCTTAGAGCCAGTTCCTATGATGCCTTGCTTGGAAGCCTTCTAGGATACCTCTTCAGCTTCTTTCCCACACAGCCCATTTTCCCTGAGCTACCACTGGAAGACTCCCAGTCACTCTGAGTCTCTCTCTCTCTCTCTCTGTTCTGAGTAATAGGCAGCTCTTCAGTAGCCTGGCCCCGCAGGTATTGCTTGCTCCCAGCCTGCAGCCACATGATCTTCTGAAGACCATCAAGTCCCAGTTTTTAAAGGGACAGAACTTGGAATAGGTCTGTGGCAGCCACACACTGTGCCAGCAAGTTGAAAACACAATTGAAATGCGAGAGCAATTAGTCAAAGACTATAAAAAGAACAAGACATTCTTGAAGCAGATCAGAAGCATGTAGCAGGAGTCAGAATGCAAGAGAGCAGTGGATGCCTGAGACTACAAGAAACAAGTAAGGACATTGCAGAGAAACAAAATATTACTTTATATCTATCTTCATCACAGATGTTGGGGAAATACTGTACCAATCCCAGATCTTCCGTTTACAGATAAGAAAGGTGAGGCACTCAGAAACTTGACTTGCCCAAAGAAGGGGTATTGGTACAAGCTGCTACATAAAAAAGCAACAAGTCTCTAGAGACAGATTGTATATTTTTAGGGGGTTGGCTACTTCTTTAAGTGCCTACAGAACTCAATAATGAAGTAGCCAAGCCACTAACTATATATATATATATATATCTAATTGAAATCAACCATTCTACTAAAGGATTGAAAATTTTGTGCCTATCTTTAAAAAAAGTCTCCTGGGTTGATCAGTGAATCTTACATTAGTACTGGGTAAATTGATTGAAATGATAAGATAGTATGTTCTTCTAGGTGTTTTATATAATAGGGAGAATCCAGCAACATTTTCAGCAACATGATTTTCCAATCCAATAGAAATCTTCAAAGCAGTTGAAAACCAGTTGATCTTATGTATTTGTCAAAAGATTTTTGAAAGGCTACAGTCCCTCACAAAAAACCTGTTAAGGAACTTAGGCACGTGTGAGAGGTAAAGTACTGTTAGGGATTAGAAACTGACTAAAACAGAGAGTAGGAATAAATGGTCAATTTTCAAAATCCACAAAATGGAGGGTTTTTTAGGAGTGAAAGTGAAGTGAAAAAATTTGCAAGCGGCACAAAACAGTGTTAGTCAAAACTAAAGATAATTGAGGAAATTCAGGAAAAACCTAAAAAAGACATTCAACTGGGCAGCATGACGGCAGGTGAAATTCACTGTTCACAAATGCAAAGTAATTCAGTAATTTGAATACATATTACTGAGTTCTAATTTAACTGTAACTACTCAGAAAAATGACCTGGGCATCATTGTTGCAATTCACTGGAAACATCTGCTCAGTCTTTAGTAGTGGTCCAAAAAAGCAAACAAAATCTTGGAATAAATAAGACATGGGATAGAAAATACTGAAAAAAAGAAAACCTCATATAAATTGCTGGCACACCTTGACTTCTCAGGTCTAGTCAGCCCCTCTCCAAAAGATAGCAGAACTAGAAGAGGTTCAAAGATGGGTAACCAGAATAAGTATTCAGAGAATTCATATGAGATTGTACATCCTGGAACTATTTAGTTTAGAGCAGAGATAAATGATGGTTAGAAGTATTTAAAACAATGAATGACATGAGGAATGTCAATAGGATGCTCCTATTCTCCCTCTAATAATATAATAAAAAGGGAAGATCAAATTAAATGGAAAGACAATTAATTGAAAACTACAAAAGGGATTTACGTGGTGCACAATTAATCTGTAGAACGCAGTGACACAAAATATAACAACTACTAATAACTAAATTCAGAAAGAAGAACAGGAGTACTTGTGGCACCTTAGAGACTAACAAATTTATTAGAGCATAAGCTTTCGTGGACTACAGCCCACTTCTTCGGATGCATATAGAATGGAACATATATTGAGGAGATATATATACACACATACAGAGAGCATAAACAGGTGGGAGTTGTCTTACCAACTCTGAGAGGCCAATGAATTAAGAGAAAAAAACTTTTGAAGTGATAATCAAGCTAGCCCAGTACAGACAGTTAAAGAGTGTGAGAATACTCCCCTGTAAGTATTCTCACACTCTTTAACTGTCTGTACTGGGCTAGCTTGATTATCACTTCAAAAGTTTTTTTCTCTTAATTCATTGGCCTCTCAGAGTTGGTAAGACAACTCCCACCTGTTTATGCTCTCTGTATGTGTGTATATATATCTCCTCAATATATGTTCCATTCTATATGCATCCGAAGAAGTGGGCTGTAGTCCACGAAAGCTTATGCTCTAATAAATTTGTTAGTCTCTAAGGTGCCACAAGTACTCCTGTTCTTCTTTTTGCGGATACAGACTAACACGGCTGCTACTCTGAAACCTAAATTCAGAAAGATTAGACATTTACATGGATAATTTACATGAAATAGAATATAAACTTTCATGCTCTGGAGCGTAAAACAACATCCAGCTGCTTGGGTTTAGGAAGAAATTTCCCCTGTTAGGTTATTCCAAAATTACCCCTTATGGCTGTTTCTTACACCTTCTCTGAAGCATCTGAAACTACTAATTAGGATATTAGACTATGTGGCCACAAATCTAATTCTGAGTGGCATTCCGGCATTCCTATTTTTCTACATATGGACAAATTTTGTTAACAGACATATATTACTTTGCATATAGAGTAGAAACCAATCCACTTCAGCAAAAGTTATCACTCTAACAGGAACGTAAGCCACATCATTACGAATAATTTTAGTATCTAAAGGTTTATGTAATGACTTGTGTTTTATTTTCAAACTGTGTATTAGAACATTGACTACTGATTATCCTAGCACAGTGAATGTGGGACAGAATCAATGCCTTGTAGACTGTCTCTGCTGTTGTGTGTGATAAATACTGTCTAACAAGTTTGAAAAAATCTATTTTGATGCTGCTTCCCAATTAGACCCGTTAAATGTTCTTTGGCTTAGTTTTACACCCAGATATATTGCTGAGCTAACATTTTAAGTGAAGAAATCTACAGTACCATCAACATTAATTTCTAGTGGGTTTTTAGCAAGTCTCTGACTCTAAGCAAATGAAACTAATTGTTTTGTTGAGATTGAGTGTAACTTGATTACTCTTTAACTACTCAGTAATTTTTGGAAATTCTGCTCTTTCATTCTGAACAGCAGCAGCTGACTTGTCTATGTACAAAAAAAATCATGTCATTAACATGCTATCAGAAAGCCTTTTAATGTGCACGCCCATTACAGAATTCACAGACATAAAATAAGATAACATAGTGGAGAAATAATTAATTCCTGTGCTATCCTCATTTCGTGCCTGTATTCAGGAAAAAACAATGCATGTCTTTCTGCACACTCATTTCAGAAGAGTGATCCAAGACACTCAATTGCACTGATTGATGGACCCAGATCAATCAGTTTTCTGCACAGTACACTGTAATTTACTGGGCCAAAAGAAACTGCTCTACAAACCTGTCCAGTCAATACTGTTGTAGACTTGATTGGTAAATTCCTATAGCATTCTAAATGTAAAATATCCAGATTAAAACTGTCTAAAATCTATTAAACTGTAGACAAAGATATACTTTATAGTCTTTAAAGACCATTTTTCCATACCAGTAATTACAATAAAAAAATCAAATATAGTCTCTCTTGCTAGACTTTATTCCCTGGAATGCCACACCTGAGATTCTATTCTGAAACTACTGCACGAGGAATCACCATTGATTTTTGTTTGCTCTCACCTCTGCCCTGCCTTTTCTTACCCCCCTAGCCTATCTTCACAGATTGTATTTGACTACATTAGACCTCTAATGTGCCATTTTGGCCTAGCCCATTAGGTGGAGCAGTGCAGAGCCCACATTGCCCTAGAGGCAGCATCAAAAATGCCTTCCAGATCAGCTAGGCACAGAGTCTGCAGCCCCTATTAACACCCCTTTGTGGTGACCTGTGTATGAGGGAGACTCTGAAGTTACTGTCCCCACGTCTGTCTCCTTTTGCCAGCCACCAAATGGGTACTTGTGAGGAAGCAGTCCCTGTGCACTCTTGGACCCAAGGATTGCAATTCTGCCTGGCCCTTATGCTGGTCATGCAAAGGAGGAAGGAAGGCTTCTTATGTCCTCTGTCCCCCACATGCTGTGCACCTGAGGAATAGCCGTTCCTTTACCTCACTGGCCACACCCCTCCTTTCCAGCCACGGCCACCTACTTTAGTTCAGCATGTAGTGTGCCTCTGAGTAACACATACTTCAGCCTAATGAGACTGTATTTCTACATCATACCATGTTGGGTCAGCAACTTAAATGAATATTACAAAATGTAATCAAGCATTTAAAGATGTAGCTAATGGACCCTGTCTGAAGTAACTGAAAATATCTGGAATTTCTAACATGTCTCCTAACTCTGGGGGTTGCTAGGAGATAATCTAAAGAAGAACAAACTTGATATATTCAGCTAAAAGCTTTATTAACAGAGACAATCCTCTGTATAAAAAATTATTCAATCTGTGTGAGCAGTCATTCACTTTTATTCAGTTTATTCCCTTAGTGTCTCCAAACTGGCCAATCCCCACACCAAGTTTTGGTATTTCACTCACACAAACCACTGTTGTCACCCCAGCTTATACAGAACAAATATTGTGCCTTTTGCACTACATCTCATGTTGCCATACACTTCACAAGCTAACAGTTTGGAGAATTAACTGATGTGTTATTAAAGCTCAGTACCCAAGATAGACTACATTGGAAATACTGACACCCACTATAGTGAAATCATCAAACTCTGCTGACCAGTTGTGGAGTGGGAACATAGCTGCCAAGCTATGAATCTTCAGGGGGAATTCGCGCAGAGTCAAAACTCCAGCTGCAGACTCAGGAATAGTTGTGGAGTATGGAGGGAACATCCCTCCATAGGGGGGAGGGATAGCTCAGTGGTTTGAGCTTTGGCCTGCTAAACCCAGGGTTGTGAGTTCAATCCTTGAGGGGGCCACTTAGGGATCTGGGGCAAAATCAGTACTTGGTCCTGCTAGTGAAGGCAGGGGGCTGGACTCGATGACCTATCAAGGTCCCTTCCAGTTCTAGGAGATAGGACATCTCCATTAATTTTTTTCAACTGTAGGATGCCAAAGATACAATCCAACCCTGTTCTTCTTTGCAAGATGCAGATTTAATAGTTAACATGGACAGGATTAATTTCACAGCAAATAATTGATCAGATGTATCAACAAAATACAGAGGAAAGCAGAGAGGACCTGATTTTGATCTCACTTATATCAGTCAATAAGGAGTAGCTGCAATGAAGTCAGTGGCATTACACTGATGTAAATGAGGTAAGAATTAGACCTCTGAATATTCTTAACCACTTATTAAAGACTAAGAACAGGCATAGGTTCACGTAAGGAACTTGTTCAATAATTGTCCATAGCAATTGGTGGCTATTTTTGTTACTTGTATTGTATTAACATGCATGAACTGCTGGCCCTTATTACCTTTTCCTTCAATACTTGAATGTTTTTTTTATAGTTCTTCAAAAGAATGAGATTAAATTAAAAGACTACAAGTAGAAATCCTCATGGAGGGCTCGATCTTGTAGCTTTTGAAGTCCATGGGATTTTTTCCACTTGACTCCAATGGGACCAGGATTGGACCCCCAGACAGTAGTTTCATATTAGCACACAATCATCCTGGATATAACAATGCTATCTTAAAACAATACAAGGATAAAGATTTCTGGACAATATGAAGAAAGGGTCAAGCCCATGAACCAAGATTAACTAGCATTAAAGATTTAAGGTGAGCCCTGGCAAGCATCCTGGGGTTATGTACAACCTAGAAACATGCATCAAAAAGCAATGCATTGCTGGTTGGTAGGCATAAAAGAAGTTCTTAGGCTGGAGTCAAAAATGATCTTGCAAATTAAGCCATTCTGCCACATACTACATGACATAATATGATCACTATAATTTTTTGTTTGTGTAGCAATTTTTAAAAATGAATATTAGGACTATAACTTATGAAGGCAAAATTCTGAACTCCAATATGGGAAAGTTATTTCAAACTAAGATTTCCCAACAATTGGATATCTAAAGTCATTCTCAGACTATAAATATGCCTCTGATACCAATGAAACAAACTGGATTCTTGATTCTAGACCTCCTAGTCCTGTTGGTTAAAATGTCTCTGCTTGTTTCAAAGTAGAAATGCTTTCAAAATCTATTATCTACTTTGTACCCACATATATTTACATATATTTTTTTAGGTGAATTTAGGAATCTGTATTGTCCAAATCCTTAAAGCATGTTACAGGGAGAAAAAATCCCAAAACACTTATTTGGGAGCTGTTGATTGCCTGCTCTTTTCTCACACAACACACAATACTAAGAAATTTCACCCCTGTAGGGATGATATTCTCCAGAAACTAGTCTGTCACTCTCTGAGGAACAAATTAGGTCAAATCAATGATGCAGACCGGGAAGTACCCTGAGTTGGATCTTTAATTAGTGGGTGGTTTATAGAACTAGCTTTGGTTTATTTCCAGTTCTTTGGTTTATGGAAATCTGCGTTAAAGTGAAAATAAGATTATCAGCATTTGAAACATTTACATACCAGTGATCACACTGATTGGCCATGACATGCATGTGATGATAACATTACCAATCCTGGGAGATCTTAAATGTACCACAATGGTTTCCACTGTAGTGATCATTTATAGACAAAGCAAGATATTTAACATGCAGGACTATCTCCCCTTCTCCTGTTATGGTCATTTGGGTACTGAGTAGTCAATTCATACGGAAGGACTGTACAGTCTGGGTCTTGGCTATGTTCAAAATAGACCATTAACTACAGTAGTCAGCAGTCTCATCAGCCTTGCATAGTTGATGTCTTACATAACATTTAGATGAGTAATTATTAAGCCCTTTTGCATGATATAATTCCCCAGCAGTTTTTACTCAGCCCATCTGTTAATACTGGCCCTAGGTTTAATTAGATGTCCCTAATTTGCTAAGTTTTGCATTGTTTAAAATTAGTCTGCAAGTGCAGTATTTAATTTTCAGCCTAAGACCTTGTGTTTCTGTTATTCAGATGAGCTCCAGTTGTACTGCTGATTAAACATACTGCTAATGTTTCAGTTGACATATTTTCCTAGGTTGTGGAGGTGTTTTTTTTTTTTTTTTTTTTTTTTTTTTTTGTGGTGATGGTTTGTGAATATTTATGAACAGATTCAAGCGCATAACATTTAAAGATTTTTTTAAAAAATAATGATGCAAGCTTGACAATGTTATGACAAATGTGAAAGGCAAAGGTAGATAGGACAAAAACATTTACCTTTGGGAATGACAAACTTTGATAAATATGAAAATCAGATGTGGTGATGGTGTGGGGGAGGAGGGGTCCAAAGAAACAGAGGAGATATAGAGGGTAACGCAAAGGAAACAAAAACATACCTAACAAACAAAACTTGTTTTCCAATTAGCAAAAAGTATGACGCACAAAAACAACCTGCTGTATGTGAATTGATAAAGATTGATGAGGACACTCACTGAGTGATTAAGGCAAATATATCATCTTATTAGAATATAAAAACATTAGGAGAAAATGCATTATGAAAATGCATTAAATGAGTATATTAAGGCAAAAAAGTAATTATAGGGAATGCATATAATGATAAAGGAGGTCAAATTAATTATTTAAAAAAAATAAATAAATAAAAAGATCAGGATATGCAATAATCAATAAGGGATTCTTAAAAACTGAGTAGTCTAGCAAACATGCCACAAGGCTATTTAGGACACATCAGGCTGATACAGTATACAGCCTAGATGCTTTCTTTCCTTCTTTCCATTTATTTATTTATGCCTGAACATTCACAAATGGAAGGTCGTATTTCAGATTTTTCTGCGGAGAAACAGGAAATGTTAAAACAAAAGCAATTATAATCATGTCAGAGAAGGTAGTTTGGCAACTACTGTATAATGATTAATGGTTGGGAAAGACTAAGTTTAGAAAAATATATTCCAAAACCCTTGACAGAAGTCCCAGCAGAGGCTCCAAGGAGCTAATGGGCTATGGAGCTTGAACTACCCCCTTCCTCTTAGAAGGTGGTTCAGACACACAGGAAGCAGCAGAATGATGAAAGCTTGCATTGCATCTGTACCTGCCAGATGACATAGGTCCTAAGTTTCCAAGGCTGTTAGGACAGCATCTTACACCAATACTAAATTCACATACAGGTATCCTTTCTCTTGAGGATACATGCTGTCTAGGGACAGTTGTTGAAATTGATAAGTTCTGATGCTGATGGCAGAGGGAGGTAAAGGGTCTTAATAAATAAAATAGGGAGGGTTGTAGGAGATAGGCCTTGAAATGTAATACCCAAAGTCAATGTCTATTCCCTTAGCCGTTCACCCACTAGTATTCCATCAATATAAGGAGTAAAACTAGGGAGGGAAACTAATAAATGGCCAAACCAAGACTGTATAGACTGCACAATCTAATAGCCTACATCAAGGATAATGCATGACATTGATTAGGATCACATTTTGTATTAACTTTGCAATACCAAAGAAAGTCTTTATAGCGGTTCAGTAACGGGGCAAACACTAAAACATATATGACACATATACACAAAAATGCCACAACAGGCTAAGGTCAAGAAGGCAGAAAAAACTCTCAAAAATTCTAGATTTTAGTGCTCAGAGCCTCTCCAGCTAATAGCCTATGTTTTCTATGACATAAGGATCAGGGTATGGTTAATGGTAGAAAAATATATTGGTGATCTTTATAGGTCAGTCGCAACTTGACTTTGTAGAAAGCCACCACCAGATAGTACAGCTTCTGCTTTCATTACCAGAACCCTCCCTTTCTGCCCTAGTTAGTTTTAGAGCCTTGAAAAGTAGCTCCTTTTACTGCTGGTGTTATAGTGAAGAGTCTGTCATGCTTTAGCTCTGAAAAAGTAACTGTTCTTGCGCTCCCCATTCATTCTGCTCCATGGGATTTCACAGCAGGATTCTGTAGCACGTTTTTTTATTATGTATATTGAATTCTTTTACAGGTGCAATTCAAACATTTCAGCAATTATAATTTGTCCATAAAAGCCAAATGGGGTCAGAACCTCCTTCAGAACCTACTTTGTATTATTGTGAGTGTTTTGGGGTTTATAGATGATCCACGTGTCTTTAAACAGGTGTCTGAACTTTTGAGTAGATCTTTCTAGTTATTTTAAACATTTTTTTTTGTTTGAACAGAGTGCCAGTTTCTTGGATCTGTGCTATGGGTTTCTACTGACACCAGCTGTCCTCTAAGCATGATCATCCACCTATCTAAGTTGTTAGTTTTAGCAGACACCTTACCTCTTTACTCCATTATCCACGAAAGAATAATGGAGCCAGCAGCTGACCTGTTTGGGTACCAATGCCAACCAATTCAAAAGAGAATTCTCCCAGCTAAAATTCTATACAATAAAACTAGGGGTCAGAGTGGGGTCCGGAGCCTCTAGCAACAGTGGAGCTCAGATGAGGAAACTTTCCAGATGGAAACATTCCTTTCTCTCCTGCTCCTCCTCCCAGCAGAGGTCAGAGAAGCCTCCAGAGCTATCGGGATTCCTATATTAAAAACCCTTCCCCAAGCAAACCTTCCAATAACAGGCAAAGAACAGCCAACGACTCCATGAAGTCCACAAGGTGCCCTCACTACTACCAATCTAATTAACCCAACGGGTGCTCTTTTACCAGGATGATCAAAGTCAGGACAAAAAAAAAACTCTGAAGCCAAACATCCCTGAACAGTGGAAAAATTCAGAATGGGATCCAAATGTTGTGGCTTGGATACATTTCCATGGTCAACTGTCTTATCATCACTTGTGGGTTTACCACTAATTTGGGCATATTTCCCTTCATGATATTCCATTTTTTATAGGAAGGGACAAACTAAATCCCAACTTCAATTAAAAAAAAATTGTATCCAAAACTCCATCTGAACCTGAACCAAACCTTTAGAGTAAATATGTCACTTAGTTTTTTTTCTTTGCCTCTGGAAATTCTAACTGGGATTAAAAACAACACTATTGTAATTTGTAAATATACTTCCGGCCTTCAAAGTGGTACCAAAATATTGTTCTGATAAATTTCTAATCCAGTTCTGCAGACCCCAGGAATTATGGATAAGCATCAGATACAACCACATACTTTTTTGTTTGTTTGTTTTTCTATCATGCCTACATTTGTAGCATCTGAGTATTCAAGATAGATACCAGATTTGGTGGATATTAAAAAGGGAAGGCAAAGAAAGCACTGCTACAAGAGTGGGAAGAATTAACTTCTGAAGCCAAATCTACTCTCAATTTAATCTATGCAATTTAGATTAAATCATTGTGGTGGTGCGAACATTTAGTCCCTAACTATGTATATTTTCATGTTTAGCAATCACTAATCATATGTTCATTGCTCTCCTACACAGCATGGAGCAGTTAGAATATCAGTGAGAACGCAGGCCTGTAGTCTTCTTTCAGGCAAAATTAACATTAACATCAAAATGTACCAGAGGTCAAGAAACAGAAACATTTAAGACCCCACTACTTAAAGGTAATGAAGATAAATACTGTACATTGACTTCATTTTATCTGAGTAAAATTTTATCTGAGTAAGGGCTACAGAATCTGATTGTGAGTGGGGAAATAATAGACTACCTCAACATTGCCAGACATGCTAGCAAAACAGCAACATCATTTTCTTCTAACTCACCCGCACATGCAGTTTTAATCAAAGTGAAAGAGAAAACAGCAAAACCTATTCCAGCTGTGGCTTGACTTCTAGCATTTTCTTTTACCTTTTTATTATGTTTATTGAATGACTTTTCCTTTTGTAAACCTGAGTGAGAACAACTTGATGGTGGTATTGTATTTTACTCACATGAAAATGTCAAGCCAAGTAAGGAAGCAATAAAAAAACAGAAGAAATACTGAGAGAATTTATAATATAATATTACTGGGCATCTCGTTTCTCTGCTATTCAGTGTTGTCTCTAAAATATAGACCCAGATTAATGAAAGGTAGGAGGAGACATTTTTCATTTCTAGAGTTTTAACCAATTAAAAACACTTGTACAGTACATGTCCTTTACCTACTTTCAAAATGCAACAAATATTTCTAGTGATAATTTCTATATTAATAAACTAATAAGTGTGGTTATTTAACCTTGATTGATATTTATGAGCTACTAAGTGCAGGAAAATGTTTGGTCTAAGGCATCTATCATATATACCTTCCTCCATGTGTAGTTTAACCTGGCATGATCTGGGTCTGTTTCAAACTATGTTCCTGTTCTGTTACTGTGACAGTACAGGGACTCGTTGACATATCAGTTTTATTTACCAATATCCTCCAAAGTAGAGTGCTGAACTGGATTTATAAATCTGTTCACATCCACAAATGTTGTGCTGAATATTGGTCCCATTGGGGTCAATGTCAAAATTCATTCTTACTTCAATGGGACCCACGATCTGTCCACTGTCATGCTTTGGGGGAAATGTGAAACCAGTATCTCAGTGTTCCTTTAAATAAAACACTTTGTTGTAAGGGCATGATCTACAATGCATTGTGGGTGTGCACACACCTGCCCATAGATAGCAAATGGCTAGATCTGGAGGGGGCTCAGCCCCCTAAATCTATTTCTGCAAGGTGGAGCACCTTCCCTGCTGGCATGATGGAGGGGTCGATGGTCAAATTTGAGTGGTGTTGCAATCTGGCAAATGGGCTCCTGGGCTCCCACCCCATCTGGCAGAGGCCATCTGGGGACCAGAGCAGAGGCAGAGACTGGGAAACACAGGATCCCATATGCTAGTGGTTCTCAA
Organism: Malaclemys terrapin pileata; assembly: GCF_027887155.1. Lineage (NCBI taxonomy): Eukaryota > Metazoa > Chordata > Testudines > Emydidae > Malaclemys > Malaclemys terrapin. The sequence continues at coordinate 37,514,911 of NC_071513.1, read as the reverse complement.
CCAGGGCTGTGCGTACCCTTGGGGGTACGTGGAGGTCTTCCAGGGTGTACATCAGCTCATCTAGATATTTGCCTTGTTTTACAACAGGCTACATAAAAAGCACTAGCAAAGTCAGTACAAACTAAAATTTCATACAGACAATGACCTGTTTATACTGCTCTATATACTATACACTGAAATGTAAGTACAATATTTATTTTCCAATTGGTTTATTTTATAATTCTATGGTAAAAAATGAGAAAGTCAGCAATTTTTCAGTAGTACTGTGATGCATGACACTTTTTTTGTATTTTATGTCTGATTTTGTAAACAAATCTTTTTAAATTAGGAGAAACTTGGGGTATGCAAGACAAATCAGATTCGTAAAGGGGCAGGGTAGTCTGGAAAGGTTGAGAGCCGCTGCCAGGGACTCTTTCACATATCTGTTATTTACCAGTATCCTATGCACTCCCTCCCCTGCACTTTAAGCATCTTACCTGGTTCTCAGATTGGGTGGGCCTGGGTGCTAATTGGGTGGGCTGTGGCCAGGCCCACCTGCAGCTATACTCCTGTTCAGCCTCCCACCCACAGAATATTTTCACCAGCCACATATATTCTTGCGTGGATCCTCACTGCCTTCAGTGGGGAGTCTGCCTTTGCATGGGGCTCATTTTAAGATCAGGGCTCACCAACCAAAACAGGTACAGCTATCTTGAATTAGCATCCACAAAGAATCAAAGATAAGAACCATGAACCAAGTGAAAATTAGTTCTATTCATTAAAGAAATAGCTCTTTCTTTACTTTATATTTCTCTCTAGTCCATTCTCCAGCTGAAGAAATTTTTGAACCAAAATGAAACAATAGATATTGCCTTCAAAACTCTCTACCTATTGTTAATTCCCCAAGAGAAGTTTTTTTGTAAGGACTTTGTCCCATCTGTTCTTCCTGAATATTTGGATTTTGCTGTATGTTTACAAAATATAATTTAAAAATCATATTATAGTATAAACCATGAGTGAGAAACCTTGGGAAACAGGGAAATATAGGGTGACATGAGTTATCCTGACCCAAGTTAGTTTCTGCTTTGGAATCAATGGGGCAGAACTGTGAGAAATATTCACATCAAAAAAGTCGCCTTACACTGAGCCTTGGATTCAAAGCTTTGTGCTCACAAAGCTCATTGCATCCTTGCCAAACACAGGAAGTGCTCCCCCTCCCCTGTTCCTAGGACTTAGCTCCCCCAGCCTCCCCTTCCCTCTCCCTAAGGTGAAAAAAGTGGCCCTATCCATGGGCAGTACGTATCGTAGTCTGGGGGAGGCTCTACCTCCCCAAACAGTCCAGCATGGCCCTGCCCATGCTGTGCCTGGAAGGCCCCCTCCTGCTTGCCCTTTCCCCTTGGCTCCAGCCCAGGCAGGCTGACTGCTCCTCTTCAGGGAAGTGTACTCAGGCTGGGGCCGGGGCTAGGGCAGCTGCAGTCAGCTTGCGGTCAGGATTTGGGGTGGCTCGGGCTGCCTAGCACTGGGAGGCCCCAGAGTGCTGGGGCCACACCATCTGGGGCTCAGGGATGGGAGCTGTCAGCACTGGGGCTGCCCATCTTGAGCTCAGGGGAGGATGCGGCACTCAGGGGACAGCCCACCCACCCAGCACTCAGGGACTGGAGGAGCCACCTGCCTGCCCAGTTCTTAGGGGCTGGGGGGGCCATCCGTCTGCCCAGTGCTTAGGGACTGGGGGGCCCATGCATCACCCACCCTTCTGCTTGGGGGCAGGGGTGGCCATGCGCCGCCCACTTGGCACACTGGCACGGGGAGGGGCTGTGGCTGCGGGGAGTGGGGGGCTCTGGGTTCTGGTGGGGGAAGGAGAGCAGGAGAAGCAGGGGCTAACCTCCCCAAGCTGCCGGGTCACCTGCTGCCCATAACCCTATCTGTTCCCTCTCTGCTCCTGGCACTCTATAGTGGTTCTGTTGGTAGGGTGTGGAATGAGGGCTAAGCCAAGCAACAACAATTAAGATATTTGTACACCAATGCAAGGAGCCTGGGTAACAAAATGGAGGAACTAGAACTTCTGATGCAGGAAGTGCAACCAAATATTATTGGGATAAAAGAACCATGGTGGAATACTAGTCATGACTGAAGTACAGATATTGAAGGGTATGTGCTGTTCAGGAAAGACAGAAATAAAGGCAAAGGTGATGCAGTAGCATTGTATATTAATGATGAGGTAGACTGTAAAGAAATTAAAAGTGATGGAATGGATAAGACAGAGTCTGTTTGGGCCAAAAATCACTTTGGGGAAGAAAGCTACTAGTGGTTCCATTGGGCTAGTGCTTGGGGAGTATTACAGACCCCCAGGATCTAATTTGGATCAGCATGGCTAGAGACCTCTAATGTTTTAAATGAAATAAATATTACTAGGAATTGTGTGATTATGGGAGACTAACTTCTGAGATATAGATTGGAGGACAAGTGCTATTAATAATAGCAGGGCTCAGATTTTCCTGGATGTGATAGCTGACAGATTTCTTCACCAAATAGTTGCTGAACCAACAAGAGGTGATTCTATTTTGGATTTGGTTTTGGTGAGTAGTGAGGACCTCATAGAAGAACTGGTTGTAATGGACAACCTTGGTTCAAGTGATCATGAGCTAATTCAGTTTAAACAAAAATAGATCTGCAAATAGGGTCCTTGATTTTAAAAGGGCTAACTTAAAAATATTAAGGGAATTAGTTAGGGAAGTGGACTGGACCAAAGAACACAAGGATCTGAATGTGGAGGAGGCTTGGAATTACTTTAAGAATTGCAGAAACTATCTGAAGTCTGCATCCCAAGCAAGGAGAAAGAATTCATAGGGAATGGTTGCAGACCAAGCTGGATGAACAAGCATCCCAAACAGATGATTAAGAGAAAGCAGAAATCCTACAAGGAATGGAAGACAGGATGGATCATCAAGGAAAGCTACCTCTTGGAGGTCAGAAAGTGTAGGAATAAAGTGAGAACTGCCAAAAGCCAGGCAGAATTGGACCTTGCATAGGGAATTAAAAACAACAGTAAAGGGTTCTAAAGCCATATAAATCAAAAGAGAACAAGGAAAGAAGCAGTGGGGACCACTAACCACTGAGGATGGGGCAGAGATTAAAGATAATCTAAGCATGGCCCAACATCTAAACAAATACTTTGCTTCAGTTTTTAATAAGGCTAATGAAGAGTTTAGAGATAGTGGCAGGATGGCTAATGGGAATGAGGATATGGAGGTAGAAATTACCACATCCGATGTGGAAGTCATATTCAAACAGCTTAATGGGACTAAATAAGGGGGCTCAGATAATCTTCGTTCAAGAATATTAAAGGAACTGGCACATGAAATTGCAAACTCAATAGCAAGGATTTTTAATGAATCTGTGATATTGGCGGGTCGTATCCTATGACTGGAGAATTGCTGAAATAGTTCCTATTTTTAAGAAAGAGGAAAAAAGGTGTTCTGGGAAAGTACAGGCCTGTTAGTTTTGACCTCAATTGTATGCAAGGTCTTGGAACAAATTTTGAAAGAGAAAGTAGTTAAGGACATGGAGGTGAACAGTAATTGGGATAAAATACAACATGGTTTTACAAAAGTTATATCGTGCCAGGCCAACCTGATCTCCTTCTTTGAGAAGATAACTGATTTTGTAGACAGAGGAAATGCAGTAGATGTAATCTACCTGGATTTCAGTAAAGCATTTTATACAATTCCACATGGGAAATTATTAGTTAAATTGGAGAATATGGGGATTAATATGAGAATTGAAAGGTGGATAAGGAACTGCTTTAAGGGGAGACTACAACAGGTCATATTGAAAGGTGAACTGTCAGGCTAGAGGAAGATTACTAGTGGAGTTCCTCATGTATCAGTCTTGGGATCAATCTTATTTAACATTTTTTTTTTTTAGTGACCTTGGCACAAAAAGTGGGAAGGTGCTTTTGATGGGTTATACTAAACCCTCTGAGGCCCCCTTCTGGAGGCCTCGTGTCCCTACCACACCCTGCCCCCAAAAATGGCAGTGGAGAGGATCCTCCAAGAGGGTCCTTCAAGCTGCCTAGAGTGGCTGTGTGGTTCAATGCCAATCAGGGCCCAACAGCCTAGTATAAGAAGAGCTGCAGGGCCAGAGGGAGTCCAGTTCCTTGCTGGAGCTGAAGGTGTGTGGATGGCTGACAGAACCCTGGATAGGGCAGTGCTGCCAAAATGAGTGAGAAGGAGCCCTGAGCTGGATGCTGAGACTCCATTAAGACTAGGCCCTGAGGTAAGGGTGAAGATAGTGTGGGGACGAAGGGAAGTGGCCAAGGGAATTAGAGAAGCCATGAGACATAGTTAAAGGGACACAGCCAATGGCTGCGATCTACAGGGTCCCTGGGCTGGGACCCAGAGTAGTGGGCAGGTCCAGGTCTCCCCCACTCCTCATTAGCCAACGGGGTAAAGTGACCTAGACATTGAGGTACCCCAGAGGGGGAACTGAACTATAGTGGCAGATAACACCAAATTGGGAGGTATTGCCAATATGGAGGAGGACAGGAACATCATATAAGAAGATCTGGATGACCTTGAAAACTGGAGTAATAGAAATGGGATGAAATTTAATAGTGCAAAGTTCAATGTCATGTATTTAAGGACAAACAACAAGAATTTTTGCTATATGCTGGGAATGTAGGGTGACCAGACGTCCCGATTTTATCGGGACTGTCCCGATATTTACTTGTTTGTCCCACGTCCCGACCGATGTTTGGTCGGGACACTGGACAAAGAAGCAATTTTTGCCCTCCACTCTGGCTCGCACCCCCCTCCCCACCCCGACTCCGCCCCCTCCTTCCCCGATTGGATAGCTCCCCAAATCCCTGTCCTGGCCCCGCCTCTTCCCCATGCACGCCCCTTGTGCGCTGATCAGCTGTATGGCGGCGGCGCAAGCGCTGGAGGGAGGCTGGACACCAGCGTGTGTGGCGCGGCCGCCATGAAGATTAAGAGGGTGGTGCGGTACAGCAGCTGCGCCTGGAAGCCAGCGGAGGAGGGATGTGTGGAGGGGGAATGGAAGGAGGGGGGTCGGGCAGTTGCTCCGAGTCTGCGCCTCTCTCTTGGCGTGGTGGCTGTGGGGGGTCCGGGGTGCGGGCGCTGTAACCCAAAACCTCCCGCCCGTGAGTGGAGCGGAGGCGGCAGGGGAAGAAGGAAGCGGCTCAGCTCGGCAGTCACACACACCAAGGGGGGAGCGCTCCAGTTTGTTCACTGGAGCTTATGGCAGCTACAGGGTGGGGAAGGCGGGGTCTGTGCCTCCTTTGCGGGGCTCTCCCATCCCCGGGTGTGTTCTCGCTGCCCCCTGCTCCTGCGGCCTTCCTGGCCCCACCCCCCGGGACTTTGCCTCCTGCACCAGCCTTTGTGTGCGGAGGCGGGACAAGCCCGTGCCGGGAGGGAGGCTGGTTTTTAGGGCAGAGGAGCAGCCGAGCGCTGCATCTCTGATTGCAGAGCGGGGGGCAACCAGCGGCCAGAGGATTGGGGTGGGGGCGGGGCTCTGGCGGCTTTTTTTTTTTGCTCCGCCCCCCCCCGGCGTCCCGATATTTCATCTTTGGTATCTGGTCACCCTATGGGAATGTATCAGCCAGAAGTGTTTAAGAAAGATGAATTGGAATTGGAACGGGCACAGAGAAGGGCTATTAGGATGATCCAAGGAATGGAAAACCTACCTTTTGAGATGAAACTCAAAGAGCTTGGCTGTGGCCTTCAATGTGCACTAGATTATCATGATGGTCCCTTATGACTTTAAAGTCTATGAGTCTATGATATTGAGGTGGAGAGAAGGATTAGGAGCATAATAAATTTTGCCTATACTGTTCCACAGACTGCATGCAGACATTTTGGCTGGAACCAGGCTTACAGGAGAACATAGATTCCTTTCAAAAACATTTAGCCTGTGGCCCCTATTCTCTTTCCTGTGTCATACCCACTCACACAAGATGATGCGATATCACATCACAACATCAAACCCATGACAACATAACAACTGGAATTTCCACACTTACACTTCCTTTCCTGCTCTATATTAAACACTGATCATAAGTGCATCTCAAGAATATACTACAAAAGATGAAAGACCATCCTCTCCTCTATTCCTTCAGTTACACTGATCCTGAAGTCTTTGAGCTATCTGCAAGGCCACCAGTAACACATCAGAGTACCGGATGAGGATGATCTCTATTTAATAAGAACCGCCGAGGTAAGAATGCAGCTTTTGACACATAACCATCAAATTGAAAAACCAAAATTCTCCTAGGTGTAATCCCCAAGGAGATTACATAGATTCCTGGAGCTCTGTCTGCTGGCAGCTCAGGGAGGAGGAGCCAAGGCAAACTCAGAGTCTGCCTGGCAACCAATAGGGAGTGAGATGCCCCTCCGAGGGAGTTCAGGGGAGGGGAGAAGCCATTTTGGAGAGGCTGGAGCTAGCCAGGGCAAGGGCAGGATTGGTTGTGTGGGGAGCTGGTGAGTCCCAGGCCTGCAAGCAGGGTTCCCCCTGAGAACAGGCCTCTAGGGACCTGACAGCCAATCCCTCACCTGGGTTTTCTTTCCCCAAGGATGAGTCCCAATTGGTAGCGTTTGCTGAGAAATTTCCTCAGCCAGGCTGGGTTCACCTCCAGCCCCCTAGGTGAGACTAGTCACCACATGGTCAGCTCTGCTAGTCCAGGGAAGCTGCCTGCTGAGTGTGTGACTGGAGGCTGGGCTAGGAGGCTACAGTTTGGATGTTAGTGTAGTTATATAATCTACACCTTGCTCTCTGCACCCCTTTGTGGTGAGGGGAAATCCTGGGACCAACGCAGCCTGATTCCTGCTTGAGGAGGATCCCTGACAGCAGACAGCAGCCCCTCTGCAGTGACTGAAGAGTCATCTTCAAACCTGAAGACCATTCATGGAGTTCGTGAGTGCACCGTCTTTTAGTTAGTCAGGGAATTTGTTTTGGGGACCCCCTACTCCCTGAACTGTGTCCTCAAGCCAGGGAGTAAGGGTTTGAGGATTTGCTGCTTATTATACCTGTGAAGGGATTCACCACCTACCTCCTCTGTGGTGACGACGCAGGAAAGGAAACAGAACGCCAGGTCTGTGGTAGCTAGAGAGCTTTACAAGCCTCTTGCAAAAAGCCTCTCAGGAAAACTTTTCCTGGGGTTTTTATTTCTCTCCTTACTTTGTTTACAACTCTTCTTAGTGGTTACATTCTTGCGCATAGAAGAGCCAGGCAGTATACATGCACATAAGATAACGAACCCATCTCTTGAGCGCGTGAACACCAGCTGCGAGGGTACAATCAAATCAGCCAAATAAGTTTCCCAAACACAAACGCTGGATTGAAGGTCACTCCTGCCTCGTAGCCATGGGAGCAGTTTGCCGCGCCTGTGGACTGGCGATTCGGGAGCTATGCATCTCTACACTCCTCCCACTTGTGGGTCCTTTGGGCTGTACTGAACCCAATCAGCCACACTGCCAAACCACTGCAGAGAATTTTATAGGTTATCAAGGGCCCCAACAAAGTACACGTACCAACAGGACACTAATTTTACACTTGTTACATCAAGTCACGGGTATTTTCAATGTGGGCACCGGTGACCCTAAAAATAGTGTTTCACCCTGTTATGTTGTGTTTGTTGCCTGTTTAATATAATTATTGTGTTGAATATATTTTTATGTGTTGTGTTATTTCTTGGAAGTCTCCATCTATCTAGCAAGTAAGTGGGGATTACTCTGTAGTTAGAATTTTCCTCCCAAGCTGCCCTGGTGACCCTGCCAGGAAGGAGCGAAGGGGGTGGAGGCACCGCCAAATAATTTCATAGAAAAAAAAAAGAAAAAAGATTCACCCTGCTGAGTGGGTGGTGGGATCCAAAAGAACCCAGACCTGTCCATCAAAACCTGTAAGCGGATTGCCATTAAAGGAGGTAACCAGGTGGAGAGGGGCACTACATAGGGAAGAGGATAGTTTCCTTAATTAAAGCTTGTCCTCCCTAGTGGCTTTGTCTTAGTGTATCTCCTTCCTTCTCCAGTCTGTTTCCATGGACTTATTTCCTCTGATCTCAAACCACTGCAGCAAGCAGTTTTTTATCTGCCCCATTTGCTGGGCTTAATGGGCCTGACTATGTAACTTGCACTAGGAATCTCTCAGCCTCCTGTGAAATTAGGACCATTCCTTTTAGCTCTTCCAAATCCATTTATTGATTCTACAAGGTTCAACTATTTCTTTACCAAGGATTCTTACTGGATCTTGTCTATCAGATCCCTTAAATCTGTAACTTGGAAAACTGGAATGCAAAATAAATGCACTGAGTATAAAAACCTTATTTCCTCAATGAGTATGGAATTAGTAACATATTTCAGCCTTCACACTTTGTGTAGACACCCAGGAGATTCCCATGACTCAGGAGAATCTGCATGTTTATACAGAAAAGGTGGGAGGAATCTCATTGCCAGATCCCATCATTTGTCCTGTCCTACCCTGAAAAAAACATGTTGCTGCCCAGTGCAAAAGACATCTCTTTGTGCAGAAACCTACCCATGTTAAAAGGAACGAAGAAGTGCGAAAGGGGTGGGATGTGTAAGCTAGTGGGGCTAGTTCACCACCCCAGGAAAGACCAATACCACACCAGAATCTATTTCAGGCCCTTGCCTCAGGGGACAATTTTTTTGGTTGAACAGACAACTTAGGCAATATACCCCAATAAAGTAGGTCCTCTACCCAAATAAGGACTACAATTCCCAGCGTCTTTCCTTCACTTGTACCAGCCAGTGCCCTGACCCAGGGACTCCCAAGTCTTTCCACTCCCTGTAGTGCTCACACTCCCCAAGCCTCCTGCCTAGGAATCACCTACTAGCTGTGTTCTTTTACCTGCTCTGGGACCTAATACAAGAGCCAACCTGCTCCCTGCAATTCTTCAGCTCAACTAAGCTCTTACTTGCCTTTTTAAGAACCAGGGACTCTTTCAAGCAATCACCTAACCCCATGAAGTCAGCTGGGAAGCTGCTTTTTAGTCACAGGTGATGTTAAGTCTATCTCCCCTTAAAGGGGCCAGTTTCTCTATGACAGGGAGCATAACAAACAGGCTAGGGTGACTCTGAAGGCTGTCTAAGCTTGTGTCCTGTTGCACTGAACCCTGTGGGCCATTGCAGGGGCTCAGAATTGCCATGGTGCAGTAGTTAGTCTAGCAACACCTGCCCCTCAATAAGCAAAGGGATCAATCTGCTTCCTCATAAGGCCTTTGCAAGTACAACTAAATTGAACCATTTTGTAGACCTGTACATGCATACTGCAATGCCAACTGCCTCATTTATCTCACCTAGTCTGAGGCATGTGGCATTCAGTGTTCATTTCTGAGTTAGTAAGTGTTGGGACACTATCAGTGATTGATCCTTTTCATAATAGGTAATATGCTTATGTACATGATTTTAAATCAGTAGATACTGCCTGTGATGATTGATTTTAAGCAGCCTTCCCGGCTTGTATTTCAACAATGTAAATTTATCTTTACCATTGCAGACTCAAGATGTTCCTATTTACCAACTTATTCTTTCCTCCTGACATAGTAATATGCTATATAAGACAATGGAGCAACAGCTTGGATTTCTAATGTGCTCTGAAGTGACATGAGTTCACTAAGTAGGGTTGGTTGGATTCATATTGGTGAAGCCATTGAGTGCTGCCACAGTCTGTGCTTTTGGAAACATACATGATTCCTATTTCTCCAATATACTATGTTCTTTACTTACTCTTGGCTTTTTCATTATCGTGACCTTTCAGAGCAGAGGCCACTGTTCTGCATGTTTGGAAAGCATCCACCACAGAAAGCGCTACTGTTAATAACTCTCTTGGACATTCTTTTCAGGCTGATGTGGCTCAGCTGCAGCAAAGTGTCAAGATACTCTTGCCTACCACAAAAGAGATGGGATAAAGGAGAACAAAAATTGATGGGTTTCTTTGAAAGCAAGGTGTAAATTTCGCACTTCAAGGTACAAAAATGACTACGGTACCTGCAAGTAACATATATCCCAAGAGAATCCAAAATGCAAAAATTGAGACTGAAGAGCTATCTGGGAAGGAGAGCGCCTCCAGTTCTCAACCCGCTTTCCCTCACAAGTTCTGCCTGCTGAGGTCACACTCCTCTTTCCCCAAATAGCCTTCCTTTCAACTTCTCAGACAGGACAATTTCTCCATTTTTAAGGAAAGCTGAGAGTCCCACTTAATTATATGATTCCAGGACCTGGTGCTTCAAGACCACCACCAAAAACATGATAAAAATCATGAAAAGGGGACAGCACAACATTTGTCATTGAAAGTGACAGCTGGCCTTCCTCATTCAAATAACACTGTGGCTCAGTCTACCCCAAATGTTTTACTTATTCCTCTGTTCTGCAAAATTCAGTGCTCTGCAATATGTTCTAAGCCCACATGAACAATCTTACCCCAGCTACAGCACTATTCTCATTTCCTCTTACACTCACTTCCCCATGCCTCTTTCCTAGCTGATTCCTTCCTTTCACTGCTCTGAACTCTGACTTCTCTCATACTTCCCCCATGCTTGAAGCAGTCTTCCATGTCCTGTCTCATACATATATATACACACACACACACATACCACCAATCCCTGCACGAATCCCATTTTTCCATTAAATCTCTCTACATTTATCTCTTTAGCAATTAGGGGTGTGATAGACCTGGGTTGTGGGTGAACCCTGGGCTCGGGGAGGCTAGACCCTGGCCTGACCTGCCCCTTCTGCCCGAGGCCCTGCCCCTCCCACCTGAACCCAGAGTCCCCCCTGGGCCACCCGATCACCCCCAGCCCCAGAGTGCAAGGCGGATGTGCGGGTGACACAGCTCTCCTCCCCCAACCCCGGAGTGCCCCCTCATCCCAAAGTGCCAGGAGGGTGCTCAGGCAGCGCAGTCCCTCTGCCTCAGCCCTGGAGCACCAGAAGGGTGGGTGGGCAGGAAGGGCCACCCCTCTCAGCCCTGGAGCACCAGGTGGGAGGGCCAGCAGGTGGCGCAGGCCCCACAGCCCTGGAGCACTGGGTGGAAGGACAGGCAGTGCGGGGCCCCCCCTCCAGTACCAGAGCGCTGGGCAGGAAGGCAGGCAGCATGGCCCCCTGAGCCCTGGAGCGCAGGCTGGCCCCCGTTAGCCCCAGCCTGGGGACCTGGCCACGGTGGGAAAAGCCCCCCCCCAGCACAGTGTCAGGAAGCAGGTAGGGGTATGGGAGTGGAGCATGGGTGGGACCCGCAAGGCTGTTTGGGGAGGCTCAGCCTTCTCTGACCTTCGATAGCTGCCACCCATGTCCATAGACTCCAAAGGACTAACTCCTCACTTGCACAGGTGTAAGCAGAAGGAGAATTAAGTCCATTGTCTTTGTGCTTTATTATATTTGATCTGTTCACCCTCAGTTTGTCCCCTTTGTTCAACTGCAAGGCCTTCATGACAGATTCTGGGCCCAATTCCAGGTTGCTTCACAACTTGTACGATTATTCTCACTACTACAAAGGGAGTGTACAGCACCAAGTCAAACACTTAAATTAGAATGGTAGCATTTTACACCTATTTTGTATTGGCAGCAAAGAGTCCTGTGGCACCTTATAGACTAACAGATGTATAGGAGCATGAGCTTTCGTGGGTGAATATCCACTTCTTCGGATGCATGTAGTGGAAATTTCCAGGGGCAGGTAGAAAAGCAGTTTCTCCTCCCTTGGTGTTCACACCTCAACAGCTAGAAGAGGGCCTCATCCTCCCTGATTGAACTAACCTCGTTATCTCTAGCCTGACTCACTCTTACTTGCATATTTATACCTGCCCCTGGAAATTTCCACTACATGCATCAGAAGAAGTGGGTATTCACCCACGAAAGCTCATGCTCCTATACATCTGTTAGTCTATAAGGTGCCACGGGACCCTTTGCTGCTTTTACAGATCCAGACTAACACGGCTACCCCTTTAATACTATTTTGCATTGGCTCAAATGACTACTCATGGCACAGGACAATGAAAAATCAACCCCTTCCCAACTTTTTTCTGTGTTTTGCAAATCACTGTGCACATTTACAGCATTATATAAATAAGAATTCCATTTTAGAACATTATTTCTGTGTTTATGCTGCCAGCTGGAAGCAGGAAGTTTACAGGCATATGAAAATAATAAACAGGGAAAATGACTAATCCAAACTCTTTTGTATCTCAGAAATGGTCGGTTCTGGATTAGATCAAATCTTAGATAAGATGAAACTGTTCAAGTTAAAAAAATAGCCCAACCCTTCATCAATCTCTACGGTTGCCAGGTGTCCAATTTTCAACCGGAACACCCGGTCGAAAAGGGACCCTGGTGGCTCTGATCAGCACCACCAACTAGACCATTAAAAGTCTGCATGGCAGTGCTGCAGGGCTAAGGCAGGCTAGTCTCTACCTTTCCTAGCTCCGCGTTGCACCCCAGAAGTGGTCAGCAGGTCCAGCTGCTAGGTGGAGGACCAGTGGGATCCACGTGCTGCCCTCGTCCCAAGCCCCAGCTCTGCATTCCCATTGGTTGGGAATTGCAACAATGGGAGCTGCGGGGGTGGTGTCTACAGCCAAGAGCAGCACGCAGAGCCTCCTGGATCCCCCCCCTGCCTAGGAGCCAGACCTGCTGTCCTCTTCCGAGGCACAGCGCAGAGGAAGGACAGGCAGGGAGCCTGCTTTAGCCCTGCTGTGCCACTGACTGGGAGCCACTCGAAATAAGCCCAAGCCCCAACGTCAGCCCTGAACCCCCACAACCTGGAGCCCCCTCCTGCACGCCAAACCCCTCATCTCTGGCCCCACCCCAGCACCTGCACCCCCAGCTGGAGTGTTCATGCCCTCCTGCAACCCAACCCCCTGCATCAACCTACATCCCCCTCCTACACTCCAAATCCCTCAGCCCCACCCCCGAGCCTGGAGCCGCCTCCTACACCCCAAATCCCACATCCCTGGCCTTAGCCCAGAGCCCACACCCCCAGCCGGAGCCCTCATGCCCTCCCAACCCCCTGCCCCAGTTCAGAGCCCCCTCCCACACCCTGAACCCCTCATCCCTGGCCCCACCCTACAGCCCGCACCCCCAGCTGGAGCCCTCACCCCCTCCTGAACCCCAACCCCTTGCCTCAACCCGCAGCCCCCTCCTGCAATCCGAATCCTTTGGCCCTACCCCCAGCCTGGAGCCCGGGCCTCGGGGAATGGGTGGACAGGGGGCATGGCCTTGGGGAAGGGGCGGGGCTAGGGTGTTTGGTTTTGTGTGATTAGAAAGTTGGCAACCCTATCAATCTCTACAGTTTTTATACATGTAAATCTTCATGCAATATACAGTACAATCTAGCAGTGTATCAAAGGATCTCTCTAAACAATGGCAACACAAAATAAAATCAGACAGTCCAGAACTGTAGTCTAGAAAGCTCCTTCAAAAGAAAGAAAAAATATAATGACCCATTTGGAATATAACTGTAATACACTTCATCAAGCACTGAGAGAAGATAATGGCATATGTACAGAATTGCAAATAGGAGACAGTGAGCACTGCTGCATAAACCAGCTACATTTCTTTCAAAAAATGTTTTCTGGTCTAAGCAGCAATCGAGTAAAATTTGAAATCTGTTTGTTTATGGTTGAAAGCCACAGCAGGGATGGGTTTAATGACAGACAAAATCTTCAAGATTGCACTGTTTGTCAACCAATCAAAATGTTTCAATGGTGCAATTACGTTTCATCTAGCGTGTGTGTGTGTGCGTGTGGGTGTATGTATCGCTGGCTTAAACGAAATCAACACTAAAACAAAATGACTTCGAATGCTGTGTTTCCTTAACCCTCTTTTATGGGATGGGCCAAATGCTGCTCTGACTGAAAAACACTTCCATTGGCTTCAGTGGGAACAAGATCAGATCCCTTCAATAAGAACATGCACCTCAATGTGTTATCTTCGCTCTACTTTCATTTTTAGCAAAGTTTGCTAAAAGCCTGTAAAAACGACACTTGGAGTGTCTTCTAAGTTCAAATACTTCTGGTAGACATTAGTTAAAGCTGTTTGCGTAACAACACAGAAATTGGTGTCTATTGTATACTCTCTCAAAATTGTAATTTATCTTATGCTGGAGAGGTTAGACATGACCTATTTAAAAAAAAGACAGAAATGTCTGAGCACAAATTGGATATGAAGTAAGAAGACAAAATACTCTTTTTATGTGTTCTCCGTTTTGGGATATGTCTTTGATAAGAAAGGTGCTGAACTTATCTACAAATGTTGAAAACCAAGAGATATTGTGGTAAATGATTTCATTAAAAAGTAATGAAAGACAGTAATGGTAAACCAGACTCAGGGTTTCACTCCTCTTGATTGTGTGATTTCTCATTTAATAGTCTCCCCTTTTGAGTAGCCACATTATCAAAATTCAGACAATGGTTTGCTGTGGAAAGAATTTTTCTCATATGTCATATCTCTCAACTTTCCTAATTTTAGCAGGCTAACCTACCCACTCCATTCTCTTTCAAAATCTGCAGGCATACTTCTGAAAGGCCTGTCAAAAATAGTGGATATCATTCTGTTTTTCATTGTTACCTACATTTTGTGGGTGGCTTCTAGGTCATGGTCTAGAAAAACTCAAAAGAGAAGTCACCAATAGTTCAACTCCACATGGTAGCAACAATGGAAGTTAGAATGTGGTCAGAGTGCAGAGTTTATGTCACCACATTGTTTAATCCTAGGGTGAGAAATAGACATACATATTATTTTGCTGAATTATACAGCTCCTGTAATATGCCTATTACATCAAGAGCTAGTCATCTAATAAAACACACACACACACAAAATTGCCAATGAGTTTAGCTTGCCATTAGTCACAAGGTTATACTATTTGTTTTCTGCAAGTATTCAGATGACTTGTATTTGGTAAAATGTTTTCAACTTCTAAAAGTTTCACAAATGTTTCAACAATTTATTCATCTGAAACATGTTATCAGAAGCTTATTATTTGTTATTCTCTCGTTTAAGAAGTTTTGGTTATCCATTCAGAGAGCAGAAAAAAATGGCAAATGTTTTACATAGCCAAACACACAGCACAAAATCACACAATGGATCATGGAATAGCAAATATGAAGTATTAAAATATTCAGTTATTTAACAAATACTCTCCAATAATCAATATTGTCACAGAAATCAGCACTGACTCCTAAACAATTTGCTAAGCTTATTTAGGTTTAAATTTGTAACAAATATTATAGAAAACGAGCTGTAATTATGACATGATATTGATTTGAATTTTTCAATTTTCCACTTACCTTTGTAAAAAATTTAAACTTTCCATTAATTTTTTCCCCTCTGATATAAATACTATATAGTGCATATAGATTCTGTAGGTACTGTTAATACTAACTCTATTTTGTTTTTCTTTCTTTAACATGATCAGTCATTGGGAGAAATAGTATTGTTGCCTGCTGGTAATGACTAACCTGCAAATATTCCAAGCTGAAGCTGCCTAATAATAATAAACTATTTCTTCATAGTCCATGTTTCTGTCAAAACCATTTCTAATGTACAAATCTCACTTTCAGAATATCTGAATGCATATGTGTTAAAAATGGATACGTGTTGCATAGTTCTCTGTTCCCTTGGGAACACTGTTCAGCACTCATTTGAGCTGTGACCTGCTTAAGCTGCCAAGGAGTATTAATATTTTTGTAGGATCTTTAAAATGGAGATCTAGAGCAAAGGACAAAGCCAGAGAATTAGACTTTTTCACTTTCCAAATGAAAAGCAGACTGTGAGTCTCTATTTCCTGGAGTAGAACAGTGCTTCACAACTTTGACTCTTTTTTTAGGATTTGCCGTGCTTGGCAAGCCTTATCTTCAAGATTGTCTTTTCTGTGGAAAAAGGTTTTCTATGAACTGTGCACCCAGAATCCTAGCACTGCTTACCGGAGGACTTGCCACCTCCATATACTTCTTGAGAGCTTCTGCAAGCGGATAATATTTTATTTTGTAGCAACTGCTTGAGCAAATATAACCGATTTAAATTAACTTCAGAATTCACTCTTGAGCAACAGAGGTGAGTTTAGAATGCAATGCATGTGACACCAAGAGTGATGGTAATAAACTGCCCCTTCTTGCCTGATACCAGTCACATGACATGGGTCAAGGTTATAAAGGTTAATACCAATGCTACATGAAAGGAATCAATATCAACAAAATCATTTACTAAGACTATTGTACTGAAAGATGAATGCAAGTTAAGGACAAAAAAGCTTTCTCCTAAGCAGCTCTGGAAGCATGAAATCTGTTACCATTAGACGTCAAAACAGGTTGGAGCTTTTTTTTCTATTAGGGCAGAAATGAACGAGTTCCTTCTGATTAGGAATAACTGTGATTGTTTTCATGGATTTTATTGTGGCACTTCCCTAGCATATTGCTGAAATTGTGGCTTTTTGTTTGTTTGTTTTTTGACCCAGTACATCATGCCTGAAACTCTGCCTTAAGATCAAACCATCAACCTGCTAATAAATAAATTGTGCTTTCAGTTCTTTGTTAAATGGAGTTGCATACAACTATTATAATATATCCATAAACCAGAAGCAGATGCAGCATTTTCATAATGGTGTTTTTCTTTTTATTTTATAAATATTCACTAAGTTTGCATTACAGCATGCTATAAACACACTCCTGCTGTAAACTACCGATGAGCCAACTATCTAACTCCAAATAAATTTGGGAGTCAAGGAATCATGAGATGTGATATACTGAAGGCAATACAATGCTTCTGTGTGAAATAGTTTCAAGAACTTGTCCACAATGTATCCACTAGGGACTGCAAGGCCTTGCTTTATGTTATTTGGTTGTCCAGTCTTCCCTTCCAATGGTGCTTTATTTAGTGAGCTTTTTTATGCACACTAAATGAAGGGACTGCTGCTCAAAGAAACTGTACAATACATCAGATGCTGATACACAATGATGCTGCAAACACAAAATAAAGAACATTTTAAAAAGGGGGTAAATTTAATGATAGAGGCGAAAGGTGTGAATTGAGCAAATATAGCACTGCTCTATAGCCAAAATGCTTCTGAAATAAATGTAGTCAAACTTTACTAATTCTGGGTCACTGAGAACGAAAATGATGCTTAAAATTGTTGATGCTTAAAACTCTAGTTTTCAAGATATGCTGTTGGGTCACTATATACGACCCTTGACTTGGGAATGGCGGAGGATAAGTGAGTTATAAAGGGAAGGGATATCAATTTAAACCAGAAATGATTAAAATACATCTTTGACTGGATCTATGAATAAATCTATGACTGGGTTTGGACAGTACTTGCTTTTTAGGCAAAACAATGAATGATGCAATCTGAAGCTGGTATTGCGTCATACATGATATAAATTGCATCATGTTATTCCTAGAAGTCATAGATGATGCAATCGTAACGAAGCTTACATCACTCTGCTGAACAAATTGCCCTATATCAGCTCTAAAAATCATACAGTATCATGCTCTCTTATTTGTCAGTGTTTGATTTTGCAAAGGGACACATTTCTGTTTAGCCAAAGTGAGCAGAGATGCCTCGTACTTGTGTGAACATTGCAGATAACTTCTGCTATGTTTGTGGTGAAGTGACTTTTGCATCACAAAAGCGCAGTATAACCACTATGGTTAAGAAAGCCTATCACCTTTATTTTGGCTGCAAAATTGGAGATCAGGTGGGCCCCACACATATGCTGCAACACTTGTGCAACAAATCTTCGCCAGTGGTTGAACAGGAAAAGGAAATCTATGCCTTTTGCAGTGCCAATGATTTGGAGAGAGCCAACAGATCATACCAGCAATCATTACTTCTGCATGGTGCCTCCAGTTGGGAAAGGTGTGTCAAAGAAGAAAAAGTGGACTGTGCATTATCCAAACATTCCATCAGCTATACGCCCAGTACCCCACGGAGAAGGACTGCCGGTTCCTGATGCACCAGAATCATTCTCACTTGAGTCAGACGAGGAAGAGGAAGAGGATGAAACTTCTGGTCCTGAATCATCAATGTCACAGGACCCACATTTTCTCCCATCCTCCTCCTCTGAACCACACCTCATAACACAAGGTGAACTGAATGACCTTGTCAGGGATTTGGAACTACCCAAGAGTAAGGCAGAGCTGTTGGGCTCCAGACTACAGTAGTGGAATCTCCTGGCAGGTGATGTTAGGGTTTCCATGTTCCGTGACCGTCAAAAGGATCTTCTCCCATTCTTCTTCATGGAAGGTGATCTTGTAGCCTGCAACAACATCGATGGTGTGATGGCAGCTCTCAACATCGTTCATGATCCAGATGAGTGGAGACTGTTCATTGATTCATCGAAGATGAGTCTTAAAGCTGTTTTACTGCATAATGGCAATGTTTTGCCACCAATTCCAGTTGGTCATGCAGTCCATATGAAGGAAACCTGTGACAACATGAAACAACTTTTGAGGTGCATAAACTATGACCAACATCAGTGGCAGCTTTGTGGCGATTTGAAGGTTGTTGCTCTCTTGCTTGGTCTGCAGACTGGATACACAAAGTACTGCTGTTTTCTGTGCGAATGGGATAGTCGTGCAAGAGATTCCCACAACATCAAGAAAGATTGGCCACTCCGACAGTCATTGGAGCCTGGGAGGAAAAGTGTTCAGCATCCACCACTTGTTGAATCAAGGAAGATTTTGTTACCACCCTTACATATCAAGCTAGGTCTGATGAAGAACTTTGTCAAGGCCGTTGACAAAACACAAGCAGCTTTCAAGTACCTCCATGGAAAATTTCCAAGGTTAAGTGAAGCTAAGATAAAGGAAGGTGTCTTTGTTGGTCCTCAGATTCATGAACTTCTTCGAGATGATGCATTTGACCATGCACTGCATGGCAAGGAAAAGACGACATGGAAAGCCTTCCAGTTAGTGGCAATAAATTTTCTCGGAAACAACAAGGCAGACAACTACAGGTTGTTGATGGAAAACCTCCTCAAGGCATACAAAAGCCTTGGTTGCAACATGTCACTAAAGTTAAATTTTTTGCACTCTCATCTAGATTTTTTTCCACCGAACTGCGGAGCAGTGAGCGACGAGCACGGCGAGCGATTTCACCAGGACATTGCAACAATGGAGAAACGCTATCAGGGCCAATGGAGCCTATCAATGCTTGCAGACTATTGCTGGACAGTGACAAGAGATGCTCCATTTAATGAATACAAGAGACAAGCCAAGAAGCGCCGAGTAGACACTGAATAGGACTAAACTATGTACATAATAGTTTTTTGCCTTTTGTTTCATAATAAATTTTATTTATATAACCCTTTTGCTGATTTTTAAAGTGTTACATAAACAGGACAGGTGAAATATTATCATGTAAAGCAACCATAAACACATGAAAAGACCTAGGTTTACAATTTATGATTAAAACTCTACTATCTACACAATATACATAGACATAAAATGTAAAAACTTAAATATCTTAGAAACAGTAGACAATCAGTTGTTTTAATTGTCATATTTGAATTCAGCACTTCAAAATACATAATAAAGAGCACATTTTATCTCTGAAGCAGACGACTTCTCAAAAATTGTAGATCAGTGTAGTAAATGAGACACTGGCCTTGCCCTTTTTGACACTAGTAGTATAAAGAAATTTACCAAGAAGTTTTAATCTTTTTGTCAGGTGAGAACAGCTATTATTCTATGGACCGCATTTCCATTTCATCTCCAAAACAAGTAGCCAGAAGTCCAAGAGTTCTGTGCATTAGGTGCTGGGCTGTCTTGGAAGTCTGGCCATAAGTGATGTAATGGGAGCTGCAGGGTGCTAGCGATTTTTTTAAATCTAACCCTTATCTAGGCACTAGATGTGAGATTAGCTCTTCTGAAAAATATGTCCCCAGTTGTGGATACTAAGCACATGTAAAATCTGGCACAAGATGTAGTTGTAACCCTATGGGCCTTCGTACTTGGAACTGATCTGCATGATGCTTTCAAATTCTTTTGTATTGGTGTTAGACAAACAGACCCAAACTAATGACAATGTGTAGGAGTCATAATTTAAATTGGGAGCTCATGGGATAGTCCCCAAACCCTCAGTTGCCCACTGGCCACAAAGCAACCGAACAGAGAAATGTGCAAACCATAGGATGTTCCTATGTGGCCTACATAAAAATAGGGGCTGAAAACTTAGGAGCCTTCCAATTGTCAAAGTAGAATTTTTGCTAAATATTCTAGTGGCTGGTCTGGTAAACTCACTCAGATGCACCCCAGAACTTGTCGCCCTAGTAAAAACTGCTGTCCACCGCACAGTAGTTGCCTAAGTGGTATACAGTATTTTATTTTATACATACGCTTTTGTTCTACATAATTTTACTGTCCTGAAATTTTCATTTTTATGAAATGTTCAGAAAATGGCTTTCAGTATCTGAATTTTCACGTTTTGATGCAAAAATCAATCTGTACCCAAACTAAATTTCAAATTTTAACATTACTACATTTTGACTTGTTCACATCAAAATGGTCTAATGTCAGTAGGAATTTTTGCTAATATTTTCCTAGCTTAAGCAGCAGCTATCACTCAGCTGTGTTCCCTTGGAGACAGTCCAAGGAAGTGGCCATCTGATTAAGCATGTCCGCATTAAGTGTAATATAAGGTAGAGTGTTGTTACTAAACATGTCAGAGTTCTGTACAAAATATCTTAGGGTATTTCAAAAGAGAATAAAGAAATTCATCTCCTGTATGTGTTGTGTTCTACAAATATGGATATCTAAGGCCACAGACCATCTTTCGTTGCACCTTCAGGTAATCTTCTGTGGCATTTTAGTGAAGTCCAGTACTTTTCTAGCAGCTAAGGCATATATTGGCTCTGCACCTGCCAATACTTTTTACTATAGAATTGGATTAACCAAGGTTCTATAGATATTGAATTTAACTCTGGATATACAAAATAGTTTCAGAAATCCCCTGGCCCATTTTGTATCAGAACAGGATGTCAATTCTGGCGCATTTCCAGTTTGGGTAACTACATCTCTCTCATGCAGTTTAGAGTAGATACAGTATTCTTCTAGTACTAAAAATGATGTTGAAGAGTGTTGATATGCATTGTTACAAGGCTGAAGTTTTCCATCCTTGAGGTGACTGTATCTAAATGATGAGTAACTACTATGCTTATATAATTATGCTTTGGATTCCTTGGTCAGAAAGTACACTAAAAATACTGCACGACACTAGAAATTCATTCAAAACTGGAAACCTAGCAGGAATTTATATTTCTCTTTTTTCTATCCAGTTGCATGCAGAAGTATTTTTCACCGTTGTGAAGGGGTTTTTAAAAGAAAACGTGTACATTAGTCCCACACAGGAACAAGAGAACTGCATTTTAATCCCCAAACACTGTAACCCAAATCCTTGCAGACAAGCATCTCACATCAGTGTTACAAGCTATGTTAGCTGCCCATCAAGTTAAGTGTCACTATGTCATTATTCAAGCTGTCAGAACAAGATAAAGAGAGAATACCAAGGGAGGGGGAGAAACTGCCCTTTAAAAGATCTTCCAAAAAAAAAAAAGAGCCATACTTCTTTCTAACAGTACAACAGGATATGATTTATATAGTACTCTAACAGTGCCACAAAGCACTTTACAAATTTAAGAAACTCAGTTATATGACCTGCTGTACCTACCAAAAGTAACTAGGACTGTTAGTAAGCTCATTTTAATCAAGAAGTTAAGCAATGTGGATGGGGAATCTGGAAAGGTTCTCTATAAATAAAGGGTGAAGAAAGAAAATGATTATTTTATGCCACATGATAGTATCCTTCTGAGACCAAAATGAAGGCTCTTGAAGGCTAAGAAAAGATATAAGGTTTCAAGTAACATGAGATAAACTTGGGCTGGCTCTGAAAAAGGTCTGATTTTATTTATTTATTTATTTATTTATTTATTTATTGCAGGTTAATACATCATTCTGTCAGAAGCCCATCAAAATATTTCAGGACTATAAGTTCTATGATGATCAATACAAACCTGGGTGAGGACAAGCAGAGAGATTTTATTTTGGATCAATGAATTAATTTTAAGGTGTCTGCATAATGATATGGAAAACTAGTTTACAAAGCATTTGACTAATAGAAACATTAAGTGATAAACATATGGAATGAATGTATGCAACAAGGTCACAACTCAACAAAATGGAAAACTTTTGGAGAGAAGCCAAAGATAATTGAAGACTGGATGTTTTTAAATATGTATTCCAAAAGATTCTGTATTTGTATTTCAAATTATTTGCATATATGTTTTTGGATGATTTTCAAAGACATGTTAAAGTTAAAAAGTGACAAACAGATGTGAGGGAAACAATAACCAGCTTAATTTGTTACATGTTAGCATGGTATGAATATGTTCAAAATTTACTTAGCATCTGTCATGTACAGTCTTGCCTAAATATGAAGATCCTGATCCAGAGACCACTGAAGTTAATAGAAGGTTTTCTATTGACTTCAATGAGCTTTGAATCAGGCCTTAAGAGAATCAATAGTCCTCTAAATGGGCATTATTACTGCATGGCAAAAAGGAAGTATTGACCCCTTCAAATAGTGCAAGGCTATTGTAAAGCAACACAAAAACAGTCAAAATTCTGTTTTAATATTTCATTACAGTCACTCAAGCCAGACTCGGCACATCATTGACGTTTGTGAACTTGAGCCAATTCTGGGAACCTTGACAAAAATTCACTGAAATTTCAGGGGGAACCAAGTAAGTCTTAGGCCTGGTGTACACAAGAAAATTAAGTTGGTTTAATTGCTCAGAGGTGTAAAAAATTCACGCCGCTGAGTGGCATTGTTAAGATGACCTAACCCCCAGTATAGACAGTGTTAGGTTGACGGAAGAATTATACCACCTGTCGGGGAAGTGGATTACTTATGCCAACAGGAGAAGTCCTCCCATTGGTGTTGTTACTGTCTACGCTGAAATGCCATAGCGGCGCAGCTGTGCTGCTGTAGCATTTCAAATGTAGACAAGCCCTTAGTGGCTACATTTGGGCCTAGGCCACAAAATTCATATCTGGACCTGGGTTTCCAGCCTCTCCAAAATGTAGGTACGTTTGGGTCCAGTCTTTTCTTTGGCCCATTACAGAATTTCTCTGTGGTGAATTTCAGATTCAGGATTTGAATCAAATCTATCATCTCCACAATCAAGGGAACTGGTAGTTGACTGAATACTGGGTTTAGGCCTATTTCCAGTTTTCCCCTAAATAGATTAACTTGGCGGGTTTGGCTGAGTCACCTTCAGTTTCAGAAGAACTCTGGTACTACTGCTTCAGGCTGACCTAGATCTACCTAAAGAACAACCTCTTCTGTGCATACTTCTCATCCTGGCCAGAGCTAGGGTGTTCAGACGGAATGCAAAAATAAAAAATAATGGAGAACACTTAACCAAATACACCTCAGGAAAAACGCATCTCAAATTTGGGTTTATGATATGACTGGGGTTCTTCTTTATATCAAGACCATACACAAGTGACATAATCAGGATAAAAAAATTCTTCAGTAGCAGGATGAGGCACTAGAGAAAATATTTACTTGATTGGTTGATGTACACTCTACATATGTGAGAAGACAGCTGATTAAGACTGCACTATCAAGTTCCAAAATTCAGGTCAAGTAACCATGGCAAACTGTCAAAAGTAGTAATGAAAGCAGAGATATCACTATAATCAAAAGCAACAGGAAATGAAGAAAACTGAATCCTAAATGTATGTGATTAGTTTCTCTTTTCAAGGAAAACATGGTTGAACTGCCAATTTAGATAGAGACTGCATAGAGACTGTACTATTTTATATATAAAATATTTGACCAAATCCAGCATTGTGTAAGCCAGTGATACAGTAGCAGCTACTCTGAATTTGTCTACAATGCTGGATTATGCAGTAGGCTGGAGAATTTCCTATTTAATTAAATATGAAAAAATGCAGGCAAATTGCCAATGATTTAGCGACATGATGGTTAGACAAGCTGGTTGGCCCTATGGGTAGATAAGTGCCTGCCAGTACAAGATGGCACTATATACATCTTCCAAATTTCCACAACAGTCTTTCTCAGCAGCAGCTGGTCTTATGCAAATCTTTTAATGGAAATATGAATTAAAATTTTACATGGACATGCCCGAGCCTGCCTCACTTTTCTCACCTTCCTTCCTCCTTCCTTTTTTCTAGGAGTAGTTTCCTAAGTCTGTCGCTTCCCAAAATATCACCATTATTCTTGCAAGAACCTTCTCTGTTTTATTTGGAAAGAGTGAAGCTGGTCCCTCCAGGAAACATAGGCCCTCTGACTCCAGTTCCACTGATCATCATGCATGTTCCCTATTTTACAAACATTTAAATATAACCATTAAAAACAAATAAGTGACAACCAGGATCCTGCCCAGTGTCCCTTGGGCCAGAGGTTGCTACACATCACTGAGTTGAAATCTCATCTTTACCGTGGATTTAGCTAGTTTCACTGTCTTTGAGATAGTTTGGTATCCTTAACAAGCGATCATACCAGAAGTGACCACTCTCTGGCCTTGGCTACACTCGCGGCAGCGCTGTGAAGCACGAGTGTAGTCGCGCCGCCAGCGCTGCGAGAGCTTTCTACGAGGGGAGTAGCTTGCAGCGCTGCGAGCGAGCGTGCAGTGCTGCAGGCGCTGATTACACTAGAGCTTTACAGCGCTGTACTCGCTGCGCTCAGGGAGGGTGTTTTTTCACACCCCTGAGAACAGCTAGTGCAGCTCTGTGAATTGCCAGTGTAGCCAAGGCCTCTGTCTCCCTGGCAATTGTCTCAGTCTAGCAGGCTATTTCTCTGAAGTCTCCTCCCTCCCTGTGCGGTTGGCCGCCAGATAGTTCTCTGTTTCTTTGTTCTGTGGTGAAATCTGTAGGTTCTTTCTGGGTTTTGGCTGCTGGCTCATAAGTGACTCCTGTTCCTCTGGATCACTTGTTCCTCTTGTGTAGCCAACTCATATGACTCCTCACAACTCCTTTACTCCACTCCTTCTGGTGTCTCTCTTAAGGTTGGATCCTCATGACTGCCTGTGTCCAGGGCCTGTAGGTCATTGGCTGACCAGTTGTACTCTAGTGCCTGCTTTCTCTGATTATTGTCCATCTGCTCTCAGTAGTGTACCCATCCTTGTGATTGCAACAGATCTCACCTCACTGTTAGTAGGGTTTTGGTCCTTCATCCCTTCAGTGCCTGCCTCAGACTGTTTGGGGACCCTGTGATCGGATATTTCTGTGTGTCAAAGAGATCTGAACCAGAAGAAACAGCCTTATGTAACAACCTCTTAGCTGTTTTCACAGCTGATTCCACCTTACCACTACTCTGTGGGTATGCTGGGGAGGAGGTATGGTGATCAAACTCCAATTTGTGTGCAAATTCCTTGAATTCTTCTGAGGCAAACTGGGGTCCATTGTCAGTGAATACAGTATCTGGAATGCCATATTTCACAAAGTGAGCCTTCAATATGAGGATCACTGACTTGCTTCTTGTAACCAGCAGGGAATCAACCTCACAAAACTTAAAATAATAATCCACTGTAATCAAGTACTGCTTTTCCCTGAGGTAAATAAGTCCACTCCCACCTTTTCCCATTATTGGGTGGGCAGGTCATATGGTAACAGTCTCTTTCTGCTGGTGGTTGTCACATGACTAGCAGAATATCAGAGGGGTAGCCGTGTTAGCTTGTATCCACACAAAAAACGAGGAGTCCGGTGTTTACTCCAGTGTTTAGTCTGGTGTTTACTTTATTGGCCTTGTCAACACTGGTTCTCCACTTGTAAGTTAACTCCCTTCTCTTCATGTGCCAGTGTATATATTTATGCCTGTATATTTATATCTGTAATTTTCACTCTATGCATCTGAAGAAGTGGGTTCTTAACCCACGAAATATTATGCCCAAATAAATCTGTTAGTCTTTAAGGTGCCACCGGACTCCTCATTGTCTTTATGACTGGCAGAGAAGACTGAGAAGGGATATGATAACAGTTTTCACGTATGTAAAAGGTTGTTAAAAGGAGGAGGAAGAAAAATCTTTTTTCTTAACCTCTGAGGATAGGACAAGAAGCAATGGGCTTAAATTGCAATAAGGAAGGTTTAAGTTGGACATTAGGGAAAACTTCCTAACTTCAGGGTGTTTAAGCACAGGCGTAAATTGCCTAGGGAGGTTGTGGAATCTCCATCATTGGAGATTTTTGAGGAGCAGGTTAGACAAACACCTGTCAGGAATGGTCTAGATAATTAGTCCTGCCACGAGTGCAGGGAGCTTGACTAGATGACCTCTTGAGGTCCCTTCCAGTTCTATGATTCTGTGTCACATGCTTTTATCAAGGGGTGGCCATGTATATTCATTTTTGGATAGCAGACACACTCTTGAGCTGATCCAAGACAGCTGTCAAGGCCTAGGTGTGAAGCATGTATTTTTTGCATGACATCCTTTCATACTAAGGTGGGGACAACAGCTCTCTGTCCTTAAAATATGATTCTATCCTGCATACTCAGCTCATCTTTAATTTGAAAATATGGTTTTGCTCCTACTGGTACTTGGCTTTTGTTTTCTGGCCACCCTGCAAGTATCAATCTCTTGACTGTCTGTAGTTTGATGCAGTGTTGTTGTAAGTGTGTTGGTCCTAGGATATTACACAGAAAAGATGAGTGAGGTAATATCTTTTATTGGACCAACTTCTGTTGGTGAGAGAGACAAATTTTTGAACTACTCAAAACTCTTCCTCAGGTGAGGCAAAAGTAGTTAGCGTGTCACAGATAGTTTAGCATAAGTAGTTAGCACATATTCTAATGGATCATTGAAGGTGAAGTGACCAATTAACATCCCTGTAGTCATAGGAAAAAAAGAGGGGTTACAGATTGTTGTAATAAGCCATAAATCCAGTGTCTTTATTAAAATAATAATTTGTAGTGTCTAGCAAAGTTATGAATTTAAGCTCCTAGGCTTGTCTTTTGAAAGTGTTGTATATGTTTCCTTTGAGGATGAGGACAGAGAGGTCAGATATAGTGTGATCGCTTTGTGAAAAGTGTTCACCCACAGGTGATATGGTGTTTTTATCTTTATCTTTTTCCTGTTTGAGTTCATTCAAGAGCATAGTGATCGTTTGGTTTCACCCACATAGTTGTTATTGGTACATTTAGTTCACTAGACAAGGTACATCACACGTTGTGATAGGCATGTGTAGGACCCATGGATCTTAAAAGGCATGTTGTGGGGGATGTTGATCATTGTAGCGTGGAGGTAGGTCTGCAGGTTTTGCATCTGTTGTTCTGGCAGGGTCAGGTGCTGCTTTGGGTCAGTGTGTCCTGATGTATGGGGATCTTGCTTCTGATGATGAGCTTGGAGAGTTTGGGGAGTTGTTTGAAGGCCAGAAGATGGGGTTCAAGAAAGACTTCTTTCAGGATGCAGTCGCCACTTAGCCTGGGTTGTAGTTGTTTGATGATACCCTGTATGGGTTCCAGTGTGCGTTGATAGGTGACAAGTAGGGGTATGTAATTGGAAAGGGAGTTATTTTTGTATTGAAACAGGTTCTCTCTGGGTATTCAGGTGGCCCATTCCATGATGTGATCTATTTCTCTGCTGGAGTGTCCTTGTTTGGTGAAGGCGGTTTTGAGTGTGTTAAGGTGTATATTCCGGACTTTCTACTAGGAGCATATTCTATGGTAGCTGAGTGCTTGGCTATAGATAACAGATTTCTTGGTGCACGTGGGGTGGTTACTGGATATATGAAGGAAGATGTGGTGATCTGAGAGTTTCTTGTATATAGTTGTTGGTAAGGTTCCATTGTTGAAGCTGATCATCGTATCCAGGAAGTTGATGCTAGTGTGGGAGTATTTCAGAAAGAGTTTAATGGACAAGTAGTGGTTGTTGAAGCTGTGATGGAAATCTCTGAGGGAGTGTGATGAGGTGTAGCCCCCACATTGGCCCTAAGAGAGCTGAAATAGGCCAGGTGGGCCTGATCAGCCAATTAAGTGGCAAACAAGGGTGATTTAGGCTGTGTGGAAAGCCTTGATTAAAAGGAAACTCTCCTGTGAGGGAACAGGTGGAGGCTTCTGTAACACCGGGAGACTGGCAATACAGTAGGGGGGAAGTAGAGCTGGAAGGAAGCCTGTAGTCTCTCTCCTTGGAGTAAGGGAGAAGAAAGGGGGGATAGGAGCCCCAAGACCTAGTATTCCTGAGAGAGAGGGGTCTGACTAAGAGGACTGGAGAAACCTGGTAGGAAGTAGTCCAGGGCTAGAGCAGTAAGGAGGAACAGACATTAACTACTTGCTACAGGGCCCTGAACTGGAATCCAGAGTAGTAGGCAGGCCTGGGTTCCCCTAACAAGCACTTCAGAGTGGTACTGCTTAGAGAAGTGAACTAGAAGACTCCCTACATCACTGCATGAGTGACAGGGTCAGGGTGACGGGTGTGAGGACTGCCTGATGCTGCTTGAGCGGAAAGACTTTGAAGGATTTCCCCCCTGGAAGGGTAATCACAATGTGACCTGGCCAGAAGGTCGAGTCACAAATAAGCCATGCTGCGACTCTGTGCACAGGAGGAGAGCTGCAGACAGTGGAAGCGAAAGAAGTGGGTGCTAAACCAGGCAAAGCTAATCCTCAGAATCGCCTGAAGGGGGCACCACCCAGTGGTGAGTAGAGCACTCTGTGACATGGAGTTTAAGTCATCTGTCCAGAGGATGAAAATATCATCATGTATATCATTTGTTTCACGGTGTATTTGTAGTTGGATGCCATTTTCTGTAGTCTCTGATTTCCATCAGCTTCATTCTTGAAACTGGGAGATAATGCAGCATGTTAATGGATTTAATGTCCTGATCCCCTTTCCTCAGCTTGCTGATATTGGGTATATATGCCCTCATCAGGGTATCAGCTAAGACCAATAATCATCCTTGACAATATCTGATAAGTATCTGGTAGTGCTGGGGGTGCATCATCATGCACTGCAATCTCTTTGGAGCACTAAGAAGGAGCTTTATCATGATTGTCTCTAGGGTTTTGTGATCTGATTGCACTACTAGCAGGTGACCATAGGTGTAGCGATGGAATCACTCCTCTACAAATACAATATCCAGAAGTTCTTTTTCTTTTTTGGCCTGTCCCTGTTCAGTCTATGACAGGGCACGTCCTGGCATAAGTGACCAGTTACTCCTGCAAAGGAGCTTTCCCAATGCTTTCTCTGATGCATCGCACTGGAGTGCAAGTGGTTCGCCTGGCTGGTAGTACCTCAGGACAGGGATATACATTATCATTTGTTTCAGCATGTCAAATGCTTGCAACCTTGTGAATGGATGTACTGAAGCCAGGTGTGGACAGAACTTGGACAGAAAATTTATCGTTATAATGAAGTGCTGTACTCCTTTCAAAAACCACTGGAGCTGGTACCTCTCTGACTGGCTTTATCTTGCTGGGATCTGCTTTCATTCCCCCTGCTATGAGTAGATGTCCAATGTATGTCACTTCATACAGTTTGAATCACATTTTTTTCTGGAGTGAATTTTATATTCTCGTCCCTGCATCGCTACAGAAAAGCTTGTAGTCTTTTGTCGTTCTCTTGGTCCCATTTGGCTTCAGTGTCATTGTACCTTTCACCTATAGTGAGGCTATTGTTTTCACTCTAGGCTGTCCTTCCAAGTGCTAGAGTGAGTCTTAAATTCATTCCAAGGGCCCATAGTGATCATTTAGTCTGACCTCCTGTATAACACAGGTCATAGAGCTTCCCCACAATAATTCATAAAGCATATCTTTTAGAAAAAACATCCAATTTTCTCTGGAACACCTCTCATTCTGGGCTTATGCCTATCAGCATGCACAGTCATATGTAGTAACGAAATGGTGTTGCAAAGATTGTCAGCATGCTGGACTCTTGATTTAGGCTTGATTTAGGCTTGTGCCATAACTTGTTCCTTACATCACAAACCATAAACATTCTGACTTCGGAAAGTTCTGGCAAGATGTCATCAGTTCTAGGCTGTGTATAATGACATCTTTTCAATGCCTTGTTGAGTGAGTAAGGCAATAACAAACGAGTCTATCCCCTCTCCATTAGATTGGTCACTGGTGAAAAATTCCACAATTTAGTTCTGCTTTGGGGAGAAATAGGGCTCTCAGGGCTCCTAGGACTGCTTTGAAGCTTGAGACAGTGATGAACTTGAGAATGATGCAGACCTCTGCCTTGTTCCCCAATAAGATAAAACAATAGTTTTGCTGTTTTGCTTTCCTGCTTTTGTCATCCTCCTGCATGGCCAGGTCTGTGTACAGCTCAAACTTCTCATTCCAGTGGGTTATTCTCTGGGCTAAGTTTGTGTCTACAAAACCCAGTGCTCTGAGGGATTTCAGATCAAGTTCCATGGTTCACACTCCCAGCTACTGCATTTCAGAGAACTCACCACTCAGGTGCTGCCACCAAATTTCATTTGCAGAGAATGAAGCAGAATGCAGGTGAAGTTGAACAAGTGGAACTTTGTGGACTCTGTGGGCTGTTCTGCTCTGTCGATGTGGCCGAGTTATTCCCATCCTAACTCTCTCTGTTCCCTGTTCCCCTGGTGTCCTCTCAATAACAATCCCTCCAGGGAAGATGGGCCCTCTGACTCCAGTTCCACAGATTATGATACATTCTCCTCTAACTCTTGCTACCTGTGTCAAACTTCCTGTGTCCCTCTGACTTATTTCTTTTGCTGAAAGGTGCTAAAGTGACAGACACGGAAACTAAAGTTTTCTATTTAGTCATGGAACATGTACAGCAGTCCCACAAGTTTTCCCGCAAACTACTCCATCTCAAAGTGCCACTTTTAAGAATGAAGGGGTGGTTTGAACTCCAGACTCCACTCAAAACATTTGAATCCCTGCTGAGACTTCCAACAAAGTTGCTGATTATAGCAGACATTAAGAGTTTGATCACTTTATTATAATTAACTTTAGTAACAATATTTGCTATCTCCCTTAGAATGTACTTTGAATTGGCATGTTTAACTTTATAAAACACAATGTGCCAATCTGAACACTAAAACTAGTTGAAAAATGTATTTAATTTTCCATGACAAATTTCAAAGATACCAATATTTTTGTTGAAATCAATTCCCCATCCCCCACAAAGATACATTTTCAGACATCTTTTTAATGCAAACCTAAAAACTTGTTAGTCAAAAAGCAATTTTTTATTTTAAAAAGTTGATGAACATTTTTCCAAGCAGCTTGACTGAGCGCTCTAAGCACCTCTGGCAAATACTTAAAAATACAATAAATAAAAAATCAAGAGAAATGGCAACCCCATAACAAATAATACTAAATACCCAGGCAGAAGCAAAAAAACCCAAAACAAAACAAAAAAAAACCCCAATAAAATAAACCTGCAGCAGCCAGTTCAAAAAGATGTGCCTTGCAGCATGTGTTGTGAACATGGAAATGTTCATTAGGCTGAAGAGTAAATGTCAAAATTCTAATGTACTGGCGATGAGAACACTTGCCTGTCAGGGAATGGATTCAGATGCCCATCAGCTTTGGCCCATGCTGGAATGGAAACAACAACCTGGGAGGTGGAATAGTCTCCCAAAGGAAGCAGTGGGAACATCATCACTTACAATTAGACTGGATAAAACATGATAGGGAACTTTACTGCATTGCCAGGGAGATGGACAGAGTGAGCTAATTCCTATTTTCCATTCCTAGATTCTGCAATAATAAGGAAGGCTCCATAGCCCATTACTAATCCCCTGAGCCATCCAGTATCCAGACAGGTTAACTTTCTAATCTCACCACCTACAGCACATAAATCTTGATCTTTTCCTTTCTTGATCTGCACCCCTCAAGGATGACCAATTTATTTAAAAAGGATCCAGCATGCAACAGAAGTTGAAGTTCATGTTGTTGTAAGGGAATGCACTAGACATCAATGCTATTGTTAAATAGTTTAAGAATCAATCTCCTAGTCCTGAAATTCACATTTTTAAATTGAACAACAAAAAAACAAAGATTAAAAAAAAAAAACCCAACCAGATATGAACTCAGAAATACATGTAAATTAATCATGGTTGATATTTTTGGTAAACAAAGGTTTTAATTATACAGGTCCCTGTTCATCCCGTTTATTTCATAATTACAGAAAAATGGCAAGTCTCCCAAATTAAGCTCTTTTCCTTCTGAAGAATTTAACAATACATTTGCACAGGCACATATATTTATTTGGAGACTACATAATGGATAAAATCCCATTTGCACTTAACAGAGTACAGTTTGCCAGTCTGCAGTATGTGAGCCAAAGCTCTACTCTCTGCTAATGGCAGAAATGGCTGTCCCTAAAGCCAAGCACTGGATTATGCATTTTTCTTTTGGCAAGTGCCTGCCTGGAAATGCCCATGACACCTGTTGTTTATCATAAATTATTGTGTTGAAAATAGATATATCCCCATTGTCTGAGGGAGGGAGTGGGGAAAAAAATCTATGGAGAAAGACAATATAATACTGAAGTCAAGAAGTTTCCCCCAGCTCATTCAGCTAAAAGAACATAATCATAACAAATTTGACAAACACTAAGGCTATGTCTATGCTTGTGACTGTACATGGTAATATGTAAGCTGTTATGCCATAACCCCTCTATTGTCCAGATATGAAGCCCTAAAGCATGTTCTTGAATGACACTCTAGTGCATAAAAGCTAGAATGCATGAGTGGTGTGGATATATACATGCTTGTGCTGTGGCATGATCCCGTACCCGTTCTACAATGCAGTATGTATGGGCAAGGACCGTGTACCAGGTTACAGGTATCGACAGTCCTCCATGGCCATTCCCACAATGCATTGATTCCTTTGCTGCCTGACCCTTACCCAAAGGTATAAAGATCCCTGATCTCTCCCACCCCTTTGCCAGCATTAGTAGCGACCTCCTCTGAGCACTTCAGAACATTTTCTGCTGAAATCTATTGATCAGTACAGGTGATCATGGATCCTGGTCTGGGAGCACCTGACCAATGTGTGGTCAGACTACAAAATTACTACATCTGAGATGGAAGTCAAACTCAAACAGCTTAATGGGGCTAAATAGGGGGTCCCGGATAATATTCATCCAAGAATATTAAAGGAACTGGCACATGAAATTACAAGCCCAAAAGCAAGGATTTTTAATGAATCTGTAAACTCAGGGATTGTATCCTATGACTGGAGAATTGCTAATGTAGTACATATTTTTAAGAAAGGGGAAAAACGTGATCTGGGAAACTACAGGCTTGTTATACATTGTGGCGATGCAATGAGAATCCCCCACAGCACAGGAACAGAGTAGAGTCAATAAAGTGACCTTATACGACTCTGCCTTGCAGGCACTAGTACAGGAGTGTGCTGGGATGTGGGGGTGGGGAAGGTTGGAAGTTTGAGGAGGTGGATTTGGGCAATTGCAGCTCCTATAGTAACCCAGAATCTGTATAGTACAAAGATGGCATAAAGCCTCCTTCACCATTCTTTCTCCTGGACTATGACTGTTTGCAGGCACAAATCAGAATCTGCCCCTGGGTGTTATATAGGGGTTGTCTCTATTTGTAGTTGCATTTACTTGTGATTGTATCAGTCTATTTTTAAAGCATCCATTATATAAGACATTTATTTTTATTACTATTATTTGCATTCCAGTAGCTCCCACAGTGTGTTATGTGCTGTCCACATGGAGACATTCATTATCTGAGAGAGAAAATTAACACCCTTCAAGTCTGCCAATTTTCATTCATTTCACTTTTTCATTTCACTCTTCCTTTTCTTTGTTTCCTCATCTCCCTTTGTTAAAAAGAAATCCCAGGTCCCTATGAAATGTCCTTGCTCCCACTGAGTCAGACACAGCATTGTGGAGTCACCTCTTGTATAGACTATTCCCTGACTTTCTCTGGAGAGGCCTTCCTGTGGCTGATATCAGAAATCTGTTGGATAATGATTGTTCCATCCCTGTCCCAATCTCTCAGGGTGTTGATGAAGAAGTGCCAGCAAAAACCTTAATACACTTTCTTCTTGCCGATGAGCTACTGTGATCAGCTCCCTGGTCCTGATTTGGGTCAATCTTTTTGATGCAAAAGTCCTTGTGTCAGTTAATCATCTAATTCCACTAACTCGTTAGGAAAGTGCTACTTCTTTCCATTGTTGCTGTTAACAGGGACGGCTCCAGGCACCAGCCTACCAAGCTTGTGCTCCGGCTCCGGCCGCCGGGGAGAGCGGAGCCCCAGCTGGGCTCTCCGGCCTCCCCCCGGCACTCTGGCCGCCGGGGAGAGCGGAGCCCCGGCCGCCACTCCGCCCTCCCCCCGGTGCTCTGGCCACGGGGGAGAGCGGAGCCGCGGCGGGCTCGCCGCCCTCCACCCGGCGCTCTGGCTGCCGGGGAGAGTGGAGCCGTGGCGGGCTCTCCGCCCTCCTCCCGGCGCTCTGGCCACCGGGGAGAGCGGAGCCATGGCGGGCTCGCCGCCCTCCTCCCGGCGCTCTGGCCACCGGGGAGAGCGGAGCCGTGGCGGGCTCGCCGCCCTCCTCCCGGCGCTCTGGCCGCCGGGGAGAGCAGAGCCCCGGCCGAGCTCTCTGCCCTCCTCCCGGGGCTCCGGCCGCCGGGGAGAGTGGAGCCGCGGCGGGCTCTCCGCCCTCCTCCCGGCGCTTTGGCCGCCGGGGAGACGGAGCCGCGGCGGGCTCGCCGCCCTCCTCCCGGCGCTCTGGCCACCGGGGAGAGCGGAGCCGCGGCGGGCTCACCGCCCTCCCTCCTGCACTCTGGCCGCCGGGGAGAGCGGAGCCGCGGCGGGCTCGCCGCCCACCTCCCGGCGCTCTGGCCGCCGGGGAGAGCGGAGCCGCGGCGGGCTCGCCGCCCTCCTCCCGGTGCTCTGGCCACCGGGGAGAGTGGAGCCCCGGCTGGGCTCTCTGCCCTTGTCAAAGTTAGAATCAGGACTCACAATTTTGTCAAGACCACTCTGTTTATTAGCACAGCGCTCTGCTAATACAATCAGATAATGTGAGCCACCATGCAAGATTCAAACAATCTTATTTATACAGATAAAAGGGTGCAAACTAAACAAAAGGACAGAGAGAGCAAAATTGTAAAATATGCATGGAGCACAATATGCATATCCTGCTTCCTTGTTAACTCTTATCGATCTAAGACTAATGCTTCACCAATTGCCCTTAAGTGGCAAGTTAAGCAGTTAATGTCTGCTTTCCTGCACACCTGGCTTGCAGCATTTCTAATTTCTACTTAAAGGTACATTCTATTTCTTTAGTATAATTCATTTCACTTTCACACCCTCCTCCCAGGGCTCCGGCCGCCAGCGAAGCCGCGGCAGGCTCGCCGCCCTCCCCCCCGCACTCTGGCCGGTTGGGGAGAGCGGCCTGCGGCCGGGCTCGGTGCCCTCCCCTGCCGCACTGGGGGGCGGGGGAGGGTGGGGCGGCGGGAGCCTTTTTTGCCTGGGGCGGCGAAAAAGCCAGAGCCGGCCCTGGCTATTAAGCCTCTATTATTATTCAATAGGTACACACAGAATCAAGGCCCATTTAGAATCCTCTGGCCATTTATAAATCTGTGGTCTACACTCTTGTTTTTTATCACAGACTCTAGTATACTTGATTTCTTATGTCTTAGTTCAGGACAACTGCACCTGTGTTACCCCTCTGTGGTACAGCAAGGGCCCCCTACTCTTACGCTTATGGTTTCCCAGCTGTTACTTCTCTTGTGCAGAGCTATGTGCCTCTCTCACCCTTCTGACCAGGTTACTTCGAGGGAGCACAGTTTCCTGCCTACACTGTGAATTCCCCAGCAAGTCAGACTGACTGCTTTGCCTTCTCCTCAGAGGGTATAAACAGTGCAATTGCCTACAGCTAAGTAACCCCACAGCTCTTTCTAAGCAAGCATTCTTGTTCTTCAAGTAGAAGATTTACCAGGAAAAAATTAAAACAATAAAAGTATCTACACTCATGCTAATAAACTTACCAGACATCACCGCTCTCTCTAACAAGGGCTCTGCAAGGGAACTGACCTTCAAGCCCCGCACAGGAGCTTTTCTGTGGTCATCAGTTCATAACAGCTACCCTGTTTCCCCGAAAATAAGACATCCTCCGAAAATAAGGCCTACTTACAGTTTTGCCTCTCGTTGTAATATAAGGCATCCCCCCGATAATAAGACCTCCCCGATAATAAGGCATCCACCGATAATAAGGCATTTTTCATTTCTGAAAAATAAGACATCCCCTGAAAATAAGACCTAGCGCATCTTTGGGAGCAAAAATTAATATAAGACACTGTCTTATTTTCGGGGAAACAGGGTATTAGCTCAGAACAAGCATACCCACAAATCTGAAATTTTCTCGTTTATACCATATGGGTCTTTGAACTTTAGACACCGTGATTAGGTAATGAGTCAGAAAATGGGCTCTTCCTCAAGGTGCAGCTTCAAAAGGTTGTATCTGGAGATAAGGAATTTGCATTCCCTCCTCCCCACCCCCAGGTTTTCCAAGGAAACTCACTTAACTTTATTTATCCCGAAAGTTCCTTCTTGTCTGGCCCATTGTTTAAGAGAGTCCTTTGAGGTTCATAACTCTTCCCAGAATTTACATTAGTCAGGTTTCCCCTCATTATATACAATCGCACAATAATACATAAATGTTTGCATTTTTAATACAATTAACTCCTAAAATACTTAAACTTAATCCAGTAAGGATATTGGTAGAAATTGGCATGTCTGCCACAATTTATATAGCCCCATCACCATACTGAGTACTTCAAACAGTGTATTTATCCCCACAGCACCATTGTGAGATACAAAAGAATCATCATCCCCATTTTACAGATGGGGAGCCGAGGCACAAAAAGACTAACTGGCCTGGCCCACAGGAAATATGTGACCGAGCAAGGCAGTGAACACAGCACTACAGAGCAGACATGCCTAACCTGTGAAAAAAATGCTGGAATTGGGCTTGTTTTTGGCTTAATTGGCTTGTAAATTGCTTGTTGGCTAGTTTTTGGCTTATAGCTTGTTGCTTCTTTCTTTTGATTGGCTCCTGGCAATCAGGAGCAAGCGGGGGCCTTATCAAAGGGGACTTCTCTGCTTATGCCATCAAGGTCTTCATGTCGTTCAGCCATTCTTATTCACTAATCTGTGGGGGTGCCTGCAGCTTCAGCCCTTACCTCACCAATTTTCATTCAGCTAACAGCATCCTCATTTCAATCTGTCCTTCTGTACCCTCCTACATGTTAAACTAGCTTTCTGAGCCTGCTATTAGCCACTCCTCACAACCCAGTTCAATAACACACTGAAGGATTCTCCCAAGGATTTCACTTTGGCATTTACAGTCTGCAGCAGCCTGTTTGTGTTATTTTCTCTTTCAGATGCTGCATTTGCATGTTTCTTATCCTTTAGAAACAGCTGCAGCTCTGGTTTATAAGGTATTTTGTATCTCCCAGCCCTGGACCTGACTCTGGTGCCCTTTGATTGAAAGGCAGCACTGCATGAAGCAGTCAACCAAACCCAGTCAAGCTGAGCTGTGTCATAGTTTATGCAGGTAGGCTAGATCTGTTAGTTCCACTGTTGTGACAGCAGAGGAGCATAGGGCAGAATTCCTGCTATTTGTGTTTTGGATTCACTACATAGTGATTCTGAGATTGAGTCAGATCCAGATGAATGCACTGTGAGCTTTGGAAAAAAAGTGCCTTTCCTTAACCTAACAACAGGGCAAAGTGAGAGTCAATTTCCCTGGAGACTAGGAACTTGAGAGCAGAAAGTCTAGTTTTTCCTGATTTAGGTTCCAGCTTCAAACTAAGTAATTAGATTAAATCATATATGAAATACTGTACAAATGTGGCCCAACTATCACTTAAAAGAAAATTGTGACCACAGTACCTTCCAGTATCTGCATTAATGTTGCTATAGAGCAGGGGTCGGCAACGTTTGGCACGCGGCTCACCAGGGTAAGCACCCTGGCGGACCGGGTCAGTTTATTTACCTGCTGACGCGGCAGGTTCGGCCGATTGCGGCTCCCACTCGCCGCGGTTCACCGTCCCGGGCCAATGGAGGTGGCAAGAATTGGCGCGGGCGAGGGATGTGCTGGCCACGGCTTCCCGCCGCCCCCATTGGCCTGGGACGGCAAACCGAACCTGACGCATCAGCAGGTAAATAAACTGGTCCGGCCTGCCAGGGTGCTTACC
This sequence comes from Malaclemys terrapin pileata, assembly GCF_027887155.1. Taxonomy (NCBI): domain Eukaryota; kingdom Metazoa; phylum Chordata; order Testudines; family Emydidae; genus Malaclemys; species Malaclemys terrapin. The sequence goes on along the minus strand of NC_071513.1, from coordinate 37,476,759 downwards.
CTGGCGAGCCGCGTGCCAAACGTTGCCGACCCCTGCTATAGAGGTACCTTGGCATCTCTCACAACACTTCAATGGGGAGTTCCTCCAGATGTGGGTAACTAATGGTCAGATTCTAATACCCACATGGAAAACAGTGCTACTCATTGTTAGTTCTGGTGAGAAGCTGATAAACTAAGTACCCTCTCTTAGGTCAGGTTTTACATAGATACCAAATGCCTGCTTATATACCAGAATCTTCCCAGGGCTACCCATGTCTCCTTTATTTTAGCCACCAAAACAGTGTACAAACTTTAAATATTGTAGGTAAGAAAACAAGCTAGACAAAATATCTACTGTTGCCAGCACTGACCACCATTTAGTATATCTAGTGCTTCTACAATGTTGTTCATTTGCTGTGGGAAAAAAGAGCCATTTTCAGGATTAAATAAATATGATAGCATTAATTTGATATTGTTGGGTGATAAACAGCACAGACAATTTATTTATACTCATTTTGATCCATTAGTGCACAATTAAAGATTGCCCATGATTCTCTTCAAACTGTACCTTTGGCCACCTCTGAACAGGGAGAAACCCACCTATCCACTGGACGAATGGATATTTACAAACTCACTCTGTCATTACATCAGGAGGAAGTCTGTGGGTGGTGATATTTACTACCCCTTAAGTTTTTGCAGGCATAAAAGACTTTCAAGATAGTCATCTTCAACATATTTCTGCGGAATCTAGGTTAACAGAAATAAGAAAAGCCTCACTAGTCACCAATTAGCCTTAAGCAGCACTAGTTAACCAGCTGGTCCAGTAGCTAGAGCTTTATTCTATTCCTGGCTCTACTTCTGACCTGCTGTATCAACTTGGAAAAAATCACTTCACCTTGGTCTTTGTTTATCTAGACTGTATGGTTTTCAGAGCAGGGATTGTCTCTCACTATATGTCCGTACAGTTCTGAGCACAATGAGGCCTTGATCTTGGTTGGGCCCTCTAGGTATTAATGTAATAAATAGCTGTTTGATAATATCTAGTTAGAAAACTCTTGCCTTAACATATAAGTGAGGACTTAATACTTTGCCTTTACTGCATATAGCTTCTTCATTCTGAGCATTTCAGTGTACTCATGCAAGCATTGTTGTGACGTTGCACTCCATAAGTTTATGGAAATATGCTTATGAGTGTAAATACAATGTAACTGGAATATGCTTTATGCAAAAGGTCACTTGTAAGGTATCATTACAATGCTTATAATCTACTGAGTGTGTTCATCCTATTCGTATGAATGTATCATTCTTGTATCTGAAGCTAGAAATATGAAGTATTACTCTGAAGTCCTATTGTAACTATGCAAAGTGTGGGCCATTAATGGTGGTTTAGAATCTTGATGGCTCCCATTAACCAGGACAATTGGTTGTAAATGGCTCTGTTTACTTGTAAGCCTTCCTGTGTTCATGTGAGTCAGGCTGGAAAGAATGGAGGCTTGGGGTCTCACAAGACAGATGACCATGTCACCTGATACTGGAATCCATCTTAAACCTGGTGCTTGTCCATTTAGAAGGAGGGGTGGGGACCCAGAGAGACAAAAGATTCCCACCTTGTGCCAAAGCTATAAAAGAGGGTGGAACAGAACAAAGGGGGCAGCCAGTCATGAGAAATCCCCTGGTTACCACCTGAGCTGGAACTAACAAGAACTGTACCAGGGGAACGGATTGGGCCCAAACTAAGAAGGAGTCTAGTCTGTGAAAGAAGCTTATTGATACATCTCTGAGGGTGAGATTTACCTGTATTCAGTTTCTTAAATGTATTAGGTTTAGACTTGCGTGTTTTGTTTTATTTCGCTTGGTAACTTACTTTGTTCTGTCTGTTATTACCTAAAACCACTTAAACCCTACGTTTTATACTAATAAAATCACTTCTGTTTACTAATTAACCCAGAGTAAGTGATTAATACCTGGGGGAACAAACAGCTGTGTATATCTCTCTATCAGTGTTATAGAGGGAGAACAATTTATGACTTTACCTGTATAAGCTTTATACAGAATAAAACAGATTTATTTGGGGTTTGGATCCCATTGGAAGCTGGGTGTCTGGGTGCTGAGCAGTTTTTGGTTAAAGTCTGAAGCTTTGGGGGCATGGGCCAGACCTGGGTCTGTGTTGCAGCAGACTAGCGTGTCTGTCTCAACAAGGCAGGGTTCTGGAGTCCCAAGCTGGCAGTGGAAAACGGGCTCAGAGGAAATTCCAGTATGTCAGGTGACAGTCCCAAGGGGTCTCTGTGACCGAACCCGTCACAATTGTCTCACAACATTTTAGGCGATAGGTATTTTACAGTAAAGCCTGTCACTCAAGTAACTGACATAATTTGGTTGCCTAATATAGGTGGCCTTCTCAAAAGTGGAGAGCAGAACTGTTCTTGATACATTTAGGAAAGGTCTCAATATAGGAAGTTCCCTTTACATGGTGCTTTTTTTTAAAAAAGGTTTTTCTCCTTGGCTTTACAAATGGAGTAACTGAGTCACAGAAGAATCAGTGACCGAGTCAAGAACAGAACCCTGAATGACTGACTCCTACTTCCCTGTTTTGATAGATAGATAGATAGATAGATAGATAGATAAACTAAGCAAAAAGCCTCTCTTCAGCATCATCTGCTCTGTGCCTTATGAGAAAGGTCATGTTTAAGACAGTTCTCTTTCTATCATTTGACTTCCAGCCTCTTACTGGACCACACACACACACACAGCCCCCCACCAGGCTGTGACTAAAACATGAAGAAAAGGGGGCAACTAAGTGCTCCCTTTCTTGAAGGTGCATCATCCTGTTTTCTTGTTGGATTGATACAATCTGACATGAGCATTACAATTCAACGCATCAGCCAGAAAATTTAAAAAGACAGCTTTTCTGAAAAACCAACCATACTTTTTAGAATGAAAAAAGATCATAAATAAACCTAATGTATGCATTGCCCTCATCTTGCAAGGAGTAGAAACTATAAACTACAAGTATAAACTTGGAAAATACATTAATTATGCTGGTCAATGGGACTGACCCACAGCTTTGTTCAAAATCTGCTTTCATTAGCAAACATCCATTGATTATTGTCTGTGAAGATCGAGGCAAAAAAAAGTATTGAGTACTTTTTCTTTTTCTACATCATCTGTCACTAGGTTGCCTATCCCATTCAGTAAGGGTCACACACTTTCCCTGACCTTCTTCTTTTTGTTAACATACCTGTAGCAACCCTTCTTGTTACCTTCACTTCCCTTGCTAGCTGTAACTCTAGTTGTGCGTTAGCCTTCCTGATTATACCCTGCATGCTCAAGCAGTATATTTATACTCCTCCCTAGTTACCTGTTCAAGTTTCAACTTCTTGTAAACTTCCTTTTTGTGTTTAAGCTCACTGAACATTTCTCTGTTGAGCCAAGCTGATCCCCTGCCATATTTGCTATTCTTTCTGCACATCGGGATGGTTTGTTCCTGCGCCCTCAATAAGGCGCCTTTGCTTTTTATAAAATGTAAATGTAAATCTCTCCTTTGCTTTTATGCTTTTTATAAAATGAAAAAGTATAACTAGGGAGACCAAATAAGAATTTGAAAAGCAACTAGCAAGAGACTCAAAAAGTAACAGCAAAAAATTTTTTAAGTATACCAGAGGCAGGAAGCCTGCCAAGCAATGAGTGGGGCCACTGGATTATCAAGGTGCTAACGGAGAACTCAAGGAAGACAAGGCCATTGCAGAGAAGCTAAATTAATTCTTTGCATCGGTCTTCACTTCAGAGGACATGAGAGGGATTCCCACATCTGAGCCATTTTTTGTAGGTGATAAATCTGAGGAAGTGTCCCAGATTGAGGGATCAATAGAGGAGGTTTTGGAACAAATGGAAAAATTAAGTAGTAATAAGTCACCAGGCCCAATCACTTAAATCAGCTTCTGTTCTAGATGACTGGAGGTTAGCTAATGTGACACCAATTTTTTTAAAAGGCTCCTGGCAATTAAGACCAGTAAGCCTAACTTCAGTACAAGGCAAACTGGTTAAAACAATAGTAAAGATCAGAATTATTAGACACATAGATGAATACAATTCATTGGGGAAGAGTCAACACTGCTTTTGTAAAGGGAAATCATGCCTCACCAAATCTATTACAATTTTTTGAGAAGGTCAACGAACATACAGACAAGGGTGATCCAGTGGATAGAGTGTATTTAGACTTTCAAAAAGCCTTTGACAAGGTCTTTCACCAAAGGCTCTTAAGCAAAGTGAGTGGTCATGGGAAAAGAGGGAGGTCATCTCATGGATCAGTAATAGGTTAAAAGACAGGAAACAGGGTAGGAATAAATGGTCAGTTTTTAGAATATAGAGAGCTAAATTGCAGTGATCCCCAGGGATCTGTACTGGGACCAGTCGTATTCAACATTTTCATAAATGATCTGGAAAAGAGGGTAAACAGTGAGGTGGCAAAATTTGCAGACAGTACAAAATTACTCAAGATAGTTAAGTCCAAAGCACACTGCAAAGAGTTACAAAAGGGTGTCACACAACTGGATGACTGGACAACAAAATGGCAGATGAAATTCAATGTTGATAAATGCAAAGTAATGCACTTTGGAAAACATAATCCCAACTATACATACAAAATGGTGTGGTCTAAGTTAGCTGTTACCACTCAAGAAAGCGATCTTGGAGTCATTTGGATAGTTCTTTGGAAACATCTGCTCCATGTGCAGCGGCAGTCAAAAAAAGCTAACAGATGTTAGTAACCATTAGGAAAGGGATAGATAAGCCAGTAAATATCATATTGCCACTAACATTAATCAATGGTACACCCACACCTTGAATACTGTGTGCAGTTCTGGTTGCCCCATCTCAAAAAAGGGTATATTGGAAATGGAAAAGGTACAGAGAAGGGCAACAGTTTCCATATGAGGAGAGATTAAAAAACTGTGACTGTTCAGGTTTGAAAAGAGACAACTAAAATGGGTTATGATAAGGATCTATAAAATCATGAATAGTATGGAGAAAGTGAATAAGGGAGTGTTATTTATTCCTTCACATAATACAAGGATCAGAGATCACCCAATGAAATTGTTAGGCATCAGGTTTAAAACAAAGACAACAAAGTACTTCTTCACACAACACAGTCAACCCATGGAACTTATCAGAGGATGATGTTAAGGCCAAAAGAATCACTGGGTTCAGGAAAGGATTTGATAAACTCAAGGAGACTAGGTTCATCTATGGTTATTAGCCAAGATGGTTACAGATGCAACCCTAGCTCTGGGTGTCCCTAAGCCTCTGACTTCCAGAAGCTGGGACTGGATGACAGGGGATAAATCAGTTGATAATTGCCCCGTTCTATTAATTCCCTTTTAAGCATATAGCATTGGCCACTGACGGAAGACAGGATACTAGGCTAGATGGACCCGGTATGGCCATTCTTATGTTCTTATGAAATATGTTCAGTCACTTTTCAGGGTGATACCAAGAGCCACTCCTTCATTGTTTGTGTTACTCTGTGTCACACCAAGGAGCTCATAAAAGCACTTTAAAGTATTACTGATATGCACAGATCTTTGAGAATGTATATGTGATGCTGGGCAAGCCAGTACCCTATTTTACATAATAAACTGGTCTCTTCACAACAGATAAAATGATCTTTTGTATTTCCTTAATTTATTTTGAAATAAATATGGAGGGAATAGGTCAGGAATCTACAAGTCAGCGGTCAACCTGTTATTTCTCAGCTAATGTGAAATGTCCTCAGCATTTCATTTTATTATGAATTATAATGATAAGGAAAGGGCAAGTGCCTACATCATTACTCAGCCTGATAAAAGAAATCAAACCTCGCTATGACTGAATGACAAAATACTCCAGTTCATTTGATCTTTGAAATCTATTAACCTCTCTTTCATATGAAACCTCTAACAGATTTTATTTTGATCTGGATACAGGGCTCTTTTATTATCAGTTACTACCTCACATGCTGCACTAAAAATGTACTCTTCACACACTGTGCAGTTGGATGGTCCAGAAATTAAACAGCCATCCTGTCTAGTAGTGATAAAATATCACTCCAGAAAATAAAGTGATAATCAATGACAGCAATATGAGATTCAAGAAGATACCTGTCTAGTGTAATAGATAAAGCCTTAAAGCCTTATTCATGATAGTAAAGGCATCACATCTCAATGATAACACTGCTCTACAGCCAAAATGCTTCTGAAATAAATGTAGTCAAACTTTACTAATTCTGGGTCACTGAGAACGAAAATGATGCTTAAAATTGTTGATTGGCTCTAGTTTTGAAGATATGCTATTGGGTCAGTATATACGACCCTTGGCTTGGGAATGGCGGAGGATAAGTGAGTTATAAAGGGAAGGGATCTCAATTTAAACCAGAAATGACTAAAATACATCTTTGACTGGATCTATGAATAAATCTATGACTGGGTTTGGACAGTACTTGCTTTTTAGGCAAAACAATGAATGATGCAATCTGAAGCTGGCATTGCATCATACATGATATGAATTGCATCATGTTATTCCTAGAAGTCATGGATGATGCAATCATAACAAAGCTTACATCACTCTGCTGAACAAATTGCCCTATATCAGCTCTAGAAATCATACAGTGTCATGCTCTTTTATTTGTCAGTGTTTGATTTTGCAAAGGGACACATTTCTGTTTAGCCAATGAGATGCCTCATACTTTTGTGAACAGTGCAGATAACTTCTGCTATGTTTGTGGTGAAGTGACTTTTGCATCACAAAAGCGCAATATAACCCACTATGGTTAAGAAAGCCTATCACCTTTATTTTGGCTGCAAAATTGGAGATCAGGACAAGAGGTGGGCCCCACGCATATGCTGCAACACTTGTGCAACAAATCTTCGCCAGTGGTTGAACAGGAAAAGGAAATCTATGCCTTTTGCAGTACCAATGATTTGGAGAGAGCCAACAGATCATACCAGCAATTGTTACTTCTGCATGGTGCCTCCAGTTGGGAAAGGTGTGTCAAAGAAGAAAAAGTGGACTGTGCATTATCCAAACATTCCATCAGCTATACGCCCAGTACCCCACGGAGAAGGACTGCCGGTTCCTGATGCACCAGAATCATTCTCACTTGAGTCAGACGAGGAAGAGGAAGAGGATGAAGCTTCTGGTCCTGAACCATCAATGTCACAGGACCCACATTTTCTCCCATCGTCCTCCTCTGAACCACACCTCATAACACAAGGTGAACTGAATGACCTTGTCAGGGATTTGGAACTACCCAAGAGTAAGGCAGAGCTGTTGGGCTCCAGACTACAGCAGTGGAATCTCCTGGCAGGTGATATTAGGGTTTCCATGTTCCATGACAGTCAAAAGTGTCTTGTCCCATTCTTCTTCATGCAAGGTGATCTTGTAGCCTGCAACAACATTGATGGTGTGATGGCAGCCCTCAACATCGTTCACGATCCAGATGAGTGGAGACTGTTCATTGATTCATCGAAGACGAGTCTTAAAGCTGATTTAATGCATAATGGCAATGTTTTGCCATCAATTCCAGTTGGTCATGCAGTCCATATGAAGGAAACCTATGACAACATGAAACAACTTTTGAGGTGCATAAGCTATGACCAACATCAGTGGCAGCTTTGTGGCGATTTGAAGGTTGTTGCTCTCTTGCTTGGTCTGCAGACTGGATACACAAAGTACTGCTATTTTCTCTGTGAATGGGATTCCCGCTACATCAAGAAAGATTGGCCACTCCGACAGTCATTGGAGCCTGGGAGGAAAAGTGTTCAGCATCCACCATATGTTGAATCAAGGAAGATTTTGTTACCACCCTTACACATCAAGCTGGGTCTGATGAAGAACTTTGTCAAGGCCATTGACAAAACACAAGCAGCTTTCAAGTACCTCCGTGGAAAATTCCCAAGGTTAAGTGAAGCTAAGATAAAGGAAGGTGTCTTTGTTGGTCCTCAGATTCGTGAACATCTTTGAGATGATGCATTTGACCATGCACTGCGTGGCAAGGAAAAGACGGCATGGAAAGCCTTCCAGTTAGTGGCAATAAATTTTCTCGGAAACAACAAGGCAGACAACTACAGGTTGTTGGTGGAAAACCTCCTCAAGGCATACAAAAGCCTTGGTTGCAGCATGTCACTAAAGATCCATTTTTTGCACTCTCATCTAGATTTTTTTCCACTGAACTGCGGAGCAGAGAGCGACGAGCATGGCGAGCGATTTCACCAGGACATTGCAACAATGGAGAAACGCTATCAGGGCAAATGGAGCCCATCAATGCTTGCAGACTATTGCTGGACAGTGACAAGAGATGCTCCATTTAATGAATACAAGAGACAAGCCAACAAGTGCCGAGTAGACACTGAATAGGACTAAACTATGTACATAATAGTTTTTTGCCTTTTTTTCATAATAAATTTTATTTATATAACCCTTTTGCTGATTTTTAAAGTGTTACATAAACAGGACAGGTGAAATATTATCATGTAAAGCCACCATAAACACATGAAAAGACCTACGTTTATAATTTATGATTAAAACTCTACTATCTACACAATATGCATAAATAAAATGTAAAAACTTAAATATCTTAGAAGCAGTAGCCAATCAATTGTTTGAATTGTCATATTTGAATTCAGCACATCAAAATACATAATAAATAGCACATTTTATCTCTGAAGCAGACAACTTCTCAAATATTGTAGACCAGTGTAATTGAGGGTTAGGTTTTACCATCTTTACACACCTGTGCTTACTCCACAAGCAGTCCCACTGACATAAATGGAGTAAGGTACTATTCAATGTGAATAAAGGTGACAGAATCTGTCTCTAAGTGGGAATAACCAGGACTCCCATAATAAACATTTAAAAAGAGGAACACCCAATTACTTCTCCTCTCTCTTCATTCTTATTAAACCAATTCATCCATTTTAGCAGGAGAAAGTATAATCCCCACAAAAGAGCCTTGAGAATAACACACAGCATAACATTTCTTTTCCTGGGTCATTTATCACTAACACTCAATACCTTCATAGTCCCCCCCACCCCACCCTCCTATATATACACACACACATAGCTGCCAAGCCCCAAGTTACTCCTCTACAGGCAAAGGGGGAAGAGACCCCCAAATAATTTCATGGCTATGTTATTTACTAGCACAATTAGGGAAAAGCAATATGAAATAATCAAGTGTTTAGTTAGCAGCACTAATATATCGAGCATGTATGCTTCTTGTAGCTACTCAATTTATAATGCATTCTGCAAGCCCTATGGGATCTTTGAGTGGCTTTTTACAGTAAATTCAGTGGAAATGAGTGCAAATGCTTTTTGCACTTTGTAACACTAAAGAAAGTCACCGTATTTCTGCAAACCCTGAGATGCTAAGTCCTCTGTTTATCCACAAAACAAGATCAACAGGGAGATTGGCAATAGAAACTTCCCCTCACTGTCCCACTCACTCCCCCGTTCCACTCCCTTGCCTCCTACACAGTTTCCAAATCAGAGCTGCCCTGTTTGCCTAGCTGGTGAGCTCAGCCAAACAAGCGCCCAAGAGCTCAAAGCAAAGTGTTGTTTAACCTTCCCTGTTCCCTCGTCCTAGAAATAAAAGTAGAAGGTAACGATTAATCTTGCTATTTAGCCTTCTGGGTTTTGTTTGTGTGTTCTTGCTGGATTGCCACAGAACTTCCCTTTTTTATTGTAGTTACTTGGGCGGCTATGAGCACCAATGCTAATTACAGGAAAAAATTGGGACTAGCAGTTTTCAATTAAAATTGGGTGTGAAAGAATGCACATTGATATTCTTCAAAAAGGCTGTTTTCATCACTAAGTGATGTGATCTGCTAAATCAATGGTGGCACAGATCACCTCTAAACTGGGCTGCTTTTTATGCTTCTAGCCATTTTGCATATTGTCTGTATATTATATTTCTAATGATTGGAATGTCATTTCAGAAAGATCCATTAAAATTAAATCAGTACCATGGATAGGTTCCATTTGCTCAGATCCTCATGCTCCTCCTCTCCTACCCCCAATCATCAACTTCTGATCCCTACCAAACTAAATAGTGGAAGGGCTACAATAAAAAGATTACTAGGAATTATTAGTTCTGCTTACTTTAAAGGAGTAAACACACGAAAGAGTCTTCAGTTTTGCACAGGTGAGATGCTTGCACTCAAAGTGTCGACTGAAGAAGATCCCCAGTGTATGAAAATTCTAGGAATATAAATGACAGTACCTTGCACTGGTACAAAATTGCCTATTTCAGACAGTGAAACAAGCTACAGTACAACCACCCACTGCTGAATATATGAAAAATCACTTTTAATAATGTGAAAGCAAAAGGTATTGAACCTCAAGTCTATGAACAATAAATTGTCCCAAAGAAAACAAATTTAATTTATTAAATTTAATTTGGTGTATAACCAACTTTGAAACCTTGTCTAGATTAAAAAAAAAAATAAAGCCAGACAAATCAAGGCTTTATTTGATAATTTCCCCAAACTTCACTTGGTTTTGGGCATGCTGATACTTGGCCCACGACCTTTTTCAAAAGAAAGAGACATGAAAAGGAAAAGACACTGAATCTAAGTCATCCAAATAATGACAAAGTTCTCAGCTCTGCATCATAAAAAAGTAAAACTGTTACATAAATCATTTATATAAATCAATGTCTGGTCTGTCCTAATGACAAGAAATACTGTAATGCTCTACTTTTTACCAGTACTGGGCACACAAAAGGAAGAAAAAAATAGTCCCTTTAAATCATATTTCTAATGTGGGTGTCATTTGAGCCAGGCAAAACTAAATTATCCATTCATAAAATTCAAGGTGGTCTGTTTTTAAGTACCAAAGAATATTAAGCCATTATTTTTACTTGCAGTATTTGCAGATGCCAGTATCCAATAGCAGTTAATGAATGTTCTTTGCCTACTCCAATAAGCTGTTGCTAGAATTGAGCAAAGAACTGACATCTTTACCAACAGGCATGGAGGTTTATGTTGTAAAAAATGTGTCCCATATCCACATCTATGACATACAATTCTAACATTACTTGTGTTTACCTCAACTTGCTTTACTGACTAAGTTGACCACATAAAAAGATGTTTGTACCCCACCTTTACAGAACAGTCCTTTGCAAATACATCTCCAAACAAGAAGGTGTACAGCCCCAGATCCAAATAACATAACCAGAAGAAACAGTACAGAATCAGTGTCAATTTGTGTGAGCTTTACTAGGTTAACAAAATGTATACCCTTTTTTCAACCATGCTTCTGTAATCCTTAACAAATTTAATTCTGATTCCCTGCAGAACCAGCATAGAGATAATAAGCAAGCTAATTTAGCCGTGAGATCCCTTGCATTACAGACTATATTGTCATTCTTAATCATGTGTGACAATAACAGCTCCATGTTCCCAAAAGTATCATTCTAAGATGCCTCTCTGATTCATAAACTGAGTCCTGATTCTCACCTCATCTCATCTCATTTAGTGGATTCTCATCTCATCTAGTGGGGTCTTATACCAGACTCCACTAGAGTTACTTCTGATTTGCATCAAATCAGAGAATGACTAGATTTCTTAGAATAAAGTCCTCTTCGAGAAAGAAGAGGACAAGGCTGAAGAAGCCTACAAAGAAAAAGTGCAAGACTTACTTACAGCATTTTCCTAAATACCTAAGATTGAAGTCAACTTTTTTTTCCTGAAACCTTGAGCTCTACACTGATTACTTAATAATAAACATAGTTATCCAGAAATTCTTCATTGAAGCATCATCTTTTTCCTCTAAGAAATTGGTGTCAGATCCCCAGCTAGTGTAAGTAAGCATAGCTCAGTTGAATTCAGTGGGGTGACAGTGATCTATACTAGCTAAGGATGAAAGAACGTGGGTTCCCACACCCAACTTCTATCATTAGTGAATAGTCCATGACGAGCTAATCAGACCACAGCTTGAGCTGGTGAATGGGGAAGACTCATTCCTCCGGCCTCTCCAACTCAATATCTTCTGAACTACTGAAAAAAGAGAGAATAGATGCAAGCTCCCTTTTAAAGGTCATGTAATTTTGTGGGCCACCCCAGGATCCATTACCAGAGAGGAGGAGAGATCTTCCTCCATTAGAGCCCAATCTGTATTCCACCAGGTAAAGAATAGCTGATTTCAGCTAATTTGCAAACAAATTTATATTCAAATTGTATGAAAAACAGTGTGAAAACTCATTCCATACATGTTTTGGACCTGAGCCCAGCATCTGATACACGTTATGTGCAAAAGCATGAACTCAAAATCAGCCCGAAATAATTTGCCCCTTTATTTTTTTGTTTCCAGTAGCACCCACAGTGAGCTAGCTATTTTTAAAGTATATACTGTATTGTCCCTACCTCAAAGGCTTACCATTTCTTATGAAAGTAGAATTAGCTTCTTTAATACATTTTGAGAACCAAAGAAGTCTAAAAGAAAGGCCTATCATGCTGTTAATCAATCCACCAGAAGTCAATACAGGAATGATTCCTACAATGCATTGCTCTGTTTAGTTTTAGCTATAAATGATCCCAGAGATGAGGCTTCCATCACTTCCCTTTGAGAGACAATTCCCCGCTCTCCCCTCCCCCCTCCCCAGATATCCAGCTTAGAGTTTTCTTTTCTCCAAATTCATCCCACTCCTCCCAGGTTTGGTGTCTTGTGCCATTCAAAACAATCCCTCTCCCTCCTTGGTGTTTGCACCCTTTAATTATTTGCATACGGTTATTTTATCCTAGGCATTGCTTGGTCAATCTACACATATGTAGTTCTTTTAATTTTTTCTTATGAGTCAATCCCTCCAGATACTTAATCATTTTTCTTGTTTTGGGTTTGAAATTGAAAAACACTAGGTTTATGACAGAAGGAAAGAGAAAAACACATATCCTGGTTATAAATTAGCCTTATTGCTCCAATAATAATACTTGATAGGTGATGGATTCTTGGCTCAATATTCAGGATGGTATGAGAATAGATGTCACTTTTTACTTAGTAGCAGTAATGGCATTTTAAAACAAGCAATAGTCATCACATACAGCAAAGCTTAAAGACTATAGCCTGTTAAATATCTTATCATACATACAACTTACATTTGTTTTTTCAGTAAACAACTATGCCATATTTCCCTTCATGAAGCTGTAAGAACTATATCTCAGTATGTACAGATGACCTTCAAGAATTCTGATGACTGCAGTAACTTGGCTAAGTGAGGCAGTATTAACAGACATATTGTAGCATTTGCCTTCAAGAGACTCGGGAGAGGAAAACCTGTCTATTATGGCCCAGCATTTAGATAGCATTACCTATCGCTAGCCATATGTTCTGAACAGCAACTTCTAGAATCTGCCAAAGTCACTGTAAATAATTTAAGTACACAGAGGAGTATTGTATCCACTGGCTCATACATACCACAGCAAAGATATTTTAACATTCACAGCCTTGAGTTTCATTTGTAATATATAAGAAACAGCTTCCTCTTTTTTAATGAGGCTGTCTATCCAATGACCTTTGTCTGCACCCTCCACAAAGATGATTTCAGTTCTGCCCTTGAAACATAGTTCCAGCAAAGTTGCCAGCGCATATAATATTCTTTCCTGTCTTATATTTCTCTTATTGTGGAAGTTCTGTAGCCAACACAAAAATTAAGTCTTTGTCAGTATTCCTGCAAAATCATCTTTGCTTTCTAATTTTGTTTGAAATTATATTTCTTCAGCAATATAGTAGATAGGTGCTTCAGTGGTGATTCGTAGCAGTGCTTCTGCCTTATGTGACTATCACCAGTTGATGTACATACTAATGTTATAGGATATTGACTTTTGGATGACCTTCAGATGTCTGGAAGCTTGACCTCTTACCCCAGAAAGAGGCAACATAAAAGAGAATGTTTGTAACAAATCTACTTAAGGACGAAATTCCCTTCTGTGAAGAAAGTTCTCCCAAAACTTTGAGGGCTTCAGTGGTGCATAAGCCTTAAGAGGTCTCTGTATAGAGGTGAATTTTAACCTAACAGAACAAAAAGAAAAAATGCTACAGTAGACACACATTGTTCATTTTATTTTCACTAGCTTCTTATGGCAAATGCTTAAATAAGCAGCAATCTTGAAAATGTGCTGAAGTCCTGCCGTGCTATACAAATCATATTAAGCGTCCTAGATGATCTTTAGCATGCTATTTTCCTAGCAAAATAATCTTTTTATTAATTTCTGCAGTCGTCTTTTTCCTCCATTCCACTCCAGCTGCATTGGCACTTCCCATCTGTATCTAGCTAAGGAGCAGAGATATAAATTACTTAAGTTAACTCTATGCCTGCACCTATCCCAAAGTCAATGGTTAATATTTAAATCCATGTTTACGTTTTACAGTGTTTTTTGCTGTTTTTCCTTGTACCCTCTCCTGATCATACTAATACAAAAGCAGTGGTTTCCCACAAAGAAAAGAAAAAAGGTTGTTCAAACTACCCTTATCATTTATCTCTCTTTTCTGGATATGGTAATTTCTTTCAGCCTGTATTCGAAAAAGATACCCGTTAAGTACCTTAAACAAACAAAAACAATTAGAATAAAATTAAAATATAATGTAATGCCATGCAGGGGAAGAAGCTTTACACTCTATAGGTATCCCAAAACAATTTATAGAAAAATGAGCAATATCTAGTACTATAGGTATACTGCACTGATAGTTTAGTGACTCTGTAGACAAACACTGCAGCCATTAAAATCTATTTTAGTGAGAGGGGCATTGGGGTTATTCTATACTTTGAAAATTGTCTTTAGCTTCCACTCAACAACCACTAGAAAAGAGCAGTGGGCTCCAGAGTTTAACATGTCATCTTAGAATGGCATTTCTTAAAGCAATGCAACCCCCTATAACTGCTCTTTGCCAAAGGTTATTAGCACAAATTATGGTTTTGAGTTTAAAGGTGATCATTCAGTCCAGAGGCAAGAGAACAGAATAATATTGGCACATGCAGAAACATACCTATGCTTCAGAAACATAACTGATTGTACATTCTTTGGGATATGGACTATGTTTTTCTTTAAGCTTAGAGAATATCTAGCATATTTTGTGCACTAATAGAATAGAAAAAAATATACTCAGCTTGTGACTCACTTAAAAATATGCTTTGTGTGATTTCCTGGTCCACATTAAGTAGCTACAGGCTGTCATGCCCATTTTCTAGTATCTGGGCAACATGGACAAGTGACTAATTAGCAAGAATAGCCAGATCTATGTAAAGAAACATTTAAGTTCTAGAAACTCTCATACTAAAATATTTCCAACAACCTATGAGAAGGATTTCTCTCTTCACGCAACGCTAATCTCAGTTCATATTTCCTATGTAGTAAAGACAAATTGGTAATACTGGACATGATTTAATTAAAATCTGAACCCACATTTGTGCCTCTGTCTCCTGCATGCAATTTCTAATGAAAATGAAAGAGATTGTTTCTAGAACTTGAGAGTATAAGATGAGAAAGAAACAGTTACTTACTGTAACTGTGGTTATTTGAGATGTGATGCAGACATGTATTCCACTTACGTGTGTGTGCACCCAGCATTCCAGAGCCAGAGATTTTACCTACCAGTACCTGCCTCCTGGCTGTGGTCCATCACATGGCTATATGAGGCAGCCCCGCCCTGAATCTCCTCAGTTCCTTTGCACCAAATGCCCATGAGAGGAGACTCCGATGCAGAAGGGATGGAAGTTGGGTCATGGAATACACGTCTGCATCACATCTCGAAGAACCACAGCAACAGTAAGTAACCATTTCTTCTTCTTTGAGTAGATGCAGATGTGTATTCCACTTAAGTGACTCCCAAGCAGTACCCTTCCCAGGAGGCAGGGCTCAGAGTCTACCTAAATAAGGATCACAAGTCCGCCATTCCAAAGTCTGCATCTGCTCTGGAAGATGCAGTAATTCCATAATGATCTGTAAATGGATGGATGGATGGCCATGTGGGAGCCTTGCAAATATCCAATATGGAAATGTCCCTGAGAAACACTATTGACATTGCTTGTGCTCTTGTCAAATGATCTCATATCTGCTGAGGAGGCATAGCCAAAGCTATTTCATTTGAAGTCTTGATACATGATGTTATCCATCTAGAGATGGTCTGCATGTGACATGAACAGGCAAGGCTAAGCACAAAATGGTTCAGTCCTATGCAAATAGAAAGCTAGACATCGCCTGACGTTGCTCCTCTGGAGATGAATGCGGCTTAGGAAAAAAACACAGATAAATATACTGCCTGGTTCAAATGAAATGAAGAAACTACTTTATACAAAAATTTTGGGTGGGGTCGTAAAGTTCCCTTGTCTTTGGAGAATTGTGTGTAAGGAGGTCATGCCATCAGAGCCTGCAACTCACACACCCTTCTTATGGATGTAATTCTTTCCAGGAACGAGGTTTTCTGACACAAGTGGTGCAGTGGACAACACACTAGGGCCTCAAATGGAGGACCCATTAGAGCTGCCAGAACCATATTTAGGTCCAACAAGGGGACCAGTTCTCGGACTGGTGGATATATATAGAGAAGCCTTTTCAGGAAACTTGTCACCATAACACTGGAGAAGATTGATTTTCCCTGAACAGGTGAATGAAAGGCTGATACTGCTGCCAGATGCACTCTCAATGAACTAAGCACAAGTCCCAACTTCCAAAGGTGTAGCAGATACTCCAAGATGTCATGCATAGAAGTCCATGTCAACTAGGTCCTGCAGGCCAGGGACCTCACTGAAAATCTCTTCCACTTTGGTAAGTAAGCCATCCTGGTAGAGGACATTCTGTAGTTGAGTTGAACTTTTTGGACACCTGCCAAGAACTGCTCTTCCTCTTCATTCAACCATGCCAGGAGATGCAGGGAGTGGAGTGTGGGATGCATGGTGCAGCCATGATTCTGAGTGAGCAGGTCAGGATGGAAAGGAAGAGGCATTGGAGGCTGAATTGACAGTGTGAGAAGGTAGGAGAACCAACAATGCCTCAACCACACAGGGCAATGAGAATGACCTTGGCCTGATTCATCTTGAGCTTGAGGATGACCTGAGGAATGATCGGGATAGGGTGAAAGATATATAGGAGAGTCAACTGCCAACTGCAGTGGAAGGTGTAGGAGAGGGAACTTGGACTGAGCCCCCTCTCCCCAGGACCAGAACAGGTGACATTTCCTGTTCTCCCTTTTAGCAAACAGGTAGATCATGGGAATGCCCCACACCATAAAGATGATCCGGAGGACACATATCTTCAGGGACAACTCACGACTCAGGTAAAAATACCTGCTGAGATGGTCCGCAAGATGATTCTGTATCCTGGTCAAGTGGACAGCTATCGGAGTAATATTCTCTCTGATGCAAAACTGCCACAGATTGATCATCTCTAGGCAGAGCACCCTGGAGTATGCTCCCCCTTGTTTATTCATATAGTACATTCACATAGTACAGTAAGCATGTGAACCACAAAGTGTCTGATACAGTTACAGAAAGTGCAACATGCATTATGGATGGCCCAAAAATCCAGCACGTTGATATGGAGTGAGGCCTCCTGGTCTAGTCACAGTTCCTGTTCCTTCAATGACCCCAGGTGCACTCTTCCCCCAATCCAGCAGGGAGGCATCAGTAATAACTGACTTAGTCATGAGGGCCAGGTGAAGGAAATGCCCTTGCAAACTTTCTGTGGACATGTCCACCACTGCAAGGAGGGAGGATCAGTGGAGGGAGACTAACCAGTATGTCCACAGAATGAAAGGTGCCCATCCTAGGCCTCATCTGAAGGGGGCGAAGACTCAGTCTTGCAAACTGGACCACCTGCATGCAAGTGGACATGTCACCTAACATGTCTCAGACACATTTGAATGGTGTGGAAGGCTGAGCTTGCAGACTGAGGCAAAGATGTCAAATTGTCTGAAAATGGTCAATCTGCAGGAACACTCTCGACATCCTGGAATCTAACAGGGCCCCAGTGAAGTTTATTTTTTTGAGTGGGAGCCAAAATTAACTTTCCAGTGTTTAGAATGAAATTCAGGTGGTTGAGCAACCACAATGTGGTGCTGATGAACTTCCTCTTCTCTGGATCTGCCCCTCAGTCACTAGTTGTCTTGATATGGGAAGATGTGGTTTCCCCTTTTTCTGAGATATGCCATAACCATGACCGTGCATTTGGTGAAAACTTGGGGGCAGAAGAGATGCAAAATGGGAGGACCACATATTGAAAGGAACTTTCTGTGGCTCAGTAAAATTGTCACATGAAAGTAGGTGCCCTGAAAGTCCAAAGCAGCAAACCAGTTTTTCTGAGACAACGCAGGGAGGATGGTCGATAGAATGACCATTCAGAACCTCATATAACTGATTTATTTGTTGAAGCTGTGAAGGTCAAGAAGATCGGAAAGGTGACTCCCTGGGGCAGACAGCTGTAAAATGTCCATCAATTTGTGGGTGTTCTCTTGCATGAACTCCGCTTTGACACCCATGGAAGCAGCTATTCAGACCAAAAAGTCTTGTTATGCCTTAAAATCCTCCAGTACCAAAATGGAAGATGGTCCAGGCAGCACCACATCATTCAGAGATGAGGATGAGGCCCTTAACTGTGGCAAAGCCTGATCTTGTTTCAGGGAGAAGGACTGCTTGTGCCTGGACTTGTGGTGAATCTACAGTAAACACCGCAGACTTGATCAGCAATTTCGCCTTTGAACAAGATGAGGAGCGAGGCCTCTGTGATCGAGGAGCATCCCACTGACTTCAAGGAGGCCACTGATATTGGTGATGTTGGCATTGGTGTCCAGCAGGCTTAGGACCAGGGACCTCCATCCTGACCACGAGGTGCATGCCAATCTTGGGAACCGTAATGGTTCATTAGCAGCCGTCAGTGCTCGTTGGATGATGGGGAGCAGGAGGATGACAACCCTGACTCAGATGCAGAGAAGGCTCGGGATCGCCGCAACAAGTGCAGAGCGAGACCAGAAGAAGTGAGTTGGTAGGCTGACTTGTCCATCACTCAGAATGAGGCAGCAAGCAACGCTGCAGAAAGAGATGCTACCATCAGTACCAAGTATGCTAGTGCTGGAAGTGGTGTTGGTCCTGATGTGAATAGCAGTACCGGAGTGATTAACTGTACCACTGTCAAGGGTGGTGAAAGCTGCCAAGGAAGCATTTCTGGTGCAAGGGTTTAGCAGGTCACTTAGTCACAGGGGCTATAGATGGTGTTGCCCTAGGAAATCCCTGGACCAATGATGAGGTCAGGAGCAAAAGGCAGAGGAGATCTGTGGTGGCATGGTACGTTGATGATGTCAATACAGTCAATACCGGCATCTCCCTCATTTGTACCAGACTCAACGGATGCCCAGAGGCTGGAACTGGAGACAACAGTACAGGGTTTCCAACCTCCCTACTCAATACCAGAGAAGGATCAGAAGTACCTGCACAGTCCTGCATACTGGCTTTGTGTCAGTCCTCACTTTTCCTGGGAGTGGTGGAAGAGTCACCCCGAGATCTGGAGCAGTCTCTATTGATCGTATGCAGCCTTTTTTCTAGGTTCAGTCGATGGGGAACGAGTCCACCATTTCTTCAGAATGTGAAGCAGCAGTGCTCTTGGACCCCAAGGGTGATCTTTGACCCAAAGAGGGCATCAGTACTGGATCAGTCCACATGGCTTGTTCAAGCAGGTGCTGCTTGAGGCAAAGGTCCTGAGCCTCAGATTTCTTTTCTTGAACAATCTACAGATCGTGCTACACTCTTTGAGGTGGATCTCACCAAAACAGAGCAAGTGTTGTTTGTAAGGACCGCTGGGGATCACTGCTCCATCAAGGCCAATGTTTAAACCCTGGTGAAGGCATCTCTGGGGAAACAGACTACTAACTAACATTAACTTCTAACTACTAGCTCATACTAACTGCTAACTATATACAATAAGAAACTAGACTAAGACTATCAGTGAGGTTGCGAGACTATGACTACGGGGAGCTCTAACTCCAGACAGGGGAGGTGAGAAGGAACTGAGGGGTGTCAGGGTGGTGCCACCTCATATAACAAGGGAAGGGGACACAACCACGAGGTGTGAGCACTGTCCCTCTACAGGTACTGATAGGCAAAATCTCTGGCTCCGTCACGTTGGGTGCGTACACATCTAAGAAGAATGCACATCTACATCTACTCGAAGAACTAAATGCTCCTGTGATCATGTTACTAAGACTTCTGCAAAATAATCAAGGGGCATAATCTCCCCACCAGTAATACAAGTGGATGGGCGTGGAACCTGCTGGAATCCTCACTCCCTTAACACAGGGGACACAGATTAGGGGAGTGCCAACTCCACAGCAAGCTGTTTAGGGGGAGCATTCTGCAAAAGCCCTTTCACCAAAGACTCAGTGTTCCTCCATAACTCATGGAGGAACTGCACTACCATAAAGGAAAGGGGTGTCACCGGCAGCTGTATGGCTGTTTATTGTTTCCACATGCATCCTGAGATCTGCCCTGACTTAGGGTAACTAACCTGCTCCATTAGTGAGGGTGGTGGGATTTGCCATCCATTTACCTGTGAGTTATGAGTTAACATATTCAGTATCCTGCTTCTTACATGGATTTTCCCAGTGCAGGAGAGAATCTGGCTGCAAAAAAGAACTGGGCTGGGATTTTCATTGTTGTTTTTTGGTATTGTTTTATGATTTAATAGTAAATTTCTTAGAGCACAAATGTAAATAGATAGGATTTTTTTCCATGTGCTGATGCAAATAGGGAACAATAATAACAAGAGGCCTGACTGCCTGGCAGCACATTTTTAATTCTCTTCTCTGATATGGATATGCTCTTTGACTTTGCAAAATGTCATTTAAAAGCAGCACTCCTGGGAGTTTTGCAGAACACAAGACTGTGCACATTTACATAGAGGTGAGCATCTGTGTGCATGGGAGAGAAAACTAACCCTCCTCACCACCATTACTCTGCCTAAGATTTATGTCCAGGTTCAAAAGACTTCACCTACAGGGAAATAGGTAGACCAGTCATGCCGAGGTATTTTCAATAAAGGATTTCAAGCTATAGGGGAAAAAAAGGGGGAACGGGGGGAATGAGAAGAGAACTGAAATGATTTCCTGCAGAGTAGGTCTCTTGTCATAAATCACAAATAACAAGAAAAATGTAATATAAAGTTCCATTTTATTAAATGTCTCTCAGCATTCACAACTTCATCATTCTAGCAAACTACAGTTGCTGGGGGAGGAGGTTACAAAATGGCTGATAGCTAAGTGCATAAATATGCACACAAGGATGGAGGTCAGGAGTCATGTCCCTGTAAAAGTTAAGAAATATTAAATAAAAGTATTGGACTCCAGTGAGATTACTGATGAACCAAGGAAGCTGAGTAGCAAATACTGCTTCCTCAGCCGCCCCGAAAGCTGCATGGGGCATATGGAAAACTTCTTTGGACGAGAGTGAGAGGCTTTTCCCTTCAGCAACTTGGGATCTGGGGAAGGGAGGCATGGCACAGCTGAGACTGGTCTGGGGTTCCTCTGGGTATGGAGGGAGGGGAGCTTCGGGGCACCTTCGGACACATGGGGTGGGGGCAGGCTTGTGGCTTCGGCTGGTCTGGGGCTCCTTTGTCCGGGGGCATGGGGATGATGACACTTGGGCCTCCGGCCAACCTGGGGCTCCTCTGGCCAAGGGAGGGCACTTGGGACTCCTCTGGGCGGGGGAGGGGCTCGTGGCTCCGGCTGCGGGGGAGGGAAAGGGGGCCTCAGGGCTCTGGCCTGGGGCGAGGGTGTGGGTGGAATGGACGGAGCCAGGGGCTAGCCTCCCCTAACAGGGGCTTCACCGTCCACCCATGGATGCACCAAAGTTTCAAGGGTCAGTTTATTTCCCTAAGCATGTGCTCAAACTTTATAAAAATATTCAAAGAGTCAGCATCAACATTGCAAACAACCCACAAAACTGAAGCTGATTTCTCCCTTTCTCCATTCACAGGATGATGGGGCCTCCATGTCCAGCTCAGAAACAATCCTCTCATGTCCCCTTGTTCACCAGAATCAGGTTCCCTCATTTAAAAAAAAAAAAAGACAAACAAACCTAGTGCGTGTGTGTGTTTGAAACATTTTGTCAGTGCAGGGCTAAGCCAGCTCCCACTGATGTCAATTTGAGATTACTGATTTCAACAGGTGCTGGAACAAACGCCAAATTTTACACAATAGAAAAAAAAAAAACATCCCAATCTCTCTTATCTTTATTATCTGTTCTTTCTCTCTCTCTTGCTGCCCTTTTTTCTTTCAGTTTTAGTTTAATCACACTTGGATTTTCTTTCCACTTTTTTCTTCTCTGAGGCCAGGTCTAAATTATAAACTTACATAGGAATAACTCTGTCACTCGGGAGTGTGAAAAATCCACACCCCTAAGCAACACATTTATACCGACCAGTGTACACAGCACTATGTCAATGGGAGCGCTTCTCCCATGGACATAGCTACCACCTTTGGTGGAGGTGGATTAACTACGTTGATGAGAGACGTTCCCTGTTGGCATAGTAGCTATATCGCTGTAGCATTTTAAGTGTAGACCTGCACTGAATCTCTCCCTCTTTAGCCTCCACCTCTGTCCCAGTCTCTTTTCCCCCACTTGGGTATCTCTCTCCCTTCATTCCCCTCTATGTATACTTGCCATACTCACTCTCTGCACCTCACTGTCTTTCCTTTCTTCCTTCAGATTCTCTCCTTCTACCACCCTTCCTATTAGAGACTCTTCCGTCCAGACTCTCTTTCTCTCCTCAAAGGGCCCTTGTCCCATACCCCAGTATCACTCCTTACCTACAGATCCTCCTCTGCCTTTCCTCCCTCATCTATGCAGTGTTGTTGTAGCCATGTTAGTCCCAAGATATTAGAGACATGGTGGGTGAGGCAATATTTGTTATTGGACCAATTTCTGTAGATGAGAGAGACAAGCTTTCGAGCTTAGGCCTGGTCCATGCTATCACTTACTTTGGTATAACATGTCGCTCATGGGTGTGAAAAAGCCACCCCCCTGAGCGACATAAGTTACACTGACCTAAGCAGTGGTGTGGACAGTGCTATGTCAGCAGGAGAGCTTCTCCCACTGACATAGCTCCTGCCTCTTGCAAGGGTGGATTTATTAGAATCATAGAATCATAGAATATCAGGGTTGGAAGGGACCTCAAGAGGTCGTCTAGTCCAACCCCCTGCTCAAAGCAGGACCAATTCCCAACTAAATTATCCCAGCCAGGGCTTTGTCAAGCCGGGCTTTAAAAACCTCCAAGGAAGGAGACTCCACCACCTCCCTAGGTAACGCATTCCAGTGTTTCACCACCCTCCTAGTGAAATAGTTTTTCCTAATATCCAACCTGGATCTCCCCCACTGCAACTTGAGACCATTGCTCCTTGTTCTGTCATCTGCCACCACTGAGAACAGCCGAGCTCCATCCTCTTTGGAACCCTCCTTCAGGTAGTTGAAGGCTGCTATCAAATCCCCCCTCATTCTTCTCTTCTGGAGACTAAACAATCCCAATTCCCTCAGCCTCTCCTCATAAGTCATGTGCTCCAGACCCCTAATCATTTTTGTTGCCCTCCGCTGGACTCTTTCCAATTTTTCCACATCCTTCTTGTAGTGTGGGGCCCAAAACTGGACACAGTACTCCAGATGAGGCCTCACCAATGTCGAATAAAGGGGAACGATCACGTTCCTCGCTCTGCTGGCAATGCCCCTACTTATACAGCCCAAAATGCCGTTAGCCTTCTTGGCAACAAGAGCACACTGTTGACTCATATCCAGCTTCTCGTCCACTGTGACTGCTAGATCCTTTTCTGCAGAACTGCTACCTAGCCATTCGGTCCCTAGTCTATAGCAGTGCATGGGATTCTTCCGTCCAAAGTGCAGGACTCTGCACTTGTCCTTGTTGAACCTCATCAGGTTTTTTTTGGCCCAATCCTCTAATTTGTCTAGGTCCCTCTGTATCTGATCTCTACCCTCTAGTGTATCTACCACGCCTCCTAGTTTAGTGTCATCTGCAAACTTGCTGAGAGTGCAGTCCACACCATCCTCCAGATCATTAATAAAGATATTAAACAAAACCGGCCCCAGGACTGACCCTTGGGGCACTCCGCTTGAAACCGGCTGCCAACTAGTCATGGAGCCATTGATCACTACCCGTTGAGCCCGACGATCTAGCCAGCTTTCTATCCACCTTACAGTCCATTCATCCAGCCCATACTTCTTTAACTTGGCGGCAAGAATACTGTGGGAGACCGTATCAAAAGCTTTGCTAAAGTCAAGGAATAACACATCCACTGCTTTCCCCTCATCCACAGAGCCAGTTATCTCATCATAGAAGGCAATTAGGTTAGTCAGGCACGACTTCCCCTTTGTGAATCCATGCTGACTGTTCCTGATCACTTTCCTCTCCTCTAAATGTTTCATAATTGATTCCTTGAGGACCTGCTCCATGATTTTTCCAGGGACTGAGGTGAGGCTGACTGGCCTGTAGTTCCCCGGATCCTCCTTCTTCCCTTTTTTAAAGATGGGCACTACATTAGCCTTTTTCCAGTCATCCGGGACCTCCCCCGATCGCCATGAGTTTTCAAAAATAATGGCTAATGGCTCTGCAATCTCACCCGCCAACTCCTTTAGCACCCTCGGATGCAGCGCATCCGGCCCCATGAACTTGTGCACGTCCAGTTTTTCTAAATAGTCCCGAACCACTTCTTTCTCCACAGAGGGCTGGTCACCTTCTCCCCATACTGTACTGCCCAGTGCAGCAATCTGGGAGCTGACCTTGTTCGTGAAGACAGAGGCAAAAAAATCATTGAGTACATTAGCTTTTTCCACATCCTAGGTCACTAGGTTGCCTCCCTCATTCAGTAAGGGGCCCACACTTTCCTTGACTTTCTTCTTGTTGCTAACATACCTGAAGAAACCCTTCTTGTTACTCTTAACATCTCTTGCTAGCTGCAACTCCAAGTGTGATTTGGCCTTCCTGATTTCACTCCTGCATGCCTGAGCAATATTTTTATACTCCTCCCTGGTCATTTGTCCAATCTTCCACTTCTTGTAAGCTTCTTTTTTGCGTTTAAGATCAGCAAGGATTTCACTGTTTAGCCAAGTTGGTCGCCTGCCATATTTACTATTCTTTCTACACATCGGGATGGTTTGTTCCTGCAACCGCAATAAGGATTCTTTAAAATACAGCCAGCTCTCCTGGACCCCTTTGCCCTTCATGTTATTCTCCCAGGGGATCCTGCCCATCTGTTCCCTGAGGGAGTCAAAGTCTGCTTTTCTGAAGTCCAGGGTCCGTATTCTGCTGCTCTCCTTTCTTCCTTGTGTCAGGATCCTGAACTCGACCATCTCATGGTCACTGCCTCCCAGGTTCCCATCCACTTTTGCTTCCCCTACTAATTCTTGCCTGTTTGTGAGCAGCAGGTCAAGAAAAGCTCTGCCCCTAGTTGGTTCCTCCAGCACTTGCACCAGGAAATTGTCCCCTACACTTTCCAAAAACTTCCTGGATTGTCTGTGCACCGCTGTATTGCTCTCCCAGCAGATATCAGGGTGATTAAAGTCTCCCATGAGAACCAGGGCCTGTGATCTAGCAACTTCTGCTAGTTGCCAGAAGAAAGCCTCGTCCACCTCATCCCCCTGGTCTGGTGGTCTATAGCAGACTCCAACCACGACATCACCCTTGTTGCTCACACTTCTCAACTTTATCCAGAGACTCTCGGGTTTTTCTGCAGTTTCATACCGGAGCTCTGAGCAGTCCTACTCCTCTCTTACATACAACGCAACTCCACCACCTTTTCTGCCCTGCCTGTCCTTCCTGAACAGTTTATATCCATCCATGACAGTACTCCAGTAATGTGAGTTATCCCACCAAGTCTCTGTTATTCCAATCGCATCATAGTTCCCTGACTGTGCCAGGACTTCCAGTTCTCCCTGCTTGTTTCCCAGGCTTCTTGCATTTGTGTATAGGCACTTAAGATAACTCATCGATCGTCCCTCTTTCTCAGCATGAGCAGGAGTCCTCCCC
The DNA here is from genome assembly GCF_027887155.1 of Malaclemys terrapin pileata. Taxonomy (NCBI): domain Eukaryota; kingdom Metazoa; phylum Chordata; order Testudines; family Emydidae; genus Malaclemys; species Malaclemys terrapin. The sequence goes on along the minus strand of NC_071513.1, from coordinate 37,450,742 downwards.
TCTTGCGCTCTCCTGCTTGTGCTTCCTCCCAGGATCCCATTTCCCCACTTACCTCAGGGCTTTGGTCTCCTTCCCCCAGTGAACCTAGTTTAAAGCCCTCCTCACTAGGTTAGCCAGCCTGCTGGCGAAGATGCTCTTCCCTCTCTTCGTTAGGTGGAGCCCGTCTCTGCCTAGCACTCCTCCTTCTTGGAACACCATCCCATGGTCGAAGAATCCAAAGCCTTCTCTCCGACACCACCTGCGTAGCCATTCGTTGACTTCCACGATTTGATGGTCTCTACCCCGGCCTTTTCCTTGCACAGGGAGGATGGACGAGAACACCACTTGCGCCTCAAACTCCTTTATCCTTCTTCCCAGAGCCACGTAGTCTGCAGTGATCCGCTCAAGGTCATTCTTGGCAGTATCATTGGTGCCCACGTGGAGAAGCAGGAAGGGGTAGCGATCCAAGGGCTTGATGAGTCTCGGCAGTCTCTCCGTCACATCGTGTATCCTAGCTCCTGGCAAGCAGCAAACCTCTCGGTTTTCCCGGTCGGGGCGGCAGATAGATGACTCAGTCCCCCTGAGGAGGGAGTCCCCGACCACTACCACCCTCCTCCTCCTCTTGGGAGTGGTGGTCGTGGAACCCCCATCCCTAGGACAGTGCATCTTATGCCTTCCAATCGGTGGAGTCTCCTTCTGATCCCTTCACTCAGATGGGTCATCTAGTCCACTCTCCGCATTAGTACCTGTAGAGAGAACATGGAAACGATTGCTCACCTGTATCTCCATTGCTGGTGCATGGACGCTCCTCTTTCGCCTTCTGGAGGTCACATGCTGCCAAACCTCTTCAGAATCCTTCTGTCTCTGCTGCGCCTGCTCTGAATCTTCAGAACATTGTGGCCGTAGAAGCATCTCCTGACGTCTGTCCGGGAAATCTTCATTTTCCCTTATGCAACGCAGAGTCGATACTTGTTTCTCCAGCCCTCGAACCTTCTCTTCCAATATGGAGACCAGCTTGCACTTTGTACAGACAAAGTCGCTTCTGTCCTGTGGAAGAAAGACAAACATCGCACAACCTGTGCAGGTTACAACAGCTGATTGCTCACCTTCCATATCACCGTCCTCTTAAGAACTTCCTCAACTGCTGCAGGAACTACTCAGAGAAACCTGCAGATGAAAGCCTCAGTGCGCTCTCCCCACGCGAACTCCCAGGCAAACTCCCGCTGTTAGCCTCTGCTGTTTGCCGCTCAGCTGGTTCGCTGCTGACTGCCCTTATATACCAGTCAGGCCCACTCAAGGTCCACCTGGAACAAAGCACTCCCAATTCACACTTTTCAAACAAACAAGCAAGCAATCAAGCACACGGTCAAACTGACCAACTGTCCCAGCAGCAGACACTCAGATACTCACCAACACAGGAGAACTCTTTCCCATTGGCATAAAGTGCCTTCACCAGCACTTCTAGTGTAGACTAGCCCTTACACAGAGCTCTTTCAGGTCTGGGAAATTAACTCAAAGGGCTGGTCTATACTACGTTGTTAGAGCGACATTCCCCACATTAGGTTGAATTTAAAATGTGCTTGTCTACACTACAGGGCCCTTCCTGCTGACCTAAAGGGCTTTTAAAATCGACGCCTGTACTCCACCTCAACAAGAGGAGTAGTGCTAGATTTGACCTTCCTGGGTCGAATTAGGGGTAGTGTAGACAGAGTGTCCCAGAGTGCTCTAATGTGCCCGCTCTGAACAGTACTTTCAACTTCACTGCACTTCAGCCAGTTAAACAGGAAAAGCCCCAGGAACTTTTTAATTTAATTTTCTGTTTGATCAGCGTGGAGAGCTCACCACCACAACTGACCATGCCTGCCTGCAAACCAAAATCTGCTGCCCAGCGCTCTCATAGTACCTTGCCTTTTTTTCTCCTACCCACTGGGAACTGGACTGAAGCGGTCTAATCAGTAAATAATAAATAAATCCCCTTCTTACAAGTAGAGCATGCATTCATCAGGAGCATAGTAAAGAAATCCATTCTCTATGTCTCAATAAATCTTCCACGTCACAGAAAACTAAATCCCAATTTGGCCATATTTTAGAGTGAGTTATAGAACAAAAATCTGGCTAATAAAGAGTTAATCTATCTACTGTGATGTTCACGGTAGTTTATTAATTTAGGATGGATTTGTAGAGGGATCTAGTAGGAAAAAATGTCAACAATACAGATGGGAAACATTTAATTCTTGGGGACATGGTTTGCTAAGGATGGAAAAACATGGGACATAACAGGAGTTAACTTAGGCCTTGTCTACACTACGAGAGTAGTTCGATTTTACTTAAATCGAATTTTTGGAATCGATATTGCAAAGTCGAACGTGTGTGTCCACACTAAGGACAGTAATTCGACTTTGTGAGTCCACACTAACGGGGAAAGCGTCGACATTGGAAGTGGTGCACTGTGGTCAGCTATCCCACAGTTCCCGGAGTCCCCGCTGCCCATTGGAATTCTGGGTGGAGCCGCAAATGCCTTCTGGGTAAAAAAAAGGTGTCCAGGGTGCTTTTGGGTAACTGTCGTCATCCGTCCATCACTCCCGCCCTCCCTCCCTGAAAGCGCCGGCGGGAAATCAGTTCGCGCACTTTTCTAGTCAGTGACAGCGCGGACGCCACAGCACTGCGAGCATGGAGCCTGCTGCAACCATCACTGCAGTTGTGGCCGCTCTCAACGCCTCGCAACTTATCATACACCTTTCCCTGAGGCAGATGCAGAAAAGTCAGGCGAGGAGGCTACGTCAACGCGGTGATGGCCTGAAGTCTGAGAGTAGCACAGACCTCTCAGAAAGCAGGGGACCCAGCGCCGAGAACATCACGGTGGCAATGGGTCATGTTGATGCCGTCGAAAGGAGATTCTGGGCACGGGAAACAAGCACTGCGTGGTGGGACCGCATAGTGCTGCAGGTCTGGGATGAATCCCAGTGGCTGCGAAACTTTCGCATGTGGAAGGGAACTTTCCTGGAACTTTGTGAGTTGCTGTCCCCTGCCTTGAAGCGCAATGACACCCGGATGCGAGCAGCCCTGACTGTCCAGAAGCGAGTGGCCATAGCCCTGTGGAAGCTTGCAACGCCAGACAGCTACCGGTCAGTCGCGAACCAGTTTGGGGTGGGCAAATCTACCGTGGGGGTTGTTGTGATGCAAGTAGCCAAGGCAATCGTTGATGTACTGCTGCCAAAGGTAGTCACCCTGGGAAACGTGGAGGCGATCATAGATGGCTTCGCAGCGATGGGATTCCCAAACTGCGGTGGGGCCATAGATGGAACTCACATCCCTATCCTGGCACCGGAACACCAGGCCAGCCAGTACATTAACAGAAAGGGCTACTTTTCCATGGTGCTGCAAGCACTGGTGGACCACAGGGGACGTTTTACCAACATCTACGTGGGATGGCCGGGCAAGGTTCATGACGCTCGTGTTTTCAGGAACTCTGGTCTGTTTAGACGGCTGCAGCAAGGTATTTACTTCCCGGACCACAAAATAACTCTTGGGGATGTGGAGATGCCTATAGTCATCCTCGGGGACCCAGCCTACCCGCTAATGCCCTGGCTCATGAAGCCCTATACTGGCGCCCTGGACACTGAAAAAGAACTCTTCAACTACCGGCTGAGCAAGTGCAGAATGGTGGTGGAGTGTGCTTTTGGCCGTCTCAAGGGGAGATGGAGAAGCTTACTGACTCGCTGTGATCTCAGCGAAACCAATATCCCCATTGTTATTGCAGCTTGCTGTGTGCTCCACAATCTCTGTGAGAGCAAGGGGGAGACCTTTATGGCGGGGTGGGAGGTTGAGGAAAATAGCCTGGCTGCTGATTACTCACAGCCAGACAGCCGGGCGATTAGAAGAGACCAGCGGGAAGCGCTGTGCATCCGGGAGGCTTTGAAAGCAAAGTTCCTGAGTGAGCAGGGTAACCTGTGACTTTAAAGTTTGTGTATTGAGAAGCTAAACCTGCCCCCATTTCTTTGCCCAGTTAATGTTGACTATCCTATCCAGTTACATACCCCCTTCACCCCACTTCCAACACACATTTCAAAATAAAAATAGTTCTACTTTGTTAAAGCACACCGTTTTCTTTAATACTGTATTCGCGGGAATTTTTTAAAACTGGGACGCAGACTGTGGTGCGGAGCGGGTGTACTGTAGTGGCGCGAATGCAGCTTCTAAACTCAAGGATTGACAGGCTCCGCTGCGGTGGGATGGTTGTTTCAACGGAGCCTGTCACCCCTCCTGATAGGGACTGTGTGTATGGGGGGGTCTATGTGACTTTGTGGCAGGGGGAGGACGGTTACAGATCCCCTGCTGTGTGGCTCTGTGATCCTGCCTAAGGACCGCCGCTTAAGATCTGTAACTGCCCTCCCCTGCCACAAAGTCACAGAGCAACCCACCCCCCACCACATAACATGAAAACAACCTCCCAGACTAACCAGGGTAACTAGTCACTGCATCACTGCACTATGTATGTGCCCTGCTGCTGTGCCTGCCCCCGACTATATACCCTGCCAAAGGTGACTGTCCTGTCGAATTACCAACCCCCTATCCCCCCCTCCTGCAAAAGAACATGATGGAAACAGTAGTTAACAGAAACGTATTTTTTATTATCAACCAAACATGGAACTGGGAAAGTGAAACTTGGACGGGGGCTTGTGTCAGGCGGGAAGGAAAGAACTTGTCAAATTTTGGGGAATGAGAGCCTTCTGCTGCTCGAGCTCTCTGCAGGGGTGGAGTGAGAGTTAGCAGGGACTCTGCCGCCTCTCCTTCTGTGCACTTTGGGTGAGGGGAGTATGGGACTTGGTGGCGGGGGAGGGCGGTTAGAGATGGACTGCAGCGGGGCTCTGTCCTCCTGCCTCCGTTCCTGCAGAACATCCACAAGGCGCCGGAGCGTGTCCGTTTGCTCCCTCATTAGTCCAAGCAGGGTTTGAGTCGCCTGCTGGTCTTCCTGACGCCACCTCTCCTCCCGATCCATGTTGGCTTGGTGCATTTGGGTCAAGTTCTCCCGCCACTGGGTCTGCTGTGCTGCCTGGGCTCTGGAGCAGGCTATAAGCTCCGAGAACATGTCCTCCCGTGTCCTCTTCTTCTTATGCCTAATCCGCGCTAGCCTCTGGGAGTGTGATGACAGGCTAGGTTGTGAGACAGTCGCAGATGGGGCTGTGGGAATGGGAAAAAGGGAGTGAATTCCTCAGAAAGATAAATGTAGTTGTGAACAAAGAACATAGTCTTTCTCTGTTAACAAGACCATGCACAGCACCTCTCACATGCGCACTCAGCACAAGGTCGAATTCTCGGCCTTCGCATTCAGTGCCTGGGGTCTTCTACAGCACATTTGAGAAGCCTCTCAGGAGAACGGAATTTCTGTTGCAGGCAGACATGGTAAGCCGTAGACTTGTGGCAGCTTAAAACTTTAATATTAGCAATGGCCTCATTTCACATTGAAATCAATGTCAGTCCCTGCTGCCAGCAATTCGGCAAGCAGGAAGTCTGCTCCTGTCCCACACCCTCGCGGCTGTCCCCGGGAACGATCCCTTTCGGCTGCCCCTCTCCCGCCTCCACCGCGTGGCTGCAAACCAGCGGTTACAGTTCTGTAAAGGAACGGCAAAGCAGTCCCAACACTAACATTCCCCTACCTCATTCAAAGCAGGTCATCATGAGCGACATCACCCTCATGAGGATCTCTGACAGCGAGAAAGAGAGAATGCTCCGGGAAAGCCTGCAAAGACCAGGGCCGTATGCCGCCATGCTGTGCAGAGCAATGATTCCAGAGTACTTGATAGTCTCGTGGCGTGGCAACGTGTCCTACTACGGAGGACCCAATAAGGCCGCTCTCCCCAAGAACCTAATGCAGCGGATTTCCAATTACCTCCAGGAGAGCTTCCTCGAGATGTCACAGGAGGATTTCTGCTCCATCCCCGGACATATAGACCGCATTTTACTGTAGCTGCTGTAGCAGTGACTAACCAGTAGAGCGGCTTGGGCAGGACAATCATGCAAAACCGGACATTGCTAGATTTTTTTTCAATAGTTGCACTGCCCATGACTGAACCGTTAAGCTAATCAAACTAATCATGAGAAACCCATTTTTTAAATTGTTAATATTCCTGTTCTGTTACAAATAAATGTTTAGATTTTTACAACACTTACTGGCTGATCCTTCCCCAGATTCTGTGTCCGGGGTAACGGCTGGGGAGGGTTGGTAGGGGATCTCTGTAAGGGTGATGAAGAGATCCTGGCTGTCGGGGAAATCAGCGTTGTGAGCGCTGTCGACTGCCTCGTCCTCCTCATCTCCTTCCTCATCTTCCCCGTCCGCTAACATGTCCGAGGATCCAGCCGTGGACACTATCCCATCCTCAGAGTCCACGGTCACTGGTGGGGTAGTGGTGGCGGCCGCACCGAGGATGGAATGCAGTGCCTCGTAGAAACGGGATGTCTGGGGATGGGATCCGGAGCGTCCGTTTGCCTCTTTGGTCTTCTGGTAGCCTTGTCTCAGCTCCTTGATTTTCACGCGGCACTGCGTTACATCCCGGCTGTATCCTCTCTCTGCCATGTCTTTAGAGATCTTCTCGTAGATCTTTGCATTCCGTCTTTTGGATCGCAGCTCGGAAAGCACGGACTCATCGCCCCACACAGCGATGAGATCCAAGACTTCCCGATCAGTCCATGCTGGGGCCCTCTTTCTATTCTGAGATTGCACGGCCATCACTGCTGGAGAGCTCTGCATCGTTGCCAGTGCTGCTGAGCTCGCCACGATGTCCAGACAGGAAATGAGATTCAAACTGGCCAGACAGGAAAAGGAATTCAAATTCAAATTTTCCCGGGGCTTTTCCTGTGTGGCAGTTCAGAGCATCCGAGCTCGTACTGCTGTCCAGAGCGTCAACAGAGTGGTGCACTGTGGGATAGCTCCCGGAGCTATTAGCGTCGATTTCCATCCACACCTAGCGTAATTCGACATGGCCATGTCGAATTTAGCGCTACTCCCCTCGTCGGGGAGGAGTACAGAAGTCGAATTAAAGAGACCTCTATGTCGAACTAAATACCTTTGCGGTGTGGACGGGTGCAGGGTTAATTCGATGTAACGGCGCTAACTTCGACATAAACGCCTAGTGTAGACCAGGCCTTAATCTCCACATGAAATGGATAGAGTTAGAACTACGCCTATCACTTTAGAGAGGACCCGAACTTTTAGTGCAGAATATATCGATGTTGTACTACATATGCCATTCTTTGTGGAGGGTTAGAAATAGACTAGGGTCTTGAATCTTTTTCACTTCTTGCTCTATGAATTTGTTTATTTGATTTTGTGGTTTGTCTAATATATATAAATCTTTACAAACCAGAAATGTTCCTCCTTTATATCAATTCTTCGTGCAACTCTAGAAACTACCAATTTTCTGCCATTGCAGAAAAGACTGAGTTGCTTGGGCTTTTTTGGCCATACTGTGAAAAAATTTTTTGGGGGGAGATGGAAGTAGGATCTTTAAAGTTGGCTAGATTATGCCTGTCCTAAAGCAGGTGCCCAAGAAATGGGAAGAAAGCATAAATAGCTCCTGATTTACCTTGTGCATCCCTGCTGGGGGTAGCTACTATTCCAGCATTTATACTCCTGGAGCACAAGGGACAGTGGCCTAGCACATCCAGAAGCACTCCACTGCAGAGTGGCTGCATTTGGGATCATGACCGGGGTCCAGACCTTCCTGCATATTGGCAGCTGGGTCAGAGGAGCGTGCTGGTGGACAGCCTTAGCTATATCTGTAAAAAGGAAGTGTAAGGGACACTTCTAAGAACTTTCTCCATAATGCTTTTGGAGACATTCTCCCTGCCATAACACTGCACGCATGATAGAGAGACCCAACAGAGACATAACCATGCAGAGAAGAGTGTAGTGAGGAGGTGCCAAGATTGGATATGGGATAACTTTCATTCTAGATGCAGAGAGAGGTGTCAAATTATTGGTTATATAATAGCATAAAAATATTGAAGCAACTCTCCTCCCTTTCTCTAGATTTTAAACTTATGAACAGAACTCCATATCAGCAATCAATCCCTCAAAAGGCATTCAAAGGTTATTATTTGCAAATACCTAATGTCTTTGTTAAAGGAAAATTGCTCTGTTATTATTATCTTGCTAACATGTGGAGGCATCCTGTTAACAATGCAAATCAGCTTTTTTGATTAGAGAAAGTTAGGATTTACAGGATTTTCTGGTAAGGTACCACTTAACATTTTTAATAAGTCATGGCATCATGTAGGCACCACTATAGAGATGCTTGAGATAACTCTTGATTCTAAACTCCTGTGTTCGCTGGCTTATTACTTTCAGGAAAAAAAATACCACTGGGGCTGAAATCTCTTATGCTTTTTCACTAGCCCAGATGTGAATTCTTTTTAGATGGTTTATGGAAAATCCATTCAGCTGTTAGAGAGTTATCCGAGCATAAAAATCAAATGGTGTTTCAGCCATTAAAAATGTGTCGTGGGTGCTTGTTTTGCATTAACATTGCTCAAAAGATTTCATTTTTCAAGTGCAAGCTTGGCAAACCCATAGTTCTTAATGAAGAATGCACACTTGGCCCAGTTTGAAAAAAAACTTGTTGAAAAATAGATCTAGAATAGGTGAAGATAGCATAAGTGCAGTGCATTATTTTCTTCTGGATTGCCTGCATAATTAAGTATGTCTTCAGACCTCAGTGTATCCCCAGCTCTCCAGCTTCCACATGGAGGCAGCTCTGCAGCTTCCACATGGAGGATTGAATGTGTCACCCACTTCCACCATCGAATTCCACCCTTTCCATATGTCCTGAGATAAATGGGGCTGACAGCAATGCTGTTGGCTGATTCCAGCTTAAGCCCATTTCAGCTGCTGCATATCCAAGTTTATAGTCCATGCCTTACAAACCATTTCCTTCCTTACCATGTCAAAGGCCCCTGTTCCAGGTCTAAAACAAGAATGTATGTTGTACATATGAAAGCAGATATTGTTCCCTTCTGAAGACCTATAAACTTACTTAAGGCATATACAACTGTTTGCTTCGCATAGGAAATTTTGATACATGAGATACCTTATGTGGTAACCTGATAAATGCTGGCTTTTTAACACTGATCATTAGTTTACAAACAACCATCTTCACAAATACAGTATAAATACAATAGTCACTATTAAATAATCAGCATGTGAGAGTTAGCAGTGATGTCTGGAAGATCAGCTTTCCCCCTTCACTCAGTTGTTGGAGATGTCATAGGCCTATTCTAAATGCTGGGAGACAATGACTTTTTAAATGACCACTGTGTGTCCTAGTAAAATCTGCTACATCCTTCCTGATGAAAATTGTGTTTTGATATGTTGAGGACTTCAGGAGTTATTTTTCATGCTTATGGGTCTTGATTGCAGACTCCTTTCTCTGGCAATACTCCTGTTCAATTCCCTGGGACTTTTGATAGAGGAATGAGTGCAGGATCAGAACCTACATGACATTTTGACATGCCAAACTCAAGTGAAAGTCTCTAAAAGATCTAGAATCCAAAATCTGGGATTGTCATTGAAAAATTGCACATAGAATCCAAGAATCCTCCATTTGGGAAAATAGATTTTCATTAGTGATGTTTATTTAGAGAGACCTGAGCCACAAAATTCAGATCTGGATTTCAATCCCATACAAAGTTCAGAGAATTTTGGTTGAGGTCATCTTTAGATGGTTATATTCTTCCTAGGGCAGTGGTTCTCACACTGGGGCCGCTGCTTGTGTAGGGAAAGCCCCTGGCAGGTTGGGCCAGTTTGTTTACCTGCCGGGTCCGCAGGTTCGGCCGATCGCAGCTCCCACTGGCCGCGGTTCACCGCTCCAGGCCAATGGGGGCTGCGGGAAGCGGCGTGTGCCAAGGGATGTGCTGGCCACCGCTTCCCGCAGCCCCCATTGGCCTGGAGCGGTGAACCGCGGCCAGTGGGAGCCCCGATCGGCCGAACCTGCGGACCCGGCAGCTAAACAAATTGGTCTGGCCCGCCAGGGGCTTTCCCTACACAAGTGGCAGCCCCAGTTTGAGAACCACTGTCCTAGGGAATGCACTCCTGATGCTGATGATACACTTTTTTCAAATTGTACATAGTACTGATGCCTTTATAGCTTTCTGCATAATGTAATCAATTAATATTCACCAGTGTCTAGGTACATTCATTTTAATTTGAATATTTTAAAATATTTTCCTTTTTTTTTCTTTTCTACTGTGCTTAGAGTCTGGATCAGGAATTTTAATGAGGAGGACAGTTGTAAATTGACAAAGAGTATACAGCCTAACTGTTCTAATATCAATGCACAGGAATTTATGTTTATACTGCTTAGCAAGATTAGTCATAATAAGCACATTATACCAGATCTGCAGGAACTGCACTGACTTACTATTTACTTCTGGGTAAAATTCAAGGTATTTTCAATCATCTATAAAGCCCTTTGAGGTTTGGTTCTTAGAGACCAATTGTTTTCACATACACCACTGTAGTAGTTAAGGGCACTTGAGGCATTTGCACTAACAGGGTAAAATTTCCCCTGATATAGAGATCCCATAAGTGGTGTATAGCACTTGTGCTGGCCCTCTACATCAGTGTGAATTTCACTCATAGACCCTAGCAGTCAGTGTCTGGAGGCAGAGCCTTCCAAGGGAAGAGCTAATGATTCCGGAATTTGCTTTATCCACTAGTGCAACAGAGCCAGCATTAGTTGATCTTCAGGGCATGCAGCAAGACCCATCTATTCTCAGGCTGAAAGGGTGGAGGGGGGAATTAGTATGCATCTTGTTTCATGAGAGACTCCTAGGACAGTGGTCAGTATGATTTGTGCTCACAGACTTTTGCATTGAATGCTACTTATAAATCAAATAAAGAGAGTTTCATAAGCAAAATCCCCCTGTACAGTACACACCTTGGTACTATATGTATGCACTATCTGAATCATTACATATACATTAGGATCCCTATACTGTTGTCTAAGAATTCCCCCACACACCCCGACACCTCTTGGGCTAGTAAAATCAGGACCAGACACTCATCAGTGCCTTGGTTCTGCAGTGATTGGCACTATATAAATAAAGTGAGTGATGCACTACTAATGCAGTATTTACATTATTTTTTTCTGTGTGTACTATTCTTTTGCTCCATTCACTTCCTTCTCCCCCCACAGAATGCTAAACAGGCTAGAGGGGCTAAGATGCAATTTATACATGCTAATTTCTTTAAAAGTAAGTTATTTTAAAAAGCTGTTATGCCCCTTTTCAACCTATCATTTAGCAGCAGCTGCAGATTTTGACATTTACCCCCCTTCCCCCCCCCCACACACACACACTGAACAAGGCCTGAGATGGTATTTTGGAAATTTGAATGAGAGATCTTGCATTGTTAAAAGGGGTGCCTGTAAAAGCAGAGCTGCATGAAGGATGACTGGCAGGAAAATGAGTCCCTCAGTATTAGTGAGAAAGAGTTTTGTCTTTTTTGTCATGTAATAATTTTCATTGAAAACATCTTTTAAAGTGGTGACATCCCTCCTCTTTAATTCTGCTCACAGAATCCAAAGCATTGTGGTGATGCACTGGAATCTGGATTTTTCAAAGGAGTTGCTAGCTTTTATTCCATTTAAATGGGGTTTGGAGCAAAGTTTTATAGGAGAGCTAATTATAGAGAAGTGAGCATACCTCCAGTTTAAAAAGTTACCCAATATTAAATTCTCATTCCATGAGTGCTGGCTCTTTTTTTTTTTTTTTTACCTTCTCTCTGACGTACAAACTGTTAAAAATGCAAATGGTCTAAACACAAAATTCTCACATCAAAGTGAAATAAAATTATTTTGAAAGGCAGCCTTTGAATGCAATCTTGATTCTAAAAAAGCCTATTTAGATAAAATGGGATCCATAAATGTCAAGAACACCTGTAGTCTGTCTGAGAATGTGCCTGCTTTTTGACATCAGCATTGATAAGCCACAGGCACATTAAAACAAACATTGCTTTCTTAATCTGGTTAGAGAAAAGTCAAAGGAGGTTGTGGTGGGTTTTATCATATTTTTTTAAGATTCTATGTAGTTTGGTTTCATAGAGATAGGCAAAAATATATATGGGAAAAACATATTTGGTTGAATAGAATACACTGGAAAATACTAAGCATTTTTTTCTTTAAGAAACCATGACATTTATGAGAAGCCTAATTGTTTTAAGTGAGGTCTCATTTCACAATAGTGTAACTACAATGTGACAAAGGCAAATTATTTTCTAATGGAGTTTTACCTATAAGAAAAAGTTATACAATATATTGTATCAGAAACAGACATTTAGACAACACGGAAATGAAAAAAAAAATGTTTTTTCTCCTGCTTATATAAAGGACATGATATAAACAACCTTTGGCTGGTGGAAGGGAACATATTTTTCAGCTAAAATTAGATGGGGCATATAAGAGTAATGCACTTAAACAATATTGTAACTGAAACCATTGTAGATAAGTGTTAATGCGCCTTCTGATTACAAAAAGGTTGGTGTAGTGATCAGAAAAGCTAAAATGATGGCAATGCAAGGATAGCAATTTGAGCATTTGGTCTGCCAGGCATTTCTGGTGGAGTTTTTAATAATAGATGCCATTTTTTCTATAGGGGTTTCTACCAATAAGTCATAATGAGATAAAATGGTGGTGTAAGCCCCAAAAGAAAAAAATACATCTATTATTAATTACTTTTTTTACTTTGTAATTTTGCCCATGAACCTTGTAAAAACTTTTATTATCCTTTTGCAGTGGAAGGCAATCATAACAATGGAGTGGGTTCAAAATGTGAGGGTCCAATGGACCTCTGTCTATTATTTGTCAATTATTTTGATTGCCAGGTTATTTTGTCCGCAGGAAGTACCTCAGTTTTTATATTTCAGTGGTCTCTGTTCAGTAACCCTTTACATTACATGTTCCAGTATAGTTTACTAGTACACTGCAGATGAATTGATTATAACAAGCATGTATAACACTGGTCTACAATTTTTGAGAAGTCGTCTGCTTCAGAGATAAAATGTGCTATTTATTATGTATTTTGATGTGCTGAATTCAAATATGACAATTCAAACAACTCATTGGCTACTGTTTCTGAGATATTTAAGTTTTTACATTTTATGTCTATGTATATTGTGTAGATAGTAGAGTTTTAATCATAAATGGTAAACCTAGGTCTTTTCATGTGTTTATGGTTGCTTTACATGATAATATTTCACCTGTCCTGTTTATGTAACACTTTAAAAATCAGCAAAAGGGTTATATAAATAAAATTTATTATGAAAAAAAGGCAAAAAACTATTATGTACATAGTTTAGTCCTATTCAGTGTCTACTCAGCGCTTCTTGGCTTGTCTCTTGTATTCATTAAATGGAGCATCTCTTGTCACTGTCCAGCAATAGTCTGCAAGCATTGATGGGCTCCATTTGCCCTGATAGCGTTTCTCCATTGTTGCAATGTCCTGGTGAAATCGCTCACCGTGCCCATCGCTCACTGCTCCGCAGTTCGGTGGAAAAAAATCTAGATGAGAGTGCAAAAAATGTAACTTTAGTGACATGTTGCAACCAAGGTTTTTGTATGCCTTGAGGAGGTTTTCCACCAACAACCTGTAGTTGTCTGCCTTGTTGTTTCCGAGAAAATTTATTGCCACTAACTGGAAGGCTTTCCATGTCATCTTTTCCTTGCCACGCAGTGCATGGTCAAATGCATCATCTCGAAGAAGTTCACGAATCTGAGGACCAACAAAGACACCTTCCTTTATCTTAGCTTCACTTAACCTTGGAAATTTTCCATGGAGGTACTTGAAAGCTGCTTGTGTTTTGTCAATGGCCTTGACAAAGTTCTTCATCAGACCCAGCTTGATGTGTAAGGGTGGTAACAAAATCTTCCTTGATTCAACAAGTGGTGGATGCTGAACTTTTGACAGTCACGGAACATGGAAACCCTAACATCACCTGCCAGGAGATTCCACTGCTGTAGTCTGGAGCCCAACAGCTCTGCTTTACTCTTGGGTAGTTCCAAATCCCTGACAAGGTCATTCAGTTCACCTTGTGTTATGAGGTGTGGTTCAAAGGAGGACGATGGGAGAAAATGTGGGTCCTGTGACATTGATGGTTCAGGACCAGAAGTTTCATCCTCTTCCTCTTCCTCGTCTGACTCAAGTGAGAATGATTCTGGTGCATCAGGAACCGGCAGTCCTTCTCCGTGGGGTACTGGGCATATAGCTGATGGAATGTTTGGATAATGCACAGTCCACTTTTTCTTCTTTGACACACCTTTCCCAACTGGAGGCACCATGCAGAAGTAACAATTGCTGGTATGATCTGTTGGCTCTCTCCAAATCATTGGCACTGCAAAAGGCATAGATTTCCTTTTCCTGTTCAACCACTGGCGAAGATTTGTTGCACAGGTGTTGCAGCATATGTGTGGGGCCCACCTCTTGTCCTGATCTCCAATTTTGCAGCCAAAATAAAGGTGATAGGCTTTCTTAACCATACTGGTTATACTGCGCTTTTGTGATGCAAAAGTTATATGTACTGTTCACACAAGTACGAGGCATCTCTGCTCACTTTGGCTAAACAGAAATGTGTCCGTTTGCAAAATCAAACACTGACAAATAAGAGAGCACGACACTGTATGATTTCTAGAGCTGATATAGGGCAATTTGTTCAGCAGAGTGATGTAAGCTTCGTTATGATTGCATCATCCATTACTTCTAGGAATAACATGATGCAATTCATATCATGTATGACGCAATACCAGCTTCAGATTGCATCATTCATTGTTTTGCCTAAAAAGCAAGTCCTGTCCAAACCCAGTCATAGATTTATTCATAGATCCAGTCAAAGATGTATTTTAGTCATTTCTGGTTTAAATTGAGATCCCTTCTCTTTATAACTCACTTATCCTCCGCCATTCCCAAGTCAAGGGTCGTATATACTGACCCAATAGCATATCTTGAAAACTAGAGCCAATCAACAATTTTAAGCATCATTTTCGTTCTCAGTGACCCAGAATTAGTAAAGTTTGACTACATTTATTTCAGAAGCATTTTGGCTGTAGAGCAGTGTAATATATGTATTAAGCAAAACAGTATGTTAAGTGACTGATTGTGCCTTAGTATTATTCTGTGGCACAATGTACAGCAACTGCTTCAGGAATTCTGGCAAATATGTGCAAACTTCTTGTTGCACATATAAAATGAGAACATTGCAATAGTCACTCCTTGTAAGAGCTTATTTCAGTGTACATGTACTGTAAGTCAAAACCATAACTCTATTTGTGACAGTCTGTAAACCTAAAAAAAAATAAAAATCACATTTTTATTACAATTTCAGTGCTTGTGAAATGCATCACCTCCACAACACTAGAAACCAAAGTCCTTTATCCTTAGTATTTGTACAGGTGTAAGCCCCCCTTAATTACCTCACTTAACATGCTTCACTTTTAACCTCAGGGAGCACTTGTAGAGAAAGAACAGTTCAATCTCCATCCCATTTATAGTCTTCACCTTATAGACTTCACATAGCCCCCTACATTTGACCTTAGTTAAAACATAAAATATATAGGGTAAAAAATATGCTTTTGTTGTTTCTGGTTGTTTGTTTTTAAGAACAAAGACCATCTTTACTTCTAGAAAACCCTACAATCCTCCAGTATGCAAATCCTGCAGTTACTCTCATCCCGACACTGGATACTTTACCCTTCATTTGCAAACTTGTACAAATCTGTTCATGATTCTAACTTGCTGCTGAACAGTTTCCTTCTAGTCCTCTTTCCAGTTCAGCCCTCACTGATTTCACCCACAAATTCCCAAGAAAAATTTCTCTACTTCTCTTATGCTTAAATTTCTAAGCATAAGAGAACTTCTAATCAGTTACAAACTATTTTAAGTTAACAACTATATAAAAGGGTCACTCTATTTCATCAATAAAATAACTTAAGCCATTACAAAGATTCTAGTTTCTTCTTAAAACAAAGGAAAGAATTGCTTTTCAGCATTGTCTAATAAGGCCAAATAATGTACAATTAGAAGCAACCTTTTGGAGTTTTTGCAGAAACTGTTACAGTTATTATTCCATACTTAAATTTGTTGTTGGATACTAGGGTTCAACTCCAGTGTCAGCTGACATTGATTCTTGGTTTTTCAAGGAATAGGTAATGAAGAATAATATTTTAAATGTAATTCCTTTCAACCCAAATGATTGCAAAATACTTTTCAATTGAAAGAAAGGGTTAGTGATCTCAAAACCTTGACATGGTCCAGTACTGTCCCATGAATGTAACTGTGGTTGATGTACAGTTGTCCAAATAACACATCTCTGTGTCTCACATGCTAATGGAAAGTACATGATGGATGCCTTTGAAGAAAGTGAAAGTAGAAAAAAGGCAAAGCCTAGGGACTAGTGGTGCTGATTTATTGCTTTGAAATATAAGAGGCTAAGTGTTTTCTCAATATTAAGAGTTATACCATGGGGGGATACAAGTTAAGATTATTGTGCTGGATTTGATATTTTGATATTTAATTTGAATCAGACCAATCACCCTTCTGAAGCAGGCTTATTGACAGAATATGAATTGAACTCAATTGATTTAACCTATTTTGGGAAGGGTAAACACAACAAAGCAACAGCGTTTGTGGCCCATGAGACAATGCCAGGTTGTTAACATTGGTGTTTTCCACTCTTTTCCAGTTCTCTTGCAAATGAAGTATAATTCAAAGTGACATATTTAAAAATCTTGTGCTTGATCCAGCTAATGTAGCAAAATGATGCAACCAAGTCCAAAGGAGAAATACGTGCATATTCAATGCATGTTACTACAGGAAGTCATCTTTGCACTTACTAATAAAATTAAAGGTATTTTTATTAATATTATATATTTTATGTATAGGTGTTTGAATGTTATTTCACGTATTGTATTTGTGGCATATTGAGCAATATTTTTGATACAAGTATGTATATAGTAGCCACTGTGGTATCAGGCTATTTGTGTGTGTCTGTGTGTGTGTGTGTGGTCAAAAAATATCTATCTTTCTTACAGTATGAAAGCATAGTGTATACTTACCAATCCCCCTACCCTCCGTAAGAGTGCCTATGAATGGGGTAGCAACCAATGGACTAGTTCTAAGATTCCAAAGCCTGCTAATAGTATAAAACATGAACAAAAATGCATCTTATACATTGGCCAAAGAGTGCCCAAAGTTGAGTTTATCATATCAAGTGCTAGTGGTGAAGGCTTACACAAGCTTCAGATATCGTATAAATAGCTTCAGTGTTCCTTTTGAGTGCAGCTGCCAAGGTGATGGGGATGGGCAGACCAGTGATCCATCTAATCCGTTCTGCTGTCTAAAGGTATGCCTACACTTAAAACTGTGCAACTGTGCCACTGTAGCACGTCAGTGTAGGCTTCTCCCATCGGCATAAGTAATCTATTTCCCCAAATCCTGGTCTATACTACACCGTTAGGTCAGCTCAAACTGCCTTGCATTGACCTAGCTGTGGAAGGGCTTGTCTACACTTACCAGAGGATCAACGAGCGGTGATTGATGCATCGGCGGTCGATTTAGCGGGTCTAGTGAAAACCCACTAAATCGACCACAAATCACTCTCCTGTTGACTTCTGTACTCCACCAGATCTAGAAGAGTAGGGGGAGTTGATAGGAAAGTGTCTTCCATCGACATTGCATAGTGTGGACCCCGTGGTAAGTAGATCTAAGCTATGTCGATTTGAGTTAAGCTATTCACATAACTCAAATTGCGTAGCTTAGATCACATTTCCCTTGTAGTGTAGACAAGGCCAAAGTGTCTTCACTTAAATTTGGCGCCTGCTGATGTAAGTGCCTCTCCACACCATTTAGTAACACCACCTGCCCGAGCAGAACAGAGTCGTGGTTGATGTTATTAGGTTGAAGCAGGGTCAGTGTAGACACTGTGTAGCTTATGTCAACTATTAATGGCTTTCAGGAGCCATCCCACAATGCCTCACACTGACAATACAATTGATACAAGCGCTCCCGGTGGCACCGCTGACAGAAGGAACCAAGTGTGTGCACACACAAGCAATTAAATAACTGTGGTGGCTGTATGCCAATGTCAGTTAAGCTGACAATTTTGTAGCCTAGTCGTGGCCCAAGATGTGGTAGCTAGGTCAACAGAAGAATTCTTCCATTGGCGTAGTGCTGTTCTACACTGGAGATAGGCTGGTATAGCTACATCTCTCAGGGATGTGGATTTTTCACACCCGAGAGACGTAGCTATACTGAAGTAAATTTCTAGTGTAGACCAGGCCTAACAGTGATGAATACCAGGTGTTCCAGAGGAAGGGGCAAAAAACCCTGTAAGGGACAATTATGGAGTAACAGTGACCATATATAAGAATCTGGTAAGTGCCTGACATTTTGAACCACTACATGAATATTTAGGCAGATGATCTCAACTGAGAGAGCAGTTATCACCTCTGACAATTCATGAAAATTCATGGTTATCAGGGAAAGGTATCACCTCTCTTATCTATACTCAGCCTGAACTAATCTTCATGAAGTTCCCAATCTCCACCAGAATTCTTAGCTGTTCATAAAAATAAGAGTGAGAAGAGACCTAACATGTAATCCAGTTCTTCCCAATGCTCCTCGCAGTATGAAAAGTGCTTTGTCCAATTCAATTTTAAATTAATCAAGCCAGGGGACTTCTCAGGGGAGATTATTGCACAGTCAAATAAATCTCAGTGAAAGTTTTCTTTTCATTTGCTCAATTTCACACCCGTATTTCTAGTTATATCGTCTTGAATCTACCAAAATATTCCCATTCTTTATTGGTGATACATCCTTGAAATATGTGTTGATGGTTATATCTCTTCCACCATGTACCCAAATTGATAAAAATCTAAGGCCAGAAGATCAGCTTGTGTAAATCAATGTGGTACACTGAAGCCAAGGAAGCTACACTGATTTACCCAAGGTGAGTCTCTAACTCATCCTATATGTCTACACTGCAGCTGAGACCTTCCAGTCCAGGTAGACAGACTCATGCAAGTAGGGCTCAAGTTAGTGTTCTAAAAATAGCAGTGTGGACATTGTGGCTCCAGCAGAGACTTGACATACCTGATTTCAAACCCAGGGGTTTGAGATCTCGAGCTGCTGCGCAAGCTGCAATGTCCACACTCACACGAGTCTGTCTACCAATGCTGGGAGGTTCGCTCCTAGCTGCAGTGTAGACATACCTACAGTGTTCTACAGTATCCAGATGAGCTAAGCCAAGAAAGGTAGACTAACTGAATACGTGTGCATTATTATACATCTGTTCTTTTGACATCCAATTTCAATATGGACATTTAGTGCTGTTTCAGAGGTAGTATGCCCATTATCCTGCAAAGATCATTTTTGGTATCAGTTGTTTCCACACTGTAGAAAATTAAGTTGTAATTAAGACTTTTCAGATTTTTCCTTGCACTGCTCATATCCCCAAAGTTAAAAAGTGATGCAGAGTTTTTCATTTTGAAATTCCATTCCAAGCTCCATTTGATGTATAAATATTTCCTTTTCTCCAGATAACTTGACTTTTGGCTGCACAGGTTTATTGTCATTAAAGGTTAGATAGGGCTTTCTTAACCTGCTTTCACTGATCTCATTGAATTGATAAGCTTGTCTGAAGAGGGGTGTGTGTGTGTGTGTGTGTGTGTGTGTGTGTGTGTGTGTGTGTGTGTGTGTGAAAATCCTTAATCTTTATTTCAATTAACAGAGGTCCTGGTACGAAGCTCACACTGATGTAGGAGGTGTTATTCTCCCTTGCCTATGAAACAAAATATAAAAGCTCTTCTAACCTATCAAGAGACATAAGAGTTACATCAGGAACGGGTTTGGCCTAAGAAATCTGCTCCTCTTCTCATTTTCTTTGCAGCATTTTGGGGAGCTTTCATCATCTTTTAAAAAAAATTATTCTTGCCAAAGATGCTGAATGAACTGAAACTGGAGTCTGTATATCCACAGAACCAGTGAAGTCTGGGCAATGGCAGTGCAAGTTTCCTCAACCTATACTAGAAGAATTTCCCCACTTCTAGAGATACCAGGGAAGTTCAGTCTCCATGGCCCACTCATTCCTGGCTCTGAGACTACCAACAAAGGTACAGATTAATTCCAATTATGACATGGATGTTGTCCATTAGCAAACAGACTGAGACCACTAGGATTTTTCCATTTCTTTAACTCACAATTTGCACAGCTGTAAAAATAATAAACATCCATTCCTGTCTTTAGATGAAGGGGTGAGAGAATCTCCTCAACTAATTTCCCATTACTGTTTCCAAGGCTCTTGGACTGCCAGAACTGTGATTAACATGATATAAATAGATACATTCCTGGGTCCTTACCATTACATCTCTCTTGTGTGGAATTTCTGACCCTGCAAGATGCATTTCATTGAACAATGCAACTGCTATAAAAACACTCCCAAGCACTATAACAAGGCAGAAATTTAAGACTACAAAACTAATCTATCTAAACAGACAGGATCTGCGTCAGAACCTGCTTGAAGGTGTTGTTTAATCCAGCCTTGGTTTAGCATGTGTGGGATGTATTATATTATGCTGTCCAACCTAGGCCATCTATTTCTTTTCTCCTCAGTCATTACTAGTAGTTTTTCTATTCTGCTTTGCACTTCTTCAAGGTTTTGATGTTGCAAGTATTGAAACGTATTCATATTTTTTTTATCAAGACCATGTCCCCAAGCTTATGCAAGTCTTAAACTGATGAAACAGTCAGTTATCCTACACTTTAATATTTTATTAAAGATTTAAAGGAAATTCTGTATTTTGCCCATTCTTCCCTCAACTGCAAAATATATTTCAAAGGTTTATTTCCTGTAATAAGGCTATTCATACATTTCTTTCCAAAGTGCCAGGACTGCATCCTGTAGATTGAAAATGTTCTGTAATCAAATGGAATGATTCACTTCTTACCCATGTCTGCTCCACAGAAGGGTTCAGTAGCATACAGGATAACCCTTTTCATAGATCCTGTGAAGCAAAGATATAACTGCTCTCTACTTCATAAGGAACAATTCTGCTGTGGCAAAGAGATTGACAGGATAATCTCATAGATGGTGATAGGATAACCTTAGAAGTGAGTTTAGCTTCAATTTTGTATGAGCAGATGCTTATCTGAAACTTTGGCTTGGAAACTAGGCTTGGAATCACTAGAGATTAGAATTTGTCATGAGAATTAAAATATTTCTTCCCTCCATCTGGGACGTACTTAATTTTCCAACCCTGTCAAAATCAGAGAGTGCAGAGACAGGCTTAAGTTGAAATGTCCACATCTGGATCTCATGTATCTTAGAGTTGTCTGGAATTCAGATCTAAGGTTCTGGTTTGATAAAGATATGAGCCAACTGTAAAATTCAGATACTACTATTCTGGTGCCTTAGAGACTAACAAATTTATTTGAGCATAAGCTTTTGGTGGCTATTTTACAACAGAAAAGCTTCAAAAACAGACTCCAACGAGAAACTGCTGAACTCGAATTGATATGCAAATTAGACACAATCAATTTAGGTTTGAATAAAGACTGGGAATGGCTGAGCCATTACAAACATTGAATCTATCTCCCCATGTAAGTACTCTCACACTTCTTATCAACCTGTCTGTACTGGGCTATCTTGATTATCACTTCAAAAGTTGTTTTTCTCTTACTTAATTGGCCTCTCAGAGTTGGTAAGACAACTCCCACCTGTTCATGCTCTCTGTATGTGTGTGTATATATATCTCCTCAATATATGTTCCATTCTATGCATCCGAAGCAGTGGGATGTAGCCCACGAAAGCTTATGCTCAAATAAATTTGTTAGTCTCTAAGGTGCCACAAGTACTCCTGTTCTTTTTGCGGATACAGACTAACACGGCTGCTACTCTGAAACCTACTATTCTGGTGGTATAAACAAATCTTAATAGATCTGGGTTCAGTTTTCAAATACCCTCATAGTTTGGGGGGTTTCAGAAACTGGGTTTTGGTCCAGGCTCATCTCCATTTAAGGAGAGTAAGTTAACTGAGCTGCTTTTAAGTTAATCATTTAGACTGAATAGAGAACAAAGATGAGTTTGTTGATGAGATGGACCACTGTTTGGGTTGGTTCTTATATCAGATCAATTCTGCCCATGCTGACTCAGAGGTATTTTTCTCTATATATATTTTGAAAGTCAACTTAAAGTAGACTTTGTATTAGGAACTTCAGAAAAAAAATATCACTTTGCTCTCATCTAGTTGGTCCAAAAGATCATTTTATTTGCATATTTCTTTTTCTGGCACAACATAAAATGGGAATTGATTTGGAATGGAAATAAACCACTGATATGATTTTTTTTTCAACCTTCAAAGAAATCCTGCAGCAAACTCATTTACAAAGAAATCCTAAAATAAAATAGATAGCAGAAATTTTATCTTCCTATATATCCAGTTTCTGACATTCAACAGCGTGACCTTCAAAATTAATTCCTTTTGAGTCTGATTCTGTTGTCCCTGGTTCTTTAATAGTTATTAAGTATCCCCATGCATGCATTACACATCAGTGGAGAGATGGTGGCCATTACGATGAAAATATCACCTTTATTTGTTCTATTTGTACTAGCTATGCACAGTGGATCTGCTGCAAATGTTATTTTAAGAATAAAAATTAAATCTATATTTTCCCATTTAAAAAAAGATGTATTTAACTAGTATCCTATTATCTCCATCTCTTTGACCTATCCTAGCCATTTCCCCCTACTACCTGTGATTTCTTAGAAGCTGATTGGATTCTATTTTAACATGTCTAACCTTTTAAAATATAAAAATATGCCACAGAACATACTTTGCACCCAACATAAAAAACATCAAATGTGTATTTGAAATCTTGTGGATTATGTCTGAAAACATTATCTACTGTATCTAATTTATTTGGGCACTTATTTTGTATACTGTATATATAAGAGATAAGCTGAGGCTTCGGGAACTTATTGTCATGAAATAAGGCAATTGACCACAGAGAACAGCAGCTCTCCAGGTGAGGGACTGATGAAGACCCTGTCAGACATAAAAGTGTCAGCCATTCAGTACATTTTTATACTACTGGGGCTTATTGACTTCTCTAGCAAGACAGATGGGTTTCAACTGAAAAGTTGTAGGATGGAAGTAGGTGCACCAGTGCAGGACTGCTGGTTGGAGATGTTGTCTTTCAAAAAGAGCATAGAGTGTTGTTCCCCTAGCTACAGATGTTCAAGAGATGCACCATTAACCCTGTCCCAAGTTCAGTCATCTTGCTGTTATGGTCCAGTCCTTACCCCAGCACAGGCGAAAGCACTATCAGTTCCCTCCCCTGCACTTCCCAGCAGTCCTGTCTGATGCCTGTGCAGGTCCACTGGTTGGAAGAGTTCCCTCCCCTTTTTGTATCCATTCTGGAGCAGCCACAACTTGAGCCTCATCTAATGCAACTCTAAAATCCTTATTTATGATTTTAGATGTGCTGCATTCTCTGTTATGTCTGCTGCCTCTAATCTGCACTGGATCCACATTGGCCCTTTTTAGATGAGGTGGCATGGGAATGATGGCAAAACAAGAGATCTATAGGATATAAATATATCATATAATTATCCTTTCCTCACCATATGCTGTATATTAGATCTGGCACCAAGTTTTGCGAAGCCCAATGTAACTCTTGAAGGGCCCCATCACATTCCCACCTCACCTCCATGTACAGGACACTCCACTACAGTAACTCCTCACTTAAAGTCGTCCCGGTTAACGATGTTTCAATTAGAGAACATGCTCATTTAAAGTTGCGCAATGCTCCCTTATAGTGTCTTTTGGCAGCCACCTGCTTTGTCCACTGCTTGCAGGAAGAGCAGCCTGTTGCAACTAGCTGGTGGGGGCTTGAACCAGGGTGGACCAGCAGCCTCCCATCAGCTCCCCGTTCCCCTAAGTTACCTGTGTGGTAGCCGCCCATCAGGCTATCAGTTGCTGGCAGTTCAGCTGTCCCTCCCCCCACTGCCATGTGCTGCTCCTGTCCTCTGCCTTGGAGCTGCTCCCCGGAGCCTCCTGCTTGCTGTATGGGCGGTGGGGGGAGAAACGGGGGCTAATGTCAGCATGTCCCCCTCCCACCTGCTCCTGCATCCCGCTGACCCCATCTTCCATAGAGCAGGGGGGACACATGACAGGGCTCAGGACGGAGGGAGCTTCCTGGCAGCAGCTGCCATCTCAGCTTGCTGATCTACTTAAAAAGGCAGTGTACTTAGAGTGGGGTCAGTGTACTTAAAGGAACAATGCACATCTCTCTCACACACATGGTATGTGTTTCTGACTCTGTCTGCCATGCTGTCTCCCCTCCCTCCATTCGTGCTGCCTTGTAGAGTGTGAGGCTACATTAACAACAATGAATTAACCCTTGGGGGCTAAGCCAATTGCTAGTTCATCATTTAGCAGTAAGGCATTCCCTGTGAAATATCCCACCCTCTGACTTCACCACCTCAACCAAGCTTCACAACCATCATCGCTGTGTACCAGTATTAAATTGTTTGTTTAAAACTTATACTGTGTATCTATATATAGTCTTTTGTCTGGTGAAAAAATTTCCCTGGAATCTAACCTCCCCCCCCACCCCCGATTTACATTAATTCTTATGGGGAAATTGGATTTGCTTAACATCATTTCATTTAAAGTCACATTTTTCAGGAACATAACTACAATGTTAAGCGAGGAGTTACTGTACCTGCCTTGTGAACACCACATCCTCATCCCTTCCAGACTATGTCAGTCCTTTGCACACTCATTCACAAGGCTCAGCATTCTCATAATTCCCCTACCAGGCCATGGTAGGCAGAAGATGGAATGAAAGGACACCTTTCCAAACAGGGAGCAGGAGGAATCAGGTTACTATTCACAGGGAATTTCAGATGGTGCTCTATGTCATGGGGATCTAAGGTATGGGGCCTTTGGGAGAGCAGGGCCCTATGGGATCAACTATGGGCATAAGGCTGAAGCAGCTACAAACCATCCAAATTCTCACAAAGGAGAAGCTATTATGATTCTGTGAAGTGGACACAAAAGCACCTGGCTGCCAGCATTAACACTTCAGCTGAATCCCCAAAAGAGAAAAGCAGACGTCACGATGTATTTGCTACCTGATCCAATCTCATCCAAAGCCTGACTACTCCCTAGCTACAGATCTAGGTCTCAGCAAAGGTGCTTCTACAAGGTCACAGAGCAGAGGGAACAAATCTGCAGACATAGTACTCCAAATCATGAACTCTCCCTCTCACTCATTGAGGCAGCAGGGATGAGTTGAGCCAAGTCATGGTTATTCTAATGCAGCAGCAGGGAGTTAATGATGCAATATAAATACAATAGACTGGTAGCATATTTATTTACAGCACAGCAATCATGGTATTATTCAGTATCACTCAAGTGGGTGTAGAGTCCTCTCAGTAACCAGAACAGATTAGAGAGATTTATTTCCATCCTTCTTTATCCTACCAGCTGGGAGAGTGGAAGGAAAGAGAGGAGCCTCAACAATGTATCTTTGAGAAAGGCTAATAAATGTAATCCCCGTTTTACAGATGGGTAAACTAAGGCACAGAGCCATTGCAGGCCAGATTCTTGTATCCTTACTCATGTTATTTTTATCATTTGCATTGACGTAATGCCTAGAAGCATCAATCAGCAAGTATGCCCCCATTGTACTAGGCACTAAACAAAACATCAGTATATTTATTTCTGTCCGCAAATAGGTCTATATTAGATGGCAATTGCTTTGTGTACTAAAAGAATTATCCAGTAATCCTCAGGGACATGTAAATACTGTATAGTTGCATAGTAGTACCAGTAAATCCTACTAAGCGATGTTCCTTTCCTACATTAGCAACTTTCCTGTTAATCTGAAAATCTTTCTATTTATAGACCTGACATGCCTTGTAAAAAGGTTTTGGAATGACAGCCCACCCATAAGAAATAGTGCCTAAAAATTACATGCCTGAAAATGATAAAGTAGATCCAATCAAGGCTTTCAATCTCTGTTTACCTACTTACAACTTTCACTCCTGATTTATTCACTTGCATAAATGAAAATGCTGATATGACCACAAGTTCCACCAAAACCTCCATCCACTTTCAAACCACTTCAATATTCACATCTGTTAAGAAAGGTATATTAGGAATCATGGTTAAAAGCTGCCCAAACATGGATAAGTTCTTCTGAAAATCAAGTTTGTTTACACTTCTTATCACTATTCTGATCCAATGTCAGAAGTTTGGGGAGGTGCATATGTTCCCACATGTGTGTGAAATGAATGTCATGTGGTTCAGCATGGTTCACATGCTCACCATTGAACTTGCTTCCTGATTATATATTTTACTTGGATCTGTGCAATAACAATTTTCCCCATCTCCTGATTCCTCATTTGTTGTGTCAAGCCTGCACAATCAACTGCTCACACACACTCTACAAGCCAAAAATTATTTGTACAAATTATTCAGAAAATAATTTTGAACAACAAATAAGTCTGAGAAAATTTTGAGCTGTTTATGGACAATCAAAGATCAGAAAGAGGCAACAATAATGGAATACATTGTTTGCTGTGAATTATTCCTCCAGCTCTAATATTCAGCATACCAATGGCATTGCAACCCAAACCACCTTGCAGTCTCCCACAAAGTCTCACTGGTACTTTTCAGAAAATGATGTAATAGAACAGAACTCTACAGAACCAGATACAGGAAAGCATTTAAGACAGAAAAGCCAATTTCTTGCTTGGTACTTTAACACCATCATTTTTTCCAGTTCAGTTGCAGTTAGTGATAACATTGCACTGGGTTTGATATAAGGGCTCAAAAGCACAACATGGGTAAGCTTCATCTCATATGTTAAAGTAGTTCTAAGATGCATACCTCATTCATTTCAGCTAAAATCCCATGTAGCTGGGGCATAGCAAATGTAGTTGTGCTGTCATTCAGCTTACTGGGCCAAATTCAGGCTTTGTGCAAGGTATTAAATTGAATGGTTATGCTCTTTTGTAATTACCTCAGAAATGCATTTGGTCCCAAATTTTCACTCAACAACCATAGCAGCAACAAACATTCTTTCAGAGCACACACAAATATTCAGACAGCCAAAGTACACTTATTTCCAACTTAGACCTTGACTTTTAGATTATTTTTTCCACCACAACTTTACAGCTTCTTCTGCTGTTCTGTTGTGGTCAGTGCTGATCTTCCATTGCTGTAACTGACTGTTAGGGAGCAGATGTTCTGTGAAGTATCAGCTTCAAGTGATAGCAATGTCACCAAGATGGTTTGGAGGCAAAGGCCAAGAAGCTTGACAGATGAGGAGGAGGCTTAGGGCAGCTGACGAATTGCCTTGCTGAATAGAGTTTTTTATTTTTCTATGTCTCAACAGCTTCCAACAGCAAAGTTATTTTTAAACATACCGTAAGTCAAAGCTGTATGGGCCAATACTACATCGCCTGATCTTAACGTGCTCTTTCCTCATTCATCATCACCCAATTTAGCTAACACTGTATTATTTAGTACCATTGCTGCTGACTTGTCTCGTCCTACGTTACCTTTATTAAAACTGTTTCTCAGCTATAGTACTTTATGGTGCAGAAACCCAATTTGCAGTATCACCTGGCTGACTCAATCTGTTACCACACATGTTGAAATTAATAACCTCAAATGGACTTTAAAAAAAAAGTATGAGATCTCCATAAACAGCATGCAGTGCGACACCATCTGCCATGGCACTGTGTCTGGCAAATCACTCAATGTTGCTCTGTATTCCAGAACAATGCTACAGTATTGTAACAAAAGTTGGAAAGCTATGAAAAAGATTATCTCTGAGATGTTCCATCGCTCTATGTGGAGGTTTAAAAGTTCCACATTTCCATCTAGCCTTAGGGAACAAATCCAGGGTTAATTAAGAGTTCAGTTCTTATATGGTCTACATACAGATTTTGTATTGAGTACAGCTATTTCAGTTAGAGGTGTGATTTTTAAAAAAACAGAATAGTTATACAGCTTCTAGCGTGGATGCAGTAAGATGCCTTTTCTGATACAGGAATAAGTTATACCAATATAAACATTTGTATATTGGTATAATTGCACCCACACTAGGGTATTGGTTTAACTATAGTTAATAAGGTACAACTTTTTTGTATAGACAAGACCTTAGTGTGCTTAGGAGATTACAAAGGGAACCAAGAGCCTTGAATAGATGCTTTTTTCCTGAAGATTAGAAATCAGGAATAAGTGTTTACAGGTTCAGGGCCTAACATCCATGCTTAACATTACTGTCCTGAATAGTCCCACTGAAGTCAAATAGTATAGTTATCCTGAAAGCTAACAAGCATTATTAGCCACCACATGAGCTCTGTCTTGTGTAGAGGAGGAAAGGACTGAATTCAAACTTCACTTTCTTTTGTTAAAAAAGTCACTGGTATGGATAACATACCCGCCCTAATCTCTGCAAATTTTAAACTCCAATCATCACATTTTCACCAGAAGGGGAATGAATTGCATAACTAACCAAGTAATTTTAAATTGTGAATTTGGCACTCGGATATTTAATTTGAAATGTGCATGGTCGGTTGGTTAGATAAACGAACCATTCAGGACATAACTAATTATTAACAATGAACAATTTTCAAATGTTGAATCTCTGCAGTGGTCTGGTTCAAGGTTAATTCATAAAGTTCATCAATAATTTCAAATAAAAAATAAATTCAAGCATTTCAGAGAAAATTCATGAATACTGAGAAAAGTACAGTTAATCAAAATTGTAATTCAATATGAATTTGCCAGCTCTGCTACATGTGGTTAGCATTCCAACCTTCTGGAGAGCAAGTAAAATTAAAAAAAAGATTAATGGGTAATGTTTATTTTAGCTTGATTTCTTGTTTCTTTTTTTTGGTTCTCTTTTATGAAACTTCACATATTCATCTGAGCCTCTGAACTTCTCAGTGCTTAACCAAACCCAACTACCTGTCACTAGCTTAGTTTTCTGAGATGGTGCTGAATGTAGTTTGTCTTCATTTATATTAGCAGTTAAGTTGTCTGCTGCTGAACCAATTACTGACACCTGTTTCAACAATAGATCTTTTCCTACTGTTGTCCAGCCCAGTGTCTATGCTTTCTGGTGTGTTATTTTTACAAGAAAGCTCTTATTCTCCCACCCTCCTCTGCCCAGATCCCCATATCCTCATCCCATTAGCAGCTCCACATGCCTCTATTTATGATGTGGAATCAAATTGGTGTCATCTGCATTTATGTTAAAATGCCAGGTTTAGCATTCATACTGGAAGAGCAGGGCAATTTTCTCTTCCAGGTGTTAAGGTTTCCTCACCCCATGCTACTAAACAAGTAAATTGTACTCCAGATGCACATCTCTCTAGCCTCAGTCAGTCTCAAATGGCTGAGATATATCACCAGCTGTCAAGCTCAGAGACACCTAACAGCAGCAAGATGTTGTTTGCTGCTGCTGAGTGTATAACATAGACCTTCTGCTATAAATTTCTCACTTGTCTTGATTGCTTATTAGTACTTCAGTTGGTTAGAGAGAGCATGTGTGTGAGTCAGTCTGAATCTGAGATCCTGGGTTCACTGTAGACAGGCTTGGAAGAGATTGCTCCAATGCCTTGGGGCAGATTGCTCCTCAAGAGTGACAGGGAGACGTATGGAGGGAGGGGAAATTCAGAAATATGAAAATGAATTTTGGAAGGCCTCCTCCCCCTGAGAACAGATATTTATTAGGCAATGTAATGGCCTTTGCTGTGATCTGGAGCCAGTATCCTATCACATTACTGAAGCAGAGAAGGTTTCTGTTTTGGTTTCTGTTTTTTTGCAGGGTGTTCATCTTCAAAACCTCTAAAGTTGCCCCTTGCTGATCATCAGAAGTAGCCCTATAAAGTCATCACACAAGCTTAACTGTAGTGGAGCTGCAGTGGGTCTATAATATATGTCAAAAACAAAGCTGCCCAGCACCACCAATGGACTTCATCCATTTATTTGAAAAAATTGATGATGTGGAATGGAGGTTACAGGAGCTGCATCACTGGAGAGCTTGTCAGCAGGGAGAAGCAATACCTCCTCAGTCACTGGGGGTTTGGGGTACAAACATCAGCTGAGGTAGGTAAACTCTGCTTATACAGTACATTATGTTCACAAGGTTTTTAGCTTACAACTCCGACAATCCTACCCATTTTAAAAGGTAAGGTAAATATTTAATGTGAAAAATATCAGGATTTTATTCCCTGATATATGAAAGAATCTTCCATATACAGTGCCTTTCATCCAAAGGAACTCGAAGGGGTTGCATGCCAACTGGGATTAAATTGACCAAGTCTCCTCAAGCTATTCTTAGCTATTGGAACCTATTGGAGTATCACCAACAGCACAAAGTGCATCTTGAGGGGGATGCACAGATGGAAGAAAATGGAGGCAATCTTCCCAATGTTAGGAACCTGCACATGACCAACACTACCCACAAGTGGGCAACAGTGACTAAGAAGGGGGAATGGCCAAAAGAACACGGGATACCCAGATGCAAAACAGGGAGGTGCAAATCTTACTTCTCTGTGAGTGTGAGAAAATGTAGCTTGCACCACAAACCTACACAAAAATCATTTAACCCACCAGTGAAATGCAAACTCCATTACAAAACTTTTTTTAACAGGAAGTGAAGAGTAACACCCAATTAAAATTACAGGTTGGCATTTACTGTGGGTGGGTGTAATGTTATTACCTGACTTTAGTCACTGGGGTTGATATCCTAAAGGCAGAATGACTCTGTCCCTGTATTATCTCCCTCCTGCTATGGCTTCTGTGATATGGACACAAGACATTAATATTGGATACCAACAGTACTAATGCCACAGAGATGTCCAACTATATGAATATGAGTCTGCTTCTCTTATCTAGGAACAGGAGGTGGTTATTCGCCAGTGCCGTTTCAGTATCATGCCATTGCCTGAAGCTTCAGAGCAATCCTGGATTTCACTTTTAGGAGGTCAAAATATTAGAAAAAATAATTAAACTGTTAGTGCCAAGTAATGGTTTCTTCTCTGCAATTGCTTTATTCAAAATTGGTAGTAGCTTCCTCTCTAAAGAGCTCTTTATAGTGTGTTAGGCAGGGTCTCTCCTGGACAGTAAAGGAAATGAACAACAAAGACAAGTGGCACAGGTGGCAGCCCTGACAGCTGTTAATGTTCCCATCATTACCACTTGTGTGAATGGGTCAAATTCTTGGAATGAGGCCATTTCCCATCCTATTCTCAGTTTTGTTCTTGAGGCCAACCCATATCTGTGGGATGCCTGAATGCCACATTCCAGTGCTGGTATAATCAGTTTTGAAATCTAAGTTACAGGCGCCTGAAAACTGAGTTTTAAACTGGAGACCACGACGTAAAAAACCTGCAACAATTTCAGTGGATAGGTGAGCAGATCACAACCGAATTATGAGAGTCGGAGAAT
Source organism: Malaclemys terrapin pileata (assembly GCF_027887155.1). NCBI lineage: Eukaryota > Metazoa > Chordata > Testudines > Emydidae > Malaclemys > Malaclemys terrapin. The sequence continues at coordinate 37,419,246 of NC_071513.1, read as the reverse complement.
ACTGAGGATGAATCTCAACTAGTTGCAGGTCTGTGAGATATTAGCTAGTCTTAAACAAAAAGAAATACACAAGCAGTCCTCAGACTTACAATGTTCAACTTAAGTCGAACTGCACTTATGACACTTCTAGACTGACACCCTAATTCGACTTATAATTATGGGTTTCGAGTTTACAACACTCGTCCCACAATGGAATAGATTGTGGTTCCGAGTTACAACATTCCGACTTACAAAGCAATTGTAAGGAACCAATTGTGTCATAATTCCGAGGACTACCTGTCCCATCTATAAAGTCCCAGTTTGTCAACTCTTAACTTAGGAGGCAGAACACCTCTTTCTAATACACGATGTTAGAGAGGCAGAGTTTGATTTGGGGTTCTATGCAGTTTATGTAAATGATCTACCCTTATACAGTCCTGAAACATCCACAAAGACTCCCATGAGTGAAATAAATTGACTTTACCAGCTCAGATCAAAGTGTTCTATGCATTTATATTCTATTACAGAGATTGCTGTTTTGATTGTCACCAATTAGAGCAACAACGACTCCTACAATCTGCTATATATTTAGGTTGCTCCATAATACAATTAATATTTACAGCAAACCCAAATATATTCTATTAAGCCACATTTAATCAGCTCTCAATTGCCACTGTTGTCTGCTGTGTCCCCCTAGGACTAGACTGAAATAATGGCACTAGTTGCCTTTTTCTGCTATTTCTTGATTGACTGACAAGTCACTGCACAGTACGTTGCTCTGCTCTACCATTTTCCCAGTGGGTGGCACAGCACAGTAGTGATATGGAACAGTAATGACATCGCATCAGCAGTCCCTATAATATAAATATGACATGAACTTCTTTCACTGCGTGGAGCTGAATTTTCAGATATTTTCCCTTCATCTTTGTACATAGTTGGTCACAGAGAATAACTTTAATAATATAAATTCTAAACAAGCTCAAATGTGCTTTTGAAACAGAAGACTAAGAGCTCTAAGGGTACACGTTGCAATAAACTTTCAAGGATTGCTTTCCATACATCATATCTAACTACTTTGTATGAGTTTGGATTTAAAGATGCAAAAAAATATTTATGTGGTTACTGATTTATAGCTCAGAAGAAGAGGTGCTAATCAAAAGCACTCAAAGCATTCAGAGCACTCAGGCCACCAGAAATGCTGTAATGGAAGGTGGTATTTGGTGAGATCACTGCATGCTGATTTCACTGTAAATGGGAATGTAGTCTTTGGGCTCCATGGAGAAAATTAACCATGTTCTTTTTTCTGTATTGAAAGGAATTTTCATCTCCATCTCCCATGCAGCAAATCTCTGCTTCAAACCTTACTACTCAGACAAGTCATTTAAGGTGTTCACCTATACTGGCAATCCCTGAGAGGACTGTTTAGAGGGATTGTCTACTATATGTTGTGCTCAGTTGTGGTTTCTAGGCATTAGTGCAATACAAGAATAGAAATCTCAGGGAACAATGAAAAAAAATATGAGTTTTATCTCAAGGAAAGTAGTCTGAGGATTTCCCAGCTTTAAACATGTACATGGCATTTAGAATAACTAACTGGAGGGTGCTTATTGTTTATTAAGTAATAATCATATATTGGGCTAATAACTTAAAAAGCTGAAGGCTGAGGCAATTGGTAGTTTGCATATAGTTATGGCTGAGTTAACAATGAACATCTTCAAATTATTGTACTGCAATGTGTTCTGTCATCTCACTTCTGTTCTCTGACTGGCTATTATTCCCTCTGTGCTGACTGGCATTCCTATCCCCACAAACTGCCCATTGTGGCTCTTCCAGGTATGATCTTTCTGAAGCAAAGGGCAAGGCTTGTCGTGCTCATTTATATGCAACTACCCAACTTATTCTTTCAACTTGCAGTTAGTGAAGAGCTGGAATATTTTGCAGATGTGGCACTAACACATTAGTAATTCAACTGGTTTTTTTATTAAAATCTTTTGCAAATTAACCTTGAACTAGTAATGTTTGGAGCAAAAATATTACTATGCATTTGCTTCTCCTCAGAAAACTATTTAGCTCAAGTAATATCAATTCAATAGCATTTCCAGTAGGGCTTGTGTCTCAGCTCTTACTGGGAAAACAGAAGAATTTGTCAGTTTGTGTGTCCACAAAGGTCTTCAAAATATAAATTTCTAGAGAGTATATGGATGTTATGTTACCTCAACACATTATGTCCACCAACAAGATAAAGAATTCATTAAAAGTCAGTGTAAGAAAACAACACAAACATCTGTCTACTTTGTCTACCCAAGGACAAGTCACAGAATCATAAATTAAGAGGCGCATGGGTGGAGGAGATAACTTGCAATCCTTATTCACATGAGTAGTTTTTACTCACACTAAAGAAAATGGAACTACTACCATGAATAAAGATTGTTCCATAAATGAAGATAACAGGATTAGGCCCTAGTCATTAAAGATGGTGGGAATTTAAATGTTCTTTCATTAGGCAAGGCTTCAAATCAATCTTTTCCAAACTGTAAACTTGACAGAATTCAAACCTGATATAGTAAAGTAAACCTGATATACTTCTTGCAAAAAAAAAAAAAAAAAAAATTACCATTTCAACATTGTATGTTTAAGGGGAAAATATGCATAAAACAATGAGCAGTGTATTATTTGGAATATATTAAACTTGTTCTTGTTCAAAGCTATAGAAAACAAAAACCATAAACCTATATGAGGTCACACCTCATTAAAGATGCAAATTAAGAGTTAAACATCAAAATAATAGAGCTCTTTTAGTCCATTTACAACAGGCATAGCTTGTTAATCAGACCTAAATGTCAGCGTTGGCTGCTTTGTTCATGAGTGTCAAATGGAAAAGACTCTCTGGGAAAAAGTCAAGTTAGTAACTACTGTTGCTGGAAATGTATTAATCAACCCTATGTTAGATTATAATAGACCTAGATATCTTTTTCTTGTATTCTGGAGTCACTATGTAACCTTGGTCTACTTGTTAAAAGACCAGAGTTAAGATTCCTTAAGGGCACTAAATTTCCTGCTTCTTGAAAAGAAACTGTTTTCAAGTACCATAGGAATGCTCATATTTGCCTGATGTGTCAGAAACATACTAAGAATTTTTACTTACGCATAGTTTTAGAATGTTTTCTACTTATTCTGGCAATGAGCAAAACTGCCAATTTCTGACAACAAACTACATCCCTGTTAAAATGTGTACTACTTTAATTCTTCACATTGGACAGCAAAGACAAAGTCCATCTCATTTTAAATTTGAGGAATTAGTTTAACAACTTTGAAATGACAATGTATTTTATGGCTTTATTATTATTATTATTATTTCAAAGATTTCATTACTTTTCCCTCCCATTTTAGACTATTCTATACAAAAAGAGAAACATTTATCTGGAAATATATCTAGTAGGCAGTATATAATTTAACTAAGGCTGTTTCTTTGCAAATGTACTCAAGGGTAGGTAAAATGAATCTCAGAGTCTGGCAAATAGAGCAAAAATATCATACTAAATGACTATCCAGTATCCCCAAAAGAACATGAAGTTGTTCAGAAGAAATCAAGTACAGTTAAGGCCAGTAATACAGTCAAGAGCTCGGTGTTCAGAGACATTGGCCAATCATTCTCAAAACACATGTGTGATGTACATCATCAAATGCCATTGTTGTGAGAAGTTTTATAGAACTTATTCTATAGTTTAAAACTTAGCTTAAGGTTACATTCCATCAGTTTTTCCAGAAAACTCCCATTGATTTGAACTTTGCAAGGAATTATTATTACTATTAATTATTTGTAATACAGAAGCACCTATATGCCCCTATCAGACTCTAATCAGCATAGGTACTATCTAAAAAGAATAAGGATGCTAAAGAGTTTACTGTGAAGGTTAAGGGATAGTTTCACATCTCACCAACATCAATATGAATTCAGAAAAAAAAAACCTCACTACAGTGGCATTTATATGTATTTAATCAAGTGGGATTTCCCACCACCACCACCACCACCCAGTCTTCAAGTATCCCACATATGGCATTAGCCTCTTGAAGGTGGGTTTATGTTTGCACACAGATAAATGCATTCATACAGAGAGAATGGAAAATCAGAATGATAATGAACATACTGAGTAAAGTCCCAATGCATTCTCCTACATAAACATTCTCTTTGAGAGAGAGAGGTATTTATAAGGAGAGGTTAATAAGAGATGGGCAAAACTATCAATTTTCTCTTCAACAATTCTGAGTACCTACAGGATAAGCAAGCATTCTGGAGGATAATTTCTAGGTTCCACCTCAGTAAAAGATCAATGCCACGTTAGTCAGTCATACTGGATTTAATGCAGAGTGTAGGGATGTTCATAAGACTCTGTAACTGTTGACCTTCTCTGAACATCCTTTCAAAATTCTCCCAGTGATAGGGGTTTCATAGACCACCTACCAGATTGGGTTCCCAATGTGAGTTCACACAAAACAGTGGGGATGGGTAGGAAGAGGGACTTTTAGTCCAATGGTTAGGGTGCTCACCTGGGATGTGGAAGATCCCTGGGTTAATTCCCCTCTCCACCTAATAAGGAGAAGGGATTTGAATAGCGATCTGTCACCTCTCAGGTGCATGCCCTAACCATGGTCTATGGGACATTCTGATCGGGGCTCTCCCAATCTCTTCCGTTGAAGTTGGGGCACTATGGATAAATAATTGAAGAGTCGTGGGGGGAGGGGCTGAGACCGAGAGCACGCACAAGCATGAAAATGACTCTATAGCCTGGTGGTTGGAGCAGTCACACAGGATGTGGGAGACCCAGGGTACTGTCCCTCTGCTCCAATGAGTAATTATTTATCCAAAATGGAACAGCTTCAACAGTAAAAATTCAGAGAGATTTGGCTAGACTTTCTTTTGGGCCCTGGTTGCACAACTTTCTATGCACAATATGAATGGAAATGTAGAAATTTTGGTGCTTGGCCTTACGCCATTGATGTAGGTTCCCACCTTTTTGTAATGTACTCTATTGAATGGCTTTTTAGTACTTGGAGAGTAAAAACAATAGGGGTACTATTACAGACCACTATTAAGTAAGTGCAGGGCTGACATCATTCCAAATAAGACTTTTGTATGTGAAGGAAGGGAGGAAGGAAGGAAAGAGCATACTATAGGAGCCACAAGTGGGGGATTCTGGAGAAGGAGGATTTTTGAGAGGGTGTCCATGAAGGAGGGTTAATGGGGGAGAGAGAGTGTGCAAGACGAAGTTGTATTGTTCATCTTTTTTTAGCTTTGTAAAACTTTAATGAAAAGGAAATTTTAAAAGCGGAGCCAACATATTCAAAATCAAACCAATCACTCATTGATCTGACCTAAGGGAATAGAGCCCTTTTAAATAAAGGAACAAAGCATTCCTAATAGAGCCCTTTTAAATAAATCATCATTATTTAAAGGTGCAAAGCTCTGGTGTTTGCAGTAAGTTGTTCCCCATTTCCTTCAGATGGACTTACTGAGTGAGTGGTTGGATTTTGAAGACATTTTGGAAATATTTGCTTTCTCTTTTTAAATTTCCCTGAGTACATCATCTAATTATGTGGAATATAATAATACTTTGCACTTCTATAGCACCTTCCATCTGAAGTCGGAAAAATACTTTGCAGACACTAACGCATTAAGTCTCACAATTCCCTCTGAAAGACCGGTAATACAGTCAATTCACATGGGTACAATTAGGCACAGAAAGGTTAAAGGGACTTGCCCAAGGTCACATAGCACTTCTGTGGCAGAGACTGAAATAGAACCCAGATCTCCTAACTCCCTGCCCCAAGCTTTACATATTGAGAAGCAAGTACTTTCCACTTCACCTGCAGACACATATTGTCCCAAGGCAGCAGAAACTGTATAGTTTGCCTGCACAGTACAAGAAAGATGTGGGGGGAGGGATAGCTCAGTGGTTTGAGCATTGGCCTGCTAAACCTAGAGTTGTGAGTTCAATCCTTGAGGGGGCCACTTAGGGATCTGGGGCAAACTCAGTACTTGGTCCTGCTAGTGAAGGCAGGGGGCTGGACTCAATGACCTTTCAAGGTCCCTTCCAGTTCTAGGAGATGGGATATCTCCATACATTTAAAGATGGGACAATAAGGACTACATCAGCCCCAACACTCAGGTGTTTTGAGGGCTGAACAGAACACAGGTAGCAGACCCCTAAATACATAGATCCACTGATATCACACACACAAACCACAAATAGGACCTGAAAAGGCACCAACTTCAAAACCCTAACACTGTATGGAACAGCTCCACAGATGCTGTGTGGTTTCAGGGGGTGAATTCCATTTCCCATGCAACATATTTTTGCACCAAAATGAGTTACTCAGTCTTGGCATAAGGAAGATAATTTAAGGCCACATTTTAAAAAGATATTTAGGTGCCTACTGGATTTTCAAAAGCATTTAGGCTTGGACCACTCATTGATTTCAACAGGAGTTTGGGCACCAAGATGCTTTTGAAAATCCCACTAGGCGTCTAAATACCATTACAAATCTGGCTCTCAGTCCTAATAAGTACAAATTTGCACACTTATATACTTTAGATAGCAACATCTAACATGCTTACCATTTTATGTCTGTCCTCCTTATTTAGACACTCCGTAGTTAGGGATTTCTCACTTAGACACATAGTCTGGATGCTGTGTTTGCAGTGTTGTGTATGTGATCACAATGTGGTCACATTAAGCCAATCAAGCTACACAGGTTAAAGTGTGTGATATATATGTACATCTTTTTGAAGTATGTGGTCCTCCATGGCTATTGGTGCAAGACATATTTCCCTATGCTACTTGTAAATGGAAAAGAGCTTTTGTAGGTGAGTGGCATCTGTCATGTTCCCCGAGTTGCTGTGAAGTAGTTAGCTCTTGGGCAGTAATTATCTGGAGGTGAACTACTGAATTTTACAAATGCCATTTCTGCCCTATAAATGTTTTGTTCCTTAGTTCACAAAAGCAGTGTAGAGCTAAATTGAAAAGTTTTTCCTTCTCATTTTTACCAGCTCTTTCCAATGGAAAAGAGAAGCATTTTGAGAATTATGAAGCTGGGAAGGTTGAGAAATTTTCATACACAGAAAAATAAGGTCTTTCACCTATTAAACAAAAGTCTGAAACTAAAGTTTATTATATATGGAATCATTTTAAAAAAATGTTATATTTATCGCACTTTGTATTTTTAAGAAATACTGTTCAGTGGATTGTATTCTTTCATTTTCCCAGTGAAAAGCTGCCAAAAATGCACCAAAATTGGGAAAATTATAGCTCCTTGAACTTTCACAAACTATACTCACCAAGCCAAAAGCAACACATTTCTATAACTGTATGTTTTCAGAAACACTCATTTAGGAAAGTGATCATATGATAATAATACTATCCATAGAGCCATTATAACTGTCAATTAAAGAGCTATCAACCCAATAAAACAAGAAAATTCAGGGTCAAACCCTCTGTTGTCCCAAAATTTTGAATGGGAAAATAAAAGGGAGCTGATGAAGTTATAAATTTGAAGCCTAGTATACCTTCATTATTTCACAAAGGAATTTCTAGCACCAATTAGTAAGAGAAGGGATAAGGGTAGGAGGGAAAAAAGCACACCATAACTGACATTGTAAACTGTCGCTGAAGGAAAGAATGGGATCTCGAGCGAAGAAAAGTCTATGCACTTTTCAGAAGTTGGATGTATTCTCCCTAATTGTTTAAGGCTTTCTGACAGAAGGCCTGGGGTCTGACAATTTATACTTCATAACAATAATAAAATTAATAATCTACCCTACCTTTGAGCAGGGCCGGCTCCAGGCACCAGCCCACCAAGCTTGTGCTTGGGGCGGCACCTGGAGGGGGGCGGCGCGGTGCGGTGCTCCGGCTGCCGGGGAGAGCGGAGCCCCGACCGGGACTCGCCGCCCTCCCCCCGGCGCTCTGGCCGCCGGGGAGAGCGGAGCCCCAGCCGGGGACTCCGCCCTCCTCCCAGGGCTCCGGCCGCCCTCCCCCTCCGGCGCCCTCCCCCGGCAATTTTTCCTCTCTCTTTCAAGCACTGAGTTTGTGTGTAGAAAAGAAAATATTTAATAAAATGGGGAAAGGAACCAAGCATTAATTTGGGAAAACACCAATAGCATGATTAAGAGGCATATGACCATGAGTAAAACACCCCCACACCAATTGGCTAGTTTCCTTTGCCTGAGGTTCTCAGCTTGTGGTGAGGAAGTCCAACAAACAAAAGTTCCTTTAGCATCTCTCTCCCCTCTCCCTCCATTATAAACCACTCACAGTTGTTGTCATTGCTCATTGAGTTCAGAGGTGCATTTGCATGAGTTCACCTCCCACCCGGGGGGAGGGGGGTATGTGGAAAGGCATTGAAAAATGTCTCAGCTGCTGCTGCTGCGCCATTTACTTTGCGTTGCTGCCCACTGCCACCACTGCACCATTGCCCACTCCACCGCCAGCCACTCCACCATCGCCCTCTCTACTGCAACCTCTGGGATATCTTGAGGTCCCACCACTTAACACAGCTCTCAGTGAGTTCAGCAGTTAGTATGGACGTTTCATCTCCACTGGGCTTTGACACCCTTATCCTCTGCTTAGCAAGTGCAGTTAAGTTGTCAGGGAACCCCTCAATCAGGGCAAGCACAGTTCTACTGCTCTTTATTCACACAATAAAGATAACACTCTTTATTACCCCTTCACCCAATAATAAAGTGACTTGCAATCCAACATCAGCCAAAAGTGATCATTTGGACAAAGCAGATCCATCATGCTGTGCACTTAGACAGAGTGTGTTTATGCAAACAAGGTCAGTTCCTGAAGTCTTCTCCCCCAGCTCATCACTAGATGTCAGGGGAGAGCTCATTCAGACCCTACTTACATAAAAGATGTGTTATGAAATTTTAAAAATCTTTCTAAAAATCACCAGAGCCCAAGGACTTATTGAGGGGCAAATTAAAACTGTTCTATGAACTTCATTCTGAATTAGTCCAAAGTTAAAGGTTTGTAGCTTTTTAGAAAAAATCTAAGATTAAAATCTAAGAAGATTGTACTTTTAGGTCTCTGCTGCAGCATAGGGTTCCACTTCTCTAGGAATCCCATATAGAATCATAGGACTGGAAGGGATCTCAAGACGTCATCTAGTCCAGTCCCCTGCACTTATGGCAGGACTAAGTATTATCTAGACAATTCCTGACAGGTGTTCGTTTAACCGGCTCTTAAAAATCTCCAATGATGGAGATTCCACAACCTCCCTAGGCAATTTATTCCAGTGCTTAATCGCCCTGACAGTTAGGAAGTTTTTCCTAATGTCAAACCTAAACCTCCTTTGCTGCAATTTAAGCCCATTGCTTCTTGTCCTACCCTCAGAGGTTAAGAAAAACAATTTTTCTCCCTCCTCCTTGTAACAACCTTTTACGTACTTGAAAACTGTTATCATGTCCCCTCTCAATCTGCTCTTTTCCAGACTAAACAAACCCAATATTTTCAATGGTTTCCCAGCTTGAGATCCAGCCTTGATTTCCCATCCATGAAGCCATTCAATTCCAGTGTTACAGAACTACATCAGATGCCCAGTTCCCTAGCTGCTTAATTTTCACTGTGCCTGGAAAACTGAATTTCAGTTCTACGTCCTGGGTTTCTAGAGCCGGACAATCTGAGTCTAATCCCTGGTCACTTTGGTTCAAGGTGGATCTGGTTCTAGTGGTTGTGATGTTAGTAAAGTGATAATTCTAAAGTCTTAGCTCACCAGAGATTTTTTTTTAGTGTCATTGTCTACCATCAGAATCTTATATTGCACCTAACAGGTATGTTTGCCACAATTTCACAGACAATATAACACTCATACATGCTTTTGGTTTAGATGAATATTTTTTCTCTGAATTGAAGGACATGGCTCACATATGCAATTATGCTTTCCTCATGGTTCTACAATTGGGTAAAAACAGCTCCCAAGCCAATATTGCTAATGTTAACATCCGTACATTCTTTGAAAGGAAAACTGAAGTCAAGATGAGTAAGTATCAAAGGCTATAACATTACAGTACTCCCTTTAGGGCTTCAAGCTGTTCTCTACAATCAATGGTCCAATTCCATTAAATGTGTTTAGCTAAACCACTGTACAATCTGAAGGTAATCTTGCAAAATAAAGAATAAAATGGTGAAAAGACCCCCAAAATCTTATAAATGTGATAGTTTTGGCTCTTGGAAACCTGTGAATTGTGTCAAATGTTTTATGATCTGTGGATATACCCTGATAAGAAGCAAAGTGTCTAAAAAAATTCTGATGTGTCATCAAAACAGAGCATTTCCTCAAAATAGGTGATTAGGTTGGCAGGTGCCAACCTTTTATAAACAATTTGCAGCCTGAAATGTTCTAGGATAAGTACTTATTGTGCACAGAATGGAACGTGGCTTTCAAAGTACACACAATGTCTGTAAGATGTTAGAATGTTTTGGGAGAACATTCAATTCACCCACTACTGATGTATCTGTATGTTCTAGATTCATAGATTCATAGATTATAGGACTGGAAGGGACCTCGAGAGGTCATCGAGTCCAGTCCCCTGCCCGCATGGCAGGACCAAATACTGCCTAGACCATCCCTAATAGACATTTATCTAACCTACTCTTAAATATCTCCAGAGACGGAGATTCCACAGCCTCCCTAGGCAATTTGTTCCAGTGTTTAACCACCCTGACAGTTAGGAACTTTTTCCTAACGTCCAATCTAGACCTCCCTTGCTGCAGTTTAAACCCATTGTTTCTGGTTCTATCCTTAGAGGCTAAGGTGAACAAGTTCTCTCCCTCCTCCTTATGACACCCTTTTATATACCTGAAAACTGCTATCATGTCCCCTCTCAGTCTTCTCTTTTCCAAACTAAACAAACCCAGTTCTTTCAGCCTTCCTTCATAGGTCATGTTCTCAAGACCTTTAATCATTCTTGTTGCTCTTCTTTGGACCCTTTCCAGTTTCTCCACATCTTTTTTAAAATGCGGCGCCCAGAACTGGACACAATACTCCAGCTGAGGCCTAACCAGAGCAGAGTAGAGCGGAAGAATGACTTCTCGTGTCTTGCTCACAACACACCTGTTAATGCATCCCAGAATCATGTTTGCTTTTTTTGCAACAGCATCACACTGTTGACTCATATTTAGCTTGTGGTCCACTATAACCCCTAGATCCCTTTCTGCCGTACTCCTTCCTAGACAGTCTTTTCCCATTCTGTATGTGTGAAATTGATTTTTCCTTCCTAAGTGGAGCACTTTGCATTTGTCTTTGTTAAACTTCATCCTGTTTAACTCAGACCATTTCTCCAATTTGTCCAGATCATTTTGAATTATGACCCTGTCCTCCAAAGTAGTTGCAATCCCTCCCAGTTTGGCCCAGGCTGCCTTTGATTTATTAGCCAGGTCTATTCAGGACCTGATCCTGCATTCCATGCATAGACAACCCCTTTTATGATTAATAGGACATTTGCCTGGGATAGGACTACCAGGTTTGACCTCCATTCTGAGAGTGCCAATACCTCCACCAGCACCCAGCCTCTTTGAAGTGCCCAAGTAACAGAGACTCAGAACTTGACAAGAGGCAAAGTGTCTAAAAAATTCTGATGTGTCTTCAAAACAGAGTATCGCCTCAAAATAGACAACGGAAACATTGAAAAACTGCTGGACAGCCACCTCCCACAGAAGATCCTATATAGGAATTTAAATGGCTATTTGCACTTTCCCCCCACTTTTCAATATTTGGGCTATAATATAACTGATGGCAAATAAGGGATGGAAAAAGTATGGAGACGTCATTCATTGGTATCATTGTAATGCTTGTTTCTTTTGCCTTAGTGAAATTAAGAATACGTTTGCATACCCATTTCACATTTATCTCTAACATCCAGATATAATCTCAAACTCTCTGATAATTGCTCTTCTTATTTTTAGGATGTTCTGTGAAAGGCTAGAACAATCATTGCTAACTCACCCCTAGTGAAAAATTTTATTCTACTGCTCTTATTAAAAAAATGAAAGGAACTGATTGAAGAAGACTTCAGTCATTTTCACTCTGTACTCTTAAAATGTGGTCCCAACTCAAAGCTTCCAATATACTTTGAAAAGCTGCCCTGATATTTGCAGATTTTTTTTTCAGGAATAATCCAGATGAGCACAAAGGTTACACTAATACTAGTAAAGATTTGCCAACATGAAAAATTCAGCTTGAAGCACTATATACTGGCAAAGCTCCCCAAATGTTTTGTTTTGCATGTCTATTAGAAAGGCTTGCAAAATTTCAAACTCCTTGGGGTTCACCCAACTCTGTTCAGCAGAATGGAACAAAATGTTCTTAGCAAACAACTAGATGGCTTTCAACTTTTTCTTCTTACATACTGACCCACAACCAGCTAACAATTTCCTTGAACTTATGTGAAATTTGATTAATAATTTCAGTAAATGTTTCTTGGTCTGTAGCTTGTGAGCAATTTATTGCAAGTATTGGAAATTAGAGCTGAGCAAAATTTGAATTTGCATCCTGAAGGAAATTCCAGCATTCAAATGTGTTTTCATTTTTTAATGGACCCAAACACTTTGTTTCAAGTGAGGTGAACATTATAAACTGCTTTACACATACCATATGGGAGCTGGAATTCAGGCCCTCATTGTTTCCTATGGGCTGTGCTGCCTGGAGTCCTACATCTCCCACAATAAAATACCAAACCAGCTGATTCAGCTGCCTGGTGCAACAGGGAATCACATGAGTAGGTACATCGCAGGAAATGTATTCCAGCCAGGAAACCTGCCCAATTTTCCCAGCTCTTCTCATAGTCACACATGGATGCAAACTGGAACACTAGACTTGCACTTTGCTCTATAAGCTATGGGGAAGTTGAACTGAGCTCAAATCTAGGTCTGCACATTTGAAACTCAGACCCATTTTCATTGTTTTCACTGAAAATATGACCCTGATTAGCTTGTGTATAGGCAGTGCTTACTTACCATCACAGAACCTAATTTTCCATCCACTACCAGATTTGTTCTATTACTGACTGGTTTCAGCATATTATATTTTGAATCATACTATGGTTTGAGGAACAGAAGCTCATTCAAAGGATTCCTTGCAATTTATGAGCAAACCTCAGGGAACATTTTCAACTATTTCACCTTCCATTTATGACTTTATGACTCCATGGAAGGCGAGTGGCATAATAGTCATGTTCAAAATCGTAACTGTGTTCATCATGCTGCTATTATATAGATCCTGAAATGTCTTCTTTGAATCAGAGAACAGGAAATCTAATAGAATAATTTCTGTTAAGCAAGAACATGTGTTTATCCCATTCTCCCCAATTCTCCATTCAACATAATAAAACATGGACTTTTTATAATGAATTGTTTAGTGTGTTAGGGCATATCTCTTCAAACAGGACTACATTAATGTGAAGTAGGAACCTTTTCGTTTGTGCCCACAGCATCCACATGGAGGAGTTACAGTGCAGAACTTTGGTGTACACTGTTGTTCACATCCCCATAGTCCAAACTGTAGAGCAGCATAGACATACCCTTAGACTCTCAGTGTCACCCTTCAGTGCTGTTGGATTCTAGTTCTGTGAAGGTAATCTAATCGAGCAAACACCTCTTCAACTGATTTTTGCTCTAGACTATTACCTTTAGACTGATGTTCTTCTTTCAAAGCTAGGGAGATTTTTTTCGATGGGAAATTATCCTGTAGTTCACTTCTAGCCTACGAATTACCGAATTCATCAATGTGTAACAGACTTAATTGATTTACATTTGTGTAAACCTATGGATGGCGCATTGCTCAACACTCATCTATGGATCTACCCTGCAGCTAAAACCTGCATAGAAGATGGGAAGTTTTGCTTGAACAAGAACTAAACACTTCAAGTTGAAGTTCTATATTCTTGGCAAAATGGGAATTAACATATCAGCAACTATTTGTATGTATCCACATTATCAAAATGGAGTGATACATTTTTAGATTTTGAACACCACTTTAGTTGTACTAAGGTCAAATGTCCCGCTAGATAGGACAACTTTTTCTCAATGTGACATTAATTAAGTGTGATTAAATAATTCAATGGAGCTCATCAGATATTCAAAATATATCTTATGTTTCTTTCAAGAGAGTAGAAGGTATGTAACTCCATGTACTTGAGTTCCCTTCAATGCTCTCATCAGCTCTTTAAAAAGGAAAAGATTGCCCATTTTCATGTTTAAACTAATAGCCATCTACAAAGGTTTCATAGTGTGAGTAATAATTTTACCAATTAAATTTAGATGACTTATTTCTTTTGGAACTGAATCAAGAAGCACTCCAAACAAGAGGAACCTGAAGGGCAACTCATCTGAGGTCCTATTTTATGCAACAAAAATGATATAATTTCAATTAGCTTTTACACTGCATGCCACATCAAATAATTAGGTAAGGAATTAGATGAGACCAAATTGAATCCCTTTCAATTTCTGATAAAGTCCTCTTGGATTTCGTATTGTTGTTAGGCGGATTACATAAAATAGGCACTCATGCAAGCAGCAAACATGCGCAAACTTTTCATGCATGTGGTTATTTCCAAATTTGCAGTCCCTTCACCATGCAAGATTTCTTGCTTTAAAACATGACTGCTCAATGAATTCATGTTGTGTTTCATAGCAAACAAGCCCTCAGACATATAGTACTAAACCTTTTGATAATTTCTTTTGCAAAATCTGCAGAATCCTTCATTTCGCCTAACAGCAGGAGACCTTTGATTTCCCCACACCTCCATTTTATTTATTTTTTTTAATGTGAGAGTTAAAGACTTCACATTACACTCTTCTTAATCTGTAAGAGTATAACACAGAAACACTACACTTTCAAAAAGCAGAAAGGACTTTCAAACCTTCCATAATTTAAGCACATCAGGGAATGTCCAGCTTTATTCTTGTAATAACTTTCTTTTTATCAAAAGAAAAGCAGTAGATACATCTAGGGAGTCAATTAATTAAGGGTGGATCAGTCTCCTCTCCTTTGACTATTGGGTCTGCCAACAGAACATTGAGTTTAGCGGCCTGACTCTCAGCTGATGTAAATCAGCATAGCTCCACAGAACTCAATGGACCTATGGTGTTCTATATTACTTAGGATATGGGCCTTAGACATAAGCTACAAATATTGCAGATATATTGTGTAATCATAACTAAATGATTAACTAAACATAAAAAGAATAAATCCCACAAAGTATATAAGTAAATCCTCAATTCTTAACTTTTATCGGTCTTTAGTGTTCTATGCCAAAACAAGAAAACAAGTGACAGCCTAGGTTCTTATGTAGAAAACAAAATTAAAGGTGAGATTTTCAAATTACTCAGGTGTTGGCCTAACTTTACTCCCAGTGAAGTTAACTATAGTACTGACTTCATTGAGAGCATAGTTAGGCTAATGCTGAGTGCTATGAAAATCCCACTCTGAGGCCTGGTCTACACTAGGAGGTTATGTTGAATTTAGCAGCGTTAAATCAAATTAACCCTGCACCCATCCACACAACGAAGCTATTTAGTTCGACATAGAGGTCTCTTAAATTTGATTTCTGTACTCCTCCCCGACAAGGGGAATAGCACTAAATTCGACATGGCCATGTTCAATTAGGGTAGGTGTGGATGGAATTCGAAGCTAATAGCTCTGGGAGCTATCCCACAGTGCACCACTCTGTTGACGCTCTGGACAGCAGTCCGATCTCGGATGCTCTGACCAGCCACACTGGAAAAGCCCCAGGAAAATTTGAATTCCTTTTCCTGTCTGGCCAGTTTGAATCTCATTTCCTGTTTGGACATCGTGGTGAGCTCAGCAGCACTGGCAACAATGCAGAGCTCTCCAGCAGAGGTGACCATGCAATCTCAGAATAAAAAGAGGGCCCCAGCATGGACTGATTGCTGTGTGGGGTGATGAGTCCGTGCTTTCGGAGCTGCGATCGAAAAGACGGAATGCAAAGATCTACGAGAAGATCTCAAAACCCATGACAGAGAGAGGATACAGCCGGGATGCAACGCAGTGCCGCGTGAAAATCAAGGAGCTGAGACAAGGGTACCAGAAGACCAAAGAGTCAAACAGACGCTCCGGATCCCAGCCCCAGACATGCCGTTTCTACGAGGCACTGCATTCCATTCTAGGTGCGGCTGCCACCACTACCCCACCACTGACGGTGGACTCTGAGGATGGGATATTGTCGACGGCCACTTCCTCGGAGATGTTAGCAGACAGGGAAGATGAGGAAGGAGATGAGGAGGATGAGGCAATTGACAGCGCTTACAAGGCTGATTTCCCCAACAGCCAGGATCTCTTCATCACCCTCACAGAGATCCCCTACCAACCCTCCCCACGTGTTAACCCAGACCCTGAAGGATCAGTCGGTAAGTGTGTTAAACATGTAAACATTTATTTTGAACAGAACAGGAACATTAACAATGGGTTTTTCATGATTAGTTTGCCCTAGGCGCTTAACGTTTTAGTCCTTGGCAGTGCAACTACTGCAAAAGAATCTAACAATGTCCAGTTTATCATGATTACTTTGCCCTAGGCGCTCTACTTTTTAGTCCTTGCCAGTGCAGCTACTAGAAAATAAGGTCTATATGTCCGGGGATAGAGCTGAAATCCTCATGGGACATCTCCACAAAGCTCTCCTGGAGGTAATTGGAAAGCCTTTGCATGAGGTTCCTGGGGAGAGCGGCCTTATTGTGTCCTCTGTGGTAGGAAACTTTTCTGCGCCAGGCTATCATCAAGTACTCTGGGATCATTGCCTCGCAGAGCATGGCCGCATACGGCCCTGGTTTTTGCTGGCTTTCACGCAGCATGCGCTCTTTCTCTGTTTCAGAAATCCTCAGCAGAGTGATGTCGCTCATGGTGACCTGCTTTGAATTAGGGGAATGTTAGTATTGGGACTGCTTGCCTGCTTCTTTACATAACTGTAACCGGCGGTTTACAACCACGCGGTGGAGACGGGAGAGGGGCAGCATACAGGGATCTTTCCCGCGGACAGCCATGAGGGGGTGCGACAGGGGCAGAGTTCATGCTTGCCGGATTGCCGGCAGCAGGAACTGGCCAACGCTAGGAGCATTGCTTTGAATGTGAAAGGAGGGCACTGCTATAATTTAAGTTTTAAGCAGCCAAAAGTCTACAGCTTACCATGTCAGCCTGCTACCCGAATTCCGCTGTCCTGCCCCACTTGTCTGATCTCCACTGCAAAACCCCAGCGACTGAATGCGAAGGCTGAAAATTCGACCTTGTCCTGAGTGCGCATGTGATAGGTGCTGTGCATGTTCTTGTTCACAGAGAAAGACTATGTTCATTGTTCACAAAAATTTATCTTTGTGAGGAATTCACTCCCTTTTTTCAATTCAATCCCACAGCTGCAACTGTCTCCCGACCTACCCCGGCATCCCCCTCTCAGAGGCTGGCGCAGATAAGGCGGAGAAAGAAAAGGACACGGGACGACATGTTCTCAGAACTTATGGGCTGCTCCCGAGCCGAGGCGGCCCAGCAGACCCAGTGGAGGGAGAACATGTCGCAATACCAGCGATCACACAGCGAACGGGAGGAGAGATGGCGGCAGGAAGACCAGCAGGCGACTCAAACGCTGCTTGGACTAATGAGGGAGCAAACGGACATGCTCTGGCGCCTTGTGGATGTTCTGCAGGACCGGAGGCAGGAGGACAGAGCCCCACTGCAGTCTATCTCTAACCACCCTCCCCCGCCACATAGTCCCACACTCCCCTCACCCAAAGTCCCAAGAAGGAAGGGCGGCAGGGGCCGTGAAAACTGTCACTCCACCCCTGCAGACTGCTCAAGTACCAGACGGCTCTCATTCCCAAAGTTTTGATAAGTCCTTTCCTTCACTCCAAAAGCACCTCACCCAAGCCCCCGTCCCAGTGTCATCCCCTAACTGTGTAGTTGCTAATAAAAAATACATTTCTGTTAATTACTGTTTCCGTCATGTTCTTTTAGAGGAGAGTGTGTTTGAAGGGGGGAAGGGGGTTGGTAATTGGAGAGGACAGTCACCTTTACCAGGGTACAGGCATGGGGGCAGGTTCAGCAGAAGGTCACACACACATTGCAGTCACTAGGCACCCTGGTCAGTCTGGGAGGTGGTTTTCATGTTCTCTGTGTGTGTGTGGGGGGGGGATATGTGACTTTGTGGCGGGGGAGGGTGGTTAGAGATCTTATGCAGCGGTCCTTAGCCTGGATCACAGAGCCACACAGCAGGGGATCTGTAACTGTCCTCCCCCGCCACAAAGTCACATAGCCCCCACACACAGAGTCCCGAAAAGTGTTCATTAACAAAGTTCCATTTATTTTATTTTTAAACATGTGTTGGAAGGGGGGGAACGGGGTGAATGGGGTATGTAACTGGAGAGGATAGTCAACATTAACTGGGTAAAGAAACGGGGGCAGGTTCAGCTTCTCTTTAAACAAACTTAATAGTCACAGGTTACCCTGCTCACTGAGGAACCTAGCTTTCAAAGCCTCCCGGATGCACAGCGCACCCCGCTGTGCTCTTCTAATCGCACAGCTGTCTGGCTGGGCGTAATCTGCAGCCAGGCTATTTGTCTCAACCTCCCACCCCACCATAAAGGTCTCCCCCTTGCTCTCACAGAGATTGTGGAGCACACAGCAAGCTGCAATAACAATGGGGATATTGGTTTCGCTGAGATCAGAGCGAGTCAGTAAGCTTCTCCATCTCCCCTTGAGACGTCCAAAAGCACACTCCACCACCATTCTGCACTTGCTCAGTTGGTAGTTGAAGAGTTCTTTTTCAGTGTCCAGGGCGCCTATATAGGGCTTCATGAGCCAGGGCATTAGCGGGTAGGCTGGGTCCCCGAGGATCACTATAGGCATCTCCACATCCCCAACAGTTATTTTGTGGTCCGGGAAGTAAATTCCTTCCTGCAGCCGTCTAAACAGACCAGAGTTCCTGAAAACACGAGCGTCATGAACCTTGCCCGGCCATCCGATGTTGCTGTTTGTAAAACGTCCCCTATGGTTCACCAGTGCTTGCAGGACCATTGAAAAGTAGCCCTATCGGTTAATGGTGGTCCGGTCCCAGGATAGGGATGTGAGTTCCATCTATAGCCCCACCACAGTTTGGGAATCTCATCTCGGCCAAGCCATCTATGATGACCTGCACGTTTCCAAGGGTCACCTTTGACAGCAGTAGCTCAACGACTGCACTGGCTACTTGCATCACAGCAACCCCCACAGTAGATTTGCCCATGCGAAAGTGATTCGCGACTGACCGGTAGCTGTCTGGCGTTGCAAGCTTCCAGAGGGCTATGGCCACTCGCTTCTGGACAGTCAGGGCTGCTCGCATCCGGGTGTCCTTGCGCTTCAGGGCAGGGGACAACAACTCACAAAGTTCCATGAAAGTTCCTTTCCGCATGCGAAAGTTTCGCAGCCACTGTGATTCATCCCAGACCTGCAGCACTATGCGGTCCCACCAGTCTGTGCTTGTTTCCCAGGCCCAGAATCGCCGTTCCACAGCATCAACATGACCCATTGCCACCATGATGTTCAGGGTGCGGGATCCCGTGCTTTGTGAGAGGTCTGTGCCCCTCTCAGACTTAATGTCCTCACCGCGCTGCCGTAGCCTCCTCGCCCGATTTCTCAGCATCTGCCTCTGGAAAAGGTGGATGATACGATGCGAGGTGTTGACAACGGCCATAACTGCAGCGATGGTCGCAGCAGGCTCCATGCTCGCAGTGCTGTGGTGTCCACGCTGTCACTCACCAGAAAAGTGCGCGAACTGATTTCCTGCCGGCGCTTTCAGGGAGGGAGGGAGGGTGGGAGTGACGACAGTTACCCAAAACCACCCTGAACACATTTTTTGCCCCAGCAGGCATTGGGGGCTCGACCCAAACTTCCAATGGGCAGCGGGGACTGCGGGAACTGTGGGATAGCTGCCCACAGTGCACCGCTTCCAATGTCGACGCTTGCCCTGTTAGTGTGGACTCACAAAGTCGAATTACTGTCCTTAGTGTGGATACACACGTTTGACTGTGTAATATCAGTTCCACAAATTTGATTTAAGTAAAATTGAACTACTCTCGTAGTGTAGACATACCCTAAGTTTTCAAACTCTTCTCTCTGGGTCACCACTTGGAAAACTTTTATCTAGACTTGTTTCAAAGATGATGGGTGTGTTGATCTCATTCTCACTGCACCACTTCTCCAGACTGGCAAATATTTGTTCTCATTAGCTGGACCTTCAAAGATAACTGAGAATTAGCCAAAGGGGCAGGGAGGATCCTTGCAGAGAAACTGCCAACACCTCGTGAGTGTTCTTTGTTGCCTCTCTCAAGGCTCCACCCTATTCCAAAAGAACAAGTGTTGCTTGATGCTACTTCCTCAGTGTTACCTCCACTGAGATGGCAGCCCTTAAAATGAGACCAGCACAACCACTGGCCAGGATTATGTGATCCACCCCCTTATTCAAGACTCTGCGCCACTACAGTACATTCTGTCACTCAGTACATTCAGGCAAGATAATATCTTTTTTTCATAGTTACATAGATTCCAAGACCAGAAGAGACCATTGTGATCATCTAGTCTGATATTCTGTATAATACAGGCCATAGAACTTCCCCAAAATAATTCTTAGACCATACCTTTTAGAAAAACACACGATCTTGATTTAAAAATTGTTCCAGTCTGAATTACTCTAGCTTCAACTTCCAGCTAACTGGATTAGGTTATACCTTTCTGGGCTAAATTGAAGAGCCACTTATTAAATTTTTGTTTCCCATGTTGGTGCCTCTAGATGGTAATCAATTCAGCCCTTAGCCTTCTCTTTGTTAAGTTAAATAGATTGATCTCCTTGAGTCTCTCATTATAGGACACATTTTCCTTTAATCATTCTTGTGACTTTTCTTTTAACCTCTCCAATTTTTTAATATCCTTCTTGAATTATGGACATCAGAACTGTATGCAGTACTCCAGATACAGTCACACCAATGCCAAATACAGAGGTAAAATAACCTCTGCTCTACTCCTACTTGAGATTCTCCTGTTTTTGCATCCAATGATCATATTAGCTCTTTTTGACACAGCATCACACTGGGAGTTGATGTTCACCTGACTGTCCTTTTTCCAGAGTCATTGCTTCCCAGGATAGAGTCCCCCATCCTATATGTATGGCCTACATGCTTAGCTCCTAGAGTTATAAATTTATATTTAGCAATATTGAAATGCAAGTGGTGGCTTGTGCCAGTTAACCAAGAGATCCAGATTTCTCTGTAGCCGTGACCTGTCCTCTTCATTACTTACCACTCCCCCAGTTTCTCTGTGTTATCTGCAAATTTTATCGGTGATAACTTTATGCTTTCTTCCATGTTATTGACAAAAATGTTAAAAAGCGTATGGCCAGGAAACCACTCCCTACGGGACCCTGCTAAAACAAACACCTGCTCAATGATTACTCTCTCTTTACAGTTATATTTTGAGACATATCAGCTAGCAAGCTTTTAAGCCATTTAATGTGCAGCATGTTAATTTTATATCCTTCTAGTTTTTTAATCAAAATATTGTGCGGTACCCAGTCAAATGCCTTCCAGAAGTCAATATAAGAACGACCATACTGGGTCACACCAACGGTCCATCTAGCCAAATATCCTGTCTTCTGACGGTGGCCAATGCCAGATGCTTCAAAGGGAATGAAAAGAATAGGGCAATCCACCCCGACAGGATGATCCATCCCTGTCATCCAGTCCCAGCATCTGGCAGTCAGAGACCCTGTGACACCCAGAGCATGGGGTTGCATTCCTGACCATCTCAAATATTAGTCATTGATGGGCCTATCTTCTATGAAATTTTCTAATTCTTTTTTGAACACAGTTATAGTTTTGGTCTTCACAATATCCTCTGGCAATGAGTTCAACAGGTTGACTCTATGTTTTGTTAAGAAGTATTTTCTTTTGTGTGTTTTAAACCTGGTGCCTATTAATTTCATTGGGTGATGCCTGGTTCATGGGTTATGTAACACTTCCTTATTCCCTTTCTCCACACCATTCATGATTTTATAGGCCTTTATCTTATTCCACCACTTAGTTGTCTCTTTTCCAAGCTGAACAGCCACAGTCTTTTAAATCTCTTCTTTATATGGAAGCTCTTCCATACCCTTAATCATTTTTGTTGCCTTTCTCTGTACCCATTCCATTTCTAATACATCTTTTTTGGATTGGAGCAACCAGAACTGCATACAATATTCAAGGTGTGGGCATACCATGGATTTATATAGTAGGATTATGATATTTACTGTCTTATTATCTATCCCTTTCCTAATGGTTCCTAACCTTCTGTTAGCTTTTTTGACTGCTACTGCACATTAAGTGGATGTTTCCAGAGAACTATCCACAATGTATCCAAGATCTCTTTCTTGAGTGGTAACTGCTAATTTAGATCCCGTCATTTTGTATGTATAGTTGGGATGTTTTCCAGTGTGCATTACTTTGAATTTATCAACAATGAATTTCATCTGCCATTTTGTTGCCCAGTCACCTAGTTTTGTGAGATTCCTTTGTAATTCTTCACAGTCTGCTTTGGACTTAACTATCTTGAATAATTTTGTATCATCTGTAAACTTTGCCATCTCACTGTTTACCCATTTTTTCCAGATCATTTATGGCTATGTTGAACGGCACCAGTCCCAGTACAGATCTCTGGTGTGACACCGCTATTTACTTCTTTCCCTTCTGAATACTGACCATTTATTCCTACCCTTTCTTTCCTGTTTTTTAACCAGGTACTGATTCAAGAGAGGACCACCCCTCTTATCCCATTACTGCTTATTTTGCTTAAGAGCCCTTGGTGAGGGACCTTGTCAAAGGCTTTCTTAAAGTCCAAGTACACTATATCCACTGTATCACCCTTGCCACATGTTTGTTGACTCCCTCCAAGAATTCTAATACATTGGTGAGACCTGATTTCCCTTTACAAAAGTCCTGTTGACTCTTCCTCAGTAAATCGTGTTCATCTATGTGTCTGATAATTCTGTTCTTTCCTATAGTTTCAACCAATGTGCCTGGTATTGAAAATAGGCTTACCAGCCTGTAATTGTCAGGATCACCCCTGAAGCCTTTTAAAAAAATTAGCATCACATTAGCTATCTTCCAGTCATCTGGTACAGAGGATGATTTAAGCGATAAGTTACATACCACAGTTAGTTGTTCTGCAATTTTAGATTTGAGTTTCTTCAGAACTCTTGGGTGAATACCATCTGGTTCTGGTGACTTAGTACTGTTTAATTTATCAATTTCTTCCAAAACCTCCTATATTGACACCTGAATCCTGTACAGTTCCTCAGATTTGTCACCTAAAAAGAATGGCTCAGGTGTGGGAATTTCCCTCACATCCTCTGCAGTGAAGACAAATGCAGAGAATTTATTAGGCTTCTCCACAATGGCCTTGTCTTCCTTGAACACTCCTTTAGCATTTTGATTGTCCAGTGGTCCCACTGATTGTTAGGCAGGCTTCCTGTTTTTAATGTACTAAAATTTTATTTTGCTGTTAATTCTTGAGTCTTTTGCTAGTTTTCTTCCAATTCTTTTTTGGCCTGCCTAATTATACTTTTACATTTGACTTGCCAGAGTTTATGCTCTTTTTATTTTCTGCAATAAGATTTGACTTCCAATTTTTAAAGGATGCTTTTTGCATCTAATCGCCTCTTTGACTCTGTTATTCAGCCATGGTGGCATGTTTTTGTTCTCTTACTATTCATTTTTATTTGGAGTATACATTTAATTTGAGCTTGTATTATAGTGTTCTTTAAAAGTTTACATACAGCTTGTAAGCATTTCACTCTTGTGACTATTCATTTTAATTTCCGTTTAACTAGTTTCCTCATTTTTGTGCAGTTCACCTTTCTGAAGTTAAGTGCTACTGTGGTGGGTTTCTTTGGTATTTTCCCGCCTACAGGGTGGTTCAATTTAATTATATTATAGTTGCTATTACCGAGTGGTTCAGCTACATTCACTCCCTGGACCAGATCCTGTGCTCCACTTAGGACTAAATCAAGAATTGCCTTTGCTCTTGTGGATTCCAGGACTAAAGGTGCTCCAAGAAGCAATCACTAATCGTGTTTAGAAATTTTATCACTGCACCACTTCTGGAGGTAACGTGCCCATAAATCCCCCATTATTACGGAGTTATCTATTTTATAGGCTCTCTAATCTCCCTGAGCATTTCACAATCACCTTCACCATCCCAGTCAGGTGGTCAGTAGTATATTCCTAATGCTATACTTTTATTATTCAAGCATGGAATTTATACCATAGAGATTCTATGGTACAGTTTGATTCATTTAAGATTTTTACTATATTTGAGTCTGGTGGCACCTTAAAGACTAACAGATTTATTTGGGCATAAGCTTTCGTGGGTAAAAACCTCACTTCTTCACTGAAGAGAAGTGAGGTTTTTACCCACAAAAGCTTATGCCCAAATAAATCTGTTAGTCTTTAAGGTGCCACCAGACTCTTTGTTGTTTTTGTAGATACAGACTAACACGGCTACCCCCTGATACTATATTTGACTCTATGCTTTCTTTCACATATAGGCTCACTCCTCCACTAGCACAACCCACTCTGTCATTCCTATATATTTCGTACCCTGGTACCCAAATAAATTACATCAGCGCTATTATCTTTATGAACCAAACTTGTAAATTAATTAAAAAGAGATATCAAGTTACTTTCCAGGTTCTATTTTCCATAAACCCATGCTGATTGGCATTAATTTTATTATCCTCCTTTAATTCTTTATTAAACTGAGTCCTGAATCAACCACTCCTGTATCTTGCCCGACATCGATGTCAGGCTGACAGTTCTATAATCACCCATGTCATCTCTTTTTAAATATTGGCACAATAATAGCTTTGTTCCAGTCTTCTGGAACTTCCCCAGTGCTCCAAGACTTATTGAAAAGCAACATTAATAGTACAGCAAGCTCCTCAGCCAGCTCTTTTAATACTCTCAGATGGAATTTATCTAAACCTGCAGGTTTTAGAATGTCTATCTTTAGTAGCTCCCGATTAATATCCTCATGAGATACTAGCAGAATGGAAGGAGTGCTATCATAGCATATGACTACACCATCTGTTTCATTCCCAAGCACAGAACAGAAAGGCCTTTTCTGCATTATTGTTGATAATTCTACAATTTCTATCTAGTAATGGACCAATACCATTGTTAGAATACTTTTTTTCCTAACATAATTAAACTCCTTATTGTCCTTGACCCTGCTGGCTATAGATTTCTCCTTGTGTCCAATTGCTTTCCTTATCGATTTTCTACAAATCCTAGCTGCTGAACTATATTAATTATTATTCACTTCTCCTTTTTTCAATTGTTATACATTTTCTTCTTCTACCTGCATCTCTCCATATGCATAAAATGTCAAGCCACATGTAATTAGAACCTAAAAGGTATGCTGCTCAAAATGGTCATAAGCAGGGAGCTAGGGCTTGCTGGAAGACTGTGGGGAGTGAGGCACAGCCACATGGAGAGACTGGGGAATATAGGAAGAAGGGAGGCAATTTTTAATCTAAGCCTGGAAGACATTCAGGTTTGGTTTGGTCTGGTTATTTCAGAAACAGTTCACATCATCCTACTTTATAGACAAACAAGCTAATCAGATGCAAACGCTGTATGTTATTTTTTTTCCGTCCTCAAACAATCATGTTGCAGCATCTATTAACTGTCAGAGGTGAACACAATCACAGCTCTATAATTCCCAGACACAAACAGAACACATTTTTAGCATCCCCGGTATAGAAATGATACTGTATTACTAAGCAGCTGATTTTCATGTGTTCCTCAAGGAATGTTCAGCACAGACTAGGCAATTCCTGTCTTTTGTTTCACCTGCAACAACCTGCCAGGATAAAGCAGCATCTCACCACATCTCAGTGACTACAGGATCCTCTGAATGGACATCAGAGGAATGACATGGCAGCAATGCATTCCTCTAAAGAGGAACAGAAAATCCCCAGCCCTAGATGTCCAGCTAATCCAACCTCAGAGGCAATAATCTAGACTACTAAAAGGGGTACATCTACTGTATTTGAAAGACGTGACAAGTCTTCCAAAACTGTGAAAATTGTATTTGCAAAACCACAAGACTACTAAAGGGCTGGATACTCTTGCAGTCCTCACTTGCACCCTCCATGTCTTTATAAAAGTGATCAAAACCATCAAAATTAAAAAGGGACCCTGAAAAATTAGAATATTGAAAAGTGCTTGATAGAATCTGATCTTAATTCTATATCTTTTTGCATAACACTGTAAGGAAATATTTTGTAATTGGTTTCTTTATTAAGACCATGTATTTGTCAGTCATAGAGTTCAAATAATGGTGTTTAACTTTCTTTGCCCATGTTAATGATCAGGGCCGGCTCCAGGCACCAGCCCAGCAAGCAGGTGCCTGGGGCGGCCAAGGGGAAGGGGTGGCACGTCGGGCTGTTCCGTGGCAATTCGGCGGCGGGTCTCTCTTGGAGGGAAGCACCTGCCACTGAAGAAGAAAGCGGCACGGTGGAGCTGCCGCTGGAGTGCCGCCGATCACAATTGTGATTGCGGCTTTTTTTTTCTTTTCCGCCCCTTGGGGTGGCAAAAACCCTGGAGCTGGTCCTGTTAATGATGTCCCTTTTTGGGTGGGGTGGGGGGAATCAAAAAGTATCAATACTGAAGAATGTGGACAGAAAGGATGTGTTGTTTCACTAATGATGTATACATTCCCTGTGATATTACAAGGTTGTTTAAATATGCAACAATTGAAGTTACTATGACTACTTCTGTGAGTAATTGCTTGTCAATATGAGTTAAGGGGTTCACGGTTGTGGAGGAAAAAGTTGTCTAGGGCCTGAACTTTGGTTCAGACCTGAACATTAGTGAAGTCTATTGTAGGTGAAAGGTTTTTAGAGGCAGAATAGAGGAAAAGTATAAAAGCAGAACTATCTATAATTATAAGACTTGTGATTCATAGTGCTGCATTGACAGTTTTGGAGAAGTCTGGAAATCGCAGTAGGACAGACTGTGAAAAACAGGAAAGCTTAGAAACCGCAATAAGGCAGACTGTGAAAAACAGGAAAGCTTGCTAAGTTATATTCCTTTTATGGAGAGTGTATTCCAAATATGGCAATAATGCTGATAAGACAGTATGTATCATGTAATTGTGGTTTTATGCTATATAAGCTGTGCAAGATTCTGTAATCGGGGGGATTGCTAGTTTACTGGTACCCCCCATGCATGCATGAAAATAAAAAGCCCTCAGGCGATTCTGATTCAAACACAACGCGTGGTCATTTTTCCACAACAATCTTGGTGCCAGTGACTCGGATCCACAGACTGTCCACCGGACCAGGACACCGCGGACCATTCCCCTCCGAACCCAGCCGGCACTTGATAGGTGAGAGACCTTTTAAATCTCTATTTGGGTTATCGGTGGAGGACTGTCCGTAGGCCCTGGGTCGGGTGAGTAGCAAGCTGGATACGGACCTTTTGCTGCCAGACTCGCCTGACAACCTTTTGGTTTCCCGGGAGGAGCTACGGGTAAGTGGCGGGGAGTCGGGGTTCCCACAAGGATAGGCCTTGGTTTTAGGCCTTACCTCAGTGTTTGTGTGCAAGTGTGAATGACTGAAAATGAATGAGGGTCATAGGAAGACGCCCAGAGCTTTCTGCGAGGCCTTGAGGCTTACGACCAGGAATGTCTCTAAAGCAAGCCCTATGACCCGTGTGAGTGGCCTGATATTGTTCAGGGAAAAAGGGATTATAGGTTTAGGAAGACGCTATCGGAAACCTAGGGATTGAGAGATTGGATCTCACAGTCGGTAACCTCGGGATAGCTGACCAAAACCCTATAAACAGGTAGACTCCAGGAAAATGGGGGGAGCTGAGGATCGTGGGAAAAAGGGATTATAGGTTTAGGAAGATGCTATCGGAAACCTAGGGATTGAGAGATTGGATCTCACAGTCGGTAACCTCGGGATAGCTGACCAAAACCCTACAATCAGGTAGACTCCAGGAATCAGGAAAAAGGGATTATAGGTTTAGGAAGACGCTATCGGAAACCTAGGGATTGAGAGATTGGATCTCACAGTCGGTAACCTCGGGATAGCTGACCAAAACCCTACAATCAGGTAGACTCCAGGAATGTAAATGTAATTGGTATACCAGAGATGATAAAAATTTGTAATTTCCATTAGAAGAAAGCTTTGACCTTGACAGGACTGTGCACCTCAGAGGTGCACTTCTTGCCAACAAAGTCGGACAAGATCAGTTTGATGTATATGTTTATTGGTGTAAGGAAACAGTAAAACGGCGCCATAAATCTCAAGTAGGGAGTCCCAAGGACTCCCAAGAAAAGCTTAAAAAAGATAAAAAGGAAATTGACTCTTTTCCATAACCCCGCTGGCCAGCAGATATCACTCTATTCATCTAGACCCCTTCAGGAGGCAAAGCCCCTTTGGAGTATCCCCTCCACACCTCCTGACGATCTTATAGACCTGTTATTGTCAATTTTTCTCTTTAGCCCTTGTTTATCGGTTAACCTTTTGGGAAAAGACTTGTTGTGTAAATTAAATTGTATAATCTGCTGTACCCCAGATGGTATGTATCTGGACCTGCCTGGTCCTGCTCACAATGAAGTCCTGGCAGTTTATAGGAAAAGACTGACCCCAGCCCTTCCTCGTTGCAACAGGAACTGCTGGTTAAGGTCTCTCCCTCCCTGTGGGCTTTGTGAGCCGATCATGCCAACCAGGTTGGGTGCATTGAGTCTGCCCAAGCCGTTAAGATTGGTCTAAACCCAACAAGAACCCTTCCCAAGGTGCAGCAGTACCCTATATCAAAACAGGCCAAGGAAGAATCCAATCTGTTGTTACCTCCTTGATTTAACAAAAAGTCATTATTCCTATGGTCAGTAAGTGTAACTCCCCCGTTTTATCATGCTGTTCATGCTGTTGTTCTTTTTTCCTCTCCTGTTGTCCCTAGCCCTGTTATTATTCTTTTTTATAATGCACCAGTGCTGAGGGGTTATTATCGCCTCAAGAAAAGATTGTATTAAGTCCAGACATAAAGAATTAAAGTTGTTATTAAGTAAGATGCATCTAGATGTAATGTGTGTATATAAATAGGTGTATATAAATAAAGAAAAGGGGGGTTAATCATAATGCCCACCCTCCTTGCTAAATTGGTAGTGAAACAATGCCTGTGCCCATGGAAAGAAATAATGCAGCAAAGAAAAAAGGATCGGGCCCAAAACAAGCAGGCAATCACAGTTTGAGGAAGTTGAAAGAAAGAAAGTGAAAAGTTAACTCTATAGTTACTGGAGGGAATCAAGCAGTGAAACTTGGTAGGAATGTCTGTAAGTAATCCAGGCAAGAGGTTATTTAAGTGGAATTATTCAACTATGAATAATTTAGTCGAATTTGCTGAAGAACACTCCTGCTGTGTAAAATTTTTATTTTATAAGTTTGAGATGAATTGGTATTGTTTAAAGTTGCAAAACTGATAATACTTTTGCCAGACACAGGAAACTAGTGTTGTTTAAGGTATTTAGCATTTAATCCTTAAGGTGACTTAATGCTTTATAAGATTTAAAATGTTTTAAATAAAGACCAAAGGTTGTGGCTGCAGCAGGGTAGTCAAAGCCAGGAGAATAAAAGATTTGAATTTGTTTCTGGGTAACAAAATAGCAGATAAAAGATCTGGTAAAGAGAGAGAAGGACAGTGCCACTGGTTCTGTGTGGTCGAGCTGTCACTTTGCTATGGTTGCATGAAGATTTTGTAAGCACAAAAGAAACAGTTACACCTTGTGTAGAAATTAATGAAGAGAATGTGCATTTTCCCCAGAAAATGTGCAGTGTATATTGAAGCAGAGGTAAAAGAAATGCAAACCTATCAAAATAGGTTGTGTTGTCTTTTTTCAGATCACTGTATGTTTGAAAATAGGAGTTAAAAGTTAATTGTGTCCTTTTTTAAGTAAGAGTCTTTAAGCTGTGGATAGCTTTGGATCCAGAAGCAAGCCAGAAAGCATCTGTACTAATGCAAATTATCTTAACTGATAATGTAGAAGCCACTGAAACCTGGGCTGCCTATGAAACAATTACAAGGAAATATGGGATAATTCCTCTGTTTTGCCTGAAATCAACAAGAGTATTTATATATAAAGGAAATATTTTAAGCAATGACTGACTACCCAGAAGGGGTAGGCTTCTGTTCTTTTGTCTTTCAGATCATCAGAGAAAAATAAATGCCAGCTAAATAGCATTCAGTGTACCATGCATTTACTGGTACAATAGGAATTATTTTTGTGTTCTGTGTCCTGTCTTGTGGTGTTTGTCTTGTGGCCAGAATTGTTGTTTAATATTTTTATAGGACAGTCTAGTTCAAAATTAAATAGAACGGTTAAATAAAACAAAAGTAGATACTTGTTTTATTCAACTTAGAATACAAAGTATTTGGATAAATGAGGAAAATGTGATATACTAAAGTCTAATACATTTGCTTAAGTAAGAAAAAGAAACTTCATTGGCCAGATCTTTTAATTGAAAAAAAAAATGTTGTTAATAAAATTACCAACAGTCTTTGGAAGCAAGGACATGAAAGGTTAACCCACTCCCTATATTGCACATGGGATCCTTCTGGCTACCTCAGATTTCTAGCCAGAGGGCTGGGGAGGGAGGAAAGCTATTGGACATCAGAGATTGTTCCGAGTGGACTCCTCAAAAGTGGGTGTGCTTGTCCTGGTTTGTTGCTCCAAAGCTCTGTAATAAAGTTATTTTACTGGATGTGGCATACATTGAATAATAAGATTAATGTACTGTATAATGGCAATGTGTATGTGTTCATTGTTGAGAAAAGGTGTATGAGTGAGGAGTGGAAGTTTCCTTTGTAGGTTAAAAAGCCGAGAAGGGGAGAAAAAAGAAGAACAGAACGAATTAACTGAAAAAAATAGCTAGCAAGCTCAGTCCAAAGATAAGATGCTGGCCCCATTCAAGGACACTGCTACAGCTAAGACTTGGCTGACAACCAAGAAAAGGGGGGGCTTGAATGTGCCCAAGCAGCTGTAAAATATCTGCAAAACACTGCCAGGCATTAATGAAATGTGTTAGGTTTTTTCTCACAGGTAAAGAAGTGCTATCCAAAGACCCTAGCAGCCCTGCCATTCATTGAAACCAGAAGACTGAGTCTACGTAAAGTCCATCAAGGAAAGACTGCTTTGGCTCCATGCTGGAAAGGCCCTTTCCAAGTCCTGTTAACCACCAACACCGCTGTGAAGTGCCAAGGACTGCCTGCCTGAACCCATGCTTCTCACTGTAAAAAGACCCCTCCACCTCGGGAGGGCTCTCCAACTAATAAGCCTATTTCTCTTTCTAGCTCTGCTGTGCTTTCTGAACAGCAGGGAAAAAGGACAAGGTGAAGTGCTAGTAACGTCTCCCTTGTCCACTGACAGACCTACTGTGCCTTTGGATTTTTCTAGAAGAAGCAAAACCATTACAGGGTGATGTGCTAGTAACCTCTCCCCTGTATGATGCTGAACCACGACTGTTCCAGGAAAAGAGAAGAAGGAATACTCGCTCCATTGAAATCACCAAAGTCCAGGGATTCCTGACTACAAAAGATATTAAGAACTGACCCTAGTAAAGAAACAAAAAATTACACACTGGCAGGAAGAAACTTGTGGGACCCATGCTTAGGAATGTGGTATTGATTGGATTTTGGGGTTTATTCTACAGGCTGTGCCCTGTGTTTTGGATAAGTCCTTCAGCATGTATTGCCCTCCCTAATTGAATTTTAAAAGACAAGTACCAAAGGCACCTTGTTGCCACTGCCCCTGCCATCTCCTCCATTACACTATTACCCCTGTAACACATCCAAATATAGATAGTGCCATAGATTTGATAAAACCAATGGCCAAGGCCTTCACACTTTAGTGATTTATTTAAATATTATTTAGAAAAAGAAATTATTTTTAAGGTTCAGGATATCCCATATAAGTGAACAATTGAATGGAAAACAAGTGGATCAGTGGAGATAAAAGTATATGATATCTCTACCAGTGAACCCCAAGAATTTGTAATTGCAATTGATGGGTTCTATAGCAAAGTAGACATGATGGCCATCCCCGGGGTTTGTAACACCTCAACAGGGAAAGGTCCCTTTTGTTATTTAGTCACCCAATTAAAAGGGGGTCAAATATATACCCAAAGGCTCTGTTCAACCTCAAGAAATTTTAATTGTATTCACACAATTCCTGTGACCATTGATGTAACCTGTACCCTATTGCAGTATGCCCCACCCTATGTTTTTAGAGTTAACGATTTCCAAAAATATGTGAAGGTGTTCAGTCAGCAAATGTGGTATAAGACTAACCCTAAAAGGGATATATATGGAAATCGATGGACCATAATCAATGCCACCCTGGGAACCATAAGATTTATGTTATCTTTGTCTAGTTTCCAAATTACTTTTAAATATTATAACTATTCAAGGGGGGCTGCTCTCCGAATAGCTCAACTACGGGCATGGGCTTTCCCCAAACGAAAAAGAAATTTAACTGGACATCTGTGGGATGGAGCTAATGGTGTGGCTACAATTTGGAATATCTATAAAAACCAACAGCATGCAGAAAAATTGGGCCAATAAGAAAAGGCTTCAGGACTTATTACAGGGGCACAACTAACCCAGGTGCAAGCCGGGGTAGGTGAATTACATGTCATTTCCGCCCTTGGTTCCTTAACCCAGAAACTTCTGGCAGAGATGGTATGGAACATCACTGGTGCTGGGGAGGCATTGCAGTGGGACACAGCATGTTCAGAGATCCAGGATTTTCTGAATGAGCAATTAGCAACCATTCGAAGTGATCTCGAACACCAGGCCTGGCCCACTGCCCTCACAGACACCTCAGGAGTACCATCTGATCTGTGGCCATGGAGACATACCTGGAGGTTTTCAGGGTGGAGATGTGTACAATCCCAATGCTCCTTCCAGCCGTATGGACCAGTTAAAGGGATATGGGCACCCACTTACCGAATCCTGCCTGGTCCATGGGGAGGATGCATCTGGGACTGGGTGATTCACTGAGATATATGGGAAATAAAACCACCTGGTTTACCTAGCTGATTTATAGTCGGTGCCCCTTAAATAACGCCCAATATTTGGATTAGATTAGGAAACCAATGGACACTCTGGCCATTGGAACCCTCACAGATCCAATGTATATGTAAACTCAAACCAGGGAAAGTTGTCACTGTCCATAACAATGTTTGTTGGGAAGGTAAGGGACTGGGAAAC
Organism: Malaclemys terrapin pileata; assembly: GCF_027887155.1. NCBI lineage: Eukaryota > Metazoa > Chordata > Testudines > Emydidae > Malaclemys > Malaclemys terrapin. The sequence continues at coordinate 37,385,923 of NC_071513.1, read as the reverse complement.
CTCCTGACAGAAGTCATGATCTTCCAGGTTAATAACAGCTGTGTATTTGTTAAGGCCCATATTGTACACAACGCCCATTTTAACCTCACTATGACTGCAGGCAGCCATGTTATTTATTGGCCTTTGAATAAAAATTTACAATCAACTCTCTGGTTCGAGATGCCCTTTAACTGGACAACCCTGGTACCAGACTGTTTCCAAAATCTGCTTTCATTGATACCCAAGGTCCAGAAAATTTCTGATTTATAGGGACAAATTCATATCCTCGAAAATGTGTATCAGACAGAAAAAGGTGCCTTTCAGACCGCCTATCGATTGTCTTCTTTGTGTACTAGTCAAGACATGTTGTGTGCAGTAACCAAAATTGTATACGAGACACACCATGTTGTTGTTATAAGCGGATTGATTATTGTATTAGTATTGTTTGGTTTAGGATTATGTTTTTGTTATTGTTGTTGCAAAAGATATTGCTGTGCCTGTAATTTTTCTGCTAAGCCTATTGCGAGAGAGCAGGTAGCCTTAATGATTGTTAATGAGGTTTATGATAAAAGTTGGGATGAGATAAGAGAAAAGGAAAAGACAGAAATTAGAGGGCTCATGAATGTGGAAGTTTAGGCCAAGGGTGGCGCTGGAAGCGCCAAAGGGGGGAATTGTGGAGGAAAAAGTTTGCTAGGGCCTAAACTTTAGTTGTCTAGGGCCTGAACTTTGGTTCAGACCTGAACATTAGTGAAGTCTATTGTAGGTGAAAGGTTTTTAGAGGCAGAATAGAGGAAAAGTATAAAAGCAGAACTATCTATAATTATAAGACTTGTGATTCATAGTGCTGCATTGACAGTTTTGGAGAAGTCTGGAAATCGCAGTAGGACAGACTGTGAAAAACAGGAAAGCTTAGAAACCGCAATAAGGCAGACTGTGAAAAACAGGAAAGCTTGCTAAGTTATATTCCTTTTATGGAGAGTGTATTCCAAATATGGCAATAATGCTGATAAGACAGTATGTATCATGTAATTGTGGTTTTATGCTATATAAGCTGTGCAAGATTCTGTAATCGGGGGGATTGCTAGTTTACTGGTACCCCCCATGCATGCATGAAAATAAAAAGGCCTCAGGCGATTCTGATTCAAACACAATGCGTGGTCATTTTTCCACAACACGGTCTAGCACATAAAATGCAAGTGATACATGCAATGAAGCTATTAGTTGATGTCTTTCCCTCCAAAGCTTTTGGGTTGTTAATTGGTAAATTTTTTAACCCAGTAGCCTGGAGGATGACATAACTTAAGTGAACCTTTGCTCCATGTGAATGAAGTTCTTATTTTAAGTCAACATAATAAAAAACAACAAAAAATAAAACTAAGGGGTTGCACAACGATAGAAAAGGAAATCAGGCCACACAAAACTAAAACAAAGTGGGGTAATGCACAGAGTACCAGTTTCCTCCTGCTCTCCACCCCAAAGTGGCTGGTTGACAAGGTAAATGTATTGGACATCAAGTGGCCAGATTCATGAGGTCTGAGAACCAGAAATGCATTGGCCAAGTTAGTGCCAGAGTGGACATCTTGCCTGAGTCCTGTCTGATTTCTTTATAACTCTTGGTATTAGTGAAATAGGAGGTATGCAACAGGAGGTATGAAATGGGAGATATTATCCCCAGGGCTTTAGGAATGCATCCAACAGTGATCCCAGGCTCTGACCTCCTCTGGGGCAGAACATAACATTTCTTATGTGTTTTTTTCCCTAATCACAAATAGGTCTGTGGAAAGTTGACTCCTCTATTTCCTCTATGATGGCCTTTTACCACTCATTCTCACTTGCAAACTATCTGCTGAGATGGTCTGCTAGAACATTCTGCAAGCCTGATAAGTGAAGTGCTACCAGAGTAATTTCATGTCTGAAATGCACCAGTTCTAAAGACACACAGCTTCTTGACAAAGAGGTGGGGAGATCTGCTCCCCTTTGCCTGTTGATCTAAAACAATGTTGTGGTTTTGTCTAACGTGATGAGTGGTTGATCCTCTCAGTACTAGAAGGAATACTATGCAGCCCAATGAGCATCTTTTGTTCCAGGACATTTAAGAGTAAGCTTCTGAGCAGTATAGAGTCCTTGACTCTGGAGATGGTCTAGGTGAGCTCCCAGGCCTAGACTAGAAGTATCAGTCACCAGTGTGTTGGATGGCAATGGTGGAGAGAAGGGTACCCCAGTGCGTACCTTTAGAAGATCCTTCCGCCAATTTAAGGATGATAGGACATATGCAGGGCCCTGGACTGTCATGTCTAGATTATGTCTGCTGAGCCAATATAGAGACTTCAAACACCTTGCCATGCATTGAAAGGGATGTCTGGGATGCTGAATTACATGAATACAGTAGGCCACGTGCCCTGCAAGTCACTGATGTTTGTGACTAGGCCTGTAGTTGGTTGACAAGGTTCATTACAGTATCAGATCTGTCCTAAGATTGTGGTGGAGTCCGGAACGCCTTGCATAAGTCGAATTTTGCATAAGTCGGGAATGTATACCCAACAATTATGCAAAAAAAAAAAAAAGCTTATGGAACTTACGGAACTTTTCCTGTGAGTGCGTGTGATCCGCGTCGGCCCACCTACCCGCTAGGGGGCGGTGGGGAGTTACGAGGTCACTGGCCGGCTTGGGTCATGCCTCCGTCCACGGGGAATTAGCGGCGGGGCAGCCGCCAGCCAGAGTCAGTAGCGCGCCCCTCAGGCAGGGGCGCGCCGGCAAAGGTCAGTAGCGCGCCCCTCAGGCAGGGGAGCGCTGGCAAAGGTCAGTAGCGCGCCCCTCAGGCAGGGGAGCGCCGGCAAAGGTCAGTAGCGTGCCCCTCAGGCAGGGGAGCGCCGGCAAAGGTCAGTAGCGCGCCCCTCAGGCAGGGGAGCGCCGGCAAAGTCAGTAGCGTGGCTCGGCCAGGTAGGGGAACGCAGGCCCACCCTACACCACTGCGTTCCAGCCCAGGGCCCTGACAGTGGCAGGACGAGGGTCCTGCCACTGGATCAGCGGTGTCTTTCTGCAATATAGACTCACCACTGTGCAGCTCTGTCCCTGGGCTACTTCCTACCCGATCGCTCGTCCGAATCCCTCTGGTCCCGCCGGTGCGTCGGGGTAGTCCGCTGCTGGCAGCTCCAGCTCCCCCTCAGGCTCAGGCTCCTCCAGCTCCTCTGGGTACTCAGCGGCTGGCAGCTCCAACTCCCCCTCCGGCTCCTCCAGTTCCTCTGGGTACTCGGCCGCGGGCAGTTCTGGCAGCCCCAGTCCGTCCTCCAGGTGAGGTCTCCACTGGTCCAGGGCCTCCCCTGGCGTGGCAGCAGGGTCTGAAGGGAGCAGCCCGCGGTCTGCGTCTGCCTCCCTCCCTGGTGCTGCCCTAACTGAGCTCAGGGCCCCGCCCTTTATACTTCCTGTTCCACCCCTCCCCTTCCGGGGGGTGGAGCAAGCTTGGGCTGGCCCCGCCCACTCAGGCTGAGGGAAAGGCCCTTTACCCTCAGGTTCGGAGGACAGCCACCCTGTCTCCCTACAGTGCGGATTTAAATCAGGTTTGCGTAACCTGGGGAGCGTCCAAATGGCAGAACTCCGTACTGATAATGGAAGTTGCCCAGCTGGAACCTTAGGAATTTCCTGTGAGAAGATATCTGGCTTTATGTAAAGTGATATTTCTGAGGTCAAGAGTTGCATACCAGTCCTGCGGTTCTAGGGAGGGAGGCATGCATTCCAATCCTGAACTTGAATCTCTGGATGAAGGTGTTTAGCTGTCTCAAGTCCAGAATAGGGTACCATTCCCCCTTTTTCTTGGGTATTACAAAGTAACAGGAATAAAGCCTCTTCCCCAGTATTCTTGAGGCACCTCTTCCACAGCTCTTGGACTTCGAAGTAACTCAACTTTTTGATGTAGCTTGATCTTGGGAGAAGGGTCCCTGAAGAGGGATGGGGAAGGTGGGTGGTGGTGGGGCAGGGTCTGGAATTGTATGGAATACCCCATCTAAATGATTTCTAGGACCCAATAATCCATAGTGACAAATTTCCAGGCCCCAAGAAAATAAAACCAACAGTTCTCAAATGGAAGTGTGGTGCCGAGATGATGAAAGAAGGATCCTGCCAAAGGTTTATGTGGCTCCCAACAAAGGAGTCAAATTTTCTGTTTTGATGAGGATGTGGCAGTGTGAGCAGATGACAGGGAGCCAGATGGTCTCTTGCTCTAGAAGAAATGGTTATTTACCATGTGCAGTGACTGTGATTCTTCGAGATGTGTGTCCCTACAGGTGCTATACTCTCGGTGCACTAGTGCCCCCAATGCCTTTTATCAGAGATTTCTCACAGCAGTGTCCATTCAGTCTGCGAATGCATGTTAATCAGTCTCATGTCCCAAACTGCTGTTATATAGCACTGCATCAGTAAACTGCCCTCAGTTCCTTCTCTACTGCGAAGGTGGGTTAGTTAGTGGAGCACCCATAGGGACACACATCTCAAAGAACCACACTTACCACACAGGGTGATTGACCACTTTTTCTTTGAGTAGTGTCCCTACAGGTGCTCCACTCTAGGTGACTACTGAGCAGAGCCATCTAAGGAGAAGAGGGCTTTGGAGCTGAGTCCAGTACAGCAGAAAGTACAGCTGAGCTGAACACAGTTTCAAAGGCAGTGTTGTGAGTGATTGCATAGTGTTCGGAGAATGTAGGTATAGATGCCCAAGTAGAAGCTGTATAGATTTCAATGATCAGTTTATTTTGAGGAAGGCTGTGGAAGTGGGGATAGACCTTGTAGAATGTGTGTGTATAGTGAAGGTCGATGAAGTTACGAAACTGGTAGCAAGAGATAAAGCAGTCTGATATCCACTTGAAAAGTCTCTGGTTAGAAATTGCTGAGCCCTTTGCTATCGAGATGAATAACTTCTTGGTCTTTGTGAAGGACTTTTTTCTGTCTAGACAGAATGCCAGAGTTCTCCTGACATCCAGAGTAGGCAGCAGTGCATCCTGGGGATTCAGATACGGTTTGGGGTCGAAGGCAAGCAAATGGGCTGATTGAAATGAAACTCGGAAGAGATCTTAGGTAAGAATTTGGGATGGGGCAGCATGACCTGTTCTTAAAAACACTGTGAAGGGGGAGGTATGCCATCAGCGGCCCTATTTCAGCAACCCTCATCATGCTAACGTGACAGCTATCAGGAATGCCCTATTCATTGATAAACAGAGCAGCGAGCTGGTAACCAGAGGTTCAAAGGGAGGTCTTGTGAGGTATTTGACAGGCCAGAGTGAGGTCCCATATTGGGGTAGGGCATTGGACCGGCAGATAGAGGTTTCCCAGCCCTGAGAGGAATCTCACTGTGGTTAGGTGGGTAAAGACAGAATAACCCTCTATTGGGGGTAAAAAGCCAGGATGGCTGCCAGGTGGAGTCTTATGGAGTTTATCAATAGCCCTGAGGTTTTCAGAGCTAGGGTGTAGTCTAGCAATGCAGTCATTGGTGACAGCTGTCTGTGGTCACACCAACTGGTAAACTGTGTCCATTTTTTAGCTGTGTTTTAGCCATGTCCTGGGTACCTGAGGAACTGAGATCCTCATCGGTATCTGACTGGAGAGGTGTCAGGGTAACTGAGGGAACTGATCACCTTCACTTTTTAGCGGTAGAATCTTTACCTGGTGAACCCAGGGTATATTCTTTGGAGGACTTGTGAGAGGAGTCCTGAATCTTCCCCTGGGGTGCCCTGGAACTGTAGGGCTCCAAAGCATCTGACTTGCTTGGGGACTGATATATGGTGAGATCCCTTGGCCTGAATCAGAGGCCAGATGCAGAGAGCTCTCCATCATAAGGAGGCAAAGCTTTATTTCTCTGTTTTTCCTGGCTCTTGATTTTAACACCTGACAAAAATTGCCCTTTTGAGCAACATGAGACTCCCCAAGGCAATGGATACAAGCAGTTATGTCTGTGACTGACCTCCCAACACAACAAACAGCACTTGAAGCCAGGAGAACTGGGCATCACCTCCCAGATTCAAAAAATCTATCTAAATACTATGTAGAAGAAATAATTTTTTTGCTACATAACAATGGCCTGGGGCACGAGACTGACTAACATGCATGAGTGGGCCAAACAGACACTGCTATGAGAAATTTCTGATCAAAGGCGCATGGAGTGCTAATGCACATAGAGTGGAGCGCCCAAAGGGACTCTATTCGAAGAAGAACCTCTGCCTTTTCTTAGGAGGTTCAGAATCAAATGGTCTTTCTGCATAATATGTTTTTCTCAAACAGGGTTGTTGCTTGACTTGCATCCTTCTTGATGAAAGTGTATAAACACCTAAAGATCTCAGTGTCATACAAGAATATTTCAATGAATTATACTACTTAGCTTGCATATTGCTCTTTTCATCAATGGATCTCAAAATGTTTACAAATCAGGCAAGTATCATTATCCCCATTTTATAGATCAGGAAACTGAAGCACAGAGAGATGAAGTGACCTCCCCAAGGTCACCCAGAAGACCAATAAAAGAGCCAAGAATAGAAGACAGGTCTCAAGAGTCCCAGCCCCAATGCTCTATCCACTTCAAAGAATGCCTCATCCATCTTTACGTTAAAAAGCTTACATCTCTCTAATGGGATATCTTCTGTCACTGGTTGCACTTCTTTAGGTATGCTGATGACTGAAGTCAAGAGGACTCCCTCACGACAATAGAGGTGACAACATGGATCTTGCTACCGCATCAAGCCTTGAGAGCAGCCTGAAGAGAAGTGTATGTCATGAGATGACTTTCTGAGACAAGAGACTTAAATTCTTCCATGTTGTCTTATGGAATTTTGACCATGAATTTAGAAATACTGTCCCAATTTACGTAATCATGTTTTCCCAATAAAGCCTGATTGTTGGCAATTTTCATCTGCAGATTGAAAAATAATTTTTAGGACAAATAAATCAAATCTTTTAGACTTTTTGTCTTGGGGAATGGATTTTGGTAGTCCCTATTGTTTGATCCTTTTATGGATGGCTGACACTACTGATCCAGGCACAGGATACATACAGAAATGCTCAAAATCTGATAAGAAGACTTTATATCAGTGATCAGCCCATTTGTATGCCAGCACCAGGGATGCAGATGTCTGCCAGAAGAGTTTGGCTGGCCCCACTAGGTCCTTGTTTATTGGCATTGCAAAACATCCAGGGAGAGATGAAAGCAAAATTCCCAGGAGCTTATGGGATTTCTCTTAGACAACGTGCACTGGAAATTCAAGGCGATCTGCCATCCAGTGTCATAATTTTAGAAAGGTTTTATAATGATCAGGCTGTGTACTAAATGAGGGTACTACTTCATAAGGTGATGAAGAGGAAATGGATGCTGGTATTATCTGATCATTAGCCTGCAAATCCTCTTCCTAAAGCGCTGTTCTTGCTGGTGTTCGAGCAGGTGGAATTGCTGCCTGATCTCCCTGCAGAACTCCCCACTGTCTGGGTGTAGAGGAAGACCTACTCTGGGATGGGGCTGCAGAAGATGGCTTTCTAACTGGCCACATGGTGCCACAATGTCTAATAGAGCCAAACTGATGGTAGGGTTGTGGAGCAAGAGGCCTCGGGGGTATTATGGGAAGGTGTCCCTTTCAGAACCCATATTTCTAGGGTAACAATATTGTGCCCTAGAGTTCTCAGAGACATGAGGAGCAAATACCCAGGACCTGAGGGAGTGTGTTGGTGATGCGTCCCTACTGCGCTCCAAGGCTGAAGGGGAGAGAGTATTCCTTTTCCAGAGATGGAGTAATCTTAACTGAAATCTCAGGTAAACTCTCAATGTATGCCTTAGCTGGTACCATCGAGGTATGTGTAGTCACCATCAGTACCGGTAAGAAGAAAGAGAGGGATGGTTGGAGTAGCTCCGCCCTTTACATCCTTGGGTGGGAGGCACAAGGACACCCAGGATGCAGACTCAGCTTGCAATGGAGTGCCACAAACATGAGGTGGGCGATCATAACTAGTGGTCAGAGCAGGAATCAGATCCCAGGAGGTCAGAGTTCAGCATAGACCAGAGGGTAAATTGAGAGTCAGGCATCAGGAGACAGGCAGGATCAGAAGCTGGAGTCTAGGATCTCTCACAAATAGGGTCTGGAACAGAGACAGGAAGGTAGTCTATGTTGTTGCTCAGATAGCTCCCCTTCATGTCTTCCTGCTTTATATACTGGTATCGGCCAACCAGGGAGCCATCTCAGGCCACCACTCCAGTCCTGCTGCGTGGTACTTCCTGCCTAGCCCAGCCTCACTTGTTCCTCCTGTGGGAGACTAGCCTAAGTCTCTTGTAGTGATGCAGAGACATCACAGGACACGAACACCCATGATCCCAGGTTCCAACCCTGCAGGGTTCTAACATGGACAATGCTGACCAAAAAGAACCTGAACTTGAGCACATGGGGTGAATGTAGACCAACAATGGAATAGATATGTCCCAGCCTTGCCCTCTGCACTAGGGCTTGGGAAGGAGGTCCTCCGGAGACACCTATATGGTCTTCTTCCACAGTGCCTGCAGTGGGGGAATTTCTCCCTCAGACTGACATAGAGCTTTCGGGGCCTGCACCAGGACCAGCTGCCTCTGAGTGTGGCCTAGGGTGGCTCAGTGGTGCCTTACTCAGTTTCCTCTATCAGATAACCCAAGGAACCTGTGCAATCCTCTAGTCCAATAATGTGGTTTATTAGCAGAACATAGTTCAAAACAGTCCATAATAAAAATCCCAAACACATAGTCCATTTATCACTGTCATGCAATTGGACATTACAATCCAAAGACATCCCATCCCTTAGCGCCCTACAGACCACCCACAGGTGCATTCAACCATGCCCAGACTCTGATGGTCCTCTTTTATCCCTCTGCCACAACTGTCACCACGGTCCTTCCAACTGGAGTGCAATCCTACTCTTTCCAGTGGAAACCCTCACAACCTCTCTACTGGGAAATTATCTTTGCCACAGGAGTATCCCTCACTCTCCCATACCCGCTCACAGTTCCCCAGGTCCAGGTCTCTGGCTCTGGATATATCAGGGGGTGATCTCCTCCACCATGCACCTCCTTTAGCTCTCCTCAGTCTTTGGCTCTGCTGCTCTATCGCCTTCAGCCCTGGCACTGTGGGTTAGGGACGACAGCCAAGAAATGCCTCTTGCAGCTCTCCTGCCTTCTGTCTTCTCCCAGGAATCACATATAGTCTCCTGCTTCTGACAGCTCTAACCTGCCCCTTCCCCAGCAGCCCACACTCACCAGATCTCTCTCTTTTCAACCCAGGTGCCCTCCTAATGGGAGTGAGCTGATGAGACACAGGTGCACTGGGCCTGCTTCCTTTTAAAGGGACAGTGCCACCCTGTGATAGGGCCCATTTATTTTGCTCTGGCCCATTTACTCAGGATAAAGGGTCTGCAGGAAGCATGCAGTTTTACCCTTGGAGTAGCAGCTCAGTATGTACTTTTCATACATGAATTTCTCATCTACTTTCATATTTTAACAAATAACACAAGGGTTCTAGAAACAATAGAAAAACTGTGTGCAATGTTTCATTTCTAAAAGTATCATGTATTGGATGAAATTTAACAAAAAATCACCTGAAACCACCCAATATATTATTTGCTTTTATACTAAAAAATACAATGCCTGAGCAGATTTATCTATTAGAATAAATACTGCATGTGGCCTGACACAATACATAACCCATAGAGAGCTTGAATTCTGTCTGACCCCTGCAGTGCTAAGAACTCTACAGTGTGTGTAACTGATTGGGAGAGAATCAATTCATACAGATTTGTACAATGAATTACAGTCCTGAGTTTGGCAAACCTCAAAAGGTTCAGAGATGCATCTGAAAGTGAAGATACATACTTAGGGTGACCAGACAGCAAATGTGAAAAATCGGGATGGGGATGAGATGTAATAGGAGCCAATATAAGAAAAAGACACCAAAATCAGGACCGTCCCTATAAAATCAGGACATCTGGTCACCCTATACATACTCCAGAGCATGAAGTAAATGATAAGGGGAGGGGGGTAATCACATGAATAGAGTTTGTTATTTCATTTTTAAAAAATAAAATAAAACTTATTTGAAGTTTTCCAGTTAGAAAAATCTTAATTTCTCTCCCTTCTCCACATTTTCCTTCTGTTCTCTCCTTTTTATTTTTTACTTTTTTCCAATTTCCCATTGCAACAAAGGAAAAATAACATGGTGGAGAGAGGAGGGAATAAAATTAAAATGTCTTTTTTTTTTCAAAAGTTTTGGAAATATATATATATTTTTAAAACAAAACATACCATTCTCCAAACTGATCGACTCTCATATCTGCAAAGCCAGACTAGAAATCTTAGGATAGGAAATCTAGGGTAGGCTTTTATAGTATTTTGGTATATCTACTAAATTTTGTTTCCAAACAGAACAATATATAAAAATGAAAAATTGTTTTTTAGCAAAATTATTCAATGTTCCTCAAACCTCAATAAAAGTTCCCAGTGACTTGACACACATTTGAAATGAATGTTCTAATTAGTTTCTAATCAAAATTGGTTTGCCAATCTGATATAAACCTATTAAAAGAAAAGGTCACTATCATGTTCTGTAACTGTTGTTCTTTGATATGTGTTGCACATGTTCATTCCACTTCAGGTGCGTGTGCTCCCAAACCACCAGAATCAGAGATCTTTCCCTTAGTGGTAACCATCAGGAAGGCACATGTGCTCTCCACTGTTACCAGATGTGCCCATTACTTTGGGGTATGCTCATTTATTCGGGTTACTGCTCTGGGGAAGGGGGTTCTGTAATCCTGTCAATGTACTGCTTGTGTCACTTGTGCTTATATATGGAGCTCTACTTCTCCCTTCTGCAAGTCCCCTCCCAATGGAGCTATCCTGTAGGACCTAGGTTCCCTAGGGCTGGGTTACTCCCACCCCAGAACCGGATGAACACCCACACACCCACACGTACATTAACAGAGCAAGTCTGAGCAGACCGGGTCAATCAGCACTGTCAAGCTGACCCCTTATATGTCTCTGGACTCACTGGGCTGGAGGAAGCAGCACTTTCAAGCTGCCTCCCTTATATGTCCCTGGGCTCCATGGACTGGGTCAAGCAGCACTTTCAAGCTGTTACCCTTATGCATCCCAGATTCAGCATGTCCCTATCCCCACTCCCCCAACACAATTGTACTGGCAGTAACCTACTTGATGAGCAAACCCCACAGTATTTTGGGCACTGCAGGGATCTTTAGCTTAGGTAAAAGAAGCGTTGCTGTAGAGTGAATGGGGGAAGCTAAAAACATAAAAGAGTAAAGTTTAGCAAGAGAGAGAGAAGCAACCAAGTTAACCATAAAAGTTATTTATTGAATAATAGTAATAACTACACAAAGAGGACTAAACCAACATAACCATACATTATTAAAGGTTAATACCTAAGGTAGAAAGGAAAACTGAGAGAGAGAGAAAGAGCGGGGGGGTCTCACCCACTCCATGAGGCTTGAACTAGTCAGGGTTCCCAGATGATGGTGATAGCTGAGGGTCCTGAATGCTGGAGACAGGCAGAGCCCCCAGCACAATCAGTCAGGAGATGGAGTGCCAGTGGAACTGATCCATAATGTGGATCTAAGCATCAGAACCCTGACTAGAGGGTGAGTAGGGATTTTTGTAGGGAAAATACAATGGTTCAAGGGAGAATACTAGATTTGTTTATAGGTAAACTGATGACTCAAGGGTTTTCTTCAGACTAGACAATAGGAGCTGATCACTCTTGGCTATGGGTGGTGTTTTTTTCCAGGGAGCTCATAATGCAACTAGGCTGCTTCAGTATTTGGATATCCATTAAGGATTCATTACTAGAATTGGTCTGATAATTGCTGAGCTGGGTGTGTGCAGACATAGGTTCATTAGCATCTAGAGCAGAGATTCCCATGATGCAGTGCTTCCCTGCTTTTTCTGGTCCCAGAATTCAGTGTGGTTCTCTGTTCTCCATTCTGTATGTAAATTGAGATGTCTTCATGTCCCATCTTTCATGCAGATGAGGCAAGGGGAGCAGAAGTCTCTGCTCTCCATTCTGTATGCTAATGGAGATGTCTTAATCTTGTCACCCTTGTCAGGAGGGGTCTAGGTGTGTCTCCCAATGCCCTTCACTGCTCTCTGCAAGTTTTCTTCTTCTGATGGGTTTTGGTTTAAGCAGAGGCTGGGGGGGGGTGTCTTTCATGAGTCCGTCTGGATACTGCACCCTGGTTCCCCAAGAACACAGAGGTGTCTGGTATCACCGCTGCCTCACACTGCTGCCCAATAGTATAAAGTGCAGAGCCATCCAAATCCCCCTCAGTTCCTTCTTACCAGGCAGACTCCGCTATAGAGGTGAAGTAGGGTGGGTTGTGGAATGGAATGTGCATCACATCTCAAAGAACAGGTTAGTAACTATTTTTTCTTTAAGTGATTGCACATGTCCCTTCAGGTGACTCAGAAGCAATTCAATCCCGAGATAGAATTCGGAGTCTACCTGAACAGCAACTGAAGGACTACTCATGTGAACTTGGCATCATCCCTGGAAAGCTAAAATATGGCATCATGAATTGAAAAGTTGTATACCGGGTATGAGCAAGTTGCTGACCTACACAAGTCTGTTATAGGCACTTGGGCTCAAAAAGCTGCAGAAACTGCTTGATATCTTACTAAGTGTGCTATCACCCTGCTGGGTGAGGTTATGTTGGCAATGTCATAGCACATTGGTATGCAGGAGGAAATCCATGATGAGATCCTTTTAGTCAAAATTGGAAGGTCTTTCATCCTGTCTGCAACTCATAGACTTTAAGGTCAGAAGGGACCATTATGATCTTCTAGTCTGACCTCCTGCACAACACAGGCCACAGAATCTCACCCACCCACGCCTGTAACAAACCCCTGACCTATGTTTTAGCTATTGAAGTCCTCAACTTGTGGTTTAAAGACCTTAAGGTGCAGAGAATCCTCTAGCAAGTGATCCGTGCCCCACGCTGCAGAGGAAGGCGAAAAAACCCCAGGGCCTCTGCCAATCTGCCCTGGAGGAAAATTCCTTCCCGACCCCAAATCTGGTGATCAGCTAAACCCTGAGCATGTGGGCAAGACTCACCAGCCAGACACCCAGGAAAGAATTCTCTGTAGTAATTCAGATCCCACCCTGTCTAGTGTCCCATCACAGGCCATTGGGCATATTTACCGCTAATAGTCAAAGATCAATTAATTGCCAAAATTAGGCTATCCCATCATAACCATCCCCTACATAAACTTATCAAGCTTAGTCTTGAAGCCAGATATGTCTTTTGCCTCCACTGCTCCCCTTGGAAGGCTATTCCAGAACTTCACTCCTCTGATGGTTAGAAACCTTCATCTAATTTCAAGTCTAAACTTCCTGATGGCCAGTTTATATCCATTTGTTCTTGTGTCCACATTGGTACTGAGCTTAAATAATTCCTCTCCCTCCCTGGTATTTATCTCTCTGATATATTTATAGAGAGCAATCATATCTCCCCTCAGCCTTCTCTTGGTTAGACTAAACAAGCCAAGCTCTTTGAGTCTCATTTCATAAGACAGGTTTTCCATTCCTTGAATCATCCTAGTAGCCCTTCTCTGTACTTGTTCCAGTTTGAATTCATCCTTCTTAAAAATGAGAGACCAGAACTGCACACAATATTCCAGATGAGGTCTCACCAGTGCCTTGTATAACGGTACTAACACCTCCTTATCTCTACTGGAAATACCTCGCCTGATGCATCCCAAGACTGCACTAGCTTTTTCCACAGCCATATCACATAGTCATCCTGTGATCAACTAATACTTCGAGGTCCTTCTCCTCCTCTGTTACTTCCAAGTGATGCGTCCCCAGTTTATAACAAAAATTCTTGTTATTAATCCCTAAATGCATGACCTTGCACTTTTCACTATTAAATTTCATCCTATTACTATTACTCCAGTTTACAAGGTCATCCAGATTTTCCTGTAGGATATCCCAGTCCCTCTCTGTATTGGCAATACCTCCCAGCTTCATGTCATCCACAAACTTTATTAGCACATTCCCACTTTTTGTGCCAAGGTCAGTAATAAAAAGATTAAATAAGATTGGTCCCCAAACTGATCCATGAGGAACTCCACTAGTAACCTCCTTCCAGCCTGACAGTTCACCTTTCAGTATGACCCGTTGTAGTCTCCCCTTTAACCAGTTCCTTATCCACTTTTAAATTTTCATACTGATCCCCATCTTTTCCAATTTAGCTAATAATTCCCTTTGTGGAACCGTATCAAATGCCTTACTGAAATCGAGGTAAATTAGATCCACTGCATTTCCTTTGTCTAAAAAATCTGTTACCTTCTCAAAGAAGGAGATCAGGTTCGTTTGGCACAATCTACCTTTTGTAAAACCATGTTGTATTTTGTCCCAATTACCACTGACCTCAATGTCCTTAACTACTTTCTCCTTCAAAAATTTTTCCAAAACCTTGCATACTACAGATGTCAAACTAACAGGCCTGTAGTTACCCGGATCACTTTTTTTTCCTTTCTTAAAAATAGGAACTACGTTAGGAATTGTCCAGTCATATGGTACAACCCTTGAGTTTACAGATTCATTAAAAATTCTTGCGAATGGGCTTGCAATTTCATGTGCCAGTTCCTTTAATATTCTTGGATGAAGATTATCTGGGCCCCCCGATTTAATTCCATTAAGCTGTTCAAGTTTGGCTATCTACCTCCATATCCTCATTCCCATTTGTCATCCTACCATTATCCCTAAGCTCCTCATGATCCTCATTAAAGACTGAGGCAAAGTGTTTGTTTAGATATTGGGCCATGACTAAATTATCCTTAACCTCCACTCCATCCTCAGTGTTTAGCAGTCCCGCTTCTTCTTTCTTTGTTTTCGTCTTATTTATATGGCTATAGAACCTTTTACTATTGGTTTTAATTCCCTTTGCAAGGCCTTTCTCACTTTATCCCTACATGTTCTGACCTCAATAAGGTAGCTTTCCTTGCTGATCCCTCCCATCTTCCACTCCTTGTTGGCTTTCTGCTTTTTCTTAATCACCTCTCTGAGATGCTTGCTCATCCAGCTTGGTCTACAACTCCTGCCTATGAGTTTTTTCCCCTTTCTTGGGATGCAGGCTTCTGATAGTTTCTGCAACATCTACTTGAAATAAATCCAGGCCTCCTCCATCTTTAGATCCACAAGTTCTTCAGTCCAATCCACTTCCCTAACTAATTTCCTTAATTTTTTAAAGTTAGCCCTTTTGAAATCAAAAACCCTAGTCACAAATCTATTTTTAAAAAGCAACAGAGGGTCCTGTGGCACCTTTGAGACTAACAGAAGTACTGGGAGCATAAGCTTTCGTGGGTAAGAACCTCACTTCTTCAGATGCAAGTAATGGAAATCTCCAGAGGCAGGTATATATCAGTGTGGAGATAACGAGGTTAGTTCAATCAGGGAGGGTGAGGTGCCCTGCTAGCAGTTGAGGTGTGAACACCAAGGGAGGAGAAACTGTTTCTGTAGTTGGATAGCCATTCACAGTCTTTGTTTAATCCTGATCTGATGGTGTCAAATTTGCAAATGAACTGGAGCTCAGCAGTTTCTCTTTGGAGTCTGGTCCTGAAGTTTTTTTGCTGTAAGATGGCAACCTTTACATCTGCTATTGTGTGGCCAGGGAGGTTGAAGTGTTCCCCTACAGGTTTTTGTATATTGCCATTCCTGATATCTGACTTGTGTCCATTTATCCTCTTGCGTAGTGACTGTCCAGTTTGGCCAATGTACATAGCAGAGGGGCATTGCTGGCATATGATGGCATATATAACATTGGTGGACGTGCAGGTGAATGAGCCGGTGATGTTGTAGCTGATCTGGTTAGGTCCAGTGATGGTGTTGCTGGTGTAGATATGTGGGCAGAGTTGGCATCGAGGTTTGTTGCATGGGTTGGTTCCTGAGTTAGAGTTGTTATGGTGCGGTGCGTGGTTGCTGGTGAGAATATGCTTAAGGTTGGCAGGTTGTCTGTGGGCGAGGACTGGCCTGCCTCCCAAGGTCTGTGAAAGTGAGGGATCATTGTCCAGGATGGGTTGTAGATCACTGATGATGCGTTGGAGAGGTTTAAGCTGAGGACTGTAGGTGATGGCCAGAAACTGCTGAGCGCCAATTCATTTACCCACGAAAGCTTATGCTCCCAGTACTTCTGTTAGTCTCAAAGGTGCCACAGGACCCTCTGTTGCTTTTTACAGATTCAGACTAACACGGCTACCCCTCTGATACTTAAATCTATTTTTGTTTATCCTTCCATTTAGTTTGAACTGAATTAGTTGCTACAAACACTTGAGATGATGATCTAAAGAATCTTGTTCTGACCAAGTTAAAGATTAATGCCCTTCTGACATCCAAGGTATGGAGTCTCCTTTCATCCTAATGAGACTGGGGCTTAGGAAAGAAAGTCAGTAAGTATATTGCTTGATTGAGGTGGAATTCAGACACTGCTTTAATCACAAACTTTGGATACAGATATAAGTAAATTTTGTCCTTATAAAAGACAGCATGAAGCGGGACAGCTACCAATGCTTGTAATACCCCTACTCTTCTTTCAGCGGGAATAGCTACCAAAAAAGCTACTTTCATACACAGATGAAGCAAAGAGCAGGCAGCCAGTGGTTCAAAGGGTGGACCCATCAACTTTCATGACACCATATTCAAGTCCCAGGGAGGGATAGGATCCACCATCTGGGGATGTAACCTGTCTAGTAATTGATTTCAGATTTAAGTATACTGAGCAACCAGTGATTGGAGGGTGGGAAGAAGAGATAGCTGCAGATAAACACAGATGGAACTAATTGTTGCATGTTGTTTCAGGTGAAACAAGTAATCCAAAACATATTGGAGAGGGGCCCCAACTTGCACACCTTTCTGCTGTGACCATAAGGAGAAATGTTTCCATTTCAATTGCTAAGCATATCTAGTAGAAGGCTTTCTGTTATTCGGTAGGGTATTTTTTACATTCCCCAAATACTCCACTTCTTGAGGCATTAACCATGGGCCATCCAAGCATTAACCAAGATGAAGAGCATATGGGTTGATATGCAGGAGTCAACTGTGGTCCTGGGAGATCAGGTTGGGTTCTGGAAACAGTGTCAAAAGTGCCCTCGTGAAGAGGCTTTGCAGCCTTGAGAACCAATGTTGGTAAGGCCAAGCTGGGCCCAGGAGGTTTATGTGGGCCTGATCCAGCTTGAGCTTGGGTGTATCCCAGTTTCATAGTACTTAGAACCCATTGGTTTGTGGTAATATGGGTCCACGTACAGAGGAAGTGCAATAATCTGTTGGAAAAGGGGTAGGAGAAATTTGCACTGGTAATCTGCCCTCAAGAAAGCTGTCATACAGATTGCTTGGCCTTTCTGGGCTGTCTAGAAGGACCTGGTAAAGATGACGAGTGAGGAGGTGGGGATCACCTCCTGTAGTTTTCCCCCCTTGCTTCTGGAGTCATAGCTTGGCTCTGTGGGAAAAGTGGGCATCACTGGTATGACTGAGGATGAAACTGTTTCTTTTTGGGAAATATAGTGTGAATCCCCAATGATTTCAGCGTAGCCCTGGAGTCTTTGAAGCTTCTCATCAGTCTGCTGAGAGAATAAGGTTGAACCCTGAAAGAGAAGATCCCATCTTGTCTTCTAGACTTCCTGTAGAAGAGGATTGAAGCCATGAACACCTGTGAACTGTTATTGCAGATATCATAGCTCTGGCTGCTAAATTTGCCCCCATCTAATGCAGCTTGGAGAGAGTCCCTAGCTTGCCTATGAGCTTGTCTTCATCCAAAATAGCCTGGAACTCCTGCCTGGCATCCTCTGGTAACTTGTCCCAAACTTGAGAACATTGTCCCAGAGGGAGAAATCATATCTGGCCATCTGGCTTGCTGGTTAGAGATCTGACACTGCAGGCGAGCAGTGGAATAAATCTTTCTACCAAAAAAATTGAGTCTTTTTGCTTCGTTATCCTTTGGGGTAGAAGATGGCTGTCCCTGATGCGCTTTTTCATTCACTGCTGAGACAATCAAGGAACTCAGTGAGGGATGTGTATAGAAATGCTAATAGCTCTAAAAAAGGACATACCACCCGCATATGGTTCTCTTGACTGTGGACAGCAGAGATGATGGTGTTTGCCACAGTAATCTTGTGGGCTTTGGTATGGCTTCATGTATAGGTAGGGCCACATGGGAAGGCATGCTGATCCCAGTATGTCCATCAGTCTATGGCGACTATCTTGCACTATCTCTACCTGGATGTTGCGAAAGGAAGCAACCCTCTTGAGGAGCTCTTGCTAGGCTCTATAGTCATTCTGAAGTGGGGAGGACACACTGTCTCATTAGGTGATGAGATGGAGTTTAAAGGAATTTGAGCTGGAATCTCCTGTACCTCCCCAGATGGAGGTTGTGGTATGCAAGGTTTTTTCTGCTTGGTATTGGCATCTGGACTCCTCATATGAATTATCCTGTCATCTGCTAAGGGATCAGGAGGAGGAGGAACTAGGGAGAATCAGATGATGTTGGGAAAATGCCACATGTTCCAGTATGATCACGACCTTGCTTGCTTGGCCTTTCTGGGCTGTCTAGAAGGACCTGGTAAAGATGACGAGTGAGGAGCCCAACCTTGACCAACCCAAAGATCCATGTCTCTGGACCACTGTGACACCTCTGTCAGGTACCAAGAGTGGAATCCTCTGAATGTAGGTAAATGACGCCTTCTATCCTGAGTGCATGTAGTTTAGGAGCCTACACCAGACTCCAAAGAGGAACCCGACCAAGGAGGCACAGTACCATGCAGTCCTGAAGGCCAGTAGTGTAACTCCAGAGACATCAGTACTGGAAACAGCATACTGGGCTTGCCTCTAAACAGCACCAGGCAAGGTGGCACTAGACAGTCTGAAGTCAGCCAGGGTACCAAGGGTTGGACCTTGCTGTCAGGTAAGTCCAACAAAATCTGAAGATCAATCAGTACCAGATGATTTGTCTCTTGTATCGCTGGAGAATCTGGTACTGAGAGCGGTAGCAGACCGCACTCTGTGACATATGCCTCTGGTATAGTCAGTACTGTGGCTTTCTCTGCATTAGCACTTTTGTCAGCAAAACTTTTGTCAGTCAGTGGTGTGAAAAGAACACCCCCTAACTGACATAAGTTTCACTGACAAAAGCGCCAGTGTGGACAGCGCTATGTTGGCGGGAGAATGTCTCCCATCGACATAGCTTCTGCCTCTCATTGGGGGTGGTTTAATTATGCCAGTGGGAGATCGCTCTCCCACTGGAATAGCGTGGCTACACAGGAGACCTTACAACAGAGCAGTTGCAGCAGTACAGCTGTGTTGCTGTAAGGTCCGTAGTGTAGACACAGTCTGAGAGGTTTCCCAGAGGCTGTTGCTGGTGTGTCGGTACCATAGTCAGAGTCAGTCTCAATGGCACTGGCACAGAAGTCAATGACTCTAGATGAGATGAAATCGGTACCAAGGAGCACCTTTTCTTCAAGGACATTCTACCCTGCCATCCAGCTTGCTTGCTAGTAGAAGGAAGGAGACCATAATCTTGTGGAGGAGCTAGGGTCCTTTGAGGCATGCTATTTATGACTCTTCTTGGACACCATAGAAGGGGAATGGTGCTGAGACTCCATCATATTCAGAGGAACACTTTCCGGTGGAAGTAAAAGTGTTTTAGTGCCCATTCTCAGCAGGAAGATTCAGATGGAGGACACAAATCAGCCTCCACGAGAAGGCAGTGCAAACTTCCCTATCCTTTTTGCTCTGGGGCTTGACGTCCCAGCAGATCTGACAAAAGTCCCTGATATGAACCTCCTCAAGACACTTTAGAGGGGTCACTCATCAGCATAGACCTCTTGCAGCTGGTGCAAGGCTTAAAGCCCAGAGACCAGAACATGCCCTGGTACCAGTAATTGGTACCAAGAAATACATAGGTACCAACACACTATTAAAATTAACAAGTGAAATGTATTCTAAAGCTCTAAATAACTACAGACAAGCACACTAACTATATACAAGAGAACAAATTTCCTGAAAGGAAGAACACTTGCAAAGCAAGGCAACATGCTCCAACTATCAAACATAGGCAGTAAGAAGGAACTGATGGGGCTCCGGGGTGGCTTCATCCTTTATCCCATTGCACAGCGGTGTGAGGCAGCAGAGGGCATGTGCATGCTGCCCCAACTGCTAAATGAAAAATCTCTGACTGTAGTGCACTTACACCTGAAGTGGAACAGATACGTGCAATCACTCAAAGAACTGGTATTACAGAATGAAAAAGGTTGCACAGGGTCCAGTACACTGTACCTCAAATATTCAAGTTTTTTTTCCAAAAGCTTTTAAAAAAGCCACTTTGAGGAGACTTTTAGGGGGTGAAATTACAAGAAAACCATTTTTCCTTGTTATTTTAGGAGGAAAATACCATTGGACTCTCGTGGTATTTTGAAATTGCCTTGAAACATTTTTGTTCGGGGTGAGGGGGAGGGAAGAGGAGGATCCTCAGCTATTCAGTTTCATTCAGGTTTATCCCAAACCAGCTGTTCTTTGACCATATTTCGATTCCTCGAGGATTCAACTTCAGAATTCTTATAGTGTAGCTGATGTATCGGTGTGAAATAAGCAAGCTTAATGCATCTTCCTGTACTGGCTGCTTTTATGCTTCAAGGAGATTATGTGGAAGTTTGAGTACAGGCTTAAAAGAGCTTGTGGAACGTCTGAGCAAAATTAGAAGTTTGCTATGCACACAAATGTTTACAGCAAAGCATCATCATACCAAATGTGTCTGCCTTTAAAAGAACAAAACCTTAGGCTCTGTCCCAGCATTGATTCACAGGAGCAGTTAGAAACCAAATGTTCTTTTGTCCATATGAACAGTACAACAATGTTACTGTAACAACAAAAAGTTTTGAGTGTTTTGATGGCAAGATGCCATACTTCAAAACTGGGGTGTCCTGAAGGCCCTATTAATTGATAATTGATTTTTCAAAGGTATGAACTGCTGTGAAAGTCCTTCAATCCACTATTTCCCAGCAACGAATCTAGTCAGAGAGCCACTAGGCACAGAGCTTCCTGTACTGAACATTAGAGACAGTTGCAGAGTCAGATCATCTGCACCAGTACAGACAGCCTTGACC
Source organism: Malaclemys terrapin pileata (assembly GCF_027887155.1). Taxonomy (NCBI): domain Eukaryota; kingdom Metazoa; phylum Chordata; order Testudines; family Emydidae; genus Malaclemys; species Malaclemys terrapin. The sequence goes on along the minus strand of NC_071513.1, from coordinate 37,364,802 downwards.
TTCAATGATAATAGGACTGGAAGGAAAACTGTGCTCTAACTTAGAATAACAATTTCATTCTTCGACATTCTCATGGTGTTGAACAGAACAGAGAAAAAACGATTTCAACACATGTACACTACATTTACCATCACTAAAACATAACTAACTGCTCAACCAAAGTTCCACCAAGGCAAGAACTGACGCCTTTTTGTTAACTTTCCTATGATGTAGTTCTTCACCTTAAAAAAAAAAAGCATAGTTAACATTTAATATTTTCTTTAAAGTTTAAATAAACTTTCTGGAAAAAACAGAAGTCAAACCTACTTCACTAATTGTAATGATAAGACTCCAGCTCTATTTAATAGTTTGGTGAATTAAACAGCTCATCTTTCCATGTTTATCATATAAAACATGCAACTAGTATACTCACTAGATTTCCAACTACCAGATTATAACACAGAGAACAACCATGCATTTGGCCAGAAAAGGGGGAACAACCCCAAACACACACACACACACACACCAGGTCTTTTTTTTATTTCTGTCTTTGTTTCTAGGATATATTTTATTTTTAAAAACACACACACCTTCTTCATTTCTCTCTCTTTAATGTGCACATTAAGCCACATATTCATTGTTGAACTTTTGTCAATACTTCCTGCTGTGTCCACGTTTGAAATACTGCATGGTGTGGATATCCCAATATCATCCATACATGTGGGATTATTTTACACCTCTCTAATGAGAATGAAAGAGAATCATCCATTAAACCATGATTCAGTAGAGCACTTCAGCATGTGATTAATCTTGAGCATGTGCTCAAGTGCTTTGCTGAATCAGGACCTTCAGCAGGAATTAATTTAGCAGCACTGCTGTAGTGTCACTAGTATCTCATCTCTTGACCAGTCATGTCCCTCTTAACTGCTTCTACCATTCTAGTAGGAAATTTAACATTCCTTTTGTGACATGCATCTTCCAACTATAAAATACCAAAACTAGAACTTGCTTTGGCAACACTGACTCGTATGAGTAGTCACTACTCAAGCATGCTGTATCAGTGGCTTAAATAGGCCTATTTGTGTGAATAATGCTTGCAGTATTAGTTCCTTGCTTTTTTGTATTTGTGTTTTATGTTACTTTAATACGGATACATCATAAATCCACTAATAACAGGCAGTGAGGACAATGTGACAGATGGTTCACTTCTATACATATTTCTGGCTATGTTTCAAAGACATGATAGGAATATTTAAGTACAAACATAAGAGGATCTTGAAGCCTACAGCAGCCCTGATCCAAACTAGTTATTTTGTATCTACTCATATGCAGTATGTGTGTGTAATGAGAGAGCAGAGCAGGTGTCAATTACAGTCAATGCAAATACCTAAAATCAGATTCCAAAAGCTGTAGATGAGGAAAATAACCAGGGATTTTAAAAAGGTTACAACTGTTTCATTAATGCTTAATTTACACCACAACAAACAGAAATGTGGCCCAGATCTGAAGAGCTCATTACTGAAGACTTCCATAACAAGCTTAACAAGGATGGTATGATGCCAGGGCAATGCATTGGGAAAAACAACTATGCACACAAAAGAGAATATTGTTCCTTCAGACATGGAACACTGCCTAACCATGACTGCTTCCTGTGAAATTACTCCAACTGCATTTCCATGAAACACAGTTCTGTTCCAAAAGATCGCTATATACAGTGCAGGCCCATTTATATGCTGCTCCATGCTTCATTGTTGTTTTTTTTAAACTGACAATTCTGCTATTTAATGCTTTTACAGTCTTGTAATTGTGCTGATGTCATCAAGCTAATCAATCATAGAACTATTCATTAGGATATCTGCAATCACTGCAGTGTCAAAGTGAACTACATTCATTTAGCCACTGTTCTCTAAATATCGAATTATGGCAAATTAAACTCTTATTGTAATGATGTTATTAAAGTAAATGGTGCACAGTTGGTTTTTTTACACAGTTACGCTATTTTTACTACTGAATGTAGCAAGCATGAGTTTTACTGGCTGCATGTGTGACTTAGCTAACTTAAAGAGGTATAGGCAAGAAGTTCATATCTCCAAAAATGAACAACTTTGTCTAGAGTTGGTGAAACCAAGAAGCTGAGAGATAGCATTATTGTAGCCCAGTAAAGATGTCAGAGCATATTTTCCTCTCTTGTATATTGTGCAGTCAGCTATTGAAAGGCTATGTAGACCAGTGCCATATGTGTCATCACTAAAAATAAATGAATGAAAACAACTTAGAAAACAACAAAGAAAGATCCTGCAGAAATATTACATTGTAAATCCATGTTACAAGTGAACCACAAAAAATTCCATGTGCTCATTAACATTTGGGAGTAAGGGGGGATGGAAAGAGAAAATGTATATAAAGGAACTTACCAATAAATAATATAGTATTGTATTTATTCAGGCAAATATAATGCCCTGTTATACCCTTGCAGGAAAAAAATAATGTATATGGATTTACTTCTAGTAATGTTCATTAATGGATTATAAAATGTGGATTTTAATAGCATTGATATTGGTAATTATTTAGGGTTTCCTCCTATTTTTCTACGATGTAAAAGTCAAATGTTAATTAAAAGAGCTGAATCAATAAAAGGAGAATTTAAAAGTAAGTTAAGTTCACTCAGTGCAGCTGTCCTAGCAATAAATTGTTTCAAGATATACTCAGAGTTTTTCACATTAGAATCACGAAGAACAGTTTAAAACAGATTTACACAGTAGGAGGTATTAACATTTTCGTAAAACCTTAATGGAGGACTTTTGCATAGAAAGGAAACTAAAAACGGAAAACATTTCAATATGCAAATTAATTAGCCAGCAATTTTCTGTATTCGTCTAGCTACTATTGAATATTCTTGTGGAGCTTCTCTCAAGATTTGTCTGGCTGGCTGGCTGGTTCAAGCCAGTATCTTATGCTGCAAAAACAAGATTAAATGAACATGGCTTCTCCCACAAAGTGAATTATTTCTTGTCCTGAAGATGCACTCCTACCTGGTTTCCTTCCCAGTGCACATCCTATATTGACTATATAGTACCTGACTGGCAAGAGGTACTGACTGGTACTGGTATTTTTACCTATCAAGGCACAATATTTTTATTGAGTTAAATGAGACCTTTATTTGCCTCTAACATGTATTAACAGGAATGGAAGGACTGTCATTGCATCTAAGTGATGTTGAAGGCCTGATAAGTACAGGCCAGAATGCTTTCACCATTCCATGTCCCTTTGGCCAGGCTACCCTTGCTCACAATACATGTTCACATACTTTTCTGTATCCTGCAGTAAAGTCATAGCTCAAGATTTTCAAAAGGGACCGGTGATTTTGAAGCACAACTTGAGACACCTGAAGGGGACCTGATTTTCAGAAAGTGCTAAGCATCCAGCTCCTGAAAATCAAGTCCCTCAAAGGTCTTCCAATGTTACCTTCCTCCAAAAAAAAAATAATAAAAAAATAATAATCATGGCACCCAAAATCATTAAAACTTCTGGAAATCTTGGCCATAATATTTTTAGGCTTGACCTCACAGTCTGCTTTTTGTGATAGTCCCCAAACCTGCCTTATTTTACTCACAGGAACGAATAAAGTGAATGGGCTTTTACATGCATCACCGTACTCAGTGAAGCATGGGTTTCCCTGGCACCCAAAGAGTTACAGTATGGTGGTGGGATCGAAAGGAATTATACCAAAAGATTTTTCTACACAGTGCATCTAGGGATACAAATGTGTGCTACAAGATTAGTCCAAAACTACCACCCACATTCTGGGCCAAAGTCTTCATTTGTTCTCTGCTGGAGTCTTCATCTAAAGCTTCATTTGTCTGATATAACTGGATGCTTTTTAAATTTCTTCTTGCATCTTTTCAAACATATGATGTTTGCCACTGTGCTTTTTCGGTAAGTATAATGACCATGCAGTTAGCTCTTATATAGTTTAAAGTTTCATTTTGCTTTTAAAGAAATTAAATGTGCAATTTTGCTCCAGTTGAAAGCTGTTAGAAACCATGCACTCTACTACACAGTCCAGATAGCACTAAGTTTGCTCCCATTTGCATTTAATTATTTTAATTTTTTACTATCTTCAAAAAAGCAGAAGAGATAGCAGTGCACTCACTCCTATTCTGAAACGTTCATCTCCTTTTCAGCAATGTTGATTTCATTTAACAATTAAAGTGTGAATGAACTGAGCCCACGAACAATTGAGCAAAGTTGCTGCTATGCTTGAGATATTTAAAAACTTTATAGGCAGCAATAAAGGTCGTGGCAATGAAAAAAGTATGCAAATCTGATTAGCTCCCTTCAAATGAGAGAGAAAGCTAACATATCAACACACAAAAATCTTGCCTGTAGCTACTCATCTACATTGTTAATTACAAACCCTACTGTGGAAACGAAGTGATGATATCAAGCAGATCCATGGGCTTAGTGGACTGTTAAATATTTGGCAATGACCTATTACCTTAAATATAAAACTTAACAAAGTAACACCAAAATTGTAAATTTTTCTGTTGACAATTTGCTGCACAGGGAGCTAGCTATAAGTAATGTTGAAGTCGTTATTGATTTGTATTGTGGTAGAGCCCTAAGCTACACTCTGGATAACGTATTGGAACTAGAATTCTAGGGAGCTGTGAAGAGTTATTCAATGTAGGTAGCTAATAAATAAATACTTAATGCACCAGGAGTGGAGATCCATTGAAAATGGGTGAATTTCAGTTAAATCTGAAAGTCAAGTTTGATTCTACCATGTTCATAACCCTTTCATATTTGCTTTCCACAAATATTCAAGCACAATTCTCATAGCAAGTGGAAAGTCTGAATGATCAATTATTGGTCATGAGTACATTTTTAATTGTATTGAATTTAAAAATTCACAGTTGAAAATTAGCACTGCTGACTGGATACGTAAGTCAGCTAATCATGGGAAAGAAACACCATTTGACTGCACATGCCCAATACAATCTAAGTTTCCACAACCTATGACTCATATAAGAATCTGATGAACAGGAACTATTCACTTAAGAAATCCAAAAATTGTTCTGAACAATGAGTAAAAACATGGTTACTAAGCTTCCATAATTTTTGTTCTTTGAGATGTGTTTCACATGACCATTCCACTCTATATGTGCACATGCTGGTGCACTGTTGTAACAATTTTTTCCCTCAGTGGCATCTGTCGGAGTGGCTTCAGTGCTCTCTGCTGCTGCACACCATAGTGTGCTAATACAAAGGGCCCAGCCACCCCAGATCCCCCTGAGTTCCTTCTTGACAGACAATTGCGATGCAGAGGGATAGGAGGGAAAGCATGGAATGGACATGTGCAACATATCTTGAAGTACAACAGTTACAGAAGGTTAGTAACTGTTTTTTCTTCAAGTGATTGCACATGTACATTCCACTCTTGGTGATTCAAGCTGCAAAGTAGGAGGAAAGGTTGGAGTTTATGTACACACAGACTGGAATACAATTTATCCAAATTTAGCATTGCCTCTAGAGTGCTGAGTTATTTCATAATGGGATGCGAAGGTGTAGACTGAAGACCAGGTTGCCACTCTACAAGTTTCCTGGATAGAAACTTATGCAAAGAACACCGCCAAGGCTGCTTGCGATTTTGAGAAAAGCGTAGTCACTTTGCTTGCAATAATGGATTTACAATGGCGACAGTGGCGCCACTGCGCAGGGCCCACGCTCCAAAAGGGGCCCGGCCCGGCCTCTCTTCTCCCGGAGCTTGGCGCTGCGGTGCCTGGGGCTCTGTTCTGCTTTCGCAGGGCAGCCGGCAGCAAAGCTCCCCCTCCCCCGCCTCTTCCCCAGTGTGTTGTGTACTCGCCCCTCCTCCTCTTACTCTCTCGCCCTGCTCCGGATCAGCTGTTTGCGGGGGAGAGAGCAGCAGCCACGCCGCCTGGACCCTGGGCAGGGTGAGTCTGCTTCTCTGGAAGGAAGTGATTTTTTTTACAGGCTGCCCCCTTTTCCCAGATCTTCCTCTCCGTCCTCCTCCCGCTGCGCCCCCTGCCTGGCCCGGGGCCCCCTCTCCCCCTCAGTTCCTCCCTCCCACTTCCCCACTCCTTGCCCCTGGTGCCCCGTCCTTGCTCCAACTCCTAACAGGGGCGAGGGACCTTGCACAGCAGCACCTGTGTCCTTCCTCCCAGATCCAGCCTGGGCTAGAGTAGCAGCCACGCTGTCCCTCCAAGTCCTGGGAGCATCGGGCGGCTTAACACTAGTGAGGGAAATGCCCCTTCCAACAGCTGCTGTCCCCTGAAGTGTGCAGGCATTGGGGGCCAGGGGAGCCTTAACACTGCACCCTGACCTTTACTCATCCCCCACCGCTATAAGGGGGAGAGCGGTAAAGAGCTATTGCATCACCAGCACTCACAAGGGGAGAAGGTATAAAACACTAAAGGGCCAAAGAAATGCCTGTCCTTGACAGCAGCACAACCTCACTCCTTACCCCTCCCATGGGATACAAAAGAGGTGGGACGAAGATCCCAGACCCAAAATGGAACATGACCCTAAGTTGTAAGGGATGGGTCTGTGGGTGTGCACTGCAGATATATTTGGGCCTGCTAAAAAGGAGGAGGGGGGAATGGGAAATGAGAATAGGAAATAGGGAATGGGGACGCAGGCAAGGCTCTGTGGCATCAGAGATGGGAAGGGGGACACAGGTTAATTTTTCTATCTACCCAATGGGACTCAGTGCTCAGTCTAGAAGATACCATCAGAGATGCTTAGTTTTGCAGTTCTCAAACTGTGGATTTGTGTCTCCAGAGGTAACATGCTTGTTAACTGCAAAAAATGTTTTTTAATAAATAAATAATGTATAGAGGTGAGAAATAACAGACCTCAACTGTATTGTTCCTCTGCAAATTTGTGTACACAGGGTCAACCCCTTTTCTCTCTTTAAAAGTGAAAAGTTTCAAAAAGTTCAATGAATAGAAGATTGTTGGGAGCAGAATAGATCTGGACAAGGGAAGTCTGGAGATAAATGTGAGACGTGAGGGACATTTTTTTTTGTTAAAATATTATGTTTGCTGTTGAAGGGAAAAAATCCAGAATACTTAACATTGTTGTTTTAGTTAAATAAAACAATTTAAATGTCTGTCTGGTGATGTTCTCCGTCTAATACAGCATGGCAAGAAAATCCTCCAAATATTAATGATTAACCTCTTGAATTGGAGATAGTTCACCTCCCAATGACTTCATAAATATCTGCTTCAATTATCTTTGGTAAATGAAATAACCAAACAATCATTCATTTTCTGATATAGCTGTAAAACTCATCGGAAAAGTTTTCAAAATAAATCACGGTTTAAAAATGTATAGTGTGTATCTTCTAAAAATGAAACCTACATCTATCTGAGTTGTGAAGAATATGTTTTAAGGTTATAACAACAAACAAGAATGGACTTCTGTGTAGAAACCCATGATTAAATTGAGTCTTCCTAACTACTGATTTAAATCATGATTTAAATCAAATCCACCCTGCCCACTGTGCTCTTGCCCCTGTCCTCTTCATTCCCCAGGGGGGGGCCACAAATATGTTTGGCGCTGGGCCTACAAAAAGTTAATCCAGCCCTGTTTGCTTGGTGTGGAAATGCCTACTATATCATAACATACCTGAATAAAGAAGGCTATCTATAATTAAATTATTTGAGAAGAGATTGGAAGACCCTTCATCCTTTTTGTGATAGCCACAAATAGACTGGTTGACCAACAGAATTATTTAGTCTTGTCTAAGCAGTATGCCAATGATCTTCTAAGATCTAGGGTATTTGGGCTTTGCTCCTCTCTATTGTTGTGTGGTTGAGGATAAAATGTAGGTAAGTAAATTTGTTTGTCTTTCTTTTTCCTAGGCGTAAAGTCTTTGCAAATTTGGCAATGATCCAAATTATGAGCTTCACCTAAACACTTCAAGCATTTTGAGTATGGGTCACTCATGGAAATCGGCACTAGCACAAGAGATGCAGGGTTTGAAGCTCAGTGACCGAGGCATCCCTCAGTACTGAGATATGGAAACCCCAAAACTGGGGACTGAAAACAAAACTAATCCTGACTGCAGTCTTAACTAAGTACTGATCAACTAGAAAACTAATTTATAGTAAATTTACAATGAGCACACAGAGCACTTCCTAAGGCAAGCCAAGCATTTCCTACAACTGTCTTGGGCAGTAAGAAAGAATTGTGTGGTTCTGGGATGATTGGGACGTTATACTAGCACCCAGTGACACTTGGCAGCCACGACTGGTACCACTGAGAGAAATATTTCTGATGACTGTGAGCGTGATGCACACATGCCTAGAGTGGAATGCACATGTGCACTCACTTAAAGAAGAAAGAGGAGAATCTTGTGATCTTTATGAAAACAACTCAAAAAAATTAAAAGTTTAACTTGTGAAGTATCTCGTTCATTATGAGCTAGATTTTAACTCGCCCTAATGTGGCCAGGCACAGGACTGAAGTTTTAACACGCCACCCCGGTTTTCACTCTGTGTTCCCTGCTATGCAAAACCCCTGACGACTGGTTGCTCTCCCCCTTGAGGAAGTGGGCAGGGATGGGGTGGAGTGGGTGGAGCAATGACAATATTTCCTCTCCACAGAGCTAGAAGAGCATGAAGAAGCAGGCAGAAAGTTGTTCTCTTTTGGGGGCATGTGGCAGGGTGCTGCTGCAAACACACCTAGTCAGCCCCTGCCACACCAGCTCCAATCAAGGGGGATAGATTGAGGCTGGTTGAAAAGCCTTATGTCTGCCTGGCAATTGGCAACACCTGCAAGCCTGATAGGCCAGGAGCTACAAAGGCTGAGAAGGAGCCAGAGGAGGGGAACAGCCAGAGAGAGAGAGGAGTCAGGGAGGGAGGGAGGGAGGGAGGTGGAAACCAGAAGCCCTCTCGCTCAGTGTTTCTCAAAGTCGGGCCGTCGCTTGTTCAGGGAAAGCCCCTGGCGGTCCGGGCCGGTTTGTTTACCTGCCACGTCTGCAGGTTCAGCCGATCGCGGCTCCCACTGGTCACGGTTTGCTGCTCCAGGCCAATGGGGGCTGCGGGAAGGGCGGCCAGCACATCCCCCGGCCTGCGCCGCTTCCCGCAGCCCCCATTAGCCTGGGGCGGCAAACCATGACCAGTGGGAGCCACGATCGGCCGAACCTGCAGACGTGGCAGGTAAACAAACCAGCCAGGACCGCCAGGGGCTTTCCCTGAACAAGTGGCAGGCCGGCTTTGAGAAGCACTGTTCTAGACGGTTACTGACCCAGCCTGTGGTAGGCGAGAAACCTGTAAGGACTGTATATAGTTGGACACAGTGGTGGGAAAACACTTAAAGAATAAGGGACACGGATGTTACATAGAGCTGAAGTCTCCCTGGACTTATTATTATTTTCACTCAAACCTAGCAGTTATCATATTGGCCTATATTTTAGAGTAAAGATGGTATTTTTGGTTGTATTTTTGAGCAATTACTCCTAAAACAAGGTACAAATTATTTTGTAACACACCAGAAAATCCTACCAGAATGTGGCCCAACATAGAACAATCTACCTCTCACAAATAATTGACAATTTTGGCAAAATGTGTACAGTTTTAGTCTCAGAATCTGCACTAATCTGGGTAAGTATCGTTTAGAATTTTAATGAGGCTACTATGCCAACAATGACCTTTAAATTAGTTTGTCTTATTCCTTGAAAGGGAGAGATTTTACAGAGCAGGATAACTCCTTCCCTGGAACTCTCAGCTGTGGATTTCTACAGGGGTTGAGTCTTACTACCACCCTTTTTCAGCATTTGCACAAAGCCACTAAGAGAGAATGGCTCAAACTTTGAACTACACGGTGACTGTTTATTCTTCTGTTTTAGACATTACACTTACCAATGAAATTTTGGATGCAAGCATTTTACATAACACATTCAAAAATAAAATTAAACTCCAGGCTAAAAGACTCACAGGGTACATCTATACTGCAAGTGAAGGTGTGATTGCAGTTCATGTAGGTATACCCACACCAGCTTTAATCTAGATAGCATGGCCAAAAATAGCAGTGAAGATACGGATATGCAGGCTTCAGCATGGGCTGCACAAGCCCTCCCAGAAGTCTGTATTGTATTTGTTCATGTTCCTAGCCTGCACTGGGGTCTGTGCTACTGCACCTTCACTGCTATTTTTAGCCATGTTAGCTAGATTAAAATTTGCACGTGTATGCCCACCAAAGATATAATCACACCTCCAACTGCAGTGTAGATATACTGTAAGAGTACTTCCAACCCAGATAAAATATTCCTCCAAGCTAAAACTCTCTCTTTCAGAAAAGATCTGATTAAATAAGTGAGTATTACAATATGCCTGTAATTTCAATAGACTTAGGCCAATGGAGGAGCAAATTATTCCAGAGCTAAAGGTCTTTCAGAAAAAGTGCCCTGCCTGCAACCCTTTGATGCAAATAATTTGCAAGTGTAACCTTGCACATCTTAGTTAATCTTGATTGTCAATATACTGCAGGAAAAAAGGGCTGCCTTCTTAGATACTGAGGGTGCAAACTATAGAGGACTTTACAGATCAAAATTAACACTTAGAATTTCACCCCAAAATGAATTGGCAGCCAGAGCATATTCCGGTCACAAAACACTCCTGAATAAGCAAGTAGCTGAATTCTGCTTGAGGTGAAGTTTGTGAGTGGTTTTTCATGTATAGCCCACCCAGAGAGCATTGAACTAATCCATTCTGGAGATGTCACGTTTATACGTAACGGAGGTGATCTCTGCATCTGAGACCAACAGACACAATCTCTTTTTCTAGTTCAGAGTAAAGAAAAATAACACTCTGTACTGCTCTCAGGGCATTGAGAAGCAGATGAAGGCCGAGCAATACTCCTAAATTACAAACATGAGTCACAAAGGCAAGCAGTAGAAGTGACAGATATTAATTCCACTCATTTCATACAGCAGCTTTTCATCCTGCTTATCAATATCAGATCGGTCTTATCTGGATGGAACCACAACTAGCTTATTTTATGCGAGCATCAGTCTCAACCAGGCACACTATCATATTACAAAACCACTGAAATTGAAAGGTAACTGAAAATAGGAAATGAAACTTTTTTACTTTCACAATTCACCTGTGGAACTCATTGCCACAACAGATCAGTGAGACCATGAATTTAAGATTAAAAAAAAAGATTAGACATTTATAAAGATTATGAGACTATCCATCATTACAAGAAAAGCAATGTTTTCAAGTTTAAAAAGGATGTAAACCTCATACTTCAGGGTATAGCCCAACCACTAACTGATGGAGTGAGGAATACATTTCTCCTATAGGCAGTCCATTCCACAGTCATCCATTATATAGTTTTTTGCATCTTCTCCTAAAGCATCTCTCCCTAACCACTGTTAAAACTGGGATACTAGATTAGCTGGACCTCAGGTCTTATATAATATTACAATTCTTATGTTAAAGACAAAAGACTACCCCAGCTAGAAATTAACGATGATCAGCTATTCACAAAACCTAACTGTTCTCAATATTTGACACCCAATAGAAATCAATAAATATTTCCTATATGTTTAATAACTTCTGCAATGGGACATCAGCAAGGACTAACCCTGATAACTTCAGTACGAAAGCACAGACCTCTCTACCACTTTATCTAAAGCAGTGATTTTCAATTTTTTTTTCTGGGGACCCAGTAGAAGAAAATTGCTGATGTCCGTGACCCAATGGAGCAGGGGATGAAGGGTTTGGGGGTAGGGTGTGTGTGTGTGGGAGGGGGTGTGAGGGCTGCAGGGTGAGCCAGGAATGAGAGGTTCAGGGTGTGGGAGGGGGCTCTGGGCTGGGGTAGGGAGTTGGGGTGCAGGAGGGAGTGAGGGCTCTGGGCTGGGGGTGCAGGCTCTGGGGTGGGGACAGGGGCGAGGGGTTTGGGAGGCAGGAAGGGGTTCCAGATTTCAGGGGGCTTAGGGCTGGGACAGGGGATTGGGGCACGGGGTTGGGGCACAGACTTACCTCCAGCAGCTCCCAGTCAGCGACACAGCCAGGGTGCAGACGCAGGGTTCCCGCCTGTCCTGGCACCACAGACCGCGCTGCACTCTGAAAGCAGCCAGCATCAGGTCCCGCTCCTAGGTGGAGGTGTGCAACTCTCACCCACAGACACCACCCCCCATTGGCCAGAGTGCAGAGATGGTGCTTGGGGTGGGGGCAGAACTTTTAACGTCCCGGTCGGCGGTGCTGACCAGAACAAGGCGACCCAGTGCCTGACATGCCGCAACCCAGTACTGGGTCGCGACCCACGGATTGAAAAACACTGATCTAGATTAGTTGGCAGCCATATTATGCTGTTATCGTCTATGTGGACCAGCCACAAGAGAAGCACTTTCTAAACATATGCATCTTGTTTTAACCTTTCTCGTGGAATGTACATGTACAAAGAAAATAGAAGGAGAGCAAAAAATCATGATACAATGTTCAATTAGATATTGCCTAGCACTAAAGAGATGTTGGTTAAAAAAACACACACACAGTTATTGAGAGAGGTACCTTAGAAACAACACACTGTTCAATAGATTTTTTCCCTAATGGAGCTGTTTTTAGTTTCCTTTCTTTATTTACTCTAACAAGGCATATTCAATTTTCTCTCCCACTCAAAAGAAAATACATGGCTTTGGAAGTACTTGAAACATAAAAGAGTAATTAGATAGCAAAGGTATACAGAATGTATATGGCATTTGCACTTGGTCATGTGAATATATGCTTTTCAAGGTTGCTTTTGCATTGGCCATCTTCCAGCCACTGCAGCAGCATCTGCTAGTAACCAGGTTTCTATATCCTTTGAATTCAAAATACATAATAGAAAGCAATCAACCAGTTTTTTGGCAGATATTCTGCATTTTCCTTCTGGACATAAAGCAATATTGGGAATGATGAAAATGACAGTTTTCAGTGGGAAAAATATCATTTGAAACTAAGAATCAATTGCCTTCAATCTAAATTCTTTGCATTTTCACATTAAGTTAAAAGGTTGGAAATGATTGAAATGGGATATGTTTTGCATAATATGCAGCAAGTAATGTAGCCTTTGTTTTTATCCTTTCCAACCAGACAAGTTGAAGTGAATAAGAGATGTCTTTATTCAGTGGAATTCAGTTTAATATGGACACCTCTAGCCAAAGCCTTTTGTCCACAATAAATTAAAATGTTTATTCTAGACATTTTTTTTCCATGTCTGCCTCTGGCACTCAAGTCAAGGAGTAGCAGAGCCCAAAAGATACATGGCTTTGTGGAGCTAGTCCACCATACTTGTTTCAGTACATTACGATACTATATTTGTGTGCTGCAATTAAACACCCCATGATAGTGTAAAGGGGCTGTCCATACAGTACATCATAGCCACGTTTGTTAAGGGTTATACTGCACTATCTTTACTCCTGCTGGTGAACACTTATTCACATGGGTAGTCCAATTGATGTAATCATTTCAAAACTACAGTTAAAATTATGCAATAAACCAGCCTTAACAAAGGTAAAATATGTATAAACTTAGTAACATGGGAACTTTAAAAGGATTGGAATATTCTTCATATAGAGTGTTTTTCAATCCGTGGGTCATGACCCAGTACTGGGTCGCAGCATGTAAGGCACTGGGTCACCTTGCTCTGAACAGCACCAATGACCGGGAAGTTAAAGGCCGTTAAAGATGCTGCCTAGCTAAGGCAGGCAAGTACCTACCTTTCCCAACACCACACTGGGCCCCGGAAATAGCCAGCAGTGGGCCTGGCTTCTAAGCAGGGGGACCACGGGACTCCGCACGCTGCCCCCGCCCCAAGCACTGATTGGTTCCCAGCCAATGGTAGCTGGGGAGACGGTGCCTGCAGGCGAGAGTCGCACAAAGCCACTTGTGTGCCTCCGCCTAGGAGGTAAGTCTGCACCCCAATCCCGCACCCCAATCCCCTGCTCCAGGCAATTGCCCCAGCCAATCTCCTGCCCCCACCACTGGAGGTAAATCTGCGCCCCAATCCTGTGCCCCAATCCCATGCCCCAAGCCCCTGCCCCAGCCCTGAGCCCCCCCAAATGTGGAACCCCTTCCTACACCCCAAATCCCTCATCTCCGGCCCCACCCCAGAGCCTGTACCCCCAACCCAGAGCCCTGACCCCCTCCTGCATCCCAACTCCCTACCCCACCGCAGAGCCTCATCCCACACCCTTAACCCCTCATTCTCGGCCCCACCCTGCAGCCCTCACCCACCCAACCTTCTGCCCCAGCCCTGAGCCCCTCCCACACCCCAAACCCTTCATCCCCAGCTCCGTTGGGTCACAGGCATCAAAAATTTTCTTCTACTGGGTCCCCAGAAAAAACGTTTGAAAACCACGGTCATCTAGTATAAGTATCTGATTAATCAGCACTCAAAAAATGGACCTATTTTAAAAATAAAATTGTGGCAGAAAATTTTCACTTCCTTGGGAGTCAAATGTTTTGGATAAAATCTTTTTTCTTTTTTGACATTTTTACCAAATGTGCCCCCCGTCCCAGATCCGAGACATCTATCACTAATTAGAGGGATGGCTTGGGGCTGGCGAAGGGCACTTCTGCAGAAACTACTTGTGGATCAAGCCACCACAGAAGGGAGTCTAATATTGGGCAAGGCAGGGTTACAATGCTGTCCAAAGTGTCCCGAGCTGGTAGATAAATCAACGCTAGTCATGCCTGGAGCATGCGAAGTCTGAGTCTGGCATCCTGCACTATGTAGGTACAAGCGGCCATATGCCCCAGCAGTTTCAGGCAGCTCCTTGCTGTGGTCGTGGGAACTGTCTGAGGCCCCATATGATGTCACCCAGAGACCAAAATCTGGCTTCTTGGAGGTATGCCCTGGCTTGAGTCGAGTCTAGCACTGTGTCTATAAACTCTACCCTCTGCACTGGGGACAGTGTGGATTTGGCCTCGTTTAGAAGGAGACCCAGTTCAATGAACATCCTTCTTATGAAGCCGACCTGCTCCTCCACTTGAGATCTGGAGTGGCCTCTGATCATCCAGTCGAGGTACGGGAAAACCTGTATCTGCCGCTTGCGCAGGAATGCCGTGATGACTGCCATGCACTTGGTGAAAACACTAGGTACTGCTGACAGTCCAAAAAGGAGGATAGTAAACGGATAGTGGTTGTTGTTCACCACAAATATTGTCTGTGAGGTGGAACTATTGCTATGTGAAAATATGCGTCCTTCAAGTCGAGAGCGGCGTATCAGTCTTCTGGATCCAATGAGGGGATAATAGAGGTCAAGGAGATCATGCGGAACCTGAGTTTCTTGACAAACTTGTTGAGCTCCTACAGGTCCAGGATGGGTCTTAGGCCACCCTTGGCTTTTGGTATTAAGAAATACCGGGTGTAGAGGCCCTTGCCCCTTTGCTCCTGAGGAACCTCTTCCACTGGATTGTTTGCTAGACCTCTTGGGACAGACCAGAGACCTGTAACCAGGAACCCCTTCTTATTACAACCCCCATAGCCATTGTATGTGAGGCTGCATCTGCTGCATCCAATGCTGCCTGCTTCCCTCCTCCACTAATGCAGAGAACTCAGTGTGAGAGTCCTGCGGCAGGAGCTCTGCAAACTTGGCCATCGCAGCGCAGGTGTTGTGTGCATATCTGCTCACGATGGCCTGTTGGTTCGGTGCTGTAGTCCCCCAGTAGAATATACCTTCCTGATGAAAAGGTCAAGTCTTTTTGCCTCCCTATTTTTAGGGGAGGGGCCCTGGTAGCCCTGGCACTCCCACTGATTGGCTGCATCAACCACCAGTGAGTCGGGGGGTGGGTGGGTATATAGATGTTCATATCCCTTAAAAGGGACAAAGTACCACCTTTCATTCTTTTTGGCTGTAGGGGCCAGAGAAGCAGGGGTCTGCCACAGGATTTTGGTCAACTCAACAATCATCTTTATTAAAGGCAATGTGACCCGCAAGGGACCAAAGGGTGTGAGGATGCCAACAACTGGGTCCGATTCCTCCACCACCTCCTCCGCCTGTATGCCCAGGTTCTGGGCAGCATGGCATAAGAGCTGCTGGAGTGCCCTGTTATCGTCCAGAACTGGGGCCATCAACGTCCCGATGACCGCTTCATCTGGGGAGGGTGAGGAGGAGAGGGCTGGCAGTGGACCCTGCTCACTCCCTTCAGCTCCCCGTGGGTCTTGCGGCACGCGGTATTCCACAGTCTGCATTGCCTGGCCCGCTGGAGGCAGAAATATCAGTGCCAAGATAGGTGCTGAAGCTGCTGGTTCTGGTAGTGCCGATCTCATTGATGCCAATGGAATCAAAGTCGAAGCTGTTGGCAGTGCTGCTGATAGGAGGGTCGGTGCTGGAGCTGTAGAGTGTAACAGCAGTGCCGGTGCTGAAGGACGCCGAGGACACCGACGCCGACCTGGACCTTGGGCCCTGGACCTGTCCCTGTCTGATACACCCAGGCTGTCCAAAAGGGCCACTGTGATGAAGGTTGCCACTGCAGAGGCCACAGTGGTGGGTAGGGCTGATGGTTACGGCAGGATCTGGACCTTCTGATCCTGGTTCTATCGGAGCCGAGAGGTTGGGGATCGGTGTGGCTCCCCTGCGTGCCGGGGAGAGGTGCACCGGGGATGGGGATCAGCGCACCATCAGCACTTGTTTGCCCCTCGACTGAAAGTGGGGTCGCACAGTCACTGTGACTTGTCCCTCCTCTGTGGGGAGGATGGCACCATGAGGTGCATAAGGTCCTTAGCCGCCTCAAATGCCTCCAGTGTAGAGAGGAGCTGGAGGTGGTCACCTTGACATTCCAGGGACCATGGGGGCTTCGGACTCAACTGAACCCCAGCTGGGGCAGGAGTCAGTGAAACCCTAGAGGGCTGGAGGGACGAGGTAGCCTGGCTCGAGGTGATCGCCGATACCACAGTTCCCATGGACTTTAGAGGGGGAGACCAACCCCTCTCTGGCCTTTTCTTCTTTTGTGGCACTTGAGAGCAGTGCCGCACCAAAGATGGCTTTTTATGGGCGGAGCCATGGTGGTGCCGTGAGGCCTTAGGGTCCTTGTTCGGTGCCGGCTCGCGCACCGTCAGTGCTGGAGCACTGCAGACCGATGATGAAGTACTCAGCATGGGTTCTGCGGACCCAGGGTTGGAATGTGTCTGAAGTGCAGCTTCCATCAGCAGGATCTTAAGTCTCTGCTCCCGGTCTTTAGGGTTCCTAGGTTGAAAGCCCTTGCAGATCCTGCACTTGTCCTTTGTGTGGCTCTCCCCGAGGCACCGCAGACAAGAAGAGTGTGGGTCACTCTTGGGCATAAACTTGCCACCATCCTCACAGAGTTTGAACTCTGGGGACCCGGGCATACCCCAGAGTTGGGGAAGGCATTGTTTGGGGGGAGGGGTAGGAACCCCCCAAGAAACTCAACTACTACAAGAACTAACAACGATTTCTAACTCACTAACTATTTACACTATTGTACAATTAACTAAAGGGTCAAAGCACTTGCAAGCAAGAGCGAGTGATGTTCCAGTTAGCCAACACTGGCGGCAAGAAGGAACTGAAGGGGTGGGGAGTAGGCAAGGCGCTATATTGGGCGCCATGAAGGCATGACTCCAGGGGGCTCCCAGGCCAACCCTACGGATGCTGCTAAGGGAAAAATCTTCTGGGTGGCGTGCACACGGCACGCACACACCGGATTGGAATGAACATGAACAAGCACTCGAAGAAGAACCTAATATATTTTGTAATAACAAGCAAATAGCCAAGTTATAACAGTAAATGCCACAGAGGTACTGAATTTGAGAGAGGCTATACTGCATGTGTGTGAATTGAATGCAGCATACCATTGTGTTCTCAATCAGCTCCAGTTCCACTACCCACTACTGCAGATTTTTAACATATTAATTAGGAAATCAAGTCCAAATTTGACTATTATTTTAGGGGCAGATAAAGTTTCCACAATTAGGTATTTTATTGGTCTACAAATCTTTTGGGAATTTAGGCATGCATTATTCTTAACTATCTGGATGGTGGTGTAAAATTGAATGCAACTTTTTGTGGTGCATTTGTATTTTAGACTGGTGGGTTAGACTCCTCAGTTGGAGTCAACTCCTCAGATCTTCACTTAAAAGGAATGGCTTGAGTGTGGGGATCTCCACTATATCTTCTGCAGTGAAGACTGATGCAAAGAATTAATTTAGCTTCTCTGCAATAGCCTTGTCTTCCTTGATTGCCCCTGTAGTACTTCGATTGTCCAGTGGACCCACTGATTGTCTGACAGGTATCTTACTTCTGATATACTTAAAAAATATTAGTTAGTTTTTGTGTCTTTTGCTAGTTGCTCTTCAAATGCTTTTTTGCCTCTCAATTATAGTTTTACGCTTGATTTGCCAGAGTTTATGCCCCTTTCTATGATCCTCTGTAGGATCTGACTTCCAATTTTTAAAATATGTATTTTTGCCTCTAACTGCCATTTTTACTCTGTTGTTTAGTCAAGGTGGCTTTTTTTTTTTTTTGGTTCTCTAACTTTTTTATTATTATTATTTGGGGTATACATTTAGTTTGAGTCTCAATTATGATGGTTTTAAAATGTTTCCATACCGCTTGCAGGTATTTCATTGTTGTGACTGTTCCTTTTTTGTTTCCATTTTACTAGCTTACTCAATTTTGTGTAGTTTCCCTTTTTTGAAGTAAAATAATATTGTGGTGGGTTTCTTTGATATCCCTGCTCCCCAAAAAGGATACTCGTTCATTAGCCCATTCGTTTATAAGCCGATCCCCCAAGATGGTTAGGTAAAAATAGCTGTATGACCCTTTCATAGGCCGACCCTATATTTCAGGGGTTGGCAAACTTTGGCTCCCAGCCGTCAAGGTAAGCGGCTGGCAGGTCGGGATGTTTTGTTTACTTGGAGCATCTGCAGGCATGGAACTCCTCAGCTCCCTGTGGCTGCGGTTCGCCACTTCCAGCAGCTCTCATTGGCTGGGAATGGCGAACCGCGGCCACAGGGAGCTGAGGAACTCCATGCCTGCAGACGCTCCAAGTAAACAAAACGACAATGTATTAGATATTCAATTCAATGAGTCCATAGAGTTTAAAATCATCACATTTTGGTGTAGACCCATTTATAAGCCGACCCCCACTCTTTGATGCATCACTTTTTTACCAAAATATTCAGCTTATGAACGAGTATATATGGTACATTGTGGTTTATATTATTCAGCTGAATCCTGTGCTCCACTTAGGACTAAATCAAGAATTGCCTCTTGTGGGTTCCAAGAGTAGCTGCACCAAGAAGCAGTCATTAATGATCTCTAAATATTTCATCTCTGTACTCCATCCTGAGGTGTCATATACCCATTTGATATGGGGATAGTTGAAATCCCCCCATTATTCTTGGGTTTTCTCTTTTTGTAGCCTCTCTGAACTCCCTGAGCATTTTACAATCATCATCACCATCCTTGTCAGGTGGTTGGTAGTATATTCCTACAGCTATACTCTCATTATGCAAGTGTGGACTTTCTATCCAGAGAGATTCCGGGGTACAGTTTGATTCATTTACGTTTTTTACTATATTTGACACTATGATTTCTTTTACATATAGTGCCACTCCCCCACCAGTGTGACCTACTATGTCATTCCTATGTATTTTGTCCCCCTGGCAGATCTGAGGAACTGCAGACTGGTCAGCCTCACCTCAGTCCCTGGAAAAATCATGGAGCAGGTCCTCAAGGAATCTATTTTGAAGCACTTGGCAGAAGGGAAGGTGATCAGGAACATTCAACATGGATTCACTAAAGGCAAGTCATGCCTGACCAACTTGATTGCCTTCTATGATGAGATAACTGGTTCTGTGGATATGCGGAAAGCGGTGGACATCACATCCTTGACTTTAGCAAAGTTTTTGATATGGTCTCCAACAGTATTCTCGCCAGCAAGTTAAAAAAGTATGGATTGGATGAATAAACTATAAGGTGTATAGAAAGCTGGCTAGATCATCGGGTAGGGTTCAACAGCTCAATGTCTAATTGGCAGCCGGTATCAAGTGGCGTGCCCAGGGGTCTGGATGATAGGATGAATTGCACCCTCAGCAAGTTCGTGGATGACACTAAGCTGTGGGGAGAGGTAGATCTGCTGGAGTGTAGGGATAGGGTCCAGAGTGACCCAGACAAATTGGAGGATTGGGCCAAAAGAAATCAACATGGACAAAGCAACAGAGGGTCCTGTGGCACCTTTGAGACTAACAGAAGTACTGGGAGCATAAGCTTTCGTGGGTAAGAACCTCACTTCTTCAGATGCAAGTAATGGAAATCTCCAGAGGCAGGTATATATCAGTGTGGAGTTAACGAGGTTAGTTCAATCAGGGAGGGTGAGTTGCTCTGCTAGCAGTTGAGGTGTGAACACCAAGGGAGGAGAAACTGTTTCTGTAGTTGGATAGCCATTCACAGTCTTTGTTTAATCCTGAATATTAAACAAAGACTGTGAATGGCTATCCAACTACAGAAACAGTTTCTCCTCCCTTGGTGTTCACACCTCAACTGCTAGCAGAGCAACTCACCCTCCCTGATTGAACTAACCTCGTTAACTCCACACTGATATATACCTGCCTCTGGAGATTTCCATTACTTGCATCTGAAGAAGTGAGGTTCTTACCCACGAAAGCTTACGCTCCCAGTACTTCTGTTAGTCTCAAAGGTGCCACAGGACCCTCTGTTGCTTTTTACAGATTCAGACTAACACGGCTACCCCTCTGATACTTGACAACATGGACAAGTGCAGAGTCCTGCACTTAGGACGGAAGAATCCCATGCACTGCTACAGGCTGCGGACTGACTGGCTAAGTGGCAGTTCTGCAGAAAAGGACCTGGGGATTACAGTGGACGAGAAGCTGGATACGAGTCAACAGTGTGCCCTTGATGCCAAGATGGCTAGTGGCACATTGGTCTGCATTAGTAGAAGCATTACCAGCAGTGATTATTCCCCTCTATTTGGCACTGGTGAGGCCACATCTGGAGTACTGTGTCCAGTTTTGGGCCCCCCACTACAGAAAGGATGTGGACAAATTGGAGAGAATCCAGCAGAGGGCAATGAAAATAATTAGGGGGTTGGGGCATGTCTTATGAGGAGACGCTGAGGGAATTGGGTTTATTTAATCTGCAGAAGGGAAAAGTGAGTGGGGATTTGATAGCAGACTTCAACTACCTGAAGGGGGGTTCCAAAGAGGATGGATCTAGGCTGTTCTCAGTGGTGGCAGATGACAGAACAAGGAGCAATGGTCTCAAGTTGCAGTGGGGGAGGTCTAGGTTGGATATTAGGAAAAACTATTTCACTAGGAGGGTGGTGAAGCACTGGAATGGGTTACCTAGGGAGGTGGTGGAATCTCCATCTTTAGACGTTTTTAAGGCCCAGCTTGACGAAGCGCTGGCTGGGATGATTTAATTGGGGTTGGTCCTGCTTTGAGACAGAGGGTTGGACTGGAAGACTTCCTTGTGACGGTACCTCCCATAAGGCTTTATAGAAATATGCTTAGAATGTGTTTTATGCTACATATGCCATATAACGTATCTCAAAGATTATGATCTACTGAATGTATTAACCCTATTTGTATGCATGTATCATTTTTTATTCAAAGTTATGAATGTTGGCTGTGTACTGGCTTGATTTCTAAATAACCTTAGTAGAGCATTTGGTCAGTTCCTGGAGGAAGGAATGTTGAAATTAAGTACCTAATCAAGAAACACTTAAAGGACAATGGATCTTGGAATGCTCCAATCCACACAAGAAGTTCAAGGTAGCATGTAAACAATGGATGCTACCTGTAAAAACTGTGAGTCATGCATGGACATGTGACTTGCCCAGGTGACTCCTAAACTCCATCTTGGAGCTGGACTTTGCATAGGAGTGAGGAGGGGGTCTTCACCAACAAGAGAAAGTCTATTTAAACCCCTGGGAGACCCCTCCATTTTGTCTTGAGCTGGCTAAAGAGGGAGCCTCTCCACCCCCCAGAATACTTGAAAGAAACTGGAACAAGGGACAGTAACTACAGGGGGTATGAGTGATTGCTGGACCCAGACTAAAAGAAGATTAGTTTGTAAAAGGGAGCGTTCTGGAACTGGTGAGGATCTTATCTGTATTCAGTTTGATTAGACATAGATTTGCGCATTTAATTTTATTTTGCTTGGTGACTTACTTTGTTCTGTTTGTTACTACTTGGAACCACTTAAATCCTACTTTCTGTATTTAATAAAATCACTTTTTACTTATTAATTGACCCAGAGTATGTATTAATACCTGGGGGAGCAAACAGCTGTGCATATCTCTCTATCAGTGTTACAGAGAGCGAACAATTTATGAGTTTATCCTGCATAAGCTTTATACAGGGTAAAACGGATCTATTTGGGTTTAGACCCCACTGGGAGTTGGGCATCTGAGTGTTAAAGACAGGAACACTTCTGTTAGCTGCTTTCAGGTAAACCTGCAGCTTTGGGGCAAGTAATTCAGACCGTAGGTCTTTGTTGGAGCAGATGGGAGTGTCTGGCTCTGCAAGACAGGGTGCTGGAGTCCCGAGCTGGCAGGGAAAGCAAGGGTAGAAGTAGTCTGGGCATATCAGGTGGCAGCTCCCAGGGGGTTTCTGTGATCCAACCCATAACACTCCTGAGGTCCCTTCCAAACCTAATCTTCTCTGATTCTATGTATCACCATATCCCATTCATTTTCATAGTACCGCCAATTTTTTATGATGCCTTTTATACCAATATCCTCATTTAATACCAGGCATTTAAGTTAATCCATTTTAGTATTTAGATTTGTAGCATTTGTATACAAGCATTTATAAAATTTATCAATATTTAGTAAGTTGGAAGAAGTCTGATTTAACCCTTACCCAGCATGATCAAGACTTGCTAACAAGGTGTGGGTGTTTGGGGAAAATATTGCCAACTTGTTACACACCTACACATACTAATTAGTGTATCTGTATATCATGTGAAGTCCCCCAAAGTGGAATAAAATTACCTGTTTCAGTTGCTGTCTTTTACTATTTGTAACATTCTAATCACTTCTGCATAAAGACATTCTGTGTGTCTGGCTTAGATGTTTATATAATCTCCACCTCAACTTCAGTGCATAACCTTCTGTTTTTGCATTTCTTACTTTCATATAGCTTATCAGCATTAGTGCAATCTTGTCCCTTCAGAATCATATACTCCTCTACGTTATTCCATTCTTATGTTCTTTAAAAGCATCAATAGTACTATTCTTCATTCAAAACTCATACTCTCCCCTCAGCCCCTCTTCCCTCAAGAAAAACAACCACCTTTGAATACTTTTTGAACGCTCTTAGAGATGATGAACTGAACAGATTTGAAAGTAGAGCAGGTATTTTACTGTCCATTGCTAAGCTTCTGAACAGCCTGTGTACTCCTATGCTTTTGATATCATTCCAGCAATACTATCACAGACATCACTCATTCAGGGAATGAATCTGTAGTACCACAAATGCCATTTGTCTTGCACTGAGACATCCATTCTCAGAAGCACTGTCTGGATTCCAAATTGCATTGGACACAGAAAAATTTATTCTAAAAGGATCATAAGAAGAATAGCAAAAATGACATTCTGCTTCTCTGGAGTTAACCCTTTGCTGTACAAAATTCAGGGGGGGTTGTTTTGCTATTTTACTTCATATAGATGCATGTAAACATTTTCATCAATTTTGACTGATGTGGGTTTACACACTCTCAGATTCTGAATACAATGAACCTCCCCAAAAGTCAAAACAGCATACAGATGAAGCCACAAGCTTTCACCTTGTCTTGGGTTGAAGCTACATATCATTGCAGGTTTGTTCAAAATATAGCCAAACTTAACTTGGAAGATTCATGAATCTCTTGATAACCTGGTCTGAAACTCAGCGTTTTGTGATATGCATATGAGTGAATGAGAGGAATCCTGACATGTCATGTGGGCTAGATAGCATGTATCAGCACTGGGCACACAACAGTTAATATTGACTTATAACTTCCATTCTAAATGTTTTCTATATTTAAGTTGATGATAATTTTTTCAGGGGCTGAAATTCCCATTCTGCTTCTTAGCCAGCAGGTGAATTTGTTTGGAAAGTTTAAGCAAAATTAGTTCAGTCAATTTTCACTTACTTAAGCATGAAAATAAATAAATACACTCTTTCCCCTGTATGTTACAATCACACATTTTGCATTCCAAGGACCAGAACTTCTCTGTCTGGTATAAGAGAGTGTAAATCAGAGCAGGTTGTGTTCTGTATGTAATTATGTATACAAAATTTCAGTATATTAACTTACACATTGTGGTTTTTTTATATAAAATAAACAAAGACCACATTTTAAATTATTCTCAGAAGTGGTCAACATTCAAATTTAGTGGGCAACCCTCATTTTTAGTATATCCATTTGAATGCTTGATTTCTCAACCTTAACAGTTTGTTTCATGGAATAAATGTGGAGTTAAAAAGCAGTATTTTAACATAACTGCAAACATCTTCCACCACATAATGCAGCAAGTCTATGCCTAGATAGTTAAATTCTACCATTACCACTTCTGCTCTGGCCATTTTAAAAGCCTTTTTTAATTTGTTCCAATCATTTCACAGTCCACTTGTTCTCTTTGGTCAGGTGGCCCACAATGTCCAGTATTCCTATAGCTAGCTTACTACCTGAAACAGACCTAACCTCAACCAATGCTCCACACCATTATCAGTCTCCCCCAAGCCCTCTCTGCTTAAAGTAATAAATCCTGTTTCACCAATACAGTACTGCTGCAATTCCATTGCTTGTCACTTTTGGGACTATTGATATGAAGTCAAGATGTGCTACACATAAGGCCTATTATGAGGGGGGAAATTGCTTGAAGTATAAACATCATATAGGTCCCGCATACCTAGCACTAATGTGTCATGATGCTCTTCTGATGTGTTACTCCAGACAACCCTGGTCAATCATTAACATAATTCTTGGAATTTAACTCTGGAACATAAAATCTTTATAAGCCAGAACCTAAACTGGTTTAGCACCACTGAAGTCAATTTACACCAGCTGAGGATCTAGCTCTGTTTTAGGAAACTTAAATTCAATAGCTCTGATCTCAAAAGGTATTGGAGAATTGATTCTTCAAGCATTAATAGTTCCTAAGGGACTGTTAATTGAATTCTGGATATTAACTTGTACAACGGGTGTATTATCTGAACAAATATGACCTGCAGATTCGGTAGCTTTGTAAAGAGTAACTTTTTGAACATTAAAACAGTTAACATAGTCAGCTCCAATAATACTTGGTTTCCTATTCTAGAAGTCTATCAGCTTCATTTTCTCAGCACATACTTGTTTGCAGCGTAGTAAGAGACATATCTAATCACTATTGTTGATTAGTTCATTTGTTTATTATAGAGCTCTTTACCAGCATGACCTTTTTGTTTAAACATATTACTATATATATTTATCTAGGAATGATACCTCAAACACCCAAATTGCTGTCATTCACCAGACATACAGTAGAACCTCAGAGTTATGAACACCTCAGGAATGGAGGTTTGTAACTCTGAACAAAACATGACGGTTGTTCTTTCAAAAGTTTACAACTGAACTGAACACTGACTTAATACAGATTTGAAACTTCACTATGAAGAAGAAAAATGAGGCTTTTAACCATCTTAATTTAAATGAAACAAGGACAGAAACAGTTTCCGTACCTTATCAAATCCGTTTTTCAAATGTTCCCTTTTACTTTTTTTAGTAGCTTATGTTTAACACAGTAGAATGTCAGAATTACGAACACCAGAGTTGTGACTCTAACGTTCTACGGTTCTAGCACTGATTCGAGGGTGGGATGTGCAGTCCCACTCCAGGACAAACAGCGCTTACTGCTGGAAACACTGACAACATCTGGCACCCTCTCTACAAAGAATGAAAATATGGTACCTCAATGAAGCACCTGAGCTCTACTGTCTCCTAGAGCAGGAGTCACAAGGTACTATATGTAGCTCAAGGCATACCCCTGTTGTAATACCCTGTATATAGAATCAGGACATCTTAAACAGAAGGCATTTCCTACCCCACCTACCCCAAAACAAACAAACCTACAAACCATAGACACAAACAGGCTTCCAGATAGCTTAAGTTCCAGTCATCTTTATTTACTAAGAACTCCACCCAATTACATTGGATTTGAAACAAACATAAGGAAATACTTCTTAACTCAATGCACAGTCAATCGATGGAATTTGTTGCCAGGGATGTTGTGAAGGCTAAAGTATAAGTAGGTTAAAAAAAGAATTAGATAAGTTCATGGAGGATAGGTCCATCAATGGCTATTAGCCAAGATGGTCAGGAATGTAACCCCATGCTCTGGGTGTCCCTAACCCTCTGACTGCTAGAAGCTGGGACTGGACAACCAGGGATGGATTACTTGATACATTGCTCTGTTCTGTTCGCTGCCTCTGAAGCATCTGGCACAGGCAACTGTCGGCAGACAGGATACTGGGCTAGACTAGACCAACCATGGTCTGACCCAGTCTGGCAATTCTTAAAAGCCTGTCAATATTTCGCTATTTCAGTGTGTCTTTAATTCTTTTCATGAATGCTTGTGTTTATTTCAATAATTCCTCCTGTCTTTGAAAGAGCCCAAGACAGGAGAGACACCAGGTGAGCATTATAGGAACCATACTATCATGTATTCCCCATTTTCTAGTATCACATGGAGCTAAGTCTTGTTCCAATAGTCAAAATCCTCCTACTTGGTTAGAGCTGCCACGGACATCGGCAAGAACTCCATGCATATGTTGGCAGAGGTGAACAACTGTTAAACAAGTCTGACAAATCCTTATCTTATGTAGAGATCCGCTGAACAGGTCGGAGCACAAAATGCTGAGACAAGGCCTCTAAAGGATCATCCAATCACTCTCTCCTTGCATCATGACTAATATTTGGGAATCGTTTAATTTATTTTTCCTCTGGCAATTGTCAGATTAATTATTCACTAAATTTTCTTCCACTATTCATCTAACCCAATAGATGGTCTAATGATGCTCACCAAATATGTTACTGATGATTGTTTTCCACATCAATTAACAAATAATGTATCTGACCAGTTGTAATTCATAACTGCATAGAATTTATATCGCAATCGTTGTACAAAAGGAAAACAACCACCAGTATTTTGAATGTGTGGCTGAAAGGTAGACTCCTACGCTATTCAGAGAGTGCCCTCAGCTCTTTGTACATTTTGTTCCACTGAGGATAATAAGATTTAGGAGCTGAGAGGATACTTGTAATCTTAAGTCAACAGGAGTATAGTATAAAACTGAAACTTTGGAAATACACTAATATTGATTTAGGAGTGAAACATTAACAAGCTTGAGATATTTACTGAGGAGGGTAGTAGGCTGTTAGAAGGAATGAAAATAGATTTGAGATTGTTATTAAAGTTTAGCTATTTTTAAGAAAGATAAGCTTAATCTTTCCCTCTTCCCAACTTTTTGTTACATTTGGGAATAAGAAAGAAATACAAAACAGGTACTTAAATTACCATCAAAAGATAATACATGAAAGGGAAAACAAACATCAGACAAGCCAGAAGGAAGACAGTAAAGGAGTACAAGCAAATAAAAATATTAGGATCAACATATGAAATATTAAAATAAATAGTAATAATTAAGTCAACATAAATTATTGTTTGATTCCAGAGCTAATGGCCAATTATCCATGAACGCTTCCATACAACAAGAGGAGTATGAATAATTGCTTACAATTTTAGGGCTTGATTCTCACTAGTGTAAATGGGCAAAATTTCATTGAAATCAAAGTTGTGTCCATTTATAACAGGTGAGAATCTGGGCTTTTATTCCTGGTTATCCTCCTAACAAATCTTTCTTCAGACTGAAACTCACTGAGTTCAACTATTATTTAAAATTGTACACTGAGACCCACTCCACTGACTCATTTTGCAGAGACTTGTCTCTCTGCTGTTCTTCATTAACAGGGATCTCCCTTTATTTTAATCCTATTCTAAATTCACTTCCATCTCACACAGACCTGATGCCATTTCATTTTTCCCTCTTGTAAATTACTTACATAAACAATGCAGAATCAGACAACAAAGGTTATAGAGAAAGTTAATTCTATGAGAGAATTGGATCCCAATGCATTTTATGGTTTCTGCTTCATTAGCATTCATATACCACTCATTTGGGGCTTTGCCCCTCACTGAGACTTCAGCAGGTTGAGAAATAAGGGAGCTATGGGGCTGAGAAGAACAGATTTTGATCCTGGATTATGCAAGAGAAGGCAACTTCCAAGTATGCAGGAGATTTTTGTTGTTGTTGTTAAATGATGTGTCCATATTGATCATTTAGCACTGAATTATTTATCAGTTAAAAGAAACCCAGATCCCCTTCTCTGAAACATGCTTACTTAATCTATGTAGTAATAAATTAGCCATTTCTTTATGATGTTTGTATGCATGAAAGGAGTTTAATATTTGTATTCCAGATATAACATATAAAAAGGGACTAAGGCACTGATCAAGTGCCAATGAAGTCAATAGGCAATTTGCCACCAATGTCAATGGGTGAGGAGACCAGGCCCTGAATTAATTGTGAAAGGATCCATCCTTCCTCTCATTTGTTTTTTGTATTCTAGTACTTTGTATGAAGTTGAAAACCTGCAACAGGAAGTTACTGAGTTTGACAAGTTATTGAGAAGTCTTGGTTAAGTACCGGGAATGGGAGGAACCACTATAGTGAAGTGATGATCAGATCTTTTATTATATTAAAGTAGATTCTATTATGACATAATCAAGATCAACATTTTCAAGACTGGCCAGTGATTTTAGGTGCTTGACATGAGAAAACTTAGGCCTGAACACTCACATCTCTCACTGCTGAATTGGCACCGTCATTTCCAAAATATAGGCATCCAACTCTGAAAACATTAATTTATAGGGTTTTTAAGACTAACTTCCATAAAATCCTATTGGTTCAATCCATATTATATTCTACTGGAGGTCTCCATAAGGATTGTCCCAGTCCCTCCTGCACCTTCTATTCTCCTTCAGAACCTTCCTTAAAATTCATCTCTTCAAGGCACTTCACCTTTCCCCTTTTCTTCATTCATCATTCTCATATGTTCCTTCCAAAACCACGTTCCTGGTTTTGTTTTAAGATTGTTAGTTCCTTGGGGCATAGAACGGGTTTTATAGATGGCCTCAACCACACAAGCTCATCCACCCTAGCAGAATCTGTCTCTGCAGAGCCCAGTAAGGGTTCTATTGACTTCATGTGGAGGCAGGGGTCCACATATAAGAGACAATTTGCATGATTGGTGGCATTAGATTATTTTTGTTACTGCATTAAAGTTATATCTAGGTATTTTTGACTAGAATAAGCCAGTTCCACCATCTGATTCACTCACAACCTTTACAACAATAACTGTTAGGTACTGCTCAAATGAAAAAAGAGGCAATAGAAATTTCTAGATTGAGCCTAGGTAGATATGACCCTTGTATTTTCACTACAGACATTTAGACACTTCCAGCTGTTGAAATTATTGCTAAATATATTTACAGTCTTTGTACAATAAAAAGCTTTATTACTTTTACTATGGGCAGAAGAAAAAAGCTTTAAATCTTCAGTTCTGAAGCAATATTTCCTGTCCTAAAAGCAACGAAGCCTTTCAAGGGGAAAATACAGTACACTCCAAAAAGGTGCTTTATGATGTTGTCTCTTTGTTTCAATTTTGGTTCATATATTTTTACTAAGTATAACCTTTCTATGTAAATGAAATGATTATCTAACAAAAAGAACTGTTTTCATAAAGAAAGAATAGGTTTTATATCCTAAAAGATAGAGCAGCATAAAACAGTGAGGCAGCTAGGCATGTATTTGAAGGCTCTGAAATAAGCTATTTGATTTCCTATTACAGCCCTAGAATAGAGCACTACACCATAGCCACCAAACCCATACCATTGGGTAACTAACCTTTCATAAGGGAGTCTCACAATATAAAGCAGGTTCTACACTGGTAATAAATAAAGTATATGAATTTAAAAATCCATGTTTATGAACAGCTCTTAAATAGTGAAAGTTAAGAAAGGAAAAGGATAGCTTATTCTACAACTCAATGGGGATAGATGAATATCCTTAAAAGGGTGGTCCTACTCAGAAAAGTAGTTCTGTGAAAGTGGCACCATTAGATCCAAAATGTAGCTTCTCTGATATGATGTCTATTACTGCAGTGGCTACAGCAGCATAGCTAATGTAGCTCTACTTCTATAGTGCCGCCATGAGGACACTTCCTATGTCAACTGAAGGTGTTTTTCCTGTCATAGCTAATCCACCTCTCCATGAACTCTTCCATCAACTTAACAGTGCCTACAGCAGGGATTAGGTCACCCTAACTAATTGGTACAGGGTGCAACATTTTTCACAGCCCTGAACAATGTTGCTATTTTGATCTAATATTTAGGTGTACGCCAGGCCTCAGAAAGAAGAAGTTACTCATATTGTGCAGTAACGATGGTTCTTCGAGATGTGTGTCCCTGTGGGTGCTCCACTCTAGGTGTCGGTGCGTCCCTGCGCTGGAGATCGGAGATTTCTCTCAGCAGTCCTCGGCCGGGGGAAGGGCACGCACAGGAGTCATCTTGTGCAGCTGTTGGCACTTCCTGTAGCGCACGCTCCCCCGACCATCCCCTCCTTTCCTTCTCTACCGCAAAGCTTGGCTGCATGAACTCTGAAGTAGAGGGGAGGGGGGTGGGTAGTGGAGCACCCACAGGAACACACATCTTGAAGAACCATTGTTACTGCACAAGGTGAGTAACTTCTTCTTCTTCATCGAGTGGTGTCCCTGTGGGTGCTCCACTCTAGGTGCTTGTAGAGCAGTACCCCACCAGGAATCCTAGGGGTTCAGAGTTATGTATAAGTGTGTGATGAGAGCACTGTAAGGCCAACGATAGAGTCTGAGAAAAGGCCTTGGGTGATAGTGTAATGCTTTGCAAAAGTGTTCTCCGATGTCCAGGTTGCAGCTCTATAAATATCTGTTAAGGGGACATTGTTCAAGAACATAATCAATGTGTTGAGTGGGATCTGATGCCTACAGGGGGTTCTTTGTGATGCAGGTGGTAGCAAGTTTGAATACAGGTAGAGACCCATTTGGAGCGTCTCTGGGTCGATATTGTAGAGCCCTTGGAGTGCTCTGCTGTAGACACGAATAGTCTTGGTGACTTGCAAAATGGTTTAGTTCTGTCCAAGTAGAAGGCTACAGCCTGTCTGACATCCAGCATGTGCAACGTTGCTTCTCGAGTGTCATTATGTGGCTTGGGATAGAAGGCAAGTAAGTGTATGGTTTGGTTAATATGAAAATTTGTAGCCACTTTGAGTAAGAATTTTGGGTGAGGACATAACATGATTTTGTCTTTGCTAAATTCAGTGTATGGTGGCTCAGCCATCAATGCTTCTATTTCGCTGACACGTCTGGCAGAAGTGATTGCCACTAGGAATGCGACCTATATTGACATATGAAGGAGCGAGCAGGTTGCTCGAAGGGTGGTCTTGTGAGACATTTGAGCACAAGATTGAGATCCCATGGTGGTGCAGGTTAGCGTACTTCTGGGTACACGTTCTGTATACCTGCTAGAAAGCACTGTGTAATCGGGGGAGCGAATATTGAAGCCCCTTCTATCTGTTCGTGGGGGACCATAATGGCAGTGATGTGTACTGTAATAGAGCTTATGGCTAACCCCGTTTCCTTCAGTTCTAGTAGGCAGTCTAGGATCATAGATAGAGGCACTGTGGTCGCATCCAGCTGTTTTTGCTCTCCTTTTTTGTTCTTCTCCACTTGTGGTAGTAAGTATTTCTAGTGGTGAGGTGATGGCTATTTAGTAATAGCTGTTTTACTTTCTCCGAACAGTTCAATTCCCCATGTTGGAACCAGAGAGGAGCCACGCTTTGAGATGGAGTTTCACTTGGTCTGGATGGAGCGTCAGGCCCTTGTTCTGGGACAGGAGGTCCATCCTCAAAGGCAGCAGTTGTGGGGCACAGACTGCTAGACATGAGAGGTACGGAAACCAAATCTGTATGGGTCATGTGGGGACAATGAGAATGATATATGCTCTGTCAAGTCGTATCTTGCGGATGACCCATGGGATCAGTGGGATCGGCGGGAAGGTGTACATGACTGACACGTTCCACGGCATGAGGAAGGCATCCCCTAACGATCCCAGTGCCAGGCCTGCCCTGGAGCAAAATAGTAGACATTTGTGATTTGTCACTGAGGTGAAAAGGTCGATTACTGGGTGACCCCATTTTTGGAATATTGTGTCAAGAACACTGTTGTTGATTTCCCACTGTTGTTCATGTGAGTAGTGCCTGCTGAGGTTGTCGGCTGTAGTGTTTTGGCACCCTGGTAGGTATGATGCTGTGATGTTTATATTGTTGTGGATGCAGAAGTTCCATAAATTCATGGCTTCTACGCATAGCAAGTGAGACCTGGCTCCCCCTTGGTGATTGATGTAAAACATGCACGCCATGTTGTCAGTGAGAATAGAGATTGAGGTCTCTTGTATGAGTGGGAGGAAGTGTTGGCATGCATTGTGTACCACACGGAGTTCAAGGAGATTGATATGTAGTCAGGTTTCTGTCACAGACCACTTGCCTTGTACATTGTGGTGACCCAAGTGAGCACCTCAACCTATCTGTTGTAATAATCACTGATGTGGGGTCTGGTTGAAAGGGAATCCTGGAGCATACATTCCCTGGCTGTGTCTACCATTGTAGGGAGAGGATAACCCTTGGTGGTAGTGTCACACATCTGTTGAGAGAGTGTTTCCTGGGTGCATAGACTGTGCTCAACCAGTGCTGCAGACAGCGCATATGGAGTCTGTCATACTTTACTATGAAAGTCGTAGCTGCCATATGTCCCAGAATCTGAAGGCATGTCCTCACTGAAGTTTGTGGGCTGATGGTCACCGTGGAAATAAGATTGGTCAATGTAGTAAATCTGTGGTTTGGAAATAATGCCTTGGCTTGTATGGAGTCTAGGTCAGCTCCGATAAACTCCAACCGCTGGGTTCATTCTAGGGTGGATTTCTTTTAATTTATCTGTAGACCTAGTTGGTGAAACAGGTCTATTGTGGTCTTCAGCATGCCTGCCGTTTCTTGTCAGTTGGCACCCTTGAGAAGGCAATCGTCCAAATAGGGGAAGATTATGACTCCATTGCATCATAAATGTGCTGCTACTACCACAAGGGTTTTTGAGAATACGCGGGGAGCAGTGGACAGTCTGAAGGGAAGGACCTGTATTGGTAAGATTGCATCCTACTGTGAACCTCAAGAACTGTCTGTGGGCAGGGGGTATTGTAATATGGAAGTATGTGTCTTGGAGGGTGAGGGCTGCAAACCAGTCCCCCATGTCTAGCGCTGGTATTATTGTGGCCAGAGTGATCATTTTGAACCTGTGGTTGCGTACAAACCCGTTGAGTTTTCGGAGATCTAAGATTGGTCTCCATCCCCCTCCTTTTGTCTCTGTCAGGAAATATTTGGAATAAAAACCCCTCCCTCGGTATTGATGAAATACTGGTTCTACAGCACCCAGCAGTAGAAGGTGGTCTACTTCCTGTTGCAGAAGGTGCTCATGAGAGGGGTCCCTGAAGAGGGACAGGAAAGGGGGGAGGGGAAGGGGGATGACTGTGAAAGGAATGTTGTAGCCAGATTGTATGATTTCCAAAACCCATTGATCTGTGGTTATCACAGCCTAGGCATGGTAAAATGGGCATAGGCGGTGACCAAAATTGTGGGATGGAGTATCTGTTGGCACTAGAGGTATGGGGAAGTCATGCATACTCTCAACCAAGACTTCAAAATTGTGGCTTAGATGTAGATGGATGGGTGGATGAGGCCTGGTTCTGTGGAGCTCATCATCTCTGAGCCCATTGTTTGGGTCTGTTTTGAGTGAAATATCATGGTTGTTGACTGTTAAACGAGGAGTCTTGTGACTCTGGTATGGTTTAAAGCAGGCCTGCACAACTCGTAAAGCGGCGAGGGCCATATTACTCCAAAGAAAATAGCTGAGGGCCGAAACCCCCCGGCCGTGCTGAAACAGGCCACCCTCTCCCCCCAGCGCCACCCAGCCCCGCCGAACCCCGTCCCCTCTCCAGCCCCCCCAGCCCTGACCCCTAGCTCTGAGCCCAGCCCCTCTGAGCTAAGCACCCCTCGACCCCATCCCCCAGCAGCCCTGACCCCCAGCTCCGAGCACATCCCCTCTGAGCCAGGCACCTCCCCCGACCCCATTCCCCAGCAGCCCTGACCCCCAGCTCCAGGTTCAACCCCTCTGAGCCGGACACCCCCTGACCGCCAGCCCCTCTGAGCCTGACACCCCCTGACCCCAGCCCTCCCCCAGCCCTGACCCCTAGCTCTGAGCCCAGCCCCTCTGAGCTGAGCACCCCCCGACCCCATCCCCCAGCAGCCCTGACCCCCAGCTCTGAGCCCAGCCCCTCTGAGCTGGACATCCCCCTGACCCCAGCCCCCGTGAGCTGCGGCTCGAGCCCAGGCCGGGTGCCTCTCCCCTCGCTCGGACTTACCGGCTCTGCGTCATGCCCAGCGCTTCCCGCCTCAGCAGCCCCGGAAGTGACGCTGGATGCCAGGCAGGAGGAGCGGGAGATGGAGACGTGTGTGCGGGGGGGGCGACCTCACAGCCCCGCGCGCCATGCTCCGACCGCCCTGACAGTCAGAAGCGCGGCTGCCGGGTTCGCCCCCTGCCGTGGGGGGGAAGGCGACCTCAGCCCCGCGCGCCGCGCTCTGACCGCCCTGACAGTCAGAAGCGCGGCTTCCGGGTTCGTCCCCTGCCCAGGGGTGGGGGAGGTCGGGCCCCCCTCCCCAGCAGGGGGCAAACCCGGCAGCTGTGCTTCTGACTGTAAGGGCAGTCAGAGCGCGGCACGTGGGGCTGTGAGGTCGGGCCCCCCGGGCAGGGGGTGAACCCAGAAACCGCCCCCCACCGCTTGCCCACAGGCCGCACAGTGGGCCCACGTGGGCCACATGCGGCCCGCGGGCCGTGTGTTGTGCAGGCCTGGTTTAAAGCGAGGGCATTTGTCAGGCGGTGGGTGTATGCCTAGTGTATGCAGCATTGCTCGGGAGGCCTTCATGGTATGGAAGATGTCGTCTGTGACGAGAATAGTTTGTGCCTATCAAAGGGGAGGTCCTCCACTTTTAGCTGTAGTTCTTTTGGAATTCCCAAAGCCTGCAACCATGATGTTTTTCTTATAATCACAGCTATTGCGGTTGTTCGGGCAGCTGTGTCCACTACATCCATTGACATTTGCAGTGCTCTGCGGGCTATTAATGACCCTCATTGATAATGGCAGTGAGTTGAGGACATTTATGCTCAGGGAGTTCCTCCACGAGCTCTTGTATTTTACTATAGTTAGAGTAGTCATAATTTGCTAGTAGAGCAGAATAGTTGGCAACTCTAAGCAGAAGGGTGGCTGACAAGTAAACTTTCCGCCCAAAGAGGTCCAAGTCTCTTATGTTCTTTATCTTGCAATGAAGAGCAGAAATGAGGCTGTTTACTGTGCTGATTAGCAGCCTCTACTACCAGAGAGCAGACTTGAGAGTGTGAAAACAAAAATTCCATGCCTTTGGCTGGAACGAAGTATTTCCTCTCAGCCCTTTTGTTGGTGGATGGTGCCGATGCCGGTGCTTGCCATATTACTTCCGCGGGCTCTATTATAGCCTCATCCATGGGGAGGGCAATCTTGGTTGATGATGCCTATGTAAGATTTTTAACAATATATGTTGTTTCTCCTGCACCTCATGTAAGGCAATTTCTTGGCTGTTTGCTACTCTTTCGAAGAGTTCTTGGAACTTCTTTCAAGTCATCTGGTGTCATGGAGTAGATGGCATCACTGCTTCATCTGGTACAGAAGATAAGTATGGGGCAGGTGGTGAATCATCCAGGTCTGCCTAAGATAGTATCTCTTCCTCTTCTATCTCTGTCTCAGGAAGGTCAGAGGTTTCTCTATGTGGTAATGATAGATGTACTCTGGAACCTCTTGTTGCTGGGAAAGGCGGACCAGAATAGGTGTTCTGGTATGTGGGCCAAGGACCCCACTGTGGCCATTGCATGGGGTAAGGTGGTAATGGGTAAGGCCAGTGCTTTGCATACTAGGGCTGTGAATGCTCTGAGGGATGAGGCTTCGGCTTCACAGCATTCCATGTAGATCTCATCTGTGATGGGGATGAACGTTGAGATGAGAAGCGAGTGTCCTGCACGTCTCCTTTCTCACCACTATGCATGGAGAATGGTGCAGGAGATGAAGGATGGTACTGGACTATGTAGCTCGGGGAGTGTTTGGTGCCGAGCAGTGGTGACTGCAGTGCCGAAGAAACTGCTATGTCAGCAGGATGCAGGAGTTGTGCTGGTCCCGCTTTGGGGTTGCGGTCGACCGTTGGAGCGCTGACCGGTGCCAGGTTTGGCTTGTTAGCCAGCATCAAGTCTTGGATCGGTGCTGGTGGCGGAAGCATTGATCATGGTGCTGCTGCCTGTGCTGTGCTCTGCACTGGGGTAGTCGGTGCCATAGAGGAGACTTGGCGTCTCAACTCCAGTGCCGCGCATTGGGGCTCAGCAGGGGTCCGCTAAGGGAGGGTGCCAGAGGAGCCCGGTGCCTCATAAGGGCTCACTCTGGATTAGTGGAGCACTGAGGGTAAAGACCTCACTGGGGAAGCTCTCTTTTTCTGAGAGACCCTTGCTGGAGAAGTCAAGGCTTGCTTCCTGACAGTTTTGGAAGTCAGAGCCTTATCAGAGCTCATGGATCTCGGTCTCAAGAGACTCCCCAGAGGACATCTCTTGAGGAGGTTGGAGGAATTTCTCCAGCAGAAGCATTTTCAAGCGGAGATCCCTGTCACATCTTGCCCTTGATGTTAAGTTGGTGCAATGTGAGGATTTCTGGGAGACATGAGTTTCTCCCAGACAGTGAATGCAGGATGTGTGGCCGTCAGAGATCGGCATCAGTTCACGGCAGGAGTCACGCTTTTTAAATCCTGTTGAGCCTGGCATGACTGCAGTTAAGCCTCTCCCGCTTCTCAAGAGATAAGGGTGGGAGTTAATTGTAAAGGTAAACTGTGGAAATTTCCCAAATGGGGAGTTAAGGAGAGAAAAAGCCTTCTTTCTTCTCTTTTCCCTTTTTTTAAAAAGAAAAACCTCTAAGATGAACTTAGGAAACTATGTAACTATGTATAGGCTAAGACTAACTAAACAATGTAACTAAGTATAGACTAAAAAGAAGTTCCTATGTAACTTGTAACTTTTTTTTTCCAGAAAGTATCAAAGAGAGCCCTGCCGCGGAGCTCCATCTGCAGCCGAGGACGGTTGAGAAGGAACTGAGGGGACGGTCGGGGAAGCGCGCGCTACAGGAGGTGTCAACGGCTGCACAAGATGACTCCTATGCGTGCCCTTCCCTGGGCTGAGTACTGCTGCGAGAAATCTCCAATCTCCGGTGCAGGGACGCACCAACACCTAGAGTGGAGCACCCATAGGGACATCACTCAATGAAGAACTTCCTGATCAAATATGTTCTGTTTATATGTCAAAAGATGGTTCTTCTAACTGCCAGTGCAACAGACTCAACCTTGGAACAGAAATCTTAAAATTGTGTGTCCTTTAAGCGTCTTGTGCCACTGGACTCTAAGGCCTTGATTCAGCAAAGCATTTAAGCACTTATTGAAGTTTCATTAATTTATCCCTCCTAAACAGGGATAGATTTAAGCATATATTCAAAAGTGGGAAAAGTGCTTTTATAGTGAGTCAGCCTGTAACAAACTCTGTTGCCTACTCTGTCCCCATATCTACCCTAGTGACACCATCAGAGGACCCAACCACATGAGCCGCACCATCAGGGGCTTATTCACTTGCACATCTACTAATGTGATATATGCCATCATGTGCCAGCAATGCCCCTCTGCCATGTACATTGGCCAAACCAGACAGTCTCTACATAAAAGAATAAATGGACACAAATCAAACATCAGGAATGGTAACATACAAAAGCCAGTAGGAGAACACTTCCATCTCCCGGGACATTCTATAACAGATTTAAAAGTAGCCATACTTAAACAAAAAAACTTCAAAACAGACTTTAAAGAGAAACTGCAGAGCTACAATTCATTTGCAAATTCAACACCATTAATCTGGGCTTGAATAGGGACTGGGAGTGGCTGGCTCATTACAGAAGAAGCTTTTCCTCTCCTGGAATTGACACCTCCTCATCTATTATTGGGAGTGGACTACATCCATCCTGATTGAATTGGCCCTGTCAACACTGGTTCTCCACTTGTAAGGTAACACCCTTCTTTTCATGCGTCAGTATATTTATGCCTGCATCTGTAATTTTCACTCCATGCATCTGAAGAAGTGGGAGTTTTTACCCATGAAAGCTTATGCCCAAATAAATCTGTTAGTCTTTAAGGTGCCACCGGACTCCTCACTGTTTTTGTGGATACAGACTAACATGGCAACCCCCCAGGTACTTGAAACTAGGGAAATACAACCTAGATGGAGATACGATAAGGTGGGTGCATAACTTGTTGGAAAACCGTTCCCAGAGAGTAGTTATCAGCGGTTCACTGTCGATCAGTTCTGGGCCCAGTTCTGTTCAATATCTTCATCAACGATTTAGATAATGGCATAGAGAGTACGCTTATAAAGTTTGTGGATGATACCAAGCTGGGAGTCCACACATAGCAAGTGCTTTGGAGGACAGGATTAAAATACAAAATGATCTAGACAAACTGGAGAAATGGTGTGAAGTAAATAGGATGAAATTCAATAAGGACAAATGCAAAGTACTCCACTTAGAAAGGAACAATCAGTTGCACACATACAGAATGAGAAATGACTGCCTAGGAAGGAGTACTGCAGAAAGGGATCTGGGGGTCAGAGTGGATCACAAGCTAAATATGTCAACAGTGTAACACTGTTGCAAAAAAAGCAAACATAATTCTGGGGTGTATTAGCAGGAGTGTTGTAAGCAAGATAATTCTTCCTCTTTATTGTGCACTGATTAGGCCTCACCTGGAGTATTGTGTCCAGTTCTGGGCACCACGTTTCAGAAAAGATGTGGACAACCTGAAGAAATCCCAAGAAGAACAACAAAAATGATTAAAGGTCTAGAAAACACAACCTATGAGTGAAGGTTGAAATAATTGGGTGTGCTTAGTCTGGAGAAGAGAAGATTGAGAGGGGACATGATAACAGTTTTCAAGTACAAAAAAGGTTGTAAGGTTACAAGGAGGAGGGAGAAAAATTGTTCTCCTTATACTCTGATGATAGGACAAGAAGCAATGGGCTTAAATTGCAGCCAGGGCAGTTTAGGTTTGTCATTAGGAAAAACTTTCTAACTACCAGGGTAGTTAAGCACTGGAATAAATTGCCTAGGGAAGCTGTGGCATCTCCATCATTGGAGATTTTTAAGAGCAGTTTAGACAAACATCTGTCAGGGATGGTCTAAATAATACTTAGTCCTCCCATGAGTGCAGGGGACTGGACTAGATGACCTCTCAAAGTCCCTTTCAGTCCTACGATTCTATGGTTCACAGAAAGCAGAATAGAATCAAACCCTTTGTTCCAGAATTGCATTGACTCTGCAGAGCTAAAAGAAGTAAAAGGCACCAAAATCTGTTTTCAGATGAATGCCTGGAGCTCAATTTAATGGGAACACAGTCTGAGCCTTGGTTTGATCAATGGAATAAACAAGAATACAGGGATTACTTTTGAAGGCAAACAGAGAAGATATGATGAGTAAGGAAGTTCATTTCCCTTTTTTTAATATACACAGCCTTTTTTTCCTGAGAATTATGGTAAATAATTAAAGCAAACAAAGGGACTAGGGCTTGAATCCATCCTCAGTGAAGTTAGTGGAAGCAGGTTGAGGCCCTGAAAAAAGTGTTACACTCCCTTCTATTTGGTAACCGAAGATCTGAACAATACCAGATTTATCAAAGTACCTAAAGAAAAGAAGCTAATGACTTACTAAATCTAGCAATTCTACATATCTTCATTTTTCCTTTATACTACTTTGGTCCCAGTGATATGAGTATATATAAATATAGAGTCTATGTCACTGTGGATCTACTAATTATAGTTTGCGAATTAATATTTTGCATTGGGAAACAGAGATTTGCATAAGTTCTCAGAAAATTTAGCAATGAATCCCGATGGATAATATCACTAAATTCCATAAAATATTAGAAATTCAGGGACAATTCATAGAAGTTTGTAACAAAATATGAGTCACACTTTTGGTGGAACGCTGATTATTTTTATTTAACTGTGGTTTGTTTAAGAGATTTTATAATATATGTTCATTTTAGTGTCTCTGGGAGATTCATGATCTGTGCCTATCAATCCTCAGGTCCCCACATCATCTACTTCTACCTTCCAGAAGGATACACTATCCACACCCCACATACATTACCATAGTTTTTTTGGATGTCATTCTGATTACATACGCACAATTAACAGACTGTGAAAATAAAAGTACAAAAAGCAAATTAGTTAGACTTGGGGGTAGGTGATTAAGTGGGGGAGTGCAAGTGCTCAGAGAACAAGCACCATTGGTTGTTATATTATGTAGAGTAGAAGATTACAGATATACAGATGAGGAGGAAACATACCAGTAACCCAAAGCAATGAGGATGAGGGGTGATTCAGTATAATGAGTGCTAAGGACATTATTGCCTTATTTTACACAGCACGATTTTTAAATGATAGTTGTAAAATCAGAATATCCCAGGACTCCTTAAGAAAAGGCTGAGTCTCTCAGATCCCTTATACACACTTAAATGTGCCTGTTGGCACTCAGACTCCAAAGTGAGGGCAAGAGATGTGCTGCCAAAATTTTAACACAGTTAACACAATTTTCAAATTTTCTACCTCCATTGGTACTCAGGAGATTCACTAGCTAAAATACATTTCCTGTCTTTTTCCAAAAAATCATACATTCCAGCCTCTCAGTCCACCCAAACTCCATCAGTTCTTTTGCCCCCATTCATCCACCATCTTTCCATTTTCCAGCATCTAATGGAAACACCCTTATCTGGTTCCTCTAGGCAGCAGTGGTCATTCTACAGCCTCTGCCTATCAGATGGTTAGTCAGATGGAGGTCCTCTGTAGTGATGGAATGGGGCATAGAACCCCTTTTGAAGCTGGTGTCTCTCATAGCTTGTTCCTAGGAGAGGGTGAAGTGAGAGAGCAGGTCTCCACTAGACAGTGTGCATAGCTGGGTTTCCCTTAGGTGCTAATGGGAATCTTGAGAGGGGAAGGACTGTCCTAGGTCAATCTGCCCAAATTCCTTCCTCCCTCTTAGTTAGTTTTTGAAGCTTTGAGTCCCTTGAATAAAAAGTGGTGTATATATGTGCAAAGCATCATTGCTAATAGTAAAGCACACTGAGGTTTAGAGTAATTTCTTAAAATAGATCATGATTAAGCAATTTGTAATGATTTATTTTTGTGACCCATGCTTATTTTGACCATTTTGCTACTTTTATTTCTTCATCCGTTCAGGCACCGCTTTTTGTGCGGTCACAATGCCTACCAAATATTTGACTATGATTAAGCAGCTGGTGAGCTGTGACCTCTGTTTATTCAAGCTGGTTGGGAATTTTCTGTTTGATTGAGAGAGGCATCCGGGCAGTAGGGAGGAGAGCTGGTGTGCAGGCAGACCATGAAATTGACAAGCACCTTCTAGTAGGCAGCAAACAAGCCAAAACATTCCATTTTGGTTTTTCCAAAATGAATTTTTTCGGTAAATTCCTTCCCATGAAAAATTTACATTTACTTTTAATCCTGATTCAGGAACAGAATTTTCAAAAATGGGACATTTTTCACAAGACGTGATTTCCATTTTCTGGACAGCTCTACTTCTTATTACATTAATCTTAATTCTCACATTGCATCTGTTTGCTGTATGCACATGTCGTCTCTCAGCACATACTTGCTTTGTAAACTCTCAAAGGCAGGGATTGTCATCTTGTTAAGTGTGTGTACAATGCCTAGAACAACGGAGTTCTAAATACCTAAGTGGGGCCTCTAGGAACTTTATGTATATACATAAACATACATACACACACACACACAAACTCAAAGACCCTGCTGCTTCTACCTTTTTTAAAATTTTCTATCTTTACCTGTTATGTTTTTAGTCATTCCTCTAATTTATCATCATACGAGAATTTGTCAATAGACAGAGTTATGAAAACCAGACAGCGTTGGAGGAAGAAATATATAGATTTTTATGTTGGGTGATTAAATTCTCACTGACATTAATATATGACAACCTGTTAGAATGATTTGTAGGTCTTTTAGGTTTTTATAAATAGCTTTATCTCTTCATTCCACAGAAGGAAAAGGCACAGTATTATTTATTGTACCTTTCCACCACAGCACCATGGAATTTTTCAAAGATTTATTTTAAGTTTTGGGGAAATCTCTTGATATTCAAATACTGAAGATACCAAAGGATGAAATCTTCTTTATATCTTTCAGTCCGCTGTAGTACATGTCACATGCTATTTTATTAAGGAACTAGCTCTAATCCATGCAAAAGAAGTGCTCTCCTTTTTGATATGTAGTGGTAAAGCTAAAACAAGCCATCATAATTTCATTAAATCATGTTGCATTACTTAGCAATGCTGAAAAGGATCTGTAATATGCAATATTTGCTTAGCAAAGTTACTGAATATTTATAATATTTAGTCTATATCATGCTATTTATTCTAAAAAATGACATATTTGTTTTTGTTTTCTTAGTACAGCATAAGGCAAATTATATTAATTAGGCTATTTACATGATTTCCTAACTTAGAGCAGTGAAACTTGCCTTCAGCTAGCAAATAATTGGAATTACAATTGCTAGCGATATCACAAGTTTGTTAATTATATCAGGCTCCATCAAGCTCTGCTAGGACGCTAAATGGTTGCTTCCCACCCCGTTCTTTCTTTCCATTAAGTTATTCCAAGATTATATACCACAACAGCATATGACAATAGCTAGCACACTTCCAAATTCCGAATGGACAGAGCTTAGCTTTCATATAGCTTCTTGAAGTCAACTAGGCCTAAAAGTTGATATTAAGGTTTGTCTAACGATACTGATTTAATAAATCGAATACTTTCAAGCATGCTGAAATGGCAAATAATTTAAAGGACAAATCAAAATAACATGGGCTAAAACTAATTAATACTGTACTAGTTTCTTGCCAAATACTGATACTCTACTTCTCTATCCCCTTATTTCCTTTTGGAAATCAGAAAAAAAAGGTTGTTAATTCAAACATTCTTAAGGGACAAGGAAAATATGATCAAGGTAAACATATTTTTGGTCAACAACAATTGAGAAGTTACCTTCACGTGTATGTTACTATACCCCAGATTTGATCCATTTTACTTATGGTTTGATTTTCCTTCAGTGACAGCCATTAATAAATGTTCATTCAGCATTTTTATAAGGGAACACACAACTATTTTTTAAATAATGAAACATGGATAATTTTGGATGAAAGATGCTGCAGTAGTGTGAAGTACTTCACACACAGAAACTGATTAAGCCTCACTTCACCACAATCAGGAAAGTAAGAGATACATGGGGATTATTTCTCTCACAACCAAATGCCTCTAAATGGTCCACAGACGCTATTATTAGTGTTTGGCAGTTTCCACAGCAATGCTATACAACAGCATAGGGCAGAGACAATATTTCACACAACTGAAGGTGAGGAAGGGAATTTAAGTGGGCAGAAAATAGTTACCTGAATGGAAACTGGGTCCATTTACT
The DNA here is from genome assembly GCF_027887155.1 of Malaclemys terrapin pileata. Lineage (NCBI taxonomy): Eukaryota > Metazoa > Chordata > Testudines > Emydidae > Malaclemys > Malaclemys terrapin. The sequence continues at coordinate 37,320,997 of NC_071513.1, read as the reverse complement.
TATGAGAAAGTGCTATAGGATTGACCGATGAATCATTCACCAGCATTGCCAACTCTTATGACTTTAGTAAGAGTCTCACTATATTTGGTGTCTTTCTAATAGCCTGAGCTCCTGGAATCATATGATCATGTGAAACACTCAGTGCTCATTTTTTTAAATAAAGTAAGATTCTAGCCCTCATGGTTGTGAAGAAGACCTGGAAAACATGAACCTTAAAGGCTCAAACACCAGAAGGCAAAAAACACCTAAAGTTTGTTGTGGTTTTTTAAAACTGAAGATTTTTATACCACCCATAATTTTGGCCTGACTCATGATTTTTGAACTTTTGGGGTTAGCAATACTCCATCTGTGTTCTCTCTCCTCCATACATACTTCTTCCTCCAGGACTTCTGCTTATCTTCACCTATCTTCCCCAGGGGGGCAGGTTTGTATAATTTTTGGTGGTGCCCAGAACAGGTCTAAGTCCTCCCCCTCCACACACAAACCTGTCTTGTAAGCCTGTATACAGTAACTCCTCACTTAAAGTCGTCCTGGTTAACGTTGTTTTGTTGTTATGTTGTTGATCAATTAAAGCAGTGGCTCTCAAACTTTTTTTTCTGCAGACTACTTGAAAATTGCTGCGGGTCTTTCCAAATGTTGTTTGTACTGTTAGCTAACTATTGTAAAGTGCTTTGGATAAAATTGCTATATAAAAAAATACCCTTAATAATAATTAACTTTTTTTGTTCTACACATAAAAGCACACAACTCATATTTTAATATCAGTAGTCTTAACCTTTCTAATGTGATGGATATGCCCTCTCTCCCACACCGCGGCAGCCCCCAAGATGGGGCTGGGAAGAAGTGGGGTTCTCTCCATCTCTCCCCCACCGCAGCAGCCCTTGAGTTTGGGCTGGAAAGGAGTGGGATCTCTCCCCTGCCACAACAGCCACAGAGCTGAAGCTGGGAAGGAAGGGGGTCTTTCCCCAGCAGCCGCAGCCTTGGAGCCTCCTTCTCTGGCTGCCGTAGCTCTGCACATCCCAAATTCCCCCCACCCCCTCTTCTCATGCCACTGCCCCCTCCCACCTACCTCCTATTCCCCTCAAGGCTACCACCTCACCTTCCATATGCATCTTCTCCAAGGTCCAGGCACCTAATTAGTGGAGCCACACCTGCGTGGCTCCACTAATAAGGTGGGTGGCCCTTCATTCTCTCATGTGCAGCTGCCCAGGTGTGCACCTTAGAGAGAACTATCCACAGACCACCTGAATGAAGCTTGGACCACTGATGGTCCGTGGACCACAGTTTGAGAACCTCTGAATTAGAGAACATGCTCGTTTAAAGTTGCACTAAGCTCCCTTATGGTGATGTTTGGCAGCCACCTGCTTTGTCCACTGCTTGCAGAAAGAGCAGCCCATTCGAGTGCTAGTGGTGGGGGATTGGAACCAGGGTGGGCCAACAGCCCCCCTATCAGCTCCCCTAAGTTTCCTGTGTGGCTGCCGCCCAGCAAACTATCAATTGCTGGGCAGTTCAGGTGTCCCTCCCCCCACTGTCATGTGCTGCTTCTGCCTCTGTCTTGGTGCTGCTCCCCTGAACCTCCTGCTTGCTGTGTGAGGTGGAGGAGGGGAAGAGGGGTGCTGTTGTCAGGGTGTCCTCCTCTCCCGTTCCTGCCCCCCATCGCCACAGAACAGGGGGACACACGACAGGGCTCAGAATGGAGGGAGCTTGCTGTCTCAAAGGCTCTTTCACACACACAGGGTGTGTGTCTGTCTCTCTCTGCCAGGCTGTCTTCTCCCCTCCCCCTTTCGTGCTGCCTTGTAGAGTGCGAGGCTGCATTAACAACAATGAGTTAACCCTTGAGGGGTCAGCCGAATGCTAGTTCATCATTTAGCAGTAAGGCATTCCCCGGGAAATATCCCACCCTCTGACTTCACCACCTCAACCAAGCTTCACAATCATCATTGCTGTGTACAGTATTAAATTGTTTGTTTAAAATTTATACTGTGTATATATATATATATATATATATATATAGTCTTTTGTCTGGCAAAAAAAAAAAAAATCCCTGGAACCTAACCCCCCCCATTTATATTAATTCTTATGGGGAAATTGGATTCGCTTAACATCGTTTCATTTAAAGTAGCCTTTTTCAGGAGCATAACTACAACGTTAAGCAAGGAGTTACTATATATTTTTTAAAATAATGTAAAAATGTGCGGGCTCTGGGGTGGGACTGGTGTTGAGGGGTTTGGGGTGTGGGAGGGGCTCAGGCAGAGGGCTGGGGTACGGGGGTGAGGGCTGTGGATCAGGGATTTGGGTTGTTGGAGGGGGCTCAGAGGTAGGATGGGGCTGGGGATGAGGGTTTGGGGTGTAGGAGAGACTCAGGGCAGGGCAGAGGGTTGGGGTACAGGGGTGGAGGGCTCTGGCTGGGGATGCGGGATCTGGGGTGGGACAGGGCTAGGGATGAGGAGTTTGTGGTGTAGGCAGGTTGGCCCGGGACAAGGGCCAGAGAGGAGGATTCCTCCCAGCCCTCTCCCCGCAGGCAGCAGCGAGCTCCGGGGGAGGGCTCCCCCACTTCCCTGCTGCACCACACTCACCTTGCACCACTGTCACTCCACATGCTCCTAGGGCCCCTTTCAGGTACAGGAAGCCCCCTCGCCTCCCCTACGGTGGGGAGGAGGGGGAGAGGCTGCCATCACATGTGCGCCTTCTCCCCTGCTGCTGCCCCTCACTGTAGCCTCATTGGGGATGGGGGGTGGGGCTGCCCCTTGTCCAGCGTGGGGCAGGAGCAGTGACTGTGGGTGGGGGGACCCCCTGTGCTGGTGGAGAGGGTCCCGCCAGAAAATGAAAGGATCTGAGGAGGACTCGCTGCCCCTGATCTTCCCAAAGCTCCATCAGCCTCCATGTCCCAAGAAGCCTTGCTCAACTGCCTGCCCTTCTAAATCTCCACTCACTCCCATAACCCTCCAGATTCCTAGCTTTTCCCCAAAGTCCAAACTATGCCTTGTAATAAACGCTCAGCCTGACTCACCATAGATAAATGCAAAGCACAGGTGGTGTGTCAGGGATAGAACTGGGTGGAATATTTAAAAAAAATAATTTATATTTTTGTCAATTGCAGGTTTTGGGGTGGGTTTTGTTTTTTGGGCCCTAATGAGATGGGCAGCATCAGAAAATGGCACTAACAGTTGGATCTGAGTTTCTAGGGACAACGTTTGTAAAACACAATTAGATTACCAAGAATATGGGAACTACTCTTTATACATTTAATTTTAAAAGTTCAAAAGTGGCCTATGTCTCAGAGGTTAGGAGACTTTGTGAAATTTGAAATTAGGTAGGGCTGAAGTTGTTTAGCAATAAGATTCCTCCCCCCTTCCCCCCCCCATTGAGGAAAACAGGACAATATTTTAAAAAATAAATTTTAAAAGCTTTACTTTGCAACAGTTAATAAATATTTTTTAAAGTATTACGTGGAAAATTCCATTCTCTCAAGTTAAGATACTAAATCTGGAGAATAAATTCAATCAGTGTGTGTGAAACAAGGATTTAATTCTTGCTCTAAATGCAAATCACAACACAACTGTGAACGTGGAGCTACTACCAGTGCCTCCACATTCATTTTTTAGCAGCAAACTACCCATGAAAATTTTAACATTATTTGTCTGTTAACAAGAAACCAATGGCTCAAAAAGGAGTTAACAAAACAAACAGTAGTTACCAGCAAGGAGCACTGTCCATTCTTATATAGTAAAGCCCTCCCCACAAGAAGAAAGCTTCATTTTGAACTGTGTTCTGCAAGAATCAATAGGGTCAACTTAAACACCCTTCAGTCCCATTCTTTCCTTTGCTACTGCAACATCACTGTTCTTTTTTGGCTTCACCCCTTGACTTATCTATACTGTATCTCTGCCACTAATACATATCAAGGAGTAGCAGTGCAAATCAGTACAGAGGCTGAAACAGATTCACAGAAGCCAAATGATGACACACATTTTCAGCTAGGAAAAGATACCATTGAAGATTACTCTAATGGGTGTTTTAAGTACTTCTGCCAAAGCAGCCATACTCCATGCAATTCAGAGCAGTAGAACAAAGGGGCAGTAGAGCGGAGGCTGAAGGTGTTCAACTGCTGGAATGAGAATCATGAAAATGAGATTTATTTAAAAAATAGCCGGTGGCTGTAGCTCCAAGTACTAGGATGAAACAGAGAAGTTACATCACCCACTACAGGTGCTTATTTAAGCCACTTTTGCCACTAGAATCTGTCACTGCCATATCGTCTGTTTCTTCTAAACTGAAATATTGAGCAGATGGAAAATAGTGGGGAAGGCTGGGTGAAATTGGTGAAAATATTTACACCTATTGAAACCCAGAAGTTTTTTTCCCCGCCCACAAAATGCTGGGAGATAGAATCACTTGTCACAGTAAAACCTATCAAAATTCAACCTTTAGAATGAAACTTAGACCAGCAGGAATAATATGAATTTTTAAGGAAGGCAGCAAAAAGTTTAGCAGGAATTGGCAGGCGTAATTACGACACCTAAAATCTTTTTAATCTAGGAGACTGAGCACAAGGCTGAAAGCTAAGAGAACCTGATTTCTCCTCCCACTTTTGCCACTGACCAGTCTTAATGATATCTCATTAGATAATTTGATCTTGCTCCCCTGATGTCAACTAGGGTTTTGCCATTGAGTTCACTGGTAGCAGGACCAGACATTAATTGCACATCACAATGATTATTTCGCTAAGGTTCATAATACACCTATGAAATGGAAAAATATTTTCCCCACTTTACAGATGGCGAAATGGAAGCACAAAGAGGATAATGATTAATATTTCAAAAGTGTGCACAAATGTTGGGTTTCCTGACCACCCAGAACTTGAGGCAACTACAGACATTTCTGACTATTTAGATCCAAGTCATTTGCCCAAAGTAACACAGCAAGTATTCATCAAAAGCAGGAGTATATCCCAGATTTCCTGACTACTAGTCCCATGCCTAGAGTTTCCCATCCCATTCTCTAATACAAGGCTTAGAGAGCTGGAGACTACAGTCTTCAAGATGCTGTTCACTCTCTCCTATCCCATGGAAACTGATAATTTCAATGGGAATTGAGGGTACTTGGCAGTTTGCAGAACCACGCCCATAGTAATTGGGAGCTTGAACTTCAAGACAATTACTTAGCATATATATCTGACCACTTAAACCATTTCAATGTGTTAGAGAAGTAGGGAAATTATGGAAGAGATAATGTAAGGTCTTCAAATCAATGCATTTTTTTTCAAGACATCAGGAGTTCCCTTTAATATTGAGTAGAGCTCAGCAACTTTTTGACCTTTTTGGCAAAAATTGCAGATTCGTGTCTATTTTTGCCAAATTATTTCAGTTTAATCCAGCCAGAAAAATCTTCAACAAATCAAAATGTTTCATTTTGACATTTTCTAAATAAAATATTTGGATTTTTTCAGTTCAGAATGACTTTTCAGTTCAAAATTTCCTCTAATTCTGTTTTTAAAACAATCAAAAATAATTTAAAATGGTCAAATTTGAAATACAGTTCAATTTTGCCTATATGGAATATTTAATTCAACTTCAATTTTTTAGAATTTTTTTTTGATTCATCAAAATTAAAAAAAAACAATCTCTCTTCTGGTTACAGGAAAGGAAACAAGGAATGTTGTTAAAATAAACCTTTATTTAATACTTTACATTTCAAAAGCTTTAAATGTTTTTACTTCTTTTCTGTACCTTCAACAAAAAGTTAAAAAATTGTAATGTGTGTTTGCTATAATACCAAGCTGGCTGCCATCTCTGTTTACCAAACCCCAAACTGTTATATTTGGACTCAGCAGAGAAGGAGACTGAAACACACCTGTCTGCTGTGGTGGTAGCTTTTATTGTTTAGGCAGTAAAACTGAAACGAGCATGAAAGTGAGACTTTGAGGAAGCTTTGGAAAGGGGTGAATGTGCAAACATTTAAAAGGACAGAATATCACATTCCTCCACCCTACTTTAAAAAACTTTCTAAATATGTATACACATTATTGTTTACGTGGCTAACATTAAACACTATATAACCTAAATACAAGTTGCAGGTGGACTACTACAGACTCTCAAATTGCAAAGGATTATTCCGCCCTGGAACAGCCACTCACTAGCTAAACAACTTTTAAGTTCAGATGCATAACTAGTTTTTGCATGCTCTTAACATGGTGATAGTGGTGTAGCAATGTCCTGAACAACAGGAACAGTGGTAAGGAATCAAAGTTTCTCCCAACAAGTTGTTGAAATTAGGAATTGTAAAAGAAGGAGGTTTGATCAGAGGAATAGAGATTCCCAAACTCTGGTACTTGTCAAGGCTGCAACTTGTCCATATGTCATTCTATAAATACCATCAGATAGTTTTACCACAAATGAAATAGGTCTTGTGCATGTTACCACTTCTCAAGATACCTATTTCACTCTAGAACCATGGCTGTGAGTCCACATTAAGTCTTCTATTTGAAAACAACAATGACAAGTCTCACATTGTTGGTCAGTTTGCATAGTTTAGGATTTGGCCACCTGTGAGGCAATATCAGGACATAGCAGGTCCCAACAGATACACAAACATCATCTCAAGAAAAGATTTGCAGATGATTCCAGGGTAGTAGCATATGGTGTGTTCCTGTAGACAAGCAAGAAATTGTCCAATTTCTGCTGATGACTCAAAATAGACTTGTTAGTTCTTAAGGCATGCATAAGTATTTGTACGAAGTATTCTGCTAGCCCATTTGTAGCATGATGGTATGAAGCAGTGTGCGTGTTGAATTCCATTTGAAGCTAGCAACTTGTGCAATTCTTCACAACAGAATTGAGGTCCATTGTCACTTACCAACTGTAATGATGAAGTAAATTGGCTAAACAAGATACAAAGATGTCCAATGTTCTTGGTAGCTGTAATACAAGACATTCTGAAAATTTCTGGCCATTTTGAATGGGCATGGACTACAACCAAAAACATATAACCTTCTAAAGGTCTGGCAAAGTTCACTTGAAAATGTGTCCCAGGAGTCTAAAGCCACGGCTAAGAGTGTAGATAAGCTGGGCCAGGACATGTAGTACAGCACTTCACCTTCCTCTCAATGTCTTTGTCAATACCTAGCCACCAGACATGACTCCGGGCCATGACCTTCATCTGTACAATGCCAAAATGACCTTTGTGAAGAGCTGCCAAAACCTGAGATCAAAGTGATTTCAGAATGATCATTCTCTTTCCCCCTAAGATGCAACTGTGATTCACAGATAATTCATGTTGACACGACACAAACTGTGAAAACTTGGAATTCTTATGATCTAATGCTGTACCTTGTAGAATCATTCTCTTCACAAGAGAAAAGCATATAATCCTTAGCAGTTTTTTTCTTGATGTCTGTGTTAGTGATGGGTTATCTATTCATTAAGTTGAGAGAACATTTCTTTCAAAGTTGTTTTGGATTGATGAGAGCTTTGGGCAAGACAGGCATGACAGACCATCAATATTGCCGTTCTGAGTCTCTTTACAGAATTGAATAGTATAAGAATTATCTGAAAATGGCAATGCCCATCGTTGTATAGGAGCAGCAGCTAATGACAGAATTCCATGTTTCTGTTCAAAACCTGAAATTAATGGGTGATGATCCATCAGCAAGTTAAAATGTTTACCACACGAGATAGGTATGGAACTTCTGAATTCTGAAGATAATGCTGAGAGCTTCTCACACTACTTGTGCACAGTTCTTCTCAAGCTCAACCAAAAGCTATTGGTTTTTCCATGCCATCAGGAAAAATGTGAGAAAGAACTGCACCCACTCCATATGGTGAAGTATCACAAGCTAATTGCAATGATAGTGAAGCACTGTCGTGCCTAAGAACTTTGGCTGATGTCAACAGTTTCTTTGTCTCCTTAAATGCAAACTCACACTCTTTAGTCTGTTTCCATTTTTTCTGTTTGTAACAGTTCATGTAAAGGTGCCAATACTATCACCAGACTAGGCAGAAATGTACCATAGTAATTAAGCAGTTCCTAGAATGAACATAACTGTGACATGTTCTCTGGGGGTGGATCTTAAATAACCACCTTCTCTTTCTCTGGCAATTTCCTTAAGCCCTTCACATCAATTACATGCCCCAGGTATTCAACTGAAGGTTTGAAAAACTCACATTTGTCTTGACATACTCTCAATCCACAGTCTTCCAAACATTGTACAACAACATCCAAATTTCAAAGATGATTCTCTTGATCCTATCCTGTAACAAGGATGTCATCCAAATAGCACTGAACTCCATTCAGTCCCTTCAGGATTTCATCCATGGTTTTCTGGAACATGGCAGATGCAGATGTGATACTGAAAAGCAACCTGTTGTAACAGAATAAGACTTTGTGTGTTGAATGTGAGATATTTTGCAAGAAGCCAAATCAATCTCCATTTGTAGATATGCATTGAGCAAATCCATATTTATTGAAACACTGCCCCCATTACAATTAGGAAACAAATTTTCAATATGAGGTAGCAGATACTGGTCTGCATAGAAAACTGGATTCAGTGACATTTTGAAATCTCCACAATTTCAGCCTGAGCTATCTTTCTTGATCAGTCGTAAGATGGGTGTAGACCACTGACTGTGTGAAACTGGTGACAGGACTCTAATGTTCACTAAAAACAATCCAAATCAGCTTCCACAAGAGATGCATAAAGCACAACTCTGGGCTTGCAATATTTTGTCTGGCTGTCAGACTTAACAGTGAGCTTCACTGATATGTTGCTCACCTGTCCAAGCTCTTTTTCAAAAACTTTGGAATGTCTGTCCAGTATTTCTTGAAGATTTTGATGTGCTTTCAAGATCAACTTACTCTTTGTCCAATTCACCTTGATCTTTTCAAGCCAAAATCAACCACATAAAGCCAGATACTTTATTTCAATCACATACAAGGATAAAACGATTGATTGTCCATCTCATTGAATTTTCACCTTGAGTATCCCTTTGGGGACTAATTTTTTCCCCGGGATAAGTCTTCAAAACTGTGGAATTTTCTTCCAGAGGAAATTGTGACAATGACTTGGGCTAGGTACATGCAGAATTTGGTGAAACAGCAGCTCCAATATCAAGCTCCATTCTTGTAGGAAATTCTTCAATTAAAGGTGAGACCTAGATGTCATCTCTGACTCCAGCTTGCAATAACTCATGTAGTGCTAAATTTTGGTCACTGTCACTAAAACTTGTCTTTTTTCACATTATGAACTTCTGACATCCATCCCTGCTTATGTTCAGTCATCATAGGTGTTTTCTTGGATGTTGCTGGTCATTGAACTGTGCATCAGGTTACAGCAATGTGTCCTTTATTCTGGAACTATCTGCAAATTACCTGCTGTGCCCAGAAATCCTTCTCAGCATGCAGTTTGTTCATAACAGACACTTGGAAATTCCTTACATTCCTGTGGTCCTGTCTTTACAATTCACAAGATGAATTTCTTGGTTCCCACAGAATTCCAGAGAATCCTTTTCTGTGGTCTCCATGGCAACTGATACTTCAATAGCCTTCTTGAATATAAGTGCTGATACAATCAATAACTTCTTCCAAACCTTGTTATTGCATAATCTGGAGACAAACTGGTCATGCAGGGCAACGCTTAATGTTTGTCCAAACTGACAATGCTCTGACAACCTCCATAGAGAAGCACCAAACTATGCTACTGACTCTCCACTTCTCTGATGTCACTGATGGATCAGATATTCTGGTATCATTGATGGGGGAGAAGAAAAATATTCTGCATTGCTGCAGTAATTGTGACATATGTGGCAGTTACAGGCACAGTTAGAGACAACAGATCATGTAGCAGTTGATACATCTTTGGACCCATCGCTATCAACAAGGTTGGAACTCATCCATCTGGAAACATGTTGCAGATTATAAATTGCTTAAAATATTCAAAGTACATCACCCATGAGTCACGATTGTCATTAAACTTACCTACAATGCCCACAAAAGTTGCCATTTTCTCTCATCTCCTGTTGGACTTCATACTCTCTTCGACACTTTTGGTTCCACAAGGAAACTAATTTTATTGTTACAGCACTATCTGTGCTTGATCTACCTCTTCTGGCTGTGTGTGCCAACACTGCATCTAGAACTATTCCGTTGGTTGTATTTAGGCATCCTCTGCTGGCTATAAACCCTCAGGGCAAACTAAGCTGTTTGCCTGCCTGGTTGCATGTGATCAGCCAATATGGCTGCTTTCTTCCCCTTCAATGTTTTGTTTGCAGAAGCTCCAAGCAGCAGCCTGTTCCTTTTTTCTGTTTTTATTTGCCTATTTTCCTCTCTCTAGCCACGTGGCTCACATTGTCCCAGCAGCAAAAGCAGGAGTCTGTCACCTTGTGCCTCTCGGTGAACTTTCCCCTCTTTTAAAGTATTATTTGTTTACTTTTTGTTCTTGCTGTTGTTCAGGCAATGGGAGCACTGTCACTCAGATTTAAAAGTGGCTAGCTGAGTGCAGACAAAGGGTAATGAGAAATGGCAACATATCAAGTTGGTTGGAGGTGTCTAGTGTGGCAACACAGGAATCAATGTTTGGTCCCGTTTTATTTAACATCTTCATTAAGAACCTGGAAGAAGGAGTGAAATGGCATGTTAATTAAACTAACACATGATACTAAACCAAGATGCTAGTAAAGATGGAGAATAATACAATGGGCCAAGAGACATTAGAAGTATGGGCAGGAAATAACTGAAATGAGATGCTAACCTGGAAAAATGCAAGGCAATAGCTAAGGGGGAAATATTCTAGAATATACACTGAGTAGAAGTGAAAAGCCCATGGTAATGCTGAAAGAGCTGTGGAATGTACAGCAAGTTAGATAGGAGTTTGCAGTTTCAATATGGCAGCCAATAAGGTAAATTTGATTTTGTGATTGATGCTTGACTACATAAAGCATTGCATCAAGCAGCAGGAAGAGGATAGTCTGTTATTATAATGTGCTGATGTGACTTCAGTTACAAATATCTTCAACATCAAAAATATGTTACCAAAACTGGGCAACAGTTAGAGAAGAGCAATGAAAATGATACAGGCCAGAAGGATCAAAATATGGGGAATAATTAAAAGAAATAAGATTCACATTGTCAAAAATTCATTCTAGGCTTGGGTGCCCAATTAGAGACACCTAGGACTCTACTTTCAGAGGTGTCATAACTATAAAGGGAAGGGTAACAGCTGTCCTGTGTATAGTACTATAAAATCCCTCCTGGCCAGAGACTCCAAAATCCTTTTCTCTGTAAAGGCTTAAGAAGCTCAGGTAACCTGGCTGGCATCTGACCCAAAGGACCAATAAGGGGACAAGATACTTTCAAATCTTGGGGGGGAGGGAGGCTTTTGTTTGTGTTCTTTGTTTGGGAATGTGTTCGTTCTCGGGACTGAGAGGGACCAGACATCAATCCAGGTTCTCCACATCTTTCTAAACAAGTCTCTCCTATTTCAAACTTGTAAGTAAATAGCCAGGCAAGGTGTGTTAGTTTTCATTTGTTTTTCTCAACTTGTAAATGTACCTTTTACTTGAGTGTTTATCTTTGTTTGCTGTACTTTGAACCTAAGACTAGAGGGGAGTCCTCTGAGCTCTTTAAGTTTGATTACCCTGTAAGGTTAATTTCCATACTGATTTTACAGAGATGATTTTTACCTTTTTCTTTAATTAAAAGCTTTCTTTTTAGAACCTGATTGATTTTTCCTTGTTTTAAGATCCAAGGGGTTTGGATCTTGATTCACCAGGAGTTGGTGGGAGGAAGGAGGGGGAATGGTTAATTTCTCCTTGTTTTAAAATCCAAGGGGTTTGGATCTGTATTCACCAGGGAATTGGTGAAGGTTTTTCAAGGCTTCCCAGGGAGGGAAAAATTGAAATGGTGGCAGCGGAACCAGAGCTAAGCTGGTAGTTAAGCTTAGAAGTTTTCATGCAGGCCCCTACATTTGTACCCTAAAGTTCAAAGTGGGGATCCAGCCTTGACAAGAGGTATTTCATATTAAGAAAAAATTAACAGTAACGGTGAGTTCCTCACCCCCAGTCTGGCCCCTCTGTGGCATGTGAAGGGTCCAGAGCAAAGTAAAGGGGCCCTAAAAAGCCTCCGTTCCAGTTGTCAGAGGATTACCCTGCTGTAAGCACTGTAGATGACAGCAGTAAGCCTGCCTTCTGAGGACCTCTCCCCCACAAGCCCTAGCATGGGGGGTAGGCCTAGGGCAAAGAGAGGGTGTGTCAGGGGTGAGAGTGCAGTACACAAGATTTGAAAGATCCTGTTGTAATTTAGACAGGCCTCCAGGACTGTCCAAACTTATATGGAAGCCCCTCCAACATGCAGAGTAGCCCAGGACTGAGAGGGCACAAAAGTGGTTTAAAGGTGCTTTAGCCCCATACCCCAATTCTGATTGTAAATTATTTTTACTTCTAAAAGGAGCAGCACAATCTCACCAGAGATTATAGGATGTGGAATAGCATCCTGAGATAATTGGTGTAAAGCACATTGGTTAATATGAAACAAACCAAATAAAACAGAAAACATATCCCCAGAGCATTAACTGGAAGGGGATGTGGATGGACTAGACAATTCAATATGACTTTAAAGTCCAAACTGAAGACAATGTCTAATTAGCTCATGATCCGCAATAGATAAAGTGGTAAAATCTGCAATCCCAGGCAGGAATAGATGGAGCTACTCTTGAGCTCTATTAACTGATGGTATTTCTACACTGCAGTCGCAGGTATGCTTTCTTCCCATGTAGACATGCCTGCACTAGCTTTAAAGTAGTGTGACTAAAAATAGAAGAAGAGGCAACAGTGCAAGTTTCAGCACAGGCTGCACAAGCACACCCAAAACTCTGGGTATATGCTTGAATTCCTAGCCCACCAGGGTCTGTATCTTTACTGCTATTTAAGCTACCCTGAATGGGCTCAGAGGGCAGCACTGGAAAATTCCTTGTCTTCCTTAAAGTCACTCTCAGTGGTTCTACTCTGTCAGCCTTCCTGTTTAAAATATATGTGAGGCTGTTAAGAGAGCCAGAATGCACTGTGGTGTCTTCATTATATAGATAACATTCTGTTCTATGGGGAGGAATCTAATCTTACATTCCTGGTTTACACCAATGAGTTACTATGTTAAAATAAATAATTATACCAGTGTACGTGAGAATAGAAAAACCCAAGTTTGTTCTCCAATAACTAATAAATATGATACATATCATAAAGAGAGCAGAGTACCCTAGACACTTTAACTACAGCAGAGAGAAATTCTTTTGGCTGCGGCTAGATAATGCCCGTACCCTTTGTTGCAGTCATATTGTGAAACCCACAAAAACAGAAAAGGTTGCTTGAGTACAAACTGCTGTACCATGGTTTCCCTCACTAATTTATTTTCCTTAGTCTAGACCTGAATTCTCTCATCCACTAATGACAACGGTTTTGTGTACTGCCATCCTTTTTAAGAATTTTTTCTCTCATTTTTCACTCTAGTAATTTGTGAAGCAGCTGCATGGGTCACCAACTACTCGCATTTTATTATACCCACAATGATTTTTAAACAGAAAGAATCAGTTTGTGGGAACTCTAATCCTTCTATTATAAAAATAATTAAGCTCTTTTATTTGTAAAATGAAAATCTTGGGGGGAGGGAGAGGGAGGGAGGTAGAATTTATGAAGATTAGCAAACATTAAAAAAAAAGAGAGAGAGATGATATAGAACAGACCTGCTACTGTATATTAAACACTGATATTTCAGGGCAGCGTTCTCAGGGTTTCTTCTGTTTGGTTCAATAAAAAGAATTCTTCAGAGCTTTCTTTACAAAAATATGTACAGTAAATTCTCACAATACTTTGTATGATACCTTTTGGTGTTAAAACATAATATTTACTGTAAAACACAAAGGGAGAATCAGTTTGTGGGAACTCTAATCCTTCTATTATAAAAATAATTAAGCTCTTTTATTTGTAAAATGAAAATCTTGGGGGGAGGGAGAGGGAGGGAGGTAGAATTTATGAAGATTAGCAAACATTAAAAAAAAAGAGAGAGAGATGATATAGAACAGACCTGCTACTGTATATTAAACACTGATATTTCAGGGCAGCGTTCTCAGGGTTTCTTCTGTTTGGTTCAATAAAAAGAATTCTTCAGAGCTTTCTTTACAAAAATATGTACAGTAAATTCTCACAATACTTTGTATGATACCTTTTGGTGTTAAAACATAATATTTACTGTAAAACACAAAGGGAGAATCTGAACACTGCTGCTCTATTCTGTATCTTTACCAAGACTGTTCTATAATCCTCTACAGATGGTATCTACCCACATAACACCCTCCCTCACCCATCCAAACAAGGCTTAAATGTGGTTTCACTTTCTCTGATTTCAGTTGTCAGCATGCCTTTCAGATTTTGCAACTTTAGGGCTCAATGTTGCAGTGTCTACTCAAGTAAAAATTTAGGGTCATATTATTATTTGTCTTACTGTAGCACCTAGGAGCCCTAGTCCTGGACCAGGACCCTGTTGTACTAGACAATATACAAACACAGAACATATCTTCCAATATAAGAGCTTGATTGTCCACCATGCTATATGAATAAGGCAAAGATTTTTTCATGGTTATTGTTAGTAAAAGTCAAACAGGTCACGGCAAATAAACAAAAATTCATGAAGCCATGAGCTGTCTGTTACTTTACTAAAAATAACCGGGCGCAGGGCTAGGTAGGGACAGACCGTGCTAGCGGTGTAGTACCATATTTGCTGTACATCACCAGCTGCACTCAGCACTTCTGGGACATAGCTAAAATATCAACCAACAGTATGGAAAAATAAACAAACACAACTGCCTTCAGATATTCTTTCAAATCTCATAAAAAAGATCGTAAAACTTGATCTATATAGTACTTTCCATCCTGCAAGATGGAACATTGTGAACATCCATATATACCAGCGAGCATCCATAGTCTTGCCAGGTTTTACTGACTCATTCATTGTGGTGAGTATATGTATATTTTCTAGCATTCACGTAAGCTTTAATTAGTTTCTTCATTATATCGAACTAAAGGACAGGTGGGTTGAAGTTGTGCTTGAGCTGATAAATTTTCATGAGAATTGTAAGGGTGAACATGTAACCATATCCGTAGAACTAAGATCCAATGTGATAAGTACTAGATCCATTTGATAAACAGTTGTTTTTTTGTACCTGTGACTATCTATTTCCACTGTCTCCTCTATCCATCCCCACCAAAACTAGTACTGGAATGTCACACTTTTCAAGCAGATGCCTGAGGTTTTTATTTGGTTGGTTTAATGAACGCAGCTTAATAAACTGTATCTTTCTTTCCTCAAAATCACTTTGTCTCCAGTGTAGGATAGTCATGGATCAGTGATACATTTAAGATTAAATTTCTTGTGAACCATCATAACAAGAAACAACCCCCTTTAACCTCCCATCCCAGCAAAATAACTTGTTGTCTAGCCCCAAGAGTGTACAGTACATGCTTTAAAGTTGCAATATTATGGTATACAGAAAGCTATTTTATATCATTTTTAGTGGTTTCCTCACTTTATTGTTTGCTACTTCCCTTTGTCCTTCTGTAGGATTTGTAGTAATGAGAAAACTCTGAACGAAAGAGATAAGAAATTTTACTAATTTAAAGTAGAAAACAATAAGATTTTTTAAAATATAAAAATAAAAAATGTATGGAATAAATAAAATAATTAGTGTGAAATGTTATATAGGGTTAAAAGTAACTTATTTCAATAAAATTATTATATCACAGCACATGAAGCCCCTGCTTACTTGAGCTGGAGACCTTATGAAAATATTTTCTTGTGGCACTTCTGTTGCCTTCTGAAAATATTTTCTTGTGGCACACTTCTTATCTTGATCAGACACTGGAAGTGAGGACAACTTACCTAAAAACTTAACCTTACCTTAAAAAAAGACCAATCTGAGTGGAGTACTAGGAAAGATCATCTTTTACAGATCAGAACAATGGGAAGAGAGTTAACACAGTATTTAAAACCCAAGTTCTTCTGAATTAATCCACCCTCACTAGTGGCCTATACTCCAACGATAAATCGCGCACAATATCTCATTTAAATAATGCCCCCCCAAACATACACACAAACACACTTCATAGGTATATATATTTTGTAAATAAAATCAATCTCTGGTTGAAATTATGGTCTTCACCTAAATTAAACTTTAGTTTTTGGCAGAGATAGCTGGAAAATGAGATTAGCTCTGAAAATACTGACACAACCTTGTCTGGATCTGTGGGAAGACTTCACCTGTTCTGTTGATTGGATATTAATTTAGCTGCATATTAACCTGCTTTTGCAGTTCCATATACAAAAGCCCTACAAGCTGGAAATCTCAGGAACGGCAGAATTGACCCATTTCTGAAACCATATCATGAGGATAAAATAAAGATTTAGGAACACTGGATTATATTAGGTTTAAGAGAATGAGATCTCTTTATTCTGCAGTGCAGCAGCTGGGCAGCTAACAAGATAAATAACTTTCCTGTCAGATTTTTCACTGTGGTTGAAATTCAAACCTTTTTGATTCAGTTCAATCTCTGGAGAACTGTTTCCACATTACAGTTATACACATTGACTATGGTCAGTACTTTGTTCAGAAGGGACTTAGAGCAGATTTACTCTGGGTTTTCTGTGACTTTTGAACCACAAAGAAGGTGATCATACCAGTCTATGGTTTATTCAATAGCTATTGAAACTGGAAATGATAGCAACTAATATCATGCAGGAGCTAAATGCCTTTTGACTCTTATGCAAAGTGCATGGAGATCCATGACATAACTCCAATAGAAGAAAATTTAGAAAGGATGTCTTGCTTTTCCTAGCATCCTTCCTCTAATATGCAATGGAAGCCCTCCAGATATTCAATGCTATTCTTAACAGGGATACACTAAGGAAAAGACTGAATTCTAATAAAATCAGACAATAAGACACTTAAGCTTTTAGAAGGCATTACTACTTTAGCAGTCAGAATATTTATACAGTTTGCTGTAAACTAAATGTATTTTGCCTGCTAATATATCTTCTTGCTAGAATGTGTTCAGCTGTGAAGATAACTGTCAGTGGTACCTTCCATCCCTTGAAGCAAACATGCCTGAATGTGAAGTTTCCCGTGTAGCATAACAAGAAACCCTGGTGCTTAATGCAATTAAGATGTGTTCTAATAAACAAACACGGGAAGACACTGACCTAAAAAGAAAATCCATTGTGAAACCAAAACTCAATAACTGTAAACACAATCCATCAGCTACTGTGCAGGGGGAGTGCACGAACTGGAACATCTTTTTGCATAGTGCATCATTTTCCTCCCATGGTGTAACCAGCCAGATCTGTGTGAAGGTGGGGAGAGGGCCTCTTCCAAACCCTTTGGCACAATGCACACCCCCATCCAAGGGTGCATATAGTTTGCACTTCCCCCAAAACAAACTTCAGCTGTACCTACTTTTTCAAGGGGTACATGCACCAAAGGAAAGGCTGCATTCTTTCTTACTACAGCATTTGCACAAGGGCAAGATTGATCTGGTCATCAGAGATTAATGTGTAAATTATAACTCAAAGTATGCTTCATGTGTGTCTTTGCCAAGCTTGTTAAAGTAACTACTGGCAACAGTTAAGTTCCCTGTAATCAGAATTTCTGAGATGTCACAAATTATGAGATTGCCTTTAAAAATAAAGCCTGGTCCCTTTTGAAGATGAAATCAACCTCTAAATGCTTTAAATTCCTTTCCTGAATAGTCTCTGTCATTGACATCCTGAACATAAACAATGATGATCTAGTATTCCTGCAGTCCAAAGAGACTCTCCATGCAACTGGACAGGATACAAAAGCAATCATTGACCTATTATTGCTGTAATCAGTAATAGAAACTGAAAGTGACTATTTTTCAAATCTAGAACTCCGCACAGTAATTCTCATTGATTAGTATATATGGCTGCAAGATGGGAGATAGTTTAGTTGCATAAGCACCTAGTTTGGCATATCTAGGCTTCCTGGAGCCATGTGTTTAAAAGTCAGCAGCATCAACATGTAGTGCATATAGTATCACGCAGTTTACTGTGGGGGAAAGTTTTTCAGAGCTTAAAAAAAAAAACAAAAATCCTATCTGTTGCTCTAGGCCTCCATTTTTTGTCCTATATTCCATCTCCCTCTGTCAGAAAGTTGGGCAAATTTCAAAAAAGTAGTGGTAACATAGGCACACTGTGAAATACTTCACAGTAAAGACGTTCTACAGAAATGTAAAATATTTCTGAATCTGAATCCTTCACATGCCATCAAACATTGCTTTAGGCACAAACAAGGCTCTCCCAATCCTATCCATTCTGGGCTGCTCTTTATATGTCCTCTAGGTTGTTAAGTCCCATTAGGTTTTCCCTCTCTGTTTGACAGAGGGATTCTTTCAATTGGCCCCTTTTACATGTTCCTCCAGCTGTCCAATGGCATGCCTGCCATGGCAGATGCTCTGGCTTCATTCTTAATACATGTCCCAGTTATTTTCATCTTTTTTTCTGGATAACTTTGGGAATAAGGAGTTGAACCTAGGCATTTGTTATAAATTCATTCCATTTAATACCTAATGTTTTCCTGAGGTATTCGCTTTTGAAGGCATTTGGATCTCTGTCTATACCTTTGGTGGATTTCCAACTTTCATATCCATATGTTCAGATGGAAATAACATCTGAATTGAATATTTGTAGTTTGGTCTTTTATAATCCTGTTCAAGCTAGTGAATACAGGTGCTGCCTTGCCAATGCATGACTTTATTTCCCTTTGGACATCCCCATTGGCTTGCACTTGATTGTCAAGCTATATGTGAACTGGCTTATCTCTTGTATCCCTTTGCCTTCTAACATAATGCTTGAATTGGGAGTTGATATGGATCTCATCTTTTTGTAATATTGGACCATTTTTTGATCGTTGCTTGCATGTTAGTTGAGCTATCACTTAGAAGAGCAACATCAGCAGCAACTTCTAAATATGCTAGTGTACAAGGTTAAACCACACGTTGCCTGTGTTGTATCCTTCTACAGTTTTTCTCATAATGAAGTTAATGGAAATGCCAAACAGAAGAGACAAGAGAACACATCCTTGTTTGCTTGCCAGTGTCTATGTTAGGGTAAATGCAGAGTTTAGTGACTGGTTTAACTATGCCTGTGGCACCTTCATATAAAGGCTCAATGAGGTTAATTATCTTTGTTGGCATGCCATCACATTTCAATGTGTTCCAGAATCAATCAAGGTAGAGACTGTCAAATCCTCTTAAAATCTATAAAGATTATGATAAATTGTCATCAATATTTGCTTACTCAAAGGATAATATTCCTCCATTTTTTTCAACATCTGCATGGCTTTTGTTGTTGCAGCCACTGCCATAAGTTCCAAACACTACCATCATAGTATCAGGGGGTGGCCATGTTGTAGTCTGTATCCACAAAAACAACAAGGAGTCCGGTGGCACCTTAAAGACAAATAGATTTATTTGGGCATAAGCTTGCATGGATAAAAAAAACTCACTTCTTTGTGCATCTGAAGAAATGTATTTTTTTACCCACGAAAGCTTATGCCCAAATAAATCTGTTAGTCTTTAAGATGCCACCGGACTCCTTGTTGTTTTTCACTATCATCATAGATTGTTTTATCTTCAGTAAAGAACTTCTCAACATCTTGACTTCTCGATGGATTTAACAAAGACTCATCCTTCCTGCCAAGACAGAGTTTATTACTTTGGCATGTCTGGCTATCGTCTTGTGTTTCCATAATTTAACTTTAAGAGGATAGGTTGTTGGACCTGTAGTGGCAACCTGGAGGGCCAGTGGACTGCTTTTCATCTGTCCTTATCCTTTGATCTGTCTGGCTTTGGTGACTACTAGGATTTAAAATACCCACCAGCATAGCGCACAGGGTTGTTCAAGCATGCACACCTTCCCACCATATCAAAGTTCAGTCCCCAGGAAAAATACTACTACTGCAAAATAACTAACAGCCTTTGCACCAGTGTAGGAAAAGTCCTGCATGCTCCTCCAGTGACATTGGGCATACTATATCCCTCATTTAATTCCTTGAATTTTCAAGCTAGTATTGTGAAGGGGAGCACATCTTATCAGAGCTGGTCCCATGGGGAATTCCAACATTTCAAAATTTGCTTTTGTTCGGAAATGGAACAATAGTCAAAATTTGTAACACAATGGAAATTTAAAAAATATTCAATTTGGAACATCAAATTGTTTTGAGAACATAAAAGCATGCACCATACTAAAGAATATCTATAGCTATATATGTATATAGATAAATATATATATATCAGATATAAGATAAATGTTGAAATAAAATGAAATGAAACTGTAGTCAATATCCAAATGTTTTGATATTACTGAAATGAAACATGTTGAAACAATTAGTTTAGAAAATTTCCCAACAAAATTTTGCCAAAATCAACATGTTCCCATAAAATGTTTCAATTTCAACAAAACTGCATTTTCCAATAGAAAAGTGTCTAGTCAATTTTTTTCCCCGATGAATACTACTTGTTAGTTCATCAGCAGCATCTTTCCAGCTACTTATCAGGCTTTCATTTCACCAGGATGATGTTGGTTAGTCAAGGCATCACAAGGTTACAGACTAGTATAACTTTGGGAAATACCACAGAGTTGCTGCCGGTGTTTTAAATGTGTAGTGGCGTACTTGGGTTTTGTGGTGCATGCTGTCTGATTTTGTTTGTACAATGCTGAAAAGAGACAGAAAAAGATCAAGGAATGAAGTGAGAGAAACAGCAGGCCCAGCAATCACTGGACAGGTATGTTGACCAGACAGACATTTCTTTGGGATGTGAGAAGATGAAGCTATTACTATAGTTCCTTTTGTCTCTATTTATTCCACTCAATGTTGGGTTAGACTCAGGAATCCGTGGAGGAAATCTATGGCCTCTGTTAAGCAGGAGGTGAGGGGGGCCAGGTCTACACTAGGAACACTTTGCTGGTATAGCTATACTGGTATGCTATACAGTAATTCCTCACTTAAAGTCGTCCAAGTTAACGTTGTTTCATTGTTACATTGCTGATCAACTAGGGAACGTGCTCATTTAAAGTTGCGCAATGCTTTCTTATAACATTGTTTGGCAACCGCTTGCTTTGTCTACTGCTTGCAGAAAGAGCAGCCCATTGGAGCTAGCTGGTGGGGGCTTGGAACCAGACTGGTCCAGAAGCCCCCCTATCAGCTCCCTTCTCCCCTAAGTTCCCTGTGTGGCAGCCACCCAGCAAGCTATCAATTGTCCGGCAGTTTAGCTGTCCCTCCCCCCACTGCCTTGGAGCTGCTCCTGCCCTCTGCCTCCTGCTTGCTGTGCAAGGAGGGGGGAGGGGGAAGGGGCACTAATATCAGGGTGTCCCTCTCCCCCCCCGCTCCTTTACCCCATCCACAGAGTGGGGGGTGAGGGGGGGTACACAATAGCTGCTGTCTCAACTTGCTTATCTACTTAAAATGGCAATGTACTTAGAGTGGCATCAGCATACTTAAAGGGGCAATGAGTGTCTCTCTCTCTCTCTCTCACACGGTGTGTGTCTCTGTCTCTCTTTGCTGTGCTGTCTCCCCTTCCTCCATTCGTGTTACCTTGTAGAGTGTGAGGCTACATTAACAACAATGTGTTAACCCTTGAGGGCTCAGCCGAGTGCTAGTTCATCATTTAGCAGTAAGGCATTCCCTGGGAAATATCCCATCCTCTTCCACCCTCTGACTTCACCACCTCAACCAAGCTTCACAATCATCATTTCTGTGTACAGTATTAAATTATTTAAAACTTATACTGTATATATTTATAGTCTTCTATATATATATATAGAGAGAGAGAGAGAGAGAGAGAGAGAGAGAGAGAGACTTTTGTCCGGTGAAAAAAAAATTCCTGGAACCTAACCCCCACATTTACATTAATTCTTATGGGGAAATTGGATTCGCTTAACATTGTTTCACTTAAAGTAGCATTTTTCAGGAATATAACTACAACATTAAGCGAGGAGTTACTGTACCAGGAAAGGGCTCCAAGTGTGGATGCAGATTACCCCAGAAAGGCATGATTTTGCTCGTTCAGCATATTCTAGCCTCCGTGACTGAAAAAAGCTATACTGGCAAAAATGCATTTTGCTGGTATAACTGCATCTGCTCCAGGGGCTATTGCTGGCACAACTATATTGGTTAGAGATCATGCGTCTTCACTCCCTAACTGACATAAATATTCCAGTAAAAGCTTGTAGTGTAGACCTGGCTGAAAAGATCACAATGGTCCCCTCTGGCCTTAATTTATGAAAACAAGTTTTACACCTGGAGAACTTATTAGATACGGATTCATTTTTCTATTTTCTTCT
This sequence comes from Malaclemys terrapin pileata, assembly GCF_027887155.1. Lineage (NCBI taxonomy): Eukaryota > Metazoa > Chordata > Testudines > Emydidae > Malaclemys > Malaclemys terrapin. Next base: position 37,298,602 of record NC_071513.1, on the reverse strand, counting down.
ATTATAACTGTGTCACTTTTTAACTACTTCTTTTATTCATAAAACTTCTTGATGCATCCGAAGAAGTGAGGTTTTTACTCACGAAAGCTTATGCCCAAATAAATCTGTTAGTCTTTAAGGTGCCACCAGACTCTTTGTTGTTTTTGTAGATACAGACTAACACGGCTACCCCCTGATACTTAAGAAACATTGTAACTTTAATAATAAAAATGGAAAAGCATAAACATGGAAAGCATAAACATGGGATTTTGGTGTTCTCTCTCTTTTCCTTACTAGCTATTATATATTTATATATTCCTATGGAAAATTCAAGAGGAGAATCAGCAGATTTTATTTTTCTTTTCTTCCCAGGCTCCGTTTTTGTGATACTTATTGGAGTCTGACTGTTTCACAGCACACACTATGCACAGTAAGAGTTTAAACAAACTGGCACTCTTAGGGCACAGCAAATAACATCCACACTGAGAGGTAAAGAAGGGTCAGGCCACTGCACATGATCCACCCATCAATGAGACTGATCCATGACTAGAAAATGTAAGTTTTACTCTTCCAAACCACTTTGCTAGATAATCTTGTTGTTGCTGAGAAGTGATCAGAGAAAGAGGATAGAAGACAGGTAGATCTCTAAGCTGCATGATTATCTAGTTAACAGGCAGGGGGACATACTGTTAGGATGGAATTATTATAGTTCAGAATTAAACAGCAACAGAACTGATAATATAAACTTGTTTTAGGTAACCAGTGTTATTTGCAGTGTGGTTGCAGCTGTGTTGGTCCCAGGATTTATGGCTATTACAACTAACTTGTATTTAAGCTGTGACAGTCTGAGTAACTTTCCCAGACCTGAAGCAGATTTCTGTGTAGGCTCAAAAGCTTGCCTCTTTTACCAACAGAAGTTGGTCCAATAATAACAGATATTACCTCATCCACCTTGTTATTTTAAGTAACTTGATCAGAGACTGCTACTTGAGCTGAGAAAAAAAAAATCCAAAGGGGGAGAGCAAAGAGAAGAAATATCACTTGTAGTAGTGGGAGATTTCAAATACTGAGACACAATCTGGGTTACATGATGCATGAAGAATAATTAAACAATACATATGCAAATATAATAACATGCCCTGAATAATATTAAAAGAATGAACTAGAAAGGGCAGCACTATTATAACTTTCCATTGAGGATCTCTAAGTACTTTACAAAAAAGAATCTCTGCATTTTTATTTTAAAATAAACTTCCTTTAAAAAGAATGATTTAAAAAAATATTAGATGTCTTCTTAGAGGCCTAGCACATACTAATATTTATCCGCTTTTACAGTCAATTTGCAAAATCAAAGAGTAAATACTATTATCATATTGTGCTTAATATCACAGTGAACATGTATTCCACACAGCTATACATGCCTTTCTATCAGCATTCATGTCATGCTACAGTCTACGGAAAAATGCATTTTCATTATATGATAATTTAAGCAGATTGAGGCAACTGAAGCAAGACGAGGATCCCTTACGTGTCAGTTACCTGAGTTTTCTCTGTGTTTGTTTTGTCTGTAGCAAGTATTGTGTGGAAATGGCTGAACACAGGAGTTGGAAACTTAGCATGATGATAGCAGAGAGAGTTGAATAGAATGAAGCTCATGAAAACCTCATGTGTCAGTTAAATTAGTCTGCCACAAATGGACAAATAAACAGCAATGGTTAAGTAGCAACTTCTAAATGAGAAATTTGGAAATTTGGACATAATAATTCAAACTCTGAATGAGATGTGCAGACACAGAGCCGTGTTTGTATTGTGCAGCCTCCAGGCATGCACACATTAGCATAAAGGGAAAAGGTGAGTGTTTTGGAATTCATTATCACTATTTAAAAATTAATTTGTTCCTGCATGTCTATTTGCTGATTGGAATTATGCCAACTTCCATAATTATATAGTGAGTCTTAGTGGCTGCAGACAGATCCTGACACATAGGTGACCCATTGCACTTGCACTATGGAGATTCCAGGGGTCTCACTTCCTTTGCCTTACCACATCCAAATAAATGAAACACAGGAGGAACTTTTGTTTTAAAGTCAACAGATTAAACAGAATAAGTAAAATTACTTCTTTTTAGTGGAAAAAGCTCTGCTATATATGAGCCATTTATTTTAAAAGATAAAGTTTTTCAGTGTTTGCTGCAAGCTACAAGTTAACACATTTCTTTGTATCACCTGGAAAATATCTTATTGGCTGCCCTGCAATGCTTTGATCACCATTTGTTATAAACCATGTGATTGCTTAAGCATTCCAGAAACCAATAATGTTCTCAGATTCACATGGAGGAAAATGGGCTGTATAGCTCAACTCTTCTTACCCTCCCACCTGTAGTGTCCCCAACGGCAGGGAAGAGACAGGACCTGACTGTAAAAAATATAAAGAGGACTTGGTTTTGAGGTTACTGGACAAAGGACCTTGTAGTTCTCTCTACCTGTCTAGCTCCCTGTGAAACTAACACCCTGACCTAGATAAGGCAGATGTGCTAACCTCTATACAGCACCAATCTGGGACCCACTCTGTCAAGAGTGCTAATAACAAAAATGGCACATGGAAGAGGAATAGAAAAGTTGGATGCCTATCACCTCTCTATATAATTTTATGCCACAGAGACCCCACAAAACTCAATGGTTGTTTTTTAGTTTTGTTTTTCTCATGGAGGACTTTTGTTGTTATTTCATCTTTAGTCACAACCAGCTGAATGAAGCAACCTGAATTGGATAGCAAACTAAAACATGCCCAGGGCAGAAAATACGTTGAATTTTTTTTTCCACTTCCATCTCTCTAGTGCCTTTCTGTAATGGATAATGTATCAAAAGCCTTCCTGCATTCTAAATTCTGACTACTTAAAAAAAAAAAGAGCAATATCAAAAAGTTCCATTGCATCTATCTTCCCACCCCTGTTGTCACCCTTTGGCTCTGACCCTTTGCTTTCTCAATGCCTAGAGTGTATGGGCTCACGCTGGCTAGCAACTGATTTCAAGGAGCCGATAGTTGAAACTCTCAGAAATGAGTTAATCATCTTCACTTTACTGGGTGATTTAGACACAGAAGTTGCTAGCCAGGGCAGATCACTGCTTCTGTTTTTATCCTTGTCCTTACCTCTTCCTGTTTTTCAGTTAGGGAGAAGACTTTAATCATTTAGTGCCAACTTTAGATTTTTAAGGTTTAGATACTCTTAATGAACTAAATGACTGTGTCCATTAGAAATTATTTCAGAGTGGCGAGACAACCATAAGATGGTAATGACTAGGTGACTGCCAACATATATTGAATTCAAGAGTCACCCATTTCCTATTTATTTTTGTTTATGTACATTTGCCTATATTAATTTCCAGTATGGCATACAGTTTAATGTCAATTTGAACATATCAAGTGTAATGGTAAAACCAGTTAATAAATGATAAGTAAAAATCATTAATTCCAGCAGCAAGTCTCAAAGAGTGGGAAATCCTAGGAATCTTTCCTGTGATTCTAATCCACAGGTTATAGGTTAATGACACCAGGTGGAAGAGACTTGGATCAAAATGATCTGGGAAAGTCCAAGTCCATCCTTAAAATGCATCTAAAGTGGGGTAGAATGGGTGGGATACTTCAAGATGACAAAATATCCAAAGTGGCCAGGTATTGACTGAACACAGAGACTCTTGCCCCTAGAGACAAGGCACATTGGCAGGGAAATGGGGGAGATGCTTGCACTGGCACTGCCCATACTATGCTTTTCCTGCTGATAGTCAAGTTCTACTGCAAGACTGTTGAGGGTGGTACCTTTAACCAGCACTAGACAAGAAAGAAAGAAAGAAAATAGGATAAAATACAGGCAAAAAATCTATGATTCTGGAAGCACACTCTCTGGGACTTGAAGCCACCCCTCTTGCTAAGAACTGAGTGTTTAACAAAAAATCATATTTCTTCTCATGAGACTATTTTCCATTGTGTTTGTTCACACTGCTGAGAAAAATGTTTGATAATGTGCTATCACTGGAAGCCTTTAAGTATTCATAATAGAAAACATGTAAATGCATATTAAAAACAGTTTAGAGTTATCTGATTTATGAACTAGGTCCATGAGCAATTACTGAAATTTACTTTAAATAAATAAATAGGCTTTTCTTCCATTAAAAGAGGATTGCAAGCAGGAGGTAAAATGAAAAGTAGCCCTAACGAGCCTAAGGCCACCCAATTTATAAAGCTACTAAAACAATAAGTCTTTCCACCTCCACAACATTTTAATAAGTTTTTTTGCTTACAAATGTCAGCCAGATTAGCATGTGTATCCTAGTAACAACATGCAGATGAGCAGTGCAATATATCTTTTAATTTTGGAACCCTCCAAACTCCCAGGATAATCTTTCTAAATTAATTGCAAGTCTGAGAAGTTCCTACAGAAACAAATACTGAGGAGAAACAACATTTCTACAGCACTCTGTGAGAGAGATTTAATAAAGCACATCCTCAGTCCTAATATGTGAGAAAATTAGTTAAGAAGAAGTGAGCTGCAGGTTTTTACCACAAACATCTTCAAAATAATACCAGAATTTGAGTGGAATTCATTTAGAGGACAGATTTACTTTGACATACTCAACTGACTGAAGCACATGCTCAATGTGTACCTTGTGGATGAAAATATTTGTGTGTGTACTGTAACTGTGGAAAAATATATTTTAATGTAAATGTAGTGCATGTTTTCAGACTTCTATTCACTTGCAGAACAAGATCACTACCAATAACAGAAGAGTAAACTGCCACTCGCCAAATGTTCCTAAGCCCTCATGGAGAGGGGCCACCTGAGAAGCAAGAAGGCATCATGCCCATTGAAACCATGGCTTGGCTTATCAGGAAGTGTTGAGCTTTGAAAGTCAGGCCCCTTTAAAGTGTCTCCAGTTGGGCACCCAAAATCATTAGCTATTTTTGAAAAACTTGAGCATCGCATTCTTTATTGAGGTCCTCAACATGTGTAATTTGCTCCTTCAAGTAGCCTGCCAGAGTTTGGTTTTACTAACCTTCTAGGCCTGGTGCGAGACTCCTCCCTGGGCAAGCACTTGCTTGACTATGGACCATTAATAAAGCTATTTATGACTGATGAGGGTAGTGCAGGAGCAGGACTGTTTGCACCATCTATGATTGGGAGCTTGATTAAAGCATTAAATCAACCTGCGTCTTGTGTAGGCTGGCTAACAGCATAGGGCCAGTAGAGTGAGTACAGCCTAGCAGGTGCTGTCAATCAAGGTGTCCTGCACATGTGCAGAAGGGACTCCTGATCAGAGAAGTGCAGGTCTCCAGATTCTGTTGTGATTGTGACTCAGGTGAAGTTTACTAGTCCTACTCTGCCTAGCACCAGTTTCTTATCTTACACAGTCACAGTTTCTGATTTGGTAACCTGTTTCTCTGTATTGATTGGTCAATTGATTTTTTTATATTATATGTAATGCATTGTTACCAGTTCAATCTGGAGAGTGAGCTGCATGGTTGCCCCACTGTGATCTTGCCTATGCAACAGAGCTCCAGTGCTTATGGGTTTACTTTCATTTCTTTAATAATGTTTATTATTTAATACTCATTGAGGACTCCTAGAATTTGGTTATAGGACCAGGCAGATAGAAGGAGGAAGCCACAAAGGGGCACTTGTACCTGGGAAGGCAAAGGCCTAGCAGAGTGCAGCCCAACATCTTGCAGTGCCAATTGGCGTACAGCAAATTATTATTTAAATTTAAAAATATGGTGAGTAAACTATTGCAGGCCCCTTGTTTAAAAAAGGATTTTCTATTGCTATATTCAAAATCTTTGTCTAGCCACTTTGCTGTCATGACTAAGGGCTGGGTTGCTAGTGTTAACACATTTCCTCCCTGGTTCTCAGAAAGTTTCAGTTTATTGGTTTTATTAACTGCATTTGGTCATCAGTGATGGCCACTCCCAATAAAACGAGGATAATCAACAAAGGCAAAGGAATACAGACACAGATGTCAGTATATGACAAGTTGTGATGTTTTCAAAGCAGAGCCGCCCAGAGGATTCAGGGGTCCTGGGGTCTTCGGCGGTGGGTCCACGGGTAGAAGGACCCCCCGCCACGGGTCTTCAGGGCATTTCAGCGGTGGGTCCCGGGGCGGAAGGACCCCCTGCCACCGAATTGCTGCCGAAGACCTGGAGCGGAAGAAGCTCCGGGGGCCCGGGCCCCACGAAAGTTTTCCAGGGCCCCTGGAGCGAGTGAAGGACCCCGCTCCAGGGGTCCCAAAAAACTCTCGTAGGAGCCCTTGCGGTGCCCGGGGCAAATTGCCCCACTTGCCCTCCCCCCTCTGGGTGGCCCTGCTTCAAAGCACAGGATCAATACCAGGTCCTTCTCCTTCATCACATTCTCTAGAATATTCCCTCTTTAGCCTCAAACTTGCTCATGCTAAAATCAATTAGTTAAGCCAGTGGTTTTCAACCTTTTTTCATTTGTGGATCCCTAAAATATTTCAAATGGAAGTACAGACTCCTTTGGTAGTCTTAGACATAGTCTGCAAGCCCCCATGGGTCCGCAGACCACAAGCTGAAAACCACTGAGTTAAGCTATTCACTGCAGAGGAACCAAAATTTGCCCCAATGCACATTTTGTCTAATTCACTCAAAGGTGAACTTCATGTCCATGCATGTGACAAACCAGGAGACTCAGTCTTTCTGCATTACATCTCATTCCTCTATGTTATATGCTGGCTTTGGCTACTCTTTCAAATACCATCTGCACACTTGAACCTATGTTTGTAGATCTTCCCTGTAGAATTAATTTACAAAGCAGTTTAGAAAATATTAGACTCATTAGTGATACCTGTGAAACTGTAGTCATTAGTAGTAGCACTGTCATGGAGTGTGTGGGAGTCAGGGCCCTGCACCCCTCTTCCTGAGATTCACCATGACTCTCAGCCAGCCAGTAAAACAGAAGGTTTATTAGATGACAGGAACACAGTCCCAAGCAGAGCGTGTAGGTACAACCAGAACCCCTCAATCAAATCCTTCTGGGGGGTTTAGGGAGCTTAGACCCCAGCTTGGGGTTCCCTGCATTGCACCACCCAGCTCAAGACTGAAAACAAAACCTCCTCCAGCAGCTCTCTCCTCCCTTCCCCTAGCTCCTCCTCTCCTTTGTTCAGTCTCCCGGCCAGAAGCTGTCACTTCTCCCAACCCCCGTCCTGGCTCAGGTTACAGCTCAGGTAGCTTCCTTCAAGGGAAGCCCCCCATCCCCAATGCAACTCCCCTGCAACATTCCCAGGTCAAATCCGCCCCGCTCCCTGCTCCGTCAGAGAACCTATGTTTGTAGATCTTCCCTGTAGAATTAATTTACAAAGCAGTTTAGAAAATATTAGACTCATTAGTGATACCTGTGAAACTGTAGTCATTAGTAGTAGCATCCCTTCCCCTCTTTAATACCGGTAGCCTTTTGCTCAGTAAAACATGCCCACTGTAACTTAAAACAATTTCTTATAAGAAAACAGTTCTATCTAAACCACGATTGCTAGTCTCACACCTACCAAGTCAGATTCTATTTTAAAATGCCCTCTTAAAACCCAAGGAAACTACACTCTGCCAAATTACAGTGTGCCATGAAGTATCCCAATCATGAAAAAACAAAGAACAAAAAGTACCAGAGAAGAGAAAAACTCTTCAAGGTTCTCTCCTGGTGCTTCCACCTGATCATTCCCTGAGAAGATTTCATTCTTTCCATCAAAGTCTGTGATTCTGCACTGGCTCTAGAGCCCCTACTTCCTCAGTTCCCTGGCAACACAGCCCTGAAGTATGAACATGTGAGTCAACTGTGATGTAGAGATTATTACAAATATGATTGTCAAATGTCTCAGATATATCCACAGTGCACATACTTGCATCTCAGTCAGTTAATCATTGGTGAATTATTGTGCAGTAGGTAGACATGTGACCTATCATTTTACTCTTCAGTTCTAATGCTCAAACTGCCATTACTGCACGTGTGACACATGATTTCAATTCATGGCTGTCCTCCTGCAAGTGACAGCAGATAAAACATTTGCAAGCACCTAGTTCACTCTTCTGTCTTGTCTCTATTTGCCTACTGAAGCATCCTCTATTGCAGGATACCATACTACTAAAGCTGGACCCCGACATGTATTTTTGACACCTTGAAAATGCTCTTTAGGGATTTAGTAGTGTCCTTTAACTAGCTCTTTTAAAAAGTGTGACTACTGTTCAGGATTTACTTGATGCAATTTGCAAAAGAAAACAACACTCCCCTCTATGATGACTAATAGAACATAAGCAAAACACTAAGAAGAACAAACAGTTCATTATACTAATTGTTCTAAAGCAAATGAAGTGGAATGACTTAGTGGAACCCTGTTCTCATAGGTTACACACTTGCCCATTACAAACCAATACAGAAGAAGCTACTTTGGGTGTATGTGATTCAAATACTTTATTTAAAGAGACTGTTAACATCAGCCACCACAAAGTTTAAGCTGATCTAACATAACTCTGAAGTCTACAACCAATTCCAAGCCCCAGTGCACCACAGAATTACCACAGTAAATACCACCAACATCTGCATACCTATACATAACAAAAACATTCTGAAACATGCAACTTTGAGGAAATTTGGGGACATAATAGAGATTGTTACATTATACAGTTTTTTGAGCTATTGACATCACAAAAAGAATAGGAAATGCAATCGTATCATAAATTTGTATACTGTAGCTATCTAGTGTACATCCCAGTAGAAAGGTTGGGAAAGGCAAATGTTCAGAGTATAATAATGCTGGAAAGGAAAGTTCTACTGGATTTTAAAAACTATTTTCTTTTTTAATTTCCAAATGATATGGAGGGTGTATGAAAAAGCGCAATTATATTTGTTTGTTTCCACTCCAACTCAGGGACAAGGTTTTTTCTCATTAACAGCAGTTCAGATCAGTTTCAGGGAGAGCATGTATCTCAGGAACATGTAGATTTATTTTTCACCTGAATAAATAATTCTAAAGAATTATACATCTTTCATTACTGAACAATAACTAACATTCCTTTCCTCCAACCAAGTCATATTCATAGATTCCAAGGCCAGAAGGGACCATTGTGATCATTTTAGTCTAACCTCCTGTTTAACACATGCCACAGAACTTTCCCAAAATAGTTTCTAGAGCATATATTTTAGAAAAACATCAAATCTTGATTTAAAAATTGTCAGTGATGGAGAATCCACAACAACCCTTGGTAAACAGTTCTAATAGTTACCAGTAATTATCTAACTTTAAAATATTTTGCCTTATTTCCAGTCTGAATTTGTCTAGCTTCAACTTCCAGCCCTAGTATCTTGTTATACTTTGTTCTCCATGTAGGTGCTGAGAAATTGCAATCAACTTACCCCTTAACCTTCTCTTTGTTAAACTAAACCAGTTGAGGTCCTTCAGTCTATCATTGAGAGTCATGTTTTCTATTCCTTTAACCACTCTCATGCTCTTCTCTGAACCTTCTCCAATTTTTCAACATCTTGAATTGTGGACACTAGAACTGGAGACACTAGTCCAGCAGCAGTCGCACCAGAGCTAAATACAGAAATAAAAGAGTCTCTCTATTCCTACCTGTTACACATCCAAGGATTGCATTATCCATTTGGCAAAAGCATTGCACAAGGATCTCATGTTCAGCTAACTATCTGCCATGACTCCCAAAACTTTTTCAGAGTCATTGCTTCCCAGGATAGAGTTCCCCCATCATGTAAATATGGGCTACATCCTTTGTTCCTTTATTTAATTTATGTATTTATATTTAGCCATATTAAAATGCATTATTGTTTGCTTATGCCCAATTTACCAAACAATCCTGTATGCTCTGTATCAGTAATCTCTCCATTTAATTATTTACCACTCTTCCAATTTTTGTGTCATCTGCAAACTTTATGAGAGATGATTTTATGTTGTACTTAGATTTCCAGAAAGCTGTTGACAAGGTCCCTCACCAAAGGCTCTTACGTAAATTAAGTTGTCATGGGATAATAGGGTACATCCTTTCATGGATTGAGAACTGGTTAAAAGGGTAGGAAATGATGGTAAATTTTCAGAATGGAGAGGGCAGGGCCGGCTCTGGCTTTTTTTGCCGCTGCAGGGTGGGGGGATGGCGGCCGGAGCCCCGGGGGGAGGGCAGCCGGCGCCCTGGGAGGAGGGCAGTGAGCCCCGGCGGGGGCTCCGCTCTCCCCCCGGCAGCTGGGGGGAGGGCATGGGGGGGAGGGCAGCCGGAGCCCTGGGAAGAGGGTGGTGAGCCCCAGCGGGGGCTCCACTCTCCCCCCGGCAGTCGGGGGGAGGGGGGCCGGAGCCCTGGGAGGAGGGCGGTGAGCCCCGGCGGGGGCTCCGCTCTCCCCCCGGTGGCCAGAGCGCAGGGGGCAGGGCGGCGAGAGGGTGGCGAGCCCCAGCCAGGGTGCCGCCCCAAGCACAAGCTTGGTGGGCTGGTGCCTGGAGCCAGCCCTGGGAGAGGGGTAACTAGTGGTGTTTCCCAAGGATCAGTCCTAGGACCAATCCTATTCAACTTATTCATAAATGATCTGGAGAAAGGGGTAAACAGTGAGGTGGCAAAGTTTGCAGATGATACTAAACTGCTCAAGATAGTTAAGTCCAAAGCAGACTGTGAAGAACTTCAAAAAGATCTCACAAAACTAAGTGATTGGGCAACAAAATGGCAAATGAAATTTAATGTGGATAAATGTAAAGTAATGCACATTGGAAAAAGTAACCCCAACTATACATACAATATGATCGGGGCTAATTTAGCTACAACAAGTCAGGAAAAAGATCTTGGAGTCATCGTGGATAGTTCTCTGAAAATGTCCACGCAGTGTGCAGAGGCAGTCAAAAAAGCAAATAGGATGTTAGGAATCATTAAAAAGGGGATAGAGAATAAGACTGAGAATATATTATTGCCCTTATATAAATCGATGGTACGCCCTCATCTCGAATACTGTGTACAGATGTGGTCTCCTCATCTCAAAAAAGATATACTGGCACTAGAAAAGGTTCAGAAAAGGGCTCTAATAAATTTGTTAGTCTCTAAGGTGCCACAAGTACTCCTGTTCTTTTTTTAAAATGATTAAGGGTTTGGAACAGGTCCCATATGAGGAGAGATTAAAGAGACTAGGACTCTTCAGTTTGGAAAAGAGGAGACTAAGGGGGGATATGATAGAGGTATATAAAATCATGAGTGATGTGGAGAAAGTGGATAAGGAAAAGTTATTTACTTATTCCCATAATACAAGAACTAGGGGTCATGAGATGAAATTAATAGGCAGCAGGTTTAAAACAAGTAAAAGGAAGTTCTTCTTCACGCAACGCACAGTCAACTTGTGGAACTCCTTACCTGAGAAGGTTGTGAAGGCTAGGACTATAACAGCGTTTAAAAGAGAACTGGATAAATTCATGGTGGTTAAGTCCATTAATGGCTATTAGCCAGGACGGGTAAGGAATGGTGTCCCTAGCCTCTGTCTGTCAGAGGATGGAGATGGATGGCAGGAGAGAGATCACTTGATCATTGCCTGTTAGGTTCACTCCCTCTGGGGCACCTGGCATTGGCCACTGTCAGTAGACAGGATACTGGGCTAGATGGACCTTTGGTCTGACCCGGTAGGGCCTTTCTTATGTTCTCCCAAGCCATTGATAAAAATGTTAAGTAGCATAGGAGCAAGAACCAATTCCTATGAATCCCTACTAGAAACAAAACCACTCAGTGATGATTCTTCATTTACAATTATATTTTGAGACCTGTTGAATAGCCAGTTTTTAATCTATTTAACATGTGCCATGTTAATTTTGTATCATTCTAGGTTTTTTAATCAAAATGTTGTGTGGTTCCAAGTCAAATGCCTTACAGAAGTCTAAGTATATCATATCAACACCATGACATTTATCAAGCAAACTTGTAATCTCATCAACAAAAGATATCAAGTTAGTTTGACAGGATCTATTTTCCATAAACCCGTATTGATTGGCATTAATTATATTATACTCCTTTATTTCTTTATTAGTCAAGTTCCATATCTGACACTTTCTCTCTCATAACAAACAAAAAAAGGAACATTTTGAACACTCAAGTGTGAGAACCATTGGATGCTATTTTCCAGGTTGGTCTATCTCCTTGATTGTGTGGGAAAAGCAACCCACTGCACACCGGGAGCTATTTGCAACTATGTTATAATTGCTAGGATGACTATGTTCTCAAATCTGTAGCTCAAAGATGTAAAGTAAATATGGGTCAGTGATTATACATTACCCATTAGAATCGGTTTCCATGAGAAGAGGGAATGCTGACTAGAACACTAGGATTTTCCATGCTCCTGGTGAAAACTGGCATCATTAACTTTCTTCTGGTAACCTGCTACAAGAAAAACCCAAAAGCCAATTATCAGAGATGAAAACCAAACCACTTTAAAATCTCATCTCAGTTATATGTTTATAAAACCAAAATACATTTCTTGAACATGTATTTTAACTCAGCATAGCTTGTTACATTGTGTTGGTCTATAATGGGTGAAATTTACATCAGAGAAAGAGTAGGCACAAGGCTTGTGCAACAAATAAGGAGCTAAATGATACATAGCCATGTACAAAGGGCATGAATGATGACTGAACCCTCACAATATACCTGCCTTTGTAGGCTTTGCTGAAAGAAATCTATCTACCATGGAAGGATGAAGGGCTGAGTGTAGCTTGGAAGAGTTAAAGCTTTGATTCCAGTGAGTCTAACACCTACGTATTTTAGTCTTGATATTTAGGCCTCTTGCCTTTTCTGGTTAAAACTGACCATATCATACTAGGAGCATGAATGAAGGAATGTACTGGAGTGTGACTGCACATTGAAATAGCCCATAAATGGTACAGAGCCAGATTCAAAGCCCACTGAGATCACTTGAAAGACTCTTGACTTCAGTGGGCTTATACACAAGCTGATAGTGTCAATGGGGGCTTGGGAAATATCCATAATCAAATATTTTTCCAGTACATAAACTCTTATACCCTAACCAGATGCTTACATTATTGACAAATTCTTAACTCCAAGAAAACCATAATTTTATGTTAAATACTTTTATGTCAGATATTTAAAATCATGTGCGAAATTTTGGGGCATGTAATTTCTGTGCTCATGAAAATTCATATTTGCATCCATGCATACAAAATAGGTAGATTAATATTATGGTCTGATTTTAAACTCTGATCACAGAAATGGGTGCACACACGATGCACACAATTGTATGCCAAAGTAGTGCAATGGTGAGAACACAACTGTTTTGGGTAAGTGCAAATCACTAGTTCAATACATAATTGTGCAAAAAAGGTGCACAATTATCTGCACATAGACGATTAAGAAAATCAGACCCATATCTGCCTGATTTGTGCACATATACATGTTGTGTATTCACATACATCCGAGCTTTGGGGGACATTAAACCTTAAGCACTCAAAAAGTGCATATTCTGATATGTGTGTTTACCTATGTGGTATTCACATTTAGAGGCCATGTCAAAATTTGACCAGCAAATCTAAGTTCACAACACAGTATTTCCAGCATGCAAGCCTTAAAAATCAAAAGTCATGCCCCCCCAGTCATAAGATTAGATTAAAAATGATGGGATTTAAAAAAATTAATTATTTTTACTTTCTTTCTGGATTCCAAGCCTTTAGGTCTCATGTTACAAGATTTTATCCACAACTGTATGACCTATAAACTTACCTTGTGTTTTTAATGAAAACTGAAAATCTCAGGCATTCACTTGTCTCCAGGAGCTGAGGCTTTAAAAAACCCCCATAAAATATCATGAGACTTGCAATAAAAGTGTGATCATTGACAAAGTGCAATGGAAAGGCTATATGGTGCATGGAAAAAAGAAAATATGAAGGAAATATCAAGCACAGCAAGAAAGAGAGGGAGGAAAAAACAAATGAAAATGTTCTTACAGATTTAGAGCAAAGACTGCACAAGAACATCAATATTTCCTCTGACTGACTTCAGCCCATTAATCTCAAACACTTAAAAATCCCATGCTGTAAACAATACAGTGCCCTGAAAGTTACAATATTTGGGATTTCATTTGTTTAAGTAAAGCATCAGAAAAAGAGGTCTTTCTCAAAATAAGTCAGTAGTTAAAACAGAGGACAGTTAAAATTATTTACAAAAATATACTGTGAATGATCTCGGCAAGAAATGACAGTCCTTTCAGTTTTTCTTTTCTTTTTTTTTCCCACTTGAAGTCTAATGTTTTTTAATCTAACAGATAAGAGAACCTGAAGGATTTAGGCTTTAAAGTACCACTGTCTTCAAGACTGAAAGTCTAGTTTTGGGAGCTGACATTGCTTCACATCTTGATTTAAGCACAAATTCTCCTCTCTCTAATCTCTGGTGGAACCTGTTTATATTTTTCCTCTCAAAATGGTTTATTATTCCTGACACTGAGCTACCATACTATTATAGAAGGACCATATTTCCCAGATTACCTGGAAGAATCCTAGAGCCAAATTCATCAGTAAAAGAAAAGGTAAATATTTTTTGCTTTGTTTTAAAACTCTTATTCATTATGGTTCAAACTAGTTTTACAGTGAATATTTTTGGAGATAATTGTTAGAGGCACATATTTTGGGGCACTCTTTGCCTCAGGAGATTAGTAATAGAGTGAAAGCATTCACTTGAGAGTCGCCAGTTCAGATCCCGGCCCCTGTTAATAACAACAGTGTTACCATCTCAAGGTTATTAAATAGCCTAAGAGAAATGAGATACTGGACAAGTTGAGAAAAGGACTGAACAACCCTAGAGATGGTACCTCCAGAATAGGGAAAGTCAAACAGGCCCTGATCCTGAAAAGCACTTAAGCACACAATTAAATCCCATAGCCTTAAATGGGATATAAGTATGTGCTTAGTGCTTTCTTGAATAGAGATGCATTCCTGAATTGGGGTCAGCGATCAGGCAGTGTGAAGGGATGCATGCATTGTCAATATATCTATTCTTCTGTCAGTCAGATGTATTTCATGAGAATATTCCACAGCCCAATTCTTATCACTGTCAGGTTTTCATGATATTCACCCTCCATTTGCTCTTTCTTAATTTCATCCCATCACTTCAAGTTTGTACATCCATGTACCACAAACTAAGTAATTCCTCTCCCTCCTTCATATTTATACCCTTAAAATACACGTAGACTTATTTTCTCCTTAAGTCATTGCCTAGGTAAACTCTCTATATTAAGTTCTTCAAACTTTCCTCATATGTCAGTTCCACCAATACTGCTCATTTTTGTCGTTCTTCTCTGAACTTCCTCTAATTTGTCAAATGTGGTACAGTGGTGCAAAAAAAAGGTATGCAATATTCAAGATGCTGACACGGAGTCCTAAAGAATGGCCTATTGCCTCCTAGCTTTGTTTGTGCATGAATATATAGATTAAAACATTAACATTAAGTGCCTTTAAATGTGTGTCACATTTTACATGCATCTGCACTTATAGTACATTGCTTTTTTTGCTGCCATATCACCTTGTATATTTATGTGCCATTTACCTTCCACTATCATAATTTCCCAGGTTTCTTTTAGCACACTGTTGACATGGTCCCTCCTTCCCATTGAGTAAATGTGTTTCAGATTATTTTATTCATTGGATTGACTTCACGTTTTCCAGGCGGAATCTCTGTTTGTTATGTTGGATCCACATTCACAATTTCTTTAGGCCCCTTTCTTTTACTTCTTTGTCCTAATTGGCATATGCAACTCCTATCAGATCCCTCAATTTAAATAGGTTACTGTTTCTCCATCTTTCAGATAATTAATGAAGATGTCTAACAAAAGCAGACCTAATGCCAATCCCTGCTTCACCTTGCTAAATACCTCCCCAAAGTGGGATATATTACCATGTATTTTACCCTGTTTTTCATGTCTGTAAGACAATTATAATTGACAATGTTCCTAAAAATTCTAAAGGTATCTGGATTAATTTTTTTATCTTTACTAATATCCAACTCTAGATTACATCTATCTTCCACTAGCCAACTCTATATAATTCTGTTTAAAAAAAAATGAAATTAGCCTGGAAAGATTTAATCTTATAAACCTATGCTGCTTTAGCTAATAGTTCCATTACCATCTATGGTCTAGAGAATGTACCTTGAAAATACAGCCCTGCATTAGGGGTAATGTATAAGCGACTGCCCCAGTAGGAGCTTCTGGAGTATCTGAATGCACAATGTCCATCATACCTGGTCCCCGAAGAGGAGAAAATACTAATGGGAGAGTCCTTACCATTTTTTCCTTTCCCTTCCAGATAGCAGTGTCTGACTTGAGCAGAATCTAAACCCACATGTTCACTGCTCTTTTTAATACTTGTTCCATTATTTTTCTAGAAGACAGAAATTAGATTTATGGGAGAGTAACTGTCAGGATCACTTTTTCTCCTCCTTTTCAACATGAGTTTTACAATCTCTTTCCTGCAGACATTTAGTACATCCACTGTTGTCAATGATTTTTCAGAGCAATTCTCAACTGTACAATAAGCCCCACATCTGTGGTTATGTCTATACTGGGAAAAGATTTAATATTAAAAAGATAGTTAATACATTTTATCTAAGATGATGTTAAATATGATTAAGACCATGACCCTGGAAAGATCACATGCTTTCACAGATGCTTAACTTTGTGGTATAAGGGGCTGGTGCCTGTAAGGGCAGAGCATCCCAGAGAAGGAGTTTGGGCAGGGCTCAGTGAAACTCTTTTTCTATGTATAACAAGTTTGACTCAAACACAGAATAAAGCAAAGCTCTTGCAAACACCTTAAGCCCTATGTGATCACTGACCACTACAAATTACACACTGCAAGCAGTGTCCCATTGACTTCAATAGACTACTTGCAGTGTTCCAAATTAAACTGGTGCATAGATGTTTACAGGATGGGGGACTCAGCACCTAGTATAGACTGGGACAAATCGTGTTTCGAAAACATGTGAACATTCAGCAGCTATACACACATGTTTCTATACACAACTGTACTTATCCACAATAACAGCAAAAGCACCAGAGTTAAAACAGATTAGTTAGCATATACTAACATGACACTTTCCCACTGCAGGCATGGCCAGTGGGACTATGCATGGGTTCAAGAGTCTGCCTGCATAGAGGTTTTTGCTAGCTCCTTTAACATTCTAAGATGCACGTTACTTGGACTGACCAATTTGCATAGATTCCATCCCCCACGTCCAAGTATACCGAGATCTGCCCTGTATCTGTTGGTATGTTAAAATGGTTTTCCTTCCTTATTAATCATTCAGAATTCTTTTCTTCATTTGTTGAAGGCAAATTCATAAACTCCTGATGACTCCAGCTACCCTCTTGCCCCATATGCGGTGCCAGAGAAGGCACTCTTCTGCTCGGGGTTCTGAAGTGTGCATTCTATTTTTAACGTGAGCAGGTCATTGCCATAAGCTGGGGGTGGAAGGGAAAGGGAAATTAGTGGTTGTTTCTTACAGGAAAGAAGAGGGATTTTACTCTTCCTTTCCTGGTGGCATAGCCTACTCTGGATAGATGGGTATTTGGTACACCAATAGCTAATATGATTTCATATATATTTATATGTAATAATACACCCACATACACATATTTTCAGTTGAATCCTAAGGAATCTAAAAAAATAGAGGTACATAAGAACATAAGAATGACCATACTGGGTCAGACCAAAGGTCCATCCAGCCCAGTATCCGGTCTACCAACAATGACCAATGCCAGGTGCCCCAGAGGGAGTGAACCTAACAGGTAATGATCAAGTGATCTCTCTCCTGCCATCCATCTCCACCCTCTGACAAACAGAGGCTAGGGACACCATTCCTTACCCATCTGGCTAATAGCCATTAATGGACTTAACCTCCATGAATTTATCTAGTTCTCTTTTAAACTCTGTTATAGTCCTAGCCTTCACAACCTCCTCAGGCAAGAAGTTCCACAGGTTGACTGTGTGCTGTGTGAAGAAGAACTTCCTTTTATTTGTTTTAAACCTGCTGCCCATTAATTTCATTTGGTGGCCTCTAGTTCTTATATTATGGGAACAAGTAAATAACTTTTCCTTATTCACTTTCTCCACACCACTCATGATTTTATATACCTCTATCATATCCTCCCTTAGTCTCCTCTTTTCCGAGCTGAAAAGTCCCAGCCTCTTTAATCTCTCCTCATACAGGATCCGTTCCAAACCCCTAATCATTTTAGTTGCCCTTCTCTGAACCTTTTTTAGTGCCAGTATATCTTTTTTGAGATGAGGACACCACATCTGTATAGAATATTCAAGATGTGGGCATACCATGGATTTATATAAGGGTAATAAGATATTCTCTATCTTATTCTCTATCCCTTTTTTAATGATTCCTAACATCCTGTTTGCTTTTTTGACTGCCACTGCACACTATGTGGACATCTTCAGAGAACTATCCACGATGACTCCAAGATCTCTTTCCTGATTAGTTGTAGCTAAATTAGCCCCCATCATATTGTATGTATAGTTGGGGTTAATTTTTTCCAATGTGCATTACTTTACATTTATCCACATTAAATTTCATTTGCCATTTTGTTGCCCAATCACTTAGTTTTGTGAGATCTTTTTGAAGTTCTTCACAGTCTGCTTTGGTTTTAACTATCTTGAGCAGTTTAGTATCATCTGCAAACTTTGCCACCTCACTGTTTACCCCTTTCTCCAGATCATTTATGAATAAGTTGAATAGGATTGGTCCTAGGACTGATCCTTGGGAAACACCACTAGTTACCCCTCTCCATTCTGAAAATTTACCATCATTTCCTACCCTTTTAACCAGTTCCCAATCCATGAAATGATGTACCCTATTATCCCATGACAACTTAATTTACGTAAGAGCCTTTGGTGAGGGACTTTGTCAAAGGCTTTCTGGAAATCTAAGTACACTATGGCCACTGGATCCCCCTTGTCCACACATTTGTTGACCCCTTCAAAGAACTCTAATAGATTAGTAAGACAGGATTTCCCTTTACAGAAACCATGTTGACTTTTGCCCAACAATTTATGTTCTTCTGTGTCTGACAATTTTATTCTTTACTATTGTTTTAACTAATTTGCCCGGTACTGACATTAGACTTACCGGTCTGTAATTGCCATGATCACCTCTACAGCCCTTTTTAAATATTGGCGTTACATTAGCTATCTTCCAGTCATTGGGTACAGAAGCCGATTCAAAGGACAGGTTACAAACCATAGCTAAAAGTTCCACAATTTCAAATTTGAGTTCTTTCAGAACTCTTGGGTGAATGCCATCTGGTCCCGGTGACTTGTTAATGTTAAGTTTATCAATTAATTCCAAAACCTCCTCTAGTGACACTTCAATCTGTGACAATTCCTCAGATTTGTCACCTACAAAGGATGGCTCAGGTTTGGGAATCTCCCTAACAGCCTCAGCCATGAAGACTGAAGCAAAAATTCATTTAGTTGATCCACAATGACGTTATCGTCTTTAAGTACTCCTTTTGTATCTCGATCGTCCAAGGACCCCACTGATTGTTTAGCAGGCTTCTGATATACTTAAAAAGCATTTTGTTATTACCTTTAGAGTTTCGGGCTAGCTGTTCTTCAAATTCCTTTTCGGCTTTTCTTATTACATTTTTACACTGAATATGGCAGTGTTTATACTCCCTTCTATTTACCTCTCTAGGCTTTGACTTCATCTTTTTAAAAGATGCCTTTTTATCTCTCACTGCTTCCCTATGTCATTGATACCTACATGTACCATAATCACCAGTCCTCCCCAGTACTACACATAAGTGTGTCTAGATGCATTGAGAGATGCAGCTCTTTGCACCAGGCAGGCCAGTCGCCATACGGTTCTCCCGGTCATCACAAACCCAGCTATCTATGTTTCTAATGATTGAATTTCCCATTACTAACACCTGCCTTTTCCTAATGACTGGTGTTCCCTCCCCCGGAGAGGTAACCTCAGTGTGAGAGGATACCCCAACATCATCTGGAAGGAGGGTCCCAACTATGGGAAGGTTTCCCTCTGCTCCCGTTGGCTGCTCTCCTTCCCTGAGCTTTTCATCCTCCTTAACAGTGCAGGGCTGTCTGACCAGAGGTGGGACAAATTTACAGTGTCCCAGAAAGCCTCATCAACATACCTCTCTGCCTCCCTTAGCGCTTCCAATTCCACCACCCTGGCCTCCAAAGCCCGTACGCAATCTCTGAGGGCCAGGAGCTCCTTGCACCAAATGCACACATACGACACCCGCCCACAGGGCAGGTAATCATACATGCCACACTGAGCATAATAAACAGGATAGCCCCCACTCTGCTGCTGGGCCTCTGCCTGCATTCTCTCCTACAGCTACCTACGTTAATGAAAAGGGGTTTTGTTTAAATCAAGGAGATTTTATTATAGTTTCGTTTAGAGGTTTTAAAGAATGGCAAGTGTACCTCGCACCCTTTCCACTCCCCTTCCTAACTTCCTCTCAAAACTCCCTGTTAGCGGCCCCTGTTCGCAAAGCTCCCTGGTCGCTTGCTCACTGCTTTATAAAGCCCCGGGCTTCCCGATAACCCCGCCTCCTGACTAAGGCTCAGCCAATGATCAGAGGTTTCTAGATTTCAAACCTTGTTTGATAGGTAGGATTAATCATGGATGAATATTTATCATGAGCTGTTCCTGTATGGATGCAGTTGAAAGAAGGGATTCCCTGTTTCTCCCTGCACAGTCTCCCTTTACTTCAGCTACTTTTGATGCAGTAAGAGCCATTGAAAAGTTATGATCCTCTTGTCACAACCCCATCAGAAGTATTTTTAAAACAAAATTAAGGAGGGGCTTGTTGTTTGTTTGGCCATATGAGGCTGACAGTCTTTATTTGAGTCTACAGATTCTAAATTGATTTTTTTTATAATTCAAAGATTAACCATCTGGGGTGAAATTCACCCTATGTAGAAGAGAATCCCATGGCCTATGCACCACCTAATTCCCCACTGAGACTTAATTTGAGATCTTAAATTGTGCATGTTCCTTATGCTGGCCCTGTGCACATGGGTGAATGGAAAACACTAATTTGTGAAAATGAAAACATTTTGCAGGAACACTTGTGTTTTGTCAAATCTTCCAGTAGTTCCTACCAGCCCATGTGCCTTACAGCCTGCCACAGAGCTAGGACCCTGGGCACTCTGGGAGGCCTAGCTCAAGCTGAGGCTCTAAGGGCTTCCAGGCTACCTGCCAGACAGTTGGAAGCTGGGCAGCTCTAGTTTATCAGGTCTGCTACACTCTCAGCTTCTCAGAAGCCTGCAGGAGTGGCAGCCAGAGCTCCAACCATCTTGGGGAACCTCATTGTTCAGATTTTTCAACACATAAATTTTGGACTCCCCTACTCTGCAGGAAATATCAAAATTTTGAGTTTTAGTTCCACTGCCTAATGAACAATTTTTGTTTAAATTTCAGAATTTTGCATGGAATGGGAATTCTAGGTTCTGACCAGCACTAGTAAAACTTGGTGTAATAATTAAGCTCAGTTGAAAAATCAGTGTTATGGAGAACAATGTTATGGTCTGTAATTTGCAAGTTCTAGGTTTGCCTTAAAGTTCTGAAACTGATTCTTGTGGTAAAATATCTATCCTGGAGCTAAAGTTCATCCCTGCTTGTCAAATTTTCAAATGTTTCAGAAAACCTATCGCAAACACAGCTCCAATTGCCTTGCATCATCAATAATTTGTAGAACTTTAATTTTTACTTTTGTGAGTATTTTGGACTAAGAATTATGCAGGCAATTGGGAAGCCTAAAGGTACTTTGATCTCCTGAGGAGGGTGAGGAGAGGGAGAGAATTATAGTCCCCAATAGTGCTGCAGCAAAACAATCAGAGCATAAAAAAATACTAGCAAATTTAAGAGCTGAGTTTATTTTTCTTGGAATTACAGGTTCAGTATTGTTTCTGTCAAAGTTGTGCATTGTGATTAATGAGAATACCTTTTTAATACGATGATGCCAAAACACTGCTTATATAACAAGTAAGCAGTAAAAAGGGGAACTTGACATATGATAATTTGAATGGCTTTGTGGATAAATTATTGAATTGATCAGTTCCTGAGTCTGAAGGATTTTTGCTTTGTTTTTTTTCTAATCTTGGCTGCTTTTCACTCTCTGAATGACAGACATTATATACCATATATCTTTTTTTTTAATTTTTAAAGCTATCTATTTGTTGAATTGTCTAGATCTTCAATGGATGTTTCCCCTGAAATAACCTAGAGTATCGAGTTAAATTCTTAAAAAATAATGTTTGTTTTTTGTTTAATCTCTTCTCTATTCACCAAAATTTGTCATTTTATCAATACATTGCTTTTATTGATATTGTAATCAAATATATAAATAAAATTATTTAAAAGGGACTTTGCATTTAATCCTTTTTTGAAGCATCATTAATTTTATCCCCCTTCTTAAAGAAAATAATTTAAATGTATTATATCATGTAGAGAAGCACAGCAAAACAAATAGCAATCTAAAAGACAATGTGGTTAAACAAACATTTATGGACAAACTTGCCACTGGTATAAGCAGGTATAGCTCTGAAATTTAGCTCTGTTTTGAAAGTTAGAGGAAGATGATATGATTATATGGATACTGTTAGTTTTAAAATGTAACAGACAAGCCATGTAGAAGAGGGGCAAGGAAGGTCTCTAAACAGAAACTCTACAGTGAAACAGAGACACAAAAATTAGCTGTAGGGATAACACTGTTTTATTTAGTCTAATAATGTTTGTTTTCCCCGTGTAATGAAATTATAAGGAGTCATTTTCTTCCACTGTCACATATGGGATGAGAAGCTCACTCATTCTGTACAAGCATAAATAAAAGGAACAGAAACTACCACATTGCTCTTATACAGTGCTTTTCATCAGTAGATCTCAAAACGCTTTATAAAGGAGGTATATAAACTGAAGCACAGAGGTAAAATGACTTGCTCAGTGTAACCGAGCAGGCCAGTGACACAGCTGGGAACAGAACCAAGGTTTCCTACATCCCAGGCCAGTGCTCTATCCATAAGGCAACACAGTCTCTCATGATACCAAAGTTCAATCCTCCTCAATATTTTAATTTGATAAACTATATAGGATGGCTGAGTTAAAAGTGCTTTTTACCAGAATGTGAACCACAACAAAACTTAACAAAGAGAAGCAAAATATAGGTTACCACATCTATTTCTGCAGTGGGGAGTCAAGCCGACCATATTTATCAGTCATGTGCCTTCACTGAGACAAGAGGTAAGAATAACTGTCATAAGTTCTTCAGTCATAGCATTTCATTAATAAAAAGAAAGTTAATAGTCAAACAAAGGTGTTTATCAAAGGGTGAAAGGAAGGCAACAAAGGAACAAGCAAGACATAGTAACTTTGATCTGAGAAAAGTACACAGAAGAGACTGCATAGTAACTGGGGATTTAAAACACGGACCTTTCAAGAAAAAATTACAGTTGATGATTGAACTAACTTTGGATGAGCAAATGCAATTGGCACTGCAGTCTCAACTAGCAGAAATGCAGGTCACCTAGCTTAGTAGAAGTAGAGAAGCGGAGATCAAAAAGAAGCAAAATTCTCATTGGGAAAAGAGAAGCACCATGTAAAAAAACAAAAACAAAACACCTCTTAAGATCACAGAGTTCACATCCACAGGGCAGATGAGATTTGCCCAGCCAGTGGAAGCAAGTAAGGAAAGGCAATCCATTGGGACTGTGCCTATCAAAGCAAAGGAATTGGAGTCCAAGCCAAGATGACTGATGCCTATTTCACTGGAGTCTGTATCCAAATGCAGGATTCAACAACCAGACTGGACTAGCAATCTTGAGATCTGTAATGATGTTAAATTAAAACAGGTAAACTGATTTTATAAATAAATATTTTGGGAGAGAAACCCAAAGAGGCCTGGTATGAGAGAAAAGATACGTGGATCATTCAAAGAACATACTACCTACACGATATGATATTAGATATCGTGGTCATTAATTGGGCCACCACAGGTAATTTCCTACAGTGAGTCAGATGGATTTCCTAAGACACAGAGGACGTGTTCAGTGGAAAACAGCCTGCTTAAAAGGGAACCAGTGAAGACCATAGGGTCATGCCCTATGATTTCAGCCCTGCCTAGAGGATGATAAAACTACAAATTCTGCAGCTTTCCAAGGTGAAGGAAGAAGTGGGTAGGATGGAGAAAAATGGTGTAATAGAGCTCATAATTAAACATAGTGATAGGTCTCAGTGGGGACTGTTATGAAAAAATAGGTCACATACATAAATCCATTGAATAGAGAGACTCACTGAAGTTGTTAGGAGGGAAAAGATATAGGACCAGATCTTCAGCTGGTGTTAATTGCAGATTTATAACAGATGAGATTCTGGCCCACATTCTTTATTTTAAAAAAAATTGCTTGTTCAATGTTAGAACAACCATCTTTATGTGATTTTTCCCTATTGTCACATGAGAAATTTGGAAAAGTAATTATGCTAATAATATTTCTTGAAGCTTGAAAATATGGCTTATTTATATACTACATTAGCATTTCTATCTTAAGCAAAAGAAGTAAATAAATGGTAAACTAATATATTATAGAAAAAAGTCAATATTGATTACTCAGTAGAAAAAGTGCTAAATGTGAGGCTGTAAAATGTATTTTGGTCCAAGGAGAAAAATATATTAAAAGTATAATAAATTCCCAGGCTCTAATTTAATCACTTGATAAATTACAATAATATTTTGGTGTAATTTATCGTATTACTATAGAAACATTCTTTTCAAAAAGAGCTCTCTACTGATTCAGCAGTGATGGCTATTGTAAGGATAGCATTACAAGAACATCATTTGTACAATTTATCTTTTTAACTAATAGTTCATTATTTTCTACATGAATCAATTTTGTAAGCTCTCTCCTACGCTTTTAAGATATCACTTACCACTTACTCTTCAGTTGCTAAACACAAAGAAGGCTACCATTCTGGTAATCCCAGTATACAGCAAATGAAATCCACATTAAATCACAGTAGTTCCTGATTTCAGCATATTTTCCAGTGTTGTGTCTCAATTATAAATCATTTTAGTGACAATAAAAAATAAGGTTCCATTTTACACATTGTTTTAATCACCAGGAACAGAATAACTTGAGCTAAACAGTTTACTGTTGCATGCTGGGAATTTTAATACAAGTTAAAATACCTAGGACTGGACAAAGGGCCCAATTTTCCACTATGCTAAGTTACACTCAGACATAGTATAGTGGTCACACAGGGAGACTGTTGTGGCTTCGTGATCTTCAACCATCAGGCCCGCAGGAATGAAAAAGGGGGAAGCCAGTGGGTTAGGGGAGCTGTCTGGAAAAGACCAAGAATCACAGTTCTAGAGTGGTAGTTGACAGGCCCCATTCAGAGGGCCTTGAATGAGGCCATTAAAGCAAATATTAAAGAATACTGTATTCCCAGAGAGTGAATTTTGAATTTGTATTTGTGAGCTTTTGCACTCAAAAACCTGACTCTCAAGGTATTACACTCATGCAGTCAGGAAGCAGAAACAAATATCATGTGACCTATATGTCCATTCAACAATAGCCAATTTCTCCCATTTGTTATTGTTACTATTAAAAACTCTCAGCACAATGTCTACAAATCTGCAGTCCAGATATTATTCACAGGAGCTATTTAACAAATATTTTTCAGTTTACAAACGTGGGGAGAGAGGGAAATGTGTAAAAATTATTCACTATGGGCCTGATCTAACATCCATTCAAGTCACTTTCAGGCTTCCTTTGATCTGAAAGAGAGTTGGAGGAGGCTTTGTATTACAATACATTTTTGAATCTCTAAAGATGATTGACAAGTCATGGTATCTGTATTTTTATTATTAATTATTATTATTAAACATGTATCTAATGCCATACATTTACATGGAATGTTACAGAACATAGATAAGACATCTCCTGAGGAGCTTGTGGTCTAAATAAGACCAATACAATTGTTTTGGGACAGAGAGGGCCTAATTTGAAAAAGGGACTATCTGATAGACTATGTTTTAAAGAGGCACTGGAAGGAAGAAAGATCATGCACTTAGCAGAGGAGAATAGGATGGCATAAAAGGTTTAGACATAATATGAAGTGACGTGTATGGTGAGAGGACTAGAATAGAATATGGAATGGGTCGGCATAGGGAAAATAAGAGTTGCGGTTATTTTATAAGTATTAATAATAGTACATCCTTCTGAGGCTATGCTACAGCATACCCTGAAACATCAACACTGCTGTAGGAAGTCAGTCAGTAATATATGAATAGAGTGTGTCACCACTTGCTGGTGGTCTGCCAACAAAATATATCTTCATATATTTACATGTGTGCATATATTTACTTCCTTCAGTACAGTACAGTATGTAGGATCAGAGGCAGGCAGGGTCACCGCCCGGCACTTTAAGCAAGGGGAGTGGGGTTTGTCTGCCTGGCCGGAAGAAGATGGCAATGCTTTCTGGCTTGGGCGGGAGGAGGGGAGACGTAAAACTGCTGGAAAAGCAGTCAGCATGGTGGATGACTCACCACCTAGAAATAAGGGGTTTAAAAAGGTCAGCCTGGGCCTGAACCCTCCCCTCATCTCTCTGAAGGGGCCTGGAATTGGCTAGAATTGGAGGTTCCTGGCAGTGGATCTGCTGGAGGGACATGAACAGAAAGGTGGGGTGGGGAGCTGGTAAAAGCGCTCACCCCTCCCCTCCCCCCGGTTAATTGTGGGGGTTTCACCTGCACTGCACATTTTATCCGCTGGGTTAGTCCCTGACATCTGTCTAATAATAAAGTTGCAGCCTGATTAAATCCAAATGTAATGTCTCCAGTCATTCTTTCGGCATAGCCAGACAATAACCTCATCTCTAAAGCAAAGTCAGATTCTCTCCCTCTAATATTCACTGCTTTTAGGACCCAAAAGTCCCAGCATGTTGAGTCAAAACCAGAACAGTGCTTTCACAATAAGAAGAGAGTTTAGGGACTAATTCATACATTTTAACTGTCTTTTCATTTACTGCACTGCATGAGGTGACAATCACAGTTTGTTTTGTTCTGCTTAAATTTGATTTTATATCATTTTCACATATGGCATTTCAGCACTATCGCCACTAGACTTTCCCCACAGGAGCTGTGTACTTGTATTGGAAGGCTCTTGATGTGACAGGAAGCACAGAAAGGAGGTACTGGCTAACAGACTCTGTCAAGAGGGAATAGAGATTGTCTAAAATGGAAATGCTATTTCTCTGCCATTCCGCCTCATCAGAATGCTGGTTTCACAAATTTGCCTCTCTGCTTTCCTCAAGACTCATTTTTGTTACTTTTCTACTTACAGGAGTCCCTGGTTATGTCACGTCCAGAATGCAGCTCACACATTGCCCAGGTACCTATATCCTTATGGGTTCTCCGCCTATTTTAACATCTTTACACTGTCTCCCTGTAAGACTCATCACTGAGGCTTCAAGGTTTTGTTGCTTACCATAGTTTTAAAGCACTCACTGGCTGTGGGTAGAGTTGGTCAAAAAATAGAATTTCTGTCCTGTGGGAAATTCTGACAAATTCCTAAATCGTGACAAAAAGTAAATGCTTACAATGGAATGAAAATTCCAAAACAATTCACCTCCATAATGTCAAAATGTTCTCATGTAAATGTCATATGTTAAAATTAATTTTAAAAGTTTTAAAAAATTAAAAGTTGAAATGAAACAAAATGGGGGGGGAGAAAAAGTTGAAATTAAATACCTATTTCTATTCAAATGGTTTAAAAAAAATTTCTGTCAAAAATTTAGCCAAAAAACCTCATTCCTATGAAAGGTATTAATTTCAATGAAAAGGACAGTTATCTGTTCCGTAACTGGCGTTCTTCGAGATGTGTTGCTCAGATGTATTCCACAGTAGGTGTGCGTGCTCGCCACATGTACCGGTGCCGGAAGTTTTTCCCTTAGCAGTACCCGTAGTGGGGGAGCCCCGCTGCAACCCCAGGAGTGGCGCCTCTATATTGCGCTATAAAGGGGCTGCGTGCTCCCCCCACCCTCTGTTCCTTCTTGCCAGACAACTCCGACAGAGGGGAAGGAGAGCGGGATGTGGAATACACCTGAGCAACACATCTCGAAGAATGCCAGTTACAGAACAAGTATCAGAGGGGTAGCCGTGTTAGTCTGAATCTGTAAAAAGCAACAGAGGGTCCCGTGGCACCTTTTAGACTAACAGAAGTACTGGGAGCATAAGCTTTCGTGGGTCAGAACCTCACTTCTTGCATCTGAAGAAGTGAGGTTCTGACCCACGAAAGCTTATGCTCCCAGTACTTCTGTTAGTCTCAAAGGTGCCACAGGACCCTCTGTTGCTAGTTACAGAACAGGTAACTGTCCTTTCTTCTTCGAGTGATTGCTCATGTGTATTCCACAGTAGGTGACTCCAAGCTATACCTGGTGGAGGTGGGTAGGAGTTTAAGGGTTACCCGGGCGGAGTACCGCCCTACCAAACCCCGCGTCATCCCGCGTTTGGGAGACGATCGCATAGTGCGACGAAAAGGTATGGACAGAGAACCATGTAGCAGCCCTGCAGATGTCCTAAATAGGGACATGAGCCACATAGGCAGCTGACGAGGCCTGAGCTCTCGTTGAATGAGCCTTTACTATAGGAGGCGGGGGAACCCCTGCCAGGTCGTAACACGTGCGTATGCACAAGGTGATCCAGTGGGAAATCCGCTGAGTGGAAACCGTTTGCCCCCTCATGCGTTCGGCCAATGCAATAAACAGCTGAGGGGATTTCCGGAATGGCCTGGTCCAGTCTAGGTAAAAAGCCAGCACTCTACGCACATCTAGCATATGCAGGTGCCATTCCTCATTGGAGGAATGGGGCTTAGGACAGAGGACCGGGAGAAAAATGTCCTGATTCATGTGAAAAGCCCAGACTACCTTCGGCAGAAAAGCCAAAGACCTGCCACAGGGGAGAAGAAACTTCTGTTTCTTCATCAAATGCTTGCTAAATAAGCTCCAACTGGCTAGGTGGCACAACAGGCAACATACCTGCCTTTTATCTCTGCATATTTGGATCCAGGTCAGGATCAGGTGTTCCTGTCCAGTAGGCATGGACATCTGTTCATATGCCAAAACCACCCTGTATTGGGCACAGTCAGCAGCCCTCTCTCAGGGGAGCTGAAGGATTTGAAGATCAGGGCACTGGCCGAGCTCTGGGCTGGATTGGTACGAGTGTCCAATGATTTCTGGAAGTGTGTTGTCTAAGAATAACCCGAGAACAGGCAGGAGGCATCAGAGGAGACTGGCAGAGTGGGAGGCAGGATGAATGTGGAAAAGTGCACTGCAGACGTTACAAGAGAATGGAGAGGAAATAAAATGATGGGGTAAGTGGGGATTGAGGCCCAGTTCAGCAGGCAAAGCAGAGCTGCATTTGGAAAGATCCAGGTGAGGGGGTGCAAAGTGGCTCTTGTCCACCTTTACATGCCCCAGATCCCCAGGGCAGCTGTCACAGAGGCAGTAGAGTAACTGGGAAATCAGTGCAAAGGCGAGTCTGCCATGTGCCTACCTACCCCTGACACGGCCCCTATCCTGGGAGCGGGAGGAGAAGAATGGAAAGGAGCCAGCGGTGTCGATTTAATGCCAGCCAGGTGTTCCCAGCTGTGGTGTTGGAACAGCTTTGCAATGCTGATGGTGGCTTGCTGGCAGAAGCCGGGAGAGGATATCAGATGTTTTCAATGAGCAGAGGAATGGGGCTTAGGACAGAGGACCGGGAGAAAAATGTCCTGATCCATGTGAAAAGCCCAGACTACCTTCGGCAGAAAAGCCAGGTGTGGGCAGAACTGGACCTTATCCCTATGGAAGACCGTATACATGGGCTCGGAGGTCAGGGCCCTAAGCTCCGAGACCGAACGGGCTGAGGTGATAGCCACAAGGAACGCCAGTTTCCACGACAAGTGGGACCAAGAACACGTGGCCAAGGGCTCGAAAGGGGGCCCTGTGAGGCGGGAGATCACTAGGTTCAGGTCCCAGAGCTGGACTGGGGGTCTAGCGTAAGAGAAAGCCCAATCCAGCCTGTGACGTTATTGACATAAACTGGGACCATATAGATCATTGTTGCAACCAAGATCCTATAGTGGCACCCAAATCTTGTATAAAGGGGGTCAAATGGGGTGTCTAGGACAAGGTTATGGTTTGCTGGTTATGATTATGCTGTCTATATGTGTGTATCAATTTTGTAGTTGAAGTTATGAATATTGGCTCTATACTGTCTGTATGGAAAACTTATGCTATGCTTCTGGGTGACATCCCAGACAAGCTGAGATTAGCTCTGCCTAGCCTGCTTGATGGCCCATTAAGGCCCATCAGCTATACAATGGACCCATTGAGAGAAGGCAGATACGTCTTGTACCTCAGCAAAGTATGCAGGGACTGGCCCATGTGACTCCAGACTCCATTTTGCTGTAATTTTCCACAGTAAGAACAAAGAGGTGTTCTTACACCTGGAAAAGACTATATAAGGCTGATGCCTGATCTCCGTCTTGTCTTCAATCCTGCTTCTTACCTCTGGAGGGACTTTGCTACAAACTGAAGCTCTGAACAAAGGACTGAATGACCCATCCCAGCTGGGGATGTATTCCAGAGACTTGATTTGAACCTGCAGTTTATTCCATCGCGGCTGCAAGCCTGAACCAAGAACTGTGCCATTACTGTATGTAATTGATTCCATTTAACCAATTCTAATTCTCATCTCTATCTTTTCCCTTTTATGAATAAACCTTTAGATTTTAGATTCTAAAGGATTGGCAGTAGCGTGATTTGTGGGTAAGGTCTGACTTGTATATTGACCTGGGTCTGGGGCTTGGTCCTTTGGGATCAGGAGAACCTTTTTCTTTTACTGGGGTATTGGTTTTTATAACCATTTGTCCCCATAACGTGTGGCACTGGTGGTAATACTGGGAAACTGGAGCGTCTAAGGAGATTGCTTGTGAGACTTGCGGTTAGCCAGTGGGGTGAGACTGAAGTCTTAGTCGGGCTGATTTGGTTTGCCTTAGAGGTGGAAAAACCCCGGCCTTGGGCTGTAACTGCCCTATTTTAGCAATTTGTCCTGAGTTGGCACTCTCAGTTGGGTTCCGCCAGAACCGCATTGTCACACAGCCCTTTTAGGAACCGGGACGTCATGTGGTGTGAAAACACCGAGTAGCCCTGCACTGGGGGGTGGAAGGCCGAAATGGCTGCCAGGTGCACCCTGACCAAAGAGGGCGCCAGCCCTTGGGGCCTAAGGGACAGGAGGTAATCAAGGATGAGTTGAATAGATGCAGAGGAGGGGGAGGAACCCTTCTCCCTCGCCCACCTGGAGAACCGATACCATTTAGCCAGGTAGGGTCGACGTGTG
Organism: Malaclemys terrapin pileata; assembly: GCF_027887155.1. NCBI lineage: Eukaryota > Metazoa > Chordata > Testudines > Emydidae > Malaclemys > Malaclemys terrapin. The sequence goes on along the minus strand of NC_071513.1, from coordinate 37,267,185 downwards.
GACGGTTTCCTGCTCTCCAGCAGGACCTGTCTAACCCCCTCAGCACACCTCCCCTCCTCCTCATTTAACCATGGAGCAGCCATGCTGTCAAGTGGAGCACGGCCAGGTTGGGGTGGAGGAGACGCCCTACCTGCTGGGACAGGAGGTCCAGTCGAAGCAGCAGCCTGTGCGGGGGGGCCACTGAAAGCTGCAGGAGGGTCCCGTACCAATGCTGATGGGCCCAATCCGGGGCTATGAGGATAATCCATGCCCCATCTGCCTTAACCTTCTGTAGGACCTTGCCTATCAGGGGGAAGGGCGGGAACAGGTGGCCTGACCATGGGATTAGGAATGTGTCCGATATCGCCCCTTCGCCCTCTCCCACCCTGGAGCAGAATCATGGGCATAGGCGATTCTGGGAGATGGCGAACAGATCTACTTGGGAGTGCCCCACTGTAGGAAGAGCCACCTGGCCACTTCCCTGTGTAGAGACCACTCGTGTTGTTGGGAGAAAAACCTGCTTAGGTGATCTTCGAGCATATTGTGCTTGCTGGGCAGGTGAAAAGCCCTCAGAAGGATGTCATGGGCTATACAGAACTCCCACAGGAGCTGGGCTTCCTGGCACAAGGCCACGGAATGCGTGCCCCCTTGTCTGTTGATATAATACATCGCGGTCGTATTGTCCATTAGGACTTGACCACCTTTCCCCCTAGGTGCTGGCTGAAGGCTACGCATGCCAGGCGCATGGCCCTGAGCTCCCTGACATTTATATGTAGGGACAATTCCAAGGACGACCATCTGCCCTGGGTTTTGAAGCTCCCCACATAGGCTCCCCATCCCAGGTCCAAGGCATCCAACACCAGATCTAGTGAGGGAGGGGGCTCCTGGAAGGGGATACCCTGAAGCATGTTGCTTGGGAGGACCACCATTGCAGGTTGGCCACTACATAGGATGGCAACATGATGACTTTGTCCAGGCTGTCCTTGGCCTGGGAATACTGGGAGGCCAGCCAGAGCTGGAGGGGCCTCATCCTGAGCCTGGCATTTTGCACCACGAAGGTGCATGCTGCCATATAGCCTAGGATTTGAAGGCACACCCGTGCCGTCATCACAGGGAAGGCCGTGACCGAGGTGATGAGACCTTTGAGCGTCTCGAATCTGTCCCGGGGGAGGGAGGCCGTGGCCGCCAGCGAGTCTAACAGCACCCGTATGAAGTGTATGCGCTGAACCGAGACTAACGTGGACTTTTCCTCGTTTACCACTAGGCCTAGACTCATGCAGGTATCTAGCAGGAATTCCATCTGCGCCTGCACCAGGGACTGAGACTTGCCCTTGAGCAGCTAGTTGTCCAGGGAGGGGAAGATCTGCAGCCCGTTCCTCCTGAGGTGGGCTGCGACCACCGCTATGCATTTGGTGAAAACCCTGGGGGCCGCAGAAAGACCAAAGGGAAGGACCGTAAACTGGTAATGGTCTGTCCCTACCAGGAAGTGGAGGAAGCGCCTGTGGCCCTCAAAAATGTGGATATTGAAGTACGCATCCTGGAGGTCCAGGGCTGCGAACCAATCGCCCGGGTCCAGGGACGGAACAATAGAGGCCAGGGACACCATACGGAATTTGCAGCAAACCAGAAACTGGTTGAGATTCCGCAGGTCGAGGATGGGCCTGAGCCCACCTTTCGCCTTCGAGATCAGGAAATACCGGGAGTAAAACCCTTTGCCCTGGAATTCCTGAGGTACCCTCTCCACCGCGCCCAGGGTGAGGAGGCGCGTCACCTCCTAGTTTAAAAGGAGGGCGTGTTCCGGGTCCCCTGGGGCATCCCGGGACAGAGGATGGTGCGGTGGAGATGAATCGAACTGCAGCCTGTACCCCTCGGAGATGGTACTGAGGACCCACCGGTCCGACGTTATACAGGACCAATGCACTCTGAAGGCCGATAAATGGTTGCCAAAAAACAACTTTATTAACTGGGGGGTTTCCCTGGCAACAGGCCAGGTGGCCCCCCACAAAAAGTCAAAAACACCTCTTCCCCTGCCTCTTGCCCTTCGAGGGTCCAGGGCGTGGGGCCGAACAGGACTGGTGCTGTGATCTGCGCCTCTGGTCTCTAGGCCTCTTGGGCGGGGGCTCGTATCTGCCCCTTATGGGGGGAGCCGAGGGCTGTGGTCTGGGTTTGTCCTTGGCTGGCAGGACATACAGCCCGAGAGTCTGCAGGGTGGTGCGGGAGTCCTTCATCCCGTGCAGACGAGTGTCCGTCTGGTCCGCAAATAAAGCCTTGCCATCAAATGGCAGGTCTTGCATCAAGGACTGGGATTCCACGGACAGCCGCAACAGCGAAAGCCACGACGCTCGTCACATGGAGATAGCTGAGGCCATTGAACGAGCCGCTGTGTCAGCCGCATCTGAGGCAGCTTGGAGAGCTGCTTTTGCCGCTGCTGCACCCTCATCAACTAGAGCCCTGAATTCCTTCCTGTCCTTTTCTTGGAGGGAGGGCTCGAATTTTGGCAGAGACCCCCACAAGTTGAAGTCATACCTGTTCAGGAGTGCTTGATGGTTTGCCACCCTGAGCTGGAAACTTGCAGAGGAATAAACGTTTTTCCCAAAAGTGTCCAGTCTCCTGGCATCCTTGACCTTTGGGGTTGGTGCGGGCTGGCTGTGTCTTTCACGTTGGTTGACGGACTTCACCACCAGTGAGTTCGGGGTAGGGTGAGTGTACAAATACTCATGTCCCTTTGTTGGCACAAAGTATTTCTGCTCTGCCTTCTTGGAAATGGGTGGCAGAGAGGCCAGGGTTTGCCATAGTCCAATAGAAATGTTGGCTATCCCTTGGTGAAGTGGTAGGGCCATGCGGCCCGGTGTCGAGGAGGACAGGACATTAAACAAATTGTCCGATGGCTCCTCCATCTCCTCCGCCTGGATCTGGAGGTTGGTGGCTAGACGCCGGAGGAGCTCCTGATGAGCCTTGAAATCATCTTAAGAAGGAGGGGGCGGTGCCGCTATGGACTTGTCTGGTGCCGACGAAATGAGTGGTATGGCCCCTAGGGCATCGGGCTATGCCGGTAGGCCGCACTCCACGTCCAGGTCCAGGTGCGGCACCCTAGGACTGCTTTTGGTGCTGAGGCAGGGACGCCGAGGGTGCTTGGGATGCCCCAGCCACGGAGCGGGGCCTCGGCGGTGCGGGCACCTGGGGCCGTGGTACCCACTGGCACCACTGTCCTTACCATAGTGCCCCTTGCCACTGAGCCGTCTGAGGTCCTACCAGGGTTACATGTTCCTGGGGGACGGTGCAGCCCGGGGACGGACGTCTGGGAGCCGAAGCGGAAGTGACCGAGGAGCGCACGGTGTCGTGGGAGCAGCTCGACTGGTCCCGTCCATGTCGGGTCCGGCCCCAGGATTTAGATCTCGACGATGATGAGACATATACGTCGGAGGTGCTATCTCTGGAGTCCTGTCGGTGACTGCGGCTACGACACCTCAGTGCCGGTGACTGTCGGGATGCACTCCGAGCATGGCGCACAACGTGGTATGATTGGCGGTGCCAATGGCGTTGAGACTGCTATCACTGTGGCTGGACGAGGAGCATTGATGCTTTCTGTCACGGCGCCTGCAGCCCCTGTGGGCCGAGGAAGACTCCAGCGACTCGCTCCCAGGTGACCCCAACAACAGAGTGGAGGTCTATCGTGGGCTACGGGAAGGCCCTGTGGATCGAGCAGAGACCTCGACCTCCGACCTGGCCGGTGAGGGCTGGTGGGCACCCAACGGCAGCTTTCCTCGGGACCGGGGCCCAACTCGGGCGGCCCGCTCGGTACCGGCATGACGAGGATGTCGCGTGCTACTAACTGTAGAAACTAGTAACGGGTCGAAGATCGTACTACTAAGGAAGATGCTGCAGCAATGCTGGAGCACAAGTTCCGACTACCTTCATTGGCGGCAAGAAGGAACTGAGGGTGGGGGGAGCGCGCAGCTTATAGCGCAATATAGAGATGCCACTCCAGGCGTCGCAGCGGTGCTCCCCCACTACGGGTACTGCTAAGGGAAAAACGTCCGGCACCAGTGCACGTGGTGAGCACGCACACCTACTGTGGAATACACATGCGCAATCACTCGAAGAAGAACTGCATTTTCCACCAGCTGTAGTGATGGCCCTGTGTATCCAACAGAATTTTTTTCACTATATGTTCCCAGATCTACATGGAGCTCTCAGCACATGCTGGTTATTTATTCTTTTAAAGATATAACTAATTATTGGAACTATGACTTTTAGCAACTTGTCACAGATCTGGATAGACGCTTCCTTTCAGTCACCCTTAGGAATGCGGTGAGGGGAATCCATTCCTCCATATCCATATTGAGTGTTTTAATTTTTTAGAGCCTCAGCAGGTTGCAACATGGTTTCCTCCCTCAGTCTCACTGGCACATTTCCTGGGCACTAGCTCTCAGTCTGCTATCCCTTCCTGGAAATGGAGTGTCTCAGCCCACCAGGACCAGCACTGAACCCCAAGACAGCTCAGTTGCTTAAACATACCCTCTTTCCCCGAATTCCACCATACAGGTGAAGCCTTTGTTTTACAGTTCAATTCTCCCTGGGGAAACACTGTAACTGTGTAGCATCTCTCTCTCTCTCCCCTCCTTCCCCCCACCCCCCAATGCTTTATAATTAAAGGAAAAGCAGAAAGTTTTACATCAATGTACATATTTGAAGTTGAAGTTGAATATGCTGAACATATTCCCAAATATTCAATGACTTCTTATTCATTTTAATTAAAGCAATTCTTTACTGTATTACAAAAAACACTCTAGCCTATTATAATGGAAACATACATCTTACCAATTTTGTTATTCATAACAATGGAATATATCTAATGATCAATGGATTGCTAAAACAAGTCCTTCCAGATTTGGGGAATAAGTAGTAGCTTTTTATCAAATATCTGTTTTCCAATGTCCTTATCAATTTATTTCTTTACAGTAGTGGATCTGAATATTTATAGAGACATATTCAAAGGCAATTTAATTGGTAATTCTGTGTTACCAAGGTAAAAATGGGGTGCTTTAATTTCTTCTCTAGTTGATATGTCTCTGTCAATGATCTCAGCTACCATTCAGGAACACCACTTTCTACAAGGGCATTCATTTTGCAGCCTATGCCATTCATCTGTTACAAACAGCAACGTGTAATCATGCACAATTTGCACACAGCTGTTTTTCTGTTGTGTTTTCTAATTTGAGCAAGAGTCTACTGGGAACTGAATGAAACATTAACTCCAAAGCAAAGGTCCACTAAAGCACAGTCTGCAGGTGAAAACTGAGCCATTAACTTACTCCATACATGTTTTCAGCTGCATTTTCTTCTTTTATTCCCAATGGCAGGCAGAAAGGCAGTCTAGTGTACTGGTAAACAGAAGGGACGATCACCTTGCCACTTGTAAACATACATTTTAATGAAAAAGAAATTGTCCTGTTTTTGCGGAATGATAATGATTAACAAGACAAGATTTTCAAGAGTGACTAGTGATTTCAGAAGTACAAGTTCAAACATCTTAAAGGAGCCTGATTTTCAGAGAGTGGGTGCACTCCCTTCACGGCCAGCTCCAGGGTTTTGGCTGCCCCAAGCAGCCAAAAAAAAAAAAAAAAGCTGTGATCACAATCGCGATCTGCTGCGGCAATTCAGTGGGAGGTCCTTCCCTCCCAGAGTGAGGGACCATCCGCCAAATTGTCGCCGAATAGCTGGACGTGCCACCCCTCTCCGGAGTGGCCGCCCCTAGCACCTGCTTGACAAACTGGTGCCTGGAGCCGGCCGTGATCCCATTTCCTGAAAGATCCCAAGCACCTCCTACACACAACATTTACGTGGATGGCACTTACATTAACCTGGCTAGAGAGGGCAAGTCCAACACCCCAGGTCAGAACACCTTCCCTTAATTTTATGAAAGTTCAGATCCAAGTTTTGCTGCTGGCCCCTGTCTCCACAATGGGTTGAACCAAAACCAGGCATATCTCAACACCCCTGAACTTGGGTCAGTTCAGATCTATGCATAAATATTGCTGCTTGGCTTCTAATTCTAATTGTGGTAGAAACTGAGAAAATTATATTTAAAAATGAAGTTAATACATCTTCCTTCAACCTGACCATGCAAAAGCTGGATGAGAGCTAGAAATAGCTGAACCCTTTCCAATAAAATATGAACAAACCTGACCTTTTCCCAAAACCTGAATGAAAGTCAAACCAAACCTTCCCCAATGTTGAAGGGGGCTTGTGGTAATTTGATAACTGGAAACTGATTCACTAGCTGCATTTGGACAGAGCTGGAAACAGAATGTGTAAGATGTTTAGGGAAAGGCCAGCGTTGTGAGATTTCCAACCCAATTTTGTAGATTCAAGAGGTTAAGATAAATATTAACTCTTTATTGCTTCTTGAAACCAAACTACTGAACTTTTTGAGGACCACACATCATTAACAGTTAGCCCAATATTTAAAGTGCCTTGGTTTTAGTTACTGAAAAGGCAATTGCGGACTCAGATCATAACTTTTCTTGCCAGACAAAACAGAATGACAATATGGGACTAGAAATATTTTTAACAATCTCAAACCTCATCTCATTGGCCTGAGAGCAATCTGAGGCTTCATCTGCAAAAACAATTGGGGCCAGACAGCACTAAAAAACAGAACACTGCCAAACTCTCATGCATGAGAACACTGGGCTTCCTCTACACAAACAGCTGAAGTTACTGACCTGAAATCTGAGAATATCGTATTAGTTGCTAAAGCTAAATCTACTCTGTCAGGAGGTTAACAGGGTACAACATGTAAATTGCAAGCACTATGAAAAATAGATGGACTAGAAAAATGTAATTTTAATCAACGAATATGGTTACCTCATTGAAAAGTCAAAATTTCTAAAAATGTTAGCATGACTATAATTTCATTACACTGCTTAATATCAATGCAGGGCATACTATTGACTGCTTAAATGATAGTCATGAGATAAAAGGATTCATTGCCTATTGCATTACCTATTTTTAGACGGATGTGTTCTGCTGTGAACAACACAAAAGCAATAGGTTAATTCAGATTGAATATCATAAGTAAAATAAGAAACTTTTTTTGATTTGTACACTACTAATCAATCAGTATCTTTTAGTCATCAAAGACTATATTAAAATGGAATTATTACAGCTGGATAGTGTTCAGGACATTCTAAACAAACATTGCAACTGCCTCTGTAACTCAATTAAATTGGTGGAGAGTTCAAACTCGCTAGAGGAAGCACTGATACCACCTAGGGTGACCAGACTGCAAATGTGAAAAATCGGGACGGGGTGGGGGGTAATAGGAGCCTATATAAGAAAAAGACCCAAAAATCGGGACTGTCCCTATAAAATCAGGACATCTGGTCACCCTAACACCAACAGGCTTTAGTTGTCTTCCTGGGTTCTCTTCTGCTAGGATGTGTAAGGATCCAAAACAGCATTTCTACAGGGCCTGAACCATCTCTTAATTTATGTTTCTTCAGCATAAAGGGGCCCTGATCATGACTGGGCTCTCTGGGCATTGCTGTAACATGTGAAGGATTTTCAATAGCACAAATTGGAGCAGGCATCCAATTTCCATTTCATGACATCTAAACTGACCTTTGTACCTCTGTAAATCTTTCCCATAAATAATTATCCGATGACTATATTACAATTTAAAATACTAAAACTGGTGGGGCGGAGAACTGGTCTCCCCACCACACTCAATGCATTGACCTAACTGTGCAAAGCAGCCCCAAAAGCTAGCATTATTATGTGATTTATCATGTACAGTTGTAACAATTTAAATAAACACTGATTAAAAAAAAAAAAAGAGGAATCAACATTTGGTGCCTTGTGACTCAGTTGTGACTGGGAATCTCCAAAGATGAGACAGACGTAATATTGAAAATGCAAGGAATGACCTTAAAATGCACTAACATTTCAGCTGACATTTTCCTACATGATTTATAATCTGCTTGGTGGTCAGATGGTGAATCAGTCAAACTGATTTAGCCTGATTCATGAATAGGTAGAAAAGGTGTGTACCCTGTGGCTTGGAGCTTACCCTGGGGTGATTTTGGAATAGTTTCACCACAAATTTCAACTCTGGCTTAAAAAAAAAAAAAAAAAAAAAAAAAAGATTAGCTAGCACTGAACTTAGTAGCTGTGATAAAGAGAGAATTCAAAAAATCAGGTGAACAAAGCACTGCTGCATTTTTTTTATTAAAGCATTTAAAAAAATATTCACATTTAGAATAACCCCTCTGTAATTTAAAAGTGAATGAAGCTGTTTCTTTAATTACAGTTGCTCCTCTAACATACACACATGTTACAGGTAAGCCTGTTATACAACGAGGAGGGAAAACAATAACAGAAAATGTGGAAATGGGAGAAGTGCTAAATGACTTCTTTTTTTTTTTCTTTCAGTTTTCACCAAAAGTTTAGTAGCAATTGGACATTTAACATAGTGAATGCCAGCGAAAATGAGGTAGTATTAGAAGCTAAAATAGGGAAAGAACAAGTTAAAAATTACTTAGACACATTAGATGTCTTCAAGTCACCAGGGCTTGATGAAATCCATCCTAGAATATTCAAGGACCTGACTGCGGAGATATCTGAGCCATTAGTGATTATCTTCTAAAAGTCATGGAAGATGGGAGAGATTCCAGAGTACTGGAAAAGGACAAATATAGTTCCAATATATAAAAAGGGAAATAAGGACAACCCAGGGAATTACAGACCAGTCAGCTCAACTTCAGTACCCAAAAAGATAATGGAGCAAATAATTAAACAATCAGTTTGCAAACACCTGGAAGATAATAAGGTGATAAGTAAAAGTCAGCATGAATTTATCAAGAACAAATTGTGTTAAACCAACCCAATAGCATTCTTTGACAGGGTAACAAGCCTTGTTGATGGGGGAAAAGCGGTAGATGAGATATATCTTCACTTCAGTAAGGCTTTTGATACTGTCTCGCATGATCATCTCATAAACAAACTAGGGAAATACAAGCTAGATGGAGCTACTATAAGGTAGATGCATAACTGGTTGGAAAACTGTTCCCAGAGCATAGTTATCTTTGGGTTCACAATCAAGCTGGGGAAGGACATATTGAGTGGGGGTACCGCAAGGATCAATTCTGGGTCTAGTTGAATATCTTCATTGATGATTTAGATAAAGTTTATAAAGTTTGCGGATGATACCAAGTTGGGAGGATAGGATTAAAATAGAAAATGATCCGGGCACACTGGAGAAATGGTCTGAAGTAAATAGGATGACATTCAATAAGGACAAGTCCACGAAAGCTTATGCTCTAATAAATTTGTTAGTCTCTAAGGTGCCACAAGTACTCCTGTTATTCAATAAGGACAAATGCAAAGTACTCCACTTAGGAAGGAACAATCAATTGTACACATTCAAAATGGGAAATGACTGCCCAGGAAGGAGTACTGTAGAAAGGGATCTACGGGTCATAGACTCATAGACTCTAAGGTCAGAAGGGACCATTATGATCATCTAGTCTGACCTCCCGCATGATGCAGGTCACAAAAGCTGACCCACCCAAACCTGGAATAATTCTCTCCCTTGACTCTGCTGTTGAAGTCCCCAAATCATGATTTAAAGACTTCAAATCGCAGAGAATCCTCCAGCAAGCGATCCCTGCCCCATGCTGCGGAGGAAGGCGAAAAACCTCCAGGGCCTCTGCCAATCTACCCTGGAGGAAAATTCCTTCCCGACCCCAAATATGGTGATTAGCTGAACCCCGAGCATGCGGGCAAGATTCTCTAGCCAGACCCTCTGGAAAAAGTTCTCTGTAGTAACTTTTAATATCCCATCATTGACCATTGTTACTAATTACCAGCGATGGCACGTTATTGACCTATTGACTAAAATCACTTTATCCCATCAAACCATCCCCTCCATAAACTTATCAAGCTTAATCTTAAAGCCAGAGAGGTCTTTCACCCCCACTGTTTCCCTCGGAAGGCTGTTCCAAAACTTCACCCCTCTGATGGTTAGAAACCTTCGTCTAATTTCAAGCCTAAACTTCCTGACGGCCAGTTTATATCCATTTGTTCTCGTGTCCACATTAGTACTGAGCTGAAATAATTCCTCTCCCTCCCTGGTATTTATCCCTCTGATATATTTAAAGAGAGCAATCATATCCCCCCTCAGCCTTCTTTTGGTTAAGGTAAGCAAACTGAGCTCCTCGAGTCTCCTTTCATACGACAGATTTTCCATTCCTCGGATCATCCTAGTGGCCTTTCTTTGTACCCGTTCCAGTTTGATTTCATCCTTTTTAAACATGGGAGACCAGAACTGCACACAGTACTCCAAATGAGGTCTCACCAGTGCCTTGTATAACGGAACCAGCACCTCCTTATCTCTACTAGAAATACCTCACCTAATGCATCCCAAGACCGCATTAGCTTTTTTCACAGCCACGTCACATTGCTGACTCGTAGTCATCCTGCGATCAACCAGGACTCTGAGGTCCTTCTCCTCTTCTGTTACTTCCAACTGATGCGTATCCAGCTTATAACTAAAATTCTTGTTAGTCATCCCTAAATGCATAACCTTACACTTCTCACTATTAAATTTCATCCTATTACTATTACTCCAGTTTACAAGGTCATCCAAATCTCCCTGCAGGATATCCCAATCCTTCTCCGAATTGACAATACCTCCCAACTTTGTGTCATCCGCAAACTTTATCAGCCCACTCCTACATTTGGTTCCGAGGTCAGTAATAAATATATTAAATAAAATCGGACCCAAAACCGAACCTTGAGGAACTCCACTGGTAACCTCCCTCCAACCTGACAGTTCACCTTTCAGTCATAGTGGATCACAAGCTAAATAAGAGTCAACAGTGTAACACTGTTGCAAAAAAAGCAAATATCATTCTGGGATGTGTTATCCGGAATGTGTAAGAAAGACACAAGACATATTTCTACCATTCTACTCCACGCTGATTAGGCCTTAACTGGAGTATTGTGTCCAGTTTTGGACACCAAATTTCAGGAAAGATGTGGACAAATCGGAGAAAGTCAGAGAAGAACAACAAAATGAGTAAAGGTCTAGAAAACATGACTTATGAGGGAAGATTGAAAAAATTGGGTTTGTTTAGTCTGAAGAACAAAAGTCTGAGGGGGGACATGATATCAGTATTCAAGTACATAAAAGGTGGTATAAGGAGGAGGGAGAAAATTGTTCTCCTTAACCTCGGAGGATAGGACAAGAAGCTATAGGCTTAAATTGCAGCCGGGGCGGTTTAGGTTGGACATTCCTAACTATCAGGGTAGGTAAGCTCTGGAATAAATTGCCTAGTGAGGTTGTGGAATCTCCGTCACTGACTGGATTCCCAGAGACCACAAGTGGCCGCTGGGTAGACCGAAGACATGCTGGGCCAATCCCATGACAAAACTCTTTGGCCAGAAATGGAAGGAACATGCTCGCAATAAAATAGAATGGTGTGGTATCAATTTGCATCCGCAGACGAGGACAAGCCTGACAAAGGTGAGATGTTAGACAAACATCTGTCAGGGATGATCTAGATCATACTTAGTCCTGCCTGGAGTGTAGGGGACTGGAATAAAAGTCCCTTCGAGCCCTATGATTTTATGCACACTAATTTATTATGGTAGGGTTGCTCAAAGGCCAGGGTTCTGGTGTTGACACTGACTTTTCCTCAGACCTAAGGTATTTGTTTTGAAAATGAATTATTTTTTTCCCTACCAGCTACAAATAAAGTAGTAGGTAAAATTTGTAGCCAACAATCCTTGGCTCTGTCTCTTTAAGTTAAAAGATATAATCAAGGCATTTCCATGAAGAACTTGGGGGGGGGGGGGGAGATGGAAAACCAGATTAGCAAAAACATTGCAACAGTCCCTCTGAAAAGAAACTTTTCTGAATTTACCTAGATGGAAACAGAAGCCAGGCCAAGCAAGGTCATTTACTAGGTGAGAGGAACCAAACAGTTTTCATCCTAAGAAGCACAAAATATATACTCTGATTTGCTGAACATCAAAGCACCCAGCAGAGAATATCAGGAAGGGACAAAGACAACTGTCTCCTGTAAGTGTTCCTGTAGTCAGAAATGGCACAAATTTCAGATGAAATGAAAACCTCATTTGACGTGATGAGGCAGTGGTGTTGGAACAATTCGTATAGTGGGGGTGCTGAAAGCCACTGAACAAAACTGTAAACACTGTAAATAATGGAAACCATTTCAAGGTGAGTGTTGCTGCTACATCCCCAGCACCCCTAGTTCCAGCACCCCTGCAGTGAGGCATATAACATTCATTCAAGTCAAAACTCCAACTTATTAAATCAGGAGAATGGAAAATCTTCACATATATTGCTGGAAGGAATACCGTGAAGAACTGTGCTGCACATCCAATGATTATCAAAGACACATGGAGGAGGACGAGAAGAATTGATTGAACCACAAACCTCCCCCCCTTTAGATCAAAACTAAAAAAAAAGCAGTTAAAAAATAGTAAAACCCTAATGCAATGGACAACACACCAACAGAACTACTAAAAGCATCAAATTAAAATTAATCCATGTTCTGCACACCATCTCTGGGAGTCTGGATCTGCAAAGCAAAGCATTAACATCAGAAGTCTGCAGGGCAAAGATATGTTGAGCTCTGTTGCCATAAAAAGCTCTGATGATATATATTACCATAAAAATTACATAGGGGCAAATCCTGCAGCTCTGTCAAAACCTACATTCAAGTTAGAGTTTGGGCCTTACAAACACAAGGGGAAATGAGCTCCATTGCCAGGTGATCTCATTTAAAGGATTAGTTGATTTAGGTTAATTTTGATGTGATGTATCTAATTAGAAAGGGTTTTCTTTTAATGAATTTAAAGATTGACTGTGTTAGGCACGAGATTATTTTGGATTTACATCAAATGAAGATTGAGCAGCTTCCTCATATCTTTGGGGATTGTGAAATTTTAAACTAATCTGAAATTTCTTCAGAAGTCTTTAAATGTATTTTGGTAACATTATTAATAGAGTGTCTCTAATTACAGGGTGCTTCCAATGTAATTATGGAAATGTTCCTGGTATATGGTATTAATTTCTTACAGTACTTGCAAGTTTGTGCACTGATGTGCAATATGTTCCAGGGCAATCCACAAACTCAGCCAAAAATTATTTAAAAACTAGGTATATGTTTCATGAACAGGTGTAGGAAATTAAGATTTTTTTTTAACTGTACAACCTTCTCCAGCTCAAAAAAAAATCCAATTTATTCAGTTGCTTTATTGTATTGGTCTTCTGTTGTATGGCAGTTGCTTTCAAGCCTACCTGACCTTCCCAGCATCTGCTGTTGGGAAATGTGGCAAAGGTTCAATTAAATCTAAAGAGAAATAGAAACCAGCAATAGTAAAAAACTACACAAGTTCCTATAGATATTTGAGAATCTGTCCTTATTGTTCATAAATTTGATACACATATAAGTACCAGTTTCAGGGTAACCTTCCCCAGCATATATAGTAATATATAGTATACAGCAATATATGGTATTTTGTGTTATAGAGAAGGAAGGGGAGGAGAACCAAGGTTACAAGCTGACACATTTCTAAAAAAGCAAAGCTATACTAAAGTGACAATGTAGGTGAGGCAATATCTTTTATTGGACCAATTTATGTTGGTGGAAGGTACAATCTGTCCAGCTACACAGAGCTTTTCTGGTCCAGGGACTCTGTTTCCTTCCCCAGACCTGAGGAAGAGCTCTGTGCAGCTCAACATCTTGTACCTTCCACCAAAAGAAGTTGGCCCAATAAAAGATATTACGTCACCTACCCATCTCTCTCATATCCTGGGACCAACACATTTACAACAACACTGCAACAAACTATACTGGGACACTGATTCTAACCACCAAAGAAACTGTTGATGTTCTTCCTTTACTACTTCGAGTTTCAGCACTGAAAGAATTGTCAAGTTTGCCAATGTTTGTCCTATTCTGGGGACAGGAAGGCTGGGATAAGAAAACATACCAGCTTTAATAAATAACTCAGATAGTACTTCTGCCATAATCATCCTGGGAGTTGTTATGGTTTCTGTGCACAAAGGGCAAAGCATGTTCTTTTGGTTTGGATGATTTATTTCAGATTAGGGGAAATAAATAAAGAACAAATAGAAATTTCTATAAGATGGAGGGAAGAATGTGTTAGTCACTCTGTAATATCCATCTAGAATTGACTTTTGGCACTAACCCCAAGCCTAATACAGAGAATCCTAATATTAAAAGTGCAGTAAAAAGAAAACAATCATAATATTTCCCCTATATTTATATAGCTATGTACGTACTCCAGAGGAGATTTTCAAAGGAACAAAGGGCAGTTAGGTGTCTAACTTCCACTGAAAATCAAAGAGCACTTTTGAACAATGAGATTCACAAACTACATGGGAAACAAATACAGAAAGATCAGACTGCTGATATTTAAGGGAGAATTTGAATTCCTCAATACATTGTGTGGGTGCCTTATCCCTCTCAAGTTCATTATGAGAGCTGGGCAAATAGCACAAAAGATGTTCTGAAATTTTTGAATGAATTCTCCTCAGTTGTGTCTACACCACTTTTGCATTGCCTTTTTCATGCACATTTATGTGATCAGGCTTTACTTGAATTAGTGCAACCTGGAATGCAATAATAATACAGGGTGTGGCATAGCTGCTTGCAGGAATCTAACAGATAGTAGGCCAGAGAGAAACATGCAGTCAGACGGTTTAAGGGTTCTTGGTGTCACATGTAGAATCCGATTTCACAAAGTATATTGATAGTAATTTTTAAATAAAAAGTATTTCACTGAAACCTGAGAATCCTTGCTTCCTCAGAAATACCACACATGGAATATATGCTCAGACCATGTGACTTGTGACCAATCAAAATCAGACTTTTTTTTTAACCATCTCAGTGGTAAAAAGAAAATTTACGCAATTTTTAAAATCAGAACATGTTTGACTGTTAGTAAAACTGCTATTTTTCTCTCAGATGTTTCACAAACCTGAAAACAATCAATTTTTTATTCTAAACAATCTATTATGAATATTTGTACCGGCATTGTTTGTATTTGTTTTATTACTCTGAACTCTGTTTAGCAGAAATGCCTTTTATTTTTTCAAGTATCAGAGGGGTAGCCGTGTTAGTCTGTATCCCCCAAAACAACAAGGAGTCTGGCTGTACCTTAAAGACTAACAGATTTATTTGGGCATAAGATTTCATGGGTAAAAAACCCACTTCTTCAGATGCATGGAGTGAAAAAAAACTTCAAAAACAGTCTTCAAAGAGAAACTGCAGAGCTACAATTCATTTGCAAATTTAACACCATTAATTTGGGCTTGAATAGGGACTGGGAGTGGCTGGCTCACTACAAAAGCGATTTTCCCTCTCGTGGAATTGACACCTCCTCATCAGTTATTGGGAGTGGACCACATCCACCCTGATTGAACTGGCCCTGTCAACACTGGTTCTCCACTTGTAGGATAACTCCTTTCTCTTCATGTGTCAGTATATTTATGCCTGCATCTGTAATTTTCACTCCATGCATCTGAAGAAGTGAGTCCCTATCCTTCCTGTCTGTCCTGAAGAAATTCTACTACCCCACAGAATAGTAGCTGCACCCCTACTTCTCCATTTGCACTCCAGATCTTGGAGAACAGGAATAATTCCTGATTTGTGGGATAGTTCAATTAATAGGCAGTGCTAATTTAAAAGGGCAACTTGAAATTGTCATTCTAGTTTAGGGTGGATATGGAAGGAAGATATGGTAGGATTTAGTGATCACTTAGAATCATAGAATCATTGAAGATTAGGGTTGGAAGAGACCTCAGGAGGTCATCTAGTCCAATCCCCTGCTCAAAGCTTAACACAACACATTTAAAACTAGAAGCATTTAACAAAATATTTATTGAAGATTAATCACCAAGATGTGAAGTCATGAGTGGGAGAGAAGCTAACATGATAGCACAGCCTGTATTTCCATTCTCTCTATGAGAAATTGTTTTCACTTTCTGTCTATGGCTTCTTGCTGTGCTTGAATTTTAAAAAAATGAAGAACTATATAGTGATTTGCCTAAAGGAACCATATTTCTCAGAAATGGCAGGAAAGGAATCCTTAAGTATGTCGATAAGAAACTGATGATTAATACATTAAAGATTCTGAAACTTGAGGCATCACATCCACATAAAGCACACCAAAAACAGTTAAAAAGGGAAAGGACATGGAAAATAGCATTTTGCCCCTTTGATGGAAAATTTCAAAAGTTTAAAGATCCAGGGTTTTGAAGATATTCCCTAGAAATATAAGATGCCTGTTTGGTATAACAGAGCCAAGACTCAAAATAAAGGGTTTGAGGAGGGTGGAAACAGACACCATGCTGTCCCCTTAACCCATTTCTCACTGCCATATATCTAAAAGTACACACAAATGGGACAAATCCAGCCCCATCTTCCATGGCTGTGGAAGGCACATTGCTAGAAGAACCAGTATGCAAGGAGGGGCTGTCGAGTTACATGGAACAGAGTGCTCCTGTGCACAAGCTCCCTGAACTGGGGTAGAGGTTGCTATATGGATAGTCCTGTCCAGCCATTTAGCTTGAGTGGACTGCAAGTTAAATGTCATTCTTAGATTTGAAGTGTAGCCATGCTCATCTTTAATTTAATTTAATTTAATTTAATTTAAGGCCACTCACACCAGTGTAGAGCAGAGCATGAGCTGCTGCAGTGTGTGGGCAGTGAGGAAAGGCCATAATTCTGTAGTGCAGACTGTTCCACTCAAAGAGTGCTACTAACACCACTAACCTTGGAGCAGCACTCAAGATTGGAAAAATTGTCAATACAACACTCTGGTAGCGAAGATGTGGGGATCTATTTCTAAACATGTCTAAAGGTTAGGTGATTTTTCTTTATAGATTTTTGCAGTTTCTTTAATAAGGAGCACGGAGGTTTACAGGATAAGCTGAATAACTGTGACAATGAAGGATTTTTTAAATAGTCAATAACATTGCTCCATGGCCTGCCAGCAAAGTAAGAATTGGGAAAATATACAGGGATGTCCAGATGGTTTTTAACACAACCCAACATTGTTCATTTCACCTGGCTTGCGTACTTTATAAACACACAATTCAGACCAGGTGTCTGAAAAGGTCTGTGTACCTGAGACTAGTTTTGAGAAAATCCAGGATGATGTATAATATTGAAAACACACGAAACTTAGTGTTCTAGACAATTTTACTTCAAAATCTGGTGAAATTCAATTATTTCATTTTGAGATAGGTTTGTGCCCTTGTGAGAGTTTTAAAATCCCCAGAGAGTTTTCCGAGCCCGGCACCGCGGAGCCAGCAGCGAGATGCCTGGTGTCACAGTGAAAGACGTTAACCAGCAGGAGTTCGTCAGAGCCCTGGCTGCCTTCCTCAAGAAGTCAGGAAAGCTGAAGGTGCCTGAGTGGGTGGATACAGTCAAACTCGCCAAGCACAAGGAGTTGGCCCCGTATGATGAGAACTGGTTTTATACCCGAGCAGCTTCCACAGCCCGGCACCTGTACCTCCGTGGCGGTGCTGGCGGCGGCTTCATGACCAAGATCTACGGGGGCTGGCAGCGCAACGGCGTCATGCCCAGCCACTTCAGCCGCAGCTCCAAGAGCGTGGCCAGGCGGGTGCTGCAGGCCCTGGAGGGGCTGAAAATGGTGGAGAAGGATCAGGATGGAGGTCACAAACTCACCCCCCAAGGACAGAGAGATCTGGACAGAATCGCCGGCCAGGTGGCAGCTGCAAACAAGAAACATTAAAATCCCCTGACACTGAAGAAGATAGTCACACAACTCCATCCAAACTTAAACTGTCATGTTTCACACAGCTCTAGTAATTTACCATTTTCCTTCATTTGAGAGCTTGCAGTCTGTAAATACACTGTGCATCGGTTTATCTGAACAACTCCAAACTTTGCATTGTAGAATGCGTTAGCCCAAATTTTGCTGTTTGAGTTTTTCTCTAGATTATGTATTTAGTTGGGAAACTGTGTGCCATTTAAATTAAGTGCTGCTGAAAATTCCTCTTATTCCTGGAGGAAAAAACTGATGTTATCTTCCAGTTTAAAAAATGGATAATCTGACTAACTATGGGACATTTCTTCTGTAACTTGTATACTTCACTGGAATGATATTTTCAACTGTTAATTGATCTATAGATTATGTACTAATTATATTGATTACTTAAGAATCCCCAGTTATCACTTTGAGGGTTGCCAGGTTCTTGCCCCAAGATCAAGCCCAGTATTATTCAGTTATTATATAGTTGGGAACCCTGGTGTGCACAGTTGCAACACTCAGACTATAGGAACGCTTTTATATTTACAAATATAGTTTATTAATACATTAGCACAGTCACAAACACCCCAAATGAGTAAGATAGATAGAGATACTCCAGAATGTACATCTGCACACCCATATACTCACACCATCTCTTGTAGAACAACCTGAAATGTTAGCCATCATCTTCCTCACCACCATCACCTTCTCCATCACCACCAGTGGCTATCATTCTGGCACCTCCCAAGGACTACATCTCTCTCTCCTACCACCCCTAGGCTTTGATGCCACTTTTATAATATGTTATGCTGCCGCTGCTATGTTTAATGCATATTCAGTAGGGGATTTTTCCCCCTTTTCCTTATTTGTATTTCCTCACTTTACTAATGTTGGACTGTCTTTTTTCCTATAGATTAGTATATCAATGATCTGAACTTATTATTTTATATGTCCATTTGTTACAATGGCCCTTTTGTGGTTAGGCATCACATTTGTTATTTCTGTCCTAACCAGTTATTTTGGATCTTTCCAAGTTCCAAGTTGTGGTGTACTTGTTAAGTTTAAAAGGGTATGAATTTAGGAAAGCCCCTATACCAACCTGCTTTAACACATCTCTATGTTAAAGGTCACAGCCATACATGGACCTTATGCTTTAGCTCTTCACCATCTATTAGTGAAAGATCCCAAACATATGTATGCTAACTTTGCCTTAGCTCACCATACAGGATGTGGCCTGCAAGTCCCTTGTGTTACAGTCAAAATATATTCTAAGCTATAAAATCAAACCCATAAGAAAATAAGAAACTTATAAGAAAAGATATATTGGGAAGCAAGCAAGCTAGTCTTAAATTTATCTCATGTACCTGTTATGTACGTCAGTTCGTTGCCAGGATGCTTCTGTGATTGAATTATTTACCTGTGGACAGAAATTCCCCTTAAACTCTATTTTCAGCTCCCCAAATACTTGGGGTTTTCCTTTGGGTTTTTTATTTGTGCAAAGTTTATCTGCTTAAAATTCATAGGTCTGAAGCCTTATGCTAACTTGCTGAAGCTAATGTCTTACAAGATATAGGCCTGTAGGTTTCTTGCATTACTGCTGAATATAATACAAGGCAGAATATAATGCAAAGCAGTAAATATAATAAAGGCAAACTTGCCCACTGGACTACAGTTGCCAAGCGAGTCTTTTATATTCCATTTCAGTGATATTGTGTGAATAAGGGATTTGCTTTATTACAAACCCAGCTTTATCCTTTAAGAAAAATAAATGAATGTTAACTATTGCTCAGAAAGTTTTTGATTGTTGAGAAACTTTAAAAGGTTATGCATGGTGGGTGTTGTCTGCCTTGAAATAATCAATATTGCCATTCAATGGCTAACAACTAACATATTTCTAACCTGGAAAATTAAGAATCATTAATTTTATGTACAATATTTAGGAGTCAGTTCTCAGTAAGGAAGGAGATTCCCTGTGTGTGGATTTGCTCCAACTCCATTTTCCTTTTTTGTCTTTTTTTGTCTCAACTATCTCTATTTTCTTCTCAAAGTTTCTGCACCCCACCTGCCCTGCTTGTCTTAAGCTCCATTTTTTCCCAGGATCCTCCCCCTTCATCAAGCTGTGTCATTGCTTTCACAGCTGCCTTTTAGTTGAAATCTTGTGGCAACAGCTGTAAGCATCTGCCAGTATTCACACCAATAGCAGCATATGCAGAGGAATGAGAAGAGATAATATGGTAGTCTTTATAAGCCAGACCATAATCAACATCTCTCTCTCCTAGGATCACAGGAGAGGGTGATTGCCAGGAACAGTCATGGTTTGTCCACCTCCTAACCCAAATGCATTATTGACATCAATTATATTACCTGTATACGGCAAGATCATTTTCACAGGAGCCCTTCCCAGATCACAAAATACATGACACTGCAGCTTTCAGCTGCATCACTGAATAGCTCTGCAAGTCTGAATTTATGAGCCAACCTGGGGATGTCTCCAGCAGAAGTTAAAGTAACAAATCTTGGGAACAGCCCTTTTTAAAAAAACAACCCTATTGTGAAGGGGAGAGCATAGTGGGAGGAAGAGGAGGATTTTCTCACTGATCAAATGAGATCTTTCATATGTAAAGTTCCACCTTAAAAATCCCTTCTAAAATCTATAAAAAGCAACAGATGCAAGAAGTGAGGTTCTTACCCATGAAAGCTTATGCTCCCAATACTTCTGTTAGTCTTAAAGGTGCCACAGGACCCTCTGTTGCTTTTTACAGATTCAGACTAACACGGCTACCCCTCTGATACTTTCTAAAATCTAATCCACCCAACAGGACAATCTCACTCTGTTACTCACCTGCAGTGATATTGTAGTCTTTAGGCTAAATTTTGTTCCCATGGAAATCACCAGCACAGCTTCACTGAATGGGAATTGAACTACTACCCTTTTCCCTATGGAAAAATTGAAATCTGAGTTCAGTTTAGGGATGACTCTCCCACAGCAACTAGCAACACTGGTATTTCAGAGGCTTCACACCCATGAGTGCACAAGGGATTAGTGACAAAGAATTTGTCCCAATTCATATTTCACCAACCACACAAATTTCCCTTCCTTTTCTCTCCTTCAGAATTTTTTTTAAGTGTGAGAATAAACTTTTAATTTGAAGGACTATTGTGATGCTGAATAAATCTCAAGTCCACATTAGCCCTGCTGCTTTAACCAGTACTAGATAACACAAAGAAGACATGAACTGAAAGTTCTAAAACCCATATAAACTTCTTCCCCTCCGTGACTTAATGTCACTGACAGTTTTATGTTGATATACTGTTGATGCCATCGATAAATGCAATCCTAAACTTCAGGTGTTTGGATTTGTCAGTTCATGCACAGCTTTAATGTTCAACCTACTGTATTTATGTAAAAGGAGGGGCCAAGAGACATTTTCATTTTACAGGAAATATTATCAAAGCTTTGCTGTACTGTAAATAGAGGATGGACGGTAAACACAGCAGTAAACTACAAACTAGAATTGCAAACTCCAGCTAAATAAGGCCCTCAAAGTAGAATTTTTTTCTTCATCATAAACTTGAATAAATGTATTAAGCCTTGACTAAAACAAAACTTGAAGGCTGAAGGGGAAAGCTTTTAATAATTCTAGAAAAAAACATCTTTAAGGTGCCAAATTAGTAACAAAATATGCAGGCAGACTCAAAATCTACATAGCTATTTACATTTTTATACCAACCTTTTCCTCCTCCTTTTCTCTATCCATTTTTATTTCCCCATCTTTTAATATCCCTTTCCCTTCTCCATTACCAGTGTTCTCTTGTCTTCACTCTTCCTCGGCCCTATTTCTTCCTACCCTTTCCTACTACAGTTCTCTCTCCATCTCAGCTCATTGTTTCTCACCAGTCATTTGAAGCATTTCCTGGAGCAGTGAATAAATCCCAAAACCCAACCCCCCAAAAAACTTGTAGTCAACAATTAACATTTTAGGCAATTCTCCTTCCTCTTCTCTGCTGCAGCAACTACACCATTGCTAGCAATGGTGGGAGCATTCACAGGTATTTTTACCACCCTGTTGTCTAGACTTGCCAGTGAATACTGTGTAATATGTGTCTGTTTTAAAACCTGCCACGCTTTTTAAGGGTTGTGCTCCTCAGGCTGCCCCACCCCTCCCGGTTCACTCTTTCTACATCTTCTGCCAGCCAGAGATACAGTACAGAAGCTGGAAAAAGGCAACCTTTAAAACAAATGAACTGTGCTCAAGAAACAAGGTATCTGAAAGTGAGAAAAAGTGGTAGTTCACCCACAGTGGGCCCATTAAGAAATATCCCTTTGCCACATCATAAGATTTATTTTACCATATCATTTGTGGTAATTCGTGTATAAATGTTAAATAAAGCTACTGTGAGTGGTAAATGTCTATGAATAGTGTAAATCAACTGAAGATAAGTAAAGAGGTTGTTCCCCTTCCAAGTTAAGAACGTGAAAACTGCCACTGTTGTGTTATGTGACCTTTCAGAGGCCCTTTACCTTGCTGTCTCAGTTTACACATCTATTCAATGGCTATAATATGAATGGCTACAACCTCCCCAGGGACATAATGAGGCTTAGTTGATTTAAAAGCAGTATCAGAGGCTCAGAAGAGAGGTATTATAAAAGAGCTGAACTTTATTAGAAGAAAGAAGAACAGGAGTACTTGTGGCACCTTAGAGACTAACAAATTTATTAGAGCATAAGCTTTCGTGGACTACAGCCCACTTCTTCGGATGCATATAGAATGGAACATATAATGAGGAGATATATATACACACATACAGAGAGCATAAACAGGTGGGAGTTGTCTTACCAACTCTGAGAGGCCAATTAATTAAGAGGAAAAAAAAAAAAAAAAACTTTTGAAGTGATAATCAAGCTAGCCGAGTACAGACAGTGTGATAAGAAGTGTGAGAGTACTTACAAGGGGAGATAGTCAACGTTTGTAATGGCTCAGCCATTCCCAGTCCTTATTCAAACCGGAGTTGATTGTGTCTAGTTTGCATATCAATTCTAGCTCTGTAGTCTCTCTTTGGAGTCTGTTTTTGAACATCTGCTAAAAAAACTCCCTGACAAAGCACAGGAACAAATCCGTACAGACACATGCCTAGAACCCCGACCAGGGGTATTCTATTTGCTACCCAAGATCCATAAACCTGGATATCCTGGACGCCCCATCATCTCAGGCATTGGCACCCTAACATCAGGCTTGTCTGGTTATGTAGACTCTGTCCTAAGACCCTACGCTACCAGCACTCCCAGCTATCTTCGAGACACCACTGACTTCCTGAGGAAACTACAATCCATCGGTGATCTTCCAGAAAACACCATCCTGGCCACTATGGACGTAGAAGCCCTCTACACCAATATTCCACACAAAGATGGACTACAAGCTATCAGGAACAGTATCCCTGATAATGTCACAGCTAACCTGGTGGCTGAACTTTGTGATTTTGTCCTCACCCACAACTATTTCACATTTGGGGACAATATATACCTTCAAGTCAGCGGCACTGCTATGGGTACCCGCATGGCCCCACAATATGCCAACATTTTTATGGCTGACTTAGAACAACGCTTCCTTAGCTCTCGTCCCCTAACGCCCCTACTCTACTTGCGCTACATTGATGACATCTTCATCATCTGGACCCATGGAAAAGAAGCCCTTGAGGAATTTCACCATGATTTCAATAATTTCCATCCCACCATCAACCTCAGCCTAGATCAATCCACACAAGCGGTCCATTTCCTGGACACTACTGTGCTAATAAGCGATGGTCACATCAATACCACCCTATACCGGAAACCTACTGACCGCTACACTTACCTACATGCCTCCAGCTTCCATCCAGGACACACCACACGATCCATTGTCTACAGCCAAGCTCTAAGATATAACCGCATTTGCTCCAATCCCTCGGATAGAGACAAGCACCTACAAGATCTCTATCAAGCATTCTTAAAACTACAATACCCACCTGCTGAAGTGAAAAAACAGATTGACAGAGCCAGACGAGTACCCAGAAGTCACCTCCTACAAGACAGGCCCAACAAAGAAAATAACAGAACACCACTAGCTGTCACCTTCAGCCCCCAACTAAAACCTCTCCAGCGCATCATCAGAGATCTACAACCTATCCTGAAAGATGATCCTTTACTCTCACAGATCTTGGGAGACAGACCTGTCCTCGCTTACAGACAACCCCCCAACCTAAAGCAAATACTCACCAGCAACCACACATCACTGAACAAAACCACTAACCCAGGAACCTATCCTTGTAACAAACCCCGATGCCAACTCTGTCCACATATCTATTCAAGTGACATCATCATAGGACCTAATCACATCAGCCATACCATCAGGGGCTCGTTCACCTGCACATCTACCAATGTGATCTATGCCATCATGTGCCAGCAATGCCCCTCTGCCATGTACATTGGCCAAACCGGACAGTCTCTACGCAAAAGAATTAATGGACACAAATCTGACATCAGGAATCAAAATACTCAAAAACCAGTGGGAGAACACTTTAACCTGTCTGGTCATTCAGTGACAGACCTGCGGGTGGCTATATTACAACAGAAAAACTTCAAAAACAGACTCCAAAGAGAGACTACAGAGCTAGAATTGATATGCAAACTAGACACAATCAACTCCGGTTTGAATAAGGACTGGGAATGGCTGAGCCATTACAAACGTTGACTATCTCCCCTTGTAAGTACTCTCACACTTCTTATCACACTGTCTGTACTCGGCTAGCTTGATTATCACTTCAAAAGTTTTTTTTTTTTTTTTTCCTCTTAATTAATTGGCCTCTCAGAGTTGGTAAGACAACTCCCACCTGTTTATGCTCTCTGTATGTGTGTATATATATCTCCTCATTATATGTTCCATTCTATATGCATCCGAAGAAGTGGGCTGTAGTCCACGAAAGCTTATGCTCTAATAAATTTGTTAGTCTCTAAGGTGCCACAAGTACTCCTGTTCTTCTTTTTGCGGATACAGACTAACACGGCTGTTACTCTGAAACTTTATTAGAAGAACAGCTTCCGTACAATTTGATAAAACCAGTCACAAAAAGCATAACCATTTAATGAGACCGATCTGCTGCTGCACCAGCAGAGAATCTGCCCCACTCTGTTTGCTCACTACCAATGTACTGGAGTAGTTCAGGTCACCTTTCAAGCCTAATAAGCTACTAAAGAAAGCCTTCTCAAAAAACTACTAGCCCTTATACACAGAACACACATGTGCATAGATTTCAAGGCCAGGTGTGGCTTTTAGGACCACCTAGTCTAATCTCCTGCATAATACAGGCTGTAGAATCTCCCCCAGTAATTTCTGCACTAAGCTCATAGCTTCTGCTTGAGCTATAGGGTACCTTTTAGAAAAGTAGTCAGTCTCAGTTTAAAGACTTCAAATAATGGCAAATCCACCGCATCCCTAGGTAAATTGTTACAATAATTAATTGTCCTCATTGTTAAAATTCAAGCCTTAGTTCCAGTCTGAATTTGTCTAGCTTGAGCTACCAACCTTTGGATTTCATTACGTCTTAGTCTTCTAGATTAAGAACCATCTATTATCAGAAATCTCTCCCTCATGTTGGTAGCTGTAGACTATGATCAAGTCACCTCTTAACCTTATCTTGGATAAACTAGATTGAACTTCTTAACTTCACTTCTTAACTTCACTGTAAAAGGCATGTTTTCCAGAACTCACATAACTCTTGTAGCTTTTTTCTGAATCCTTTCCAATTTTTCAATATTGTTTTTCTGACATGGATACCAGAACTGGACACAGTAATGTATTACTGTGTATTAACACTAGTATTCTATTAATGAACTCAATAATGGCCATATAGAGAGATAATACCACCTCCCTACTCCTACTTGATATTCTTTGCTTATACATATAAGGATCATATTCACCCTCTTTGCTACAACATTGCACTCGGACCTTGTTTTCAAAGGGTCCTCCACCATGACCACTAAGTCCTCTTCAGTGTCACTGTATTCCATGATACAGGTCTCCAACTTCCAAGTGGGACCTGCATTTCTTTCTAGTATATATGTCCTTGTATTTGGCTGCATTAAAAAACACATGTTGTTCAAATGCCCTCATCTCACAAAGCAATCCAGATTGGTCTGTATAACTGACCTGTTCCAATTATTATTTACCACCAACTTTTGTGTTATCTGCAAATTTTACCAGCAAAGGTTTTGTATTTTCCTCTGGATCATTGATAAACATTTTGAATATCACTAGGCCAAAAAAATGTCTCTGCAAGACCTCATTAGATGATGATTCCCCATTTACAATTAATTTTGCAATCTATCAATTTACCAGTTTTGGATTTTTAATCCATTTGATATGGGCTACATAATTTTTGTATGGTGATATTTTGTTTTGTTTTGTTTTAAATCACAATGTTCAATACCTTCCCTTGTGGTAGATAAACCTCACAGCCCTGTTTCTGCATTGTGCATATCCCAATAGTTCCTCATAAACAACTACCCACAGTGTCTATATATGCATGTATGTAGCACAAAGTTGATCTGCAATGAATGCATAAGGATACTGAATCATCATACAACTCACAAGCACATTTTCATCGGCTCATAGGATTGCCACTTGCCAGGTTTTTACCTGGACAGTCTTTTTTTAATGTCACATTTGGTGTCAGGGTGAAGGTGACATTACTCAAAATTTTCATGTGGTCTTTTTTTTTTTTTTTTTAAGTTAAAATATAAATCAATCAATCATGCTCTTAGTAAAAAGTCAATCTTTTTCACCACGCCCAACCCCCTTCAGCTTTAAACTTGGTCCGGATTTGAAAGCTACATTAAGCTTCACAATTTTTCACTCTTCAAAGTGTTTGTTCTTCATTGTGTGTTACTTTTTTAAGAAACAAAGAAATTAAAATAATTGATTGAGAAGCCCCTGTGCTGCCAAGGCAACAGGACAAAATAAAGCAGCAAATGCTTCTCGATAGATTGACTGTTCAGATGAAAAAGCAGGTGAGTATTAGGGATCTCAAAGCTACATTGAATTCTACAAACAAGTCTTTGAAGACAATATTGAATTCCTGGGATGTGGTGGTAGGTACAGTGGCAGGAATAAGTAGGCAACTGTATCTGCACATGAGACAGGGTAAACACCCCTGCTTCCTTGGAACACATCTGGTTTTGGAAGAATGCCAAAAAGGAACTAACAAACAATGGTGAAAGACTTGAAAAGGAGGGAAAGTTGAGGCAGTAGAAAATTAGAAAGATGCACTACTGTGGCTTGCAAATTATGTAAATGTTTTACAAAAAAAGGAGGAAGATTTAGGAAATTAGATCTGTTACTTGGAAATACACTTTAAACAACATAACACTGCTGGTAGAAAACCTTGCCAAGTTTGATGTACTTTTAGCTTTATTTCTCTCCACTATGGATGCAGTTTGCTGCTACACTGTCTTCTATAATTCTCTATAAAGGAAAAATCTTGGAATCATAGAATCAAAGGACTGGAAGGGACCATGAGAGGTCATCTAGTCCAGTCCTCTGCACTCAGAGCAGGACTAAGTATTATCTAGACCATCCCTGACAGGTGTTTGTCTAATCTGCTCTTAAAAATCTCCAGTGATGGAGATTCCACAACCTCACTAGGCAATTTATTCCAGTGCTTAACTACCTTAATAGTAGGAAGTTTTTTTTCTAATGCCCAACCTAAACTGCCCTGGCTGCAATTTAAGCCCCTTGCTTCTTTTCTTATCATCAGAGGTTACGGAGAACAAGTTTTCTCCCTCCTCCTTCTACCTGAGGGCCAAAATCTGCATTCCTCCTCCTCTTCCTAACCAGATCATGGCCCTCAGTTTTCCTCTGTCTTTACTCAGGCAAGAATGCTAGATGATTTCACTGCATGGTAGTTGGGCTTCACCCTCAAGAGGAGGCAGGGTGAACTGAAAGATTGCTGTGCTTTTCACTAGCCCATTGGGTCTCTTTCTTTTAAAGTGTTATGAAACTATGCTGCTCATTATTTTTCCAGCAACAAGGACAGCACTGACAGAGCAGGCAATCATCTGAGTTCCAAAAATATAGCAGCCCTTCAAAAATTACACTCCTCTACTATAGAATTCATCATGTTTTGTAACTATAAGGACTGTTCTTGAAGATATGTTGTACATGTCCATTCCAGTCTTGGTGTGCATGAGCCCTGCAAACAGTAAATGTAATTTTTTTCCCTCAGTGGTACCCATCAGGGTAGCTCGAGTGCCCTCTGCTGTCATGCCCCCTGCATGCTGGTATAAAAGGCCCACCTATCCCCAAGCTCCCTCAGTTCCTTCTTGCTGGACAACTCTGATGCAAAGGGGTAGGCGGGTTGGTCGTGGAATGGACACGTGCAGCACATCTTGAAGAGCAACAGTTATACAAAGTTAGTAATCATTTTTCTTCTTTGAATGATTGCACATGTGCAGTCCACTCTTTGTGACTCACAAGCCATAACATAGGAGGAGGGATCAGAGTTCATGTACACACAGACTGGAGTAAAACTCATCCAAATTTAATTTCTGGAGTACTGAATAATGGCATTGTGATGGGATTCACTCACCACAGGTGGTGTCACCTTGTGGCTGATCTGGCAATCAGCTCTCGCCTGGTCTGGCACCCTCTTCCATTGATTACTCAAGCTGTTACCCCTCTCTTTAGGACTCAGGATGTTCTCTCTTCTTGACGCAGCCCACCAGCCAGGTCACTATATAGTCCTCAGGGCCGGCTCCAGGCCAACTGTTGGAGACTGGGGCGGCAGACTGTTGGAGGCGGCATTCTGCCCAATCATAGAATATCAGGGTTGGAAGGGACCTCAGGAGGTCATCTAGTCCAACCCCCTGCTCAAAGCAGGACCAATCCCTAGACAGATTTTTACCCCTGTTCCCTAAATGGCCCCCTCAAGGATTGAACTCACAACCCTGGGTTTAGCAGGCCAATGCTCAAACCACTGAGCTGTCCCCTCCTCCTAGGGCGGCACGGCCACTTTTTTGTTGTTGTTGTTGTTGTTGTTCTTGTTCCGCTCCAGCCGCCCTGTAGGGGGTGGTGGCGCGGAGAACCAGAGCGCCCTGCAGGGCAGTCCTCTTCCTTCCCTCCCCACTGACCGGAGCAGAGCCCTCGTGGCAGGCGGCAGAAGGCGGCGCAGCAGGAGGGGCCACGTGGAAGCACCCCTGCTGTAGCCCTGGCCGCCCCCTTCTCTCTCTCTCTCTCCTGCCCACTCCTTCCCCCTCCCCCCACCCAGCCGGTCCCCCTGCACCCGCGCTCCATTTTTTTTTTTTTTGCTTGGGGCAGCCAAAAAGCCAGAGCCGGCCCTGATAATCCTCCCCTTCCAGAGTAACAAAGCAGTCTGGTTGGCATCTGCAATGCTCCTGTGGCACTTCCCAGTAGCTGGTAGGGGAACCCAGGCCTGCCTTCTACACTGGTTCCAGCCCAGGGACCCAATAACAAGCAGCCCAGGTCTGTACTGTCTTACCTCTTGCTGCTGTTTCCCTGGGCTTCTTCCTACCTAGCCCTCTCAGGCTTCCTTTCCCTACAACTCCTCTGGGGTTGACCCTTCTTTCAGGGCTAAAACCCCGGGCCTTAGTCTCCTTCTCAGATTTTCTCCTCTCTGCTCCCAGAAAGAGCAAATTCTGCAGACTCTCACTGCAGCCCCTTTCTGCTGCAAGCATCCTGGTTTATTAATTCAGCCTACTCCTGCCAGCTGAGATTCTTGTTTAGTTAGGCCTGGCTCTCCCTCCAAGAGCAGTCAGATACCCCTCAGGCCCACATTAACCCCTTCAGGGTCTGTGGGGGGTACATACCCCATCACGGGCATAATGGAATGCAAATATGTGAACTGAAGACCATGTAGCCACTCTGCTAATGTCCTGGATAGAAACTTGTGCATGCAACATTGTTAAGGCCACTTGCAATCTTGTGGAATATGTCATCTTTTTGCCCAGCAAGGAAATGCCTGACGGATCATAACAATCATGAATCCAGGAAGTTATACAAGTTGAAATTCTTTATGAAGAGACGGGGAGACGCTTCATTCTGTCTGCTACAGCCACAAATGTTTGAGTCAACAAACAAAATTGTTTAGTCCTGTCTGTGTAGAATGCCAATACTCGTCTAACTTTAAGGTGTGCAGACGTTGTTCCTCTCTATTGGCGAGTGGTTTGGCGTAAAATGTAGATTGGTAAATTTACTGCTTAACATGAACATTAGATATCACTTTAGACAGAAATCTCAGACGAAGCGCAAGTAGATCTTAACCTTAAAAAAGATGGTATAAGGCAGTTTGGATGTCAGAACACACAGTTCAGCTACCCTCCTGGCCACTTTAGAGAGAAATGCAGTAAGGAACACATTACTAGAGGCTCAAATGGTGGCCCCTTGAGCTTTGACAAAACTAGGTTCAAGTCGCATAGGAGATACATTCCCTTATTTGAGGGTACAACTTTTCCAGGTCCTTCACGAATCTGATTGTCATATCATTAGAAGATATAAAACAGTTGTCCATATGGGGATGGAAAGCTGATATTGCTGCCAGGTGGACCATTATAGAAGAAATCACTAACCCCTGCTGTTTCATGTGCAACAGATATTCCAGAATATGTTGAATAGAGGACTGCATTGCCAAGACCCAGACCGATGAGACCAGATGGAAAAATGCCTCCATTTTGACATGTAAGCAACTCTGGTAGATGGCTTCCTGCTATTTAACAAGACATGGCAAACTTGCTCCGAGCAAGATTGTTCCCTAGGATTTAGCCATGGAGCCTCCAAGCCATTAAATGAAGTTTTGGTTTGGGTGGAGCAGCCAACTGTGATCTTGGGAGATCAGGTCAGGAGCAAAATCAGAGCTGTCAGTGCCAGATCCAATAGAGCAGAAAACCAGTTCAGTTGATGCCACACTGAGGCTATTAATGTAACTGAGGCCTGATCCCACCTGATCTTTAGCAGAGTTCTGTGTAGGAGTGGGACCAAGGAAAAAGCATAGTAGAGCTTGTTCGTCCAGGGGAACAGGAAGGCATCTGTGAAGGAACTGGGACCATAGGCTTGTAGGGAGAAATTCTGTTGGCATTTCCTGTTGGCCTTGTTAACAAATAGGTCTATCTGGAAAGTCCTCCACTATTGGAAAAATCATATTCCTACATCCGCCCAAAGAGACCACTCTAGTGACTTGTAAATGATCTGCTGAGGTGGACTTCCACCTGCTTCTGCACCCATAGACGATATGAGCCTTAGAGACTAATTGAATTGGCAATGCAAAAATTCCATAGGTGAATTGCTTCCTGACAAAGCAGGGAAGAATGAGCTCCCCCTGCCTGTTGAGGTAAAACATCACTGCATTGTCAGTGAGAACAAACAGGCTTTTTCCCCTTGACACGCAAGGCAGACAGCCCTTAGCTCTCTGACACTTATATGAAAAGAAATCCTTTGAAGGCCACAATCCTTGAGTTCAGAGGGTGCCCAGACAATCTCCCCATTCCCAAGGAAGATGCATCCATAACTAGTGTAAGCAAAGGCTGAGGGCAGACAAAGGGAATGCCCACACAAACACTGAGTGGGTCTGTCCATCAATCTAGCTATCTCACTACCTATGAGGGCACAGGGTTCAGATGGTGGCAACTTAGTGAATAAACAGAGACCAGACAACTTTGTAGAGTCCTGAGATGTAGCCTGGCACACTGGGTTATATATGTGCATCAAGGCATATGCCCCAGGAGTCTAATACAGTTTCAAGCTGTTGTGATTGGATGAACCTTGAGATTTGCCACAAGAGATAAATCTGTTTGGAGTCTTGTGTCTGCAAGGAAAGCTCTGGCTCGAGTAGAGCTCAGTACTGCTCTTATAAACTCTATCCTCTGTACTGGGCAATCGGTAGACTAGTCTAAGTTGATCCGCATACCTAGGGCTTTGAAGGTTGACTGGATAATTTGAACACTGGAGAGAACCCGAACCCTGTACTTGCCCTTGACTCCTTGTGCTCCTATTTTCCTCAGTAGTGCCACTACCACTGTTAAATATTTTGTGAAAACCTGAGGAGCTGCTGACAGGCCAAAAGGAAGCACAATGAACTGGTAATGCCAATGGTTCACTATGAACATGAGAAATTTTGTCTGACCTTGATAAATTGCCACATGAAAGTAGGCATCTCTTAAATCTAGGGTGGCATATCAATCTCTAGGATCCAGGAGGAGGAATAATGAAAGCCAGAATGACGATGTGAAACTTTATCTTTCTGAGATATTTGTTGAGCTGGCTCAGGTATAAAATTGATCTGAGACCTCCCTTTGGTTTTGTGATTAGGAAATAACGGGAAGAAAACCCCTTACCTTTGTAACACCAAGGAATCTAATCTGTGGCTCCTACTTCAAGGAGAGATTGAACCTCCTGGATTAGGAGTCCTCATGAGAGTGGTCTCTGAAGAGGGACAGAAAGGGAAGGTGGGAGGAAGGGGTAGAAATAAATTGGAGGGTATATACTGCTGCCACAGTGTTTAAGACCCTTCGGTCCAAGGTAATCCAGGACCAAGCACTGAGAAAGTGGGAAATGTAGTTTTGCAAATATGGGGAAAATGGAATCTGACATCTTGGAAACTGACATGGCATATTTGAGCTTCCCATCAAAACATCTATTTAGCACCCTCTAAATAGAGGGGTGTTGAGATGGAGAAGGCACTGATGCAGAGGCAGAAGGAGGTCTATGTCTGTAACCCCTACTCTTCCTTCTCCGAATGTCCAGCTGATGAGCAGGGGCAGAGTAATGGTGGGTCTGCTGTGGGCAGAAGTGCTTTCTGGATGAGGCTGGAGTGTAAAACCCCAAAGGCTTTACAGTTGCCCGAGAGTCCTTCAAGACATGGAGCTTAGAGTCAGTTTGCTCCAAAAACAGCAAATTCCCTTCAAAGGGCAGGTCCAATAAAGTCTGTTGGACCCCTTATGGAAGCCCCAAGGATTGCAGCCAAGAGCTCCAGCAAATGGCCACTACAGAAGCCATGGTCCCAGCTGCCAAGTCTGCTGCATCCAGTGCTGTCTGTAGCAAAGATCTTGCTACAGATTTCCCCTAATCAACTAGCAAGGAAAACTCCTGCCTAGTGTCCTCTGACAGCATGTTTCTAAACTTTAAAATGAAATCCCACACGTTAAAATCATACCTACCCAAAAATGCTTGCTGGTTGGCAATCCCGAGTTTCAGTCCCCCAGTAGAATAAACTTTTCTACCAAACATATCTAGGTTTTTTGCAGCTTTTGATTTGGGGGGGATCATTTTTTGTGGCCCTTGTTATTCCCTTTCATTGGCAGCTGACATCACCAGAGAGACTGGGGGGGGAGATGAGAATATAGGTATTCGACCCTTTGGGAAGGCCAACCGTATTTACATTAATCTCTTTTTAGGAAGGGGGGAAAGGGGCGAAGGGGTCTGCCAAACAGCCTTAATAGGGTCCATAATTGCCTCAGTAAAAGGTAAGGCCATTCTCAAAGGCTTGCTGTGGTCAAAATGTCAACAAGGCAGGATTCTTTAACCTCCTCCAGCTGGATCCCCAGGCTTAAAGCCACCCTCTTTAACAGCTATTGATGGGTCTTATAGTCATGTGCAGGAGGCTAAATGACCCCTGAGTAAACTGCCTCATCAGGACAGGAGGAAGAAAAAGCCAGCACAAGTAGAGGCTGTTCTTCCTCCACTAGCTGTCCAGCAGGGTTCTCCTGATCCACATCTTGCTGTTGAGTATCAGACCTACAACTGGGTTTAAGAACAGGTAATGCCTGGTGAGTAGGTGTCCCATGCCTCTTCAAGGACACACAACAGGAACATCTCATGTATGACCTAGAAACCAAGGGGAAATCCCATGGATTTCAAAAAGGCCCCTGTACTGGTGATGGGCCCCAGTGAACCCTTGGCCACCCACTTTAAGGTACTTTGAGCAAAGGTTCCATAGCAGAGTAGTAGTGCCTTGGTGGAGAGTAGTGAGAGCAGCTTTGAGGCTGGGAAACATAGGAGCCAATCTCCAATTCAGAGGACAACTCTCCCTCCATTTATCAAGGAGGAGCTACTCCCAACAGTGCCAGAGACTGGTGCCAAGTCGGCGAAGAATGCACCACAGCCAACATTGCAGGCATCCCCTTTGGTTGTACTGACAGATGTGTAGTTTGAGGCAACAGAGGTTGACACAGTACTGAGCACTACACCAATGTTGCTGGCAACCCCTTGTCTGCTGGTACCAAGAGTGCAGTCTCCTGCACCCCAAAAGATACTGGCACCAAAAGGCTCAGCAGATCTCTCACTGCCACAGATTCTTCTGGTGTGGTCAGTACATGGCGCTTTCTCATGCTCTGAACTCAACGGCACTTGCCTCAGTGCTGGAATCAATGGTGCCAGCTTCTGCGGTGTCAGAGAAGACAGCTTAGGTTTCTTTTGCATTCTATTCTTATCCTCTTGCCTAAATGACTTCAGTGCCAGCAACCTTCCCTCTCTTGGTGATCCACTTAGAGGTCTTTTGCCTTTTCTTAGGTGCTAGGGAGAGTGAGCAGTGTCAGGACTCAGGCAACATAGGAGGCACACTACTAACTAATGCTGATGCAGTTGGTGTCAAGACTTACCAACTAGGCTCTGACGGAGGTCTTAGGGCCGCCTCCTTGAGCAAAACTTTAGCCTGGCTTCTCTGTTTTTCCTAGTCCAAGGCTTAAAGTCTTGACAGATCTGGCAATGATCCTGAATACGAACTTCCCCTAAACACTTAAAACAGCTTGAGTGTGCGTCACTCATGGGCATCAGCCTATTGCAAGAGAGGCTTAAAGCCCAGTGACAGAGGCAACCCTCAGTACTGAGTAACAGACACAAAAAAAACCCAACTGGAGCCAAACAGAGAAAAAATGTACACTAAGTACTAACACTATAATTAATTTACAATAAACACACTGAGAGCACTTGCTGAGGCAAGGCAAGGCAAGCCAAGAGATTCCAACAACCATCATGGGCAGTAAGAACGAACTGAGGGAGGTTGGGGGCAATTGAGCATGAAGCAACAGAAGATGCTCGAGCTGCCCCAATGGGGTACCACTGGGGGGGAAATTTCTGATGACTGTGTGCAGGGCGTGAGCATACAAAGAGCGGAATGCACATGTGCAATCACTCGAAGAACAAACAAGCAAAACTAAGTGAGTATATTAAGAGTAAAAGATTAATTCAAATGAGATTGCTTGCTTGTGCAGTTTTAAGTAGGTGAGAATTCCAGTTTTGCTTGCTTGGTTCCACAGATACACCAGCTCTGTCAAAGCTCCACTATAGAATATTAAATTAAAACACACCATCATCACAGCAAATGCATTGGCTGCTCATAGCCCCAGGGCAAGACACTGTTGCCAGCTCCTTCATAACCCTTTTAAAATCAAGTTTTTGTGGGATATCAGCTACACTACATCCATCTACCATAGGTAGTCCTTGGAAACAATATGGTGTGGGTCACATAACATAGAAAATTAAAAGAAACTTCCTCTCACACAGAACAGGATTTCAGAGGGAGTATTTGTGTCTCTGTTCTTAATTCTCCCAATACCCCTCTCCTCAGTAGAGCAGGTTGAAAAGTGAAAAGATTTCCATGAAAAACTGAAAATGAAAAATGTTCTATTTTTCTGGAAAGTTTTCACAGAAATTTTTCAAGGGGTTTATTGATTGAAAACAAAAAGGTTATCAATGTATTATTAAAAACAGATTATTTTGAAAGAAATTAACACATTTTATACCCACACCCGCACACACAGGCACTATTACTAAGGGTCCCCAGCAATTCTCATTATAAGATCCTGTTTTCAGTTGTTTATAATTTAGCCAAATTTTAATTGTTTTGCTGAAATTTTCCATACTGGGTGCCCGCCTCAGGCTGAATATTTTGGAAAATTTCAGCCAAAAAAGCTCAGCAATTTCCAAGAACCAGATTAGAGAAAAATACATTGTTTTCCCATATTAAAAAGTTCTGGCAACCTTTTATTTGAGAAGTTCTGGAATCCCCATACTTTGGAGCAAGGACTTGAAATTTGAGAGATGGGCTCTATCTCAGGGTTATGTCTTTTGCCATGTCTGTGAAAATGACCCCAAATTTGGTTTATTTATAAGCCTTTGAAAAACTGCAGTTTGAAATTGTTCAGTAGAGCTTCACATCTAAATTCCCCAAAGATTCCATCCACAATGAGCATGCTGTAGCCAGTTGATCAGGACTTTTCCTGCAATTGCAACTCTAAGCTGTTGACGGACAAGTTGGCTCCAGGTCCAGGCACTGTCTGGGAGCCTGTCTATCCTGTGCCCTCAATGCTCCCTGTACTGCTGATGCCCAGGCAGTGTGGAGAAGAAAGATGACATTCAAATGCAAAGGGAACACAATCTGAACCTAGGGTCAGGGGAAAGAGGACAGGTAGAGGGATCAGATTGGGATAAGGACCTGGGGGACAGGGCTGGGGACTGGAGGCTGGTGGAGGTGGAGAGGAAAACTAGGACTATCTGGGCAAGTAGATTTAGACTGGTAGACAGACTGGGAATCAGTGGGATGGGAAACAGATCTGACAAGGAGCCAGGGTGTAAGGGGAAAACTAGGACTGACTGGGCAAGAGACTGGGTGAGAGATGAGAAGACTGTGGACTGGAGTCAGGAACTGGCTAGGTAAGTAGAATGAGACTGGAGCAAGGAGACAGCTGTGAGGAAGAAACAAGACTGGGACAGGGACAGGTTGGAGGGGACAGGGCAGAAGACATCAAGCTTGGGAGGGAATGGATGGAAAAGTCTGTGACCACTAAATCAGACTCCCACTGCAGAGCCTGGAAAGGAAACCAAGATTCCTTAGCCTCACCATTTCCCTGCTGTCAGCAAATATTTGTGAAACCCACTGGCAAAGTATGTCTCATCCCCCTCTAGAGCTGATTCACATAGAGAATGATAGCCTACTATTACTAATCATTCACTCTGTTAGCTCAGGTGGCTGGTGTTTCTAAAGATTTCAGCCCCGCGGATGACACGTGGGTGCCCATATGATGCCAAATGATAGAATTTGCTTTTCAGTTTCCTTTTTAAAAACATAGGAAATTATACACAAAAAAATACATAACACTATTAAAGGTTGCATAGTCAAGAACCCCAAAACTGGGAAATGCTAGAACTGAGGTTGCCTATGCAATCTTAATTTGCTCTCTTGTGCATATATTTTATGATTAGTTATACAATCACATACAATTTTTTTCACAGGATCCTTACTTCATTCAGGGCAAAGGATGGACACACACTGGGGAAGAATCAAGGTTATGTAGTGAAGGAGACTGTTGCCTATAGGATGCAGTCTCATTTATTGCAGAAGTTGGAAGGTGTGCAGTGACTGAGGTGGGGGATTGCAGGAAGAGGAAGATAGTCTCGTAGTTAAGGGAGTTGGATGCTGCCCTGGAGATTTTGTCCTTCCTTCTGCCACAGAGTTCCTATGTGAAGCTGGATAAATTATTTAACCCAAAGTTTTCACAAGTGGCCACTAATTGTGTGTTCCTCATGTTCTAGGTGCCTAACTTGAGACCCTGGGGGCAGTGGTGGCAGTGTCTGATTGCAGAAGTGCTGAATACTCACAGCTGCAACTTCATTCCAAAGGAGCTGTGTTTTGACCATATTAAGTGCTATATAATGCTAAGTATTCTGAAAAATTAGGTCCTAGGCACCTCAGATTGGACACCCAAAGTTAGTGGATACTTTTGACATTAACCTCTCTGTGTCTTAGTTCCCCATCTGTAAAATGGGAACAATAATACCCCCTCATCTCACAAGATGTTGTGAAACTAAATTAGTATTTGTGATGCACTCAGCTACAAGCTATCAGGAACAGTATCCCTGATAATGTCACAGCTAACCTGGTGGCTGAACTTTGTGATTTTGTCCTCACCCACAACTATTTCACATTTGGGGACAATATATACCTTCAAGTCAGCGGCACTGCTATGGGTACCCGCATGGCCCCACAATATGCCAACATTTTTATGGCTGACTTAGAACAACGCTTCCTTAGCTCTCGTCCCCTAACTCCCCTACTCTACTTGCGCTACATTGATGACATCTTCATCATCTGGACCCATGGAAAAGAAGCCCTTGAGGAATTTCACCATGATTTCAATAATTTCCATCCCACCATCAACCTCAGCCTAGATCAATCCACACAAGCGGTCCATTTCCTGGACACTACTGTGCTAATAAGTGATGGTCACATCAATACCACCCTATACCGGAAACCTACTGACCGCTACACTTACCTACATGCCTCCAGCTTCCATCCAGGACACACCACACGATCCATTGTCTACAGCCAAGCTCTAAGATATAACCGCATTTGCTCCAATCCCTCGGATAGAGACAAGCACCTACAAGATCTCTATCAAGCATTCTTAAAACTACAATACCCACCTGCTGAAGTGAAAAAAACAGATTGACAGAGCCAGACGAGTACCCAGAAGTCACCTCCTACAAGACAGGCCCAACAAAGAAAATAACAGAACACCACTAGCTGTCACCTTCAGCCCCCAACTAAAACCTCTCCAGCGCATCATCAGAGATCTGCAACCTATCCTGAAAGATGATCCTTTACTCTCACAGATCTTGGGAGACAGACCTGTCCTCGCTTACAGACAACCCCCCAACCTAAAGCAAATACTCACCAGCAACCACACATCACTGAACAAAACCACTAACCCAGGAACCTATCCTTGTAACAAACCCCGATGCCAACTCTGTCCACATATCTATTCAAGTGACATCATCATAGGACCTAATCACATCAGCCATACCATCAGGGGCTCGTTCACCTGCACATCTACCAATGTGATATATGCCATCATGTGCCAGCAATGCCCCTCTGCCATGTACATTGGCCAAACCGGACAGTCTCTACGCAAAAGAATTAATGGACACAAATCTGACATCAGGAATCAAAATACTCAAAAACCAGTGGGAGAACACTTTAACCTGTCTGGTCATTCAGTGACAGACCTGCGGGTGGCTATATTACAACAGAAAAACTTCAAAAACAGACTCCAAAGAGAGACTGCAGAGCTAGAATTGATATGCAAACTAGACACAATCAACTCCGGTTTGAATAAGGACTGGGAATGGCTGAGCCATTACAAACGTTGACTCTATCTCCCCTTGTAAGTACTCTCACACTTCTTATCACACTGTCTGTACTCGGCTAGCTTGATTATCACTTCAAAAGTTTTTTTTTTCTCTTAATTAATTGGCCTCTCAGAGTTGGTAAGACAACTCCCACCTGTTTATGCTCTCTGTATGTGTGTATATATATCTCCTCATTATATGTTCCATTCTATATGCATCCGAAGAAGTGGGCTGTAGTCCACGAAAGCTTATGCTCTAATAAATTTGTTAGTCTCTAAGGTGCCACAAGTACTCCTGTTCTTCTTTTTGCGGATACAGACTAACACGGCTGTTACTCTGAAACTCAGCTACTAGTGATTAGCGTCATACAAAAGCCTGTGAGAAAATTAATTTTGTCTCAGAGCAGGGTTTGACTAGTGCACGGGATCACACACTGAACAATGAGAATAAAACAAAATATTGAAAAGCTGCTAATTAATTGCGCATTGAATGAAGCAAGAGTTCTGTTGATGACATAGTATATGATCATATAATTAGACTGTATCAATGCAAACACACAAGGGAGCAAAATTAAGGTTGTACAGGCAACCTTAACTCTGGAATTTCATAATCTTGAGATGCTTGACTTTGCAACCTTCAAATATTATTTTAATGTATTTTTGTAGATGTGCGGTATTATATATTTGACGTAAAATTGCAACCAGCTCTATTAATAATTCTACAGCTGTTGCTGAGTTGCAATCAGTACTTGCAGGAATTGGGTGTTTCAACGGTAGTTCCTTTCTAATTTTCATTGTAACAGCAAAAGCATCAATATGCAATTCAAGCTTAATTGCTAGCTTTGTTTTCTGTGCTGGGTTTGCAGTGCAAATAGTCTCCTCAGTCCCCGCAGTGTATAGTGGCCTGTGCACACTGCAGCAAAACCAGACTGATTAACACAGCGATTGTTTCTAACAAGATATAATCAGGATGAGGTACTTTAACAATGAGCTGCTGTCCTCCATTTTAACAAAGCACAAGAATAGGCAGCATAAAGTAGGAGCATGTCTGGCACACGATCTCTAGAGATACGTAGCCCAGTGGGTTGCTGGTAGTACAGAGGTAGTCTACCCTGGGAACAAGAAATAAACTAAGATTTTCTGTGCAAGGATTAAGCCTGGAGAAGAGACACAACCAGTTCACAGTTGAAAAAAATGCTATCAGTTCCAGCCAGCTTTCAATAGTTTGATGGAAGAATAAGCTTTCAACAGTGAAGCTGTAAGATATGTCAGTATTCTGACAACTGTAGCTTTAGGAACTACTGGTATCAGTTTCCAGATAATGGACATGTAGAGATTTAAGGACTGGTGCACTTCCTCGTGATTGGCTGTGGCATAAAAGACTCTCCGTCTACAGTGCCCCCTGCTGACAGTGAGTCCAACCCTGCAGGGGTCCCCTCCTCATTGTGACTCTGTCCTTTGGGATATTAATGTCCCATACAAACAACATCCCACACAACTCTTATTATGAACATTGCAACTTCCACCCATTGAGGGCTCCTCTGAAATCCCACTCTTCTCTTGGAATAGCAGGTTCCCAGGTTTCCCTATGGCCTCCCGCAACAGAAATCAAACCCAACTAAAGCAGCCTCCGCCCTTCTGAGCTTGAGCTTTTATAGTCCCACCAAGTTCTCCAGTGTTCCTATTGCAGAACACTGAGCCCTGCACCCTTTCCCAGAGCCTTTAACTGAAGTTGGCTTCTTTCCTACAGCTTTCCCATGTTCCTTTCCCAGAATGAAGGAACACTAATTCTCTCCATCCCTGGGTGTTACTGTCTATCCTGGGTCCTTCTGCTGGACCTCCTGGGTTGTTTTCACTTCCTTCCTTTATGAAGAAGACCCAGCTGTTCCCCAGCTGAGTCAGATAACAAATCATGCTTGACAGATCCACCAGGTACACGGTTTACACCCAACACAGGGCCATACCAGACCTCCACTCAGTACAGCTGAGGAGGGGGCAAGGGTAGCTTTAAACCATTTTTGTGTTTCTCTACTTCCCACTGCTGCCATGGACCAACTTAGCCCCCAACATAACTTAGAGCAGCTTCCGAGTTACTGTAAATTACACTGGCTTGTTACAGCCCCCACAGGAGCTATTATGCTGGCCACAGAGACTGCAAAAATGCAGTACACTGACCATGTCCACTTCCCCGCTTTCTCCCACAGCATGTCCCCTAAACTGGGGGAAGAGAAAATTAGGGAGGGGTAAGATATAGAGACAGCTGTGCCAGTTTAGGATTCCGCTATGCTCCTCCGCTGCACGTTTAGAGTAGCTTTGTAGCCTTATTGTTTGGACTATGTTTATTAAAATGTTCAAAGTATTAAATAAATAAAATATGGAAACAAATAGCTTCTTTTATGGATCATCTAGGTTTGCTTTGACAAGTGTAACATCACATTTCATTTTCTATTATTTGATACCCTAAACTGAAGATGATTTTCTTGGTGCACTCTGGGGGAATTTTGTACTGCAGTCTGTGATCTGCTAAGGAATCAATCCCTCCAAGGAGTTAGCACCTATATTGCCCAGGCATTTTACTGAAAATGTACTTTTTCCTCTTGACCATGGAAAACATTTACCATCCAATTTCATTAAACAATATTACACTGAACCTGGCCAAAACCAGCTAGATATATACATACTTAGTCTATGCTAACAATATCTGCTATTAAATGTTTCACTGGTTATACTCAGCCCATGATCTTGGATCTTTAGAGAAAGTTTTTTTTTATCTTTTTGTAATGTTGGAAATGCAATTTTGACTACTGTCAGTATGTTAATCTGGGCATGAAAAGTAATAACATCACTGCCTGTATTCACTTCCTGCATCGTTCAATCTTTATTCATGTTTCATACGTATTGCATTAGGGGTCATATTTTAATAAAGTAGATGTTGCTCTCTTTTCTGCTCCTAAGGACGAAGGTCTGGATTCATTCATTCCAGAGGTCTGTGCCTCATAGTCCTTTTTACCCTGTATCCTGTCAACCTTGGAGGTCAAATGAAAAGATTTCATGGTATCACGGACATCATTAGGAATGGGCATTTGGGGCTAAAGAACCTACAGAGAAGATGTGTGGTTACCCATAGCAACTGCTGCATCACATGATATTTATGCTGTCTCTGAGCTATAGTGCAGCAGTTTCCTTAAGAGACACAAACCCACTCACTTACATACTACTCCCAATAAGATTTTTTTAAATGCAACTGGAGAGGAAATGAGTTTTTAAATAATCTAAATTAAAATAGGCACATGTTCCCTCTCTATTCCTGCTTTCAATTCTGACATCAATACCTAGTATTTTTTGTATCCTATTTTTTGTATTAAGATATTTTATCAAAGGAAAAAAGAGCTGTTGCTCTGATAAAGGAGGATGCCCTGTGGAGTACACTAGAACTGACTCACTCAGTGTGACATGTCTGGATGTCTCCATCAGTAGGAAAGTGCAACTTTCCATTGTTTTGTTTTGCTTTGTTAATCTTCAGCACTCGCTGAATTTTCTCTATTTACAGGCAGTACATCTCTCAACAGGAAAATGGTACAAATCCCATTACTTGGGCTATGTAAAATGAGACTGGAAAAAGCATAAGGAAATATGCTAGTTCAAGATAGAATGCTGAACAGCACCTGCTTTGCTGCTCCTCTTAAGAGGTGGACTCTGGCCAAAAGTCTTTTAATAGTCCTTCAAGACATATTGAACCTTTTTTAATAACCTTTTAAAACAACACTGCCAAATACACTTTAAAACTTTTAATCTCTCTTCTTCGTAATGTCCCACTAGGATCTTGAAAACAGCAATATCTCAGTCAGGTTATTGTCCCTTTTTATTTTCTCTCTCCATTTGATAAATATTGATTTCCGGTTTCCTGTGGTGCATAAGCCAACATGGCTGCCTTTGGTGCTGTGAGTACCTCTAACATCCATTAAATCAGTACAACTCTGTATTGTGTTCCCTTCCTCTCCCTGCGGGCTAACATATGCACTGGCTATTTTCATTGTGTGAGTGGATACATACAAATGATGTCTCCAAAAATCTTTACAATTTTATTATTTGCCTAACTAGTGTTGCTGTGGTATCCCCTATACTTTGTCCTTAACTATAGCAGATACGGCAATAGCAGTTTCCAAGATTTTAATGGCAACCACTGTACAGAGATATACAGAGACATCTAGGCAAATAATTTAGAGGACATTCCCACAGTTGTAACAATTTTAGGCAAATGTAGCTCCCCAAAAACTTGACACAGTCCCTTTAAGTCCACTGTGTATCCATTAAGCCATTTCAGGTAAGACATCACAATTTTAGAGGATACTTAAACCCACTGCATATTTTTATGGTGAATCAGCACAAGGTTACATAGCACAGGTGTTTCTGTAATTGTGATACTTTAGGAAAATTCTGTGTTCAATGGCCCTCAAGCACTTCCACCTGTCTGGTATGTTGGTCCATTATTATTACAATCAACTGAAATATTAAATGTGCTGACTAAACACCTGATTATAATGACTGTGCTTTATATCTATTTTTCTTGATATTCTTCCTTTCCTATTCAGTACAAAGGACAATAAAGGTTAAAGTTGCTATTGTTACCACTAGAAGATGATATAGATGCCATGTAAAGCTCAAGAGTGATTCTATTTTAAAGTGCTCACTTACAGTAAAATTCTAGCTT
This sequence comes from Malaclemys terrapin pileata, assembly GCF_027887155.1. NCBI lineage: Eukaryota > Metazoa > Chordata > Testudines > Emydidae > Malaclemys > Malaclemys terrapin. The sequence goes on along the minus strand of NC_071513.1, from coordinate 37,223,491 downwards.
TGAACAAGGCATTCCCTACAGTACAGACAACTGCGCTGCCACTAACACGGAAAAGTGGGTGAAAATGTAATTGTGAAAGACCAGGTTATAATTTTGTGTCCATGATATGCTCCAGTGTTCTACAAACTGTGGTCGTTAGATACTGCCAACCAGCATCTCTCTGCGGGGATAAATACTGCAGACCTTACTCAAGCATAACATGGGTTGGAGGTTGTCTGAACAGAGACTGCAGTATGGGTTCAAAGATCTCTCCCATTTACACCATTGTAACCCAGTGCAGCCAATATCCAAATCATGTTTCCATAACACTGTCAATTCAGCTAAAGGGAAATCCAACACTGGCTGCACTAAACTTATCTAAAATAAGAAGAGCCCAACAAACTGTTGGGCCTGGACTACAGAAAGCAGGGTGTGTTTTCCCCCCAAAAAAATCTAGAATAGACTGAAGAAATTAAAATAAACTGCAGCTGAAACACATTTCTTCTTTTGCAGAAGAGGTTATTGTGCATAATCAATTTTCACCCAATTACTTAAGATACTGCCTCCTCTTTGGGGCTTTCTGTACTTATCTTGGGAAAGTGCTGTGGAGACTCTTCAATCTTGAATTTAACTACAGTTCCAAGGATCTGATTTGCTTACCTCTAGTTCTTTATTATTAAACCCATGGTCAGGGATTTATAACTCACGTGACAATGTTTTTTATTGTTATTCCACAGTTTCTATTCCAAAAAGGAGATATACAACAGGGGCTTATGAAATGTCAGACCTTTTTCTGTATAGCTCCTCTCTGGAGTAAAAACTGTGTAAATAACTATAAAGAACTTTGTCACATGTTTTTTGCTATGATTTCGGTGACACAGATGAGTCTGGAAACTGAAAAATTATATTGACTGACCCAAGGTCTGGAGCACCTGAATTTTAAATAATATTTCTCTTTATTTCTAAGCAACAGTTATAATCAGGAGGGGAGCACATGGAATTTCTGATTTTCAAGGCTCTCTGGCCTGCCAAAACACTTTTAGTCAGGGCAATAACTTGGCATTCCATTTCTCAGTCTAGGTTTTTGGCAGTCAAAACATTAGAAAATTCAGCGCATTCATACGCATTCAATAAATACACACATTCATATTATTAAAGGCAGGGAAAATATCTATTATTAATATTGACCATATTTCAAAACAATTAAAAGCAAAAACAGTATAATTCTGGACTCTAGCAGGGGGTTCCTCGTCTATTAAAATTAGTGGGTTATCTTTATTGGGATATTTCCCTGATAAGGGAAATTACATGACAAGTTAGAAAGTTAAGTTAAAATCATGATTTGCTGAATGATTTAATGAAAATCTTAATTAAAAAAATGCAGACTAACACTTACAGAATAAGACAGATCTGTCATTCCCTTTAGCTGAACCATAAGAGTCTATTCCTGCTCTTACTGATCTCAGTGGGAAAAGTATTGGGCCCAAGATTTCATAAGAAAGATCCAATGACAGTTGCTGGCAAGAGAAAAAAAAATCAAAAGCACCTAAATAACAACAGTTTAAGTCCCATTTTCAAAAGTGACTTGGCACGTAAAAGCCTAAAACTCATGCAAAGTTCATCCGACTTAGGACCTAAGTCTCTTTAGAAAACGGGACTTGGGCTTCTAAATGAGTAAAGAATTCCTGAAAATGTTAACTGCCATCTTTCTGCATCATTGCTCATTGACAGATACATTTCCCTCTCATGCTTGCCCAATATGGACCCAATCCACAAAGGGTGGTTCTAGACTCAAACTTCCACAGATTCGAGGCTCCTCTTTAGGCCCATCTCTAGACTGAACTGTAATGGCATGTACCTGCACCACCAGAAAGGGGCCCTGGGAAAGAACTGAGACTTCTTCCTCCTTCTCCAGAGGAACAATGAGTTGTGACACCTTTTTGCAGGGTGCAGCTTCCTTCCCCATCACCAGCCTAGCTCTGCTTGTTGGAGCCCTGATGAGATGCACCCACAGCTCTACCCACTTCCAGTGGCATGGGAGTATACAAGACTTAAAAATAAGGCTTTGCATCAGTCCCCAGGAGGCTTTTACACAACATTTTTAAAAAGCTTAGATTCCCACATCATTACACAACTCTAGGAGCTGGGGCTTTAAGAAAAACAGCAGATATTGTGAGAGCTGGTTACACTGCAATCTAGTCCCAACTATCTTTATTCATTAATTAGTGGGATATAGGCAGTGTAGCAAAAAAGGTTAAATGTCTGCACATTTCCAGTAAGTCTGCAATATGAAGTTATGTGAGGAGCCATACCTGTTGGGCCCGGACTACAGAAAGCAGGGTGTAGTCTCCCCCGCAAAAAAAATCCAGAACAGATTAAAAAAATTAATCTGGTCCTTTTAAAAACTGCAGCTGAAACCTTTTTCCTCTTTTGTAGAAGAGGTTATTGTGCATAATGATGTAGGTACCTGTTGATAATCCAAGGGGAGGGGGTTGTTTGTTATTTTTAAAATGCTGTGCATATTTTTAAGAGCTATTAGAGCATGTAAGCAGCTGTAATGAGTTTTCTAGTGTCTATTAGCAACAAAAACAAAAGCAGTTGAAACAAAACTAGTGGTTCTTCACTTGATCAACATTCACAAAAGAACTCAGCGGGAAATTCAGCTGCAGACCAGGATAGAGGTACCAATTACACAGCGACCAGAAAAAATGTATGGCAGAAGAAAAAGAAATTAGAGGAAACATGTTGTGTTGCTGCATCAAGGGCTCTGGAAAATTCTTATCTGGGGATTTGAAAAAAAAGTCAAGGAACCAAATTCTGTTCTCAGCTATGCTGGTGTAAATCTGGAGCAACTCGAATGTACTCAACAAAGTCAATCTGGATATTGAAATTGTGGCATGGTCAGTAAAGTCATATCTGGATTTACACCAAAGTAACAGACAGCGAATTTGACCGCAACAGATGATAAAATTGGATTTCATTTATGCACTTTAAAAAAAAAAATCACACACTTCTCTCCCCCTATTTTTCCCTCCCCGCAGAGCACATGCCAGTTCAAAACATAGGGATGAGTGTGCCCTGCCACATTTTTAAACTACCCAATACACTTCTATTACAAGAAATGTAGAAATCCAGATATGCTGGTTTTAGATAACCTTGGATGCTTGGTCTCAGCTCTTTAAGCAACTATTATGAGGAGGGGTGGAGGGATGTATACCACAAAAATATAATTTATCATACTGTGTTGTAAGAATTCTGTGCTGCTTAAAATTAGTTTTGTTAGCTTCTGTGTAATACCATAAAAGGCACATTCTATACTGTACATTCCACAAATCATGTCACTACTCCAACCATCCTCAGTCTGATGCAGCGCTTTAAAAAAATAGAGAGAGAGCTAGTTGAAGCACACAGACATATGATATCTTTTGAAATCCATGGAGAGACTTCCTACCAACCGAGGGTCACAGCGCATGGGAGGAAAAACCCCTTTGAGCTTTTCTTAAGCTCTGTTTTGATGTTCCCCATCTACCAAATTCATAAGATGCTTTTGGCTCACAAAGGAATGGTAGTTTGTAAAATATCTCAGCAACTATACACACTACCCAAACACATCTAGAAAGAGGTGCATAGAACTGCCTTTGAAGCTGCAGTTGGAAGAGGCGTCATTCAATTCTTTTAAACATGGTATATAAACATAAGGCAATAAACAAAATCAATCTCTAGTAAATATTGTTCTGAAGAGACAGATTAAACATAATGAGCTACTTATGAATATATATATTTTTAATCTCACAGCAGAGATGAAATGCAGTAATCACTTTTTAGTTTAAGAGTTTTCTGTTGTTTTGTAAAAACAGAAACAAAGAAAGGAAAAGGACAAAAGAGACATTTTCCCTTCTGAATGAAAGATATAGAGGTTGAGAGTGATTCTTTCTAATTTACATCTAACTAGGATCTGAAAAGGATTGGAATGAAAAGGAATACATCCCTTGATACTTGCTTTGCAGGAGTCACTCTTTTACAGTGATTCCCAGTCTTTTCAGGCAACTGTTCCAATTTACCAGATGGAAAATGAGCAGTTTAAATCACAGCCTAAAGCTCCAATTCAGGAAATCATTTGCGCACATGCTTAAATCCATCCCTATTCAGAACAACACTTAAGTATATGCCTAAACTGCATAGAAGTCCATGAGATCCAAGCATATGCTAAAAGTTAAGCATGTGCTTCAGTTTTATTCATGCTTAAGTGCTTTCTTGAACTGGGCCCTAAGAAGAGAATAAAGGCCTTGAGTGCAAGTGAAAAAAATAAATCCTGAAATAATAGTACTGCTATGTACAGATAGTAATCCAAAGCTCATTGAAACCAACAGTAAGGCGGTCATTGATCTCAATGGGGTTTGGATTAGGTCCTACTATTGGTGTTTATGAGGTAGCATTGAAATGTTTCTCAAAGCAGAGTTAGTTTAAAGAGGTAAAAGACATCATGTAATATATTTTCCCTTAAAGAGAATTTCAGATTTACACCTTCATCCTTGATTAGTTTTTCTAAACAAAAAAACACAATCAAATCCAATAAGCTGGTATGTGAGTGGCCCTTATTTCACAGTTCTTCAGAATTATGAATTCTGACTGACTACCAGCTGCTAAATCAGTGAAAATTGCCTGTCCAATGATAACCAATTGAACAACAAAACACTTCAAAGTGGTTTGGATGTCTTCTCTGCAAACTGTTCAATCTATTTAATATCAGCATTGCATTATGAAGACGCAGAGTAGTTTTTTATTTACCAAAATGCTTGCAGCATTATATCACTAGCTCTGAACTCTATTTATATTAGCACCCACCTCTGGTATTACATTTCAAGGAAAGAAACATTACCTTGCTTTTCAGCCTTTGAACATAAATAAAATAAAATAACAAACATCAGTGGTATGTCTAGAGAGCATTTAAACTTTTTCTTGTTGCTGTGCATAACCAGAAGTGAAGGATGGTCTTCTGGCTAAAAGCACAGGCATGGGAGTAAGAAGAGATGGGAATTATTTTGAATTTGCCACTGATTACCTCTGTGTCATTGGTCGAGTCTCTTAAACTGTCAGTGCCTCTATTTCCCCATTTCCAAAATGAGGATGATTCTACTCTAAGGGCACGTCTTCACTACCCGCCGGATCGGCGGGTAGCAATCGATCTATTGGGGATCGACTTATCACGTCTAGTGAAGACGTGATAAAATCGATCCCCGATGGCTCTGCCGTCGACTCCGGAAATCCACCGCGGCAAGAGGTGGAAGCGGAGTCGACGGCGGCGCGGCAGCGGTCAACTCGCCGCCGTCCTCACAGCCAGGTAAGTCGACCTAAAATACGCAACTTCAGCTATGCTATTCACGTAGCTGAAGTTGCGTATCTTAGGTCGACCCCTCCCTCTCCCCCCCCTAGTGTAGACCTAGCCTAATTCACAAGGATGGAATGATACTTCATTCATTAACGTTTTTTAAATGCTTTGATACAGTCTGCTAGGTGGTCTGATGGAAAGGCAAAGGCCTTTATCGTGCAAAGACTCATACATGTTTAAATATAAGTACACGAGCAATCCCAATGAAATCAAAGTTAAAACACATAGATAAGTCTTTGCATGATTTGACAAAAGGTTAGTAATTCAATACAAAAGACTTTTACCTCTTGTTTGTGTGTCAAATCCAGAACAGTAATGATTGGAAGTTTGTTCAAATAGCCTGCTAGAGGCTCTTCCTCCAAGTGGAGAAATATCACGTGTCCAAAGAATCTGTATTTTCAAAACTATCCAAAATACTCAGCAATATTCAGGATTCTGGTAGCACTACAAAAGATGCTTTCTAAAGGGGAAAACACACGAAAAAGCAAAAGAGAAAAGCCTAAAGGAAAGAATAAAAATGTCAATAATTACAACCTTTTAATTAATTTAATTAATGGAGATATCCCATCTCCTAGAACTGGAAGGGACCTTGCAAGGTCATTGAGTCCAGCCCCCTGCCTTCACTAGCAGGACCAAGTACTGATTTTGCCCCAGATCCCTAAGTGGCCCCCTCAAGGATTGAACTCACAACCCTGGGTTTAGCAGGCCAATGCTCAAACCACTGAGCTATCCCTCCCCCCCTATTTTAAAATAGGTCTTTGCCATTGGGATGGTCAGAGTTACAGATCCTACAAAGAGAGAAGGAGGTGAAGCACAATGCTCAGATCTATTAGGGCTGTGTTAATGATCCTTGCAAGATATTCATGAGACCATTTGAGAGAAAGAGCAGAGGACATTTGTACAGTTAATACTTGCCTCCAAGAACAAATAGTGTAACTTTAAAAATAGTCCTGAAGGTCACAGCACCCTCAAGCCAAGGGCAAGTGAACAGTGCTGCAGGTAATAATACCAGTGACCTCTCATAGGTCCGTGACAGGTGAGCAGTCCCCCTCTATACATAGGTAAATGGTAGCGAGAACATAGCAGTGAGCATCTGACCTTACAGGACCCTGTGGCAAATGAGCAGTCCCACCAGATCCAGGAGGTGAATCAATTATTTAGTGTCATGGAGTAGAACCATTTGTGCGTGACCTTAATAAAGAGGCCTCAAGGTCTCAAGAAGACTCACAGGATAGTTGTTGTATCAGAAGAAGTATACCTTCTTCCTTCCCACAGTGCACAATAATGCATGCATGTTTGCGCACGCACGCACACGCACACACACACACACAGAGATACAGGGATTGTGGCAGCTGAATTTGCATATGAACACTAATTTATTTTTATTTTTTTTACAGTTGTTGACATCAGATGAATCACGAGCAATAGGGCCTGCTGTCCCATGCCCTTGTATACAACATTATACAATAGTAATATTTGGCACTTATAAAATGACTTTCATCTAAAGATTCCCAAAGCATTTTATAAAGAATATAATCTTGTAACAGCTATGTGAGGTTAGTATCATTGCACAAATGTTACAGATGGGTAAACTGTAGCACAGACAGGCCAAGAACAAATTGTTCAAACTATAGGCACCCGTGTGAATATTTAGCCTAATGTGACTTGCCCAAGATCATAGCACAAGTCAATTGTGGAACCTAAAAAATAGAACTCAGGAGTTCTACCCTCCAGATCTTCAGTGCTAATCACTGGACAACACAGCTTGTAATTTACATGACATAAGTTTCTGTTGATGTGTTTCTCCAACTGCCAGCAAAGGCATTAGGATAAGAAGATAAAATGAAAGCATGTCAGAGACAGAACAGAAAGCTCAAGAGCTGGATCCTTCTTCCTTCAAGAGTCAGATATAAATAAATCTATTTCTAGCTTCTGACCGGAAGCACTACGTTCTTGCTTCTCTCTCAAGGGAAATAATGTCATGCTCCTCTTCCCTGCCAATATGATTGGCTGACTGACTCATTAGTAGCTTATGACTGGCCACTAAGGAGTCTCCCTAGAGCTCCAATGGTCCAAATATTGTAGTACAAATAGAAACCAATTAGTTGTCTGTTTGCATTCCAGGAATTAATGTTACACAGGGGGCCATTATTTATGCCAGTCCTCTTCCTCATTTTGATATCACCACATGTCATCAGCATCTATGTCACAACCACATTAACTGAGAGCATTTCAGCAGTGTCAGCAGAGAGGCAAAAGACTGAACGCACATTGAGATTTGGCTACACTCACTTCCAGAGAGGGGCCCACTGTGGAAAGCAGTTTCAGAAAGTCATCACCATCCATGTTGTTGTTGTGCTATGGACTTCAGTCTCCAGTGCTATCATCCAGGTGCCTGTCATGGGCAAGTATAAGAAAATCTGTTCAAAATGTGACAAAATGCTAAAATCAAATCCGCATAGTGGATCACATTATTTCTGGCCTTTGCTCAGAGGGGGAATGGGATAAGGTGCAAAAGAATCTTTTTCTCTTCTCTGTATTTCCTGTGAATAGACTAGGGAAAAGTGCAGCCCCTACACTCAGCCACAGTTCAGGGACTTCTGAGCAGGAGCCACTCACTCCAGAGAGGATAAAGGAGGAGACAGAGGGTCCTGTGGCACCTTTAAGACTAACAGATGTATTGGAGCATAAGTTTTCGTGGGTGAATGCCCACTTCGTCGGATGCATGTAATGGAAATTTCCAGAGGCAGGTATAAATATGCAGGCAAGAATCAGTCTGGTGATAACGAGGTTAGTTCAATCAGGGAGGGTAAGGTCCTCTGCTAGCAGTTGAAGTGTGAACACCAAGGGAGGAGAAACTGCTTCTGTAGTTGGCTAGCCATTCACAGTCTTTGTTTCATCCTGATCTGATGATATCAAATTTGCACATGAATTGAAGCTCAGCAGTTTCTCTTTGGAGTCTAGTCCTGAAGTTTTTTTGCTGTAAGATGGTTACCTTTACATCTGCTATTGTGTGGCCGGGGAGGCTGAAGTGTTCTCCTACAGGTTTTTGTATATTGCCATTCCTGATATCTGACTTGTGTCCATTTATCCTTTTACGTAGTCTGTCCAGTTTGGCCAATGTACATAGCAGAGGGGCATTGCTGGCACATGATGGCATATATAACATTGGTGGACGTGCAGGTGAATGAACTGGTGATATTGTAGCTGATCTGGTTAGGTCCTGTGATGGTGTTGTTGGTGTAGATATGTGGGCAGAGTTGGCATCGAGGTTTGTTGCATGGGTTGGTTCCTGAGTTAGAGTTGTTATGGTGCGGTGTGTGATTGCTGGTGAGAATATGCTTAAGGTTGGCAGGTTGTCTGTGGGCAAGGACTGGCCTGCCTCCCAAGATCTGTGAAAGAGAGGGATCATTGTCCAGGATGGGTTGTAGATCACTGATGATGCGCTGGAGAGGTTTAAGCTGAGGACTGTAGGTGATGGCCAGTGGAGTTCTGTTGGTTTCTTTCTTGGGCTTGTCTTGTAGCAGGAGGCTTCTGGGTACGTGTCTGGCTCTGTTGATTTGTTTCCTTATTTCCTTGTGCGGGTATCGTAGTTTTGAGAATGCTTGGTGAAGATCTTGTAGGTGTTGGTCTCTGTCTAAGGGGTTGGGGGAGGAGACAATCGTAGTCTCTCCTCACTCTCACCGGCCACTGACAGAGAAAAGCAGGTTCCACCATCTTAAAGAATGAGTGCAGTTTACATACTCCCACTGCATGCTAGGAAGTATCTTAGTTTCTCTGTTTATAAGCAACTGTCTGCAGGCATTTTTGTTAATGTGCTATAATATGCTGTATGTATGCCAATAGCTAGACATCAGCATGGGAAACTATTGCTTAATCTTACCTTGAAAATAGTCCAATTCTTCAAAGTCTGTAAAAAGTATATCTAAAGAGGTATCTTGGTTTGGGGACAGTAAATAACTAGTGAAGAATTTTATGTCCTCAGCCTTTAATTTTTTTTTTAAGAAGCAAAAAATGCAAACCAACACATTTTAGTGGTTTGGTAATAATCGGTCTGCAGTGAAATGAACCAGAATTGGTTCCGTTATAGGTTTTTGGCAGCTTGTAACTCAACATATTTTAGTTTCTTTATTCCCTAATGCAGATTGCTTGATGGTGTGTAAGAGAGCTAATTAGATATAAATACCAACCAGCACCCAAATAACAAGGATCATGATGATCATACAGTGAACAGCTGTGCCATTCGATAAATTGGTTTCATTTCTAATAGTGCTGCAATGCAAACATTTTCTATCTCAGAAAAGGCTTCTCTCCTTCCTTTCCACAGCAAGATTCAATTAAAAAACCCTACTCTGCTGATGAAGGGCCACACAACGCCAGGAAAAAAAAACCCTCAAGGTTTGGTCAGTTGTTTTTTTTTGTGGGAGTTGAATAGAGGGGTTTTTTATTGACTCTTTCCATTAATGATTTATTTGCTAAGAGGAACAGAAGAGAATAGAAGAATGCCATTGATAGAATCCCTGCAAGACTGTACATGTAGATTGTAATGGAGGTTGGAAAGGATGCTTCATGCTTTTCTGTACTACCACACTTTTAAAAAGATGGCTTTGTTTTTTTAATCGATTGAATTTAAAACTATTGAAAGGTACAGATTGGCATCCACTGGATCCAAAGTCCTTTGCTTAGCCACAGAACAGTCACTAGCAGTGCACTTTTTCTTCACATTGCCTCTTCTGACACCTACACCTCTGACCTGGAGGGATCACACCCAGGGATCAAATTTTCAAAAAAATTCAAAAGCATGTTTGATCTCATACTCACATTCTTAACCCATGGGCACAAACACTGTAAAACTATTCCAACCCCTCCAAGTTGTACAAAGCATCTGTACTGGTGGCCCCTGAGTATTTGTCCCATTTACAGAGGTAGCTCCCCATCTGGTTTGCCACCTCCAAATAAGTTCCTCTTTGTGCTTCTGTATCCCCAAAACCTCTTTATGTAAACTTCTGGGGTCAATTCTGATTACGGACATGTCTACATTTCAAGTTGGAGGTGTAATTCTCAGCTCAAGGAGACATATCTGCACTAGCTGTTATCAAGCTAACAAGCTAAAAATTAAGCGTTGCCACAGTAACATGAGGAAATAGAGCCTACTGGCATCTAGTTCAAATTGCATGCCTTCTCAAAGTATTATTGTAGTCAGGTTGGTTCCAGGATATGACAGAGACAAAGTGGTTTCTTAAAGACAGTGAAATAAGCATCTATTTCTCCATCCTCTTTGGACTGGGGTAACAATTTAGAAACTAAGTCCTACACAGAATTGGCATCACGTGTTCTACTCCATCTATCACATCACTGGGTCTGTGGTTCCCCAGTCTAACAAATTCCAGTTTATGCTGTTTGTCCTAATCAAAAAGCTGCTTGTCTTTCATTGCCAGCTGTTTCTCCTCCAGGAGCCATCTTCTCCATTCCAGATCCTACTTTGTGAGTGAACCCAGTCTGGACGGAGCCCTTACACTCCGCCAGTACCACTGGATCATCCTGATCTCCAATTCCACTGTGCATTGGCATGTCTGCTGGTTATCAGGGTGGTCCATTCAAATCCCCTCTTGGCCCTGAATTATCATTTATTTTCTGGTCCTCTGAGTAAATCAGGTTAACTAGTTGTGTCTTTGTTAGACCTTCAGAGTTTAGTTGCCTCCTCTTGCACTACTTCTCCAGCTGAATTTTCTTGAGTTGCTCATAACTAAGGCTGCTTGTCTGTCACAGAGGTCAAGGAAGTCATGGATTATGTGACTTTCCGTGACCTCTGTGACTTCTGCTGCAGCTGGTGTGGCTGGCTCACGGGCTGCCTGAACTGGCAGCCCCTGGGCCAGCAGCTGCAGCAGTTCTGGTGTGGCTCAGGACTGGGGCAGGGGTTGGGATACAGGGCGGCACTTATCTCAGGGGGCTCCCTGGAAACAGGTGGCATGTCCCTGCAGCCCCCTGGCCCTCTGTGCACTGCCTGTGACTGCAGGCACTGCCCCCACAGTTCCCATTGGCTGTGGTTCCTGGCCAATGGGAGCTGCAGAGCCTGGGCTTGTGGTGGGGGCAGTTCATAGAGCCCCTCTGGCCTTCCCTCCCCCTAGGAGTTGCAGGGACATACCAGCTGCTTCAGAGGAGTTGCACAGAGCCAGGTAGGGAACCCTGTCAACCCTCCCCACCCAGTAGCAGCAGCGGTCTCGGGCCATGCGCCACTGCCCATCTCCCTTCCAGAGCACCCCCGGCCCAAATTTTAGTTAGGGATATATAGTGCAAAACATGGACAGGTCATGGGCCATGAATTTTTGTTCACTGCCAGTGACAAGTCCAAGAGTTTTACTAAAAATACCCATGACTAAAACGTAGCCTTATTCATACCTCTTTTTCTTTATCTTTTCTTTCTCTCAATCTTCCTAAAAAGAAGATAAACCACTTCTCTTACTCTACCTTTGGCAATACTTGTTTTCACAGCAGTCACCACATACTGCAAATTATCGCTGCCACAGTCAGCATCCCACTTCCACCACCATGTGACATTGAGCCTCTTTTGATTTAACTCTGTGCAGTAAAGTAGGGAAGCATTGCATAGATACGTTGAGAAATATATGATATTTATAAAAAATACAAATATTTTCCAGTTGTCCACTAGTGGTTTTGAAACCAGTTTAATAAAGACAGTTCGGGTTGCCTGATGACAGGTGTACACTGTTTTAATTTTTTTAACCAAACTAGTTTTAAAAGTAGTTAGCCATGGTCTACATTGGGGAAATTTCCCTATAAAGAGAGTGAAATCAGCTATTGGTCTATTGTGACATAGGTACCTGACAATATGGAACTCAACTAAGTCCCTCAGTTCATTTCACAATGCCCCATCAAACCACTCTCAAGTCTTTCAATCATTAGTATTGGTCTGGACCAGGGGTCGCCAACCTTTCAGAAGTGGTGTGCCGAGTCTTCATTTATTCACTCTAATTTAAGGTTTCAGTACTACATTTTAACGCTTTTAGAAGGTCTCTTACTATAACTCTATAATATATAACTAAACTATTGTTGTATGTAAAGTAAATAAGATTTTTAAAATATTTAAGCAGCTTCATTTAAAATTAAATTAATGCAGAGCCGCCCGGACCGGTGGTCAGGACCCGGGCAGTGTGAGTGCCACTGAAAATCAGCTTGCGTGCCACCTTTGGCATACGTGCCATAGGTTGCCTACCCCTGGTCTGGACTATGTTTGAATGAAAAACTTAGATACAGAATGCTCACTATCAGAATTAACAAATCCCAGTGACAGCCACTCCACCTCAGATTTCTTATTAATTTTTTCTTCACTCGGTACTAAATTGATTGACTCTGACAAAGTGATTCCTGAATAAAGGTGAGTTAACTTTGTGGCTACATTTTCAACACAATGCATGGAGATTTACTGCTATGATTTTGTTAATCTGGGTAAAGAGTCCATCTCCCCATGCAATGCATTAATTGGCTATTTCCTATAAGAATATACCCAATGTTTCAGTTGATCAAAAGGAAAAAGATAATGACAAAAATTGTGATATGCTTTCATATTAAAACCTAAAACCAGAAAACTCACTGGACTTCAGGCATCATAACAAACCTAAATACTAGCCCTGTTCACGTGTCAAGTTTCAAGTATTTTTAATAAATAGAGATCAAGTTGTGGATTTGGATGGAATATAATTTTGACCCAGAATTTAGCTCTTGTGAGCTCTATTTTGCTAAACACAATTTTGCATATACAATATTTAAAGAAAAACACCAACAAATCCCCTTGAGTTATGTGTAAATAGCATGGGCCAATACTTAACTTCTTACATACATGTTTAACTCCCTCTGATGTCTGTAATAGGCAGCATCAGTGTGAATGAAAACAAAAGTTGGACCTAACATAGTTCTGACTCGTTAACTAAAATATGCTAAGTCTAAAAGGACTCTGACACATATTTTAATCACTCAGTTACTAGACATTTCTGTCAATGTTCCCCGACACACATGGGATTTTGATATGAACATTCCATTAGCATTCATGGGAGTTACCCTCACAACTCCCCCATATGTCAATAAGTGAACATATCCTTGAGAAAAGTTATGCTATTGTAGTGTACAAAGCCTAATGTCCTCCATATGTGGGATCTTACTGTAACATTCCAAAAACAAAGAGCCAGCCAGAAATGTAAAGGACAACGCCTTGATCTTTCCCTTCCAGTGTTTTCTTTACTACAACAAATTAATACTCCCTCCATCCCCAATATAAGAATAGTCCAAAGGGATATTGCCTGTCTTTTAAAGCCCCAAACTATACCTTTATTAAAGGATGATAAATCCCATGCAGCAATCCTGAAGGATGTCATTATATATTTTAAAGAAAGTTTTTTAGGGTACAGTTTAGTCATGCACACAACACTTTCATCCTGAAGGTTCTCAAAGACAGGGTCCTAATTATATCATCCTCTTGTCTAATGTGTATGCATACCTATTGTATTAGATGTGTGTGATGCATTAAAACTTAACTCGGATCTACATCTGACTTGTGAAGAACAACCCAGAAAAGATGGAAGCATTGTAAGTAGGCAAGGGGAACAAAGATGAGAAATGGACAGCTGTGTCTGTACCACTTAGTGCCACCCCACCCACACACATTGTGACAACCTGGTTTGCAGCCTCAGGATCCTAGTACATCCTTCAGTGAATCTGGATTCCCATGTAGTGCAGCGACCAATAGAGTCTTATTACATATCGTGTAATGTGATCTTTCCTTCTGGTATGCACCTCATTACTATTATCCACACCTTTGTCACACCAAGAGAAGGATAGGAATAAAATTCAAAATGATCTGGACAAATTTGAGAAATGGTCTGAAGTAAATAGGATGAAATTCAATAAGGACAAAGGCAAAGTACTCCACTTAGGAAATAACAATCAGTTGCACACATACAAAATGGGAAATGACTGTCTAGGAAGGAGTATTGCGGAAAGGGATCTGGGGTCATAGTGGATCACAAGCTAACGCTGTTGCAAAAAAAGCAAACATCATTCTGGGATGTATTAGCGGGAGTATTGTAAGCAAGACATGAGAAGTAATTCTTCTGCTCTACTCTGCACTGATTAGGCCTCAGCTGGAGTATTGTGTCCAGTTTTGGGCGCCACATTTCAGGAAAGATGTGGACAAATTGGAGAAAGTCCAGAGAAGAGCAACAAAAATGATTAAAGGTCTAGAAAACATGACCTATAAGGGAAGACTGAAAAAATTAGGTTTGTTTGGTCTGAAGAAGTGAAGACTGAGAAGGGACATGATAACAGTTTTCAAGTACATAAAAGATTGTTACAAGGAGGAGGAAGAAAAATTTTTCTTCTTCACCTCTGAGGATAGGGCAAGAAGCAATGAGCTTAAATTGCAGCAAGGGCGGTTTAGGTTGGACATTAGGAAAAACTTCCTAACTGTCAGGGTGGTTAAGCACTGGAATAAATTGCCTAGGGGGGTTGTGGAATCACCATCATTGGGGATTTTTAAGAGTATGTTGGAGAAACACCTGTCAGGGATGGTCTAGATCAGAGGTGGGCAAACTACAGCCCACGGGCCACATCTGGCCTGCGGGACCATCCTGCCTGGCCCTTGAGCTCCCAGCCAGGGAGACTAGTCCCTGGCCCCTCCCCTACAGCCACGCCACTGTGCGGGCAGCGCTCTGGGCGGCAGGGCTGCATGCTCCTGCAGGGCAGTGCAGCAGCATGTCTGACTGGACTGGGCAGCGCGGCAGCCAGACATGCTGCTCTGAGCGGCATGGTAAGGGGACTGGGGCCAGGGGGTTGGATAAGGGACAGGGGATCCCGGGAGACGGGGATCAGGAGGCAGTTGGATGGGGCGGAGGTTCGGGGGGTGGTGGTCAGAGGATGGGGAACGGGAGGGGGGTAGATAAGCGTGGGAGTCCCGGGGGGCCTGTCAGGGGCCAGGGGTGTGGATAGGGGTTGGGGCAGTCAGGCGACAGGGAGCGGGGGGGTTGGATAGGGGGTGGGGTCCTGCGGGGCAGTTAGGGGCGGGCGTGGTTAGGGGACAAGGAGCCAGGGGGGTTGGATGGGTCAGGAATTCTGAGGGGGCAGTCAGGGGATGGGAAGTGGGAGAGGTCGGATAGGGGGCCTTCCCTACCCAGCCCGCCATACAGTTTTGCAACCCCAATGTGGCCCTCGGGACAAAAAGTTTGCCCACCCTTGGTCTAGATAATACTTAGTCCTGCCTTGAGTGCAGGGGACTGAACTAGATGACCTCTCAAGGTCCCTTCCAGTTCTATGATTCTATAAGACTGGATTATAGCAATGCACTCCTTGGGGTTGCCACTGAAGACCACCTCGGGGCTTCAGCTAGTGCAGAATGAAGTAGGCTGTCTATGGAATTCGGTGAGCTGTGATCTGCATTTGTTACTGAACCTGTCATATTTCCAGATGGAATTGAAGGTGTTGGTTATAATTTTAAAATGTCTGGAAGCCAGCTATTTGCGAGATTGTATATCCTTTATGCCCATCATTAAGATCTGCTGGGACACACTTGCTATCTGTTGCTGGAATTCAACTTTCCAGACAAGCAGTAAAGAAAGCAATCTCAATGAAAAGAGAAAATGTAAGAACGCTCTTCTCTGAAATGCTCTGCTGGAGCCAGAATTCAGAAACATTCCAGATAATGACAAGTTTCAGAGTAACAGCCGTGTTAGTCTGTATCCGCAAAAAGAAGAACAGGAGTACTTGTGGCACCTTAGAGACTAAGGGAATGGCTGAGCCATTACAAACGTTGACTCTATCTCCCCTTGTAAGTACTCTCACACTTCTTATCACACTGTCTGTACTCGGCTAGCTTGATTATCACTTCAAAAGTTTTTTTTCTCTTAATTAATTGGCCTCTCAGAGTTGGTAAGACAACTCCCACCTGTTTATGCTCTCTGTATGTGTGTATATATATCTCCTCATTATATGTTCCATTCTATATGCATCCGAAGAAGTGGGCTGTAGTCCACGAAAGCTTATGCTCTAATAAATTTGTTAGTCTCTAAAGTACCACAAGTACTCCTGTTCTTATTCCAGATAATGTGTGACGTTCACCTGTTAACTCAGAATTTTAATAACTCATATATTCTTTACCAGCTCAGCAAGCAATGAGTTGTACATAATTTTACTTAGTCACCATTTACTGACTCATTTGCTGATTTCATAAAATGAATGGGAGATGCCATGGCAATGGGTGCCCTATAAGTACCTCAATAAATTAATAAGTTACCCTGGAAACATCAATAGTGTTACTTGTATGGGTGGAACATAGTGATAACTACAACTGCAGCAAAAAATCAGTTTAAAATAATGGTTTAAAATTTATATTGTGATTTGCAAGCCAAGTCTTGAAGCCTAATTCTAAGGAGCTTAGATTAAGTATTGACTAAGGCTAGGTCTACACTACCCACCTGAATCGGCGGGTAGAAATCGACCTCTCAGGGCTCGAATTATTGCGTCTCGTTGGGACGCAACAATCGATCCCCGAATCGACGCTCTTACTCCACCAGCGGAGGTGGGAGTAAGCGCCATCGACGGGAAGCCACGGAGGTCGATTTTGCCACCGTCCTTACAGCGGGGTAAGTCGGCTGCAATACGTCGAATTCAGCTACACTATTCGTGTAGCTGAATTTGCGTATCTTAAATTGACCCCCCTCCCCTGTAGTGAAGACCTGCCCTGAGTATAAAGAGAGTAAAGGCTTCAAGATTTTTCCTTATTGGAATATATACACATTGTAAGTCTGTCTAATTATGTAAGATATATATATAGATAGAGAGAGACAGAGAGACAGAGAGAGGGAAGAGATCTAAGATACTGTATACTTGCAGAGATATACATAACCCTGATTTTCAGAGGCACAAAACAACCGTAGTTCACTGATGACAGTGGGAACCATGGGTATAGGGCGACCTATCTGTTAAGAGAGAGAACTCAGCTCCCTTTCACTTGAGAAAGAATATGGGTTCTCAGCACCTCTGAAATTCAGGCTTGCCTTGTGCATCCAACCTGTGCAATGAATGAGGCAGAAATCCTGTAGGGGGAAAAAACAATATGTGATTATGTGATGAAAGATCATAATGCATGTGCACATGGGGGCAGATTTAAGGTTGCACAGGCAACTGTAAATCTGATATTTCTTAACTTTCAAGTGCTTGACTTTGCAATCTAAATAACTTTCTTTTAATTTCTTTAAAAAATGTAATTTCTTAGGTTTTTGGAAGGATGCAGGTATAAAACAAATTTCATTATGTACAAATGTAAAACCACCACCACCACTGTGTAAGGTTTGGACACTGAGCCTGTAGTACAAACTACTACCACTTGACACACAGGACTAATTAGGGTGACCAGATGTCCCTATTTTATAGGGACAGTCCTGATATTTGGGGCTTTTTCTTCTATAGGCTCCTATTACCCCCCACTCCCGTCCCAATTTTTCACACTTGCTGTCTGGTCACCCTAGGATTAATTACATTTAGCCAGCAGAAGCAGAATGTTGTTATCCAGAGTGGGGGGATAAGCTGCTGGCAACATATGATAGGGTGCAGAGGGTGATTAGGGAAAACCTGGCCTGGCTCTCTGTCTTCCCCAAGCCAGGAGATGGAAGCTCCTGTGGAGCCATGTGCCAAGTTGAGGATTTCTGTGAAGAGGGTTGGCATCTCTCTCCCTGCCCCTAGTTCTGGCTACAGCTGTTCTGGCTCTAAGCATTCCCAGTGCAGTGTCTGCTGCTGCAACTACTACTTTGATGATAGCTGGACCAGCTTCTTTATACTGTTCGTTGGTTTTGGCATGCTTCCAAAATTTTCCTGAGGAAAACAAGTGACAAAAGGGAAATGGTGATGCCTAACACTTTACAATTAAGCCAGATATGAATGGCGTTTTGGGGTACAAGCAAAAGGTACACTGTAACCTGAGGAATTTCTCCCTGCTGAATATAATAGAGATGTTAAAACTTCTCAAAAAAAACATTCCAAGAATTCTTGCGCTAACATATGTACAATTTCTGTACCACTATAATTATTAGTTTAGAAACCAATTTAGTTAAAGTGATACAGCCACCTAGTGTGGATGAAGTTATACTGGTATTATGTATATAAGTATAGCTTATTTACAGGAACACCACTGCATGCTATTTATTTCCCTCTAAAGACATAACATTAAAAATATCTAAATAGGTTAACAATGTCCCTTTAAAAAATATTTTTTTTTTAAATCATTGCAGTTTTAATCAGAAATCTGAAGCCTTTCTTGAATATCAAATATAACCAAGGCCAATAAACAAGCATCAAAGCAGGCATCATTTCACAGTTTCAGATTTATGAATTCTGCATCACTACCTGATGATTCAGAAGCGAGGATTGCCCTGATGCTGATTGCATTCACATATATTAAAGCATGCTGCCCACATGACTCTTAATAGATAGGAATTCAACATATAATGTATCTTAACCTCCATAATACGGTACTTAGTACCTCACATTCTTATTTTCACTTAATTGTTTAAAGTTCTCTTTGTCTAAGTCATTGCAATATTTACTGAATCTGTGGCAAATACTGACACCTTGTTTCCTGTTTTAACCCCCCAAGTCCCAAATATATTTTGCTACAAGTAAAAATTAAATGAAAGAAAAAGGATTGTTTTCTGGGTTTGATCGATTAGTGAGGGACAAAAACCAAGGGTCTTAAAGCTGGATTTAGAAAACTGACACTAAAATGACATTGTGGGCTTCCACATTTGCTTTCTCTCAACATCTTCAAAATTGGCTCAGTTAATAGGTGATATTTTTTCTAATTCTAGAGCTACAGACTCAGCCTAGAAACTTTCCAAAAAAAAAAAAGAAAAAAAAAGCTATATTCTTCCTGCCTCTTACATTATTGCTCTAATAACAAAAGGCCCCACAGTCAGAACTTAGCTGACAATTTGATGAGTGAGCTAGAGAAGAACCCCAGCATCTATTTCCACACAAACTGCACTGGGTCCACAGCGCTAGCAAGAGTAAAAAGCAGTAAGCAGACAGGCCTCAGACACAGGGAACATACTGTTGAGTAAGTGGATGCAGTTTTCACTTTCCTGACCACAACTGCACTTTACTCTTGCATGTTTTGATACCACAGGAGGGAAGAAGAGAAAAGGAAACAAACCAGAGAAAGTTTTGCATGGTGCCAAACAATTTGACAATTCAGAATCCAGGAGGAGAAGTGAACCAGGTTTTTGCCTTCTAAATCGTATTTATTACACCAATGACAGAGACTGACCATAGATGGAAAAGGAAAATAAGAGCCTCTTACAGAGGCAGGGTATCAAGGGTTTTTTTGCTATTATACTCTAGGAGACAAAGCTTGTCTGAGAGCAATATTTAGGAAAGAACCAAAACACACAATAAAGTCCAACCCGTCCCACCACCTTGTGATTAATGTTAAACCAGAATCAAACAATGTCTGGGCTGGGGTCATTTCAGGTGTCTTGGAGCCAGGCAGAATTTTTTTTAGTAATGTACTTAATTAGAGCAAGTAATTCAGAACAATTAACTTCAATTAGCTTTAAAAGAGTGAAATTAATTCCCACACCCAAGGGACTATCCACTTATCCTCTCAAAATAGTACTGAAGTTGGACTCACTAGAGCAGTGACTATATTTTTGTGGTGTTTAGTCCAATAAGGGTCCTGACTATGACTGGGACTCCTAGGCATTATGGTACCATAGGTTATAATAATACAATGGTTGAATTTTCACCTGAAAGAAGGAAGCTATCAATAGGATATTCTCCACAAGATGTCCTCATCTCTGGAACTCCTCTTCCCTCATCATCTTCCAGAGTCCAGGTATATCAACTTTCAGACTACTGTGCAAGTGGCATCTGTTCTCTCGGGGACTTGGGCAGAGCATGGGTTGAGGGCCGTAGAGATTGTAAGCTTGGATGGGGGATATTTTATTTCTTAATATATACTTATTTAATGCATCCCATTGTATTGTGAAATTAAGTTACATCAGGTTGCCAACTGACGGGGTCAGTTATCATTTTATGTGTTTATAAATTTAAAAAAAAAACATTAAAAATAAAATATCATACCACTGGCACTATCTGAAACAATTTAATTCACAGGTACTTTTAACATATTAACATAGAGAGTCAAAGAGCATGCCAGAGAAGAGCAGACCCCATACTCCGGTCTCTTTAGTACTAACCTGCTGTGAATTGTCCAGAACTTCCTCAACACAGAAGGTCAGGTAGGCAGTTTTATGTCATCAGCCACAATCTTTCCCTCTTCCTAACCCCAGTGTCCTCCTTCTGGCTGATCTAGTGATTAATTTTAATCTATTAGCTCATTATATTATACTTTATTACACTGCACCAGCCACTTACTGTGTCTGCCCATTGGAGTCATGTTCAATATCACTGTAAAAAATATGCCTGCACAATGAATTGGCAGCAAATGGCATATATTACATACTATATAAGAGTCCATTTAGAAATTAAAGCATGTGGAAAAACTAAACTGCTTTATTTTTATTTGCTTCCCAAATCCAACTGCAAAATTATTCTTTATGGGCCCTACCCTGCTGACATTTACCAAAGTGAGAAAAGTTATGTGCCTAATGTAAATGTTTGTAGAATCAGGCCCTGCATCAGTAAATGCATCATGAAAAAATATTACAAGTAGTGTTTGAAAATAGTAAGACAATAAAATATATTCATTGGCTCAGCCAGTCACAGTCTGAACTCCAGTCAGAGAGATTTTTGAAAACAGAATTTAAATTAGGAAATAAAAGAAATACATGTTCCACTCTGCATTGCTATGCAATAATAACAACTGAAAATATTACATTACACAAAACTATTTTAAAATTGAATTGCATCATTTAACTAAGATTTCTTTTCCAAAATAATAAGCTGAGTAGTTTTCCAATACCAAAGTTATCAATATATCTAAATTTATGTATCATTAAATTAATACAGACACTTATCCAAGGTCCTAGGCATCCCAATATAATAAATTATAGACCATAAAATTAAATTAAATCTCAGTACAATTAAAATAATCAGTTTCACAGGAAAGTGGTTTTATATGGCTGAGCAGCTAACCAAAGCTCCAAACCTCCAAAACCTGACTTGTGTTTCCTCTTACAAAACATTTTACAGATAAATCATAAAGGCAGTTTAAACTAAATGTTTAAATTACATAAGGAAATTACAAGATAATCAGATCTCTAATAAGGAAAACAAATAGATATATTATATACACATTTTTCTACAGAACTACAAGGCAATTTTGACAACATGAGGCTGTTGTGAAAAGGAAATTAACCAATAAATGTATCCATGAACCAGAATGATATAACGCTATGAATAGTACCAGTTCCCCATCATGGAGAGAATGCAGAAGGAAAACTATGATTAGATAGTTTTGCACAAGACTCTTACAAAACAAAAATAGATATAAGGTTCACAATGAAATGCTGACGGGTTCCCCATTTTGTGGCATCTCATTTTCCTCTCTGCTGGGAATGTCACAAAACTGATAGACCTGTAATGTGACACACAAGTTATTTAAGAATTTTCACAAATTCTGAGGGAAGTGTCCTGAATTACTGGAATTATAGGGTATGTCTACACTACGAGATTAATCCGAATTTATATAATTCGAATTTTGGAAACAGATTGTATAAAGTCGAATGTATGCAGCCACACTAAGCACATTAATTCGGCGGTGTGCGTCCATGTACGGGGGCTAGCGTCTATTTCCAGAGGGTTGCACTGTGGGTAGCTATCCCATAGTTCTCGCAGTCTCTTCCACCCATTGGAATTCTGGGTTGAGATCCCAATGCCTGATAGGGCCAAAAACATTGTCGCAGGTGGTTCTGGGTACATCCTCTTCCCTCTCCAGGGAAGCAATGGCAGACAACCGTTTTGCGCCTTTTTCCTGGGTGAACAGTGCAGACGCCATACCACAGCAAGCATGGAGCCCGCTCAGCTCAAGACAGCAGTCATGAACATTGTAAACACTTTGCGCGTTATCGTGCAGTTTATGCTGAACCAGAACCTGCAAAACCAGGCGGCGAGGAGTAGGCTATGGTAGCGCAGCGGCGAGAGTGATGAGGACATGGACATGGAATTCTATCAAATCGCGGGACCCGGTGCTTTGGAGATGATGCTGTTAATGGGGCAGGTTATAGCCGTGGAATGCCGATTCTGGGCCTGGGAAACAGGCACAGACTGGTGGGACCGCATAGTGTTGCAGGTGTGGGATGATTCCCAGTGGCTGCGAAACTTTCGCATGCGTAAGGGCGCTTTCTTGGAGCTTTGTGACATGCTTTCCCCTGCCCTGAAGCACCAGAATACCAAGATGAGAGCAGCCCTCACAGTTGAGAAGCGAGTGGCGATAGCCCTGTGGAAGCTTGCAACGCCAGACAGCTACCGGTCAGTCGGGAATCAATTTGGAGTGGACAAATCTATTGTGGGGGTTGCTGTGATGCAAGTAGCCAAAGCAATCACTGAGGTGCTGCTACGAAAGGTAGTGACTCTGGGAAATGTGCAGGTCATAGTGGATGGCTTTGCTGCAATGGGATTCCCTAACTGTGGTGGGGGCGATAGATGGAACCCATATCCCTATCTTGGCACCGGAGCACCAGGGTACCCAGTACATAAACTGCAAGGAGTACTTTTCAGTGGTGCTGCAAGCACTTGTGGATCACAAGGGACGTTTCACCAACATCAGCGTGGGCTGGCTGGGAAGGGTTCATGATGCTCTCGTCTTCAGGAACACTAATCTGTTTAAACGGCTACAGCAAGGGACCTACTTCCCGGACTAGAAAATAATTGTTGGGGATGTTGAAATGCCTATAGTTATCCTTGGGGACCCAGCCTACCCCTTAATGCCGTGGCTCATGAAGCCATACACAGGCAGCCTGGACAGGAGTCAGGAGCTGTTCAACTACAGGCTGAGCAAGTGCAGAATGGTGGTAGAATGTGCATTTGGCCGTTTAAAAGTTCGCTGGCGCTCGTTACTGACTCAGTCAGATCTCAGCCAAACCAATATCCCCATTGTTATTGCTGCTTGCTGTGTGCTCCACAATCTCTGTGAGAGTAAGGGGGAGACCTTTATGGCGGGGTGGGAGGCTGAGGCAAATCGCCTGGCTGCTGATTATGCACCAGGAAGCGCTGCTCATCAGAGAAGCTTTGAAAACCAATTTCATGACTGGCCAGGCTATGATGTGAAAGTTCTGTTTGTTGAAAACCCTCCCCCTTGATTGACTCATTCCCTGTAAGCAAACCACCCTCCCCCCTTAAATCAGAGCTTGCTTTTAAAGGAAATAAAGTCACTATCATTTAAAAATCATGTATTCTTTATTAATTGTTTATAAACATAGGGAGAGAACCAATAAGGTAATCTGGGTGAGGTTTGGGAGGAGGATAGGAGGGAAGTAAAAGGCCACTGAAAAAATTCAATATAATGACAGCCTTTTGGTTGGGTTCTCCACTGGGGTGGAGTGAGAGGGTGCACGGAGCCTCCCCCGCCGCGTTCTTACACGTCTGGGTGAGGAGGCTATGGAACATGGTAAGGGGGGGAGGGAGGTTATACAGCAGCTGCAGCAGCAGTCTGTTATCCTGATGCCGTTTCTGAAGCTCCACCAGACGCCGGACCATGTCCGTTTGATCACGCAGCAGCCCCAGCGTTGCAGCCTGCCACCTCTCATCTCGAGCGTCCCTCATGACCTCATGTTCACTGGCATCTTTCCTGTATTTAGATACCGTGTCCTTCCACTCATTCAAATGAGCTCTTTCATTGCGGGTGCATTCCATTATTTCTGAGAACATCTCGTCTCGCGTCCTCTTTCTCCGCCGCCTTATCTGAGATAGCCTTCGGGACGGAGGAGGGAAGCTTGAAAAATTTGCAGCTGCTGGAGGGAGGGATGAAAAAAAGGAGAGAAGTTTTTAAAATGATACATTTTACAGAACAATGCTTATACTCTTTCATGGTGAACTACACTATTCACATTACATATCAAATGTGATTTCAGTACAAGGTCGCATTTTCCATCTTAATATTGAGTGCCTGTGGCTTTGGTGTTAGAGATCACAGACGCAGGTCCGGGCAACAGAATTCAGCTTGCATGCGGCCATGGTAAGCCATTGTCTTTCGACTTCTGTGCCCTCCTTTCCCACATACCAAGCAAAGCCTGTTGACTGCTGCGGTTTTCCTGTTAACCTTCAGCAGCAGAAAACAAACTAACCCGCCCCCATCCAATTCTCTGGGATGATCGCTTTATCCCTCCCCCCACCGAGTGGCTGGTATCAGGGAAGATCCCTGCAGAAACCAAAATAACCCCCCGCCCCCTCCTCCCGCCATGAATTCTCTGGGATGATCGCTTTACCCCTCCCCCCACTGCGTGGCTGGTATCAGAGAAGATCCCTGCTAGCCAAATGCGAAAAGCTCAGGGCCAATTCCCCCCCCCCCTGCGCTTGGCTAACTGCAGGGAAGGGTTTCTTTTCAGCCACAGACAAACAGCCCAGTAGGAATGGCCACCTCTGTCCCCTTAATTAAATTCCCGAATTTCAACCAGGTTACCATAAGCGATATCACTCTCTTGAGGATTACACGGCGAGATAAAGAACGGATGTTGCTTGAATGCCAGCAAACACCGGGACCATACGCTGCCAGGCATTGTCATGCAATGATACCAGATTACTTGCTACTAGCATGGTGTGGTCAAGTGTCCTACCATGGAGGACGGAATAAGGCTGCACTGCCCAGAAATCTTGTGGCAAGGCTTTTGGAGTACCTCCAGGAGAGCTTCATGGAGATGTCCCTGGAGGATTTCCACTCCATCCCCAGACATTTAACTGACTTTTCCAGTAGCTGTACTGGCCGCGAATGCATCCCAAATCCTCGGGGCAAAGTAATCATTAAAAAATGCTTGCTTTTAAAACAAGTTTTATATTTTAAAAGGTAAACTCACCTGAGGTCCCTTCCATTGGGTCATGGTCTTGGATACTGGCTTGGGAGGATTGGGAGGGTACTTCAGTCAGGCTGAGAAAAAGATCCTGGCTGTTGGGGAGAACGGAGTGCTGTGTGCTCTCCGCAAGCTCGTCCTCCTCCTCCTCCTCCTCCTCTTCCCCGTCCGCAGAATCCTCAGGTGTAGCTGATAAGATTATCCCCGCCTCAGAATCCACGGTCAGAGGTGAGGTAGTGGTGGCGGCCCCCCCTAGAACTGCATGCAGCTCGGCGTAGAAGCGGCATGTCTGCGGCTCTGACCCGGAGCGACCGTTTGCCTACTTTGTTTTTTGATAGGCTTGTCTGAACTCCTTGACTTTCACGCGGCACTGATCTGAGTCCCTATTGTGGCCTCTCTCCATCATGCCCTTGAGATTTTTTCAAAAGTTTTGGCATTTCGTCTTTTCAAAAGAAGTACTGCTAGCACTGATTCCTCTCCCCATATAGCGATCAGATCCAGTACCTCCCGTACGGTCCATGCTGGTGCTCTTTTTCAATTATTGGCCTGCCTGGTTACCTGTGCTGATGAGCTATCTGCAGTCACCTGTGCTCTCCACGCTGGGCAAACAGGAAATAAAATTCAAATGTTCGTGGGGCTTTTCCTGTCTACCTGGCCAGTGCATCTGAGTTCAGATTGCTGTCCAGAGCAGTCACAATGGTGCACTGTGGGATAGCTCCCGGAGGCCAATACCATTGAATTGTGGCCACACTAACCCTAATTCGAAATGACAATACCGATTTTGGTGCTACTCCGCTTGTCGGGGTGGAGTACACAAATCGATTTTAAGAGCCCTTTATTTCGAAATAAATGGCTTCGTTGTGTGGACGGGTGCAGGGTTAATTCGATTTAACGCTGCTAAATCTGAACTAATGTCATAGTGTAGACCAGGCCATAAACACATATTTAAATCCTTGTGGCTGAAGGTAATGAATGCATTTCATCACTATAGCTATGAAAATAAATACCTGTTATAGGAATGTGGCTCTTAAGACCAAAAATTATGAGAACTGGCAAGCCTTTTTGCATGAGGTCATGCTCTTGCGACCCCTTAAATCATATGACTAGCTCCTACTCATGAAGAGAGTGACAGATCAACTAATGGGATGAACTAATTAAAAATAATTCACATTTTAGATTAGCAGCCTGAATATTTACTATATCCACAACTCTGCTGCATTCTTTTGTATTGCACATTTGACAGGTTCCCTTACTTCTTAATCAAGAAAATTCCTTGCGCTGCCAGCATTTCTGTTTATGTTTATCAACAAATTAGGGCTAGATCATCCCTCACTTGTGGGGCAAATAGAGTGGCCCAGTATTTAGTACATGTGGGAGACAGTGTTTTTAGGATATAGATATTCAGGCCTGTCTGCAAAGGCCTATACTTTAAGAATTTAGGTGTATTTTTATCACTTAGCTAGTTATAGAGTACAAAACAAGAATCAAAATTAGTCTGCCTGTGTATGGGCCTTCTCTCACTATGATAGTCTAAGGCCTTGTTCTTTGGCTAAACAGCAGGGTCAGCCATAAGCTGGGAAGTGAACGGTCACATCCTCACCAGTCCCACTGAAATAAGGCAGTTTTGGGCTGTTAAAAAGGTGATCCAATCTATCACCTCCAGAGAAAGGGAAGAGTCTAGAAGATGTAAAGATAACTTAGTTTGATAGCATCCTGTCTGGAAGAACTCACTTATCAATAGCTGGGGTGTGAAATCCTCATTTCTTTGTTGTTCTATCACTGTAGTCTCCACTTTCCTATTGTTTGCCTGTATAATCTCTGTCTGGTTCTGTGATTGTTTCTGTCTGCTGTATAATTAACTTTGTTGGGTTTAAACCAATTAAGGTGGTGGGATATAATTGGTTAATTAATCATGTTACAATATGTTAGGATTGGTTAGTTAAATTTCAGTAAAATGATTGGTTAAGGTATAGCTAAACAGAACTCAAGTTTTACTATATAGTCTGCAATCCATCAGGAAGTAAGCGGGGGGGAATTGGAATCATGTTTTACTAAGTGGGGGGAAATGGGAACAGGGAATGGGAACAGGGACACAGGCAAGGCTCTGTGGCATCAGAGCTTGGAAGGGGGACACTGGGGAAGGAAATTGGAATCATTGCTTGCTGGAAGTTCACCCCAATAAACATCTAATTGTTTGCACCTTCGGACTTCGGCTCCCTGTTCACTCGAGAAGGACCAGAAAAGGGGAGGGTGAAGGGATAAGCCCTCTAACAACTGTGACTGGTGTTTATGAGCCAGTGTCCCCCTTTCTCACCTGACACTATATAATCTGCTACACAGGTGCACCATGGGCAGAGGGTTTAGCAGGTTGGGAAGAGCTTATGCATGGGCTGGAGATGACAGGACCTGCCTCTCTCTCCACAGGTCCAGCATCCCCTCCAATCCCTCAAAGAATACCTGCATAAGACCTTGCTGACATGGCCTATAGCCGAGGGAAATACTATCATACCCTGCCCCTCCCCAAGAGTCATCTTTTTCAGGACAGCAGCATACAGGATGGCATTGGCAGCATGGTTCCTAAAGGAGGTATGCTGCCATTGAATGTATGGAACCTCTATGATCATTGGGGGACCTTTAGGCTTAGGGGGTCAAACCACTTGCAAGGAGCATCTCCATTTCTTCTCCTTCTCCTAAACAAATATTGTGGTGGCAATTCTGCCAGTGGAAACACATGGGGATCAAATCTGCACCCTACCTGAGCTTTGCTCTGAGGTAATGAAGAAAGGGAGCTTGTTGACACTCCTTGATCCTCAGCCATCCTGCTTTAGCACATGTTTGACCCATACAGGACCAGTGGTAACTTACACTAGTAAGCAAATCAAAATCAGGCATACTGGAGCTCTGCTGCACTATGCCCCCTCCTCTTATGCTTCAGGTGAGTTGGGGTGGCTGGCACAGGAGAGCTGCCTCTTCCAGCCTTCCCCTGCACAGGGGGAATGTTCTATTGGCCATCTCTGGCTGTTTTAAAGCCACTTTGCACTGCTTATATACACAAGCAGTTAAAGTCACCCAGACTACTCATAATGTGTAAAGTCTTTGCAGTATCAGGGCCTTGGCAGCTTGGTCAGTTTTCCGATAAATCAAGGTTTTTAAAAAAAAAAAAAGACTGGGTTTTGCTTTAAAAGATTGCTTTCTACAGGACATAAGATGATCACCAATAGATCCAGGTAGAAATTTATTTTGTGATATTGTATTGCAAACCTAAGTATCTTGTGAGGATTTCACACCACTCTGTAGCATCTAGTATTGGCCACTGTCAGATACATGACACTGGAGCAGACAGCTAAGTGGTTTGTTCCAGTGTGGCCATTTCCAGTCTATGTTATTACTATACAGCTGCAGTATAATTCACCATCTGTTGATTTACTTATAGAGAGATTTGAAAAATAGTCTGTCACTGCTAAACTGAGTCACCTGATTTGTTTTTATACTGCACATTTATTATAAACATATTTACCAGGAAAAAGGAAAAAGCTAACAATTACTTTTGCAGTTCAAATTGAAAACATAATTTATGATAAAAGTGTAAATCGATTACATTTCTCTCTATTGCCTTCCCAGTCGAGCAGTAATTTGACAATAAATGGGGGGAAAAAAAACATTTTTGTGTGCATCTGCTCTTGTATACTGTATGGGAGCATTAACCCTTTCTGGGGGAAAAGAAAAATCAGTACTTCCCTAGACAGTAGCTAACAACTGAAGCTGCTCAGCAAATCCAGAACTTCAGTGAGTACAAATGGTCAAAGCTGATCCAGACACAAGAGGGCATTTATTTTCACTCTATATGCAAATACACCCCAGAAACAGCTAACAAGTCTGTATCTCCTCCATCAATCCCAGGAAGAAAGAAAATGAAAAATTCAGGCCTCCTATAAATATAGATATTTAAAAGCTGCTAATTACAATATGAAAAGTAGAGAAGTAACTAGTAGGTATGTCATATCTTCATTTTAAAATATGGGGAAAATTATCATTATCTCTCACGTATCTATAATAAGTATGTTTGGCATGGATCTCTACCATTAAACACTGGATTAACTTAGTAAGATGTGCTGCATCACCAAAGGAAAAGCATTTAAATTCAGATCTTGATCTTCCATGCTTTATGTCAACCACTGACATTTGCTAGGTTGCTTTAACTTAGATGGAAGAATATAAGAACAGCCATACTGGGTCAGACCAATGGTTCATTTAGCCCAATATCCTGTCTTCTCACAGTGGCCAATGCCAGATGCTTCACAGGCAATGAACAGAACAGGGCAATTATAAGTGATCCATCCCCGGTTGCCATTCCCAGCTCCTGGCAAACGGAGGCTAGGGACACCATTCCTTCCTATCCTCCATTAATTTATCTAGTTTTTTTTTTTAACCCTGTTATAGTCTTGGCCTTCACAACATCCTCTGGCAAGGAGTTCCACAGGTTAACTGAGTTATGTGGAAAAAATACTTCCTTTTGTTTGTTTTAAACCTGCTGCCTATTAATTTAATTTGGTGGCCCCCTAGTTCTTGTGTTATGAGAAGGAGTAAATAACACTTCCTTCTTTACTTTCTCCACATTAGTCATGAATTTGTAGACCTCTATCATATCCCCCCTTAGTCATCTCTTTTCCAAGCTGAAAAGTCCCAGTCTTATTAATCTCTCCTCATATGGCAGCTGTTCTATACCCCTAATCATTTTTGTTGCCCTTTTCTGAACCTTTTTCAATTCCAATATATCTTCTTTGAGATGGGGCGACCACATCTGCATACAGTATTCAAGATGTGGGCATACCATGGATTTATACAGAGGCAATATGATATTTTCTTTCTTATTATCTATCCCTTTCTTAATGATTCCCAACATTCTGTTCACTTTTTTGACTGCTGCTGCACATTGAGTGGATGTTTTCAGAGAACTATCTACAATGACTCCAAGATCTCTCTCTTGAGTGGTAACAGCTAATTTAGACCCCATCATTGTATACGTATAGTTGGGATTATGTTTTCCAATGTGCATTACTTTGTAGCACTTATCAGCATTGAATTTCATCTGCCATTTTGTTGCCCAGTCACCAAGTTTTGAG
The DNA here is from genome assembly GCF_027887155.1 of Malaclemys terrapin pileata. Classification (NCBI taxonomy): domain Eukaryota; kingdom Metazoa; phylum Chordata; order Testudines; family Emydidae; genus Malaclemys; species Malaclemys terrapin. The sequence goes on along the minus strand of NC_071513.1, from coordinate 37,192,976 downwards.
AGATCCTTTTGTAGCTCTTCACAGTCTGCTTGGGACTTAACTACATTGAGTAGTTTTGTATCATCTGCTAATTTTGCCACCTCACTGTTTACCCCTATTTCCAGATCATTTATGAATATGTTAAATAGGACTGGGCCCAGTACAGACTGTTGTATACACCAGGCAAGGTATTAACAAACTTCAACAGAACTTTATATACAGTGGAAATCTCTTTACCAAGCTGTAGCTGCACACTCTGTAACTCTCCCAGCCTCAACTCTTCCCCCCTCCTTTCTGTTTCCTGTCCTTTCAGACTCCCAACAGCCAGTGCTCCCAGTTCTAATAATTACATGCAGCATCTAAACACCACACAGACCCCTGTGGGACACTACTATTTACTTCTCTACCTTCTGAAAACTGACCATTTATTCCTACCCTTTGTTTCCTATCTTTTAACCAGTTACCAATCCATGAGAGAACGTTCCCTCTTATACTTTGCTTAAGAGCCTTTGGTGAGGGACCTTATCAAAGGCTTTCTGAAAATCTAAATACACTATATCTACTGGATCCCCCTTGTCCACATGCTTGTTGACCCCCTCAAAGAATTCTAGTAGATTGGTGAGGCATGATTTCCCTTTGCAAAAACCATGTTGACTATTCCCCAATAAATTATGTTCATCTATGTGTCTGACAATTTTGTTCTTTACTATAGTTTCAACCAGTTTTCCCAGTACTGAAGTCAGGCTTACCGGCCTGTAATTGCCAGGGTCACCTATGGAGCCCTTTTTAAAAATTGGCATCACATTTGTACAAAGGCTGATTTAAATGATAGGTTACAATTGACAGTAGTCCTGCAATTTCACATTTGAATTCCTTCAGAACTCTTGGGTGAATATCATCTGGTCCTGGTGACTTATTACTGTTTAGTTTATCAATTTGTTCCAAAACCTCTCTAATGACACCTCTAACTGGGACAGTTGCTCAGATTTGTCCCCTAAAAAGAATGGCTCAGGTTTGGAAATCTCCCTCACATCCTCAACAGTGAAGATGGATACAAAGAATTCATTTAGTTTCTCCACAATAGCCTTATCATCCTTGAGGTGCTTCTTTAGTATCTCGATCATCCAGTGACCCCACTGGTTGTTTAGCAGGCTTCCAGCTTCTGATGTACTTAAAACAATTTTTGCTATTATTTTTTTGAATCTTTGGTTAGCCGTACTTCAAATTCTTTTTTGGCCTTCCTAATTACAGCTACACTGTTATTTTCAGCCCCGCAGCTAAGCCCTACCAGCCCAGGTCAGCTGACCCAGGCCAGCTGCGGCTGTGCCATGAGTCTTTTATCCCTGTGTAGATGCACCCTGTGAGTGGTACTTGTTTTTGACATTTGTATTTTGTTAATTTTAATTTGCAATGCCTAGAAGTTGCAATAGAAATTACATGCATCTAACTAAATAAATTCACACATACATTAATAGTAGATCTAATACTCTGTATAATAGTTTCAAAAGAAACACATATTCCTTCATCAGCTAATGGAATGCTCAAATATATAATACATACAAATTACATAATGATACTGTATTTTATAAAGATTTATTGCTACTTGTTTCAGATTAACTTCTCAGTTCAAGAGTAGCAAAAGTGGTTATCCTAAATTGATACCAAAAACTCTTTATGCCTTACAAGATGATTCTTTCTTTGTACCCACAAAAGGTTTCACCCTATGACTATCAGGATCACAGACTGATCATGGTTCCAATCAGGAAAGCACTTAAGCATGTGCTTAATTCCATCTCTCTTCAGTGCAGCACTTTAATGGGATTTAACTGTGACATTCCCACTAGTTACTTCTCTACTTAAAATTAAGATCATGCTTAAATGCTATTCTAAATAGGGATGCTTTCCTGAATCAGGGCTAAAATGAGTGATCATGATAATCCGGGAATACATTTTTAATTCTGCAAACAATGGAATACATTACATTTCTTTGATGCCTTTGACTCTGCCCGCTAATCTAACTGCAATAGGATTACTCCTAATCAGGGGTGGCTCTATGTTTTTTGCCACCCCAAGCACGCGCTTGCTGCACTGGTGCCTAGAGCCACCCCTGCTCCTAATATTCCAGTCCTATCACTTTTCTCAAAACCACCTAAACAAACCTCAGAAGCACCCAATTCCCAGCCTATGCTTTTCCTTCTTTTCTCTCATAAGTGCAAGCTTGAATCCAATCAGAGCTGAGTTAGTTTAAAACTGGTTATTATTCCAGGACTAATAATTTAATATCTGCAAAGCACCAAAATTCTAAATGCATTCTTTATAACATTCAGAGCTGGGAATCCCAGGAGTCAGAAAGCAGCACACAAGAGATCAGAATTTAACATTCTATGGTTCAGATTCATATAAGATCTGGATTTAAAAATTTAAGAGGTTTTTAAAAGTATATTAGTTCTAACTCAACTCTTGTGCTACAGTGGTTGCACAGTTCATTTGCTGTAGTGATTATGGCCATGTCAGTGGCCTAGGCCCTAGCAGAAGGGATAAAGAAAATACCAATGAATAAATAAAATTCTACAAATTGACCTTCTCTTCAAACTGTGTAGCATAAACAAAATATCTGATGATGTGATACAAAACCTTTAATGGCACTTATTTGGGCTGAACTACAACACTCACTCATGTCTTTGTGACAGGAAAGTCTGTGCAGTCATTTCATGCCACTGCCAAGTGTGTACAAATTGGGAGTAAATGGCACAAAGACAAATGGTAATGATTTGCACACACTTTGCATTAGTGAAATTGACTAAAGTTGCAGGGCAATGAAGAATTGGACCTTGTGTATCTAATGAGCATAGGATTGGGAGACAGGAAATATGTGTTAGTTCTCAGCTATGCTGCTCATTCGGTTTTTTCCTTAGGAACATCACTGAAACTCCCTGTTTTTCAATTTTTTGCTCTTCCACTATGAGTCTTAGTTCCTTCTTCCGTCTCCCTTGCTCTCCTGAAAGCTTCTCTCATCTCCATTGGATCTTGCTCCCCACACCAAGTATCATACACTTTCCTCCCCTCTGCTTCACTATCCTGGGCTACATTACCTCTTCATGCTGTCTTAGAGAATTGTGAGGAAACAAGCAGTCCATGAGGCTTGCATAAGGGAAGTGGAGAGAGTAGGATTAATGGCTAGCATAGGAGACACAGGCAGCAGGGGTCAGAAGGGCTTGATGTAGGGCAGAGGAGAGGAGGAGGACCTTTGAACCTGGCCCAGGATAGCAGGGGAAGAGGAGAATGCTGTGGTGATGTTTGAGCATGGATACAAGGTAGTATCTTTTATTAAACAATGGATAACAAACATGTGCTGGAACAGGGACCGTTGTTAAATAGTGGCAGTGGATCTATATAGCTACAAAAATAGGTGACAAGGTTGGTGAGATAATATCTTTTATTGGACCAAGTTCTGCTGATGAGAGAGACAAGCTTTTGAGCTTACACAGAGCTCTTTTCCAGGTCTGGGAAATATATTCAGAGTGTCACAGCTAATTATAAGGTGAAACAGAGAGTTTAGCATAAGTAGTTAACACATACCTCAAGATGACCACTTCACTAGTCATAGGGAGGAAACTAAAAATAATAATAATAAACATATTACAAGTTATTCTATAAAGCTTTCAAGGAGAGATCAGTAAAAGAGGCTAGAAATTACACAAAAAATAGAGAAATGAAGTTAGTGATGATGGCAAAACACTGCATATTATTCATACTGTGTGTATCTAGTAAGGGATTTATTCAGCAGAATGTTGCCTTCCATCATGCAGGTAAGCCGAGGCAAGGTCACAAAAATTGGCCAGAACCTGGGCTTCTGAGAGAGAACACAAATTCCATGCTATCTGACTTTGTAACTAATAGCAGCAGGGATGCCATCAGAATCAACAGGGGACAGACATTTTAAATATATTAAAATATATTTGAATGGAAGTTTCTCTTGAGTATGCAGTTCAAAACTGGACCCATTGAGTGTTAACGCAGTCAAAAATACTATTTAAAGGTGAACTCAGAAGGGGAAAATTATTGTTTGTTGTTTTTTTGTGGGGGGTCTTTGGTCTTTTGTTTCTTTAGAATATATAGATCATGGCTGAAAGTTGAGGGATCTTTCCCCTAACCTTCTTCACCTTAGAAATATCAGAAATATTAAGTATTGCCTTCCCCTTTTTTGTTTTTTTTTGTTTTTGTTTTTTTTTTGCAGGTGGACTCCTTGGAGTGATGGAAGATCTAAGTGGGAGCTTTCTTAATTGAGTTTTTCACAAATAGAACTTTCATCTTAAGCATTTATATTAAACAGGTGTCATCAGACAAATACAAGCCAAGTTGGAAGCAGTGTGAATAAAAATGTCTTCCCTTCTGAATCGTTTCAGTCTTCTGTGATATCACTAACTCTCTCTCCATTTCTCCAAGGAGTCTTCCAGCAAAAAGTCAAAAACATAATATTTTTAAATTTAAAAAGAAAAACTCCACAGAATGACACATTCAAAAGCAGCAAAAAGGAAACACACATATCCTTCCCCTCCAAGCTTCCCTCTGGCCCCCGGCCACTTTGCAGGTCATCCTTAAATACATGAATATTTTATCCAAAGTGAAGCAGAATAGAAGGATGCAAACATTCACATAAGATCTTGGTAAACACCAAACAAAGAGGCCTCAGTTTCAAAGCATAAACATAAAATAAGGGTCTTTGTCCCAACTATGTAAATATGACTATTTTACTCTCATTGGGAATCTGTGAGAAAATAAATATTTACAAAGGCTGATACAAAAGGTGGGTCTTTTATTAGGACTGAATTGGCTCGTTTAGACCTGAACCTAGGGTCATTGAGGATGGATGGGGAAACTCCAGTATAAGAGAGCCTCTGCTATTACTGGCATCAGTTACAATGAACACTTGATCCACCAGAATGCTAGGGGAAAGCACTAACATATCACAACAACTTTGGGAATGCAAACAATGTCTCAACTGAATCAAAGCAGTTTGTACTGTATTTCTTTCAACAGATCAAAGGCCTTGGCATAAGCAGTGAGTACCTGCCACATTTTTATCTTTAAAACATTTCCCTGATTTGGGAAAGCAAAAATAAACAGTCAAATCAATGTGTGGTTTTTACTCTCTATTTGGAAAAACGTGTTTAATTTTAATCTACTGATTGCAATGGGACTTAACCACATACTTAAATGGGTTGCTGAATAGGGATTGACTTAAGCATGTGCTTAATGTGAAACATGTTTATATTTTGCTAATACAGGGTCCTAATGCATAAAGTAATACCACTTTTCAATGTATGCAAATATATGCTTTCAAGCCAAGAAGCTGTAAGTCAAGTTATAGGCAAGTATAATTTTCCTCTCTTCATGAAGTTATAAACTACTGAAATTCTAAGTCTTTGCTGGAAATGCTGTCAGTCTCTCAAATATAGTATTACAAATGTGACAGTATAATAACTTGTAAAACAATGGACACAATACAGAGAATCCAATAAAGAGTGAGCATGTATAGTAATGAAATAATAGAGCATAATCAGATGGGATTTAAAAGAATCTCTGTTTTTATTAATTTTCTGATGTTTTTAAACTGATACAATGAAAATGCCTCTATGACAGACTATATATAGATTTTCAAAAATATAAATTTCCACATCACAGGTTCCTGTTTCAAATACTGAATAAATGATTCCCTGGGTAGAATATGGTGATAGATTAAAGGCTACTTTAAAAAGAAATAAAACATTAATTACAGTGCATGGGACCAGAGCATGCTTCTTATTCTAATTTTGCATCAATAGTTTCTTAATTAGATCTGGCATGTTAAGGGGAAAATAATATGATATTTTATTAGAAGTTGGGATACATTTATTAAAAAAAAAGTAAGTATGTAGCTACTTATGCCTTTTTATTATTACAGACCCACCCTTGTTTGAAATCTTTTGTCTGTCTTTATTCTAAATTGAGATAGCTAGAAAATGGAAGACAAATTTCATGCTATTTCCCTAAACCCTTTTTCTTCAAAATTCTGTTTCAAGAAATTCTCTGAGAAGCTGCAAGCCTGAGCACTGTCCTTCACTTCAGAATTCAACAGTTGAGAATTCTGCATTATGAGTCATTATTCTGAGACCGCTTCTTTTCTGCAACATATATTTGTATTTGTGGCTTTTTAAAGCATCTACTAGCAACAAAAAAAACCCAACCCAAGAAAATATATTTTAAATTATTCTGATTACACAAAATTATATTCATGTCTCCCCTTACAGATACCCACACAACCAAAACTGCTTACAATGAAAGGAAAGGGAGAAATAGCTTGAAGGTTAGTGTCCCTTCTAAATCAAAACCTCCATACCCAACCCAAGTTACATATCATTAATTTTAGACTATATTTTCATCCTCCTGAAGATAATCCATAAATGGTTTCCATATCTACTCAAATAAATACTCTCCTGTATTCTGCAGATAACTCTTTAATATGTCTCCATCTAAAACAGACTGAAAAAAAAATTCGGCTTTCTCCTTCCAGTGCCTCAAGATAATTCTCTTCACTGCCACCTGACCAATTCACAGCCAAGTTGTTTTCCCTCTTTGAAATGTCCTTCAAATCAGACATATCATATAACATATATGAATGATGTTAATCTTTTCTCTCCCTCTTTCCCAGAAATCATGTGCAATCCCATCATATTTTAATATTTCCAGCAAGAATGTTCAAATCTGGGCTCTAATTTGCACACATTATGTAACATGGCACCCAATATAAATTCTGCATGGTTTAAAGAACTTCAGCTTTAGGATCAAATTTTTGGCTGCCTCATAATCATACCTCATGGGATTCACTGAATATGAACGAGAGGCTGCTAGGCAACTCTCTCACAGCACATTCCACAGGCCATTATCCTCTGATCCCACTAAGGGTTACCAAAAGAAACTGTACCATCTGCTCAAGAAACTCCCTGAAGAAGCACAGGAACAAATCTACACAGACACACCCATAGAGCCCCGACCAAGGGTATTCTGTCTGCTACCCAAGATCCATAAACCTGGGAATGCTGGATGCCCCATCATCTCAGGCATTGGCACCCTGACAGCAGGATTGTCTGGCTATGTGGACTCTCTCCTCAGGTCCTATGCTACCAGCACTCCCAGCTATCTTTGAGACACCACTGACTTCCTGAAGAAACTACAATCCACTGGTGATCTTCCAGAAAACACCATCCTGGCCACTATGGATGTAGAAGCCCTCTACATAAACATTCCACACAAAGATGTACTACAAGCCGTGAGGAACAGTATCCCCGATAATGTCATGGCAAACCTTGTGGCTGAACTTTGTGACTTTGTCCTCACCCACAATTATTTCAGATTTGGGGACAATTTATACCTTCAAGTCAGTGGCACTGCTATGGGTACCCACATGGTCCCTCAGTACGCCAACATTTTTATGGCTGACTTAGAACAACGCTTCCTCAGCTCTCGTCCCCTAGCGCCCCTACTCTACTTGTGCTATATTAATAACATCTTCATCATCTGGACCCATGGGAAGGAGGCCCTTGAGGAATTCCACCATGATTTCAACAATTTCCACCCCACCATCAACCTCAGCCTGGACCAGTCCATACAAGAGATCCACTTCCTGGACACTACAGTGCAAATAAGCGATGGTCACATAAACAGCACCCTATACCGGAAACCTACTAACCGCTATACTTACCTACATGTCTCCAGCTTTCATCCAGACCACATCACATGATCCATTGTCTACAGCCAAACTCTAAGATACAACTGCATTTGCTCCAATCCCTCAGACAGAGACAAAGACCTACAGGATCTCTATCAAGCATTCTTAAAACTACAATACTCACCTGGGGAAGTGAAGAAACAGATTGACAGAGCCAGAAGGGTACCCAGAAGTCACCCACTACAGGACAGGCCCAACAAAGAAAGTAACAGAACGCCACTAGCCATCATCTACAGCTAAAACCTCTCCAGCGCATTATCCACGATCTACAACCTATCCTGGAAAATGATCCCTCACTCTCACAGACCTTGGGAGCCAAGCCAGTCCTCGCTTACAGACAGCCCCCCAACCTGAAGCAAATACTCACCAGCAACTACACACCACACAACAAAAACACTAACCCAGAAACCAATCCCTGCAACAAACCCTGTTGCCAACTCTATCCGCATATCTATTCAAGGGACACCATCATGGGACCTAACCACATCAGCCAAACCATCAAGGGCTCGTTCACCTGCACATCTACCAATGTGATATATGCCACCATGTGCCAGCAATGCCCCTCTGCCATGTACATTGGCCAAACTGGACAGTCTCTATGCAAAAGAATAAATGGACACAAATCAGACATCAAGAATTGTAACATTCAAAAACCAGCAGGAGAACACTTCAATCTCCTTGAACATTCAATAACAGACTTAAAAGTGTCAATTTTTCAATAAAAAAACTTCAAAAACAGATTTCAATGAGAAACTGCAGAACTGGAATTTATTTGGAAACTGGACATGATCAAATTAGGCCTGAATAAAGACTGGAAGTGGATGGGTCACTACAAAAAGTAATTTTCCCTCTATTGATATTCACATCTTCTTGTCAACTGTTGGAAATGGGCGACGTCCACCTTGATTGCACTGACCTCATTAGCACTACAAAAGTAAATGAAAATTACAGGTGCAGGCATAAATATACTGTAAATACTTAAACTGTTTTTGTTGGGCATAAATACGGTATATTTATGAGTGCATCTGTAATTTTCACTCCATGCATCTGAAGAAGTGGGTTTTTTAGCCACGAAAGCGTACGCCCAAATAAATCTGTTAGTCTTTAAGGTGCCACTGGACAAATATTGCATTGGGTCAAATGAAAAGTTTTGTTCAACCCAAACAAAAAAGTTGTTTAAGTTTTCATTTGAGAGAGAGAGAGAAAAAAAATCAGTTTCAGTTTGAACCAAACCGATTTTTTTCCAATTTTTTCAGAGTAAGGTCCAAACTGAAAAATCAATTATTTGCTCAGCTCTACTCATCACCATGGTATCTAGGTATTGTGACTACATAACTCAGGAGTTCCTTTCCAGACCTCATTATTTGCTATTCTATAATAGCATCACTGATGATTCACTAAGATGTGCTCTTCTCCCTTAGTCATTATTGACCAAGTTAACTGAATTCACTGAATAGTTAACCCAGGTGACTGGTCCTTGGATCTGAGCCTAGGCCAGGAGCAAATGTTCCCACAGCAAATTCCTACATGCATTACTGTATCATCACTGTTTCTGCACTCACTTGTATGTGGAGGAGGCATATCCCTAGTTCTTTTCTGAGATGCTTTAGGATTTTTTCTCAGTCAATAGTGTCAACTGTGGCAGAACTCATCTGTCCTTCAGAAGGAACTCATCTGTCCTAGAAAAGGAACTGTGGAGTACTATCAACACTCAAGTGATTTTTGCTTACATTCCCACTGCCTCAGCCTGTGTATAAGCAGACCCCATCTTCTAATCTAGACCAACAGCTGGATCAGCTAGGCTGGGTTTACAGCATCTTCAAACCTTGTGTGACCTTAGGCATCCCTGTTTTCACACTCTCCATACTACTACAATGATACTGGTACAAAATATGCCTTGTCAGTCTCCTGAGAAGACAAAGAAAACCACAGCCTCGGACTCCGTGGGGATCCTGGTGAAAAGTTAGCTAGCTATTACTGGAAAAAGGAAGATTGTTAAGAAACTATCTTGAACAAAGACTGTAGCTTGTTAAGTTAGGTCTTAGCCATTAGAAAGTATATTGTACTTTGTTTGCTTATAACCATTTCGATCTTTATTCCTTCTACTTGGTATCACTTAACTTATATCCTTTTGTTAGTAAATTTATTTCACTTTTTACTGCAAACCAATGCTGTGCTGTGTTTGAAAGGAAGACTGTATTTACCCCAATTAAGTTAATAAGCTGTGATGTACTGACTCTGTAAAAGAGCAGTGAACTTAATATCTTCTGTGAATGTACAGTGATGGTGGGGTACATTGCAGAGATACATCTCTGAGGAGTTCAGGGGTTGGAGTTCACTGATTGTTACCTGCTAGGGAAATTCTGATCTGCGAGAGCCTTGAGGCATTGGCTGGTGAGAAAGACAGGCTGATATACAGTATAACCCCAGCAAAGCTCACTCTTGCTAAGGCAGAGAGGTAACACAGTGGCTCACAGCTCTGGGTGTCCCCAGAATCATGTGACACTTGGGTAAAAGGTGGATGACAAAGGGGTTTACACTCAAACATGGAGAAGAACCCAGGGTTAAGTGTGCAGTGAAGATACATCCTTAGACTAGAGCAGTGGTTCTCAAACTTTTGTACTGTTGACCTCTTTCACATAGCAAGCCTCTGAGTGCGACCCCCCCATAAATTAAAAACACTTTTTATATACTTAACACCATTATAAATGCTGGAGGCAAAGCGGGGTTTAGGGTGGAGGCTGACAGCTCGTGACCCCCCATGTAATAACCTCATGACCCCCTGAGGGGTCCCAACCCCCAGTTTGAGAACCCCTGGACTAGAGGTCTCTGGAAGTATTGTACTGTTGGAGATGCTGTGTTTTGGATGAGAAGACAGATAGGTCTTCACCAAGTTTCCAAGGCACTTCATCCAAGTATCCTTGCCACCCTCCAGCTCTATAATAATTTTGTGCCTTCCTAAATTTTCGCTGTAGTTTCAACTGGAGAGAATGCACCTGATCCTCAGCTGCTGTAAAGGAAGTTGAAGTCAATGGAGGTACGTTGATATACATGAGATGGAGATATGACCCAGTATCTTTTTCCCCTTTGAATTGTGATGCTAGTATTGAGAGCCAGTGTCTTGGTATTGAGAGTCAATGTCATAAATATTAATAGATTTCAGAAAAAACATAAGTATAAACTAAAATTAATGACATTAATATACATTAGGATGAGGCTAATTAGAACTATGAACTAACAAAGAATATCTCTGATAGTGACCACTAAGTGATGCAGTGTAATTAGGAATATGGGGGATGGGGCAGAGATGGTGTTAGTTTATAATATAATATAAAGTTATGAAATTTGAAAAGTCTCCAGTGAGAAGTATCTCAGCTAGTTTCTTCAGATGTATTTTCCACATATTTTAAAGTTGTTTTTTTCTTTTCAGATTAGAAATGGTAGAAAGATAGATAATACAGCTGAATCCAGGACTAACTACGATGAAATAAATGAAGAAAAGATGAAACTCCTACACTTAAACACTAAAACATCATGAAGAGATTTAGCTGCAGCACAATGTACGAAGGGTAGGATTCTGACTCACTGCTGATAGTGAGTAAGGGTATTACACCACGAGTTGTCCTACTGAAACCAATGGAACCATTCATGGAATGAGGTACTACTCAGTGACATGAATGATATTACCATCTGGCCACACATGTGCATAATGCTAATGTGTTTAATAAGGCTGTTCCTTCCTCTCCTCCCCTCCCTACTTTTCCTTATAGTCTGCTAGAGGTTTTTAGAACTAGAATATCCAAGAATCACAGGATGGCCTTTAGTGGATTCAAGACTGAAGGCAATCTTTCTGAATACCACATTAGATGAAGGATGACAGAAACTAGGAACAGCAGGAGAGTTTCACTAGGACAACCTCGATGTTCTAATGATTGCTATGCAGAATATTTGGAAGATTTAGCTGTAAAAGCTCTAAAATAGAGAAGAGACTATCTGCAGGGGACTCCAGGAGGAAAAGAAAAAGAAGGAGTTGCCTCTGTCAGCCAGTTCAAGAACTGGTGGGTCAGCTGTGACTGTTAGCTGTGGAGCTATACAGTTCTTTGAGAGACCACACGTTATCAGAATACACAGAACATATTGGTCTTGCAAAACAACTAGAAATGACAATTATGTTAATTGCTAGTAGATATGCAAGTATTGTTTACTGTATACTTTTCTATTTTACTGGATTGACTGGTATATACAGAGTAGTACATACTACTTCAAGATGCTGCATATGTAGCAAAGATTGAACATGATATGGTATGACAGTATATTATATGATTTGAGAAATAGTATATGATAATATAATCATAATTTTAACATTATGTAAGTAAAGACTGTATCATGATGCACAGGTACAAGAGGACAGAGCGAAGATTGTGTATGAAATTTAATTTGTGGCATTTCCTTACTTTTGAAGCCTTAACTGTTAGCTTAACATTCTCTTTAAAAAATTAGGACTTGAATATGAAATGTCTTGGTTTTGTAAAGAAAAAGAAAAAAAAGTTTCACTCTCCAAGACTTCAAAGATCTGCTAGGTTACAATTAAAATGTATGTTCACATTTGCCATTACATAATGGCAAATGTCATAAGCTAAAATATTTATCTGGACAACGCTCCCAACTCCACAAAGCTCTTAAGTGGGAGTCCTTCTCCTGTAACATTTAGGAACTATGCAACTGAAGAAGTTACTTTTCTACCAGCATGCATAACCGCAAGGCGTTGTCCAGTGCACTTCAAATGCAAAGCAGCTCTCCCTTCCAATTTCCTGCAACTGAGACATGGTCAGGCATATCTGAAAACATGGGATCAAAACAAAAACCTAATCTACAGCAATCATTGCTTCTCCCATTATTATATTTCCCTAGTCTTCCCTCCCCTAATCTTTTAATAATAAAAATAGTAAACCTTGACACACCCACCCTCCCCACTGCTCCCAATGAACCCAAATAGAAGCAAAGACTGGAAGCTGGAGAACATGTGCAAAATGCTGAAGTCTTCTCTCATGCTGAACTTGATCTCATTTCTTTTCGGGTTACTTTTTGTGTTCTGGGTATATGTTACATGACCTGCATTGAACACAATAATCTTGATGAGGGAATACTAGATACATACGGCTGTGTTGCAGGAGCTTTTTAGAAAATGCACAGAAATGTAACTTACACACCACAAAACTGATGGCAAATCAGCCCTGTCTTTTAGAGATGAGTTCAGATCATAATGCAGATGCATTATTTTTATCATTCCTCAGATAAACAATTTTTCTCCTGAAAAAATATCATTTTCAAAGCAACATAATAGGTTTTGTTTAGCTATCTTTTGTGGAGAAATCATGTTCATTAAGGATACACTATGCAGCAGTCTACTTTGCATGGCTTTCTCATAAACTAACTAAGGACCCAATCCATTCACCACCACCTCCCTTGGGCAGGATGATAAACAAGAACATTATCTTTTTGCAGGGCAAGCCACGTCCCACTTTAAAAATTGCTATAAATTATTGAGTAGCTCTTGTACAGCATATGTTGTTGTCTGAGCCTGGCTCCAACTTACCTAAAACAAATTTTAAATAAACAAGCCAGCTGATAAATCCATGAGCATAAAGTGTAAATCTCTTATTTTAAGAGTCTCTCTCTCTCCCTCGCCTTAACAACGCTGTGTTTATTGCCTGTGTTACTGTAATTGCTGCACAATACTGTATTCAGTTAGCATAACAATTCCATATTTCAACTTCAACTGCAGGTAACACTAATTACACAGGAAATGCTATCTGGCATCTGCATTGAACATATCTGTAAGCATAAAGCATAATTATCCTTGAATGTTAAATAGTTGGTGCTTATTCATGAAAGCAATACACATTTCAGGCAATATTTTGGACATGTTTCAGTCCAGCTTTAAGCAAAAGGTCCATATATTTCTCCCCTTTAAATTCTCCCTGTCTCACTACAGATCATGTCATCCAGCAGAATTGAGAGGGTGGCAAGGAATGAAGAGGGAGCTGGTAAAAACAAATTGGATTTCTAATTCAAAACTAGAGTCAAAACCATCATTCGGTGTTGTGGTATTTTATTCTTTTGGAGAAGGGCAAAACCTTTCAGTTTCTGACCAAATTATCTGGAGTAGTTGCTGCTTCCCCTCCCACTGACAAATAGATTAGTGGAGACAATTTCTCTCCATTAAAGATTTTCCACTTGACACTGCAACTTGGCCACTGTTAGAATAACTCTTTAGGGGTGCACTTTTTAAATTCAAGGTAAGAAAAAGATTTAAATTTATCACTTTGGCTAAATATGGTATACTCTCTCCCTCACCATTCATTCCCTCAGCACTTCACCCCAACTCACAGCAAAAACCCTTCCAGGAAAGATGAAGGTGAAGATTTATTTTATATGTAATCTAAGTTACCTGCTACCTGTAGGCAATTAATATAAGTAAACAATATTTTAAATGCAAATTGTTTGAAAAGCATTGTAGCTAAAATATATAGGTTAAGTATAAGTCTTTTGTTGCATGGTCTTATGACAAAAGGTAAAAGTTGTCAAATTATGTCAGTGTTTATGACAGGACACATACAGTATAAGACAAGTTAAATGCATGACTACTGTTAAAATACAATCAAGAGCTTTCTAAATACTATAGTGTGACAGGAGAGGAGACCTGATTTTCCCAAAGAGCTGACCAACTGCAGCTCCCATTGACTTCCACTGGATTTGCAAGAGTTCTGCATCTATAAAAAATGGGCCCACGGTATTTAAGCTTCACACATTTGGCAGAGACAGAGTTAAAACCTTGTCCCTTGGAAGAAACTAGCATATTATTATTTTCCATAGGTATTTTATAGGAATCCAGCTAATTGGGAAATAAAAATGGCCATGAGAAAATAAGGGGAAAGGAATGAGAGTGGGTGTTGTTTAAGTAGATTACTCCACACAGAACCCTCTCTCAACCCACACCTAGATCCCTCCCCATACTAAGCCCCTCCACACTTGGATCCTGCATTGCTGAGCCTGCCTGCCCACACCTGGTTCACCTGGCATGGAGGGGCAGAGCCCTGGGGTGTTTCTGGGGCAGGCCTGGTCCTTATGCTGTGTCAGAGTTGGGTGCAGTCTCACCGCTGAGTCCATGTCCCAGGGGGAGCTTCACAATGATCTCCCACCTCTGTGCAGCCATTGGCCTGGGCTCCCCAATGCCATGCTGAAGCCTCCACATTTATTTGACAAATAAAATTTGCAGAATTTTAAAATATTGGGCACAGAATTTTAATTTTTTAGAGTAGAATTTTTAATTTTTTAGCACAGAATGCCCTCAGGAGTAAACTATGTAATATATCCATAGTGTATACACTGTAAACTGTACTTGCTATGCTTGTTAATTAAGTGGTTTAAGCATTAGCTTAGGAGTTAGGATGATGAAATGGTTAAAATACCAACCTGGGACTTTGGAGACCTGGGTTCAATTTTCTGCTCCACCACAGGTTTGGATTTTTTTTTGTTTGTTTCTTTCTTTTTGTGTTTTGTTTAGTTTGGTTTTTTTTGGGGGTGGGGGGAGTTGTGACCTTGCACTAGTTATTTTCTCTGTGACTCAGTTTCCCAACTGTAAAATAGGGGAAATTCTAAGACCCTCAGATGCTATGGTAATGGGGGTCATGTAAGTAACTTTACATAGATATTTTTCAGTATAGATTATCCTAAAACTGCATGGTTTCTTTTGCCAGGACAGAAGACACACCCCCATCCTTGGAGAAGCGTACACTTACCTGCTTTTGTATAAAAGGACCATAGCTGTCTGCCCTTACTGCAGTGATCTGCAAGCAGCTAGGACAGGGTCAGCTGTAGAGTGGAACAGTGATTTTCTCCAATCTTCTTCAAAAGTGAGCACAGAGAGAGGAAGTGAAGGATGTTCTTGGGTAGAAAGCTGAAATGGAGCAATCCCCAAACACTATGCACAGGCTGAATTAAGTCTTGTTCTTATTCCTATCCTCTGTGGAGGATTTTGTTTGGCTTGGCATGAACACACATTCTCATAACTTCAAAGATAATAATTTTGTCTATAAATTACATAGTAATTACAACAAACAACATTTCTGTTTAAATTAGATCACCATAAACAGTAAGTTATCAATTAATACAGATAGCAGAGATCATGTCTTCTTTTGTGTCTTGTACAACACTGAGATATTATTATTATGTAAGAAATAATAAATAACAATAGTGATTTTGGAACAGACCCTAAAATTGCTTATATGGGAATGATTATTACACAGTAACATATACCCCACGCCCCACTGCTGTTTAATAGTGCTATTGTGAAACCACTATTAACAACAATGGCATAGAAGGAAAACCTGCAAGAATAGTAGAGTGATTCTATCTAGCTGTTACAAAGCATTTTAAAAAAGAAAATATAATGTTTAAAACATGAGGAGCTTCACTGCAGCGTAATCCACAAGAAGATGGTATTAGAACAAGTGTGCAGATCAGAAACACAGTTACACACTCAAGGATTACAGCCAGTTATTTCTATAACACAATCTAAAGGTCACAAATAAAATGTGAAATGTACATCAGTCTACTGGACCAATATTTTCTATGTCCTACATCCAACCTGATTTCTCTTCTGATCCTCTTAGCAACTCCTACATTGTATCATTAGTAAGAAAAATAAATCTTTGCAAAAAACAGTACATATAGATATCAGAAAAAAATGAATTGAGGCAATTACATCTCTAGTTACAAAATGACAACAATAGACAGAAATTTGTCCCTCATAGCATGGCTGAATTACTGGAGCTATCTCATGAATAAGCTTTGCCCTGTACTTCTGCAATGGGCATTTCACCACTATTTGAAAAAAACCCAAACATTATATTAAAAGGATTCTGATACACCATAGTATCTGAGCACCTCACATAGTATCCAAGCACCTCACAATCTTTAATGTATTTACTCTCTGAGGGTACATCTACACTGAAGCTAGAGGTGTAATTTCCAGCTCAGGAAGATATACACTCACTAGCTTTGATCTAGTTAGCACATTAAAAATAGCAGCATACCTACAGTGGCAGGCTACCTGAGAAACCTAGGTACTTACTCAGGCATTTAGTCTATCCTGCTGCCTGCACTGCTGTGGCTCTGGTACTATTTTTAGTGTGCTATCTCAATCAAAACTAATATGCATATATCTATCCAGGCTAGAAATTACACCTCCAGCTCCAGTAGTAGCTACTAACTTAAAGGCAACAGGAATAAACTGGAAATTTAGAGTCAGATCCTCAGCTGGTGTAAAGCAGTGTGGTCCAGTTGAAGTCAATGGAGTTATAAAGATTCATACCAGTAGAGGACCTGGTCCTTATTCTTAATACAAAAATGCAAAGTGCAAGTTCCAGATGCTGTATTCTACTGAAAGTGATAAGTGTTCCACTTTCCAGAGGAAGAAGAAGGAAGGAGAGTTCCAAGAAGTAGTTATTGCTTAAATTTTTTTATAAAGGGTACTTCGAGGAAAACATGCAATCATCATTTACACAAAAACAGTGGTGTGGCAGCAAAAAATACTTGTTTGGCCAAAAGGCCAATTAGCGCCTCTGTTGAGGCTGAATCCCCACTTTGGCACTTCGAGTACAGAAGGTAGGGGCCTACAAGGATTCTAAAAATTAATACGTGCCACTCCAGGCTTGTATTAAACTCCCAAGGTTACAGCTTTTTCTGACCTTGGCTTGGTAAACGCTGCCACCACCCAAATTAAAAAAAAATAACAACAAAACCTTTGGACCCAGAAAGGAACACTTGGGAATTCTTCACTGTGAGGTACCCTCAAGCCCAGGGGTTCTCAAACTGGGGGTCGGGACCCCTCAGGAGGTTGGGAGGTTATTATATGGGAGGGCGTGAGCTGTCAGCCTCCACCCCAAACCCCTCTTCACTGCCAGCATTTATAATGGTGTTAACTATATAAAAAAGTGTTTTTAATGTATAAGGGGGGTCGCATTCAGAGGCTTGCTGTGTGAAAGGGGTCACCAGTTCAAAAGTCTGAGAACCCCGGCTCCCCCTCCGGGGAAGAGCTGAGAAAGAAAACAAAGGAAATTAGCTGTGCTACCAGCTAATCAAACAACATGCACAAACCAATTAGGACACCAAAAATCCAATCCTGGTCTTTAAAAAGGTAAATTTTATTAAAAACAAAAGGGAAAATATATATCTGCAACTTAGGCTTTTGCTAGATTTTAAAAGAGCAATTTCCAAAAATTAAGCACCCAAACTAGCTTTTTGGGTGGTTCAGCTTAAAGGCTACAAGCAAACAAAGCATCAGGGGTTAGCACAAAGGAGATCCACAAGCCAAAATAAGAAATAAACCAGATAGCATCTAACTAAACATTCCCTAGCCAAATTGTTTTTTCTAGGTATGTAAGATACTTTTTCATACCTAGTTCAAACCTTACACAGCATTCCTGCTTATAGCATTGCTGCTCCATCCCCTTCAGCCCAGAGAACAACAGACAAAGGGAAAGTTTCTTTTCCAATTTTAAAAGTTCTAGCCTTCCCATTGGCTCTTTTGGTCAGGTGCCCACTCCTTTTCTTTTACCTGTGGTGTTAACCCTGTACAGATAAAACAAGCAGAGAACAAACACCAAGAGAGATTTTACGGCTAACTGGCTGGATGGATGTTTATAAAAGTGGGCTAACCCCCATTTCATTTATCACAGCCTCAATGTTCATAAACATGCACATTGTTATGATGCACCTGTGAGCGCTCTACCACTGAGCATTCCTTCAGTCTGGCTCCTGAATCCCTTTAATTTTAATTTATCCCACAGCGAAAATAAAACTATCGTATCAGTAGTACTAAGCCATAACTCTTATTAACTTTGACAGCCAGAAAGACATCAAGTCATAAATACATGAAAAGGCAAAACATGCCAATAACAGTAACAAAACAAAAATCAAAGCCCAGGCTTTTCCAAGAATTGTCTGAGATCCTCAAGGCAACAGGCTGCACCATAATATACTAGACTGTGGTTTTATTGCTTTTGTACTTATGCTCTAAAGATACCATTTTTTTTTATACACTGCAATGGATATTTTTCCTACTGGCCTCATTCACTTTTCAAGGTCTCCTTCAATTTTATGCAGGCAGATCAAACAAGTCCTTCCTGTTTGCAGAGTCCAGATAGGAAGATGATAAACAGGATGGTATGAAAACAACAAGGAGTCTGGTGGCACCTTAAAGACTAACAGATTTATTTGGGCATAAGCTTTTGTGGGTAAAAACCTCACTTCTTCAGGTACAAAGTTCAGCCACCAGGTTGGCTGTGACATTATCAGGGATACTGTCCTCACCCACAACTAT
Source organism: Malaclemys terrapin pileata (assembly GCF_027887155.1). Classification (NCBI taxonomy): domain Eukaryota; kingdom Metazoa; phylum Chordata; order Testudines; family Emydidae; genus Malaclemys; species Malaclemys terrapin. The sequence continues at coordinate 37,173,843 of NC_071513.1, read as the reverse complement.
TTCACATTTGGGGACAATATATACCTTCAAGTCAGCAGCACTGCTATGGGTACCCTCATGGTCCCACAATATGCCAACATTTTTATGGCTGACTTAGAACAACGTTTCCTTAGCTCTCGTCCCCTAATGCCCCTACTCTACTTGCGCTACATTGATGACATCTTCATCATCTGGACCCATGGAAAGGAAGCCCTTGAGGAATTCTACCATGATTTCAATATTTTCCATCCCACCATTAACCTCAGCCTAGATCAATCCACACAAGTGGTCCATTTCCTGGACACTAATGTGCTAATAAGCGATGGTCACCCTATACCGGAAACCTACTGACCGCTATACTTACCTACATGCCTCTAGCTTCCATCCAGGACACAACACAAGATCCATTGTCTAAAGCCAAGCTCTAAGATATAACCGCATTTGCTCCAATCCCTCAGACAGAGACAAGCACCTACAAGATCTCTATCAAGCATTCTTAAAACTACAATACCCACCTGCTGAAGTGAAAAAACAGATTGACAGAGCCAGACGAGTATCCAGAAGTCACCTCCTACAAGACAGGCCCAACAAAGAAAATAACAATACCACTAGCTGTCACCTTCAGCCCCCAACTAAAACCTCTCCAGCGCATCGTCAAAGATCTACAACCTATCCTGAAAGATGATCCTTTACTCTCACAGATCTTGGGAGACAGACCTGTCCTCGCTTACAGACAACCCCCCAACCTGAAGCAAACACTCACCAGCAACCACACATCACTGAACAAAAACACTGACCCAGGAACCTATCCTTGCCACAAAGCCCGATGCCAACTCTGTCCACATATCTATTCAAGTGATATCATCATAGGACCTAATCACATCAGCCATACCATCAGGGGCTCAATCGCCTGCACATCTACCAATGTGATATGTGCCAGCAATGCCCCTCTGCCGTGTACATTGGCCAAACCGGACAGTCTCTACGCAAAAGAATTAATGGACACAAATCTGACATCAGGAATCATAATACTCAAAAACCAGTGGGAGAACACTTTAATCTGTCTGGTCATTCAATGACAGACCTGCGGGTGGCTATTTTACAACAGAAAAGCTTCAAAAACAGACTCCAACGAGAAACTGCTGAACTCAAATTGATATGCAAATTAGACACAATCAATTTAGGTTTGAATAAATACTGGGAATGGCTGAGCCATTACAAACATTGAATCTATCTCTCTATGAAAGTACTCTCACACTTCTTATCAACCTGTCTGTACTGGGCTCTCTTGATTATCACTTCAAAAGTTGTTTTTCTCTTACTTAATTGGCCTCTCAGAGTTGGTAAGACAACTCCCACCTGTTCATGCTCTCTGTATGTGTGTGTATATATATCTCCTCAATATATGTTCCATTCTATGCATCCGAAGAAGTGGGATGTAGCCCACAAAAGCTTATGTTCAAATAAATTTGTTAGTCTCTAAGGTGCCACAAGTACTCCTGTTCTTTTTGCGGATACAGACTAACACGGCTGCTACTCTGAAACCAGTTTACATTTGTTATGCATGTTACACATCAAAGTAAATCTGACCAGACAATGCAGAAAACAAATTCAGAGCTACTTTATTTTTAGCAAATATCATATGAGATTAGTGAAATATTCCTGCTAAAACACAAAAAGATTTCTCCATGACCCAATGATGAGACAAACACTTCTGATGGAACTTGTTTTAAAAGGATGTCAGGAAAATAGATAAGCCAATCCCACAAATGGTGAACTCTGCTTTTGTTACAGTGATTTGTATTTTCTTTGATCTGTGAGAGCTCAACTGAACTATGTTGTTTTGACTTTTCACTTTCAATTAGTCTCCTCAGAAAGGTGTGAACTCACACTGCCTTGTTATTTTGCTTCTCCGCCCAAGCAGGAAAATTACTGAATTTTTATTTTAGAACTGTTACTTAAATAATTTGCTGTGTTAGTTAACGAGGCGACTATTAAGAAAGTGGTGTTCCCACCTTTCTCTCAGCAGCATTACACACACACACACACACACACTCGCCCAGATTCTCAGCATGGTGTAAATTAGTGTAGTTCCACTGAGTTTCAAGAAGTTATACCTATTGACACTGATTGAAGATCTAGCCCACTGTATGCAGCCAAACTTTACATCCTTTTTGAGCTTTGGCTTTATCCACAACTCACACAAACAATTCACAGCCTAATATTGGCTTTCCCTAGGGAGTCTTCCATGCAAATGACCACACCACACCTGAAGCGGGAAGAATGTTGTCTGGGCTTGCGGAAAGAAGGCAGCAGTGTTTTATGGTGTGAGGGGAGGGAGAAAGGAGGTCAGAAACTGCTGCAAAAGGTGAGTGGTGGGTCAGGGTTGCAGCACTGACTCACACCCCGGGAATGTGAGGTCGGAAGGCTATAAAGGTGCAAGTCCTGCCTTGTTTAAACATATGGACGTAATCAGGTGGACACACAATATGTTTGGGGGCATGGCCTGGTTTAACTATGATTAGCAGTTTTCGATTGAGGGCAGCAACACAAACTGGGATCCAGTGGGACATACCTCCACTGTGGTTGGAGTGGATGACTCTGAGGGGACCAGGCGTTCACATGGACAGTAGCTTGATCTTCCCACAGCAAGCTTGGAAGGGGCCTGAGTCACATAATGATATTTGCTGGGCATTTAATGACAGTGATTGCTTTGGCACCACTTGTAAATTCAGTTATGATTGCGAGACATGTTTTGGGACCCATCCAACCCATTCTTGCCAGAGCGATAGGGGACGGTGACAAGGAGGAAACAGGATTGGGGGTGGCCCAAGTGCCAACTGCAGGTTTGTCTCAGTTGGAACAGATTATGAGACACAGAACAGAAGCAGGGGATGGGGGTGAACTGAGAGCAGTGCATTGGGCATGGGCACCAATGCCAGTTAGCTGGAGGTGTTAAGGGTTCTCCTATGGGATTACCCTAAAAAAACAGATGGGGCATATTTGTAGAAGGGGTTTACTATGGCATTTCAGATCCCCTTTTGGGGAAGTAGGACCCATGTGATGTCAAAAAATTGAAGTCAGTATTTGGGATGAGACATATTGTTCAAGAAAAGATTACACAGGAATTAAATGAGGGGAGGATGAAAAAGCCATTTGATCAATTACCTATAGCGAACTTAAGGGTTTCCCCCTGGGTTTGGCTCCAAGAAAACTCCAGGGAAATACCGATTAATTCATCACCTGTTGTACCCGCAAGGTGGCTCTGTTAATGATGGGATAGACCCAGTGCTATGTTCCATGCATTATTCCTCCATTTATGAAGCCGTTCGTATGGTTAGGTCTTATGGCCTGGTGGCACTAATGGTTAAGTGTGATATCAAGTCTGATTTTTGACTGCTGCCAGTGCATCCATTGGACTTTGACCTTTTGGGTTTCTCTTTTGAGGGACAATTTTATTTGAGAAGGCTATGCCTGCGAACTGTTCGGTATCCTCTACAGCATTTGAAAAATGTAGTACAAGGTTGGTGCGGGCAGCTGGATTTTGCCAAGTAGTGCATTATTTAGATGACTTTTTGTTTACATGAGACCTGGGCCAGATGAGTGTGTTCACCTGTTGGACACATTTCGGTTCCTGACTAAACAGTTAGGGGTACCTCTAGTGGAAGAAAAAACAGAGGGTTATTCCACTATATTGACCTATCTGGGGATCGAGCTGGCCACCAGGGCGGGCATATCGCGGCTTCCTCTGGATAAACTTCAGGAGCTATTGGGATTACTCAGGATAGCTGTAGGAGCCAAAAAACGTACGCTGCGAGACCTGCAATCTATTCTGGGGCACCTGAACTTTGCCTGCAGAGTTGTTGCCTCTAGGCAGGCATTTTGTGCCCATCTTGTGGCAGCAACAGCAGGCATAGCCAGGCCACACCATTACATATGAATTAATAGAGAGATGAAGGAAGACTTGAAGGTGTGGGAATGCTTTTTGCGTCAATTTAATGGGGTGTCACTGTGGAGGGAGGAATGGTTATTACAGGAGGGTTTAAAAATTCATTCAGATGCTTCAGGGTGTACAGGTTTTGGGGTGTTTTATCAAGGCATGTGGTGTACCCAGAAATGGCCTGCCATCTGGATGCAAAATTGGGTTATGTGTGAATTGACTTTTCTGGAATTTTTCTCCAATTTAGTTGCAGTGGTTATTTGGGGACCGGCACTGGCTAAGAAAAGGTTGTGTTTCTGGCGCAACAATATGGCAGTGGTACAGGTTATCAATTGCCAAACTTCCAGATCACACAGGGTTATGAAGTTATTGAGGGCATTTGTTCTACAATGTTTAAACCTTAACAGCTGTTTTTCTTCCAACCACATGCTGGGGATGGATAATGGCATAGCAGACGCATTGTCTCATTTTCAGTTTGATAGATTTCGTAAGCCTGCATCAGGAGCTAGCAACAAACCCAAGCAGATGCCACTGGCTCTATGGAGCATTGGCATGTGATGTTGTCAGTGGCATGGTGATTCTTGGCTCCAGGCACACAGCTGAGCTATAAAGGAAGTTTTAATTAGTTCTTCCACTTTCAGGATCCAGAATGCTGGTCACTGATATTGCCCACCACAGAGCGGCGGCTCTTGCAGTACCTGGTCATTGACAACCCAGCTGCTGACGTCCTTGATGATCCTGGCATAGTGCAAGGAGCAATGGGTTCTTTCGGGAGAATGGAGCTTCCCCTATTTGGGCTACTATAAAAGAGGGAGATGTCTGGGATCCCGACTGGGTTGGGGGGTAGGGGGAGGCAGCCAAGCTAATTGTTGTCACCTCCTTGTGGCGGATGTCCAGTGCAGGTACTCTATAGGGAGGGAAGCCAGTGACCAGATAAATGGCCTGGTAAAGGACTTAAAAGGGGGTGCTGGATAAAGGAAGAGAACGGGGGAGCGGGGCTGGTGTCTCCTATGATTAGTACGGCAAGAAGCCAACCTCCCCACCATCACCGTTCTTATAGCCCACCTTAACCCTCCTACAAGGGAGGTGGATGGTAAGATCCAAGCCATGGGTTCTCTGGGGTACCTACATAGAAAATGAAGGGGGGCTGGTGGAAGCCCCAGGTAATGATTTGAATAAACATGGATTTGCCTGCACTGTACACTTTATCCGCTGGGTAGTCCCAGGCATCTATATAATAAAGTTGCAGCCTGGTTAAAATCCATACCAAATGTCTCCTATCATTCTTTCAGTATAGCCAGACAATACCTCTTTCTCTCTTCCAGATCCCACTTCCCTCTGTCCAAGGAGCCACTCCCATCCTCTATATCCAGGGTGAAGTTAACAAGCTGCACCTGCCACAATGAATCAGCAAGAATCACTTCAGCAAATCCCTGTGGAGTTCCAACATGTGTAAACACAGTGGGTCAGCAGGAGAAGCCTACCATAATACAAAGAAGAAAATAAAAGTGGAACTCAAATACTTTGGAAATCACATCTGAGGACCTCCAAGCACTTTATGAAAACAAGTTAGGTTTCAAACAATTATATGCAATAGTATATAGGGGTCATTTTATAATAAGTGTATGCAGCAGTTCAAGAAAAGAAACAAAGAATACTAAATCCAACTTAAACTGCAGGCAGAGTGTAAGCCCAAAGCATAAACATTTCCTAACTTAGAATCTGGCCAGGACAGTGGCACTGATATCCCTCCTTTTAACATAAGTAATATGTTATTTATATATAAAAAAGTAATATTAAATAATATGGAATTATTAGTGTGGTCTGGATATTTTTAAAATCTTATATAAAGACAGTAACTCCACCAACATCATCACTGAACACAATGTTGAGAATAGTTTCATTACAGACTTTGAAGAATGTGGTTCAGTAAATTGGACTCTAATGCCACAGGCTGCAGATCATAGGTGTTCTATGATGGTCTCCTCTCCAAGCATAGATCCAGACCAACCCTGCTTGAGTAATGGTAAGTAAAAGCATCACAGCATAAGGCAATATGGCTTATGGCCAAAACAGAGAAGTCGGTTATAAATTGTGCTATAGAATCTTTCTCCAATTGAACCTCTTTGTAGTACATCGTGGAAGTCAAACAATTAACATGTGGTGTGTTTTGCATATCAATTCAGCAGTGATATACATCTAGTAGTTGAGACCTAATATTCTGATTTTTATGTTATCTAGCCAATCAAATTGTTTTAGATTACAAGAAAATGGGAAGAAATGCCCATTTGTTATCTATCCATCCTCCTAGGTGTAAATTGATTCAGATATATACACTGTATAATATGGACATTTTTAAAGAATCATATTTTTAATTAAATTAAATGACACCCAGTTAACAGCCCTGGAAACAGAGTTGCACTACTTAAGCACAGAACAGTTATGGCACTTGCGAGAACCAACTTCCTCCACCAGTGTTGCTCATCCTTTACTTAGGGTACATCTATACTTACTCGCTGGTTCAGCAGCAAGCAATCGATCTTCTGGGATCAATTTATCACATCTTGTCTAGACGCGATAAATCAATCCTGGAAGTGCTCGCCGTCGACGCCGGTAATCCTGCTCCGCTAGAGGAGTAGGTGGAGTCGACGGGGGAGCCTGCCTGCTGCGTGTGGACCCGCGGTAAGTATCTTTAAGTTCGAACCAAGATACTTCGACTTCAGCTACGTTATTCACATAGCTGAAGTTGCGTATCTTAGTTCGAACTGGGGGCTTAGTGTGGACCAGCCCTAAGAGTGATCAGCCTTCAGCAACAATAGGTAGTTCAGTCTCTATATCCACTGCCCTAACTATTATGCTGAGAATGCCTCCAAAAAAGTGCCACTCACTGTGATAGTTTGGGATATGTGGCCAGCAAATGGACTGAGACCACCAACTCATTCCACATAGGCCAAGCAATCTTCAAGTGATAATGATGCTCCATTATTCTATCAAATTGGACTAGATTTTAAATTGTGACTTCAAGATGAGCATTCCTTAATCTTTATATTTACAAAGAAAATAACATAAAAGTTCTCAACATTGGCTGCAGTGTGCCATTCTCTCTTTAAATGTTACCTGCAGCACTGAACTTGTACTCAGATATCTGTTGTTGGATGGTGAACAACTCAGTTGGAGGGTAGTAATTTTTGCAACATTTATTCACAGCCAACTTCTCATTTACCATATAAGTAATCTCCTCCTCCCACACACCCCTCCAGACATTTCAACATGGAAAGCAGTGAAAGACACAGTTTGCCTTACTGGACCTAAAATTCCCACTCTGGAATAAGATCAGCACCAAAAAACTCAGAAGAGGTGTTGAGGCCCTATGAGTTCTTGCTGATGCAAGTGTAAGAGAGAATGACTTCTAGTCAAATTGCACTTTTTGATTTATCTGGAAACTTCTGGCCTTCGCTCTGAGAAGAAGGTAGAACAATTTTGCTTCTGATAACATTCTTCCTGTGATCTGTCTTTTTTTTTAAGTAATTATAGTGGCCTCGACAAATATGAGTTAAGCAGTGTTGCCATGCCAACCCGCATCCCTCTCTTTAGAAACATACTACTGATTTCAGAGACTGCATCTTAGAAGAAGTTTTCTACCAGTGAAAATGCTGCAGGGCTGCCTTTGATTTCAGAATTAAACTTAATGCCTTGAGTTAAAGGCTATAAATACCATGGATTTCTCTTAAGCCCAAGTACAATTATCATGGAGGTTCTATAACTGTTTTTACTTATCATGTAAGTCTGCTGGCTATGCATAGCATCATATGATCCACATTTCTGGTGTCCAGTAATAAAATACCCATTAATTTTTCCAGTAAAAGATGTCAATAACAGACGAGGAAGCCTGACGCTTTACATTCAGGTGGTCATTGCTATGGCAGAGAACTCAAAAAGGAACAGAAAGAATAAATTAAATTAATAACATTTCCCTGATTAATGGCAGTTTCAACCTTTCTGCTTTTGGGCTTGCTGGCACTGGCTTTTGGCTAGTTTAGAAACCTTCTTGGTATAAAGAATCTGTAGCTCCTAGGACTTTCAATTATTTGTTTATACATCATATAGTACGGGGGTCCATAATCCCTGCATGACCCATGGTGCCCAGGGCAGCCCTCACTGGAAATCCAAGGTCATGGCAGGCTGCAAAAGGGAGAGCAGATCTCCCAAGACTGGTGGGTAACACTGAAGTTATTCTCCTCAATTGGCCACAAACTGTGCTTCTGATTCCCCACACCAGTTATCAAGAAGCAAAAAAGAAACCACACAGCCTCCTTTATTGCATTCCAGTTCTCTGGCTCCCAATCAGCACCAAGGTCCAGTACAGTGCTCTGCTCTGCTCACATACACAAAAATGTTCTTCTGACCCCAAAGGGTCAGCCACGTCACCAGGTCAGTATAGGTTTGGATCTTACCCAAAATATCACTCTGCCAGCCAATCCTTTAGTGTCTAAAACTAAAGGTTTATTATAAAGAAAAAGGAAAGAACAAGAAGAGATGGTCACATACATACAAAGACTTCAAAGTCCATATATTAGGTTTTTAGCAGTATTTAGCAGGGCTTGAAAATCCCTCTGGAATACATCCACAGCTTGGATGGGTCATTCAGTCCTTTGTTCCGAGCTTCAGCTTGTAGCCAAGTTCCTCCAGAGGTAAGAAGCAGGTTGAAGTTAATATGGAAAAGATGCAGCTGCCTTTTATAGTCTTTTGCAATGCAGTCTTTGCTTCCTTTTTTATTTCGTGGGTAAAAAACCTCACTTCTTCAGATGCATGGCTGCATCTGAGGAAGTGAGGTTTTTCACCCATGAAAGCTTATGCCCAAATATATCTGTTAGTCTTTAAGGTGCCACCGGACTCTTTGTTGTTTTTGTGGATACAGACTAACACAACTACCCTCTGATACTTTGCTTCCAACACAAGCTGCCCAGCACATGGCTTGGAAGCTGTTTCTGTCCATAGGCATGCCCATGCATGCCTTGCTGAGTCATAAGGTGTATCCTCTGCCTTCTCTCAATGGGTCAATTGTATAGCTGATGGTCCTTAATGGGCTATCAAGCAGGCTAGGCAGTACTGATGCCAAACTGTCTGGGGGTGTCACCCAGAAGCATAGCACAAGTCTGAAATACAGACATACATACATATCTATATCTCATAGTACAAATGTGAAATAAACATATAAATGAGATTATCATCTTTGGCAAATCATAACATTTTTGCAGATATCTTACAAGGCATATCTGGCACAACTCACTGCAATTTTACAATATTAATATTCATAATATCCTCAAGGGTCCTCCAGATTCCATACAGCATCACACCCTGTTCACATTCCTTAGTTGTTACTGCAAGGAATAACTACTAATGATATGGAATGTCTAGCTCAAGCTGTTTTGGAAAGTTGTTATCTTCCCACAGCTGCATAAGCAGTGCACTAACCAACACTACCAGTAACAGAAAGATAAAGAAAAAGATTTGAATATAATATTTTCTGAAGATGAAAAATAGATTTTATTTAACTATAAAGTTACCTCTCCAGGAAAAAAAATACACAATCTCATTTGTATGCAGGCTTTAAGGGAAACGAGACTAATATAATATCAAAATAATCCATTTACGCACAAGAAAACACAATTAGTATATGGTAGCTTGTAAGTGGTGAGCAGAGGACATGAGCAATTACATTTTGCTTGTTCTGTTACTTTACAAATCTTATATTCAGCACCTCCAAAAGCCCCAGGTACAGTTTGTCTTCATCATACAATCAAGATTCAAGAACACAATCTGAGAGCCCTTACATTACAGAAAAAAAGGAAATATCACCAACAACAATGGAACAGTTAGGATGCTGCTAGGTTCTGAAGAGATATTGTTCTGAAATATTTTTTTAATATTGGTTACAATGAAAGTAGCAATGAATTCTTATTGATATTTAATATAACTTTGAGAGCTTGGGATGAAAGGTGCTCTATAAATAAACATAAACTGAACAGAACTAAGTATTAAACGGAGTAAAGTAAATAGAAAATTAGAATCATTAGCAGAGCCTTAAATACTTAGGTAACATTTGGCTGAAAGTGAATAAGAGCCAATATCTGACAAAATGTTTTCATTAATTTCAGAGATATAAAAATAAAAAACAGGTGAAAGACAATCCAGAACTTTGAAATTACTGCAAATATGTATATATACACAACAGGCAAGAGTAAAAACAAAAGCAATCAGATCAATAGATCCAAGTGTGACACCATGGTACCCCCTTATTCACCACTATCATATAATTAAATATGTTTGCCTTGTGAGGTATCATTCTAAACATCTTGATCTGCTAGACATTAATATCTCATTGGATTGTCTGTGCTATCATCATATGTGAAGTTATGAATTTGGCTATGCATGTGTTACTGAAACATGTTGTGAGGTTGAAAACACCCACAAGCAGCCTTTCAGGTACAACAGCAAAAAGGCCAAACAATGCTAATGGTTTATTGAGGAAATACACACAAGCACAATGATTACTGTCTACAATAGAAACCTCTCAGAGACAGCACTACACAATGGGAACTGTTTGACCCAGGCCAGCAAAAGAGCTTTCCAGCAAGTGGAAAGAAGATATAAAAGGGGGAAATGACATTATGATGGTACCACACTCTCCCTACAACAACACACACGGAAACACTCGAGGAACAAAGACTGAACTGGGGGAAGTGATAGTCCCAGGCTAAAAGGATTTCCAGCCTGTGTATGAAAACCTGGGAAACCCAAGCTGCAGAGCAAAGGCAGCTTGAGCCTTAAGAATCTGCCAGCTTGTTTATCACTCAGGGTGAGAATTTGCTAATTCATATCCTACCTATCGAGTATGTTAAACTCAGTTTGAAGTTTTGTTTATTTACTAGGTAATCTGCTTTGATCTGTTTCCTATCACTTATAATCACTTAAAATCTATCATTTTGTAGTTAATAAACTTATTTTATGTCTTAATCCAAACCAGTGTGTGTTTAACTAAAGTGTCTGTGGAAAATCTCAGCTTGGTTACTACAAGTGTGCACGGTCTTCACATTGAGGCAAAAACAACAAGGAGTCCGATGGCACCTTAAAGACTAACAGATTTATTTGGGCATAAGCTTTCATGGGTAAAAAACCTCACTTCTTCAGATGCATGAGAAGTGAGGTTTTTTACCCACGAAAGCTTATGTCCAAATAAATCTGTTAGTCTTTAAGGTGCCACCGGACTCCTTGTTGTTTTTGTGGATACAGACTAACACGGCTACCCCCTGATACTTCACATTGAGGGAGAGGCAGACCGGGTATTAAACCCATATACTGGCCAGATTTGGCCAGGGCAGGACAGTACTGCTCTGGGGTCCTAGGCTGGGAGGCTGGTGGTTAAGACCTGCATGTAACTGCAGCTGGGTGTGTCCCTACCTGTGTGAATGCTGGTAAAAGGGCAAGCTTGGAGGGCTTTGTAGCTTGTCACAGCAGTACAGAGTGGGAGGGGAGCCCAGGCTGGTGGATTGGGGTCTCAGTGGTACCCCAGATCCAGGTAGCATCCCAGGGGAAACCCGTCACACCCAGTATTACACATTGTGGGAGAAAACCCCATTTGACTTCAGAAGGGCTCTACATGGGTGCAAGAGTTGACCTGCATGGAGTTCTTTGCAGGATCAGGACCACAGAGTCCACTAGTACATCATCTTGGAAGAAAAATATATTCTTATCTCAAAGAAAAACATTTGTATTTATCCTGTTTCCTAATTGCTTAGCAGTGAAATCCCCCTCCCCTTCCCACCCCTCAGAATGGGAACATTATATAAGCAGAAAGGTGCTTTATATCTATATAGCTATTCCCATATGAGAATGGAAATAAGCTATATGGATATAAGCCTATTTATAGCAACTTAACAGTGTCCACACTAGAGACTGCAACAGTATAACCATAACCGTTAAAAAAATAAACACTCAACTAAAATGGTTATGCCAGTACCAAAACTGTGTGTAGACCTGGCTCTCAGAAATAATGTTTTCTTTGCTTTCATACTGGAGCAGTACAACAAGAGTGTAGTGTTTAAAAAGAAAGTGATGGGAGAAGGTTGAGGGGAACCCCACAGTTTTAATACAATAGATTCATCTAGGAAGCTAAAAAAAAGGCTTGTGAATTGATGCAATAATTCTGAAAACCATTTCTATAGAAGCAATCACATTTGAATCTACTGTTTATTTATTAAAGTGATCATAACATTATCTCTTGGGAACAAATATATAAAACAACGTATTTTCAACAGTGTATGTGACAATGTTTAAACATATATTTTGCCAATGAGCTGTGTATTTATGAGTAAAATATTCAAATATATTTCCATATATTTTAGCTGATATGACTAGAACGACAACTTCATATTTCTAGGCATCTCAAAGTATCATTCCATTTCAATAAAAAGTTTATATCCAGATACATCACACAAGCAGAATTTAAAAAAGGAATGAGCACATTGAAAGTGGGGAAGTATAGTTTAGGTCAAAGATGTTTTGGATATTTCCCAAAGGGCCCCTAGAGAGTTTTATAGGTCAGATTGACACCTGATCCCTGCCTTCAATCAAGCTACAGCAATGATGAACCAAAGTAACCAGGATTTCACAATGTGAAGCACCAGCTGAATAGAGAGAAAGTTCGCTTTTATTTTGGCTTCTTCAGCTAGATGTGCAAAAGTGTCATGTAAAGGATCACAACCTGACTAACTTTCTCAGACAAGCGGTCATATTGCAGTCAATAGGACTAATAATATGAGAAAAGCAAGCAGGATTCAGTCTTTAGAGTGGAAGACTTGCATGAATTTATTGAAATTGAATTAGGAGCCAATAGCGGAGGGAGTTAATGAAGGCTGGAAGCTGATGAAAATAGTTTCTACATAGTAACACTTACTTTTGACTCCAGCTGTTAAGATACAGAAAACATTGATAAAGGGCAACATTAAGCAGATATTGACTTCTGTTGCAGTCAAGATCACAATGCATTGAACAAAAAGGGACCCATTGATTGAGGCAAAGACCAATATTTACCTCAAGGAACAATGCATCTTGATGATGACCAAAGCCAAGTCAATACATGCACTTTTACATGCAATCTATTACAAATTTGTGTCATGGATTTCTATATACTCTAATTTTATGCTCAAACTCATGAGTGGTTTTATGTTCCTGTACCCGGGTAGACAATGCATTCTAGTTTTTTACAATAGCTTATTGCACAACAATGCTGGAAAGAGGTTTTTTTAATGAAAAACAAATAAAAAGTTTGAAATATGCTTTTATAAAACATCTTCTAAATAGAGAAAGTTTGCCAATTTTTGCAATGCTTTTCAGTCAAGGGTTTCAAAGCTGTCAATTTTTCCCAGAATTCAAAGGAAACAATTTTTCAAACATCAATACAAACCTATTTTTACTCAATCATAATCAACCTTAAAAGAAATACAGAGAATCAGGGAATCAGATCTACAAACTCTATTTATATATTTCAGCTTGTAACCGTCATCTATTCCTAAATCCCTACACACTTCTACATTTAAAAAACACAATTAGTACATAATAATGAAAATAGGAAGTCCAGAAAAGTACATCCTCAACCTACATAACAAAAACAAATGAAGCAGGTGGATAACAGAATTCTAGAAATACCATCCCAACCACCTGATGCCCACTCAAAAGCTCAAGACGATAAATGAACATTGAAATATATCCCGAAGGCCAACAAATGCATACTATTTTGAAATTAAGTGGGAGTTAAGAGGCTCCTCATTAAAAGTATTCTGCCACTAGACCCCTTTAAGCCTGGTTGTAGATAACTTTAACATCTCCACTGACTACAGCTGTGGTAATATCACTCTAGGGACTTGTCTTCACTACTAAAATACTAATGTACATGAGCTATTCATCAAAGGTATAAACACTGTGACGGCAACAGGGTAAAACTAAAATGCCTTGCCTTCACTGTTTTTACTTCATGATAGCTCACATATATTAGTTACCCAGAGGTTTAAAAAAAAAGGCTTTTTTAAAAAAAAAAAAAAATCATTGAAGACAAGCCTTGGGAGAGAGGCAGTCTCTCTGGTAGGCAGGCCTCAAACCATATAGGCCTTTTAGGACAAAACCAGCATCTCAAGGAAACTAATGGACAGCCAATACAGATTACATTTATATGAATATTTTGCATTCTCAGAGAAATACATGACTTACAAAGCAGCAACTGCAGTCTGCACTGGCTTCACATTTCCAAATAGTCTTACACCCACTGTGGAGCAAGCTGTGGAAAGCTAGACAAGTTCATTCACTACAACAACACACATGACAGAGGGAAATAATAGTACCATTTACTAAATATGTGAAGGAATTTGTGCACATCCCAACCCTGACTGAACACTTTGTGGTAGATAACAACTGAAAATCTATTCATACAGACATTCCCTGTTCTAATGCCTGAAATGTTTCTGTCTCCACATCAAACTGCAGAACTCCCCCCCCCCCCTAAAAAAAACAAAAATACCCCTCAAGTTCCCTTTAACAGAGAATGCTATACTGATTGTATGCAATGAACCCAGGAATTTCACAGGAATCTGTATTAGTGTGTGTATGTGTGTTGCTAAAATCAATGCACATTTTATCGATTTGTTTTTAATATTTTCATGTTAATATGCTGCTTGTAAAAGTTGCCAGATTGAAATCCCTAGACACTGATACATTTGTTTAGTTATAGAAGAGATAAAATAGCAGTGTCTGTCCTGAACTGAAGAAACCATTTGTAGGGGGTGGAGGGCAATTTATTTAATCACCATGACAATTCACTAGCCTCCATCTCCACAGACAGAGATGGACTGAGAACCAACAACTTATTTCACACAGGCCCCCAAAGAGCCATCTTATGATCATGACTTACACTTGTGATATAATGGTGTCCTGAATCACAACTAAGATCTATGCAAGGGGAAAAATATTTTACAGATAAGTAAAAACTACAACTAGTCAGAAAATGAAATCTCCAACCTACAGGAAATTGTTATTTCCACATGTTTTCATCCTAAATCAAGATTAAAAAAAAACTTTTGTGGAAAAAAAGTTCTGAAAAGAAATATTTCATTTCAAATTGACATTTCAACTTAAAATGACATTTCAGAACTAAAAATTGCCATTCATTCCAAATGATGCTTCAGAAAAATTGAAAAAAAATGTATCTCATGGAAATTATTGATTTCAATTAAACCATAATTTTCCAATGAAAAAATCTTTTTGTTGGAAATTTCCATCCAGATCTAGTAACACAACATGAACACAGTACTGGATTAAGGTAAATTATGGATGTGCTGAAGGCACCAGCTCCTGGGGTTGCCTGCTGGTACTAGAATTGGAGCTTTAATTAATATATTATATATATTCCTAGACTCTTTTGTAAGTAGCCCTTTCTACTACCTCCCCAACCAGGGGTGTAGCCATGGGAGGAAGGGTAGGAGGATAGGGTGCCGATGCAAACATACACCCAGGGCTCCAGATTGCTTCTATTCAATACTAGCATAAATCTATTCTAACCTTTAGTTGAAGAGGGTGGGCCATACCTGATGAACTGATAGCAGATCACTGCTGCACTGATATGAGGCATCTACTTCTAGGTCAGACAATGACATAGGTCAGACCTATCGTTCCATACTCTGGCTGATTATTTGACATCTGTACTAAGGCTATAACACTGCTTGTAGTGACTCAAGAGTACCAACCTCAGGGCAGACTGTTAGGAACCAGGGCAGAAACCCCAAATTGGTTTGAGTTCTAAATTTAGATTTCACCAACCAATTATCAAGTGTTAATTCCTCAGACACTATACAGCCTTAACTAGGAGACACAGACAGTCCCCTTGCATTCGCCAATCTATCTCACCCCACAGGTGAGTGTACCTTTGTGACAGAGGATCCCTTACACCAAGAATCACAGCAATATTCAGGTTACTCCCAGGCTCAAAAGACGAGGCACTTGCCCCAGGTCAACTGCACCTAAGACACTTGTTGCCATGCCTATAATAAACTATATAAAAAGATGCATTACATAGGAAAAGGACACAAGAGAATTATTTACAAGGTTAAAGTAGGCAAACAGATATACATACATATGTTACAATCTTAAGTTTGAAAAGGTAATAGAAGCTTCTATAACAAGCAAACTCTATATGTCCTTTAGGACTAACCCAAGCTAATCAGGTGAGGATCTCTTCCTTATGCCTATAAACACTTTACCACCCAGAATCAGAGCAGCTTAGAGATCCCAAGTCCCTTTTGTTTGGTGTTTTTATCCCACTCCTTACTGCTCAGAGCAGTAAGGAATCCACTTGCATGATTCATCTTCACAGGAGGAGCACAGAACAACAAAAGTATTTTGTCCTCTTGTTAATGGTATGTAGGGAAATTACAGCTGCAATGTCCACCAATACCAGATGGATTATTTTGGGACCTTTCCTTTTGGGAAGGGCGTAATGCTTTCTGTTGAAAATCAGCCCTTCACACTAACTAATATCTCTCTCCTGTCTGATGATTTACACAAGTCACAGAGGTTCACAATACAGCTGCTCAAATATTACCTTACAATATCAGATACAGATGTCATAAGTGCGATTAATGCATGCAGAAACTCAAAAGCATTCAATGAAGGCTAAACAGTCTTATAATTCTAATATCTATTTTAACAATTTTCACACGCAGGTGAGCCAGACTGATTCCAGCTATTTGTTTATCAGTGTTCAACTGAGACATAGGGACCTATGCATGAGATGGCACCTTATCTGTCAGAGTCACAATGGCTCTCTATCATTATGTGTTTTTAGGAATTGGCATGTCCTAATAAATAAGGTACACAAATATACAAGTGCATGTCTTCTTGTTTAAGTGGTCAGCTAGATTTACAGGTGATTAACTCTTTAGTGCCAGAGGTGCAGAGAAAGAGGTCAAGATTCATAATGCTAAAAAAGATGAAGTAGCATTTATTGGCAGGTGCAATAGACTTGCTAGTACTATGACTTTACATTTGACCTTTTAAAGTGCAGTGAAATTGAAGGCAAAGTGTTTGGGTTCAGTTCACACTATATAACTGACTATGAGACTAATAGTTTTCACAATAAGAGATAAGCTTTCACTGCAGTGCTGTGGTAGAGATGATGCAACAAGGTTCCTGAGTTTTAGGGAAAAGACATTTTACAACTTGATTTCATCTTTTTTTCTAATTAACTGAATTTGCTTGATATGCAAATACAACATCAAGTCTTGGGAATGATATTCTTAAAGAAGAATAACAGTTCTTTCTGCCTTATGATCTCAAAGCTGCACAATAGAAAACCCTTCCATTGTCTCAAGGCAGTTCCTGTCAATCCAATTTAATGACTGCAAAGATCTTTTGGCTGACTCAGAGGTCCATGGGTCCATTCAAAGAGACATCACATCGAGAGATTTCTGACACGGGAATGCAGCATATGTGCTCCCAGAGGTGTTTTTAAATACACAATCTAATGCCTCTTATTTAGAAAGTCTAATACTGATTCAGGCCCTTTCAGTTCTACCAAAGGAACATAATTTTTAGTCTTGGTAAACTAAGATAAAGTGATGTTAAAAGCCCATAGATAGTGCAGATGTATAATTTACTTATAGAAATCCAAACAGGAGCAGGAAGACTGAAGGGGGGTGATTTTTGGTTTTGTGGCACTTGCAATTATCCAAATATTTATTTCAAATCTGTCTTAGCTTCATCTATGGTGCCCTGCTCTGTAGGATCTAAGTGGTAGATTCTTTAAAACTTGTTAGA
This sequence comes from Malaclemys terrapin pileata, assembly GCF_027887155.1. Lineage (NCBI taxonomy): Eukaryota > Metazoa > Chordata > Testudines > Emydidae > Malaclemys > Malaclemys terrapin. The sequence continues at coordinate 37,156,061 of NC_071513.1, read as the reverse complement.
TACAGATCTTAGCCTACACAATTCTTTACGGCTGACATCTTTTTCATTCTGAGCCTTTCTGATCTCTTCTACCCAGAACCAAGACTTCAGAGTAAATGCAAATCCCAGTTAGAAGTCAAATGGAACTGATTTTTGGAGGCAGTGCTGGAAGATCAGGGTAATTACATGATTTCATCGGGGGAATCATCACCATGTCTAAATAATCTTTCAATGACTGAAGACATTCCCTCTGAGATCTACAGTTTCCTTCCATCTACACTCAGAAATGTAGATTCAACTGTTGTCTTAAGTGTGTTGATTTTTATTATTATTATTATTGCAGGTACTGCTGCCCTAGAGAATTTGATAAGCACAAATACTGTCTATCAACATGTATTTGATTGATTTTGGCATCAGAGAGTTTGTCAGGGGTAAGGCTGTTTTCCAGACTGGGCATATACATGTATTTAAGGAGACTGTTGGGAGCTATGTGACAGACACAAATGAAACTGTTGGTTTGCAAATGAAATGGTGATAAGATATGATCATTTAGTGGAGGGCTAGTCTTGGTTTTAACATGCTAGATTAGGACGTGGGAGATCTGGCTTCAATTCTTAAAAAGAAGAACAGGAGTACTTGTGGCACCTTAGAGACTAACAAATTTATTAGAGCATAAGCTTTCGTGGACTACAGCCCACTTCTTCTTAGAGCATAAGCTTTCGTGGACTACAGCCCACTTCTTCGGATGAAGAAGTGGGCTGTAGTCCACGAAAGCTTATGCTCTAATAAATTTGTTAGTCTCTAAGGTGCCACAAGTACTCCTGTTCTTCTTTTTGCGGATACAGACTAACACAGCTGTTACTCTGAAACCTTCAATTCTTAATTTGCCAGTGACTTCTTAGGTGACCCAAGGGAGTTCTTAATGTCACTGTGCCTCTATTCCCTATTCTGACCTTCCATTTGTATTGTCTATTTAGACTGTCAGCTATTTAGGGCAAAAACTGTTTTTTACTATGTTCACACTGCCCAATATAATAAGCCCCCAATTTTTGTTACAGCCTGTAGGCACTACTTTTATGTAAGCAAGAACAACTCTATTGAGTAGTATCTATTTTACTCTACTCCAAATCTACTGAGAAGAATTTTTCATTTAAAGTTAGTGGTACTGTAATTGAGGCGGCAGGATGCTACTAATAACAACAACAACAACAACAGACAGACACTGTGACATCTACGTCAATACCACACACTCCAAAACTTTTCATTATTAAATCATTTGTTAAAGACAAAAACGGACATCATTGCAAATGAACAATAAAGCAGTGGAAGCCACATCAGCACCCAACTCATCATGAGCAACAGTTACAAGTGTTAGCCAAGGATTTATCTACTCTATGACTAAAAAGATCAAGGGATATAATGTGTTAGCTTACTTTAAATCCTTTTGTAATGCATGTTCTAAATCTTGGCTGATAGATATTCACAAAGCAAAAAGGAAGCATATTCCACTGGACACCTTTACAAGCAAGCATCAATTTTTACATAATACAATCTTTTCCACTGGCAAACCGTAGGATTAAGTTTAATAGAAATGATGAGTCTCTTTTACCTAAAATGTTTTAGTTAACTTAGTGCTGGTGAAGAGTGCAAAATGGATACTGCTGTGCGCTAATGCCCTATTTAAGATACAGGGTAAGAAATATCAATGCAGACTTCTTACCACCACTCTGCCAATGTGCCTCAGACTTGGTACCTGGAATCATCTCTAGTATCTTATTCTCCCTGTCTTTTCATTAGTCATCTCTCCACTGAGAATGTCTATAATACAAATGATGGCAATGTGTGTTTTTCTTCATAATGTGGATGTAGAACTCAAAAATTAGAAATTGTATGTTGTTGTAAAAATAGACTGTGGGGGCCTGAAGTATCTATTTTACTCAGAGTTGGATGGAATGTCAGGTTATATTTTCCAACACCCCCTCATTGTAAGGTCTGAGTAGAAAGGCGACGCCCTTGATCATGGCCACTTGTGTCATGACTGTCACAGTTTCAGGGATAGCTGCATCTTTGATCCCACCCTCTGGCCTGCTTTGAGGGCACCCACTTAAGGTTTCAGGCTCCCAGTCAACACCCCTTTGGATGGAAAGCTGCATTTCACTCCCTCTACACCAGGATTTAGGCGTGCAGTCCCTCTGTGCCTCTCTGTCATTTCCCCAGTAGCTATGTCTGGGATCCAGCTCCTCAAGGTCTCTCTTTCCCCAGGAGCTACAAAGTATATGCCAGTTACCAATAAGATTTCACAAAGCAAAGTATATTTATTCTTGAGGCAAAAGTATCACAGAAAACACAAATAAGAAACAATACAAGGATTTAAATGCCCACTAAAAATACGAGGAATCACCCACCTTCCACATGGAAATCTGGTAAGCCAACATCCCTCCCAACCCACCAGCAACAGTGGGGCCTTTCTTTGGACAGAAGGTCCATTCCATTTGCTGAACAATAAGAAGGGCCTGATTCTGTTTGAAGTCAGCCTTTATATCCCCAGTTCTTTCTATCATCTCTGGAAATCCCAGTTTGAACCAGTATATGCAATCCATCCCAGGGGCCAGTTCATCTCTTATATTGTCTACAGTCTTAGCATCTTGCCTTACTTACACCCCACTATTTTTAGTTCCAGGAGGAATAGTGATAACCCACTCCCATGGAGTAAAACAGAAATAAGCCATTCATACATTTAATATCATTTATTATACTAAATGGGGTTGCAATATCTGTCACAATGCCTGGCCCTGCAAAATACCCTGCCTCAGCTTATGTTCTCTTGGAGCTCTTTAAGAATGACACACAGTCCAAAAGGATATAAGACAAAATTTTCATGCAAGGGTTCTATTTTGTCAAGTCCAAATAAACTTGAAATAAAGTCTTGCACCTTTCGGGGTTCAGGAGTTGAAGAACTTTCCTTCCTTGGGGCCCATGTTTTCCAATTTTGGTCTTCTTGCCCTATAGTGTGTGCCAGTGCCTCTCCCTATGAGCACCTTCCTGCAACTGAGCCCTGATGGCCTTTTATCAGGCCCAGGTGCTCATTATTCAATTAAATGTTTAGATGGGCTCATTTCTCTTAAATTAGCCATCACAAGTCGGGGGCCTGGACTCCACTTAAAGGGGCCAACAACCCTGTGACAGTTTGAAACTCTGCTGCCTAGGTCAAAGGGAAACAAAGTGGGTGAGGTAATATCTTTTCTTGGACCAACTTCTGTTGGTAATAGAGACAAGCTTTTGAGCTACATAGAGTTCTTCTTCAGGTCTGGGAAAGGTACTAAGAGTTTCACAGCTAAATACAAGATTGAACACAGCTACAACACTGCATAGGGACATGGTTCTGCTGAACAAGGTGTAGTCACAACAGAGTTTGGTGCTTCTGGAAGTCTGCGGAAGAGCTGAGCTGTCACAAACTGTGTTTCTTTACTGGATTCTGGAAAAAAATAAAAATAAAAAATTAACAAAATGCTCCACTTTGATGCAGCACTTCAGTTAGGAAATGTAAAAATCTTTTGATATTGAAATCCCAGGATTTTATCCCTGCTGCGAACTCTGATATCTATATGTTTATGTGGCACTGAAGATTTTTACCTAAAAAGTCCTGCATACTGCAATGACGAATTGAAAATGATGATTTTCCAAATATTCTCCATAAAATGACTGGCTTTTTAAATTCTTGAAAGTCTTAGGCTTTTAAGTGGAACATTGAAGACTTCTATCTTTTTTTCAGGAGTAACGTATGTTGAGAACTTTATTAAGCCATTTTATTAGTTCATCTAAAATATTGAACTAATTCCAGTTAATTCAAGATGGCTTCCAAAAGAATTGTTCAGGTAGTTAGGAGACACGAGTATGGGTGTGCATTGTATAAAGGTCCCTGGCCAGCTGAGTCTGGCACAGGGGTATTTCACTGCACTCTCCTGAGAGGGAAGGACTCAGCTGTACTGTTCCAATAATGCTTCCTGCCAGCTGTTCCAAAAGAGTACCAATTCCAGAGAGATTAGTCAGTCGCCCTTTAGCTGAAGATCAAATATCGATGTTGTAACATGTCTGTTCCTGCACACAATGTACTCATTGTCATTTAGTTAATTATTATTTATTATTATGGACCAACTTGACATTAATTCTAAAAACAATTATTTAAATTTCAAATAAAGCTTATTTATTTTGTTTTGTTTTCTCTATTTTCATGTAAACAATTAGTTCTAATGACAGCATAAGTCATGAGTAAGAAACTATGTATTTATTTTGGTTAGTCTAGCTACTTTTAACCACAAAGATATAACCACTCAATCTAGGAACATGGTAACAGCTTCATATTTCATCCTTTTCTCTCCCTTCACAAAAGTGTTTTAAAGTATTAGACACACAGTAGTGTTTGCTTAACACTGCCAACAATTTTGAAAGTTATTAGTACAGACAGACTTTCTAAAAACTTCTTTGTCACTAAGCTCTGTGGAACTGACTCTAAATACTCACAAACCTGCTGAAGAATATGGACTTTAAAAATATCAGTCACTTTTCAGAACAGAACAGCACTGCCAATAGATTTGGTGTTTATACAAGCTTGACAGCTCTGGGGGGACTATCTTTAGGCTAGGTACACAGAGAGCAGTGGAAGCTTATGCAGACAGTGCAGAAAAATGTCTTGCTACACTACCCCAGCCTCTGTACCCGTACAGTTCTTGGCCTAGCTGATACAGCACTAATTGGCACACTTGTTGGCAAATACTAGTGGTTGTACTTTTGTTAAGTGAACACCTTTATGCTGGAACCTGGACTGATGCCCACGATATCAAATAGTTTTCCAAAAGCAGTGACCTTTTGGTCACTACTTAGATAGTACAGATTTGAAATTATGACCTTCAGATGAAAGGTCTTGAATTATGTAGATACCTTCACAAGATTAATTTAACAGTCACCATTTTAAAAGATAAGCAAGACAGAAGTCTCTTAAAGGGGAAGAAGTCCATTTATCTTTCACCAATACCCTCTATTCTTCTTTCCATCCTTGCCTCTCCATCCTCTCCTACTCCCAACCCCCATGCAATTCACTTCCTGTTCATATTTTCTTCCCTAATACAGCCTGTGTCTTGCTTTTGAGGTGTATGCAAAACTACTATTGACTAAATTAGAAATAGCATGTATAAAACAAAGACAGGATATAGCCCTTCATTTTTTCCTTCTATGCATCCCTACTCCCTTACCATTTTTTTTTTAAATCTCTTGTCTTCCTCCAGGACTGCAAAAAAAAAAAAAAAAAAAAAAGTGGCCAATACAAAATCTACGGTTTTAGGTTTTCCAAGTTTTCTGGTGACATTTTCAGCGTATTTTTCTCTCCTCTCTGATTTGATCACATTTATAAAAAATAGATGTAGAAAATCTGGGTTTTTTTTAAAGTAAAGTATACAAATGTTACCCCAAACTCTGAGTTTTGGCTGTTTAGACAGTAAATCAAGTTGTGTGACACTTTCTATTATTATACCTCAAACATTGGTACCAAACTGTTATCATGAAATAACTACCATTGTGAAAAAACAACTCAGCATTATCTATTACAAAACAAGACAGCATGAAAAAAACAAATTGTTAAATTGATAAAGCATTGAACTTTCAACTCAGAGTCGAAATTCCTAGTCTAAGACCTGTTTCTGAGAAAAAAAAAAAGAATAAACCTTTCAAACCTTTTCAATGCAACACACCACACAATGTGCAAATGTGAGCCTTTGCTTCTGAGTATAAATACTAAAGAAGCCCCGTTCTGGAAGAGTATGGGTACTATTTCTTATGTTCTAGGTCACAACCAAGTTCACAGGTTCACTGTGTGTGTAGATTTGCATGCTATTTTGCCAGTGGATAAAGGAACAAGTTTTCTTTCTGGTGTCAACTCCAGAAACCACACATTTTCCTTCAAAATCCAATCCACAACAATCAACTCCAATATGTTTTTAAATGTACAGATGGAGTTTTGAGAACACCTTTATATTTGTATGTATTTTGAAGAACAGTGACAGAGACACATAAGTGCGTTAGTCACATGATAGCATGATGGTTTAATGAAGGGAAAAGGGTCTTGTGGACTTGCTATCTGTGTAAAAGCAACAGAAAGGGCCATTAAAAGTAAAAATTAGCAGCACAGGTATCCTAATGTTAAGCTCGCCAATGCTGCAGCAGAATATTTAAATCAGTTCAGGATTATGTTTTATCAATAGAAAGAAGAGGGTCAACTGACACTAGAAAGATCTTTCCCTCAAAGATTCATTTTTCCTTAATTCCCTTCAGCTGCAACATAAAGGTGAGGTATAACATATGTTGTGTGCATCATGTGTCTGCATACCCATGCTTACTGTCGCTTTGTATTATTCCAGGAGTCTCTTGAGCACGTGGGCAGTAGAGTTTCAGTGGATCAGAAGTTCATGCTTCATTGAATGCATTGGCAAGTTGGTGACCATCTGTAACATATTCCAGAATTTTGTTTTACACTGCAACACTGGATAAAATAAATTTCAGATTTCCAAACAGATAAAATGGTGTTCTGCAGAGTCCTTCATTAAATCAGACTCAATTAAAAAATATATTAGTTCTCCATCAAACCACACTATTTATAACAAATTCTCTTGGGTTGGGAAGCATGTTCCAGAACAACTTCTACAACATAAGACTCAAAATCTCCAGAGCTGCGCAACTTCTTTTGCTGTGTAGGCCCCTGAGAAACAACAAGCATGGAGAATTTCAGCCCAATGGGAAAATTTCAGAGAGATATTACCGTGACTGGTTAGACTCCGCTCCGCCCCTGTCTGGGATGCCACCTGGTATACTGAGGTTGCACTGAGCCTGCCTGCTCCACTAGCCTGGGCTTCCTCTCCCTGTTTTGCTGAATCAGGCTCTCCAGCCTCTGGCAGCACACATGCACACAAAGGTAGGGATGCACCAGTTGTAGAATCGCACAAAGTCTGCAAGCAGCTCTCTATGGGAAGATTCAGCTAGGAAATTTCCCAGCACTCAAGTGCAGCTTCTTTCTGGAAAGTACACCCAAAATAATATTGTCTTGTGCTGTAGAGAAATCTATATAATGTAAGCTCATAAATTTGCCCACTCCCTCAATGTGGAGGAAGATATGCACAACTTCTTCCCCAGCTTCCCTATTATAAATTGCACAAACGGGTTTTATAACAAATAAAAACAATGTATTAACTATAAAAGGTAAAATTTAAATGATTATAAGGGATAGCAAACAGAATAAAGTAGATTACTAAGCAAATAAAACAAAACACACATACTAAGCTTAAGATTTTAAAGAGACTGGTTTCAAGAAATAATTTCTCACCCTAAATGTTGTTTTAGGCGAGTTGCAGAGTTTCTGTAACTTAGAGTTCCAGGTATGTCTCTTTATAGACCAGACTCCTGTCTTAGGGCTTGTCTACACTGGCAATTTACAGTGCTGCAATGTTCTCGCTCAGGGGTGTGAAAAAACAACCCCTGAGTGCAGCACGTTTCAGCACTGTAAAGTGGCAGTGTAGACAGTGTACCAGCACTGGGAGCTACACACCTTGTGGAGGTGGTTTTTTTAGAGTGCTGGGAAAACTCTCACCCAGCGCTCTGCCGTGACCACACAAGCCACGTTAAAGTGCTGCCGTGCTTTAAAGTGCTTTAGCGTTGCCAGTGTAGACTAGCCTTTAGTCTGAACCCAGCCCTTGCCTTTCCCTCAGCTCAGTTCCTTTGTCTCTTCAGGTACTTTCAGCAGTGTTTCTTCTTGGGCAGGAAGGCAATGGAGAAGAGTCCTGTTTGCTTTACTCCCCATCCTTAAATAGAATTTACATAAGGTGGGAAGACTTTGTTTCCAGTGGAAAAGCAGTGTCCAAAGTGGTAGTTTTTACCAGGTGACATTATCACCTGACTTTGCAGTGTCAAAGCAACCATGAAAACAGGTTTATTTGCAATGTCCACAGGAAGGAACTTCCGGAAGATGGGGGATCCTCATCTTCAAAAACTCATTGTCTTTTTTCCTAAAGGCCCATTAAAGCTGATTGCTTACTATCTGGCGGGTATTTCCAAGTATAACCACAGTTATAAGTGTTACATAGTCAATATTCCTAACTCCAAATGCAGAAATGATACATGCCTGCAAATTGGATAATCACAATTCAGTAAATCACAACCTTTCCAATGATATCTTACATGAGCCATCTTGCATAAAATATATCTTAGTTATGCCATATTCATATCATCAGCATATTTCTATAAAGAATACGGAGCTTCACGTCACAATTACAAATGAGCGAAAACAGGAAGTGAGCAAAGAAACCCTTTTGCAGCCTTCTTTATAGCTGTTAGTCTCTAATGCCTAGTGTAAGAAATGCCTGTAAGAGAAGCAGTAGGATTCGCTTACAGCCAGCAACCTGATTGCCTTCATGAGTATAAGCAGCTACTGTGCTTGATTGACTTTGTCCATGATTAGGTAGGTATGGCTGGCTTAGTCTGGGATAATTCAATTCTGACTAGTTTAGGATAGTAAGTTTTTTGTTTGCTTGCTTGCTTTCTTGGGGTTTTGTTTGTTTATTTTTGAAGCCTATCTTATTGGCATGGGATTTACAAATAAAAGAAAGAAAGAAAGAAAGAAAAAAAAAAGAAAGAAAGAAAGTCTTCTGGCCCTCCCTATAGAAGTTCCATTATGGGTTTTTTTCCCCCCTTCCTCATCACTATCTTCTGTGATAATGAGATACAAAATAGTAAACTACATCTATTATAGCCACTCCGGGAACTACATAACCCTCTTAAGAAATGTTTTACTGTAGGGGAGGTCTGTACTGGTTTTTGTTCTCTTTTCTCTGATACCATGGTACATGTATGTTCTATGTTCCCTGATAGATTTCCTGGAAAGCATTAGCACAAATTCCATTAATTAATTTCTATTAGGTTTCTTATTTGTTCTTCTATATGCAAGTTTTGAGCACTAGCATTGGAAAGAGACTAATGGATTTCCAGATAATCTTGGCTCCATTTTAATGTAGTTTTTGTTGAGTGCACATCAGTCAACTTAGACCTGGTCTAGACTTAAAACTTTCACTGGTGTAACTATGCTGGTTAAGGGTGAGATTTTTTTTTACTGATATAGTTATAGTGGTAAAAACTCTGATGGAGGTGCAGTTAGATCAAATATCAAGATGACATATCAATCTAATTATTCCCTTTCCCATATGGGAATTGCTATACCACTGATAAGCACCTTTATACCAATGTATGGGCATGTCTACACTTGCCATATAAAGCTCAAAAAGTCCCTTTTTTGCTCAAAAACCACAGGATTGTCTACACTTGCCAATGACATTTTTTGGTGAAACTCACAAGTTTCACCACAAACAGAAAACCACCTCCTCAAGCAGGGCTGGCTCCAGGGTTTTGGCTGCCCCAAGCAGCCAAAAAAAAAAAAAAAGCTGCAATCGCGATTGCGATCTGTGGCAGCAATTCGGCGGCAGCAATTCGGCGGGAGGTCCTTCGCTCCGAGGCGGAGTGAGGGACCATACGCTGAATTGCTGCTGAATACCTGGACAGGCCGCCCCTCTCCGGAGCGGCTGCCCCAAGCACCTGCTTGACAAGCTGGTGCCTGGAGCCAGCCCTGTCCTCAAGAGGCGTACAGTTCTTACCAGTGATACCTTTGCGGTGATATGCAAGTGAAGACACGTTCTTCCTGTTTACATAGCTTTTAGCCTCCGGAGGATATCCCACAGTGCCTAAGTAATCACTCTGGCCAGCAGCTCTGTAAAGTCCCAGGAACTTTGAAACTCCCCTTCCTGTTTTCTTGGCAAGTCCTCCCTTATCAAAGGATCCCCTGCTTGGAGCAATGCTGAGCTACTGGATCTGATCAGTGTGTGGGGAGAGGAGGTGATGCAGGGACCCAGGATGCCCTGCGATCGCCCCCCCCTTCCCACAAGTCCTATGCTCAAAATGGAGAGAGCTGCACTGTGGGATAGCTGATCTCAGTGCGCTGCTCTCATGGCGATGGAAGTGCTGCAAATGTGACGATCTGATGCCTGTGGAAGTAAGTGAGAACACAAACCAGCACTTTTCTTTTACCAGTTCCCTATCACTGGTGAAACAGACAGGGCAAAAACTCTGCAAGTGTAGACATAGCCTTACTATGTCCTGACTAGAAGTCTGTGCCACGTTAACTATACCAGTATAGCTAAAGCAGTATAACCTTCTAGTGCTGACAAGCCCTTAGGAAGACTGAAAGCACTAAAATGAAGAGATGGAGCACTGAAACTAACAGAAAAGCTTTTCTTGTAACTGTTTAAATGAAGCAGTTAAAGCAGTATTAGTCAAAACAAAGAAGTTTTAGACAATCTGAATACAAATCACTTTGTCAATTAATCATGTGTCGCTTCCATTGTATCTGATATCCTACTAATTCTCTGGTCAGCATTAGCAGCTTCCAAAAAAATGGGACAGAGAAGACCTGAACTTCTGATTTAAAAATCAAGCAGAACAAAAAGCACAATAGGGTACCAACCACTCTTTCTATTGCAGGTCTCCTTTAACAACTGGGATACTCTGTGCAAGTCACCTAAATTCTATGCATCAGTTTATCCTACTCTAAAATGAAATATCATTACATAGCCCATGTAGGTGCTGTGAGGGTACCATAACTAAGATATATTAACGTAACTACTACTTTAAGAGTAACTTATGTCATCCTATCGTGAGTGAGAGGGATTTCTAGATTCACTCTTCTCCTCAAACCCTGCATCTTTTTATTTTTTAGCTAGGTTTCCCTGTATTTCTCCCATTAGAAAAAGACAGTTATAATTTGGTAAGGTAGCTTCTAACAGCTCCTTATTTTATCACTATGTGGGCAGAGGTGGAGACAATTCAAAGAGGTGAAGAAGTAATAGTACTCTGTCAGTGGAAAGCATGCTATATTGCAGGGATCGGCAACCTTTGGCACTAAATTCAATATGTTGTCCCAGGCATTATTTAAAACACACCATTCAAACCCTGCACTGACTACAAAATTATGTAGTTTTCTCATAGGAATTTTGATGGTTCTATCACCATCACATGTGAATTCTTCACACATTAATGAATTTCTCTTCACAACACCTCAGTTAAAAAACACCACCCAAATCTAGCCATCCTTGCACATGGGAGCAGTGCCATTTAAGTGAATAAGGCTACTCATGCTAATAAGGAGAGCTAGATTTGGCCCTCCAAGTGTCAAAACTAACTGGTCACTGAAAAAGTTAAAACCATTTTTGTTCACAGTGTGACTGTAGATCATGTAGAAAGTGTAGGCATGTGATGTTAATGTGTATGAACATGTATGCAGCAGAATCTGACTGTGGAATGAAATCTAGAGAGATTTGTAGTAGCTAATGAGAAACCAAAGAATTCCTTGGATGTCACCACACATAAAGATTTCTAAATTTATTAAGTAGCAGAGAATAGTACTTTTTACTCTTTTGCTTTCATTGTAGGCTGTCTCCCAGCCCTTTATTCCCAAATCCCTTCCATACTGCCTTAACTAGTAGTTCTCTCTAGATATGTCTAAAATTAAAACAGGCAGAACTGACCGACTGAAAATAAGAGAAATGCATTATGCCAGTTCGCATATGTCACCAGGTAAGTTCAACTACAATGTATAATAGCAGAACAGGGATCTGTTACCTCAGTACAGCACTATTAGGAGCACACCATAAAAACACAACTATGAAACTAACCATAAGTTAACAGTAGCATGTGAATTTTACATTACCATACATTTTATATTGTTAATGTAAACATACATAACAGTAAAGTAGGGGTGGAAGCACAGGGGAAGAAGAGGAAAGCAACCAACTTTTAATGAGCCATTATCTGCAAAATTAATGGCTACAATAATAAACTTCTTATAAAGCCTAGCGTATAATATCATTGTTCTCCACCAGCTGATATTAAATGATTGTACTTGTATTAAAAATTAAGACAAAGAAAAGATCCCTTCTATTTTGAGAAGCAACTTTAAAATAATTACTATAAAGAGAAATTAATAATTTTATTAAAGTGTATGTCTCTTTTGAACTGCTGTCTCACCAATTTGTAAAATCCCTCTGAAAACAAGGATCCACTTGCATTTTAACCTTCAAAATAAAACTATGCAGGTCAGAGCACACTATTGAACAACACCCAAAATTGACAGTATTTTTCATTAAATTTATTTTAATAATGATAAATACTACTGTTCTATCCCAAATACAAACTTTAAGAACAAGGTGACAACATGAGGCAGGTTTTTGATAATACCTGCTAAAGCAGAAGAAATCTCTGAAATAATTGTGACACTTAAAACTAATGATGGCAATGTATTAAATTCACCAAAGGAAATCAATATGTTCTTTGGTTGTTATTATCAGCTTTAATGAGCAAGGCCTAAGTTTGATAGTGACAAAAGTGAGATCCTTCCTTGAGCAGTGTCAGCTAGTAAAAAAAATACCTATCAGACTAAATATTTCCATATTAGATACTGACAAGGAGATAAAAACCTTACCAGTGTGGAGAACACTGCCAAGTCTGCTAATCTATCAAGAGCAATGTACACAGCACTCCAAACTGCTAAAAATTCCTGTGCTAATGTGTTTAAATTCTCATATTATACAGAAACATCCAAACCACACTTACGACAATTCCATTAGAACAGGGTAAAAGAGGACCCTCCATAAGGTGCCTCAAGCTGATCAACAATGATTAGCCCAATTTATTTCAGAAGTACTGAGTGTGGCTTTGTAGCCACACAGAGAGATTTTCAAGAGTTCAGATCTCATAGCTGGGGCCAGATTTTCAAAAGCTCCCAACATGCTCAATGACTGCCATTTCCATGTCCATGAACCATTGAAGTTTGATCTCATCTTTGACTTCTCTCCCCTTCAGCTGTCAGACTAACCTCCACAATACCATAGGAGTGAGCGCTCTCTCTCTCTCTCTCACACACAAACACACACAAAATCAATAGGAAACATTTATCAATTTTCATTTTTATTCCAAAAGAAAAGAAGGAAAGAAGAGCTATTGACTTTGGCCAGCTTTATCAAGTATTTTCACTCCCTTCATTTCCTCACTTTCATCCATACCGGGACTGTCCTCCAAGCTACCAAGTTCTCCTCAGTATCAATGTGATTGCTAATGAGATAGAAATGATAATGTCCATCACCATTGTATGCCACAGTTAAAGAATTCTTAATTACCACTCTCCACTGGAGACAATTATTTTAGATCAAAACAGCTCTGAAAGGATCATTTGAAGTTTCTGTGGTGCACTCATTTGGGTCAATTGGATATTTAAAAAATAGGAAACTGACTCAGGGACAGATATTGACAGTGAGCTATGGGAGCAGATAATGGAGCTGATTCATACAATTTCAGTAATTCTAGGTACAAATTATTCAGTTTAATTATTTGCAAAGAAACCACATCTCTCCTTGGAAAAATTACACAGAATAAACCCTGACTGTTCTTCCAGTTAGTATATTATATTATACTTTTATGTAAATTATTTGGATTAGCAGGTAACATTAAATTATGAGTTGCAGACTGTACTTTTATATTTATATCCTGCGCTCTCCACCGATTTAAGAATCAGAATGAGAGTTGCTTATTACAATGCATAATGCAGAGATGATTCTACCAGCAGAGCTCATGTTTGAACTCTACTTTACAGTAACCACGGAAGAGAAAAACTGAGGAGAGAGAATTGGAAACGAGACAAATGTGCTTGGAGTAGAATGGGAGAGGTGCAACATTTCAGTATTGTGTTTTATTGTAGACAGAAAATCCCCATGGTGCTTTCCATTCAACATCTGCAAAGCACTGTGCTGAAAATTATATGGGATTTGCTTTTCAAGTAACATAATTTAGATTTACTGTACCCCTACATCATATGCACTTATGAATACATACAAGCTTTTCCACCTTACATATTACTTGCATGGTATTGTGGGCAGGGGATACAATTAAGGATATCCTAATTTATCAAAATGATACATAAAAATGATAAAGTTTGGGTATAGTCAATATATATAGGCATAGGGAGAGCGTACTGGGGTCAGAGGAACAACTTTTGTTATGTCTCATTCATGTATGTAAAATGACCTTAAAAGGAGGAGTGTGCAAGTTTCATGGTAATTTTTAATTTAATTCTGATTCAAATGTAAGTTGAAATTTTATGTAGTGCTTTCACTGCATAATGCATTATGTATTCACTTTCCTTAGAGGGATGAATGGGGCCCAGAGAAGATTCTAAATCACATCCCTCAAAATGCCTATGTACTAGAAGAAGAAAATTCATGGAACTTCATAATTTAGACAAGTTATTACATCTTACCCATTTAGGCCTCTCCTGCTTCCTTGTTATGCTATGCATCTCCTTTCTGATAATCAAAAATTGCCCAGGTTGCAAGGCAGTTTGGAGCAGCAGAATATTGATCCTGTGTCATTTGAAAGAGGGAGGAGGAGAGGGACACTGTGAAATAATACTAAGGGAACTTAGAGGTTAGCAAAATGCACCGAATATTTGACAGGTGGACCCTGTAAAGGACACTTCCTCCAATTGCTATTTATAAAGTCTCATAATGTCAAGATCTCAATTATTTCAGTGACAACTCTTTGCACAAAGCATAAATGAAAGGCTGGCCTCTTATTTAAGTATCTCAATATAATCCGGCTGCCTAACTTTAGACATGTACACTTAAAAGTTTTGGTTTTACCCCTTATCTTTCTGAATCCTAAATAATCTAATACCAATATCACCTTTACACAAATCACCATTCTAAAAAAAGGAAGGTGCAAAGAGACTTTAGTTATATTAGGGACACCAGAATTTTTGGGGCTATTACATTTTTTCTGGATGAAATTATTCCTATCAAAATTTTCAACTAACATAATGAATTGCACATATACAATAACTGCATTGGTCACATAGAAGCATTCTGTATCAGAAAATAAAAAGTTATGAACTACTTCAAATTTGTTTCTATGGACTTATTCTATTTCATTAGATAGCTAGCAAAGAATATTTAATTAGAATAGGAAATATTTAAATGCAAAAAGAGAAACCAAGTACATGTCTACACAAAAAACCTATTTTAGACAAATATTAAAACACCTAAAAGCCAGGCAATGCAAAAGCTAACATGATGCGTTAGGAAGGAGATGTTGTGCCCATGGACACAGCTGTGAGATCAATTAAAAATTCATAGAAAGTAGCTGTACAATATGGACAGGAGAATCCTGCATGGGTTTCCCAACTAGTGAAGATTTCTTTTTGTGGTAAAGGCCAAACTGGAATGTGGTCAATTAACATCCAGATTTTATTTGAAGGAGAAGCAGTGGCAGTATCTGGTACCCAAAACATCCATGAGTCCAATTCAGAAGGTAGTGGAGGCATTGTTAGGGCAAGACGTGATAAAGCCAATGTCCATGATGTGTAATTCCACAACGTGGGCATTGCAGAAGCCAGGAGAGGGGTGAAGATTGGCCATAGACTATAGGAGCGAAAATGATAGAATAAAATCTATGGCTCCGATAGTGGCAGCCTATCCAAAAATAATTGAAAAAATCTCTCCTAAAATAAAGTGGGTTTCGGTGCTGAATGTTAGTCATGAGTTCTGGTCCCTCCCCCTAGGGCCAGGGTGTTAATCCAGAATGGCTCTCATGGCAGGGATGTACAATATACATAGATAGACCCTACTGCCCCAGAAGAACAAAAATAGCTCTACCATTTTTCATGACCACATGAAGTAGTGTCTCAGGGACTTTTCTCTGCCAAATAGGCTCATCCACTATGTAAATAATATATTAATACAATCTTTATAAATAAGAAACAAACAGGATTTGTTTAAGGCTTTGCAGTGTCTGCAGCAAGCTGAATTAAAAATAAATAGTAAAAACGCACAGTTAATTAAAAAAAGAGAGAGAGAGAGAGAGAGAGAGTTGCCTTCTTAGGGATGTCCACAAGTTAAGAAGGGCAAAGTATCAATCACAAGAGGGTAGAATTAATTTCCAACCTTCCTATCCTTATAATGCTCATTTGTTTATGATCTTTTCTGGAAATAACAGGGTTTGCAAGAAATTCTCTCCCCGAATGCTAAAACAGCAAGCATGTTGTATGAATTGGTAAGGGCATCTCTCTAGGATTGGCAGTGATTAAACTGAAAAGGCTTTTGGAGAGCGCTCCAATATTGGCTAGTCTGAATAAAAGTAAATCTTTTTTGTGTACCCTGTGGTAACTCCAAATATTTTAGGTGTAGTGGTCACAAAAAAATATGAAAATCAAGATCTACCGGTGCCATTTGCCTCCTCATCAACACAGAATGCGAAACTAAAGTATAACTGTTTTTTAAAAAATCACGTTGGCAATATACTGGGCCAATATCAAGCACAAATACTTGGTCGGAGGCCAAAAAATGTTTATTGTTAAATAAGATGAGCAGATTTGGTATACAAATGGCAGTAGTCTGTATGTACAAGGATAAAGGAAAGGAAGTCTGACAGCAGCAAAACTAAGGGACAGAATAGTCAAATACTTTACAGTATAAGTATGGAAGTAAGTCAGCTCAGTATACAAAACTGGAAGCAGTTATCAGTGTGCTAATAAAATAAATCTCATTCTAAGTTTACTGTAGTTCTAGACTCAGGCCAGTCTACACTACAGACCTATACTGGTATAAATATGTCACTAAGGCTAGGTCTACACTACCCGCCTGAATCGGCAGGTAGAAATCGACCTCCCCTAATCGATGTTCTTACTCCACCAGCGGAGGTGGGAGTAAGCGCCGTCGACAGGAAGCCGTGGAGGTCGATTTTGCCGCGGTCCTCACAGCGGGGTAAGTCGGCTGCGATACGTTGAATTCAGCTACGCTATTCACGTAGCTGAATTTGCATATCTTAAATCGACTCCCCCCTGTAGTGTAGATGTAGCCTCAGGGTGTGAAAAATCCATACCCCTGACCGAGGTAGTTAGTTAGCACACTGATAACTGCTTCCAATTTTGCATACTGAGGTGACTTACTTCCATACTTATACTGTAATATTTGGGCACACCGAAAAAAAGGGTGCCTAGTAAAAGAAAATCAGTCAAAAATGAAGCAGTTACTGGACCGCTCTGGCCATAGAAAACTGCTTTAAAAGCTATCCCAGTAGCAATTCTCACTCAAGATCAGAAACAATCACAATAAACTAAAGCAGAGCGGATGCAAAGCATTCAAAAAACAGCATTTGGAGTTAAAGGTGCTTTAAACGCAAGCCTGTAGCCAGGAAGTCAATGTAAATTCAAAATTTACTTAGTAATAAAGCAAGAACTCTTATGTGTAAAATCAGAAGATGGTGTGGCATGGGTATTATCAGAACATATGAGGGGGAGGGAATTGCTATTATGGGTGCAAGGGTCCACTGTGGGTGCTCATCCCCAAGCAGGCAGAGGCCAAAAAAGGTTGGTAAAAATGGGGTAGTGGCACAAATGGGAAAGAGACCTAAACGAGCATCTTAGTGCTTGCTTAATCTGAGCCAGACACAACCAACCTAACAGAAAACAGAGGAGCTCTGATAAAACAGAAACCCAAAGTTCCATAGAAACAAATTCAAATCAACTATACTGGGGAGTTAACACCAAGAGGTAACAAATATATGCTGGTTCTTATCAATGCTTTTTCACATTGCGTGAAGGCCTTCCCCATTAAAATATGATTGTGTACAATCTGTTCTGCAGATGGGGAGTGCCTAAAATTATTCTCTCAGACAATGAGAGAAAAATTGGGGGGTTAGTTGTCAAAAGTGTGCACCAAGCTGGACATCAATCAGAAGTTTCACATTCCCCATCATCCAGTGGCAGTAGGACAGGTTGAGAAAATAAATAGCACCATCAAATCCTAACTAAAAAAAGGTGAATGATTTAGTACAAAGGAAAATAAAGCGATTGGTGCCCATTGCCACACTAATAGCTGAACAACAGAAAATTGGGGACAATACTGTACAGGCAACGAAAACACCCTGGTGGCCTGTAGCAGAGGAGGTGAGCTTGAACCCCCTGGTTCACATTTTAAGCCTAAAATTAATGGTGGTTCAAATGTTTACAACTATTGTAGGGAATATGGTGCTGGGTGATAAAGTTAAAAAAGAAAGCACAGAAGACCGCAATATGGTGCAAATGAAACAAATGCTAATATTAAAAAGAAAAACAAATACAATGCGCTATAGGCCTAGTTTGACATGAGTAATTTAACATGGAAGGCTTCATTTCTTGGCAGACAGGATTACAGAGGTAGATAGATCAGCAGGCTGAAAACAGGAGGTTTGTGTTAACTAAAATATGTAAATGGGTCAGTAAGCTAAGAGACAGAATATCTGAACTAGCTAAGATTAGGGGAGGGAACCCCTTCCCCGAGAACCATTTGCAAAGAAGAAGAAAATAACAATGGACAAGATAAATTGGGAACATAAAGATGAGGTAAAAAAGTAGAACATGGACAGTGCATGGACAGAGCATGCTGTACAAGGATTGGTTCCTATGGAGTAACCAAGCCAATCCCAAAATGTGTGATCCAATGTATAGTAAATGCAATGAGATGTGTCAATGTATACATAGGGTGAGAGTTTCTGTTTAACTTTGGATCTGTGATATACCCTGCACCCACCCCCTGCATTTGAGTCTGGTCGACTAAACGTAGCATTGCTGTATGCCAAATAAAGATATCTGAGTGACAACGTCTGGAGTTGAACTGAGTTCTTGGGAAGCCAAGTGGAAAGAGGTCTCAGAGGGAATCCCAACATTTAGAAGTCAGAGCTTTCCCATCTGCAAATTAGTCCTGTTTTATTCCTAGCCATCCCATCTAATTCTGCCTCTCAGATTAATATTAAACTCTTCTGCCAAAGCTATAAATCCTCCAATTATTCTTGTGGCAATATTGTTCAGAGGAATTCCTTTCTCCTTGGGTAGAACTAGCAGATAATAATTTATCTGGTAGTATTATAAACTTAAAACTTTTGTCACACAAACTCCCATTAGATTAAAAAATAAACCATCATTAAATTATGCAGAATCCCTGACTTTTTGCTGAGGTAGTTCTTAATCCAGCTATAAACCATAGCTAGAAAGTTAAAGTTGCCACTTGGCATCAGAAATATTAAACACGATGCCACATAATACAGGTCAGGAGGAGATAAGCAACACTTGGGTTCTGGTCCATTTGTAGTAAAGAAGCAATGCTTTCACTTTCTAGTCAGACACTGAGGCTAGGTCTACACCACCCGCCTGAATCGGCGGGTAGAAATCAATCTCTCGGGGATCGAATTATCGCATCTCATCGGGAGCAGAGGTGGGAGTAAGCGCCATCGATGGGGAGCCGCGGAGGTCTATTTTGCTGCCGTCCTCACAGCAGGGTAAGTCGGCTCCAATAGGTCGAATTCAGCTATGCTATTCGCGTAGCTGAATTTGCGTATCTTAAATCAACAACCCCCCCGCCTGTAGTGAAGACCTGCCCTGAGACTCACCCAACATAAGACTGAAACACATCCACTTAAAAATTGCCTGCAATTGTGAGCTACACTGAAAAATTTAGAGAGGTAAAAGGTAATTCTACAAGGTTAGTGGCATTCTCCAGATCACTTCCTTTCGGTGGTTGGGGGATAAGATGTACTTAGTCATGGAACAGAGGATTCAATACTTTAAATTCCTGGAGCTGGACCTGAGCATGGAATATATTCCAGAATAAAGGTGTGCCCTACACATGGCCTCCTGGCCATACCCATCACCTTCTTGGCAATGTACGGCTAAAATACAGTTGCGTTGCCAGGAACTCACCCGCGGTTGTTGCCCACAGAACCCATTCTTGTTGAATCCACATTGCAGAAGGAGGGTGTAAGTTAATATTGACTAAGCTCTTTATTTTTGCCTTTTAGTGCTTACATATTGCCTAGTCCTGTTCCTTCAGGACTCATGGTCTTTAGGTTAGGAATTCCATTATGGACCTTGCAATGAAGATCTAATTTACTTATGCAGCACTTAGATATTAAAGTGGTATGGAAGGTAAACAATTCCCTTAGGTGAAATGATCATAGACATATGGGTTTTGCAAGAAGCTAACACTGTAGACTGACTCCAAAGGTGGCTCACTATTAGAGCTGGTCAGAAAAAACTTTGATGGAAAACTTTCTATCAGAGAATGGAGTTGCATCAAAATCAAATGCTTTGTGAAATCATGTCAATTTGCCAAAATGACCAGAGAGAAAAAAAGGCAAAACAGTCCTAATAATGTTGAAAAGCACATTTGACATTTTCTGAAGGACATATTTTGATTTTTCTGTTTATAGCAACTTTGTTTCAAAATTATAATATAAAACTTAATTCTAAATTGAAACCAAATATTTCAATTGAGCTGAATTTTCTTTCATTCCTAATTGCTAATTTCATTGCTAAATTTTCATTCCTAATTGAAATTAAAGCACAATTTCTCAGTCTCAAAACCTCCATGAAATGGAATTTCCATTCTCTATACAACTCTTATCGCTGTGGACACTCATTCACAAGTGCATGCTTTTTAATACTTTCAACAAATACATTTCAAAACTTTTGCAGGTTACATCTCTATCTCAACCACCAAGAACTAACATTCCCTTTATAGGGGGTCACAGATTTACAGAATCTGTGCTATGCCCCAGCCTACAGACAGTCTCCTAGGAGTAACCTTTCAATCTGCCAGACGCCCCAAGAGGTCAAACTTTTCCTCAAGGGCTGGCCACATGGCTTCAATGCCTCCAAGACTGCATTCCTGTTTCTCACTGTGAGCTTTGCCCAGTGGAGTCCAGCTAAGGAAAACTCCTGTTCAGAGACTTTTACCCCTTTCAGGGATCAACACTTCAGCAAGTTCATGCAGCAACTCCATGCATCCTTTTCAAAACAGACTAGGGTTTATTAGTCAATTGGAATACAGCATCAGGAAGTCCTTAGCTTATCAAAGAGAAGCTAAAGTTAAGAGAGAGTTCAGACTGGGCGCAGCTAAGGCCCCAACCAAGCCCCGCTGCTGTAGAATTCATTTTGGCTCTGTCTCCCTCTCACTTTGTACATTTGTCAGTCCCAACTGAGAGCTGTTGTACCTCTGTGAGGCCAGTTCTTATCATAGTCTCTTGTCACCTCCAATCTATCATCCTCCTGCTCCAAGGCTATGTTGAGTTCACATGTTCTGCCTGCCAGGAACCACACATTGTTAAGTGTCAATTGTTCAGACACTGGAGTCCCATTGTCTTTCTAGATCCTCCACTGAGAATCTAGAAATCTATGACCCATTCATACCATCCTAGAGAGTTAGGGGTCACAAACAACCCATGCCTCCTGCTCTACTCCAGAAGAGCATTTTAACCCTTCTGCACCCACTGGATAGCGATAGGGTTGCCAGGCACCTGAGTTTTTACTGGAACACCCATTTGAAAAGAGACCCTGGCGTCTCCAGTCAGCACCACTGACTGGGTCACTAAAAGTGTGGTCGGCAGTTCTATGGGGCTAAGACAGGCTCCCTGACTGCCCTGGCTCTGTGCAACTTTCAGAAGTGGCCGGCATGTCCCTGCAGATCCTAAGCTCATGGGCGATCATGGAAGCTCTGCGCCCTGCCTCCAACCTGACCACTGGTTCTACAGCTCCCATTGGCTGGGAACCGTGGGGCAGTGCCTGCGGACGGGGGCAGGACGTGGAGCCGCCTGGCCACACCTCCACCTAGTGAGACAGACATGCCACCACTTCCGGGATCCACTGGGAGCCTGCCTTAGCCCCGTTGTGCTGCTGACTAGGACCCACCTGAAGTAAGTACTGCCAGGCTAGAGCCTGCACTGCAAAACCCCTCCTATACCCCAACCTCCTGTCCCACGTCAGAACCCCCTCCCACATCCAAACTCCCTCCTGGAGCCCACACCCAGTACACCCTCCTGCACCCCAACCACCTGCCCCAGCCCTGAGCCTACTCCCTCACTCTGAACCTCTTGGCTCCAGCCCAGAGCCCCTCCTGCATTCAAAACCCCTCATTCCCAGCCCTACCCCAGAGCCCACATCCCAGCCGGAGCCCTCACTCCCTCCTGCACTCCAGCCACCTGCCCCAGCCCTGAGCCCACTCCCATACTCTGAACCCCTCATTTCTGGCCCCATCCCAGAGCCCACACCCCCTTCCACAGTCCAACCCCCTGCCCCAGGCCAGTGAAAACAAGTGAGGGTGGGGTAGAGCGAGTGATGGAAGGATGGGTGATGGAGTGAGTGGGGAGCGGGTTCTTGGGAAGGGGTGGGGCAGGGCAAGGGTGTTCAGTTTGTGCAATTAGAAAGTTGGCAACCCTAGATAGCAATTCCAAGTCATATGAATCACTGCCACGCATATCTTTCATAATAATAATATAGACAATTCCCAATTCTGTCACACAGGATCTGCCTTTAAAATTGTCTTGCATTACCCAGATTTGTGTACTGGGCCCAGGTACTTATGCATATGTTGTGGTGTTATCTGTTGTGCAGTGCAGTGTTGAGTGACTCTATGCCAGAAATGAAAGTACAGACATTTGTAATTATTATTGGGGGGAGAGGGGGAGAGGGAAGACAGAAAGAGGAGAGAAGCTAGAGGCCTGATAAAATGAGTCCAGCAAGGAATGGGTTTAAAGGAAGGTTGTAAGGAAAAAGCTGGTTAAGATGGACAGAAGTGATGTAGGGATAGTGTATGGTTAATTAACCTAGAAAAGTCAGGCCCAGGAAAGGAGATTAGGTATGAACTATCCTTAATTGAAAGTAACTTCAAGATAGGTCTGGAGATGTCCATTCAAGATCTGAACCAGGCCCTTAATCCTTCTAGTTTTAGTTTAAATACCAACTGTTTAAATTCAGTTATAATTTTTCCTCTTTCATGCGATTCCTGTTGAAATTATTTCTTTGGCATATGTATGGCTATGGGAGCTCCCTGAAAATAATAAGTAACAGAGCTTTGATATTTCCTGGTAAGAGATTACCTGCTTTATTCTTTACAGCAAACATTTTCTGAAGTTCTCTCCTCTTTCCTTAAGTCTCTTCCATGGCTGATTGCCTCTATCATGAACAGGCTTGTCAATTAATACGAATATTCTTAATGCTATGTGAGGACCTCAGTGACTGCCTGAGTATCTCGCTAAATAGTCAAATACGCCAGATATCACTGGCAGTCACCAAGCATAATTCATTGACAGATAGTAGATGCACTTCAGCAAGGTATTAGACTACACTATGGTAATGCTCGACTATAGGGTGGAGTAGAGAAGCACACAGTGCTTAAGCTGCATTCCACAGCCACTAAGAAAGATGACTACTGTCCTCAAGAGGACTACTGAATCCTTCTATCTCAGTATGCATGGAGTGCCGTGAAAACAGACATTAACAGCTGTACTGTAGGCTCCCCTTGTAGTACCTTGAAACATAAATAGAACTAAAATCCTTGTGTGGCAATGAGTCAAGCCACATGCTCCCTGAAAGACATACACTGTATATAGATGGTAGTGCAGTAAATCCACACAAATCCTCAACAGGATGCTTGGCAATGCTCAAGATGGGAGTCAGGTCACTGTGTGATCCCTCCAGAAACAAAGGAGATGCTATAATGGATTTCCCATCATAATAGGGACATTACTTGAATGTTAACCTCCCCTTGGTATGCATTCCAAACCCAACAGAGGAAGTCAATAATATAGAATGCCAGTGCTCATGGAAGTAACTGGGAGGCCAAAAGAAGAGTTGAGAGCAACACTGAGGAATGCAACACATATTCCCTGAGCTCCTCAGAGGTTTGGAAATCTTTACCCCTCAATCTGTGGGTTAATGCACAATCTGGGGGGCATATCCATGATTCTTTCAGACAAGTCATCTATACTATAAAATCGCTCTGGCAATGTGCTTGTGACCTTCAAAAGCTTCAGATAAGTTTCTCTTTTTTCTCCATAAGACAGGAGCATACAGCCAAAGTGACTGCACAGTACTTTATGCACAAGTTATAATTGATTTCATGCACTTCATAAGCAATATCTCTATTTAGAATTTTTAATATACAGTATTTCAAAACAACCTGAGAGTTGGTCGTAGGCTAAGAAGAAAGTGAAGAGCTTGGCGTAAGTTTTATGGAGGAAAAGTGGCCATTTGTTACTAGGATGGGTTGAGATAGATAGGCTAGATATGACAGCAGAGCAAAAGAGTAGCCGCCCCCCCAATCATGGAGACATGGACATAAGCACACTTCCAGCATAATGAAAGCTGTATAACAGCTTCCCATACAAAAAATTAAAACATGACAATTTAAGAAAGAAATCAGATTACTGGGGGGGAGACTATAGTGGCTACAGCATTCACGGAGAGAACAAAACAACTGTGAAAGTCCAAACTAAATCTTTGCTCCTTTAGTGTCCAGACTGTTAATAATCACAGCCACATATTAATAAGCTATATTCTGTTTCCACTCCTGTTTTGATTCTCTGATTCAGGTGTTGCAATTGCAGGAACTTATTCATTTTGTGAAGTATGGTAGCACCACAAACTCTCTAAACACAGAAAATAAACAAAGATCACGGTTGTATTAAACTCCTTAAATTCTGCAGGCAAAAAAGAAGAGCGCCACCCCGCCGTAATACCGCCCCCCCCGCCCAGCGCCGCGCCGCCCCCCCACACACACACAGCGCTGCGCCGCCCAAACCCCCAAGCGCTGAGCGCTGCGCCGGGCCGCCGACCCCCCCCCCAAGCGGCGCACCGGGCCGCTGAAACCCCTGCCCCCCTCCCCCCGAGCGCCTCGCCGGGCCGCCCAAACCCCCAGAGCGCCCCCCTCGTCCCCTGAGCACCGCGCTGCCCAAAACCCAGGATGAGAAATAATACACTCAGTGTTCATCTAGACTTGTGGTGAATCCCACAGTTCATTCACAATCGTTTAGCCCATTTAATAAGATTCTTACACATTCATTCAGAGAAAGTATTGATCATGCTTTTCCACACAAAAGTATGTATTCTGATTCATTAATTCATTAAACTCATCTCCTCACCCAAGTGTGTACACTCACACACACCCTTTAACTATGCACAAAAAAGTTGCATGAAATGTTTCTTAAGACCAACCATCTAGATTTCTTAGAATCATCAGCATCAGATAACTTGACTTTAACTAGAAATCACTAAGTAACAGTGTATTCCTGAAGAAACAGGACAGAAATTTCTTTTCCCAAGGAGTTCAGCAAGTGAAAATATGCAACACTAGAACTGGTTGAATAGTTTTTATGAGTAAACCTGGCATGTTTCATTCTGCTATTATTTATAAGGATATATTTGTTATTAGTGGATTCTGTTCTATGAATAATAATTCATCCAAATAATCCTTTTGAGTTATTTGCTATTCTTCATTTGCTATTCGCCTGTTCAGCTACCATATGAGAGAGCAGAAACAATGCAAGAGTTAAATTTAGAAGACCATTCATATACAACAAGTAATAAAGTGGACAGTCTGCAACGAGACCCAGAGGTGAAATCTGATTGCACAAGCCATATGGTAAATACCAATTAATAGTCGATACATTAGTAGAATTCAGGGTTGATTTGTGAATGATTCACAAATGGAAAGGTCTAAATCTGTCAAATAATTTGTTTGCAATGAATAATTCAACAAACTCTATAAAATATCTATTTTAAACATATTATACCACTAGAGACAATGTGTTCCGTATATCATAACATTCAAAAAGCCCGGATTCTTCAGAAGCAGACAATATCAGAATATCACTTGCTGGATATAATGCTGCCTTTACATCACTGAGTCATGGTCTGGTTGTTGAAATAAATGGATAAACTGTATCTCTTCACCTTTAAAGCGATGCATCGGGGGCGGGGGGGAAATCTCTGCTAGTATGCTACGGTTCAAATCTCTGGGGAGTTACTAAGAACTGGGAAGTAATGGACTGTTTCTGAATCCAATAAGCTTGCCATATAGCTGTTGGCTGTTTTCAGCTCATCAATAAAAAGATGAAATCATCAATCCTATGATATTAAGGGCCAAATTCTAAGTGCATGTAAATCAGCCTAGCTTAGTTGAAGGCAGTAGAACTAGGTTAATTTACTCCTAAATATTATTTATATCAAAATGATAACCAGAGCTGCATCCACAAAGTCTTCTTTCCAGCTAAGGTCAACAAAAATATTATCTTTCAAAAACAGCACACATTCCAGATCACCTCCACAATATCAAATAAACTATTTTTACTACTCAGAAATACAGCATTGTCTTACTTTTACCAATGTGACCTTTAACGGGAGGAGAAAGAAGTGTTTGTGCGCCATATGCATATAGAAAACATGCACTAACATTTTATTAATATGGTATGAAATTCATTAATAGTGTTATCGCAGGCATCACCAGATTGCGCTGTTACACATAGTCTTCCGAAGTTCTTTTTCTTAGCGCGCAATCAAGGTTTCAGTCTTGGAAGAATTGCTTGTGGTGTTAGCTCTTGGTTATACAAGATTCTGTGTAGAGGAAGCTGTGTGAATGTTGGCAGTTTTCTTTCTGCCTTAGTATCTAATTAGCATAAATCTTGATGCAAAATTACTCTCTGGGAATCAGGCACCAGAGTTGGCCTGAGATTCCTGACAAAAGTGGAAGTGGTTACGAGCAACAACCATTTCAGAACTGATGTATAAAGTGTAAATAAAAGTCATTTATGCTTAGACTATCCCCAGCCACTCCACATCACTGATGTCTCCTCCATTGGAAAGCAAACTTGTAAGGTCCCCAAGACATCTGCTATTGCTCCATAGAGGGGAAGAATGGGACACTGGTTTATGAAGCTGTACAAGGTGCCAGAACACAAAATGTCGAGCCCTTAGCCTAAGTTTTCCAAATGAGTGAATCTGGATGCCCAACTTGAATCTTTAAAAGAGTCCAATTTTCAGATGGATTTTTTGCAGAACTGGAACAATAACAGATTTTTCAGTTTGCTGGCACTGAAAAAAAAAATGGTTCAGATGAAACCAAATCTGAAATTTCCAAATAATTTTGGTGATTCAAAAAAGTTTGGTTTTAGTCAAACAAAACATGTCATTCGATCCAAAGAGGAGGAGATGCTGCTTCTGCTGCCATCACTACTGCCCACCTTATAACTTTTACCCATGATTAGAGCACTCACCTGGTATGTGGCAGACCCAGGTTTGAATTCCCACTCTGGAAAAAGGATTTGAACCCATGTCCCCCCACTCCAAAGTAAGTGACCTTAGGCTATTCTGGAATGGGTTTTAGTTTCACTTATTGAAGCTGTTCCACTTTGTATCAAATACTTGATTAGTCACTGGAGCTTGGATTTTTTGGGTTTCTCATTCCCATGTGAGTGTCCTAATGACCACACTATAGAATTAGTCTGTCTTTCTCAGACCCAATGACTGTTCAAGGATTTGAAGCTGTTCCACAGTGTATAAAATACTGGAATAGTCTTTAGGCCGGAAAGTATGTGAATGACTTTATAGCCTGATGGTTAAGGCACTCACATGGGAGAAGAGAGACCCAAATTCAAATCCCTGCTCCAATGACTAGTCAAATATTTTACACAAAATTGAACAGCTTCAAAAGGAAAGCTTGAGAGAGACTCACCCCAACAGCCTGGTAGTTAGGGCACGCAACTAGGAGGGGGGAGACTGGTTCACATCCCTGCTCCAAACCTTGGACTGAAGGCAGTCTATAGCCATAAGACTAAAACAAGATCAGAAGAGTTATATAATAAGAACTGAATCTATCTGCATAAGATTTCATAGAGTAATAAGAAATACAGGAGAGTAACGTAAGTGACCCAATCTTGGAGGCTACTTTAGGATTGTCAGTGCTCATTTTCAGAAATGTTGAGCACCCACAACTCCAATTGAAGCTGCAATGCTCACCTCCTCTGAAAAATCAGAACTATTAATCTTATGGCTGACTTAAATGTAAAGGCGCATACTTGTATTCCATTCCACAAAAAAGCACATTTGTTTTGTTAATCTCTGCTCTGTGTATTACTAAAACTCTTGTTCGTGCATTTGTTTCTGAGACTTTCCCTCTCAATGGAAGAGCAGTGTGCTGTCATCATTAACTTGGAGCATTCACAGTTTACTGCCTCAGACTTGACTCCTTTCTCTCATCCCTTATGCTGCCACATGTTCCATGACAATTTGTCTAGGCCCATGCATCACTACCATGATGCCTAATGCTGCAAGGGCAGCAAGCCCAAATCATTATAGTGTGCATCATGTAAAGCTCCTCTCCTTTGTTATTAGTTTTTCAGTCTGACATCGTAAGTATAAGAGCACAATCAAATTCCACAGTAAAGCCAGTGCTTAGAGATTTACTGTATACTCAACTAGGAAAAAGTTGAACAAGATTAAAGGGAAAACTGTGTTCTTACCTGTCTTTGAAGAATACCTTAAGCAGTAAATAAAGGAGAGAAGTCTGAAAATGAATGATAAAGTCCCAAGAAGAATTTCCAGGTGGATGTTCAAATATGAAGAGTAAGCAATTTACTATTTCAGCTGCAATGTATCTAATAGCCTATGTGATTTGAATCCCTGCATTGAATAAATATGCACTCCTAAACTAGCACTCACTCTTTAAGGGTGTTTGATTCATAGCACTTATATTTTCATCATGTTCATTAAACACATAATTTATTGGTTATTAAAATGCCCTGCAGTATTTTTCCATTATAGACAATTTTAAAGTAATTTATGCAGCTCATGGGTAAATTGATACATTTTATAAAGACAAAACTTGTAATTTGTTTTAGAACAGTACATCTTTACAATCAGAAGTAACTGAGAAATAGTCTCAGCTATTTGAAGCATAATCACAGCTAAAACTGAGTATTACAATGGATTGCTCTAGACACCAAGGACTCCCATCTCAAAATATACTGATCTGAAAAAAAATCACGTATTAATCTTTTAGCCTTTGCTCAGTGTCCATACCTATTCAGATTGATACACAGAAAATAGGTTGAAACCTTTTGTTGATTTGTCTATGTGATGCCACCTATTTCATGCTTTATTTCCCAATAGCCATTTCAAGTAGAACTTACGACAAGATTTCACTTTTATCTGAGGAGTGGTCAAAGATGAAGGACAAAATTAAATGAAAATAAAGGACAAACATGACACTATATTTAAGAGGAAACTCTTCTATATTGTAGATATTGATCACGAACAAATTCAAAGCCCACTCCAAATAGTCAGACTATAGTCTTGAATCCTTGGATTTGACTTCTTCTACATTACAGAAACACACTGCCAAACATAGTATTTTAACACTCATTTAACTAGCTCTTCCTCATTTTAAAATCTTCCACTCTGGAATCAGTAAAAAGGTCAAGTATTGTTACAAGTTCCATTAACTATTAATGACTTTTTGAATCTTATTACCCCTTTTCCCCAGGACATCCCTGGTTTTAGCATTTTCCTTCCCTGCTATGTTGAGATTAGTGATACACAGCGATTACAAGATAAGTATGGAAATTGTAACTTCAAACAAGTGACTAAGATGATTTTATGCATTCAGCTATACAATCCAGTAATTTGTTGTGCTTTTGCAGTAGAGACTTTGTAGGGATAATTTAACATGGTTTGCTCCATTATCACCAAGAAACACTAACAATGTTACAGACTCTACAAATTCATCTACTTCTGAATGGATTCATAAAGCTATTCACTTTGCTCATGTTAACTGGATTGAATTAATGAAGCTGTGGCACCCAGTAAAAATATGAAAGTATACAGAGTTAGGTATCCAAAAATTCAATAGCAAATTATTTTGGCTGATCACTATCTGTATCAAACTTCTCACATTTCAAAAAGGATGTCACTCTCAAGCACCATTTTATGCAGCCAAGAATTCTCCTCAATATCTATGTCTTGGGGAATCTTCAAAGATTTGCAGTAGGCAGCATAGGTGCTGACTCCGTGGGTGCTGCGGGGCTGGAGCACCCACATGGAAAAATTAGCAGGTGCTCCACACCCACGGACAGCCAAGTTCCCTTCACCCACACCCCCTCCTCAACTCCTCCTCCTCCCCTGAACATGCTGCACCCCCGCTCCTTCCCCGCCCTCCCAGCACTTCCCACCCACTGCCTAACAGCTCTTTGGTGGCACAGCACACTCAGGGGAGGAGGCAAAGAAGCCCAGGGCAGGGGCGGGGTGTAACAATGCTGGTTCTGGTGGGACCCAACTGAGAGTGCCAATTCAGGACAAATTGCTTAAAGCAGGGCAATTACAGCCCAAGGCTGGGATTTTTCCACCTCTAAGGCAAACCAAACCAGCAAGACAGAGAGGACTTTGGTTTTACCCCACTGGCTAACCACAAGTCACACAAGCAATTCCATTAGACACTCCAGTTTTCCCAGTAAGATGACCAGTGCCACTCATTGTGGGGACAAATGGTTATGAAAACCAATACCCCAGTAAAAGAAAAGAGGTTCTCTTGATCCCAAAGGACCAAGTTCCAGACCCAGGTCAATATACAAATCAGATCTTACTCACAAATCACGCTGTTACCAACCCTTTAGAATCTAAAAACTAAAGGTTTATTCATAAAAGGAAAAAAGATATAGATGAGAGCTAGAATTGGTTAAATGGAATCAATTACATACAATAATGGCAAAATTCTTAGTTCAGGCTTGTAGCAGTGATAGAATAAACTGCAGGTTCAAATCAAGTCTCTGGAATACATCCACAGCTGGGATGTGTCATCAGTCCTTTGTGTAGAGCTTCCATTTGTAGCAAAGTCCCTCCAGAAGTAAGAAGCAGGATTGAAAACAAGATGGAGATGAGGCATCAGCCTTTTATAGTCTTTTCCAGGTGTAAGAACACCTCTTTGTTCCTACTGTGGAAAATTACAGCAAAATGGAGTTTGGAGTCACATGGACAAATCCCTGCATACTTTGCTGAGTCACAAGGTGTATCTGCCATCTCTCAATGGGTCCTTAATGGGCCGTCAAGCAGGCTAGGCAGAGCTGACACCAACTTGTCTGGGGTGTCACCCAGAAGCATAGCATAAGTTTGAAATATAGACAGTATAGAGCCAATATTCATAACTTCAGCTACAAAAATGATACATACATAAAGACAGCATAATCATAACCAGCAGATCATAACCTTCCCATAGACACCTTACACAACAACCTGTGTACAACACTTGCTGCAAATACATAACATAGATCGCAGTTGCAACCAGATTATGTCAATAACGTCACACGGGGACTTGAGGGAAGGGGGTGGAATAGGGGTGGGGGCTGTCAAGCACCAGGCAGAGAGGAAGCCGGTGCCTAAGGTAGGCAGCTGTTCTCAGTTTTTATATCAAAGTCATTTGCTTTTCTCTGAATTTCCTCATACTACTTTTTTCAGCATACCTTCACTGTATTACTCAGGTAATAAAATGAATCATCCAAAATATGAGAAAAAAACATGGTAAAATGAGCAATTAAAATCTGAGTTAAGAGACTCTAAGGGAAGTTAGGCAAGAGGCAAACATTTTAACTTTGTTTATGTTCATTAAGCATTTCCCATGAATACTTAGGATTTATACCAAGAATGGGAGAGGTCCACTTAAGTCCATATTCTTTTTTACTGAAAGTCCTAAGAGGATTAGGTTCCAGACACCTTTCTTCACTATATTCCTTAGACGTAGATTGTTTGAAAAAGGTGAAACAACTTGTGTAAACTTCCAAGACAAGGGGTCAAATTACAAAGAAACAAACAAACAAACAAAAAGACTTAAGTTATGCCTAGTCTTAAACTCCTCAAAGACTAGGAAGAGCAGTACTATTTGTATTATTACTCAGAACAAATATTTTACATTTCTCAAGTGTCCAGCCCCACCCTTTACTGTTCCCTTGTTCTTCCTCTGACTTCATCTTGGCAGCCTCTCAGACGCAGGCCAAAACACTGAGGGCTTGGCTACACTTGCGAGTTAGAGTGCATTAAAGCAGCCCCAGGCGCCCTAGCTCACTACCTGTCCACACTGGCAAGGCACGTAGAGCACTCTGACTCCAGGGCTAGAGCTTTCCTGGTACTCCACCTCAGTGAGAAGATTAACACTTGGTGCACATTGGCTGAAACGCCCGGGCGTCAGTGTGAACAAGGTGTTGCATTACTGTGCTCTGATCAGCTTCCGGAAACCAGGGCCAGCTCCAGGCACCAGCATTCCAAGCAGGTGCTTGGGGCGGCAATCTGCAAGGGGCAGCAGTCTGTGTGGTTTTGCCACCCCAAGCAGTGCGCCGAATTGCCACCGCGAACGGCGGGGGCGGTCCGTATGCCGTTAGGGCAGCACGCGTGTTTCCGTGGCGGCAGCAATTCGGCGGCAGCTTCTATATTCAGCTGCCCGCGGCTGCAATTTGGTGGCTTCTGTCTTCTGGCTGAAGACAGAAGCTGCTGTCGAATAACCGCTGCCACGGAAACATGCGTGCCGCCCTAATGGCACACCCACTGCCCCCGCCGTCTGCGGTGGCAATTCGACGCGCTGCCTGGGGCAGCAAAAACAGTAGAGCCGGCCCTGCCGGAAACGTCCCATAATCCCCTTAAGTCAAGTGGCCACTCTTGTCATTGTTTTGGAATCACTGCAGGCATATCTATATGCCCTTTGAAAGCTCTGTTTCTGACAGCTGGCATACTTATCTGCTCTGAGACAAAGCAACCATTACTGTGGAATGCTGTGTGTGAGAGAGAGAGGTGGGGGAGAGGTCTGTTGCTGTCTGAACTTACAAGACACCATGCTGACATGCTCTCAGCCCCCCCCAAAACCCACTCTCTCTCCCCCCCACATACACACAACACACTCCCTGTCACACTCCACCCCACCTCCCTTATTTGAAAAGCACATTGTGGCCACTTGCATGCTGAGATAGGTACCACAATGCACTGCTCTCTGTGGCTGTTTCAAGAGCTGCTAATGTGACCATGCCAATGCGTTTGCAGCTGTCAGTGTGGACAGATTGCAGCGCTTTCCCTACTGCGCTCTGCAAAGGCTGGTTTAACTCAAACAGCTCTATATCTGCAAGTGTAGCCATGCCCTGAGACTTGGTGACTAACTCCATATGTAGGCTTCTAAATTTAAGTAGCCTACTTCTCAGCAGTACTAAGCATCTGCAGTTTCAATTCAATGGAATGGCACAGCAGCTATGAAAATGAGGCCACTTAGACTGGGTGCCAAATATGGCTTTACAAACCTTAATCTAGGCACCACGTTTGAGAATTTCAGTCTCAAGACTGATTCTCTCCTCACCCTTGCATGTCCCTAGAATCCCTGTTATCGCTCAGATACAAAGGTATTCCCGCAGTCTAGGGAGGATATCAATCTTCTTCCAACCCCACCCTTTCTGCATAGTCAGGTGGTTGGAACTGAAGAAAGATCTCAAGTTTCAGGAGGGACCTAGACTGGTGAAGTATTATAGGCTCAGGAATGAAAGCCCGTGGTTGGCTCCTGGGAGACAAAAAGAATGTAAGCATGTAACTTATGTTAGCTTCTTAGCATGTTTAATAAAGCTCTGTTTCTTATATCTGTGCCTGTTTTCCACATCCTTTTCTGCTTATGAAACATTCAGTATTATATTCACTGCTTTAGACAAACAGCTTAGGTTCCTGTCTTTCTTGTATCACCTTTACAACTTAGAGCTTTTTATAAGGTGAACACATACACAAATAGTCATCTCATTTCCTCTTTCAAGGGCCATCTGCTCCGTTCTACTCCACAAATCTTTAGAATTTTAATTGTCCAAGTTGGAGGCAACCACCTGAATTCAGTTTACTGTCTTTTAGGAGACAGGGCTAATATTTTCTTATTAATTCACTTTAACTTTCTGTTGTCTGGGGAGGGGAGAGCTGCAGAGGGGAGAGCTTACATAAGTTTTTAATCCTGCTCCCCTGACAAGTTTCAGGGATCACAACTGTCAAGGCTGTATCCCCACTTTGAACTTTAGGTTACAAATGTAGGGGCCTGCATGAAAACTTCTAAGCTTAACTACCAGCTTAGCTCTGGTCCGCTGCCACCATCCCAATGGATTCCCTCCCTGGGAAGCCTTGAGAAACCTTTCACCAATTCCCTGGTGAATACAGATCCAAACCCCTTGGATCTTAAAACAAGGAGAAATTAACCATCCCCCCTTCTTTCTCCCACCAACTCCTGGTGAATACAGATCCAACCCCCTTGGAGCTAAAACAAGGAAAAAATCAATCAGGTTCTTAAAAAGAAGGTTTTTAATTAAAGAAAAAGGTAAAAATCATCTCTGTAAAATCAGTATGGAAAATAACTTTACAGGGTAATCAAACTTAAAGAGCTCAGAGGACTCCCCTCTAGTCTTAGGTTCAAAGTACAGCAAACAAAGATAAACGCTCTAGTAAAAGGTACATTTACAAGTTGAGAAAACAAAGTAAAACTAAGACGCCTTGCCTGGCTATTTACTTACAAGTTTGAAATAGGAGAGACTTGTTTAGAAAGATGTGGAGAACCTGGATTGATGTCTGGTTCCTTTCAGTCCCAAGAGCGAACAAACCCCAAACAAAGAGCACAAACAAAAGCCTTCCCCCCCCCACCCAAGATTTGAAAGTATCTTGTCCCCTTATTGGTCCTTTGGTCAGATGCCAGCCAGGTTACCTGAGCTTCTTAACCCTTTACAGGGAAAAGGATTTTGGAGTCTCTGGCCAGGAGGGATTTTATAGTACTGTACACAGGACAGCTGTTACCCTTCCCTTTATAATTATGACACGCCCCCCAAATCACAGATAGTGTTGGACATTCGGTTCTACACTGGCTGTGATTTCTTCCTGGAGTTCTAGGAGAAAACAGAGTTAATAAGACACATGTACCTTTAGACATACTACTGATTATATAAAAACTAACAATATGTTTCATTCCAAGAACAATTGTTAACCAGTTAACTCTGGGAAACTTTCCCAGGAGAGAGCATCAGCAGACGTCCAAGGGTCACGAAGAGGTTCACCTCTCCCATGCCACCATCCTTTTTTCCTTCGTAATTGACACCTTCAGGCCACTCCGCGTCATCTGTTTCCTGGGCTGTAAACTGGCAAACGTTTAATTCTCTGGAATAAAAAGGCTTAAGAGAATGAACATGGTATACCTTAGGCTTTATGTTGGAGGTGGGGGAGGCTATGAGATAGTTAACAGCTCCTAGGCGCTCCTGGACCGAGAATGGTCCTTCCCACGACGCTTCCATTTTATGGGCCTGGAGTGCCTTTAAGACCATGACTTGGTCTCCTACTTTGAAGGAATGTTTATCATACCAGGCCTTTTGCTCTTCCTGAGCATTCTTTAGGTTTTCTTTAGCAAGGGCTAAAGAGTGTCAGAGGGTGCTTTGTAGGTTGCTTACAAAGTCTAGAATGTTAGTTCCTGGAGAAGGCGTAAACCCCTCCCATTGCTGCTTCACCAACTGTAATGGCCCCTTAACCTCGCGGTCATACACAAGTTCAAATGGTGAAAACCCTAAACTGGGATGTGGTACAGCCCTGTAGGTGAAAAGCAACTGCTGCAACACTAGGTCCCAATTATTGGAATGTTTATTTACGAATTTACGTATCATGGCCCCCAAAGTTCCATTAAACCTCTCCACCAGGCCATTGGTTTGATGGTGGTAAGGGGTGGCAACCAAGTGATTCACCCCATGAGCTTCCCACAGGTTTTTCATGGTCCCTGCCAGGAAATTAGTTCCCGAATCTGTAAGGATGTCGAAGGGCCAACCTACCCTGGCAAAAATGTCTGTTAATGCCTGGCACACACTTTTAGCCCTGGTGTTGCTTAAGGGTACTGCTTCTGGCCATCGGGTAGCAAAATCCATGAAAGTCAATACGTACTGCTTTCCTCTGGGTGTCTTCTTTGGGAAAGGACCCAGAATATCCACAGCTACTCGCTGAAATGGGACCTCAATTATGGGTAGTGGCTGGAGAGGGGCTTTAACCTGGTCTTGGGGCTTTCCCACTCGTTGGCACACCTCACAAGACCGGACATAATTAGCAACGTCCTTGCCCATTCCCTCCCAGTGGAAGGACTTCCCCAACCGGTCTTTGGTTCTGTTCACCCCAGAATGGCCACTGGGATGATCATGGGCTAAGCTCAAGAGCTTTACCCGATACTTAGTGGGAACTACCAACTGTCTTTGAGGATGCCAGTCTTCCTGGTGCCCACCAGAAAGAGTCTCCTTGTATAAAAGTCCTTGTTCTATAACAAACCAGGATCAGTTAGAAGAGCTGAGAGGCGGTGGGGTGCTCCGCGCCGCCGCCCAAGCTTTCTGAAGGCTGTCATCTGCTTCCTGCTTGGCCTGGAACTGTTCCCTTGATGCTGGAGACATCAGTTCCTCCTTGGACTGTGGACTGGGGCTTGGTCCCTCTGGAAGCGATGCAGGTGCTGGGGCTGTTTCCATTGACTGTGAACCGCTGTCCGCTGGTGCACTATGTGGTATCTCAGGCTCTGGCTGAGCCTCTTGGGTAGGGTTATTTGCTGCTTTCGCCAGGTCAGGCTCGCTGGTGCCCTCTGGCGTTGAAGTTGTAGACAGGTTTGCAAGCGTTGGACTCAGTGCTGCCAATGGTTCTGGTGCTGGTTGCATTGCCAGTTCCGGTTCTGGGACTGGCTTTGGCTGGGTCTCTGGGATTGGATTCACTATGGCTGTTGCAGTTGTTGGCAGGGGATCCGGTTCCACCACCTTTGTTTGGGTCTCTGGTAACACAGACGGGGCCCTGGTGGACGGCTCAGGAACAGGGATGGGGGTGAAAGCTTGCTTAGCCTGGCTGCGGGTGACTATTCCCACCCTCTTGGCTAGCTTCACCTGGTTGGCCAAGTCTTCCCCCAGCAGCATGGGAATGGGATAATTGTCATAGACTGCAAAAGTCCACATTCCTGACCAGCCTTTGTACTGGACATGCAACTTGGCTGTAGGCAAGGTTACAGACTGTGACACGAAGGGTTGAATTGTCACGGTAGCCTCCGGGTTGATGAGTTTGGGGTCCAGTAGGGATTGGTGGATAGTTGACACTTGAGCCCCAGTGTCCCTCCAAGCAATAACCTTCTTTCCGCCCACTCTCAAGGTTTCCCTTCGCTCCGAGGGTATGAGAGAGGCATCTGGGTCTGGGGATCTTTGGTGTGATTGGGGTGTAATGAACTGTAATCGGTTGGGGTTCTTGGGGCAGTGAGCCTTTATATGTCCCAGTTCATTACATTTAAAACATCGCCCTGCTAAGGTATCACCGGGGCGATGTTGGTTGGTGGAGACTGGTGGGTGGGGTGAGAAGGCGTCTGGGGTTTCCCTTGGGATGTAGGTGGGGCCTTGGGTTGTCTCCGGTGGTAAGGTTTTGTTTCGGCTTGCCCCTTCTGATATTTGCTCCAACTGCTACTAGTTTTTTTTCTTTTCTGCCACCTCCACCCATTTGGCTCCAATCTCCCCCGCCTCGGTTACAGTTTTGGGCTTCCTATCTAGGATGTACCTTTCTATTTCCTCAGGAACACCCTCTAAAAACTGCTCCATTTGCATTAGGAAGGGCAACTCTTCCGTAGATTTAACATTTGCTCCTGATATCCAGGCATCCCAATTTTTCCCAATGTGGTAGGCATGTCGGGTAAATGACACATTGGGTTTCCACTTTAGGGCTCTGAACCGCCGACGAGCATGCTCAGTGTTAGCCCCATTCTGATTCTGGCCTTGTTTTTAAAACGTTCATAACTATTCATGTGTTCCTTAGGCATTTCAGCCGCCACCTCTGCTAAGGGTCCACTGAGCTGCGGCCTCAGCTCTACCATGTACTGGTCTGGAATGATGCTGTATCCAAGGCAGGCCCTTTCAAAATTTTCTAAGAAGGCCTCAGTATCATCGCCTGCCTTGTAGGTGGGGAATTTTCTGGGATGGGAAGTGGTACCTGGAGAGGGGTTGTTAGGATTGGCTGGTGCATCCTGCCTAGCTCTTGCTACTTCCAGTTCATGCTTTCTTTCTTTTTCTCTCTCCTCCATCTCTTTTTCTTTCAGCTCCATCTCTCTCTTGTGGGCCTCCTCTTTGGCTTTTTCGAGCTCCATAGTTTTCTTGTGAGCCTCCTCTTTGGCTTTTTCCAGCTCCATCTCTCTTTCATGGGCCTCCTTTTTGGCTTTCTCTTCTCTTTCTCTCTGCTCTATCTCAATTTTTGTTAATTGAAGCAGTCGCTGATGTTTTCTTTCATTTTCTTCTGCTTCTAGTTTGGCCAGTTCTATTTTTTTAGCTACTTCTTTGGTAGTCATTTTCCTGTTTTCTTGTGCTGGGTCACCCCCTCTGCAGTTGACTGAAACTGGGATGTACTCAGCTCTGGCTGCTGCTGAGTTAACAGAGACTTTCTAACTAGCTACTCCCGAGGATGTAAAAAGAAAAAAAAAACAATTCAGCTTGTAAATTCCTTTTACCAGTCGTTTGCTAATTGAACCCTTCTCTTAACAAAGGACCTTGTTAAAAAACACTTAACACCTCTGCCTTCAGGCAAGGAGAGATAAGATATGCATCTACCTTCAGCTCTGCTTTCCAAGCAGCTAGAAGGAAAAAAAATCTTACTGGCTTTTGGGTTTAAAATGAATCCCACCGCTCTGCCACCATGTCAAGGCTGTATCCCCACTTTGAACTTTAGGTTACAAATGTAGGGGCCTGCATGAAAACTTCTAAGCTTAACTACCAGCTTAGCTCTGGTCCGCTGCCACCATCCCAATGGATTCCCTCCCTGGGAAGCCTTGAGAAACCTTTCACCAATTCCCTGGTGAATACAGATCCAAACCCCTTGGATCTTAAAACAAGGAGAAATTAACCATCCCCCCTTCTTTCTCCCACCAACTCCTGGTGAATACAGATCCAACCCCCTTGGAGCTAAAACAAGGAAAAAATCAATCAGGTTCTTAAAAAGAAGGTTTTTAATTAAAGAAAAAGGTAAAAATCATCTCTGTAAAATCAGTATGGAAAATAACTTTACAGGGTAATCAAACTTAAAGAGCTCAGAGGACTCCCCTCTAGTCTTAGGTTCAAAGTACAGCAAACAAAGATAAACACTCTAGTAAAAGGTACATTTACAAGTTGAGAAAACAAAGTAAAACTAAGACGCCTTGCCTGGCTATTTACTTACAAGTTTGAAATAGGAGAGACTTGTTTAGAAAGATGTGGAGAACCTGGATTGATGTCTGGTTCCTCTCAGTCCCAAGAGCCAACGAACCCCAAACAAAGAGCACAAACAAAAGCCTCCCCCCCCCACCCAAGATTTGAAAGTATCTTGTCCTCTTATTGGTCCTTTGGTCAGATGCCAGCCAGGTTACCTGAGCTTCTTAACCCTTTACAGGGAAAAGGATTTTGGAGTCTCTGGCCAGGAGGGATTTTTTAGTACTGTACACAGGACAGCTGTTACTCTTCCCTTTATAGTTATGACAACAACCATCCTCCTTTTCTCAATGGCTAGATGGGACAGGCCCGAAAACTGTTCTCTGTTGCACAATGAGCTCATCATATAGAAAAGGTTGAGAACCATTGTTCTACTGTCATACCAACACCAGTCTGTTATTTCTGAATAGAACTAACTATGTATTTTACTGAGAAATGATGGGGGCAAATGGTGCTGTGGAGATCCCACACTTACATAATAATTTCTATATCAGATTTGCTTGTGAAGCAGTTTTGTTTTCTAACTGCCATTTTTGCAAATTTAACCAGGAAGCTGGAAGTTGAGCTGGGCTCTTTCCATTTTGTGTATTGTCACCAGTAAGGGTAGTATATGCTTAATTATGCCCTCAGTGAAACCTTTGCAACCCCACTGCCTTCCTTGGGCTTATCCAAGAGAAACTGAATAGAATTTAGTAACCAATTATTTTGATGCAAAAGAAGGAACAAATTCCTCAGCTCACTCAGTTCAGATGTTTTGGCTTCCCAGTGCCAATGGAACGAAAAACAAGAGGAACAGGAGCCATTTTTACAGTCACTTTCCAGATTAGAACTGTACTTTAAATATATTTTATCTAGCATGCTTTCAAGTATCTACTATTTAATGTCATACAAATAATCAGTTTCCGTTAAGTATGTAGGAGTAATATTGCCATAATCAATGATTCAGAGTATGACATTCCAATCACCAACTCATTTCATTTAAAAGAAAATGAATGATTTTCCTATCCTGACCTGTTTAGCAGTTTGATGAAGCTGACTTATATAAATGTGGATTCACTCTAACACCAGTAAATGATAGAATATTATTGACTCTGATGAAAATCTTCCCTGGTTTATTCTTACAGCTGTATAGCCACACAAAAAATATAGGGTCTGGTTTTGCTTACATTGTTATCCATGAGTTGATATTGTGTTCAATGAACCCATTGTCTAACAGGTTATAAATTACAAGATTTTTGCCATTATACATAATAAAACTCAGCATGTACTTCAATTATCAAAATCTTCTCAGAGATTAAAAAGTGATTTGTTTGTCACACATTTATCTCAAACTTTTTCTCCTGCAGAGACTGACATGTGAAACTATTGTTTGTAAATGTGTCACTTTGCTCCTGCCTGCACCGTGGATGTTTGTTTAATTCTATACCCACAGGAATAATTTAGCAGCTAATATGACTAATTGCATGTATTCCGTGGTGAAAGTAGGCTGGTACCGCTGCAGCGGCTGGAGCCCTGGGCCATTTTAAATCGCCGCCGGAGCCCTCAGCAGCACAGGCCAGGCAACACGGATGGGCTGGCTGAGGGAGGTTGACCTCCAGCCCCACCCCTTCTGCCCAAGGCCCCACCCAGGGCCGGCTCTAGGCACCAGCACTCCAAGTGTGTGCTTGGGGTGGCACTTTCCAAGGGGCGGCACTCTGGCTCCTTTTCATTTTTTTTTTTTTTTGCTTGGGGCACAAAAAGCCGGGAGCCGGCCCTGAGCGGAGGTGAGCTGCAGTGGTGGGGGGTGCAGGGAGGGATGCAGGAAGTAACCCTGGGAGGAGGGGGGACAGAGGAACCACCCCCCCCAGCTCACCTCCGCTCCACTGCCGCCTGCTCCCCCGAGCGCGCTGCTGCTCCGCTTCTTCCCCCTCCCTCCCAGGGGATCAGCTGTTTTGCAGCAAGCCTGTGAGGGAGGGGGGAGAAGCGGAGCAGCAGCAGCGTGCTCAGGTGAGCAGGCAGAGCAGAGGTGAACTGCAGCGGTGGGGGGCGCGGGGAGGGCCGCAGGAAGTAACCCTGGGGGGGGCAGAGAAACCGTTCCCCTCCCAGCTCACCTCCACCTCCTCCCCCGAGCGCGCTTGGCAAGCCTGGGAGGGAGAGATAGGAGGGGAAATGTGGTGCACCTGGGGGAGGAGGTAGGGCTGGGGATTTGGGGAAGGGGTTGGAAGGGGTGGAGTTGGGACGGGGCCGGCGGGGGCACAGGAAAAATTT
The DNA here is from genome assembly GCF_027887155.1 of Malaclemys terrapin pileata. NCBI lineage: Eukaryota > Metazoa > Chordata > Testudines > Emydidae > Malaclemys > Malaclemys terrapin. The sequence continues at coordinate 37,114,637 of NC_071513.1, read as the reverse complement.
TTTGCTTGGGGCGGCAAAAAAATTGGAAACGGCCCTGGCCCCACCCCTTCCAGGGGCCCAAAGCCGGGCCCCCGTACCAGTAAGTCTTCTGTAGCCGTATTCATTAAAGAAATTTTAAGTCTAATTAATTGTGGGTTTCAGCCACATACAGTGACCCAATTGCAGTTGACTGCAAGATTTTGGGCCATATTCAGGCCGAGGCAAGTCTGGCTTCAGACAGGATAATCCAAGAAGCAGAATTGCTAGTGTCAACAAGTCCATGTGGAGGATGAATTGTAGTCATACAAGACACCTAGAAACCACCTCCTTAGCCAGGAGATCCGTAGTCCATCCACTAGTGCTGGGCAGGAAATAGTTTTTCCATCCCACAGCATTTCGAGATTTCCCCAATTTCCCCAAGATCTTTTTCATTGAAAAACTTCTAAACAGGAGACACATGCACAGGGCCTGGTGGTTAGGGCACTCACCTAGGATGGGGGAGATCTAAGTTGAAGTGGCTGTTCTGCCTGATTCAGATCAAGGATTTGAAGCTGGGTATCTCACATTGCAAGTGAGTGCCCTAATCACCAAACCATTGGATATTCTGGGAGAGGAGGGGTTGGTTGGTGTCTCTTTCTCCTCTGCCCCTCCCCCCACCCCCAATCCATCCTGGACCCAAGAACCCTTTTCTGAATAAATTGTGATCAAAACCAACCCTTTTACAGGAAAAGTTTTTCCAACAAAAAACCATTATTAGATATGCAAATACAGGGTTTTTAGGCATGTGAACAGGGTCTTCAACATGTAGTCTATATTACTAACAGGCAGATGTCATATACAAATTGAGCTGGTGTTCTTGCTGAAGAGATTTTTTCTTATATAAGAGTCAGATTTTTATTTTTTTTATTTTTTTTTTTTGCTATTAATTGACATAATAATGAACTTGCACATCAATTTATTCTTGATGAATTCCTAAATAAGATAATCATTAGTACATTATGTGACTCCCTTTCTCCATTGATAGAATGTCACAGGAAGTGTTGTGTGTGAACATTAGTATTTCTTCTTTCTAAATCACAGACAGAAGCTTCAGGTTTTTGTTGTTACTATCGTTTTCCTCCATGAGCCCCTGTAGGGGATCTCTTTGCACTCTTGAGGAATATAAGCAATACAGCCTCCACTTTGCAGTAGTCATAAATTAATGTTATCTGAAACATCTTCCCACTTACTTCAATCTTGTAACTGGGATTCCAACCTCTATTAAAATTCTGGAATCTAAAACACATGACCCTGGGAAATGTCTGTTCCTGGACCCACCAGGCTGAGGGATATGCTGGCCGCCGCTTCCCGCAGCCTCCATTGGCCTAGAGCGGCGAACCGCAGCCACTGGGAGCAGCAATTGGCCAAACCTGAGGATGCGGCAGGTAAACAAACTGGCCAGGCCCGCCAGGGTCCTTACCCTGGCGGACTGCATTCCAAAGGTTGCCGATCCCTGGACTAAACCATCACAGAATGATGTCTAACAGACCAGATGCAATGAAGAGGGAATGGCTAGTGATTGAAAGAATTGGGAGGATTCCTACATTCTTTTCTCATTTCTACCATGAAGCCATCTTGAGAAAGTTTCACGGGGCCTGTTTTCCTGAGGTATTAAGTGTCTTCAGCTTCCACCAACTTCAGCTGGAGTTGAGGGTGTTCAGCTATTCATTATGTACCTCAGTGTAATCATAATAACCTTTAGTATACTCATAAGTACGTTGTGGTATTAACCAATTTCAGTATTGCCAACCACAAACATTCTAAAATCATAAGCCAGACTCCCCAAAAAATATTTTGAAAATAAAAATGTGCGGGTTTTGGCGGGGGAGTATTAGCCTTTTGGGTTTTAGAGCTTTTAGGGTTCACATTTGGCTTATTCTGCAACATTGAGGGCATTCTTTTTAAATGAGATTCTGATGTTATCTGACAAATTCAGTAGCTGGGCCTTTACGATAGTGCTAACTGCTTTTAGACAAATTGAATTGCAAAGTGTACATTTCACCTTAAAGCCTCTTTTTGAGTCACTAAAAAATTGAAATCCCTTCCATGTTTTCTATAGTCTTCTTTTGTACACTTATCTTCTGGATAAGCACTTTCACCTGCATGACTTCAGTGGTACTCCAGAGAAGTCTGTCCCAGGGACAAAAAGCTTGATTGTACAATGATATGTGCACAGGTGGACCTCTGCAGCCACAGGGTCTTAATTACAGGCCCAATAAAAACAAAGCTAGAATACTATGCACATTAACTTATAAGGGGGAAAAATGACTAAGGTAACTATCCAAATAAGAACAAACAAAGGCTAAAAAGTGGTCTGCACACTCCAAAAAGGAGTTATTACTGCACTTTCAATTTCAACTTCAGACCTTGAAACTCTATTAGCCATTTTCGCAAGGAAAATCATTTGTGTCTGTGCAGCACAAAATACAGATTAAAGGCATTAAAGCAATTTTCAGAATGTTATACTGATAGGAAAATAAAGTCGAACCTAATCACCTACAATGTACTTTATTGAACTATATTGCAGCAGGTAATATACAAGAAAAAAATTGTACTGACTACACCAGGTGTTAATTTCAGTCTTCCAAACAAAATCAGCAGATAAGTAAATGCTGCCACAATTAAACAATTCCACAGCAGGAAAATTTGCGGGAGGGGGCAATAAACTTATTATTTTAAGCACAGAGACAAAGATTTTAAGGATCCTCATTAATATGACTTTTTTTATGCCATCATTTTATTATATTCACACACACACACACACACACACACACACACACACACACACACACGATGAAATGTTAGCTGCAGCTTTGATACACAGTAACTAAAAGTGGGAGCTAGTTAGATGAACCAGATTACTCAGTAATTATCACAAGCTGCTCTGTTTAAGGGAGACTTAGCACCTGTGTTAAGTAATCATTTACCACTCACTGAAGAATGCTAGTCTAGTCTGAACACTTAGGAAGCAGGAAGCGAAACCAAGGGAATGGCTACACTATGAAATTAGGTTGATTTTTTAGAATTCGATTTTATACAGTCTATTGCGTATGCCCACACTAAGCGCATTAAGTCGGTGGAGTGCATCCTTACTACCGCAGCTAGCATCAACTTACAGAGTGGTGCACTGTGGGTAGCTATCCCACAGTTCCCACAGTCTCCGCTGCCCATTGGAATTCTGGGTTAAGCTCTCAATGCCTGATGCGGCAAAAACGTTGTCGTGGGTGGTTTTGGGTACATGTCATCAGGCCCCCCCTCCCTCCCTCCTTCCGTGAAACCAACGCAGACAATCCAGGCAGCGGGCTGAGCGGGGTTGGCGAACGGAGCCCCAGACCGGCAGCGGGATGAGCCAGCCGGGGTCCCGCTCAGCTGGCAGACCTCGGTGAGGTCGATCAGGGGTACCTGGACAGACATGGCTATCCTCCTCTTAGAGAACTGAATGGGAATGACTCCAGGTCATTCTCTTCTTTAAGTTTTGTCTCATGGAGATTCAGTCCTGCCTGGAATATCGTGCGAGCTGGAGGCTTCTGCCTCAGGCTGCTTTCCCAGCCGGCAGCACTGCACGGTTACACCTACCCCAGCCTGCCCCTTGCTTCCATGACTCATGAAGCCTGGACAGTAATAAGGAGCAGTTCAACTTGTGGAATGACAAGTCCAGAATGAAGGATTGCACTCTATGGGCCACGTTAAGATTATTTCAGAGTCCTAGATAACATTTAGTCCCTATAAAAGGCTTCATGAAAATTTTCCCCTACCCCTAACAAAAATATTAATTTATCAGAGCAGCTGAAAGGGTAAGGAAACCGGGATTATAACTTAGAGAGAGCTTCCATATTATTTAACTCATAATTGATTTAATTCAAAGTAAAATTTCACAGCGCGGTCTGTTCTAAGACTAAAAATGCAGGAGGGGAGTCAGAAAAAGGAACAGTGACCTGTTTCAAACCGGGGATAAAAACAACAAGGAGGCTGGTGGCACCTTAAAGACTAACAGATTTATTTGGGCATAAGCTTTCGTGGGTAAAAATCTCACTTCTTCGGATGCATAGAGTGAAAGTTACAGATGCAGGCATTATATACTGACACATGGAGAGCAGGAAGTTACTTCGCAAGTGGAGAACCAGTGTTGACAGGACCAATTCAATCAGGTGGATGTAGTCCACTCCCAATAATAGATGAGGAGATGTCAATTCCAGGAGAGGAAAAGCTGCTTCTGTAATGAGCCAGCCACTCCCAGACCCTATTCAAGCCCAGATTAATGGTGTTAAATTTGCAAATGAATTTTAGTTCTGCTGTTTCTCTTTGAAGTCTGTTTCTGAAGCTTTTTGTTCAATGATAGTGACTTTTAAATCTGTAATAGAATGACCAGGGAGATTGAAGTGTTCACTTACTGGCTTTTGTATGTTACCATTCCTGATGTCTGATTTGTGACCATTTATTCTTTTGTGGCGGGACTGTCCAATTTGGCCAATGTACATGACAGAGGGGCATTGCTGACACATGATGGCATATATCACATTAGTGGATGTGCAGGTGAATGAGCCCTTGATGGTGTGGCTGATGTGGTTGGGTCCTCTGATGGTGTCGCCAGAGTAGATATGGGGACAGAGGATTGGTTCCTGGGTTGGTGTTTCTGTGGTGTGGTGTGTAGTTGCTGGTGAGTATTTGCTTCAGGTTGGGGGGTTGTCTGTAAGCGAGGACTGGCCAGCCTCCCAAGGTCTGTGAGAGTGAGGGATCATTTTCCAGGATAGGTTGTAGATCATGGATAATGCGCTGGAGAGGTTTTAGCTGGGGGCTGTATGTGATGGCCAGTGGTGTTCTGTTATTGTCCTTGTTGGGCCTGTCCTGTAGTAGGTGATTTCTGGGTACCCGTCTTGCTCTGTCAATCTGTTTCCTCACTTCCCCAGGTGGGTATTGTAGTTTTACAAATGCTTGATAAAGATCTTGTGGGTGTTTGTCTCTGTCTGAGGGATTGGAGCAAATCCGGTTGTATCTTAGGGGTTGGCTGTAGACAATGGATCGTGTGATGTGTCTTGGATGGAAGCTGGAGGCATATAGGTACATATAGCGGTCAGTAGGTTTCCGGAATAGGGTGGTGTTTATGTGACCATCACTTATTTGTACTGTAGTGTCCAGGAAGTGGATCTCTTGTGTGGACTGGTCCAGGCTGAGGTTGATGGTGGGGTGGAATTGTTGAAGTCCAGGTGGAATTCTTCAAGGGCCTCCTTTCCGTGGGTCCATAGGATGAAGATGTCATCAATGTAGCGCAAGTAGAGGAGGGGCACTAGGGGACGAGAGCTGAGGAAGCGTTGTTCTAAGTCAGCCATAAAAATGTTGGCATACTGTGGGGCCATGCGGGTACCCATAGCAGTGCCACTGACTTGAAGGTATAAGTTGTCCCCAAATCTGAAGTGGTTGAGGGTGAGGACAAAGTCACAAAGCTCAGCCACCAGGCATGCTGTGGCCTCATCAGGGATACTGTTCCTGAGAGCTTGTAGTCCATCCTTATGTGGAATCTTGATGTAGAGGGCTTCTACATCCATGATGGCCAGGATGGTGTTTTCAGGAGGAACACCAATGCATTGTAGTTTCCTCAGGAAGTATGTGGTGTCTCGAAGATAGCTGGGAGTGCTGGTAGCGTAGGGTCTGAGGAGAGAGTCCAAATAGCCAGATAATCCTGCTGTGAGAGTGCCAATTCCTGAGATGATGGGGCGTCCAGGGTTTCCGGGTTTATGGATCTTGGGTAGCAGATAGAATACCCCTGGTTGGGGTTCTAGGGGTGTGTCCATGTAGATTTGTTCCCATATTGTAGCTGGGAATTTCTTGAGCAGATGGTGTAGTTTCTTTTGGTATTCCTCAGTAGGATCAGAGGATAGTGGCCTGTAGAATGTGGTCTTGGAGAGTTGCCTAGCAGCCTCCTGTTCATAATCCGACCTGTTCATTGTGACTACAGCACCTCCTTTGTCAGCCCCTTTGATGATAACGTCAGAGTTGTTTCTGAGGCTGTGGATGACATTGCGTTCTGTACGGCTGAGGTTATGGGTCAAGTGATGTTGTTTGTCCACAATTTCAGCCTGTGCACGCCTGTGGTCAGGCATTGGCACTCTGACAGCAGGATTATCTGGCTATTTGGACTCTCTCCAACACCATTAATCAGGGCTTGAATAGGGACTGGGAATGGCTGGCTCATTACAGAAGCAGCTTTTCCTCTCCTGGAATTGACACTTCCTCATCTATTATTGGGAGTGGACTACATCCACCTGATTGAATTGGCCCTGCCAACACTGGTTCTCCACTTGCGAAGTAACTCCCTGCTCTCCATGTGTCAGTATATATTGCCTGCATCTGTAACTTTCACTCTATGCATCTGAAGAAGTGAGGTTTTTACCCACGAAAGCTTATGCCCAAATATATCTGTTAGTCTTTAAGGTGCCACCAGACTCCTTGTTGTTTTTGTAGATACAGACTAACACGGCTACCCCCTGATACTTGAAACCGGGGATGTTTCGCGTGTTAGGTGAACATGATAACCACTACACCACAAGGCTTTCATGTGTTAGGTGAACACGATAACCACTATACTACGGGGCTTCTCGTTTTTTGCCACAGACTTTGCCTAATGCACAGGAATGTTTTCTCTAGCTACAGAAGCTACCTAATGCAATGTCTATATCTATGGCCTTCCTGGTCAGAAAGTGGTCATGCCCCTGCCCAAGGCTGACACAGTATGGAGTGCATGTGACACAGCGACCTGGCTCTGAGTTCGCCACGCTGGCCAAACAGGAAATGAAATTCAAAAGTTCCCAGGGCTTTTCCTGTGTACCTGGCTAGTGCATCTGAGTTCAAAATGCTGTCCAGAGCAGTCACGATGGAACACTCTGGGATAGCTCCTGGAGGCCAGTACCATCAAATTGCATCCACACTACCCCAAATTCGACCCGGCGATGTTGATTTCAGCGCTAATACCCTCATCAGGGAGGAGCACAGAAATCAATTTTAAGAGCCCTTTCAGTTGACAAAAATGGCTTCGTCGTGTGGATGGGTTCAGGGTTAAATCGCTCTAACGCTGCTAAATTCAACCTAAACTCGTAGTGTAGACCAGGATATTAATATAATAAAATTAAACATTAAGACATTATTCTATAATTGTATTCTTTCATGAACCACGCTAGATTAGTCAGTCTTTTCATATTTATGCTGTGGATTCAAAAATCCCAGTTAAAAATTGTCTACTTTTAGAGGTGTTTGAAACAAGACAGCTATTTATTTTCCTGTGGAGTTTAAAACCAAGAGACCAACATTCCTATTAGAGCTATATGCTATTTGCTAGCCAACGATTCTAGTTTTAAGGATTACTGTATAACTTGTGCCAAAGAACAAGAAACCAAGATTCACTAGGATTTTAATGGTGAGTGAACAATTCAAAACTATTTCTAGAGCACTGGGTACTTGACTATGCACACTAACTGCCAATTTGTCTTGAATTTTGTATCTGGGGACACTTTATCATTTGTGTGTCATATTTCAGACCAGCTTCTTAAACCAGGTTCAATGATCAGTTTACGTACAATTATCTTTGTCAGTCCATTTGCAACTGGTTCATATGTAACTGAAAGAAAGAAATGTCACCAAATCTTAGTCATCCAATGTTTTCAATATCTTTAATTTATGCTTTAGATGGTCTAAACTCATGAGACTGGTTGAGTAATGGACATGCTAGCAATATTGATATTTTATTCACACACACACAACTGGATATTAAATACAAGCTGCTATGATATAAAAGGTTAATAGTTAATGTAATTTATCTCCCTTTGTGTTTTTGCTGATAAAACAAGCCACATGTTGTAATGCATTTGTGTAAGTTTAAAAAAAAAAAGTAAAAGGCAGACTGCTTCTGCTGCTCTGTGAGAGATGTGATTAAGGCCACCTGAGAACTTTCTCTCACCAAGATGGTAGAGACAAGTAATGCCAAGTTAGGAGCCAACTCAGCACCTAGAGGGAAAGGAGGTCTTTATAATGATTAAGCTGGGAAAGACACAAAATAAATACTATCCTTTCCTTTTAAATGAAATGATTTGGTGATTGGAAGTGCCCTTCTCTGGATCACTACTTATAGCAATATTGCTCAATATTGCTTGTCTCTACCATAATATCCAAGGGAGTTGGGGGAGGACAGTGTGCAGTGGTAGAGAAAACTATTCAGAAAAGTCTGTTTCTGCAGTAGATTTTCCAGAACTAATACTTTACAGATGCTATTAGTGTTAAGCATATCTGTGAATCCTAGAGCTGGAAGATTTAAAAGGAAAAGAAGTTTTGTGCTCCTCTGTAAGAGAAAAGAATAGCTAGCTAGCTCTGGAGGCTTAATTTACATGAGTTATAGCTCTGCTCCAAAGCATTTCTGTACAGTGTTCTGCCATGTTGTTATTTGGGTTTTCTTTTTGGAAGTTATATGGTACATATACTTTTGAAAGGGTGGAGAAAATGCAAAATGTTATAACTGAGGGAAATGGATCACTCCAAGCTGACATGTTGTGGATGCTGATTTGGATAGGGAATTCAAAACAAGGAGATCTGAAGGTCACTGTCTGAGAGTCCAGGATCTCTGACCTATTATGCTAAATTTCTCTGGGTTTCCCACCCAGAGATTCTGAATCTCTTATAGAGCAAACTTTGTGGAACTGGATGCTAGCTGTGCTATAGCTGACCTTCAGAGAGAGGCTAGGGAGCACCAATGCACCCTGGTCCCACCTATTCTCTGCCTGTGGCATATAATAGTCTAGTCTCCTGTGGACTGTAATTCTTTGGTCTAATTTTGATTGCTAGATTTAGGGGGGGGGTGCTAGGTGGTGGTGGTGATGACCTGTAATCTACAGAAGTTCAGACTAGATGATCTTGTGGTCCCTTCTGGCCTTAACGTCTATGACCAGGTTCAGAGCTGGACTACAGCAAGCCGACAGAGGACAGCCACTCCCTGTCACCAACTTGGTCACCACCAAGACTATTTGAATTCATAAGTGAGGTTGCAGATGTGTTGTGACTATCTTTTGACTAAGTTCTGAGCTTCAAGAAGACAGGTGATTATTAATTGGGACTGGGGTGGGCCATACTTCAAGGTGCTGTTTAGGCATACTTTAATTTTTGTTTTCCCCAAATAAAAAGACATTTGTGATTTCATATTCCCAATTATACCTACATCCTTATGAGTGTTGAAATACCTGGAAAGGTGACCAGAATATTACACTTTAAAGTTCTTAAAATATGGGAGTGGATAAGGTTTTGGGTGCTGGTTCAAATCACACATTTTAGCAAGGGAATCCTAAACATAACACTGAGCCCAACCCCTAATTGCTGCCCTGACCGTCTGCGTGAATGGTTACATGTATAACACAATGTTACTTTCCTCTATTAAGGGCTTGTCCACATGCATAAGTCCATGCAGTGGGGTGTAAATTCTAACTCGCACCAGCATATTGTGCACCAACTGTCTGATGTGAATACAGCTGGGACACACTAAAAGTTTTCTAGTGCATGTTACTCCTGGTTCAAACAGTACTACACTAACATGCACTAGGGAACTTTTAGAACTTGTCAGCAGGGTCCACATGGGTCAGTTAGTGAGCAGCATGCTGGTGCACATTAGAATTTATACTTTGTTGGTGCAGACTAACACACTGTGTAGACAAACCAGTGTGTGTTTTGACCACCATTAATATTCAAAATTTGCCTTTGCAAATAGAGAGTATTAGCGCAGTATTCCCTCAATTTAGTACCTAGGCATTATTGTTATACCAATAGAATAAAAACCAGCAGGATCTTATTAAGAGGGATAAGGCAAAGATGCCACATTTATTGTAAATATACTGATAAAGCAAAAGATAAAAGTAAACAACATTGTGTGACCACTTATTTCTCATACACACACACACATATATATATATATATAGAGAGAGAGAGAGAGAGAGAGGTTCATTCCCACAATCATTCATTCAAGTTCTGTATTGGTGTTATAGTTACCAGCCTAGAAGTTGCTCATGCGAAGTTACTGGCCAGATATCTTGGTCATGAGGATGGAGCCGAGTCTGTGTCAGGTGCACCTGATGCTCCTGGAGGCTGGCAGCAGAACCAGAGACTCAAAGTCATCAGTCTTTAGAGTCCATTCTTATAGGAATTAATTCCTATGTTAGTCTATGGGAGCTGTTTCATCCTGCTGTTGCTGACTCAATCAGCAGATGGCACATTCCTGTCCAAAGTGGCACATTCCTGGTGGCTCCACACTGTCCAAAGTTTGTGTTTCTCATCCTTCCAGGTGATGGGGTGGATCCCAGTTTACCCTCCGGGGGTTTTCTGGTCATCCACTTGACACATTCTTCGGCCGATGGGTACTCCCTTTCTAGGCTGGCACTTCCCTAACCATTCATGTATATCAAGCATTCATCAGCATACATTCCATATCTTAACCATATTTTAATGTACTGTCTCCACCACTTTCAGGGTGTGTGCTAATTCATTTGAGACTCCCGGCCCTTTAATCACAAAGGGTGGGGGTCTGTCCTAGGAGCCCTTGAATGAAGTGAAAGTCACTTAACAGCTTATAGTGTTTGTTTACATTGTATCAATTACTTCAAGAACAAAGTCAATTAACTTGTTTGTAAGTTTTACATAGTAGTAAAGTATCTTTCACAGGATAGAAGTAATCAATGGTTTCTACAGACAGTAGCTTACTAAGTTTTAACAGAAGACCCAAGAGATTTTTGTACTTGGTGAAACTGTTGGATTTTAAAGTGTGGGGGACAAATTATGAGGGGGTCACTGTCACTTGGGGGAATCACTGTTAGTACCTTCTTTAATATCCCTACATAATCACATACTTCAGTAAAGTCAGTGTCTTACAAAGGCATTATTTTTAATGGTATGTAAGGTGTGAAAACCTGTGGGAAAACCCTATTCAATTTAGGTGTTAATGGTGACCAATTATCATCACAACCATAGAAGTAATGTTATATTATCAATTTAATCCTGATTTTATTCATAATTTTGGCATTGAATATCCTAGAGTTCTAGCAGAGTATATGATGTCTGGTTTAAAATTGGGGGGGCCAACACTTTCCAAGTTTGGTTGCCTAAAACTAGGAGCTGAAACAGATTTAAGTACCTAAGTGCTTTATTTTCCCGAGGCACTGAGCACCTACACCTTCAGATTGATTTCAGTAGGAGTTTTGGAAAGTCAGCACATCTGAAAAATAAAGGCACAGCTAGGTGTCTAGCTTTTGCACCCAAGTTGGAAAACTTGGGTCAAGGTGCCTGATCTGTGAGTTTTGCAAGTACCATATCTTAGAAGACTGTAGTATGTGAGAACTTCACTGAAGGGCAAATTCTTTACTTATTCTTTAGGCCCTGGTAAACAACAGTTATAAATACAAGGTCCAACACTGCTGGAGAAATCTTTTTGGTTTCCCTGCTGATATTATCAGACTACCCTTGCAGAATGTCAATGTCTAAACATATTCCATCTCCTGGCCAGTATAGAGCTGAGAAATTGACTTTGCCATCTGGCTTTCTAGCATTATCATCAGGTCTTTTTAATTAGGTTCAAATTGGTAATCTCCACCTTTCCTTCGCTTCTACCTTTTTCAGTAATATTAAGACTGAACTCATTTCCAGTGCACTGCAGGGTGCTCAAGTGGAACCTAAATTGAATAGGATTTTCCCACAGGTTTTCACACCTTACATATGCTAGCAAAAGTCATGTCATGCTTGCCCAGTAGTGCATATAATTCAATTTTTGTTTTATTAAGATATGAAAATGACCATTATATTAAACAGCCAAGCAACCTTAAAAACCCTAAATGGAAAAAATGGTCCCATAGTTGAAGAAGTTAAAGACCTCCGGCAAGAGAGGTGAAAGGTTAAGGCACTGCGATTATGCTTTTCTATATATTGTATTCTAAAAGGAGTATAAGGATTTTTTTTTAAGGACAGCCTTATTTGTAAGTTTGCTTTTTCGCTATTGGAGCAATGTTTAAGGAAATCTTGTAGGGTTCTAGGTCTAGAACAGGTTAAAATATCTAAACACTGCTGAATGGTTATATAAAGGTGTAAGGGCTGCAGCATGAATAAATTCCAGTCTCTTTAAAACAGAAGCCCCTGCAAGACCACACAAACAATATGTACAGCCTGGCAATGAAACTGTATAGTAACTCTGAATCTGCTCATGTGTTCAACAACAAAAAATATATAAAGTAAGCACTTAACAGAAGAAGTCCATAGGGATTTGTTTTCGTAGGAAAAAATCTGACCCCATTTAAAACACAAAGGAAAAACCCAACATGGATTGAAACCATCTTTAATTGGGACTTCCCAAAGAGTTTAGTTCCAGATTTGAACTTCCCAGCAGTTCAAGGGGGCTTAGAGATGATTCAGGCTCTCTCTAGTTCTAGTAAAAGAAATACTTAATTTTACAAGCTGCAGATATTTAACTCCAACGTTTTTAATTTTCATTTCAATTCACAAGTAATAGCATATAAGTCCTTACTCACTAAAATGAGCAAACCATTCAAAATTCTTAAAGAGGAGGATGTGGGGGAGATTTAAACTGAGTCCTTTTGTGCTTATGCAAGTTCTTCACAGACAGGAGTTAGACTGGTAGAAAGGGCACAAGTAATGTACTTTTTCAAGCTCCACACTCACAAGACAATACCCAGGGTACACTGTGTAATCATTCAAGAAATAATCATATACTACTGTGCTTGTGGGGGACATTTGCCTGCTGCACTAGAGTGCAACAAAATCTAGAGAACCTTGACACAGAAGTTAGGTCCACTTTCTGCAGAGCACACAGGAACTCAACTATAGAGCTGAGCAAGAAACTTTATCATTCAGTGGCTGAAAAATGAAAGGGGAGGTGGGGGGGAAATAAGAACAATTTTCATTTCAGGTCCATTTGAAATAAAAAAAAATTTAATGGGCAAAACAAAAGAGCCTCCCCCAAATTGTTTTTGGTCCAAAAATAAACAAACATTTTCATTGACCAGAAACTAAGTGGTTCATTTTGGGTTTTGCAATGATTTAAACCTTTTCAATATTTGTTCAATAAAGCTGAAGTAAATTCCAAAACCAAACATCTTTCTGAAACAAACAGCTTAGATGTTTCTGAATTTTTTCAACTGAAAAAAAAATTTTTTTCAACTGAAAAAATTCACCACAATCAACCCGGATCTGCTTTTTTCAGTGAATAAGTTATTCTGATAAAAAATTTCACCCAGCTCTACTCAGCTATTGTCACTGTTCAAACCACTTTGGTATCAGTTTAAGTGGTCCTAAAACAATATGTGAATACATTTCCAGTCTCTTCTCTGAAGGTGGTTGAGTGAACTGTAAATGAAGTTTTATCCTATTTCTCCTTTTTTTAAACACATCTCTTTTGCTGTAGTTGTGCTTAAACCCTTCACCAATGGATGTAGTTTACCACAGTATAAGATGGGAATTGTAGAGCTTTAAGATTAGAATAAAAAGGTAAAATAATACTTCGATTTCCTGTGTTTAAAGAAACCAGTTCTTCTCGCCTAATTCCTAGTGGAACAAAATTGGCAAATTGCCATAAGATAGAATTCATTCTAAAATACTACTTTTACCCAAACATCTCAGTCCAGTGCTTTACAAACGACGGGAATAATCACTTACAGTTTTTTACAGTGGTGAGAAAATGAGGTACAGAAAGGTTAAGTAACTTGTCCAAATTGGCAAGTCACTGGCACAGCCATGACTAGACCCTGGCTTAGAGTTCCTATTCTGTCCCCTACCCATTAATTAATTCTGCCACTCATAAGCTCTTAACGCATCTTCCTCCTTCCCTTACCGTCTTCCCTTGTCTATGTATTATAGTATAAACAATACAGAAAAGTTAACTTTAGTATAATTCAATATCACTTATGTACTGGATCTGAATCCCCAAGAATTGAGTTTTTTCTAAACCTCCTCTTATAAATATTCTTCCTGTAAGAAACTCTGTATCTTTGTGTATGTAATTACCTAGTCATTTAAACTTAGAAATTTGTGACAGTGAAGGGTGTATTAGTGTCTGGATGTACATGGAAATCCCAAGCATGTTAGGACAGAAAAACCAGACATCATCATCTGTGTCAGCGCTTCTCATTACACTATTTTCAACTCACTTAACCAGAATGTGAGAATACACGATGGCCGCAACCCGTGCCACATCACAATTTCACACAAGGATTCGCTTTTCCTTTATTCGTTTTACAGTAAGGTTGGCACTGGTGAAAGATGCAAACTTCACATCCTTTCGGATTGAAATCCATAATTTATCCACAGAACAGTTGTAACTAACTAACTTTAATGCTGTTCTAGGGTAGTTTCACCTACCTACTCGGTGCTTGGTTTCCCTGCTGAAACTTCCAGCAATATTGGCAGTGGTACCAGCTCTGTCAATGAAGAACTTCAGTCTCCAAAGCTGTCAGGCTAATACCTTTCACCTAAAGAAAAAGGGAACTCCCACACAAAGCGGCAAGTTGTTGCAAGCTGTATCAGTCTTTGTTGTCAGACTGTGGCCGAATGAGGTAAGTAAAGTGCTTAAAATGGTCTTCTTTTCTTCCCTCAGAGGTGTGCAAAGCCGTTTTCATGCCCCAAATTCAGGTGTGAGCAGCAGGCTCCTGCTTTCACTTTTGCAATTTGCAGAGACCAATGCTTCAGTGTAAAACTGGATTCAAATTCTGCAACCTCTAATACATCAACACACAGTAGTAGTCATCCTCAGCTGTTTTAATTCCCCAGTAATTCCAACTCCTGCTACATATACCCTAACATTCCCCTTTGCAGTCTTCAGAAGAACCATTTGCTTTTTTACACAATATGCCCTCTTTTTTTAGAATGTTTTTGAATTATCTGCTTTCTTATCCCTCCCCACATCCAGCACTTTGGAAGGCTTCCCACTATGACCCAATTCTAATAGCAATAATACTTCACACCTGACCAGTGAACTCATCCATTGAAGCCCTCTCAGTTAAATATTTATTTCCAAATTACAGCTGGAGAAATTAAGTCACAGGAAGGTCAAGGCCAACATTTTCAAACTCAGCCATATAATGCCATACCAATAATCTTCACAATTTTTCTCCATTTTCTTTGTCAGAATTTTGATAAGATTTAAATGAAATTTCAGTGTTTTGATCAGCTGTAAAAAAGACATTGCACTGTTGCATACTGTGACAGATTCAGAGGAAAAGTATGCTGTCTATGGTCATATAAGTGATTTGTTTGGAAAATTCTACAAACAAAGAAAGGGAAGAAAAATTGACAAATGTATAGTGGTTGTGGAGAGCACGGACCTTTTTCCTCATGTAGGGGCTCTGGTTCAGGAATACTTTTTCCAAATAGTTATACTTAGCCTCTTTGTTCCCTGTAGATCTTAAAGCACTCTACAAACACTGAGAGCAAAGCATTAGTAGACCTGTGTAAGATGGTAGAATATGGCATCTATCCCATCCTTATTTGTTTTCCTGTTTTCAGACCCTAACACATTGCTTCCTGCTGGTGAGATTTGCCAGACTGCACAGAAATACTTCAGATAGCTGAATGAACCTGATGGTAATTGATCAGGGATTTTTCCATTGATTTGTGGTTACAGTGGACTATTTTCCTCCACTTCACTCTGTGGCAATAAAACTGAAATAGACACTGGCTATCCAAACTGCAAGCAGTGGTCTAGGAATTTCTGTCATAGGAGATAGCTATACTTACAAGTTAGAATGATGCTACTGGTACAGAGTCAGAGGCCAACAATTTTTCCCAGTTAGTTGGCTCCTCAAACTAAAAAGGGATAGTTGTAAGCTATCTCACATGGATACATGAGGTGAGACAGGGTGCTGGTGCAGGGCAAACTACTTCTCAAGGAAAAAGACTGATGTTCATAGGCCAACTACATTTATTAGACTAGCCTTCGGAAATGCTTTATACACAACTCTCAAGCTGGATTTATGGCTGTACTGATGTACAGCCCTGCAACAAGATGGGAGAGGGCTTCTGTCAGTCATTTCCTGGGGCTATGGCCTGGTGGAGTCCAGGGAATAGCCAAGACAAAATGCTGTCTCAGACACACACCTACTAGATCCAGAATGTCCCAGAACACTGCCAGAAATAGGGGCTCTTCTGGAAGGCAGGTGGATGCAGCGCTAGGTCTGCATTTACTAGGGGCACTCAGCACTGAGGTATTCCCTAGGGTGGCATGATGGAGCTTGCTTTCCAGCTGCTTTAGGCCAACTTCTGCTTTTCCTATGCTGTAGTCTAAATGGCTCTTGTCTACTATAACCATGTCTAACTCCCCCACTCTGTCCTCATTTCCCCGGCAGGCTTCTTTACATGTGAGATGCAACCTCATTCCTCTACTTCCCTGAACTCCTCTGATGCAGACTCTTCCCCAAGCCCCAGCCTTTTATCTCCACAGACCACACCCACTCTTTCCCATCCCTTTCCCCAAACTCATCTCATTCTGTCCCTCATCCTCTCACACAAACTGCCTCTCAACCCAGTCTTTCTTCCCTCAATTAGTTCTATTTTATCTTTCCTTTCCCCACATAACTCTCAGGTGCTCCCCTTGTACCTGTCTTCCCCAGCTGCCTACCGGCATTAACAATGTGTGGGGAAATGTGCTGCCCAGCAATACTTCTCCAGCTCTGCTGAGCCACAGAACCATCAGGAGAAACCCATGCAAGGAAGAAATGGTTGAGGTCTAGAGCTACAGCAGGAGGGAGTAGAGTGGACTCTGCTGCCAGAAGTCTACAATAACAGCTGCTCCTTTCCTAAAAGGCAGAACAGCTGGATGGCTCACAGAAGATTAGGGTTGGAAGAGACGTCAAGAGGTCATTTAGTTCAACCCCCCTGCTCAAAGCAGGACCAACCTCAACTAAATCATCCTAGCCAGGGCTATGTCAAGCCATGCCTTAAAAACCTCTAAGAATTCAAGCCATGCCTTAAAAACCTCTAAGCATTCCCTAGGTAACCCATTCCAGTGCTTTACCACCCTCCTAATGAAATAGTTTTTCCTAATACCCAACCTAGACCTCCCCCACTGCAACTTGAGACCATTGCTCCTTGTTCTGACATCTGTCACCAATGAGAACAACCTTGCTCCATCCTCTTTGGAACCCCCCTTCAAGTAGTTGAAAGCTGCTATCAAACCCTCCACCCCCTCACTCTTCTCTTTTGCAGACTAAATAAGCCCAGTTCCCTCAGCCTCTCCTCTTAAGTCATATTCCCCAACCCCCTACTCAGGGGCAGCTCCAGGCACCAGCGCAGCAAACGCGTGCATGGGGCAGCAAGCCATGGGGGGCGACCTGCCGGTGGCTGTGAGGGCGGCAGTCAGGCGGCCTTCGGCGGGGTGCCTGTGGGAGGTCCGCCAGTCCCACGGTTTCGGCGGCAATTCGGCGGAGGGTACACTGAAGCCACGGGACCGGCAGATCACCCGCAGAAACACCACCAAATCCACGTGACCGCGGACCTCCCACAGGCATGCCGCCGAAGGCATGCTGGGGGTGGCAAAAAATATAGAGCCGCCCCTGCCCCTACTCATTTTTGTTGCCCTCCACTGGACTCTCTCCCATTTGTCCACATCCTTTCTGTAGTGGGCAGGGGGATCAAAACTGGATGCAAGACTCCACATGTGACCTCACCAGTGCCAAATAGAGGGGAATAATCACTTCCTTTGATCTTCTGGCAAAGCTCCTACTAATGCAGCCCAATATGCTGTTAGCCTTCTTGGTAACAAGGGCACACTGCTGATTCATATCCAGCTTCTCGTCCACTGTAATTCCCAGGTCCTTTTCTGCTGCTTAGCCGGTCGGTCCCCAGCCTGTAGCAATGCATAGGATTCTTCCATCCTAAGTGCAGGACTCTGCACTTGTCCATGTTGAACCTCATCAGATTTCTTTTGGCCCAATCCTCCAATTTGTCTAGGTCAGTCTGGACCCTATCCTTACCCTCCAGCATATCTACCTCTTCCCCCACCAGCTTAGTGTCATCCGCAAACTTGTGGAGGGTGCAATCCATCCCATCATCCAGATCATTAATGCCAGTAGGGAGGGAGGAACAGACTGCTCTATGCTGCTGCAAAAAGTACCCTCTGTTTCCTCCTCACAGCCAGCCTAAAGCTGGAGGATGAGGAATCATTGCTGTATCCCAGACTGAGCATGTTGAGTGGGGTGAGTCATTCCCCTACTCCCTGTTATCATGCTGACAATGGAGGGAAGGAACAATTGAAGTTAATTTGCATATCTGTGCCTCCCTGGAATGTGTTAGGCATCAGCTAGTTGGTCTGTCTCCACCTTCATTTCGCATTAATCGTATCACAGAAATATCTAATTAGAATCAAACCCCATTGTGCTAGGCTCCGTACAAAAATATAGTAAGAGTTTACAATCCAATTTTACGACAACTTATTGAAAAGGCTCTGACCAAAACAATCCCTCAGTCAGGCTTCTCAGGGAGGGAAAGATTATGGGACTTAACTTGGAGAATATGCAAAGAACAGCCCAGGCTAAACAGGCATGGTGAAGCTTTGCTCAAGCTCTAAGTGACATTTGATGGTGAAGGAGGGAATTCAAATTCCACACTACAACAAAAAAAGAGGGATCCCCCCCCCAAAAAAAAGTCTTTCTGAGATAATTATGTAATTGCATAGGCCAGCTAGTGCACAACTTGGTCAGTCAATTTCAGCCTGGTTTATTTTTAAGATAAACTCTAAAAAAAATTGTAGTTAAACACTGTACCCTTACCAGTTTATTTTTAAAATAAGAGCATAAGACCACCACATCACTTACCTGCTTTTTTATCCCTGCCTATATCCATTTGCTGCTTTACCAGCTAAGTCTGGCACCCATTGCCAGAAAATGTAACCACGGCAGTTGCTGAAACCGATGGAGATGTGCACCCTGCTGTTCTACCCATGGGCATGGGCATTCCTTGGGAGCATGGGTAGTACTCCAGTCCCATATAGTTGGCCAGGAGGTGTACACTCAAGCTACATTCCTTCCTAGAGGTGGTTGGGAAGCTTATAGCGAAACTGTTGGAAAATGTCAATTTGCCAAAAGCTAAACTTCTTGTGGGACTGTATGAGTTTTGATGAAATTTTAGTCAGGAAAAGTTTCAGGAAGGAATTTCTGGTCAAAGTTAGTAAGAGAGCTCCACAACACCCCTGATTCAGACCAGGAACTTTAACCTGAATCTCCCACACCCCAGAGGAGTGCAGACTATTTGCTGTTCTGGATGGGGGTCAGGATGTGTGTCTGGTTTTTCATTGGGGAAGGTGGTGGGGGGGGGAACTAAAAGGTTTGTTTTGTCCCAATCAGGAATGGGACATTTTTCATAATCTCCAAAATTTTCACAGAACAGGAAAGCCATTTGCTGGCCAGCTCTATGCCTTTCCCAGACAGTCTGTATTTGGATATGTGGTGAGGTGTGTTGCCTATATACTGGTCACCTTTACAGGCCACTGAGGAACAGATGGTCTCTGATTAGCTGATGATGAGGTGCTAACATAACGGACCTGTCTTTGCTCTTAAATGTCTGTTTTTTCCTTTGTTATTGCAAACAGCTTGTATTAGAAATAGTGTAATAGCAAAATCCAGTACTTTCAAACGGAGTAAGAGTTTGTATCTCCAAATGAGGCTACTACAAATTGGCCTAGACAGCATGCTCCTCTGCTCACATCTGGGAGACACGATGTGAATATTTGGCTTTATGCAACTAGTAGAAAGCCATTGCAAGGACAGCCTGAATACCTCTGGGTCAGCTGTTGAAGAGGAGTGAATAGATGATCATAATGATTCCTCTTGCCAAGAGCTTCCTTAACCTTTAAGCCAGCTGTTAATCACAGTATAATTTACGTTATCTGCTCTCTGAATCCAAAGATTCTTCACTACCTACAAATTTCTATTCCAAAAGGCTTCCTTCCTGTTAGAAAATGTAATAAAAAGATGTATCTTTTTCTGCTTTGGGAAAGAAGAGACATTTGCATAAATACGTTATTGGATACAAAATTACCTCAGTCTTCAGATAGGCCTTGATAAACTCTCTTAGAGTATTGTGAAAGCTATTTCATTTTTATTTTAATTACAATGAATTACTTGTTAAATGAAAAAAATCTCAAATAGCAGACTCGCATACCAAGCTCTTTCCCTTCAGGAACCAGTTTATAGCCAATTCAATTTTATACAGTCCAAGCCCATTTTATTAGCATATTATCTGTGCAGGTTATTCAGTCAGTCAGCTGTGCACTTTCCAGAGATAAAGTGACATCATTTCTCCTGTTGTGGATGCTACACTGCTTCCAATTTTTGTATAGATAAAAGCAGGTGGTGGGGAGAGAGGGGGAAGGGATCATGAAACTGTATTTTCATCTTTGACTATATTAATGTCACAAGCTTAGATTCTTAAGATCTTTTATGGGATTTTCTGACAGTCTGGAATACGTTGTACATAAAGGCATAGAGTTGAGTTACCAAAATGAATAAGTATATGAAAAGATTTAGATAAATGAATAAACTAACTGAACTAGAACTGCCGAGCATTTTATTACTACTTACAAAGAAAGGTTATGTTTACTATAAGGACATCCTTTAATGTATGGCAGTTGAACTGTTTCATAAGATTTTCTAATTTAAAGCAAGCAAGACCAAAGTAACTTGTTGCCGCAAATCTGAGTAAGCCACAGTATGCTGGAACCTATCAGACTTTGACAGGCACACAAGGACGTATCACTGTGAAGCAAAGAATCCAAAAAAATAATTTGGGGTCACTGTTATTCCCCTTCCATTCACACACTGAAATAAGACTTAAAATTTTAGCTCTACCCTCTCACCCAAAGTTCTGAAGCATGAAACATTGTAAATATTGGATAGAATAAAAAGCAGTTTTTGTTTGTGCATGAATTTTTTGTATCCAAAATTACAGACTGTTGGAGACAACATTGTTAAATGCTGGATGAGGTAGATTTCCCAATTTCAGCACTGCTTTCACTACCTGACACTAAACTGAAGACCAAGAACTAAAAATAGTAGCAAAACTAAAAGCTATTGGTCATGCTCTTCTCCCCTGAAAGTTGGTGTCATAAGCTGCTAGGCATTTTTTTAAACAAGAGTACAACCCTTCCTTTGATAATGGTGTATGCTGCATCTAGCTCTGAAAACATCTTGCAATTGGCTGTCTACAGTAACTCTTTTCTCAGACCATTGTTAACCTTGGCAATGGGAAGTCAGTATGAGGTGGGTTGCTGTTGGAGGTTGGCAAAGCCATTTGAATATCAGCAGCACACTCCAGACCTCTGGCTTAAACTCTAACTCTAAGCTGAAATTGTTCTTCTATATGAAATTCACATTAGTTTTATTTTTGCACATCTTTCCACCTCTATGTTTGGAAGCAGAAATGCAAAATATACCATGAGAGGTTTCAGGGAGATTCAATGCAATATTGTAGAGTTTGGAAGTTCAAATACTTCAATTTAGCTGTTTGATACTGCTTAATTGTGAAGCTCTGGAGGCTCACCCATCGATCACTAGTGAGTAAACAAATCTCAGCTACTCTGAGTTCTGAAGTTCCCTCTGTCCTTTGAGTTCTGAGGTTAGGTGGGATTTCTTGTACTGTGTTCAAACACACAATTCTGATGTGTCCTCTCCAGCACCAGACACTGGATATCTAATTTATCCGCTTCCCAACTCCTGCTAACCGCAGGTATTTGCTTCCCCTTTAATGACTGAGTTACTGGCAGCAATTATTTTACTACCTACTTAAAACATTTCTGATTCACCCAAAAAATACCATCGCTATTTTATCTATAAATACTATAAATGGCAGCCATTTTGAGATTGACTAGAGGTATTAATCCTTAGGCTGTCATGAATGTCTACAAACTGCTTTCAATAATATTGATTTGCTGTCAAAATGGGAAAAATGTCAACATCTCAAACTATCCAATTATAGTCTAGAAACCACACTACTTCTTGCAGGGGAAACAAAAGGTCTGTTTCTCACCATCTATAACATAACTCACTGTTGTGTGCTGAAGTGAATACATTATGATAGAGATGCAGCTTAATCCAATGTCATCTGATTCAGACAGGAAAAAAGTTTCTGGGATAAGAAAATGCCAGTGTTATTAAACACAACAGAAGGACTCCTCTGTGGCATCTTTAAAGTACATTCAAGCATTGCAGCAGATTGTCCTGCTGAACAGTCTTTGAGAATATGTCTAGACTGCATCTGGGAGGGAGCAGGAGGCTAGTGTTAGCAGGACTCACACTAGTGGGCTAAAAATAGCCATGTAGATGCTGTTTTGACATTGCCTCTCTGGTTGGAACTCAGGCTCTCAGGCATCGGGGGAGAGGAGGGGTGGGAAGTGAGGTAGCTCTACAACAGTAGGCATTATGTTGCACTGCTAACAGTGACTGAAGTTTGGGTCTCAAGGTGGATCCTGAGCTTACAGTGCTAGGAATGTAAATAGTATCTATGGGGGGGAACTGCTTAACACTGATCTCTGCCTATCTTTCCTTGATAGACAGCCAAAGCAGTATGGCGAGGGTCCAGAGAAACTGCATACAGCCCTCCATCATTAAGAAGGAAACTGTGATGGAAGAAAGGAGAAGGGGGTGGCGGCGGCAGTGGGGAAATGAGTTTCTTGCCTCTAATTTCTCCACTATAAATGCCTTTTCATACACACATTTTTGTATTCCTTCTGAGTCTACTGTATGGACAGGCAAACCTGGAGATATTTTGCTTCAGGTTTTGCTGTTGACAAAAATGTTGTAAATGATGGCTGAACTTTTTGTAAATGATACACAATGGGATATTAACATATATTCATATATGAAAGAAACACATCCAAATCTCACAAAGCATATTAGCCTCTGCCAAGGATGGCATAACCACTTACATCACTTTAAATTAGGGCTATAAAAATTAGTCAGTGCTTAATAAGTGTATTAAGAAAATAGCTACTTTAGTCTATTTATAAGTATAATCCCATTTCAAGGTCTTTGTCATGGCCCTTGGATTTCTTCTTTAAAAGGGTCTACTCAAACCAATTTATTTTGATAACTCGCCCGCATTTTCAGTCACTAACATTCTTTGCTCAGTTACCATGATGCATCTCCAACAGTGTTCTAAATGACCACTTACTGTGATGGCTCAGACAGGTGATAGTGCCTTTCATGTAAAGATAACTAGCTCACTCCTGCTCCTACCCAATGGCTGCTTTGTATCCTATGTGAAATGAATTGATGATTTCAGTCCAGTTCCTAGTGGTTATGTCCACATCACAAATCTTCAACAAAGTTGGCATTGTTAAAGGTATTCTCGGACGATGGTCAAGGAATGAATTGGTACAGAGAATGAATTGCCTTGTCACACCTAGAAATCAAGAGTGAGACTCAGTGGCAGGCTGATATGGAAAAACCTTGTCCTGCTGTCCCTTTCCTGTACGTGGTCTAAGAATATACTAAAGACAGTTTTCCAGGCCCATCAAACCAATATTCTCAGCAGCACTACATTCTCTTCATTAATTTTAAAAATCCCATCTTTGCTGAGATCTCCCTCCAGTAAGTGAAGATTTATCACTGGCACCTAGAGGAGTTCCATAAGGGGGAGGGGGGGGAAATGCCTACCAGAATAAATAGACTCCTCATGTATGATCAATAGTGCTATCAGTGAACTGCCTGGCTTGCAGTTACAATGGAAGTGTGTAACTGATTTGAACAGAGACTTATGCCGGAAAAACCTATGGTGGTGTCCCACAGGCTCCTGCATGGAGCCTAGAAATCTGTGGGGATTAGAAGGCAAAGGACACAGAAGAATCACTAAATTGTTTTAGCAGAACACAATAACTGTTGATTGCTGTGATAATGTTTAGATTACAGCACTCTGAAACTTCCTTGGTGAATCTTTCTCACACACAGTCAGAATAGTTGAAATGAGTCCTGGAAACAAACTATTGCCAGAAGTCAGTCCACCCCTTCCCCTGCCAGTGCAGGACTGGTCTTGCTGGAGTGTTGTCAAGCTAAACATTAAGCCATTCCAATGATGGCATTTCCACTAGAGTAGTCTAACTCCAGATTGCAGCCTGTGTAGGCTTCACAAACCTTAAATTCATGAGATTTGTTGGGTAACAGTTTCCTTTCAAGGCTCAAACAAACATTAACAGCTGTGATTTAGCCACAGCATCCACTCTTTGGTTTATGAAGTTTTCCTGAGGGAATTGGTCGTTTTTCCATCCCAGCCCCTCGGTACTGTCTCCTTAGTTCCCACTGATGGAAGATTATGGCAACAATAAAATGCTGGGGGGGGGGATAGCTCAGTGGTTTAAGCATTGGCCTGCTAAACCCAGGGTTGTGAGTTCAATCCTTGAGGGGGCCACTTGGGGATCTGGGGCAAAATCAGTACTTGGTCCTGCTAGTGAAGGCAGGGGGCTGGTCCCTTTCAGTTCTAGGAGATGGGATATCTCCATTAATTTATTTATTTATTTATTTACAGGTCCCAGAAAGCTTTCCTGGTCCCTTGCTACAGTGTAGTTTGGAGGATGAGAGGTATTCAGGGCTCCCAACAACCAGAAAACCTTTCCAGGACTTGTGGGGCGTTGGCAGACAAACCAGGTTATTCCCAGACCTGAAGATGAGCGTGCATTAATTCAGCACTGCATAACATTTTCAGGAAGAGCAGTTCCCCCACCAGACTTTGTAAGATAAAAGAATGGATGAGGAGCAGGGTATTGGGAAGATCCTTTGAGCTTTTCTACTGGACACCTGTGAAGAATATGCAGGTTTAAAATGGACTGAAACTTAGCCCAGAAGAGAGCCTTTCAAAACATTCTTTGGTAGAATCACAGGTTTCGTTGTGAACATTTTAGCATTGGTTTAGTTTTTGCACCACTTCCTCTGAGCGACTATTCTACACTCCAATAACTCTTGCTGGTGAGAAAATACACCTAAGTTGTTCTTAATTTCTATCACTATTACAACTAGACCAACACCTTTGGAATGCTTTAAAACAGTTTCACACTTCTTTTGCTTGACCAGGCTACACATATTAAAACTAATGATCTTCTCAAACTCAATCCTCAACTCTTTAATCAAGTTCATTGCTCTTCTCTGAATTCATAGATCTTTCAGGATTATTTCTATGTATTCACTTGTATCTGCAACACTGTGAATTAAATTTAATATGCTGTTTACCTCTTCTTCTTATTTAACATCTTTATTAATGATCTGGAAGACTGGGCCTACCCTGATGTATCATGGAAGAAAGGGTGGACAACTTCTCCTTTTCAGCTCAATACATTACCATTTATCATTACTTTGTTTATAGTTCTTCAGCCTGTTTTCTTTCCATGTGACAGTACCTGCAAGAACTGCCCTCATTTTCATGGTCACTAACAGATGATTCCTGAGTACTTGTTTCTTTGTCAGATTCTACAGCACTGTCACTGTGGCAAATGTAACAATTTCCCCTACAGGCTGCATTTATTGCAGCTCTTGCCTTTTCTGCCATATGCTGCTAGTTTGGAAGGCAGTTCCCTGACCAACCTCCCTCCCCCACAACTATTACTTTATTTCCCATACTGGATATAGTAAGAAATCTTCCGCACAGTCTTTTTATCTGGTCTCTCTCTGTCTAATACATAGAGCTGTGTGCATCTCCTGGAGATACTCCCACTTGGGAGGATGCTAAACTGATTCTCCCCACCACTTGCTAATGCCAATCTGAAACCAAAGTCAATTTCTTACAAAATGATAGATGATTAAGAAAAAAAGCACAGTCCTCTCCCCTCTGTCCTCACTGAAGTGAGGGTAGTGCCCTTTCACTACCACTTCTGGCATATCCTCTCATAAAGACTACTTTCTATGTTGTTGTAGCTGTGTCAGTTCCCAGATACTGGAAAGCGAGGTAATAACTTTTATTGGACCAACTTCTGTTGATGAGAGACAAGCTTTCAAGCTTTTCCTCAGGTCTGGGAAAAGTACTCACTGTCACAATAATTTAAAAACAAAACAAAACACAGTTTAGCAATGACTACTTCCCAGGAAAGGTAAATCACTGAAAACCTGGGTTTGATTCAGATGGGCTTGATTTTTCATCCATCTCTCATCAGTTAAATTAAAAATAAAGTCATACTAAAGTTGAGAAGACTATGCTGTAGGGTGGAAAAGGGCCTGGTGACACCAACCTAGCAGACCCATGATGGAATGTCTTTGGGAGCCTTTGCAGGTTCCAGAGTCTTGTGCTGGGGTGTTGGCAGCCCCTCCAGGGTGGCAGATTTCAGAGTTAAGATATCGGGGGCCAGTTCAAACCTCTTAAGATATTGTTTCAGGCTGCGTGCGCACACAGGCAGTTATACTCCGGTCACATTTTCAAACTTCCTTCTCAGCCATAAAGGATGCAAACCATTTAAAAAATAAAAGTTGGGATCGATTTAATAGACGTTTGTCAATTTGAGTCTGAATTAGTAATAACCTTTGAGTGCTTTTAATATATCTTTATAAGTTTGTGCTAAAGTATTTGTAGCAGACATAGTAGTCTTTTTATATCCAAATACTTACAGGCTCTGCAGCAAGAACAGGATTAGTCTTCCATCTTTGCTCATAAAATGCCATCTACCTATGTAATCTGTGAGGGAAGGTTTGAAGCCATTAGAAGGAAGTAATCTTAGAGAAGATCCTTAGTGCCTGCACTATATCCTTTCGGGAAAGATTGTCCATCTTTGTGCCTTGACAGTAGCACTAATTAAAGCATCATGAACTTTATGTTTAAGTTTATGTTTAAGAAGGCATTTTTATTCTAACTCCCAGACTTACATGCTCAGTTTTTAAGAAGAATTAGCTCTTGGTTTGCAACATCTCTTAACTGTGCTCTTTCAAAAAATATTGTGGCTGAAGTCCAAGGAGTTAGAATACATACCATACGTCTCTCCAGCTGTTTGTGTGAATAAAAAATAGTGTTTGTATTTTTAGAACCAAATGATGAACCTATTTAAAATCAGTGGACAATTGATGACAGTGGGACTAGATATATCCTTGAGAAAGTTGTTCCTTTGCTTGTTTGCACTCTAACTCAGATGTTCTTCTTCTGGAAGCTCTCAGTGAGGAACGCACGTGTGTCTTGCACATGTGTGAAAAGGATTGAGAAAGTTGATGGAAAGTGAATACAATTTAGGGATAAACTGGCTCTGCCATAATTCATGCATTTGAGGTGGCATAAAACTGTGCTTCCCCAGGAACAGCTCATGTGTGGAATGTGTGCCGCTAAAGCTTATGTCTGTATAGCAGTCATAGAATTTGACTGCAGTTCAAGAAGAAGTACCTGAGCAAGCTAGATCAAATCTAGCTCCAGTACCGGAGCTGTGAAGCCACAATAGTGCATGTTTCAAGGCAAGCAAGCCAACCTGGAACCTTCAGTATGGTCCATACTGAAGGCTGTGCTGCCACAGCTGCACTGCTTTAGTATCTGAGCTAGCGAGAGTAAAGCTAGCTCAGGTCTGTCTCCTCGAGCTCCAAATCACACCACATGATAGCAGTCTAGATATACTGTTAGAGGTACAATTACCTTTCTCTGATTCCCTCTTGCTGTTAGATGGGATGCCTGTACTCACAGCAAATTATTCCCCCACCACCTCAGCTTCTTGCTCACCTGCTGTTTTCAGCATGATGATGGTGGCTAAGCCAAGATCCTGTCCTAGGTCTAGGGTTAGCAATTCAATAGTGGGTGCACATGGCTCTCTTACTGCTATAGAACTAGCCCCAAATCCAAGTAGCCCATGCACAGGCACTTACTCCCCCTTATGCCCATTGTACATACAATACAACAGAGATGCAGAATGCTGCCTACAACTCTACCAAGTTGCGCTCATAACTGAACTATCTAGGACCTCAGCTGTGCAGCAACTCCTTCCAAACCTCTGGCTAATAAAAAAATAACCAAAATACAAACTACTAAAAAAAACCTCAAATGAGAGATTGTTTAAAGAAACTCATATGACATTTAACGCATTCCGGCTATGAACTCAGAGTCCACCAAGAAAACACAATATCATCCAGAAAAGCCAACTTATCCCAACCCCACTCTTCCTCAGGCCTTGTGACTATCTATGGGAATGAGGAGCTCTCCAGTCTTCCTAATTACCATCCATCATGGGACAAATCAAGAGCAATCATGGACAGTGACTGGAGCCAGGCAGCAGGTCACAAGATGTCCACTAAAACCCTGTTTTCTCAGAGCCATTGTTAGCAGAGACCTTAACCTCAGACACTGCTCTCAAGCCCCCACCCCATCCCCTGCACCCCCCTAGTGATAGTTTTCTCCAACTGCCATGGAATCTTGACTCCATTCAACTGAGCATGTTTTTTGTATTGTGCAGGCTCATTCTGTCCCAGTGTCTGTCCCTTTCCCTTCAGCTCAGCAGGGGAAGGGGGTTTCACAGATGTAAGTCCAAGTTATAATCTATTCATTATTGTGGGGAGTGGGTATATTTTTCCTTACTCATTTAGGAGACATACTGTGGTTTGCCAGAGGGTTGTGAGGAGCAGCTGGAAACCAGGCACTGTCCCTTCTACCACTTCTTTTTTTCTCACCAGAGGGGCCTGCCACAGTTATCTCATACTAGTGCCCTCCGAGATAGCTGAGGGAAAAAAGAAGTGCAAGAATGTCCCGACTTCCAGCAATCAAAGCTGGCCAACAGAAGGAAGCTCATGCTTGATGTCTAATCTGCCACCAGTTTAGCCTACAGATTGGGCCCAAAGTGATAGCTATAAGTGTGCTGGGACTTGTGTAGCTTTAAGGCCAGGGGTGGGCAAATTCTTTGGCCCGAGGGTCACATTGGGGTTGCAAAACTGTATGGAGGGCTAGGTAGGGAAGGTTGTGCCTCCCCAAACAGCTTGGCCCCTGCCCCCTATCTGATCCCTCCCACTTCCCACCTCTGACTGCCCCCCTCAGAATCCCTAACCCACCCAACGCACTCTGCTCCTTGTCCCCTGACTGTTCTGACCCCTATCCACACCCCTGCCCCCTGACAGGCCCCCCGGGACTCCCATGCTTATCCAATCCCCTCCATCCCCCATCCCCTGACCGCCCCCCAGAACCTCCACCCTAACCAACCACCCCCTGCTCCCTTTCCCCTGACTGCCCATGGGACCCCCGCCCCTTATCCAGCCCCCTTACCATGTTGCTCAGAGCAGCATGTCTGGCAGCCACGCTGCCCGGAGCCAGACATGCCGCCGTGCTGCTCGGAGTGTGGCGTGGCTGCAGGGGGGTGGGAACAGTGGGGGAGGGGCCGGGGGCTAGCCTCCTGGGCGGGGCAGAACAGTGCCATGGGCCAGATGTGGCTCGCGGGCCCTAGTTTGCCCACCTCTGTTTAAGGCTATAGTGTTATCGGGTTTATGCTGAATTCTACATTTTCTTACAGCAATCAGCCAACTTTGGTGCTGCCTTTACTGCTGCATAACTATCTAAAATGTATTAACATTTCAATCAGATTAATAAAAAAAATTGCAGAGCTCTCCACCTCAGCTTACTATAGTCCATATGAAAGAGCTATTTAAATTGTTTACTGGTACTGGCAGAAATATTAAGATAAATGGACATACTAAAATGTCTAATCATGCTCTCTTTTATGGGCACTATGTTGATCTTGACCATATCAATAAATGTCTCGATGGGTACAGTAGTAACTAATGTTTATCAGATTTTTTTTGGAAACAACTGGAAAAAAGTCAAATCTACAAGCACAAAGAGGCTGATTAAATGTAAGCAAAAACTAAGTTTTAGAAAATAGCATTGAATGATTATAATTGAATGATTGTAAACGACTAGTTTCTCAGTTCCTTCAAAGCCAGGATGGAATTGCACCTTGCAGAAATATTAGGAAGTTAACCAATTTGTTTGAAAAAAATAGGGGATACATGAAAGCATTACTACATTATTTAAATCTAATTTTAAAACATAATTTATATGACAAAACCTGCTATTTGTTAATAAGAGTCACTGTTGTGGAACTGCTTTAACACAGTATATTTTTATATAATTTAGTTTTCATCTTAGAAGAATTCATTTCCTATCTCAAAATTACAAGTTGTTATTCGAGAGAGAAAGCTAGCCTCTGAAAGGGAGAAAGCTAACCTGAAATTTTTTGTACAGTGAGGGTAGAAGGCAGCTCTCCACACTGCCTTCTATTTGCATTTCCACTTCACGTATTCTTCTCTCTGCATTATTCCAGTACCTGTTTTTGACACCATTACAATGCAGTGAGATAAGTGCCAAAAGAAAAAAGATGGAATGGAAAGTTTTTCCAGGCTGCTACCCATCCAATGTTTGTTCATCAGAAAATTCAGTCAACCTCCCCCAGTTTCCTACAAAGCAAATTCCCCTCTCATCACCAAGGAGAACCTAGGGCGGCACAAACAAGATATGCAACTGGGCGGAGGGGATAATGGGGGGGGGGGAGGGGAGACTGTGCAAACTAAACAATCATTTGTTGGTATCAATGCTAGACAGAATGAAATTGGGTGGATTAGCCAAGTCAAAGTTTATAGTTTTATGGATCAATTTAGGTGAAGATGAATGAGCCAGACCTCTTCATTGCAATCATTTCTTCTTAACAGGGATATTTTTCCTTCGGTCAACATAAAAATTCAGTCTTAATACTTATACCCAATCTTCTTCTTCGTGAAATTGTAGCAAGCAGGATTTTCAGTAGAGGAAAGGCTGAAAAAGTATGTAATTTAAATCCAATAGCATTGTTCTCTTGCTAACACTGGCTGTCTAGTCTCTAAAATAACAAAGACTTGGTATATTCCATTCTGCCAAACCAAATTATTTGACCCTGTATTTGTTTAGAATAGATTGTCTGTACAGATATTTACTGAACTGGTACAATTCAGTGTCATAATAAAATATTACTGCTAAATGTCAGCCATTAGGGTGACCTCTCCAAGGACACTGTTAAAACAAAAACACATTGCAGTAATTCCTTTATTTAAAAATACTATATAAAACTAGACAGAGGGATAAGCATTTTAAAAATAGGATTATGGATGCTATAGAATTGAAACTATTTAATCTTGTCATTCTAACATCTGGTAGTTGACCTGGAGAGTGTTTGAAAAATCAGTGAGTTTGATATTAATTGATATGGATATTAGCAAAAACGTGGAGGATAGACACTTTCTTGATTTTATGTTAGTGAATAGGTAAAGAGACTTACAGCTTCTGGTTCCATTCAGGTTTTCATTTAGTTGAAAAAGAATGCAAAAATCCAATAGCATATGTATATTGCAGTTAGGGAAAAAAAATCTTAGAGCTTTATACTGTTGCCCACTACTGTAATTATCTGAATGACTTCCACATAAAATCAGTGGTAGTAGGGAAGTCCCTAGTGGACTTAGTAAAGTCTCTAGCACTTTTCCCCATTTTCAGAGTCAAGCCTCTAAGTGAAAGAATGAAACAGCCAGGAAAGGATTGAGCATTGCCCACCTATTCCAAGATTCACCAGGGGGCTTGCCTTCTTACCAGGGTCTGAGAGAAGCAAGGAGCAAGGTGTCTGGGGATTGCAAACCAGTGTTGATCAGGGGAATTGCTTTGTTTTTGTGTAACTGGGTGTCTGAACAATAACGGATGCTGAGCATAGGCTTGATGTACATACTGGCATGGTGCTGGCTCTTTCCTGGGCTGGTGAGAGCTTACACTCTCTGGTAGGTTTTTCAGTTTGTTTTTTTTAAATAAGAATCTTAAATGTCTGTTGTTGTAAGGGGCAGAAGGAGATATTTGGGTGAAAAGTGTTTTTATGACAAGGCTTTGTTACAGTAGACAACCATCCTATACATTGGGAAACTAGGAACTTAGAACTTTACATTCAGGAAGTGCTTGATTAGAGAGGAGAGTTCATATGGAAAGTCTTGCCATTTTTCCTAAAGATGGTAAAACTCTGGATTCACCCAGTTCTAGGGTGACCAGATGTCCCGATTTTATAGGGACAGTCCTGATTTTTGGGTCTTTTTCTTATATAGACCCCTATTACCCCCCACCCCCTGTCCCGATTTTTCACATTTGCTGTCTGGTCACCCTACCCAGTTCTAGAAGTTTGTTTCATAGCCACATCTTCTCAACTGAGATGTACTGAGCCCCTACTTTCGCCCCTCTGCATATGCCCAGACTGCACAATTTGACACAGAATGAAAATAATATGAAAGTCATACCAAAATCAATATGCACAAGATTCAAAAGAATAAAATCTGCTCAAATATTGTAAAATGACTAAGTTGAAGACCATGGGAATCTCTACAGAAAAGCCAAGATTCAGTAGGCCATGGTGACCCTTATGGAGACAGTCCTAAGGCAGAGGGAAGAAGTCTTCTTTGACAGCCAAAGCTTGGAACCAGAAGCAACACTAATAATGCTTTTAGTGTATGATAGGAATGTCTGATAGCAGCAAGAGCCATTGGATAGGGGAAAAGGAAAGTGTAGGGTTGAAGAAACTGGCACCTTCCTAGGCAATACTCACACTTGAAAATATTTTGAACACCAACATTCCTTTCACTCTTTCCACAAGGATGTGGAGTTCCTCTAGATCAGTGGTCAAGTAAATCATGTTGTGTTTTTCCCCAGACACAAGGCATATCTTAATCATATAATTGATATCAATCCACATTAATAATTTCAGGATTCAGCAACATAGTGTAGGGGAAAAGCTCCATGAGAGAAAAGATAAAAACCATTCAGGGACTTCCTCTAACATTCTGCATCTAAACTGAAAACAAAATGCTGGCTGCTCCTGAAGCAGGGAGGAAAACATAAGAATGGACATACTGGGTCAGACCAAAGATCCATCCAGCCCGGTATCCTGTCTACTGACAGTGGCCAATGACAGGGGTCCCAGAGGGAGTGAACCTAACAGGTAATGATCAAGTGATCTCCCTCCTGCCATCCATCTCCACCCTCTGACAAACAGAGGTTAGAGACACCATTCCTTACCCAGCCTGGCTAATAGCCATTAATGGACTTAACCTCCATGAATTTATCTAGTTCTTTTTAAAATCCTGTTATAGTCCTAGACTTCACAACCTCCTCAGGCAAGGGGTTCCACAGGTTGACTGTGCACTGTGTGAAGAAGAACTTCCTTTTATTTATTTTAAACCCGCTGCCCATTCATTTTATTTGGTGGCCCCTGGTTCTTATATTATGGGAACAAGTAAATAACTTTTCCTTATTCATTTCCTCCACACCACTCATGATTTTATATACCTCTATCATATCCCTCCATAGTCTCCTTTTTTCCAAGCCGAAAAGTCCTAGCCTCTTTAATCTCTCCTCCCCATTCCAAACCCCTAATCATTTTAATTGCCCTTTTCTGAACTTTTTCTAATGCCAGTATATCTTTTTTGAGATGAGGAGACCACGTCTGTATGCAGTATTCAAGATGTGGGCGTACCATGGATTTATATAAGGGCAATAAGATATTCTCTGTTTTATTCTCTATCCCTTTTTGAATGATTCCTAACATCCTGTTTGTTTTTTTGACTGCTGCTGCACGCTGTGTGGATGTTTTCAGAGAACTATCCACGAGGACGCCAAGATCTCTTTAGCTGTAGCTAAATTAGCCCCCAATCATATTGTATGTATAGTTGGGGTTATTTTTTCCAATGTGCATTACTTTACATTTATCCACATTAAATTCATTTGTCATTTTGTTGCCCAATCACTTAGTTTTGTGAGATCTTTTTGAAGTTCTTCACAGTCTGCTTTGGTCTTAACTATCTTGAGCAGTTTAGTATCATCTGCAAACTTTGCCACCTTACTGTTTTCCTCTTTCTCCAGATCATTTATGAATAAGTTGAATAGGATTGGTCCTAGGAACAAGGAAGATGCAGAAAACCATGATAGCATCAGTTTGCAGTTACGTAGCAATGTATAGCACAACTAACAGGGAAGTTTAAATTACCAAACCATAGACTGCAGCAATTTTTATGGATAAATAGAGGATTTCCATTCTCCAAAGCTGTCAATCTTACACCTCTCAAATGTTACATTCTCACACAATCCGCTTTTGTCATTTTTTAAATGTGTTGATCTGAAAATATAAAAAGAAGTAAAACATGTTAATGCAGATGTAGTAATGTAAACATTATTTTAATAAATTGTTCCCATGTGTAAAAACACAATCTACAGAAAATACAATTTTTAAGAAACTTTGGGATGCCTTACACTATAGTTTAAAGCCCGGACTATGTTAGATGAGCAGGGATACCACCAAACTAGTATTATGTTCACAGCATATATACAGAAAAGATAGAGCTTCTATTGTTTTTTAATCTGTCTGGAGGATTGCACATAACACTACTTTATTTCTTAGAATCCGGAACCCTCCATAGCACACAAGAACCAAAACCAGAGACACACAAACCAGGCTACTTCCTAATGCAGATAGGCACTACTCATCCCAGCTTACTCTACTCCAACATCTTGAAGACTGCCTCTTTGCAGACTGAGGACACCGATTGCACACATTCCTTGGAGTCTACTAGCCTGCAACCAGGAAGCCCATTGGATTTTAAAGGGATAGCTGCTTGTTATTTTAAACATGAGTTTCAATAAACCACACGTCTAGCAACAAATTCCAGATGAAGGGGAAATGGGCTCTTCTGTTGATTAGCTAGTACAATATATGGAGAGGCAAAGTAAACAATTTGAGATAACTAGGATCCAATCTTTGTACAGCTTCAGATATCCAAGTCAATGCCTTGCCTCGCATTCAGCAAGTTACCCTTTTGGCTAACTTTGCTCAACAGGTGAGAAGCCACATACTGCAACCTACATTGCATTGATTATGCAGGATTAAAGAGATTTATTATCCATGATTATGTTTTACATATTTATTTCCAGCACAGTCAATTCAATAAGTATATTGCTAGGTTACTGAGCTAGAACACAAATAATTGCATATAGGTGAAAATATACATTTCTTGTTTCCATTTTCTGCTGCCCCACCTTCCCCGATCCAAATCAGGACTGGTTGTTCAGTTGGTTAGAGGATTTTAAGCTACTGTGGAAGAGGCCCTGATTGTGACTCCAGAGAACCAGTCATAATATTCCGTTTCCCTTGCTGGCAGCATCTCTGCTCACCAGTGATTTTGATATTGCCTCCCCTTGTTACCAGGTCCAAGAGTTTGCTGCTTCATGCAGAACAACAGCAGCCAGGACTGTAGTCTTACTAGCAGAGAGCCCAGAACTGGCTCCATGAAGTGAGGCAAGCTGGAACAGACATATGAGATGCTCTCTGCTGAGAGGAGATGGGCCACAGAGGAGGGATAGGGAACAGTGATCACAATCTGTGCTGCAGAATGAGTAGAGGAGGGAAGGGCCTTTCATGGTTGGTAGGGGAGTGGGAGTTTGTACCAAGTGCAGGAGGTACTGTTTCACATGGAGAAGTATATAGAACAAGAGTTTATTCTTTTCATAGAATATCAGGGTTGGAAGGGACCTCCGGAGGTCATCTAGTTCAACCCCCTGCTCAAAGCAGGACCAATTCCCAACTAAATCATCTCAGCCAGGACTTTGTCAAGACGGGCCTTAAAAACCTCCAAGGAAGGAGATTCCACCACCTCCCTAGGTAACCCATTCCAGTGCTTCACCACCCTACTAGTGAAATAGTGTTTCCTAATATCCAACCTAAACCTCCCCCACTGCAACTTGAGACCATTGCTCCTTGTTCTGTCATCTGCCACCACTGAGAACAGCCAAGCTCCATCCTCTTTGGAACCCCCTTCAGGTAGTTGAAAGCAGCTATCAAATCTCCCCTCATTCTTCTCTTCTGGAGACTAAACAATCCAAGTTCCCTCAGCCTCTCCTCATAAGTCATGTGCTCCAGACCCCTAATCATTTTTGTTGCCCTCCGCTGGACTCTCTCCAATTTTTCGACATCCTTCTTGTAGTGTGGGGCCCAAAACTGGACACAGTACTCCAGGTGAGGCCTCACCAATGTCGAATAAAGGGGAACGCTCACGTTCCTCGATCTGCTGGCAATGCCCCTACTTATACAGCCCAAAATGTTGTTAGCCTTCTTGGCAACAAGAGCGCACTGTTGACTCATATCCAGCTTCTCGTCCACTGTGACCCCTGGGTCCTTTTCTGCAGAACTGATACCTAGCCATTCGGTCCCTAGTCTGTAGGAATTCAATCTCTTTAGAATTCCAAGAATTGACGTAACTGGAAAGTATATAACAGAACATGACATTACATGTCTGGGGGGAGGGATAGCTCAGTGGTTTGAGCATTGGCCTGCTAAACCCAAGGTTGCAAGTTCAATCCTTGAGGGGGCCACTTAGGGATCTGGGGCAAAATCAGTACTTGGTCCTGAAGGCAGGGGGCTGGACGCGATGACCTTTCAAGGTCCCTTCCAGTTCTAGGAGATGGGATATCTCCATTATGAAATAAAATTTAAAAAAAAATGACCTTAACAGCCAGTATGCTGTATTTGGAATGGAAATATGTGAAAGTACACATGATAGTTAGACTCTCTAAAGAAGAGTTTTAGGTAGATGCAGCAGTATTTGCCCATTTGTCATAAATGTCCTCTGAGAACTGAATCTTATGCTTTCTAAGTTCATATCCTCATGGGCTATTATCACCAACAAATCTTGGATTTGGTGCTTAACTATGTAGCAAAAACATGTGGCAGATTATGAGGCATGAACAACTGGATCAAGGACCTCAGTAGGTCACCATACCAGCAATGACAATCTTTTTAGAATTTCACTGTGCTTGTCTTACATTGTCTTCATGTCATTTAGTTTTCTCCTAGAAGTTGAACAAAACAATAAATGCTTTTAAATACACATGTGTTGGCATTTAGAAAGGAACTTGGGACCAAAAAAAAATGCCCTTTAAAAACTAGAACGGTCCAAGCTACTTGTGAAACTAGCTATGGGCATAAGCTCATCAGAGCAGCACTGGGAACATAGCATCTATCCTTAAGGACTGTATACCTCCAATATAATGAACAGTTACATGGGTTTTAATTGTACATTATTTAGGACACACCCATGATCAAGTTTCTGGTAATGTCATGATTAAGTATATCAAGCGTTCTCCTTTTTTTTTTTTTTTTGCATACTATCTCACACTTTACTACTGCAATATTTTAGGATTCTATTCTGCAGGGAAGAAAGAGTTCAATAGTTTTCGGCTGTGGACTCTGGGCAGGCTCCTATAGCTCGCCTGCTGTAAAGCCACACCCTAATTCAGGAGGAGCAGATAGCCCTTCCACACTATTCCTGTGGCACAGAGACTTTAGCTTTTGATAGAACCACCTGGACTAGTACAAAGTTGTATCTCTTCCACTCTATGCCTTTATATGGACAGCAGCCAACTTCTCAAATCAAGGGCACCACCTCAGTCTTGGGTGGTTTAGTTTCTCTGTTGCTGCAGTATAAACAGTGTTTTCCTATTGAATATATTGTAAGTTGTCCAAATTGCCAGCTGCACTACAACCAGCCTTTTTTGGCAGCCAAAAATTCTCTTGTTTTCCATGTCTTCCATTCATCTACCATTAAGGGTCTCTTTTTTTCTTTTTGGGCACACAAATGCCAACAGGTGCACTCTATTGTTAAGAGGCATGAGGCACCAATGCTTCAAGTATGTCACTGAGAAGAGCATTCCAGCTGCAAATGATGCTACTTGCCGGATTATGCAGAATGCCCATATAAAGCAGTTAGCGCTTGGCATCTTGACCATAGTGAGATGATCCAACCAACTAATAAGTACAATGCCAAAATAAGATGGGCATGAGTGCAGGAAACCAGAAGGGCATGCATGCACATCAAGTAATTTTCTCACTTAAAGTCAGGTTTCCAACCGAGAAGCAATCAACTTTTTGTCCTAAGCTGATGCACCTAGTAGTAAGGCATAGTGCTACTCTTATATCTATTTTCATAACTGGATGATGAAGTGCAATATCTTGACATTCTGGAAAGTGAAATAGTTGCAGAAAGCTTCACAGGATAAAGAGGCATCATAAAAGCTTATTTCTGTCCCCATCTGTCTGTAAAACTAGCTAAAATAAGTTGGTCATGTTTCAGAGTAACAGATTGTCAAGGTTCAGATCCAAAAGCCTAGTGGGGACTTAGTTGTGTATGAAAAACATGAGGAGACTTTGGGCATAGTGAGATAATATGTTTGCCTTTCATTTCTGGAGATGGTGCCTTCCTAGCTCAGGTCATAAATGGCAAGGTTTTCAGTCACCTTGTCTAATACCCCATTTTGTGCTGTTTAATCTTCTGCTTTTAAGAACAGTAAATTTAGGGTTACCATACGTCCTCTTTTTCCCGGACATGTCTGGCTTTTCGGCACTCAAACCCCCGTCCGGGGGGAATTGCCAAAAAGCCGAACATGGCCGGGAAAATGGCGGCTCTGCTCCTCCCCTGACTCTTCGACTTCCCCTCCCGGGCTCCGGTGGCGCAGGGTCCGGAGGCACGGGGGCTGCCCGAAGCCGGTAGCGCTGGGGCAGCTCAGCTCTTAAACAGAGCCGAAGAGTCAGGGGAGGAGCAGAGCTTGGACTTCGGGCAGCCCCCATGCCTCCGGACCCTGCGCCGCCGGAGCCCGGGAGGGGAAGTGCCTGGCTGAGGGCGCAGGGTCCGGAGGCAAGGGGGCTGCCCGAAGCCCAAGCACTACCAGCTTCACGGTTTGCCGGGCAGCCTCCAGACCTGCGCCCCCGGCTGGGCGCTTCCCCTCCCGGGCTCCAGCTGCGCTGGGCAAGCGCCGGCCGGAGGCGCAGGGTCTGGGGGCTGCCCGGCAAACCGTGAAGCCGGTAGCGCTCGGGCAGCCCTTTCCCATGGCTGGGAGTGGGAGGGAGGAGGGGGTGGAGTTAGGGCGGGGAAGGGGTGGAGTTGGGGCGGGGCTGGGGGCGGGGAAATGGGCGGGGCCAGGGCCCGTGGAGGGTCCTCTTTTTTTATTTAATAGATATGGTAACCCTAGTAAATTTAATTCCAAATGTTTTAAAGGAAAATTCCATATTAATTCAATCTGCACAAAGATTTGTTTTCCCCCCCCCCCGACAAAAAAAAAAAAAATTAAGGGGAAAAGGGATCAGGAGAGCAAGTGGAGAAATCATATTGCATTGCTACTAGTAAAACTGGCAAGACATACAGCAGGCCTATTTCTACTCTGTTACACTGATGTAAGAATAATTCCACTGAAGTCCAATAGTTCTATCAGGATAAAGCCACTTCAGTGGGTACGTCTATACCCAGCCGCTAGTTCGGCGGCTGGCAATCGAACTTCTGGGTTCGACTTATCGCGTCTTGTCTGGACGCGATAAGTCGAACCCGGAAGTGCTCGCCGTCGACTGCGGTACTCCAGCTAGACGAGAGGAGTACCGCGGAGTCGACGGGGGAGCCTGCCTGCCGCGTGTGGACCGAGGTAAGATTGAACTAAGGTACTTCGAACTTCAGCTACGTTATTCACGTAGCTGAAGTTGCATACCTTAGTTCGATTTGGGGGGTTAGTGTAGACCAAGCCAGTGAGTTTTAACCCAGTAACCTAACTAGAGTTAGTTAAAAATGTAAATTTGGAGGGTGGGGGTGCAAAAATCCCTAGCTTCCTGCAAATGTTTTTGGTATGGTCAGTGAAGCTTTTTCACTGAAAAACTAAGACCAAACAAAAAAAAATGCACTTGCTTTTCTAGAACTGCCTTTGAAGAATTCAACTAAATAAGTAACCAAAGATGTCCAGTTTTCATCAGAAAAATCAAAAATTGATTTTGATTGTCAAAAAGCCACTTTTAATTTTAAAAAGGCTTTCAATGAAAGATCCACCGGCTCAAATCATAGCACTCACTTGAAATGGTTAGATACAATAGCATGCCCAAAACATGATAGGTGCTTCACACACAAGTATGAAGAGATGGTCCTGCTTCAAAGAACTTGCTCTCCAAAGGCTTCCCTACACAGAGAATTAATGCACAGCAAGCCAGGATGTGAATGTACAGCGCTCTAGCTTATTGCATGCTAAATTTGCCATGTGGACCATCCTCACTGCACATTAAAAGCTCCGTATACATTTTGATATACTG
Source organism: Malaclemys terrapin pileata (assembly GCF_027887155.1). Taxonomy (NCBI): domain Eukaryota; kingdom Metazoa; phylum Chordata; order Testudines; family Emydidae; genus Malaclemys; species Malaclemys terrapin. The sequence goes on along the minus strand of NC_071513.1, from coordinate 37,074,508 downwards.
TAGTTTGAAATAGCAGTAAATCAAAGCATGCTACTGTAAGCAGAGTCCATGTGATCAGTTAATGCACAGGAGCAAGTGCCCTGTACATTTACACCATAACTGGCTGAGCTAATCAACAGTGTAGACAAGCTAGTCCTGCTCCTGCAAAAATTTAAGGGAAGATCCTTAGGTAGTGGAAATTGTCATTGGGCCGTTGAATTCAGTGGGCCTATGACAATTTACACCAACTGAGGATCTTCCCCTTAGGCTTAAAGACATAATTACAACTTGTAAGTAGCCCCATTGACTTCAAGGGGGCTACTCATTAGATCAGCATGTGGTTAACTCTTTGCAGGATCTAGGACTAAATGCTGTAATATCTAGTTATAGCATGAAATAAACAAGAAGATAAATATCAAATCCAAACACTCTTTAGCTACTGAAGGACACTTACTTTTGAAAAGCAAACCTCAATAAACGCATTCTTTCTTTCCAACGCCACTTGCTTCAGAGTGTGTGTGTGTGTGTGTGTGTGTGTGTGTGTGTGTGAGAGAGAGAGAGAGAGAGAGAGAGAGTTAAGATGACACTTTTCACTATTAATGAAGCAACACATGGTTTGCGTGTTTTTAGTCTCCTGTGTTTTTGTACAGATGGGAGGCAGGATCTATTGTTTGTGTAGGGGCAATGTTCAACTGGGGGTTTATAAACTTCCAAAATAAGGCTATATTCATGGAGTTTAGGCAAAATAATTTTAATTCTGAAAGTGGCATCTAATTAAAGGTTAGGGTGGTTGTTGTTTTTTTAATTACCTGTGAATACATGCAAGCAAGTTATTTAAATACTAATCTGTGGCAAGTACGAAGTGTTTTCTATTCTACAGCTCCATTAAAAAGCTGTCTTCCCAATCACAACCCCTCTTGATGTGTTTTTCTTTTTTTAAAGGGGACATTACATATGTTGTTTCAGTGAAGGAATCGGTTGCAGAGAGCCTGCTCAGGAAGACCAGTTTATAATCTAGACAAAAAAAGTCAGGATTTATATCACTTTGTATCCTTGAAGATAGAGACGGTTTTCAAATAGATTTTTCTCAACATGTGAAAGGTTGTTAGACACAAGGTCTATGGGATACCAAATACAGACAGGACAAAACACTGAGTTACCAAAGAAGTATTTTTATCTGTACTGTATTCTAGTATATACAAAGGCTTGTCAGTTATCAGTGGTATCACAAGTGGAAACCACCAATGCATTTTGTGCTAATTGGCTAGCTGTCACAGCAGAAAAGCCAACAATTGAACAGGCATGGAAACTGACCTACACTCTTCCACCTAGTAGTGACCCCTGTAAGACAAGACTCAGGCACATTGTCTTGTTCCTCACACTATAGAGAGACTTATAAGACTGTGCTAAACCTGTTCTTTGGAAATTTAATTGTGTTCTGGTAGCATCTAGGGCTCTAACCATGGAACATGATGTCCTTTGTTCTATGCATCGTAAAACCATATTACGGGCAGACTGCCTGTGCCCCAAAAGAGCTCACAACTTAAGCTTAAGACAAGGTCCAACTGTGGATGCCACTAGGGTGACCAGATGTCCCGATTTTATAGGGGCAGTCCCGATTTTTGGGTCTTTATATTATATAGGTTCCTATTACCTCCCACCCCCTGTCCCAATTTTTCACATTTGCTATCTGGTCACCCTAGATGCCACAGACACAGGGTGGTGAGGTGAGGTGGAGAGAGGAAAGGTAAACAGCAAACTAGTGCTTACCTGGTCCAGGATGGAGATTTGTCATCTTTCTCAGTTTTCCTTGTAGCCAGTAGGTTAAACTGGTGCTTTAAATCAAAAGTTCTTTTTTTCAAGGCAACAGAAAGTTGAAATGGATAGCTATGCCCAATTCTCCATGTTCAAAACTCCTAAATGCCAATTCAATATATTTTTTTGTCCTCCTCAAGCTGAACAATCTTAGGTCCCTTGGTGCAGAGCATTCCATGCTACCTGTCTAGATGGCGTTTTAGGCCCTTGCCTCCCTCTACTATAAACCCCCAGGACTTGAAGTTGTTGGTAGCCCTCTGCCATAAATCAAAAACCACTCTACTCCATTCTTCCTTGGTATCTGTTTCTAATCTGGCTTTTTTCCTCTGGCTCCCCAGCAAACAAACAGCTCCCAAAAATCTTTCTTTGGCTTCTCTCTAGGTCTTCTCTCTCAAGCCCTCCCAGACTGCAGTTATCCTAGATAACTGAGGAATTTTACCTACAAGTCTAGGGTCTCTAAACCTTTCCTCAGCGCCCTACCCGGAGAAATTACTTACAACCAGCTACCCCCAAGGCTTCTGTCCTGGCTCCCCTAATAGACAAACTCTCACAAGTGTTGTCTCAACCCTGTATTCTCCTATACTGAGCAAGGAGCTTATATAGTCCTCCATCACATGATCTGTCACCTGACACCTTCTATCAGACCTTGCCTGTTCTCGGTCATGTGACTTGGGTATAAAATAGGTACAGGCAAGAGATGGGGCCTAAAAGCCCACTCTGTGACAGAGCACATTTTGCATAGTACGTAGCACCAAAAATGAAGTTGATCAATCTGATCTTTTCAGGACCACTTCAGTTTCTATATCCATTTTTTTTTTCAAGAGCATGCAGCAATTCTGGGGGAAAAGGCACATACTACAGCTAGGATAATGTTTCAGTGGTTCAGGTCAGATAAGCTGTGAAGAAAATGGCTTTTCCTCCAGTCATTTTTTAACATTTTCTACACTCTCTCTAATATTTGGATCTCTTTTTATTTGTTTTTGGGCATTTTATACAGTGCTTATTGCCACTGTTCAAATCCCTAGTACAGGGGTCCCCAAAGTGGGTCCCAACCCCATTTTAATGGGGTCACCAGGGATGGCTTAAGACTTACTGGGGCCCAGGGCTGATGCCGAAGCCTGAGTCCCACCCCCCCGGGCCGAAGCCTGAGGGCTTCAGCCATTGATGGCAGGGCTCAGGTTAGAGGCCCCCTACCTGGGGCTGAAGCCTTTGGGCTTCAGCTTCGGCCCCCTGACAGGGGCAGTGGGGCTCGGGCTTGAGCTTTGCCCCCCCCCCCCTTTCCCTGGGGTGGCTCGGGCAGGCTCAGGCTTCCCCCCCTTCCCTCCTAGGGTCATGTAGTAATTTTTGTTGTGAGAAATTTGACACTAAACTGGGAGGAGTGGTAGATACGCTGGAGGGTAGGGATAGGATACAGAGGGACCTAGACAAATTAGAGGATTGGGCCAAAAGAAACCTGATGAGGTTCAACAAGGACAAGTGCAGAGTCCTGCACTTAGGACAGAAGAATCCCATTCACTGTTACAGACTAGGGATCGAGTGGCTAGGCAGCAGTTCTGCAGAAAAGGACCTAGGGGTTACAGTGGACGAGAAGCTGGATATGAGTCAACAGTATGCCCTTGTTGCCAAGAAGGCTAATGGCATTTTGGGCTGTATAAGTAGGAGCATTGCCAGCAGATCGAGGGACGTGATCGTTCCCCTCTATTCAACATTGGTGAAGCCTCATCCGGAGTACTGTGTCCAGTTTTGGGCCCCACACTACAAGAAGGATGTGGAAAATTGGAAAGACTTCAGTGGAGGGCAACAAAAATGACTAGGGGGCTAGAGCACATGAGTTATGAGGAGAGGCTGAGGGAACTGGGATTGTTTAGTCTGCAGAAGAGAAGAATGAGGGGGGATTTGATAGCTGCTTTCAACTACCTGAAAGGGGGTTCCAAAGAGGATGGATATAGACTTTTCTCAGGGGTGGCAGATGACAGAACAAGGAGTAATGGTCTCAAGTTGCAGTGGGGGAGGTTTAGGTTGGATATTAGGAAAAACTTTTTCAGTAGGAGGGTGGGGAAGCACTGGAATGGGTTACCTAGGGAGGTGGTGGAATCTCCTTCCTTAGAGATTTTTAAGGTCAGGCTTGACAAAGCCCTGGCTGGGATGATTTAGTTGGGTTTAGGTCCTGCTTTGAGCAGGGGGTTGGACTAGATGACCTCCTGAGGTCCCTTCCCACCCTGATATTCTATGATTCTAAGGTCATGATGTAATGAAGTTTCAGAACCCGTGCCCTAGTATATTCTGTTCTGTAGTGTTCCAGTCATAACATGTTAGTGGAGGGACACAAGATAACATTGAAGCTAAGGAAAATCTTTGAAAGATAAGAACATTTTCAGTCCTTCAAAGCAGGTTCAATTAAAGTTTCCTCCCATGACACTAAGGAGATTATGGCTATCATTAAGAGCTGAGGAAGCTCAAGGATAAGACAGCAACATGTAACGTAGTGTACTGGACTGGAAGCTGGACCTATTCTTGACTCTACCACTGATCTCCTGTGTTATCCTGGGCAACTAACTTCACTTCTCTATGCCTTGCCTTGATCTATTTCAACCGTAAGGCCCAGATTTTTAAAGGTATTAGGTGTTGCAACACTAAGGACCACAACACCCAACTAATTTAGGAGCCTAAATATCATTTGCAAAAGGAATTTAGGCAGTTAGGAGCCTAACTCCAATTGACAGTCAATTGAAGTTAGGCTCCTAAGTGCCTATATCCCTTCTGCAAATGATATTTAGGCTCCTAAATCAGTTAGGCATTGCAACACTGAGTGTCGCAATGTCTAAATATCTTTTAAAAATATGGGCCAAAACTCTTTGAGACAGGACTGTCTCCTACTGTGGGTATGTACAGTTTATTTCACAATGGAGCCTTGCTCTCTAAGCACTACTATAATATCAATAATATATATGTTATAGGATCAACTCCCAAAAAGCAAAATCATAGTAGTACTAGATTAACAGCAACACTTGGCTGAGAGGTTTCACATTTTCCATAACTCTAATGCTTAGGTTATGGCTGCCTATATGGTCAGTATTTAAAACAGCACACTCTCTGAGATCACTGCAACATGGTAGTTCTGAACCTATGAAATGCACAACACAACATTAATTGCATTGCAGCTGTTTGGTAGTTCTCAACATAAAACTTACTGTGATTGACTTAGGTTTGGATCTCTACATCTCCCTGTGTGTTTGTACAGTATCTCAAAATAGGAGAACTCATTCCTTATAGGGGCTTCTGGACACCACTGCAATATTACTTACTATTGATGCCTATAGTTAAGGTTGCCTAACACTTTCTGTTATATGTCCCTGTTTACATTGAGTTGTAACTTTGCCAAATTTCATGGGGTGAAATTTCCATGCCAGGTGTTTTTCTCAGGCTGAAATATTTTTAGAAAGTTTTTAGCAAAAACAATTCAGCTGTTTCCAAGAATGAGGTATGAAAAATGCAATGATTTTTTCCCATTTCTATGGGAAGCTTTACCACCTCCATCAGAATTTACAAAATAGACATTTCCCTGACTATCTTGCCTGCTTGGCCTGATCTGATTGGAATGCTGAGAAGCCACCTATTGGATCAGGCCTGCCCCTTCCCCCACATAGTCCAGTGATTAGATCAGCAGTTCTGAAACTTCATTGCACCGCTTCCCTCGTCTGAGAACAAAAATTACTACATGACCCCAGGAGTGGGTAATGAAGCCTGAGCCTCGCCACCCCGGGTGGGGGAACCAAAGCTCTAGCCCCACCGCCGTAGGTGCAGGGGCCAAAGCCGAAGCCCAAGGGCTTGAGATCCCGGCAGGGGGCCTTCAAACCTGAGCCCCACTGCCAGGGCTGAAGCTGAAGCCTGAGCCCCTCCACCCAGGGAGCAGGCCCTTTCAGAGGTCCAGAGAGGCCCAGGCCACTTCCAGCTTTTGAGGCCCCTAGCCATAATAAAATTAAAAAATGTTGACACATGAAAACAAAATAAGGCACCAAAAAAAAGAGTGAGACATAATTTGAATATTTTTTTTAATTTAACAAATGCTTTCCTAGCTTTTTTCTGTGCAAATCAATGCACTAATTATTTAGGAAAAATCTAGCTTTTGTGCAATGTCACAGTTGATATTAAGCATGGTGAGCCCATTCAAACGCTCTTATCCCATAGTTGAACGGTCATAGTTCTTTACCTGCTTCAACACTTTGAAGGTGCGTTCACCTAAAGCCACTGATGCAGGCAAACTGACAAAAATACTCAAAGCAATTGTGATATTAGGAAACACCCCAGAGAGTACAAGTTCGAGTATTTCTTGATGCAATTCCTTTTGCAATTTCTTGCAATCCAATTTAAAATTTGTGGAATACATTTGTTTGAGGAAGATGACCTCATCACTGAGATCTTTTGAGATTTCTTTGTTGTACTGTTGCTGAAATTGTTCAGCTGCAGAAAGTAGATCTTCATTACTCAGTCTGTTGAACTGCCAAAGAAACCCCAAAAGGGTACAAATTAGTTGCAGTGACTCAAATCAATGTGTAAGACCTGATTGAATAGAGTTAATAATGACAAGGAAGACATTGACCCTATAATGCTGCTCGGCATCAGATTTAGTAGGTAAGTTGCAGTTGGTGGAGAACTCAGATGAAATGCCAATATTCTGTGCTACTAATTTGGACTCAGTCAGGATCGCATCCCATTGTTCACAAATGTTGAATGTCATTGATAAGACTTCCAATGTTATCCCTCTCGACATCAAGGGCTGGTCTACACTAGGGGGGGGATCGATCTAAGATACGCAACTTCAGCTACGCGAATAGCATAGCTGAGGTCGAAGTATCTTAGATCGAATTACCTGGGGTCCACACGGCGTGGGATCGACGGCCGCGGCTCCCCCGTCGACTGCGCTACTGCCGCTCGCTCTGGTGGAGTTCCGGAGTCAACGGTGAGCGCGTTCGGGATCGCTATATCGCGTCTTAACGAGACGCGATATAGCGATCCTGAATAAATCGATTGCTACCCGCCAATATGGCAGGTAGTGAAGACATTCCACAAGTGTAGAATTGCGTGCTTCAATTACCAGATTAGTTTGGTGGATCATTGTAAGTAGCTTCATCCACAAAGATGACATCAGAATGCATTCAAATTTGGACATGTTCTTCTGAATAGATTGAAGTTCAGTTCGATCCTGTGCAATGAGATTGAGAGATTCAAGCTCATTTACAGCCTTTCTCACTGAATTCAAATGCTGTGCAACTGGTTGAACACTATCAATCCATGCAGACCATCTAGTTTTGGACATCCCATGCAGTGAAACAGGAAGATATTGCTCCAGAATTTCCCACCTTTGTGGACTGCTACTGAAGAGACTGTACATTTGCTGAACAGTTTCAAAGCAAGTAATTGCCACCTTGCATGATTCAGCACAGTCAACACCTACAAGATTTAGCGTGTGGTTTCCACAGCTGGAGAAAATACAATTTGAATTATGCTCAAGCAGAACTGCTTGTACACCTTTGTACTTCCCAGCCATATTAGATCCACTGTCATAAGCTTGACCAATGCAGACTTGAAAATCTAACTTAAAACCTTCTAGAATTGCTAGCAATTTCTTTTCCAGTTTTTCTCATGAAGTTATCAAACAAAAAAACCTTTCTTCAGTTGAAAATTTTGAGCTGCCTACAATCTTAACATATCGAATAACCATAGTAGTCTGTTCCTTGTCAGAACAATCTGGAATGACATCAACAATGATTGAAAAATACTTGGCATTTCAAATCTCATCAAGAATTGTTGTTTGTATCAATGACCCACATATCTCAATAAACTCGTTTTGTATGCGTGTGGCAAGATAATGGACTTGCATGTGCTTTTGACTCTTGCGAGTCTTGAACACATTTAACATGCTCTGATAAAAGTGGGTCATATTTGCTGAGGAGCTCAACTATGCCTAGAAAGTTTCCATTTGCATGATCAGCAATAGAGTTAATGATTGACTGGAATTGGTGGAGAACTCAGATGACTGGAACCAAAGAAAGCCAATCCCCACTCAGAAAGAAAAAGAATGACAGTCAAGATGGATAATTTCCATGCAACATAGATTTCTTTGTGTGACACTGAACTCTCATGTGATGGTATTCAGTCTTTCAACTTCCTCCAACCTCCATTGATGCTCCATCCTGATTGATCAGAGAGAACTGATGCATTTGCAGCACTTTTTTTCAAAATGAAGCAGGGTGCACAGTTCAGAGATTGTTTTTCCATACTCGAGCATAACCAGTCTCTTGTGCAGGTCTCACCATTTGGAAGAGTTTTTTGTCAGCAGACAAGTAGGGAAAGTATGATTATCAGCATCTCATGGAATGTTACTTGGAATTTCAAAACAACTAATTTGAAGAAAAGATTGCATTTGGGCAGCATTGCTCTTGTCAATAATTCCAATGTCCGTCACAATCAAACCTGTAGTACTCATGAATTGCTCTTGCTGTGTAAGATCTACATCTTCCTGTTGCTGTTGAGTTTCTTGATCGCACACAGGATCTTCTGCTGCATTTGTTACTGTTGGCACATCTCCTTCTTGACTACTGTCCTCATGTTCAGTTATTGGCATTGAAATATCACCAGTTGCAGTTCCGGAGATTTCATTATCTGTAGCATTGTTTGTTGGATAAGGTGTTTTTTCCAGTGGTTTGAGAAATGAAGTTATTGGCTTTGAGCTCTTAGCTGCTGCTTCACTCAGTTGTTTTCACCGTCTCTTGCTTGCACCACTTTCAAATCTCCTCTTCATAGTGATCTATCTGGTCAATATGTAGCCTATCCACACTTGAAATATTCTGCTGTAAATAAGTAGCTTATCTACTCTTGAAATCTTCTACTGTAAACAGGTACACAAATGCTGAATGGTACACAAATGCTGAAAAGACTTAAATGAAGGGATACTAATTAAGCAAACAAAATGAAACAGTCAGACAGGTTATTATCCTTAACACTGAATCAAAACTCAAGCACGCAAGGTGTAATATAACAGACTGAGCTGAAGACAAAGTGATGATATATAGTAAACACAGACACGGATACAGACAGAGCAATAATGTCCAAACATTTCAAATGTGACCTCACAAAACTCACTGTACAAGATTTTCCTCACAAATTTTCACCTTGAATCTGACCTATAGACTACTAAAGCCTATGGTGATGGCCAAGTTTGGGCTCAATCAACCAACCAGTCACCTCTTTTAGCTACCATATGAAGGTAATAATGAGGAATTCTCACACATCAATAATTCCTTAGTCAACTAGATGTAAAACTATAAAGACACTAAAATGTAACAATTCTCTACCTTTCAACATGCACTTGATCCAGCACCAGTCACTAGTAGAGATTTGTTTATATAATCAGATGATCTGAGAGGACACGTTCATCACGGTCTAATCTTGTGCCATCAGAACCGATATATTTTTATTAGTATTTATGAACATTTTTAACTCTTTAATATGACAAAATCTATATCAGTTAACAAAAGAATTATATCTTTTACCAAATCACATCTCTTATTTGCTTAAATTTGTAGCTCTAAGCTAAGAGCGTGTGTATCATTTTGATCCGATAGGGATACTCATAAAAACAAGTTGCAAAACTTATCAAATGCCAAAAATTAACAAGTGTCTAAATTTGAGGCCCCCTTTGAGCTTGATGCCCAGGCCAAATGGCCCTTCTGTCCCCCCTTTGGCCCTGCCAGGCAGTGGGGTTCAGGCTTGGGCTTCATCCCTGGGCCCCAGAAAGACTAACACCATCCCAGGAGACCCCATTAAAATGGGGTTGTGACCCACTGTGGGGTCCTGACCCACAGTTTGAGAACCACTGGATTAGAGCATTCACTCAGAATGTGAGAGACAAGGTTCAAATCCCTTCTCTCTATCTGATGCAAAGCAAGGAGTTGAAGCCAGGTCTTCCACCTGTTAGGGGTGTGCCCTAACCACTGGGCTATGCAAGGGTATTTTAGGATGGCTATCTAACTCTCCTGCCAAAACTTTTTCACTTCATAGCAAATACTTCTATAATCATTGGTTCTGAGAGAGAATTACTCCATAATGCCATGGCTAGGCTACTTACCTGGGAAGTCCAAGCTAAAAAGCGGGCAGCAGAGGGATTTGAACCAAAAATGGGAGAAGCAACACCTCCTCTTTGTTTTTTGTTTTTCTTGAGAAAGGGCTGACCTGGGTTCAGTGCCCAAGTTCAGGAGAGGAATCATACCTGTGAATCTTGAGCATAGATTGGGATCTGCCTCTAAGTCCAGAGTTAGGCACCTAGCTTCCTTTGAGGGGTAGTGCTTAGGTCACTTCCCTCTCAGCTGCATTTCCGACTGACTAGCTTAGGTTATTCCCCTCTCACCATGCAGGCTTCTGTGAATCCCATCTTTAGGCATCTAACTCTCCCCACGAGTTGTCTAGAGACCGTGGGTGCCTAGTGGAATTCACAACCCCAAGTTAGGCAGCATGAACCTAAAAGTTACACTGAAGTATCCTTTGTGAATCTAGTACGATGTGTCTGTGTATATTTACTCCTCCTCTGTGTCACTTGTATACTGAAAATAGTATTTTTTCTAACATTAAGTTAAACATTTCTAACATACAAATAAGTGATTTATTTTACTAGAATAAAATTCAAATGGCTTTGTGCCATATGATTTATTTTTGGATTAGTTTATTTAATGTTATCTCTTGCTTGATGAATTATATAAAAAAGAATTCCTCTTTTTGATTAGTTCTTTTTGTCTCTTGTAAATTTGTGGGCTTGTCCATAACAAAATGTTGTTAAAAATAAAATAGCAGCAATTTACTGGTCTTCTGTAAAACTCTTTCAGAATGTTCTGATCATTTGATTGGCAGAAGATTTAAGTAACATTCAAGTTTGCTGGTCACACACACACCCATGAATGAGCTAGCAATAGGGGTTCTGTGGTCAACCTGCTTCTCACAGGAGGACATGCCAGTATCTAGTGCTGGATAGGGATGACTACACAAGCAATTGTCTACAGCAGCAAAACATTTAGTGGCTTTAGATCAGAAGGAGGACACTTCACTCTTTTGCTTAGGGCATGGAAAACCCTAGAGACAACTCTTGGTGGACAACAGACTGCTTTCCCTTACAGGGACACTTAGGGCTTGTCTACATTACTGGCTGGATCAATGGGCATTGGAGGTCGATTTATCGTGTCTAGTCTAGCCGAGCGCTCTCCCATCGACTCCGGTACTCCACCAGAGTGAGAGGCACAGGTGGAGTTGACAGGGGAGCGTCAGCAGTTGACTTACCATGGTGAAGACACCGCGGTAAGTAGATCTAAGTATGTCGACTTCAGCAATGTTGTTCACATAGCTGAAGTTGCGTAACTTAGATTGATTTCCCCCCTCCCCTCCCCCGGTGTAGACCAGGCCTTAATAAATATATGCAAATCTAGAGATTAGCACACACACAATCCCTACAGTCCACATCAGAAATATTCACTTCCTGCTCACCAGTGCAGATCCTTTGTTTTTTTAGGCCACAGGCCTCTTGCTATGGGAAGGTAATGCCATTCCGTCCATCTCCAACCACTTCCTCTCAGCTGGCTGATTAGTCAACACTTTTCTCAGCCCTCTAGCCGCACTTATGAAAAGCTCCACCAGCTCCTAGTAAAATCTCTCTCTTTCTCTCTCTCTCTCTCTCTCTCCCCACCCCTTCCTCTTCCACAGAGAAGAAAACATGACTCTTCTCCCAGCCAATGATGTTCTCCAATAACACACTCTTCTTCTCCATCTTCTTCTCTTACCAGAACTACTGAAGATGTACCCTCCCCGCCTCTCTAACACACAGCTCCCCTCACCCAAAACCCGTTCATTCACATTCTCACCTTTCTTCAGTGACTGCCATTGTAATTATTCTCCCCCATTCCACACATCATAGATGTGGTCAAGCTGCCCCCACTGGATGCTGTGTGGTTCTAAACAGTCCGAACAGCATCCAGCCATCATCTCTGGTCTCGCAGGCTCCTGGGATACAGACTCCCTGTCTAGTACCCTTTCTCAGAAATGGGACCCCACAGTCTATCTGCCTTGAGCCCCAAAACCAGGGATGAACTCTTCCCCTCTTCGCCCCCTCTCCCCAGTAGCTTAGACACACCCTTTCCACTCTCCTAGATACTGCAATTTACAGTGTTATCCTTTGGGGACACACTATACTTATCGTAAAGAACTCAGAGACTTTTCAAAATAACTTATTAATCACACAGTACACACATCATTCACACAGAAAACCTAGACAATTGTGGATCCATGCAAAAATAACAAAACCTGCATGCTACCTCGCTCCTACATCCTTGCTACTCCAAAAGCTCTTTGGAGTGTTGGTCAGTGATTTCACGGTCCCAAGACTCTGTCCTCTTACTCAGCCTTCAGGTTTTCTCTCCCTGCCCCTGCAATAAGATCTCTCTGGCTTGTTCAGGTCCAGTAGTGAAATGGTTCCTCTAGCTCAGAGAACATGTGTCTTTTTAACAGAAGCTTCTAATGCTGATTTCTCTGCTCTCCTTTTCTGATGAACTTCCATTTCTCCAAGCCCCACATCCCCCTCCCCTGCCACCTGCAAACAACTTTGGATAACCATCTTCCTTTAGCTTGGCCAATCTCTTTAACATATTCATTTTCCCACTGAACAAAGTCATTCCATGTTAATGACTTCTTTGGTTGTCCTTTAGCTGCTTCCAGATGGGGCACGATTTGTGACATGGCCCCTGAAACAATGCACACTGAGAGTTAGAGTTAAGCATAGAGTTAATAAAATTAATCAGAATTCATAAGTGGTATATAGACAGGTTCCCCAAGCTATCATGTCCCCAACCCATCTCTGCCATTTTTCATCCTCCCTTCCACCAGTCACAGTCCCAGCATTATTTCGCCCTTTCTTTTCATAATAAGGCACAAATTCTTAACAGTGAGCTTTGGCGCAAACTACCAAGCTAAGTGGTGGAGTCTCTACCTCTTGATGTCTGGATGCTTTTCTGGAAAATGCACTTTAGCCAAACACAAGCTATTGAGCTCAACTGGATGAAATTATATGGCCTGTGATACCCAGGACATCAAAATAGATGACCTAATGGTTCCTTCTGCCCTTAAACGTCCTGTATCTGTGTATTAGTTAATGCCCCAAATCCTGCCTGAAGCCCTTTCCTCCTACAAGGTTGTGTCTTCCACATCTGCCCAGAGAGGATGAATATATAGAGGAAAAATGAAGGAACCAGGCTGTGAGGGAATGCATGATTGTGTGTGTGTGTGTGTGTGTGTGTGTGTGTGTGAGAGAGAGAGAGAGAGAGAGAGAGCTACTATATGAGCTACTGGTTTGGGACGATTGAGGCTGAGGGGCATAAATGAGTCCCACAGTCATATTGGTCTTTGATCATTGGTATTAGGGTACTGTGCCAAGCGCACCTTGGCTAGAACTCAGAATAGGGCCTGTTATGTCTACATTGACGTAATGTGCCAATTGAGCTATCTACCATATCCTTAGATCAATAAAGGTCTTCATTTGAATACAGTGAGACATTCCTATTCTTGAGCAAAGCAGGGGTCTGAATGTCCTCTAGTGCTGACCCTTCTTTGAAGGATGACTTCACCTATTAATATATTCGCTACACTAGGGGCATTGTGGCTTGATTGAATGTCTGGATATGAGAGGCCTTATGTCAGACCCATTTCCCTAGAGGGTTGTCAAAGCAAAGACAACTGATACCATCTCTTTGATTCATAGATTTTAAGGCCAAGAGGGACTGTTGTGATTGTCTTGTCTGACCTCCTGCATAACACAGGCCATAAGACTACGCTGTATTAATTCCTGCTTCAAGTCATAGCTGTGCTTGAACTAGAGCATATCTTTTATAAAAATACCCAATCTTGATTTTAAAATGTCCAATGATAGAGAATCCACCACAACTGTTGGCAAATTGTTCCAATTATTAGTTAACCTCACTGTTAAAAATGTGCACCTTATTTCTAGTCTGAATTTGTTGAGCTTTAATTTCCAGACATTTCAACTTTGATCAGATGAGAGAAGAGATAACTTTCCCCAGGCATGATGCAACAGTTTCTACCAGTCATGCTTCCTGCCCAACATAAAAAGTGAATCAGAAATACTCAAGGAAGGAGTGCTTTGAGAATGAAGAAGTATTGAAGCTCTCTCAAAGGCAATCAAAATAGCCTTCTCCCAACCCCTGGATTGTAGATGCAGCATTGCAAAATGTCAAGATGGACCTGGGCTTTAAAAGGAGAGACACATTTAGTATGTCATGCTAATTAATATTTACCTTTTGTAATCAGAGTATTTCCTATACATAGATTAGGAAATACAGCAGTACAGGAAGTGCTTTAAAAACAAAAACAAATTATGACTAATGTAAATAGCACATAGGCTTTGAGGAATATTGGGGTTTTTTTATTTATTTATTTTGGTTGCCATTCAAAAAGGGAATTTGCCTGTCCCAGGGTTTAGTTGTCCAAGCCTAAACCACTTCATCTTATCCCTAAAGGAGGACTATAATGTAGTAATTGCAGTGTTCAAAATGCTGCTGGTAACACTATTTTATTCTAGTAATTAGTACTAAAGTATACAGAATTCTTCAGGAAATTGTGTGTTTTTGAGGACTGGGAAAGTAAAGCCCAGAGGACTTTTGACACCATATCCAAGTTTGGGCCAAGGATTTCTGAAGTGCCCAGTGATTTTAGATGCCTTAATTTAAAGGTGTCTCAACTACCCCACCCAAAAGAGGGCCTGGTTTTTTCAGAGGGTTAGTCCTCAGAATTTTTCAAAATCAGGCACCTTTTTGGTAGCCCAAGTTGAGACCTCTTTAAATTGCAGCACCCAAAATCACTAGGCACTTTGAAAATTTTGGTCTTGGTCTTACTCTTTTTCCTTACCAAAAGAGAAATCCTGTTTCTCTTCAGCTACAGCACAAAGTGGGACTGACCTCTAGACCACAGGAATTTGGCTGCAAGACAGTCATTCTCCTTGCCAGTGTCATGTGATCTCTTTTTTATATTTTCTTTTACTAAATTTTTTTATGGATAAACATTTTTACTGCATGAACTTTTGTCTCTTTATAGTGAAGGAGGCGGGGTTCAGAACTTTTCTAGCTCATTCTAAAGTAGAAATACTAATGTGCTGCTATGGTTTTGCATTGCAGTTTAGGTTAGAAAAAAAATCTGCAGTTTACTTCCTTTTTTATTTAAAAAAAAAACACAAAAAAACCCTGAAATTTAGGTCTTAGCTTTCCAGGCCTAAGTGGCCTCCATGTAGCTTTAGGAGGACCATTAAACTATTCAAGTATAAATAAAACACCAACCTTCAAGAGCTGGAAGGTGCAAAAACAGGTAGCAGTGGTCATAGTTTCTCCTAGTGGTATTAGGTCTCCAGTAATTACGGTTCTATCATGATCATTACACTTTGGAAAAACACTACAGTCATACAGGCTGTGTGCATTCCATGCTGCATCCCTAAACTTAATGAGCACGTTGACTCATTCAGAATACTGGCTTACAGAATTGACGAGTGTTTGTTAGTTACTCTTCTCTTTGTTTATCAAGCCGAGATGACTCTAGTTTCATGTTTTTTAAGCTCTCCATATCCAGCAATTGTTTTATTACATGTGGCATATTCTGCAGCATGGATCAGCAAACAATAAACAGCTGTACGTCACTGGCATGCAGATGTTTTGATTTTCTATTGGCCAGGAAACACCAGATTTTGGTAGGGGGCCCAGACTTGATGCTAGAAAATGGTCCATTATCACTAATCCCCAATCGCTGCTTTTGAGCGGAGCCAATGCTCTCAATTTATATCTCACAGTCAAAGCTGCTGTCTGATTTTTCTACGGTTCTCTGCAACGATGTGCCTAGAATTAGATGAGTGCAGATGGTATCATAACATTTAGTCTCTACATGCACCTGCTGCAAGTTCTCTTCTTCTTATCACAGTACTGGTCTCACCATTTTGTTCAGACGAGAAGGAAGTTGTAGCCCTTGGGTTTTTCTATCCAATTACTTGTTTCACACATTTGTAGCCTGCACTAGTGCTAATCCATACTTTAGAAGGTGTGTAGGTTTATTTTTTATGGTGTGAACTGTTCTGACACTGGAAAGATTCCCAGCAGATGTATTAGCAGCAGTACCTCTGATGTTAGTTTGACTGATAAGCCTTAACCGCCTCTGAGAAATGGAGTCAAGAGTAGCTCCAGCAACCTTCTTGAGATTTTTCCCTCTTTCACTATGCAGTATTTGTTGCTTTGCGGCGGTTTTTTTTTATTTTTTTTTTTACACTTGAGCTTTTTTTACAGAACTTAAGCCTATAGCATTGGGGTGGGGACATCAGATACAAGCGAGATATACAATATATAAAACAAAATGTGTAGTAAAAATTAAAATGACATAGTTGAGTAACTTGTTGATATAGTCAGACCAGCTTGGTGGTTCAAGTGTTGTAGCTCACTCTGTTTATCCTATAGTCAAATGAAATCTGTAAGTATAACTAGACAGTACTCAAACAATAGAATAAATTATATTTTCTTTAGTTTGAATTATGGCTTCTTTGCTGGCAGTGAAGCTTGTAATGCTGTAGTAAAATGAATGTGGATATATCCCCAGTGTTGCTAGAACATGAGAGTTAGGGTATTTCCTTGGTAGGAATCAAACTTTGAACTACTTTAGTGCCGTTCATCAGAGAATATCAAAAGCATTTTTACAAACCAAATCAAGCTTCTCCACACCTCTTGGAGACAGTTAAGTATTATCTTCATATTCTAATTAGTAAAAAGACACAGAAGAAAAGGATCCTGACCATGGCTAGTAAACAAGTCATTGGTTGATGTGGGAATAGAACATGAGCTCTGTTTTCCCAGGCCTGTAACTGTAGGACATAATCTTTTCTCCTAGATAGGCATGGTTAGTGGAAGCCCTTTGAGGTATCTAGTCAGAAACTTCAGTTACCCACTTGATAAGAGTATATTTCAAATACTGGAAAGGTGTCTAGAATATGGGCTGATTAATACTTTTGTATACATTGAAATGAAATAGCTTGAAGGGCCAAGTCAAAACAAATTGCAATCTATATTTGTATAGGAAAAAAATACATAGCTTGTATAGCTCTATAGGGGTAGGCAACCTATGGCACGCGTGCCGAAGGCGGCACGCGAGCTGATTTTCAGTGGCACTCACACTGAAGCTTCTCATAAGGAAAAGACCTATAGAATTTAATAGGGATGAGACCTCTAGATTTATATAGAAATTATTCTAGACACTTATAGAATTTGAAAAGGATCATCTTCTAATAAGGATTTTTTTTAAAATGTATCCTATATGGAAGATAGAATTCTATAGGTCAGTTAAACTTTCAATAAGTAAAGCGATTATTTTAGCTGTGTATTTAGCACTGGTGCGACCATTCTGGAACACTGTGTCCAGTTCTAATGTCCACAATTCAAGAAGGATTTTGAATGAATAAATCCCCTAATGAATCATGTGTCAGGTAAGTAGCCCTTAACCCTGTACTGGTGGTTTTATCTTCTCACAATGGCCTTAATAGGAGTTTCTTTTCTGCTTGTAAATTACCGTAAGTTTAAAAAAGTGAGAAGAAAATAGGATAGTGGGAGAAGTTGTATAACTATTGAACCATAGTTCCACACCACCAAGAATGAAAGTGCATTAAACTTTTTGAAGAAAGTTACTTTCATCTAACTGATCTAAAAGCACCGCAAAGCAGATTTTCTACTATTGTTTCAGAAAACCAACAAAAGATCTCACAAAAGAAGAATGTTAAATATTACTTCCACACACATACATTTTTGAAACTCAATAATAGCTCAATAATTTATTACAATTTCAAATATAGCTGTTATAGCTAAGTCCATATTTCCTGATGTGCCTTTTCCTGCAGAATGTTTCAGACTTGTTGTAACTAGAAGGTGAAAATAAAACCATTTAGTGTGAAACACAAATGAGTATTCTGTTAAGTAAAGGGATATGGTGGGAGTAGCAACAACGTGTATAGCTTTAGATGTACCATACTGCTGTAAGAAAAGGAAACAGAAAATGTGCAAAAGAAATGTCAAAACAAACAACGAAGGAAGTTGGGAAGGCAATAAGTGAGAGAGAAATCTGGGTTGACTCTTGTGCAACTCTAACACTTAATCACCCAACTAAATTATTATAAGAGAAAAGATCCAAATCCCAACATATTTGTCTCACAGGAGGACATGCCAGATTTCCGGGCAGGGTCAAGGACTGTGTAAGTATGTCTGCATTTAGAGTCCCTTGTAGGAGGAGCAGCAATAACCTCTATGACAATTCAGGCAGCCTACAATACATATCCCAGCACAAGTCAACTTTGAATTTGAGGAACTGGAAAAGATGCTGGAGTAAAGCAGGGGAATGACAACATACTGGACCCCACAAAGGGGAAAAGATTGAAAGTACAATAAAGGAATAGAACGTTTTAGAACCCAAATTTATAATGTTTAACAAATGTTATGCAATATAGTACTTTGCATTCAGGATTACCAAAGAACTAATAAATATATCACAAGATCTTCTGTCTGGCTTTTAATAACCAGCAAGAGATGAAAATTAGAGTTAGCAAGTAGGAAATATGCTATACAGGATAATCTAACATTGGCAAAGAACTAAGGATTTCTATGATAGTCTGAATGTTATCCTATCTGAAGTGAAAGGTGAAAGTGAAGTAAAAAGTTTTCTTTAAAATAAATACCCATTTTGAAGTAAATGTAATGCTTCTGAAAGTTGCTGCATTGGCACCTTCTAGGTATGTGCAGAACCGAGTAAGGGCAGTACATGGTTTCCCAAAAGAAAACTAACAGAATTAAAAGTTTCAGAGTAACAGCCGTGTTAGTCTGTATCCGCAAAAAGAAGAACAGGAGTACTTGTGGCACCTTAGAGACTAACAAATTTATTAGAGCATAAGCTTTCGTGCATCCGAAGAAGTGGGCTGTAGTCCACGAAAGCTTATGCTCTAATAAATTTGTTAGTCTCTAAGGTGCCACAAGTACTCCTGTTCTTCTTTTAACAGAATTAAAATATCTTCTGTCTGGCTTGCCTAATGTGCATGCATTTTAGTCATTCAATAAAGAGTAACACAAATCGCAGGGGAAAGTAATCTAGACATGGACATACAAAGAAAGGAATAAGTGCCGACTAGTTTAATAACCCCCCGCAAAATATGCTAGAATGGCTGACAGACCAACAAAAACAAGACATGAGTGCACAAGGGCACTGACAATGGGCATGAGAACATGTTTTAACCTTCTGGGCAGTGAAGGTTTATGGAATACTCGTGTCAGATTTTGCAACAACTAGGGGAAGTCACTCAGGATGTTAGTAAAGAGGGAATAAATAGGTTCATATCTATCAAGTAACCTATTCACAAGACTATTAAGAAATGTACTGTAACTTGGAAACTGTAACTCAAAAAAAATAATGCAAAGAATAAATCTAAGTCTGCTGTGGAGTGAAGGGGATTTTTAAAACCCACAGTGAGTCAATTTTAGTGCTTCTGAAAGTGAGGTACTAATAGCAAAAGTTTGAATTACCACTAAATATAAGCCACTACGCTAAAGATTTTTAATCACTTCAAATCTCTGTGATGCTTTTCAAATCACCCCAGTGTTGCTTTTGGATTTGTGACCCATAGGAATATAGAGATTTTCAATTTACAAAGTTCACCTGAAGCCCTTTGTCATTACCAAGCTAAATGACTCTTTAGATAAATAAGTCTCTGACAGTTAATACTTACTAAGGTCAAGCTTACCTTCTAGACATGCAACTTCCCAGGATGTCAGACTCAAGGGGGCAGCAACATTTTGGAAAATAACTTTTCCAAAAACCAAAAAAAAAGTTGCTAGATAGAAATGTAAATGCCAAAATATTAAGTTAAATGAGCAATAAAAATGTAAAGTGGATAAGGTAGAAAGACAGAGGGCAGGGGTACACAAAGTATAATTCGCCTATGGCAACAAAATGCCGAGGGGTGACCCAGAATGCCATGACACCAAAACACCACTTAGATCCCTGATTTCCTCCTTGTACAAAAGCCCAAGTCTGGCTTGCATTTTCTGAAAAACTCTTTTATTTTTAATCCTTGACACATCCCATCCCACAAATTGATGATGAGTGGCATGAGGCCCCTCTGGCTTCCCAGGGACTGGTTTTATTATGATTTCTTGTTGCCCTATATTTTCGCACTTCCAAATTCTCCATTGACTTTAATTACTTTTTTCCTCAGGCATTCAAGCCCGGGAAGTGATTTTTATTTTTATTTTAAAGCGACCTTGCTCATCTGGTGGGGTTTTCTCCAGCTCTCGTGGCTCTCTTCTTTCTTAGTTTGCTTAAGAAAAGAATAGTGGTTAGAATGGACATTGAGTTTAGGTACGAGAGCTGGCTGCTTGTCCTTTACTACATTTTTTTAAATAGAGATTACAGAGAAATTAAAACAAGAATAAAAAACAGCGACTACCCAGAGAAAGACAGAGTGCATTCTTTCTTCCAGTTTGACATGATATGTTCAAATACCTTAAGGATAAAGTATGTCAGTTTGCATTTCATAATGCAGTGTGACGTAATGCAACATGACACACCAATTGTTTTATGACAGAAATGCAAAGAGAAAAAATCCTTTTCTTTCTGCTGGTAAAGAAAGCATTTTAAGTAGCGAAACAGCCAGACATAAGAACGGCCATACTGGGTCAGACCAAAAGTCCATCTACCCCAGTATCCTGTCTTCTGACAGTGGCCAATTCCAGGTGCTCCAGAAGGAATGAACAGAACAGGTAATCATCAAGTGATCCATCCCCTGTCACTCATACCCAGCTTCTGGCAAACAGAGGCTAGGGACACAAATTCCTGCCCATCCTAGCTAATAGCCATTGACTATCCTCCATGAACTTATCTAGTTCTTTTTTGAACCCTGTTATAGTCCTGGCCTTCACAACATCCTCTGTCCAGGAGTTCCACAGGTTGACTGTGTGCTGTGTCGAAAAAATATTTCCTTTTGTTTGTTTTAAACCTGCTGCCTATTAATTTCATTTGGTGACCCCTAGTTCTTGTGTTATGAAAAGGAGTAAATAACACTTCCTTATTTACTTTCTCCACACCAGTCATGATTTTATAGAGCTCTATCATATCCCCCCTTAGTCTCTTTTCCAAACTGAAAAGTCCCAGTCTTATTAATCGCTCCTCACACAGAAGCTGTTCCATACCCCTAATCATTTTTGTTGCCCTTTTCTGAACCTTTTCCAATTCCAATATATCTTCTTTGAGATGGGGCAACCACATCTGCATGCAGTATTCAAGATGTGGGAGTACCATGGGTTTATATAGAGGCAAAATGATATTTTCTGTCATCTTCTCTATCCCTTTCTTAATGGTTCCCAACATTCTGTTTGCTTTTTTGACTGCCGCTGCACATTGAGTGGATGTTTTCAGAGAACTATCCACAATGACTCCAAGATCTCTTTCTTGAGTGGTAACAGCTAATTTAGACCCCGTCGTTTTATAGGTATAGTTGGGATTATGTTTTTCAGTGTGCATTACTTCTAAATATTTGTGTGGCAAATTGAAAAGTATTCAGTATTACAGGGAGTAATGCTATTTTGATTAACCCCTTTGGTGCCACTGATTGTGTGCACTCAGGGAGCCACACAGTTTTCTATGCTGTATTCTGTAGTATACAACATTTCTGAAGAATTCAAGGAATGTTGAATCATGTTTGTAGGTCCTTGGGGTGGAGGATGGATTTTAATTCTAGGCATGCACTGTATGGGCAGAGCAATTAAATAGTCATAAACAGTCAAATTAGACTTCTAACGAATGGAAGCTTTCAATCTAATCATCTTGAATATTATAAAACAGTCTGCAAGGAGCTTGATTTGATTGTGGGGGGTGTAATTTAAGGTGAGGGTAATCCAATAGTTTAGATGAGTATTTTTAAGTAAGGGTTTATAAAACTTACTATGAATAGGCATGTTTCAATAATTTTTGTATCATGTAAAGTGGAATTTTGCTATTGAACTGTGTGCGGCAACAAACCTCAAAACATTGTATAAGAAGTGAATGAAGGAGACTAAACACAAACAAAACCAACCAGTCTACATGATCAAGATGAGTGAAAGGCAAAGAGTTAAAAACCAATTCTGCATCCCCAATTCAAAATTCATTTTACACTCTGGGCTACATTATTTGGTTGAGTGAAGTGAGGTTTTACACTCAACTTAATGGCATTTCTTTGTGGGCATGTGTAATCCACACACCTTCTGGGTATGGTGTTGTGTCCCGTCTAGCGACACCAAGACCACTTAGAGAGAGATTAATGAGTCTGTTCTACAACCTTAGCTAACAGCCCTATGGCTTTTAGCTCAAGCAGTAGAGATTCACACATTTAGCTCCAGAGGTCCTAGGTTTGATCCTGCCCACTGGGGTCTGTTGGTGTTACAAGAAGGGGCTTGTCTGGAATTTCAACTGGAAAGACTCTGAAGCTCGGGACACACTTCCTCAGATAGGGGAAGTATGTAACCTATACACTTTCTGGGCGTGGTGTTCTGTCCCATCTAGTGGCATGAGACCACTTAGAGATTAATGAGTCTGCTCTACAGTTTTAGCTAACAGCCGTATAGTATTTAGCGCATGCATTTAGCTCCAGAGTTCCCAGGTTCAATCCCGCCCACCGACGACCGGGGTCTGTCGGTGTTACATGTACATGTCTTCACTACAGAGTTAAACCAGATTTTCCTACTATCCCCACACACAAACCTTTTACCTGGGGTTTACATATGCTTTCAACTCATACTTGCTTACCTGGCTGGGTGTATAGGTTAGAACCCAGGTTTTTCTTCAGCACAAACTCTAGACCACCTACTTTGCAGTATGGATGCAGGCTCTGATCCAGATTACAGAACGTGAGTGCTGATAGTCCTCCAGTGACTTCCCATAGTCTCCTGAGGGCTGTATTTTTCTGATTTTCTATCTACTCCCTTCTTCTGCACCTAATAGATTATATACCTACTAGATTATATAGCAATATTTAGACCCCACATTCCACATGACCTGCTCCATTTCTACATATCACTCTGAGAGATGCCACCTGGAAGATCCTCATCTCAGTATGCTACTAGCTGATCAGAGGCTCACACAAAGGTCCTGGTAGATGTCTGGTGTGTGGTCTACAAACCAGTAAAGGCTACAATTTGGTATTCCTGAAGTCTATCACTGATAATCATCACTTGTATAAGGATTTATGATTCTAACATCTCCAAATGGCTGGATGGTGGATAATTGGAATAAGTCGATGGTGATTCAGAATAGAAAGAGGAGAAAAAACAGGAAGGCCATAGGCTGCAAGGCAGAAGACACCAAATCGCAAGGTTTTAAACTTACTGTGAACCTGATAAATTTGAGTAAGTGCTCAGCACTGTCCTAAGCATAGAACCTAATGTCATGTTGGATGGGCTTTTGAGACTGAACAGGCTTATTTTCTTACCTGGCCAGAGAGACTGGAAGAGATCCCATTGCTGCAATAGATCCTGTGGGCAGAGAGACCAGAAGACATGGAACTGTTTGGGAAGGGAGCTGGGAGGGTGCAACATCAAAGCTAAAGCCAGGTAAGACGACACCATCTTTGTTTCTATTAGGGAGGAAATTACAACATAAGTTTGGGGGGTTGCTAGTTTTTGACTAATGTAATTGTTATGGATGATACATCATGCTGTGGGGCAGCCTCTGCTTCAGCTGAGGGCAGAAGCAATGCCATTCCTGGACACTCATCCTGATATTGTTTACTAGACCTCTCCAGTCATTAATTTGCTGATCAGTCATCAGGCAACAAAATATCTCGTTGGCATATATAGATGGCCTTCTGCTAGAGGCATGGAAATGTTCCATCTTCCAACTGGCATCTCAGGGAAATTTACAATTTACTATGCCACCACGGCCTGAAATAACATTAAGGCCATCACTGGTAAAAGTCTGCGGGCAACGCCCAGACGCACGCGTGCACACACATGCCAAAAAAAGTTACAATATTTTGTAATAAAATAAATATGAAATATTTATCATTGCCTTTGTGGGTTGGTGACCTAGAATGCAGCTGCTTCTGAGAGCCAAAGCTAGAGACAGAGCTGGCCCTAGACAAATTGCACCCCACCCCATTACCTGCATTTGTTAAACTTTTGAATAACTTATGTTTAGCCCATTTCACTCTGCATGATTTACATACATGACATATCCCTGTCATATAATATGATAAATTTGCACGCTAGGATCTGTAAATCTGTGAGCCCAGTATGCCCCAAGCCTAGTACTCTAGGCGGTCACCTGGGTCACCTGCCCTTAAATCCAGCCCTGGATAAAGAGATAGAATTAGGGCATATCAAGGAGATAAAAATTACGACTTGTAGCCTTGCTGTGATGTAGAATATTAAAAGAGATACAATTTTCTTTTTCTCCCCGAACAACAACAAAATAAGCACTTTTATTGCCTTTGCCAGGCCTTCTACCTCATGTGGAGCAAGGCATCCACCCAGGCCTCTTGAGGTGAGGCCCATGAACCAGGGAAAAGGAAAAGGGTCAGCAACAAGTTGCCGTGGGACATGCAGAAGGACTCTGTCCAGAAGTTGAACCAGCATTAGAAATACAGAGGAAAATGTTAGAACAGGACAGACAGAGGGAGGAGAGAATGGTGGTGGACTACACTGAGCACAACAGGGCAACAAGGGACTGGGACTGAGAACAGCAGAGGGAACTGTTCAAGTGGTTACTTAGCCTGGTAACCAGGAGGTAGCAGGCCCCTGCCCCTTCCCAGGCTACCCTGATGCAGCAATTTTCAATGAACATTGTTCCACACTACCACATCCTGAAACAACTGGGCAGTTCTGGGTAGGAAATGGAAGTGTGCATAGGAAGATGTACCTTGTTCACACTACTTCCATGGGGGCAGAACAGTACAGTGGCAATGTGCAATTCCATGAGCAGTGCTATCACACTGATTAGCTTTGTTTTTCATTTCTGCATTGCACTTTTCTTAACATTTGCATTGGGCTGCCTGTGGTGATTTTTTTGTTTGGTTAATTGTTGTGATTTTTAAAAAAAAATTAAGTATTTGGTTGCACAATCCACTGGCATGTGAATGTTTGGGAAACAAAGGCAGGAAGTATAAACAGAAGCTTTTAATAAAGTCTCCCAATAACCAGGGCTCTGGAGTGGAGCCCGGAGGTAGAGCGCGGAGCAGCTCCGGAGCAGTGGAGCTGCAGGTTTTTGCCTGGAGCTGGAGCAGAGCCGGAGAACAGCTCCAAAGCCCTGCCAATAACAGTAGATATCTATAGCACACATAAATGACTACTCCACATCACACTTCCCCTGCAAATGGGTGACCCTGAATGAGGGAAAGGGAACTGGGGCATGGAGCCTGCATAGACCCCTCTGGCAAGGGAGGGAGAATGGGAGACAGTGATATGGAGCACATAGAACTATGTTGTTCAGGACTGTGAAAAATCCACACTCCTAAGCAACAGTTGACAGCACTAGTTCAATGGAGGAGTTCTTCTACTGCTGCTTGGGAAAGTGGATTACCTACTCTGGTGGGAAAACCTCCCGTCAGCATAGGTAGTATCTACACTGATGCACTACAGTTGCACAGCTGCCGTAGCATTTCAAATGAAGACAAGCTCTTCTCTTATGCAGCGCAAGCCATGCTCTGACCCTATGTTGATAACACGGGTAATGACTTTTTTCGTTAAATGACTATCTGGACAATGTCTCTTGACAGTCTATCAGTAAGAAAACTGTAATAGTACTATACAAAAAAAAAGTTGCATTGACATGACACTTTCCTTTGGTGAGGCCATTAATCACTGTGGGTTAATGTATCAATACTGTGCTTACTATTCAAAATTCAGGGGAAAGGCTGATGCCACAAGTATCAAGGGAAAAAACAACTGTTCTATGGATGCTGAATCTGGCTAAATTAAGCTTTAGGTGTGATCAAATAGCATTTCAAGATTGGTGCCCAGCTAGTGGCATTCTGCTGGTTAGTGTGTATTTTTATTCTTTAACATATTGTTTAAAATAATCAGAGGTCAAAATGTCACTCTTGTAATCTGCCAACCTATTCAACAAAGAGCTGCCTGGATACAAAATCTTGCCTATATTATGTTCTCTGGTGTCTTCCTCAAAGATGCATAAACATACACCGGACATCCTGTTAGGTGTGTGTCTTACTCCATAGCAACAACAAAAATAACTTCAGCTGCACTGTTTGAAATAACAAACTGGGTGAAAGGTTACATCTTATCTCTATAATATACAGAAGTTTTAAGCCTTCAGTACTTACATTCATTAATATATATCAGTGATATATTGTAAGTATGTCAGAGTTTGTGACACATTTGCCTTGGACACACCCAGACATTGGAGGTATTGTGCTGATTCTACTCTAGCCCAATGCAGGAATTAAACTTTGGACTGAATAATGTCATATTAACAAGAAACTAGAAAACAAAGGAGTAGCGAGAGGAAAGGGGAGTGTTCATGGGGGTTAGGAGTGTTAGATGAAAAGGAAAAATAGAACCAAAAAACATGCACTGCATTAAAACACCCCTTTTTCCCACCAGAATAAGTGTGAATGACCACTGTGTTTTCTTTTCTTATATGCTTAGTTTAAAATAAATTAGTTCATCACACTTCTTTCAAGTTCAACGTTCTCAAAAGATACCAAATCAAAAGAGTAATACTTAGCCTTGTTGTCTCTGTAACAGACTGATGGCCTTAAGCTCTCCAAAGTGAAATTGACTTTGAATAAGGATTAAACTCCAGTTGTTTGTTAACTAACTACTAAAACACAGGGTACTTGCATTTGAAAAAGAGAATTTTGTTCCAGCACTATTGTTTTTCTTAATGTCATAAAAATACTTTACTAGAAATAGAGGAAAAAATAGGAGGTTATTACTGGAAAGAAACAGCAAGACCGGAGCAAAATATACACTCTTTGTGTCTTTGGATGTTTGTATGAAGCCTAACAGAGGTTTCCAAGTTCAAGTAATTAATTTATGTCTTTGTTTATCCTTCTGCTACATTTTCATGCTTATGTATCAAGCTGATTTTATTAGACTACTCAGCAAATGATAATTTTAACGTATTTTTGCCAATTTGTCAAGACATATCTCATGAGAAGGTAAGATGTTTGATTTTAGACTCACTCCCAAATAGGTTTATTATATTAAAAGGAACAGGAACGTTTTTTTGTTCTATTAAGTGTAGTGAGAAAACAGTGCTAAACTCCAGTGAAACAACTTTAAGTTCATATAACAGGCTTGTCTAATGTCCTATGAACTATTGGCTTTATCAATATTTAAAAATATTACAGGACTATGATGTTCAGATGAGAGTAAATAACTTTATCCCAGGATTTAGGAAAAGAAACAAAGTTTAGGACCTGGACTATACAGCTGCTGATTGTGGAAAGAGCCATAAGCATGGAAGTACATGTATAAGTCCTTTTTGAATATGGGCTGTAAGACAAAACACTGATGGGTTTGTTTTCAGTTTAAAAATGAGATGTACCAGAATCACAATGGAACAACATTGGGCAGCTCAAGTCAATGAAGCAGTTTTATTCAGCTAATAAATGAGTTCATGGTTTCTTTGTACCTGTGGGCTGCATGCAGTAATCTCTCTAAAGATGTCATATAATACACTAATAGAAGGGGTGATTAGTGGAGATATGCAAGGCTTTAGCACTGGAAAATTAGAGAAGGTGTTTTTTTTTTTTATTTCACTGTTACATTTCTTTCCCATAAACAAAAAATTCTAACTTACAGAGATTCATTCAAGTTTCCTTCCCATAGTAAATTGAAGATAATTCAAATTATAATTAAAGCACAGAGATTTTAGTTCTGGCACAGTAAAGATAATGTTAAAAAGTTAAATGATGAAAAGGAACAGGACAGGTGATCCACCTGCTGAGTTCAGAAATGAGCAAAGAACCAGGATGAGAAGGATATTTTTCCTAAGGAGGATCCTGCCACTTACTGAGACTAGTTAAATCCTCAGTTATAACACAACTTGCAGTAATGCTAATGAATAGAAACAGAATAGCAGCAGCATCTGCAATATATTGATAAAGATGGAAAATAAACTGGGGACAAGAGATTCCCCCCCACCCCCCCCCCAGTTCCATTTCACTCAAAATAACGGCTAGACACAGGAATCTCCAGAATGAATACTGACCCCCATCTCCTTTAATGAAGACTGTGGAGACAATGTGAATACACTTCAATCTCATCAACTGATTCAGCTGTTCCTGTGAAATGAACTTTTAAACATATGGTCACACAAACCAATCTATATGCAGAACAATCCTTTGAACAGCATGAGAACAGTTTGGGATTACATGCTAGGGCTCACACAAGTGGATTTCCACAGACATAATACAAATGAATAAATTCTGTAGCCTGACACTTGAAGTAGCAATAGTGAGGATTCCCAGCAAAAGTTATATTGTTCCACATAGTTTTGAATGTTGTGATGATTCTTTTTCTAATGGAAGAGTAGGAACCTCTCTCTCAACTTCTTGGTGTCTTCATTAAACAAACACAAACAAAGCCCAAAACCATTGTTACCACAGTAAAACAACATTATAAAAAGCAAGGAGCATTCAAAGTCCATCAATGCCTGCCCACATAACTACAGGCAATACCAGACAAACTTTAACCCACCATCCTTATCCTGAAATCTAGTTATTTTCTAGCCTTTTTCAAAAATGTACCCCAGTGATCCAATTTATGCGAGTGATTTCTCTGATTGGATTTGCCAGCTTGCTCCATATGACAACCTGCTCTTAGATTGCCTACATTTCTTAATGTCTTCCAAATACTGTAGTCAGTATGTCAAACAACTTGATAATCCCTTTTTAATAAAGGAGGGGGGATGGGGGGTAATCGCTAAGGCTCTGCAACAAAGCAATTGCTTTTCAGAATCTCGTTCCCTTGCTCTGAAAAGTGATGGATCGATGCAGGTCCTTTCAATTATATAGAATGTTTGTACTTTAGTAGAATCTACTTTGACAAGAGGGTGGGCACTCTGGCCCTACTCCTTCTACCTGACATCATTCTGAAGCTAATAAGTGTGTATATGGAGGAAGGTAGGTGGGTTTGTTCTGCTTACTTTTATAGTTAGTTTGAAACCATGGTCTCCTAGGCCAGAAACCATATTAAAACATCTGCTAAAGCAAAAGGTCAAGAAACTGGCTTGCACTTATGGGAAGACACTTAGTTACTGATCCTGGAAGAAACTCTGGGCAGATAAGCCCCCACACCCACTCATAACCCCAGTGAATTCAGTAGGGCTGTGTACAGGCACAGGGATATGCCCACATAGTCTCTTGCAGGATCTGATGCTGATTGAGTAACATCCACCGGTTGGAAAGTTAGATGGTTGCTGGCAGGCTGAAGGTACAGGGTCATGGTAAGGAAATATGAATGGTTCAGTAACCCAAGTATCACAGAATTAGGAATATCACAAAATTCATTATTTGAGTTGATAGGTCTTTTCTAAGAACATTAATATACATATTAGAAACAAATGTAAATTGTTCCACCTTGCTTGCTTCGCTTCTTGCTCTCAACTTCATGAGAAGCACTTGCATTTGTAGCCTGTGGTCTGAGGTGTTGGATTTTTTTGCTGCAACAGCATAAAGGACTATAAAAAGCATGTTTCTTCAGCAACTCAAAGTCAAAAGAGTAGAAACCTGCTGAAATTAGACTAGGCTGTGAAGATAATTGTAGGTTAACAGTTGTGCCTATCTTTATTGCTTCCATTAGCATACACAATAAGGCCATTGTGGCACTTCCGGCTCACAGCACATAAATAAGCCAAGTTGTATACTTGATTTTAACAAATACTGTCTATGAAAAACATGGGTAGGAATGACCAGATGCCTCAACCATATGATACCAGTGTGGTAGGATACAAAAAGAAACTGGGTATTTATATGGTACACCTGGTGTTTAGAATGCCTTTGAAAATGTTATAGCTACAGCATCTGGCTTTGTGCTGCTTTTCTTTCCTTTTTGGAAAACCACAATGCCAAGTCTCTTTTGACAGTGCAGACATGCCCAAAGGAAGACCAAGCAAAAATGTTGTCCCTGAGAGAATTTTCCTATAGGAACAAAAGGAAAAAAATAATGTAAAATATATTACAGAGAACAGAAAAGGAGAAAGGGGGACATTAAAGTTCACAAAGCCTTTGCCAGGAGGCGATCTCTGAAAAGGCATTTTCACAGTGGCATTCATTCAAAGCACATAAGGAGGATCTTATGACAAAATTTATTAAGAATCTTTTTTTTTTTTTACACAGCATTTCTTAGAGGCTCTGATTAAGATTTTGAATTCAGTGCTGTAGACCAATTAGTCAGCTATGCGCTGTATTTGATCCAGCTTTTATTGCATTCAATGATTTTAATCAACTTTTAAAGGGCAGACTCTGACTAACAGATTCTGTAGCAATTAGATCAGTCAATAGACATCTTTTCAAAGTTCTTATGGATTGTCATTGTTAGACACTGCAACACAGGCAAGTCAAGAGCAATTTACACATGGATCCTGCTCCCCTGCACAAAATGCTTACTTGGATCAGACCACAGAAACAGGTTGTGATTTGAACCCAGAATTCTGCTATCAAGAGTTAGGGGAGTGGAGCTAGCATGGAGCAATTTAAGTTAGCCAACTTTTTATTCTGTAACATACACACATTCATCTTATCAGATCAGCAGATGAAGAAAAGAAAAATTGGCCAGTGGAGAAATTTGTGTTTTAGATTAGGCCAGACATCTTAGTAATTAGGGTTTTTTATTTTTTAGGGGTCCCTGACATAAGAATCTCAGAAGAAAGGTGATGTTTGTTGTTTATATTTTTTTGTTTAGATAAAGCAAGGCAGTAGAGGAGCATAAAGGTGATTGGTGACAGCGAAAGGGATAACTGGGACCATCTCTCACAGAATAACTAAAAGTAGTGAAGGTATCAGATCTCACGCTACTTGATTTCCCTACTTTGGCCTGTTTCTGAGGCTGGCCAGATATTACGTACCTCTTTTTCTTTTTTGCCAATTTGTTTCCTCAATTAAACTTAAGTTGGTTGTGAAGACCCAGCTTATGTTGGTATAACTACATGACTCAGGGGTGTGGACCTTTGAGCCAACTGGTCAGTCCTTGCAGTACTGGAAAGGGAGGATCTGAGTTCTGTGCCTGCTGTCACTGTGAAGTTCCAAGTGGCTCTGCTGTGTGCCAGAGCAACAACTACTCCAAGGATGGCTTCAGATTTGTTACGTGGAAGTCAAAAAGCAATAGTGTATGTCTACACAGCAAAGAAAACCCCACAGCTGGCCCATGCCAGTCGACTTGGGCTCACAGGATTCAGGCTGTGGGGCTGTTTCATTCTGTGTAGGCTTCTGGGCTCAGGTGGAGCTCGGGCTCTAGGACCCTGAGGTCTACACAGCAATGAAACAGTGCCACAGCCCAAGCCCCACAAGCTCCAGTTGGCCGGCATGGGCCAGCCGCAGGTTTGTCTTTACTGTGTAGACATACCCCCAGTTGCCCGTATAAGCTACAATGATGGCAGTGATATTCCACAATTTACATTTGACTGAAAAACTGCTGAAAGGTATCCCTTATACCACATAGAAGCTGAGAATCAGGAGAGATGGTTCTTATATTTAGCACCACAATTAGCAAGGCATCTTGCATAATTTAAACTTACAGGGCTTAACACCCCTCCCTCCCCAATATATTTGGCCTAAGTGAGAGACAGCTAATGATTTCAGTCATAGATACTCTGATTTATGATGAACCAAAGAAAAAGGACGCAAAATTTAAAAATGTAGGGGTAACTGTTACCTACAGAATGAGTTATTCACAGCATACAAAAGCAAACCGGTCATCTTTGCTTTCTATGAAGGACATACAGGTATATAAATCTGGGCCTGTAGATATCCCCAAAGCACCCGCTCTTCTAACTTGTCCAGAGACATCTATTTCCATAATATGGTCTGGATCCTGCAATGAGCTCTGCACAGGCAGACTCTGATATCCTCTTGGAGCCACATTGAAGCTAAAAGCATCCGGGGTCTGTCCATGGAGAGCTCATTGCAAGATCGGGGGCCAAGGCAGTTTCCAGGAATTATGATGTGGAAAAGTAACATTGTAGTCCTGAGTATATAAAGAATTGGATAAAATGTGCTGATCCTAGCTCTGGGACAGTGTGTACTATACAATTGTAGAGACTGCACCTGAAATTTATAAGGGTATTAACGGCCTGTCGTCATCTCAAACTCAGACTTTGTGACTTTATAGAGTCTGTGAGTGTTAATTTGTTTTCTTGCTATATATTTTGAAAGTTAATCCTTTTGAAATGTTTGACTTTTTTTGAAAGCACTAGCTGCTAAGGATCTAAAAGTCTGTATGCAGACTAATTGTTTAATTTATTAGTTTATTATGTAAATAGTGCCAAAGGTTAAATAATGAATGTTTGTTTTGTTCATATATCATTATAAATGATGGTGTGCATTAAGGAAAACCTGTAACTGTTTAGATCACCACTTTGTTAAAAAGAACAAAAATCCAAAATGTATCTTTTTTCCCCACAAGCAAACAGTTCAAAACTACTAATGTATTTCCATCTTTCAGTAAAGGTCAGGTTTATGAAAGATTTGTTAGGATCTATATTAGGATTTTCTTACATCAGCTTTGCTTATATCTGATTTTTTTTCCAGTTGAGCAAAATTGATATTCAGAAAAGAGTTCTTAGCATGTGACAAGACACTTGGCTGCCTTTTTCTTTCCAAACACAGCAGACAGGAAACTGGCATGACTAAGCAAGTTTTGTCTGGTCCTCCACAAATATCTAATACTCAATATGTGAAAGGTAAGAAAATCATTCCTGCAAAACTTTATAGAATTTGCTGAAAGCTTAAGTGCATGAGTGAAATAAGCCCCTGGACAAGTCTAGCTTTCTGACTCTCCCCTTCTCTCTTTTCCTGGCTCAGGCCATGATCCTGCAATGAGTTCTCTGTGCATTGTTTCCAGTAAGGATCTTTGTGGGCACAAGGAGCCCATGTGCTGCTCCTTGCAAGATACAAGGTCTTTTTTGATTTGGTGAATAAAATAACTTGAAATTTCCATCCTCCACCTTGCTTGTTTGATTTAGAAATTGAACTCTTTTCTGTCTCTGTTTGTCTAACTGCATGGCTAGAGAAATGGCTTATGACATCAGAGAAGCCCTGTAAATTAAATCTGATGAACCGTGTGAGAAGCAGTGGGGGGGGGGGGAGGGTTATCCAGACAATTAACATTTTCAACGGGGTTTTTTTCATTCAAGCACTTGGTAGAAAAGTTTTCTTTGTAAATGATTCAGCCTTTTTTCCCCTTCAAATAATGGCTAAGAAAGCTCACAATCTGCATCTCTAGGTCATCCAAAGAGCTCTCCAGCAAAAACATGAAAAATAAGAATAGTCATTACTCATACTTTTAAATGTATGGTATATATATATAAAATGAAATGAGGATTTTTAAAGAAGAAAAAAGACACCCTTTCGTGTTTACTTCTTCAGGTTCTGTAATCATACATAACTTTTATAGAGGTAAAAAGAATTAAGAAGCAATAAAACAAAGTTATATTTCTTTCTAAATGATCTCTACTTAGATAAGAAACAACCAAAATATTTCTTACAGGTGAACTTCTCTTAAACAATCTCAGCAATACTTCAGACACATACTGGCTTTCCTTCAACATCACACCTGTTATTCTTACCTCTCCCTTTCTTAGTGTACCTACAGCTTTTATTATGAGATAATGTAACAGTTATAATTTATAATTAGTATTATAACATATAGTATTTAATGTGACTAATGTACAAGAGCATTAGTATTTACTGCATTTAAAGCAATGGAACATTTTTTTCTTCCTTTAGAGTGTTTTGATTTTCTTAAAGTATACCTAGCATTAGAATAGAGAATTTTGTTCCATACTTATGTCATGTTTTGTTGAATCCCCATCAGGACTCCAGTGCCCTAGAGCACTTGGAAGTATGCACTGATCTTCTGCAACACTAGTTTAATCTCTTCAAGACTGAAATTGATTTTCCTCATCTTGGCATGCAAAGGTACAGAGTATACTCACTGATCCATAGCTCAAGTGTGTTCAGTGGTACCAGCAGCAGTGGATGAGGAGACAGTAACTTTGAATGTTTTGCAAGCGACAATGCAAAAAGAAGCAGACTATGGTGATGAGTTTATCTTGCAAAATGCCTTGCAGTCAACTTATTCCACTGCTACTGGAATCTATTGTCCATGTTGCTAAGTAAAGGGTAAAAATGGTTTTCTTTACTTGGAAAAAACATAGACACCATGGTAATAGATTCTTATAGTGCACTAACATAAAAGGATAGATAGAAGGGACCGCTGAACTCAGTCATGAGTACTGGCATAATTTACTTCATGCTACAGCCACTACAAAAGCACTAAACCCCCCCTTTGCACATTAGAAGGTGCATGGGAGGGGACAAAGGAACATATCTGTAGCTCCTTCCCACTATTGCATCATCACAGCATCCCCTCTGTGAAGCCTTGGATCTGGGAGGGGAGAGTAGCTTTAAAAGCTAGGAAAGCTGGAATTCACATAAGTCAACCTTCCAAACTCTCCCAACCTAACACCCTTTTACCACAGCTTTAGCTTCTGACTTCTTGAGCACATGCCCCATGCAGTGTATATAAACTGCAGAAGGACAACCCAGTGAATTACAGACCAGTCAGCTTAATTTCAGTACCCACACAAATAATGGAGCAAATAATGAAGGAATCCATTTCCAAACACCTAGAAGATAATAAGGTGATAAATAACAGCATGGATTTGTCAAGAACAAATCATATCAAACCAACCTGATAGCTTTCTTTGACAGGGTAACAATCCTTGTGGAAAGAAGGCAGGTGGTAGACGTGGTATATCTTGACTTTAGTAAGGTTTTTGATACTCTCTCTCATGACCGTCTCATAAACAAACTAAGGTAATACAACCTAGATGGAACTACTATAACGTGGATGCATAACTGATTGGAAAACATTCTCAAAGAACAGTTATCAGTAGTTCACAGCCAAGCCGGAAGGGTATAGCGAGTGGGGTCCCACAGGGATCAGGGTCTGGTACTGTTCAATATATTCAGCAATGATTTAGATAATGGCATGGAGAGTGCACACTTATAAACAGGCTCTACCAAATTCATGGCCATGAAAAACGTGTCATGGACCATGAAATATGATCTCCCCCCTGAAATATGACACCCTGATGGTCCTACCCTGCACAGAGCTCCAAGTGCTAGTCCCAGCAAGGGATTGGGACTTCCTCTTCCCCTGCAGGGCCCACTCCCAGAGTGGGTTACACCACCTCCAGGCTCTCCCCTGGCTGCAGGAAGCTCGGCAGCTCGAGCTGTAACCACCACCACCCTCCACCTGGGGGCAGGGCCGGCTTTAGGCCGATTCAGCTGAATTGGGCCCCGCGCCTAAGAGGGCCCCGCAGCTGTCCACTCCTCCCCCAGCTCACTTCCCCCTCCTCCCCTCCCCTGAATGCTCCGCCCCCTGTTCCTCCCCCTCCCCTGCTTCCCGCGAATCAGATGTTCGCGGGAAGTCTGAAAAGAAGCAGGGGCAGGCGGCGGCCGCAACAGGTAAGTTGGGGGGGGCGCGAGGAGGGCTCCTGGGAGGCGCGGTGTGGCGCGGCCCAGTCCTACCCCGGCCCTGGCCCCAGCGGCTCTGGCTCCAGCCCGGCACGGGCCCCGGGGCACAGGCCCCGGCCGAGCGCGCCGGCCTGGCCCCATGGCTCCAGTCTGGCCCTGGCGCCGGCCGAGCACCCCGGCCCGAGCGGCTCCGGCCCCGGCCAAGCGGCTCTGGCTCCGGCCCGGCTCGGGCCCCGGGGCAGCGGCCCCAGTTCCGGCCGAGCACCCCCAGCACGGCCCCATGGCTCCAGCCCCGGCCGAGCACCCCCGGCCCCGGCTCGGGCCCCGGGGCGCCGTCCCGGCCCCAGCCCGAACACCTCAGGCCCCGGCCCCGGCGGCGCTGGCTCAGGCCCCGGGGCGCCGGCCCCAGCCCCAGCCGAGCGGTGCCGGCCGAGCACCCCCGGCCCGGCTCGGGCCCCACGGCTCCGGCCCCAGCCGAGCACCCCCGGCCCAGCTCGGGCCCTGGGGCGCTGGCCCGAGCGGCCCTGGCCCGAGCCCCTCTGGCCCCAGCGGCTCCAGCCCGGACCCAAACCCCGCGACCCCAGCCCGAGTGGGGCCCAATTCCTGGAGGCAAGCCCCGCCCCCAGGAATCGGGCCCCGCTCTTGCTAAGGCCGGCCCTGCCTGGGGGGAGCTGCAGCTCAAGCTATCACACCACCATCCCCACTGGGGAGGGAGACTGCTAAGCAAAACCAGACCTGTGGTAACCCATCCTCACCCCCAACCCCCATATCCTGTGACTCACATTTCTGAGCTACTGCTGGCGGTGGTGCTGGCTTTAGAGCTGGGTGCCCAGCCAGCAGCCTTCCTCTCTCGCTGGCCAGATCTGAAGGCAGTGTCCCTGTCAGCAGCAGGGCAGAAGCAAGGGTGGCAATCCCATGATCCCTGTACAATATCCTTGCAATTTCCCCAACCCTGACTGTGTTTTGGATCAGGACCCCAGGGTTACAACACCCTGAAATTTCAGATGTAAATTTCTAAAAAGTGAAATTGACTAATTTTAAAATCCCCTGGTTGTGAAATTGACCAAAACGGACCGTGAATTTGGTAAGGTCCTACTTATAAAGTTTGCAAACGATATCAAGCTGGGAGAGGTTGCAAGTGCTTTGGAGAATAGGATTTAAATTCAAAATGATCTGGACAAACTGGAGTAATGATCAGAAGCAAACCGAATGAAATTCAATAAGGACAAATGTATAATACTCTACTTAGGAAGGAACAATCAGTTCCACACCTACAAAATCGGAAGAAACTGCTTAGGAAGGAGTACTGCAGAAAAGGATCTGAGTTCATAATGGATTACAAGCAAAATATGAGTCAACAGTGTAACACTGTTGCAAAAAAAGAAAACATCATTCTGAGATGTATTAGCAGGAGTGTTGTAAGCAAGACACGAAAAGTAATTCTTCTGCTCTACTCCACACTGATTAGATCTCAACTGGAGTATTGTGTCCAGTTCTGGTCGCCACATTTCAGGAAAGATGTGGACAAATTGGAGAAAGTCCAGAGAAGAGCAACAAAAATGATTAAAGGTCAGAACACATGACCTATAAGGGAAGATTGAAAAAAATGGATTTGTTTAGTCTGGAGAAGAGAAGACTGAGATTGGAGATAACAGTTTTCAAGTTCATAAAAGGTTGTTACAAGGAGTAGGGAGAAACATTTTTCTCATTAACCTCTGAGGATTGACAGGAAACAAGGGGCTTAAATTGTAGTAAGGGCAGTTTAGGTTGGAGATTATGAAAAACTTCCTAACTGTCAAGGTAGTTAAGCACTGGAATAAATTGCCTAGGGAGGTTGTGGAATCTCCATCACTGGAGATTTTTAAGAGCGGGTTAGACCAATATCTGTCAGGGATGGTCTAGATAATTCTTAGTCCTGCTTTGAGTGCAGGGGCCTGGACTAGAGGACCTCTCGAGGTCCCTTCCAGTCCTCTGATTCTGTGATGCTACTCTGCTGAAATAAATATATGTATTTATTCTCTCTATTTATTTATGTAAGCCCTGAAATAAATATATGTATGTATTCTCTTTCTACTTAAAATCCACAATCGGGTATTATGGATGATTAAAACTGGTGCACATATTGGTATGTGAAGCATCCACGTATTTAAAAGGTTCTCCTCTTATTTTGATAAGTGTATCATGAACACATTTTTCTACACTGGCAGAGAACTTTCATAATAATACAGGTAAACAGATGAAATCTTGATGAATAATGTTTTTTGACTTTACTGTGGCTTGAATATGAAAGTATAGCCCCTGCAGCTGTAACTGAAAAGTCACCTCTCTACATTTTAAATCACTACCTTGCTGAAGTGGATGTGAACTTTCTTTCTAAAAAGTAAACGTGTGTTTTGTTGTTTTTTCCAATTGATGCATAAGAAATATAAATTTTTTAGAGATGCTAACAAACACCTAGAACTCCAATTGATGTCAACGGAAGATATGGGCATTCAGCACCTCTGAAAATCAGGCTCATAAAGGTTAATACGTTTGAAATTTGTCTGTTACTGAATGAGTTCCCAACATGCTTTGTATCAACAGGACACATGTAAAATATTACTGTGGAGTTTATGCAGACACACTTATCTTAAAAAACTAGTGCTAGTTATGGAGCATGTTTTCCAAAGTCATTAGCTACAAAGTTGTTGGCATCATGCTCTTTTGATTTTAATCAGTGTTCTTTCTAGCACTTTCAAAACCCCAACTCTGTCATTTTAAAAACTTAGCTTCTTTCTGCATACTCAATAATGTACTGGTACTTGGCAAAACTGGTAAAGAACTTATTACAACAAATAGACATAATGAAATGAGGAAGAATTGCCTATTCCAGCATGCACTCCCACTGGAATATAGGTGTAACCCTTCTGCCAGGTATTGGGAGCAAAAAGGGTTGGTTCAGTTTTCTAGGGGTTTCCTTAAAGACTTAAACTAACACCTGCTTGAGCTCCACTAGAAATCTAGGCAACTATATACACCACTCTGATGGACGGGGTGGGGTGGGGTGGGGTGGGGTGGGGGCTAAGGGGTAGAGGCAGAGCATGAGCAGGGCCATGGTGTGGGTGTGAGTGCTGCGTCCCGTTTCCCCCATACACACACATTTCTAGGGAGCTTCATTTCTAGCACTCCAAGGCAGTGGGCTGGCATTGGCCCTCCTGCATGTCCAGCTTTTTGTGGGGAGGCTTAGCCTTCCCAAGCCTATTACATGTGCCGCCCATGCTCTAAAGCTTCAGACCACAGAGCTTATATAAGAGTCAAGAACAAAGTTTGGATTAGTCTATTCCAAAGCACAGTAGGTATCATTAAGCCAATGAGAAGGAGGAGGAGGAGGAGGGAGACAGTGAATAGAGAATATGAGTTGTTAAATGGTATCTCTCAAGTGTTAGAGTTGCTCTAGACTGTACCCCTTGTTCCTAAAGGGGATGTTCTGAGGGTTAGTTCAGGAGACTTCATCATTCAGGCATATCAAGGGCTCCAAAATCATGTGGCTAAGGATCCTTTAATGTGTTCAGAGGAGTTACAAATGGAGTTCAAGATTGTTCCTATAGATTTTCACAGAGAGGAGACCTTCAATGCTTAAATATCCTCCACTCCTTGCAGAGGGGAGGTGGTCAGTAGGGCTGAACAGAAAACAAGAATTCTATTTCACAAAAAAATCAAGGTTTTGACATGTGTTTCTGTTCTGCATCAAGATGAAACCAAGACCTTTGAGATTTTTCATGAAAAAACACAGTGAGAACTAACAGGCTAGTGGTTAGGGAACTCACCTGGGATGTCAAGACACAGGTTCAAGTCCCTGATGTCTGATTCAGCTATAGTCATTGGCCACTACCCTATCTTCTCAAGATCTGCTAGATGCCTTTTGGGGATCCACTATCCACACATGGAGGAGAGTACCCAGCAGGGACATATGTTGACCTCCCTCCAGATCTCTTGTAGATTCCACACCCTAGGTAATATTGTTCTAGGCTGGTACAACTTTCTATGCCGAGATTCTATACTTGAGGACCCCGTCATTTTAAACTGGTGTGGAGCAGTGGCTGTCCTGGAGTCTCTGGCAATATGGGTATATTGAGGCTATGCTGCCTGAAAGTCAATAGAGAAAAGGGTCCCCAGAAGTGGAACGGATGCAAATGGCCTCTGCAGAGACGGTCCAGTACCTTCAAGATAATATTGAAGGGTTTGTGGTTTGTTTGCCTCTTTACTCAATAGGAAGGGGGTTCAAATCCTGTCTTCTCAAAGAGAAGAATTCTGAGGAAGGACAATGAGAGGAACCTTCAGAGTTTTCCTTCCACAAGAGGATGGGGGTGGCTTCAGTGAACTGGAACTGAACATTAGAAAAAAGAGAAGTCTCACCTGTGCTCAGTGAACCCAAGGAGTGTCCAAGCATGCATGGTGAAAGTTATAGAAGTTAGTCTCTATTAGCAATAGTGAATTATATTGCCTGCTGTTAAAATACATACTAGTCATTGGACTTTTATATTTATAAATAGCTAAATGAGATCGACCTGAGCAAATATTATGTCTGTTGTCCTCACATTTCCATTTCTAAGAGGAATCTCTTACATCCAAGTGTGCCAACTATTCAACACGCCGGTAATATGTTATAGTCATTAACCAAAGTTGACCAGATAGGCGTTTTGGTCATGTAATTATCTAGTTTGCTACAGTGCAAATGTAAAATCACTGTGAACTGTGATGAAGTCAGTATGACTCCCAAAGGCATATGAAAACCATAAAAATCAAATACAACTTTGAAGACTGGGACTACTCAAGGAGCAATTATGCGCTGTCCTGGAAAAATGGTATAGAAAGGAAATGAATTTCAGTAAAACATATGGGTGATTTTTCTCAGCATTTCTTCCTTTAAAACCAAGATGCAGTTTTAACAAAACATAGCTTTTAGAGAAAAGACTGTGCCAATTATTTGTCTTGCTTGCAGTAACTTAGATAAATTTTAAAATTATGTAGTTTTTGATAAACACAACTTCAACTTGACTCTTGGGGAAATAATCTTGATTGCTGATCCTGCTCTCCTAGTGCTTCGGGCTATAATGACCACACAAAACAGTTTTCCCATTCCATTCATGGAATGCATGAGAGGACTAGATTTCAATGATGGGCAGATGCTTTGGCAGTAGTTAGTGTGTTAGAACAAATGCTACATGGAGTCAGACTAAGGTGTTGAGACAAAACAGTGATGAGGCTTGTTCAAGTATCTGGATAAACTTAAGAATGGGCTCTACCACAGTTTCCTTGCAGAGGCAAAACGTTGTCTCTTAAGGCCATCCTAACAGAATATGACCTGAGATGTCCCTTAGACAAAGAGCCCTGTCACAATAGAAACATTTCTAGATATTCCTTTGTAATGAAATTAATAGACTATTTCAGCTTTAATAAATACAGAACTAGTAAAACAGACTTACTTTGAATTTATAACTCGTTAGATCTATTGCTTATAATGATTAATGACAAATCACTATCTAAGGCTTGGGTCATTCATCAGCAAAACAGTGTGCCCTTAAAACAGGTGCTGGGGGAATTTGAGAACTACATAATACAAACTTGTAATTTACCCATAATAGAGCTAACTGTGGGAATTCCAAAACCAACTGGAAATATTAAGACCTTGAAAATGGGAGTTAACTTTCCATACACATATTTTTCCATACGTATATTTCTCCGTTATTTCTTTTCTCCCAACCACCGTGGTGGTGTCTTATAAGATTCAAGTCTCAAATAAATGTAGACAACACAGAGAATCCCATCCTCAGAAAAAAAAGAAAAAAACAGGGATGTTATCTAAAAAGCTAGTACATGAGAGTTCCTCTTCCAAAGCTTTGCCTTGGCTGTGGTTGAGAATGTCAGCTAGCAGAATAATGGAAGCCTGTCTTAAAGCTAGAAATTGGAAACACTCTCTGGCCAAGACTTAGCCATTTTTAAAATAATGTAAAATGTCATTGATTACTGGATAGGAAAAAGAGCCAGACTGTAGAAAGAAAGAGAGTAGAAGGAGATTTATCACCTGCCAAGCATCACCAGAAACATGACGTAAGACTAGAGGAGCAAAATGGTATATTAATCATAAAACTCATTAGCTGGTGGCCCACCAGGAGTCCACCAATGTAACAGTATAGATAGCATGGTGTCTATAATCTAAGAGGCAGTCACAATGCACGAACACCATCAAAGAAACAAAAAATAGCCTTAAAAGTGAGGATAGGAAGACGCAGGGGTGAAAGCAAGTCCAATGACTTACTGGTACGCTGGGGCCAGCTATGACCCCCGGAAGGGGTGGGGCCTAGGGCGGAAGGGGCGTGGCTGAGGGAGTCAGAGCCAGCCCCAGCCCACCCTGTAAGTGCCCCACCGACCAGGGTAGCAGCAGCAGCCCAGGGCTCAGGGGGCTATTTAAAGGGCCCGGGGCTCCCTTGCTTCTACCGCCCCAGCCCTGTAAATAGCCGCCGGAGCCCTGGAGTAGTGGCAGTGGGGCTCCGACGGCTATTTAAAGGGCCGGGGCGGTAGAAGCAGTGGGAGCCCCGGACTTTTTAAATAGCCCCCAGAGCCCCACAGCCCTACCCCAGGGCTCCAGCAGTGGGGCTCTGGTGGCAATTTAAAGGGCCTGAGGCTCCCAGCTGGGAGCCCCAGGCCCTTTAAATTGCCCCTTGGGGAAACTGGGCCACCCCGGTACGGCAAACCGGCTCTTGCCGGTAGGCTGTACCGGGGCATACCAGCTTACTTTCACCTCTGGGAAGACACCATATAGACAGTGTAAAGAGTCTCTCTGAGGCTCCTCCGGAGCTGGGCTGGGACCCCTCACCACACCCAGCTTCCACTACAGGCCACAGCCTCTTAGTCCTGGTAAGCCCCACCCTCATGTGCCACTTATTTTACTTTGGGGGAGGGGGATGGAGCAAAAGTTCAGGTCAGCACAAACCTAGCCCCTCCCGGGGTCAAGAAAAAGCTAAAAAAATCCAAGGCTCCACGTTACTTCAGGGGTGCCTGGGTACCAGCTTCGTTGGAGTCCGTATGGCTGGGTAGCCAAGTTAGTCATAGAATCATAGAATTATAGAATAGAATCATAGAATATCAGGGTTGGAAGGGACCTCAAGAGGTCATGTAGTCCAACCCCCTGCTCAAAGCAGGACCAATTCCCAACTAAATCATCCCAGCCAGGGCTTTGTCAAGATGGGCCTTAAAAACCTCCAAGAAAGGAGATTCCGCCCTCCCTAGGTAACGCATTCCAGTGCTTCACCACCCTCCTAGTGAAATAGTGTTTCCTAATATCCAACCTGGACCTCCCCCACTGCAACTTGAGACCATTGCTCCTTGTTCTGTCATCTGCCACCACTGAGAACAGCTGAGCTCCATCCTCTTTGGAACCCCCCTTCAGGTAGTTGAAGGCTGCTATCAAATCCCCCCTCATTCTTCTCTTCTGGAGACTAAACAATCCAAGTTCCCTCAGCCTCTCCTCATAAGTCATGTGCTCCAGACCCCTAATCATTTTTGTTGCCCTCCGCTGGACTCTCTCCAATTTTTCGACATCCTTCTTGTAGTGTGGGGCCCAAAACTGGACACAGTATTCCAGATGAGGCCTCACCAATGTCGAATAAAGGAGAATGATCATGTTCCTCGATCTGCTGGCAATGCCCCTATTTATACAGCCCAAAATGCCATTAGCCTTCTTGGCAACAAGAGCACACTGTTGACTCATATCCAGCTTCTCGTCCACTGTGACCCCTAGGTCCTTTTCTGCAGAACTGCTACCTAGCCATTCAGTCCCTAGTCTGTAGCAGTGCATGGGATTCTTCCGTCCTAAGTGCAGGACTCTGCACTTGTCCTTGTTGAACCTCATCAGGTTTTTTTTGGCCCAATCCTCTAATTTGTCTAGGTCCCTCTGTATCCAATCCCTACCCTCTAGTGTATCTACCACGCCTCCTAGTTTAGTGTCATCTGCAAACTTGCTGAAAGTGCAGACCACACCATCCTCCAGATCATTAATAAAGATATTAAACAAAACCGGCCCCAGGACCGACCCTTGGGGCACTCCGCTTGAAACTGGCTGCCAACTAGACATGGAGCCATTGATCACTACCCGTTGAGCTCGACGATCTAGCCAGCTTTCTATCCACCTTACAGTCCATTCATCCAGCCCATACTTCTTTAACTTGGCAGCAAGAATACTGTGGGAGACCGTATCAAAAGCTTTGCTAAAGTCAAGGAATAACACATCCACTGCTTTCCCCTCATCCACAAAGCCAGTTATCTCATCATAGAAGGCAATTAGGTTGGTCAGGCACGACTTCCCCTTGGTGAATCCATGCTGACTGTTCCTGATCACTTTCCTCTCCTCTAAGTGTTTCATAATTGATTCCTTGAGGACCTGCTCCATGATTTTATCAAGGACTGAGGTGAGGCTGACTGGCCTGTAGTTCCCCAGATCCTCCTTCTTCCCTTTTTTAAAGATGGGCACTACATTAGCCTTTTTCCAGTCATCCGGGACCTC
Source organism: Malaclemys terrapin pileata (assembly GCF_027887155.1). Classification (NCBI taxonomy): domain Eukaryota; kingdom Metazoa; phylum Chordata; order Testudines; family Emydidae; genus Malaclemys; species Malaclemys terrapin. The sequence goes on along the minus strand of NC_071513.1, from coordinate 37,030,364 downwards.
CCCCGATCGCCATGAGTTTTCAAAAATAATGGCTAATGGCTCTGCAATCTCATCTGCCAACTCCTTTAGCACCCTCGGATGCAGTGCATCCGGCCCCATGGACTTGTGCACGTCCAGTTTTTCTAAATAGTCCCGAACCACTTCTTTCTCCACAGAGGGCTGGTCACCTTCTCCCCATATTGTGCTGCCCAGTGCAGCAGTCTGGGAGCTGACCTTGTTCGTGAAGACAGAGGCAAAAAAAGCATTGAGTACATTAGCTTTTTCCACATCCTCTGTCACTAGGTTGCCTCCCTCATTCAGTAAGGGGCCCACACTTTCCTTGACTTTCTTCTTGTTGCTAACATACCTGAAGAAACCCTTTTTGTTACTCTTAACATCTCTTGCTAGCTGCAACTCCAAGTGTGATTTGGCCTTCCTGATTTCACTCCTGCATGCCTGAGCAATATTTTTATACTCCTCCCTGGTCATTTGTCCAATCTTCCACTTCTTGTAAGCCTCTTTTTTGCGTTTAAGATCAGCAAGGATTTCACTGTTTAGCCAAGCTGGTCGCCTGCCATATTTACTATTCTTTCTACACATCGGGATGGTTTGTTCCTGCAACCGCAATAAGGATTCTTTAAAATACAGCCAGCTCTCCTGGACCCCTTTGCCCTTCATGTTATTCTCCCGGGGGATCCTGCCCATCTGTTCCCTGAGGGAGTCAAAGTCTGCTTTTCTGAAGTCCAGGGTCCGTATTCTGCTGCTCTCCTTTCTTCCTTGTGTTAGGATCCTGAACTCGACCATCTCATGGTCACTGCCTCCCAGGTTCCCATCCACTTTTGCTTCCCCTACTAATTCTTCCCTGTTTGTGAGCAGCAGGTCAAGAAAAGCTCTGCCCCTAGTTGGTTCCTCCAACACTTGCACCAGGAAATTGTCCCCTACACTTTCCAAAAACTTCCTGGATTGTCTGTGCACCGCTGTATTGCTCTCCCAGCAGATATCAGGGTGATTAAAGTCTCCCATGAGAACCAGGGCCTGCGATCTAGCAACTTCTGCTAGTTGCCAGAAGAAAGCCTCGTCCACCTCATCCCCCTGGTCTGGTGGTCTATAGCAGACTCCAACCATGACATCACCCTTGTTGCTCACACTTCTCAACTTTATCCAGAGACTCTCAGGTTTTTCTGCAGTTTCATACCGGAGCTCTGAACAGTCATACTCCTCTCTTACATACAGCGCAACTCCCCCACCTTTTCTGCCCTCCCTGTCCTTCTTGAACAGTTTATATCCGTCCATGACAGTACTCCAGTCATGTGAGTTATCCCACCAAGTCTCTGTTATTCCAATCGCATCATAGTTCCCTGACTGTGCCAGGACTTCCAATTCTCCCTGCTTGTTTCCCAGGCTTCTTGCATTTGTGTATAGGCACTTAAGGTAACTCATCGATCGTCCCTCTTTCTCAGTATGAGACAGGAGTCCTCCCCTCTTGTGCTCTCCTGCTTGTGCTTCCTCCCAGGATTCCATTTCCCCACTTAGTCCCTCCCTATCACACTTTTTCCCCCCTGGGAAAGGATCCCTCCCCCAGTCTAAGGGGAGGATCCACAGGATCCCTATCACACTTGCCCTGGGGTTCACGGACACCTTGCAGAGGTTTGGGGGGGGGGGGCGGCTACTCCTGCTATTTCTGGAGCCACTCTCATCACTACCTTCTCAGGGTTTCCCCCTTTGCATACTCCAGCTTCCTCCTTATAAAGCCCTCCTCGCTATAGCTATAGTGCATGATTAGCAGGGCCAGTGGGGTGGGGCTACCTTAGCACACACCACCCCCCAAACCCTTTCCCTGGCAGTGCACCACAAACACCTCATCACAGTTTTTCACTCTCTATAATGGTAATAACAACATAAAGAGTGAAGGTAAAACTGTCATAAAGAAACAGTTGCAGTTCAGCACCTGACAGGATTTACCTTGCTCAACCCTCATTAAAGACAAATCAATTAATGTGTGCTCATCCCAGGTTACTAATGGTAGCACTGTCTGACCTGCAATTGTCCACTAAATGAGACACAAATATTTCATTCCATTTAAGCTTCCAGTCTTGTTTATAGACAAAACAAACACAACATAACAAACCCAAAGTCAATGAATAAAGAAAGCAGGATTTAGTCCAACAATAGCTAAAAACATGCAAGAATACACAAGAATCTTTAGCAATTACAACTTCCATTAACATGTTAGCCAAAGCACATTGCAGAGGTGACACGTGGGAGTAGGGTTGCCAACTTTCTACTTGCACAAAACCAAAGACCCTTGCCTTACCCCTTCTCCGAGGACTCACCCCCTGCTCACACCATCCCTTCTCCCTCTGTTGCTCACTCTCCCCACCTTCACTCGCTTGCTCATTTTCACCGGGCTGGGGTAGGTGGATTTGGGGTGCAAGATGGGGCTCCGGGCTGGGGCTGAGTGGTTCAGGGTGCGGGAGGGGGGCTGCGGGCTCTGGCTAGGGGTGCAGACTCTGGAGATCAGGAGTTTGGGGTAAAGGAGGGGGATCAGGAGGTTGGGGGCTCCAGGGTGGGGCTGGGGATGAAGGGTTTGGAGTGCAGGAGGGTGATTAGGGCTGAGGCAGGGGGTTGGGGTATGGGGGGTGCGGGCTTTGGGGAGCAGGAGGGGGATCAGGGCTGGGGCAGAGGAGGTCAGGGGTGCAGGCTCCAGGCGACGCTTACCTCAAGCAGATCCTGGAAGCAGCGGCACATCCCTGCTCTGGCCCCTCCACAGAGGCACAGCCAGGCGGCTCTGCGCACTGCCCCGTCCACAGGCACTGCCCCCACAGCTCCCATTGGCCATGGTTCCCAGCCAATGGGAGCCGCAGAGCCAGCGCTTGGGGTGGGGACAGTGTAGGAGCCAGAGAGGGGACATGTCACTGCTTCCAGGAGCCGCATGGAGCCACGGCAGGCAGCAAGCCTGCCTCTGCCCCACTGTGCCGCTGACAGGACTTTTAATGGCCCAGTCAGCAATGGTGACCGGAGCTACCAGTGTCCCTTTTCAACTGGGCGTTGAGGTCGAAAACCAGACACCTGACAAGCCTACGTGGGAGGGGGCACACAGGGTCATATGCCCCCCAGAGGTGCTGCTTGGCTTGTACTGAGCATGCTCACACAGACTGAACATGCTCAGTAACATCTATTGAAGCTGCTGCTCTCACTCTGCCCCCTCCCCACCCTGCCGATCAGCAGGTACTGGTTATCTCTGCTCTATTACTTTATGTGGGGGGGGGGGAAGGGATAGCTCAGTGGTTTGAGCATTGGCCTGCTAAACTCAGGGTTGTGAGTTCAATCCTTGAGGGGGCCATTTAGGGAACTGGGGTAAAAATCTGTCTGGGGATTGGCTATGATTTGACCTCCTGAGGTCCCTTCCAACCCTGACATTCTATGATTCATTCTATGTGATAGCAGCAAATGATTAATGCCATCAGACTATCATATAAATGTATATATAAATTGTGTTATGAGAGATGCAAAAAAGTGTCTCCTAAGGTTTCATAAATGAAGTGAGCTGGTGCAGGGAAATTCAACTTGTACTCCTCTCTGTACCCCAGAGGGATTTCACCCTTGGGAAAAGCCAGGCAGTGCTTGAGCTACTGCCACTTACAGGGATCTGTTAAAAAAGGGGGTCTTTAAGACCCCTCAATAGAACCTATCCTGGTCACACACATACTCCTAAGCTAGAACCACCTATTTCTGGGCTGCACTGGGTGTAGCCCTGTGGCAAAGGCAGCATCACGAACATCAACCTACAGGCAATAAGCAGGGAAGAAGTTAGAAACAAGGCAATATTACTCTAGCTGGAATGAATTCTGATAATTGCATATTTCCACTTACAAGTTCTTAGACTTTTACTTTCTTAGATGTCATCAAAGACATTCAAAAACTGCCAATTCTCCGCCCCCCCACCCCCCCCCCGATTATGAATTTTTTTGCCTTTTTGCAATTTTTAGATTTTTCACAATAAAACAAAACCAAAATGTTTTAGTTTTTGAGAACGGTTTTTAATAACAATTCAGCTTTGGTTAAAGCTGGTTAAAAAATTAACAACATCCCCAGGCCTCCAGCTCTTCCCAAGGAGTAGCCCTGGATTTTCCACCAGAATTCTGAATAATTTTCAAAAGATTCAGACATAGAACATAGCATTTCAGCTCTATGTGAAACAAAAAAAAAAACCCTCTCTCTCACCAACTATGTAAGCAACTTAAATATTTAGAAGAAATTTCAAACCTTTTTCAATTGACACCATCTGTAGAGGAAAGGTCATGACCTTAAGTATATAATTTCAGACAATGAAAATAAATATTAAAAGAAATATTAATTTAAAATAGTTTGTTTTCTTAAGTGGGCACATAATTTCCTTTGGATTTATGGTGATAATATTTAATGCCTCTATTAAATGCCATACCTAATACATTGTCATTGCTTTAGGCAAATGAAGAACTGCAACTTCTGCTTCATTCTATTCATTTTGTTACGTCACCTCTCTCAACCCACATGTTCTCTGTTGTCCTGCTGCTGCATCCTGTCTCTCCCGTAGATTGTAAAGACTCTGGGGCAGAGACTCTTACATGTCTGTATAGTGCCTAGCATGATGGGACCTGATCCACAGCTACGGTTCCTAGGTGCTATAAATAATACTCCTAACCTTGCAGTGGTGGCTGATGACTTTTTTAACAAGTGAGGCACAAATCACAAAATAGTTATTTCCACACCCACCCAACGTATGATGTAATAGCTATTCAAATCTTACCTTATTTATAGTGAAGAAGCAGCAGGCAGACCTGGGAGCCGGAGTCACCACTATTGGCTCCTCATGCACACACACAGGGCCCACCCCATTAGGGAGGGGACGAGCAAGGCATAGGCCTGATCCTCTGCAAACCCCCTGGAGCCAGGGCTTAACTGCTACAGTCCTGCTGTGGGCCCACCAAGCTGTGGTTACCACAGAAAGGCCTTTGTAAAGTGACTCCTGGGCATGGTAAATTGCCATGGTAACAAGGCAGCTTTGTGAGGCACTATTAACTATATCCAGCGCCGGCTCTGGCTTTTTGGCTGCCCCAAGCCAAAAAAAAACGGGGCGGCCAGAACGGCAAAGCAAAAAAAAAAAAAACCTGCGGCGCGGCCGGAGCGCGGGTGCAGGGGGACCAGCTGGGGGGGGCGGGGGAGGGAGCGGGCGGGAGAGAGAGAGAAGGGGGCAGCCAGGGCTAGAGCAGGGGCGCTGCCATGCGGCCCCTCCCACTGTGCCGCCTCCTGCCATGAGGGCTCTGCTCCGGTCAGCGGGGAGGGAAGGAAGAGGACTGTCCTGCAGGGTGCTCTGGTTCTCCGCGCCGCCGCCCCCTACAGGGCGGCTGGAGCGGAACAACAACAACAACAAAAATGCGGCTGGGCCGCCCTAGGATTGGGCAGAATGCTGCCTCCAACAATCTGATGCCCCAAGCACCAGCTTGCTCAGTTGGTGCCTGGAGCCGGCCCTGATTATATTAAGATTTGAGCCTCAGGTTGCACTACAGTCTTTGAACCTTCTGGTGTTGCTGTTCACTTCCTGAGAGAGTGAGTTGTGATATTTAAATCAAATCACAATTTATCCTTAAATCTGTATATATTTATCAGTTTAAAAAGAATATGCACAGTTTATTATATAGCTTTTGGGAATTCTTGGTTAGGCTGCGCCTTGCTTGCCTGGGCTGACGAGCCATCACTGCTGCCTTGTTTATTTAAACGTATACTCCTTATCACCGAAGTGGAAGATAAATTGATAATTAAACACCATGTCAACTTAGGAAAATGTCAGAGTGAAATTCTTGTTGGAAAACTTATCTTAATTTCTTTTTTCTTAATTATTTTCTTTCAATGCACTCTCTTCAGCTATCATCAGAGCAACTTCCTGGCTTTTCCCTCAGATTCTGAGGATATTTAAAAAAAACATCAGAAATGAGCTGGACTGGTTGTCAATGACAGGGCTGTGAATTATGCATTGCCTTGCAATCTAGGCCACAGTGGAAAAACACGCTGAATCTCTGGATTTAAAATCAGAGATATTACAAAATGTGGCCAAATGTGAATGATTTTCATGGGGCCACACCTGTTAGAACAGGGAATTACTGAGGAGTATCTTCAAACCAGACAGCAATCTTCTTTCATATATGGAGGGACTGATGCAGTTGAACAAACTGTTCATGATTCCGGTCTCACTATTGCATGCGACTCTGGAGAGGATTGTGCTGCAGAGATTCTTACCAGCGCAATGGCTCCTAGTGATTATTACAAGCTGATGCAAGTTAAAAGGGCTGCTTTAACTTATGTCAAGACCCAATTTGGCCTCCAAACAGCCCCAGGATTGGAAGAAGGGGAAAGAAAGTTGACTTTGGACTTGCCCCACTCCTCACCTGCACCAAGATATGCCTGGTGCAGCTGAGGATCTAGCTCTAAGTGTTTAGCTCAGTCCTTCCTGTAATATGAAGATATTTACCAGGAATATGTTTGAGGCTTAATTCATTAATACTTACACAGAGATCCTTGATGGAAGAAATTATAGATGTAATAAATGTAATCATGAATATTGTCTCCTATTTCTTATCCTTCATTCCCATGCAAGGATATTTTGACTGCCAAGCTTCCTGACACAATAATCCCAGAGAAGGAGAGTCCAAGGTTACAAATAATCAGATACTTAAATGACTAGAAATCACAGAATGATAATATAGAAGTCTGGATCATGTGCTATATTTTACCAAATGAATTTCCTTAGATTTGGAGAGTTTCAGGCTAGAGTCCCAAACGCTACAAAAGATTTGTTTAAAATTTTTAAGTAATCTAGATGGCTATGAAAATTATTCTGTGAATTTCAATCAGGGTTGCATTAGCCCATCAATAATCTCTAGTGCCACATATGGCTGGTCTAAACTGTTCTACTGAGCACAGTGGTTTAAAGTGGTATGAAGAAAGCATGTGACTACTAGAGAAGGCTGAAATTTTTCATGTAAAAACTTTTTTTAATAAAAGATGTAGTTTTAAATCAGCTAGCATAATTTGCAAGTTTGGTCTGAATTTTTTTCATTTAAAAAAAATGGGGGAAATCCGTAAGAATCTAAATTTTTTTTTTTTACACATAAAATATTTGGGGTTTTTTATTCAAAACTTTTTTCAAATTTTACTTTATTAACCTTTTAATACATAAATTAAAGTTTTATACTAGGTTGAACAAAATGTTTTGTTTAACCAGAAATACTAATTTTCAGCATCCTTGGTTCATAAAATTTTTTGGAAAAATTTAGTTTCAGATAACCCGGAAACAATTTTTTAAAGTTTTTTTCTTTTGGCCTCTGAACCAAAAAATTAGTTATTCAGACAACTGTGATGACTATACCTGCACATAACCAGGGTAACTCTCAAAATAGCAATCAGCTTTTTTTCCTCTTTTATTTTTCACATCTTTATTTCCTTAAATGTAAACTATATTTCTCCCTAGATCTCTATCTTGCCCCATTTTTCCCTATGGAGCAGAAAATAACTCTTTTTAAAAAAAAATCTGTAGTGTAGAAATTTGCAACTTGTACATTCTTTCTAATAGAAAATGCTGGCACACGCTTTCTGCATGTTGCTTTTACCCCTTTAAGAAATGCACCTACAGAGATGAACATTTATCTTTGTATACACATTTGCCTTTGGATATTCTTCTCTTTTTTACAAGCCTATTACAGTTTTCTAATAGATATTTTGCATAACATGCAGAAAGTAGCCATGTACAACTGATGTCATACAACAATGGGACACTGATAATGTTCATGTTCCAGTCAGCTGAAGCAGTTGCTACTGGAATGGAAAGAGGATAGATTACATTTTGAATGCATCTTAGGTGAGCTCTAAGTACTAGGCTGTTTGGTTTGTTATCCCCTTTTTTTCAGTCAACTGAATCTTCCAGTATTGACAGTGCCAGTAATCTTCTAGGAATGAGGAGGGACTGGAGCTGTTTCAGAGGCAACTGGGATTCTAAATGGAACCAAAGAAAAGTAGAATCAGAGTAAATAAACTTTCATTGAGTGGGCCAACTCCTTTGTAACACAAGTCCTACCAAAAATGGTCACATCTGAAGCTGAATCATTCTTTCAGTGAAGTCCTGTTACTTGCTCGGTTTTGCAGGTTTATTGGCTGAGTGAACTCCAAGAAAACAGGAGCGCAGAAGCTTCTTGCAGGTTCCCAGAGCCTTGTCATAATTTCTAGACCACAGAAACCAGAAGCAGCACATTCTGGGTGTATATATGATTGAAAAATAAATCACAACCAGTCAGTCCAAGTGACATTAGTACAATTCAGTATTAATAGCAAGAGTACCAAAAACAAACTCCAACAATAACATTTACAAATGGGTCAGTGAGTTGCCAAAACAAATAAATATAATAAAAGATCCTTTTCCCCCTAGTAGTGAGTAGCATGTATTTTGCCACCTGCCTATTAGTAGTCATCCATCACTGTTTCTAGGTTATTGATATTATGTCCACCACAACATGGAACTGGCTCAGACCTCTGTGATTGCTCTATGGAAGAACATACTTTAAAAATCAGTTTAATACAGAAGAAATTATTGTTAAACTGAAAGTTAACAAAAATTTAGAACCTGACTTTCAAATACCTTGGCACACAATCAGGCATGCAAAACTTCAAGAGTAATTACTAAGACTGAGCGTGGGATGTTACCCATGAAAATGGCTATTTAGATTCAGAACTGGGAATGGGCACTGCTAGCAGGAAAACTTGTGTTTTTCTCCCATTGTAACTAAGGGCTGGAAGCTGTGTACTTTCCCCCACATTATTTGCATTGGTCAATTTATTATTACTATTTTGGATGTACTCAGGGATTTTGGATTTTTTTCAAACCAAACACCTGTACAGATTTTCAGCCTATTTTATATTGCTGACGTATTGAATAGTCTGCCTGTTCCTTTGACACTGCACAAGAAGTGTTGTAGAGAGAGCATTGCTTCTATATAATGTGCATTGGTGCTATGAAAAGATATTGCTTGGGAAATGAAGTGGGCATGAATCATTTTTATGTCCCTATTTGAAACCAAAAATTAAGAAATCAATTATTGTTTAATATACTTAATTATCTTTTAATGTGTCTCAAGTTACACAGCATATGTACTATAAAAAGACACTTGGTATGGCCCTCTGAACATGTCATGTACATGCTAATGATGAGAGATGAGACCACTTGCTCTTGCCAAATTCAGAACCAGCTAGCAAAACACATGGCTCTGGTGAAAAGTGAATTTCTGAGCTGCCACGTTTTGGAAATGGAAGCAGGATAGAAGAAGTCCACAGTACACTTCTACCCTGATATAATGCGACCCGATATTACACAAATTCTGATATAACGTGGTAAAGCAATGATCCGGGGGCGCAGGGCTGTGCACTCCAGGGGATCAAAGCAAGTTCGATATAACGCAGTTTCATCTATAACGCGGTAAGATTTTTTGGCTCCCGAGGACAGCGTTATATCAAGGTAGAGGTGTACTTCCAGAATCAGGACAATACCTTTCAAACAAGAATATGTGTGTTTACAATTTGATTTTATTAATAGTTTATGGGGAAGATACATGTAAAAACCCAACTTTAAAAATGTTTTGAAACCCCAGAAGGTTTCTCATTGATACCAATTATGCAAAAGACTAAGACAATATTTACTCCATGGTTTGGATCCTAGGGTTTGGTGAGTGTTGCATTCACTAAAGAAGATACAATTCCCTTTGATAAGAAGTTCACTAAATGAGTTTGAAAACCAAACACAACTGCACTGTGATTAGCATTCTGTAAATCTGTTCATTTTCGCATACTAAAGGATTTGGGCCAGATTACCTCATGGCATAACACTATTGACTTCAATGGATTTTCACCAGAAGGGAATTTGACCCTATATATTCATTAAAGCCTAGACTCTGTGCATGAGTAATTGTATATAACTTTGTTTCTACATTAGTTGAGGTCTTTATTTTGAAAAGTTTGATGTAAGGATTTGTCAATTTCTGTACTATGCTCACCTTTGACAGTGCATAAAAAAATCAAACAAATGCTCAGAACTACCAAATTGCTATCAAGGTATCAAAGAAATGAGCCCTTTAAAAGAGTGAATTCATCTACAGGTGGTGTTTGAAAGTGTTTTCACAGCTCAGCAAAGGAGTGTGTTAACGTTACTTGTCGCATACATTCTGTCAGGCCCTCAACAGTTCCAGAAAACAACATTGATAAAACTTCGTCGACCATCAGGGTGCACTTTTGCTACTGGTTCTGCAATAAAATTAGATGAATGCATTATACTCACAGGTTACTGTATTCAAATGATAATTTTTGCTTGCTTCTTGCTATTTACAACGCAATAATCAGCTTCATGTGACTCATCACTTTGTGGGAGTTCAATGCCAAGACTGCTTGCACACAAAGGGAAATTACATAATTATACTAAATTTTGCAAATCAAAAAGTGTTCTCTTTTTAATTGTATACATTTATTTTATATTCCATTAGCATGGGATGTTTTCCTGTGTAGCTGCTTAGCAGGAACATTTATGTAGAACAGTTAATTTTAATTTCTGAAGGAATCAAAACTTAAACAGTTTGTTTCCAAATAAAATCTCTTTCTTTTTCCCCCTCCCTATAATCTGATTAAGGAAACTGTCATTTACTTATCTAGTGTAAGCAGTGGTTCTGAGTTGCATCTTTTATTGAACAGCTGTTCTACTGGGCAAAAAAAAGTCAGGCACTGACTTATATACTTAGCAGTCACTGGACTACGTTCAACTGAAGACAAATATTTTAAAATTAATGAGAAGTAAAAGAACTTACTGAAACAAATTTAAATAGGATTAATTCCAACAGATTGGGCTTTAAAATCAGCACTTCTTTGAGGAAAGGAGGGCCAATGGTAAAACTTCGATAAAAATTAAAATTTCTCTCTCTCCAACATTAATTTTTCAGGACCTTGCTGCAGTCCTATGCAGACAATTCTGCACTAAGCAGGTATTTCTATTTCTGATGTAGTCCCTTCTAGCTGACCTGTAAACTGTCACCTTAATCTTTGGAGAATGTCATGCCGAGTAAAACTGAAGGAGGGAAAGAAATCAGGAAAATCACTTCTAATTACTATGGTGTCAATTCTGAAGCTGATCAGAAGCACCACAAATTCACCCTTACTTCTGACAATGGCAGCAGAACCACAGGCTGCTTGGCTTCTGAGAGGCCAATTAAGTAAAAGAAAAAAACTTTTGAAGTGATAATCAAGATAGCCCAGTCAGAGGCGTAGCGAGCGCCCTCCATACCCTCCGACCGGAGGGGGCCCCGCAAGGAAGGGGGCCCCTAAAAGTGGCAAAAAAAATGTAAGGTATAACTAGGTAAGTGACATTTATTGACGCTATTGCACAATCCATGTCGGTTTTACTGACAAAACCGTGAAGTCATTATGATACATCCTAATGCTATTGGCTACATCAGCTGTCTGTCGGTCAGTTTCGAATTTTAGTTGGACCCATTCAAAGAATGTGTATTTGCGTTCATAATGGCGGTTGGCGGATAAATGTTATTAATGTTGTTTAATTTTTTATCATTTGAAACGATTCCTTTCCAACGCAGAAGCATGCTTTGTGATGTCTAAGAGAACGTATAAGAGTGGAGCTAGTAAACGAAAGGCAGCAAAAGATGCAGAAGGAACTTGAGAAAATTCCAAAGTTGTCAACGTATTTTGTGCTGCAATCCAATGTACAGATACAGGCACATGAAACGGACAGCGCTAGCAGCGACGAATCGTATCCAGAAGTATCCAGAAGTGCTTCAAGTGAGGTCGAAGGTGAAGCCAGTTGTTCTACCAAACAAACTGTGACAGATATTCCAGCTGCTGCCAGGAAAGAAGTATCTGAATCTGAACCACTGACTGATGATCCAGGAGATTGGCCGTCTATAATATCGGACACGCAAGTGTGTGACATTGTTGCACGTGGCCCACTGCAGCAGAATGAAAGTTACGAATTTCCATTTAACGAGGAAAGACGCAGGTTCACAAGTACTCATTTCTATCGAACCATGGCAAATGGCGAGAAAATAAGACGTTCATGGTTAATGTACTCAGTTCAGAAAGACGCCATTTTTTGTTTTTGTTGTAAATTATTTGGCACTGGCGACATACCACTACATCGTGGAACATCTGCTTGGAAAGCACTATCAAAAAGACTTCAGAAGCATGAAACAGGCAAAAGTCATCAAGACTGTATGGTGAAATGGTTTGACCTTCGGTTAGACATAGTAAACCGTACATCTATTGACCATCTCGAATTGCAGGCTTTTCTGAAAGAAAGATTTCTGGAGAAATGTTGTCAAACGCATGGTTGATGTCGTTATTTTCTTGTCCGAAAGAAACTTGGCATTTCGAGGAAGTAATGAAAAGCTCGGCGATCCTTCGAATGGCAACTTTTTGGGACTGTTTGAATTGCTTGCAAAGTATGATACTGTCCTCAGCGAACTTTTACAGAGGATTAAGAAGGCAGAGACACATGTTCAGCACCTCAGTCCACAGATCCAAAATGAGCTGATTCAACTTGTTGCCAGTAACATTCAAGAGGCCAACATAGCGCAGCTTAAAAAAGCAAAATATTATTCAGTTATTTTGGACTGTACTCCCGACGTGTCACATGAAGAACAGATGTCTGTGGTGTTACGATTTGTTGAATGCAACGGTGAAGGTGGTGTCAATATTCGTGAAGCGTTTGTTGGTTTTCTTAATGTTCATGATACAACTGGCGAGGGATTATTGGAAGCATTTCTTGAAAAGGCAAACAACTTAGGAATAGACATTGCTGACATGAGAGGCCAAGCTTATGATAACGGCGCAAATATGAGAGGAAAGAATAAAGGAGTTCAAGCCCGCATGCTAGAAATAAATGACCGTGCCTTGTATGTACCATGTGGAGCTCACACTTGGTATCTTGTGATCTCAGACATGGCAAAGTCATCGAAATATGCCGTTGACTTTTTTGGTCTGATTAACAGAATATACGTTATCTTTTCTTCTTCACCTTCACATTGGGATATACTTCAAGAACATATGCCAATATCTGTTAAAGGGTTATCGGACACTCGTTGGGAGTCGAGAATTGATGCTGTGAAGCCATTGTGTTATCACCTTGAAGAATTGTGCAATGCCATCTTTGCGAGAATATGCACTCGAAAAGAAAGATGGCAATACAGCAACAGAAGCCGGTGCACTTTTAGACCATGTTACTACGTGGCCTTTTGTTCTGACTGTGTACACGTGGTACGATATACTATTTCATGTCCATAAAACCAGCAAATTAATTCAATCACCAGATGTGTCAATTGACGTACTGCAGGCAGAAGTTGGTGCTACAAAGAAGTTTTTGGAAGACTATCGAAATACAGGATATATCTCTGTGGTCACAAATGCACATGAAATAGCAGAGCATATGGGTATTGAGCAGGTGTTTCCAGAAACCAGGGTGCGACGTACGAAGAGAATGTTTGATTACGAATGTGCTGATGATTCGGGTCGTCTTTCTGCCAAAGAAAAATTCAAATCGCAGTTCTTTCTTGTTCTCACTGATCAGGCCATATCTTCTGTTTCGTCGCAATTTGACCAACTCATGGAGTGGTATAAGTTGTTTGGATTTCTGTACAACGCTAACAGCCTGAAGCAGTGTCACAGAGAAAATGAACTGGAGAATCACAGCAAAAATTTTGAAAGAAAAATGGGAGACATTGTTGCCAACAAACTCATAATGGAATTGAATCGTTTTATTTATGTCATCGAGAAAGAGAGAGGACTTGTCCCGGCAAACAATTTTTTAACATACATAGACAAGAACAGCCTTCAGGAAATATATCCGAATCTTTGCATTTGCATCAGAATTCTTCTGACCACACCAGTTACTGTCGCTGGTGCTGAAAGGAGCTTCAGCAGAATGAAACTGATCAAGAATATCCTGTGCTCAACCATGACAGATGACAGGCTTTCTGCGCTTGCAGTTATCTCAATCGAAAACAAGATTGCCAGATCTCTGGACTATGACGCATTGATTAACCAATTTGCGGAGAACAAGGCTCGAAAGAAGTGCTTTGCGTAAATACAGAATACATGTACACTGTAGGCCTATGTATACATAATATGAACCCTGTATATTGTATAAAATAAATACCGCATTCCAGTTTCTGCATTGTAAGGGGCCCCACCCGGACATATGTTCGGAGGGGGCCACGTTCTTTGTTGCTACAGCCCTGAGCCCAGTACAGACAGTTTGATAAGAAGTGTGAGAATACTTACAAGGGGAGATAGATCCAATGTATACAATCAATTTAGGTTTGAATAGGGACTGGGAATGGCTGAGCCATTACAAACATTGAATCTATCTCCCCTTGTAAGTATTCTCACACTTCTTATCAAACTGTCTGTACTGGGCTAGCTTGATTATCACTTGAAAAGTTTTTTTCTCTTACTTAATTGGCCTCTCAGAGTTGGTAAGACAACTTCCACCTTTTCATGCTCTCTGTATGTGTGTATATATGTCTCTTCAATATATGTTCCACTCTATGCATCCGAAGAAGTAGGCTATAGCCCACGAAAGCTTATGCTCAGATAAATTTGTTAGTCTCTAAGGTGCCACAAGTACTCCTGTTCTTTTTGCGGATACAGACTAAAACGGCTGCTACTGTGAAACCTGATATTATTCACTCTGTATACCACTTTTCTCTGTATTTTTTTGAACATTCTGCAAAGCTACTTTGGTATTTTTTAGACTGAAAGCAGAATTTTTCTTTCCCTGTTTGCCTTGATACTGTTGGACCACAAGGAAGGAATTTAATTGTTGGCCTATCCAACATTGTGTAGGTGGAAAGACTGTCCTTTTCCCACTACTTTAGGGAAAACTCGAGCAGGTTGTTTCATGACTGGTTGGCAGGTTCACAACTCCTTCTATGGTGACCTGGACAAATTCCAATCTAATAATTACATTCCACCTACCTAAAATTCCCCCAGCAGTTTAATTTGGACACTATATTATTCCCCTCCCCATTTCCTGAGCTGTTGTGTAGCATTAGTGCTCTGTTCTGACTCAGACATGGGTGAAGTAACTTCTGTGAATGTCTAAATTCTGCTCTATATTCTTGCCTTTAAGCTCCCATTGACATCAGTGGGAGTTGTGTTAGAAAGGCAAGCCCTTTGGGCTGAGAGTGGTATACATCATTTGAAAGTTGTTCAGCAGAGCTGGTTGGAACTTTTGCTGAAATATACTGTTTTGCTGAAGCTGAATCAGTTTCCATTAAACTAGGGAGGGAAGGGAAGAAAGCGAGACTGTTGTTCAGTGGTTATGGAACTGGCCTGGGATGTGGGAGATACAGATACAAATTCCTGATTTGGAGTGATCTGGGGTAAAAAAAACTCTGTTCTAAATCAGTCAGAGCAGGTACTTGAATTTGGATCTCTCCCATCTCTGGCCAGCACACTGACACACGCACACACCACCCAGGATATAGACACAAAGACACACACAGGAACTCCTCTCTTAATGTTGTAGTTATGTTCCTGAAAAATGCAACTTTAAGCGAAATGATGTTAAGTGAATCCAATTTCCCCATAAGAATTAATGTAAATGAGGGGGTTAGGTTCCAGGGAAATTTTTTTCACCAGACAAAAGACTATATTATATACACACACACACACACACACACACACACACACAAGTTTTAAACAAACAATTTAATACTGGTACACAGTGATGATGATTGTGAAG
This sequence comes from Malaclemys terrapin pileata, assembly GCF_027887155.1. Taxonomy (NCBI): domain Eukaryota; kingdom Metazoa; phylum Chordata; order Testudines; family Emydidae; genus Malaclemys; species Malaclemys terrapin. Next base: position 37,014,562 of record NC_071513.1, on the reverse strand, counting down.
CTTGGTTGAGGTGGAGGAGTCAGAGGGTGGGATATTTCCCAGGGAATGCCTTACTGCTAAATGAACTAGCAATTGACTGAGCCTTCAAGGGTTAACTCTCACAACACTCTACAAGGCAGCAGGAAAGGAGGGAGGGCAGACAGAGACACACACCCTGGGTGTGAGAGAAAAAATGTTCATTTCCCCTTTAAGTAGCTGACCCCAGGCTTAAGTACACTGCCTTGTTAATTAAATCAGTTTGCTGAGACCTGAGACAGCAGCTACTGCCTAGAAGCTCCCTCCCTCCATCGTGTGTGTCCCCCTCCCCCGCTCTATGGAAGATGGGGTAAGCGGGGTGCAGGAGCAGGGGGAGGGGGAGACACCCTGACATTAGCCCCCTTCTTTCCCCCTCCCCCCCATACAGCAAGCAGGAGTCTCTGGGAGCAGCTCCAAGGCAGAGGGCAGGAGCAGCACAGGGCAGTGTGGGGAGGGACACAGGTGAACTGCAGACAGCTGCTGCACAGGGAACTTAGGGGAGTGGGAAGCTGATAGGGGGGCTGCTGGTCCACCCTGGTTCCAACCACCGACCAGCTAGCTACAATGGGCTGCTCTTCCTGCAAGCAGTGGACAAAATAGGCGGCTGCCTAACGACCTTAGAAGGGAGCATTTCAGAACTTTAAACAGCATGTTCCCTAATTGATCAGCAACTTAACATCAAAATGACGTTAACTGGGACGACTTTAAGTGAGGAGTTACTCTACACACTTCCTTCTATTTTTGTGAAAATGTTTGACAGGTTTTGGTTTTGTTCCAATACTGATCAAAAACAAATTTTGAAACCTCAAAAGTTGCCATGAAACAGCATTGTTATCCTCTGATCAGCTCTATTATTCAACTCTGTGTTCAGGAAGTTCACACTTGATGAGAGGTGACTTAAATAGCTGCTCCAGTTTCTGTCTCCTTGAGTAGGACCTTCTATTCATTCAAATTTTAACATGTATCTGGAAATTGATACTAAACAGTTGCAGAATAATAATTCTTGAGGGCTGAACCAGCAGGTAGACACAAAGGAAGAGTAATTTTTGTTTTCAGATTCTCATTTCAGACTGTGGAAGAGCTGTCATTTTCAAAGTTCCTTTTTGGTAAAAATAGTTTACCAGTAACTTCCACACATATTGTGAATACCTATTTTCAAAAGTCCCTTAGGGAATTAGGTGACCAATTCCCACCAAAATTCAATGGGGGTTGGTCACCAAACTGCATCAGGTGCCTAGAATCACCCTCCTAAAGCCGTGGGGAAAAAAGGTAATGAGAAAATGGAGGAAACAAGACACCCTGGTATATTTACGAGGAATGGATAAAAACTACAAGCATGAGTCTGGAGAAATGTGAAGAGAAGTGTGAAGGGAACAGAAAAATGATAAAAGGTAGAGAGCAAAGCAGGAAAGGCAGGGAGAAGACAAGAAAAGAGGAAGAGGGGCATAGGCACTGGAACCAGGGATTCTGGGGGTGCTGCCGCAACCCCTGACTTGAAGTGGTTTTCATTATTTACAGTTTGGTTCAACAGTTCAGCACCCCCATTATAAAAATTGATCCAGCACCCTGAAGAGGGGTGAAAAAATGGACTTTGTGTCTTACTCAGAACTCCACTGACTCTTTATTCTGGCCTTGTCTTGTGGTGACATCATTTATTCAGAAATTTCTGTATATTTCATTCCCTGAAGCAAAGCATGTGGTGGTGCTTGGCTACACTGTAATAAGCTAAATGATAGATTTTGTGGATAAATTGTTTGGATTGCTCAGTGATTGTCAGTCTATTGTGATGTATATTCATAGAGAATATGTTTGTTTGCCTACTGAGGGGAGGGAATGGAAAGAAGAGAGAAAATCAATTTGGGCACAATGACCTGCATTGGTTATTTTAGTAAGTGACTTAATAGTTACTGTAAATTCTTGTGACACTCTCATGCCCCGTTCAAAAGCAGTATGATTGGCTTGATGGCAGTACACACCATACAGCCAAATTACACATTTTCCCTCTTCTGTTAGTGGCATCCTCCCAAGTAAGCAGCGTGAAATGTGATGAGTGTTCAGTGAGCCTGACCTAGTGACTAATAGCATGGGACTGGGAGCCAAGAACTCCTGAGTCCTAATCCTGGTTCTTCTCCATTGACTCATGTGCCCTTGGAGATTGTCACTCAGCCTCTCTCAGGCTCTAATTCAACTCCAATATAAGTCATTTGGAATCTTTTCAAATCAGACACAATTACTTTATAGATCAAATAGGAACAACATAGTGAGGATTGCACTAAATGTGTAAACTGTCATATGCACTATATACTATGTTGACTAATACATGCTAGGTAGTGCATATATATGTATTATTCACATCATATATATTTATATACATATTAGTATGCATTAAGCACCCCCAAAATTAAGAACAAATTTTGTAACAGTGATAGAGCCTAAACTGGCCTATACTGTACCATAATCCTGTTAATTTATGCTAAGTATCCAATAATTCCTTGCATTTGCTGAAGAAAGCATTTTGTATACACAGATAGGAAACCTGTCAAAATGAAGATACATTTCGTTCTATGTCTTTGTATAACCTAGGGAAGTACTTTCATGGACCAATACCTGGAATACTAGTATCCAAAACTAAGATAAAGAAGAAAAGGAACAATGTGTTAGGGAACTGGGACAAACTGATGGGTTGGATTTTAGTGAAGTGTTGAGATGTGTAATTTGTAAAATCATCATATAAATAATACCAGCTGAAATGTGTAACTTTGGAGCACACCTGCATAAAGTGAATGTAACATCACTGCACAAGATGGCTTCCTGGAGACTGCTATTGCATAGAACTTTTTTCCTGTACTATATTATTATTGGCTTAGAGCAATAAACCTGACTGACATTGGTTATTTGGCTTCTTGAATATATTTCATAACAGCCCAATGTGTTCTCAAGCAATTCATTATACAATTTATCAATAAACTGGTGAGTCAGCCAGGAGCCATCTAGCTAAAAGGTCAGTCAAACCAAGCAGTACAGGTTCTCTACCTAACTGCTTGGTGGGGGATAATGGTCATTAAGTGGTGGGAAACTAGTTTTTGTTAATTTCACTTACACTCGTGCAGATGGCCAGGCCAGGTTGCGGGGCCCGGGGTGGAATTCTGTAATAAGCAATACTATGGCAAAATGCCTTTTTAAAGTAACTGGTTTTATAGATAGTGCATGGTAAAGCACTTAGGCAAAATGCCAATAAGTTAGGAATTCCTAGGCGAAAAGCCACATTTTAAGTATACATAAAGATTAAAACACTTATCTTGGCTAAATGCCAGACATAAAATAAAAAGAGAGGAAAAGAATTCTCTCTCCTGTAATCCATTTGGCATGGAGACAAAAGCAAAAGGCACTGGGGAAACATATTCAGGTTTTGCAGGAGCACTGCCCTCCCAGAACCATACGTCCTGTTTTCCAGCCCTCCACACACACACACACCCGCTCTAACCCATGGAACCCCACTCCCCTCTCAGAGCTAATAATATAACCTTCCTTCATAGATATTTTTCCATACATGTCAAGCGTCTCATGCCCCTTTTGCAAGCAGTATGATTAACTTGATGGCAGTGCATACCAGCTGGCAGTTTTTCAAAGAGCCATTATTAAGGGCACAAGAGCAAACTATCCCACTGTGTAGGAAAGATAAGAAGTATGGCAAGAGACCACCCTGGCTTAACCAGGAGATCTTCAATGATCTAAAAATCAAAAAAGAGTCCTACAAAAAGTGGAAACTTGATCAAATTACAAAGGATGAATATAAAAAAATAACACAAGTATGTAGGGACAAAATTAGAAAAGACAAGGCACAAAATGAGATCAAACTAGCTAGGGACATAAAAGGAAACAAAAAAAATTCTACAAATACATTAGAAGCTAGAGGAAGACCAAGGGCAGAGTAGTCCCGTTACTCAATGAGGCAGGGAAGACAATAACAGAAAATGTGGAAATGGCAGAAGTTCTTAATGACTTCTTTGTTTCGGTTTTCACCAAGAAGGTTGGTGGAGACTGGACATCTAACATAGTGAATGCCAGTGAAAATAAGGTAGCATCAGAGTCTAAAACAGGGAAAGAACAAGTCAAAAATTACTTAGACAAGTTAGATGTCTTCAAATCACCAGGGCCTGATAAAATGCATCCTAGAATACTCAAGGAGCTGACTGAGGAGATATCTGAGCCACTAGAAATTATCTTTGAAAAATCATGGAAGACATTCCAGAAGACTGGAAAGGGGCAAATATAGTGCCCATCTATAAAAAGGGAAATAAGGACAACCCGGGGAATTACAGACCAGTCAGCTTAACTTCTGTACCCAGAAAGATAATGGAGCAAATAATTAGGCAATCAATTTGCAAACACCTAGAAAATAATAAGGTGATAAATCACATTCTGCATGGATTTGTCAAGAACAAATCGTGTCAAACCAACCTGATAGCTTTCTTTGACAGGATAACAAGCCTTGTGAATAGGGGGGAAGCAGCAGTTGTGGTATATCTTGACTTTAGTAAGGCTTTTGACACTGTCTCATATGACCGTCTCTTAAACAAACTAGGGAAATACAACCCAGATGGAGCTACTATAAGGTGGGTGCATAACTGGTTGGAAAATTGTCCCCAGAGAGTAATCATCAGTGGTTTACAGTCATGCTGGAAGGGCATAATGAGTGGGGTCCCTCAGGGATTGGTTCTGGGTCCAGTTCTGTTCAATATCTTCATCAATTACTTAGATAATGGCATAGAGAGTATACTTATAAAGTTTGCGGATGATACCAAGCTGTTAGGGGTTGCAAGTGCTTTGGAGGATAGGAGTAAAATTCAAAATGATCTGAACAAACTGGAGAAATGGTCTGAAGTAAATAGGATGAAATTCAATAAGGACAAATGCAAAGTACTCCACTTAGGAAGGAACAATCAGTTGCACACATACAAAATGGGAAATGACTGCCTAGGAAGGAATACTGCAGAAAGGGATCTCAAGGTTATAGTGGATCACAAGCTAAATAAGAGTCAACAGTGTAACACTGTTGCAAAAAAAGCAAACATCATTCTGGAATGTATTAGCAGGAGTGTTGTAAGCAAGACACAAGAAGTAATTCTTCCGCTCTACTCCGCACTGATTAGGCCTCAACTGGAGTTCTGGGCACCACATTTCAGGAAATTGGAGAAAGTCCAAAGAAGAGCAACAAAAATGATGAAAGGTCTAGAAAACATGATCTATGAGGGAAGATTGAAAAAAAAATGGGTTTGTTTAGTCTGGAAAAGAGAAGACTGAGAGGGGACATGATAACAGTTTTCAAGTACATAAAAGGTTGTTACAAGGAGGAGGGGGAAAAATTGTTCTTCTTAACCTCTGGGGATAGGACAAGAAGCAATGGGCTTAAATTGCAGCAAAGGCAATTTAGGTTGGACATTAGGAAAAACTTCCTAACTATCAGAGTGGTTAAGCACTGGAATAAATTGCCTAGGGAGGTTGTGGAATCTCCATCATTGGGGATTTTTAAGAGCAGGTTGGACAAACACCTGTCAGGGATGATCTAGACCAGTGGTTCCCAAACTTGTTCCGCCGCTTGTGCAGGGAAAGCCTCAGGCAGGCTGGGCTGGTTTGTTTACCTGCCGTGTCCGCAGGTTTGGCCGATCGCGGCTCCCAGTGGCTGTGGTTCGCTGCTCCAGGCCAATGGGGGCTGCTGGAAGTGGCGGCCAGTACGTCCCTCAGCCCGCGCCGCTTCCAGCAGCTCCCATTGGCCTGGAGCAGCGAACCGCGGCCACTGGGAGCCGCGATCAGCCGAACCTGCAGACGCGGCAGGTAAACAAACTGGCCCAACCCGCCAGGGGCTTTCCCTGCTCAAGCAGCGGAACAAGTTTGGGAAACACTGGTCAAGATAATACTTAGTCCTGCCTTGAGTGCAAGGGACTGGACTAGATGACCTCTCAAGGTCCCTTCCAGTTCTATAATTCTATGATACAGCCAAATTATACGTATCAGAGGGGTAGCTGTGTTAGTCTGAATCTGTAAAAAGCAACAGAGGGTCCTGTGGCACCTTTAAGACTAACAGAAGTATTGAAGCATAAGCTTTCGTGGATGAATGCCCACTTCGTCCAAAATTATACGTTTTCCCTTTTCTATTAATGGCGTCCTCCCAAGTAAGCAGTGTGAAATGTGCTGAATGTTTATTGAATGTGCCTCAGTGGCTAATAGCATAGGATTGGGAGCCAAGAACTCCTGAGTCCTCATCCTGGTTCTTCTCCACTGATTCATGAGCCCTTGAGGATAGTCAGCCTCTCTGAGAGTCTAATTCAACTCCAATGTAAGTCATTTGGAGTCCTTCCAAATCAGACGCAATTACTTTATAGATCAAATAGGGATAATGTAGTGAGGATTAGTTAATTTACCAATGTGCTAAATGTGTAAACTGTCATATGTGCTAAATACCGTGTTGGCTAATATATGCTGGTTAGCATATCTATAGCTATATCAATAACTTTAACAAAGCCCTGGCTACCTTGGTTTTCACATACATCAGTACAATGAACATCCTGGCCATTTGACAGCCAGTGGGGAAACAGAACTACTATCCTTCTCCAAAAGCACAGGCCTCTCTAAAACCTGAACTAAATCAATACAGGATCTGTGATACATTATTCAGATAATTACAGTATTATTTAAATATTCATTTCTAGAGCTCCCATCATTCATGGTATCTAGGCACAATACTTCACGATTGAGTACTTAACATTAAAAGTAAGAGGAACAAAACACAATGCTTCCCTGCTGCTTGCAGCATTTAGACACATGACATATCTAGTCAGTTAGTGAAGGATAAAGGATTTCATAGCTTTAATCAGTTGGAAAAGCCAGGCAGAGAGATGGCCATGCTTTGAAAGATCCAAGTTTACTTTAAGCATACTTATGATGGGAAAAAGTTACAGAGATATGGGAATGCCCTGCCTTCAACTCCCACAAACTTCACACAAACAATGGAGTTTCAGTGTCCTGGATGAGCATAGATGGTGGCACAGTGGGCTAGAGGTGGAGACAACTTTTTTATCCTGGGTCTGTTTCATTTAGGATTTTCCGTGTAGATATCAGCACCAAGAATTTCACCTGGAAGTCAAGTAACAGCCTGTGCAGAGAATAAAACACAGGTTTAATGTGTTCTCCTTGAAGAATAACCATTATCACCCACAACCAGGTTCTCAGCTGATGCTGTTAGTGAAGAATAGCCATTATCACCCACAACCAGGTTCTCAGCTGATGCTGTTAGTGAATGTCCTAAGACTCTGTTTGAGTTTCAAGTATGATATTCCAATTGACTTTACCTGATTCTACTTTGAAATTCTCAGATGGAGAGCATTCTAGAAGTACAGTGTATGCTTTACAGGCATCAATGAATTAAGTCTGACATACCTCCTTTTGAGATAGGAATGTATTTTTATGCTTATAGTTGAAAACTGAAGCACACTGGGGTTAAGCACTTCTATAAAGTTACACAGGAGGTGTGCAGGAAAAAGCAAGAACAGAACCCAGAACATTTAAGTCTCCGTTCTGTGTCCTTTAGACCACTCTGCCTGTCTAATATATCATCTCTAGAATTATCACACATAAGGATGGCTCTTCCAAAAAATAGCAACAATTCAAGATAGATGGAATATATTGCCTAACAATAGGCCTCAGGACTTGTTCAGAGACATCTCTTCTTTATCAAACCAGTTTGGCCCATCACTTCTATTCATCCCTTATGGCATACTGACAACCCTGTTTATTAACCATCCACTAGGCTCCTGTTGCATATCTAGCACATATAAAATGAGCAGAGGCATGTTGTTTGCAATGTTGTTGTAGTCATATTGGTCCCAGGATATTAGAGAGATGAGAAGGGTGAGGTAATATCCTTTATTGGATCAACTTCTGTTGGTGAAAGAGACAAGCTTTAGAGCTTACAGAGAGTTCTTCCTCAGTCACATATTCTTCAGAGGCATATTGTCTTTCTACATGCTCTTTATAAACCCTGTGCTAAGCTGTCAAGATTCTTTTTCATTTACACAAGTAACTATAGAGATTAGGAAGTGTTGGATTATTTTCTAGCAATAGATAAAACTAAAAATAAAAAATGGTTTTGATCACATAGCCATTCTAAAAACTCAGATATATATCCAAAATACAGTGGTTACTTTGCAAGAATGGTTCTTTGGGGGAAATTTTCAGTACATCCTGCTTCTGGGCAGGCTGGAATGACTGCCAGTAGAACCTCCCTTGTTGTATTTTGGCACTTCCTCCACCAACCATTGCAGCAGGTGGAAGAGCAAAGACAAGTGAAAAATATTATTATTAGTTTAACTGAACTTTATTGAACTTCCTAAAATCTTTTGGTTCAGTTTCTGTTTAACTTACCCATCACATTTGGATCTGTTTTTATTTATCCAAATCTATTTGCCCAGTGCTAACATTGCCTTTTTCCTTTTTGAATTATTGCAGATGCTTGCTAGTTACATCCACCCCACAGCTGCCTTTTAAAACTATTCATGTAACAGGCTATGGTGCTGCATACGTCCCCCACCAACATGCACGAAGATCAAACAATCACCTATGCTAAGATTCTCAAAAGCAAGTGGTGATTTTGAGTGCCCATTTTTAGACACCTCAGTAAGGCCTGATTTTCAAAGACTATATGGTGCCTGAATTTGGGCGCCCAAAATCACTAGTCACTTTTGAAAATCTTATCCCTAGTCTAGATTCTTAACTGGTATTTTCATCAAGGGTTTCAGTGTTAGTGCATCCATTCAATATTTGTAATGCTAGAAAATCAAGCAACATTGATAATTGTGGCTGGTTACCAGGGTATTTAAAGGGACCTCTCTGCAATATGAAAGCAAGTAAATCCTGAATCTAATTATAATCTACAGCCATTGTCTATGCCTATGTCTATTAAAGCATTTATTTTCACTTAAAGAGGAGGAGCTGATTATATTGATCCCTCTTACTTAAATGGCTTGGGATGATCAATTTTGGTCTGTAAACCTCTGATGTTTTAAATGCATTACCTTAATACCCCCTTTAAGTATTGCTAGTTGTCAACTTCGTTAACCTATGGTGTGAAGCTATTTCCACAAAATAAAATGGCAATAGGTAGCACAAAGATGAGGAGGAGGATTTAATAATGTTAAGCAAAACAAATCTTCATCTTAGCCTATAACCTCTGTTTCTCCAGAGCAATCTTGTGTATAAAGTAAAACTTCCAACTATGCATTTTTGTACATCGTGTAACAGCAAAAGCCAAGTAAAAAACCTCTACCTTGACATAGCTCCCTCTGTTGTTTTATTTTCTAAAGTATCCGTCACCCAAAAAATGAGCTTCTGTACAAAATTAAAATACTAGACTCAGCAGACAAGAAAAATAAGTCATTCAAGCAACATGGGCAAAGAAAATAATCTAAAACAATTAATGAACAGAAGAGGGGGGAAGGACGGAAATGAACTGATATGAACTCAAAGGCCTTACTTGCAGAAAGCTTTGAATACAGCTGCAGACTTATTCATCAGACATCCATAGGAAGGGAGTTCCACAGAGATGGTTCCTGAACTGAAAAACCCCTGCCCTCAGGCAGCTTTAGATGGAGAAACAGAATCTCTGGTCAGAGGGCAAGGATATAGCCATACAATCACATCTGTCTTGGACCAGCATAAGGGGAGGGAGTACCTTGGGTTTGGGTTATTTAATGTTAAAACAGTGACAGAACTGGTTGAAGGTTTGCTCTCAAAGTACTTTTAGTAGAAGATGTGAAGTATTGATGGTGCATCTGTGTGCTAAAATAGCAATGGTGAGGGACCAACACAAAAATGTGAGCCAATGGAAAGTGGAAAACATTAAACTTACAGGATTTGAATTAAAACAATGTCATGTGAAAGTTGGACACAATGTGGGGAAGGAGCATACTCCAGTCAAACATTAACCACTTAACTGCTGCAAACTGCAGTATTGCTGAACTTACTGCACCATGTATGTCCGGAACCTGAACATTGCATTGATTGCAGTTGAATGCATTAACACAGCAGGTGCAGTGCAGCAAAGGAGTTAAATATTGTAAGAGTCTTCACTCAAGAAAACCTATTGCTTATCCAGCACTCATCTGAGTGTTTTTTTCCTTCTTTGTATATCATGGAAGAGAGTGTATACTCTGGTGGTTAAAGCAGAGGAATGGAGGTCAGGATCCTTGCATTCTAATCCTCTCTCAGACACTAGCTCATTGTAGCTTTGGCCAAGTCACTCAATAGTCCTCTACCTTGATTTGTTGAGTTACACCTTTTTTAGAATCTCTGTAGAGCTTCATTAACCAATCAAAATGACAGACATGACATGCAATGAAATATTTATACATTCCATGTTTTTGGGGCTGTCAAGGCTCCTTCCCCACTCTGAACTTTAGGGTCCAGATGTGGGGGCCTGCTTAACTACCAGCTTAGATCTAGTCCGCTGCCACCACTCCCAATGTGCTAATTCCCTTCCCTGGGTAGTCTTGAGAGACTCTTCACCAATTCCCTGGTGAATACAGATCCAAACCCCTTGGATCTTAAAACAAGGAGAAATTAACCATCCCCCTCCTTTCTCCCACCAACTCCTGGTGGATCAAGATCCAACCCCCTTAGATCTAAAAAAAGGTAATTCAATCAGGTTCTTAAAAAGAAGGCTATTAATTAAAGAAGAAGGTAAAAATCATCTCTGTAAAATCAGGAGGGAAACTAACTTTACAGGGTAATCAAACTTAAAGAGCCCAGCGGAATCCCCTCTAGCCTTAGGTTCAAAGTTACAGCAAACAGAGGTAAACACCCTAGTAAAAGGTACGTTTATAAGTTGAGAAAACAAAGCTAAAACTAACATGCCTTGCCTGGCTGTTTACTTACAAGTTTGAAATATGAGAGACTTGTTCAGAAAGATTTGGAGCGCATGCATTGATGTCTGGTCCCTCTTAGTCCCAAGAGCGAACAACCACCAAAACAAAGAGTACAAACAAAAGCCTTCCGCCCACCACGATTTGAAAGTATCTTGTCCCCTTATTGGTCCTTTGGGTCAGGTGTCAGCCAGGTTACCTGAGCTTCTTAACCCTTTACAGGTAAAAGGATTTTGGAGTCTCTGGCCAGGAGGGATTTTATAGTAGTATTGTACACAGTAGGGCTGTTACCCTTCCCTTTATAGTTATGACAGGGACCCTCTGGAAGCCAAATGTAACATCCAGGATTCCCCATTTTCCTACCAAACTCTCCCACAAAGTCTCAGCAACCATCATCTAGCAAGAGATCAAACATCCTTTGGCAGAATTCTGATTTTTTTTCGCCAACCTCCAAAACAACTTCTTTTTTCCCTGAAAAAAATTCAAAACATTTCTGTAAGTTATTCACTTCATAATCAGATGTAGTCTTTACACATATAAAGGCACACATTGCCCAAAATGAAAATATGCTGTCCATAATAAGTCTGACTTGCACTTACACACATGCACAGGTACTCATCCTCCTAAATATCTCAAAAGTGAATGAATTTGCCTACTATTCCACATTTCAGATGGTATACAAGGATAACATTTCCCTACAAAGTCTGGGGAAAATTGGACAAGAGGTATAGGAGGTATGGCCATGAAAGTAGTTAAGATAGGGCTTTATTTTTGGCAGATTTTTCTGTCTTCAAAATGACTTGGCCTAGATATGCCCAATTCGCTTTACTCTAGCTGGAGTTGGTGAGTAGTGTCTCTTACTAATTTTAGAGAGGTATTGAGATAATTAGCTGTATTCCTATACTTAAAGCACACCTGGCTAATGTGCACATAAAGCATGCATGAACGGATAGAATTCTGGGTGTTCTGGTGTAAATTTCTTTTTTTAATATAGGCCCCATAGCCTCACAAAGCAATATTGATCTGGAGATAGGAAGAGAGAAGCCACATGTGGAGGAGGGAGCCAAAATGAAAAGAAGAATGGGGTCCCTCTCTGCACAGCTTGAGAGCGCTGCCTGACTCCTTGTATGCATTTAGCTTCTGAAGCCCATCATTTCAAAGTCCCAGGCCCAGATCCTAAAAAGCATTTAGACACCTAACTTCCATTGATTTCAGTGGCAATTAAGTACTTAAATACCTTTGAGTATCTGGATCTCAGTGCCTTGAAATAGCCACTGGAACATTTTTTAGAACCTAAGTCATTAAACTGCAGTTAAAGTTGTGTAGATGTAGCAGTAATATTTTGGGGAAATTGTGCTTTTTTGGGCTTGTGCTTTTTTTCTGTTTTATAAGTATGGAAATTCACTTATGATCCACTAAATTAATTATATATATTTCCAAATTATTTATTTAGATATTACTTATACATTTTCCTTTATACCATAAAACATAAGAGTCCTGATCCGTAGCTGTACACATCTTTGCAATATTTAAAAATACAATGATTTATAACATCAATTACTATTACAGCTCCATCTTTGCCATGTAACATCCCTAATTAACGATGGCCAGGGGAAAAAAAAGACATAAGAATTTGCCATCCCCAGTCCCCCAACCACTCACCAACGTCAAAATCCCACCCTATCCTTCTAAAAGACAAAGAGAAAGGATGGACTTTGCCATGTGAAAATACTTGATTAAGGTCTTGCAAACAACCTTAGCATTGCCCCCATACAACTGCCAGTCTCCCATATTACACCCTGCCTTCCTTATTTTGTAAGATGTGGTCTTTTGAGTACTTTCCCTGAATTAGTTCAGTTACATTTCCATAGGACTTTAACATTTCCATAGCTATGAAGGCAACATTTTACATTCGGGAAAAGCATGTATTTGTTCTATCTGTGTATAGAACATAGTAAATCTGAACTACAAAACATTTTTGTACATCCCTTTGTCTGATATGGAGTATGATCCTTAGTCACCACACTAACTTTGCTTTTACCGTATATATCCCATAATTTAAGGGTTTCAGACTTGGAGATTTGCATTTGTCGATGGACTAGCTATGGTGACATGTACTGTACCTTTTGGGAAGAGTGGGGAATGGCTTTCCTTAACATTCAGGAGATAAAGTGCGTGCATCTCTTTGAGGCTGTTGATAAACTACGTAATGCATTGTGGGGGGTGGCCTTCTGCACGACAGAGTGTAGGTCATAGTATTACAAAGTGTTACAAGTGGGTGGGCCTTGAAAATCACCAAAAAGTGTGTTATGTAATTTATGGACAACCCTTTTCTGCCATCTGTGCAGGGCCGGCTCTAGGTTTTTTGCTGCCCCAAGCAAAAAAATTTTTGGCTGCCCCCCTGCACTTTTTTTTTTTGGCTTTTACGCGTTTGCACTTTGCAGTTTTGTTTTAACTGTTTAAAATTAAAAAAAAAATGAAAACAGAGAATTTGTAGGGGAGGGAGGCAGCAGCCTCTGGGGCTCCAGCAGGCAGAAGCTCCCCAGGGGTCCTGGGGACCCTCCCGCCTGGCCCGACTCTTACCTTGCTGCAGATCTGGTCCTGAAGTGGAGTCATCTCTGGTCACCGCCGCTCCCAGGGCCAGGGGTTGGGTCTGCTGCTGGATCCCAGCCCTGCTCATCCTTGGGCTTCGCCTTGGCCCTGGCACGAGCTGGGCTCAGCCCGGGCTGCCGCTCCGCTCCCCTCTCCCCTCCCCTGGCAGGAGGCGGCACAGAGAGGAGGAGGAGGCAGAGGTGAGGACAAGCCAAGGAGGAGCAGACCACCCGGGCACCATGTTTCCCCATCCTCTGCAGCCGGAGCAGGGCCGTGCTACCCTTGTGTGTGGCCGCTTCCTGCTGCCCGCGGGAGAGCAGCGTGAACAAGCCGAGGAGCGGCCCGTCCTCTGAAGCCGGGGCAGGGCCACACTACAGGCTCCTGCCGCTCTCCCGCTGTCAGTGCCCACCCCCCCAGGTGGAGCCGGTAGCGCGGCCCTGCCCTGGCTGCAGAGGACGGGCCGCTCATTGGCTTGTTCACGCCGCTCTCCTGCGGGCAGCGGCCACTTCCCCCCCAGGTGGGATCCGGTAGCTCAGCATTTTGCCGCCCCATACATTTTGCCACCCTAAGCACCAGCTTGTTTAGCTGGTGCCTAGAGCCACCCCCTGCATCTGTGTATGCTCATAAAGAGGCAGGCAGACATCCTGTGCGTTCGTAATGTAGACATGAATTAAATTTAGTTTAATAGTACTACAATGTGGAATTGTTATAAGATTCAGAGAGAGAGGTGATGTTAATTCTAGAGAACACTGATCACTTGAAGCTGCGTGACCTTGGTAATAAGGCTAATACAGAGAGGTCATTATTGGGACAGGGGTACAGTTATAGATATTTGGGTAAAAGTAATTGTGCATTTCCACCTTAAGGCTTCTGTAACCTGGGAATAATATATAGCCATCTATTTAATTTGTAATGGGCCTATTACGATAGTACATAGGCACTATGAACACCCTAGCAGAGAGGGCCCATAAGCCCACGACTCCCCATTTGGGTAGCGAGACAAAGACTGGGTCAGGTTTGTGTTCATTTTGGAAATATTTCACACTGCCTAAATCATTTCAGAGTCAAATGCTTGTGTTCTCTTAGGTTTCCCTAATTGGTTCACCCTTGTTTGTAGCCAGAGCTCAAAGGTACACTCTTCAAGTCATCAATCTACTGGAGAGCTGTGTCTGATATACAGACATGAACAGAAATCTTTGCATTAGGCATTTTAATCTAGAGAGAGAACACAGGGTGTTCTATCAAGCTTCAGATATAGTACTGTGCATTATGGGATCGGTAGATATGTACTGTGTTAAAACTGGAAATGAAAATTGAGTAGTATGCCTACAGCTGGAGTTCTCAGAAATTTCTGGCTATGACAATTGAGGAGAACTCCCCCCATCCCACCTCAGTACTGCTTTGCATCAATCCGAATTTTAGATTTATATGTGAATCAGGCCAACATTTCATGTTTCTGCAGGGGTTTTTTTCCAAGCTGTTCTCATGGCAAGAAAGTGTGTTGCTCTGGTAATTGGTGAGTAAACTGCTATAGTAAAAGTGCTATGGCAAAATTACTTAGTGGCTCTTTAGAATATGAGCTTGAATTTAAAGGGGCCACTGCTTCTTACCTCACTTGAAATTACAGTTGATGGCATTGTTCTAGTTAATTACTTATGGCAGGGTTGGTTGGACTCATGTGATGGTGTTATGGGAAAAATAAAATAGAAAATGACTTTGGGGACTTAAGTGAGATGCTTTAAAGTACATAGCAGATCCCCTTGTTCTGGGTGCCTTCTAAATTTGATCAGCAGTACATAATTTGTAATTATGTAAAATTACACACAACCCTGTGACAAGTAAAGTAAAATTGTTTTTATGAAGTTTGCTTGACTGCGTTAATTGTGATTATAGAACAGTATACTCCTTAATAAATGGGGTGCTGGTGAATTAGAAAGTGATTGAACAGTTACTGATAAGATGCTTTTATCATTGAATGCACTAAACCCTTTTTTGTTCATTACATTACCATACACATACAGACATGATATAGCAATGTTACAGATGTTCTTTTATTTTTTTAAAAAATCCAGCTTTTGAGCACCACAGAGCTCTTCTTCGGTCAGATCTGTGGAGCTCAAAAGCTTGTCTCTTTCATCAACGGAAAGTTGGTCCAATTACTTCACTCACCTTGTCTCTCTCAAGGTTTCACTTTGTCAGGGGTAGATTTCACACATACCAACTGAAATAACAGCAAGAGGTGTCCTTTCTCTATAAAGGTTAGGGAAAGCTATGCCACAAATTTTTTGCTGCATGGTTTCTTTTTTCCCCCTTTAAGAGCCTCAGCAATAAGTTCTTGGCTGTACTGAAGGCCTGAGAAGCCGGATAGCTGAAAAGGGCTATTTCCCCCCTATTCTCATCCCCACCCTGCTTTCACTCTTTGTCACTTGCTAATGCTTCTTACTGTTAAGGTACATTTTAGAAGTTTGAGATTACACTAGAGCCGTAACAGTGAAAAAGAAAGGCACTAAACTGAATGTTTTCCTTGAATGTTCACTACATTAGAATTAGGGTTTCTGATTAGCTGTTGATGGTTGCACCTCAGGAAGTCTGGCGGTTCAGTTTTGATAAGAACTAAAAAGTGTGGATGCTTATTTGATCTGTAATAACTTGTAAAACTGGTGTAAGTTTCTTATAAGAGAATCTTGTGAGATTTCCAGTACTCCCTACCTTCCACTTGTGCCAGCAAACACGAATAACCCTCTTAGTGATACAAGGATCACTCTGATTCTTGACCAAACTCAAGACAGCCGAGGAATAGAAGAAAAAAAGATATACATCTATATAGATATATCTTTAATTTTATAGCTCAAACAAGACTTGCTGTGGTTCAGTTTGAGTTTTGAGTGAAGGTTTGGATCAATTTTTATTTTGTGCATACCTCCTATTCTTAGTTTATTTTGTCCTAAAAGTGATAAAGAAAAAAGGGGAAAGAAAACAAAAGAAAGATGGTGCATATTCAGATGAACTGGTTGCTACAATAGCTTGACACACAACTGCACAAGAACAGCTCATGTAGTTCTAATATGGGATTCATAACTAACTCTCATATTTAAAAGAGGTCACATACCACATGGCAGATTTCTTGTAGAACAATCTTGATAATTTATTCATCAAGATGGTATCTATGAGGATCTGACAATGGGGAGGAGAAGTGGAGATGTACAGAGAAGAATGTGGAAAGGTGTAGTAGAATTATAATGTGTTGTACAGTACTTAGCGCAGAAAGTATTAGAAAACGTAATTAGGAGACAGCTGAAGCTGAAAAATGAGAATCCAGAGAACATGTGAAATAGACTAAAAGGGGAAAGCAATAGGATAACATCATCTCTAGTGAAAAACAGTATTGGGGGAAAGCGTGGAGAGCAAAGGGGGGCCAAAAAGTATCAATCTATGGAACTTGGAAAAGACAATTTTCAGAAAAGGAGCTAGAACATTATGATTGAGAGACCATACAGCAATGTAACACAGGGAGGTGGGGAGAGGGTATGACTCCCACATACCGAATCCTGCTGGGTCCATGGGGAGGATGCATGTGGGATTGGGTAAGTCACCGAGACATCTGGGAAATTAGACCTCCTGGTATGCCCAAATCGATTTTTAGTCAGTGCTCCTGGGATTACATCTGACATTTGGATGGGGTTAGGGAGTCAATGGACATTTGGCCGTTAGAACCCCCACAGCTTCAGTGTATCCATAAACTGAAGCCAGGAGCAGTTGTTACTCTTCATTACTACATTTGCTGGGAGGGTAGAGGACAAGGAACTACCCTAACAGGACACTTACTTATTTCAAGCTAATGATAGCTGTGTGTATGTTAAAGCCACCACATTGCAAGACATACATTTTAATCTCATTACCTCACAGGCAATCATATTATTTACTGGCCTGCAGATAGAATTTTGCAAGTAGTCCTTAGGTTCCACATACCCTTTAATTGGACTAGTTTAGTACCTGATCGATTTCAAAATTTGCTTTCACTGTTACCAGAGGTTCAGAGAATCTCTGAAATACAAGGGCAAATTCACATGCTTCAATATATATATCAAGTTGAAAAGTATGCTTTTCATACCGCTTATAGAGTGTCTATTTTATGTACTAAGTATGATGTATTGTGCTTTATGACTAAAACTGTACAAAAAAACCATCATATTATTGCTATGGGAATGTTAGTGCTTGTGTTGATGTTAGCTAGTGTAGGAGTATGTTATTGTTGTTGTAAAGGACGTAATAATAGTAATACCTTTCATGTCCATGCTCATCATGCATTGTCATTACATCCAATCAAAACCCCTAAGGTTGAAGCATCTGAAGTAGAATCTGAATTCCAAGACTTAATGCAAATAGAGATTTGAAAAATGTTTGTTATACTAGTAGTACAAAAGGGGGGGTTGTGGAAGCAGAGAAAGAACTGACTGGTGAAAAGTCAGGGGGGCAAATATGTGGGGAGAAGGTTGATAGTATAGACGCTGGAAGAGAAAGGACACTGTGACACTGAAGTTATATTGTAGAATGAAAATACAGAAGGAGATGAGTGGTATGATCAAAAATAGAAATAAGATGGCAGGGGGTGTTTGAAAATGGATCGAAGAATGTATAAGCCTGTCACTGTCTGGAGTGGCTCAGAACCGAGACTTCCAATCTCAGAGCAGACACTCCAACTGGTGGTATGTTCTATAATTAGGTTTCACCAATCCAGTAACAAAAGTGAACTCCCAAAGTACTACAATAGCCTTATAATGGAGTCACAGACACTCCCCTTAGACACTCCAGTCTATCTTGCCACTCAGGCAAGCTGGACTATGTGATAAGTCACCACTTACACCAAAAATCACAAAATATTCAGGATACAGCCAGTCCCAAGAGAGCAGTCACTCACCCAGGTGGATTTGTAACCTACATCTCTCACCAAAGACAACGCTGGTAGCGAATTCCATAGTAAACTAAAGGTTATTAGCTAAGAAAAAGGAATGAGAGCTATTGAGAGGTTAAAGCAGGTAAAAATATATGTACAGGTGAGTCACAGTCTATAATTTCAAAATGTAGCAGAGGTGTAATTATCTGCCAGTTTTCCAAAAAGTCTTTTAGGGCTACCCAGAGTAAATTTTGGGAGCTCCGTCTTCTTTTTTGGTTATTCTGCCATGCTAGGCTCCAAACAGTCCACAGATTAAGCATTTTTCCTTGTGTCCATATTTTTAGCTTTTTCTCACAGAAACCAAGCTGACCAGACAGTCCTCACACCCTTTCTTTTTTGATGGGGAGAGAGGAATGCACTTAGAGACTTTGAACTTTGATCTCATACACAATGACCATAAGTTTTCCATGTGCAGAAATTAGCACTTTCCTGTTAAAATTCTTCATTTGTATTACACAAGGCTTCTTTCTTGTTTGACGGGTTCCTTAGTTAACAGGGGTATATACAATGTAAATGTTTGCTTTTACATTATAACAGGGTACAGATAAGTGAAAACAATGCCTCCAACATCCCACCAATTTTTCATGGAGTTTAAACACTAAATACATTCTTATAAATTTTAACATCTACTTTGAACTACTCTAACACAGGTGAGTAGGTCTGGCTTCCAGCTCTGTGTTCATCAGTTCTTAGCTGCTGCCTGTGGCCTTAATCAGAGCTGGCACTTGGCTTACCAGCATCACAAACCCGATTATTGCACTGGGGCCACAGGAAGATGGGCAATGAAATGTTGAGAGAAATCAGGATACAGATAGAAAGGAGGATGAGTTACAGGATACTGAAAACAGCTGGTAAAATATTGGAGGAGAAATATTGATGAAAGAGGCACTGAAAATAACATGCTACTGCAGAAGCAATATAGGAAAATATTATAAGAGCTGGGTAATGGTATTTTGGCTTTGTTGTACTTTCTTCAGTTTTAGAGGGGTAGCTGTGTTAATCTGTATCCACAAAAACAATGAGGAGTCCGGTGGCACCTTAAAGACTAACAGATTTGTTTGAGCATAAGCTTTCATGGGTAAAAAACTTCACTTCTTCAGATGAATGGAGTGAAAATTACAGATATACAGGCATAAATGTGTTAGTCTTTAAGGTGCCATCGGACTCTTCGTTGTTTTTCTTCAGTTTGTATTTGGTTTTTACCTTGTTCTAAGGACAAGGGGACTTCTTAAAAATGGTGCATGGGGGAAGAGGAAAAAGTGGCATGACAATAACAGCCAAGGGGTTAATCCTGCAACCCTTATGTGACAGAGGCCTGATCTTTCATTGAAGTCTACAGGGATCTTTCCATTAACTTCAGTGAGAGCTGGATTAGGTCATTCATCCTGACTCACCCAAGTAATTCCACTGCCCTTGGTGGGAGTATTGCATGCAGGATGAGGCATCCACAGCTGGATTTTTCCCTCTGCAATAACCAGGAACACTCAGTCTACAAGACCTTGAGGGGCAACTTATTTACTCACTCATTCTTTAGTCATTCATCAAGCATAATAACTTCTGCTGGCAATTAGCTTGCAGGATAAGTGATTTTGGCAAATGCTTACTCTTACACAACTTACTCTCAAAGGAAACAGCAACAGATGTATAGTTAGAAAGTGCTCTCATGCCCACGTGTTGTGTGAGATTTTTTAAACAAAACTGAAAACACTAGAAATGTGTCTGCTTTTCATTTTCAAATAAAAAATTGTTCTAAATTTGTCAAAAATGTACAAAATGCATGAAGTTTTCCCTCAAAAGTGCGCTGTTTTAATGAAGAACTATGTGCTTTTATGCCTAATAGAGGAAACTAGCCCCTTTCCATCAAACAGGATTTGTAACAAAAGTTGCAAAATTGTTTCCTATTTGATTTTCTTGGGTCCATGCTCAAGAGGGTATAAACGGAAATAAGTCAGGGAAGTTCTTAGAGTAAATCCATATGTCCAGTCAAGCAAGGATAATTTAAACATACCCTGGGTCCCTGTGGCCCAAGTGGATTGTCCTCCTCTCACCTATGAGGTAATGCTGGACTGGACTATGGAGAGCAGAAGCTGACACAAGCATAGACATATTAGTGAACAGCAGCACATTGCATCAAGGCTTCAGACTGCAGTGGCCACACACTGTTGGATATTCCAGCAGGGGGAGCAGTAGAATCCAGGCTACTGGTAAATCCAGGTGAGGACAGCGATATGTCTCCAGACTGATCCAAATGTCATACCACACCAGGGAGGCAGATCTCAGCAGGCTATATGTCTAAATATGAGCCAATGGACAGCTCCACTAGTTCTTGCTGCCTAAAACCGTGGAAGTCAAGCAGAGTTATTTGCTCCTTACATATGGAGGAGGAGGAGTGAGGAGTGAGAAGCAAGCATGCTCATACTTTTGCCTCCTGGTGGGGACCTCTCATCTTAAACTAGGAACCCTAACATCACAGTTTGTTAGGGCCTACAGGGCTTTCCATCATTCGGCCTCTGCAGCAGCAGTCTGCACAGATCCAGGTCACTTTTGTATAGGAACAAGGGGAAAACCACTGTCAGGATTCCCAGTAGTTCACACACCTGCATGGCTGCAGGCAGGCATAGAAACAGCCTCAGGTTTCAAACACAGAATGGGAAATCTCACAGCAGGAATCTAAAAAAACTTTAGTGCCATGACAATGGTGTCCAGGGATTGTGACACTTTCGAGGGGCATCCAGGGTTGGAAGGCACCATGTTACCACCTGTCCTTAGCATAGGGAAGCCTTATCTGTGCCTGCCATGTGTCAGTTCCTGGTCCACTGGACAGTCACAGAATTCACAGATTCGAAGCTCCCAAAGCAACAGCACCCCGCCCCAGCTTACCAGTTACATCTTAGATCACAAGTATCAGAGGGGTAGCCGTGTTAGTCTGAATCTGTAAAAAGCAACAGAGGGTCCTGTGGCACCTTTAAGACTAACAGAAGTATTGGGAGCATAAGCTTTCGTGGGTAAGAACCTCACTTCTTCAGATGCAAGATCTTAGATCACAGCTACTCTTAAGACACAGCACTTAGATATGTTTATAGTGAAAACAAGAAAAGTTTATTTAGGAAAGAGTAGCGATTCAAATGATAGCAAGTAGAACTATTGGAAACAAATGGTTATATATAAAATAAAATCATAACTCGCATTCTAGAACCTAGACTTTTTTAACTACTTTCATCTCTTGTATAGCAAAGCATACCCCACAGTCCTTTCAGTGTTTTTCAGCCAGGCTTTGCTGTGATCTTCAATTCATGTGACAACCTCCTTGGTGAAAGATTCAGGGCATCTCCCGGTACCCCAGTTATGTCCCCCAAAACCATAGCTTTCATTCATAAACAGGTCAGTCACACACACACACAAACATCCCACTTGTTACTTTTTCCTGGATGCCTCTTTCGTGTTGATTTTACAATCTCTTGATTAGCATTTGGCTCAGACTGTTGGTAGGCTGCCACTGTGAAGGAGTACAGTACACAAAACACATAAGACCAGCCAAAGCGAGATAAGCATCTCCTCCCTACTGCCTGACAGGACCATGTTTATCAACTTCTGGTGACCTGCCTTAATTCACATACCTTAAGAACATAATGTTCAGTGAAGATATGTAATTCCTTCAATATTATCCATCCATACATTTTGCAGTGATTATGATGACCAGTGGGCTACTGGCCCTTTCTGGAGACCTCACATGCCACCTTTTGATGAATTTAATATGTATACGTCTGACTCAGGAGATCCCTCTAAAATTCTATGCACCCCTTGTGCCCTCTACCAGTTCAGCTGGCCCCAAGAGTTTTCTGTGTCATAGAGATAAACCAAGGTGAGCAAGCACTCCCATTCCCCTAAATATTTTACTGCTTGGTGAGATACATAGAGCAAGAGAACAGGTTTTGGAGGAGCTCTCTGTATACATCTGCAAAACTAACTTATCCTCCTTTACATCACTCAGTAAAGCTCTCCTTTGTTGTGATGCCTACAAACTTTGACAGGTGTCTGGTGTGCTGAGACCACTGCCCATTACACTGAGCAATATTGCCCTCTCCCATTGGTCTGTCTGAATCCATCTGCTTTCTTTTTCTTATGCTTAGATTGTAAGCTCTTTGGGGCCAGGATTGTCTTTTTGTTCTATATTTGTATCGCGCCTAGCACAATTGGATTCTGATCCATGACTGGATCTCCTAAGTGCTCCAGTAATAGTAGAAGAGTAATAGAACATGGTGGAGGCCACAAAAAAGTTTGATCTATTCACTTGCTGAGCAAAGTGTATGAGCAATGTACCCACTTGTTAATATGTGCATCCAATTAGCATAAGGAATATTCTGTAAGAATTATGGGCTAAATTCTGCTCAGTTACATTTGTATGCCAGAAGCAACTACAGTGTGATAGGTACTGTCCACACAAACATACAGGAAGACATACTCCCTGTCCTGGAAGAAATTATCTTGATGTAAAGACAAAGAAATTCCATTGACTTCAATGGATTTCCCCACATAAATGTCCCATTGTTATGGCCAAGGCACTGAGCTTTAAAGCTTCTTAATGAAATAGCAGGTACTAGTACAGTAGAACCACAGAGTTACAAACACCTCAGGAATGGAGGTTGTTCATAACTCTGAAATGTTTGTAACTCTGAACAAAACATTATGGTTGTTCTTTCAAAAGTTTACAACTGAACATTGACTTAATACAGCTTTGAAACTTTACTATGCAGAAGAAAAATGCTGCTTTTAACAATCTTAATTTAAATGAAACAAGCACAGAAAGTTTCCTTACCTTATCAAATCTTTTTAAAAACTTTTCCTTTTTATTTAGTAGTTTACATTTGACACAATACTGTACTGTATTTGTTTTTTGTTTTTTTTTTCTCCGCTGCTGCCTGATTGCGTACTTCCGGTTCCAAATGAGGTGTGTAGCTGACTGGTAAGTTCATAACTCTGATGTTTGTAACTCTGAGGTGCTACTGTATTTTGAAGTTGCAGCTCAGGCTGGAGCTGGGACCCTGAAGCCCACCCCCTCCCTAGGCTTCTGGGCTGGCACCCATTAACAATCGATATTACCCCATGGCTAATCCCATTATAAACATTGTGGGGGGGTGGGATAGAGTCTGGATTTGAATCAATGTCAAATTCTTAAAGGAAATGTGAGAGTTACATTTTTATCATTCCTTCGCCTCTTTCTAATGGAATCCACCAAAAACATGTAGTGAATTACAACAAGCTGTTCCTCTGCACACCCTGCTACTAAAACTTCACAAATCAGGTTTTTTATTATGAATAAACCCAGAGAAGCTTGACTAATTTAAGTGCACCTGCCTTATAGAAATTCAGAGTTCATCAAATCCTGCTTTGTGTGTCTCACTGCAGTATTGCCTGCAGTAAATATTTTGGAAAGTAGTCAGTCAGGGTTCCCAGGAAAAAACTGTAGGTGAAATCCAGTTCTGGGTCCACATGGGCTTCAATGTTCAGAGACACTTGGTATAAAGCCATAGAGGCCCATAGCACAAAGGCTGCCAAGAGTAAATTCCAGGGGATCATCACAGCTCAAAAACTGATTGGTGCCAAAAGGGGGCATGACTAAGGCAGTTAAAGGGATGTGTTGATTCAACACATCACTTTAGCAAGCTGCAGCATCCATGATGATGGGAATTGAAAACTCTGAGAGAAGAGAGGTAACCACACTGACTGCCTCCCACAGAGTGAAATTCTCCCCTTCCCCACAACCCTGCCAACAATACAAGGAGAGACTGGTGCAAGGAAATGTAAAATAATCCTTCCTACACTAGTTTCAGTTAATCTGCTTGTGGCACTATCAGCAAGATGTGAAAATGAAGCTTGCAACATTCAAAATAACAGTCTACTTGGCCACTGTAAAATCAGGCTATCAGAAAAGTTTAAGGCAGATGCACTGTCAAGGTGTTTTCACAGTTCAAAAACACATTTTGGTTAATTTATTTTAAACTAAAAATAACCACTTGGAAGCTGGAATCAAATAGTTCATGACTGAAAATGAAATTTAACAAGCATCTCTCTATATCCTGTGGGCACAGAGAGAAAATTTTACATTGTAAGCATTATGTTGACTTGGAAGGTGTCAACATTTTATACCTATCAATCTCCACAGTGTTCCTTTTCCACCAGCTGAACTTTGCAAGCAATGTCGTGTTCGTGAGATCATTATTCTTCACCTCTTCTTGCTTGGAAAAATATAAAGTTCTTCAGAATTGCCATTAAAAAAGTTTGGAGATGGCCATACTCAGCTGAATCTACATACAGCAAATCTACAGCAAAGTGTTGAACCACTTCCAAGGAACCCACAAATGGGCAACAGACAAGTTAATGTGGAAACTTTAAGAAGAGAAATTAGTTTGAATACATCTATTTGGGAAAAGTGAGATTTAAATTGATCCTTCCCTCTCCTTGCCAGAGTACAGAACCGCTAGAGCTTCAGTTTATGATCTTTAGGTCTTTATTTCAGAACAAAACCTATTATCTACAGTACCAAATGCACCATTGTTCAGTGGTGGAAGTTCAGGAGTTGTGGTAGTTCTTTCTATTTCACAATTACTGTTGTTCCTTAGCACAGTAAGTCACAAGTTGGAAGATAGAACTTGGAGATATGTGCACGTGGAGACAAAAAAAGAAGCCTGCCCACAAGAAGGTAAAATGGCATAGAGGAAAGGTATACAGGTATTTATACAATATAACAGACCAGGATGCAGATGGATAGTATGCAAGAATAGGAGACTAGGTCTCAGGATAGCCAGTGTGTCTGCTACCTTTACAAGTATGTGCTAGAAGGCAACAGAACCAACATGTAAACTGCTCCTAGCCAGAGGATCAGTAAATGACACTTAGCAGTGTATTCTAGTAGTGTCCCGCTACAAGCAGCACTGCCTTGCAATAGCAGGATGCCTCTGGTACTGGATGTTTGACTAGCAACATGTCAGTACTTCCCCACTGCACCAGCTGCCTGCAGTAAGTAGGACTGAGCCCTGTGTGTTTGTACTGCAAGTCACATAAAAGGAAAAGACATTATAGTCATTAACACAAATAGGAAAAGTTCACCCAGCTTGTCCATTAAATTGCCTTCTGTGAAAGGCGCATTCTAGAGCTGTAAATGTTCTTACTACTTAGCCATGTTTTGCACCAAAATTAAGAACAACTCACAGAGGAACCTTATTTGTCTGCAGGACTAGGATGCTATAGTGGTTCAGTGTCTGCCTCCAAGCTTGTCCTTTAAGTTTGTGGTAGCAGTGGTTACTTCAGCAACTATTTTCTAAATAGCCCCTATTACACTGGCCAGTTTTGGGGAATTTTAGTCCAGATGAGAACTGGCAAATTTCTCATTATTTGAGAGTGTTTACTAGGCAGGAGGTGGGAATTGTGGCCTGACGGTTGAGGAGGAGAGAATGGTCAGGACACCTGTATTGGTGATGGTGGGGGGTTCCTTCCTCTGAAAACTGTAACCCTGAATATTTTGAATTTAATTACAAGGATAATAGGATATGATCAAAGGCCAACAAGGTTGTGGACAACACCAGCAGCTTCCATCATTTAATAGGTGGCAGAATTTAACATATTCTGAGTTTTGCTGTTTCCAACAATGTTAAAAATGCACAAATTGACAGTGATTATTTTATGATTGGTCCAGCTGTGGCCAGGTCACTGTTGCTGTGTGAGCTCCTGCTATATTGCAAAAGGCAATGGGAGCAGGAGAACACTTGGGACAAATGATCTGGGAAGTCTGTGCATAGGCAAAGTGAGTGCTTCCCAGCAGTAGGGAATGGACTGCTATTCAAAGTTGCCTACCCAGGTTGCACTGCTCCTCCCGTTGCTAGAGAGTTGTGAAGACAGTAAGATGCAAATGTGCAGGCAACATGGACAGTATGAAAATAAACAAATGTAAGACAAAAGCAGTTCTAAAGTGTTTAACATAGAGCTGGCCAGAAAAGGGAACTTCCTTTTCAAGGGAAATTTTAGGTTGTTGCATCATAATAAATCAGCATCACTGCAGAATTTTCAGTGAAATAAAACAATCCATTTTGATGCCCTCTGGCCAGACAGCTGGGCAGGCTGCTGGACCATCAGCTAGCTGGACAATTGGGAAGCTGGTCAGCAGCAAGATAGCTGGGCAGCTAGGCAGCCAGTTGACCAGGCAGTACGGTAACCTGCCTGCCAGCCAGCAAGTTGTTCAGGCAGCCAGGAAGCTGTCCAATGGCAAACTAGCTGTCTTGCTATGCAGCCAGTGACCCAACAAGCCAGCAAGGGAGCTGGCAAGCAGCAAACCAGTCAGGCGAGAGGAGAGGGCAGTAGGCCAGCTAGGCTACCTGCCTGCCTCTCCATCTGCAGGTGGTCAGCCTGGCAGATGAGCTGGCAGGAAACTAGGCAGACAGGCCAGGCTTCTACGATTATGCTGAAAGAGTTGATGGAATCCATATATTCCCATTGCATCCATTCAATTCTGTCTACTCAGCATTTTCCAATGGAAAACTGTTCAACTTAAATTATTTTACTAGCTCCAAATGTAAATGTCACTCCCTTGTTCCACTTACGTGCCCTTGATCATGTCACCATTGTAAGCCTCGAAGTCTTGTATGAACACCACTGCATATGAGATTATATCTTGATCAAAGATGCAAGTATATTTAGTATACACATAGAGAACACAAAAATGGCTGGAGAGATTTTTCTGAAACTTTGCAAAATTTTCCACCCATGGACTGAGACCTAGCATACACAGCTTCAACTAAAAAGGAATTTGTTACAAGCAATTAAAAAGAGGCATTTAAAATAGATACTGCATTTCAACTTAGCTGTAAATCGGTTGCTTCTGCTGAAATATTGAGGACTAGTTTTCAGTGGTATTTTTAACAGAAACTTGCCATTTTGTACTTACTTGTGTAGGACTCTTGACATGAGTTCCATCTTTCCCTCAGTAGCTGGGAAGGTTTTTCTTGTAGCTAATTTCTGAGGCCTCATAAATAGCCTTGTAAACTTCACTGGTGCCTTTGAGTCTCCATTAATTATCCAATATGTCGTGGCAGAACCCTGAACTTACTTGCTATTTCATCTAGTCATGAGGGGGTCTAATACACTGTTGAAAATAATAATAATAAAGAAATCAAAGCTAGTCATATGAATGATCAAGTGTCTAGCTTGTAACTTTGGTGAGGTGGTGATTTGTATTGCATCTTTAAGACCATCTTTTTACGCATAGATCCAAAACAGCTTATCCTCTGTACTAATGGCCCTCCTTAGGGCTGTCTTAGTATAAAGAGGTTGATTTTACTTTATCAGTAATAAAGATGGGATTCAGGAATGGAGCAGATGTAGTGATTAGAATTCACTATATGAGAATACACATAAGTGATTGGAAGAGGGGGAAAGCATCTCAAGTGATTAAGCTCTGGACACCGGCATGTTTGCTACACATTTGTCTGCTCTCTGATAAACCTAACCAATCAGATTATCTAGCTTCACTCTGAGTTGTTCCATCATGTGTATTCTTCACTGCAGCTAAAAATCCAGCATCTTGCATTCCTTATCAGACTACTTATATTTCCAGGCATTCGTCTTTACAGTGTCTTCTCCATCATCAAATCTTAGGAACAAAGAAAATTGAGCCAAAGATAATTCCTTTGCTATTACACCAAATAGAATCTGTGTCAGCCTATCCACTGAATGGTTGATATTTAGCCACTGATATATTCTGACTTTCTTTAAAAAAACAACAAACAAACAAACATCAACCTCTGTGAAATCTGTCTAATATTTTAAAAATTGTATACTCCTTATAGATAAACCAATCCCTGACTTGACACAGCACCCAACAGCTTTCTGGTCTAAAGGACTCAAAATGCATTGTGCTGTGAGATGTTCAGTGATCAGTTGTCACTTCATGGCAACAACATTGATTATATGGAAAAGAATATATCTACATCAGTCATTTACTATAAAAATAAAAACTTTCCCTTGCTTTATAAAGAAACGTCTTAGCGTTCCCTAGGAACGTCAGGTGTTTTGTGTTAGTGTCCAGTGACACATGAGAGGGCAATAGGTCACGGACCTATAAAACTCAAGAAACAACTAAAGAACTTATGTATTTTATGAGCTATCAGCTAGTTCCTATACTTCAAACAAACATGTCTTTTTGTTGGTGTCAGAGTGCACAAGCACTAAGTGTACATTGTTAATAGCCTGCATGGAAAATGTTTCCAATTCTCATTTATGGAAGTAAACTAGCTTATTTCAACTAAAATGAAGCTGAATGTTTAACTCTTCCACTGATACTTATCAGCTTACTGGTATGATTTTTTTCCCCTAGCAAATACATAGCATTCCATAAATATTGATTCAGTTTTAACTTATTTGACGCACAGCATAAGCATAAGCACCAGCAGGGTCATAAATTTCCCAAAGCTGTGTTTTCCACTTCACATGTCAAATTATATATGTTTTTTCTTAGATCTTCACTTATTATTGATAGTGAATATTTTAAACTACAGAGGGTAGTAAAGGCTTAAATTCCAAACTCTGCTCTATATTTCTTCCTTCCAAAAATCTGTCAGTTTTAAAGCATGAGTGAGGGATCTGCTTGTCAATAGAAAAGCCAGACAAATTCTGGCCTGAGATATACAAATCTGCAAGCCTCACTGTGAACCACCCACTTAATGACATCTTATTAGCCCCTGTCAAGTGCACTAGAGGTTATGCCAAACTGACAGATCATACAGACTTATTCTAGAATGGGTGTAAATATAAAAAGCAGTTGATCACACCTGTAATAATTAAACCACCAGATATTCTGGAAGCAAATAAAACAAAATTGCCCAGTAAAACCATGTCATTCTATCAAACTTGATAATGGCTATTCCTTCACAAAGCATTTATTGAAGAGGATGCAGTTAGGTGCAAATTATTATTATTTCAGCAATCTTCAAGCTGCAACAAAGGAAAAAATGGATTTTTAAAAAGCAGGACATTCAGAAAATGGAGAAAAGGATAAGTATCAGGGCTGACAAACTTTTGCCTTGTCAGTTGATTACTTTTCATCATAAACTGAAAGGATTACAGGGACCAACCATTTGAGAGTCTGTCCTCCTTCATTCCCCATCCCAGTTAAAATTAAACAAGCCAGGTATTCAGCATTATTCTCTAGCATTGCAGTAGTTGGCAATGGGGAGAGGTAAGATGGGATTTTCAAAAGCACTCATCCTTGGCCTAACTCTGTTAACTGACTTCAGTCAGATCAGATGGGTTTTGATCACTCCACCCATACTGTATATAATTCCTAGGGTTCTTCAGTGCAGATAAACATGGAATCAGTTATGATTATTGCCCACACGTAGGCTGATTGACAATTAACTAAGGAACCATAAAATGTACGGCAGCCTGATCCAGACCATGGAGTTTAATGCGAGTTTTGGGGGTTCAGCAGCTCTCAGGATCAGGTCCTTTGTGTAGTACTTTTAATTTACATCATGAAAGTTGCAAATTTTAAAAAATGTAAATAGTGAAATTTCCCCCATTATCTTTTTTCTCATTCCTGGGAGCTGCTTCGGCAATACATTTCTCACCATGCCAGTTTCATATTGTGACTTGCTGTGCTACACATGAAAATGTTGATTTGCAGTACTGCAGGTGAATCTGTTAGCAACAGAAAGTAAAGTGCCTCTTGATACCATTACCCTTTACACCAGGACTATTCAATAACTGCATGCTGCTTCTGCAAGTCTAAGTAGTGTT
Source organism: Malaclemys terrapin pileata (assembly GCF_027887155.1). Classification (NCBI taxonomy): domain Eukaryota; kingdom Metazoa; phylum Chordata; order Testudines; family Emydidae; genus Malaclemys; species Malaclemys terrapin. The sequence goes on along the minus strand of NC_071513.1, from coordinate 36,984,298 downwards.
CTTGCTACCCTAGTACAGCCAGATTCTTTTGTTCAGGTGCAAAGGGTGAAATAAACACAAAATACCATCTACTTCATTGCTTTAAACTACTGTAATCAAGTAAAATGTTCCTCCAGTCACTAGAACATAATGGGTCTCTGGCAGCCTTCTAAAAATCTCAGCAAGAAACAAAGATTTTTCTAGCAAATGAGATTCTTGTGCCATTATTAACATTCTATAGCAGGTTCTACTGCACCCATTGAAACAGAAGAAAATGAACCATCTCCTTTTTCTTTTTTCTCTTCCATAAAACAAAAACTAACTAAAGAGATGTAGTCCATAATAAAGATCTAAGTAAAACACAATATTTTATCGATTATGTGAGTGACACCACAGTAACTAAATTGAAAAGTTTTGTTCATATTCTCTGACTTGTCGAAATACAAAAACTGATTTAAAAAAAATCAATCACTCATAGTATTTGTAACATCTAATAAAGCAAAAACTCATTTCAGTATTTCTCTCACATCTATACAAACTATTTTTATGGGCTACGATTTATATTGTAGTACAAACATTGATAAAGTAGGTAATACATTTGCCTTACAAATATAAAAGATTACAAATCTCAAGTTGCAGTTTAATAATCTAATTAAATCTGATTTTTTTCTGTAATCATATTTTAATTTAGGACTTTTTTAAGGCAGCAAAATTACTAGCACTTCCCAGAAAACCAACTTAAAAGTCACATCTCTTGTCAAATGACTTTGAGGTCTATGTCATCCTTTCTCTTTTTTGCTGTGGATGAAATGAGTGTGGAAAATCCGCTATATTGGCCAAAATTATAGCAGAGGGAGCAACTGTGACTCCCCTCTGACTCCGTATGATGTGTTTTCAGGCTTATGGTTGGTCAAGGAGTGAGGAGAAGTTGGAGAAGAGCCATTCTCCCCAGTAACATTTCCTGGAAAATCCAGGAGAATTTCCTCATTAGCCCTGCCACCCACCCCATGACTGTAAAAAACTCCTCCATGCTGCAAAATCCCCACCTGTGGGAAAGGGGTTTTGACCAAGAAGCCCCTGGGAAGCTATGCCATTTTAGTATAGTCCTAGCTCAAGAGAATGTTCAAAGATATATGTGAAAATATTGTAGAATTTGGAACATCTGTGAAGTTCATAGATTCCAAGGCCAGAAGGGACCACTGTGATCATTTAGTCTGACCTCCTGTGTATCACAGACCATAGAATTTCCCCAAAATAATTCCTGTTTGATCTTGAGCATATCTTTTAGAAAAACATACATTCTTGATTTTCAAATTTTCAGTTATGGAGAATCCGCCACAACCCATGATAAATTGTTCCAGTTGTTGATTATCCTCATTGTTAATAATGCACGTTTTATTTCCAGTCTGAAAAGGCAAAGCCTGCCCTGACCAAGCTGAAATTGGAGGCTCATGCCCTGCGGCCAGTAGGAAGGGATGTCAACCTCCCTTCTGATGGGAGACTTCAGTAGAAAAGTTACTTTACTCAATCCCTCTTGCAGATTTTTTACGGTAGGTGTGATTTAGTCCCTAGTTTCTATGGCCACTTGATACTTTGTCAACCAGGAGAACTTTTTGAAATGCTACTTTTCCTTTTGCCAACAAAGTTAACTATGGAAGTTGTCAGATAACTATTCTTAAAACAGCCTCTTTTGAAATGATTTGATGTTTTCTTCTTGAAGTATTTTACTAATTATGCCTTTTAATTTTGCTCACTGAAGAGAAGATACTTAGCCAGTCAAAGAACTTATGTTGTGTCAAAAAGTATCTGCTTAGGTACCATTAGTAAGATTATATGGTAATTAGTTTCTATTGTTGATTGCCCAACAGTCTTGTCAGCTACCACTTCTTCAACCATCTGTTTGGAGATCTTTGTTTTTAGGAGAAGCTGAGTTAGGGATCTTACACATTTTCTGAACATCTTGGAGAAAGGTTCATCCTCTCTGTACTCTCCTCTCTTCCAAGGCTTCTGTGCTGCAGATCTTGCTTTTTAAATACCGGCATGAATCAATAAGTAAAAGAAAACCAAGATTGGATTTGAGTGATAACAGGTGCTATAATAAGCATAAAATATGTTCAACATAGCAAAGGTTTAGGCAAATTTTTTAAATTAACTACTGTGCTAAAACTTTCTCACAAGATTTGCTCACTTCAGTGGCTCACTGTCTCATGTTTTCTTTTCCTTTTATGTTTGCTTTCTGCATCAAACTGGTCATCAGCTCTGTGCCATAATAAATCAGGCTGTGAAATAAGCTTGGTTGAGTAGCAAGAACATTATGATTTCTCATTTTGCAGCAGACAAATTGCCTTATGTTCAAATTCATGCTTCTCAGTAAGGTTCCCAAATACTTTCCAGACGGTGGTTTTTAATATCTGATCAGGGAAATGTGTCCTAGTGCTTAATTCAGACTTGCCATCAAAAACCATGAAAAGGATGTATTTACAATAGGCTGGATTCTGAAGATATTTATTTTAGTTTTAATTCACTTTTTATTCTGGTAAAATTCATTGCAATCAACTGGAGTTTTATATGAATAAGGACTTCAGGATTTGGCCCAATGATTACCACTTGGCAGATCATCTTTCTAATCTCTATTTATACATAGGCTATCTATAGTGACCAAATTCTCATCTCATTTACATTAGTGAGTCTGATTGTACTGATTGTAGTGGGCTTGCTGTGAATTTTCACTAGTCTAACAGAGATCAGAATCTGATCATGTGTGAGATATAGAATGCCAGTGACATTGTCAGCTTACAATGGAATTTCCATACAAAACCAATGTCCTTACAGAGCTGCAACTTTAACAATATTCTATTCAGCTTGACAAAATCCATATTTTATCTTGATCTTAGAGTATTTTTTGTCAAGTTGGTTAAATGTATTTTAATTAGAAAGAGAAAGGAAAAACCTGTTGGATTTAATGGACTTTTTTGTCCTCATCAAAAGTCAGTTCCATTTTCAAGCTTGAAATCTGGCATGTTTTTATTCTGTGAGCAACAGTCATTTTGTCTACAAAGAAAAACAAACTGCATGCTGATAGATAGACCACCCCATCCACTAATGAAAAAAATGAAGCAACAAGCACAAGCAGGTTTTTAGTAGTGCTGATTGTAAAACAAAATTTCTGTTCCACGGGAAATTCTGACATTTTGAAATTTGTTTCCATTCTGAATTGGAAAATAAAGTTGAAATGACAAAATTTTCTGTGAAATGGAAATTCTCAAATATTTTTATTCAGAAACTTAGTAATATTTTGTTTTAATCGTGTCAAAATGTTTCATTTTGATAAGAGAAGAATGTTTGCTTTGATAATGTAAAATATTATAATATAATGTTAAATACAATATCATATAAGATTTAAAATATTGTAAAATCTAAATTAAATCAGTCGAAATGAGAAAGTTAAAATAATTTTTTTTTACTTTAGTAAAATGAAATGTTACAACATTGAAGAAACAAGAAAGCTCAATCAATTCATTTCAACATTGTCCCATTGAAAATTCAGTAAAAATTGACAGGTTCCCACAAAATGGTTCAATGAAATTACATATTCCAATAAAAAGCTGTTTAATAAAAAAAATTGACCATCTCTAGTTAACAGTGTTATAATAAATAATGCCTGATCCTTATCCCATTGAAGTCAATGACAAAATTCCTATGGAAATAGGTTTGGGTCTCTAAAGAGTCTTTAAAATCTAATTTCCATACCAATGTGCACTTCCATAACTAACATTCTCAAAGTGGCTACTTTAATAACATTCCAGACATTGTGGATCAAATCTGGTTTTTGTGAAGGGCATCAAACTACTTGTCATGCACTGTATATGTATGTGAATGGAGGGAAATGGTGTACTCTGTACACATAAATGAATACTGAAAAGTGACTTTACACTTGATGAAAGGAGAAACTTTTAAACCATTCCAACAGAATATACGCAATTCATAGTTTGGAAATCTTATTGGCAAACACTGTTCACCTTCATGCCCTGTTGCAATAATATCCTTAACTTTTCTGACTCAAATTCTACTTCCAGCAGCTTCAGAGGGAGCAGGAATGGATTCTTCAATTGAGAATCCAAGCATAAAGTTAGTATTAAAATTAAATAGTGCACATATGCATTCTGGAAGTAATAAGTTTAAAAAACACCTCCATGATTAGTATGCATTTCATACATAACACCAAAGAAGTAACATGAGCACTTAGAAATACCAAAGTTCTGGAGACTTGAAAATAGCACATTGAGCATGTACAAGACTTGAGTCTCTTTCCTCTAGAGACATATGGATGAGCATTTATTTTAACACCTTTCTGTGTGGTTATTTGAACAACCAGTCATTCAAAAACAGAAGGGATAGAGGAGATGCAGAAATCTTAAGCAAAAAAGCGAATTTTGAACCACCTCAACGGTTCTGAACTTCCACTCAGGACTTCATGGGGCTTTGGATCAATCCTAGGAGGAAAGTTTGGAGAACAAATAGTAAAATCAATTCAGCTAATGGTATAGCAGAGGAGTAAGGGTTCATTCGGATGAAAAAGCTATGGGAGTTGCATGCTATAATTTCAAGGACAATGATTGGATGCTTGGAAGAGAAAATCAGTAGTATTTAACTGGCAGTTAAAGCAAATTCTCCTTTAGCTCAATAAGTTGCCTTGAAAATTTTTGGATGCAAGTGTCACTCATTAGGTTTCTTTATTAACAGGATTTCTCACAAATAAGGATAATTTTTCAATCAATGTTTACTCACTTGGTTGCTTTCCTGTGTGTGCCCTCTTAACATTTGACATTACAATGTTGATGTATTCTTGCCAGAATGAGTTTGTGCATTAGTTTGTATTTATTTTTAATGTAACCTTTATACATTAATAAACTCTTGTGTTGGTGGCAAGATGAACATTTAAGGCATTCCATTTAACTTTAAAAAATGCTGCTTAACTACATACCATGGGAAGAAAAAATATAGATATCAAGCCCCCTTTGTTTAGCTGTAATATCTTTCTATTTCCAAAGAGTGAGGGGGGGTTCAGTTGCATCTCCCTGTCTCGTTTTTCACAATTTTTAAATATTTTACAATTTTTCTTTTACTACAAGAAAATAACCTGACTATTTGGTGCAAAAATTAACCTTAATGAATTGGGAAATGTGATACTGTAATTGCACACCATTCTATCTATCCTACTTTCTTCAGGTTCTCTATACCATGCCAATAACTATAGCATGTAAGCATCTTCCAGAAGAGAGTGCGTGTGCGCATGAAGGCAGTCAAGAGAAGGACATTCAAGAAATTCTAATGTTTAAAAACCACACATATGCACACACATCAGGACACTGTAGGGTTCAAGTTCCCACAGTACTTGTATCTCTACCTGCTATATGTATTGCAATTGGGTCTTGAATTAAAGAACACACACATCTATGCAGCAAAGAATAATGCTACATATGTGTGGTTTCATCATTTATATAGTGCTGTATACTGCACATGCAACCTGGGCGAGGGCTGAACACTTGGAACATAACATCCAAGGTTATGGCCATGGAGCAACCCACATGTGCAAACTGCAGAAGAAAGAAGATAGGCAGTCCCTACAGAGCCCCGCATTACACTGCCATGTCTATTTGATTGTGGGGGAATAGGCTAAACTCAGAAAGCTAGTTGCATGAATAAAGCCACAACACTTTGGACTAAAGCATACAACACATGGTATCAGTTAGATGGCCGGCCATCTGTAGGCAAGAAAGTGGCATCAGATGGTTTTGCAGATATACCTTGTTTTTTAAATTGTGTGGTACTGCATGCATTCTGCTGTCTCTATGAAACTCCCGAAACTTCCCTTTCAATCTTGCTAGCTAGCCACACACACACGATGAAAACTACTGTTCTTCCAATGTAAATTACACTTGTAGAACCCCACAGGACTCTACTTCTAATTCAAACACTCTAGAGTTCCTACTTTACAAGCTTCATTTTAAAACATTTGCTCACTCAGTTTTCAAGATCTTGCCCTAGAACTCAGTTTAGCTAGCTGCAAAATGAAACCAGTTTTGAGTTAACCCACAGTTCTTATAGCATGAGTTATTAATGCTTGTAAAGTGCTTTGAGATCCTCAGATAAAAACTGCTATAGCGTTACCAAAGTGTGTGCAACCATGTTTCTATACAATCAGTAATTAACTATATTTGGTCTATGTTTCAAAATTGCATTAACTAGTACATAAAATACCTACTTAAATACTAACATTATCACTACACAGCCATAATAAAAAGGGGGAAAATATATCTATTTTATTTTAAATATTAAATATTCACAAAATATTTTTAACAATATCTAACAAATAATTAAGATAAATACATTACCTTATCAGGATGAAGGAAATGAGAAAGTTTGTGAATTTTTAATCTGAAAAATAAAAACATAAAATTAATAAGACTTAATGGCATATTAAATATTTACATGTTTCTATTAAAATCTTTCTATTTAATATTTATATACTTAAGTATCTTTATTCATAAAACAGCATAAACTATTGTAATTTTGGTTTGCATTAATTCACTTGCTCAAAATGAACTTTTCTGTGCTATCTTACGGTCTGTATTTTCTCTGCAGGTAAATATTGCCACCACAGACACATTAGGGAAAAATGACAACTGTCAATTTCAGAGAGATACAATTAGACCCAGTTGGTGATCACTGACTGACACACAACACTGGCATATGAAATTGTAACCATCCAGCTGTGCGCTAAGTAGCTAGCCTATATACTCATGAATTATTATTGATGTTACTTTTCTCCTTTTTTCTCCTATTTTTTTGCTATTTTATTATACCTTAAATTAGATAGCAATTACTTCAGGGCTTGGACAGTGCCTCAACATATGGTCCTGATCTTGACTGGTGCTTCTTGGCCTTATTGTAATACAAATATTTAACAAAAATAACTGCACACCTTGTTGCTTATTGGAGAAGACACTGTTTTCTGCTAGTGCACCCTGGGGTGCTAGCCACCACAAATATGGTAGGCCAGTGGTTGTCAAACTTTTTTTCACGGACCACTTGAAAATTGCTGATGGGCTTGGCGGACCACTTAATGATCTTTCCAAATGTTGTTTGTACCATTAGCTAACTCAGGGATCGGCAACCTTTGGCACGTGGCTCGCCAGGGTAAGCACCCTGTCTGGCCGGGCCAGTTTGTTTACCTGCTGCCTCCGCAGGTCCGGCCGATCGCGGCTCCCACTGGCCTCGGTTCGCCGCTCCAGGCCAATGGGGGCTGCGGGAAGCAGCACGGTCCGAGGGATGTGCTGGCCGCCGGTTTCCACTGCCCCCATTGACTTGGAACAGCAAACCGCAGCCAATGGGAGCCACGATCGGCCGAACCTGCGGACGCAGCAGGTAAACAAACCGGCCTGGCCAGCAAGAGTGCTTACCCTGGCAAACCACGTGCCAAAGGTTGCCGATCCCTGAGCTAACTATTGTAAAGCGCTTTGGATAAAAGCACTATATAAAAAAAACCTTAATAATAATAAACATTTTTTGTTCTACAAATAAAAGCACACAACTCATATTTTAATATCAGTAGTCTTATCTTTCTAATGTGATGGATGTGCCCTCTCTCCCCCACCACAGCAGCCCCCGAGCTGAGGCTGGGAAGGATGGGGGTCTCTCCCCAGCAGTAGCAGCCCTGGAGGTGGGGAATGTCATCTCTTTCTCTGGCTGCCACAGCCCTGCATGTCCCAAATTCCCCCCATCTCGTCTTCTCACCCAACTGCCCCCTCCCACCTATCCTCTATCCCCTCCAAGGCCACCACCTCACTTTACATGTACATCTTCTCCAGGGTTCAGGCACCTAATTAGTGGAGCCACGCCTGCACATCTCCACTAATAAGGTGGGCGGCCCTTCATTCTTTCATGTGCAGCTGCCCAGGTGCACACCTTAGAGGGAACTATCTGTGGACCACCTGAATGGAGTTTGTGGACCACTGGTAGTCCGCAGACTACACTTTGAGAACCTCTGGTAGGCTGTAGTGGAGAGGAGGTGGGACTATATTCTTGCCCACCTTCTGGATAGGCTAGGTGAGCTGGTCAGCTACATAAGGGAGCATAACTTATACCCCTTTAAGAGTGAGAGGCATAGACCTCCTAAGAAGCTCTTGAGGTACAATGCTTTCTGTATGGGCAGTGCACATAATCCAGAGCTATATATGGCCCACTGTATTTTTAAACTAGATGTCTATCAAGTATTATATCATGTTTCCAAATGTTATGCACTTATTTATATGAAAGATCATACAACAGGATGTAATAAAAGGAGTTGCAGGTGCTCACTTCCTCACAGGATCAAGCCTATAATGCATAAGCACAAAGCAGTAGTATTAATTACCATGGGAACCTAAGATCTCTAACTCCTTGCTTTGTTTGGTATTTCAAGCCTGTAGTTACAGCAATGAGAAGACTTTTCCTATTTCTCTGAAATCATTGCCTTGATATCTAGCCATGTCTCTTAGATCAGCTAGCATTATGGGATCTCACAGGTAATTGTTGTGGTGGGTTTCTTCAGATTCATTATAAAAAAGTCTGTTCACAAATATACATCCTGACAAAAACATACAGAAACAGCAGCCCCCTTCTGTAAATTTGCATGTCTCTGATTCAGCAGGCTTTCATAAAATTCAGTACATTTGTTTCACTTAACTTGGTTAAGATAATCTTTAAGTCAAACAGTTCTACCTGACCTTTGGCCTCAGCTTTTTAAGATTCAGATGAAAATGGTATCCGCAAGCAGCTTGAACCCTTTTGTAGTCTCTGAACTACTGAGCAAACCTTAAAGCTCCTTGATCAATTCAATACAGGGGTGACTATCATACTCCTATTTCTTGAGAATGTGTTGGAAAAGGTCAATTTGCTGAAGCTCTCCATAAAAAACCTTACAGCTGCAAGCAAAGACCTCTGCTCCTGTAGCAGTCTTCACTGATCATTGCAAAGAGTGGCGCAGGATGAGCTTGGGTGGCTGCTGCTGAAACTCTGTAGATATGCTAAGTCTAACACAACCAGAAGATTTCTACTCTGTTTCACCACCTGCTCTCACTTGTACTTTATTCTTCAAGAATTCTATAGTGTCAGGAGCAGTCTTGGGCTGCAGGTTGTATGCCATTAATCCAACAGCTCTCTTCTAGCTCCAGTTTCACTGATGCCCAGTCATGCTGGGTTAGCCCATTAGCTGGACATATCTGCCAAAATAACACAGGTGGGAGATTTCACAATGTCTGATTTTGATGTCAGTTCTTTGACTTTTGTAACTGAGTTCAGAATCTTTCCCAATTATATGTAGCTTGGTGTCATTAGGCTTCAGAGGTAACATTCTGGTAAGATAATGGATCAGTTCTCACCTTAGAAATATTGTTTCAGACTGGCTTTTTCTATAAATTAAAGAAAATGCTGTATTGGGACACATTCTGAAGAATTTCTTCACATCAGGAGGGCTAGAAACATCACATGTTTAAAATGAAACCTTTTCTTCTGCAGAAACTAAAAGGGCCACTAGACAGCTGCAAGAGACACTGATGTTCTTAGGTCTGAGGAGAGAGGTTTTTGTTTCCTGTTCTAAGCTGTTGTGTATTTTCAAACAGCTGCTTTGTTCCCTCTCACAGAGAGCTGCATTTCAGTAGTGAGAGAAGTAATTCCTATATATAATGGCCCATACACTCCCTTTCCTTTAAAGTAATAGTGGAAAGTAGATTGACAAAAATCATGTACTTCAAACTGTAGTATGTTAGCTAACCTCAACTTCTGCACATCTGCCATAACCCCTTCTGTACAATTCATGCAGCAAAGCCCCTATGCTGATAAAGAGGGTGGCATGGAGGAGGGAGGTGGGGGGGAGTTGAAAGACAGCTACTATATGTAATAAGTTCTACCCTGGGTAGTTAATTTTAATTTATTGCTGCTATTTGGTGTCAAACTCAATGGAGCTAGTCATGTGCTTCAAGTTAGGCACACAGTGAAATACCTTATTGAATCAGAGCCATAGTTAGGATGAGTGCATGCATCCAGATTTTCAATATGTTTTCAGATAAAGAGTGACAGAAAGCGAGGGCTTGGAATGAGAAATGGCTTTTTTCCTGTTTACATTTGGAATGCATTAAAAAACAGTAGCCCCAAGACTGAAAACAGCAAGCACTTCAAGAAATGGAGTCAGTAATCTTATCATTCTAAATTAAAAATCACCTTTTCAATCTGTTTTTCACTTGTGCTCTGCCACAAACATGGCAAGGCCATATTTATTTTTTGTGTGGACAAGTTAACCTAATAAGAAGTGAGAGCATTTTGTATCTGATCCCCCTGAGTTTCATCTTCTGCAGTTATTTGATTGGGTTTCTTATATGACTCTTATATGACTCTTATATGACTTAAATCTTTGCCTGATTTGATTCCCTGGTCAGGGGTCTGTCACTGTACAAAAAAGCAGGCTTTCCAGAGTGTGAGGATGCTGTATCAGACATGACATCTTCTCAGTTTATGATGTGGGCAAAGGACATTTGTGCTTCAGAAATGATAAAGTTCAATCCTGCAGTGCAGTGTTTCCCAAACTTGGGATGCCGCTTGTGTAGGGAAAGCCCCTGGTGGGCCGGGCCGGTTTGTTTACCTGCTGCGTCCTCAGGTCCAGCCGATCGTGGCTCCCACTGGCCACCGTTCACTGCTCCAGGCCAATGGGGGCTGCTGGAAGCAGCGCGGGCCGAGGGACGTACTGGCCACCGCTTCCAGCAGCTCTCATTGGCCTGGAGCAGCGAACCGCGGCCACTGGGAGCCACGATCGGCCAGACCTGCAGACGCGGCAGGTAAACAAACTGGCTTGGCCCGCCAGGGGCTTTCCCTACACAAGCGGCGTCCCAAGTTTGGGAAACACTGCTGTAGTGATAAGTTAGGAGGTTTTATCTTAGTGCCCGCTTGTACATGTCTCAAAACCAAAACACACTCTGGCATGAATGACAACCTCTGCTCAGCAAAGGTCCAGGACTAAAATCCTGGGAGCTGACACAGGTCAGGAGTCGGAGCACGGCTGCCCAGAGGGGGAGGCAAGTAGGGCAATTTGCCCCAGGCTCCGAGCCCCGCAGAGGCCCCCATGAGAGTTCTTTTGGGGGGGGTCCTTCACTTGCTCCTGGGGCCCTGGAAAACTCTCGCGGGGCCTGGGCCCCCGGAGCTTCTTCCACTCCAGGTCTTCTGTGGCAATTCAGCAGCGGTGGGTCCTTCCACTCCGGGACCCGCCGCCAAAGTGCCCTGAAGACCCACGGCGGGGGTCCTTCCGCTTCAGGACCCACCACTGAAGTGCCCGGAAGACTTGCGGCGGGGGGTCCTTCCGCCCCGGGACCCGCCGCCAAAGTGCTGGATCTTCGGCGGCAATTCAGCAGCGGGAAGACCCCAGGCTCCCTGAATCCTCTGGGCAGCCCTGAGTTGGAGATGCTGACAGGGGGAAGCTTACATGCCCTTTGGCATTGGTGGAAACATTCACACTTCAGGTATCACCTCTGGGATGATAACAGTCCCAAAGAGGAGTTTCAGAGTAACAGCCGTGTTAGTCTGTATCCGCAAAAAGAAGAACAGGAGTACTTGTGGCACCTTAGAGACTAACAAATTTATTAGAGCATAAGCTTTCGTGGACTACAGCCCACTTCTTCGGATGCATATAGAATGGAACATATAATGAGGAGATATATATACACACATACAGAGAGCATAAACAGGTGGGAGTTGTCTTACTAACTCTGAGAGGCCAATTAATTAAGAGGAAAAAAAAAAAAAAAAAAAAAAAAAAACTTTTGAAGTGATAATCAAGCTAGCCGAGTACAGACAGTGTGATAAGAAGTGTGAGAGTACTTACAAGGGGAGATAGTCAACGTTTGTAATGGCTCAGCCATTCCCAGTCCTTATTCAAACCGGAGTTGATTGTGTCTAGTTTGCATATCAATTCTAGCTCTGCAGTCTCTCTTTGGAGTCTGTTTTTGACGTTTTTCTGTTGTAATATAGCCACCCGCAGGTCTGTCACTGAATGACCAGACAGGTTAAAGTGTTCTCCCACTGGTTTTTGAGTATTTTGATTCCTGATGTCAGATTTGTGTCCATTAATTCTTTTGCGTAGAGACTGTCCGGTTTGGCCAATGTACATGGCAGAGGGGCATTGCTGGCACATGATGGCATAGATCACATTGGTAGATGTGCAGGTGAACGAGCCCCTGATGGTATGGCTGATGTGATTAGGTCCTATGATGATGTCACTTGAATAGATATGTGGACAGAGTTGGCATCGGGGTTTGTTACAAGGATAGGTTCCTGGGTTAGTGGTTTTGTTCAGTGATGTGTGGTTGCTGGTGAGTATTTGCTTTAGGTTGGGGGGTTGTCTGTAAGCGAGGACAGGTCTGTCTCCCAAAGAGGGAGATTCTTATGGTCAGCTACATGGCAGCCTTTTTCCTGCAGCCCGTGCTCTGGAGATGAGGATCTCCACACTACTTCAAATCACTTCTCAGATGCATGATTTAATGCAGCAGACTCCTATGATGGGCAGAAAGGTTGACAAGCCTGGGGCTGAGAATTCAGTGTAATTGCTCGCTTTACAAGCAGTTGCTTTTCCAACAAACATGTGGCTGCCCGTCCACAGAGCTCTTGTAAGGCCAGCAGCATGCACAGCATACCTGCCTGCTCCAAACTCCTCTCATACAATGGATAGTAGTCTCACAGATTCATGATCACAAACTTCACTCATCTTTTCAAAACAAACCTCAGATTATAGGGAAAGGGAGAATGGAAGACCCACAATTATAGATTGCAGTGGAAAGATGTTTCCAAAACTTAGTGAACTAACTCCTAACAGTGTGAGGGGCAGGAAGACATGAACCACAGCTGACATTGCTTTCACTGAGAGAGCTGCATTAATATTGAACATAAACCTGAATAATGCACACAAAGCAGCATGACTCTCCTACTTCCATATTGTGTCATCACTGGTAGCAGCAGACATCTGCACATATCTGCAGAGAGACTCTATTCAACATATATGAAATCACATGTGAAGAATCTGTTTAGTTTTACTAACCATACTAAAATCTCACCATCAGACTCTTTATTCTCCTGTCCTCCATCATGTCAGATTTCCCCCCCAAAAGCTCCTCTCAGCTGCAAACACTTTTCTTCCCTCATAATTTCTCTACCATAATCCTCAACAACTTCAAATTCCTTATCGATACGCAATCTGGCCCCTTAGCCTCCCAACTCCTTCACTTTTTCATTTGACCACACCATCTTCCCCACTCACAAAATTGGCCATCCACTCAACTTTGATTTCACTAAATAATGCTCCTTCTTTGATCTTTCAATAGTGGAGTTCCATCTCTCAGCCATCAACTCATTCCCTTCAACCTCACTCGCCTGCTAGCCAATCCCTTCCTCTTTCTTCTCTTGAGTCTCTCTCCTGTTGAAATCTTCTCCACTCTCTTCCTTCAGGTCCTACAGGCCAGGAGTCCACCAAGGTCATTAAGAGAACCCTTGTTGTTAGTCTTGGAAAAGTTAGGTTGTGGTTTAAATCGGCATGGAACATTTTTACCTCTAGAGGTCCCTTCTTAGGAATGGTTTGAGGGAGACTGGTGATGTGGTTGGAAGCCCTGTTTCTGTCTGTGATGTACCTGTTCTACAAGTGAACCGAAGACTTTAGTTTCCACTACTGTTAACCCATACTTGCAGTAACGTTTAAAAATACACAAATTCCTGTAAATACAGGGAAGGAAATATTTGATCCAGTGTTTGTTTCAGCTCTGTCTTAACAACCTCACTTTAAAAGGAGGTGGAAAAATAGGAAACTCAGGTTTACAGTGAAATGCCTTTGTCACAGCCCCAATATTATGCTACTTTAATGTGATCAGGTAAGATGAGTAATTGGGCTATGTGCAATTAAACCTTTTCTCTATACATACGTAGCTTTGGTAATTAGCAAATATGAAATTTAGTAATGGAAAACAAACAAAAAGTAAACTGATTTAATTTCTGAGTCTATGTTCTCCCACTATAAAAATTTCTCCTTTAAAACTTGACAGCAGTTACTGTCAAGGTGGATCTCTAGATTCTTGTCTCTGAATTTGCTAGGAGGTCTTCTCCTATTGTTAATGTCATATAGTCACTTAAGTAGACTTTCACTATAGAAGAAGTTGCATTGGTCCTTTCTCCTGCTGGGTAGTTGTAAGAACAGGACCTCTGTACTTCTCAGCTCTGATCAAGCCACAATTTAAAGGCAGAATTGCTGGAATAGAGGAAGCAGAAAATATAATATAATAGACCAGAATAAAACAGAATATGATCATATAAAAATCCTTTCATACTCCAGATACTTTATCTAAAAGCCTTTGCACAAAGTAACGAACAGGTGCAGTAGAAAAATAATTAGCATAAAGAAAGTGTGGAGCATATGATTACTTGGCCAGATCCTGTACTCCACTGCTCAGTACTCAGATTCCCCTGTGTGTGAGTCCAGGTTAGCCAGATCTATGTCATCCCTGGTGAAAGGATGTAGTGGGAAGGAGGCATACTGAGAGCACTATTGTACTCTGCTGATTTTGGCTGCTCTAATAGCCCTTTGGTGACTGTTGCAGCCAGGAGCAAATTAAAATAGCCTTGAGGCTGCTCTAATTTGGGCTAGGGATGAAGTGGCTCAAGGTTCAGAGAAGAGATGCATAATGATATGCATATCTTCTGCAAGCTGCATGGAAACTTTTTAAAGACACCATAATAGAGGCTCAACTTAAATGTATACCCCAATTTAAAAAACATAGTAAGAGAACCAAAAAAGAGCCACCGTGGTTAAACAACAATGTTAAAGAAGCAGTGAGAGGCAAAAAGTATCAGAGGGGTAGCCGTGTTAGTCTGAATTTGTAAAAAGCAACAGAGGGTCCTGTGGCACCTTTAAGACTAACAGAAGTATTGGAGCATAAGCTTTCGTGGGTGAATGCCCACTTCATCAGACGCAAGCAGTTTCTCCTCCCTTGGTGTTCACACCTCAACTGCTAGCAGAGCACCTCACCCTCCCTGACTGAACTAACCTCATTATCTCCATACTGATTTATACCTGCCTCTGGAAATTTCCATTACTTGCATCTGATGAAGTAGGCATTCACCCACGAAAGCTTATGCTCCAATACTTCTGTTAGTCTTAAAGGTGCCACAGGACCCTCTGTTGTTTTTGAGAGGCAAACAGGTATCTTTTAAAAAGTGGAAGATAAATCCTAATGAGGAAAATAGAAAAGAGCATAAACTTCTGGCAAATGAAGTGTAAAAATGTAATTAGAAAGACCAAAAAAGAATTTGAAGAACAGCTAGCCAAAGACTCCAAAAGTAATAGCAATTTTTAAAAAAATACATCAGAAGCAAAAAGCCTGCTAAACAACAAGTGGGGCCACTGGACAATTGAGATGCTAAAGGAGCACTCAAAGACGATAAGGCCGTTGCGGAGAAACTAAATGAATTCTTTGCATCAGTCTTCACTGTTGAGGGTGTGAGGGAGATTCCCAAACCTGACTCATTATTTTGGGGTGACAGATCTGAGGAACTGTCCCAAATTGAGGTGTCAGAGGAGGTTTTGGAACAAACTGATAAACTAAACAGTAATAAGTCTCCAGGACCTGATGGTATTCACCCAAGAGTTCTGAAGGAACTCAAATGTGAAATTGCAGGACTACTAACTGTCATCAGTAACCTATCATTTAAATCAGCTTCTGTACCAAATGACTGGGGGATAACTAATGTGACACCAGTTTTTAAAAAGGGCTCCAGAGGTTACCCTGGCAACTACAGGCCAGTAAGCCTCACTTCAGTACCGGGCAAATTGGTTGAAACTATTGTAAAGAACAAAATTGTCAGACACATAGATGAACATAATTTATTGGGGAATAGTCAATATGGTTTTTGTAAAGGGAAATCATGCCTCACCAATCTATTAGAATTCTTTGAGAGGGTCAACAAACATGCGGACAAAGTAGATCCAGTGGATATAGTGTATTTAGATTTTCAGAAAGCCTTTGACAAGGTCCCTCACCAAAGGCTCTTAAGCAAAATAAGTAGTCATGGAATAAGAGGGAAGGTTCTCTCATGGATTGGTAACTGGTTAAAAGATAGGAAACAAAGGGTAGGAATAAATGGTCAGCTTTCAGAATGGAGAGAGGTAAATAGTGGTGTCCCCCAGGGATCTGTACTGGCCCCAGTCCTATTCATAAACAATCTGGAAAAAGGGGTAAACAGTGAGGTGGCAAAATGTGCAGACGATACAAAACTACTCGAGATAGTTAAGTCCCAGGCAGACTGTGAAGAGCTACAAAAGGATCTCACAAAACTGGGTGACTAGGCAACAAAATGGCAGAAGAAATTTAATATTGATAAATGCAAAGTAAAGCACATTGGAAAACATAATCCTAACTATACGTATACAATGATGGGGTCTAAATTAACTGTTACCACTCAAGAAAGAAATCTTGGAGTTCTCTGAAATCATCCATTCAATGTGCAGCAGCAGTCAAAAAAGCAAACAGAATATTGGGAATCATCAAGAAAGAGATAAATAATAAGACAGAAAATATTATATTGCCTCTGTATAAATCCATGGTATGCCCACACCTGGAATACTGCGTGCAGATGTGGTCACCGCATCTCAAAATAGATATATTGGAATTGAAAAAGGTTCAGAAAAGGGTAAAAAACATGATGAGGGGTATAAAATGACTTCTGTATGAGGAGAGATTAATAAGACTGGGACTTTTCAGCTTGGAAAAGAGGTGACTAAGGGGGGATATGATAGAGATCTATAAAATCATGAGTGGTAAAGAGAAAGTAAATAAGGAAGTGTTATTTACTCCTCATAATACAAGAACAAGGGGCCACCAAATGAAATTAACAGGTAGCAGATTTAAAACAAACACAAGAAAGTATTTTTTCACGCAACACACTGTCAACCTCTGGAACTCCTTGCCAGAGGGTATTGTGAAGGCCAATACTATAACGGGGTTCAAAAGGGAGCTAGATAGATTCATGGAAGATAGGTCCATCAATGGCTATTAGACAGAATGGGCAGGAATGGTGTCCCTAGCCTCTGTTTGCTGGAAGCTGGGATTGGGTGACATCACTTGATGTTCAATCCCTTTGGGGCACCTGCCACTGGCCACTGTCAGAGGACAGGATGCTGGGCTTGATGGACCTTTGGTCTGACCCAGTATGGCCGTTCTTATGTTCTTATATAGTCCACCCACCTCTGCTCCAGTCTTGCACCAAGCACAGCTTGATCTGAAACCAAAAATTGAGCTCTGTGTGTCTCGTTTGCTTCAGAGTTGAGTTTTCATTTTGAAGCTATGAATTAAATTTCTATCCATTTCGTTTGCAAAGATTGTTGCCAATGAAAACTAATGTGGTTTTCCCCTCTTTGCCTAACCTTGCAGAAAACTGTGTCCTGCAAAAGCATGAGCATCAGGAAAAGTGTGAATTCTGCTCTTCACTATCTTAGCAGCTTCAACATAGTGTCAAAAAACTACTTGTTATGAGCACTAAAGAGAACTGCTATAAACAATTGTCCTGTGAGATAAACAAGTAGAGCCAAGACACTTGACAAACAAGTAAGGCTCATCTCTACTGGCCAGGGACAAGGTATTAGCACCTTTCCAGCAAGAACCATGTTAACGATTAGCTTGCTAGAAAGGTGCAAACACTGTTTCCCTGGCCAGTGGAGATAGAGCCTGACTTTATGCTCTCATTCTCCCTTCTCTCCTGTCAAATTGTCTGGACTATGTCTGAGCTGCATCTACCCTTTCCTGCTAGTACTCTGCTGTACCAGAGCTTATGGCTCATCTTTAGGTGGAAATGTTCATCAGATAGGCCTTGTCCCCACTACAGAATTGTGAACTGGTGGGATATCCTCAGTGTGAAGTATCAGCAATGCAGTGTCCACAATGGGCATACCATTTTTGCTGGAGGTTAGTTGTAGTTTACCCTGCATCCGCTGTACTACATTCTGTGACCATGTTACAGTCACTCTGGATACCTCTCCCAGAGCTCCTGGGACAGATTCTTGAGGCAGTTTTTTTCTGGGATATTTTGTGAAGTTGTGGGAGAAGTAGTTAAACAGCTGTGAACCCCTGATGCTATTGCCATTTCCTCATCCTTTCCTCAGAATGGAAACCAGGCTCTTGCTTCTTGCTTGGCCAAAAAAGTTTCTGTTGGAGCTCTCGAAAAGTTACTGGGAGGCAGAGCTATGTGGTATTCCAGCAGTATTTTCAGAGAGACATAGACCAAGAACAGCAACAAACAGGGATTTTGCTGCAATGGTTGTGCACCCTATGCCCAGCTCAGAGTAGTCAAATCCATGCAGTGCTTGAAGACAAGGCTTATGAGGTACAGCATTGTTGGGAGGTCTAGATCATGACTTCACATTGGTAAGACCAAGTTGTTTTTCAGATCTAGAATAAGCAGCACTTCAGCATATGGAAGGAGATCTTTCTCTACCTTCTTGATGAGCTAGCCCAAGCAATGTAGTGCCAGAGTATTGAAATGAGAGCACCACTCCCCATGGAACAGAAAGTAATGACTGCCCTAAGGAAGCTGGCCACTTGGGTAGTTCTTTGTCAGTTGGATACTTCAGCTGCCTTCAAAAGTTCTTCAGCATTTCTGGAGAACACAACTGTCAACCAGTGCTTAATACAGACAGTTTCTTTTTAGTGTAAAGTCACTGGGAGTAAAAAGAAAGCTTACTAAGGGCTATAGCGCTCTCTTTCACAAAGTAACCCATAGGGATCACTGAGTTTCCAGGAAATCACCCCTACCAAGTGGAGGGCGGGGTGGGGAAAGAGTTCAAGAGGTTACAGAGTGGATAGGTTTTCAACCTCTGCAGATCATGGGGATCCAGGGGGAAGGCAATCCACAGATAGGCAGGAGTAGGAGACAGCCACTTAGAGAGCCGATTGCTCCATGCTACTCAGCTAGTCTCCCTGCTCATGGTGGCCTGGCTTCTTACAGATGTACTGACACAACCTTTGGTTGAGCTGTTATTTGAGCTAATTGATGGCCAGTTTAATCAAGTTAGCTACCACAATTGTAAATTCTAGTGTAGACAATCACAGACATTTGTAAAAGCTAAGGGAGACACTTTTAAACCTCCTTGAACACATGTCTGTGGAGCATCAATGCTAGAATTTACAATCATGTTATCAGTCGATTATCTCGAGTTTCAATAGGACCAAAAGATTGAGTGTATTTGTCTGAGGGTTGCTTGGAGTAGCATTAACTCCTGCTTCCTGTGTGAATATCTGCAGGTTCAGCCAATGAGAGTTCAGCCATGAGAGCAGCAGCTCCTCTTCCTAACCAGCCTGACCCTCAAACCTCAGTAGAACCTCATCCTTACAGGGATGCAGCAGTGGGGCCTCTGTAGGTTCTCAATGGGGGATGGGATGATTCCATGGAAATGACATATCTTATCAGTGCCCCCAGAGCCATTCAACACGTTCTCAATCCCCTACGCTCATAGAAAAGGAGGGCGATTTCTGAACTTGAGTCATGTTGTTTTGTGCATAAATATTTTCATTTGTTCTTAAAACATAGTAGTTTCCAATAAATATTTATAGATTTTAAATAAAATAGTAAACACGAGTAAATATGTTTTGATGGCGGTTACTTAGCAATGCTTAATTATCAATAGCAAGTAAAATTAAGTAAGCAAATTATTTTTAATTATTGAAAAAAATATGCAATTTTTTCCTTATGAGTGATTAACTTTAAGAGTAGGAGTGACACCCACTTACTCCTGGTCCTAGTTTGACCCTGCATTAGCCAATGGGGGGCAGCACCTTTAACTCCCTTAGGCAGTAGTTCCTTTGCATGCCAGTGTATCAGATAAAGGACTCTGGTTTGTATTGCAGGTGATGAATAGTGATTATCAGCACTTTTTTATTCTGATGTGAAACATTGTCTCAGAGTTGGGGACTAAATCTCTGTATACTTCAATGACAGCAGATTAGAGAGTGTAACCAAATCCCTCTCTGGTACACTAAACAGGGCAGAGACTTAGAGGTCATGCATTCAATTTTGGGCAATTACTGTCAGTTTAACTTTGAAGATGAAGGAAGATAGTGTATAATTAATCAAGCAGATAGGCATGCATAGCTTTAGCACAAAAGATTTAATGGAACAATAGACATGGAATTGGAAAATAGGAAGGGGGCAAAAGTTGTCATTTTGGAAGCGACAAATTGTAAAGGGCTGTATCCCCTCCCTCACCCACCAACCCTCCCCATCCTTTTTCTAAATATATAGTATTGAAAACCAGAAATCCAGAGGGAACCAAAGAAAAGACTGTCAGTTTCTACACTCCAGTTAGAAACTATAACTAGATTTCAGGTTTTATTCTCTCTAGTCAGCACTGAAAGGTGCCAGGCTGAAAAATCTAGAGCTTGATGTCATCCACAGAACTGGAGTTGCACTCCACACTAACCCTAACACAGTATCACAAGCATGATCAAAATCTGTTTTAGGAACCCATATGCGCAGTCACCACTGTAACTGAATGGCTCAAAATCTCTAACGTATTTCTCCTTATAACGGCTCTGTGGGATAGGGCAGTTCTGTTGTCCCCATTTTACAAATGCGGAATTGAGGTCTACAGAGACTAAGTAACTTGCCCAAAGTTACAGGGGCAGAGGAGGTAATTGAACCCAGGTCTAGTGCCCTAACTACTGGATCATCCTTTCATCCAGCAAAAGCCTGTGGGGAGCAGAAGCCAGTTAAGTACTCAGCTTGTATAATGAGCTATAGTAACATTCAGGACCGAGACTACCCCTTTTATATAATCTAGGCCCCTGAAATGGCAATGACCAATCTGAGTTAGATTTGAATCATGCCCTGGAAACATAAAGAACTCTGTTGCTCTTTGCATAATCTCCTGAAATTTCAAGGGGATAGTCTTCTAATTAATTCTCACATCCAATTTGCCAAGATAAGTAATAATTTCCCCTCTTCTATGAAATGTAGATGTAAGGAGCATGTCAAACAGCTTGCAGTAACTCAAGAGTATAGTGCTCCCCAGATGCTACACCTGTTTCTCATCTATCATTTTCTTTTTTAACATTTGTGTTTACTCTCCAGAAGCTTATGAATAACTTTGCCATCAGGGAAAGTCAACTCTGAATGCTCCTTATTACTTTTTAAGATGTTTATTTGTATTGTGCTAGTGCCCATAGGCTTCAGTGAGGTTCCCACTGTGGTGGGTGCTGTAGAAATATATAGGTGCAACAGCCTTTGCCATGCAATCTAAAAAAGGCAAACAGCTGATGGGTGGGAGAAAGTGATACAAAACACAAGCATGGGGCCAGCTTAGTGATAATGATAGCTGGCAACCATCACTCAGGGCTGAAGTGGGGAAAGGAATGTGGAAGTAGGAGGAGAATGGGTGAAAGAAGAGGGAGGAAGAAAAAAGTACCCCGAATATATAAGTTTGGGATGTGAGGAGTAGAAATTGTAGGAGAGGGCTGTGATGATGGGGGAACACAACCATCAGTATCACAGCAGATAAGATTCCAAACTGGCACTTTCACAGTTGTGCAAATAGGATGTCTGGGAGCTGTAAAGGCCTCTCCCAGACGCTGTTCTTCCTAATGAAGTGTAACCCTTCTGCCAGGCCAGTTGATAGCAGCAAGGGCCGGGTTCAGTACATAGGGGTCCCTTCCCAACAGCATGACACAGAACCAGCTCGAGCCCCCACTCAGTGACCTGGGAAAATCTTACACACACCCCTGGGCGCCTCGAAGAGGCAATACTTCCCCTCTCGCAAGCACAGAGCCTCGGTGTAGCAGAAAATGTTTAATAACATGAGGTAAATGACATAGCATTAAATTGGGAAAACACCACAACTAGAGTTCATAGACCAAACCATGAGTGAAGACCCACCCCAGCAGATTGGGCCGTGTCCTTTCCCGTTGGTTCTTGAAACCAGCGACCCAAGAATCACCAAAGCCCCCAAAGTCCAACAACCCCACAAAGTCTCTGTCCCTGGTCAGTGCAGCCCCAGAGTTCAAAGTGGGGGGGGGGCCCACGCAGGGTGTTAAGGGGCACCTTACGTGATCCGAGGCCAACCGGCTGCTTCTCCGTGGGGTTCCGCCGCAGCCTTCACCTTGAGCCGCTCCACTCCACCAGCTGTCCCATGAGCTGCTCCTGCCATCCCACAAACTGCTCTGGCAGCTGCTCCGCTCTGCTCCACTTCAGCAGTCCCTTGGGCCCCTCCCACAAGGCTCCGCTCTGCTAGCTGCTCCTCTAGCCGCTCCGCTCTGCTCATCGACCTGTGAGCTGCTCAGCTCTGCTCAAACCATCCCCTTGAGGCTCCACTCCGCTAGCTGCTCCGCCAGCTGCTTAGCAATATAGCTTCAGGCTCCTCCACTAGTTAACACAGCCTCAGTGATCTCAGCTCTTGGTAACTTTAGCTCTTTTGTGATTTCAGCTAGTAGTAGAGGAGCCCCAGTGCTCGTGCACTATTGGCCCAAAGTGAACTCAGCTCAGCAGCCTGTAACTAGACTCCTAATGGAATCAAAGTTAGCTCTGACATTCAACAGTGGAGAGAAGAGGAGGTGCAATTGGTGTTTCAGGCACCTAAAAGGCACCCACACCACCAGGTACAAATACCTGCCCCCAACCTCTCTCAATTCACTAGGTTTTGTAACCCATGCCCCTTGTCAAGCAAGTGCTACTTAGGTAATGGCAAGTCCTTCTGTCATACAACAGTTCCACTGGCCTTGATTCAGAGAATCAGGGTAACAAAACTTTATTCTCCCTGCCCCAATAACAGAGAAACTGGGGATCCCACACCAGCCGAAGTAACCACTTTCAGTTGCTGTTGTTTCATACCAGGCGAGTGGGTGTGCCTATGCAAACAAGATCAGCCCCTGGAGTTCTTTTCCACACTCGCCATAATTCACCACCAGATGTCAGGGTAGAGCTCATCCTGACTCGGCTTACAGAAGAAAAAGAGGAGGAGACTATTAGGCTCAGTGGCATTGGTTTGTATGAGGATGGAAGGCCATGACTTACCCTGGGAACCGTCAGCTATAGTTCGAACTGGCTGTTTTGAAGAAGGAGCTCCCATCATTGTTTTAGCTGAAGCACTAATGGCTTTACATTTATGTTTATAGAAACAATGGGCCTGTTGTCTGTTAAAGTTAGTTTGCAAACATCTAGATTAGAGATGGCTTGAGCCATGAATTCTGGTTCTGGATTCAGACTTCCCCAAAAATTCAAAGGGCTTTAGATCTGGTGCTGAGGTTTGGAATCACCTTCTACAGATGGAGCCATGCCTCATGGTTCAGGAGCAGTATGAATATGAAGTCCCTCAAACTTCAAGGGTTTTTGGAGCCAGTGTTCTAGTTCAAACCCATTCCATATGTTCAGAGCCTTGTATACACACACACACCCCTATAAAAGTAGATATTTATTGTTGGATGCAGTGTTCCAGGCATTTGGATCAATATTAGGCATCTGCTGCATCTGGGCAGTGCCTCCAAGAAGCACTGGGATTGAAATCCCATGTGAAAGAGAGATAACTGAAGGCGAACGATGAAACGTTACAGTGTACTTTTTCTAAAGGTCAAATAATTGTAAGATAAGTCTTAGCAAAATGTCTTACCATAGCCTTTCTATTTCTGAATGCAGTTCTTCACCTTCTGCCACAATGGCTCTGTTTACAAATGCAACACTAGTGGTTAAATATCTCTTGTCTGCAACATCTGTGTTAAGAACTGGCGGGGTTTCAGACTGTGAACTGTGAAACCCTGATAACAAGAGAGCATGCCTGGCCCAGTGACCCAAAACGAAGGAAGCAATGGAGGTAAAAGGGTAGAGCTGGGAGGAAGAGGGAAAGTTCAAAATTAACCTAGGATGATTATATGTTCTGACAGAATGAAGTAGCTGTTACACACTACACTGAAGATACATGGCAGCGGGGGTGAACCAAAAACAGATGTAGACTTTGTATGCAGTAGATAATATAATTTATGTTATATTACATGAATCAGTAGAGCTGCTGGAGTAGTTTTTCTGTCAGCAGTGGCTAAACAATATGCAGATAGTTAGACATGTATGTTTAATTATGCCAAGATTTAAACAGCTCCTTATGGAAAAATCCCATATGGTTTAACAAAAAATGATAAATAATCATCTGTAAATTCTATAGAATGGGTATCTGCTATAGATTCCTACAGAATGGTTAAAAGGGCCTCATTTTCTATTACATTCGATAGGTTTTCAGAATAATCTCTTTGGACCCCTGTTGGTGCCATAATTATTGAAATCCATGCAACGGCTCCATAAGAGATCCTTTGTCTTCTTGTGCCTCCATTTGCCCAGCATTGTGAGACATCCTGACATACACAATTAAAGTACCATGTATTACCAAGTTTTGCTGGACCCAGAGCTCTTATTTGTCTCAGATGGATGTCTGCCTTAAGACATTCTCTTGTTGCACTCCTCTGAGACCTGCTGACAGTAGAATAGGGTTATACAATACAAGTAACAGTAGTAGTAGCGCTACACTGTGCAAATAGCATACAGCTGTGCTCCAAGGTGTGTGCAGCATGACTTGTGCAGTTATGTGGATTGTGACCAACTTGACCGCTGTGCATTGGAGTACAAGTGGAAGCCCAATCAGGCCAGCCGAACAGTGCCTGGTGTGGGGTGGCAGTGTGAGGACAATCTGCACCCTTAGGGCTATTTCACCAGGCATTTATATCCACATGAGCACATCTCTGATGGAGAACAGCATGTGGGAGGACCATATTGTGATCAGTCTTGCTTGATGCAAATCTAATACGAAAAGGATTGTAACACCTTAGCACTATTTAGAGTACCCAGATTTGGAGTCAGAGATGTGTTACAGCATGCCAGGTGGACTACATAGTGCTTGGTATGCCAAATATGCATTGTGGAGACAAGGTTCAGCTGGAGCCAACAAACTGTTTAAAATAGGTGTAATGTTTGGCTGACCCTATGTCCATTTAGTGGGACAACAGAGTTCAAGGCCATTTGAGACAGGTCTGGAGGAGCAGTGTTATCAACAGGTGTCAAACACAGCTAAGCAGTTTAGTAAAGACACAGCCAATAGGACTAGCAAATTCAAGCTTTGATCCTGCATTTTGTTCCACACAGGCAGACCTCTGCACCTGCACAGGGTTACATGAGAACACAGTGTCCTGTGGAACAAATTGCAGCATCAGAGCCTTAGTGTCCATTTTTCAGCACCTAGTGTTAGCAATATTGTAAACCTTGTGTATGCAGTGCTGAGGCAAACTATGGAGACAAAATCCCTGTGCCCTGTCTACGCTATCACTTACACCATTGCTAGCACTCTGTAGCTTCATTAGTGCTGAAAAATAGACACTAAATTTGCTGATGTAGATTCAACATGAGAGGGTGTTAGTGGGTATGTGTTTTCCCACTAGTTTGCTGGTTAATGGCTCCAGCTTGCTGCTGCTGTCTGGTCTTTAAGGCTGGATTAACAGGCTAGCAGTTCATTTGGAGGGCCATCTTCATATAAGCCTAGAGCTTGATGTAGTTATTGTTTTCAAATGAAAGAGTGGGAGGCTGTAGAAAATAGATAAATTACAGGGAGAAACTAAACTTGTGGGATCTGTGCTTTTTCCCTGACTAGACTTGCAATTTTCCACTGTCCATAGCAATTTATTGTGTATGTTGTTGTTAAATAAAAGGACTTGTTCAAATCAGACAAGTACGCTGGTGAGGAATGTTCATCATGGATAAAAGCACTGTGCCCTGTAAGAAGATTTATAAACATGATGCATGGTCTTTAAGGTTGTGCTCTCTTTCTCACAGACAGACACTTTTGAAAACTAATACTGAACCATCAAAACCTCTTCTGGGTTCTAATTTGAACTGAATATTCTACAGGGTCAATGTCCCTAGTACTTATTGAAGCTCAGTCTAAATTGTAGATCAGCCTGTATATTTGAGAGAAGATTCATGATGCTCCTCTAGATGAAAATATTTCTAATGCTTTCTAGAATTATGTGGTTGCAATTTCCAATGTACATCTAGAAAAGAAGACAAATGAGGGTCTGATTCTGGGGGCTCAGAGCATGCCCACTAATGAGAAATGAATGCTCAGCATCTTGCAAGATCAGGCTCCGAGAGAGGATTTGATAACTGTATACAAACTACACTGGGAGAAAATAATGTAACAGGAAATATTTATTCAATGTGAACTACATCTATCATCTCAAAACTCCCCTTATTTGCTGAAGGCTCCCTTCTAGCTAACGGGGGCATTCAGTATATTACTACCTTAAAAATATCCTCATTATTTTTCACAGTGGCTGTCACAATGATGCCCCAGAATGCTTCCTGCTGCCATGGAATTGCACAGTGCCTCTTGGCTTGTTGGAATTTGCCACCATGACTGTAGGGGAACCTGAAGGAAGTTGTAAAAAGGATGGTCCTGATTCTGCTGTCATGTACACATATGTAAATCAGGAGTAATTCCATTGCCAATAGAGTTACACAGCTTTAAAACCAATGTGAGAAAAGAATCAGCCTTTGGTTGTAGTGTGATTGACCCCTCCAGCCCAAAAGGAACACCCAGCACATATTACTGACGTCAATGGAATCTTGAGGCTGACTTTGCAGCTCACCTTGCACCTTAAGCTAAACATGAAGAAATGTTTCTTAGGGGAGTCTAGTGCTCATGGAAGGTGTCAGATTGACAGCTGCAGAGACAGAAGTCTTTTTTATATATAAAACAAATATAGAACGGGCTGCCGGACCCTTCCCCCCATGCTGCCCTGCTAATATGTCTGATCCTTAATCTCGAGGGACCACATCAGATGGTGATATGACAAATCAGACGTAATGGCCCACTTGATCCTTAAGGTCTCTACTGAAACTGACAACAGGGAAACCATCCTGAGGGTAATTTGGATTGCGGACATTTGTCCGCTAAGACCTGGAATCTGCCTCCCGGTTCATTGCATATAAGCCACCAAAGATATATTTGCCTGTTGTTGAATTGCCCCAGTATTGAGCCAGTCAGCTAAAGATAAAAGCTTGATAAGGCATTTGGGAGCAGATTAAGGTTAAATCAGACCTGAATCCATCAAATATTAGGATCCCCTTCTGTAGCTTCCCATATCAGCAGAAAAAAAGGCCCAGCAGCTCCAACATGGTCTATGGGTTAAGCCTGCTGATCTAGTGCTCTGTCTCCTATACCATCTCTCTTACACAGGCAGTGAGTTCAGCACTTAAGCAGACAGACTCATGTAATGAGACGTTGCTCCCCACTATGGATGACTGATCATTCAAACTATTTGCTTCATGCTGACAAATTTAGAAGCCATTTCCAAATTTGGGAGCTAGATCCTAGAGCTCAAGGGATCCTGTCTTAATTTGCAAATAATGTTTTACCAATTTACTGAGTAACCTATTTACGGTGGCAAACAATTTATAATTGTATGACAAGAATGGACAAACTTGCCTGGGAAGATTGAGAAGTCATCATCACTAGGGCTCCTGAAGAGTGAAACAGTAAAAAGTTTCAAATACCTGCGTCCTGTCTACCCAACAGCTTCCACTGTTGCTGTAACTGACAGAGCTGAACTGGAGAATTACAGCTGTGAATTCTTCCATTGTAGATATATCTCTTATAACAGGGATCGGCAACCTTTGGCACGCGGCTCGCCAGGGTAAGCACCCTGGCGGGCCGGGCCGGTTTGATTACCTGCTGTATCCGCAGGCTCAGTCGATGCGGCTCCCACTGGCCGCAGTTTGCTGTCCCAGGCCAATGGGGGCTGCGAGAAGCCACAGCCAGCACATCCCTCGGCCTGCGCCCTTCCCGCAGCCCCCATTGGCCTGGGATGGCAAACCATGGCCAGTGGGAGCCGCGATCGGCCGAACCTGCGGACACGGCAGGTAAACAAACTGGCCCAGCCCGCCAGGGGGCTTACCCTGGCGAGCCGCGTGCCAAAGGTTGCCGATCCCTGACACAGGAGATCCATTTCGATCAGTAGCTTTATCAACATCTGCAAGGGTTATGTGATGCACAGTGTTCCTGTGTCTCTTGTAGTCATTGTGCAGCATGAGCTTTGACTGAGCTTCCCCATTTACACGTATTACATCGTTTAGAAAGGGAGTTCCTAAATTCATGAGTTTTGTGCACAAATGATATTAGCGTAATTAAATAATTACAAAATGCCTTAAATCTTATATTTAAGAAGCTTGTTAAAAGCAGGACCTAGGAGGAGTGAGAGGTTCTTCCCTGATTCATTTATCTAGCTTACTCCATTATCAAGGCTCCATTTCTTATTGTATCAGTGCTAAAGTAAAAAAAAAAATGCCCACACTTCAGTGTTTTCAGAATAAACTTCTATTTTCAGCTACTGCAATTTTGTCCTCATTGCCATCTCAAAGTTGGCAATGCACATTTTCAGTCCAGAAGAGATGTTTTGCTTAACAAATTTAAAGGGAAAATCTGTTGTGGTGTATTCCCTCTGGTGTAAATTTTGGACTAGTGGAAGGAGTCGGACAGACAACATTGGATAGTCACGACTTCTGTTTATCCATAGAATCATTTCAACATAGGAAGTAGCAGTGGAAGTTATCCTGCAACTGTAATTCACTCCTAGCTATAGATGTGGTATGAAAGGACTGTTCAGTCTCCGTGGCCGGTTCAGTCTACTGCCTTAATATTTAGACTACTAACAAGAGGGTGAACTAGTGCCAAATCTGGTGGTAGTTTTTGCATTGTAGACAGATGTCCACCAAGAACTGGACCAACAACCAAAACCAATTGTACATACAATAAATTGCCAAATGATCATCCAATAGAAATAACTGTTGGTCACTACCATCCTGGGCTGGATTAGAACCAGCAGCTTTGAGATGAAGGTCTCTGCAATTTCCAGGTATGTCCAGTTCTGGAAAAATTCATCACAATAACTCTCAATTGTCAGAGAATGTAACCCATTCACATGTTGCTGAATGGAAAGGAGTATTTCATAGACTTCCAGGCCAGTATGTATCACTGTGATCATCTAGTCTGACTTCTAGTATTGCACAGCTCCTCTAGTGGTTAGAGCACGTGATGTCGAGAATTCTGGGTTCAGTTTCTAACCCTAGTATTGACTCTGTAAAACTTTGGGTAAATAAGAAAGGCCCAAAATTTGAAAAATGGCCTCCAATTTAGGTGCCTCCATGTTTGAGTGCCAAACTTGAGACACCTTGGACCTGATTTCCATAGGTGTTTGCTGCCTATGGCTCCCATGGACTTCAGTGGGAATTGTGTGTGTGCTGACCACCTCCAAAAATTGGGTCTTAAGTTCCTAAAATTGGGCTCCAAAAATATAGATGCCTAAAATTAAGTCACTTTGAAAAATATAGGCCTTTGCCTCTCTGTGCCTTCGTTTTCCCATATATGAAAGGGGAATAAATACCCACCTAAGCATTCTGAGGCTTTATTCATTAACAGCCAGGAACACACTGAAATCCTATGTTGATACAGAAGTAGAAAGCACTATTTGCAGTAGCAATAATGCTTCCACTGTACAGTTCATTTGTGGTTAAATTGGTTTCAATGTTTAGTTGCAACTAGAGAAATGCAAAAAAAAAATTCTTTGTTTTTTTTCAGAATTTCATAGGGAACTTTTTGCAATTTCATTGGATTTTCTTCTCCCCACCTTTGTTTGGGCTTTATTTGCAGTTTTGATTAAATCAATTTTTGCATCAAAATACAGATTTTTACATATTTTTGATGCAAAATCCTCAATGCTTAAATGCCATTATGTATGCTGTGATATGGGCCTGGTTTTGCTTAAGGAATTCTCCTATATTAGTGAAATTTCACAGTGTGTTACAAACTCAAAACAGGTCCATTTGGGATAAGGATCACATTCTTAATGTATGCAAAATATTCACAACAAAATGCAAATGCTGCTTACAATATTCAGCATTTAGATTTAGCAGCCTACATTCTACGTATCAGTAAAAAGAGTCAAAAGCTGTACACAAAATCTCTTCCTAGTCTCTATGCTAGTCTCCAGTACTGTTATGGTGTATCACAAATACTGTCACTCTTCAGCAAAATGGCCAACGCCAGCATTAGGCTTAAAAATACCAGTTTTAAAATAAAATACTGTTTTCAAATACAGCTCACATTGGTATGTTCAGGATGAGATTTGCTTCCCACTGTGAAGGCTTTCGGTGTAGGGCACTGAGCCAAAGAGGGACAGCCTTCTTCTAAGGGGAAAGAAAACCAGATTAATCACTGTTCTAATTCCACTGACGTTGATGAAGTTATATCTGCTATTAATTCGGGCCAAAACATTTATTCATATCACACACTATTGGATTGGTACATTTACATTTTGCCTGAGTAAGCAGCCCTTATGAGAGAGATAAACACTTCTTGCTTCTTTAATTCTTTCATCATTCTCCACTGAGATACTACATATATATATATACACTCACCCCCGCAATCCACCTGTAGCTCTCTCCCTCCCCCAAACACAGTGAAAGTCCTCTCTGTCTAGCACCCTATCACCAATACTCTCCACCAATGAGCTGAGTAGCTCACTTTCCCTGTCTTCACATGCTGATCCTCCTTACAGATGGTCATGGCCCCATGTTAATTCTTCTCAGCTATAGCTATGTCCCACCTTTGCCTTGCTAACTCCCAGCTTAACAATGCGGTTGAGAACTGGGGGAACAGGTTGGAGAAGTGTGGAGGCTCATGGTAAGGGAGGTACATGTAAGATGGGATTTCCATCACGCTAAACTCATCTACTCCCATGTTCCAGTGGCTGATAACTTTCCCTTCACTGGCCACCCAAACCTTGGAAATCAGCCAGTAACCAGGTAACATCCACCTGAAAATCAGCTTGTTTCCAAAGCATCAGAGGGGTGTAAAGTATGGTTGAAATGTTCACATTCATCTAGTTAGCTCTCTGGATGATATCTTGTTTACATCTACCGTTAAAGACGGCAGATCCTACCTGATCTTTTACTCCACTATCTGTTTAGGCTTATTCACCTGTAAATGATTCTTGTTGATAGTAAATCAGTCAATGAAAACTCCCACACAACAAATTAAAGCTGTGGTGACATGGCCTAACACAATATCTCAGTATCTGATAAAATCATAGGTGTAGTTCAGTCAATTATACACCTCTAAACTGAAAAATCAGTAAATAGTGAAAGACGCTGACAAAAGGATAGGCCTGGTCCCATGAAGTTTTACTTTTTTTTTTTTTTTTTTGGTTGTGTGGAACACTCCATTTTGTAATATCTGAGAATAGTCTTGCTAGAAGACTTCTACCAGGTACTTTAATCATTTACATTAATGTGTTTTTACTTTGATGCAAAGGAAAAGCATCCCCTTAATATATGCTTTAACAGGTCAGCCTCACTCAACTCCATATTATTGTGTTAAAGCAGGATACCTTTGATTCCATATTTTACTGAGTTTTTCATGTTTTTCTTTTTTGTTTAAGTCCAGTATTATACTTTTTCCTCCTCAGGAAATTAATTTTGACCTACGAGTTAGATCCTATATAGTTCATAGATAAAGGACAACAAGTCTCAATCACTTGTTGAGTTATCACCAAAATTGGTAAGGTGGAGAAAGAGAGACTTGGCTGGCGGTGGTATGTTCTTGCAAACAGAACAGTTAAGGGCACTTGGTATTTTGCAGACAGAGCTCTTCGGGTATGTATAGGAGCAAGCCTGCTAGCCCAGGTAGACAGACTAAAAATAGCAGTGTGGAGGTTGCAACTTTGGCTCTCAAGCCCGCCCAACCTCCTAGGCTTGAGAGCCTGAGCTCCAGGCAAAGCCACAATGTCCACATTTCTATTTTTTGTGTGCTAGCTACAGTACCGTTAGCACAAATCTGTCTACCTGGGCTGAGGGGCTCATTTCCAGCTGCAGTGTTGACACACCTTTAGTGATCTCAGGCCAAATACAATTGCTAAATGAACAGGAAAAGAAGAAAACTGAAGAGGCTTTCAAAGTTGGCTGAAAACCACTGAAATGGGGAAGTTTATCCTTCTGAGTTCTTTTGTTATGTAAGAGGGATTATACTTCCTATGATTTGGTATTCCTTTAAGTGGTTGCTGCTGTATAAATAATGCTTTAGAGAAGAGATGATTTAGGCAGAGAGCGTGAGGGCAGACTCAAAAAGGTTGGAAAGCACCTGAATTTTTTTCAGAATCACTTAGCATATCTCTTCTCTGACCCTTTCTGTAACTCGTGTCTACTCAAGTGTATGATTAATATTAGGATTATGATATTTTGGAAGAATTCCAGTTTAAGAAAGGAATAAGTATTCCAATTAATTTTACCAGCTATCTCATTTCAACATGTATAATACAACCATGATGTCAGATGCCTGACTTTAATGTATTCTAGGGTGGCAAAGTGGTTTCTTTTTTGCATCCTATTTTAAAAATGAGAGCTTTATACACAATTAATGTTAAAAAGATATTTCCTACTGAATGTATTTTAACATAGTTTTAATGACATTGGAAAAACCCCTTTTCTAATCAGTCTTCGAAGAAAACATGCTCATGGCATTCTGATGGTATCTACTGATGAATGTAACTCCCTCCTAGCAGACATGGAGATAACTTTACATAGCTGGAGGCTTGCTCTCTCCATTGTTCACATTTTCCCTCATAAGTTTCTCTTTTTACTCCAAGACCCACTATTCTCTTCCAAACCCTTCATTCCCCTGGAGTCTGTGTTTCTTTTGGGCTTCTTTTCCCTTCACTAATTCCCCTCCTGCTCTGTTTCTGATATTATACTTTGTGCCAAATCTTGCTGTCACACCAGTCTAAATCTGAAGTAACTCCTTAGGGGATTTATACTGGAATGACTGAAAGCAAAGATGGTCATCTAATTATCACACTTCCACTTTGCTGTTTTATCTGTCTCTCATCATTAATATGGTTAGAGATATATCTCCCAATAGCATCTCTTTTAAAATCTGCCTCTCTCTTCCCTCTATCACCTTCCCTCTCTGCCTTGCTCCTACATTGTCTTCTCTTTTCTCCCTCCTCCTCTATATTACTACTCCCTGCTCCTCCACTCTTTATTTTGCTTCAATAGCCTCCTTTTTCCTTCCTTGGCCCCCAGCCAGCTATGGATATCACTTGCACTTCCAAATGACCTCCATTGTGGTGTGATGGACCTGGCACTCCTATCTGTGCTGTAGCTGGAAGTGATTCTGAACAGTACTGATATACACAGATGTGGTTTAAGTAGCAGCACTATACCTCTCCATATTGCCTTCAAACCCATTAGCAGAGAGCATTGCTCCTGCCCACTTCTGTATACAGATGCCTTCTGTGATCCACAGAAAGGCCCATCAACTACTGCTGCCTTTGAAAGTGATAAATCAATGCAAGCTTTTTGTAGGAAAAATGGTTTAAATACTGTACAGAACTTTAACCAAACATGAATTGCCTTAAAAAGCCCATACAATTGCAATATTTGGGTTGTTGACTCTGCAGGGGAATATGTATGTTTGAACAAAAACATTTTTACTGACATTTTAAAAAGAAAAAACACTAATATTTCTATCATTCTTAGATTTGCAAATTTTAATTGATTTTTGTGGAAATCTAAATCAGACCTAAATTATTTTCAGTGACTATTCAATTTCTTGGTACATGGTATAGATAAGAAAGATAATCAGGGTTGTTATACACATTTGAACCACAACAAAGATGCTGCTGGAATAGCTTCTGCATTCCAACTTACCCAGGTGGGGTAAGTATTCTGTAATGAAGCACTTACAAAGTAAAGTTAATAGCTTAATAATGGGGCCATATGTTATCAAGAATAAGATCAGCATTATTTTTTGCAAAGTGACTGTACTGAGCAAACTGCGTATGATTAAACTTCCGTCATCCCATGTGTTTGTACTTAAGCTCATAGTACAAAAAAAAGAAATTTGATATGATGTATTAGATCATTGCATTTTTTTCCCTTTAAGGACTGGGTGAGTTCTGTGATAGAGTATGGATCAAATATTAAACTGATACTACATTTGAGTTCAGAAAAAAATCCCAGAGCAGGGATATATAGATGTATCTGGACAAATTAATCACTAATGTGGTTTTATATTCCATTTTATAAAACCACTTAAATTCTAGGATGTCACAGAAGAAAACTCTGACTGATAAAAATTGCATTCTATAATTCAAATATTTTAACAAATAAAGAAATGCTCCAACACTGAAAATCTAGTAAGAATTAGCATTTATATAAAACGTTTAATCTTCACAAACTGTCCAAACACCAAATTTTCTGGTTTTTTTTGTTTGTTTTTTTGTTAACAGTGGGGGATGATGGGGGGAGGGGGAGGTCAGGGAATTTGATGAAAAAGCAAAACCTGAACTTTTTTGTTTGTTTTCTAAAGCTGACCCAAAACAAAACTTTTGATTGAAAATTAAACAAATAGTAATTTTGGTTTTGTTTCCTTATGTTTAAATCATATATTAAAAAAAATTGACATAACATTTTTAGTTTCTTTTGAAAAACCTTTTTTGGTCAAAAATAATTTTCAGTGAAAAAACTCAACCAGCCCCGCTAATGAAATTTCATCACACCCCTGTGAAATAAGATGGCAAGTACACAGAATGGCACAGTAACCTTATTTATTCTAGCTTTTCTCTCCTAAGATTTTCCATTCTTGCAACTGCACTGGTGGGAGCACTGGTGTAGAGAAAACTCTGTGGACTAGACAACTTTGTAGCAATGATGCGCTACTTTAGGAGGAAATAACTAGTTCAGACACAGTGAGAGGTTAAATAACTTGATCAAAGTGCTACAGTGGCATTAGGACATAAGAATTCCTGATTCCCAGCCCCATAAGTTATTCCTTTAGCCCTTCAGCTGCCACACAAGTCTCTTATGTCCACAAACATGACTATGTACATGCACAGTAACCTGTTGAAAACAACTACTCATAAGACCAATAAAAATCAGTTGCTGACCGGAGGTGACCTTCTAATAAAGCTGAAACAGAACTGCTCATCAGGATACTTTAGGGCAGTCTTTTAAATAAGTAAGTTGTCTAATAAAGTTGGGCATTAGTTAGGTATTGTTGTTGTTGAATGACTTGATTTATACTATAAGTGAGAGCTGTAACAATGGTCATATAATATGCAGTTGTGGCATTATCCAAAGACCACTAAAGTCCATGACATTGCTTCTGTTGACTTCAGTGAGCTTTGAATCAGGCACTTAGGAGATATTTAGCTTAAAAACATTAAAGTTGGGTTTTAATCTTGAAAATTTGAATATTTACCTGCTACACAGCAGCATCCAAGTGAATGATTGCAGTAAGTATAGATCTTTCAATAATATATTAGATAATTGCTTCAATAATTCTAAAATCAAGAGCCTTTTAGATGTCTGGCTTGGAATATTAACCAGACATTTAAGCCCCAGCTATGAACTAATTAAAGCTTTCCTATAAATTATATATCATCTACATAATTTCCTTGCTTGTCAGTACCTAACAGAATTGGTGTGGTTTAATGTCCACAAGTCTTTTAGCCGGCTCATGTTTCCCTTAACATCAGTTCTGTGCTTTGGCCTGAGGTATTGCTAAGACGTAAGAGGCTATAAATTACCCTTATTACCTTAATCATCACAAGATTGCTGAATAAGCTTAATTCCATCATACAGGAATCACATTCCAGCAGCTGCTCCAGGCCTTTAAGATTTGCTGCTGCTTAGAAGGAATAAGGATCTGAGTCAATCAATATACAAAGCATTATGATTGCACAGAGTATCGTATGTGCAACAAAGACCCTTGTATATAATTAAGGCTGTGATTGTGTCTCTGGGGAATTTACACATCTACAAAGTGAATTAATGCAGTAATGGGATCCTTCAATGTATTTTTATTTCAAATAGAACATGCAAATCACAGCAATAAAGCACTTTTTAAAATATTTCACCTGAGTATATTTCTGTTTCCAGTGTTTTACTCCCCATTTTATTTGAGTGTTTGGAATTGTGCTCAAATTGACAGTGTTGGAAGACTTGAAATAGTTTTGCAGACTGCCTAACTATGGATCTCTGCCAATATGTTACTCATGGGAGTGAGAACAAAAAGACCTTAGGCTGCTACAACCAACAGCCCAAAGAACAGTCTTTTTGCCAACCTCTTTGAACATGGAAACAAGATGGTAATTATTGAGGTTGCAATTTTCAAGCTGACAGGCAGTTTTAACATGTTAGATTAATAGTTAATTTTGGTATGTTATACTCACCCCAGGACACTGCTGTCAATTAGTAATTAGACTTACTATAAGTATTAGTAATATAACTCAGTTAATCATAGCAGCATTCTGCACACACACACATACAAAGCATGGATTTGGAAAGTGAAACCTGCTGGGATTGAGCAATTTTGTGATAATGGTGATGCCATCTCTTTCTAGAAAACAATCAGATACAATTTGAAATGACTCCCAATTTGAGTTATGTTCTTTTAATTTGTTTAAAGGTACAATTATTGAAGCAAGCATTTTGCCGTCAGGTCTGTCCTTGTGAGGCAGAAAATCCAATCAACAATGCAGACATTCAACTACAATAGTTGAGAAACACTAATTGTACAGTAACATTGAGTTGAGTGAAGTGTTACAGTGAGATCCGTGAATACATCACAGCACACTGGGACCAAATTCTTCAGCAATGATCCTTATATTGTTCAGCAACATTAATCCATTCTGTCACAATTAAATATCCCTTGCCCCACACCAACCCAAATATGGTTCCTAGATGCAAATCACAGAAAATTCATCATTGATTATTTTCAATATTTTTTTTTGTTATGCTCTCCAGGCTAATATCCCTGGACCTCTGCTGCTACATTGTATGTCCAGGTAGCCCGGCTCATCAGCCTATACTGCTGGGACCTGTGGCTGCCTGGCATGTATTATAATCTGACTGATACCCTCTTGAAGGGAAAGTTGGAGAACAAGTGGCAGCTTTAGGCAGGTTCCCAGCAGAGCAGGGAGACAGGGAGTGGCAGGAAGGTAAATTCCCATGGCTTCCTGAAAAAACAAAGGCCAAACTCTGTGGCTGGGGAATCAGAGGGCCCTGACTGAGATGCATGGGGCACTTCATTCCTCTGAGCTATTGTTTCAGGCTTTGCAGACTCAGATTCACTGCATCAGTTTGCCCTCAGTTCAGATTTATGTTCTCTCTGCAACCATAAGAGCTACAACCAATTTAAAAAAAAAAAGAAAAAAGAAAAACAAAAAAGAAATCTAAGATTTTGGACTGAAGTTGTGCAGCAAGAGGCAAATTCTGATTGTAGAATATACATACACATACTTACAGCACATGACTGGAACTGGTGATCGGCAGGTTCTATTCCTAGTTCAGGTACTAACTTGGCTTGTGACCTCAGGCAAGTAATTTAAAATTTTTGCCTCAGTTTCCCCATTTGCAAAATAAGGATTAATTATCCTAATTTATATGTTAGACTAATGTCATTAATGGTAAAGTTCTTTCTGTTCTTTAGAGGAAGGGCACCATGCCTGTCTTTCTATTGCTAATGGACCTCTGATCACAGTATCTATGTACAAAGCATCTGAGCTATGTAATGCAAATTATTTTGCTTTTTTCACTACTTTCAAACCTAGCTGATATTCATTCAGTCTTTCACTAACAATTGTCCAGTGCAAATAGAAACATCCTAAATCTATAGACATTTCAGTTTCAGGTAATTTATATAAATCTTTACAGACAAATGTCTGTTCTTAAATTTCATTTTCTCTGGCATAACAGAATTTTGAAGCATTGCTGCAAGCAGGATTTTGGCCTGGCTATTCTACCTCATCAGAGATTTTCAAAATGCCAAACACAATCCTCACAGGTACCTGGACACCATTAAATTAATAAATTCAGTTTCCAAGGACTATTGCTTATGCATATCACCAATGTATTGTTGGCAGACTTACCTCCCTGTAGGTTTGAATTAGTTTTAGGAATAGTCCGTTATACATAATACAAGATTTCTTTCCAGGTTCACAGTTCTTTTCCATTTTTCCGCCTTCTCCTACTGAAGTCAATGGTTAAATTCTCATTGACTTCCATCAGATCTGGATTGGGCCTGTCCATTTAGCTAAGTATTCTGCTACTCTTTGGGGAACTGATCATGCACCATTTAGATCAAAGGGAGCTTTGCCATTGACTTCAATGGGTGCAGAATCAAGCCCTAGTACAGAATACTATAGTTGTATTTCTTCAATTTTAGAACTTTCATTTTATTGCATTTACAATTATTTTTCCCCACTTCATCATTCCCCTCCTGGGAAATTCTGCCTATTGCACTTAGTCCCATGTTGTTCTGGTCATCTCCTGGATGCAGAGCTTGGAACACAGCTTTTTTTAGGCCCCACCAACACTGTTCCTGACTTACTTGGAAATAGGATTGTGTTGCTTTCTGTGGTTGTAGGCATAGCTGTTCAGTTTAATTTGTAGTACAACTGTCTCCTCTTTTGTAACATGCTGAGCCACATTCTTCCCTTGTGTAACTGTTTTGAAGTCAAACAACTTAGAGCAGGACTGAGTTTGCCCATTTATTTTAAACACAGCCATAATACAAACCCATTAAACTCTTGTGTTTTGGATCTTTCAGCATGTTAAAGGATTTTCCAGGTTCCTAGAAACTGCATCACATGATAAGAACTATGGTGCATATTAATTTCTTTAAGCTATTAGGAATATAATTAAGATTCCTTATTACTATGAACTATGCATATAAATTATGTTTGAACTGCAGTAAGCAACCGGCTTAATGCTATTTATTGATCTAAACATTGATTTAGTGCATATGCATGGAAATTGTTTCTGCCCATCATTGATTATGGGGATATTATATACTGTATCATATGGTGCCATCTTCTGTGCAGCAGAAACTATACATTATATATGAAATTATGTTGGAATTGTTTTATCTGGGTGTTTTTTCCATTCATTGCACAATCCAGCTAATTGGTTGACTAATATCAGTTTCTTTTCTTTCTTTCTTTTTTTTTTTGCAATACAGTATATACTACTCTAAGGACAGTATATGTTTAGAGTGTAGTACCAGATTGCCCTCTGTTTTATATCAGTTCAAAGTAGCAATTCTCTTCCCATTTCAGTATTGCAACAGTTAAAGAATTTCTGAAAAATGTTTTGTCTAGTATTATTATAATCTTCTCCAGATAACGTCTGCTTTGCTTTATCAAGTACTTTTGAGGCCAGTGAACTGAGCAAATTTTAAATTAAATTATAGAGCCACCATAGTGACTCCATAGTTAAATTGTGCAAAGGATACTGCGAGGAGCTGCTTTGGTGAAGAGTGAAGGGAAGGAGGGCAAATTAAAGGCTACACAAAGGATATGCACGTATAAGCTAATATCTGTAGGGGGAGGTTAAAAAAAACAAAACTGGTTGTGATGCTACAGTTCTCACAGCAAGCTTCTTAACTGACAACAGAGGAAAGTAACTGGCGTTGAGGAAGACAGTGTGGTGCTGGCAGTTTGAGACACAGGTAGGTGCAGCCTCATTCTGAGACAAAGGACAAAATATCTGAGAGTGACTGGAATTCGGGCTTGTCTTGTGCTAGGAAGCTAAGAACCACAGTGCAAAACTGAAACAACCCTAGACTTTAGATTTACAACAGGCATTGAAATGTTTTCATTTATTTAATGTGTTAAATCTCTAACCCAGTAAACCTGTGTAGTTTTTTTCTTTTACAATAATTACAATTGCACTATAATAAAACAAGTGCCAGCAATTTATGTCATCAAATAAACCAGTGGCTTTAACTATCCCTCGATATATCTTTTCCCTACTACGGACGCAAAATTTACTAGGTTATTTTATGACTTATGTGAAATATCAGCAGGGCTGATCCTATTCATTCCTGCATACTTAAAAGTGCAGTGAGATACTTGAGAAATTCAGGGCTATCTCCTCTCTTTATTCTGTTAAGTCATTTCAGTATGCTATAGCAGTATCATTAAGTTGCATAATGCACAATAGACTATTTTTAAAGTAAAAGTCCTGTCAAGCTTCTATTTCAATATGGCCATTTTGTGACAGAGTGAAGTAAATGACTTGGAAAATACCAGCAATGGCTGACTAGCTAATTTATAATATCTGTATCATGAAATGTCTCTGGTTGACTCAAGATATTGAATCTGTTTAATATGGACCCATTTTAATGTGTTCAATGATTGCATTTTATTGTTACCTTTTAACTAAATGGCATAACCAATAAACAGTATACAATCTTTTTCAGTTATTGTATTTTAAAGTCATCCATAAAAGAAGACATCATTCCCCATAATTCAAACAAACATATTTGACAACTCAGAGTAAAAAAACACCCTAAAATAGGAAATAACTTTCATACCCCGTTATGTCATGTAGTATAGATATGCTTCAGGTTGACACTGGTCAATTGGTAATAAACAGGTAAACATTAGAGAACTTAACAAAATCATCTTCAACATATAAGTTTGCTACAGTGTTCAGAATGTATTCATTAAAAACCAGGCTCTGATTTCACCAAAAATATTTTAAAGATAATATACAAACACATAGTTGGGCATTATTCACTGATTAAAAAACACAAGTGCATGAGTTTTGTTTTTTTCCCCTCATTTGTACTGTTTTGGATTTTTTTGGCATCTGGAGACACATTACCCTACATGTCTGACTCCAAAACAGAATCACACAGAGTGGTACATGGTAAGTGTGTGGAATTTAAGGTAAATTGTAAAAGAATATGTTCATATTTTGTGGCATATGTATAAAAGAGTACTAATGGAAGTTAAGTGTATTGAGGGCCTGATCTCACTCCAGTGAAGTCTTTCCATTGACTTCAATGAGGATTGAGTGGCACCCAGAGAGACTCACTCTCTCAGTAGAATTTACCAGCAGACATGCATAACACTCCTTTCTGTGCACAGAAGAATACATGTTTTGGAATATGCAAACACAAAGCATTTTGGGGGAATTTGTTTTTTCATCTTACAGTAGAGGGAATATATGTGTAGCAGAAGAGATGTGGCTCAGGAATACTCATTTGAGTATGTAAGATGCACAAACGCAATATGGCACATAAAAGGTGGGATTATGTCTCTACTGCTTCCTTTCTTAAATAGTGATTTGATTTACTAACAGGTGGTAGAATTCCTGAACTTTCAGAGGTTTGAACATGGAGAGAGCTAAGAACAATTCAAGCAAGTCCTTGTTTAATGTGCAAGATGCAGTGTCAAGTACAGTATTCCTTTCTCAAGAACAGAGTGAACTGCACAACATGTGCAAGTTCTGCCAGACTGCAGCCCTTAAAAATGATACAGATCTACATTTAGCAATTTATGGTAAGGACAACTTTTGACCCCATTGTAACTACTACACTTTTTTAAACTAGCAATATAATATTCTATTGGGGAAGTACTATATCTACCCAGTATAAGCTTGGTCCTCTGTGGCTGAGAGCTGTACAAGTAGAGCTATACAAAACTTCCTTATGAAATCTGCAGCCAATCAAAACTTTGGATATCAACTTGAAATTCTACCAGGTTCTCTTCAAGTTCTGCAATCCTTCTTCAGTCATCAGATGAGTTTTAAGTAAGCCTGTGCTGAACAATGGTTTGGGTGGAAACCGTGAAAAACTCAATGGTTTCAGTGGATTTCACATATTAACATATATAGTGTGTGTATATCATATCAGATGTGTGTGTGTATATATATATATATATATATATATATATCATAAAATGGAACGTAAGGTAAAGTTTGCATTTTTAAATAAGAACAGGCAAATTTATGTAGATTGCTGCCATATGGGCCAATGATGTCCAAAACCAGACCAAACTTATGCAACAGTGTTTTTGGGAACGCTTCTTAATGCCCTAGGAGGCATTATATTTGTTTTGGCTTGAGCACCAGTCAAAGGTGTGGTTAACATTTAAAACAAACGTCACTTATGTGCAGGGAAAGGACATTTGCAGAATCACAGACTAGATACATTACATGGTGTGTCGCACTTTTTTCTGAACTAACGGTGTAAAACTTGCGTAAATAATGCCGAGTGCTTTTATGAGTCTGACCCATACTGTCAGTAGTTTTAAGCAATAGATATGTGCATATATATTTTACTTTAATATTAAATTTCCATATCAACTTACAAATGTAGTTTCATTCATTTTAAAGTTACAAATAATTTCCTCTTTAAAAAAACCTCTAAGAAATGTAAACAGAACAACATCATAAAATGTTTTTTTCCTTTGTTACTTTTAAATTTTAAAAACTGAATGCAAATTGATGTGCTGTGCTAGGTGTAATGTAATATCTTAAGGGACTTATAATAAAATATAATTAGTAGGAACTTTAGTTAATATTCCCTATATGGTTTTTAATGTGTGCAAAAAGGTCTGGTGATTTATTTTCTGGGATTACTCTGAGTGCAAATATAATTTAACTGAAATATTTTTTTATTTTTATTTTTTAATATTAGAAAATAAGGCAAGTCCATTTCTGAAAAAGGTGCTGCACTTCGGGCTAAACATACCTTCTAGATTACTAGATAAACATGTGACAACTATGAAAATTATCAATAATAAAAACATTAAAAATAGCTGCAATTTCATATAGACTGAAAAGCTATCAAAAGACAAAGTGACCCAGCATTAATTTCAGAAAATCATTTTAGACTTCATAAATACAAGCACCTTGTATTTACATAAATTGTCTTCTAAACTAGTTTTCCTTTGAAACACACTTTTGTTTCTAACATATGTGTCCATTCAATTATATAAATGTTTCAAATATGAAAAAAGGACGGTGTAGCAAAATAGAAATATCAGATAATGTTACTTTTTTGGATTTGCTTTTTGCTAGGATTTGGTTTTTAAATATATGCAGTCTGCTGCTACAGAGCTTTTTCAAAAACACAATGCCAGGAAATGAAAAACTCTGTACTTGTAGCAATTAGTGCTACAGTATAAAGAATCCATTGTGGGTTATTAGGTTAAGTTCACATGAGTTCTAATGATTATTTTCAACATTTCTGCCTTTAAATCCTAGTAAATTGTTTATCTTACTTTTGAGCTATAGTACATTTTTTCACGATGGTATAAATTAGAATATATAGCCATTACAGAGCTAATTCCTTTACATTTTGCCTTTTTACATTCAGCACCTTTCTACAACTGTGAATTTAATACTTCAAAATTTTTAAAAATTTAGACTTTTCAATACAAAGCCAGCGTTAACTTATGCAAAATGGAATGTAATTCTTACTGGCTCTTACTGAAACAGTGGGAAACAGTTATGTTTTCTATTTTTTTCTAAAATACACACACAACTCTTTACTTTGTTACCAGAAGGAAACTAGATACAGTCGTATTATTTTACAGCATGCATTTCACTAGGTTTGAGTCACGTTTTTGTTGAGAAATGTAATAATGTGTAAAAATCCTGCTCTCTTTTAACTCTATGGGAATTTTCCCATTTGACTTCCATGAGAACCTAAATGGGCTCAATGCCTTTTCTTGTAATGAATTCAATACTGTAAGAATTTAGCCCAGACCAGTCAGGTAAACTTGAAAGTCTTTAACACAGCAAAGCATAAAGAAGCTATTGTATAAAGACTTTTGGTTCAAACAGTAGTGCAAAGTTATACAGCTTCCAAATATGACTGCTCCTCTTTTTCTGTGTTTAACAACTGGTGCACAGAAAATAGAGTGCCTGCCCTACTCTTCAAACACTGTTTATAACATAGAAAAAAGATGTCCAATATCCTCAGGGAATAATAATTTCCATAATAATACAACCCATTTGGTGGCAAAACTGAATCAACTGCAGAGCAAATATCTACTTTTTTGTACCATTTCCTGTTATGTGGAATGTCCACAGTATGCTGACTTCCATTCATGATGACATAAAAACAATAACCCTTGAGTCCAAAGGTTGGTAGAGGTTAAAGTGAACCCCCAGCAAGGCCGCACGTTCAGGTTCAGGCTGGGTATGTAAGGGTAGTTGTACTTTAGTTTCCCATTAAATGGTAGAATGTAAGCAGTGTCAGAT
This sequence comes from Malaclemys terrapin pileata, assembly GCF_027887155.1. Taxonomy (NCBI): domain Eukaryota; kingdom Metazoa; phylum Chordata; order Testudines; family Emydidae; genus Malaclemys; species Malaclemys terrapin. The sequence goes on along the minus strand of NC_071513.1, from coordinate 36,940,123 downwards.
ACTAAGCTCACCTGAGGTGCTTCAGTGTAGGGGCTTGTATTTAAATTAAAATGGGAGGCACTTCCTTGGAAGGTCAGGCTGCTATAATGATTGTGGTCACTGCTGCTTAGGGCTGAAGGGTAAAAAACACAAAATTTTATCTGCTTACTCTCCAGCACTAAGATCCAACTGTAAAGGAGGGTATTTTACCTGAGAAACAAAGGAAAAACTTAGAAAGAAGCAGTCCTGAACAGCTGCATAATGTAGTTTGTCTCTAAAAGCTAAACAAAGGCAAAGGAATTTTAGAATAATTACAATATGATAATTATTTTTCCTTAAAAATATCTGCATAAAGTATATATTTTATAAGTGCATAATTAGAAAATACCTTTTTTAAATATAGTTAAAAACATATTATGCAATTGATACGGTTTAACTTTGGTACAATCCTATGCTTTTTTTGTTTTGTTTTTAGCAATAAGTAGCTATAGATCATCAAACCACGGAAACTGTAGATTTATGATAAGTTTAACTGCAACCAAAATAGCTAAATCCATCAAGATTTAACTTGAGATAAGATTCTAAGTAATTTGATTGGGGCTATACACTGCTTTCTCATGCTTACACAATGGGTCTCCTATGATGTGTGCAATATCAGCTCATATCTGAATTCATTAATATGCAAATTTTTGTTCCTTTTTCCTTTCATGTCCAAATGGGAACCACAAATGGAAGCATGTCTCCCGTCTGTGACCTGATCTTGTTCGTTGCTGCATTTTTTCAGCAAGTCTCTATTTTCTAATTCTGCTCCATATAGAACATTTCCTAGAAGTCTCAACTCCCTTCAGATAATTGCCACCTTAAAAATGGCAAGTAACACATTAGATAACAAGATAACATAGAACCTTATATTTTAACACTGTTTACAAATCCTGATAATTGTGTTACTAAAGTACAGTAAGTGGGGTTTTTTCCCCCTCCCCCCAATAGCTCTTAAAAGTACATAATGTGTATTTATCTTCTGGTGTGTTCTTCACTAGAATTCATTTAAATTTCATTTCTGATCATTGCTGGTGTTTGTATGTATAACTTTTTTCAGTGGGTCTGCATTTTAAAGTAAGTAAAACAATTCTCCAATTCTTTGGCTTCAGAGGAATCATATAGCTGTGATAGTTCCATTGTGGCGAGAACGTGACCTTTCCAAAGTTACTCGTCTGTTATCTGTAATAAAAAGAGAGAAAAAACAACACACCATAAGATTTGAAACATGGATATTGCAATGTCAAGAGGTTTTCAAACAGTCCTGAAAATCATTTCAAATAAATATGTAAATAAGTAACTAGAAAACTGGATCAGAGAAGTTTTACACTGCAGCTGCCAGGCTGAGTTCAAGAGTTCTGCAATCAGCAATAAATTACTTACTTGATCAGAGAAGCAGGGTGATAAAAGCATTGGAAGAATCCTGAAGCATACTCCCCTTGGAAATAGCGATGACAACTAAAATGCTGGGTTAAAGTGTTATTCTACAAAGTATCTATGTATGGTGACTTTGGAGGAAAGGCAATTCAAATTTCCACTGAGTGTTCAGTACAAATGTGGTGAAAATGCACCTCTTGGACAGAACAAGATACACTAAAAATGTAAGGGTTGTAAGATTGTTCACTCTAATTAGGTACACATACTTATATAAATAGAACAGTTAAATCAGCCACTTCCTAAGCATTTCCTGATTGTGTGGTGTTAACAACTTTCAGTACGAAATATTACAGAATAATTATTGCAATGAATAATGAATATATCCCCATCATAGGAAGAAATAATTATGGGCTAAAGCCAAATGCTTTCAAAGTAGTTTTAAAAGACAGGAATATGGCAGAAAACAGACTTTTCTTTTCTGAAACAAGAATGGATTTGTTCCTGTGGATTTCAGAGGCAGCTAGTCTGCTGCATAAAATGCAACTGATATGGATAAAATTCTTGTTTGACAAAGGTGTTTTATTGATTACCTAAGTCCCCAACTAACAAAGCCAGAAACTGGCTGACTGCCTAGGGGAGGGAAAGAGTATGGTGTAGATCCTTGCCCAATCCAATGGAAACTCCTCCACAGTATTTTTGTAGCTCTTGTTTGTTTGTTCGCCGCTTTCCCCTTCCCTGCTTCCATCCATGCATGGTTAAGATAATGCATCTACGCTACACCTCTTGTGAGTGAATATACCTCACCTGCCAATGATAAGGTCAGCAGTTATTGGAAGTTAAATCTCAGTGCACTGCTGCCTAAGCAGGAAAAATTCAGGATGGGGAATATCAAACCAAACATGTGATTTGCTTCAAATACAACAGTGAGCAGTAAAGTATCTAGCAAATTTTAATATCTGTGGGGAGAGGTGCCCAAGTACTGTCATCTATGGAGCTATTTAGTTGATAGATTTTCCATATTACTAACCCTAAATGTGCAAAAAATCATGAGATTTATGAACCACAGTAAATGTTGGTTTCTTTTTATTTGCTTTATGGTTTTTGACTCTTTTGTGTTCATGTTTTCTCCACAATGAAGAAGGCAGGAAACTTTTTTTCCCCTCAAATGAAAGTTAAGATTCTCTTCTAATTACGAGTCCAGGAGCCGGGGCCTTAAGAAAAACATCAAACTTCCAGCATTTGGCACCACTCAACTTTCCTTTCCAAGATGACCTCAAATCAAGCTAATTTAATTTCTAATCATTAGCAGTAACCTGAATTGGTTTCCTAAATTATTTGCAACTGTTAAGAAAGGATTTACATTTACTAAGGATGGTAAGGACACAGATCACAAGCTAGAGAGCTAGCTGGTGGTGGCAGCAGGAAGAAAGTTCTGGACAACTACATGGGAGAGGGCAATGATCCAGTTATTCTCATTAAGACATGATTTTAGCACTTAAAGAGATTTTTCTGCAGTGCTCGACAAGAGAACTTTCTAGCATCTCTTACTGTTGGGAAGGGAAGCAGAATGCAAATTATACTCTGCTCTTACCTTCGTGCCACACTAAAAGTAGGGATGGATTAGATTTAGCTGTTAGTAGCTATGTAAAAGCATTACTGTATTTTGAGATTGTAAAGAAAGCATTAGTGTAGTCACCTGAAATCAAAATTTCCATTTGTGTTTGTAGGGTTTACACAGGAAATGAAATATTAGTGTATATATACCTTAATCTAAAACAAAGAGTTTCATATTAAGATCTTTATGGGGATAGTCTTCATCTGAGAATCTCTTTTAGTGCAAATTAAAATTGTTTTAAAATGGCTTATGCCCTGTAATAATCAGACTGCTGAAAATGTGATTAGGCCTTAACAGTGATTTTTATCCATAGATATCACAGCCATTTTAAAGGAAATGTCACATCCACTGAGCCAGTTTTTAATCTCAGGGATATTTATTTTGTAATTCTGTTTGTCAATTTGATTGTATATTCATTGTATGTTTTAGAACATATATATGTGTGCCTTCCTGAAGAACATAAAATGTAGTGGTAGGACAGGCAAGTAAGAGATACAAACAATGGATATAGGAATGAGGGTAACAAAAATAAGCTCACAGTTAATTTTTATGAAAACCTCGTATTACAACAAATTTCATAATATATACTAAATTCAACCTCACACAGCCAGATATATATAGTCATCTGTGTGCCAATGTTTTATGAAAATAAGGCTGCACAGTTCAGTACTAAAGTGGAGATATGCACATGCAGTGTGATAGTCTTTAGTTATCTAAGTAGGGTTGCCAATTTTGATTGGACATATTCCTGGAGCGTTCATCACATGACAATTATTAATTAAAGATTAATTTTTAATTCCTGGAGACTCCAGGACAATCCTGGCAGGTTGGCAACCCTGTATCTAAGAAACTATTTCTCAAATACAGTATCCTACAATTCCTTCTAAAACACTTGTGAAACATGTTGTAGTACAGTGTACACCAGAATCAGTATCAGCCATTTATGATAGAATGTACACAGTAGATTTTACTGAGACAGTGTAGTGCATAGTGTGGGACTTTTGCACCATAGGTGCTTTTGAAAACACAATCCATTTTGTTTGGTTTATGTTAAAATGTTCTGGCATATACAATATTATAGAAATGTACGGCTAGAGGGGACTGCAAAAGGTCATCCAGTCCATCCATCTTTGCTGAGGCAGGATTAAGTATACCTAAACCACCCCTGACAGATGTCTGTCTAACCTGTTCTTAAAAACCTCCAGTGATGGAAAACAACCTCCCTCCAGTGCTTTTTGGCCACAGTGTCACACTGAGAGCTCATGTTAAGGTGATTATCCACCAGGACCCTTTTTCATTTTCAGAAATCTTTTTCAGAATCGGTGCTTCTCAGAGTCCCTCATCCATTATGCATGTCCTACATTCTTTGTTCCTAGATGTACACATTTAAATGGAGCCATATTAAAATGAATATTGTTTGCTTGCACCCAGCTTATCAAATGATCTAGATCGCTCTGAATCAGGGATCTGTCTTCTTCATTATTTTCCACTCCTCCAATTTTTGAGCCATCTGCAAAGTTTATCAGTGATGATTTTATTTTCTTCCATGTCATTGATAAAAATGTTAAATAACATAGCGCCAAAAACTGATCTCTGAGGGACCACACTAGAAATGACACACCTGCTCGATGAAATTCCCCATTTACAGTTATATATTAAGTTCTATCAGTTAGTCAGCTTCTAAATTCATTTAAAATATGCCATGTTAATTTTATATAATTTGAGTTTTTTAATCAAAATGTGTGTGATATCAAATGCCTTGCAGAAGTTTTACATATATTACATCAACACTGTTACCTTTATCAACCAAAACTGTAATCTCGTCAAACCTATCAAGTTAGTTTGACACAATGCATTTTCTATAAACCCATGCTGATTAACATTAATTATATTACCGGCCTATAATTCTTTAGTAATCAAGTCCTGGACCAGCCACTCCGTTATCTTGCCCAGGATTGATGACAGACTGACGTGCCTGTGTAACCCAGGCAATCCCATTTATCCTTTTTGAATATTGGTACAACTGTTTTCTGGAACTTCCCCAGAGTACCAAGACTTCTCGAAAATCAGCATTAATGGTCCAGTAAGCTCCTCAGCCACCTCTTTTAAAACTCATAGACAAATTATCCGCACCTGCTGATTTCAAAATGCATCACTTTAATAGCTGCTGTTTAGCATCTTCCTGAAATACTAGTGGAGTAGAAATAGTGTTACATGATACAACTACCTCATCTGTTTTTTTCCCATATAAAAAACAAAAATACTTATTGAACATTTCTTTTTTCTGCATTATTTTTGATAATTCTACCATTTCCATCTACTAATGGACCAATACTATTGTTAGGGTTCTTTTTATTACTAATATTCTTAAACTCCTTATTGTCCTTAACTTTGCTGACCAAAGATTTCTTTCTGTCCCGTTGATTCCCTTATCAATTTTCTACAATTCCTAGCTTCTGATTTATATTCATTACTATCAAATTCCTCTTTCTTTCATTTGTTATATGTTTTTATGGCTGTCTTTACTTTCCTTGTAAACCAGGTCTGTGTTATGACCGATATGGTCTTCTTCCTCAATTGTGGCTTTTGGTACATATGGTAAAGTTTTCTTATATGATTTGCAATTATCATTCACATTTTTCTGATTAAATTCTTCTTCCCCATTAATTTGGCTCATAATTGTTTTTAGTGCTGTGAAATTTTAAAGCACCAAATATATATATTACTGGTCTAGACTTCATTGTCTGCACATAATAAATGTGATCAAGTCATGACCACTTGTACCTAAGCTACCATTAATTTTTATTTCTGTGTTCCTCTTTATCTGTTAAGATGAGGTCTAAATAAATAATCCCACCGTGTTGGCTGCATCACTTCTTGAGTTAGGAAATTGTCATCTGCAATATTTAGAAATCCCAAGGATGTTTTACTACTAGCAGCACAAGATCTCTAGCAGATGTCACTCAAACTGAAGTCCCCCACGATCACCCAGCATTTTTCCTACATATTATATAGATAGGTGTGTAAGGAGCTGGTCACAGCCTGTCCCTTAGTGTGATTTGGTGGTCTGGAGCAGACAGCAACTAGCATCTCATCTTGTGCTTTATCTGTTAGTACATTGATCCATAAGCATTCAAGACCATTTCTTCCAAGTTATCAGTGACTTGGAAATAGGTAGTGCCATTTTTGGCATAGAGTGCCACTCCCTCTCCCCTTTTGCCCATTCAGTACTTCCTAAATAGGTTGTAACCATGGATTTTTAACATTCCAATCATGGGACTCATCCCACCAGTTTTCAGAAACACCAACTAGATTGTGTTTACGCTCATAAATAAGCAATTGTAATTCCTCTTATTTACTACCCAGACTCCTAGCATTGGTGTATTAGACAAATAAATATTTTCTTCTCTTCATATTCTTTGGTTCCTTGATTAATTTTGTTTTCAGCACCTCAATTTTTGTGTTAACTGTATGTTCATATCTTCCCTCTTTTGTTATTAGTTTAATGCTCTCCTGACTACTCTGGTTTGCCTGTCCCTGAGGAGACTGGTTCCCTTTCTCCTGAGGTGCAGGCACTCCAAACTATACCCTGGAAGGTGGATGAATGTTCCACAAAACCAAAATCCTCCACTTATGAGCCTGCAGTTCACTTCCAGAATCTACTGCATTCCATCTTCCTTCACCTGTGGGACAGAAAGGATCAGAGAAGATCACTTGGACATTCTGCTTCTTCTGCATGCTTCTGAGTTCCCTAAAGTGATCTATTATATGAGAGATAGCCCACAACACACTATCATTGGTGGCAATAAGAATCATCACCAATCGATCCTTGCACATTCACTTCAAAAGCCTATCTAATTTTAGATTAACATCTTGCATCTTGACTCTGGGATGGCAGAACAGCATTCTGTTGTCTGCTTGCCACATGCAGAATCTCCTTTCAATTCTTCTGGGTATTTAATTCTCAACAAGGATCGTCTGTCTTCCTTGGGTGGTTGAAGAACACTTTATGGACAAGGCTGCCTAACAGGTTGGGCCAAGCTACCATTGACAGGTGTGTCCGGTACAACTCTCTGTTCCTTTGGACTAGCTGGATCTTGACAATTATATTCCACAGTTCCCATGTTGAGGACCTGGTATCAACTGGAAAATTCTAGCTGAGTGGACTCCCTCCTGGTACTCTTCTCTTTGGTGGCCACAGCCTGCCCATTCTTGTCTATCTCAAGCTGTGTTTGTTGCCGTGACTGCTTGTTTCTGGTGGTTACAAACTGCCATCCTTCTCTCTGGCGTCCTCTCTCTCTGACTTCTTGGGGGCCATCTCCTTTCTTTCCTGAATGTGGGGACTGAAGTTTCCTGGTTCTGGCTATCTAGGAACTCCACAGCTTCTCTAATTCTCAGTAACACTTCTACTTGCCTCTCCAATCCAAGAATCTTTTCTTCCAGCAGTCACCAACTTGCATTTCATGCACAACAAGCACCTTCTGGCTTCAGGCAGGAAAGCAAACATAGCACATTTACTGCAGGTCATCACCACTGTTCCACTGCTGGCCCTCTTGAAATCACATATAGAGCTGAACCAGGAATGAAAGCCATTCATCCTCCCTCTGAAACTTTCCTGTTAGCTGCCTCTGTTTGCAGTTCTTGAGTTTGTGTAGCAAGTGACTTTTTATTCCAAGTCTTGCTGCTTAGCTCAGGTCACCTCCACACCATCAGTCTCCACACCATCAACGCTCCAAGAATCAGAACCATGAGGCCCTTACTATGGCACCAACAAACAGACCTGTCTCAGCTGTTTGGCCGGGGCCCAGCTACACAGTCCATACAAAAAGTTCAACAATCAACCCACGGACCCCTCGCCACTAGTCGCACTATCTTTGAGCACAGGGTCTGAAGCTCTCCTATTCGCAGCCTCTGTTCTCAGCTCGTATAGAAATGGTAAGGCCAAAAACAAAGTTAATGCAATGATCTGCAGACAAAGAAACTTCCTCCCAAAGCCAGAAAATCAAATTATATGTGAACCCTTAATGGTATTTGGGCTGGAAGGGTGGATGAGCTTATAGATCAAGCAATCATTAAATAATCAAAACTCAATACAAACCCTCCATAGCCACAAATTCAGATATTAAGAAACTTAAATGAAGGACACAGAATAGCTATTGCTATAGTGTAGAGTGATAAACTTTATACAAAAATATTCATTCCACATCTAGTCAGCAGACAAAAGCGTCATAGCTGGTTCAGTGGAGCATAAGCTTGAAGCTTTACAGCTCATCCAACACTGACTGACACAGCACTAAAGCAGGAGATTTCACAACAGAGGCTGCAATATGGACCAAATCTATTAAATAAAGTGTGAGTAGCTCTAAAATTTCCATGCCATCTTTTCCTTGCCACGCAGTGCATGGTCAAATGCATCATCTCGAAGAAGTTCACGAATCTGAGGACCAACAAAGACACCTTCCTTTATCTTAGCTTCACTTAACCTTGGAAATTTTCCACGGAGGTACTTGAAAGCTGCTTGTGTTTTGTCAATGGCCTTGACAAAGTTCTTCATCAGACCCAGCTTGATGTGTAAGGGTGATAACAAAATCTTCCTTGATTCAACAAGTGGTGGATGGTGAACACCTTTCCTCCCAGGCTCCAATGACTGTCGGAGTGGCCAATCTTTCTTGATGTAGTGGGAATCTTTTGCACGACTATCCCATTCGCAGAGAAAACAGCAGTTCTTCGTGTATCCAGTCTGCAGACCAAGCAAGAGAGCAACAACTTTCAAATCGCCACAAAGCTGCCACTGATGTTGATCATAGTTTATGAACCTCAAAAGTTGTTTCATGTTGTCATAGGTTTCCTTCATATGGACTGCATGACCAACTGGAATTGATGGCAGTAAAACAGCTTTAAGACTCGTCTTCGATGAATCAATGAACAGTCTCCACTCATCTGGATCGTGAACGATGTTGAGGGCTGCCATCACACCATGTTGTTGCAGGCTACAAGATCACCTTCCATGAAGAAGAATGGGACAAGATCCTTTTGACGGTCACGGAACATGGAAAACCTAACATCACCTGCCAGGAGATTCCACTGCTGTAGTCTGGAGCCCAACAGCTCTGCCTTACTCTTGGGTAGTTCCAAATCCCTGACCTTGCGTTATGAGGTGTGGTTCAAAGGAGGAGGATGGGAGAAAATGTGGGTCCTGTGACATTGATGGTTCAGGACCAGAAGTTTCATCCTCTTCCTCTTCCTCATCCAACTCAAGTGAGAATGATTCTGGTGCATCAGGAACCGGCAGTCCTTCTCCATGGGGTACTGGGCGTATAGCTGATGGAATGTTTGGATAATGCACAGTTCACTTTTCCTTCTTTGACACACCTTTCCCAACTGGAGGCACCATGCAGAAGTAACAATTGCTGGTATGATCTGTTGGCTCTCTCCAAATCATTGGCACTGCAAAAGGCATAAATTTCCTTTTCCTGTTCAACCACTGGCGAAGATTTGTTGCACAAGTGTTGCAGCATATGTGTGGGGCCCACCTCTTGTCCTGATCTCCAATTTTGCAGTCAAAATAAAGGTGATAGGCTTTCTTAACCATAGTGGTTATACTGCGCTTTTGTGATGCAAAAGTCACTTCACCACAAACATAGCAGAAGTTATCTGCACTGTTCACATAAGTAAGCGGCATCTCTGCTCACTTTGGCTAAACAGAAATGTGTCCTTTTGCAAAATCAAACACTGACAAATAGGAGAGCACGACACTGTATGATTTCTAGAGCTGATATAGGGCAATTTGTTCAGCAGAGTGATGTAAGCTTCGTTATGATTGCATCATCCATGACTTCTAGGAATAACATGATGCAATTCATATCATGTATGACGCAATACTAACTTCAGATTGCATCATTCATTGTTTTGCCTAAAAAGCAAGTACTGTCCAAACCCAGTCATAGATTTATTCATAGATCCAGTCAAAGATGTATTTTAGTCATTTCTGGTTTAAATTGAGATCCCTTCCCTTTATAACTCACTTATCCTCCGCCATTCCCAAGTCAATGGTCGTATATACTGACCCAATAGCATATCTTGAAAACTAGAGCCAATCAACAATTTTAAGCATCATTTTCATTCTCAGTGACCCAGCATTAGTAAAGTTAGACTACATTTATTTCAGAAGCATTTTGGCTGTAGAGCAGTGTTACCTGAATGAAATAGCTCCACAGAAGTGTAGCTTCAGCTATCCACAGTGGCTGTAGTTTCTCTTTTGCTTTATAGGAGCCATATTGAACATTGGGTAAAACAAGATTTTTGTGTGTATGTAAAGGTGTTATTGCACGGAAATCCCACTATCACCATTTAAATGAAGGGCAAGGTCCACAAAAAGCATGGGGAAAAAACAAAGATACAATACTTTAGCTTTAACTTGATAGCATGCAACATTACAGATGAAATCAAATATCAAGAAGGCATAGATGTACACTGCAGGAACAGGTAAAAATAATGGTGAATGATGACATTTCTGTGGCCATTATTCATCCATCCCAGGATACACATCTAGCTGATGGACAAGATTTGTTTATATATGTGTAGTTTAGGTCTGCAGAAGTTGGTCAGTAATTACACCAAAATGTCTATATTGTTGGGAGAACTATTGTAACAATAAGCCACCCAGGAAGAGTGACAACCTGTAATCACTTAGTGCAGAAGTGATGGTCACTCTTGGATGTGTACATGTGAATTTTAAAATAGTCCCCAAAGAATTTACTAGCTGCTTGTGGACTCCCTCTAGTAGTCCTTGATCCCACAACCAAGCTTGTCCTGTATCTGCTTGATTACTATAATACTGACCATTAAAAGCAGCACACAAGAAGTTATTTGTTCAGTCTATAGAAATAGCTAGACTTAATGTGTGAATCAGTGCCTCAGAGGCAGATTTAGGGGCAGGTGACCCAGGTCACTGTCTGGGGTGCCGTTTTTGTTGTTAGTGACAAAAGGGAAAATAGAATGTTTGAAGTAAAATGTTTCAGGTATTTCGTATGTGGATTCATTTTCACTAACCTCCTAGAATGTTCTGGAGAATCTCGTGGAACCTTCCAGACTTTTCAAGAACTACATTTTCCTTGAACCTCCAAGAATCTTGTCAGCCATGCCCTTGCGGATATATATGGTGCAGGGCATTGACAGTTAGATATAAGAATGAAGTGAAGTGAGAGTCCAGCTCGATATTGTGAACCTTGTTTTATTGTGTAATTGTGAAAGTGTACTTTGTTCTTTAAGACTTAAAGAGTGTAAGTACCATAGAAACACAGAATTGGAAGAATGTGCTCGAGCATCTAATCTCAATTACCCTCTTCCTTGTAAAGAATAATTTGGCTTCCCGGGGTTCATTGAATAAGATGTTCACTGAACATAATGGTCATTTCCCGGGTTGGTAGAGCTCCTTGGGAAATATGATGACATCATGCATGAACACCTACATGGAGTAGTTTGTAAAGCAGCTCTGGGCCATTACTGCAGCAAAACAATTCAAAATGAATTGACTGACCTTATGGCAAGGAAGGTGCTTGATAACATATTGATGCGGTTCGGCAAAGCAAAGTAGTATGCCTTGTGGCTGCCATTCCCTCAACCTCGTTGTGTCAGATGCAGCAGCATCTTCTTTAGATTTAAAATTTCTCTTCGAAGTACTGCAAATGATATATGTCCTGTTTTCTGCATCAACTATCAGGCGGAAGATCCTCATGGACAATGTTATAAATCTGACCGTGAAATCACTAAGTGATATTCACTGGGAGAGCTGCATTGACAGCAAAAGGCCAGCAAGGCATCAAGTGACTGTGGTTTACAACGCCCTGATGGAACTGGCACAGTCGTGTAACACCAAGGCTGGAATATGACATGAGGCACAAAGCCTGGCAAACCAGATCACTGATTTCAGATTTCTGGTCTCAATTGTGGTTTGGCACGATATCCTGTTCCAAGTAAACTTTGTAAAGAAGGCATTACAAACTCAGTCGATGGACAGCACAACCACTATTACTTTGATGAGAAGCTGCTTTGATTTTGTTGTGGCCTACAGAGACAACCAATTTGAAGATCTCATCACTGCTGCCAAAGAAATGGAAAAACTCAGGAGTTGAGCCTGTATTAATCAGAAGAAGAGACAGTTTCTTTATGAGGGCAGAGATGAAGTGATGGGGAAGTTCGGAAGAAAAATTCAAGAGGGAGATTTTTTGCTCACTCATTGACTCTGCTTGAGTATCCGTCGAAGAAAGGTTCAGACAAATGAAGCACCACAAAAAGACCGATCAAACTGCTTCTCTATCATCTCAGTTTAGTTTTGTGATGGAAATAAATAATATTTAGTCAACTCTGCTGTGGATACATGCATACCTCTCGTTAACTGTAAAGACGAAAAGAGATGCCCAACTGCCTGTCAGTTTTGTGCCATGAGATGAATGGGAGAAAAAGTTCTGAATAATTATTTTTTAGGCAAAACATTCTAATTATATGACATCCTTTGACTTCACACTGAAATTTCAAATGTATAATTTCTCCCTACATTCTTTATGTATGAGAATTACAGATCCGATAGGGGAAAAAAAAAATCTGTCTCTTCTTTTCTTAGTGCTCAACAGTAGTTATGTTATTAAAAGAAAACTCTCAGTAGTTGCAATGGATTTATTAATTCAGTAGCCTGTTATCAGCATGAAACTGTGCTGTGTTAGAGAAAAAAAAACAAATTATATTTTACAGAACTGCACTACTAAGATTAAATCACTTTTCTGTATTTCACTTTCTTATCCTCCCTGCCAAGTATTAAACGTCGGTGCTCTCTCTCTTATTATGAACCTCATTTTTTGGAAACTATCATCTCTAGTAGCAATATAGAGGTTACATGATCAAACAAACTCAATTATAGGAACTTTGGTGAGACTGAAATACTTGATAGCAGAAAAATCCAGAGTGTACAAAACTATAGCTACAAGGAACACAAAACTAAATCTGCATTATCCTATAATGGGTACAGAAGTGTTTATTTTGAAATGTCTACCATTAAAACTATAAGTATATAAAACCATTCTCTTAGGCTCTTAATGACTAATATTTACATACTTAATAAGATGACTAATTCACTGGAGTAAAGTCAAATCTTATGAATCAGTCGAAGTATCAGTCAGAAAAACAGTTATTCAGCTTAACATTTGAACTGCATAGAAACAGCACCAGTGATCTTCTGTGGGCAAAATGTCAAAGCTCATTAGAAAGACCTTTTTTGAAAAGGGTTATTGGGTTTGTGCATTTCAGTTTCTGTATAAGGCTTTCATTTGCTAATTGAGCTTCGATCTTAGTTATGTTCTATGACAAATATGGTATGCACTTACAAAGCTAAAAACAGAAGCTGAGAGACTAAACAAATGGAATGCACAAAAGCATCAATGAAATAATGAATGCTGTACAGTGGTAGCCCTTAAACAAACCAATTTAAGCTTACTGAATATTATTTCAACATCTACAGTATTCCTTTGTGCTTTCTTATACTTATAATAGGAAACAACCTCTATTTGCACATTCAAGGTATCTAATAAAAACATATTGGCAAGTTAAGTGCCACATCTGTGTAGTATTTTTTATATTAAATTCTGTTAAATAACTCTACAGTTAAAAATATGGATAAGGCTCTAAAGTGTAAAGAACTCAAAAGTTAGGAAATGCTAAAATTATGTTTGTGCAGATAACCTTCGTTTGCCCCTTAGATTGCATTGTGGCTGGTGCTGGGCGAAATTTTTTGACCCAATATATTTCAGCAAATATGGTAGACTCAAATCAACCAAACCATGTAGCAAATTCATATTGAATTTGCTAAATTGTCAAAGTTGAAAAAACAAAAATTCCAAAAATGTTCCATTTAAAACTCAAGGTTTATTTTTAGGTTTCAAAACTACATTTCATTTGGAAACTTTAATTTTCTTTAAAAATATTAAAACTAAATGCTTTGTTTGACCAATACTTTTTTTAAAAAATTGTTTTGCCAATTTTTTTAAAAAACAACCCAAAACATTTTTTTTATTTCTCCAATCTGCCAGCAAACTGAAAAAATCATTTTTTCACATAGCTCTAACTGTGATAAAGTCTTTAACATGACCATATATATTTTTTCCACAGGACATCTGCCACATTCCACAATAGGAATGCTCAGTAAAATGAGACCCATTCAATATGTCTTAATCCTCCTCACTGACTGTGAGGCTCCAAGCCTTGTTTACTGTCCACCATCCAAACACTTACTAAATGTGTGAAAACTTATTTCCTTATGAACTTTTCTACAGTGCTTATCAGCATAATATGCAAGTACCTCACAAACATGAATTAATTTATCTTCAAAACACCCCTGTGAGTTAGGAAAGCACTATTATCTCCGGATTGAGGGTAAATTTTGCGAAAGTGTCCACTAAATTGGATGCTTCTGTGACTGAGGCCACGTCTACACTTACAAGCTTACAGCAGCACAGCTGTATTGATACAACTGTGCCACTGTAAGAATGCTGGTGTATCTGCGTTATGTCGATGGGAGAGAGCTCTCCCGTTGACGTTGAGCTGGTTTTATTACAAGCTGTGGTAGGTATGTCTACAGGAAAGTGTCTCCCACCAACACAGCACTGTGCACACCAGCGCTAGTGCTGGCAAAACTTATGTCACGTAGAGAGATGTTTTTTCACAACCCTGAGTGACAAAAGTTTTGCTGACGTAAGTGTAAAGATGGCCTGAGTGCTCACCTTGAGATAATTAATTTTTCAGAGGTATTGAGCACCTGCAGCTTCATTGAGTTCAGAGTTATGAATACTCAGCACTTCTGAAAATCAAGGCCAGGTTATCTCATGCTAGCCACAGAGAAAGGGAAGAACTCACATTCAGTCACCACTTGGAATATTTTGATCTAACTTACATCATATATAAAGTTTGTGGCTGAGACAAGGTTGAAACCCAGTTCTCTCTTGGGTCCCAGTCCAGTGACTTAACTACAAGATCAAACTTTCTTTCCCTGCAAACCCCATGCCTCATTCACTACACTCCTTCCACTATTTGTAATGAATGAGGAAGGAGTCAGACAGATAAGCTCAGTGGTTTCACAACCTATGTCATTTAACACCCACCCTTTCTACACAAATGCCTCTCTAACCATCATTATGCCAATAGCTCTGATAGCTATGTATGGTTGACAGGAGCTGTAAAACATTTTGTATAGTTACATGTGCATTCTGCAGAGTTCTAGTTACTACTGTAACACCTGATGAATCAAAAAGGATAACCTAACTTTACCTCTTTCACAAGTTACCTCAAATGAGAGCACAGTAAAGAAACGTGTCTGATTTTAAATCCTAAGAGTTCAAAAGTAACAACTTTGGGTGACAATGTAAAGAAATAATGAATGCTCAGAAAGAGGAAATTATTACCACTTGTATCTCGTTATTCAAACAAAGAACAATCCCTCCAAGGAGAGATGGGGAAACAGTAGCATCTAACATCTAGGCAACAGGTTAAATATGACAATTGAAATGAAATCACTGCAAATTTTGTTGTTCAACTAAACTAGTAACATGAGTTTCACGTATCCCAGCTGTAGTTCTTGTGGTTTAAAAACATTACTTTCTCCTTAATTTTCAGAAGTGAATAGTTAAAAAAAATCTAATAATTCTCAAGTGGCAAATTATTCAGTTATTCAAATATGAAAATAGTGTCCTCGTTCTTCCCCCTGAAAAGTATTGTAGCTTAAACTTTCAGAAAAATGAGCAAACAACTGTGCAGTCAACTATGGCCACTGCATGTGTAATTACTTCAACTGTATTCATGCATAATTTGCAACATATTTCTGAAACCTAAGGTTTTTAAAGTCTCCAAAAAAGAACACACAGTAGCAGATATGACAAATAGAATCTGGAATTTCATTTTAATTGTAAAATCAACTTAGAGCTCATTTCTATATTGTAATGAAATATAATGTAACTGCCTTCATTCATTTGCAAGATATGTCAGTGATGATTGTTGTTTTTCTTATAGTAGCCCACAGTCATCAAGACTAAAGGGTTCATCTCAATGTACTAGGTTTTATGCCTATAAGGGAAAATTACCTACCTTGTAATTATACGTCTTTGAAGATGATATTCCCTCTCTTGGGTCTCAAGCCTGCAGCATGAATCTGGATGGAAATCCCAAAGCTACAGAGTTTTGGATGACTACAGAATCCCCTACATAGCAGCAGTACAAGGAGATTTATTCCCACACCGCCACCTTGAAAAGTAATCCTGTGACCATGCTTTCACAACTGAAGAGTAAAAGACCCATCTAATAAATGTTATGGCTGACAGGTCACAATAGTATGCACTAGAACCAGTGTCAGAATGTTGCTGGTATGTAGGGCGAGGAGTGGTATTTGTGCTAAATGCTCTGGCTTGAGGAATTTGTAGCCAGGCAGTTTTGTGCAGGAGACATGAGACCTAAGAGTGAGACTATGATGTTGGTATATTTAAAAATTCCCATTATTAAGTTAAGTGGCCAAAGTCAATGTGTCTGTTATTTTAAACTTCCCAAAAGTGAAAGAATGACTTTTTCCAGAGAAATCAAAACAAAACAGTACTTCCTGTTAAAAAAATATTCCTGGCTGAGTAAACTTGAAAATGACCACCCAAAAAAGAAACTAAGAGATCAACTTAGTAGTGGAAAGAACATGAAAAGTTCTATTTTATCAGAGTAATTTTGGTTGAAGCAGCACAGAAGATGGGGAAATACAACCTGTATGGGCATTTGTAAGGCCTATGCCTTTGGGACGCAATGAAAGCATTTGCATAAAATATTTATTCATTCATTCATTTTAAATTTTGCTCCCTGGGAAAGCCTAATGAGATACACATCTTATTTTCATAGGAGACCCAGGGGACAAAATTCATATAATTCTAGTGTACTTTACTACAACATAAACAATAAACAATATAAAATGGCAGACTATCGTGAATAGACACAATTTCATTTGAAAATAATGCGTAAAACTAAAAACCTTGGATGTCTCTTTCTGTGGAAAACATACAAATGCCTGCCAATAAGAAAAGGCAACATTTGCCAGGTCTAAATATAAAGGAGAACTTTTTAATGGCAACCACTGTAACGGTTTTCTGCTGTTTGGGTCAGCAATTCCCAGTTAGTTTGGTCTCTGGGTACATTACAATCAATATTTGTTAAAACAAAACAAGCTCCTGCCCAGTAAACTACTGCACAGTCTTTCTAAAACTGTAAGGAATTAAACATTGAACACCGCTTAGTATGACAGGGCTGACGAATTGTGAAGTGATCTATCCTTTCAACCTCTTAATTACAATAAGTATTTAAGAGTGATTGCACTAAAAATTAGTAAGCAGGCCACCACACTGTCTGCAGATGAAGAACCCTAAACCACTGCCACAATACTTCATTCCAAAGACCAAGTCGTGCAGCTGTGATGTTCATGTTAAGATTGAACATACCACCTGACCTCAGTGAAAGAACGGAAGTTCCAGTAACTGCATAGAACTGTTTTTTCTTTCACTGAAGCTAGCTCATGGTGAATTTGGCTTGCTACATCCTGCACAGTCTCTGTCTGTAATGTTATCATGTATTCAGCAGACTGCATTAGGCCACCCATAGATAGGGAACATTAACGCTAAGTTTCAATGCAGTTTGCTGTGACACAGCATATTGTCAGTGGCTGAAACAGCAACTAAGAGTGACTATTAACCCTCTTAGTACTTTTTTCCATAGAACACTTGCACCTTCTTCCTTGGTAGGTTAAATTCCTTTGGTAATTGTCGTAACATTGGAGAAGGCAGAAGGCAGCCAGGAAGCCCATCATTGTCCAGTCTCTTCTAAGTGCTAGTGGCTGAACACAGTATTCTCTTTCAGGTATTGCCTATAGTTGTTCCTATGAGTGATCATGACAATTTATTCTAGTCAATAATGAGGAGAACTAGATAAGAAAATTAAGAGCCGGAGAATTCTCTCCAGTTTATAGAAACAAATCTTTCTAAGGAACAAAGTAAAATATATATTAAGGGAAGGGCAGTATTAGGAAAAATGGTGATATATTTGGGTTTGAATACATGGCCATCCTAACCCCATTGTTGGGACTCTGTGTTGAAACAAACAAATTAATCATTCAAGGTGTGGGTGCATGTAAAAGCACAGCAAGGTGAGGATGGAGGTGTGTATGGTGGGACTGCATACTAACAGAATGGTGTGTCCAGAATGGAGCTTACTTGGCACAGCGCTAGAATTGGCCTGAAATAAAGCTCTTTCAGGAGATGGTACCAACTACAGATAAATAAAGCAAGCTATTGAAACACAGACAGGGTCTGCCATATCATAATAGGTTGCACTAGGCCATCGGCAGTTTCTGATAGCCACTGGTATTTAGTTGTATTTTAGGTACTTAATAAATTAATCATGTCGCACCCTTTGTTCTCTCAATGTTTTCTCTTGACTTTTTTCTCACTTGCACTTCACAAACAAGGAAAGTTTAAAAAAAAATTCCAAACATCTTTTTGATTTTATCACCAGATATACTTTAAGATCTCACCTTCCTATTTCAGCTTTTAAAACAATTACCCATTGAGAAAGTCAACAACAGACGCTTCTCTAAATCGGGGTCTTGTCAATTGGCTACTCTTAAAACAATCCATATGTAAGCTGAGCTCAGAAAGTACTCCATGACAGTGGTTTTCAACTTTTTTCATTTGCAAACCCCTAAAAAATTTCAAATGGAGGTGCAGACCCCTTTGGAAATCTTGGAGAGGTTGAAAACCACTGCTCTAGGACAAGTAATCCTTACTCCATCATTAGGACTAGCAACCACTTTTCTCATTATCTCCTCTGATGTTGCAACTCAATAGAACAGAACCCAGAGTTGTACCTGGCTGATTTATTAAATTTCTAACATCCTATGGTTCTGAAAATATATTTTTGAATGCAATTATCATCTGTGTTATTGGAGGCTGAGTAATTCGTATGTTTTATTTTGGTTAATTAATATTTTAAACTCCAACTTTTTAAAAGAGAGCTTCAATAGGCATCTTAAACATGCTTGGTGAAATAAATCTGAACTTGACCTTTCAGAACCAACTTAAGGTGACATTTTAAATGTATTGGGATTAGACTTTTTTGTAACCTGAAACCAGAAAAGATCAAATGATACAGTGTCCCTGTATTCATTTGTGTACTAAGCCTCTAAGTCAAATCTTTGTCACTCAGCAAATCTAACTGACAGTTAAAATGGCTATACTATGAGCTATTTCAACTAGGGATGTCAATTAATTGCAGTTAACTCACACGATTAACTCAAAAAATTAATTGCGATTAATTGCACTGTTAAACAATAGAATACCAATTGAAATTTATTAAATATTTTCAGATGTTTTTCTACATTTTCAAATATATGATTTCTATTACAACACAGAATACAAAGTGTACAGTGCTCCTTTATATTATTATTTTTATTACAAATATTTGCACTGTAAAAATGATAAAAGAAATAGTATTTTTCAATTCACCTCATACAAGTACTGTAGTGCAATCTCTTTATCATGACAGTGCAACTTACAAATGTGGATTTTTTTTTATTACATAACTTCTCTCAACAAGAAAACAATGTAAAACTTTAGAGCCTATGTCATAACTATAAAGGGAAGGGTAACAGCCCTCCTGTGTACAATACTATAAAATCCCTCCTGGCCAGAGACTCCAAAATCCTTTTACTTGTAAAGGGTTAAGAAGCTCAGATAACCTGGCGGACACCTGACCCAAAGGACCAATTAGGAGACATGATACTTTCAAATCTTGGTGGGGGGAAGGCTTTTTGTTTGTGCTCTTTGTTTTTGGGGGAGTTTTCTCTTAGGACTAGGAGGGACCAGACATCAATCCAGGCTCTCCAAATCTTTCTGAACAAGCCTCTCATATTTCAAACTTGTAAGTAAACAGCCAGGCAAGGCATGTTAGTTTTAGCTTTGTTTTCTCAACTTGTAAATATACCTTTTACTAGGGTGTTTACCTCTGTTTGCTGTAACTTTGAGCCTAAGGCTAGAGGGGGGGTCCTCTGGGCTCTTTAAGTTTGATTACCCTGTAAAGTTATTTTCCATCCTGATTTTACAGAGATGATTTTTACCTTTTTCTTTAATTAAAAGCCTTCTTTTTAAGAACCTGATTGATTTTCCTTGTTTTTAGATCCAAGGGGGTTGGATCTTGATCCACCAGGAGTTGGTGGGAGAAAGGAGGGGGATGGTTAATTTCTCCTTATTTTAAGATCCAAGGGGTTTGGATCTGTATTCACCAGGGAATTGGTGAAGGGTCTCTCAAGGCTACCCAGGGAAGGAAATTAGCTCTTTGGGAGTGGTGGCAGCAGACCAGATCTAAGCTGGTAGTTAAGCTTAGAAGTTTCATGCAGGCCCCCACATTTGTACCCTAAAGTTCAGAGTGGGGAAGCAGCCTTGACAGCTTACAAGTCCACTCAGTCCTACTTCCTGTTCAGCCAATCGCTAAGACAAACAAGTTTGTTTACATTTACAGGAGATACTGCTACCTGCTTCTTATTTACAATGTCATCTGAAAGTGATAACTGACATTCACATGGCAGTTTTGTAGTCAGTGTTGCAAGGTATTTATGTGCCAGATATGCTAAACATTCGTATGCCCCTTCATGCTTCGGCCACCATTCCAGAGGACATGCTTCCATGCTGATGATGCTTGTTAAAAAATAGTGCATTAATTAAATTTGTGACTGAACTCCTTGGGGGAGAACTGTATGGCTTTGGCTCTGTTTTACCCATATTCTGCCATATATTTCATGTTATAACAGGCTCGAATGATGACCCACACATTTGTTTTAAGAACACTTTCACAGCAGTTTTGACAAAACGCAAAGAAGATACCAATGTGAGATTTCTAAAAATAGCTACAGCACTCCATCCAAGGTTTAAGAATCTGAAGTGCCTTCCAAAATCTGAGAGGGATGAGGTGTGGAGCACACTTTCAGAAGTCTTAAAAGAGCAACACTCAGATGTGGAAACTACGGAACCTGAACCACCAAAAAAGAAAATCAACCTTCTGCTGGTGGCATCTGACTCAGATGATAAAAATGAACATGCATCGGTCCGCTCTACTTTGGATCGTTATCGAGAAGAACCCATCATCAGCATGGAAGCATGCCCTATGGAATGGCAGTTAAAAATAAAGGGACATAAGAGTCTTTAGCGCATTTGGCATGTAAATATCTTGTGATGCCGGCTACAACAGTGCCATGCAACACCTGTTCTCATTTTCAGGTGACATTGTAAACAAGAAGTGGGCAGCATTATCTCCTGCAAATTGTAACCAAGTTTGTTTGTCTGAGTGACTGGTTGAAGTAGGACTGAGTGGACTTGTAGGCACTAAAGTTTTACATTGTTTTATTTTTGAATGAAGTTATTTTTTGTACATAATTTTACATTTGTAAGTTCAACTTTCATGACAAATAGATTGCACTACAGCACTTGTATTAGGTGAATTGAAAAATACTATTTCTTTTTTTACACTGCAAATATTTGTAATAAAAATAAATATAAATGAACACTGTACACTATGTATTCTGTTTTGTAATTGAAATCAATATATTTGAAAATGTAGACAACATCCACAAATATTTAAATAAATGGTATTCCATTATTGTTTAACAACGCGATTCATTGCAATTAATTTTTTTAATCGCTTGACAGCCCTAATTTCAACCCTTTCATAAAAGTGTGAGTTTTCAAGCAATTGACACAGCAGTATATTCAAAAGTCATGTTTGGGGAAGTCACTTACTCATTTTACTGATTTAGGGCCAAATCCTGAACCCCAGTGCAAAAACTGTGTGAGGCCAAGCACTGTACAGAAGATATATACTATGTGGAGCAGAGGAGAAAAGAGAGAAAGAATCCTTTCCCCAGACTGCAGAGCTACTGTAGAGGAGAAAATGGCCAATGCATTTCAATAGTTCTGGATCTCCCAGCTCAACTTCCTCCTGGGGGCTGAAGCTCAGGATCACCTATGGAACAGACCCTATTGAGCACCAGACAGACTGCCTGGGTGGGGTCCCCAAATTTTGCCCTTTTCTTCACTCTGCAACTAGGTTCTGAGTTGAGGGTCAAGAGTTCTGTAGAACTGAAGAGACAGGAGCACAATTTGACCCACAGGAAGCACTGATCTCCATATCAGACAGATGCTTATTTA
The DNA here is from genome assembly GCF_027887155.1 of Malaclemys terrapin pileata. Classification (NCBI taxonomy): domain Eukaryota; kingdom Metazoa; phylum Chordata; order Testudines; family Emydidae; genus Malaclemys; species Malaclemys terrapin. The sequence continues at coordinate 36,917,851 of NC_071513.1, read as the reverse complement.
TACTATTAAAAACATAAATTCTAGAAAATTTTGAAAAACCAAACAAGGATCAAACATCAGCTACATAAATGAATTCTTCTGTAATTACTGGATTGTCAACTTTCTCTGAGTAAGTATGTATCTTTTTATGGGGTACACGTTTTAGTTTTGACAGGTGCTGGGACTGTCTCTTAGATCCTTGTGAAGAGTCTGCATCCCTATGTTCACCTTTTTTACAAGACTATGATGGATTTTGTACAAAGTATGCCTTGTGAGGTATCATTTGAAAACTCAATTTGCTGATCATTACTGTCCTGGTAAAATATGTGTGGCAATATTGTACGGAAAGTCATAACATTCTACTCTATAATGTCACTAAGACATGTTCCAAGTTAGAAAAGCAGACACAAACCAGTTCCTCTGAGACAAAAGGCAAACTGATGCCTCAGCCAGGTGTCAACAAAATCAAATGAACTATCATCTGGTGAAGCGGCCTCTTTTTGTCAGGAAAAAGGGTGTGAGTGAGAAATCTACATTTGGGGAAAAAACTGCTGGAGTTTCCTGTCCCCATAGACCTTCTGCCTCCTGAACCCCAGCTGGAGATGGTTTTCAAAGAAAAAAGAGAACTATAAGAAAACAGGAACAGATGCCCCCAAATACTCCTCTCTTTCTCTCTGCTCACCGCTTCAACAACACCTCAAAGACAAGGAAGTAACACTGAACTGGGGGGAAGGGTGCTGGTTGAAAAGAATCCAGCCAGATTGCTCTAAACATGTGGTAAGAGAAACCCTTGCTTTGAATTAATTTAGCTTGTTAAGTTAGATATTACTGTGTTTTACTTTTTATTCTTTATAACCAATTCTGACTTTTATGCCTCATTACTTATAATCACTTAAAATCTTTATGTAGTTAATAAACTTGTTTTATTGTTTTATCTAAACTAGTGTACTGGACTGAAGTATTTGGAAAACTCCATTTGAGGTAAGATTTGTGCATTTCATTTTCTATTAATGAAATGATGGACTTTATATGCGCTTGTATTGTCCAGGAGAGTGCTGGGCAGTACGAGATGCACATTTCTAAGGGAAAATATGGGACTGGGAGTTTGCTGGTGTCACCCTACAATGTAATTCACGTGTGGCTGGCAATAGCACTCATACAATATAGCTGGGAGTGATTTACATGCTGAAGCAGACCAGGAATGGTTGCTCTCACAGTGAAGCAGTGTAAAAGGCACCCCAAGCTGGAGAATTGAGGGGACACAGGTGTCCATCTGTCCAGATTGTACCTTGGGTAATGTCACAATGCTGTTACACCATAACAGAGTTGGGTACAATACCCTGGGTCTCCTGAGAGTTATATAAAGGCTGAACTGAGTAACTTGTGTGACTGCTAATTGACCCACTGCATGTACTTCCTGTTCCCATCCCGTTTATAGGTTCGTTATGTAATGGATTTGGAGCTGTTCTGTAACATTGCACAATACTGTTTGTTGACCTGGCTTCTAGTAAGTTTACTGTATCATCATGCTGCTTTAGTTTAATAGGGCCTGTCAGAAAAAACAAAATGGAAAGGAAAAAATGGCTCAAAATAAGCTGCTTCTCAGCAATCACTTGTGAGTTGTTAAGGAAAAACGTCAGGACAGGGAACGGCATGTGAACACAGGAGAGCAAAAGAACTGTGGCAGATTTCAAAATAAATACTCTCTCAAAAGACAGGGGTAGTTGTTTGGTGGAACCAGACTGAGAGATAGGCACATGCCTGGGGTGTTTGAAGACATTAGGTTGCCATTAGGGCCTTTAGGTAAGAGAGACATGTGAGTAGACTATTGTTTTTAAATCCCTTTTCTCTAAAAGCTTTGTTTCTACTGCTAGAATAAACAATTCATTGTTTTTAAGAAGGCTGACTTGACCACTATCTACTAAAGGAAGAATCTACTTGAACTTCTGAGTAAGAATGGCTGATACATAGGTTACTGTTGGGCCCGATCTAAGAGTGAGGGAATTGTAAAATCCCACCCCCAGGATAAGTAAAGACACAAGGCCTAAAACCTGATTGGAGAGGGGGGCATTCAGAGAGACCAGAAAGGAGACAGAAGTGAAGCTAGCCCTGTAACTGTGCCACATGATATTGTATGTTCAGTTAATTGCAGTCCTTGTCTGATTCATGTAAAAATTTGGCTCATAATGACTATAAACTGTTTATACTCAGTGTCTCATAAACAAAAATGCTTTAAAAATGGATAATGTGCAAGTTAGAATGTTTAATGGTATGCGGGATGACATTTAATAGCCCAGTACAATCCAGCTGTGACCACATTCAATTCATGAGGAAAACACAACAAACAGAGTGTATTTGTCACCAAACTCTGAGAGTCTATTTGTATCATGATCCCATCTGGTAAAGAAATATTTTTCCTATTCTGAGCTCACAAAAGCCAATAAATTTAAAGATCATATAATGTTAATTCAGGAAAAAGATAGGATTCTCAAGTCTTACGTTCAATTTATTTAATTACAATAGCTTTTTTTTAGTAGTGAGTCCAATGATGTATACTGCTTCACATCTTCGTAAAAGGCAAGTGTCTATCAAGTTAAAATTCCTTTAACCTTTGAAATTTCTATTTAATATTTAAATTCCATTTTGCTTCCTTTGGTAACGCGAGCACCTCGGGGACACCTCACTGAAAGAACTGAAAGCTCTTCCATGACTGGTGACTATGGAAAGCCTTATTTTGAAACAAAAACACATGCCTGCCTCAAGGGTTACAAGACAAATCAATCTATTTTCTCCTTCCCTCCAAAGGTAATTGGCCTTTAAAAAATACACACAAAAATAGGCCTCTGTGCCAGTGCATGCAGAGCCTATACATCCATTCTGTCTCATCTGGAGATTGAATTCCTGGCTGAGAGGGGAGTGGAAAAAATAAAAAGGGTGAAGAAGAACTACTGCATCAGGTTGGAAAAAGAAGCACAATGAGCATTATTTGGGTTTGGAATTTAATAACATCTACTTCCATTAACTTTCAGTTTCATACCAGTGGGAAGGAGGGAGCAGTGGGGGGAGGGAGAGTGTGCGTGTGTGAGAGAGAGAAAATAAAAAAAATAAATAATGTTATAACACTGCAGGGGTAAATTTTCACCCCATGAAGACCATGGGAGTTTTGCAACTGACTTCAGTGTTAGCAGGTGCAGGAGCTACAAGTGGCCTTACTGAAAGTTCACTAATCTATGCTGACTCCTTACTACTACCTCATCCTTGTGCAGTTTCCTCTTCCAAACAGCAGGTGTGCCAGTGGGTAACCTATCTCCCCACATCTACCATGTTGTATAAAATGGAGACAAACTGATTTCAAATGCCCCACTTGAGTACAGTAATCTCTGCTACTTATCACTCTAGTGCTTTGGGCCAAAACAACTGGTCTCCAGAAAGTGAAAACCTTGAAAACCACATGATATTCTTCACCTTTTTCTTAGCTCTTTGTCTGGTCTGATATGCAGTTACTCCTAGGAACAAAGTCATGCATGAAAATATTTTCCAAGCCTATAAATGAAGGCTGCATATTCAGCTAAAATACAACTGGCCATACAAAGAAAGTTGTTGAAAAAATAACACTGTCTTTTAAAAACAGTATCAAGTCCCCTTGGAGCACAGCATTGAAACTGTTCTACTAAACCTTTAATGTGAATTTGCTCAGTGGGACTGTGTATACAGGTGTAGAGCAATTATTAGATTTGATATCTGAATGAATTCAGGTTCCCATTAGAGCTTGAATGCTTCAATGACCCCATTATTTTCCTTCCACTGCTCCCAGACCTGATCAATTTAATTATTCTGACTAGTGAAACATTTAGGACATGAATTTCTGATTTGTTTTAAACCAAATGGGACAACTGAAAGTGCTTCATTAAAAAAAAATTACACAAAAGAAGGATGAATTCTATTATGTGTCAGAGCTTGGAAGCAGGTCAGATCCAAGATGTATACCTTATGAAATCATACAGATTCCATACTACACTATATTCCTCTTCTGTTTACACTGAAACTTGCTCCAAAGCAAACCCCTAATGTGCAGCCTTTCTGTTGGATTGCTGGGACTGAGCTTCAGGGCTACCGTTAGTGGTACTAGAAATCCCATGGCTGAATCCCATGCACTGTGCTAAACATTTATCCCTACATCTTCAGTTTCTTAACATGTCAAATATTCAAAAGTGCAAAAAGCATTTCAAAGAGCAAACAAATTACATGTCTGCTTTGACAATGAAAAAAACAACAACACAGGGACAGAGCTGTCTAGTAAGCATCTTACCTTGTCCCTTCATGGCTAACATGCAAAGCACATACCCTTTTAGTGGCTGTACTAAAGTAAAATTATATTCACTAATAAAAAAGGCATCTTATGTCAGCTAGAACAAATGTGCTGATATAAAAATGTGTTTCACTAGTTTAACTGGCACCTAGACTTATTATTAAGGAAAATAGTACAGCATGTGGCGAAAAAGACAGAATGTGCACATTTTGAACAGACTTGATCTGATGCTAATAAACTACACTATTCATAAACAATATAACTTAAAATGGCTTCCAATTTTTCTTACTACTCCCAGCTCCCCTATTCCCTCTATTACTCTTTCAATTTGCATTAGCACTGAAAGTGAGTTTTACTTAAAGGCTACAAAATAGGAAGAAATAATAAAGGCAGTAGTGGTTCTGAACTTTAAGTAAACAAGTAGCCATAAAGTTAGTATCTTCTCATCTGAACGCACTTGTCCTTAAAAAGAATGAAACTGACATTAAAGTGGTCCCCTTGCCCCTTGCCTCCTTTCACTAATGATATGTAACGGCTGCTGAGCCTGCAATAAACGTGTTTATGTCCAGTCAGATTGCCATCATTTTACAATCCAATCTGATTCTTTAAAAAAAGTAAGTCGCGGGAGACCAGCACCAGCTCGCGCTTTGAGGCATTTCCTGACATCAGCCTTCACTTCGCACTTCAACTGAAAGCACTAGATTTGACAAAACACACAGAAAGTCATGAGAGAAGGCTCTTCACCTCCTCTCCAAAACTGCCTGACAGGAGTCAATAGTGATTCTTTCACAAGGCTACAATCAAAAACTGCCAGATGAAAGTCCAAGGGGAAGCTTTCTAGCTATTCCTTACAATATTTTATTAAAGAGGGGTGTAAGAATGCATTTGCCTCAGCAGGACATTTTTCCCTTCTTCTGGTTCAACTCAATCAGTTTTAGCAGTTGGCAATTTAAATACCAGAAGTTACAGTCTCCCATGCACAGATGCTTTATTCTTTGCATACAATATGAAAGCAGTGAATTCAAAGATGGAAAGGAAAGTGGAAAGCGCTCTCTTTTCTGAAAAAGAATTTCTTTTATAATGGGAGCTGGATAACATTCTTCTGAGCACTGAGACTTTCCTAATGTTTAATATAAACTGGCTACCATAGTTTCCTTCCTAGCCCACAATTACTGACAGTGCCTGTCAAAGGCAAACCACTTTCCCCAAATCCTGCAGTAATCCTCCTCCTGTATTTTTAATGCAATAACAACTAATTCTCTTTATTAAAAAAATAGTGACAACTCTGCAATAGCTTGTAGGCCACATGTAATATGAAATATTTTAAATAATACAATAAAGGCAGCCTATCCATAATTATTATTTTTAGATTAAATAAAATATCAACATTTTTTATTTATGCCTATGTTAACATTTGCAATTCAGCAGTTTGCAATATTTAAATGGAATTGAATATGCTATGAGAAAACTTAAAACTGCATCTTTCCTGTCTGAGTGGCTGGTGCAAGCAGTAATCATTAATGCCTGTCCATTGCCTTCATTATATAGCATTAAAAAAAGCTCCTGTTCGAGCTTGGCAAGATGATCTCATTATTACCTGTTACTTCTCTAGGCCCACCAACTGTGAATTACTAAATATTGTATGTGTCTTTAACTATACATTAATTACAACAAAGGCATGTACAGGTTATGAAATGTGAAGCTACTCCTTATTAAAAGGATTTATACAAAAGGCAATTTAGAGCGCAAGACAAACACATTTCAAATTGTGAGATGAAATATAAAAACAACCCTTATAGCTAAATTTCTCTCTTGGCTGAGCCCAAGCAGCTCCCATTGAATTCATAGGAGACCAAGTGTGTATTCAAGGGCAAAATTCGGCCCTTAATGCTGGTTCCTTTACGTATTATAGCTATATCTGCTGGTGCACCCAGAAGCAGAATGACAGTTGTATCAACGATATAGAATACCTTTGCCACTAAAATTCTCTACAAGTTTATAAAGCGTCGGAGCTTATTCCCATTGAAATCAATGAGAACTTTGCCAACAACCTCAATGGGAGCAGGATCAAACCCCTAAAGCGTAGCACAAATTGCACAGTTTTTACTATTAAAAATTAAAAAAAAATCACTTTGGCCATTTAAAAATTATAAGAACAATTAATGTTCTGAAGATAGTCAATGTTCTGTTGTGTGTGTGTTTTGGAGTTCAAACAGCTACTATTTAATGGTATTTGTGTGTAATGACAACATTCTTGAAGCCTACTCTGATACTCTTATGTGGATGATGCAGTACCAAAAATCAAATGTACTGGATTATTTGGAAACCAAATTTAGCAGATAATTAGTCCATAATTCACTGCTGCCATGTAAAAAATGTAAATAAACCTAGGTCCAGATCCTCCATCCCAAAAGAGGAATGGAGGGCAAAAGTGGCTCCTAAGCCAACTTTGCATGTTTCCTATTTTCCATCTTGGAAAGGGCCTGCCTGACTTCCAGAGTATAAATATCCAGCTGCAGCAATCCTTCCCACACTCTCTTATGCTAAGGCCATGGGTGGGGGAAGGGAGGAGAGCAGTTCTATGCCATCTTAGGAACTCCTGTTCGGAGGGAGTATCAATTGGTGGCTGAATCCAATGGCTGTACAGTCGCTTTGCACCATCAGACTGGCATAAAGGAGCAGGGACAGAGGAGATAATGAGGATAACAATATTTCAACAAACCACAGGTTTACTTAAACTGAGCATTTTTGAGACATTTCACAAGTGTTTTCCTCTTGTACATACCAGTACATACACATGAGTTACAAATGAGCCAGTGTGAGCTTTTGGGTGAATTATATGCATTTTGGACATTTTTAATATACCTATTTAGACAACTGTTCCAATTGCTCCAGAAACTTTTATATTATATACTACAATGGACTCTGTGCAGGGTCAGCCTTTTCTAAACTTCCCAAATGAATATTAGAACAACGAACCCTTATTGCTCTATGTAATGCTCTGTAAATGCTGGGAGTCTATATTCTGCATTATTAAAAGGCCTTATTTTTTAAATCTATCATCTGTACTAAATAAAAATCAAGAACAGATTTCAATAATAGACAGATGCCATAAAGACGTGCCATTTGGCAGAAAGACATACAGGCATAGAGTCTGTCGTGCCAATCTCACAGACTTTAATGAAGGATTTCTTTTTTGTCTTTGAAGCAAAAACAACCTACAGTTAAAATAAAAGAAAATAAATTACTTCCCAACTCCCTATATCTGAATACAGCTATGACTGACACAAAGTGACTGGAGCTAGGGCACACTGTCCTTTGCTTGTCCCATGGTTCCTACCAAAGGTATTGCTGGGGTCTCCAACTAATGCACGGTACTGTATTACAAGCCATAAGTGTTGCAATGCCTAGGCAAAATGAGATGAACTGAGAACTCAGTGGCAGCCTTAAACCCCTTGATACCACAACTCCAGATTTCTGACACTGTAAACTCTTATAAAATGCATTACCTCTAATGGAAGGAGCGTCAGTGCCAAGGTTAACTTTGACTGTCATTGCCTTTGTCAGTTTATGTCACAACCTTAACGTTATTTAAACATAGTTTTTGTTTTTTAACATTCCAGTGGATGCTTGCAATTTCCTTCCCCCCCCCGCCCCATCAACCTTGAATTTTAATTTAAGTTGATATACAGTATAATACAATTCACAGTCAGGTGACAGATGAAGGAGTTAAATGAGAAGAATCTTTTGCAAAGTCACAGTTTTTCATTTATTCGTTGACTCCGAATTAACTATGTACACATGTCAACAGAGGCATTCAGAACACGAATAAAAAATACCTTCACCATATGCATGTTAATAAGGCTTAATATTGGATATTTGCTAATTATGCAATAAGATGTTAACCATTCCTCCTTAACTTCAGTCCATGATCTCTTTGCTTTTGAATTATGTACGCTCCCAAACAGTTTATTGGCATTTATGTAGTCCCTTCTCCTCAAAATCTCATATGTCTCAGATCTCCCAGTCTTTTTCCCCCCGTGCTAAACAGACTAATCTTGCTTTATGATTCATACCCTCAAAAACCTAACTTACCATCCACTGCACCTTTTCAAACTCAACAACATTTTTGCTATAGTACATTTGGGTGACCAGAACTGCTGCTGCTATGTTATGTTACCATTTCACTCCTATGCCTGTTTCCTTGTCTACTTTTTACACTGTGCTATCTTGTAAACAATAGATTTCTTTGATAATTTTTGGGAATATTAAAAAAAAACACCCCAATCTAATTTCCCCTCCTTCTAGTCACTGCAGTGCGGCAGGGAAATAAAATACCTGAACCTCAACTCCCATTTCCTGGCCTTCTTACCACAGATGGGAAATGAAATACATCCACTATCCAGACTGCTCAGATTCTTTTGCAGGTCTCTTGGAAAGTGCTCTCCCACAAAGGAGCCACTCCACTCCTGCCTTTAGCTTTCTTTTTGCAGATGACCCATGATATTTTAACTCTATTCCCGTTGGTGTCTTCAGAGTGTGGCTCTATGGCTGGCCCTATGCCATATACTTCAGTGAAAAGCCAGGGCGAACTGCTCCCAAATCACCTGGGTATCTTGAGAGGAGTGGACAGCCGCTCTGCTCCCTTTATCTCCCCTGCAGCAGTGGGACCATCCAGCACTCTCATCCAGCTTCACTGGTCCTTTAATTCAAAACAGAGATATTGCATAGTGCTTCAATGCCAATGCAGTGGAAACAGGCGTAGGCTGGGGAGCAGTAATGTCACCCCCAAACCCAAAGGTATCTAGGAAGATTTTTGGGAAGATTAAGTCTTCTCTTCACAACTTCCCTCATGGCTGAAAATAAGGTAAGGGAGAGGAACGACAGGGCAAGCTGGACACATTCTCTGAGCAGCAAGAAGGAAAGGGGTATGGAACAGGCCACTGGTGAGAAGACAAAAATGAGAAAACCATTCAGGGCTGGCAAGAGACCAGGCATTGGGCTCTGCGGATGAGGGAGAATCCAACTAGCAAAGAGGCTAGAGGAAGAGAACATGGAGAGTCTGAGACAATGTGATTTATAGTCACAGATCTAAAAATAAATGTAGAATATTCAGATTCAATTTCCCAGGCCTAGCTGATATCCAAATATCAGCTGACACGCCCCAAAATAATAGTGGATATGTAAACTTAACCATGCGCTTCTGCTAGTGACATTACAGTCCTGATCCTCAGGTTCTCCTGAACAGAGATATCTTGAGTTGGTAATGTGGGTCTCAGAGAATAGTTTGAGACCATTTCACTAAACAAAACTTCAGCCTAGAACTTCCAAGTCTAAGACAATGATATTAACCACCTACCACTGGCAACTCCTATAACATGCTTTCTACCCTTGTAAAATCAATTTGTCATGTGCCACAGAACAACATACATTTTCCTGTAATCTAGATAAATGTCAGCTGTTCACGCTCATCTAACAGTTCAGTTATACTCACATTGCCCTTCTAATTCTCATTTTATGGATCTAGTTGTTTGAAAAATGTCTAAATTGACATTATAATCAAAACCTTCATCAGTTGTCTCCAGTATCTTCCCAATTACCACAATGGAGATTAGGTTCTTGAATGTCTGAGTTTCCTGCAGTTTGTCTTTGATCCTGTTTTAAATCTGTGAACTACACTAGTCACCCTCTAAAATTGTCCTATTCCATCAGGTATCATCTTTGCTCAAAGCTGCCTACTTCCTTTGGAATTTGAGGATGTGGTTAATCTCAGACTCCTGTTTTGTCAACTTTAAATATTTTTAACCGCATGATCCCTTAATCTTATTATGGGGAACATTCTATATGATAAAACAAATTTTGTTTTTTCAAGTATTAGGTCATAGTGACTAAGAGTTTGTGCCTTTTTGAGACTGTCATAAGAGAAGTTAGTTTCACTCTGATGATGTGTTGTTGCAATAGTAATCCTGCTCAGAATGAGATGAACTGTAGGTCCAGACTTTTGGGTGAGGAGCCAGTGGACTGAAGCTACCATCCACGGAATTATGACTGAATGCCTCTAAATCAGAATCCCCCCTAAATATAACATTGTGGTGCGCTCTCACTTGTCCTTGAGATGCTCTGTGATCCTTAAACCACCATCCATGTATGTATTTGGACATTTTGGCAAACTGCTAAAGAAGGGCATCGTGCCTTGAACTCTTTTTTCTAAGACTTTTGCAATAGAGTACTCTGTTGATGAACCTAAACCTCAGAAAATAGCTAATATTTTGCTTTTCCACTGTTCACCAGAATTACAATGTGTCAGGCTTAAGAGTACACAGTGCAAGGATTTTTTATTCAGTCAGGCTTAGGAGTAAAAGAGATACTATTTTTGTTTCTATTCTGGTTAATTGGATGTTTAAGGCCAGCAGTTTTCATGACGGGCAGAACTGTGAATTAGCGTTGATTGCTGAATGTTGTTAACAATACTTGGTCAGTGCCTAGATACTTCATTACATACACCGGGTCATCCAGCAAATAAATAAATAAATAAATAAATAGGTAGATATAAGGTAATATACTCAAGAAAGCACATTTAATTTTCTTCTCTAGCACAATGATAAAACATTTCCTAAATCTCTTCCTCATTATTGCAAAGAAAATGTAAACTGGGTTGCCACCTTCCATTTATTTAAAATACATACCTGTAAGGGACTAAGAAGCTCAGAGTCAATTGTGATCACCTACAAGAATAATTCACTTTAGATCATCTAACTCAGTGGTTCTCAAACTTTTTTTTCACAGACCACTTGAAAATTAGTGAGGGTCTCAGCAGACCACTAAACGTTCTTTCCGAATGTTGTTTGTACCATTAGCTAACTATTGTAAAGCGCTTTGGATAAAAGCGCTATATATAAAAAATAAATAATTAACTTTTTTTGTTCTACAAATAAAAGAACTTAACTCATATTTTAATATAAGTAGTCTTACCTTTCTAATGCAGTGGATGTGCCCTGTCCCCCCCACTGTAGCGGCCCTTGAGCAGGTGCTGGGAAGGAGAAGGGGTCTCTCCCCTTCCACAGCAGCCACAGAGCTGAGGCTGGTAAGGAGGGCTGTCTCTCCCCAGCAGCCGTAGCCCTGAACAGCCCAAATTCCCCCCACCCCCTCTTCTTGCTCCACTGCCCCCTCCCACCTACCTCCTATTCCCCCCAAGATCATGAGTGAACCTTACATGTGCATCTTCTCCAGGGTCCAGGCACTTAATTAGTGGAGCCATGGCTCCATTAACTAGGTGGGTGGCCCTTCATTTTCTCGTGTATGGCTGCCTAGGTGCGCACCTTAGAGGGAACTATCTGTGGACCGCCTGAATGGAGCTCGTGGACCACAGTTTGAGAACCTCTGATCTAACCTGTTCAGACACTAAATTTCCACTCCTGTCCTGCCGTGGCATATTTCTGCTATTTTGTTTGCTTCTTATTTCTTGCATGTTTAAATAATGTTAAAATAAAAAACAGAAAGTGTTGGTAAATATTATCTGCTCTCTTATTAACTTTTATTTTTGTTTGTAAGGTAAATAAAATAGCTCTATTTTTTTCGAAGGCATTTCAATTATTTTGGGGGCTGCTTATTGTGAATAAAACACAAAAATCAATTAGCAGAATTCTCATTTTCCCTCTGACCTAATATTTTGATAGAAACCAACAACAAAAACAACAAATAAAAATAGTTCACTCTATTATCTGTAGAGAGGCTGAATTTTGGCATGATACACTTGACTTGCAACAGTAAACTATATTAACTTGACTTCGGTATTTCACTTCTAAATACAGGTCTGTCTCATCTTACGCGGGGGTTCTGTTCCGCGGTTAGTGCGTAAAGCGAAAACCGCGTATAGCCAAAACCCAATTGAGTTCAATGGCGGGCGAAATCGCCCGCACTACAGGTATAGTATTAAAACTGTTGTTTTTCTCTTTTTTGTTTTTGCCGACCGCGTAAAGTTGAAATCGCGCATGTTAAATGCGCGTAAGATACGACAGACCTGTATTTTTATTGTTTGAAATTCAAGTCTATTACTTTAGCACATCAGACTCAGTGAAAACAAAACAGTAAACTGCAGCTAAAGAATTTTCAAAAGTTGTCATACAGGATCTGCTACAGGATTTCTCTCATAAATTATGTAAATGACATCAGTTATATCCTATGTAGTCTACTGACTGTGTAGCCTAAGAAATGCTTTAAACTACAAGTTGGACAAATATGTTATTTTCTTAGAAATGTAGAGTTGTAAAGGATTGGAAATAGCATTTGCAGGACTATTAAAAAAGAGGAAAAGGCACACTCTAAAACCTCAAAAGCATTTTTCAACCTTTTATCATTTATTGTAATAAGAATATATTTAAGCATTGCCCATATCTGCCTGCATACACACACTGTACCAACAAAGAGTCAAAGTGCTAATTCTGATTTGATTCCTTTTGTTTGGTTTGAATTATTCTATAAAAACAAGTCTCATGTACTTTAAATCCAACTTATCAAATGACACCATCATGATTCAGAAATGCTTGGAAAGTCCAATGGGGAGTCTTAGCAAATGTCATAGTACCTTCGAGGCACAGCAAATCCTTAAAACAGATAATGATTCAAGAGTTTAGTACCAAAGGTACAGCAGGGTGCTTTGGAGAAAGCCTGCATGAGGCAGAAAGGTCAACTAACTTAAGTTTAATGATGAGCAAACTAAAAGGTCACTTCGCATTGTGATCAGTTTACGTTCACTTGCAGCTGTTTATGCAATGATACAATCATCTAATAATCCAGCAAAGGAAATATTAAAATAGACTCTTTGAGCCATCTATTGCTTCTCAAAAACAACTCGTCCTTTTTTTCTGTTTATACAAATATAAATATCTATCTCATCTCCCTCCCTCTGCAGATTGTGTATACACACAGGGCAACTGGAAGTACAGTAATTACTTTCGCCAAGTGTGTTTATGGCTGGAATCCTCTAAATATCATCGAAGTTAAAAAGAAAAAGTCATACAGATTTAAAATAGAAAGCATATGTCAATATACATGAAGACTATTCTATCACGTAGTGGTGAAAATCAAAACAATGGGTTTAGATCCCTTTTGGTTCCAGATATGTGGCAAAAGGAACATCTTGAAGGTAAAAGTATGAGACACAATAATTCACCATCTTCCCTGTCAGAAGTTGTATGAACATCATAGTGACTGCCAGAAGGAGGAGGATAAAACTAACCATATCTAACAGGAAAAGGCCTGCACAATTGAGGTTTCATGTTTTAAAAGTAATTGCTATATTATATAGCCACTGTCATCCCAAAAGTCTTTACAAGTACAAATACAAATCATACCATATATAAAGACCACTCACCCACCAGTGAAATGCAGCTACCACTGGGGTGAAATGTAAGTGGAGTACACAGTCAGCAGTTCAGGGGTCTAATTTTATAACACCAACTGCAGTCATAGAGAATCTTTCCATTGACTTCAATGGGCTTCAGATCAGTCCCTAATGTAGAAAAGTGAAGAATACCAACTAAAACTACAGGGAGAATTTTAGGTAGATGTAATTTCCTGAGCTAGAATATGGCCAAGGCTCAGGAGTTAACATCCCTTCTCTCATGCAAAGTACCACAGAAGGGAGTTTTCTAGTGATTAGAACAAGGCTGAGAGTCTCAGGACTCCTAAATTCAATTTGCAATACTAATACTTATTATCTGTATGATCTCTGAAAATTCATTTAATTTTGCTATGCCTCAGTATATCTTTCTATAAAATGGGTATTATTATTCTTATCATACCTAACAGATTTCACAAGTGGTGCTGTGAAGATTAATTAATGTTTGTAAAGTACTGAGTTCCTCAGATGAAAGACTTAAGTTCAAATTATTATTGAACTGATATTGATTTTATGCCTTCTCTGAAAGATGAAACCAACAGCAGTGCACTGTCCTCTGCAACAGCATGTTGGGGCATGGTTCTGTAGTAAAGCTGGGTGAGAAATGTTTTTTCCATCCTCTGAGAACTTGAGATTTTAAAAAATGCTTGCTGTTCTGAATTGGGACAAAAAGTGGAAATCTCAAATTTTCACAAACTGAAAATGTGATTTTTTTTTTGGTTGAGGTTAACTGAAATGTTTCATTTTGGTAATTTTGAAATATTTCATTTCTGTTGAAACTGACTCTTTCCTGCAAACAGTTTCAGTTTTTATTAATCAGAATTTTCTGACAAAAATGGTTAAAAAAAGCTTAGTTGAAAAATTCCAAACCAGTTCTATTTAGTGGTAATTCTCCCACTTCAGATGTAAAGATGTTAATGACTCACTGATGTCAGTGAGTCATTAACACTTCTACCTCTGAAGTGAGAGAATAACTAACTTCTGAATAGTTATTAGGTAATTCCTTGGACGTGTCTCATCCCAAGAGCTGACTTTGCTCAAACACTAATTGTGAGATCTGACACAATCACAGAATAAGTTGCAATGGAAGAAGGGTTTTGAATGGATTTTGTTTGTTTGTTTTCATTTGGCTTTGCTAGATCTCTCCTTACTGTACTTTTATAAGTGGTTACTAGCATTCTGCAATATTGTATAAATGCAAACAAAATTCTACCCAAACACTATTGATCTTTTATTATGCTACTAGTTTCACTGTTAGGGTTGCCTCTGATCACATTATTATATTTTAATTTCTTGATTACAATACAATTATGACTACTTAGATATTAAATTTCCAAAAGGTTAAATCTGCTCATAAGCTACAAATCCCCCTTTTTTATAAAGCAGAACAATGAGATGAGATTTGAAGCTTTAGAAATTTTACATAAGCAAAAATGTAATGACAGTTACCACAGGGGGTTCTCTGCTTATCTTTCTTGTGGATGGGGATACTTGATTGGATTTCAGTCTACAATTTTGCCAAGGGCCAATTAATAAAGCTAAATCTCAAATTTTGATAAAGCTAAACCTCAAAAACACTTTTGTATAACAAATGGTGTTATGCAAGAAACTTAGATCTTCTTCCTGGGTAAGAATCCAATTCTCTGAGGTCAGAGAACACTGCAAATTTTTGTTAGCTGGCAATATTTTCAGTTTGGTCAAACAAATTATATATTCAGTGGAGTAACTTTACTTCTTCAGAATGAAAGCTCTGTTACACAAGGTTTACTACAAAAAGATGTATTATATTCAGCATTGTGTGTCATATGAAACTATCTTCCGTAACAACAAAGTAAATGTAACATTTTGGATAATTGACAAATACATAAAAGTATTCTGCTTTTATAAATAAAGCTTTAGTTAATATGGGAATTAATTTAGAGGGGCAAAATAATATTTTGAATGTTTCTGCACTCTACATTTCCATATATGTTATATATCAATATGAGCTGTCCATTCCAAACAAGGAAGTCAAACAGGTGTAAATTCATGTTAAAAAAATGGATGGGTGAAACATGCTGAGCTACAAGTGATCCCCAAAGCAGACAGTATGAAGCACATTGATGATAAAGTAGAAAATTTCAGTTTATTTATCATGGCACCAAGACCAACAAAATAAGCAACATGACATAATGCACTACTTTTGGGAAGAAAAGGGAGCTATATAGACTTGTTTTCAGAAGTTGGGGTGGAGCAGTAGACAGGGTGCATAGGGAAGTGTCCTTTTGCCCCCTTGGTAAAGTACAGTGGTTGCCATTAAAAATTTATATATTTACCAGCTGTTATAGCACCGCAGTATCTGAGGAGGTGTTAGTTTTCCTTATATAAGTACAGGCATTTCTGATGCCACTGCGTGGTAAACTATTAGTACATGCTGATTTTTTTAATGGGGACCGATGCACAATGTGGTCTAGTGCCAGGAATTCAGGGCTGACAGTCAAGGGACCTGGGTTGTATTCCTGATTTTTCCACTGGTTGGGATTCTGTCTATGGAAAGATCACTTTTGGTCTGATGTTTAGAGATGCCAAAATCCCATTGGAATCAAGAACAACGGCTGGTGCTTAGCGATGTTTCAAAATCAAACCATTATCATCACTTTAGTTCTCTCCTCAAATGAATAGAGCTCTCTAGCATTTGAAAAGTGCAAAATATTATAACACACTTCTTAGATGATAAAACTGGTGCAGAATCTTTTTCATCAGCAGGAAGAGCCAGCACACCTAACTATGCAAAAAGGCATATGAGATGACATACGTGATCAAAAGACTTGTTTTTACTCCTCATTTCTGATACTTTTGGTGGAAGGTGATGAATTAAAAAAAAGTAGTATGGGGAGAAACATCTAGTGGTAAGGTAAGTCCCTGAACCGAAAGAGGAGGACCAACAACAACATGGGGCTTAGTCAACAGGAAGGTCAGGAATAGCCTGGGTGGGGAGTGATCTGCAGAATGGATACATGGGTTTGGAAGCGTATGCTCACTATTTTGAGAAAATAATATTGTATTATATCAGTCTGATTTTCCATAGCCAGCAATGCAACTTCACGGAAAGAACGCAAGACAGCTAGCAGCAGAAGGTACATTAAGAATCTGATCCGGCAAATACTTATGTGGGACTCCCAAATGGAGTTCTGTATATGCAGCACCTGAAACCCTAAGTGCCAAGGGATTCAAAACATGCAGTGAGCAGAAAGCCTGACCAAAGAAAGCCTTGCTGTAAAAATGCCCAGCTGTGGCCTCTGATGTGTATCTGCCATGTCCATTTACTGTGGTGCAATTTATGCAGATATAGACAGTACTTGGTAAATTTGGAACACTTTTTTGCTTTCTATATAATGACCGTCCTGCACCTTTAAGTGGGGGCGGGGGGGGGGATGGGTGTGGTGGTGGTGGTATTTGGTTGGCTGGCCAAATGAAGGGAACACTGCTTTATGGCAGGAGAGGAGGGGTGAGAGGGGAGAGGAAGAGAGATGAAAACTGATGCAAAAAGGTCAGCGTGGTCGCTGACTCATCCCCTAGGAATGCAGGCTTTAAAGGGGACAGTTCTTCGCCTGAAGCCTCCCTTTTACATGGAGCAGGCTGAAGCAGGGCCCACCCTCCTTCTCCTTTAGATGGTAAAATACTAGGTTTGGTCAAGGCCTGCTGTGGGCATTATGCTAGCCGCCCCTTTTCTGGGCGGGGGGGGGGGGGGGGAATTTTTCCCTTACTCCCATATTGGCTTGGGTGCAGCTGGGGTTTTTTCCGCCTTCCCCACAGCGGGTTCAGGAAGGGCTCTGTTCATGCATGGCATGAAGGGTGATAGGTTACATGTTGAAACTCATTATTTAAGTGTAGGGCGGATGTCCAGTGCAAGTACTCCATAGAAAAGGTATATAGTGACCAGATAAATGGCTTGGAAAAGAAGAAACTCCCTAAAAAGAGGTGTTTGTTAAAGGAACGAACGGAGGGTGTGGGGGAAGGTTGGGGACTCCTATGCTTGGTATGGCAGGGAGCCAACCCGCCATTCTAATAGCACACTTTAACCCTCCTACGGGAGAGTGTGGGGGCAGGGGGGGTGGATGGTAAGGTCCCAGCAATGTATTTGCTGGAGGGACCTGGATGGAAAAAGAAGGGGAGCTGGTGGAAGCCCCTGGGTCTGGTAAGATCCTGGCAATGTATTTTCTGGAGGGACCTGGATGGAAAAAGAGGGGGAGCTGGTAAAAGCACCCCAGGTAATCATGGAATAAACATGGAGTTACCTGCATTGTACACTTTTATCTGCCAGGCAGACCCAGACATCTGATAATAAGTTGCGGCCTGATTAAACCCATGTCAAATGTCTCTTGTCCTTCTTTCGGTATAACCAGACATGCTGTGAACTCTTGTAACATTGTAATATTTAACCAGTGGGAGAGCGGCTTGAGATGGATGCTGCTGGCCAGTTGCTCAGAAGATATCTTGGGAAGATTATACTGCTCTACAGCCAAAATGCTTCTGAAATAAATGTAGTCAAACTTTACTAATTCTGGGTCACTGAGAACAAAAATGATGCTTAAAATTGTTGATTGGCTCTAGTTTTCAAGATATGCTATTGGGTCAGTATATACGACCCTTGACTTGGGAATGGCAGAGGATAAGTGAGTTATAAAGGGAAAGGATCTCAATTTAAACCAGAAATGACTAAAATACATCTTTGACTGGATCTATGAATAAATCTATGACTGGGTTTGGACAGTACTTGCTTTTTAGGCAAAACAATGAATGATGCAATCTGAAGCTGGTATTGCGTCATACATGATATGAATTGCATCATGTTATTCCTAGAAGTCATGGATGATGTAATCATAACGAAGCTTACATCACTCTGCTGAACAAATTGCCCTGTATCAGCTCTAGAAATCATATAGTGTCGTGCTCTCTTATTTGTCAGTGTTTGATTTTGCAAAGGGACACATTTCTGTTTAGCCAAAGTGAGCAGAGATGCCTCGTACTTGTGTGAACAGTGCAGATAACTTCTGCTATGTTTGTGGTGAAGTGACTTTTGCATCACAAAAGCGCAGTATAACCACTATTGTTAAGAAAGCCTATCACCTTTATTTTGGCTGCAAAATTGGAGATCAGGACAAGAGGTGGGCCCCACATATATGCTGCAATACTTGTGCAACAAATCTTTGCCAGTGGTTGAACAGGAAAAGGAAATCTATGCCTTTTGCAGTGCCAATGATTTGGAGAGAGCCAACAGATCATACCAGCAATTGTTACTTCTGCATGGTGCCTCCAGTTGGGAAAGGTGTGTCAAAGAAGAAAAAGTGGACTGTGCATTATCCAAACATTCCATCAGCTATACGCCCAGTACCCCACGGAGAAGGACTAGCGGTTCCTGATGCACCAGAATCATTCTCACTTGAGTCAGACGAGGAAGAGGAAGAGGATGAAACTTCTGGTCCTGAACCATCAATGTCACAGGACCCACATTTTCTCCCATCCTCCTCCTCTGAACCACACCTCATAACGCAAGGTGAACTGAATGACCTTGTCAGGGATTTGGAACTACCCAAGAGTAAGGCAGAGCTGTTGGGCTCCAGACTACAGCAGTGGACTCTCCTGGCAGGTGATGTTAGGGTTTCCATGTTCCGTGACCGTCAAAAGAATCTTGTCCCATTCTTCTTCATGGAAGGTGTTCTGGTAGCCTGCAACAACATCGATGGTGTGATGGCAGCCCTCAACATCGTTCACGATCCAGATGAGTGGAGACTGTTCATTGATTCATCGAAGACGAGTCTTAAAGCTGTTTTACTGCATAATGTTTTGCCATCAATTCCAGTTGGTCATGCAGTCCATATGAAGGAAACCTATGACAATATTAAACAACTTTTGAGGTGCATAATCTATGACCAACATCAGTGGCAGCTTTGTGGCGATTTGAAGGTTGTTGCTCTCTCGCTTGGTCTGCAGACTGGATACACAAAGTACTGCTGTTTTCTCTGCGAATGGGATAGTCGTGCAAGAGATTCCCACTACATCAAGAAAGATTGGCCACTCCGACAGTCATTGGAGCCTGGGAGGAAAAGTGTTCCGCATCCACCACTTGTTGAATCAAGGAAGATTTTGTTACCACCCTTACACATCAAGCTGGGTCTGATGAAGAACTTTGTCAAGGCCATTGACAAAACACAAGCAGCTTTCAAATACCTCCGTGGAAAATTTCCAAGGTTAAGTGAAGCTAAGATAAAGGAAGGTGTCTTTGTTGGTCTTCAGATTAGTGAACTTCTTCGAGATGATGCATTTGACCATGCACTGTGTGGCAAGGAAAAGACGGCATGGAAAGCCTTCCAGTTAGTGGCGATAAATTTTCTCGGAAACAACAAGGCAGACAACTACAGGCTGTTGGTGGAAAACGTCCTCAAGGCATACAAAAGCCTTGGTTGCAACATGTCACTAAAGATACATTTTTTGCATACAATCTCATCTAGATTTTTTTCCACCGAACTGTGGAGCAGTGAGCGACGAGCACGGCGAACGATTTCACCAGGACATTGCAACAATGGAGAAACCCTATCAGGGCAAATGGAGCCCATCAATGCTTGCGGACTATTGCTGGACAGTGACAAGAGATACTCCATTTAATGAATACAAGAGACAAGCCAAGAAGCGCCGAGTAGACACTGAATAGGACTAAACTATGTACAGAATAGTTTTTTGCCTTTTGTTTCATAATACATTTGATTTATATAACCCTTTTGCTGATTTTTAAAGTGTTACATAAACAGGACAGGTGAAATATTATCATGTAAAGCAACCATAAACACATGTAAAGACCTAGGTTTACAATTTATGATTAAAACTACATAGACATAAAATGTAAAAACTTAAATCTCTTAGAAACAGTAGCCAATCAGTCATATTTGAATTCAGCACATCAAAATACATAATAAATAGCACATTTTATCTCTGAAGCAGACGACTTCTCAAAAATTTTAGACCAGTGTTATTTATGTCCTGAACCTCCATCATGATTGGTCAAATGGGACTATGGTTTAATGGTTTATCTATAGGACAGCACCCTCCTCAAGCTTTGCTGTAAATATTGAAGTAATTTATATAAATATGCACAAACAGGGATTCTGTTGCTTAGAGTATTTCACGTTCTTGAGAATTTTTTTGCAAATTTCTTCATTGTTTTTCCTAATCCTTTTCTTTGTACCACAGATCTCTCCCCCACACTCTCCTGCTCTCAATTGTCTTTTTTCCACTTTCCGTGTTTACCATTGCATCCCATTAGACAACTGATTTGAGCAATGTCTTTCTTCTAAAATATCTCAACTCTCACCTTACCAGCTAACTGTATCTTTTTCTCTTTCTCCTCATCTCCATTTAAAAACTATAAAAACAAAAAACTTTTGAAAAAAGGAAGACTGGTTTTTCTAAAGGTTGCCATGACAGCTTCTTTTCTGATGAATGCAGCTCTCATTTGTAGCCAATGCGCATGTGACTATTTCTTTGTTGGTACTGAACTTATCTCCACAGAGAAGTAATAGCAGTCAGTGGCAACTATTCTCTGTCTTTCCCATAGTGACAGGTTTGGGTCCAAAATGACACAGATGAGGGATGACAGGTTTAGATCCAAAGAGAGAGAGATGAGATGAAGGCAAGAAATTGGGTGCATACATCTGGCATAGGGAAAAGACTTGATTAATCATTTCTCTCTCTGGCCTGCTGTGTAGCTCACACCATTTAACTTATATATATTATAAGAACAGAAAAGAGGAATGACACTAAACCCACATATGTGTCTTGACTTAAATAGTGTTTAAAGGATACACAATTTCAAAACATTTATTATTAGGCTTTGTCTAAGTTTCAACATTTCTCATCTGTTTTCTCAGAAATGTGCAGGTAGCTTTCGATTTTTGTGTGATCCTTATTTCATAAGGATAATAAAACTTTAAAATTCAAGAGAAGAAGAACAATGAAAGTTTGCTTAAATATCACAATCTGCTAACTTGTATCTAAACAATGGCAAATTCGATACATCAGCAGGCAGATTTCTGTTTTTGCACAAAAACGTAAAAATTATATTATATATCTAACTGGCCAGATTTGTAACATTACTGGAAGTCACCAGATGGTACTATTAGTGTTACAAATTTTGTTTATCTGAATGTATAGGAATTAGATCTTGGGAAAATGCTTATCAAGAGTTGTGATTCTCTTTTTAAGAGGATGACTGTATCACCAGCATAAAACCCTCTATTCTGTCTTAGTTAGCCTCTGACTGAATTAGCTTTCCTAGGTCTAGTGCTGCTGTCTACAAGTTATGTACATACAAGCAAACAAAACATAAGTTTTGGTCTCAGTAACTATAATGCAAATATAACCACGGTAACTGCATGCAAGCCTGACTATAAAATTGGGCTCAATATCCTCAGTTTAAAGAGGAAAGAACAACAATGGGGCCCTGGTTCATGACTAGAGTTCCTAGGTGCTATGGTAATACAAATAATAATGTATGTTAGTAAAATTATTTTGTGCATAATTAATAATAAAAACTTCAAAGCTAACAGCAATAAAATGTGTGTCTGAGGTGCATAAAAATCCTATTAGATTTGTGTACTGTAAAAATCCCTGGTTTATTGGATGATGTGATATTTGAACAACATTAAGGATTCTTTGATTCTTAACAATTAATAAAATTCTTATCTCTAAATTCTCATAACACTATGAAACTGTTGTGAATACTTAATTATCTTAATTAAAATGTATTGTGAAGAAATATATTCCATGTTCTTAATGCATTTTCATAAGCTCTTACATGCTTCTTCTAGGCAGCCATAAAACTTGGCTTTCTTTCAATCCACTCATTGTAATGTAGGAAACCACCACAATGGAGTAAATAAAGATCTGTTAATACTACTTATGATCATCTGACAGGTGGATGCATAAAAGGCACAACAAGAGTTTAATCCTCCATCCCCACAGCAAACATGCAGGAGCTGAGCAGAAAACTGGGTCTAGAATTTGAACCTGGCACTTCCACTTAGATGCTTGTATTTCTAGGCAATTGTACTAGCTAAATATATATAAAATATTTGATTATAATTTTTGGCAAAGCAGAAGTTTTTTTGTGATTTTATTTTGTTTGCTCCTTTATACACATATTATACAAAGAAAATTAAAAAAAAACCCCAACATCATAATATCTTATGGATATGTGGAAGGTTTGATCAGCTGAACCATAATAGCCATGTGAGTATTACTTAGGACCACCTATTGTGTGTATTTATAAAAATGAAACCTACAACCCACATATGGATATTGTTAGACATAATTTTTAAGAAAGTGGATCACACTGGCTCCTTGAAAGTCCTCAGACACTTTTTTCTGAAATAGTTTCATATTTCATATTACTCATTATGTAGCCTTGTATAGTTTTAATGCAGAGATATGCAGCATGAATAGCTACCAACATTTTTTTTTCTATTTCCTCCTTCCATCCCTGCCCAACATACGCCCACATGAATACAACATCCATAACAAACACAATCACCTGGAGAAGCTACTTAAATTAGTGGAATTTAATGGAATAAGGATCAAAGATTGCTGTGCTGTTTCAATCATAAGCCACTTAAGGAAAAAAAAAAAAAAAGAGCTGTGTAACTGTTTTTTATTTTAAATATCAAAAGATCAAATCTATACCATGAACTAATAATTTATAGAACAGTACTGATACTTAGGATACAAGAAATCCAAACAGAAGTATTTCACGTTAGCAAATAGGAACAGGTCAATTGTATATCTTAAAAATGGTTAAAATATATTCTTGGCAAACATTAAGAAAATTTGCTACATGGTTTGTCTCCTGTGGGCCTCTCACTTTCTAATAGTGATTAGAAAACAATAAAACTCTCGCATGTTGGTACAGAAGTGCATCTACTTTTGTGTGTGTATATGAAAATATCCATACAAATCGCCTCCTGATTTTTGCTCATGCACAGATATCTTTGTAGGTACGTGTAAAACTGGAGTTGTGATAGTGCACACACGTGAGTATGGACTGGGGACCTCTGCTATTGGAAATTGAGTCCCAGTAAAATTTTAGTCATCTTTTAGACAACAGTATAACAACAACAACAGGAATGTAAATAATGATTAGAGTAGCAGAACTCAGCCTATAGTACTAGGGACAATTTTAGGTTACTTTGCAACAGATTCAAATATATGAATATATATCATGAGTGAAATCACACTTAACATTTTTATCTTGGATAATGAAGCATATGACTATACGGCATCTCACCTTGTGCCCAATCCTGTCACAGATTTTTAATGCTTTATCTCCAAATTCTTACTGCATGCAGGGTGGAGTTTTATAAGGCAGGTACAACAAAACAAAGCTGCATCGCTACATTGAACCATGAAGTATAGAGAAAGTCTAAATTACATCTGACTGCCATAGATTTTTGGCTGGACAATAGAAACATTCATTTTTATGTACACAAATGTATTTAAGAAAGTACACTAGTATGAAAAGTGTAATGAAATGCAGAATTGTAAGTATGTGCAAAGCAACCAGAAAGAAAGAATGAAAAAAATGTAAAAGCTCCTTTTTGTTACAGGGTAAGTATCTGTTTTGATTCTAGAATTAGCAAAATAGTGACATAAGTCATTGTAAAAACAATATAAAAAGGCCATTTGAAACCAGGTCAAGTAAGTCAAATCTTTCTGTGTAATCTTCCTCTGTTTAAATATCGCTACTGAGGGAAAATACAACTGTTGCCATTATTTATGATTTTACAGGTGTCCATGTGCCCCTGTAAAAAAGTGTTGCTTTACAATGTAAATAAAAAATGTTGCAAAATTATTTGTACTCATCCTTTCTTTCTTTCTGAGTCAAAGGCCTCCAAATTATCAGATCGTAAGTTTACCCTATCTTCAACATGCCCTGTCTGAAGACTTGCCACATCGGGTCCTGAAAACCCCCAACCTCCTTTCTAGTTGTAACTACTTGTTTGGGTTTATTTCAGTTTCTAACTCCCCCTTCTCCCTTTCCAACGGCTACAAACCTGGCACACATCAATATGAAGAACAACTTTACCCCTTGAAATGAAAGCTTTGCCAATTTTGCACATTCAAATAATGTTAAATTAGTACAAGTTATACTAAGGCATAAGGTAAATTGGTCATGAAACAGATGCAACTATTGGCACTGAAATCAATGGACGATAAACAACTAGGTGCTTTTGAAAACCTCTGTCAGAATCTATCAGCTTCGTTAAGAACCTAAATATCTTCAAAAATCCGGCCCTATGTGAACCTGCCCAAGGTTACAGAGGAAGTCTGTGGCAGCGCCAAGAATCAACCAGTAACTCCCAGTCCAGTACCCTAACCACAAGACCATCCTTTCTTGTTCTGTTTTGATATTGACTTCACAGTCAAGTCAGTTTTGATCTATAAATATCTCAATCTGCCTACTTGCTGACTGTGCAATTAAAATCATGGTGCATGCCCTATTTCATTTATAGTAATAACCTATTTTGCTAATATTTGGCATACTCAAATTACAGCATATTCATATTTCATCTCATTTCAGACCCATCATTTATCTTCATTCAAATCCCTATGAAAATTCATTTCTTGCACAAACCCCACAAAATCTGACCCACGTCATATGCCCTCTGCACCCTAACCTTACCTATTTCTGACCAAAACCAAAAAGAAATCTAACAGATCCCTCCACTGTGTTCCTTAATGGGGCTGCCTGGTTCTTTCATTTAGACGTAAGCTATTTGGGGTAGGGCCTGTCCTTAATTTCTGTCTTGTACAGTGGCAAATATATTGTCAATGTTTAACAACTACTTTTGTTTGGTCATTACTATCTGCATTCATACCATGTGTGGTTCTAAATACTGGGATTTTTGGTCATGGTCTACTATGGTGGAATTTTTTAGCTTGCAAGATTTCTATTGTTGAGTCCTATTCTATTAGCAGCTTAAAACTAAATTCTGTAGTTACTGTTCTTAACTTACTTTGTTTCTGTACGTCAGTGAAGATAAATTACCATTTATTTTTAACAAATACGTTCTTTAGCTATTTATAATCATGCGCCTTTACTCTGAAAGATTTATTAGAATAAAACAACAAAGACAGTTTAGTTTCAGTGCTGCTACTGTGGATCTACATCATTATCGGAGAACTCAATGGCAGCAGAGATGTGTTAGAGCTAGGATTTCAGCAGTACTTTGGCAACTGGGCTCGTTACCCATAAAATACCAGTAAAGATAGGGAACAAAGTACCTGTAAAATGTTAATGTTCACATATTACAGACATAAATCTGCTTCAAGCCACAGGACAGGCACTTAGGAGATGCTGCTATGGATATTGTGCAGGTCTGATACATTAATGCAGTTTCCAACAGCCTTGTAGACGAAGAACAAACCCAGAAGTTGATATGGAAGTAATGTTCAAAAGTTCTAGAGTAACTTTGTCCTGCCATCTGCAGCTAAAAGGTGGATGTCAAACCTCTGGGGAAGGGAGGGAGTGGGAAATTGAGGGAAAGAGGAAGAAAGTGGGAAACCAAGAAGGTCAATTCTAACTGCTGTATTATCTGAGTATGCCAAGACTAGAACTAAGTTAAATTTTTCGGCCTATTTTTTCCTCCCCAAAATGCAGAAATGCAGTTTCAGTAACACCAAATCAATTTAGAAATTTGTGCTGGCCTTGCCAAATTGCTTTTGTAAAAAAGCAAAAAACAACCCCCCCCCCACTACCCTAAAAAATTCTGAAAGTAACAAAATGTTTTGTTTCAACATTTCAAAATGATATTTGGCTTAAAACAACTGTTTGTTTCAATGTTTCCTTTAATTTCATTTAAAAAATTAAAATAGTTTGTTGTAATTGAAACAAAAGGTTTTAATTTGTAAAAATGAAATATTCTGCTCAACCCAGATTGATTTTTTTCAACTTTTTGATGCACAAAAAATGTCAAACAATTTCAATTTGACCTGAAACAATTTTTATTTTTGTTACTTTTGGAATTGCTAGCAAACTGAAAAATCCGTTATTTGCACAGCTCTAGAAAACACACCTGAAGGGACTACATCAAAAAGACACAATAGTTGACTGAGAGGTTTTGCTATGTATGGTAAAGAATTAAATGAAATTAAGGGGGGAAACAGTCATAGCATTGGCTGCCTCAAGGAACTAAGGAGAAAACGAGACTCTTGGCTTATTGTGTGATTTTTTGAAGTACATCTTGGTATGGGCTTGGATACTACAGTGATGGAGGGCATTATAAAGACCAGGATGGACAGAGAAACAGATACCCAAGGTGGTATGCTCAGACTTCATGTATCATGTAGAAAACTTCAGCTTTATTTACTGGGGAATGTAATTGGTGACCATGTAAACAGACTGATTTTGAAGAGCTTTTCCGAAGGATCTTAAAGTACCGTAAGTATCTACTTTAACCAAGCTACAATTGTCTTTGATATCTTTGGTGCCATTTGAGGTATAACTGTAACTGCTAGCTGCAGTATATACTTTTGCAAGGAAACAAATCTAAAGGAAATCCCTTTGATAAGGGAAGAGGACATAATTAGGTAGTGTTCATAAAAGGTGGGAGATTTTGCCAAATGAGAGAGATGCAATTCCATTTCTAGCTCAGGATCCAGACATTTTTGCAAATTTCAAACCAGAAGAGGTAGCTATACAAGACTGAAAGAGGTGGGTGATAGAAGTTGTTTGTAAATCCTACAAGCAATGGGCCAGTGTTGGTTACATCTGTTGAGTTTTTACACATCCAAACCTGGCCACTGGTAAAGAGAGACACTGCAGAGATGACAGAAGGAATATTATGGTGGCTTTAAATGTCAATCTGTGTATAATCATACAAATTAAACCTTCAATCATGGTGGCAAATCAAATTAATTGAAGCATGAGCAGAATGAAAGGAAAGGTTTTGATTAACAGCCCTGTGGGACACCTGAGACAATCTGTTTAGTGGAGCAACCAATGGACAGGACATTAAGAGCTTCTGAGTGGACAGAATGGACCAAGAAAGAGTTTTACTCAAGCTAACTAATGGGTCTTGGGGCGAGAAGTTTAGCTAAAATGAACTGTGCCAAAAGCTGTTCTGATGTCTCTTAGCACACATGCAAAATGCATATTTATGTAAGCATATATGTACAAACACTTCTGAAGTTAAACAACAAAAACAGCTTGGTCTGCTGGTTTGTCTGGCTCTATAGAAGCAATGTTATTATTAGTCACAATGCAATAGTGAATATCAGCTGGGGGCTATGGTTATTTAGAAATTCATAGCTTCTTATTTAACACAAAGCCCATAAGACAGATGAGCTTTTGATGCCTCATCTGTTTTTGGTCTGATAAATGCTTTTTCTAGAATAGAAAACTAAACAATTTTCTTTAGGTTTTTTTTTTTCTAAATAAAGCAACTAATATGAAATTTATAAAAGAATAATCATGCAAACGCAATGTGCAAAATGCTTTTTTAGGTACATTTAATGGTTTGGGATAAGTTATATTTCACGGGGCGTGTTTTTATGCATCACAAAAACAAATCAAGAGGAAGCAAATATCAGACTGTGCCTTTGTGCAGAAAAAGATGGACGCTGCTCTTGCACGCATCATAAACCTTGTGAGAATGAAGGACCCCCATCTGGTTGGTTTTCCTAGTGGTAAATACTAAGTACTAAATCATAAGTTTTATCACTAAAAGATTATCCATGTGTCTTGCAAAATTAACTAATGGAATTAATTTTGAATTAGTTTTACAATGCACAGTTAGGAATGTGGTGCAGTGCAATAATGCAATATATAAAAGGATAAAATATGAGGCTCCATCTGAAGGGCAACATCTTCCAGGACCTAAGAAAATCCTATGTCTTGTAAATAAAATTATACTATTACATTTATTATTTTAATTTGAATTTGGGATTTACCATCCTGGAATACAGTGTTTTTCATATAAAACATTTTAAAATATGAAAAATCATTATAATACAGGAAAAATATAGCCTGATGAGCAACTTTTAGCCATAGAAATACTTTTACCTATATCATCCTTAAGATCTTTCCCCTACTACACAATATGTTCCCTGTTTGTTTTATATGCAGTCAAAACAAAGTGAATATGAACACACCTCGAGTTTTAGGGCAATGGTAAAAACCTAAAAACATACAGCTTCCATCACAAAAATTTGCCACTTCTGTCTGATCTATGTCAGCTTAGTATTCCCACTTCTGAAGCTGACAACACTTGGGATGCCTGCACCTTTCATAAATGCTGAAAATCTGGAAACATGGCATTTCCCCTCAACTGCATGCAGCTTTTTAAAAAAAATAGTTTCCCCAAACTTGGCTAAGATGGAAAGCATTGCTATTCTGCAGCGCTGACATTGCTGAAAAGCTCAGTGTTTCTTGGAGAATTTTCAAATTCCAGTAGTTTGCCTGCTGAGATGGCACAGCTTATACTGAATTGTATGAAATCTTGTGAAAGTTTTATGTTATTACAGACTTCTGTCACCTGTAGAATATTATTATTCAAGTGAAGGAAAGTCAGAACTTGCCCTAGATTACTTTCAGTGGAGGAAGACAGCATTGCTAATGGATGCAAAGTAGCTGTGGAGCCAGTCTGCTACAGAGGTTAGGAGGGCTTCATGTTGAAGTAAAATGCCCAAATACGTAGCTTATTGTACTCTCTGGTTTAAACAAACCACATATTTGCCCATTCTACTCCAATATGAAGCCTTCTTAACCTCCACCGTGGCCAGATTCACGCATTTTGAAGATCACAGTTGCAAAGGGAAGAGAACGGAAAGAGTATTGCTGCCTCCACATTATCATGCCTTCATCTTAAGAGGTCTGGAATATGTGTTGAGGGAGGGGTGGAACAAGGCTGGAGGGATTGTTCTCCTACCAATCTCAATATTTGTGAAAAAAAATATTAATGCTGAGTTTATCATACTACCCACTTTTTCCCTCTGCAGTGTGGAACCCCGCCTTGTAGTAAGTTTTGGGTCCAACTGGAGCTGAAGAGGGCAGAGAGTCAACAGGGTGTAAAGAGCCTGTGTGTGGCTGGCCCTGTACCTTCATAAATCTTAGGTTTAGGCGGCAGAACCGCCATTGGTTCCATTGGGAATGGGACAAACACTGTCTCTCTGATGGAGGAATTCCAGGGAAGCTTCTCAAGTGGAAACTTGCTGAATTTTTCTGCCCTCACACAGGAGTAGTCTGCCTATTGGGAAAATCTGTCACAGAAAATAGTACAAAATAAAGGAAAAGGACAAACCTCAAGGTTAAAAAACAGTTACCACAAAAAGCACTTCCCGAAAGGGCAAAAAAGCCAGGCACTGTCAACAGGAAAGCAAACAAGCAATCAGAAACATAAAGTAATTACTATAATAGGAAAAAAATGTAACGGTTTAAATCTTCTGACTGGATGCTATACTGTAACTCTGTACTGCTTCTTGAAAAAGATAATCCCCTACATCATCCATTGTCATTAGTTCTAGAATTTAAAGCATTTATTCCAACTGAACTGCAATAGTGTTTTGCCTGCAGCATACTCTTCTGCCTCAGAAATGAAAAAGTGATTTAGATTTCTTGAGCTTTGGGCCAGTGAGGGCTGGATATTGTCCCCAAAGCTCAGCCTACCCATTGAAGGGCAAGATAAATGCCAACAAAATACAGGCAAGCAATTTTATTTATTTATTTATGGGACAGACGGGATGGCATATGGGTTCAAACTACTGTAGAGACTCCACGTCTAAAATATCAAAATAAGAAAATATGAACTTGGAGGAGGATTGGGAAACTGTGTCAGTATACATGGGACTTGGGAAATCTGGTCAGAAATCTGTTGTACCAGGAGGGGGAGGAAATGAAGCTAAATAGTGAGGTCCTGAAAAGCATTGCAGCTCAGGATAGTGTAATATTTGCACAACTTCAGATTGGCCATTATATGGCAGCACATGTAAACAACATACAGAGAGGGTAAAATAAGCTCCATCACCCATATTTTGTTCCAGAAGTGCAGGAGAATGTAAATGTATGCCACACTACATGGTGGATGAGCATACTGTGTCAACAAGAGCAGCCTGGCTTGTCACTGTTTGACAGCATAAGGTGTGGAGACATGATGGCTCTATCTTGGCTGATACAACACAGATTAGAAAAAGATAGATAGCATGTGAACCAGACTGTAAACATTTCCAACTCCTTAGCCATTTTAATTGATTTTCTGTCAAAGGACACTATAACTGAGACGAGCAAATGAAAATGAATCAAACTAATAAAAACACAGCCGTTAAAAGTAAATATAATAAAGCAATAACAGGTAATGACTTTAGAGCTTGTGTTCCTAGATATGTAAGTGGCAGTTTCCAGTGAAACAGTATTGGAAAATGAATAGTTTTTTAACTTGATTTTAGAAGAAAGGTGACCAACTGTCCTACAAATCAACGTCTGTGGTATTCTGTTGAATTTACTTTGATTTCCTAAGGATCACATTATGTACCATCTAGACATATAGTTCATCATTATTAGCTCTTATTCTTACTTGAGAAGGTGCTCTAAACGAATGAATAGAGATTTTTTGGGGGGGTAAATTACAGAGAAGCTACTGTACATATCCACTTTAACACAGTTATGGAAAAAGGCAAATATTAAAAAGGAGATACAGAAATATGAACTTCATTTATTCCTCACCCACCAGTTAAAATTAAGTTGAAAATTGAATAACCACTTTAACACTGAGATGGTATTCAAATATTTGAGCTCAATCCCTTATTGCTTCTAAATTCCCTCAAAAACAAGATTATTAATTCCTCTGGACAGAAAATCAAGATTTAGTGAACATCTGACAGCCCTTAGGAATTACAAAGTAACTGTAGATGATCGTTCAGACAAAATAAAGTGCTTTTACATATATAAGAAAAAACATTATGAAGAATAATGAATGAATAGCAAATGTTAGTTTAGACATTTCCTTTAGCATGAGTGACAAATTTTTTATCTATAAAAGCTGATGAAATTCAGGACAAAAATGTGTTTCAAAATGTTCAGCAAGAAGAGGCTACAAACATGAAAGAGTTTATACTGTTATTTGCTGAACCCATCTTAGAAAAAAAAAAAACCAACAAACCACCCTTAAAGTGTCTCAGTAAGAAGAAAATATGAACATAATTTTAACCCAACGAATCAGTCAAATATATTAGAGTCCAGTGTAGGAGAACATCACTGTTCAAGCAGTCAGTCTGTACAGCAAGGTGCCCCTTGAACCAAAATAGTTAAAGTAATGTCTTTTTGTACATTTTATAGGAAAACTGACTTCTAGTTGGTAAAAGTGACATAGACTAAGTTTTCAGAAAGGCTTTCAGTTTTCAGATAGGCTCCATAGGGAAATAACATCAAAACTAAAATTGATGTGGAAAAATGAAGATGCAGAAACTGTACAACTTGTGCATCGATTTATTCCCCCCTTGCCTTCTCTCTACTTGAAGAAATATTTTACAACAAACTAAGAGCAAGCCACTAGTAATGCATTTATATATTACATTGCTCATCTTGTTGCTTATAATACTATGTAATTTTAATACTTGGTATTCTATAAAAAAGTTAAAAATAACAAGCATGTTCACCGCTGATTCTCTGGTTGTTGAAAATAGTATATATAACACAGTGATATTAGGGATGGAAACATTTCTCTGCTTCCCCCTCTCCTCCCCACCACCACCTTTCACTTAGAATAGGAATAACTTTGATATATCAGATACTGGGAAAAGCTGATTTTTGCAATGCAAACCACTGTATGAGATATTAATGTTGCTAGCTATGCTACAGAGTAAAGATAACAAGTGATCAGAGAGACAGAGTACAGCCTAGATATAACCTAGCACTAATAAGAGTATTTTTAAAGTCTCCATGTCAAAGACCCTCCACCCTTTCTTACAATCAGTTAAATTAAGTTGGACATTCCTCTAAGGAATCATGTTTCTGTCCCTCCCCAAAATCCCAAGGCCTGTTCTTGGTAGCATGAAGAAGATGGAAGTGAAACCTTTATATTTGCCTTAAAGTACCCTTTTCTTACTAGTGCTTTTGTGTCCTGTCACATATTTGACGTAAGTGGTACTAATTTCCGATTTAAGTGAACTTTTTATTACTGACATTGACAAAGGGCCCATATGTTAGTATAATATTCTATGGTCACTTCTGTCACCTCCTATTTTCCTTCATGCAGTTTATCACTGCCTTTTTATTTTCTCTTGTAGTTCTCAGTTTGTCTCTCTCTCTGGTCTTAAGTGGATTCTGAAAGATGGACTGAAAGGGTTAAAGAGCTGGCTTTGTACCTTCATCCGAGCTTCTTTGAGTTGGGACCCTCCTCCCAGCTTTTTACAGTACTTCTCTGTATGCCCTCATAATGATCCCACTAGCTTCTATAAATCCTATTTGATCACTATTTTAAATGTGCTAAATGTAAATGTCACAATGAAAAGTGCTGAGTATCCTAGGAAGTATACAAGCGGATTGGTACCCTTGTGGAAAGTAATTAACTCTCTTCCCTTTCTCTTGCCTTGATTCAGTATTTTTTTCTTCTCTTTCTCCTGTTTCCAATGCAACATTACAAATTTGGTGCTGAATACCTGTCCTGAAGTGTCATGGACAATTAGGGAGCTGTGTTAATGATAATTAATTATTAATCATATAATTTTACTTTTTGTATCAGTGAGAAAAAAGATGTTTTATTTTTCTCATCTCATTTGTTATTGTTCCTTCAACAACATTATGAGCTTGATAGTTTAAGAAACACTGACAGACATATTAACATAAAGTCAAAGTAATTATACAATCAATTGAAAGAATTCATGAAAAAGGAAAAGAAATGTGTTGTGATTCCATTCCAGATGTTGGAAGACCAGCCATGGAGGTAGTGGTGTGGATCTGTGGCCACAGGATTGTCTTTTATGCACACAGGCGCATGTCTTAGTGGCCTTGAGGGTTGGCAACCGGGGTCCAGTGATGGGACGAGTCTGCATTAGCATGGAAGGAGAAGCATGTTATTGGACCATCTGGTGTCACTGCTGTGCCCGTCAGCAGTTAATGACATGATGTGGCACACATTGGAAATCACTATTTGGAAACGTATAAAGGGTTAAATTCCTGCCCAGATCAAGAAGGGAATTGATGCAGATCTTTGTTGTCAGACATGCACTAACACAGGGTCTGGCTGGGAGCCGTGCAGTGCCACCTGGGTGGACAAGGCACAACAGATGCTAACAGGGGGGTGGCCAAATCCCTTGGGGTCATAAAAGGCTCAGCAATTTGGGCATCCTGGAGCACCAAATTATTCAGGAGGATGGGGTTCCCCTGTAAAGCTTTGGAGCCCATTTGTTTTGGACAATATAAAAGGGGGGGCTGTAAGAGATGTCTGGGAACCCGACTGGGTGTGGGGAGGAGGTAGCCAAGCTAATCGCTGGTGCCTCCTTGTGGCGGATATCCAGTACAGGTACTCCATATGAAAGGTCTACAGTGACCGGATAAATGGCTTGGAAAAGGACTTAAAAAGAGATGTTCGTTAAAGGAACAAACAGAAGGTGGTTAGGGCTCCTGTAATTGATACGGCAAAGAGCTAACCCCCCATTATAGTCCATCTTAACCCTCCCACCAGGCGGCGGGGGTGGATGGTAAGGTCCCAGAAGTAGATTTGCTGGAGGGCCCTGGATGGAAAAAAAAAAGAGGGAGAGCTGGTAAAAGCCCCCCAGGTAACTACAGAATAAAGATGGGGTTACCTGCACTGTACATTTTTATCTGCCGGGTAGTCCCAGACATCTAATAATAAAGTTGTGGCCTGATTAAACTCATGTCAAATGTCTCCTGTCCTTCTTTCAGTATAGCCAGACAATGATCCCATTAGCTTCTATAAAAACGATTTAATCACTATTTTAAATGTGCTAAATTTAAATGCCACAATAAAAAGTGCTGAGTATTCTCAGATGTATATAATGGATTGGTACCATTGTGGAAAGTAATTAACTCTCTTCTCTTTCTCTTGCCTTGACTCAGTATTTTTCTCTGCTCTTTCTTCTATATCCAATGCAACATTACAAATTTGGTACTTTTTGTATCAGTGAGAAAAAACGTGCTGTATTTTTCTCATCTCAGTTGTTATTGTTCCTGCAGCAACATTATGAGCTTGATAGTTTAAGAAAGAAACACTAACAGACATATTAACATAAGGTCAAAGTACTTATACGATCAGTTGGAAGAATTCATGAAAAAGGAAAAGAAATGTTAAAAAAACCCACCAAATGTAAAGGGTCTATAGTTGATGAATATCAAAGGCATTATGAAGGACACAACCCCTCCATTTCTGGAGGCAGTTCCCAATAAGGCTATTAAAATCCATTGCATTGCTTATAGGCTGCCTTTATAGCTATCTATTATTAGTTAAGTACTTGCCTTCTGAGATGCTATTCTCAACTTTAACGTTCTGTAATATGTGTAGTTTGAGATCCAGAGACATTGGTATTTTGCCCTTTCTTACACAGCTGTGTAATGGGGAATATTCCTATAGTTATATATTTCTTGCTGGTATTAAGTAGGTAAGAAACATCTTTATTTTGTTTTTGACGTCCTTAAATGTAATGTGTTTATTAATTTGATTTTTATTGTAAAGAAAATACAGTTAAAAATGAGAGAAACAAGTAGTCTAAAACCATGATAAAGACAATTGCTACCTCAGTTAACCTCAGCTGGGCGTTAATTATTAGGGAATCTAATTGAAGATATTGCAAATCAGTTAGGGCTGTCAAGTGATCGCAGTTAACTCATGTGATTAACTCAAAAAAATTAATCACGATTAATCACAGTTTTAATCATATTGTTAAACAATAGAATACCAATTGAACTTTATTACATTTTTTTGCTGTTTTTCTACATTTTCAAATATGTTGATTTTAATGACAACAAAGAATTCAAAGTGTACTCTACTTACTTTATATTAATATTTTGATTAAATATTTGCACTGTAAAAATGATAAACAAAAGAAACAATATTTTTCAATTCACCTCATACAAGTACTATAGTGGAAGCTCTTTATCATGAAAATGCAACTTACAAATGTAGATATTTTTTGTTATATAACTGCACTCAAAAACAAAACAATTCAAAACTTTAGAGCCTACAAGTCCATTCAGTCCTACTTCTCGTTCAGCCACTCTCTAAAACAAGCAAGTATATTTACATTTACAGGAGACAATGCTGCCCACTTCTTATTTACAATGTCACCAGAAAGTGAGAACAGGCATTCGCATGTGACATTTGTAGCCAGCATTGCAAGGTATTTATGTGCCCGATATGCTAAACATTCATATGCCCCTTCATGCTTTGGCCATCATTCCAGAGGACATGCTTCCATGCTGATGATGCTCATTAATTAAATTTGTGACTGAACTCCTTGGGGGAGAATTGTATGTCTCCAGCTGTATTTTACCTGCATTCTGCCATATATTTCATGTTATAGTAATCTCGGATGATGACTCAGCACATGTTATTCATTTTAAGAACACTTTCACTGCATATCTGACAAAACGCAAAGAAGGTACCAATGTGAGATTTCTAAAATAGCTACAGCACGCGACCCAAGATTTAAGAATCTGAAGTGCCTTCCAAAATCTGAGAGGGACAAGGTGTGGAGCATCCTTTCAGAAAAAAAAAAGCAACACTGTGATGCGGAAACTACGGAACCCAAACCACCAAAAAAGAAAATCAACCTTCTGCTGGTGGCAGTTGACTCAGATGATGGAAATGAACATGCATCATCCGCACTGCTTTGGATTACTATTAAGCAGAACCTGTCATCAATATGGATGCATGTCCTCTGGAATGGTGGTTGAAGCATGAAGGGACATCTGAATCTTTAGCGCATCTGAAATGTAAACATCTTGCGATGCTGACTACAACTGTGCCATGAGAACACCTGTTCTCACTTTCAGGTGACATTGTAAACAAGAAATGGGCAGCATTATCTCCTGTAAACGTAAACAAACTTGTTTGTCTCAGTGATTGGCTGAACGAGAAGTAGGACTGAGTGGAATTGTAGGCTCTAAAGTTTTACATTGTTTTATTTTTGAATGCAGTTATATTTTTGTACATAATTCTACATTTGTATGTTCAACTTTCACGATAAAGAGATTGCACTGCAGTACTTGTATTAGATGAATTGAAAAATACTATTTCTTTTTTTTACATTGGAAATATTTGTAAACAAAATTATAAAGTGAGCACTGTACACTTTGTATTCTGTGTTGTAATTGAAATCAATATATTTGAAAATGTAGAAAACATCCCAAAATATTTAAATAAATGGTATTCTATTATTGTTTTAAAGTGTGATTAATTGCGCGATTTATTCACGATTAGTTTTTATAATTGCACGAGTAATTTTTTTAATCTCTTGTCAGCCCTAAAATCAATACAAATATCCAGTTGAAATCCCAAAATTTCTCAGTGATTGATTTAGTATTATCTTGTTAGACAAAAACACGCTCTAAATTAAAGCTGCAAAAGGTGACTATGTAATCCACAGTTTCAGAGTGATTAATAAGAAATGTATTGAAATTTCTTGCTTATTAAACAGGTAGAAATGGATGAACAGATGGATCATCCTCTCTGGACCTTCATGAAGAATATATGACCTGAAGTTCACTTGGCAAAATCCTAACCATGCAGCTCCTTTGATGATAGTTTTGGAAAAGGCTGTGAATTATATCACTCCAAGAGGAAGAAAAGTGCTACTCCGACAGCAATTTCCAGAAAGGGAAACCTAGGATAAAGGCAGTACAGAAGTAGAGTAACCGCCATAATCTACTAGAGAGGCAGTTGGGAGCTTTGAAGTGCACAAAGTATCAGTAGAAAAGTTTACACTGAATAAATGAATATCAAATTAAACTCCAAGAAAGTATCTGAGGCAGGATCTGCTATAAGAGAAAACAGTAACCCAGTCTAGCTAAAGAAACGCATTATGTAAGAGTACATATGTCCTAAACAGTCATTCTTATAAATTATGCTCTGTCACTCTGAATTACGGCCCCTGTGCAAGGGCATGTGCAGCTCGATTTATGGGAGCTGTAAAAAGGGTGTGAACCACATTATGGTACAAAGCTCATCTTTATGGGGGCTCCCAGATTGTGGATAGGCTAAAGACAGGATCAGAAGAGCAAAAGAGGCACATGGATTGTAAGCTTTTTGGGACAGAGATCTTATCTTTCTCTTTGTTTGAAGACCACCAATTAATTTTTGGAACAACACACTACATATATTTAGAAAAAGTCTCCACTGAAGCAACTCTACAGACCTAGGCGTGGGGAGCGGGAGGGAGGGCATCTCCTCAGGATCGAGCTCAGCTACTGTAGCTAGACACTGGGATGAACATTTGGCCCTAAGAGAAATTAATGTTGCAAATGTTAATTAAGGATGCAAAATTAAAGAATAAAAAGAAAGAAAAAGAAAAAGAAAAAGAAAGAGTGCTCAATTACAAAGGGTTCCAAAAGGCAAAGTAGCCTACAGACTACACCTGAATAACTAACATTCTTCTAATGATCTCCTATAGAGTATTTTTTCCACTTAGGTTCATTTTGATTTGTGACTACTTCATGACTTTTTGCAGAGACCAAAACTGGTATATAACTTTTTATCAGAGTTGTCATTAATTGAGAACAGATCTTACATCATTACACAACTCATTTACTCTGATTAAACAACTAAATATTACTAAATTTAGTGGAATATAAATACTGTTCCTAAACAACCTGGACAGAGTAGGGAACATTTGTTCCCTGTGAATTATGAACTTTAGCCTTATTAGTACAGATGAAGATCTCTCACTTGCCAGTGATATGTAATGTCAAAATGAAACACAATAGCCCTCTCTGAAGTTAAAATTTACAGGATTTTGTTTTTGTTCCTGTAGAAAATTGCAGAAAATTTTGTTCCACATTTTTAATATTTGAAAGGCTTCTGATTTTTATATCATGCTAAAAAAATAGCTTTCAGAGAGTAGGCCTCTGTTAACACACCTATTGTACCAACTGTAGACCAAAATCCTGCACCCCAAAGAAAAATACACAATGTAATAACACCATTCCTTTCTACAATTAAATCTGCACCAGAATGTGCATAAAGAGTGGATTCTAAAACCTAAATAAATAGACTGAAAAGTGAGAAATCAAGCTGGATGATGTTTTAGGAAAAAAGTTGAAATATGAGCAACTTGTAATTTCATGTTTAGTTTTATGATTTTGCCTTGGAATGGTATAATCAGTGATGTAAGTTAGGGACTCTTTGGTTGCTTTGTATCTATCGATATACACTCCAAGAAAAGTGTCTCAAAAGGGTGCTACTAAAAGGTAGTGCACATTAAGGGCAGGGTCAAAGGGTCCACCACTACACGGATCCTCCCAGCCACATCAGGCTGGGATGCCCATAGTTTACTTTGACCACAAGGCTGAAGTCGTCTCCACCAAGTGGCTCTGCAGCCTCTCCATGGGTTTGTGGGGAGACAGCCCACAAACCCAATCACAGGCATTTACCTTGTTCCTGCATTATCTATTCAGGCTGGGTGCTGGGTTGAGGATGTAAAGGAAGATATGGCTGCATTGTTAGGAGGAGCAGACAGTGAGAATGTTTGGAATTTATCCCATAGCCCTTTATCCACCACACCCTTATGAGCTGGGGAAACTGCACTTAAAGGATACAAACTGGAAAACCTTTGAGTTTCAGTTTGTCTCATATAAAGCAGCTGGGAGTGGACTTCATAACTGTCTGTGATAAATACTGCAGCTATTTAATTCTACAATTGTTTTTTTCTTTAACTCTATTATCTTTGTACAAAATACACTATTACACTATTTGTACAAAATACACTATGCAAAATTGTATGCAGTGTTTTTGGTCCCAAGATATTGAGGAGAAAAGGTAGTTTTCTTTGCGTAATGTGAAAAAGAGAACCTTTCAAGCTTACACAGACCTGAAGAAGACTTGAAGAGAGCTCTGTGTAAGCTCGAAAGCCGGTATCTCTCACTAACAGAAGTTGGTCCAATAAAAGATATTACCCCCTTGTCGTACTAGGCAAAGTAAACTTGTATTGTATTACTGAGTAGGTCTTGAATAAAATATGCCTCCCCATGACACTCTGAGCACTGCTGAATAAGATACAACGGTGTCTATAAACAGATTAAACGAAGGGAGGTTTTTGTGACATGTTTTTATCTAACCGGGGGGTTAATAACAGAATAAGGATGGAGGGAAGGAAGGGGAGGAGAAAAATACATAACTATGGCGCTAACATTGAGAATGATCATGTTCCACTTCTAATATAACTGGAATTCAGAAACCTTGCAATACGGAGTACTTCTTTTTCTCAGTGTGCATTCGCTAAGTTACAGTGCAGTGATATGTGGGTTTCAATGAGAGAATAAAATTAAAGACTGGCTGATTAAATGCAGCTTTTACAAGCAACAAGCAGGTGTTCATAGAATCATAGAATCAAAGAATATCACGGTTGGAAGGGACCTCAGGAGATCATCTAGTCCAACCCCCTGCTCAAAGCAGGACCAATCCACAACTAAATTATCCCAGCCAGGGCTTTGTCAAGCCTGACCTTAAAAACCGCTAAGGAAGGAGATTCTACCACCTCCCTAGGTAACCCATTACAGTGCTTCACCACCCTTCTAGTGAAAAAGATTTTCCTAATATCCAACCTAAACCTCCCCCATTGAAACTTGAGACCATTACTCCTTGTTCTGTCATCTGCTACCACTGAGAACAATCTAGATACATCCTCTTTGGAACCCCCTTTCAGGTAGTTGAAAGCAGCTATCAAATCCTCCCTCATTCTTTTCTTCTGCACACTAAAGAATCCCAGTTCCCTTAGACTCTCCTCATAGTCATGTGCTCCAGCCCCCTAACCATTTTTGTTGCCCTCCGCTGGACTCTTTCCAATTTTTTCACATCCTCCTTGTAGTGTGGGGTCCAAAACTGGACACAGTACTCCAGATGTGGCCTCACCAATGTCGAATAGAGGGGAATGATCACATCCCTTGATCTGCTGGCAATGCCCTTACTTATACAGCCCCAAATGCCGTTAGCCTTCTCTTGTCCACTGTAACCCCTAGGTCCTTTTCTGCACAACTGCTGCCTAACCATTCTGTCCCTTGTCTGTAGCAGCGCATGGGATTCTTCTGTCCTATGTGCAAGACTCTGCACTTGTCCTTGTTTAATCTCATCAGATTTCTTTTGGCCCAATCCTCTAATTTGTCTAGGTCCCTTTGTATCCTATCCCTACCCTCCAGCGTATGTACCACTCCTCCCAGTTTAGTGTCATCTGCAAACTTGCTGAGGGTGCAGTCCACGCCATCCTCCAGATCATTAATGAAGATATTGAACAAAACCCGGCCCCAGGACTGACCCTTGGGGCACTCCGCTTGATACCGGCTGCCAACTAGACATGGAGCCATTGATCACTACCTGTTGGGCCTGACGATCTAGCCAGCTTTCTATCCACCTTATAGTCCATTCATCCAGCCCATACTACTTTAACTTGCTGGCAAGAATACTGTGGGAGACCGTATCAAAAGCTTTGCTAAAGTGGAATAACACATCCACTGCTTTCCCCTCATCCACAGAGCCAGTTATCTCATCATAGACGGCAATTAGGTTAGTCAGGCATGACTTTCCCTTGGTGAATCACTTTCCTCTCCTCTAAGTGCTTCAGAATTGATTCCTTGAGGACCTGCTCCATGATTTTTCCAGGGACTGAGGTGAGGCTTATTGGCCTGTAGTTCCCCGGATCCTCCTTCTTCCCTTTTTAAAAGATGGGTACTACATTAGCCTTTTTCCAGTCATCCAGGACCTCCCCCAATCGCCATGAGTTTTCAAAAGATAATGGCCAATGGCTCTGCAGTCACATCCGCCAACTCCTTTAGCACCCTCTGATGCAGTGCTTCCAGCCCCATGGATTTGTGCTCGTCCAGTTTTTCTAAATAGTCCTGAACCACTTCTTTCTCCACAGAGGGCTGGTCACCTTCTCCCTATGCTGTGCTGCCCAGTGCAGTAGCCTGGGAGCTTGATCGTGAAGACAGAGGCAAAAAAAGCATTGAGTACATTAGCTTTTTCTACATCCTCTCTCACTAGGTTGCCTCCCTCAGGTCCAGCTTTCAAAACCAGCTCTGAATCAACTAATAGTGGGCAGCTTGCCTCGATAGGTGGTTTATAGATGAATGCAGCGAGATAGAAATCAAACCACAAAGGGAAATTCAATTGTATTTATCTTTACTTTTGATTTTATTTGAGAGAGGATTTCTGGCTACCAGAGTGTCCTTCTCTATTTGTCTCTGTATAATATACAGCAGATATATTTGATTAATGAACTGATTAGCAAGTTCTTTAATTATTTTTCAGTAGTTTTGTTCATTATTGCAGACACAAAGAGTCCTTAAAGTAGTGATTCTCAACTCTGCGTCTTGGCATGATCTCTGCAATGAAGGTCTTAGATATTTAAAATAAAAATCTGATACAATGTAATCACCATATCTTCCAGCTCTGCCTTTGGTAACTAGATAAAGTTGCCATACTATTAACAGTATTAATGAATTCTGAGATGATATTATCTAGTTATTAAAGGCAAACAAACAACAAACAAACAACAGTTTACGAGTAAACCACAGTAACTACAAAAAAGAGTCAATAACCAAAAGTAATTACGTTTTTTAGCTATAAATAACAATCCAAAATCACCAATAAGATTCCATCTTTGTATCCATTGATGCAAAAGTAGCAATGAACTTGTTCTCCCTTTAGAAACCATTTGTTTTAGAGGTATGGGGGTAACACTTGGAAAAAAAAAACATACATTGTCACACATGTTCAGCAATTGCTTTTATGT
This sequence comes from Malaclemys terrapin pileata, assembly GCF_027887155.1. Taxonomy (NCBI): domain Eukaryota; kingdom Metazoa; phylum Chordata; order Testudines; family Emydidae; genus Malaclemys; species Malaclemys terrapin. The sequence goes on along the minus strand of NC_071513.1, from coordinate 36,875,183 downwards.
CAAATGACACTGTGTTGGTGTGAAATGGGTGTAAGCAAAAGGAGAATCATGCCCTGTGCAAATAGAGGAAAATATCATGAAGATAGTCTCCGATGAGACCAAAAATTACCACATTCATTGAATGGAGATACCCAAATAATAGTGCCTGTTTCTAAACATTCTTTTGGAAAAACCTTTCTTAAGTTCTAATATGTATTTATTTAGCTATCTGAGGTATAGCCACCAATCACTAAAGTTTTCTTTTGAGAAAAACTGAACATCCTGAAATGGAGAATGGCATTTCAAGGGATACTGAAGAAAGAGGGAACCTTCCAAGGACACCGGTAAGATTTTTTCCATGGGATTCCTGCAAAAACTTTCATATCAAAGCATTAATTGCCAAACACAAAACATTCCAGTGTGACAGTTGACAAAGCCATTAAAAGGAAGGTAATCTTTTTAGAGGATTTTTGTGGGCATATGTATATGTACTCTAAAGATCAGTAACACATCCATTGAGATAGCTGATTTCTTTCTTTTATTGTGACTTGGACACATCTGGGTCAGGGAAAATAAAGCTCACTGCTACGCGAACTCTTGAAGAGAGTGCTTTTGCTATCTCCACATAATACTAAAGTGTCAATGTTTGTGCCATATGATGGATATTAGAGAAAGTAACTATAGTTTTTTTAGCCATGAAGTTGCTCACGCACATTACCAAATATCTTAAGTTCTAGCTGCTTTCTCCTAAAATTTCTCCATCTCCAGAATGTTTTGTTTGAACATGATCTCCTGAGAGATTGGAATGCATATTCTACTAACAGCTGTCTAATGCAGATCTCTTATCAGTTCCTGTTAAGGAAAATTTAACATTACATACAGAGGTTGAAGTAAGTGTTGGTTAAAGTTAACATTTGTAATTCCACATTCAGGAAGGGGAAAGAAAGAGGAAGGGGCACCCAGAGCCCTGGTGTAAGGTGGTTGCAGAGAGTCCTTGAAATGGAGGGAAATAGAGTTTGTGGGGCTAGAGTAAGGCAGAATGGAGGAATGCAGTGTGAAATAAACTCAGCTTACAGAAGCAATTAAGTGTGCGGCCTTTTTGTTTAAGTGTGTCTCACTTTTTTTGTATCTTGAAACAGTGCTGTCACATCTGGGTCACTGGAAAAACTACAGCAGATTAAGATTGTGCGATGTTTTTCATGTAATTTCTTATATTATCAGGACTGGCTCCTCTGATTTAAAAATATTTCTGCCTGATTTCAAATTCAATGCTTCAATGCACACTTCTTATGATACATTGTCCAACTCACCTAACTTCTCTTAAACTTGTCTGGAAGGTAATAGTAGTAAGGTAGCTGGAACCTTAAATGTCCAGTCCAGGTGTGCCCTAGTTTAGTGTAATTAGGAGGGTGGGGTGGCCCCTGGGAATCATAAATGACAGACAGCCAAAGACAAGAGGAAGTTGAGAATTTAGAAGCCAGAGACAGAGAATCCAAAGGAAGCAGGGAGTTCACAACCCAGAGTTCAGGAGAAAAACAGAGCTGGGCTGAGAGCTTCAGGAAGGGGATGCCCCTGAAGGAGGGAGCAGTGAGAGTTTCCTAGTTGAGCAGTGAAGCTACATCAGGCTGATGAAAGTAGAAGACAGGAAGACAACCAGAGGCTCCTCTACAAACTTTCCCAGTCTAGAGAGGCATGGCCACATAGGTCTGAAGGCTGACAGCAGCAGTGGGAGATGCCCACTGCTCTCTGAGGTGGAGAACTGGAGCCAGAGGGCTAGAAAAGACTGAGGAATGATAGAAGGGTAAGCCTGCTAATGTTTCTGGGTGATAGCTAGAACAAGACCTGAGGATGAAATGGGGCGGAGAAGCACCCCAGCTGGAGGGGCTGGAATGTGTAGTGAGAGATGCTGACTGCACCAGAGAGCTGGGATGTAGTTACAGACGCTGGAGCCAAAAAGGGGAGATGGGGTGTGGCAAGAGACCCTGGAGTGTACATGGTGAACTGATGAACTGCTGGGACTTGAAAGCGTTAAAGTACTGTTTGAACTGTGCTGGGAAACTCTAGATTTGTCACAAAAGGGAAAATTGAGGCAAATATACCGGTTGTTGCAGGGCCTACCTCAGGAGGGCTCCCCAGGCAGCGGATGCCCTGTTACAATATTAAAAAAACACACAGTGATAAATTTGCTCTGAGTCCTGCCTGCAACTCCATATCACTGAGGTAAGAGAAGATTATTGTTATATTATTATTCTTATTATTATATATTATATTATTCATCACTGTGTGGGGTTTTTTTTATTGTTTTCAAGGCTTATTTCCCTAAAACATAAAACTTTTAATTTTTGATGGGCAATACTGACAAGTAAGGATGAAGACGCCATTACCGTGAAAGGAGGTTTCCTTTTGTGAAATATTTTTCTAATAAAAATAGATTTATTGAGCTTCTCTGCAAATTGTTTATAACAAAAAACTAAGTGTCTTGACACCTCTTACTGGGGAACATTAACTGGTCAAGTGGTAATTCTGCACTAAAAATGAAGGACTAAATGTGAGAAGGGAACAGGAAGTAAATAAGAGTGGAAAAAAGAACAAGTAAAGAAAAAATGAGTATGCAGAGATGAAGAGAAGAAGCAAAGAAGAAAGTAGAAAAAGTGAGATAGCAAGTGAGAAATGGTGGGAAAAGGATGAGAAAATATATAGGACAAAAGGAGTAAAAGTGACGGGATAGAAAAATGTAAATCTTTCTCTAAGAGGATGAAACATACTTTGTGATTCTTTGGCAATGCTCAGGCATCACTTCTGTGCACCAAGGACTCAAAATTCAGCATTCAGATATGGAAACAGAATTCTAATATATTCCATATTCAATGATAGCAGGGATTACTTTTCCTGTCTCGGATTAGAGGGTCAAACACTAATTTAAATCTCTCCTGAAACACCAATCTTTCACTTTCAACTCTTTTTAAGTAAATATGACTGGACAGACTGTAAGTGGATGCACATTAAGTATAGTAAGCAGAGGAAAGAAAAATTCTTTTCAGGGCTTCTTTACAGTTGGAAGCAGCAGTGGATAATAATATGTTAATTAACATAACATTAAATGCATTTTCACTCTGCGCAGACAAAAACTATTGTATTTAAATTATGTCATAGTCATAGTCAGGTGTTGAAATTTAATGCTTTTTATGATAAATCATTTAAGTTACTATAGGTTAACCATGACCAATTGTCAGGATTTTAAACACATCAAGTGATCTCTGGATCATCTGGTGGTCCCCTCTGGCTTCAAACTTTATGACAACAGTCCTTGTCTACACTGAGTGATAATGTGTTTAATCTGATATTACTGAACACATGGCATTGTGTTATAACACTTAGTGTAAAGAAGCCCTTATTGGTGAGTTCATATTAAAGGCTAAATTGGGAAAAGAAAGGGATTAATTAATTTTAGATGAAAAGTATGTAGTTTTGTCTCAACAAGAAGCAACTTTGCCTTAACTGTACTTGTGGAAATCCACACAATTTACGTGCATTGCTGCCACACTTTACTGATACCATTAAATTCTGATTGGCTGGGTAAGCATATAATTAGCTTGCTGCTTTTTTTTGCCCCCCCCCCCTTTTTTTTTTTTTGACAACCCTAGGATGCACAGAAGATAAAACAAAGTTCTTTTAAGGATGCACCTTCAATAGGAAAAAGGTGTGTTCTTAACTCAAGCTAATTAACTAAAATTAACTAACAGAAGATAAAAACCTAACGAAGACACGGCAGTTCATAGTTTACATGTGAGTTAGTAGGTCAAGTTAAAAGCTAGGGTCTCCCAAGTCTTTACCTTAACCTGCTAACTCATGAAACGAGGCCTAAGAAGCCCAGGGGTATGAGAACAGCCTATTCTATTTTGATTTCCAATTCTAATCATAATCCATTTTTGCACAAGTTATTATCCATTTATTCATTTTATTATTCCAAATAGAAACCTGTGGTTTTACACAGTACATAGTATAAGGTGTCTAAACAATATATTGTCATCCACGAAAAAAATATGAATTTACCAAATTCCTTTAAAAAAAAAGGGAAAATTAATGCAAATTGAGAAAGGAAAAAAAACCCAGACAAGTGGCTTTATGCATAAAGAAGTGCAATTTGCATATCTGGGACTTCAACTCAGTAGCTTTTCCAATGCTTAATGACATAGATGTGCCATATTAAAACTGTTGGCTCTCATTAGCCTGTGTTATATGACTTAGTATATTTTTCTTTTATTTCTTAAAGTGAATGTAAAAATAATCAAACCAAATAGGATGGAAAATAGTTAAGTAATAGAGATAACACATCTCTACTTACTTATGAGAACATATAACATTTGTCAAATTCATGTACACTTCTCAAAAATAGTTTGTTCACTGAAAGGTCAAGTTTTTTGTAGTAAATAACCTAATCTTTATCTATCTATATTGTACCCCCATCCCACAGTATTTGAATGCTTAACAGTATTTGAATGCTTTAGTATTTTTTTCCTCACAACATTTTTGAGGGGTAGGGAATTACTGTTATCCCCATTTTGGAGATGAGGGATTAAGGGAACAGACACACTATGGTAATTGCCCAGGAAGTCTGTGGTAAGGCAAGCAATGGAACCCAGATCTCTAGAATCCCAGGGTAGCACCCTAACCATTGGACTATCCTTCCTCTCAAACAGTTAAAGAATTCAAATATTAAAAGTAGGGAAGTCACCATATAAGGCAATTTACATAAGTATTCCTTTTTCTTATATCTCCTATGTTCAATGATTTACAAGATAAGCATACAGAATTTTGCTTGAAACGTATTCTGGAAAAACTTTTACTATGACTCAAAGGACATGCTTTTAAACTTCTTCAATATATAGAGAATTAATATGTATGTATTCTACTATGGAAAATATGTGAATAATATTTATGTTGAAAGACACATGGCTAAACTTTTATTTCTTTAAACTGCTTGCATACAGTTTAATATTTACCATAACGATCTTAACTTTTAGCTAATGATTGTTTTTGCCCACAAATTGCTTATTTTAAAATGTGCAATATTATACAGTATTTGAAATGTAAATAGACTTCATAAATATTGATATTATAAAATTTCATGTGGCTAAAATGAACAATGTAAATACAGTTTATAAATATTGATATTATAAAACTTCATGTAGATAAAATGAACTTCAGTGCATAAAGTGTTCTATGCACAGACCTATATGCTCTGGAAGGAAGCTGGATAGAAAACTTTTTTTGAAAGGTGGCTAAAGTTTTCTATGGTTTTCCATCTTCCTAGGGAGTTTGAGCACAAGTCTTCATGCACTGTAACTTTTCTGTAGTTCCAAGCGGCTAGCATCTCATGTTCGGCTTATTAGAAGGTAAGCACACTCATTTTGTCTCTCAATTTTAAGTTATCTCACGGAAAATTATAAACACTGGCATTTGATGAATTGTTTTATTTGCTGGCTTTGATGCGCCAGACAAAAGCATGAATAACAAATAATGCTAATAACTTTGTTCTTGTTTTTTAAAGACAGTGTATGCACAAGATTGTCTTTAGCTCTACATCTACGTAAACTTTTTACATCAGAGTGGTCCAAAAAAACCCCCAAACAACCCATGAGACACCAGTGCTAGGAATTTTTATTTAAAATGCTTAATTCCTTGCAACTCCTAAACTATTTTAACGATTTACTTCTAACATTTTAGAAATTAAATCTGTACCTCAACAGTAAATGCTAGGACTCTGGCTAGCAAAGCATATCTGTGTTCTTCTCTACGAAAAATCTTTATTTTTTGGGTTAACTAATCATGGGAAAGCATGGGTTGGCCCATGGATCTTTTGAAGAATTACAGCTCTCACTGGGAGTCTATGGGTTTGATCCTTTATGTAACTCACAGCATTATCCCTGACCTCCTGCTCTCTATTAGCCTTCCATACCGCCTAGGCTTCAAATTGGTGCTCTCCTAGGCTTTCAGTTAAGTTTGTTCAGCTGTTTACCATTACAAAGCCAATCATCCACACACAAACATCCCAAAGTTTCAAATATCATGGCAAAAATCTCAATGTCAAAAGCCATTAATATTTAATAAAAATTAAAATTATGGAATCTAATATTTCTCTGACAGCTGTGACAAAACTTTAGCCTTAGGTACTGTTTATTCTTTCTATTTACAGCAGTGTAAGTATGCATGTATATGTAAAATTACATTCCACATTCTGCCAGACATGATCTAATTGGGTGGAAAGCTGATTTTATGTATATATCAATATTAAAGGATGCTGAGCTGGCTTTTTCCCCTCAGAGTACAGCCATACACTTCATGTTTCCACTGGCAAATTATATTTGACATTTAATTTAAAAACTAAGTTACCCTAATCTAAAGCTCTAGTACAACAACAGTGATAAAGCAATGAAGCTTTCTATGGGACAAAATGAATTTTTTTAGTTCAAGATAATTTTAGTTACAAGTAATTGAAAATGCAATTTAGAATTCATTACTTTGGATGGTTAATTACATCAGAAAAGCCACAGTTCCAATGATGATGAACCAACAAAATGTAATAATTTTCCCTCTAATAATTGTATTAGAATAAATAGAATGAAAAAAAAGTAATGCACGTGAATATAAGTATTTGACCTACACTAAAAAGAACAAGTGTATATCAACATGTGATTCACTCTATACCCTACATTTTATATCTGCATGTATGATCTACCATTTCATAAATGATTGAACTCACCCAAGTATTGGAATTAAGATTTATGGAAGTTTTAACAAGGCAACTCCTATATGACAAATATGTTTTCATTCTTTATAATCTGTCACGCTGGGGCAACAGGCTTTCATTTAACCCTCAAAGTACGTGTCCATAACTCTTACTATAATACAAAGGGAAATTCAGTATTATGGGCAAAAATTTTCCGTAACTGGTGTTCTTCAAGATGTGTTGCTCATGTCTATTCCACAATAGGTTTGTGTGCTCGCCATGTGCACTGGTGCTGGAAGTTTTTCCCCTAGCAGTACCCATAGGGGAGCGCCCCAGCAACCCCTGGAGTGGCACTTCCATGGCGCAGTATAAGGGAGCTGCGCACTCTGTCCACCCTCAGTTCATTCTTGTCAGACAACTCCGACAGAGGAGGAGGAGGGTGGGATGTGAAATAGACATGAGCAACATGTCTCGAAGAACACCGGTTATGGAAAAGGTAACTGTCTTTTCTTCTTCGAGTGATTGCTCATGTGTATTTCACAACAGGTGATTCCAAGCTGTATCTGTTAGAGATGGGAAGGAGTTCACAAACTCTCATGATTGAGAACGGCTCTTCCGAACCTGGCGTCCTCCCTGGTCTGAGAGACAATTGCATAATGTTACGTGAACGTGTGAATTGAAGACCACGTGGCAGCCCTACAAATTTCCTGAATGGGGACATGGGCCAAAAAGGCAGCCGACGAGGCCTGCACCTGAGTCGAGTGTGCCCTCACAATTGGCGGCGGAGGGATTCCCCCCAGGTCATAACAGGTACGGATGCACAAGTGATCCACTTGGAGAGCCGCTGAGCGGAGATCGGCCGACCTTTCATGTGCTCGGCCAAGGCGATGAACAGTTGCGAGGACTTTCTGAATGGCTTAGTCCATTCCAGGCAGAAAGCCAGAGCCCGTCTCACATGCAGAGTTTGGAGGCAGCGCTCCTCACTGGATGCATGGGGTTTGGGGCAGAGGACCGGCAGAAAAATGTCCTGACCCATGTGATAGGTGGAGACCACCTTCGGGAGGAACGAAGGGTATGGGCAGAGCTGGACCTTATCTTTATGAAGCACCGTGCCATCAGTAACAGCTGCTCTGGCGACGGCGAGACACCAGCGATTGACCCCTGGGGCTGCAAAGGCGGTGCTGTGGCGGGGTTCTGGAGCGGGACGCCGAACGGGAATGACGTTGATGTTCGTGCCGTGACTGGCTGCGATAGCCCCTTTGACTCATAGACTTTAAGGTCAGAAGGGACTATTATGATCATCTAGTCTGACCTCCCGCATGATGCAGGCCACAAAAGCTGACCCACCCACTCCGGGAATAATTCTCTCCCTTGACTCCGATGTTGAAGTCCCCAAATCATGATTTAAAGACTTCAAGTCGCAGAGAATTCTCCAGCAAGTGACCCCTGCCCAGCAAGTGACCCCTGCCCCATGCTGCGAAGGAAGGTGAAAAACCTCCAGGGCCTCTGCCAATCTACCCTGGAGGAAAATTCCTTCCCGACCCCAAATATGGCGATCAGCTGAACCCCGAGCATGCGGGCAAGATTCTCCAGCCAGACCCTCCGGAAAAAGTTCTCTGTAGTAACTTTTAATATCCCATCATTGACCACTGTTACTAATTACCAGCGATGGCACGTTATTTACCTATTGACTAAAATCACTTTATCCCATCAAACCATCCCCTCCATAAACTTATCAAGCTTAATCTTAAAGCCAGAGAGGTCTTTCGCCCCCACTGTTTCCCTCGGAAGGCTGTTCCAGAACTTCACCCCTCTGATGGTTAGAAACCTTCGTCTAATTTCAAGCCTAAACTTCCCGACAGCCAGTTTATATCCATTTGTTCTCGTGTCCACATTAGTACTGAGCTGAAATAATTCCTCTCCCTCTCTGGTATTTATTCCTCTGATATATTTAAAGAGAGCAATCATATCCCCCCTCAGCTTTCTTTTGGTTAAGGTAAACAAACCGAGCTCCTTGAGTCTCCTTTCATACGACAGGTTTTCCATTCCTCGGATCATCCTAGTGGCCCTTCTCTGTACCTGTTCCAGTTTGAATTCATCCTTTTTAAACATGGGAGACCAGAACTGCACACAGTACTCCAAATGAGGTCTCACCAGTGCCTTGTATAACGGAACCAGATCCTCCTTATCCCTACTAGAAATACCTCGCCTAATGCATCCCAAGACCGCATTAGCTTTTTTCACGGCCACGTCACATTGCCGACTCATAGTCATCCTGCGATCAACGAGGTCCTTCTCCTCTTCCGTTACTTCCAACCGATGCATCCCCAGCTTATAACTAAAATTCTTGTTAGTCATCCCTAAATGCATAACCTTTCACTTTTCGCTATTAAATTTCATCCTATTACTATTACTCCAGTTTACAAGGTCATCCAAATCTCCCTGCAGGATATCCTTATCCTTCTCCGAATTGGCAATACCTCCGCAAATTTTATCAGCACACTCCTACATTCGGTTCCGAGGTCACTACTAAATAGATTAAATAAAATCGGACCCAAAACCGAACCTTGAGGAACTCCACTGGTAACCTCCCTCCAACTTGACAGTTCACCTTTCAGTATGACCCACTGCAGTCTCCCTTTTAACCAGTTCTTTATCCACCTCTGGATTTTCATATCGATCCCCATCTTTTCCAATTTAACCAATAATTCCTCATGCGGTATCGTATCAAACGCTTTGCTGAAATAGAGGTATATTAGATCCACCGCATTTCCTTTATCTAAAAAATCTGTTACTTTCTCAAAGAAGGAGATCAGGTTGGTTTGGCACGATCTACCTTTCATAAAACTGTGTTGTAATTTATCCCAATTGCCATTGACCTCAAGGTCCTTAACTACTTTCTCCTTCAAAATTTTTTCCAAGACCTTGCATATTACAGATGTTAAACTAACAGGCCTGTAGTTACCTGGGTCACTTTTTTTCCCCTTGTTGAAAATAGGAACCACATTAGCTATTCTCCAGTCAAACGGTACCACCCCCGAGTTTACCGATTCATTAAAAATAATTGCTAATGGGCTTTGAATTTCTTGCACCAGTTCCTTTAATATTCTCGGATGAAGATCATCCGGTCCGCCCGATTTAGTCCCATTAAGCTGTTCGAGTTTGGCTTCTACCTCGGATACGGTAATGTCAACCCTCCCCTCCTTTATTCCCATCCGTCACGCTGCCACTATTCCTAAGCCCTTTGAGACGAGGACCTTTGGAGTTGTCTGCCTCGGTCCCATCGGTGTTCGCTCCTTGAGGTGCTGCGGTGGTGAGAGTCTTGGTCAGATGGAACCCAACCAGACAGCCTGGTAGGCATCGAGGGCGATCCACGTTGACTTTGCCCTGGATGGTCGCTGGGTGGAGAATGGCGTCAGGAACGTTCCCTCGACTGAGCCGGGGGCGACTGCGGGATCCCAGCGGCGGCTTGCCTTGGAGTGCGGGGCCGACATCGGCGGTGCTCTTGGTACCGGCCTGGACGTAACATCCTGGGCCGCCTGCAGACTTGGAGGCCTAGAGGCCGGTGGGGATCGACGACTGCCCAACATGGGTCTAGCCTCTGTTCTGGGTTTATTCCGGTGCCGTGGTGAAGAAGGCCTCTTCCTAGATGTCTTGGCATGCCCCGTGGTCTGGGAGTTGTGCCGACTAGTCGATGGCGCCGAAGGGTCGCTGCGCACTGACACTGCAGTGCTCGGTGCTGACTCGGCGTGCCACGCTGGAACCGGGGTCAGCGCTGACTCCATCAGAATAGCCCGGAGCCTAATGTCCCTTTCTCTCTTGTTCCGAGGCTTAAACAACTTGCAAATCTTGCAGCGATTGCTGAGTTGGGTTTCCCCCAAACAGCGCAGACAGTCCGTGTGCGGGTCACTCAGTGGCACAGATCGCCTGCAAGTGTTGCACGACTTAAAACCCTGGGCACGGGGCTTGCCCCGGCCCGGGTGCTCTATCTAACTAACCTAACGAAACAACTAACTAACTACAGGTACCATATACTAAACGAACAAGCAGTTTTGGGGATGAGCCACAGCAAAGCTGGAGCAGAGCAGTTCCGAAGCACCTTCACTGGTGGCAAGAAGGAACTGAGGTTGGTGAGCGCGTGCATCGCTCTTTATATTGTGCCATGGAGGCACCACTCCAGGGGTCGCTGGGGCGCTCCCCTATGGGTACTGCTAGGGGAAAACTTCTGGCACCAATGCACGTGGCAAGCAGCACACCTATTGTGGAATACACATGAGCAATCACTCGAAGAAGAATTCTTCCTTCTTTGAGAGCCTCATGATTAATTCCACTGTTTCCTGCCTCCAACAGTATGAAATCCATGGAAGTAGCACTGGGAGTTTCAGTTATGCAAGATTTCAAGCTCAATATCATCACTATGCCCATAAGCTCAACTCAAGTTTTCTCTTTGGGTCCTTAGACTTCTCCCATTTTGTATGCCAATTGTATCTTCGTTGCCACAGAAATCACCAGGGGAAGAATCCTTGGTCTATGCCCTTGTGACCAAGGTTAAGGGATTGCCTACAACAGGAAAGTTATACCAGGATAAGATAAGTTAGGGATAGAGTAACACTGGCATTAAAGCCCACATAAACACACTTATTCTAATATAAAAATCCCTCCCTCCTTTTTTATCTCCCCCACTTTAACTTTCGTTGCTTAGGAAAGGATTTAAGCCAAATTGGGGAAAAAAGCCACTTTTACTGGAATAAGAATGTCCCCAGTGGGGTTTATACCATTATAACTGTGCTGGTATATATGGTAAAAACAGAAACTGTGAGTGTTATGTGCTAGGTTCATAACTTCTGATCACTAACAAGTAACCTTTTTAGTCTTCAGTGTCGCAAATAAGCAGAGATGACCCTTTGCATTTGACTGTGGTTCTGCAAATAATAAAGCCACCATTAGAAACAGGAAAGATGTGCAAACCTGGATTTATGCTGAAGACTCTTGAGAATAATTCGAGTGCTTCAGCCAAGAACAGATCTAATTTAAGGTACTTTTGAGAGATACACACATATGGATCGCATAGTAGGAGCATACCTTTCTGAATCACATAGCATATTTTAAATTACTGGCTCCACAGCTAAAGATAAATTTCATCAGTTTTGTTAATTCAAGGTACCTCATTCCTATAATTTTCTTTCTCGATAGTACACTGATAATTCCTAACTGGGAATATCATTTTCTCAAGCACATGTATGTTTCTGCTGAAAGAGCAGAATCTCGCCATATTCCTACTTAGTCTGGATTGCAACATCACGCAGCAAGTCTCAGACACATATGTGATTTTTGGCTATATGTGCTAAATTACACCATGCCACCACCCTGCTAGTTTATGGAAAGCAGCAGTTGCTATGTCACAACACCCTCCCCCGAAAATCTTGCATATAACATGCCTAATTTTCACTCACACGTGCTCCCCAAAATACTGTAATCCCTTACCAGACTCTGCATTCTGTAATCCCTTACCACAGTCTGTAATTGGCATTTCCACTCCACTATGCTCACAACCATGGTACTTTAAAGCAACTAAAAGAAAAAATGTAACGATTTTGTTTATTCCATAAATCAGACAACAGTGATAAAATTAAATGAAATTAGAAGTCATGTGTGTCTTAATTTAGTCATACTTTGAGGTACTTCTTTTTTTAAGTTCTTAAATTCTTAAGCAGCATTTTTTCTTACTTTACCTGTCTGAACATTTCAGTTATTAGCAATGGAAACATTTTTGTCTGTTTTTGTGTGTATGGTGAAATCAACAATTACCGTTTACCGATAAAAATCTAATTCTTCAAAGCATAATTTTAACCAGACAACTCCCTTATCCTACATTTGCAGATCTAGAAGTGCAAGGTAAGGCCAGTATTGCCTTAAGACAGAAATTTTCTTTTTCTCACAGTATAATCTATTTTTCTATTTTGGTTAGGATTCTCCCATCACAAATGATGATGATGATGGGGTTACCTGGAGATTCATCACTTCCTTGCAAGCAGCCTCAAATCAGTCATTCCTGAATTTCCACTACTGTTAAGCCTTTTAATGAAAGATTAATCACCAATTATGGTAGTTCTTTGAGTGCATTGCCTCTGCATATTCACACTTGTGCGATGGGCACCTCGCACAGCTGAGCTTTATGGATACTTTCTAGAAAGCAGTATCCAATAGGCACTGCGTAAGCTCTCTTTCACAGCACTGAGTATCAGAAGGTGAGGTTATAAAAAGGCTATGCTGTCCTCCTAAATGTGGCAGTTGCTTCCTGTAAAACCTAGAATTCTAAATGTAGAACCTGTAGTTTGTAGAACCCTACAAAGTTTCTGTATGTGGAAATTGAGTAAGAAGCACAACCCCCATGTGAGGGAGCTGAGCAATTAGGATCACACATGGCTTGCAAGATAACCTTCACAAAGAGAACATCAGATCTAGTTGTTAAGGTCAAGAGACTAGTGTGTGAGACTGTAAACAAAGGACTCTAGATAGCCATCATAAAGATTTCTAGACTGGCAACACTATGTTCGCAAACTACACTGGTTTAAAATTTTTGAGAAGTGGTCTGCTTCAGAGATAAAATGTGCTATTTATTATGTATTTTGATGTGCTGAATTCAAATATGTCTGATTGGCTACTGTTTCTAAGAGATTTAAGTTTTTACATTTTATGTCTATGTATATTGTGTAGATAGTAGAGTTTTAATCATAAATTGTAAACCTAGGTCTTTTCATGTGTTTATGGTTGCTTTACATGATAATATTTCACCTGTCCTGTTTATGTAACATTTTAAAAATCAGCAAAAGGGTTATATAAATAAAATTTATTATGAAACAAAAGGCAAAAAACTATTCTGTACATAGTTTAGTCCTATTCAGTGTCTACTCGGCGCTTCTTGGCTTGTCTCTTGTATTCATTAAATGGAGCATCTCTTGTCACTGTCCAGCAATAGTCTGCAAGCATTGATGGGCTCCATTTGCCCTGATAGCATTTCTCCATTGTTGCAATGTCCTGGTGAAATCACTCGCCGTGCTCGTCGCTCACTGCTCCACAGTTCGGTGGAAAAAAATCTAGATGAGAGTGCAAAAAATGTATCTTTAGTGACATGTTGCAACCAAGGCTTTTGTATGCCTTGAGGAGGTTTTCCACCAACAACCTGTAGTTGTCTGCCTTGTTGTTTCCGAGAAAATTTATCGCCACTAACTGGAAGGCTTTCCATGCCGTCTTTTCCTTGCCACGCAGTGCATGGTCAAATGCATCATCTCGAAGAAGTTCACGACTCTGAGGACCAACAAAGCTTCACTTAATCTTGGAAATTTTCCACGGAGGTACTTGAAAGCTGCTTGTGTTTTGTCAACGGCCTTGACAAAGTTCTTCATCAGACCCAGCTTGATGTGTAAGGGTGGTAACAAAATCTTCCTTGATTCAACAAGTGGTGAATGCTGAACACTTTTCCTTCCAGGCTCCAATGACTGTCGGAGTGGCCAATCTTTCTTGATGTAGTGGGAATCTCTTGCACGACTATCCCATTCGAAGAGAAAACAGCAGTACTTTGTGTATCCAGTCTGCAGACCAAGCAAGAGAGCAACAACCTTCAAATCGCCACAAAGCTGGCACTGATGTTGGTCATAGTTTATGCACCTCAAAAGTTGTTTCATGCTGTCATAGGTTTCCTTCATATGGACTGCATGACCAACTGGAATTGATGGCAAAACATTACGCAGTAAAACAGCTTTAAGACTCGTCTTCGATGAATCAATGAACAGTCTCCACTCATCTGGATCGTGAACGATGTTGAGGGCTGCCATCACACCATCGATGTTGTTGCAGGCTACAAGATCACCTTCCATGAAGAAGAATGGGACAAGATCCTTTTGACAGTCACGGAACATGGAAACCCTAACATCATCTGCCAGGAGAGTCCACTGCTGTAGTCTGGAGCCCAACAGCTCTGCCTTACTTTTGGGTAGTTCCAAATCCCTGACAAGGTCATTCAGTTCACTTTGTGTTATGAGGTGTGGTTCAGAGGAGGAGGATGGGAGAAAATGTGGGTCCTGTGACATTGATGGTTCAGGACCAGAAGTTTCATCCTCTTCCTCTTCCTTGTCTGACTCAAGTGAGAATGATTCTGGTGCATCAGGAACCGGCAGTCCTTCTCCGTGGGGTACTGGGCGTACAGCTGATGGAATGTTTGGATAATGCACAGTCCACTTTTTCTTCTTTGACTCACCTTTCCCAACTGGAGGCACCATGCAGAAGTAACAATTGCTGGTATGATCTGTTGGCTCTCTCCAAATCATTGGCACTGCAAAAGGCACAGATTTCCTTTTCCTGTTCAACCACTGGCAAAGATTTGTTGCACAAGTGTTGCAGCATATGTGTGGGGCCCACCTGATCTCCAATTTTGCAGCCAAAATAAAGGTGATAGGCTTTCTTAACCATAGTGGTTATACTGAGCTTTTGTGATGCAAAAGTCACTTCACCACAAACATAGCAGAAGTTATCTGCACTGTTCACACAAGTACGAGGCATCTCTGCTCACTTTGGCTAAACAGAAATGTGTCCCTTTGCAAAATCAAACACTGACAAATAAGAGAGCACGACACTGTATGATTTCTAGAGCTGATATAGGGCAATTTGTTCAGCAGAGTGATGTAAGCTTCGTTATGATTGCATCATCCATGACTTCTAGGAATAACATGATGCAATTCATATCATGTATGACGCAATACCAGCTTCAGATTGCATCATTCATTGTTTTGCCTAAAAAGCAAGTACTGTCCAAACCCAGTCATAGATTTATGCATAGATCCAGTCAAAGATGTATTTTAGTCATTTTGGGTCGTATATACTGACCCAATAGTATATCTTGAAAACTAGAGCCAATCAACAATTTTAAGCATCATTTTCGTTCTCAATGACCCAGAATTAGTAAAGTTTGACCACATTTATTTCAGAAGCATTTTGGCTGTAGAGCAGTGCTATCAAAAGTGCCTTATTCCCTGTTATAGTGATATTAGACAGACAGTGTGGGAGATATTCTCCTTACGAGAGTTACAAACATTTTGCAGCCTGGACTACATTGAAAAGTTTTGCTAACAAAGCTGTGTTGGTTAGGAGTGTGAAAAACAAACAAACATCGCTATTCTACCACAGCCTTCATGCCAGTGCAGCTGTTCAAAGGTATAAACTATATTGTCAAAAGCACTCTTTTGCTGACATAAGGGACAACTCCACTCAAAGGATTTGCCGCTATAACTATACCATATACCTATTGAAGCTCTGGGAATGGGTGGTGTAGGCCAGCCCATCAATAAATACCACCAACCCCATGGCTTATGTGGAAGAGCCACTGGACCCAGGCATCAACTGATCATGGGGGACAACAAATGAAAAAACAGGGACAGAAGTGAAGGTCACAGGGATAAAATCAGGGATCCAGTAGAAAACACCAAACAGGACCCCAGTCAGCTTGAAAGCATCCAGGGAGCCAGTGGACTCAGCCCAGCCATGACTTCAGGAGGGATGGGAAATAGTCCTCACAGTTGCAGAGCACCTCCCCCCTGTCCAGCTCCCTCTTCCTGGTATAGCTATACCATGTAACTGAACTAGCAAACCCTTTTTGTGGATAAAGCCTAAATCATTTCCTAAACATTTTCATCTTATGTCATTATAAATTCTGGGCCTTTTGGCATCTCGGATACGGAATCTCTCGGCCTCTGGATTAAGGCTTCTGCAGTGCCAAAACAGGCAATGCTACATTCTGTCCAACAGCCTAGGTCTGGACATTAACTTTTATATTAATAGTATACTCTAGTAAAAGGTTGTTATTCATGATTTTGCTGTTTATCAGAAGTTAATATATTTGAATAATTAGTCAGCAAAATTTTGTGGAAATAAAATATTGAGGAAGGAGTATGAATAAGAACAAATTTAAAATATTGCTGGCTATTTTAATTGAATACACAGACCCTTCAGGTATTTAGAGACAATAAGGTTTGCCACTATTTGCAGCGTGCACACATCTCCGTAGAGGACACAGAGAGAGGTAGGGACGGAGCCTGGGGGAAGGGGGTGGAACAGGGCATATCCCTTCCAGTCCCCTGCCATGAGCCGCTCAGGGCAGGGGGTTGGGAGCACCCCACGAGACGAGCACCCCAGCCTTCTGCCCTGAACACCCCCACCCCAACACACACCCAGCCTTCTGCCCTGCACCCCCACAGCCCCATCCCGCTGCCCTGAACCGCCCACACACTCAGCTTTCTGCCCTGAACCCCTCATGCCCCCCCCCCCAACCCGGCCTTCTGCCTTGCACCCCCTACGCTCTCCAGCCCTCTGCCCTGATCTCTGAAAACCCCCCCACACACACCCCAGCCTTCTGCCCTGATCCCTGAAACACCCCCCTCCTCCCCAGGTCTGGGGCGCAGGCCCTGATCAGCCCTCTGCCGGCCTAGGTGAACAGAACCCCAGGCTGGCAGCGAGCTGAGCAGGCTGGAGGCGTAAGATCAGCATTCTAATTTAATTTTAAATGACGCTTCTTAAACATTTTGAAAACTTTGTTTACTTTACATACAATAGTTTAGTTAAAATGTTAAAATGTATTACCGGCACGCGAAACCTTAAATTAGAGTGAATAAATGAAGACTTGGCACACCACTTCTGAAAGGTTGCCAACCCCTGTTCTACACCAACATAAGCCCTATGCCTTTTGTTGAGGTGGTTTTATTACGTTGGCATAGCAGGGGAGTTACATCAGCAGGAGGAGCATTTCACCATGTACACTTCCACTGTTTTGTCGACAAAACTGTGTAGTGTAGACGAGGACTAAACAAGTGTTCTTTTGCTCTGTATACAATTCAATGCTGTACAATGTTTAAAGGATAAAAATGGGCTGAATCCAAATGCTTGCTGCCTAGAGATTCTGGGCATATTTCTTTTACTACAATCCTTGCAAAAGGCCTCTTAATCAACGTATTGTGGCATCCAAGCTTCCTGTTATCATGTATTTGATAATTTTTGACAATAAGTAAGATTACACATTTATTTTACCCTTTGTAAATCATTCTGAGTGCACACAGGGCTAATGTATGTTGTGCCTTTACAATGAGCAAAAAAAAAAAAAAAAAATGCTTCTCAATATGTGAACTTTCAAAACACTGCACTGGGTAAAAAGCACACAGCTGTCTTAACCACTTGAGTGCTAAGAATGCCCACTCAACCCAGAACCATCTGAATTAGGATGGGCATTTTATTTATTTATTTATTTTAAAGGAAAAAGAGAAGAATAAGATGTGAAGTATGCATCCTCAGGCTATGTGAATGCCACTTTGCTGAGACTACACTGGAGGGGTCATTCAGAGAGTAAAAACATATTGCTGCTTTGATGGTGTTTAGAAGCAGGCTGCACACCATCAAGAACTGAGTATTTACTTTAAAGTAACATCAAACTGTATTTTGATACCTTGACATTCTTAACTTAGGTAGCGTAGCACATTTGATACCTATGTATTACAGGGTCTACTGGAGCAAACGAAACTACGAAATAGCGAAAAAATTCAAAACAACATAAATTCTACGTTTAAAACAACAAATGTGGACAAGGATTATGACACTGAATAATTTAAGTAAAAAAAAAATCACAATTAAAGATGGAAAGAACCATGTGTATGACATCTAAAACGGACCACTCAGAAGGTTGTTAAGGGGAAAGGGAAGTAACTTTGAAGTTACCGAGTAGCAGCCGTGTTAGTCTGTATCTGCAAAACAAACAGGAGTACTTGTGGCACCTTAGAGACTAACAAATTTATTAGAGCATAAGCTTTCGTGGACTACAGCCCACTTCTTCGGATGCATATGCTGTAGTCCACGAAAGCTTATGCTCTAATAAATTTGTTAGTCTCTAAGGTGCCACAAGTACTCCTGTTCTTTTTATGAAGTTACCATAATTCAACATCTAACAAATCTGGCCCAAGGGATAAAATTTTACTGCAATGATCCAACTATAGATTATAGTAACAGAGTTGCAAAATCCTGAAAACAAGGAGTTTATAGTGGAAATGTTGACAAAAACACAGCAAACTCAAACCTGTAAATACCTCTGGGGGATTTCAAGTACAGCAGCTGAAATCTTGGAGCCATTTGAATCAATAGGAGTTTTGCCGTTCACTTTAAATGGGCCAGAATTTCACCCAGAATCATTAAGATACCACTAAGTTGGACAGAGCAACAAGGAAAGCAAGGAAAGACAGAAACTTGGAAAAAGATACACATAAATAAAATGTCCTTGAAAATGCAACATTTGAGAAACACTTTGAAGCTGTAAAATTTTTACAGTTTCTGTTTTTTTAAGTCTCCAGATACATCAAAAATCCTTTTTTATCTCAACAGCAAGGCTTTATATTTTTAATTCTTTTTTTAAAAGTCAAAGAATAGCAAAGATTAAAGTAATAAATTACATCATGTTGTCTTGACTCATTTCCACAGGTGGGGGGAGTTAAAGTTTCTGATTTAATGAATGAAATATGAACAGGCATAAAATAGATTTTTTTAAATATCAAACAATTTGCAACAAAAAACTGTTTAAAATTAAAGCTGTAAAACGGAGACCAACAAAAAAATGATATTGAACTACAAGCTGCTACTTTTTCTTAAATCTTTCTACTGTGCTTAAGTATTGCAGATCATATAGGATGCAAGATCATGCTTCCTTCTATAATTTCTGCAATACCTATGCGGAATGGAATGAGTTACAGATGAAGCACTATGCTTAACAGTGAATTATCTTGCTCTAGTTGGTTTGCATGACAATCGTGACAATACACATATATTTTTGTTGTTCCTTTTTTAGTTTTCTTCATATGCAAAACTTCAACAGGACACGTTGATAATGGTGCTATGACCATGGTGCCATATAGGTACCATACTGCTTTGCTATATGTTCACTAAGCAACTATCGGGCAGTGAAGGGGTTAATTTTTTAAAAAGTTATAATACATTTGCTCTAACAATAAGAGTTGACCTGAAAGACTATCTGTCTACCTCTAACATGCCATATTAATAAAAACTTTAAAATGTAGATGACATAAATATGTATTTAGGGAGTTTTAAGAACCATTAGTGACTACTATTTATTGGCACAATATTTATCTACCCTCACAGAGGTGTTTTGGGGATAGATTATTTATTGAAATACTTTATGATTTTCAACTGAGGATCTCAATTGAACTGCAAGAGATAGGCCCACGTTTAGATCCCTAACTAAATATCCTTAACTTGGAAGTGGTTCAAATGTTCATTTCTATCTCCAATTTTAAACATTAGTACTGTTCCACTCTATATTAGCCTGAGCTTTCTGGGCAGTGCAGAGCTTAACTTCCTTCAAGGCTCTCAGTAAAGTTTGTTCAATGACTTATCCATCCACAAGGACACATCCACTTACCTTTATAGCCATTTAAATTTCAAAAGGTCAAAAGTCCAAGGTAATTTTAAAAGTAATTTGAAATTATGGAATCTGTATGTGTTATGACAGAAGGCCAACTTTACCACAAGTACATAAACTATGTAGGACTAGTTGTTATTATTGTTAAGTTATAAAATCCCTCGGAAAAAAAATGTTCACAACATCACTAGTACAACCAATGTGCGTTTTCTACTTTAGTGTTCAAGTACTGGTCTGGTAGAAGCAAACAGCAAAAATGTGTAGGACATCCGTTCCATTTACACTAATAATATCTTACATTTATACCCGTAAAAGCTGTTTTATCCAGCATGTTGGCGAAATGGGAGGTGCTGGTAAGTGAAAAATGCCGGTTAACTGAGAGGGAGGGAGTTTTGGGGGGGGCATTGGCTCTGTGACGGAGGTTGGGTGTTGGAGGGGGCACTGGATCCGGAGGGTACTCACATGGGTGGGTACTTACCGTGGGCGGGTTCCTGTAAGTGGTGACCTGTCCCAGCTGCTCCTAGGCGGAGGCATGGTAGGTGGCTCTGCGTGCTGCCCCCACTCTGGCTCCGCAGCTCCCATTGGCCAGGAACAGGAAGAGGCAGAGGCAGGTGGAGGCAGTGCGCAGAGCTGCCTGGCGCCTCTAGAGCTGTCTAGGACCAGCCTGGAAAAGTTACCGCTTACAGGAAGCCGCCCGAGATGAGCGCCACCCGGATCCAGCACCCCGCACCTCCTCTTGTGTCCCAAGCCTCCTCCCAGAGCCCATGCTCTGCACCCCCCGCCAGTCCGGCATCAACTGAACTATAAACCAGACTTTCAATGAAGATCAGAAATGGCAGTTTATAGAGCTTTCTAGCTGGTGAAGTGCCGGTTAAAACAGCTTTTACTGTAGTATTTTTCATCCCAAAGAATTCCAAGGCATTTTACAAAATTGACATTTAAGTTTAATTTACATAAAGGTACTTTTTAGCCACTACTAAAGGTAAAAATACACCTCCGGGTAAAACCTGGATGCCATTGAATCTGCTCTTTTTCATTTGCTTTGTTATTCTTGTATCTTCTAAACATAAACAAAGTTAAAGGAAAAATGTGTACTCTGTATATTAGAGCCAGTTGTTCTTATGGGTAAATAATTAAGCACAAGTGAAACCTGTGAACAATTTTTTCTCTTCAAAAAATACCTACATATTAGGTTACACATTTTCATACATAAGTGAATTTATCAGGGCTCAAGCAACACAATAGTTTAGAATGGAAAGTGAAGAATACATCATCTGACACCACAAGGGAATTCAGAAGGGCACCTAAGAGCGGTGACGGGATCTCCTACACATTTACCAAGCCAGTCCTAACCTGCTAAGCTTGTGATCTAACAACATGACAGCAGAAGTGCATCAACTACAGTGAAGTGCACAGCAAAGTGGCAAACAAGATGCTCAAACGCTGGAAGCTGCCTGCTTTTCACGCAATAAACTTTTCTTTTCTGAATTTGCCCATTAGGACCAACAGAAAGAGCATGCCCAAAGGATAAAGGAAATAGGGAGCTCAAAATTGCAAAATCAAGCCAGCAGAAAATTGCTTCAGAGCCAAATCTCAGAAAGTATCCCCCTGCCACCTCCATAACCAGCTACATTTAAGAATTTTTAGATATTAAAATGTATCCAATAAGCAAACACGAATGAGAGAAACAGCCTTTCTTTGCATTTAAAAAGCTGACCAAGAGCACCTTTTCTTGACGAATTATTTTGTTATACTAAATATAAAATAGTCAGGGAAAGAGCAGGGGAAAAAAAGTATCTGAACTGAAGTCAAATAACGATTAGTGGGTGACTTTACTCAAAAAAGTTTATCACTGATGCTGATCAGTTCGGAAAGTTCTCTAACACAAACCAGACTCTTTGCTAGGAAGAACCCATAAAAAAAAAAAAAAAAAAGCCCAACACTTCACTAAAAACTTCTTAAATAACAGACTAATAATAGCACAACTAAAAACCAACAACCAAACAAAAAGAACTATCATAAGGTGCCTGGTGCCTCCTCTCCTAGACAACATTTGATATGCAGAATTTTTCCCATGTTGACACAGCTGCTATATCCAAAGATATTTGCTATTTTTGCACTATTAATAAAATTTGCAAGCTCGGCACCAATATTTACACACACGCCCTCAGGTGTTGTCTAGAAACGGCATATCTGTACTATATGCCCAGATCTGACTGACAATATGAGAAATTCAAGTGATACTACTGAATCATTACCCTGCTCCACTATATGAACAATTAAAAGACTCTTGCAGAACTACAAACTTCAGAACTTGTAGCCGTAACTTCAGTGCCACAAATCTCTGCTCACTTGAATTCTATATTGTGGAAAAAGGCAAAAAAATTAAGAATGAAGCCTGTCTTAAGGTTAAAGACAGGCTCAGAAGAATGAGTCTGGAAAATCAATAAATTAGTAAAAAAAAAAAAGGAAAATTATTAAAACCAGTGGACTACTTGGTCTCTTTCTAACCATCCTGAAAAATCTCCCATCAAAATCCATCTAGCAAACACTCAAACATCACATATGTATAGCAGCAGAATATATCCAACTAGCCACAGTTTTGTGAAAGCTCATACAACTAAAACAAAAACAACAACAAAAAAAAACCCTCTCCCTTTCAGAATAAAATAAGCTGATAATTTAATGAAGCCTGTCTGGACGTAAAAATCTGAATTTGGAAAGTTTCCCCTTCCCTGATCTTATTCACCAGATTAGGCTCTAGTTTAATCTTTAAAGAGATAGATTGTGTTTGTTTCCATTATCACTTTAATCCTCAAGCACCTAATGAATGGAGTGAGTTTGGCAAGTAACTCAACACATTTGACCAGCCAGAAATGCGGCAGGGACAGCATTGGGAAAAGAGGAATTAGAATTAGCAATATAGGAAGATGGGAAGGCAAAGTTCTGCATACTGCCCCACTGAGACAGACAATAAATTAAAAGTAGACAGATGATGTGAGTTATGCACAGCATTTGACTTTTGCTTACTCATTTATTTATACTGTCTAGCTTATTAAATATGGAATAGAGCACAGAGCTGCAACTCTGTTTTAGCATTAGTACTGAATACAGACACAAGTCAGTCTGAGCTGCTTTCTGTAACAGAGCAAGAGGTTGACTTCTTAAATGAAAAATAATTTTGTTTTTTGCTGTGTATAAATTTTATCTCCAAGGTTCTGTTATACTGATGTGCAAACCTTGGCTGGAGTGAATTACATCCTGTTTGCTTTAGAAAGAATTTACTGAAAAATACAGGTTAAAAAGTCACTTTTAAGAGTCTCCCATGTTTAAAAAAGATGAACTCAAACTGGAACGGGTACAGAGAAGGGCCACTAGGATGATCAGAGGAATGGAAAACCTGTCGTATGAAAGGAGACTCGAGGAGCTCGGGTTGTTTAGCCTGACCAAACGAAGGCTGAGGGGGGATATGATTGCTCTCTTTAAATATATCAGAGGGATAAATACCAGGGAGGGAGAGGAATTATTCCAGCTCAGTACTAATGTGGACATGAGAACGAATGGATATAAACTGGCCGTGGGGAAGTTTAGGCTTGAAATTAGACGAAGGTTTCTGACCGTCAGAGGGGTGAAATATTGGAACAGCCTTCCGAGGGAAACGGTGGGGGCGAAGGACCTGTCTGGTTTTAAGATTAAGCTAGATAAGTTTATGGAGGGAACGGTTTAATGCGATAACGTGATTTTAGTCAAAGGAACAGCATGCCATGGCAGGTAAATAGTATAATGGCTAATGAGGGTCAGGCTGGAGAATCTTGCCTACGTGCTCGGGGTTTTACTGATCGCCATATTTGGGGTCGGGAAGGAATTTTCCTCCAGGGTAGATTGGCAGAGGCCCTGGAGGTTTTTCGCCTTCCTCGCACCATGGGGCAGGGATCGCTAGCTGGAGGATTCTCTGCTAATTGAAGTCTCTAAACCACAGGATTTGGGGACTTCAACAGCAGAGTCAAGGGAAAGGGTAGGGACGGCTTTGTGGCCTGCATCATGCGGGAGGTCAGACCAGATGATCATAGTGGTCCCTTCTGACCTTAAAGTCTATGAGTCTATGAGTCTAAAAACAGTATTGTGGAAAAAAAAAGTCTCAACGTCTCCCGAGAAAACACCTTTTTTGGCAATGACAGGCTGGTGTTATAGCAGGTACTATAGATTGTACAGGAAAAAAAGTTATAGTCTCACTTTCCTCTAGGTGCTGCCTGAGAAATGTACCATTACCAAAAGGAATGCAAGAGGTCGGGATTAATGAATCAAACCTTAAGAGAAAAAACAATGTGCAGAATAAATTGATGTGTTTACTACATTTTATAACAAAAACAACAGCAAGGCATTGTGTGTGCAGAAAAAAAAGCAATCTGGGCAAGACAAATTGTATCAATGCTTGGAGTTAAGAAAATAATTATCCTGCAATTTAAATATTATTTTCTTCAAAACATTAGTAAATGGAAGATAAATGGGGACACAAACACAAAATCATAACAAGAAACATGGATCATAATAGAAAAGAAAGTGCACTGGCAAACCAGATCTATTGCAAGTCAAAATTGCATATCAGCATTTTCCCACAAATTATTTGACATTTGTAATATGTTTATACAGGTGTAAAGTCAGCTTTAAACGGCTGTTGGCTCAGGTTTCAGCAGATGTATCAGGTATAACATTTTGCAACTTCTTGAATATATATGTTTGAATGTTCTGGGATAGAGCAGTTTAAAAAAATATCTCATTTACTGCATTATGCTTCAGTGATCACTATAGCAGAACTGACCTTTCTTTATTAAGTCCTGCCTATGCTCATTCTTTACATTACATCCAAATGTATTCAAAATGATACAGAGGTATTAGATTCTTTATTATAAAACCCAGGATGTTCTTTATAGAAAAGTGGTTACTCAAGAGATTTTAGACCCATTAGACTTTTAAAATACGTAGGCATACAGGCTGTATAAAATGTATAC